>NW_027094086.1:145563756-148444981 GCF_029207755.1 Chamaea fasciata
ACCCAGGGCCACCTTACGCTTCCCAAATGTGTCTGGGTGCGTTTCTGCCGGAGCCACGGAGCATCCCCCAGGCTGTCACAGCACAAACTTCTCCCCCTGCGCATCCCACCATCCCCGGCTGCTGCTCCCGGGCCCGTCCCGGCTGCCTCGGCTCCATCCCTGTGGGGAGCGGGCACAAATCCTGCCCCGAGTACCCAGCCCCGGCCCCTGCCCGTGGGCGCCAGCTTCCACTCTGCTTGTTTGTTTTTCTGTCTGTTTGTTTGTTTGTTTTTAAGACGACGCGAATTTGTTTATAAAATTGACTCATGGCCCTTTGAAACAAATTGTTATTAACCTTCCCCTTCTGAGCGTTTCATAATCACAGATGTTAGTTTGGAGATGATATCCAAACATCCCAGGGGTACTTTTGATAGCTGCATGGGCGGGGATTGAATGTGGCGGTCGGATATTAAATCAGCGGGATACAGAATTACTTTTTCTTTTTTTTTTTTTTTTTTTTTTCCTCCACCAACCCGACCTAGCTAAATAGTTTCCCCCTCTAACTCTGATATGCATTTCACAATCAATGGCGCGGACACTTGCATATACCGTGCCTGGGTGTGGGTTTGTACATCGCATGTGCCACATCCTGCGTTAGCAGGGAGGGGAGCGGAGGAACACCTTCACTAAACCTCAGTGCTCAGATGCTCATTGAACAGAGTTACGGAAAAAATACGCTTAATTAATTATACGGAGGGGCTGGTTGGCGCGGGCAAGTGCAGATGTATTTTTATTCGGCCCTGAAATACTTTTCTGGGTTCATTGTTCTGTTGGATTAGTTAGTTTGGGGTTTTTTTCCCTTTTTAATTTTTTTTTTAACTGAACTCTGCTGCTCTGGCTGGGGGGAAGGAGCCTGCCCCGCTAGATGGGGGAGGGAAATATCAGGGAGAGCTGCCTGCCAGGATAAAAACGCTGCCAGCCGTGTGACTCCAGGGCCAGTCCTGCCTCTGCCCTTGTCCCGGCACAGCCGGATTTTGGGGGAGGCTCTCGCTCGGCTTCGGGGCTGTTGTGTGTTGAGTTTGGGGTCCTGCCTTTTCCAAAACGAAAAGGCTGCTTCAGAAACGGCTTGTTGCTTTGCTCAGATTGCAAAAGTAGCTGGTGCGACAGCTCCTCCAGTTGAAATCATTTTAAATTTTAAATTTTCGAGGGCTAATTCAGCTGTGCCGTCCTTCCCGAGCCAGCGGGGAGCCGCTTCCCGGGCGTGGGAGCGCGTTCCGGACGGCGCACGGGAAGCAGCAGCCCCCTCAAAGGGTGGCGAAGGCGGCAGCGGAGCGAGTCCCTCCGAACCTGCGCCTCTTCACATGCAAGCACTCCCCAAAATATCGGAGGCAGGTGAGAAGCACGGCCCGTGTGAGGCACTCGCTGCTCCCACTGAAGGCACGGCTTACCAATGGCAAGTATTTTGTGTTCTGAGCTGGATAAAATCCAAGCAGCAGCGAGATATTGTCTGTCCTTGCTCCACAGACTGGGCTAGCTTGGAGAAGTTTCACTACAAATTTTTTTAACTTTAAACTACACATTCCCGCTGGAACATCTGTTTTCTGTTCCCAGCATTTCTTATAGGCTGCGTGAGGACAGGTGGAAACTCCACTTCTGCCTGCACGCTTAGGAGCAGGACCAAATTTTCCCCCACTGCAGGTTTAGTGACTTCCAAAAAAAAAAAAAAATACAGATAATATCTCCGTGGGACTTATCCACCCTCGTGTAACACACCCACGGTGCCGTTTTGTACGGTCGGACAATGGAAGCTATTTTTAAAATCAGATTTAAAACTCTTCTTAAGTGCCCACTGCCATCGATTTTCTCCCAAGGGATTATAAATCACCTGCCTCCAATAATGGAGGTGACAAAAAAAGAAATATATATATATCAAAAGCAGGCAAACCAGAGAGGCTGGGAAAATAAAGCAAGATGGGAAGCAGGAGCCCGCAGTACCCTGGCAGCATCCCTGCACTCAGCCCTGGTTCCAGCTCCTCCGGGCAGGTGAAGCCCTTGGTGAACCATCCCAGCATCAGCTCCGCTCCTGGAGAATTTTGCCCCTTGCAGAATATATCCCAAAGTAGCAGCTTGAAAAAATTAAAGCACAAAATAAAATTCTAAATACACCTTCCCCCTCCCCTCCACTCTCTTTGGTTTTGTCTGGGAACGTGTCCCCTGCAGCAGGAGCGACCCTGAGGGTGAGCGAGGCTCTGCCCTTCCTCCCTCTCCTGCCTGCGGAAAGCTATTTCGGAGCTCTTGTGCCCTTGGTCGCAGCAAGGCGGATGATCGTTTTATTTTTGTCCAGCCTGTCCTAAAATCGTGGTACTGTCATTTCCCGGGGCTGCCAAGTATTTTACAGGGTGCCTGGTTTCGTGGCGTGGCATCGGCAATATTCCATCCCCTCTTCCCCAGCTCCAGGGTTACGTGTTTTCCTAGCAGAGGTTTTCCAAGCGCAGCCTGTCAGAGCATCACACCACCGGGTATTTAAAGTCTTGAAAAGGTGAAACCTGTTGACAGTACGTGAGATTAAAGAGATTTTCCTTTCCGTTTTCAACTCCTTTTGAGCAGGAGGAGGAGTGCCCGAGAGGGGCTCCGTGCCGGCTGGCGTTCGTCCTCTCCTTCAGCCTAGGAATGAATCCCCCAAAGTTTCCTCATTAAGTCAAGAGGCTGGAGAAACGCCTGGCTGCAAAACCACCTCTCTCATAAATCGCCACGGATTTTACTCCCCAGCCCCCCCCCCCCCCCCCCCCCCCACATCCCTGTAAAGAATTGAAACTACGAAATACTTCTAATTCCAGCTCCAACGCTCAGAAGTGCAGTCTGAAGGCTTTATGAACATTTAGGGATATATATTCCCAAACAGCTCCATTGTAACGTCTGAGTGACACGGGTTTGGTTTCGTAATAAAGTGGGTTCGTTGGTTGTAGTTTTTTTTTTTAATTATTATTATTTAATGCAGTCCTCGAGAATCAAAACACACAAAATGCAGCGAGAATGTTCACAATGTTGAGAACACAGTTGTAAATAGAAACATTCATATTTCATCCGATTATAAATATTTGATACTGCAATTGTAAAATGCACATGTTTTATAAACTGGAGAGAAGAAAAAAAAAATTCTTTGCTTTCTTGCTAAAAGGCAAAGTCATTTAATCCTGGCTCCTAAGCAGCTGATGGTTATTCACAGAATTTAAAATTACAGTTTTTTATTTTATAGCTGAATTCTTTCCTTCCATTCTTTTTTTTTTCCTTTTTCTTAATTTTATACTACTATGTACAGTGTGTATCTATTAGAGCTGCAAAATAAAGAGGTTTTAAGGCAAAGCGAGAAGTTTTCCCCCCCCACAAACAGCGTCGCAGGAGAACCCGTTCCTGAGCAGCCGCCCACGCACGCCCAGGCCCATGCGGGACAAAACCCCCTCCGGAGCAGGGAGAAGGACCCCACGCTCCGGGACAAACGGGTTCAGCGCAGCACAGCGCCTCGAACCCCCCCAAAACCTCGATTCCAGGGAGGTGTCTGCGTGAGGAGGGGGCGGGTGGGGAGAAACACCCACCCGCGCCCCGCCACGGAGCGCCACGCCAGCGGGGACCGCACTGCAGAGGGGTAGGTACAACTAAAAATGGGATTTTTCTGGGGGGAGGGGGGGCTAAAACGCTCCCAAATGTTTCGGGGAGGTGATGTCGGAGCAGAGCCGGGTCCCATCTCTCAGCTGCCCATCGCGGAGGGGCAGCGGGGCCGTGAGGGAGCAGCATCCCGGAGAGGCTCCTGCTTTTCGGAGAGGGGGTTCCCGAAGTTTTCACAAGTTGGAAGCAGGGGGGGTGCTAACCCCATCTCTATCCAGCATCCACTCCTGCATTCCGCATTCACGGGCGCCCGTGGCTCTCGTTGGCGGTGATGAAGGAATGGAGGCTCAGGAAAGGACCCCGGGCATGTTTCAAGACGATGCTTTGAGATTTGCTTCCCTAACGTTACTTATATTTTTTCTTTCTTTTAAAATTCAATTCTCTTCGTCTATCCCCAAAATCAGCCCCAGACACCCCAACTCCAAAAAAAAAAAAAAACCAAAAAATTTACAAAAACACTACAACCACAAAAAAAAAAAAAAAAAAAAAAAAAAAAAAAGGGAAAAAACAAAAGAAAAGGTTAGGGGTGGGGTGGAAAAAAAAGTTAAAACTCATAGAACAAATAGGAGAACTATTTATTCGGTTCACAGTCGTGAAATGCAGCAATAAAAATCTTTGGACTTCAGCAAAAGTTGTTTTTAATTTTCTTTTTTGAATTTCAAAAAACAGTGTCCAATGTCCATTAAAACTGCGCTTAAGTCTATAAAAAAGTAACTTAAGCTTAAAAAAAAAATCTTAAAGATAGCATCTAAAAACTCCATACAACCAAAAAAAAAAAAAAATCCAAAAAAATCAACGAAACCAAACAACAAGCCCAAACCCCCGAAACCAAAACCGGCCAACCAACCAAAAGAAAAAAAAAATATAATCAGATATCTTGGATTTTTACACCACCTTACCTGTAAATTATATATACATAGAATATTGCAGAATTATATCTAATACACAATATTTTCACTATTAATGCTGGTATAATCTTTATACACTGGCCCTTATGTTTCTTTTTATTTTTTTTTAATTAAATTATTGCATTGTATAAACTTTGACTGCAAACGGCCCCCCCACCCCTGCCTCCCCCTCCCTCCCTCGTTTCCCTCCCGCCCCCCCTTTCCCTTGGCTATTCACTGTCCGACTTGCCGTCTTTCGCCGTGGTGGAGTGGTTGTAGAGCCCCTGGGCCATGAGGTGCACTGCCAGGGAGTTCTTACTGCCCGTCGCCTTCTTGATCTTGGCCCGTTTGTTCTGGAACCAGATTTTGATCTGGGACTCGTTGAGCCCGAGCTCCTGGGCCAGGCTCTGCCGCCGCTGCTCCGTCAGGTACCGGTTCGTCTGGAACTCGGCCTTGAGTCTCTGCAGCTGCTCGGCGGTGAAGGCGGTGCGAGGCCGCTTGTCCTCCTTGTTGGGGTTCTTCTTCTTTGGTTTGCGGGAGCGGGGACCTACGGCCGGGAGAGAGGAGAAGCACCGACACCGCCGCGCTCTGCTGCGGGCAGAGCTCCCGCCTGGGGGGCATCCACGGCCGGCAGCACCACCCCCTCGGAGGGAAAAGCCCCCGCTTTGTGCCTCCGCTGCCAGGGATGCTCGGGAGGCGGCGGAACGGGAGCCGCAGCCCCCGCTCGCTGCCCCGAGCCTTCGGCCCCCCCGGCCCCTTTCTCCCCAGCCAGAAACGCAGTTACCGAGCCTCTGTGTCCCGGGAATGCCCGGCAAGGAAAGCTTGCACCAGGAGCAGAGGCGCGGAGCTAAATTTTATACCCTAAACACTTATTTTTTGTTTGTTTTGTTTAAGGAAACCTCTACACTTTTTCACTCTTTTTTTTTTTTTTTCCTCTGAGTCGCGATAGAAATTTCTAATGGAAATCCGCTTGCAGTTTACTTGGCCAGAAGCATTCCGCCTCTCCGCTGCAGTGCCCATATGGCGCTGCACGGCCCGATCCGAATCGCCGAGATTATTCTCGGGAATATTATTCTCGGCAGCACAAGGAGGCTTTTCTGCCCGGGCCGAGCCATTGTGAGGATGTATGTTAATTAAATATTAACAAAGGAGAGCACTGGAGAACAATGGAGTAAATTCCAATTCAGCTCTGAATATTACCTCTGAGTAAGAGTTTGTTTTCAGAAATTACGAACTAATTTTCATCTCGTTTTATGATCCCTTCCTCAGCTAGCCGACTCCCGGATGAAAATCCTACCTCGCCGCTTTTGTACGAGACAGACACATTTTTTTTTTTTCCTTTCCCCGGGAGCAGATCTCCTGCCTGATGTCTCCCATGCCTTCCTCCAGTGTTTTCTACTTGTTTTTAACAGGGGTTTTACCGATCTGCCGGAGTCAGCCGTCCTGTCCCCGCGGTAGCGAAAGGACATTTTACCCCCCTGCTTCTTATTTTTAAAATTTTTTAATTTTTTTAAGGTAATTTCAGGACGTTCTGCCCAAGCCCTTGCCAAGCCACAGACTCTGCCAAAGAAGTTTCCCAGCTCTTGGAAATGTCCTCCGGCCCCCACAGAGCTGACCTACAGCATATGGGGGGGGGGGGGGGCGGGGGGTGGAAATTAAAAGAAAGGAAAGAAACGGCGGAGGCTCGGAGGCCTCTTTTAGAGAAATAAACGATCGCGGATTGTTTTTGGCCAAAAAAGACTAATCAAAACAAGGCGAGGCCTATGGAAATACCACCTCTCCTTCCCAAAACCCAGCGCGGGGAGGGGGGGTTCCCGGCAGGGAAAAGGAGAGCTCGCCGGGAGGATGAGCGGAGAGCCCGAAGACAGTTTTTTATTCCTCCGTCTTTGATAAAACTCGTCAGTTGTTAGTAAAAGCCCCGAGCCCAGGCGGCCTCAGCTCCGCCGCGGCGGCGGGGACAGAGGGAGGGACCCTCGTTCCCTCCTCGTCCCTGAGCTCCGCGCACCCCCAGCCGACCCTTCATCCTCAAGCATTTTCAGGCCATTTAAAGCAACTCGCCCACCCGGAAAAAAAAAAAAAAAAACCAAACTAAAAACAAAAACAAACAAACAAAAAAACAACCAAAAACACAACACAAAACAAAACAAAAAAACAAAAAGCAAAACCCGAAGAGAAAAAAAACCCAAAGCAAAACAAGAAGACGGAGAGGGGAAGGGGAGCGGGGTTTTTCCACGCCGCTTCCCGGCCTGGAGGGCGGGCGGGCGGCGGCCCGGGGAGCCCAGGGAAGGGGCTGCGGCCGAGGGGAGCGGGGCTGCGGCGGGGCAGCGCTTACCTGAGGAGGGCCGGTCCGAGTACCGCGTGCAGTACACCCAGGCGGGCCACAGCATGGGCTGGTTCCCGGCGTTGGAGCTGGCCTGGGAGCTATCCGAGTCCGAGCTCACCGACAAGTCGCCGCCGCTCAGCCCCCGCGCCTTCAGGGCCGCCTCCAGCGCCGCGGGGTCCCCCCCCTTCTTGGCGGCACCGTGCAGGGCCAGCCCGGCGGGGCCGCCCTCCCCCCGGCCCGGCGAGCCCGCCCCGCCGCCGGGCAGCGGAGCCCCGGGGGCCGGCGCCGCGGCGGGGCTGCGGCGGCTCTCCGCGCCGGGCCGCCGGGGCTCTCCGTCGGGGCCGCCCGCCTCCTTCCTCCGCCCGAACTCGGGCCGCAGGATGTTGTCGATGAAGAAGTTGGTGATGCGGTGCGGGTGCGGATGGGGGTGCGGGGGGTCACCGGGGGGGAGCAGCAGGCCCCGCCGCCCGCCGCCGCCGCCGGGCTCCGCGTCGCCGCCGGACTCCTGCGGCTCGGCCGCCTCCTCCCGGGGGCTCCGGCCGCCCTCCTCCATGCTGCGCGGCCGCCCCGCCGACGGCTCCGCTGCCCGCCTGCCGCCGACCGGGCGCTGCCGAGCGCTGTCTGTTGTTGCTGCTGCAGTCAGTTGTTCTTTATTTTAATTTTTTAATATATATATTTATATATATATTTATATATATATACACGCACGGACAGGTGTCTATTTGCTTTCGTTTCTCCTGGCTTCGCCCGACATTCAAAATCCAGAGTTTGAAAAAAAAAAAAAAAAAGGAAAAAAAATTAAAATTAAGAGTAATTTAAAAAAAATTTAGGAGACAAATGCAGGGAGACCCGCAAGCCAGCAACCGAGCCTGCACCACTTCCAACTTTGCCAAAAAATGAAAACACAGGGGCTCCGGTCCTCCCGCCGCCGCTCGCCGCCTCCCGCCGCCGCTCAGCCGCTCGGTCCCGCGGCGCGCTGCCGCCTGCTCCCCCGGCCGCCGCCGCCGCCGCCGCACCTCATCCGCGGAGGAAAAATTAGCGATAATAAAAATAATAATAATCGGGGAGCGGAGGGGGGGTGCAAGAGAAAAACCGAAGCGCCGGTGTCGGGGCGGGGTGTAGGCGGGCTCTCAGCAGCAGCCGGTGTCCCGCGGAGGGCAGGGCGGTGAGGGGCGCCCCGCGGGGCTCCGGCCGGCAGCGCCTCGCCCCGCGCCGCCCCGCGCCCGCACATGCGGGGGCCGCCGCGGGTGGGGGGGCGTCCCGCCCTGCCCTGCCGCCCGCCCTGCGCCGCGCTACGCCCCGGCGGCCGCCGCCGCCGCGCCCGGGCACTTCCACTCGGGTTGTTGTCCTTTAGGTTTTAACGGGGCCCCCCGCCGCTGACGTCGCCGGCCCGGGCGCTCCGACACGTGCCTCGGGCCAATGGAAGCCCGGACGAGCGCACACGTGGTGCGGGGCGCCCCGGTAAGTGACAGCGCCCACGCCCCTCCCCCGGACGGGCCCGGCCGCCGCGGGGACGGGGATGCGCGGGGGGGAGCCGGGGGTGCCCCGCCGCGGGGCGAGCACCGCTGCCCCCCGCCCGCCCGTGCCCCCCACCCCTCCTCGGCCATGAGTTATCGGGGCTTTAATCGCCCCGGCGTTTACCAGGGGAGGGGGGCCGGCATCCCACAATTCCTTGCAGAAACGCATAAATAATATTAAGCGAGCGGCGGCGATACAAAGGGGTCCGGGGGGGGAGTGGGGGGGCGGAACAGGCCCGGCCCGGTGCCCGCGGGCTGCCCGGGGGTTGCGTCCCCTCCCCGCAGCGCGGTTCGGCGGTAATTGACTCGTCCTCCCCGCAGCCGGACAGCAGCTTTTGATTTGCCCTGACTGCTCCCCAAACGGCGTCGCGGCGCCGTGCTGACCCCCTAAACGCCGGCCCGTCACCCTCTGGACCCCCCAAAAGTCCTCGCCTTTTTAGGACGGGAAAGCTGCCGCAGCTGCTCTGCTTGTCTTTAGGGAGAAATGCCCCGAAACAAAACTAGGGATCAAGGTGCGGCTGGATGGCCGAAGGGTTGGGGGGCTGAACAGGTTGCGGGGCCCGGATCCTCCGCGGGGAGCACCGAGAGAGGAGCGAGAAGGCGGCAGCGGGTCCTGCCCCCGCAGCCGACCCGAGATCCCTGTCCGGGGCCCACACGGTGCCACCGCCCCGACGGGGCGCACACCGAGGGGCTGCGCGACCCCGCCGAGGGCCGAGCAGGGTCGGGAGGTTTTGGCTCGGCCCCAGGGTCCATCGCATCCCGACCGCCGTCTCTCCCCCTAAGTGACGTTTTTATTCGGAGGTGGCTTCCCTGCGGTGACACGCATCGCTCGCCACCTTGAAGGAAAGGGACAGTGAGCCTTTCCTCTTCTCTTCTTCTTTTCCTTTTTCTTTCCTCTTTCTGTCCCTTTTTTGCTTTCCTTTTTCTTATCTTTTTTTTTCCCTTTCCCTTTTTCTTTTCCTTTATTCTTTCATTTGTATTTAATTTTAAATTAATCTCCCTCTTTTCTTTGTATTTCGCAGCGGGTCGGGTCCACTAGCGAAGACCAGCGGTGGCTGATCCAAAGTTGTTTTGCCCAAACAAGCACCCAGAGGTTAATTTCTTCAAGAGCCCCATGAAAGGCGATTAGCCTGTCTCCCAAGAAGTATTTTCTAATTACTTGGAAGCTCTCTCTTTACTACTACCCCATAATTAAACGTGTTCAAGGTGCTGCACTTCAAATATTTCGCTCCCGGGCGGACCCAAGTTACCGATAAAAAGCTTTAAACCTCCTTGAACCCCTCGTTACCTGCCCGCTCGCTGCCGGTACAGCGTTAACCTTCCCTTTCGTTATCCCTCTCCTTCGCGGGGGTATTTCTACCTTACATAGGACAGGGAGGAGAATTCCTGGGGTAAACTCCGAAGTAGGAGATAAACAAAGCTGTACAAAACAATTACTGCATCTGCCTGTCCTCTGACAATAATCCAGCACCTCAGGTATGCAGAGGCAGCGGGGGGTGAAGGGGTGATCTGATACCGAACCGAAGAAATTTGAACGGTCTCTTTTTTTCTTCTTCTTTCTTTTTTTCTTTTTTTTTTTTAATTTTTTTTTTTCCCCCTCCCAAGGTTATTTTTATCTGGATGCTCAATCTCTGTAGAAACATTCCCCAGCAGCACTATTGCTCGCTGGTCTGCGGTCGCCTCGCAAGCGGCATCGCGGCGTGCGGGGGCTTTTCCTCGGGAACCACTGTGGGTCACCGAGAGAAGTGGCTTGAAAATGGGAGTTTGGCTTCGTTTGTTTCTTTGGTTCAGCCTCCCCTCGCAGACCTAGTGTCTGCAAATGTCACCTCTCTGCACACCAGCCATATTTCTTTTCCTTATGCTCTCCGCGTAGATTCAACGAGGCTCATTCCTTGCTGCCACCCTTTAAAAAAATTATGTTTTCCCTCCCTCAAATAGGTGAGGGTGCGGGTGCAGCGGAACCCCCACTCCCTGCTGTTTGCTCGGTGCTTTTGGCTCTGAGAACTTTAGAAACGGGATGACAACCCGGGAGCTCGGTATGGGGAAGGAGGGAGGGAGATTGCGGCCGACCCCCGCCCGGCGGCGGACAGCGGGCAGGCTCGGAGGCCGGGGCCGGGCTGCGGGCAGGCTCCTGGACTGTTTGTGCCGAGCAAACCCTCCTTCCAGCTTTCCCCCACAGTCGGGATAAAAAACCAAAACCAAAACAACAAACCCCGAGGTGCTGGGAAGCCAAAACGCCCAGAGCAGTAGTGGAAGCCCAGGGAGGTGCTGCACCTCCTGTTCTCCCAGCGTGGAATGACTGCCTGCAAAACGCAGGCAATGCACCAAATTTCAGCGGGTTTACAGCGATTCCCCCATTTCCAGGCAGTCCCTGCCCGTGCCGCCGGGGGAGATCTGGCAGCGGCGCTACCCCGTGGGCACAGCCTGGGCACAGCCTGGGCACATCGCCGCCACCCTGGCAGCCCCCGTGTGCCTCCCGCTCACACCCGGCTCTTTCTTATTTTTCCAAGCGAAGCATTTGAGTCAGCTTTGCCAGCGCGTTGGAGATGCTGGCGGAGGATGGAGGAGAGGGGAGAGGTCGCTGCTCCTTTGCCAGGCTGGCCGTGCCGCCGGCGGTGTGCTCAGCGCTGCCCAGCCTTGCCTGGGCTCTCGCGCCAATTTTGGAAGGGGAAAACCAGCAGTGACCCCCGCCTAGCCCTGTCCAGGCTTTCCTGGAGCCGGCGGGCCGGGAGAGCTCAGCCAGCACGGCCGCACTTCCCCAGTGCCGCCGGGTTCTCACTGCACTGCCGACAACCACAAAAATGAAAACCACGAAACCTCCGGATTTTCTCAGTTCCCCCTATGCCAGGCAGGATGGAAGGCGCTTTGTGGCCGCCGGAGTCCCACCCCGCAGCCTGTCGTGGGGCCGGCAGAGCCCATCCATCCACTTCACGCGGGAATTCTTTCCCATCAACGGGTACAAACAGACGAGTTGGAAACCCTGGCTTCCACTTTCTTGCAAGATCATGAAAATTTTATGAGCTGCTCGTGGCGAGGGCAGAGCCCGCTGCTGCCGCGCCCGGCCCGGCCCGAGACGGGGCTCCCCGCGGAACGGAGGAGAGCACCGGTGTGGGGCACGGCGGATGCTCGAGAGGGAACGGATGAGGGTGAATGTCAGAGTCCTGACTAGGGAAAGTGGAGTTCGGTCACGGCTACCGTTCGCAGCGAAGAGTGACGGGGAGCAGCCACCCCGCACCGCCTCCCCTTCCCACGGGAGGGAGGGTGCGCGGGTGGGGTGGGAGTGCCGGCCTTGCCTCGCCCTGCCCCTGGCCCGGCCCTGCCCCTGGCTCGCCCTGCCCCTGGCCCTGTCCTGTCGCTGCCCCGTCCTTCCCCTGCCCTCCCCCGGCTTCTCTTCTTGCCCTGCCCCTGCCCACGAGAAGCAGCCCCCTCCCCTCCCGCCCGCTGGGATTGGGAACAGCCTTCCCGGCCCCATCGAAAACAGTCAAACAGCAACAATAAACCCCTCAAATTTTGTCAAAATTAGGTAGAAAGTAAGGGTAAACAACAGCCCAGAACACAATAATATGGTGGTTGGCGAGAGAAGAGAAGAGAAGAGAAGAGAAGAGAAGAGAAGAGAAGAGAAGAGAAGAGAAGAGAAGAGAAGAGAAGAGAAGAGAAGAGAAGAGAAGAGAAGAGAAGAGAAGAGAAGAGAAGAGAAGAGAAGAGAAGAGAAGAGAAGAGAAGAGAAGAGAAGAGGAAAAGAAAAAAGAGAAGAAAAGAGAAGAAAAGAAAAGAAAAGAGAAGAAAAGAGAAGAAAAGAAAAGAAAAGAAAAGAAAAGAAAAGAAAAGAAAAGAAAAGAAAAGAAAAGAAAAGAAAAGAAAAGAAAAGAAAAGAGAAAAAGAAAGAAAAGAAAAGAAAAGAAAAGAAAAGAAAAGAAAAGAAAAGAAAAGAAAAGAAAAGAAAAGAAAAGAAAAGAAAAAAAAGAAAGAAAAGAGAAAAGAAAAGAAAAGAAAAGAAAAGAAAAGAAAAGAAAAGAAAAGAAAAGAAAAGAAAAGAAAAGAAAAGAAAAGAAAAGAAAAGAAAAGAGAAAAGAAAAGACCCTACGGTTTTCCAGGGCGGAGGCGATGTTCGCTGCTGCGTGGCTGGACCCCCACAGCCCTCTGGTCCGGCTACCGAGCCAGCGAGGCCCCGCCAGGACACTGGATGACACTGGGTCTCGGTTCCCTTCCCGGAGTGCCTGGACTTTGTTTTGCTGAGCCGTCCCTTAAAAACCCACCAGCCCGAAGCATAACCAGGGATGCAACTGTCGGTCACTGCGGGAAAGTTTTTGGCCTGTGCAAAGAAATAGTTCGTGGCCCTCTGTTTAAAAAAAAAAATAAATAAAAAGAGGATAGATTAAAAAATAAAGCTGGGAGCTAAACCTTCTTCTGTCTGTGTCTTTGAGTTACACCCACGGCACCTTTGTAAAGAAACAGAAAACCGGCCCTAGTTTCTGCCACCCGCAGCTGGGTGGGACACGGCCGGTGCAGCCCGACCCGGTCCGTCGGTCCCCGCCGGGGGATGCTGGGGCTCTGGCTGTGGTTCTGCCCCGGGCAGGGCGCACGGTCCCCGGCTGCGACGGGCATCCGGCGCCTCTCCCGGAGCGGATCCGCGGGGCGACGGCCGGGATCGCCGTTCGCTCGCTCATCTGTAGTTGTGGAGGCAGAAAAGCTTCAAAGAAGTACAAAATTATTTCCCTGAAACCATTTTTATTTAATCAGAACAAGATGATGCGTCCGCCTGTTTCACACACACCCGCTATGTACCAGCGCCTACACGAGTGTGCACAACCGCGGATGTCGCGACTGAGGAACGTTCTCCCGCTTCTCCCGTGACTCGGAGGAGTTAATCCGTGCAGACACAACAGGAGCTGTTGTGACGGTAAAGTTCAGCAACTCTACACCGACCCCAGCATTAGCAGGGGCTGGGGCGAGATGCTGGAGCTGCTCCTGCACTTTCCACATAGGCAGCTAATTCCCCTAAATTCCCTTGGATTTACACCTCGGCATTTACTCACAGCCAGAATAAAGCCACCGCTCTAATTAACTAGGTAATTTCCACTCCAGCTCCCCACCGGATAATCAACTTTTATGGTCTCTCGAAGGCTATTTTCCAGCTGTTGCAGACCGGGAGCCCAGCCGCGCTCACCCCGCACTGCGGAGGCTCCGGAGTCGGGCGAGCTCCGAGAGAGATTTGGGGGAGTCCCTGACCTCAGCAGGACCTGACTCCCTGCACCTTCCCCGTTCTCCACCGTCCGAGGCTTCCCGGCAATCCGGGGGTGGTAGAGCTCCTGTCGGCCCCATCGTGAGGATGGCGCCCTGGGGGGACGGAGGTGGGGGTCCACGACAGCCGCCCCCGCCCAAGAGTCGGGCAGGGCTGTGTTGGGGCCGGGCTGTAGGGCCGTTCGGCTCCTCCCGGTAAAGATGAGCCTTACCCTGGGGTGTCCCCCCGCCCTGGGCTGCCCCTACCCCCTCTAGAGGGACCGGGATGGGCGAGGGGCTGCACGCCGTCACGGGGGCATGGCCCGGACACGCTGCACACACGCTGCATTTCCTCAGGGTTTCCAGGAAAACAAGACAAAACAAAACCCCCAAACTCAAGCAAACAAAACCCCCAAACCCACCCTAACCCAACCCCAGATTACAAAAAATACAAACAAAAAAACTGCCTTTTCTTTTAAACTACAGTTCTCAGTGGGGTGTCCCTGTCAGCCGGGCAGGAGCGCTGCCCGCCGGAATCAGGGCTCAGGCTGGCTGCAGTGGACGGGGAGGATGCTCGTTCTCGTCTCTCCTTGCTCTGCAGAAAGTTCCGCGGGGAGGACTAAGAGCCCCGAGCCCCGTCCTTCCTCGTCCTTCACAGCTTCCCCGCTTCACTCGCCCTCTGTGGAACCCCGACACCCTCCGTGTGCCCCTCTGCGGCCATCGGGCCTGGAAGACTGCGGGGAGGAGCGGGAATCCGGAGTGGAAGGCTGGGCCAGGGGTCCGAGGGGGCGAGGCCTCTGCCCCACGCCCGCAGTACCCACTGTCTGCGAGGGAACAGGGGTGGGGAGAGCTGGCATGGTCTAGGACGGGCAACTTATCTTTCTCTCTCTCTTTTCCTTCCTTCCTTCCTTCCTTCCTTCCTTCCTTCCTTCCTTCCTTCCTTCCTTCCTTCCTTCCTTCCTTCCTTCCTTCCTTCCTTCCTTCCTTCCTTCCTTCCTTCCTTCCTTCCTTCCTTCCTTCCTTCCTTCCTTCCTTCCTTCCTTCCTTCCTTCCTTCCTTCCTTCCTTCCTCCCTCCCTCCCTCCCTCCCTCCCTCCCTCCCTCCCTCCCTCCCTCCCTCCCTCTCCCCTTTTTTCCCTTCCCCGTACTCCCCTGGCTGCCGCCTGTCCCCGGTTCTGTCGCGGCCGGCACTGTCCGGCGGTGTGACCGGCCAGCACGGCGGCGGCAGCGCGGGTTCCCATTCCTGGCCTGTCCCCTCATCTCCCCTCACGCCGAGCGCCCGCCCAAGGGTCCGGCAGCCGCGGGGGTGGCGGGGCTGTGCCCGCCTCGGGCATCCCGAGAGGTGTTCCCGACGGGAGCGGGTCCGGGAGCGCGGCGTGGCCAGCCCGGCTCCCAGATCCCAACACCCGGCTCTGCTCCGGCGCATCGTCCCGCTGCCGCCCGCATGACGAGGCGGGGGCCACCGAGGACCTGCCCGTTCCTCATGAGGCCCGTGAGAACAGTAAAACACCCCACCCAGGAACTTCAAAGCCGGGGCATGGGGTGGCGGCGACAAGGGTGTCACCTCCCTTGCCTTCCCGGCAGGGACTTTTTAAAGGCGGCACAAAGGGGCGAGGGCCGGTTTCAGCCCATCGGTGGGGTCTCAGGGCTGGGTGGGCTGCGGCAGAGCGCGGTGCCACTGCGCTGAGCTGCCGAGTTTTGTAGGTTGATGCCGTCATATTCTTTATTTTTTTGTCCTCTAGTTTTTTTGGATTCCCGGGCTGTATTTATCTTGTCTGTCTGGGGCTGCTTCTCTAAGTCACTGTGTAAATTGAAAGGCTTTTTCTCCCCTTTTTCCTCCCCTCCCCAGCTCACCACCTTTTTTTAATTAAAGCTTTTAACTCGCCTGGTGTTTACAGTCTTATGTAAAGTATCAAAACAAACAGACCGTGCCGAATACAAACACCAAAAAGGAGCTGGCCCCCCATTCTTACCCCTTTATTGTCCAAAAAAAAGCGCATCTCCCCATGTCATAGCTACAGTTCCAAAAGGAAATTGCTTTTATTTGTAAAGGAGGCTTTAAAAAGCAGTGACATGAAGGGGAAAAGCTCCTTAAGGGAGGAAGGTCATGGGGTTAGGGGTGAGATTAAAGGAGCTATCTTTCCACCTCGCAGGGAAAGCGGTGCTGGAGCCTCCCCAAATCTGGGAGAAGAGCTGCCGAAGGGAGGTGGAGGGGGCGAGTGAAGGGGTCGATGCTGGGGGCCGCGATTGGAGGAGGCCACGGGGCTCCAGGCAGTCCCTGGTGCCACACAGGCACCTTTCAGCTGTCAAAGGGAGTGGATGCAAAGAGGTAAAATCCCTTCCTTCAATGCCCAAACGCTCACATTCCCTGTGTCATCCCCAACAGGAAACACCACAGCAAGGGAAGCGGCCCCTCCAGAGCTCAAGCGGGCGGTGGGACACAGAGGGCAGTGGGATGCAGGGTGAGGGGCTTGGGGAAGGACATTGTGTCCCCTCCCTGAGGCTGCTGCTGCCGTCTATTTGTAGGAAGCTGGGCACAGCGATGGAAAGGAAAAGGACCGCGCAAGCAATCGCCCCCAACCCTCCCTTCCCCTCTTCCGCATCCATCCGTGACGGCTGCGGTTTTTGCTGAATTAAGGTCCCTGGTGAAGGCAAGTCAGCGTGAGGGATGCGAGGGCACTTCCCTTCGCCTCCCCACAAAGGCGGCACCCTGCCTGGCCTCAGACATGGACAGAAGCCGGGGCTCCGGGGTCAAAACCAACAAAGGTGACTGCATCCTCCCTGCGTGCCCTCTGCCTTCCTGACCCCTCGCCAGTTCCCCTGCCCCTCTGGGTGGGCACGGAACACTCCCCTCACCTGTCTCAGGCTGGGGCTGTGCCCAGCCCTGTCCTGCGGAGAAACCTGGGGCCATTTCTGCAGGGCAGCAGAGAAAAGGACATGCAACCCTGGTTTCATCAGGGGTGGGAAATGTCTTTTCCGCTGCTAAGAGGGATGCAAACAACCCTAAGAGTGATGCAAATGCTGATCTCGGCACTATTTGGGATTTGGATCCTTAACTGTCCGTCTCCCGTGCTCAGGACGTCTCCAGTAATTTGTGATCTCCACGATGGCACAGGAAGGTGCCAGTGGTGACATTTCCCTTGCTCCTGGGCTGCTGCCAGCACAGGGGAGCAGCTGTGACATTTCTCTGCAGCCCTGGAGAGACGTCCTGCAGGAAGGACATTTAGAAGGAGAGCTGTGACCACGCTTTCAGCTGGGATGAGGGTGGAGAGGGGACCACGTCTGCCTGACCCGTTCAGGATTGCAAGGGTAGCACCATGTGCTCGTTCTTGCAACCAGGACGCGGACACAGGGGCGCTTCTGCTCCGGCTGCAGGCGAAGACGCAGGATGTTTGCTGTGTGCAGCATTTGCGGCAAATGTTAGTGAGGTGGCCACTTGCCGCCGTGACCCTGAGCAGACAGCTTTGTCCCTCCGTGTCTCGACGGAGAGGATGCTCACACACCGTCTCTCCTGCTCTTTCCTGCAGTCCCACGGCTCTGTGACATTTGGCTCTGCGGCTTCTGCTTGGCACTTCCAGTCCCCAAATCTATTCTCACTTTCTTCTCCAAAGTGCAACGGCCGCATTGTTCTCGGTATTTAGAGTGCGTGTGTGAGAATGGATGTGTGGGAGGCTGCTCCTCTCCTAAAATATGTGCATTTAAATTGTCCGAGGGAATTACCGACATTAGCCTGCTTTGTTTTTGGGTTTTATTAGTGTCATTCAGTAAATATCCCCCTGCAACCCGGGTAGCGAATGCCCAGCCGTGCTCACTGGAGATGCCGCTTGGCGCTCTGCCTGCCACAACTGCTGGAGGACAGTAAATCCATCCCTCTTCGGCTGGCAGGCACTGGCGCTGCCTTAGCTTGTGCAGAGCTGCCTCCCGTGCCCGTTTGAGCCGGGTCACAGCTCCCCTGACTTATGGACTTATGTGCCATGAAGCATCTGCAAACTGTGCTGTCCGGGGGGACCTCTCCCAGAGGTGTGGATTCCCCTCGCTCAGGCAAACACCAGCGGCTCATGTGGACCAGGAATTTGTCTTTTCCTTTTCCCTCACCTTTCTGCATCATCGGTTTTATATAAAACCACAGGATAGACCAGAAAGCCTAGCACACACCACTCACTGAGAATTGACTGGGTATTGTAGATACACACTGCGTCTATAAATATTTATGGAGTTACAGTCAGCCTTGGTACGGGCAAACAAATGTAAATAACGCCGTGCACTCCTAGTGTGCTCCGGATGGTGCTGTGAGCAGGAGTAGCAGTTCCTTGTGAAATCAATTTAATGAATCACTTATAGTAGGAGCGAAATAATCCCAGCAGCATTATTATGCCTAATGGCAGAAGCATTGTGATGACGGCTGTGTTATCCAGCAAACCTCTGCCTAGGAGCATGAGCATGGGAAGGGGAAACCTTTCCCAGCAGAGGAAGATGAAGATGAGACGGGGGTGCAGGTGACAAAAATGAGAAAGGGGAAGGGCTGGGTTTTCCTGACTGCTACACATCAGAATGTTGTGATGTTAACTGGGAGAGCTGTTGGGGCAGGGAGAGGAGCTCTGGGCAGACAGACTTGCCTTGTAAGGATGGGAGTGAGCAGGGGATGGATGACCTAAAATGGATGGGCTTGTGTGAGAATGAATGTTGTATGCCCTGGGTCCCTCTGGTATCAAATATCCCTAAGCAGAAAGGTTTTTTTTTCAAGTGATTTTGTCTCCTGAATATCAGCCAACACTGCCAAAACTTCCCAGGACATGGATGTCTTCAATTTTTCATCTCTGTGAGAAAAGGGAAGAGACGAACAGTTCCAGGATGAAATCTCCATTTCAGATCAGAATTTCTCATATCTTTGGGTGAGTGACTTCATCTTTCTCTTTCACTGGCTATGGACATATTCCTGGAGTCATTCTCAACCCATAGAATCACAGAACCATAGAATTATTTATGTTGGAAAAGACCTCTGAGATCCTTGAATAGAACTATTAACAACCCAGCGCTGCCAAGCCCACCACTAAACCTTGCTCCTAAGTTCCACATCTACGTGTCTTTTAAATCCCTGCAGGGATGACGTCTCCAGCACTTCCCTGGGCAGCCTGTCCCAGTGTCAGACAATCCATCCACAGGTTATTCCCAAGCAATCTCCCAGGAGGGTGAAGGTTCACAGGGCTGAGACTTGCTGCTGGACACACAGGTCACTCAGTGCTGATCTGCCCTCAGGGGGTGGACGGTGCCTTCAGCACCAGGTCACATTTCTGGAGGTCTTTCCTAGCTTATAGTTTTCCCTTTGCAGTCATGTTTCAGCCAGGTAATTAATCTGTTAGGCCATATAAGGAAAGTAAAGGCAGAAAGGGCGAGCATATAGACAAATAAAAATGCAGCTTTAAATTTTCAGCCTATTTTTGAGGTGTCCATCAGCGGAAACCGCAAGGATCATCTTCTTTCTCTCGATGTGGCCTTTCCAGAACTTTTCCACGTGCTGATTCTGGGTATACAAGCTCAGGGATAACTTGATCCAAGATCTTCAAGGCTGTTGGAAGAGCAGACAGGCCAGAGAAAAGTGGTGATTTATTGTTTGAAGAGTTGAGCACCCCATTTTTGATCAAGGTGCTTTCTGAATAATTAGACTTGAGAGGCAAGAGGTGGACTTCCACATGAGGGGCTCCAGCAAGGACATAAAATCTGGATACAGCTGGATAACACTGCATTAGCATCTTTAAAAGCATATTCCTAGCAGTCTACTCCTTGATCCTATTGTTATTTTCAATTAATTTATCTACCAGAAACTATTTTTGTCCTTGCTTTCCCTCCTTCCTGCAGTTTGCAAGGTAGAATTGTGCTCCCACACAGAGCTGTTTTGTTCTCGTGAGTTTTTGGGTGGATGCTGCATTGCATTAACATTAACATTCATTAATATAAGAAACTTAGGCATCATTAGATTTTTTTGTGGCATCTTTTACTATTCTAATGAATGGAGTGAAGATGTGTGAAAGAAAACCAGAGAAATGCAAAGGCCAGAAATGCTGTTCTTCAACCTTCCTGCTGAAATCAAAGATCTTGTCTTAGGAACTGAATCCTGCTTCTATTGCAGCACTCAAAATCTGGAATAGCTCCATGGGGCTGAACTCCTTTCATTGATAAATCCACGATGGGAGCAGGCACAGGTCTGTGAGTAATCAGCTGGGAGGAGATGGATCCAGATGGCAGCTGAGCTCAGCAGCAGCACAGGGCTGAAAATAAAAGGAGGAGTTTTATGGACCCTTAGCTGAGGGGACAGAGGAAAAGGATGGATAAAACAGCCTGAGATCGTACACTAGCTCAAAGCATCCAGTTAGAAACCACAGTGAATCTTGGAGCACCCCTGAGGACTGGTGTAGGTCTGGGGTTTATTCAAACTGAGGACGCTCCAAATTGCCATTAAAGCCCCCTACTCTGGCTCCTGCTGCCAAGCAGAAGCTGGAAAAGGTTTGAAGTGAGAGGCAGCTGGAGTCTTCACGAAAGCAGATGCAGAATATCAAATTGGACAGAAATTAGGACAACGATTTCCGTGAGCTTTGAAGAAAGGCTGTTTGTTTAGCCTTAAAGGAAACAGGCTGCTCCCGCTCCCGCTTTGCTCGCCTCAGCCTGGGAGGCATCCCTGACGCTTCCCAAAGGCTAAAGCCCTGCCAAAAGGGGCGGAGAGGCCGGTTTCACTGGCGGTGGGGCGTGGAGGGGAGCGCGGTGTCGGCGCGGGTCCCTCGCTGCTCCATGCCCGGCACAGGCGGAGGTCAGCGGGTCGCCGGGGCGTGATCTGCCCTGATCCCCCTTCACAGGGGAAATGAAGCGACAGCGACTTTGCTCCAGCACAGTGGCCACTTTGAAAAAATGTTTCAGGCAGATAATTTATCAGGTTTAATTGCTCTTTAATCCCCCTGATCGGCCTGGCGTGGAGAAATCCCCTCTGAATGGGGGAGCCTGTTTGAAAAGACCCAGGGAGGCTGGGAGGGCTGGAGAGAGGATGGAGAGAGGGATGGAAGGATGGAGGAAGGATGAAAGGAGGGGAAAAAGGGTGGAATGGAGGGATGAGGGAAGGAAGGAAGGAAGGAAGGAAGGAAGGAAGGAAGGAAGGAAGGAAGGAAGGAAGGAAGGAAGGAAGGAAGGAAGGAAGGAAGGAAGGAAGGAAGGAAGGAAGGAAGGAAGGAAGGAAGGAAGGAAGGAAGGAAGGACACACTGATGGAGGGAGATAGAGATTGAGGGAAGGGGAGAGGGAGGGAAGGAGGGAGTGCCTCTTGCTGTAGCCACACAGCATGGCTCCTCTATCCAGCCTGGTGTCCTGGAGCTGCTGCTCACAGCCTGAATCCCTTTAAGAGATTTTATCAAGGGATTTAAAAGCCCTGGATCACCTCTCCTGTCTACTGGATCCTCCTTCTCAGAGGGAGCCAGAGCAAACTGGGTCTTTCTTGATCGTGCCCACCCAGGGAAACATTCAAGGTCAGGTTGGACAGGGCTCTGAGCAGCCTGGTCTAGCTGAAGGTGCTCCTGCTCACTGCAAGGGGATTGGACCTTTAAAGGTGAGTTGGAGTCATCAGACACCAGAGCCAAATGAGACCTCGTTTCAAAGGCAGGTGGTACTCACTGTGTGCAACCAGCAGAATAATCTGTGTAGCTTTATTTTGGAAATAATGGATTATTATTTTTTTTATTTCATTGGTACGGAGAATATGGAGAACTTGCCCAGCCAAAGGATTCTCCTGCCTCTGTTTTCATAACCCAACACCAGAACAGCATTATTTTTTCCTATTGGATGCATTTGAGCCATTTCCTTTCATTCTAGATGCTTACAGGTAATTTCACCATGCCAGTTCACAATGTGTCTTGCCTTATATCCCATAGGTAACATTCTGGTTTTTTTACACATTGAAACCACACTTTTACTTGTTTGGCCACAACACAAAGCACTCCAGTCAATTCCCAGTGCTAGAATATTCCACTGGGAACTTGAGACTATGGAATTCCAAGAAAAATAACCCAGGCTTTCCTCTCCAGATTCATTGGTTTTAAATCAAGAACACAAAATTAACTATAGCCAGGTTAATGACAACTAGAAGAAAAAAAACTGCACTGATGAGCCTGAAAGGCCCCAAGATACATTAACCACAAGACTGATTTTTTTTTTTTTTTTTTTTTTTTGGCCAACTTTGAGTGAAGAAAAGCCTCAAGGAATATCTTTGGAGCGGGAGTGTGTGAGCCATGGCACCAGCTGCAGAGGTCTGAAGAGATGATCATCCTCTCACCTGCAAGCCCATCTCCATTTTTGAGCCAGAGTTTATCCCATTACATCCACCCCATGAGCTGCCAGCAATGAGTTAGATGCCTGAAATGGGCTTTTTTTTAGGGGATGAGAAAGTTTGATCTGGTGATTCTTGGCAGGTGAAGTGACACACTACTGCTCTTCTGTGGCAACAAGCTGGTCTGTGACCAATCAACTCTGTAACCAATCAAATATTTTCACATCCATTTTCCCAATGAGAAGTAAGGGAAGAGATACAACAAAAGAGTGACCAGGAAAATAATAATAAAAACTCAGTTTCTTTAACCCATCACCACCTAGTTTAGTCAAAACCATGGCATTGCTGTGACTAATTCCCATGAAACATCCTCACAGCAAGGAGCCCACATAGGTGAGCCCACATCTCCCAAAATTAACCTCCAAAACCATAAAGTCACTGAAACAAGGCCAGTCTGAAGGTTGGTTGGGCTTTTCAACTCCAGAATTTATTTACAGATGAGCCTGCATGGCAAGAAACCCACAGGGATTTCTGAGTAATACAGTAAGGAACAGAATTTCCCCTCTGATTCAAACAGATCATCCTGTTAAATCCCGGTAAATGATTCCTGATGATGGCAATGTACGGAAGTGGAGTCTGAACCTCCAACGCCTTTAGTTTTTTGCACAAGACCCTACATCATTCACCCAATATACCGTGATCCTTCCCTTCCATGCCTTTTCTCTGGTTCCTTCCTGATGGAGATGTCATCTTCCCTTTCTGTATCAGGAACAGTGGGGAGGGATATTTTGTCCTTGAGACAGACACAGCCCATCTCAAGGCTGCTGGCTTTTTTTTTTTTCTTCTTCTTCTTTTCTTCTTTTAGCAATTTCTCTTTTGGCTGAAGGAACCCTCCCTGAGGCGGGAGAGCTTTTTTTTCCCAGGCATGCCAGGCGTGCTCCCCCGGCCTCTCACTGCTCTAATTATTAGCATGAGGACAAAGAGATGAGGAGCCATGAATGGGGTCATCTTCACCTGGGAAAAAAATTTAATATATCACCTCTGAAAACCCTGGGCCAGGGTGTGAAAACACGACTTGATGGGCACTGATGGCAGTGCTTGACTGGCCAAACGCTGGCAGATGCACCGACCCCGGGGCAATGTCTGAGCTCATTTCCCACATAAGCACTAATTCATTGGAGTGAGAAAAGAGTGGGGATGAAAAGCATCCCTAGAATTATTGCATCCCTTAGCAATGAGGAATTTTCCATGTGAAATTCTCAGATAATGGTAAGAAGCAGGAAATACCTTGTGGTCTTTGGGAGAGTGAACTAACATGGGATGAAGAACCAATACGTCCCATCTGCTTCTTCAGTCTGCTCCAAATCCATGCTAAACTGTCCTGCCTGCATCCAGCCTGCCCAGAGAGGGTCCCAGTCTATGCTGGAAATGGAGATATGGTCTTGTGATTCCAACCCAATTTAAAGGGAAAAAAAAAAAAAAAAAGATAAAAAAGCAGATGAAGATGTAGCTGGGACAACAGCACTAAATATCTACTGGATCATCATTACTCATTCAGGTCTGTGGAGCTTGATGTCCACCTGTTTTCTTTCCAGGTTTTTTATTAAGATGAAATCCTTTTTCAAAATATTGCATTTTTTTTAAAGAGTTGATTACTTTCAATGGGAAAGGGCATAGCAGGACACAGAAATCAGAAATTACACGAGGTCATTTCATCTTGACAGGCTGCTGCCAATTCCTGAGCTCAGCCTTTATCCAAAAACCTAGAAAACTGTGTCAAGCTTGCTGTAATATTTAACCCCCTATGGAAAATACTTGTTCCCACTGCTGCTGGCTTAACTAGGACCAAACTAGATTTTTTTAGTCATAGTTAGCCCTAGCTCCAGCATGGCAAAGGCACCTCTTTAGACCGCTGTGAGCATCTTTCCAGGAGTAAAGCAGGCAATGTCCTCGCCATGGCAAAGGATGCTGATCCTTTGGATGCCAGCTGCAAGTGTCCATGGGCTGGAGCACATTGTTCTGAGAAGCAATGCAGTAATGATGCAGACACCTTCCTGACAAGGGGTTTGATTATTTCAAGGAGCCTGCGTTGTCAGAGTGAAGCTGATGTGAATTAATTGCTTCGGTGACGGGATCGAAGTTGCAGCGAGTCTGGGGTTTTTCCAGCCTTTGCCATTTGAGCAACCAGCACTGGTTCCATGGAGCTGGCAAGTGAGTTGTGAACAGATGCTCAGCAAAATTGGATCATTTACAAAGTGTTTACAAATACTTCCCACTGGCCCCTTGCCAATTTTGCCATCCTCCCTACTTAGAGAAAACATGCGTGTATGTCCCCAGCCAATGTCCTCTGGGTCCTTTCTGATGGGATTGGTGCTGAAGTCGTGGGGGGAGCTTTGCAGGGACTTGTGTCCTCCTCATTACCCCATCCACAAGGAGAAATGTCACTTCCACAACCTGGATGGGGAAGTGGAAGCAGCCACTGGCACTGTTGGGTGCAAGGCACATCCCTGGTTTGTAGACATTTTGAAATAAAGATACAGCAAATGGCTAATTATGTGCATTCAACTAAGTAGTAACTGGAAGTATTTCTCCTGTGCTGTCACAATTAGCAGCTACCCACAGTAACTTTGGGTGCCCCGACCCAGGGGAATCCCTGAATGCCAGACAAGAAGGATTTGGAACATATTTTTAAGGTGAGATAAACAGTGATACAAATTATTCAGGGGCCCTAAGTATAAACAGGACATGGACCTGCTTGAGCAGGTTTGGAGGATGCCATGAAGATGCTCTGAGGGCTGGAGCATCTACTCCTGGAGACAGTCTGAGACAGCGGGGGTTGCTCACCCTGGAGAAAAGAAGGTTCTAGAGAGAACTTGGAGCACCTTCCAGTGCCCTGTGTTTCAGACAGTGGGCTTGCCCACCTACTTGTATTGTGAAAGGGCACCAGCAGTGCTCAATCTCTGCCTGCTTTCAGGACAGGCACATCTCTGAGCTGAACCCTGGGAGACATTGAGAGGGACAGGGCTGTGCTTTTGCCTCCATCCCAGAGGTGTCCTGGAGCTTGTGACACGTTTGCCCCAGTCACACAATATTTATGGGTTAAACCTTTTGCAAGGGAGAACAGGGTCTCTCAGGGCTGGCTGGGATGATGCTGCAAGGGAGCTAAGGGGGATAAAAATCACCTCCTTCTTTCAGCCGACTTCTTAGTGATGCTACAGCCTCCCTAAGACAGGCAGTAGTGCTGATACAAGCCAGTGTGCGCATTGCAAAGCCTCCAGGAATAAATCTTGCCCCTATGCAGGCACCCACTGATCCTGCAGTCTTCCAAATATCTGTTCTTTGAGCCCCTGACCACTGCTCTGAAACACAGATTTACTCTGACCAAGGGGCTTCAGGGCAATCACCGTATCACGCCTTTGTCCCCACAGCTCCCTCACAGGCGTTTTCTCCAGCTTGCCTTCCTACCTGCCAGAAGCACCCTGACACAGGTGGCCAAGCAGAGAGCATCCTCATCAGTTATTAAAACTCCTACTTTAATGGGAAAACAAGGTCTTTGGCTGGGCTTGCCCTCCCTGCTTTGTGCATCCCTGCATGGAGAGTCCTGCCCGGAGTCCATCACTGCTGCGGCTGCAACGGCAGAGGGAGCACACGCCGCTGCCTGCCAACCCCCGCCGGCTTTAGACCCACAGCTGGCTTTTCATTTTAATTTTCTAGCAACAGAGATGTGGACTAGACCCATCCACCCCGCCCTCCCTGTGATTTTTTCCTGACCAGCACGGCAGGCTCGTGGGTAGCAGCAGGGAAGAGCTTTGCTTTGGCGGCGTGAGAGCAAATCCTGCAGCGCAGTTGCGGTTTGCTCCCTGGTAAGAGGCTTGGAAATATTGATCAGGGCTGGAGAAGATATGTGCACAGGAGAAAGAGCACAAGATTTGGGGATTTAAAAGCGATATAATTGGATTTCTGAATTAAACACAGCGAGTGGGAAGGTCAGCAACAAGATGCAGCCATGTGCTGAGGTTTTCTCAGCCTTGCTTGCCTGGGTGTCCAACATGAGACCATCCCAGATGATGGATCCTCGGCAAAGGGTGTGTTGAGAAAATGTTTTTGGGAATCTTTGCTGATAGGTCAAAAATGTGACATTGCTTCCATGTGCACGGTGTCAGGCTGTTTTCCCTGCGGTGGGATAGCATGGAATGGTGGGGTGTCTGCTTGAGGCTGGACACACTTTCTGAAGGATGGGAAGTGATTTCTGGTTTCCTGTAGCTACACTTACCAGTGCTTTCTGTCACTAAAAACATTTAAAATATTTAAAATCTGTAGCTTTTTATCTCCTCTGCTTTTTGTTTATGTAAATACTTAGACATATCTATTTAGATCCTATATCTCCCCTTATACAGATCTTAGGGGCCACCCTGGTCCTACCTTTACCCCCAAGCCCCAAAATCTGCCCCCAGTTCAAGGGACAAGGCCGTGCACCAGAATCTCCACCTGAAGCTGAGATTCTCCAAAGCATCCCCCAGGTTCAGGTGGGAACGTTTATCTGTTAAACTCTGTGCTAATATTTAGGTATAGGAAACGTACTAATCTTTTATTTGCATTTAAACATTTTGAGAGACTTGGGAGCCCCCAAGGAACAAAAAGCCTATGTTTTGCAAATTACCCCTTGTAGTTTTCAGGTATGGAAACCTCCCCAGGGGTTTCCCCACTCCCGGGCTGCCTCTGGCCAGCCGATTTACTGGCCATGTTTCCATGGAAACAAAAACTGGATGGGTGAAAAAAGGGGGGAAAAAAGTTCTTGTAATAGGTGACATTTCCCAGTTTAGAAAGTGGGATTTTCCCAGGCTGGACTACTTATTTTTCAGGATTTTTTTTTTTTTTCCTAGGAGAGAAGAAGGAAGAGCATGCCCTGAAGTGGAGATGGATGAGCAGCAGTGGGTTGCCCTAGCTGCCTGCTGCATTCAGAGCAGCAGCACTGGTCTCGAGGCTTCAGTGCTGTGATTTATGGTCCCTTCGCTGCTATAGAGGTGTCAATTTGGTTAAAAGAAAGTGTTTTCTAGTGAGTGGGGCAGGACAAGGGGGCTGCCCCATCCTGGTTGAGCCCACTCAGTGGTGTGACCTTAAGGGATGGTCTCAGCAGTGATAATTCCTCTCCGTGTCTGTGCAGACATTTAATGATGCTTCTTTACTTTATAGCTCACTACGAGGCTTCATTAAAGAGTATCTGCAAAGGCTCTGAAGTCCTCGTTGGACATCTTGCACCATCATCGAGAGCAGTCACAGCAACACCATCCTGGGCTGGCACAGAGACTCCGGGTTGTGATGAAGATATCAAACCCAAGGTGTACCGCAGCCAGCTCAAAGCAAACCCGAAATTACAGTGTCTGCAGGGAGAAGTGACAGCCCTGCTACAGAGATCAAGGATTTATGGAGATGGGGCAGCCAGATCTCTCTCTTGCATCCTGATAGCTGATGTGACACATCAGGTGTCAGGGTAGCTCCTATTCCTAAGAGGTTAAACAAGTCGTACGATCAGGAGGGGCTGACATGCTGGTCGGGGCGAGGAGTGAATCATTAAGTTGTATTCCCTTTGCTGAGACAGGCAGCAGCAGCTCAGCGAGGTTTTCGTAGCCTCAGGTGAGCTGTAGACAGGAAAATACACATCTGACGTGAGGTGAGGTGCTCTGAATTGTGAAATGATAATCAGGAGAGCTGCTTGTTGCTGACTCAGGTGGGGGGTTCTGTCGTGAGGTGCAGGGTTGTAGTTTGGGCTGGGCTTTTCTGGATGTGTGCGTGCTTATAAAATTAATCAGTAAATGTATTTTTTATAATATTTCAGACCTTTTTTCCCCCTTTAGGTTTTTTTTTTTTTTAATAGCTTGCTTCACTTAAAAACTAACTTTTTAAGTGTCACAAGATGGAGGAAAGAGGATATCTTGATGGGAATTAGGGCAGCTCTTGGCTCGCTATAGAGAAATAAGGCTGGTTTCATGTACAGGGGCTGTGTCCAGGAGGAACACTGGGGATGGACTGTGTCCAGCATGGAGAAATTATATTATTTAGACATCATCAAGGACCGAGGAGAGATACAGGAAAATTTACACACATATCTATTTACACACAAATATATGCATATATACACAAATGTACATATACACATATATATATAAAATACCAGCAAACCCCATTTTATATATATATATATATGTGTGTGTGTGTGTGTATAAATACACACATATAATACACACATACACACACAGAGAAGGTGAGTGTTAGCATTTTTAGGGTGTGCATACTTGGGGGACATCACTGTCCTGGGGCTGCTGAGATCATCCCTGTCCCTCAGTGGGGTTATTTGTATTTACCAGAGCTGGGAAATGGTGCCACTCCTCTCCTGCCTCCTTTTTTGCACATCTGGGCTTCCCAACCCTATTTCTCTTCCTGCAGCTCCAGCCTATTTGCTTCAGGAATAGGATCAGGAAGGAGGTTTTGGGAGTGAATCACAGAAGGAGAAATATCAACCCGAGCACCTCGTGCCTAAAAACTTAACCTTGAGGACTGCGGACACCGATAAGGTCAAGGGGAGGAATCAAGGTCTCATTTTCATGGGTTTGTCAGTGCCCAGCCGCAGATCCAGGCTGGAATGCTGCTCCAGTGAGGGCGGGCAGGCAGAAACTGCAGCACATATGGCGAGCCCGGCCACACGCTGCTCCAGAGCTGTGAGATACGGAAGCACAAGGGCACTGCCATGGAGAAAATATCAGCTCTGGGCTTTGGCTGGCCCTGGGACTTTCTATTCAGAGCCACAGCATTACCTGAACTCATGGTGGCTTGTCACAGAGGAGAGGGTTTGTTTACAAACCCTTCTCCAGAGGGAAGAGAATGATGTCACTTATAGAGAAGGATGCTGATTGCAGCAGCTATTCACAGAAAAAGGCTCGTGGTTTGGGGGGGATTTTAGGAGCTGGGATGATGGGAGATGCATCAGGGGCCCCCAGAGGAGCCCGAGGAGGCTGTACCATGAAATTTGTGGTGTCTTCTGTCTCCTTGATGATGTTCAGAGAATGTCACTTCCTTTTGCTGAACACAGTTCCTCTCTAGCTGCTCATGCTGGGACCCCTGAAACTGTATCCAGCCCTGTTTTTCACTGGCAGCTAGGAGCTTCTCTGATTCCCACCAAGAATCCTCTTTCTCCCATCTTGTGACACTCTAAAAGTTAGTTTTCAAGTGAAGCAGACTACAGTAATTTAATTTTTTAAAAAAGCAGATGTCTAAAATATTAGAAGAAATTTATCCACTGATAATCTCCATTCCTCCTGTTTGAGGAGCTGCTCCCAGTCTGCACAGTTTACCTGGGTAAAGTGAGTTGTCTCCAATTTCATTGCCAGAGCATCAAGAGGAAGTCTCATTATTCTAATTTAGCATGAAAATACATTTAAATAGCATTTCATTTTGCCCTTTCACAGTATTAAGTAACTGCAAGGATCTTTTCAAGAGCAATTGCCCACAGCTTTTTGTGCAAATATTCTCTTTACAAAAGTCTCATGATGATTTGGGAGAAGCAATAGGGGAAAAACATGCTTCAGTGTCAGAATAAAGGAGAAGTCTAGTGTAATACTCAATACAGTGTTATTTATCCTGTAGCTAATTACAATCATAATCTGCTGTATAAGGGAGGCATTTCAATGTCAAATTTCATAAAAGAGATTAACTCTCAAGGAAAGATGAAGCAATAGGGGTCAGGGAGTGTTGCAAGAGCCCAGCAGCACTGAGGATCCCTCTGCTCCTCCAGGGGAGCCCTCAGGTCAGTCCCAGCCACACTCTTGGTCACCAGGCAAGTAGATTTGGAACTGACTAATAAATACATTTCATCAGCTACTTAAATTCATAGAATCATAGAATGGTTTGAGTTGGAAGGGATCTTTTAAGATCATCTAGTCAAAGCTCCCTGTCATGGGCAGGGTCTCCTTCTGCTACCCCAGGTTGCTCCAAGCCCTGTCCAGCCTGGCCTTGGACACTTCCAGGGATGGGACATCTACAGCTTCTGTGGTCAACCTATACCAGGGCCTCATCACCCTCACAGTAAAAGATTTCTTCCAAATATCTCTTCTATACCTGCCCTATTTCAGTTTGAAGCCATTACTCCTTGTCCTTGTCACTCTCCTCATCTTTCTTATAAATCCTCTTTCTTCAAGTATTTAAAGACCTCAGTAAGGTCTCCCTGGAGCTTTCTTTCCTCCAGGCTGAACAGCCTCAACTCTCCCAGCTTGTTTTCAGAAGAGAGTGCTCCAGCCTTCTGAGCATCTTTGTGGCCTCCTCTGGCCTCATCCCAAAAAGTCAATGTTCTCCCATGCTGGTGACCTCAGGCCTGGATGCAGCATTCCAAGAGGGGTCTCACAGGAGCAGATAGAGGGGGACAATCATCTCCCTTGACCTACTGACCACACTGCTTGTGATGCAGCCCAGGGTGTGGTTGGCTTTCTGGGCTACAACTGCACATGGCTGGGTTGTTCAGTTTTCCATCCATCAGTGTCCCCAGATCCTTCTCGACAGGGCTGCTCTCCACCCATTCACCCCTCAGTGTGTATTGACAGGAGGGATTGCCCTGACCCAGGTGCAGCACCTTGCACTTGGTCTTGTTGGACCTCATGAGGTTTTTGTGGGGTTTTTTTCTGACATAATTAATTTGACCAAAAACAGTACAACAATTTTGAAATGTTTCAACATCCAAAATGTGAAATGTTGTGAAGGCATCAGATTGACATCTCTTTCCCGTGGTCAGCAGGGGAGTCATGGGCAGCAGGTTTACAAGAGCAGCTGTTACTATTCAGCAAAAGCATTTTAAAAACCAGTGTTATAGACCTCCTGCATGAGGACCCTCCTCTGTCCTGCATTTACGGCTGTCCTGCATTCATCTATCTAGTTAGTGAATGGTGACCTGCAGGAACAGTATGAAGTATCAGGTAATAAATCAAATTGGTTGTCCTGGAAAAGAGTGCCTCAGTGTCAGACTGGGTATTGCTTATGCAGGCAGAGACCAGAAATATTCAGGTAACACCCGTGGTGTTTTCCTGTCACTAATGAGAATGAACTGCATAGTATTGGTCGCCCATCAGGTTTTCCAAGTGGGAAATTTGCTCATAACCTTTTTGACATGTGCCTCCAGAAGCTGAGTGAAAAGGATCTAAGTCCCAATAATGCTGGCTCTGAGAGGGCCTGTTCAATTAAATCTTCCTCAATATGTCAATCACCTGCTTGCTAAAAGTAACTGCTCTGGGCTTGGGAGGTGCAAATCAACAGGTTGAAATGATCCAGGAAGGGCTGGATCACAACAGCTGGTGCGTGGCCATGCCACCGAGAGGATGCATAGCCCAGGCTGAGACCAAAGCAACACAAATCCAATTTCTGAATGATGGATGTCCCCTGAAGTCCAGCACAAAATGAAGCACTTGTGCTCCTTGGGATGACGTACTTCATCCCAGGAATCGGAGTTAAGTTTTCAGCATTGCACTAATTGTTGAGCACTGATACTGTAGTGACCTTGCAGGTGACCTTGCAAAAGAGCAGTGGCCCTGTTTGTTGTTTGTAACTGAATTGTAAAAGGTAGCTAACAGCTCCCTCCTCCCATGGGTCTGGCTCTGTGGATGGAGAGCTTGTTGGGATGAGGAATGTTATGGTTTAGGCATAGAAAACACCAGGTGAGTTAGTTCCTGCATGTGCCAGGTCTGCATGAGGCAGAGGAATAATGATGACAATCCCAGCGTCAATCAGGGAAAACCTTGTTTGTAACACAACTGAGTAATTAAGAAGCATTAGCTCCAAAAGCTTTAATGTGCACAATTCCAGGCAAGCAAAATTCTTGTGAAATCACATATTCAAATACCGTCTGTACTCTAGAGGGTGGAGCCCTGCCTGTGCCTCCCCGCACGGTCGTGTCTCTGGGCTCTACCTAAAAATAAAACCCCAAGCAAAAAAGAACAAGCCCCCTGCTGGCAGCCTGGCACGGAGGCAGAGCACAGTCGCTGCCAGGCATGTGGTCTCTTTGTCCTCGCAGGTCAAACCTGGAGCCGAGGTAAGGATGCCAACTCTCCAGACCAACACCCGGAGTCACAGCTCCCTCTTGCCTGGCTCCTGCCGGGCAGCCCGTGACCAGGAGCAGCCCCTGGGCTCCTGCCCAGGGGGCTCAGCCCTGTGGCGGTACCAAAGCCCAATACCGAGGTCAAAACAAGGTCTGAGAGCATCACTCGAGTTGAGAAGTGCCCTCTGCCCTGCACCACCATCACCAAAGGAACCAAAACTGGAGCATTTTCTTCACCTCGTGGCCCCACAGCATTTTCACCCGCACTTGTGAAAGTCATCACATTGCAAGACCTCAGCTTCAGAGCCAGCCCAGGACAAGTGGAAACAGGAGCCTCATTTTGCCAGTGCTTTCTACTGTGTGCCCCTTGCTGGTTGTCCAGGAACCTGAGTCTGTTTCCTCGGGAGGATGTGGGAGGTAGGCTGGGCTGGGGTCTGATCCCATTTGTATCCTCCTACTTGCCAAAATCCAGGATAAACCACTGCAGTTCCAGCACAGCAGAACTAAAAAAGCCACGTCTGAGCTTTCAAAGTGGAAGTCACCTGCTCTCAGGTGATGCCCTTTCAATGTCAGGATCCTGTTCTTAAGTCCCAGCTAGCACTTGTGTTTTGTTAAGCACAGGGAGATAAAAAAGGAACTAAACCAAACACACATAATACAAGATTAAAAAAAAAAAAGAACATGTCAAGGTTTCATATTACTCCAACTCATCACATAAACAGAGCATCATTAAAACAACATTCCTGGAAAAGTTACTTCTCACTCATCTTCTTGCCTGCCCCTGACTCCCAAGGCAAGGAGCTGAGAGGTTACAAATAAAACCCTAAAGGAGAGAAATTTTGACATCGATTCCAGCAATTGGGATTTCTACTATGTCTCAAAAAAAGTGTCAAATCTGTCACTCAGTGCTTACAGGTTATCCTCTGTGAGCTCAGACATGAGCCTGGTGTGTTTATTAAACCCGTGGCCTGGCAGAGGAAAGGTGTCTGTCTGAATTGCAATGCAGTTGATTTTCAAACAGTTGGTTTAAAACTCTTTGTCCTGGGTTAGTGAATTACTGAACACCAGGATAAAGTGTTCAAACACAGATTCTTGTGTCTTGGTACCAGGTGCCTTGCAAATGGCTCTGGCCACTTCAGCAGATACTTAGGGCTCTGGGCTGGCTTTTTCTGGGTGCTGTAGCATAGCAAAATAAGATGATCCTGTGTCCCCCTGTGAGTACATCTGTCCAAGGGATAGATGTGCGCTGTGTAAGTATCTGTATATTAGATTTAATTACATGGGGCTGGCTTTGCTCTGCAGTGCTCAGTGATATGACCTTTGGGGTCCCCTCCTTCTTTATCTGCCCCATCCCAGCACTGGCCTTATTGCTTCCCCCACTTCCAGTGCCACAACCCTTTCTTTTCCCCAGCTACACCCAGCTGGGAGGCCCAGGAGCATGAGTTAGTCTCTCTCTCTCTAGAAAATTTTCCCATTTATTTACCTTTCCCTCCTGCACGGGGAGATCCCACCAATCTCTGAAAGCTGCATGAAGTTATTTGTTTGAGCAAACTGACAGCAGCCTCTGGGCTAAACTTTTGATCCGTCAGTTTTCTGCCACCTTCAAAAAGCACCTCTGGCTGCAGGCAGCAGCCATCCTGTGCTGGATGGGGCCAGCACGACTTGCCATGGGCAAGGGGAGCCAGCAGAGTTGGGTCTGGATCTCCATCCTCTCGTCTGGCACCCAGCTCCCAGTGTCCAGGGGTGGGTGTCTCCTTAAAAAGCACACAGAAGTTCTCCTGTTTAATCAAACCAGAGCCTCAGGGACTTTTTCTTCCTTCAGAGACTCTCTTGATGTTGTGCTTCAGGAGACCACCTCCTTCTCCTCTCCCCCTCAGGCAGGTGAAAAGTAGGAACCTGTCACCCAGTTCTGTCCAGTTTTTCTAGAGCTTGCTGGCAATACCTGTGGCTGACTCTCCCCTTCAATGAAAGGTGTTTTTCAGTGCTTATCATCATCTCATATCCTGAGGCTTTTCCACATGCTCACAGAAATTCTAAATGATCATACTGATGCCAATGTTGTTTCAACATTTACACTTCTGGGACAAATACCTTAAAAATATGTGACCGGGATAAAACTGCAGGGATGGATCCAAACACAGAAGGAAGGAGATGGAGTGTGGAAGCTGTAAGGTAAGAAGTCTCCAAGCCTACACTGGATAGCTGAAATTTCCCACTCCAGCTTCTCTAAGATGCACATAGACCATCATGCTGTGAAACTTTGTTCCCTGAATAAATGGGATGAACCAGCACAGATGAAACCATGGGTACTGTGCACACACAGGGGTAAAGAAAAGCACACCCATCATTCAGCTGATACTGAGAGGTTACATGCTGTACCAGGGAGATGCAGAACATGGGTGTATTCAATTCTGGACTAAACTATGTCCATCACAGACAAATCTTCTCAGTGGGATGTAGATGGAAGTCTGTGCAAGGGATTTCCAGTGTTTGTGAGCACCACAATAGCACCAAAAAGTTTTGCTGGAATGAGGAAAGGGGGATAAAGACAAGGAAGGGAACTCTGCCTGCCACAGGGTAAATGTCATCCCTGGCCCATAAAAGGACAGAACATGGGTTGGCACCTTGTAGTGACCCTTGCTGATCATTCTCAGTTGAGGCCTTTGAGATTCTGAAATTATTTCTCAGCCTTTGTTTCTACAGGCTTTCCCCATTGATATTGCAGATGTGTCTGGCTAAGAGGCAAATGACAACAGCAGCTCTGTCCACAGCTGGACATCCAACTCTACACTGAAAGGTACAATGAGTAGCCTGATTGTCTGAGATGTGGAGCATCCAAACTCCTCACAGGGTTATAGAAGGAGATCGACATATCTAACAAAAAATGAGCTTTCTCACTGTCTCACTGGAGAATTTTAAGCCCAATTTGGCTGTTCACAGCTGTGCAGGAAAATCTGTAAATCAAGAAGTTACTTCAGGCAAGATTTAAAATGCTCTAATTGCCTTTTGGATTTATGACAAAAGTACCACGAGAGACAAACGGGTTTCAGTACTCCACTGGCATAATTTAGGGAAAAATATAGCTTTCCTTCTGTAATAAGTCATTATTGGATTAGATTTAGTGTTCAAACTTTCCCCATTAATATTGCAGGGCATGTAGTTGTAGGACAAAGGGGAATGGCTTCAAACTGGAAAAGGGCAGTTTTAGATTAGATTTTGGGAGGAAATTCTTCACTATCAGGGTGCTGAGGCCCTAGCACAGGTTGCTAAGAGAAGCTGTGGCTGCCCCATCCCTGGAAGTGTTCAAAGTCATGTTGGATGGGGCTCTGAGCAATGTGGGATCGTGGAAGGTGTCCCTGCCCATGGAAGGGGGCTGGAACCAGATGATTTTTAAGGTCCCTTCCAAGACAAACCCTTCTGTGTTTCTATGAGATTAGTCCCAGCTCAAGTATTTAGCTTCTTCTGCTGGGTATTTTATTCCTCTGCAGTTTTTTGGAGTGAGGATTATAAAGCCAAGTAAAATTAGTACACATAAATTATGGAAACAGATGTACGAAGTACAGGAGACACTAAATTAAGGCTATTACAGAATTTTTCTGGTCTGTGCCTGGATGTAACTTACTGGCCTTGTATGAACTGAATTATAGGTAAATGCTCACAATTTTAATTTCCTAAAAGCCCTGGTTTTGGGGAAAAAATTGTAAAAACAAATGATGTGTCACAAATATAAACAAGCAGGGACCAGCCCTGGACACCGGAGTGCACAAATCCCTTTGCGGCATTAACCTGGTGTCTGGAATGTGCTCAGCAAGGAGTCATGTTCTGGAAATAGGAAAGAATGAAACTGGATGTTATTCCTTCTGGAAATAAGAGCAATGGGGAGAGATTTTTTACATGTTTAGATAGAAGACCATGACATTTCTGTACAAGCTTTGATGGCTTTTCAAAAAAAGTCGTGCTATTGGGTGGTCTGATTTGTATTCCCTGCATTGATGTGGTTGCATTTGGCTCCAACAGCAACAGAAAAGTTGCTGGGGGATGGGTCTTTTTTTAAAGATAATTTCTTTTTTCAAATATTCTTGAAGTGCAGCTTGTATTAAACTGGGTAATAATTAGATAGTGAAAATGCTTCTATCTAATGCTTAGATTATTACAAGTGCCTGAGGCAATTCTTCAAGGTTTATAACAGACATAGAAATCAATGTTTAATGTCAAAAGTGATCCTGGAAGGTGTTTATTGAGAGTTATTTTTTAATATAAAGTGTAAAGATTAAAAAAATGCTTTTATTCTTAGTTTTACTTGTAGGGGTGACTGGGGGAAAGGTGTGGTATCATCAGGGAGAAGTATTACCATAAAAGCTGATGTCAAACCTTCTTTCAAGAGTCTTGATCTGAAATACCAGTTAAAACCAAACCAAGTCATAGTATTTAAAGTCAATACCCCCCTGGTTGTTCTTATATTACACTAATTTCTTAGAGGTGCTATAAAGCAGCACCAGACACTTTCATCGGTGAAGCTTCATTACTGAGCCCTGTAAGAATCTGCCCTTTTGAGAGAAACTTTCTGCAGGTTTGGGCTTAACGTCCATTAAAAAATCTTGTTGTACAACATGATATGAAGACTGTTTTCCTGCTGCTAGAATAATACAGTCAGGAGCAGCTGAGACAGCAAAGCTGCTTCAGCATCCTCTGCCACCCTTCACTCTGCTGTTTCACCCTTCACACTTCTCTTCCACCCTCCCCTGGGTTGGAAGAGACCTTAAAGATTGTCCAGTCCCAACCCCCTGCCATGATCAGGGATGCCTTGCACTGGACTAGGATGCTCAGAGGGCAATCCTATGGAATCACATAGTTGGGAACCAATCACCCCAGGCTTTCTGCTCAGGGGCATGGGATTGGCAGAGCTGCCCATTTCCCTGTAGGTACCCAAGCTGACACCAAAAGGATTTGTTTTATCCCACTGTCCCTGCACAGAGCCGAGATCACAAGCACACATGGACTCACACTGGAGACAGCTACAGCTAAGTGGGGTAATCCCACTTTCCAATGTCCAAATGATTTAATAGAGATGAAACCCAAGAGACGTTACTGAAATGAGATAAATCTGGGCAGAAATGATTGCAACAGCGTTTGGGGAATGGAAAAAACAGCACATACCCTGGCAGATACAGGGTCGAGAAAAAGATGCAGCTCTCTGGAGAAAAAAAGTGAATGATGGCTCCACAAACCATCAGTGCTTGCTTGGAGCCCATCCTGAGAGTGCTTGAGTTGTACCTGTCATCTAAAGGACAGCTTTGGATGCAGGTGACTTCCTTGGGGGCTGTGGGAGCGGGATGGACACACTGGATCCTGGGTGCTCTCCCAACACTTTCACCGGGCGGAAGGGAGACTGGGAATGGAGCTCACCCCTCCAGGGGGACTTTGCAGGGCAGACTCTCACCTGTGGCATTCCCAGTTGCTGCCCAAAAACTGAGGAGTCATCTGCTTGAGGAGCTTTTGAGTAGGGGCTTCACCCCCTAGAAGCATCCACCTCTCTCCAAGGGTGTTGAGGCAGCCTGAGGTATAGACTTGGGTGTGACATTTGCAGTGTCCATGTCCACACCTGGGCAAGGTATCCCAGCTGTCTGCTCCAAGTCACATCAGCAGCCTCAGCTCTACAAGGTGAGAAAAAGGCTTTCCAGGGATGGTTGCTGTAGGTGAGGGAATGCCTTTTATCACAGCTGGAAGGGTAGATGAGGTTGTGTTAGAGCTGGAAAGGCAGAGGAGGTGCATGGCACCCTCGCTTTCCTTCAGATGTGAAAGGTGCAGACCCCAAAGGCTCACCGCTGTGTGCAATTACCCCAAGAAATCTGATGAAAAATACTATTTCTCCCTACAAATTTTTCCTCATTCAAATGCTTCATTAAGATGAGCAATAACTGCCTCTACAGCAGTGTTTTCAACACACTGGGAAGATTTCAAGCACTCCTCAGAGCAGTGAAGCCCAAAAAGTATGAGATCATGACAGTATTACCTGCCTTTTCCCAGTGCATTGCCATGCACTATGCAAACAGAGCTAAATGTGATTTGGGCTCCAGGTACCAGCGAGAACATACAATGGAGTAATCAGAAAATGTCTCCTGGTGGAAAACATCAGATTAAAAAAGGAGGAAAATGCTTGAGGAAGGATGTAACTTAAGATGATTATAGAAAAACCAGAAATTCGTGATGGAGGTGTGAATCTCCAGGTGTAAATCAGCACAACCTTGTGGATGCTTGTGTTTGCTTCAGCCAGGGGTCTACTCCCACGTTTGATCAAACGTGGCTCAGTACAGGGGAATAAGAAGTGGGAGAGAACAACTTCCTCCTCTGAGGGAGAGCTGGAATGCAAAATATGTCTAAAATAATACACTACCCAAGTAGTCTTTCAGCCTTTCCCAAAGGAAAAATACACTTCTCTACAAGGAAAATGCCACATATCTCTCTACAGCCCCAGGAAAAGAATGAGGTCACATCTTTCACTAATGCTGAAAGAGAAGGATTTTTTTTGGTGCAGCGTTTCATCCCCTTCTAGTAACTTGACATGCCTCACTGCGGTGGTATCCTGGTATTTATCTTATTTTGGGCTTCTTACAACAACAACAACAAAAAAATTCCAATTGTCACACAGTCTAAAGGGCTAAATCCTGCATCACCAAGGCAATGCTGCTATTATGGAGGAAATGGGTTTGCCCCTTGATTCCATCAGCGTGAATTGGGAGTGATTCTCCCTAAGTTAAAAGGTGAATGCTGCCCCACTGACTCCAGCTGCAGAAGGATTTCTTGCCTGGGAATGAGGGAAAAGAAGCCAACTTCATAAACCAGATTTTGGTCTCTTTACACAAGGACAATTTGTAATAAAGCCTGTGGCTAACGTGAAGTTATTGCAGATTTGCACTGGCATGAATGAGGTCAGAAACCAGCCCGGGGTGGCTGGGATAAGGTGGCACAGAGGTGTCGGAGCAGAGAAATTTGGAGATCCACTTTCCGCAGCCCCTAAACGATCTCAGCACGGTGACACCCTGCCTTCAATGTATTTTGGGTCAAATTGATGAGTGTCATGGCTCAGGACCAGGCACATCTGACATGGGGAGAGCCACACGGAGCTTGTTGGAGCAACCGTGTGCTAATTAGAGCTGTCTGCTCAATGAATTTAGCTTCCACTGTTCACAGAGTGACTGCAGCTAGATTGGGATTTCCTCAAATTGATTTGTAATTTGAGGTTACTCAATTAATTTTTCTTTTTTTTTTTCTTCTTTATTCTAATTTTTTTTTAACTTTTGCTCTTTCTTAATCGCACAAGTGTTTGAGTCCCCAGATCTGCCCCTCCTTCCTTCGACAGGTGCCCGAGATGCCCAGCTGGGTGCCCTCTCCAGCATCACAGCCCTGGCTTGGCCACCAGTGGGCCAAACCTCCCAAGATTCACCATCCATTAGGACGGAGGTTACAAATAAGCAGGATGGAGGAAATTCAACCCTTTTTTTTTCCTTTTCTGGGCCACACAAGCCTTGCCCAAGGCATTATTCGTAGAAAAATTAGGCTGCTGCAAGATTCATTGGCGGGGTGCAGAATTTAAATAGAAATTTTCTCTTGTCCCAGTTACACAAAGTCAGTCTGATTGTCCCATTCCCTATGCTGGTGCGAAGTGGAAGTAATTCCAGTCCTGAGGCTGGGATTTACAGCTCACTGGAGGGTCAGATACCACAGGCGGCACCGCATGGCAGCTGCTCCAGGCAGCAACTCTCAGGCCTGCTGAGTTGGGTCATAGAACCAGAATGGTTTGGGTTGGGACCTTAAAAACCACCTGGTTCCAGCCCCCTGCCATGGGCAGAGACACCTTCCACTAGATCAGGTTGCTCAGAGCCCCATCCAACCTGCCCTTGAACACTTCCAGGGATGGGGCATCCACAGCTTCTCTGGGCAACCTGTGACAGTGTCTCACCACTCTGATAATGAAGAATTTATTCATAATATCCAACCTAACCCTATTCTCTTTCAATTTGAAGCCATTCTCCCTTGTGCTATCACTGTCTGCCCTTGTAAAAAAGGTCCTCACTGCATGAGCAGCACTTTCATTCTGACGTGAAAACCAACATGGATGCAATTCAAATTTAATTTTTTCAAGCATTTTTTGAGGCCAGGCTTTGAGTCCCAGCATGTTTGGAGGCAGGGAATGCAGAAGGTGTATGAGTGAGTGCTGTAGAGTCATGACCCTGCATGGGTAATGTTTCATGGTGTTCACCTCCCACCACTTCTAACATGGAGCAACCAAAGGACCCACTTGCCTTTCCAGTCTTTCAAATCTCTCACTGCTTTGAGGTTCACAGATCAGAATCATTGCTCTGTAGTGGCAGTTTTGTGATAGGCAAATCTGGCTGATTCCAGGGAAGTGGTGCTTTCCCAAAACAAATGGTGTTCTTTTAGGAATGGTTTGGTTCTGGGAATGAAACTGCAGCTCCCATTCAGAGACATCTTTTGGAGAACTTGAGCCCAGTGACATGAAGACCTGAACCCTGCAGAGTGGTGTGAATCCGCTGCTGCTGCAGCTGCTGCTGCTGCTGCTGAGCCCTGCCACTAGTTCCAGCACTCAAAGTCAGCCATCTGCTGGGGGGAATATCTGGTGCATCCTGCTTTCAATGCACTTCCCTTTCTTCTTAGGATTGTCCTCCAAAACACGTAAAATACCCTGGAAATTGTGCCAGGCATTACTTGCCCACCCAGGTAGTATGGATCATCATTTATGCACTTAAAAAGCATCAACAAAAACACTTCTGTAACAGTATGGGATTTTCATGACAAAGATGTTTGTTCTGGTTTCTGTTCAACTTTGCCCCCGGAGTGGGGAAGAGCCCAGAGCTGTTACTCACTGCCTGTGGCTCTTCCAAGAGGGAGCTCAGACCTGCAGCCAGGCTTCCCTCCTCTTGACTTGAGACTTGCAATCAGAGCAATTCCACTGACTTCAGAGAGCTGCTTCTCATTTCCAAACATATGCTTAGGAATATAATCAGGCTCTACAAATCTCCACTGACGGCAAAGCCGAGTGCCAGCTTCCCTTAACAAGTAATGCAAAACACTGCTGGGGGGCGGTGAGCAGCCCCAGCCTGCTACCCAGAGCTCAACAAACCCCAAAACAAGCACAGTCACGGCCTCCTCCTTGGAAATTAACATTTTATGAGCAGGATTGGAGATCTGTGGGTGCTTTGGTACTGTGAGAAGATGATTTACCTGCAGGAAGGTGGTCTCAGCTGTTGTGGCATTGCTCTGCTGCCTGTGGGATAGACGTGGGCATAGAGCAGGAGGGTCTCTGCAAAGAACCAAACCCGAGGGAGAAATAGAGTGGCCTTCACCATCAACACCCAAAGCACAACTCACAGGAGGTGAGGGTTTCTCCCACCCACGCCTGAGCAGCCCATTTCAGCTCCAGGTGCCAGCAAAGGATGTCTCTGTGCTCACCCTCCCACAGGAGAAGCAGATGCAGAAATAAAACGCCTCACACTGCTCAACATCACTGTGCTCCAGACACATCTCTGCTGATGGGAATCATGGTGACTGTCAATAAACTGATTAATCTGCTGCCTGGCTGCTGCTGGAGCTGGAAGAAACAGTGCTTAAACTTTTGTCAAAGCTGCAGACACGCTGCGCAGGATTTAGCCCAGTGTCTCCACGTTGGGCTCTACATGTGAGTGAAGCAGAGGTGAAGTTAGCAGAGACTGGTGCCACTGGAGGGGTGTCTGGGACACTCATGTGGTGATGGTAGATGTCACCAAGAGCCTACAACAGACCACTGCTCTTCTGCATCAGGAACTGGAGGTTAAGGAGGGCATCATATGGGCAACACAGAGTCCAGGCTCATGTAGATGCTCACATCCACACACCATTTGCAGATCTGGTCTTCTGCCAGTTGTCCCCCTGCCCATGTTGTTCCTCAGAGGACTGTTCTGACCATTTCTTACCTCTCTCACCACTTCTCCCTTTGATGCCTGGCTGTTTCCAGCCTTCCTGGTGCTGCCCAGCTCCAGAACAACAACAACAAGTTCCCATTTTGTTCAAAATCCGTGAAAAAAACCTATAGAAATGTTAAATCATCCATGTGGACCTTAGAAGCAATGGAGTGGTTCTGCTCTGTGCAAAGCCTCAAGGAAAAATTCAAACCGTAAACCAAAAATTCATGGTGGGTGGACACTGATTCAGTCGAGGCTCGCTGAGGTGGGTGCAGCACTAAATGCAGCACAGCACCACACAAAACCCGTGGCTGAGCTGGCAAAACCCATGCCAGCTCTCTGGGTTGCTGCTCCCTGGCTGTACTGGCACCATGCTCCCCACCTGCATGAGGCCAAGCACATCAGCACCTCCCAAAGGACCAGGACGGGCAGCACCAGGGTGGTACCTGGGTGACCGGACATCCCACCCCTGCCTCGGGGCACCCTGGGCTCACCCGGCCCTACTGTACATCCCTCTCTGTGTCTCTCCCTGCCCTTCTTCCCTGCAGAGGAAAATGGAACTTGCCTTTTGTCTGGCAGGGGTCAGACAGAGCCGGTTTGTTCGATAAAGCTTTAACGCTCGGTGAACACGCAGAAAAGCTCAACCCGGGGCCCTCTGACAATCTCCATTGTTTTGCGGCTAAAAAAAAAAAAAAAAAAAAAAAAAAAGGAAAAAAAAAAAAGGCTGGTTCGATTTAAAACACCAAGTTCATGGCATTTCAAAGAGAAATGATACACAGCGTATGGATTTGTGTGATACGGGGAGATAAAGCTAGGAATAAAATGCCAGGCAGAAGCATTACAAATGCTGCTCTCGGGGGTGAGCCTGGTATTTTGCCATCTGATTATTTTAAGTGGTTTCCGTCTCTGCAGCAAAATCTCTGGCATTAGCTTCACATCCCAACTCAGCGTTCGGGGCAAAGTCTGGGAAAGGAAAAGGTGTGAAAAAAGATGAAAGAATAAGTGATACTTTGCCCTAATGTCTATCGTGCCTGGGAAATGGCACGTAGACGTGTGTACGGTCTGCTTCAGCCACACTGGGGTTCATTGTCTGCAAAATTCATAAGCCACGTAATGCATCAGTTGCCAAGCAAAGCTGGGATATGGGAACCCTCCCTGCAGTTTATCTAAGGACTAAAATAAAATAAAAATTGAAAAAAAAAAAAAAGTGGACTCCTGAAAGCATCATATGAGCTGGCACGGAGGTCAGTTGATTGAATATTTCATTTATTGAACGTGCGGTTGCCAAAATAAATAACTCGGGCAGGAAAGCAGTAGTCAGGAAATTGAATGTGGGGTTTTTTGTCTCTGGCGAAGTTTCCCTTGAGTGATTTCCTTTGGAGGCTGCTGCTGCCCGCGGAGCGCATCCCGCTCCTCCGGCTCCGGCGGCAGCCCAGGCACCGGCGGCGTGCTCCTCCCCGCCAGCCTCCACCAGGAGAACAAAAATGTGTCGTTTCACTGTCCTTATAATGCACAGAGGAAATAGGATTAGGTCCAAATAGCAGCAAGGTAAGTAGGATTAATGGCTGGCTTAAATAAACTCTGCCGTTCCTTACAAGGCTGCTGGATATTGTTTCCGCCTGGCTGTGCTGCGTGCCAGGCAGCGCGTTGCTGTGCCCACGAGGTGCACGTGGAGATAAGGTTGGGGAGGGGGATTGGGAATTTAGACCACTTTGCGGTTTTTTTTTTTTCCTTTTATTTTTAATAAGAAACCTGACTTTTTGCCGTTGTGAGGCGATGAAACTCGCCTCTGGGAGAGGAGGGGAGAGAAGGATGGAAGGATGAAGGGTTGAAAGGATGGAGACATGGAAGGATGGAGGGATGGGGAGAAGGAGGGATGGAAGAACGGAGGATGAAGGGATGCAGCCTTTGTGAACGCCTCTTGCCCCCTGGCGTCCCCTCGCTGCAAGGACAGCCGGGGATCCCGGGGAGAGCGGGGAGGGGACCGGCGAGACCGGGGAGGGGGCCGGGGACACGGGGGGAGGTCGCCACGGGCCGTGTCTGTCTCTCATCGCCTCTGTCCCTAAAACCCCAAACAACAAATCCAGCCAAACCGAGGCAAGCGACAACCTCGGGCAAAACTTGTTTCTCCCTCCTCAAGATACCTTCTAAAAATAAAGATCCTGCCCAGCTCCTCAAAGGCAGTTAGAAGAGCAGGAACGGGACGGGGGGGGGGGGGGGGGGGGGGGGGGGAGGCGGAGGGGAAGTGCAAAATATTTAAAGAGTTGGTTGCTAGGAAAGGAATGTGGTGGCTTTTTTGGTATTTCTATCCCCTTTTGCATAGTCTCAGTTTCAGCTGGCAGACCAGGAGCTATGTGGTTGCCTCCATTAAATCTGTTTCTCATTGCAGGCTGACAAGATTTTAAGAAAGGTTCCTAATGACCGATACAGGTTGGCATCGCAGCCGAGTTTTGTAATTAAACGTTACTGAGCAGCGGCAGTAGCTGGGGATAAATGTCAAGGCGATTTTTTTTCCCCTTTTATTTTCGCGATTTTCGGAGGAGAGTCTGGATATGTCACACGGAAATTGCAACTGCCAAAACAATCTACCAGGAGCACATCAATAAAAATAACTTCCACATACTTCCCCAGAGAGCCAAGGAAATGACACTTAGTGGCTGTCGAGGCTGAGGATCTCCCAAATCCCCCAAAAAGCTGCAATTACCAACCGCCCCGGCAAATGCCCTGTACCGCTGCGGCGGGACCCGGCGCTCTCGATGCAGCCTGCACTTGTTAAATTGAATTTTACCGAGAAATGATGCTCGGTTGGCAAATTGACGGTAGGGAAATAAAAGAGGGAAAAGAAGAAGGATAAATGCGAGAGTTTTCGTGCGAGGGGGGAGAGGCGTCAGGGCAGGAGAGCTGTGGTGACAGTGAGATGCGGGCACTGCACTGGGATGCTCGGGAGGGTGCTCAGGTGGGGGTGACCAGCCGGTCTCGGCTGCCAATCCTTGCCCCTCTGACCCAAACCCGCGGTGCTCTGCGGAGGTGGGACCAAACCCAGTCAGCCAACTTGCCTGATGTTTATCTTCCCGTCTCCCTTTTGACTTTCTGTCTTTTTCTTTTCCTTTTGGTCCTTCCCTTCCCTTCCCTTCCCTTCCCTTCCCTTCCCTTCCCTTCCCTTCCCTTCCCTTCCCTTCCCTTCCCTTCCCTTCCCTTCCCTTCCCTTCCCTTCCCTTCCCTTCCCTTCCCTTCCCTTCCCTTCCCTTCCCTTCCCTTCCCTTCCCTCACTCCCCCAGCCCTTCTGGAATCCAGCGCCGCCCCCGCTCATTCCTGCGCGCTCCGCTCATTCCTGCGCGGTGCCCCGGTCCCTGCTCACCGCACTATTCCCGAAGGACTCTCCCTCTCTCTCTCTCCCCGGGCTCTCTGCGCGGCTGCGGAAGCAGAAGCAGCGCGGGGGCTCCTCCCGGGCCGTGGGATCCGCGGAGTTTCCGCGCCTGTGGCCGCCCCGGCACGGCCTCTCCCCCCGCGCCGGGCTGCGCACACGCGGCCCCTCCGCGCCTCGCCCCGGGCTCGCCCCCACACCTCTATTAATTTATTTAAAAGCGCATTAAAACCATCTCCCGCGGCCGGGCGAGCGCGGGGCCGGGTTCATCCATATGCATGCGGAAAGTTTTGCGGCGGCAGCAAGCCGGGGGGTGCAAATTGCGAAGTTAAATATTTGTTTTTAATTTTCTGGCTCAAAAAATTTAACTAAGAGGCGGGATTCCGACCGCTCTAATGTGCTTGCATAAATGGCTTTGTTATTACTACTTTCCTGCTAAAACAACATTAGCTTCTGGTCCTGACACGCGGTGTTTGGAATCCGGGCAGGATCTGCCATCTCGGATGGAAAAGCCGAGCGGAGACACCGCGGCCACGGCCGCCGCGCAGCCCGCCCGCGCCCGCGCAGAATTAACCCATCCTGGCCCTCCGATTAGCTTTTAATTAGATTTCCTGATTATACACATGTTTAAAGGACAAGATTGCCTGTTTATGGAGGGAGATTTCCTCAAGAGTCTATGTGATTAAACGTATTTACAATAACTCCGGTAGTTAAACATTGTCACATTTTAGGGGACGCTTTAATGGAAGTCTGATTTTAAGACGGGAAAAAGTTGCAGAGAATGGCGCGCTCCAGCCTGCCCCGGGGCTTGGATTTAATTTAATTTGATATTTTATTTTATAATATTTTATTACTTTATTTTTATTTTATTTTAATATTTCCTTTAATGTGTTTTAAATAATTAAAAATTTTTAATTTTTTTTTCTTCTACCTTCATTTACCTTCTTTTATTTCCATCAGCCATTACAACCAATAAACCATGGAACCCGGGGCCAGTGGTCCTACAGCCAGACAAAATGGGTCTGTGTCACAGGATCCCCGCGGACAGGAGCCCCCGGGCCCGGCGGAGCCCCTTTTCTGAGCAGCAGGAGGGTTTTTTTGGTGGTTTGTTTTTTTTTTTAATGTCAAAAATGTATTCTTGATTTTTATTTTATTTTATTTTTATTTATTTTTTTTTTTTTTTTGAGCAGCCCTTCTCGCTGTGATTCTCTCACTCCTGCCCCGCAAAGGGCGGCAAAGGTGCGGGGCGGGGCAGGGAAAGGAAGGGCAGCGCGGGGCCCGGGGATAACCGCCCGCCCCGTCCATGCGGCACCACTCTGCCCTGGGGTGCCCAGGCTCTTCCTCCTCCTCCTCCTCCTCCTCCTCCTCCTCCTCCTCCTCCTGCCCTCAGGATCCCCATCCCCGGGACCCCGCAGCTCCTCAGCCCTCGGTGGCGGCCGGCTGGCTCAGGTCCTGTCGTGGGGAGAGAAACCTCTCCGAACTCCCACCCTTCCCACCCCTTGACACTGCCGTGACATCCCAAACGCGCTGTGACATCCCACTGCTTGATTTTTTTCTAATTTCCCCTCTCGGTGTATCATTTCATCATGGAGAAGACTTTCTACCTCTTTTTTTCCCTTTTTTTTTTTTTTTTTTTTTTTTTTTTTTTTTTTTTTTGGATGAGGGAAGCTCCATCTGGGAACACATCTCTCTTTTTGTCTTGCTTATTAGATATAATTTAACATAAAACGCCTGTTATAATTACCGATTATACAAGGGATCCCTTGTTTTTGCAAGCTACTAACAGGATTAGCTAACAAGTGCTAGATTTCAAATTAACCATAAACATTACGCTGGAATTCATTTCATTGCACTGGAGAGGAGGGAAGGCATGGATTTGGGGATGAGAGATGAGGGCATGGAGTGGTTCTGGGAGCCTTTTGCCCAGAATCGCTTTCCTCTTGCCCAAGCTGTCCGCACTGGGCAGCAGCATTGCCCCTGTAAAGCCTATGAAGGCATTATTTTAATTATAAAAAATTACAAAAAAGCCCAAATGGAAAAAAAAAAATCCCTTCTAAAGTGTTGTCACGGGAGGGTTAGAGTGCCCTGATCCATTCTGGGTCAGAGCAGCAGCTCAGCCTCCTGCCCGTTGCCTTCTCCCTGCCACAGGAAATGGAGGGCTATAAAAAAACCTATTACAGATGAGTTAATTAATGGTAATTGGAAAAGGGACCTCCCCTACGTAAAATCATCGTTCGCCACAAAACAGCATTTAAAAATAATCTGAGGGGGAAAAAAAATTAAAACCCAAAAACCACAACACCCTAATGAAGCTTTTGAGTAAAAGACCTCATGCTTTCATTGCTGAGGAGAGCAGGGAGGAGGGAAGATACCCCCGCTCCAGCCCAGGTCTCACTCCTGCCAAGGCCCTACCAGGGAGCTGCTCCCCTCACATGCTCATGGTCTGCCATCAACTCTGCCTGCCCGACCATGCCTGGCTGGAGCCCGGCTTCCATCTGCATGGAAAACAGCTTTCCCTGGGAAAGGGGGCCCTGGAGGGGCTCAGCCCTGAGCACAAACTCCTGGGGACACCACTGCAGGGCAGGGGTCCCTCTCCTTCCTGCCAGAGCTGCTGCTCCTCTCGGCTTTCCATCCTTCCGCCAGAGCTTCAACTCCTTAGGCCTGGCAGAAAGTAAATCCTTTTAATGAGTCAAATAATTTTGGACACAAGAAATTTCCCCCCCTCTCCTTTGTAATTAGAGCTGGCCGCGTGTCTAAAATGATCTGCTTTCCAGAGGGAAACAATAATTGAATTGTTGGGTGTCTCCCGAGCTTTGCAGGGCTCCGGGAAGGCTGCGAGGGAAGCTGAGCCATTCTCTTGTTAGTGCCTGCAATGAGAGCGAGACACCCTAGAATTCAATTACGCGGCTCCTCCAGGAACCGTTATAATTATAACGTCAAGTTGTTTTTTAAAATTTCATAATTATGCTTTAGGATCCTTGCGTGGATGTTTGGGAATGCGCCCGCCCAGCCCCAGCCCCTCCACACCCCCATCCTTTGCTTCAGCCTCTTCCCTGTCCGTGCTTCAGCAGCATTCCTCTCTCCCTGCACCCAAGGGTGCTCGGGGTGCTGTCCCTCTTCATTCCTGACCTGGCACCCACTGAGATCTCCTCTGCTCCGTGTCACTGGACAGCCCTGTGTCACTGTGGTGACATCCCATATGGTGTCTGTGAGCTGGTGACACATCCTTGTGCCAGGTCTCCTCTCTGCCAAATTGATTCCCACGCACAGTCATTCCAGAAGAGCATGAGGGAAAAGTTGACCAGATTAATCAGTTACAGAAAGTTTTGTTTTCAGCAAGTTAAGAGGTGTCCAAGGTCCTCCCTTCAGTAGTGGAGTGAGATTTGGGACATGCCAGGTGGTGCTGGGGACCTTAGAAGTGGGGTGACACAGAAGAGCTCTGCCTGTGCTCGGGCTGGTATTTTACCTACACCAATGAAAATGTAAAATCCTGAAAAACTTTCCCATTCTTTTTGAAGGTGGAAATTAAAAGCTTGGAAGGGCTTGACACACCACTGGCAATGCCGTGCAAGCTTGGCCTGGGAGCAGCATTATGTTTGGAGGGTGGTTGAGTTACTTTTAGGCTCTATTTAGAAAAGTGGCTCAGACTTTTACACTCCTGTTGAAATGAGAGAGCTGTGAACCTGTCCTGCTGCAGAGCCCTGGTTCAGTGCTGCTTCTCTCCCCTGCCCTCACCATGTCCCTGTTGCAGACCCACTGTGTCCTGCTGGACATGTGCCCTGGGAAGTGGCTGCCCAGGACTCGTTTGTGCAGAAACCAGCCCTGGGCTGCCAGGTACTCTGCTGGGTGGAGATCTGGCTGTGCAGTGCTGTTTGAGGTGTTAAGTGAAGGAGATTCTTCTCCAAGACAGGAGACTGAGAAATTGCAGTATGGCAGAAGAGCAAGAAGACCAAATGGAGGGAATGTGGAAGAGTCATGACCACACTGAGCTGCTCCTGTGAGGAAATGGTGAGCAGGAAATGGTGAGTAGAAAAACTAAACCCAGTCAGACTCAGCGCACAGATAATGCAGCACAGTCTCTTTTCCAGTGGTGTGCTAAAATCCCAACATCCTACTGCCAGTGAGATCTGTGGTATCCTGCTTTGGTTCTCCTTACCAAAGCTGAATGAGACCCAAGAACGTTCCAGAGTTTCATCCAGCCCAGTTTCCAGTGTCAAATCATGAAGGGTCTGACTCAGACTGGGGTGTGGACTCTTTTTGCAGAGCTCCTTGTAATGCTGGACAAGGTCTCCCCAGGGGCTTGCACAGAGGACTCTGCTGTATGTTGGCCATGTCCCTTTTCTGTAGAGAGAGAAATTGGCCGTGTCTCTTGCTCCCCATACCCAGCAAAGGGTTGCAAATCACAGCAGGAACAAGCAGCAGTAGGCCTGATGTTGTCCCTTCCTGCCCCACAGCCATTGCCAGGAAAGCCTCACAGCCTCAGGCAGAAAGCTGGTTTATCAAATGAGTCCTGGTAACCACCAAGACAGGTGCCACCAGAATAACCTTATTTTGATAGTGCATCTTGCACTTGGCTGCTGAAAACAGCTTCTGAGCTTGGGCCCAGGTCCTCAGGAGGCTGGTGCACACCACTGCCTTTGTGGATGCACATTGCTGTTTGGCCAAGGAGCAGAAGATGAAGAACTTGTCTCGATATTTGCAGGTCAGGGCCCTCTGTAACAGTAGTGGCACTGGGACAGGAGAGCAGAGAGGAATACACAATGACTGTGCTGGTTTCAGACTGGGAATAGATTCGCTTTTCATTCTCTCAGACAGGCAATTAGAGCTGTCTCCCCAAGCAGTTCCCACCCAGCAAGGAGTTCCAAAATATGAAAATTCTTCCCTTTCATATTATTTTCCAGATGTTCAGTCTTTGCTTCCCTTTATTAATGCTTCTTTTGCCAGGGTGATTCATTTAACAATTAGCTTAGGCGTAGGGCATAGCAGCTGTTACAGATATTACCTGTGCCTCTAAGGCAAAGCCTTCTTGCTGTTGTTTTTTATCCATCTCTCCTTTCCTTCTAGGCCTTTATTAACCTGTAAGAATATCTTTAAATTAGTGGGAAGCTCTGATTCCTCAACCAGGTCAACAGATGTCTCACTTGGACCTGCCTTCAATTAGGCAGGTGGAACATGCCCAAGGAGCAGGCAGACAAATGCAGCTGTTCCTTCCCCAAACCCCACCTCAGATCTGATGGGAAAGACTTATTCACCAGCTCCTGTGTGAGGCTACTTGTTCTGTTGACCTCGTAACTTTGCATTCAGACTTCCATCACCTGGCTGCACCCTCCAGGGGAGTGATCCTTCCCATGACAATGAGTTGTGGGTGTGATGATGCTGAAGTAACTGTGCATTGCTGGCTTTACAGTCTACTTCCAACCCTAAAAGTTGGGAATTGTTGGGATTGCCCAAAAGAAACCCAAAAGATTGTTGGGAAAACCCCCCAAACCCTAGTTTTTCTCATCATGATCACTGATGGAGGTCTTTGGTTCCCATATTAGTAGATATTTCAAAATCCTTCAGATGGGGTTCAAACCTTGAGCCTCCTGCTGTTTTGGTCTGGGATGAGAGGAAACAGCCTCAAGTTGATCTAGGGGAAGTTTGGATTGGATATTAGGAAAAATTTCTTTGCCTTAAGAGTTGTCAAGCAGTGGAACAGGCTGCCCAGGGCGGTGGTGGAGTCACCATCCCTGGAGGTCTCCATGAGATGAGTAGATGAGGCACTTAGGGACATGATTAAAGTGATGGACTTGGCAGTGCTGGGCTACCAGCAGGACTCGATGACCTTAAATGTTATTCCAGTGTAAGTGGTTCTATGGTTATTCCAGTGTAAGTGGTTCTATGATTCTGAGATGTGTCACATCCTCTCTGTGGTCTTCAGCTGCCAGTTTTGGAGGCTATGTGTCTCCTGTGCCAAATCCACCAGCCTATTGGGGTGCCTTTGAATACCCTGGGGTGTCTACAATAATGGGAATATTTATCCTTTGCAGCTGAGTTCCACCAAGGGAATCACGAGCCCTCAGGTTGTACCTTCAATCTGTGTTCAGTACAGACTTGTTTGTACTGTGGTAGGAGTCTCATCCCAGCAGCACCACAAGCTGTGGGAGAAAAGGTGAAGCAAAAGCTAAACAGTGGCAACAGGATCTTCCTGGGTCATACCAGGTGTTTTCTTCACATGAAAAGACAAAGAAATTGCTAAAATTCTGAGTAAAATCATCAGGATTGCTTATGCTGTTAGACATCATTGCTACCTTCTTCTACTGAGCTGATAGCTCAAGTGCTTACTACTGAGTGTGACTCTTTTGCTGATGTTTTTATTCACTTACTCAACTGTTCCAAAACAGCCTTAAGCGAGGTGCTTGGAAGGTGACCTGTGGGAGGTTTGGTAGGAGGATTATTCATGTCTGACCTCCAGCCCTTAGCAGTGACAGTCTCTGCTGCTCTGCTATGGCTGGGAGCAGAACTCCAGAGCTGGAGCTGCTTGTGATGCTCAGCACATCTCCAGTCCCACTGACTTCACCTGTGCTACACCTCAGATCAGCTGTGTTGGAATCCCTTCTGGGGTAAGGACGTCACTGATTGCACTGTCTGTGTGCTTCAGCCAAGCAAGGAAAAATGTTTAAGCCAGAGGTTGCAAAGAATTTTCCTGCTGCAGAGCTATGCACAGAAATAAATCAGATCTGCTTGTCTGGACAAGGTCTCTGCAGCACAAAAGAACCCCTGGAGTTTTGATTTTTTGCCCTGTTTATTTCGCTAGAGCTGGGTATGTTAGTAGAGTATGAATTCCTGGGGATTTTTCCTTAGCCCAGGTTCTGCACCTCCAGAGATTTCTGGACTATGTTGACTGATCCTTGCAGGGCAAAATTAGGAGTGCGCTTGATTGATGCTGGCAGGGATGTGTTTCACCTTCTTCCTACATCAGCTCATGTCACCTCTTCTGGCAGCTCAGGAACAGCAGATTTCCTGGAGAAATCAGAGCCCGTTGCTTATCCCTCCAGCACAGCTCCACACAGTGCCCCGGCTCTGTGCTTCAGGGTCCTGGTGCAAGAACTCAGCAGCACAGACCCCTCCAGAAGGACCCTCCAGCCTGGGCTGACAGCTGCACACCAGGAGCGATCAGGGATCACAGACAGCTTCTCTTGCTTTTGGATGACATCTGTTCAACTGATACCTAGCATTAAACTCAACAGCAGCTGGTTTTTGTAACACAGCAGCAGCACAAGAGGTGCTGCTATTAAAATCTGAGTGATGGCTTGTAGGATCCAGAGCTCACACAGCCTGAGGTATCCCCTCTCCAGGTGCTGGTTTTTGAAACCCCAACAGCCCCCAGGACCACATGACAGTGACACAGCTGGTGCTGCAAAGCTGCTCTCCTGAGCCAGGGCAGGTGAGAAGAACTTGGGGTTTGTTTGGGTTGTTTTATTTGTTTTAAACACAAAGCTTCACCTTCCCAAACACAATTGTCAGAACAAGGCAAAGAACAACACAGCTCCTTGCTTGCTCCCCCAGGTGCTGAGATGGGGGATGCTGGTCCTTCCATTTTTTATTGTAGAAAGAGTTTCTGACAGAAACAGGCAAGAAAACAGGAAAGAAAAAAAAAATCCTTGAACAAGCTCTGAGTAACGTCTGAGAATGAAAAGATCCAGGCAGTGCAGGTGCAGACTGCAGATCCAGCACAGGTATCTGCTGCCTTTCAAGCCCCTATTGGGATGGCAGAGAGGAAGATGAGGTCTGAAAGGTGATGAAGCCAGTATAAAGTCTAGAGGAGGCTGTTTAAACAACAAAGGGCAGGAAGGAAGAAGAAAATGATTACCCTGGGGCAAAAAATAAAAGATTGATGAGGGTGGTGCATAAGCAAGGTGATACTTACCAACAGTGATCAGAAAATTTTTGAAAAATCTTTCTTTTGGGCCAAAAAATGCTGATTTAACAAAAGGTAATTTCTAAACCAACACATTCTTGTACATTTCTGCAACATTAAAAACAACCAGGAAGAATGTTTGGAAATTGAAATTTCTCATTTCATTTTTATAAAAAGAGTGGTTTAGGTTTTTCGAGAGGTAAAGCATTGCACTGTCAGACAACCTGGACTACTTTTCAAAGGTCAGAATCAAACCAGTGCCTGTCAAGGTGGTACCAAGTGTTCCAGCTGACCCAGACTTTGTGCTTGGTGATTTTATCTGGCACAGGTTGCTCAGAGAAGCTGTGGCTGCCCCATCCTGGGCAGTGTTCAAGGCCAGGTTGGATGGGGCTTGGAGCAACCTGGCTGGGAGGGTTAGAACCAGATGGTTCTTAAGGTCCCAACCCAAACATTTCTATGATTCTATGATCTCTCCAGTGTCACGCAACTCAGAGTGCAGCCAGAACAGCCAGCAGACCTTCTGACCTGAAGAACTCCACGGTTACACATGAACAACTTACATTTCCCCAGGAGCACCTCAGTAAATCTTTCTGTCAAAAGCCTGTACTGGATGGGATCTCAACTCCCTTCTGAGTCCAGGTTAATTATTTTAATTCATTGGCTCCTACTCTAAGATACCTTGAAAAGGATGAAGTCCCTGTGCATTCATATGAATAAGAGACACACAGCCTCCTCCTCCCAGCCCTAAACCATGGCATGGATACTCAAGGGACATTCACCTGGCTGCCAGAGGGAGCCCCATACCAGCTACTGAGCTAGGAGAAAATGCTGTAACTGTGTTTCATTTCTGCTGCTTTGTAGCTGATGTCTTAATTCTTAGGGAACACAGCAAGTTTATGTAACCTCTGTAGCACTTCTCTGATATTTAATAAAAGTATAATAGCACTCTAGCTACTTAGCACATGAACAAAACTTAATGAAATAGAGAAGCCATAACTTGCAGCGGAACAAAAAATTTCACTGAGTAAAACTGAGTAAAGCTTCTATGTGTTTTAGGGTAGCAATGCATTATTTATAGGAATTATCATATGTACTTTGAATTCTGTGTCCGAAAGTTAACCCGAGCAGGCCAGAAACATCACCGCAACCTGCAGACTCTCTTATCACACAGAGTGATGCAGCATGAAGACTGTGGCTTTATTAAATGTGCAATTCATTTGTCCCCATTTGCAGCCCACGAAGGCAGAACATTATCACTGCTCATGTAAGGATTTCAACACAGGGAGATGACTCCAAACTATTCAAGGGCCAACTCCTGTGGTGTTTCACTGCCCAGAGAAATCACTATCATTTATCTATAGGAGCTTTTCTTGGCCTTTTAGCTGAAAGAACCCACTATCACCAACACCTCTCACCTGTTTTCAAGACAGGACCCTCAAAAGGCTCTCACATATATGCTTTGTTCAATTAGTCCAGCATGTAATGCTTTGTTCTCATGAATTTTGGAGCTACTCTGATGTGCAGTAAAGGCAATTGAGACCTAATTTCATTATTCATCTCAATATGTTCCTGCTGCATTCAGAGAACAGACTATGGGCCCTCCTGTGGCTAATTTAGCACCTGCAAATCCCCATGATTAAAGCCAAAGGCTGCACAAGCCACAGGAAGGATCTGCAGGAATATGCACACGTCAAATCATCCCACTTGCAGGGAAGAATATTTCGGGTTTTTTTCCCTTTATAAACTTTGTACATCTGTTCCTGACTCAAAAGGGGACCATCATGCTTTAGTTCTACAAGACCAGGCTGTGTCCCACACCATATATGTATATAATTACTTTTCACAAAATTTGAGTACAGTTTCAGGGAAATCAATGTACCTGGAGAATTGAGGTACCATCAGATTGGAGCTGTTAACACCTCCTCAGCTGCTACACCGATGTTAAACAAATACAGGCTATTTAAGCTAAAATAGTTAAGAAATTCCTAATAAAGATTTCTTCAGCTAAGCCAACTGAAAATTGACCAAAAAGTCATTGTTTCCACAGAAAATGCAGCAACTTCTAGAAGTCCAAAACAGACATTTAAGTGCAGTAAAATTGAAGACTTTTGGTCTAAATCTGCAAGTTGCTATTAGAGTTGCTTAACGAGTGCAAGCTAAGAATGAGCTGCTAAGGCTAAGATGCTTCAGACTTTAGTAATCACTTTTGTAATCATGACAACCAAACCACAACAGCAATTTGCATGCTTACCCTGCCCCCTCCATATTTTGTTTCAGATTATGAATTTCAACATTTTGGAAGACAATGGCAGGAAGATTCTGTACTTTAAGCCACAAAACCCCAACACACTTACTGTGCTTTCCTGCTACAATAGCAAGGCTGTTTTTCTCCAACTGTACAACCCATGCTGAAGCTGACCTTGCCAAGTTCAGTTCAGGATTTTTTTTGTTTTGTTTTTGAAACCACTACATATGCATGACTGAATATTTGTTATGCAACCATAACAACTGTCCTTTTCAAGAAAGATTCCTGCATAATGTGAGCACAGAGAATCCAAGGCAAACATGGTTTGATCTTAAAACTTTAATAGTAAAAAAAGTGTAAAACCAAACACACCGCTGAAAACTTATCAGTAAGAATGAGAATTTAAGTGTTCAAATTCAGAATAGTGCAAATTTTCTTCACTCCCCTCCCCACCTCTTCCAAACTTAAATCACTTTGGTTAAGATACTCAGAAGTATTGGCAAAAAATGAACTTTTGACTTACATTTTTGGCTGCATTATTTCTAACAGGTACAGATTTCGTTTCAGTCTTTAGAAATAAATCTTAGATACTTCTCCATCAAACATCCATATAGATCACTGCCAGCTTTACTTATATCTGGCTTAATAACATTTTGAAATAGGTTTCAAGATGGTTACAAATCTGTATCTACAGCAAGGCAGCAGCTTCTTAAACATCTGAGCTGAACCTGTCCTGACCTCTTCAAGTAGTTCTATAAAATTTGATTATTTAGATTTTGAACATTTGAGGAAGGATCCTTTACCAATGAAACTACTCTTGATTTACACCAAAGCAAGGTTAGAATTGGGGTCTGCTCTGTAGCATAGACTTTGTGCTAAACTTTTGTTGCTAGCATTCTCTTAGAAGAGTGAAAACAGCCAGAACAGGGACCTGGCCTTAACTTCTGTTTTGATGGTTCGATCTTTAACTGATGCCTCTAACTATAACTGAAGCCATGTAAGACTGGAAAAGAACACAACAACAAAAAAAATTGCATAATACAAAAAGGCAAATCCATAAAAGTTTACAAGTACACCATAACCACAAAATTGGAGTATTTCTAAAAATTTGGGTTCAATGTAAGATACAACAAAACTAGCTTTACTAGTTAAATAAATTATTGCTCCATTTGACTCCATGCAGCATTGAAATGAACTCAGAACCCTTTTCTCTTTAATCTCTCATAAGAAATGATCGATATTGAAGAGAACTTGAGGCTCAGACTTACTGTACATTGCACTTCAACTTTTAAGACCTAATACTTGCTATTTAGGTCTCCTGTGGTCTAAGCTATCAAATGAATACGTTGTGCTCACCAGAACTATGTATTAAGAAACACCAAATGTTTAATGTAGTGACATAAGCACTTTTTGTTTTTAAGAAGGCAATCACAGATTGCAAGTTCTATAGGGTTGTGTAAAAACAAGTAGTGATCTCTCTCAGAAACGGAACTGAGGAAACAAGCTGTTCGCTATTCTTCACACACAGTTTAAATCACATTTGAGGCCCAATTCTGTTTCTGATCATTTCAGTCCAAACCTGGATTCAAAGGACAGCTCTAGGAGGAAATCGAAGAAGTTGGGGGCACGTGCTTGATGGCCAAGCAGTGACATGCAATGCATGTTTTTTCAGTGACACCAAGACATTTGAGAAACTTAAGATGTCCTTTGGTGAGACACTGAAGCAGGTGTCGAATATCAAGCAGGGATAGTCACACATACACTTAGATTTGCAAGAATCAAGTGCTGGCCACAATTCAGTAAGAAATCTAACTGCAAGCCTCAGGAGTAATGAAATTTCCAGTTGGAATCTCTTGATAAAGTTTCATGTTTGAACAAGATTGTCTCCAGTGTTCACTTCTCATACTGAAGTAATTTAGAAGTTCCAAACTAAGGCTTCCAACCTCTCATCCCTCAAACCCTCTCCACTCTCAAAGACAGAAACTTAATGCAGCATTACAAGTAAGGGCATGATTCCTTCATAAGACTCCTAAAAGCATTAGTGCAATGCCTTTAATCTGTTTCGATCACTCTTATTTTTAAATAACCCTATTTTTAAAAGATTTGGATAAATACTATTCCTATTAAACCATACTTCATCATTGTTAAGCACCATCGATCTACTTCCTTTGGGCACTGATACAAGAGCTTGTAATTAAATTTCAGTTTCAAGGCTTTAAAACACGGCAGCTGATTCAATAACTTACAGTGGAATCTAATACTTGGAAAACTGCCACTCAGCCTGAATAGTTGTATGCACTTGGTGTTAAAACTCTTCCAGAGAACAGCCATACGCAAACGCTTATGCAGTAAATCAGGGTAAGATTTCAAGATAAGCAGTTAATTTCACTTGGCTATTCTAAGAGTGGATTAATATTTTTTTCCCACAAGTCATTTGTGCAGTGAGCCCATAAAGAGATTATTTCTTCTAAATAATCTTCAGTTTTAAAAAGGAACACATCTTCATAATGTTGCTTTCACACTGGCACCGGGCATTCTTCTTCAAAGGCTTAGTCATTGTGTGGTTTCTCTGGAATACCCTATGGATAAAAAACATCAAACACATGTTAGGTTTTAATGCTATCTGATAAGTGACTACATTATGCAGTATTTTCAATTATTAAATAGTCAAGTAACTCCAGTTAGGCTGACAATGACCTAGCAAGCATGGCTTCTTATAAAAGCTTAACAAGGACGTGCTCACTAACTGTGGACAAAAAAAAAAAAAAAAAAAAAAAAAGAAAATCATTATGGGTGTTTATTGCCCCAGTCAGTCCATCTGAAAAATCCATCTGCCAATTGCACTGTTTTTTATAAGACTTTGTTATCTTTCCTATCTTAGTTTATTTCTTAGCAGAAGATAGGCAATGCTTCACTTAATGGACATCATTTCAGTTTTAACAGCTCTTTTTCAAACTGCCTTTAACCACAAGTCACTTTATTTTCCAGCCAAAGCCTGGTATCAGAGACTTACTCGTTTCTTCCTAAGTCCCCTTTCTAGTATGGAACCCTGTAGTATGTCACTATAAGACATTTAACCAATCTTTCTTTGAAGCAAAGCTTGCAACATGTTCTCTTTCTAAGGTCAAAATGCAAATATATTTTCAAGTACTGAATGCATTCTCAGTTCTCCAGCCTCTAGCACTAGCGCACAATAGATATTTGTGAGGCCCAGTTTCTGAATACCACCCTAATTTGTCAGACGCTCAGAATGATGGTTACAACTCAAAATGAAGTGTTGCCACCCACTTAACCCAGCTGATGAGCAACTCTAGGGTGTCACAATGAGCAGAAAGAACTGATGGCGGCAGCAGCACCTTCACCTCTTCTTTTGCTTTTATAAAACCTACTAAAAACATTTGATTTCATCCTCAAGCTGGTAGCAAAAAAAAAAAAAAACAAACCCAACAAGCCAAACAAAGCCCTGAAGTCCCTACTAACAGCAGGTTTGCTGAAAGATCACACTGCACTTTGTTAGTACATGGGAGCTCCCTTGAAATCCAGCAACTGGAAAGCAGCAAGCACCTCCCAGCTAACATTTATCAGCATGGGAGGAGATGTCTCAGGGACACTTTTAATTTCCCTTTTTATTTCTAGCTGGAAAAGCTAGACAGGGGCTGAGGAAGAAGCAAAGCAACTTTACTCCACTAATTTCCACAGGTGACACCTTTGACTCTGGACAAATCCAGAAAGTATCTGTCACGAGCAGCAAATAGCTCAGGGACTGCAGCACAACATAGCTACGGAAATAACTGTTTTATTCAAGTATGGGTTAAAAAAATGCTACTTTCCATCTTCCTGCCACATCCACGATGGCTGACAAAACAGACTGGTACTTTTGAATTACCTCTATAGAAAGAAGATGTGGTTGACTGAATAACAGACTCTGTTTCTTTGAATTTCCAGCACCAAATGCTTCACAAAGACTTGCAGAAATGTTCCTATGAAAATACTGCACACTTCTCCAATTTTTCCTGACTAAGTAATGGCAATATAAAACACAAGAGAAAATACCTCTAAATAACCAGAATAAAAAGCTCTGCATTGCCAACTTGCCCCCTTCTTTACAAGGAAGATGACAAGATTGACAGGAAAGCTGCAGGCAGGATACAGGCTGATTTTAACTATACTCAGGTGAAATTATATCAAAAGAAAAAAGTTCTAGGTGTCTAAATTGATTTTTGCTCTTTCTAGTTTAAGGTTCACTTCCTTTGCTTTCTAACAGGAGCAGCACAGAATATGGAAGCACTGTGTGAAATACAGAAGTGTAGCATAAAACCAGCTTTAATTTTATCTTGAGACTGCTGCAATACCAAAGCTTCAATAGAATTCAGGTAATGGATGGTTTTCACTTGATGTGAGTGGCAAATTTAAAAAGAGAAATTATGCTTCCTCTTCCCCCCATACCTGTTGTCCTAAAGAAACCCAAATGCAGATTGTATGCATCAGTGGGATTTGAAGGGGGAGTAGTGAACTTGTGTTTTAAAGAACCTCAAATACCCTTCCTTCAGTAAAAATCAAAGACACCTAAACCACAGCAGCCTTAGGAAAGTTAAATACCTGAAGGATGTTTTCCAGGATACAGGACTTACACAGCAAAGAAGAGAGAAGTTAAATCAACACAATATTAATTATCATTTTCCATCAGTGTCAGAACACTTTTCACAAACAAGCCTTAGGCTCATGTGCAAACACACAGTCAGGTTTATTCTTCAGTGTGTCACAAAGAAATAATTCCTTAAGAACCTGGCAAACAAGACAGTAATTTACATTATCCTATATATAGAGTGATACTTGAATCATGTCTTAAGTAACCAGCAAGAGAATATTTGATTTTGGAGCAGTGGAATTTGATGCTATATAGGGACATTTCCCTATATGTACTTTTGTGCATGAATAATTAGAGAAAGCCCAGCAGTGTCTCAGTTCTCCAGCTACCCTAAACGTTAATTATAAATACTGATGGAGCAGAAGAAATGTACTGATTCCAGTCTTATTTAGGCTGCCGCTGGAAAAAGTTAAATACAAAAGACATTCAAACACTTATTAAGACAATACCCACTCTACTGGCAACACAGGTTGTCTGCTTACAGTTCAGCTCTTAGGAATACATCTATTTAACTCAGTCAGTTTGTGAGTCATACCCTTCGAGGCATAGTTTGTTCTTGGACTAACAACAATGGAAAGCGTTTGGATTGTTAAGGAAACTAGTAATTATGCAGTAATTACCATAGCCAGCTGGCGTCCTATGTTTCCTACAGTCACACCTCCTGAGAAAAATATACATGGAAGCCAAGAACGGATGTAAAGGAAATCTGGGGATGTATACCTAGTAAAGAAAAGGAAATAAGTTACAAAGTTAGAGAGAGGTAACTTTCATCATCTTACATACTGTTAACCAGATGCTACAGAATTCTCTCCCTGGGCTGAAACGACAAAAAGCAGCAACAGAGATGGAAATGGGGAGACCAAATTAAGCCTGTAAACTTCATAAGCTTCTAAACCATGTCCTTGCCAGTAAAGTTTAGAAATTCACTCTGCTGAGAGCCACTAGGAGTTCAGTTTTCTGAGGTGTTACCATTTCAACACACATCCTAATTCATCTGCTCCCCACCTTCCACCCCCAGTTCTCAGTCTGGGCATTTGGAACAACTGGACCACTACCTTAGACAAACAAAACATCTTCTTATAAGAATGTGCCAAATATGTTAACAACTAAATACAGTTCATGTGCACTCATGCTTTTAGTTAGGACAAGACAATTGAAATAGCATTTTAGAAGCATAACTTACTGATAAACACCATTATATACAAGAAACTGGGTTATAAGTGTTGCTACAAAGGCTATTGTTATTCCAAGTCCGAGACCACTTCTTGAACGATCAAATGTCCACCAAAGCCCCAGTGATAAGGCTGCCAGAGTCAGGGACAGCTGGACGTTGTTTGCAAAGTCTAGTTTCTGGACAAAGATGTTAAGGACAGTCCTTTTTAAGTCTGCAGACATCCTGTTGCTGAAACTGAACAAGGGAGAACTGAAACTGAAAGTGAGCACAATTGTATCTTTAAATACAAAACACTTAGGGTTTGGTTTTCAGACCTGCCAAGCAATCACAGCTGTTGTTAACTTTGACTGGAGCATGACTACAAAGTCAACACCAATTTTTGTCATACTGAGCATCTAGAGAATATGCTACATTTTAAAACATTTAACTTTGATGGACTTTTGTCTCAAGTAACCTGGGTAATACAAGCTGACTTAAAAATGTGCTCAAGCCACAACATTTTAACATAAAGAACGTTCTTACTTTGTGCTTCTCACTAGCACATCACCAGTTAGTTGTGTTGACTTTTAGAAGTAGACAAGATGTAGATTAAAATAACACAACTTACACTGCCATGCTTGCAGCAGTACAAGACATACCACGATGTCAATCCCTCTCCCCTCCCATAACACTTTGAGTGAGCTGTGTTATAGGTGTTACAGTAGCCACCGCCGTGTATAGCGGGTCTCACAGAACTTCTCTGCCATAACCACCACCCTTACCTTCCCCATTCTCTCCCAGCCCCGGGTGGCACAGACAGTTTGAGGAGCACAGAGCGAGCCCATGGAGCAAACACTAGCTGAAGGATACAGCACTGGCGTGGTTGATGCCCACGAACACGGCGATGCAGCGCATGACGCTGGCCCACTCCCGCTTGAACTTGTGGGGCTCCCCGAGGTGGCTGTCGATGCAGGGGTACAGCAGGCCAACCACAGCTGCAAGAGAAGGAACACCACCTGTACCAGCTGCTAGGCAATGAGTACTCCAGTATCACTAAATAGTAGCTCGGCATGTAAGCTGCAAGGTGCTCATCACACTACCGTAAGCCTGATAAAGAAAAGACAATTATTACCCACCTTTTCTACTTTAGAGAAGTCAAAAAACCCTCTCTAACAAGCAGCATTCTCTTTGAACATTTAAATATACGTTGCATTGTTAAGATAGCTGTCTTGAAGCTCCTTTTGTTTAAAGAGATTTGTCATTCGACATCCTGAGCAAACGCTTGTACCAATAAAAGTAAAGCATAATAAAAGCTTTGCAAGGAGTGGAATCTGTGTTTATTGCTCACATGCAGGGCTGACAGCTTTATGCACATGATTCATCAGCTGTGAATCAGGCCCTGAATTAAGTATTTGCCTGGACTTAAGAGTTTATTAGTAGAGCTGCTTTCTCTCCTTCTGCTGGGACAGCCCTGTGCTCCTGTCCATGTCAGATGAATTTTGATACCAAACAGAAGCAGAGCTGAACTTAAACAAGCAGATATCATCAGTCTATTTTTATCAGGGAAAAATAACTACTCATATGATTAACCAGATAAAGTTTTTATCTCCATACAGCATTTTTCAGCCTTAGCAGTCTGAAAGTTGGTTGCAGAAGAAAAACACAGGATAATGTTAGCTCAGTTGCTAGCACAAACACCAGAGTTTCATTCTAAGGGACTGCAACTCCCTGTGTTGTCATCAGCTTCAGGGTTAGACATGCTGCTTTTACTGAGTACAACTTCTGTGTTTATTAATTTCCTTTTTTGCTCTTTTTTTTAATTCCTTAAACTCCTAAGAGTAATAAATACTGTGTTAAGAAGCCTACAGAACATACTATTCCAAGACAGACATGTTCTGAAACAGCTTCATTACTCTGATGTCAACCACCAGAACTTTTGCCTTATGATAACAGCTGAATTCCAAAGTTTAATCCAACTGTGACAGGACTGAGAACTGTCACTGGAGAATATCCCTGCCCACCGTTTTTAATACACAGATCGCTATTCAGTCAAGTTTACGGTTTATCATTAATAGTCCCTTCACTGTGTGATACAAACAGACATCACACAACTGTAGTAAACAAAAATACGCAGGAGTTTCTTGAAGTACTTTCAACGCAAATTAAAAACTTTTACAGGGCGTTTATTTCCTAAAATTTAACTCCTTTTTAATCCTCCAACCCTTCACCAAAACCTTGCTTTGTCTAGACACGGACTGGGAGAGGTTATGAATGATAAAGCACGAGCTGTGTGCCAGCTGCTGCGACAACCACACCGGGGCCTGAGCCTTCTGTGGTATTTGCCCAGCAGCAGGTAGGGGTGGACAGGGGACAGGGAGGTGACAGGAGCAGCAGGCAAGGCGCTGAGAGCAAGCAGGTGATGGGGGCAGCGGGCAAGGGGCAGGCAGGTGACAGGGAACAGACAGGTGACAGGTGCAAGGGGCAGCAAGAAGGTACCTGACAGGGGCAGCGGGCAAGGGGCACCGGGCAGGGGCCAGGCCGGGGGGTCGGACCGGTGACAGGAGCCGGGGCCCGGGCCCGTGACAAGGCTCGGGCTGGTGACAGGAGCCGGGGGCCCGGGCCCGTGACAAGGCTCGGGCTGGTGACAGGAGCCGGGGGCCCGGGCCCGTGACAAGGCTCGGGCTGGTGACAGGAGCCGGGGGCCCGGGCCCGTGACAAGGCTCGGGCTGGTGACAGGAGCCGGGGCCCGGGCCCGTGACAAGGCTCGGGCTGGTGACAGGAGCCGGGGCCCGGGCCCGTGACAAGGCTCGGGCTGGTGACAGGAGCCGGGGGCCCGGGCCGGTGACAGGAGCCGGGGCCCGGGCCGGTGACAGGAGCCGGGGCCCGGGCCGGTGACAGGGCCGCGCGCGCCGCCGCACGTGACTTCCTTGTTGTGGCCCAGCCCGTGGCCAGTCGCGGCCGCAGCCAATGGCGAGCGCCGCCCGCCACTCACCAGTTCGGCGGCAGCCAATGGGCGGCGGGGGGCGGGGCAGACACGCCTCCCCCCGGCCGTACGGGGCGGGGCCAGCGCGGGAGCCGCGCGCGGCTGGCGGGCACCGGGGACACGCGGGAACTCCGCGGTGACCCCCGAGCGCCGAGCCCCGCACCCGCGCTTCCAGCCGCGGAAACCCCCCGCCTCTTTACCCGAGTGCAGAGCGCACCGGCCCAAAACCAGCCCCGAGACACGCAGGACCGCGCGGGGATGGAGCTGGGCGCGCATCCTGCCAAAAGCCCGAGTTCGCATCGCTCGCTGTGTGATGGAGGTGCGGGGCTCCCACGCGCACGGGTCACGCATGCAGCTTCTCCTCCTCCACGGGAGGATGAGGAAAAACCAAAAATCACTCGTGAGGTCAGCGACTCACCTGCTGCCGTGCCGCAGCACGGGGGCACCCACCAGGCGGACGAGAAGAGAGTAGAAATCACTTCGTCAGGGAACAAAGTCACATTCCGCTGGACCTGCAGCAAGTTCAGCACCAGGGCCATGAAAGCACCCACGACGAAGAGCACCACGCTCCTCTGCACCAGGTGCTGACTCCAGTTCAAGGTGCTGCTGGTGGTACTGGTGGTGCTGCTGGCGCTGGAGGTGCTGGGGCTGCGAGCCCCGCGACCCACCAGCGCCAGCGAGGGGCTCGACACGGACGAGCTCAGCATCTCGCCCACCTTGGCGGCCAGCCCCGCCGCCGTGTCCCCCAGCTGACTCCTATGCCTTCCTCTGGCAGTGCAGGAACAGCTCCAGGCGCAGCTCTCCAACCTGGGCATTGGCTTCTCCGGAGTCCTGAAACACACACACCGGCACACGCTAGTAAAGCCCCCAGCAACGGGTCAGGCCGGCGCTTCCTCCAGCACCGACCGGGCTCCGGAGGCGCCGGCGGATGCGGGATGACCCGACCCAGCCGAGCGACCCCGGGGCTGCGCCGCCTCATCCCCACGGGAAGACCCGGACCCCCGCGGAGACGGCGTTCGCTCCCCAGCCGGGCCCGCACAACCTCCGCCCCCGGCCCGTCCGTCTGCCCCCGGGCATCCGGGGTGCGGGTCCCGCCGCCCGCTCACCTCGGGGTGCGGAGACTGCGCCGCTCCGCCGCCTCCCTGCCGGCTGCGCGCCGCCAGCCCGCGCCCCGGGTAAGGTTTATAAACCCCGAGCCGCGGATGTCACGTTACCCGCCTCCGACCTACCCGCGGCCGCAGGCAGCGCCGGGCCCGCCGCTCCGCTCCGCGCCGCCGCCCCGCCCGTCCCCTCCCCGCCGGGCGGGGCGAGCGCCGGGCGCGGGAGCCGCCGCGCCAGCCCCGGGCGGCCGCGGCCCCGGTCGGGTGAGGCGGCGCAGCCAATGGCGGGCGGGCGGCTGATATGACGTGCGGGACACACCACCCGCCTCCCGGGCCCGCCGCTCCCCCCGCACCGCGGCCGCGGCGGCGGAAGAGACCGTGCGGAGCCGTGAGGACGCGGCCGGCGGCGGGAGCGCGCCGGGGATGCGCGCCGCCCCCGGGCGGGAAGGGGAGGGCGGTGGAGGGATGGAGATGCTGGCGGTGGTGACGCTGTCATAGAATCACGGAATGGTCCAAGGTTGGGAGAGACCTTTAGGGTCATCGGGTCCGACTGTCGGCCCAGTGCCACCGCTGTCGCCCTTAAACCACGAAGCCACATCACCCAGGGCCAGATCCAGACGCCTCTTGAACACCTCCAGGGTGACTCCACCAATTCCCTGGGCAACCTGTCCTAATGCCGTACCACCCTAAAAGTGATTTTTTTTTTTTTAATTTTTTTTTTGGCCCCGAGTTGGTGGCCTTTGCAGTGCAACCCTTGTGTGCTTGCCTGGTCTGCTCCATGTCTCTTTGGCAGTCAGTAATGGGGAAGGCTGAAGGCGTCTGATGTGGCATCTCCTGAAGATGGAGGGGTCAGTGATCTCTGTCACTATTCTAAAATGGTGTAAGGCAATCCTGCCAAGCCCATGACTCCGTAAGACGATGGTGCCAAAGCCAGATGCTGCGTCAGCGACCAGCCGTGGGGTGACTGGAGGATCCTGGGCTCCTGGCTGTTCCCTGATAGCCTGAGCAGCTGCTCTGCCAGCACTGGCAAAGCTCAGGTCACAATCCTCCCAGACTGAAATAACAAAAAGCCAGCTAAATACAAGTTCACCCTCTGGACTCTGCAAGGGTTTGGGAAGAGGCCTGTCAGGGATGGTTAAGTGTGAGCTGTACATTAGGGTAGAGTTCAGCACCAAAAAATGAGTACGCAGAGCAGGCCTCAGCTCCCAGGCTTCCTTTTTAAGATACCAGTTCTCCAGGACACATGGGAGGCTGGTGTATGCAGTGGGAATAGCCAGGCTTCTTGTTTATGAGCTGGCCTCACTGGAGCCAGCAGATCTTCATTTCACATGAGGTGTGCCATCATTACATTTGGAAGGAATCTAGGGCCCAAGGGCTTCCCAAGTGATGGCACTGAGGATTTAAGAATAGCTGTTAGCCATGCCTGTGATGGGTGGAAGAATGGTCCAGGTGTTCAGTGGTGGTTCAGTGATGGTTCCAGTTGTCTTACACTGATGCATTAAACGTAACAAATAAAATACATGAAACCAGTTAAAGATATGGAAAGAGGCAGGTCTTCTCTGCATGCAATGAAGAGTAAAATTAACCTGGGATATGGCTATCCCTTCTGATCTCTGCTCATTTCTAGCTGGGATGTAAAGAGCTAGCATAGCTGATCCTGCTGAGCAAAGTGCCTTTGTAAAATGTACAGGACAGATTGTTAGTGCCACTGTTGGAAGTGACAGATGAGCAAAAGAGTATTTTTCTCTTAATGCCAACTGGGATCACCCCAGTAATATCTTGCAGACTTTACTGCTGAACCGAAGTACATGTGTCCTCTGTACATGGAACTGTAAATACTCAGTTTCCATTGCTATTTATTGTACTGAAGCAGCTTTTGGGTTTAGTTTCATATGCTAAAATTGTTTGGATTTTTCTGTCACATTTTTGAGGCACAATGTATTTCTTTTTCTTCATTTGTTTTTTGGTTTTTTTCTGACCCAGATGGATCTACACAAAAAGTTTCAGTCAACTATTTTGAGAGAAAACAGCCTTAATATATTGTCAGCTTTTTATGGGTTTCTCTGCAGAAATGTTTGATTTGTTTCAGGAAATCACATGCAGACATAACACTTGCCCTCATGGCAACTGTGTACGAGCTTTGAATTGACACAGACAATTTATCTGCATCCCCAGACCACTAAGCAACACCTTCAGCACCTCTAAATAAGGGCTAGAACTCATTCCCTGGGAAATATTCTTTCTTGGTGGATCACTTTGAGATTTATCAACAGGGCTGTGGATCTGAGATAAAATGATGCATCTTTGTAGGAAATCTCTTTGTGGACTTGGCCTATGGGAAGCAAATATAATTCATTCTTGCTCGTGCTGCATCTCTACTTTATTTGAAAAATTATCTTTCTGTATTTAAATTCTGCCCTTGAATCTTGCCTATATTCGCAGTGTTTGGGCAGAGTTTACATTCCCTTGTGCTGCATCTGCTACTTTTCCTTCCTGAAAGAACCTCTTAAGCATTTTTTTTATCCTGTGTTTTTTCCTTTCCTCATGGGCATGTGTCTTTTGCTACTTCCTGCAGAATATTTTATTTGAATATTTTATATATACGTATTTTTCATATTCATGATATCATGTGGCGGTGCCCTTCTTTCTTCCTGGTTTCTTCCAGGCAGCAGAGACCAACTTCTGAGAGGGTAAAACTTGCTACAGCTTTGCTAAAACCAGCTGAATCAGTGCAAATCTACACTAGTCAATAACCTGTCCCTGAGCATATATTCTAAGTTACCCACTTAGAATAAAGGTTAAATGCCCCTTTTCTTCATGTTGCTTTACAGTCCTGTTGTTTTACATTTCCTTTTGGAATCATAAAGAAGGTTAGGCTTCAGCATGCTTTGATTAATGCCTGAAATTTTATGCTTAACAGTTATTTCTGGAAAGAAGCACTCACATGTCTTTGTAAGATTAATGACATTGTTATTTTTATCTCATCCCTTAGCAAAGGCAGCAGAATCTCTAAGTACTCAGCATTGCTACTCATTACATAAATAAATAATTTCACCTGTTCTTTCACACTTTCTGTATTAAACTCTGTGATGTCCTGGAATCTGACAATGTGCTTGCCTCACGAGGACTATGTCCTGGGCCTCTTATGTAGGAAGCTTAGGATACTTGGACAATTTATTTTTCTCCCTACTTAAACCAGATCAAAACATGAGCTGTCTGCTGATAAAAGCTCAAAAGGCAGTGGTGGAGAATCACAAAGCAAGGTCTGTTTTATGTGTAAAACTGCTCTCCCTCTGCTTCACTGGAGATTTTTTTTACTTTATTCACCTTCAAGACTTTTCTCCTATTGATAGAGAGAATAAGAACCTTCCCAGTCATATGCTCAGCCTTAATCTCCTGTGTCTCCATAAAAGGATTTAGTGACATTCATTGTTTGATTCCCCATGCCAACCCTACATACAAGAGTTCAAAAAATCCTTTGACATCAGCAGCAGTCTGTCATCCTGAGTTCTTTGCTTTACCAGAGGTCTCCAGTGTAGTTGTGTGAATTCTCAGGAACCTGCAGCAAAGCCTGCAGATCACAGAATGGCATGGGTTGGAAGGGACCTTCAAGATCAGATTCCAATCCCCTACCACAGGCAGGGACACTTTCCACTAGACCAGGTTGCTCAGAGCTCCATCCAGCCTATCCTTGAAAACTTCCAGGCATGGGACATCCACAAATTCCTTTGACAACCTGTGCCAGTGCCTCATCACACAACAAAGAATTTCTTCCTGCTATCTAATCTAAACCTACTCACAAGGTGAAGCCATTCCCCCTTGTCCTGTCACTCCAGGCTCTTGTAAGAATCTCCTCTCCATTTTTCCTGTGGGCTCCCTTCAGGTAGTGGAAGGTCACAATTAGGTCGCCTTGAAGACTTCTTTTTTGCAGGCTGAACAACCCCAATTCTCTCAGCCTTTCGTTGTAAGAGAGGTCCTCCATCCCTCTGATCATCTTGGTGGCCTCCTCCAGAGTCGCTGCAACAGGTCCATGTCCTTTCCTGTGCTGGGACCCCAGAGCTGGATGGAGCAGTCTGGGTGGGGTCTCACCAGAACACAGGGACAGAATCCCCTCCCTCTCCCTGTTGCCCTCGGTGCTTTGGATGCAGCCCAGGACATGGGTGTGTGTGCACATGGCCAGGTCATGTCCAACTTCTTCATCTACCAGCACTCCCAAATCTCTCTTGATCTGTTCACCCTCCAGCCTGGATTGTTACTGGCATGGCCCCAGCCCAGATGCAGCACCTTGCACTTGGCTTTGTTAAACCACAGGAGATTCCTGTGGGCCACTTCTCAAGTTCATCCAGGTCCTTCAGGTGTGGCCACTGCATCACTCAGCTTGGTGTCATCTGTAAACTTGCTGAGGCTGCCCCCAATCCCTTTGTCTATGTCATTAATGAGGACATTAAATAACCCCGGTCCCAGTGAGGACCCTGGAGGACACCACTTGTCACTGATGTCCTGGTTCTTTCTCAGAGGTCAGAACACCTGCGAGGTAAATGGTATTCTGAGTTCTGTAGGGTAGTTCTGTGAGGTTGCCCAAGCCCCAGTGCAGGAGCTCATTAAAGCTGAAAGGAGAAGGACAGGCAGTGATTACAGGGTACAACAGGCAGGATGCAGAATGTACAAGCTCTGAACAAGGCAAGCTCCAGCCAGAACACTTCAGGCGTGTAAAACAAAGGGGAAAAACAAAGTGTGTTGGTGGTTAGTGTATAATAACGTGAGTCATCCACAGTGAGCACAGCTTAAAAACTTGTCTGCTTTTACATAATCTAAGGGTGAGGAACGATAGTTTGATTTTTAACATGGAAATTAAACCCTAAGATATGTGAACAAAGCCCTGTCTTTGTGTAGTTAATAATATTGTAGTGGGCATGTGACAAATGTTAATTAAACGTTTTTTGTTTAGTTGCCGATGTTTCTCTAGCTGCTTTTACTTTTACCAGAACAAAACAGAAAGAACAATTCTATGCAGGCTGCAGTCTTCAAATGTCTATAAATCCATGTAACAACTATCATATAATTAGGCAAACAACATCCCACATGCAGCTGTGCGGGCTGACTCCCTGTCAATGAACCTCTGTCCTGACACAAAGGCAGTGCCTTTGCCTCTCTTTTGCCTTCATTCATCACCACAGTTCTGCATGTTTATGTAGCAGAGAGTTCAGTGAGTTCATACTTGGTATTCAAAATGGTGATTTAATCTGAACTTCATTAGGAAAAATACTGTTTGTTGGTTATACTGCTGAAAAAGTTACTTCTTCAGTGATGACAATAGGTTTATGAGCATCATTACTGAGGCAAGCTGTTCTATCCAGGTGTGGTTAAAATTGTTGATATTCTAATCTTTCTATATTTGCATTTATACACTTATTTATACCCCGTCCAGACCTTTAAAGATACTGATTAGAAGTGTTGCTTCCATTTTTTTTTTTTTTTTAACATTAGCTGTGACAATAAATGCAGGGAACTATGGAACAGATTTCCTTGAGGATAAAATTATTGACTGTAATGCCTTTTTAAAGGAGTAGCTGATCAAGTGTCATCTGAGGGGGTGGCCTGTGCCTTATAATAGTAGTCCAAGTCATGATAGACTAAAGACTAAATGAGTGAAATAAACAGAAATATCATAGTAAACCACCAAACAAAAAGAACATTGTCTTTTAAATGCATTTATTTCTTGATGGAAACATTGCTTGCATAAAGAAGAAAATAGGTACATTTCTATCACAAATCCTTACATAAAATCAGTCCTTTGCAAAAAAGCACCTCCAAGGTGTGTGTGTTCAGGCAAGCATGTCCATGGTTGATTTAAGATTAAATGATTTTCACTTGTTTGGTGACTTTGGATTTGGTCATCTGCACATAGGAGAAAAAGCAACTTCCCTCAAGGATTGCATTGTGAACTGTCTTCCTCTTATACCCCTCTTCATATGACACTTAATTCCAGCACTTTTCCTCTAAGGTAGGCAACCCTCCCAGTTACTCTTGTCATATGTGCCTGAGGAAGATGCTTCTGGAGTTCATATGCTAGTCTGTAGGGTTAAACATGAAACCCCCACAAAGGTGGTACTCCAGCTTACTTCAAGTTTGAGATTTCATCTTGTTGCAGTGGGGGAGACGTGCAGTGACACTGTAGGTACTCAGCTTGAAATGAGTAGTTACAGAGGACAGGAAGGAGTTCTGCAGCATCCTCATTTTCCAAACTCTCCTCACTTTGTCAGGCAGAAGGACTGTTCCCACCTAGGAGAGCTGGCTACAGCCTCGATGTCTGATGAGATGGTCAAGGTCTAAATCAGACCAGAAATCCTTGGCTCTGCCCCTTGCTTTCCTGCCCTTACCATGGCAATAACTATAAATAGCAGAGCTGTGGCTACCAAGAATAGACTCAGTATCACACACACTGGTTATGTCTGTACATCCTCATGTCCCTTCAACTCAGGAGCACAAGGGCCAAGAGCTTTAGAGCTGTTCCTCTCATATGGAAAACAGTTTCTTCCATAGCTTTTCACATAGGATGATTCTGCCCAATTCACACTGCTTAAAAAAAAAAAAAGAAAGAAAAAGAAAAGAAAAAAAGAAATAAAAGAAGAGGCCTTTAAGACATCTAGCTTATCTGCAAGGACAACATTATGACTACATGATAGAGATCATGGAGGTGCCCAAGTACTGCCAGTGCCTCTTCCAGGCTACCATCCTGAAAATATGAAAATGTGGAGCTAACCTACCTATGATTTTTTTCCCCCCATCATTCTGCTGACATATACATTCAGAGAGCTGTCTTGGGTTTGAGCAGGATAATGGGAAAAGCTTTCCGGTGTAAAGCTCCCCATACAACCAGGAAGATCAGTGCAGAGGAAAAGCGTGAGAGGGAGAACGTGCATGTGTGCTTGTGCATAATGTGCTGTGGAAGTGTGGCTTACGTGTTGCTTCATGATTGCTACTGTGAATATTGCTGCTTTTCAGGGAAAATCTTAATATTCCCATGTCAGTGATTACAACAATGCTCTTAAATGCAGCTCACTGTCCCTAGGTGGGAAAATTCGCTGTCAGACGTAGTTTCAGATTGCCAAGCTGAACCTTAAGTTAAAAATGTGCAGCATGTGGGAAGCCTACAACTTTGCCTGGAGCAATACTTTAGAAACTGCTGAAGCTAGGTTTTGCTGAAAAATGTATTTATGTAAAGCCAAACCCTTCAGCTTTTACTCATAAAAGGACACACTTGTAAATAATGAGATCAGCACTTCCATGCTAACTCAAAGGACTAATTAAGTGCTAAGTTGTTCTAGCTACTATACACTAATGTAACTCTTGCTATCACTGCACTGCAGGATTGGACCTTACACGGCAGCCTCAAATATGCCACTGTAGATTTTACTGTTTTTACAGGTACTACTAACAGATCAAATCAAATTCTAGGCAGACTTAACCTTGTTAATGACCTGAGCTGGATGCTGCCAGCTTCACTTGCCTATTGAGGCATATTTTGGGATGTTGCTTATGCAGAGTGCTGAAGAGGTTCAGAACACATCGGGTAACAATATCCTTGGTTCAAGATCATGCACTGTGCCCATTCTGCTCAGATTGACACCTGTAGTAGTGCTGAAGTTAGTAACTGTTGCTTTTGGTTGCCCTTGGATAGAACAGGGAAATTGTACCTCCAGAGGCTGCTGAGATCCCAGTTTGTCTGGCTGGCCTTGGGAGGTGCCCATTTCTGTCCTCTGAGTATCACAAAAGCTTCTGCTTTCTTTATTTAGAGGGAAGGAAGAACAGATTCAAGCTGTGAGGTCAGAGGGCAGCTGTATGTTTCTACCCGGTTACCATACAGAATGGTTTGTTGGTGCAGCACTCACCCAGGTTTCATTGTTTGTCCAGGTTTGTTTGGGAATTGCCTCACAAAGTCAGGTGCTTGTGACATTTGTAAAGATGAGATTGGTGCCTTCACATCTGTTACAGAGGCTGGAAACTGTGATTGCAGAAAGATCTCAGGGCAGACAGGCATTAACCTCTTGGGTGTTACTGGTTAATGATGTCCCACATCCGACAAGAGAGAAAAAGAAAAAAAAAAAAAAGGAATAAAATCCAATAACCCTGTCAGAAAAAAACCCCAGAAGAAACCAATGCAAAACATCTCAAGATGATGTAGGCTTTGTGCCCTGTTTGAGAAGCCAGAAAGTCTATGCATGCCATCTGAGAAGCTATTGGTCTTCTCATCAGCCAGCCTGGGCATCTCTTCAACTGAGTATGTATTTAATTTTCTCACATGCACTGGAGGAATCTCAGCTGGAAAAATCAGCCACACAACTTCCCCTATGTCTGAATCATCAGCACGAAGATTTGTGGTTATCAAAGAGAAGTTGCCCCTAATTTTGAACATTTAAGAATCTGCTGGTTTTGCTGTTGTTCTGTGGTTAGCTGATTGCCTGTGTTTGCATGCAGAAATCTTTGTTCTTGTGCTGTGTTGTTTCTCTGGAATGCTCTGAGCAGTTGTTTTTGTTTGTTCGTACTTGGGTGGAGCTAACTGTCTAATTGGGTAAATATTTGCCATGCTATACTTGCATGCACAGAAGACAGAGAGGGCTGGACTCCTGTTGACATAAAGGGCCTTTTACACCAGCCCAGCAATGTAAAGACTTAAATAAAATTGATAAGTACGAGGTCACTTCATATGGTGAGACTATATAAAGTGGATTTAATTTAACTGTCATGGACATATTTACTTCTAATTACAGATGGACTATATTTTCCAACATGATTACAACCATTAAGGGGTTATTCACTCTGCCTTGTTCACTGATTGCAAGTTCAAAACTGCTGGACTTCCACTTGGTCTTAGCCCTGTTAATAAAATGGTATTTATTTTCAGGAGTGCCTTTGGATATCAAGGGTGAGTTTTCCACAGATGTAGAAATTGCCTAAGTGAACATTAGTAGGTCCAAATACCTAAAGGTGTTTTGAAAGTTGCAAGCTTGTGGTGCTCATGGAAGGTATGTTTATATATATAAAATAAATACCTTGCATAAACCTTATGGGGTGACTATTGCATACATAATCATTAGCTCCAAAGTACACTATAAATATCCACACACATATGAGCACATATATGATTCCAAAGATTTATCATTGAAGAGGCTGTTAATAGGCAATTGAGCCTTTCTTTGAACAAAGGTTACTAAAAATGGTTGTGACATAAGGAGAAGGGAAATTGAACTCCACAGTTGTGTTGTGTAGACCTAGTTCAGCTCCTGTTTATCTGTAGCTGTCACAGCCTGGACCTTATTTGGAATGGATTTACCCTGGTTAGTCTTGAAAGACTTGCACAGTCTCATAGAGCCATTGCTTCACACACACCTGAACAGAACAAGTATCTGTCTGTAGGACTAAGAAAAAAAACTTTAGTATGTGAGGGTTTTATCTTATTAACAATTATTTGTCTTGTTTGAAATTCTCACTTTTTTCAAGGTTCAACTATTTACTCTTGTCTTCAAAAAACAAGTAAAGATAATTTAGAGTTTCACCTCCATAAGGGCAAGCTCTGGTGCTCTTGCACCTCCTGGTATCTTGCTGAGTCATTAGTTCCACTGGGTTCACTGATACCAGCTATGGTGCAAAAGCCTTTGATTACCACAGTGCAGCCATCCACTCCTCTGCTCCTCCCTGTCCTTTACTGCAAGTCACAGATTTTTGTCTGCCTACAGCCTGAGTATTGAAGCTCAGGTTGCTTCTGAGCAAGCATTCATTGACCAGGTAGTCAGCAGTATCTCTGCTCCTGCAGAGTTAATGCCATTGCCAGTCCCTGCAGCGTGCTCATGCATCTCCCTGTGTCATCACTTGGGGAAGCAGGAGTGACCCAGGCAGCACAGGTTACCTTGCAGATTTTGGCTGCATCCATTTTCTTGTCTAACCCACTTCTCATCCATCCCTGTGAACAGTCTGGTGAGTGAGGAAAAGCAACTATGGAGGTGTGGAGCCTGCTGAGGTCAGTTATGCCACTGCCTCGTTTGCCCTCCCTGCGTGGAAAGCATCTCAGTGCAGCTCACCACCCAGCCATTCCACCAGGGATGTGCTCTGGAGTTTCCTATGAGCTCACTCAGCCTGTTTTTTTGTCAACTGATGGCAAATTGAGTATAATTTTTCATGTTGTTGGCATCTTTTCAAGTGCTGTTGTGGATTCTTGTAAGCTCATGTTGAGTATTTCCCTCAGTCACGCATAACTGGAATTCATAAAAATAGCACAAATGATCCTGTGTTTCTCCTTGCCGTCTTCATTCTGAAAACATCTTGAACTTTATTTCATAGTGACCTTTACCCAGCTGCAAAAACCTTTAAAATCGTGGTTTCAAATGTATGGGACAAGAAGGAAAGTGAATACTAGTCAGGATAGCAAGGCTGAATAAATTTCCTTTTTAATAAGAAAACAAGCTAACAAGCTAAAAACTGTTCCCCAGTTCCCTTCCCCAATTTGATACTGGTGAGCAAACTAAATATATACAGACATGTATGTATATGTATATATATATATATATGTATATATATATATATATACACATGTTCCTTGTGATGTTGTGATTATCAGTCCTACTTCTCTACAGTGTTTTTCCTGTTCCTCGTGTGTAAACAAACTGCAATCATAGTACCATGACACCCAGTCCTCATCTTCTGGCAGCCGCCCATGGAAAATACTTCCTCCTTCAAGTCTTGTCTTTTCTCTGGGTCCTGCATTTAGTGAAACTGGAGATCTCAGTGTGACTATCCCAGGACATTTCTCACTCTTCATCAGACCTTTATCACACTAACATCATATTTTCTGAATACTTCTATCTCGTTTTGCTTGAAGTTTGGACAAAGCTTTCTAACTTGGATTATATATGTATTTCCTTGACTGTACTGTAAATGCTTATCTGAGCTAGACAGGTAGAACTTGTTCTGTTGTTTGGTCTTTGGGGTATTACTGAAGACTCATTAAAGTAGCAGAGAAGCTTTCATGAGGCTGGGGAGGGAATATGTCATTTTGTGTTTCTGCTCACCTGCCTGGATCTGCTGGAGCAAAGTGTTGTCCGTTCACAAGAGAAATTCTGCCATGAATGTCTGGAGTTAGGACTGGCAGCCAGTCAGAAATGCCTAACTGCCCAATGACGTTCCCCACAAGAAAAAGGTAAATTTGCACTTGAAATTTGCAATCATGTGTAAAGTCAGCAATTTGATTTGCTCAGAGAGGTCATTAACATTTAGCTTTGTGTTAGGAAATACCCTTTACCAATACATTTAAATGGGAAAAGCAAAGACTTATGTTTGTTCCAAAGGATTCATTCATGAAAAATTCTCCTGAATGAAAAAGGAAGTCTACAAATTTTTTAAAGACTTTCTCTGTCTGGTATGAATGTTTTAGTCCTGTCTAACTGTATATTTTACCGATAATCAAACTCAATTTTAATTCAGCTGATGTAACACTGTAATAAATAATGTAAGAATTAGTGGCATGTCTTTAATGTTCTTGCCTGCATAACGTATCTGGATTCTCTGCAGAAATAAAGCCTGCTGTTATTTCATGTTGGAGGTGAAGTGTGTCCATCAATGTCTTTCCTAGGGGAATAGAGAGAACAAGGCTTGGGAGAAGGTGGTTTGGCACACACACTCCTTGTGAGTTAAAGACAAGCACAGCACAGCAGCCTGTCTTTAACTCTTCCCAAGCAGTGGAGCGTGTCATTGCTTTTGCAATAAACCATTCCTCGGGAACAGAGATAGACTGGCTGAAAAATAATTAAAAACTTAATTTTCTGTAATACTGTCCATCAAACAACTTTACTCAATCTTTTTGAAAGGCTGTTCTGCAGCATGGAAAAAAGACTGGCAGTAGTGCAAGAAAAGGGAGTATTTATGACCAGTGGCAGCGTGGTTGGCCTTTTGCCCTAGAGAAATGGCTGGATGAGAGGATCTTCTGCTTAAACCAAGCATTAATAAAATTACTTGGACCTGGGCTTGAGGTGATGATGTTTGGCAAAGGGGCTGCAAAGGCTTTTTTTACTGCCTAGACTGATACTGACCTGCATGAATGTGCTTAGGGTCTGTTGTCTGCAAACCCGCAGCTGCATGGTTGATCAATCCTCTCTTTTGGGAAAACCTGAATTTTTGCTGAGGTATAAAATTTGTAGATTAGGTCTTTTACAAAGACTGGGTCCCAATGAATCCTGTTTGATTAGTCGCCTGCAGTTCCTTTACAGTTTGTCGTGTAGTGCCTCAAGAAAGGCAAACAAAACTTGATCCTCCTCTGGACAGCTGCTGGGGACAGATCCACTGACTCAACTGCTCAAGAGAAAAACCCCCATAATTGGGTATTTTATTCCAAACTAACACACATAAAACTTCTCTTCTTCCTAGGTTCACAGTTCCATGGAGTAGGTTTTCAACATATAACTAAAGACCAAGAACAAATACAACAAACCCTAATATCAGTATCAGTGTCACTAGTGACCTAGTCTCCTGGTAAGCACAGTATTTTTTTACCCTCAAACTGCCCGAGCCATAGTTTTTCCAAACTTATTTCCTAATTCCTTTCCTCATTTAGTCCATCTGACAATGCCACCAGACATTATTTCATCTCCTAAGAAGACTGAAGCGGGGAGGATTCAAAGCTGGTGTAAATTCACTTTTCTCTGCTTACCCATTAATCTGTGTCATTCTGAGAGACAGCTCAGGCTTCTTTATCTGTCATAGTAGTACTGCTTTGCGTTTCAAATCAGCAAACAAGAAGCCATGTCCTAAACAGGCCGCTTCATTATCTTCTGTGTTGGTTATTTTTGTGGGTTTTTTTCCTAACAAAAATATAAATAATTCTTTATCACTGATAATAATTAAAAGATGTACTTCTCCTTGTAGATCATAAACTGAATGGAGAGCCTGCAGTCATTTGTCTGTGACTTCAATGGGGAAATCAATTCTCAGTTATCTATGCACGGCTCGTCTGGCTTGAGGATTAACCAGGCTGGGGATGGGGGTGCACTGACCTCAGTTCATTCACCACGTGCAGAGTTGACTTTGGACCCTTGGACTGTATTGATCCCAGCAGTGCTGCGTGCACATCTGTCAGTCCCACGCTGCCTCCAGCTCATCAGCAGATTATCTGGGTCACTCACAGCTGTGTGAGGCCTCTCAACAGCCTCTGCAGGCTGCAGCAGCGAGGTGGAGTCAGCTGCCATGGCCAGCTCCTGCAGCAGCAGGAAGATACAGCACTTCTTTCCACACTGAGAATCAACTGAGTTTATTTGTGCTCCTGGACTGATGGCGGCAGCCTCTCAGCTGTCAGAACCTGAGGAAACAATCTTCTTTGCTCCTTAGACCACCAGCAGAGGAGAGACTTCCAACTTTAAATAGACTAGTTTGTTACTAGTTAGTTTAATTTAGTTAGTATGGAACTGGGGAGATTGATGCCAGAAGAACAGAGGGTGGAAGCTGTGGCCTTGTAGGCAAGGCTGCTCTTTCCAAAACCTGGTTATGGCTCCATCAAGATCTTTTTCCACGTGTTTCCCAGCAAAATGGTTTTCCTTTTCACTTTCAGCAGCAAGCACAGACTGCTCGAACTCATATTTACTTTAAATAATTAGAATGTGGTGAGTTTAGATCTTACTGCAGGTCATCAGTTAAATTTTAAATGTTTAGGTGCTTAAATAATAGACTCCACATTAAATTGATATCAACCAAAAGGATCTAATTTGTTTTGTATAACTGGGAAAAAAATTTGCAGATTTGTATTTGCCTTGTTATCTCTATCTTTTATTATTCCAGAGAGATTCTGAATAGAGATGTTATCTCATCTTTAGCTGTGCTCTTGCAATCTTGCGATTTGTCAGACCAGTAATTTATGTTTCTGTTGAAAGAAGGTGAGAAGTAATTAACTCATGTATTGCATCCTTGTCTTTGCAGGCCTTTCCTTTTCAGTAAGTACTTGCACTAGCAGGTTTTTTTAAAAATTTCAGACTCTTCTGAACTCCTGGGCTTCCTCAGGAAGGCCAGCACTCTCAGCAGTGTACGTGAGTGCTTGATGCCTTGCAGAATTAAGTCCCAGGAGTCCAGTCCTGTGTTGAAGTCACTGGTCATACTCACATTGACTTCAGTCCAGCAATTGGAATGCTGGGGTAGCGGGATTATTTGCCCCACTGAGTTACTGGCCCTGTTCTCAGGATATTTCCTCACTCTGCTACGCACATCCACAAATTGTTTACTTGCCCGTGTGTGCTTCTGGCAGCCTGTATTCCTGGACGACCTATTTTTGCAGGAATCAAATGCCCATGGCAGCAGCATTTTATTGGCCCTTGCTGGGCTGACACCACTGCAGTGAGAGTACTCATGGTCAGTGACACTGCAGGTCCTGGCTGAGCAAACTGATTTCCTGCCAGCTTTGCAGCAGCTTTTATGTCAATCACTTACTAGCAGGAGAGGATGGGCTCATAAAGATGTGTTTTCCATTGACAGAACCAACTCCAAGGCTAACTAGTGAGCATGGCCAGTGTGGTGACAGAAATCGGGAGTTTCTGTGCAGAGCGCTCTAATAGAGGAACCTGGACACCCTCCTCTTGTCCTGCTGAGCTGCTACTGATTCACATATAACTCATGGCTTACTCTGTAGTTTCATCTTCCTCAGCTAAAAATTTTAAGGGTGTGACAGATCAGCAGAGGTCAGGTGAGACTGGATGGAAGGGGAGGAGTTGCTCTCATTTAGATTTTTTTTTTTTCCCCATAACAAAGCAGGTCACACCTCTAATAGCCAGACTCAGCTGTGTTTTCAGGTAATCTTAATAACAGGCTGCTAGAGTGCTTAGCTTGTTCAATCCATTCAGTAATTAGAGCTGGTGCCGAAGTCATAAAACTGAATATGGAGTGAGGTCTTAATGAGCACAGTAATTTGCCTGCAAGTACAGCTCTGTAGAGCTTCCTCAAAAATGGCTTCCCCTTGGATGGAACAGTGGAGTCACCAAACAGGGCAAGGCCATGTGGCAGCTCAGGACGAAACCCAAGCATTTAAGAGACCATCAATAAGGTCAGTTCAGCAGTGCAGGCCAAAGAAATTAATGCTAGCAACACTCCAGCTGGATTAGTTGTTTTTCAAAGTCTCAGAGTGCTGAGAACTTTGTGTTTTTATTCAGTGTTAAGGCTGATACTTTCAGCAATATTCACATGCTGAGGCAATGGTTTTAATGACTCAGGGGAAGAAGCTGACTACTGAATCACCAGTATCCAAACCTGAAGAGCTCAACTGCTTTCTGTAAATCTGACTATAATTAGCATAGTCTTGTTCTTTTCATTAGGCATGAAATAACCACAGATGATGAGACTTCACTTACATAACAGTAAAAATATTACTTTAGTTTTCTACCCCAGAATCTGGAACCTACAATCTATTGCAGTGTGTTATTTATAAGGACTGAGAAAAGCATAAAACAAATGGCTAGAAGAAATGTACACCCTAAGTATGAAAACTACAGTCCTGCACATGAAATTCCTAAACCAGATGTTGTTAGCAGCTGGAAAAATATTCCAGAGGGCAAACCATGCAAGCTTGTGCTGTTCTTAACCCACTAGCCGTTGTCAGACCCTGCAATAGCAAGAGCTTTGATTTGATGATTTGATCTAGGGTGGCTGTCGTCAGCACTGACCATGTTCTCTAAACACCACAAGCAGTTGCATCAGATTAGAAGAACAGACAGTGGGTGTCTCAGACTGTCCCAAAAATATGTAATAAAAAAGCACCAGGTAAACATTGCATGAGGACATGATTAATGCCTGAAGAACAGAGGGTGGAAGTTCAAGGAAAGGCAAAAATATTAGCAACAGAAAATACGTATTTCTCAAGACCTAGAATGTAGTAAGAAAGATCTCCAGGGATGAATATCATTTAGTTTCAAAGGCAGACTAACTGGAAGGCTAAAAATGCTGTAAAAGAAATGCTCTCACATTTTCATCTGGTGACCTGCTAACCTTTTCTTTAAAACATTTGTTATAAGAATTGTTCTTCAAACAATCTGTTTGGGTTTTTCTCTTTTTAAATTTTTTTTTCTTTTTTTTTTTTTTTTTTTTTCTTTTTTTGTTGTTAGCGCAGAAATCATTCTGATGCTGACTTGTCTGTTTTCCAAGCAGAGATGTGCCAGAACATCAGCAGAGTCATAGGGATTACCCAATACTTGCTTGCTGAAGTGTTTGCCATAACTGCTTGCGAAGAGGAAACAATTTTTGGCTGTGTAGGTGACTTTCATCACATCTTCCAGATTGAGGTGTAGAATAGTTGTAGAGATCCAGAAAGAAGGACCCTGAGGCCTTCAGCTTAAGCTCCAGTTCTGTGTTTATGCCTGTGTTAATCTGGAATAGATCCCATTACACTGGTCTGAATTTAAACAAGATTACATGGAATTTAAGTATTGGTGATACTGGGGAGTTGTGCTGCATTCTCTGCTACACTAAGTGGATATTACTATCTTAATTTTGGAACAAACTTTTCATGAACGAATGATAAAAATAGGAGGTACATCCAGAACTTTTCATGTCCAGTTTCTACAACTCACTTAGAAAGGTGTTCCACTGACTAGCCAGTGATAAGTGTTGTCCACACTGAAGTGGCAGATTTTGCCATCACAGTGGCATCAAGCTGACTTCCCTTTGATTGTCTTGTGATTCCTCCCAAAAGACTAAAAGAACAATCCAGACAAGCTTTCCCTCTATCAGGTGTGCATGTTTTGTGCACCAGACAGACATACACAAGGTGAACACACTGCTAGAGGGCTGCACTCACCGCAGGTGCTGAATTCAGTTGTAAACATACACACGAAAAATAAGGGAGATCACAGGTGAACTCTGCTGAAATGCCAATGCAAAACTGGCCTCACGTTAATCATTTTGTTGGGGTGATTACATAGCTTGGAAGAGCAGAGAAAGGCCACAAGCTTTATAGTTATGGCAAACTGCAAAACACAACAGCTGGAAATAAACAGGGGAAAGGGAAAACTTTGCTGCCATGTGTTTCTTGTGTGTCTTCAGCTGCAAGCAAAGCTCGCTCGATGGCTCTGGTGCTATCATCATTCTGACTTGTCTTTGATTAATGCATGTGGAACCTCAGGAGCCCTGGCACACTGTTCTATACCTATTTCATAACTGCCTGGAGTTTCTTGCTAAGTAATCTGGCTATGAGAGTTACAAAGCTGTCCTGCTTCTCTTAACATGTCAGAGGAGAAAAAAATGTAGTGTTTTCCCATTTTCTATTACTAAAGTGGTAAAGATTTACATCTTGCAACCACATGGGCAATGTCACTGGGTGTGATAATTAAAGGTCTCCACTGATAAACTATAACAGCTTTTCTCCTAAATGTCTTGAGTGCCTCCCCTGCTTCTCCCCTGAGCCACAGCAGCCCTCTCTGGTAGGTTGGGGCTTGGGAGACTTTGCTGCCTCTGGGATGCTGCAGCACAAGACATTGTTATGAGTCTGTTCATGATCCTCCTTTTGAGGTTCAGGGGTTTCTTCTCCGGTGCCATTCTCTCCTCTTTTACTCTACCACCCACCTTGGAATTAGGGACTCCCTTTGCCTCCCATCCCCACTGTCACTCATCTGGTGCTGCCACTGACCCCATAGACATTTTGTTCTGAACTAGCCCTTTTCTGGGAAGACAAGACGTTCTGCCTGCTTGGGAAAGGAATTCAGGCAGAGTGTGGCTGCTTTCCAGCCTCTCCATGGCCACAGTGGGTTTTTTCCAGCCTCCCTCCTGTGCGTGGTCACAGTGGTGGAGCCATGTGGGCAGAGGCCACCAGGAGTGGGCAGACAAGGCAGTCCAGTACAGTGAGGTGATGCAAGGGGCTGCAGGAAGGGAACAAGGCTGATGTTGCTGGTCTGATGGCTGCTGTGGCCCTGTGGCAATGTAAAGTTCATACATAATTCATAAATGTCATGCATTGGCACTGTTTGTGCAATATACTCTTATGGCTGGGGTGGTGGAGGAATGCTGCATGTGATTTCTGTTTACACAGGAAACCTGTTGATATTCCCTGTCCTCACTGGTGAAGCCATAGAAAAATAGGGAAAATACAGTTTAGGTGGAGAGAAACAAAGCAGTGAATGACTGAACTCTTTACCACCACCCCCAAATATTTCAGGGGCGTCTGTGTCCTGGTCAGGACTGCAAGCACGCAGAGCTCTACCCCGAGGTGCAGGAGCTGTTGGGGCTTTTGCCTTGAGCTGCTGGTACAGGTGGCAGTGTGTGGGTGGGAGAAGGGATGTCAGTGGTGGTGGGGTTTTTTTTGGTAGGTTTTTTTTGGTTGTTTTTTTTTTTTTTTTTTCGCAGCAGTGAAAACCAGAGGGCTGGGCTGATTGCTTCACCTTCTCAGCCTGCAGGGACTCATTGCTGCAGCAACACAGCCCCACATTTCACTCGGTTGGCTGCACCCCTACAGTCACTCAGCTCTGGGTAGATTATTCTTCTAACTAAGAAATTCCAATCTTTTAGCTGCTTCTTGTCACATCGTTTTTCATTTCAGTCTGCAAGTAAGGATGACTGAAAAAATTGTGTGCTATTTGCTATTTCCTTGTGCTGGAGCTGGAATTAATTGTTGAGTGAGTTTCTTGTGGGAAATGTAATGAAAATACAGTACGATAGTAATATATTTCTGGCATGATTCATGGTTACCAAAAGAAATATTTAATGATCTTTTTGTGTACATATAATAATTGCTTCTTCTGTAAGACAATACATTGCAATACAATTACACTCTTGTTCTTCTTCATATGAGAAATAGGCACATGAGTGGGACAGAATCAGAAAAGCAGAATGTCCCTGGTATCTTTTCAATATTTATCTACTCACCTGAGATTCTGCAGTCTTTTGAATAACACTAGGCGCTTATATTCAGACGGATTGTGCAGCCTTAAGATAAACAATTCATGAAATAGCTAAAGTTAATTTTCATTACAAAATCAGGCATTAAGGAGTTATTCCTAAGTCAATCCCTAAAGGTAAAAACTCTGAGGAATGCAATATGTTGCAGATAAATCCTCCTAATATAAAGCAATAAATTCTCAGTTACACAGAGATGAACAACACTTTTCTCTAATAAACTTCTGCTGGATCCTGGCTGCTGTTGCAAAAGCTGGTTTCTTTGAACAAAGGAGTCCCTGTCTTGTGAGAGCTCATTACCCATATGATAATACTGTTCATTTCCCCCACACAATTCATTGGAGAACCAGTGGGCTCCTTGCAAACTTCTAATTAGGTCTCACATTGTCTCTGAGCAGTAAGTATGATTTTACCCATTTTACAGTTGTGGAAGTTGGACAGGGGAGCTGCAGCCAGTGGCCCAGAGCCACCTCTCCTGTCACTTCCACAGCTGGGAATACACTTTGGATGTTGTTACTCCCAGCTCTCTGTTCCAATATCTAAGCCACAAACTCTTGCAGAAGACAATTAAAAACTAAGAAAATGATTGGACAAGCTTTCAGAAATGTTACTGGTACTGCTGATTTCTTCTGGTATTGGAATGAAGTTTCTAGCACAGCTGTAATTGCTGTGTATGTTGCTTAAGATTTTTTAAAATCAGTCAGAGGACTTAAGATGTATTCCTGATACATCCCAAAGTTCACCACAGTTCTTTGCTATGTTTTTCACTGGCACCATTTATCATGGGCATTTCAAAGTGAAGACCCTGAGAGAAGTCAAACAGCATCTTTCAGTTGCATGGATGGAGGCAAAAGCTTCTGGTGTCTGCATATGCAGGGGGAGAGCTGGTGTGGTTTCAATTACTTCTTATTGATTTGTTAGCTCCAAGATTATTTTATTTCTTGCAATCTGCTTTTAGGCATATAGAAAACCCTTAGAAGAAGTATCCCAGGTTGTTTGTTAAAATCCATTGCAACTCAGCTGTCAAAACAAGATGAGTACCCTTGTGTTTGTACTGATGCCAAAACAGAATCACAGAAGGGTTTGGCATTGGAAGGGACCTTAAAGATCATCCAGTTCCAACCCCCTGCCATGGGCAGGGTCACCTTCCTCTAGACCAGGTTGTTCTGAGCCCCATCCAGCTTGGCCTTGAACACTTCCAGGGATGGGGTATCCACTACTTTAGCTTCATAAACCTTTATCTCACACATTTGGTGGAGGGGTGGAATGGGGGTGGAAAGAGTTAAGCCACAGGCCAAGCTCCCTTGCTAACTTTAGAAAAAGCAAGTTATGCAAAAGTTGAGGACAAGTGAAAAATCACTGAGGAAGTGGATATTTTGAGAAGAAAATATGACATGTTCCGCAAAATCCCACTAAAATTCCAACAAACTTTTCTCCTGGCTTCACATATGGGTAAAGCAATCCCATGTCTGGCAGTGTGGCACCGGGCTCACAGGGAGAGGCAGGTGCTGCTCACCCACAGGGAGGTGTGATCTCTGCTCAGCCTGGGTGAAATACATATTTGAAAGAGGATTTCACATGGGGAGAGCAGGGCTTGGCGTATCAGTTGGAGCATATTTCCCAACATCACATTACCTTGACATTTGCTAGAGCAACCCCATTTAATTCTCATTTCAGCGTGGTGATAAACTTGTACTCCAGTGTACTCCTTTGCAGAGCCTGGTGCTGTTAGCAGAGCAGCGCTGCCAGTGCTGAAGCACATTTAACACTGCCAAGAAGCTGTTACTTGCAGGAATTTTGCTCCTTCTCTGGTAAAATTACAACTGTTTGCTCATGAGTCATACTCAGAGCAAGGATTCCATGAGAGGATTTTGGAGAGCTCTTTTTCACTTTGGGAAAGAGCTGCAGCCTGAACAGGGTGTGTGTTCTTAACACACACATTTAAAACAAGCCAGCAGCAAGCAGCTAAAAAGGCAGAGAGTAAACTATCACCTTACAGATGAGCTGGTGGCCAGAAAGCTCCTGGCTGTTAATCATAGAATCAAACCTTTTACCCTTTCACCTTTCAAGGAGAGCAACGTGCCAGACGTGAGGCGTTCCTGTGGCCCTGCTGCTGTGACACAATGTGTGACAGTGTGCTGGGCAGAGCTGCCTCACCCCTCAAACAGCAGCACCACTGCAGAGTGCAGTGACATGTTGCTTCAACAGTGTTGTCCCTGTGCAATGTGGCAGCAATTGAATACTCTTTGAGGACATGATCAATAATCAGTACTGCCAGCTACTGGCAATGATGAATCTCTTCTCCATGTGTACACCCTGTTTGGATTCTGCTTGGGACTTAGCATCTTGCTGCAGGACTGTCTGCTTTCCATCAGCTGGCCCTCTGCCCTGTCTTTCAGCACACCAATAAATCATGAAGCTTTCCACTGTTTTCCCAGGTTTTGATTCCGACACACCAGGCTTAATGCTTTAGAGCAGGACTTGAGGGATGTTTGGCACCTTGTGGGAGCAGCTTCTCCATTCAAAATACCACTCCGCCCTACCTCTGCTGGTATAGGGACAGCTTTCTTCAACAAAGTCCTCATGTGCTCTTATCTCTTTCCAAGGTTTTTCCTTCTACTTGGCTGCCTAGAGTAGACAGAGTGTGACATTCTTCCCTTCGGCCAGTTTATACAGAGACTAAACTTGAATTCATTAGTCTAATATGTTTCATTGACAACTTTTTGTCTCCTACAGCTTCTATCCTTTTTCCCTCCAGAAACATCTAATAAAAAGCATTGGTTTAATAAAACAGAGTACGCTTTAGTTCCTCTGATTGTACCATATATTTGTATAAGTTTGCTCAAGCAGGATGAGTAACAGAGCACCATTACTGCTGGTGCTGGTGAAGCTTCACTTCAGCAAGATTTCAGAAAATCTCCCGTGTAGATACAGCCTATGGGAGGAATGTAACCCTCATTAGAGAGGAGGCTGAAAGCCTTGACAATGTCATACGTGATGTGAGTGGTTCTGCCAGGTCCTCACAAAGCTCTGCTAATGGCTTTCAGTGCTGCCCTCCAGCACTGCTGTTCTTCCAGCACGGGGCCCTCTGCTCCTCAGCCTTCTGCTGTGCTCTTATGGCTTTAAGCTGCTCCTCTGCTTTTCTCTTTACAACACTGGTGTTTTGACTTCAAACCCAGGGAAATTCTCTGCAGTTTAGAGCAGCAGACAAGGGGAAGGATGCTGTGTCTGGATTCCCCCGTGCCTCCAGCCTGGCCCTGTCTTGTGGCACGCACGAGCTGTTAGAGCTGAGAAAGAAGCTGGCCCTTATTCCCAAATTAGGACCAAAAGTGCTTTGTTTCCATCCTGCTCTGGCATAAATGACTATGTAGGTCAGTGTGGAAGGATGAATCATGCCATGTGTCCTGTGCATATTAAACCCATGTTCTTTGTCTCGAGGCACATGCAGGTTCCTGGTGAGAGCTGCCAGGGTGGGGGCCCAGGCAGGGCAGGTTTCCAGCTACAGGCACAGAACCACAGGGCAGCTTGGATTCAATACTGGTTTATGCATTCACCCTGGCCAAGGGAGAAGAATGAGTATTGCTTGGTGGTGGTGGTGTATATGCAAAACTGAGATACTTGAGGTTTCAGTCCCAATTTTCTTGTCATTTCTTTTTTTTTCTGGCCTAGAGCAAGTCATTTGAAATCCTGTTTTCCTGGTACTTAAACCACATCTGTTTGTTTCTGATCAGAGAACACGCAAGCACTGTTCCTGGTCTGAACAGAACCACAGCCTGCTCCCAGGGATGCTGATGTAGATTAGCAGTGAACTGAGACTCTTACCCAGATATCTTACCCATTATGGTTGTCTTTGTGCTCTATAAATCAGATGCATGTGAACAAACACCCTACTCAGAGGGTATTTCTGTAAGAATAAATGCATGGCTGATATTAAGTACTTGATTGTACAGTGACGCATTGTAGGGACCTCACTCCTTTTAGCTCTGGGATAGAGGATTTAGCTAATTTGTTTATTGATTTTTTTTCCCTCGGTGTAGTAGCCGCTTTACCACGAAAACACTGTCTCAGTTAAGAAAGCAAGGAAGGAAAAAAATAAGAAAACCCTCAGTTCCACCATTATCCTTCAAACAGCTTTAAAACTTTAAAGCAAGGATAAAATCTCAGCTAAAGTGTGCTGACTTCAACAGAGACTTAGAGCTGAGCCAGTCACCTCAGACTCCCTTTTGAGCACAGCTGTCCAGATTTGGGTTCAGCTTTGGAGGAAGCTGAGCTGGAGGTTGCCATTGCATCCCTTCCCTGCATTGCTGAGCTCCCCTGGTGTCAGCCTCTGGGCTGTGCTCTGTCCATCTAGTGTCTGTGGGACAGGGCCAGTCCCTGTGCCTCCCCAGCTTAAGACAGGCATGGCAGAAGGGCAGGCTTTGCATGTTGTGCCCTATAAGCCCCATGTCAGGTGGCAGCTGGAAAGTGGGACCTGCTTCTGAACACCATCAGCATTCTTCTTCAGAGCTTTTTTCCCCTCTCAATTGCCCTGTAACCCGTTTCTATTAGTCAGTGGTGATTGCTGTGTCTGATGATAGCAAGTACTCATTAGCACATGGGCCAGGGAGCAGTTCCCCAGAGCACAGAGATTTACCTAAAGGGAATACATGAGACATGTGAGATTCCAAACCAGGAAACTGAAATTTTAGGATATAATACAGTAGCATGTTCTCCATTGCCATCATCTGCCACAGTCTAGAGGATGACACAAAGGGAATTGAGTCTGCATAATACAAACTCATGTAATTATAACAGTATCAACTCAACTTTAGCCACTTGTTTTAGAAACAATTGCCCCCCTAAATACTGGCCTTTGACAGTAGAGAAGAAATACTCAGGGGACAAGCTTAAATTTAGGTGGCAAATTAGAGGCTTAAATTAAAAAAGAAAAGCAAGTCACTTTGAAAGCAGCTACCTGTGGTTTCACATGGTGAACATCAGGGAGCTCTGCTCCATGCTCAGGAGTGCTGGGTGCTGCCACCAGCTGAATGGGCATCATGTCATAGCAGCACCTTCTGTGTGGATGAGGTGAGGCCATTCATTTACTCATGGAGAAGGCAGCAACCTGGTTCCCCTGGGAACCCGAGGGCCAGCATAACCTTTTGGCAGTGGGTACCAAAAGCAGAAGGATCTAAGTCTAAACCCCCTGATGGGGGAAGGAACCTGTGAGAGACGGGCAGAGCAGCACCCTGCTGAATCCCCCTGAGGTCCCTGGGGCACATGGACATGCTTCTAACTGTGACTTTTATTTCCAGAGCGGAACTACCTGAATCTATCCCAACATGAAGCACAGAAAGTGCTCTGAGCTTGTTCTTAAAATGCAAAAGCAAAGTCATTCCTGTGGAGGTTTCCTTCATCCTGTGCCTTGCAACCCTCACACATGGACCAGATGAGAGATGGCCTTGCATTGCACTCTGGGATCTGTGCATTTAAAGAGCCCAAAATCAAGAGATTTTGCAAAAAAATAGACAGTCAACCTATACCTGACCTCTGCTGTGTGTGCTTGCAGCATGAGCTCCGCAAACACTTTTTCCAGTTGAAGTGGCAGGAGGATCATTTTTAGCACCAGAGGCAATGATTCTGGTCTGGAATTTCAAGATGGTGTTGACTTTTACCCCAAATACACAGAAGAGATCGGATTCAGCATTTCACAATAGCAGGGTCCCAGGAAAATATGTCCTCAGTCAGACTAACAGGGACCCAAGTTCTAAGTGGAGAAGATATTCCATTGTATAAGAGGAGGGAAAAACAAGGAAAATCAAGGTATTGTCTTCTGTTGTTATCTGCTGGAGGCCCAGCTGAATATCTGCAGATGGCAGATAGCTTTGCCAGCCTTCACAACCCAGTGCCTTTTCTTCCTGTTTGTTTTGTCTCTAGGGAAACATGCAGCATTTAGCAATTAGACGTTGATCAAGTATTCAGCAAGGTCAAGGAAAGCTTTTTATGTTATTATAGTGTTTTTTCCCCCTAAAATAACTAGTTTTAGAGAATGTGCTCATGGGCCTCCTATTGTGCCAGCAGTGGAGGAAAAACTCTGTGACTGCAAAGTGCACAATTTAAAATGCAGAAAAGGCACTTACTGGGAACCAGGAGAAATAGGAGGTGTGGAGGGAACAGGGGGTTCCCAAGGAGCCCAGGCAGCAGAGCTACACCTGGGAGAGATGCTGCTTTTGCCTTATGAATTCTTACTAACTTCACTGGGGTTTTGCAGATAACTTCACAGCTTGGGGCCATCCTCCCAGAGACCCAGGGCTGGCAGTGGTAATAACTTGCAAATTGAGTGTTTAATTATGCCTTTTTTTCCCTTCTTATATTATGCAGTTCAACTAATTGTTTTTTATTCTTCACTGTTGCTTTCTTTTGCATCATCTGATGTCCTGCACATCACTTCATCATTCTTCCTTCCTTTGCAAAGTTGCTGCAAAACTTTTCAACAGAAGTGCCACAATACTAATAAAAATCCCTCCATCTCTCTGGTGTCAGGAAGGATGCAATAATTAAATATACGTCCAGCATTCTGTAATACAAATTGATTTGAACTTAGCTGAAAACCAATAAGTAATAAGGATTTGTTGGCTTCCTACCACTTTGTATGACAGCAGAGGAAGATCGTATCAAATCTCACATCCTGAAACACTCTGTTAAGAATAACATTCAGGGCAAAAGTAACTGGTTAAAGGTACATCCAGGATCCTGCAGAGCTGGGAACTGGACTTGGAGCCCCTGACAGTGCAGAGCAGTTCCCTGGATGTCTGTCAGAGTCATCTCGGTGTAAGATGATGCAAACTGGTCTGCAGCTATCAGAATCCCATTGTGAGGGCAGGAGAGGAGGATGAGCTCATGTCTCTCCTGCAGGCCAGCCCGTGATCCAGGATGCCAAGAGGAGCCACAGGGCACGTGAGGATTCAGACATTGTCTTTGGCAGGGAACACCAGAGTCAAGATCCAAAGCGGGGAATCAAATCCTGCTGGGAAGGGCAGAGGAAAGAGAGAGCAAGCGTTTTGTGGAGCTCATGTTGTCAGTAGTCTTTCCTCAGACTCAGGAATTTTTCCTCATATACTCTATGGTGAGTTTTGCAATCAGATTTTGCTGAGAGAAGCTCACTTTGGTAGGTCAAGGGTAGACTCTTCCGGAGGCCCTGTGCTGATGTTGAGTAGCACCAAGTCTAACACTGGTGAAGTCCACATCTGGAGCTCTTTTTATTTCCTTCAGAGGCAAAAAACCTTCACATTGTCACACAGTGAGATCCTGGCTGCAGCATCAGGTGTTTCAGCAGCAGCAGCAGGGCATGAGGCAGAGGAAGAAGCAGAGGTTGAAAACTGGACCCAGCAGGAGTTCAGAGTGCAAAGCCATGATGTTTCAGGAGATGACAGAAAAGCTGGCAAAGCTTCTTGTTTTGCACTTCAGGCCATGTGGCAAGATGGGCTGTTTCTTGTATTTTCCCTTCAGCCCTGGCAGCACCATTGCAGTGCTTCAGTCTGCACAAAAACTCAGCAAGAGCCACTGCCCAGTACAGGCAACATGGAGTTAATGCTCCTGGAAAGGCAACAGCTCCCCCAAATCCCTGAAGTCTTTGTGGAAAGGCTGTTTAGCTCCTCAGCCAGGAACTGATGTAAGGAACTGATTCAGTACAAAGGTCTCTCTGCTTTGCCCTGTGTGAAGCAGGTTTTTCTCTGTATCGAACCTTTGGGCCAAAAAGGCTTTCCCCAGCTCCTTGGTGCTGTGATGACTCCATCAGGGGATGAAACGTATTCATGCACCTTCCATCCTACCTCCTCTCCTTCCCTGTGCCAGCCCCATGCCCATGGTCCCATGGGAGAGGCTCTTGGTGCAGCAGCTGCAGTTATGAGAGTGTGTGAAATTCAATATGTAACTCCAAAAGTCTGGCAAAAAACCCTGCCATTTTTCCTTTTCCCATGACATTCTTACCTTCCTTTGCCTCTGTTACACCTGACTATGCACAGGGTCTTATCCAAAGGCTTAATGAAATTACAGGAAAGTCTGTCCATGATCCACAAATGTGCTGAATTGGGCCATGTTTGACCTTACAGCTCCTGGGCATCAAGTCAATGGGAGCTGTGTTTGTGAAAGCTGACCCTTCCCCACCCATTCCTCGTGGAAAGCAAGGGCAGCAGCAGAAGTTATACAGGATAAAGGTCTTGAGTAAAACCTTGTCAGTCTGGGTTTTACAGCCACTTTGTGTCTCCTGTCCACTCCTCTTTCTGCAACCCGAGGTTCACAAAAGCCTGATGAGGTTGGCAGGAGTCTCTCCGTTATCTTGTAAATGAAGAACCATTATCTTGTCTCTGACCCTGAATCATCTTATTCTCTGCAAGACTGAGCTACTGGCAAAACCCTTGTCTCCTCCCAGTCCGCCTAGTACGTTTCATCCTCATGAAAACCTGAGATCTGAGCTATGTTCTGTGGTTTGTGTCCCCTGGTTAGAGCTTTATTTTTATTCCGTCCCATGAGTGGTGTTGCATGGTGATGGACTGAAGTTTATTTTTTTATAAATAAATTGGTACATGAAAATCAGCCTTCAGGACTCGAAATTGCTAGTTCTTTCCTAACTTTTACAAAAATAGCCAATTTTCCTATGGAATCTTAAGAGATATCTGGTTCAGATGATTTGCATGGTTCATACTAGACTGAGGCACATTAGAAATATCCTTAGCATAAGCATATCCTATGCTTATCCTTAGCATATTAGAAATATCCTATGCATTTTTCTAGCAGACAAAGACTTGATTCAGTGGAGTAATTAAAAACAAAAAAGCTCCTGTGTTAAAGTACATTTGGAGCATATTCTTTTTAAGTCAAACACAATGCAGACTGGTATTGATGAGAATATTCTGCTCTGAAGAAGATCAGAAGAAGGATTTTATGTGAGCAGTATTGATCTGCTCAGGAAAATGAGGAGGCTGAGGGGACAATACAGATTTCCCGGGGGCTGGTGCCTCCCCAGCTCAGCTGTGATCAGCTGGCAGCTCATCTTGAGCTGGCAGCTGCCCGTCCTGCCTGTCCTGCCTGTCCTGCCACTGAGTCACTCTGCAGGGCAGTTCTGCTCCCCAGGATGGGTGTGATGGCCTGATGCTGAGCTGATCAGGTGATGTCTGACAGCTTATTTTGAAGGAGGTATTAATTTTCAAATAGAATTTCACTGAAATGCACTGGTTTAAGAAATTTTCTTTTGGGTTGTGCCCATGGTTCCATAAGGAGACAGCCTTGCATTGCCTCCGAAGTTTTTTGTTCTTACCTTTCCAAAGTGAAGTGTTCTGTTTTTCTAGATGAGTTTGCGTTTCAGCTTTTAATGTTTTCAAGTGATATAAAACAAAATATAAAGCTAATTGGGATTTTTTTTCACTGTATCAAAGTCCAGCATTTTGAATAACAAACATATTTCCTTGGAATTTTAAGGAAACACCAAATTTACTTTCTTTGTTGTATTTTCTAAAATGGAAGAAAGACCAAATCATGCAATTTGCCATGAGAAACAGGTGAAAACAAATATTAGGAGTGTCTATGAACTTTAAAAGGAGTAACTCAGTTTAAAATAGTACCTTATCCTTTTTTTTTTTTTTTTTTTTTTTTTTTTTTTTTTCTCTTTGCGTTAATTATCAATGAAAATACTCTTGCAGGATCAGGAGCTATTTCAACCAGATAAAATCTTCTATCTCCTTGACACTCTGTTATCTTTTCAGCTTCCCTTCTTGACTTCAGGCAAAAAGGAAAACAACTTCGTGATCTTCACACACAGTTATTCTCAATTTTGTCATTTGGGATCCAGCACTTTTGGGGACAGCTGTAAGTCACTTTCTGAGCCTGTAACTTCTTACAAGGGTACATATTTTGGTGTGGATTATTCTCATTTAGAAAGTATTTGAGTGGAGCTTGAAGGTAAGTAGGGAATATTGATTTGCAGTAGCAGGCAGGGTTGATGGGTTTCAGCCACATGAGAGGGGCCATGGCTGGGCTTTTGATTTAGCAAATAGTAGGAAAGGAGTGAGTTTGGACAGCAGATATTTTGCCCTCTTTCATGGGAGTAGATTTTTGTACCGTGTAAACCACAGCAGAGACTGTCTGGTTTTATTAGGCTTTAGTTTTCCCTTCTGCAATAGCTGAGTGTGGCCAAAGCAAAAAATCCTAAGCATTTGAGCTGTTTCTTGGCTGAGCCCCCTGGCCTTGGCGCTCGCTTGGAGCCTGTTGCCGCTCCCGAGGATGATGGAACGGCTCCCACTGGGAACTGGATCAAGTTTTGAGCTGCTCCTCGCTGCTTGTTTATTTGTCCTATTCTCTGGGCTTGGCAGGTGGCATTTTTGCTCAGTGATTCATTCCCCGGCACATGCATTTATCTGGGCTGACATTTTAATCATGCAAATAAGGATCTCCTTAATGAAGGAAAAAAATTAATTTCGCAACTGTTGCTACAAAACACAGTGACAGTCCTGCTAATGTCATTACATTTATAATACAATCAGTGGCTTTTCCATAATTGCTATAAACTGGCTCACTTAACAGCGGAGTAAAGGTTACACAAAGAGCTGTGTGACTCCCCTTGTTCTCTCGCTTTTTTATCCGGAGTGTTTGGCACTCCTCACATGTCCTTTTGAAATCTTTTGGTCATCGCTGCTTCCTTGCTTGTACCGCAGATGGCTTTGCCTTTGTTGGGGGAACAGACAAAATAAGTGGCAAGGAGACAACTCCTCTGTGACCTTTTGTGGCTTCTTGTCTTTCACATCACAGTCTGCAGGGTAAACACAGTGACTCATTCTCTTTCAGTGAGTAGCTGCCTGCCCGAGGTTTTGTTATTTGCAGGATTTTTCCGTTATAAAATCTGCGCCCAAAGAGCAGCGGGATGTGAGCTGTGAGCAGCCAGTCTCTGCCTCCAGACCAGTGCAGATTAGGTAGGCAATAAGGAGTGAAAATTCCTGGGCAGGATCATACCTTTGTCATCCTTCTCTCCTCCTAAACCTTCCACAATGAGCTGCATTTTTTTGGTTCTCCTCCAATGCAGTGTTTCAGTGAGAAGCTTAAAAAAGCAATTATATAGCCAAAAAAAACCAAACAAAAAACCCCCAACCAACCAACCAAACAAACAAACAAAAAAAAAAAAAACAGAAGAAAGGGCGTCCTAGGGGGGAAATGTGATAAAATGCTCTAAAATTAGCAGAAAACCAGTGGCTTGTGAAACTGAGGAGTCAGGATGCTCAGCACTGTTATGAGGAAGAGCTGTTTCAGATCCAGGGTCTTCTCTTTGACATGCTGTGAGTGATATATATATATATATATATATAATATATAAATATATATAAATATAAATATAAATATAAATATAAATATAAATATAAATATAAATATAAATATAAATATATAAATAAGTAAATAAGTGTATATATGCTATGAGTGAGGTACCCAAAGCCCAGGTAAAGACCTTAACGTCCAGGGAAGTGGGTTGGGAACTGTGCTCTGGTCTCAAGGTGAAATGAATCACCCTCAGGTCGTGTTACCTCTGCAGAAAGGTATTTTCAGGTCGGCTTTTTGACCTTTTTTGTTAGCAAGGGAGGGTTTAAAAGTGTTGGAAAACATCTCTCAGAATAAAGCTCTGAGCTCAGGGTACTTCCCACAGGCATTTGAGGTCGTTCCTTTGGAGTATTTCATGTGTCAATATTTCAATTTTTACCCAAATGGGATGAGCTTCCCTAGTGGCAGAAATGCAGGAAAAGCAAAACTCTCAGGAGCAGCAGGTTGGCTGCCAGACCTTTGGGATTTCTCAGGAATGAAAGAGGAGGAGGAGAACAATAAATGAATGGAGAAAAAGCACAAAAGTGGGGAAAGGGCTGGAGGATGTCAGCTGGGGAGATTCATCTTGTTGGTGGGAAATTCAGAATCCCTTCCAAAGTCACTTTGGCCCATGTTTGCCACCATACCTTCACTGATTAAGGACATCATCTATTTAATTGACCTATCTAAGATGGAAAACTCCTGGTGTAGGTGGAATATTGGACTGCATCAACCAGGTGAGACCTGTGTCTGCACCAGCAGCAGTCACTGTGTGTGGGGCAGACTCAGTAGAAGCTCAGGAATTAAAAAAGTCAGTGCTTGCCCATGATGGGCATGCTCCAGGCACTATTTATTTGCAAAGCCTCTCAATACCCTCAAATTGCACCAAGTGAGGTTTGGATTAGATATTAGATATTAGATATTAGATATTAGATATTAGATATTAGATATTAGATATTAGATATTAGATATTAGATTAGATATTTTTTCTCTGAAAATGTTGTCAGGAATTGGAATAAGCTCCTCAGGGTAGTGGTGGATGCACCGTGCCCTGATGCATTCAAAAATTATGTGATTGTGGCACTCAGGGTCATGACTTAGTGGTAACATGACAGTGCTGGGTTAATGATTGGACTTGCTGATCTTAAAGCTCTTTTCCAACCTTAACAGTTCTCTGATCCTCTGATTCTATCCCTGGGAACCAGAATGAATGTCTGTATGCTGCACAGACCCACCAGAAACTGGGACCACCCTGATGGGAAGACTGAGACCTTGGCACAGACCTTCGTTCTCACTGCCTCCCTCCCCTTGGAAGATATGCAAGTCTGCAGCTCAAAAAGACTTTTTCCATGGTGTCTTTCTGTACTGTAAAGGCTCAGAATCACAGATCAGGGGATCAGTTCACACATACTGAAGCAGTACCTGTGTCTGGCGTGTGAAGCCTGTATTATTATTGTTGCTCAGGATATTTCCTTTCCCATATTCATCCCAGGGATTCTCAGTGGGAGATTATTTCCTGTGACAAGACAGTTTGTTGCCTTTGCATCAACTTCCAGGAACCTGGAACATGCCATTGCAGTGAAGGATCCTTTGAAGTGTTACTGCACCTCTCTGCCTTTTCATGCAGGGGTGCCTATCACATGTATTTTTATTAGATGAGAACCATTCACTGTAACATGTCTTTTTATCTAATGCTGGAGCATGTCTTCAGCCAGGGCTGCAAAATGGGGTCCCAGAGCAAGGGTTTGTAACATCCTTCCCCAGCCAGCCTTCACAGCCCCAGTGGCTTTTTGTTTCATAGTGCCAGCCCACAGAGTTAAAAAGTCATGGATCTTACCTTTGGAGACCAAGACTAAAAAGAGAGGATGAATGCTAAGGCTTGCACAACAATTTTTATTTGCTTTTGGTTTTCCAGCCTTTCAGGGTTACCCTTTAAAAGACTGTTTTCTGCAGGAGCTAGATCTTGGAGCTCATTTTTTAGCAGTAGCTGACATTTGTCCAGAGCTGCATGACCCCAGGATCTGGAACAAGTAGCAGTGAAATCACATTATGAGGACTGGCTGCTGCCACTTTGCCACTCTGACACGGGAACAAAATACATTCTGGTTGTCACAGTCAAACTTCCTTCTTTCAGACAGAAGTGAAACGATATCTCCCCTTATGCTCCTGTGCTGGTACCACAGCCCCAGCCCCAGCCTGTGAGTTATCCTTGCCCTCTGTCTGTTGTGTGGCATCCATGCCCAAAGCTTACAGAACACAAAGTTCTGGTGAAGAATTAATTCTCTGAAGTGAGAGATGCTGGACGCTGTGTGCTGCTGGCACGCCAGGGCTGGCCGGCGTGTGCCCTGGCAGGCTCCTGCTGCCTGTCTGCCTTCCCTCCTCTTGGCCAGGAACTTTTCCCAAACCCTTTGGTCTTCTCCAAGAACTTTGAACATTTTCCCCCTGCAGCTGTAGAATGGAACATTTTCTCTGCTAGGATCCACTGGCTCTTTCACTGATCCATTCATGGGGTAGGAGAGGGGTCTTGGACCCACAGGTATTTACATTTCTCACCACACATTTGTGTCTTCAGTGTAACAATAGAAACCTGACCCATGTCTGTTGTGCACAGTCCATTCTGCCTTTAGATCAGGAAGAAAACTGGATTTCCGAAGAAAAGTGTTTCTGAGCCTTTACTTGCAGTTGTCTGACTGAAATCAAATACACTTCCATGAGGCACATTAAAAACTAGTTAAAAAAAAAAATGTTCTGGCCAAAGCTTGAGCTGATGCTCTCTAGTCCAAGAACCCCAAATCCTGTGAGGCCTTCTGAGCTCCCAGGCAGGGCAGTGGCAGCTCTTTGTGCCACAAGCAGGGCGTGTCTCACAGAGTCAGCAAAGGAAAATTTGGCATCAGAAAGCAAATCCAGCACGTGAGCAGTCATGTTAATGGCTGCTGCCATCATCTCCCCCTTTCCTCCCTCTGCTCCCTCCCCCTGGAAGGACACAGAAACTGTTAGTTGGGGCGTCACCTGCTGAAGATAAAAGTGACATTTCTGAGACACATCACACGGGGGAAGCTGAGGTGTTTTGATCCGTCTTAGGCAAGGCTGATGGCAATTTAAAGAAGATGTTTTTGTACGTGCTGAGATGTCATTATGCCGGGTTGATGGGCAGAAAAACTGCTGGTGGAAAGGCAGCCTCATATAGGAGTTCTCTTGCAAGAGAGGCTGGCGATGTAGGATCTGATCTTTAATTAACTCAGACATCAGAATGGAAACCACAAATACTTGCAAGAGGATTTTTGTAACAAAATTAACACATAGATAAATATTAAGTATTGATACTTCAGTCCATTACTGTCCAATCCCTTCTACTTTAAATGCAGACATTTGTTGTTAAGCATGTATTTCAGTGCTTTAATATACATAGTTCATGCAATTCAATGTTTCAATGCATGCAGCTAGAATATATTAAAAATGATAGATGTTTTCTAGCTGGAGATGATCCTGTGCTGAGTCAAAAGAGTGAACGCAGCTAAGCCAGTACTGGTGCCTGGCTCAGCAGCTGGTTGGACCTTTCATTCTGCATCTCTCTTCTCAGTCTTATTTCCCTGCTTCAGTTTTCCTCTGCAAGGAGGAAATCCAGCAATATGCCATCTTTATATGGTCTTTGAAATTCACAGTGGACATTGAAACAGGACAGAGCCTGTATCCTGAGCATGAGGTGCTGCTGAGCCCCTTAACGCTTCACAGCCCATTTTGTTTAATTCAGAAATAGTTATGCGAGACTGCAGTAGCAAAGAGTCAACACTAGATAGCATTTTATGTTTGTTTTGAGGAAGAAAAGCCTTTTGTTCTCGTATTTAGGTAGGTTCTGAAAAATTCCAAGCACATGTTTTAGACATAATTGTCAGTGTCTTATGGTGATCTGTGTGATGTCTTCTATAAATTCAAAACAATATGCAACAAAACTATCTTTTTTTCTGTATTTTTCACTTGACATCATTGCACCAGTATAGAATTTATGTGCATTTCTAAGGTGATTAATGCTGTTTTGCCTCTGGATGCAGAGGTCGGAGGCTTATATTAGATGTTTGCATGAGCCATGTTCCTGATCCTGTTAACATCAGTGTGAAACCCCCACCAGGCTAAGGTGCAGCCCATTGTTCACTTGTAAGCACATTGCAGGGAAATCATGGCACAGGCAGCTACCTGAGCAGCAAAGGAACTCTACTTGTGGTCTGCAGAACAACAGAAAAACCTGAGGATGGGCTCTGGCTCATGAATCAAGGCACACTCCCCTTGGTGTCTGTGCGTGGGTGTTGATGAGGAAAATGCTGAGGTGCTGTGACACGAGGGGGATCCAGCACTCAGAGTCCTTATGTAGGCATCTATTACCACCCAGAACATCCCAGGATATCTCAGACAGCCATGTATAACCCATGTGAGAGCTATGAGCTTCTGGGTGCCAGCTGAAGTCCAGTTGGGCTGTGGAGTCACACCCCTGATGTCCATTGAGTGGTGGGAATGAGACACCCTGCCCACTTCAACACCTGCATGAAGATTCTTTGACTTAGGTCTCTTGATCTTCAAGATGAATCTCATCCTTCATGAAGGATTAGGTCACCTAAATCTGAGTGTGCATTTGAGGGGCCCTAAGGTACCTTGCCCAGCTTCCAGCTGTTGACCCAGAATATTATAGGTCTCCTACAGGGTTCCATTACAAAGCTCTAAGAAAATGTCTTGGATACCCTAGGGTCTCTCAAAGGGCTGTACAGCCCTGTGCTTTGGCAGCTGCCTCCTGCTCTGCACAGCTGAGCAGACGCCTTCAGGCTCCATCAAAGCTGGTTATAGCCAGGGGAGTGATCCACATCACTGCAGCACTGGGTTTGGATACTCCTTGGTGGAAGTGCCCGCCCCAGCACAAGCCCGAGCAGAGCATGACCCTATTTGCCCATATTCTACAGAAGAACTGCCACTGTGGGGTTCTTGATGTGAGGTGGAGTGAGAACGGGCAGGGAACAGATCCTGAAGGGTCCCAGAGGCCGCTGCAAGTGAGGGGCTCCCACATCAAGGAGACGGTGGAGCTCAGCTGTGGCAGGAGGTGTGCTGTGGGTCCCCTGGGCTCTCCTGTGATTGCAGCATCCAGAAACAACACTGCAAAACTCTCCTTAAAATATGCTGATCACACAGGAACTTGAGGCAGCTGTGCCACAGTGTCTTACGATAATTACTTGGCATCGCTTTAGCATATGAAATTAGTTTTGAAGGGAATGACATGAAGCTGTGTCAGGGGAGATTTAGGTCAGATATTAGAAAAAAGTTCTTTACCCAGAGGCTGGCTGGGCACTGGAACAGGCTCCCCAGGGCAGTGGTCACAGCACCAAGCCTGACAGAGCTGAAGAAGTGTTTGAACAATGCTCTCAGGCACGTGGTGTGACTCCTGGGGTGTCCTGTTCAGGGCCAGGAGTTGGACTATGATGATCCTTGTGGGTCCCTTCTATCTTGGCATAATCTGTGATTCTGTGCTCTTTTTTATGTAGGTCTAGTGAAGCTGAGCAGGACTTCAGAGCTTTGAAGCTTTGGTTTCTTTAAAACACAGAGTTTTGGATTTCTTTGGTAAGGGTTTGTTGCAAGATTCATTTCTTACTGTGGCTGCTACCCTGAGACCTCATTTTTATCTTTAACAGTTAGTGCTGATATGTAACATGAATCTGAGGTGTCTGGGATGCTCTAGCACTGCTCAGAAACCATTGCTCATGCTCACACCCTCTGCACAGGGAAGCAAGTGGGCTGCAAATGGCAGTAATTTGAGGATCAGCTGAATACTGAGGAACAACTTGCTCCTCATTTGTCTGTTGGGGCATTATAAACCCACCAAAGTTCAATCCAGATTTTTTCAAGTGCTGGTCCTCAGTGCTGTGCCAGAAGAGCCCGGTCCAGGTATCCAGCCTTGCAACAGCTGTGTAAAAACCTCTGTTCCAGCCCTGGGGGATGCTGGCATTTCCACCTTCACTTCATCGCAGTAATAATCAGAATTACGGCAATTTAGCTGGAAAAGGAAATATAAACAGCAGCAACAACAACAAACCCACAACACAACAACAACAACAACAAAAGCAAAAGTCTCTCAAGCTGAAATTAAGTGTTCAAAGATTTCTTTTTGCTCTTCCTGGGATCTGAATATCTTGATGCTTACCCCAATCCAAGAAGTGAGACAGTTGCAGCCTGAGTTGCAGAACTGCTGCTGGGATTAGAATCTTGGTTTCTGATACAGTGTTTGTCTCTCTTGGCCCTGAGCCTTTCTTAAGGAATTAATTATGAATGCACAGATGTGCCTCTACAGGTCTTAACTCTGTGCTCCTCCTTCAAGCCCAGCTCTGCAAGTAAATCAAAAGCATGATGGAGAAACGTGGGATTCCTTGCAACTGTTATGTTCAGATTAATTGCAAATGGGCATTGCTACCAGAGATTCTGTAATTGAAGAGAAAACCAGATGAGTTTAAACTTTTTGAATTCTGATTTATTACCTTAATTTTTTTTTTGGAAACAGAATACTTGCTTCAAGCAGTGCTGTTTGCACAGCAAATGCTGTTACCTGCCCCATGAACCTCCAAATGCAGCACCTTGCAGAAAATACGTTCCTATTTTGGACAAAGAATATGCCCCTCCTTCCAAACAAAATTCCACAGAGTTTGATGCCATGGCTGAAAGCAACCTGCAGTCAAAATTGACTCCTTGCTGCTAAGTCAAGATAAAGTGCTTTTAAACCAAAAATCAGATAGCCCCAAGCAGAGGGCTGCAGTGATCTAAGAAGATCCATTAAAAGCTGTGCCTGCAGAGGCTTTGCCTGTAGCTTTCCACTCCCAGCAACAAAAAACTCACATGTGTCATCTGGTCCGTGCTGATTGAATGTAAGTATGGTCATGGGGACAGGACACAAAAATTGAGCCAGAAATGGATTTCTTTGGGATTCTTAAATATGCTTTTAATAGCAGCAGAGGGAAAACAGAGAGTGACCAGTGCTAAATTTACTACTCTTGACCTAGCATGCATTTCTGATTGCAATTTCACAGTTTCTGTTTAATAATTTTCCAAACCTGTTTTTGTGGGAGGTACGTATGAAGTTGTCACACTTGGCTGAGGAAACCTCTTGCCTGCTATTCATATGAGCTGCAATTTGTGTGTGATGCACTGCAAAACGCAACACTGGCTCCTCTCTGGTGCTGCCACAACCCTCTAGGTGTATTTATACAGAGCTGCTTCCCTTCTCCATCATCACAGGTGAGATGATGGAGTCACTAAACCTCTCAGGAAGGAAAGGAAAGAGGCTCCACCAGTGCAGGTTTCCGTGTGGGACGGGCAGGGATGCATCCCCTGCACACCACCGGGGCATCAGGACAGGCTTTTGGGAACAGGGGTTGAAGACTCAGCACACTCCTCCTCCTCTGCACCTTTGTGTCACTCCAGGACTGGTGCCCGGGCACTGAACCTTTCAAAATCTTTTGCAATTTTATAGATAATAAATAAGCTCAGGCACTTTACAGCGGTGAATGATAAACTGTGAGGAATACAAAGGTATCTGTGTGCCCTGGCTGTCATTGCTTGGCTGTAATTCTACCCAGGGGTGCAAATGAACCCCAAAAAAGTCAAATTCAGCTTTTATAGAGTCAGGTGTCTGTGCTGCATCATCCACATTCAAAGGCACCACTGCCTGAAGTATTGCCTTAAATTTAATACCCATTAACATTTAAAGGTATTTCCATCCCCTTTTAAAGGTGCTCTGGCTTTCACAAGGTTTATGGTATTAAAAAAAAAAAAATCTCTATTGTGTTTCCTCATGTTTAAGAAAATGTAGAAAAAAGAAATCAGGATGAGAATAGCTGCTCAGGAATACCTCAAGCCTTGGAAGGGACACAAGAATGGACACCCTGAGACTTGCAGAAAGTGTGGGACATCATCCCCACAAGCCAGCTACACTGTGGTTTCTCTTTTAAAGTTTGTGCTTAATAAAAAAAAAAAAAAAAAAAAAAAAAAAAAAAAAAAGAAATTGAGATAATTTTCTGCATAAGAATGTACCTTTTCCTCAAAAAACTTCCCAAATCTGAAATTTCAACTAATTTTTCCATCTATAAGACGTCTCTTTCTCAAATAGCAGATGAAAAAATTAGGTAAGATGGGAAAAAATCACCATTTTTCTAGGAAATGTGTGAACAAAAATCTGTAAGTAAGGAGAAAGTGCAAATGGGAGGTCACTTCAGCTATCAATGTACTACGTTTTTTCAGGATTTATTTGCAGTAATTAATCTTTGCAGACTGCTGGCTTGCCTGCTCCTTTTGCCTCCTCCAGGCGTTTCTCACACAGGCGCAGGTTTAATAGACGTAAACCAAAGTAAGAAGTTTCCTCGGTGGCTTTAAAATAAGCCAAACCCGGTGCCGTGCCGAGAGCTTAGAGAAGGTGGGAACCTCGTGTTGAACTGTAGGGGGTAATGTTGCTACACACACTCTGCCTGCCAGCTGCAAAAGGTAGATAAAGCCATCCTCTGTTCGGGTTATTATGTGACACTCTGGAGAGAATAAAAACATGTGATTATTCCCAGAGACTCCCTCCCTCTGCCCCCACCGTCCCTCCTTTGCAAGGGCACCTCAATCTCCAGTTCTTCTGACATCTCTGTGTTGTGCTCTGCTCGACGGTCTTAGCCTGGAATTGTATGTGTCTTTACAGGCTAGGGTCATGCTCGGTATTTTGTCTCCTTTTGGTCCTTGTGGCTGGCCCTGTTGGGTGCCAAAACACCCATTGATGCAACGCTGGTGCCGTCTGGGGAGAGCTGGGCAGGCGGGGGAAGGCAATCTGTAGGTTTGGTGGAGTACTGAGATGGTAATACACAGTCCTGCCGCAGTGATTGTTTTTTTTTTTTTTTCGTTCTGGAAGGAGGTGTAGCTCGATTGAGAAGAAGGGGGGAGGTTAAGTGGAGATGTTGGCCAAGAAGTGCTGGGGAAGTAACAGCCCTGTCCACCTGTGGGTGAAGCCTTCCCTCATTGCACAGCTCCCATAAAAGCACAGCAAGCGCTGGAAGGGGGTCCCTGAGCCTGCTGCTCATCACTCAATCCCTTTCACAAAGCTGAACCACAAAACTGAATTTTGCTTCTGCACAGGTAAAAATATTAGTTTGGGGTGACTGTGGCAACATTCACATCTGGATTTTGTGCTCAACTAGCTGGAGCCAAGAGAAATTAATCCAAGTGGAAGCCAAATTGAGTGGCTTGGCATTTGTCCCTGTCATTGGCTTGGCTTTGTGTCCCAAAAATAAAAAGGTGAGCTGGGTCATCATTCTGTTTTTTGATGCACCAGGCTTTGATGAGGCCATTTTTATCAGCCACACATGTGGATACCAATGAACATCGTTATTCCAGCTGCTCATGGTGTGATGTAACATGTGCTCCACAAACAAGGACCAAAGATGGTTTTTTTCCATTAAGACATCTCTTGTGATTTAACCCCAGCTGGCAACTTGGTTTGCTCACACTCTTCCTTCCTCTCTTCTTGCACCATTTCTGGAAGAAAAACCAAGTAAAAATCTTGGGTTGAGATGAAAAAAGGTTAATAATTGAAACCAAACAAAATATAGTATTATAATAATAACAACAATAATCATAGTAATTGTAATGCAAAGGGGAGAGAGAGAGAGAGAGGAGCAAGCCCTAAGACAAACAAGAGATGCACAACACAGTTCCTCGCCTCCTGGTCATGGCCCTGAGCAGCAACTGGTGGCTCCTGGCCAACAGCCCCAGGTTATATACGGGGCATGAGGATCTGTGGTGTGGAATATCCCCCTGGGGATATTCCCCTGGAGTATTCCTCTGGAATATCCCCCTGGGGTCAGCTGTCCTAGCTTTGTTCCCTCCCAGCTCGTGCCAGAGTATGGAAGACTGAAAATTCCTTGACTTGGGGTTGGCACCACCTAGAACTAGCTAAAACATCAGTATGTTACCGACGTTATTTTCACATTACATTCAAAATATAGATTTGTACCAGGTATTAGGGGGAAAACTAACTCTATCCCAGCCAAAACCGGGGCAACATCTGAGCTGAGCTCTGAGGTGCAGTGCTTGTTACTCTGCAGTCCTTGCAGCTGCCTGAGAGCTCTCTGGCACAGCTGCTGTGTCTGGTGAGCTGATGCCTCTGCAGAAGAGTTTAATGGGATAAAAAGTGGTTTGCTGTAGGGGCAACACAGCTCCTCTGTGCCTCCAGGCAGCCAGAGGGAGTTGTCTGACACACCTGACAGCCTCCATCACAACCTGAGGTGATTGCCAAGCACAGTAAGCTGTCCAGGTCGCTGTGTGCACTGTGGATCAGAGTTACGGTTTGTTCTCCCGAGAATGACAAGGGCTACTGCAGCCCCTAATTGAGTTCTGTTTTGCCCTAATCCCTGTGCTGTCAGAGCTATGAGATCAGTCACGGGCAGTGTCCTTCCCCGTTCAGCCAGGCCTGAGCACTCTCAGCATTCCCCAGTCCCATGTGGAGACTGGACAGTGTGAGTGTAGCTTTTCCTCCTGTCAACACGAATATATTTGTGTTATGAACCAGTGTTGCCTGCTTGCCTGGCTGGGTACATGATGAATGACACTACTGGGGTTATTCCAAGGTGATACCAGCAGAGAACAGTGAGGAGCGCTAATTCTGGATACAAATGCTGGAGATGAGCAGAATTAATGGACTACTGCATCCTGCACATGTCAGGGGAGAGGTGGGATCAGCAACAGGCTTATTGTGCCTTTCAATTCTGAACAGAGGCTGTATCAATCTCCCAACATCTGAAACAATTCATAACCTGGTTTTTAGGGATTTTTAGTAAGCATCTTTCTTTAAAAGTGCCTGCATGGAGAAAGAATATGTTAATCTCTGCTAGGGTTTTCTCTTCCTCTGTGATATGGGCTCCTGACTAGTGGGGGGCAGGCTGGAAGGTGGCTGCAGGCTTCCTTGCCAGTTTTCCGTCAGTTTGCAGGCTGGATGTTTCTCCTCGTGTCTTTGTGGGGGGGAGGAAAGTCCTGGCTGCTGCAGGATCTCAGGTTTCACTCCAATGTGAAACGGGACTTGCTGTCGCCTGTGTCAGGCTTTGAATTGTAAAATGAACAAATGGCTGAAAAATATGAATGTTTTCATTCAGAAGCAGCCTGTGTTTCCTTTGCATGGGCACAGATGACTTCACCAGGGAGGCTGATGTTTTATCTTTACAAATTTTGTGCCCCTGCATGAATATCCCATCCCATCCATGCAAAAATCCTTTTCTTCCCTCACCTATCCATTGAAGAAGACCTTATGCAGGGGCTACCGTGGTAATGAGGCCTTTCATCACAATAACAGATTTTTTTTTTTTAATTTTTTTTTTTTTGTTTTTGTGAGAGCCCCTCTTCCCAAAGGAGCTGTGATGAATGCAAGGAAACTTGGCAAGAATTGGGTTTTCACTGACTTTTTTTTCCCCTCAGCGTCTGCCACATTGAGGCTCTCAGGTCTGATCACAGCACAGATAATGCAGGAAAAATAAAGCTGCTCCCGAGACTGACTGACTGTCAGACTTGTCATGATGATAGTACACATATTTGAAATATTATGGCTGCTTTCTTGAAAACCATAGCTCGGGGAAGCTGTTTCCTCGAGAGCATGTGGTAAAAATAACACCTGCTTTGCAGACAGTGGATTTGGCAGCTGTGAAGATATAGAGTAGGCATTTCCAAAAGCTCTATACATTTTTGCTTTGTACACTAGAAAATAACAGGATTTGTTATGGAAAAAAAGCAGGATGCAATGTCAGTTCCTGGGTACAAGGGGAAGAGTGTGGTGGGGGAATATGTCTCAGTGGAACTAATACAAAAACCATCAGCCATGAAGGTGTGTAACTCATTTCTCATGTAGTGCATGGGCCCAGTAACCCATCCCCTCTGCTGCTCACTAGGGCTGCTTGGCAAGACCTCAGATCATGATGCAAGATGCAGCCCAGGTTCTTTGAGCATGTGGGGTTTAATTTTCCTCTGTGGAGATGTTTTTACTGGATCCCCACACAGGCTCCAGAGTCCTGCCTGGCTTCCTGGTGAGCATCTCCTGCTGCTGACCCCCTTACACGGCTCCTGCAGCACCAGGGGTGGCATTGCTCTGCTGTTGATGGCTGCAAACTCCAGCTCCTTTGTGAGAAGGTGCCAGAAGAGGCTGCAGTGCTTTAGCAGGGCCAGGAATGCCTGGGAAGTCAAGATAACATTCTTCCATTGCTTTTAGAGAGGAGGCACAGGTGGGTCTTTAATTCAGAATACTTAAAGGGTAGAAGAAACGAGTTTCTGAATTGGAATGCACATGATTATCACATTGACTGCAGGAAATGGTGGTGATGGTTCTCACTCCTCAGAAAACCAGCAAGGTATGGTGGTTTCCTTAGTTAGTTTGCCTTGGTGGCTAATCACCTTTCATATGAAAAAAAAAAAGAAAAAAAGAAAAAAAAAAGTGTTGTATGGTTCATTGAAAATTGTTTGGCTGTACCTGTCAGCCACTGGTTCCGGTTTCATGTCTTCTAAGGAATTCTTTCCTTTAAAGGTATTTATGCTCTGTGATCAAACCAACTTTTGATCTTTTTGATGAAGCCAAGCAGATGGAACTCCTCAGTTTTTGTGTTTGTTAGGCATCTTTTTCACTTCTCAGATCTTTCTGTGGTTTCTTACTAAAACCTATTCCATCATTAAAAATCTGTTCTAAAATGTTACTAGTTAGAACTGCATTCAGTATTTTAGTTTCCCTACTTAATCTCACCAGTGGTGTACTTATACAGGTAAATATTACCTCCCTGGTGTTTTATCACAACATTTTCCCATCCTTTTGTGAGTATTTTTTCCACAATGCCTAAGAAAATATAATGTTGATCTATTTATTCATGGCAAGTTGTTATTTTACAGGATGCAATCACCTAGTCTTTAGATTTGCTGATAGCTGAGTTCCAATCTTTATGCACTTATTTTTATTTTATTTGTATTTAAATAAATCAGGTGGGGTTTTTTTTTAGATACACCTTGCCAAGAAATCCTGACACCTCCACATGCTATTAGAATTGCAGCTGCTGTTGAATTCCTCCCTGATTTCCCAACAGCAGCCACTCTTCATGTCTCTCCTGAGCTGAGCTGATCATTTGGATTTATAAGCTGAAAGGTGCTGTCAACAGTTAGGAGTTTTACATAAAGAACAGCTCTTTCTTGAATTATTTTGATAGATTTCTTCAGTGAGCTAATAAGTTTAGCTGATACAGGTCAATTTAATGCACTGAAGTTATGCTTTTTTAAAGGTTTTCAACCTATGGTGTGATCTAACTTTGTTAAAACTTTGCATAAATAATGGTACAACACATTAAATGGATTAAAAACTGGCTGATCTCAGAAAGAAGTAAATTAATATTAAATGAATATTTTAAGTTAGGAATTATTAGACAATTTTTCCTTTCAGGAATAATTTCTTTGCCCAAGAGATGTCTATGTATTTACTGTAGGATCATAGGTTTGTCATAAATTGAGGGGAAAATATGAGTGAGTGGTGAAAAACATCCAGATGATGCAGTGATTGTTGGCATGAGGATGGAGCAGACATATCATTTATACAACATGACCGTAATCACTCAATAGCTTGACCATAATTAAGAAGATATTTTAAGGTAATGAAAGTAAGCTCATAAATTTAGGATTAAGGAATGCATATCATGGTACCAAAATGAGAGACAATCCTGGAGAAGATAAGTTCTCATAAACAGAAGAGAACAGGTGAAGTCTCCAGGGATCAATAGGCAGTGTAAGTGCTTCAGGTTTGACACAGAAAGAATTTAGGCTTCTGAGTACAAAACTGCAGCTCCGACTGCAGCTCTGACTGCCCTCCTCAGCATTTCAGTGAGCAACAGTTCAGTAAATTCTGGAGTTTTTAACTTTTTGTCTCAAAGAAAACTGTTATAATGTGACAATAGAAGATCAAATGTGCCAGGCTAAGCATCCCCCAGGCCTGTACCCATCTCCCGCAGAGATCCTTCCAGTGACACTTCCCCAGAGTCCTCTCAACCTTGTAGTGGTCTGTGATTTGGGACCTTCCCAAGCCAAGAGTGTCTTTGTGTCAAAACATCTGCACAGGGTTTTCTGCCATGCTTGTGTCTGCTTGCCCTTGGAAACTTCTGGTAACTACCACATCCTGTGGCCATCCACAGCTTAATGACTTGCTGCATAAATAACAACCTCCCTAAATAACAGCCTGCTGTCTGCTGGTTTACTTCAACCAGTCGTGGTTCTTGCATGGGAGGAGTTGTTCTGGCTCTGTGTGTACTCACAGACCTGTACCTTCTCTCTTGCCTGATGTCTGCTACAACCCTGGTGCTGGGATTCATCACATCATGGAATTGTTGGGGTTGGAAGGGACCTCAGACATGACCTAATCCTCGTGCCATGGGCAGGGACACCTTCCACTAGGCCAGGCTGCTTAAAGCCCCATCCAGCCTGGCCTTGAACACTTCCAGAGCTGAGCAGTCATTGAAGAGTGATGGCAATACCACACATAAATGGCACTTACCTCCCATGATGCCCACAGAGAAGTGACTCCTTGAGGGCTTGTACTCAGCATGGCCAGCAAGGCACTGGGATGGGTGCTGGAAGCAACTTCAATAGCAATAAGGTGATTTTGCTGTGAGCACCGTGGTGTGAAAGAAGGGCAAATATAAAATTTGTGGTTAACTAGGCCAAGGATGTACTTAAAGTGGACCCTGAGCAAGAGCAAATGTTCTAAAGGTGGCCTTGCAGAATGGCTTTCTGGTAACAAGACTTCCATCAAAGGACTTCATTTCTCTGGGGTGTCCTTCAAGCACAATTGACTGATGTCAACAGCTGCTTCTCAAGCACAGGAAACAATCAAACAGCACTACTGCTGTATTAGTTCTGGCTGTCATTCTTCATCCCCACCTGATATCTCCCTACTGGGTTAAGCAGCAGTGTCTATGTAGATTTAAAATGACAGTAAATAGTGCTGCTGGGCTGTATTTTAATTTCAAGGTAGGCAGGAAAATTTATCCTTTTGGTCGCTTCTTTGAGGCAGACCACAGCAATATTTAGGTAGTTTTGAGGTATAAACTTGATTGTTACAAAAAAGCAGCAAGAAGCACGTGCAGAGCTCTCATTTTGGTTGACAGCAGTACAGCACTGCTCCATCAGCAGCTCCTGCAATTTTGCTGCAGCAGCAACATGCAGGTAAAATTCAAAGGAACTGAAGCTTGGAGTTGGACTTCCATGGAAATTATTGCTAAGCTAAATCTGTGGACAATCCTCTGACTCTCATTTATTTTAAGCATTAATAAAACAAACTGTTATTTATTTTAAGTGATAAATTCATTTTCAAGGGAGTTTTGTCCATACATGCCAGCTACTTGATCTAGACAGCTGTAGATCTGAGCTAGCAAGTATGCCCCTGAAATGAGTGGCATGAACCTCCTTGGGTATTTTAAACATCCAGAAAAGCCAGGTGTGATGTGGTGTGATGTGATGTGGTGTGATGTGATGTGGGTTACCTGGCCTGACAGCAGATGTAGACAAGAAACATACTTTGCATGGTGAGCTGTCACACTGGGCTGCAGCAACTGAGCTGGCCTGACTGGCTCTTGTCTCACTCTGACTGGTTCCTCAAGGTGGTTTTTTTTTCACTCAGATCCTTCATAAGCCTTGCTATTTGTTGAACAACATTTTTCAGATCTGTTCTTTCATACCTCCCTGATTCAATGTACAATGTTTTGATTTAGGGGGGTTTTGCTCTTCAGAGCAAGGAAATCCCTTCCTGGCTCAGCAGAGGAGCCTCAGGCTGGCTAAAAGAAAGACCCTGTGCTTCCTCCAGATCCACAGACGTGGTTCTGGTGTTACTGGCCTGAAGTGAGACACCTAAAAGATCCCCACAACCCTAAAAGCAGCCAGGTACTTACTATGGCAGTACATGTCAGGGGGACCTTGGCTCTCCACATGACTTGTGAGGAGATCCAAGGAGATAAGGCCCCTCAAGGACCATCCAAAGAGCCAGGAACACAGCTGGGAGACATGCCTGATGTCTAAGTGATGCCCTAGGAGCACTTCCAGCTTGAGAAGTCCAGGCCAGCAGTGATGACCAACATCTCTGGCCTAGCCCAACCATGAACCAACGCAAAGGAGTTTGCTCTGCACACCAAAGGAACACATTAAATGAAGGAGCCATTTGAAATAAACCTTCCCAGCATTACCTGCTCTTCTCCCAGGGGAGCTGTTCAGCCCAGGGCATACAGGTGGAATAGGCAGATGGCTGGACTGGCTGCTGTCACACTGAGTCTTTCATGAAAAGGCAGGTATTTCCACAACCCCACTGAGGCTGGAAGGAGATGGGTGTTGCCTCTGTGGCTCCTTTAGGGGCTCAGGAACAGGCTGGTGTGCAGTGAGGCTGTGTTTTGATGAACAAATACTGTTACTAAATGAATCCATCACAAGTTTCCTTGGCTGATGAAGTTACCTTGTGACACAACGAACTGATCAGATTTTGTTGGGAGCCAGAAAGAGTGTGATTTGTAGGGTTCTTTTTAAAACCACTGTGCAAGGAACAACGTGCAAGAATCCGGATACTGTTTTAAACCCTTAATTTTTGATTCTTTCCCTTAAAAACCTGTCCTAAGAGCTGCACAGTGGATTGATCAATAGGCCAACACTTCAGTTTTATGTGGTGATGATAGAAAAGATAACACTGGGTTGGGTTCCCAGTTACTTTATGCAGGAGACAAGAGCATCAGTGCAGAGGTCTTTGGGCACAGCCCACCTGTCAGGCAGAGCTGTGTGCCCGTGAATCCCATTGGACAGGTAACATATTGCAGTGCCAGGAAAAGAAATGACAGAACAGCCAACGTGTGAAAAAGTGAGGGACACAAACCTTCAGCAGCTCTGAGTGCATGGGAGGACAGGGAACATGTGAGCAGAGACCAGCTGCAGCACTGAAATCTGAAGCAAAAGCTAATCAGTCAATAACTTTTCTCCCGCAGCATCTGGCACACTGGGGTGGAGACAGGGCCAAGGCAATGCTTTCCTGCCCCCAACCCCACACCATCCTCTGCTGCTTCCCCTGCCTACACCAGGGCAGCATAGCTGCTTGACATCTCTCCAGCAGGCCTTCTCCCTTGCAGCTCTGGCTGCATCCCAGCAGGACAGACATCCCACCAGCTGCATAAGAATGAGGGCTGGGCTGAGACATGAGCTGTGCCCTTCTCCTGGATGATGGATGGTGACTGCCATTGTCTCCATCGATAGCAGCCCCCAGCTGCTGTTGGACACAAACTGTTTTGTAACTCTGATCGTGTTTACACGAGCAGTGTTTGATGAGCCTCATCAGGTTGCAATCTAAATGTTTCTGCATCAGCTGCTCCCAGAAGAGGGCTGTGGTGGAGAGGCCATGAGCACTCAGCAAACACAAGCTGCAAACAAATTTCACTTCACACACATGCTCCAGAAAGGAGCCAGAAAACATAATTGTGTCAGGAAATAGATGAAGAAGCTTGAAGACTTTGGCAAGAAACTTTTACAACCAGAATATCTTGGTGAGTATGATAATATTGGCTTCAAACTAGGCAGTGTTTCAACTGCTTCTGTTGCAAAAGTAGCACCTCACTTAGAAAAGGGAACCAACCAGCTGGCATGAGATTTTGTCTGAGATCCTTCCCCATTGGCTTGTTACTCAGGAAGTAAAGAGCTTGTGTTACCTGATGCACAGGTGTGGTCATCCTGCTCTGGTTAAAATGGACTGCAGTTGCTCCATGGAGGCCTTCTTTGGGTGAGACATGTGGGTGAGGGTTGTGAGGGGAGAACGACCATGGCACAGCCCCTCTCCAGTGTCCGCAGGGCTGAGGGTGCAGAGGGGCAGAGCACTGGATGTGCCCTCCACCCTGTAAATATCCTCTTGACCACCAGGAGAAATTCCAAACGTATTGTATAAAATTTTGACTTGTACTTATTTTAAAGCAGAGCAACAGCAGAGTTTTCCCCGTGGCAAAGCCCCAGACATTGCTTGAAGCTAACTTCAGATGTACTTCAGATGTAGATATTTCTCCCCTGACACCAGACCAAATCCTCCTCTCTAAATATAATAAAACCAGGCAAATGGTAATGCTTGGTGAGTTTGAACCAGGTTCATGGCATTAAAATGGGAGGAATTGCTGAGAATACAATGCACCATCCATGCAGACTGTGCTGTTTGACGGTAACAATCACACCAAACTATTTCCCTGAACTGGACCCCAAACATTTCTGGGAAAAGAAGAAAACAGTAAGTCAAAATTTCCTTGCCATATTCCAGTCTGAGGTGAGGTGGAGGCCCACCAACCATAGGGTAGATCTTGGTCTCCCTCTAGTGATGGATCTACCAAAAATAATGGAAAACCAAGCTCCAACTTCCTGCTTCCATCCTTCATCTCCACCCTGGGCCTCTTTCTCAAACCCTTCACCCAGCCAAGGTCCCCTCACAAAAATACTTCCTGACATCTTTCCACTCCACACTGGTGTGCAGAATTCCCAGTGGCTGGCTCATGGGATAGCCCTCATCACTGGACCTCTGAATGTGTTCTGTTCAACAATCATGCTAATATTTCACATCCAGATTACTGCATTGTGCAGGAGCAAGAGACATGAGCTCCTGCCTTTCATTTCTGCAGGGATTTCCTGAAGGGCACCTATCACTGCAGCCCCCCAGTGCTTGTCACCTCAGGAAAGGCAGAGATAAGCATGACACACGAGTCATGTGGCCTTTGGGGTCATGTCCAACCACCAGTGTATGTGCTCTCCAGGAGCATCCACCTCTCAGGAGGAATGCTGGAGAAGCTGAAGGTGTGAAAGCAGCTGTCCTGAAGTGACTTGAGGTAGGAGCCCACTTGCACAGTGGCGCTGTGTCCTGAGAAACTGAGATGGGCCAGCCTGGAAAGCTCAGAGTACCCACAATCTCTGGTGTTGGGTCATGAAGCAACTCAGAGCATATTTACTTCTGTGAAGTCCATCAGGATGCACATGAACACCTTGAGTCACGTGTTGTGGGCCAGTTTTGTTGGTAACCATGGGCTGGATGAGCAAGGACTCCATGTGTCTGGTGAGATCAGCCATTCTGTCTCCTGAATTTCACAGCAAGGCCTTTCAGTTCTGTCACTTTTCAGTGACATTGTCTCCTGTAGAGCTCATTTTCCATTCAGAGCTTCATTGCAGGATGTGAATAAAATGAGAAAGTTTCTGAAAGTCATGCACTTGAAAGGAACAAGCAAGGGGAAAATGCCCTGAGCAATGCATCAACATGATCCGGAGAGGCAGTTGGGAAAATAAATGAATAACGTTGCTTAATTATATGAGACATATTTTCAGCCTTTTTTTCTTTTCTTTTCTGTATACATGACAGAGGAGGTACAACTGACACCAAAGGAAGCTTCAAGCATCAGCACCTTGTTTTCTAGAAGTCCTTCATACCTTTTCTATGTAGATTCCCATGGGCAGCTCCACACAGCTCTGTCTCTTTCTCTCCTTCTCCTTCTCTCTGTAGTTCCAGCTGGCTCCTTCCTGTGCCTAGCACAGCCACCTAACCCTGTCTGTCCCTCATACAACACCTTACCCCCTCTCTGTCCCTCACACAACTATGGGGTTTTTTAATCTTCTTTTCTTCTGTTAGAGCCAGGATTAAATGCTCGAGAGATGCAGCTCGTGTTCGGACTCAGATGTTTATTAATTCTTATCTATATTACAGTCTCACAAGCTGTGAGTTCTAGCTAACAAAGTGAAAAATGGCTCTGTATCTCTTTACAAGGTCTTTTAAGCACCAATTGTCCAATTATGAAATGACACCTAGATTATTTTTACTTTTAACCAAATAACCAAACACCTGTGGTCTGTAATGCAGATTTTTTCTACCCAATTACAGGATACCACCCAAACCCACAAAGGAGAAGGTGAAAAAGAAGGACTTAGCCTATGCCTTAAATCCTCCATCTTGCTTTATTTATATTACTATTTTCTAAAACCTTAAACTCTAAGTTTTCTACCATGTGATATTACACCCATAATCCCAGTGCTATCACTCAATTTTGGAAGCCTCTTCCACGGCCTCAGGTCAAATGCAGTGTTTTCTTGAGGGCCAGTGCCTGTTAGCACAAAAAGCCTAAAATGCTCAGCTTCCAGGGCTCCAACACACAACCTCCCATCCCTTCCTCCTCACCGCACACACAGCAGACTCCAAGTGACTCTCTGCCCACTAACTCACTCTTTGTCACACCCACAGCTGTGAGGGCAAGGCTGTTCCTATCTTCGGTAATTAACACAGCTGCAATACATCAGGGGCAAGACTGCCTTCAGCACTATCTCTATTTGCCTTCCCACATATACGCCTTTTAATTTTTAATGCTTTTGCCTAAAGATTTTCCTAGTAGGAAAGTATCACTAAGGTTGGTAAAATAATTGGATGCCCACCTTGAAATTAAGTGCATATGGTCTTGCATATGAACACTTTCAAGCCAGGAATATGAAGAGTGGCATAAAATTAGAAGAGAGTATATTATTTGGAAAATGCAGAAAATAAACAATGATGTTTTTGTGGGCTGCACCTGCTGTTCTCCTGCCACACAGCTGACTTATCTTCACAAAAACACTGATATTTTTTATTGTTGTCTTTCCTGCAGTCAGACTGGCAAACGAGAGAGTGTGTGAAAGTTAACAATTCTGTAATTCTCTTCAGTTTTTATGTATTGAGATTTTGAGTGTTCAAACTCTAAGCATAGTTCTAAATAGACTTCAAGTACTAAATTTTTTAATCAAGTGTAGTGACAGAAATCGCTAAAGGCACTGACAGCAACAATTCATGAACAGTCAGGTTTAAATTCCTCATTAACAAAATTCGTTACTCCAAGCCAGGACAACACTCAAGATGTATTTAAGTGGCTCATGTTTATTAAACACTTCTCTTTGCCAGTGATGTAGTGCATGTTTAGAAGAAAGGTTCCTTTATACTGAAGAGGAGGTGGGCAAAGGGGTGTTTAATACCCAGAATTATTTGTTGAGATGGTTCTCCCTTAGGCTGAAACATTAACAGGGAAAGTGTGTTTCAGAGGATCACACAGAGGATGATGTCTTCAACACCAAACAAGCTGCTTTACCTGCAGTTACGCCAATAAACTGCTCTTGGGTGTTTTTAAGGACTCTTGTTTTCGACAGAGAAAGCTGAAAGGAGAGTGTGACGTTTCACTACAGGGTCGAGCTGTTCTCTGTCAGGGTGAACCCAAGGCCTTTCAAATCCCTTCATGACAAGGCACATTAAGTTCAGAACAAGTGAAAAAGGTGTTGAAAACCAAAAAGCTCTCAGGTGCAGACTGTATGTCAAATAAGAAATAAAGCAGCAGCCTCCACAGCCGACAGCTATGGCAACACTGCTGTCGTATACATTGAGATGCATGATGGATTTGAACAGAGGTCATCTGGGTGTTAGCAAAACGTCTAGTGTCCTTGGGATGTGGTGTCAAACCTGAGAAACCCCTCTAGCAACTGTCTTCTTGAAACACAGGGTGTTTTTCCACACACAGCCTTGGTTTTGAGAAGCTCCACACGGGCCCAGCTTTGATTTTTTATTTAGAGTCACTTGTCTCAGAAGTATCTCAGCTTTATGTCATTGATTTGTTCTCTGTTCAAATCTCCTGGTACCTAGTGAAAGGCAAACGTGAGCCTGGCTCATTCCTTCATCTGGAACAGCCTTGTCAATTTCAGAGCAATCTGGGAATAAAGATTGGGAGGACACCAAACAAAACCCTGGGGGGTCAGTTCAGTTCCAGCCCGAGCATAGTATTGATGGGAGGACTTTTGAATACGAATGCTGGAAGCCTCAATGTCACCTGTTGATAAAATAACGGCAAAAACCCATGTGGTCACCCAATACTTCACAACTGTCTGTTCCACAGTAGGGGAAAATGGATGACTGGAGTGCCAGGTCCCATCCCCTGGGAAAGCAGTGCTCACAAACAGGGACTTGACCTTTAGATGCCAACATGATCCTGTTGGCACCTCCTGCCAGGAAAAGCTGATACGACTGTGAGTGAGCCCTGAGAGGCTGAACAAAAGGTGGTTTTGATGTTCATGTTCACTCAGAGGCTGAATCACTGCTGTATAGTCTTACCAGACTTCTGAGCCTCCTTGACTTCCTAAAGAGTATGTGGAATTTTCCCTCACACATGGATTTATTCACATACCTTTTTACTTTCTCTGATCATTAGAGGAATCAAAGAATAAGATGAACACATGACCAAAAGGACTGAACAGGGCTTCAGTCTGAACTGAGGCAACTGAAAACCCCACCAGGAGCACGTCAGACATGTTCTCTTAATGGCCAAATAATTAAAGGAGAAGATGAGAGCCACAAAACAAGTGCATGTTTGATCAGAACAGATCATGTTCACTCTTTGATCCTGATAAACTGTAAAGAAAAACAGTTTATGAAAAGAATGGAAAAATATTCCTTATTAACATCAAATAGGAAATCCCCGTCATGGCAAGGAAATGAAATATGGATGACAGATCAAAGGTGTGTTCTGCAGAAAAAAAATCCCACCTGTATTACATAAATATCTGCTCCCTTAAAAGTGGGGATTTCAGTCTTTGCAGAACTTTTTTGAGAAATGCATGAGAGAATTTAGAATTACAGGGGATGAGAAAAGAAACGTGTGAGATCTGAAATGAAAAATGGAAGAAGGTGTATCCTGGGAGAACAGTATTTCACGAGAGGGACAGAAACTGCTTTTCCTGTTATAAAACTTGAAGATACAAAACAAAAATACAAGAATTGGCCAATTATTTGCCCACAAACCAAGTGACCTCTTAAAATGAAGTACAGTCCACCAGCAGAGAGACATGAGGGATCTGTGCTCACATTATCTGCACACCAGACCCCGCCAAGCGCAAGACAAGTGTTCGCATGGACACCTCTTGTCTGTCCTTCAGGAGATACCAACACCATGACGAGACTGAAGGACTGGTTAAGCTTCACCTTAAATTATGTAATTTGGATTGGCTGCTGTAACTTTCTTCCTGTTGCAAGGTTAAGATCTGAAACAGCGTCAGACAGGAGCCAGACAGGAAACTCCCTAACAAAAACAGAATGAAGCCGCTCCTGCCAAGAAGACAGAAACTGCTCCAGCTCCCCTTGGACAGCCCAGCTGCTCTGTGGCCACCACCTCCCTCAGGACCAGGGGTACCCCAGCCAAAAAACACAACCTCATCCATCACCCCAGAGGTGGATGCTCCTCGTGGGAGGAAGGCCATGAACAACCAGGCTCTGCCATTATAATTCTTGCTGGAATGCTTCTTCCTCTGTGATAAACATGAATGATCAGGCGCCAGCTTAAAATTTTGCCCTCCCCGACTTTCTGTGGGCCTGGGCTCTCTTAATGCTGTATAAATGCCGATTTTGGCATTTAATAGTCTGTAGCTCAGAGCTGCAATAAACTCAGACTGATCTAATAATGAATGACAAGCTTAATAATGTAACAAACTAGGAGCTTAAGTCAGTCTCCAGGGTTTAATAAGGCTGCCAAATAAGAAAGCATTAGTTATGTATTACAGCCCTAATAGTTGAAAATGTTGGTGTGAACAGAGCAGTGAGAAATGGGTCCGATGAGGGTTTTTTTCTGGTGTTTGATGGGCATAAAACTGCTTGTCAGCTCATTTCCAGTACAAAGAGGTGTTAGGTGTCTATTATACTGGTGTACCTATGGAATGAAAAACAGCTGCCTTGTGTCTGTAATTTTGTCAGTCACACATTTGTTTTGGTTTTGTTTAGTCAGGGAAGACAGGGAAGGTGGGGGATCACAGTTGGAAGGGACCTCTGGAGGTCACCTAGTTCCAGTACACACCTGGATCAGGAGGCTTGCTTTGTGCCATCAAGATTCCCCTTCACACCTTCACTGAGAACCCTTTTTTCCCTTACATCTGCTCAAGATTTCCCGCATTCCATTTCAGACAATACAGAAGATCTGGAACAGGATGCCTAGGGAGGTCATGGAGTCTCCCTCACTGGAGATGTTCCACCTGGACATGTTTCTGTGTCAGCTGCTCCAGGTGACTCTGCCCTGGCAGGAGATTGGACTGGATGATCTCCAGATGTCCCTCCCAACCCTAACAATTCTGGGATTCTGTGATCCTGCTCCCATTTCATTTCAAGTTGAATATCTGGCTGCAAAAAAAGTCAGATCTGGATTTGAATGCAAAATTCTTAACCTGTTGCTTTGGTCCTTCTGTAGCTTTACTGCCTGCACAGGTAAGGAGAGAGATCAGCAGTCAAGGCTGAGAAGAGCACCTGAAATTAGGAAATGTGGTAGTTGTTGGAAGTGCCTCCAAAAACATTGACAAATGTTTTCAATGGACACTTGTGGTGCTTGAAAAAACTGTTGTAACAAAATACTTGGTGTGTCCCAAGGAGGTGGAGAGATGAAGACTAAAATCAGCATGTCCTCTTGTCCAGAAAGAGGCACTATTGGAACAGAAGGGAGTAATAAATAATCTCTTAAAACATGCTGCTAGATCCTGGCTCATTCAGAGAGCAAGACAGGATGAAATGGCAAAAGAGAGATCTGATTGCCTGGCAACCCACAGCAAAAAAGATGGTGAATTAATCCTGCAATCTCAAATTAAGTACAGATAATGTGGCTGCTGGGACAATGAATGCAAAAAAGTCAGAAACTCTCAAGAGCTCCATTTTTCCCATTAATATTGGATATCTTATTGGTATAACATTTCTTTATACACTTTCATAACAGACCTAATACTTTCAGATCCATAATTCAGCCTCAGCTACAGCAGAAAAAACTGTTGCCTTTTATGACAGAGCTAATAAAGTCATGTTTACCACATGTCTGAGGAGGGGAGTTATAATTTGTAATTTCCAGAATATCTACCAAATAGTCTGAAGCTCCATTGCAGTATACACAACAGGAAATCAACAGGCCCCCTGTAAAATGACATTAGAGCCTCAGAGATAGAATATGCAGCAATTATAAAGCAGACACACAGGCGTCACATTTCTCATAAGCATAATTAAAATTAAATTAGAAACAATGCTTCAAAGATAACAGATCATATTTTGCTTTAGCATTATCTTGGTTCTCTGTGGCTTAATAATTTCCAGAGAGAAAATGTCTCAGATCCACCAAGCTTTCTGGAGTTTGCCCTGTGGTACCCAGGAGAAACTTCTGGTCAGAGTCATTGCCCACACATTTTGGGTCATAACACCTCGTTCATTTTCCTCCAGGCTTTGCCATGACAAAATCAGCCAAGGGTGAGCAGCTGGGTTCTTGTAAAACTTAACACAAATGGCTGCACAGACATGCCTGTGACCACTCATGAACCTGAAGTCCGTGGCTACGCAAGGCTTGTGGTGCTGTTCATGCCTTGACCTCTGTCATCAGGAAATCTCCAGAAAATTGTTTCAAATAATGCAATACCTATAACTGCAGAATTTAAAAAGCAGATTTAGACCAACGTTCTCCAGCTACACATCTCAGCCTGGCCCAGAAAGAACCTCAGTTAGAGCTGAATGCAGACATTGAAATAGAGACAGTAAAAAAGAAGAAATAAGTAAGAGAACCTTGGGGAAATTAAAATGAAAATGAAACTCCAAGGAGCTAAATTAAATAACTGTGACACCATTAAAGTGATAAGGAAGTGTGTAGGAGGCATTTGCAAAAGAATTTGAGGGATCTCTGGGCCTGGATGGTCAATGAGGTGTTACAGCACAGCCCCCAAAAGCTCAGGGGAGCACAGCATCTCAGGGTGTGGCTAAAGCTCAAAGTCTGCCCTAGGTGTGAAAGGCCACACCCAGGGTCACACAGCAGGGATAGCAGTTATTCCACAGAGGGAGGAATCCTTAGGAAAGGCTGCAGCTGCTGAAGGAAAACCAGGAGACAGGAAGAGCCTTTTGACTCAGGCACCTGTTGCCAAGCTGCCCAAGGAGCCCCGGTGGGGACGTGTGGTCATGGGCCAGATAGGGTGGCTTCAGAGACCCCCACAAGAGCAGGCTCTGGTCATCTCCACAGCCTGGTCAGCTCAGTCTCATCCTCCCTGAGAATGGGATGTGGGGTGGGAGGGAGAGGTGGCTGCCCACCCTGGGAAAGCTGGAACTGTTTCCAATACACTTTTATGATGCTTGCATTTTCCTACTGTGGCAGGTCATGCAGTCAAGTCTTTGTAAAACCTGCTGGTTTGATTGCCAAGTGTTGATCAGACCATGAACAGAAGGAATTCTTAGAAGAATTGCTTCAAAACCTCCTTTTTGCTACTTTCTTTCATATTTCTGACAAAGTCAGTTGTCAATAAAAGGCAAGAGAAATTCAGAAATGGATTACATATATTTTTCATCCTTAGAAGCAAGAACATTATGGAATGAGGGAGGCAGGAATAAAAAATGAAAGAGCACATGGACTTGGTAACAGAACCAGAGGCAGTATAGGTGCAACCTTTTATAGGTAATGCTTGAAACAAGAAGTGAGACCTCTGTTTCATTGGCAAAGATTTTTCTAGCTCCAAGTTGCCCATCTAATAAGATTTTGTTTCCAATCTCCACTTTATTAGTCCCTCTCTGCTCACTTTCATGAACTCTGCCACATTCATGCTGATGTAGCATTGCATTCCTGCCTCCCTTTCATTCTTTAGATCAGCCAGAAATTCTCTCAGTCATATTTATTGTGTACTGTAAATGCAGGTTTTCCAGTCTGCCCTCCAGGGAAGGAAGGAAGGAAGGAAGGAAGGAAGGAAGGAAGGAAGGAAGGAAGGAAGGAAGGAAGGAAGGAAGGAAGGAAGGAAGGAAGGAAGGAAGGAAGGAAGGAAGGAAGGAAGGAAGGAAGGAAGGAAGGAAGGAAGGAAGGAAGGAAGGAAGGAAGGAAGGAAGGAAGGAAGGAAGGAAGGAAGACGAGGAAGGAAGACGAGGAAGGAAGACGAGGAAGATGAGGAAGATAAGGGAGCCAAGCTGCTGGTCCTGCTAGGAAAAACCATGAACCGCCCCAGGAAATGGGAGAGTTTGGCCCTTACCCAGTTTCAGTTTTAGTATTTTGTTCATTCTTTAAAAAAGGTCAAGTAGTTTAAAACTGTAGTATTCAAACAGGACCACACTGTCCATCTTTGTTGGATGTCTAGGACTTTTGAACACCCTGCCATCTGTGCTCTGCTGGCTGGATCCTGGCCAGCTCATTTCCTTTTCTTTCTTCTTTCCAAACCAGCAACATAGTTTTGTTCATATTGGATTTATCTGGATAGAATTGGTCACTGAGGGGAATGGCCCTTGACCCATCTTTTCCTCTGCTTTTTTTTTTTTTTTTTTTTTTTTAATCTGCAGGCAAAAGGAAACCTCAGGGGTTTTCAATTTTCTTCTGGCATCCCAAGTTATTTCAGAGCTGTATGGTGAGGATGGGTGGGATGCAGCCTGCAGGTTGAACCAGGTTCCCAGGACACTCTGCTCCTTTCATTTCCTGTTGGACCCTGATGCCTGCCTTGTTGCCCAGACACTCAGTCCAGTGCTGTAATGAGAAATATCTCTGCCAGAAAAGCCATTAAAACCCCCCGAAAAACAAATTGATGAAAATCTCTACAGCCATAAACCCCAGAGGTGCCAGCCGGCTGCTGCACAGGCAATGGAAGCAGTGGGATATCCCACAGGTGTGTGTTGCTGCTGAGTGGAGCTTCCAGTGTGGACTGAGCCTCTGGCTGTGTCAAACTGACCAGTGAAGTTTTAAAATCTTTCTGGAAGTTTTGCACCTGTCTGGAACTTTTAAATCATTTTGGACACCTCATTCTGTGTTTTCCCCTTTTCCAGATGACATATTCCTGTGTGTATTTCTGTATTTTGCATCCCTTCCTAACAATAAAGGAACCTGCTGGTAGAGGAGGAGAAGTTTGGTTTAGAGGGGTGAAAATGTTTCTCAATGGTGTAAAGCCATTTCTCAGCCAACACCACCAGAAGTAAAGCACAGGCATTTTGGGAAGTTGAAGAATGTGTTTCCATAAGGAATTAGGTCAAGTCCAAACTTGAATCTCACCTGAGGCCTGGGCAGAAGTGCTGGACTCCTGCTGGCTCCACTGGGAGGCTTGGTGGCAGAGGCCACCTTTGCTGCTGCACGCACAGGGAGGGGACAGGGAGTCCCCATGGACACCATGGGATGTCTCTGGGGTCTGGGACCTGCTCTGAGCATCTCCAGGAAGGGCATGGACAGGAGATTCCCATGCTGGGGCAAGGATCAGGCACTGCTTCAGAGAGCAAAGGACACCTGGTCGTGTCCACACACCTGTGGAATTTCAAAACCTGCATCAGCACCTGGATTGCTGTTTGCTACTCATCTCCTTTGCTATTTTCCTGCACAGGGTGACAGCTGTTTTCATTAACGACATGAGTTTCCGTGCCATGGTGAGAAGCCACGTGAGTTGTTTTCCTTGGTTACTCTCAAGCACAAAATTAAGGCTAAATTAAAAAAGCAAAAGCCAGTGTAAATAGCCTCATATCTCTAATTAAGTTGTTTTGATCAACCCTCTGCTGAGCATGTATTTTAAGGCACTTCTGGCTAATTTTTGAGAGATAATAAAATGTGATTTTTACAAGCTGTGGGCTGGTGCTGACTGCATTCATGTTGTATTACTCCTCATGGGGTGGCCCACATAAGTTTCTGGAGTGCCATTCATAGAGCTGACTGTATGCAAATATGATTTGAACTCTGTGTTTCACTTCAGAGGAAAGGCAGAGCACACATTTGTATATCAAGTGAATAGGTGGCACTCACAAAGTTCATGCAGAAGTTGAAGCAAACATACCTGGTTGTGTAATAGGTGGTGTTGGATTCAAGCCACCCTTCAGAAAAAAATGCAACAGTTACACCCAAGCTCTTATGCTGCCTGTTGGCCAGAATAAATTAGCTAAATTTCCACTTCAAGAGACAAAAGGAGCAGAAGAAAAAAAAAATCACAGTTCAGCCAGAGACACTGAATCAGCCACACTTTATTAATCATTGGCATCTAGTTACTGGCAAGACCCAGTGCAGTTACCAAGTGTGATGTTTTAGGAAGCTGCTTATGGATCCTGATTGATGTCACGGCATTGTGAAATTGCCACTTTTTTTTTTTTTTTTTTAATTCCTCCACAAATGAGCAGCAATGTGGCTGCCAAGGACAGTGTCTCAGGCTCCCTGTTTGGAGAAGGACAGGAGCTCTGAGCAGGATGCTGGGGATGCCCCGGGACACCACGGCCACTAACAAGGTCAGCTGAGGGCCCCACCTTGCCTCTCCTGGCAGAACTCCTCCAGAGGTAACTGTGCACTGGTGGACAGAAAACTGAATGTCCCAGGCACCCCCAGCAGCCATCACATCTTGATGTCACCTTCCTTGAGGTTCCCACATCTCCAGAGCTTCACAGGACTCCTCTCCTGTGCCCTGTCACCCCCTTGGCCCCAGGAACCTGGCCTGGGTGAAGTTTATGCATCACCTTCCCTGTGATGGAAGGTGAGGGCCCAGAGGTGCTCCTGAAAAACCTAGGTGTGTCACCCAACAGCAGCCTCTGACTTTTCTGTGTTTGGCCTGTCCCCAGGTCTACAATGAGCGCAGAGGATGCAGAGGATTTGGTAATAGAATTTCTATGCCAACAGTATTTGAATAGCTGATTTGTTTGTCCCTTTAAACCACCCAAGTGTCCTCACCACCCTCTCACTGTCACATCAGCCCTCTCTGCCTTTGCCAAGAACAGAGTTTTTCTCTCTGCACCTCAGGCATGGAGAATATTTGCAAATAACAGCTCTCCTGAAAGCTGGATCCTCTCCTCTCCACCAGTGCCTGCCATCATGCTGGGAATGGCACTGTGGATCACTGGAACCATCCAGAATCCCTGGGAAAGACCTTACAAGGCTCTTTGTCATCTCCTTAATGCTCTCCCTAACCTCTTACCATGAGAGCTGTTCCTGCCCCTGGTGGAACTAATGCCATTTTTCATCCTTGTGGTCACTGTTAGCAGTCAAGCAAAACGATGTCAGTTTTAATGACAACATTTATTTACACATAACTCTCCTGCTTTAAATGGGAAGAGAGGACTCCCTGTGCCTTCCTCACACAGGGCTCATAGGCTGCTGTTAGGTAAAACCCTTGCCAAAGGGAGTAAATCTCTTGGTAACACCTGTTTGTATTTCTTCTCAAAGCAAATAGCTGTAATCGATGACTTATTTAAAATATATGACAAGTAGTTTTGGGGTTTGTTTTTTTTTTTTTTTAATTGATTTTAAGCTTGCTAAGCAGGTGCTGTAGTAAATCTGACATGCTTCTGATGTACTGTTCTGGTAATCCCTGCTTGATTTTTATTTTTACATTTATTAGTTTTACTCTTTATGACTATAGTAAATAAAATTGGTGAGAGAACAGCAGACCTCTTTGGAGAAAGCACTCCAAGAAGTATTATTTCAATTATGTTTCTGTGATCTTAAATTCCAGCTGTTTGGTTTTTCCACAGCCCCCTGAACAGCTGTCCATTTACCTGTCCTCATTTGCTTCCATCTCTTAGTTCATCTAATACTTCCTTTTTTACACACTTTTCCTGGTGCTCCTCTTGAGTGCTGTCAGCACCAATGAGTTTTAGAGGGTTTTTACACCAGGTTTCATATTTTCTGGAGTGGTTGGTAATGGCTGGTGCGGAAATCACTGACAAGTTAACTGTTCATTTTTTCGAGTGTATGGCTGCTTTCTTAGACTCTGACTAAGCAAAAGTCTGTTCTATCCAGAGAACATGCAATTAGATCCATCCTGACTGATTGCCTTGTATTAGCCTTGTCTTTGACACTTTGATGGGGCTGTAGAAGGTGAAAAAGTTGAACTGTTTCTCTCCCTTGCACTTTTCATGACTTTTTAACACTGTCTGGTGAGTACAGTGTGTAGAATGACCTGAGTACCAGGTATCTCATCACACCCACAGACAGACAAGCCCAGGCCTGGGCATCAGGCTGGTTCTGAGTGTTTTATGTTCTACACAGAAAGTCAGTGTGGAAGAAAGATCAGTATCCAAATTCACCTGCTTTTAATGTGCACCTGAAAAGGTTACTTACCTGAAAAATCATCTTGTTCCAAACTGACATGGCTTCTCAGTGTCTGGAAGCCCAAAGGGGTGGAGTTCATCTGCATAAGACACTGTTGGCTGATATCCTGTGGCACTGAGCAGTGATTGCTTTCCTTCTTCAGCAAGCAGAGGAGGAACATCTCTGTTAACCAGTGAAATGAGAGACATCCCAATGGATATGAGCTGGTGACACGGTCCATTGGACCAGCCCAAAGGAGTCCTGTGGATCCAGTCTGCTGGAGACTGGAGAATAGCCTTGGGGATGTTGTAAAAAGTGTCAAGGGAGAAGTTTCTTCTTAAATTTAATGGGGTCCCTAGAGAGCAGCAAACCTGCTAGGGTTTAGACATTTAGACAGAAGCAGTCTTCTCTCTTTTCTGTTAGCATGGAGAATAGCCAAATCTGAAATCTTCCTCTTTCCTTTAAAGTTAAACTTTACCAACAGCAAAAAGCTCTGGAGCATGATTTTATCGGGCTTTTAGGACTGTGGCCAACCTCTGGCAATGCTGCTGGAGCTCACAGAACCATGTCCTTGTTGGTGACAGCCCTCCACATCCGAGGGCTGAAACCTCTGATTTCTCATTGCGAAGGCATCTCACCCGGACACTGAGCACGCTGTGATGGGGCCCTGCTAACAACATCACTCCTTCAAGGCTGAAAGTTCTCTTTCAGCATCCTTTTCCCCATTAATTGGATGACCTCTGCTGCCCAGCACTGGGCTGTGAGTCAGGAAAAGGTCAGGCCTTTTTCATGGCTGCTCTTTCCAATTAACTTTTTGGTGTTCTCAGGCAGGGGTCTCTTGCCCTTCAAGCGTGGGAGATGCTCAGCATGCCATAGAGCTCAGAGGAGCACAGGAGGCTAAACAATCCTCCTGGGAGGAACCTGACCTGACTGTTAACTCTGGTTTTACATGGCAGAAGGAGAAATGCCCTCACTACATTCTGTCAAAAAGGCAGAGATATCACTACAGTGAGGCAGCTCCATTTTCTGTCATCAGCTGCACTTTCATCCCTTCCCAGCTCTGTTATCTGCTTGGCCTAATCCATGCCTCTCATGTAGGAGTACAATCTTTTGGTAGGACAGAGCACTGCATTCAGTATTCCCAAAATATGCCTGCAAAGGAATAACCATTTGGATTGAGATTCCATAAGCAATTTTTGACCTGTATGGGTTTCCTATAACCTGCACAGTTGTCAGTCTCTACCTGCCTATCCTCATTTTCACTGTTCTTCCTGAGGCTTTGGTCAGGCTTCTGCAGGTGAGAAGAAGTTGTAAAGATAAGTCATTTCATCTGAATTGGGCTAAATAAAAATGGGTGGCCAGGGAGAGGAGAAAGATGCACTGCAGACCTTTGACAAAGAGAGGGTGGCAACACCTGCTGAGACCATACCAAGTGCCAGCCAATTCAAAGGCAAAAAGCCCTTGTATTTGTGAATGAAGTGTGAATGAAGCCCACTAAAGTGTGATGAGCTTGGATTTAAGCTCACCCCTTCTCTAGAACCTGCAAACCAGCAATGGGACAAAACTCAAAAGGCTTGAGGCTCTGGCAGCTCTGGTGCTCACCTTTACACCCCTCAAGGGAAAACTTAATTCTCACCTAAGGGAGAGGAACCCACCCCTGCCCTCCCTGTGACTAAATGACCTCCTGTTGTGAGGGTTTGGGTGCCCCTAAGTGTTTAGTTGATGCTCTGCACCAGTAGAAGATGGTCCACCAGCCTCATTTCTAAGGCCCCTGAACCTTGTGCTCTCTGAAACCAGTCTGTGGTCATTGAACAAGAACAAGTTGGGATCCTTGACAGGTTTTTTCCATCTTGACTGGATTTTCCAGCCTCACTCTTCAGGCACTCCGAATTATTGGGTACTGCTGGCAGTTATAGAATCTCTCTCTGCCCCAGTGCCCCGTGCACAAGAGGAGGATGATAAAGGTGCTGAAGGTGGTAAGTGCTGGGTTGTTGACTCCAATAATGGCAGTGAAGTTCTGAGGGGGTTGTGGACACAGCCCTGAGCCCAAGAGCAGTTCTCAGTCAGAGCAGGGTTTGTGCTGTGGCATGGGCTGTGCCAAATCCCTGGGACACCTCTGTTCCTGGGTCAGCTCCACCTCACTGGGGATGCTCTGCTCCTCCCTGCCCAATGATCAGCTCCTTACCCCCTTGCTCCTGGCACCCTGGTTTATACCATGTGCACAGGTCAGCAGGGGTTCAGGCCAACAGCAACAACCCTTCAGCACAGAGGAGGTGAAAATGACATTTCAGCATTCAACAATGGGGAAAAAGCTGCCAGGGCTGGAAATCCATTATGGGCACTGCCTGCCCTGTGGGTGCCCAACTCTCCAGCATTTGAAGCCCTTTGGGGTAGGTTGGTGGTACTCTGTCATACCTATTTCCATGGCCATTCTTTTGCTGATCACTTTGTGCCTCCCTGAATCCCCTTCTTTGGGCAGTGGGGTTTGTGATGAAGAGAACAGGTCTCTGTCCTGCCAGTCCCAGTCTTCTTTATCCCAAAGTATGTGACTATCTCACCAGTGAGAAATATTTGTTCCCATCAGAACATGAACGCAGCAAAAGTATGAATCACCTGGTAAAATTTTGATTTCAGAAGCACCTGCTAATAAATGGGAATGCTGGAACTGGAAGTCCATGGGTACCCAAAGCTAAAGATAACCTTTATCAGTAGGGCATCTGTCATTGCTTAATTAGGATGTAAATCATCACTGTCTCCATGGTGACAAAGTCACTTTCTTGTGTGGATGAAATACAAACAGCTGGATGTGCCCAGCTGAACTCTCTATAATGGAAAGAAAAACATGGCAGGGCTGGCTACAGCTCCAGCAGTGCTCAGTCAAATTCTGCCCTCATCTCCCTCTCCAGCCAACCATAAAGAGGTCTCTGAGCATGGCCAGGTCCCAGCACTCACACCAGTGATGACAGACTGAGGTAAGTGCTTAAAAAGGTGCAGTCAATCCGGAAATAATGGGTTGAAGGGAGTTTGTTACCATTTGCTCGTGGCTGAGATCCCACCAGCCCTCCTGGGTTTGCTGGCAGGAAGATCAAATCCCAGCCAGGGCAGGGGGTCTGCAGAGCCTTAGACAGGAGCCACAGCCACACTGCCATGGGGGGTAAGAGCCATCTTACCCAGCTTGCAGGGAGCAAAAGGGCATTAATTATAGGCAGGTAAAATAATTACGGGAGTCATAAAGACGTTTATGAGACACGCCTTTGGGAGGGGTGCAGGAGTGAAGATGTTTTCTGCCCTGCAGCTGCCATTTACAGAGTTTGTGATGAAAAAAACCCAGTTGTCTACACCTTCTTTGTCACACTTGCCAGCTGGGCCATGAGATCTTGTACACCCTAAGTGAGTGAAATACAAGTATTCAGGCAAAAGGCTCAGAGCTACCAGCATCAGTGACTGTGATTTGTGCCTCTGGATGTTTGCCCCACCTCAGACCTTGGGGCTAAGCTTGTCTGGATATAGAAATCCCCACACCTGAAAAAACAGCTGATGAAAATGGGAGAATTCAGGACTCACAAGAAATTTTCTAAGCCTGGACTTCTTCAAGCCTCTCTCCTGCCAAAGCTGGGTCCCATGCCTGGTTGTTGTTGGTATTTTGAAGCAGCCACTGCAGGTAGCTGTGTGATCCCAACTCATTGCACAACTCCAGGGACACTCTTGCTGCCCCCTGAGGGACTTTGGAGACTTCTTTTCCTGTCCTGCCTCAGTTTCCTTCTTCTTCACACCAAGAGATAACAATAGCAACCAGGTCAGAGACACTGAGTCCTGTCATAGCATGTGGCCAGGGTATCTGTGGAAATCATGTTTTGCTTTGGCGTGGGCTCTGCTGCATGAAATGAAGCAGATTTTCCTGCACAGACAAAGCCAGTGATTGCCCATGCACCTTGGACTTGGTGTGTGCTGTAGCCCCTGCTCTGGTAGTTCCACATGCAGCTGTGTGTGTGCAAAGGTGCTTTGTTACCACTCAGAATTTATCCTCCCTTCAAGAAAATAAGATTTTTCAGCAGGAATAAACTGCATCCAGAGTGAGGGGTCAGCCCCACCTGAGCTGCAGCAGGAGAGCAACTCTTGCTTATAAATGAGCACTTAGGTTTATTTGGAAAGAAAGAAGCTTGACTGACTCCCAAGACAATGTCTTGAAGTAATGACGAAAGAGTAATTTAAAAATCAGCCACCTAGAGGCAACTGTGGCAGCAAGGATAATACCCTCTGGCAGCAGCAGAGTGGCTAATTGCTCCTGTTTGGGATTCATGTGATCATTCATTAGCTCTCATTTAATAATTATTTATTCTGCACTGATGTGGAACCCTTCATCTCCTCTCCAGCAACTCCACAAATAGCAAATCTGGACTAAGATCACTGGCAAGGGGGATGGTGGGCTCTGGGTCACTCTGTGGGGAAAGTGAGACACAGGAGGGCCTAAAGGCACACTAAAGCTCTGCAGAGATTCCTCTGCACTGCATCTTTGGGCTTCCATCCTCTGCACTTTTCCCTTCCCTTCCCTTCCCTTCCCTTCCCTTCCCTTCCCTTCCCTTCCCTTCCCTTCCCTTCCCTTCCCTTCCCTTCCCTTCCCTTCCCTTCCCTTCCCTTCCCTTCCCTTCCCTTCCCTTCCCTTCCCTTCCCTTCCCTTCCCTTCCCTTCCCTTCCCTTCCCTTCCCTTCCCTTCCCTTCCCTTCCCTTCCCTTCCCTTCCCTTCCCTTCCCTTCCCTTCCCTTCCCTTCCCTTCCCCTGCTCCATGTGGAATAAAGACCGAGGGGAAGTGTTTGACATTTGCATGGATATGTCGGTGTACCAGCTGTTACACAGAGAACAGGAGACCTTTCCCCTTTAATCCAGCTGGAAGGCTGCCTTCAGGACGTGGGTTTCACTACTGGCACAGGACCCACTGCCCTGGGGATGGGAGAGAGGCAGGACCATCAAGCAGAGAGGCATTACTGATGTCAGGAAACGCATGTGGTCCATCCTCTGCTATCCTCAGTTTCCAGCAGGAGCCACAAGCACATGTTCACCTGGCCTGGGGAGCTGGGTCTCACCCAAGCCTGTGGCACAAGCAGGATCAAGCCCTGGGACAGCCTTTGGGATGGCCTGACATGTGCATCCTGCACCTGGTGGAGAGGGTGCCAAGGTCTGGCGGTATCACTGCCACCTTCCCCTGCCCCTGGAGGTGGTCACTGTGAGCACAGGGTGTGCCAGGGGCTGGCTTCAGTGGGTTACTGGGACCTGCAGTTGAGGAAAAGACCATCTCTCTTGCCTGGCTGAGGTGAGGACTGAGACAGAGATTTAAAAAATCTGGCCAATCTCTTATAGTAAAACTCAAGCAAATAGTATTCTAGAAGACATTCCTTCTGTTCCATTTCAAGGACTTTCCATCCATCCCTGTCCAAAAGCCCCAGTTGCTTTTCTGTCCATTTCCAGCCTCACCCACGTGACCAGTGATGATTTCCATGCAATTTCTGGTGTCACTGTCACCCACATGTCAGTGGCACAGAGATTTCTCTTTACTTGAGGGCATCTTAAGAGCAGCACCTGCTTGCCGGAGAGCTTTGCCACTGTCCTAACACAGCTACCCCAGAGAGAAGATTTCTCTGCTACCTTATGCCAAACTTTATGCACCTGGCCTGAGTAGAAGCAATAAAAGCAGGCCCTGATGAGGAAATTTCCTCCATCAAGCTCCCTGCATGCATCCATGCTGGAATAATTCTCAGATGCCCTGTCCTATATGCACAGAGCTCATTTCCTAGCGCAGCTTACGCGTGCCCAAGTGCCACCAGCTGAGGCATGCCTGGACTGGAGGGCAGAGTCCGGGTCACGCTGGCCACAGCAGTGGCTTCTCTGGAGCTGTGATATTTGTTTTCCTCCCACAGTAAAGGCTTGGGAAAGCACAGCACTCATCAGAAAGCCAGCAGGATGGAGCATGTATTGCTGATGGCAGGTTGCTGTTCTTCCTAATTAAAGCCAGGTCGTGGAAAAGGGCTGCAACTGTCTTTACCACACCTGCGCCTTCATCCTTTCCCTCTCTTCTTTCCTTTGCCACTTTCAGCTGTTACATACTGTCTATATCATCTCTGTCCAGATTCCTAATGAATGCCTTGTTAGAACAGTAATTGCTCTCTTATTTAGTAGACTCATAATGATTATAACTGAAATACATTATCAGCCACAGGGCACAATCCATTTCAAACTGCAGAACACAGCAGCTGAGGTTTACGTTCCTTGGTGTGATTTCTTTTCCTTTTGTAGAAGCTATTATGTGCATTTGACTGTATATTGCTGTTGTTGAAGTCTTTTATGCAAGAGTTAGCTGTGTACAATGCGATTAAAGATGGAAATTCAAATTACAGGCAGCAATACAATGGGACCAGCTAATGGGTTTAACCAGAAAGGAAACCAAATACAGGAATGCAGTGTGCTCCCAAAAAATTATCTGCTTCCACTCTCCTGACGGATTGCATTGTCAAGAGGCTGGATCACATTGGAGGAAATAGCAGTAACTGGATGTCTCCCTGTATTCCACATGCCAGGAATGTGGCTTAGCAGGGTGGTGATGGAGTTCATGGCTGGGCAATGCCAGCCTGGGGGATGCCAGCAACATTCAGGGACAGAGCCTGAGGAACCACTTGTTTCTGTTCCTTGTGTGGATGACAAAATGTAGCCACTACTCTTTGCAGTTATTTCAGCAGTAAAAACAGCTGAACAGGGGTTCTGAACCCCGGCCATCTCTCTGGAAGGTGTTGGTGTGACACAGTCTCAAATCCAAGTAGCCCAGAAGGTGCATGCACAAAGCACTGTGGCATGAGCTCCTTTGCCAAGCTTCCTTGGGTAATATAAAGTATTAAAGACACAGAAAAAGTTGTGTTAAGAGAGAATTCACCATACCTGCTTTGGAAAAAAAAAGATGTGGAGAGAATGGTGGGAAGTCTTTTTTCTTTGTGCAAAATACTCAGTTTCCAAAAGCAGCTGGAGACCTGTGTACCTTGATTTTTGGCTGCTGAACTAAAATCTGTTAGAAGTGTTTTGACAAGAAGTAGCAAACCTCAATTCTCAACCAATAATCTACATGGATGTCTAAAAGGGAAACACCAAAGTAATTAGTGGGTTTAAGTTTTAGGATTGAGAACAAAATGTGCTTGGGCTTGAGTTTCCCAAGAAGTCTGTCCTTTAGCCTTTTCCCCCAGTTTGCTCATGTTATCAAGTACCTCTTTAGATCAAAAATTAATGGTACATACAGAATCTGCAAAAATTTTAATTTTTATAGAAGAAAAAACCCAAGGCTGAACTTTCAGTTAGATATTTCTTGGTTTTGCCATCATCTCTGTAATCACTTCTGGTGTGCTTCAGACACATTTAATCTGTGTCCCCTTTTAGAAACTCCTGCATGACTTGCTCTGTATTTCAACATACTTTGGCAAAAGGCTTGAGAAGGGGTTGTACCCCAAGATGTGCCACCCTGGCTTTTCCTAGCAGAAATTAAATGTCTTTGTCCATTTGCTCCCCAGGAGCTCTGCACACAGGAGCTTTTGGATGCATGTGGACAGATTATTTGAAGGCTGCAGCAGGTCCAACAGATTTCAGAGGCATCAAACACTGTCCTTGCACAGCAAGCACGTTCAGAATCTCCATGAAAATCCACAGAGCCCTTAAACCCAAACCAGAGGGCATTTCTCAGCAGCTGGAGGGCAGGTATGCACAGGGCACAAACTGTCTGGGCTCATCCATCATCTGAATCAATCAGAGCTGGGTTAAACCAGATGGTTGATGAGCATTTCAATTTCTATCAGAAAAATATGGTCCTAGGGGCAATTTTCATGGAGTTTTGCAACTGATTATAGGTGATGTGGATGATTTACTGTAACCTACTGGACAGTACTAGAGCAAGGGGGTCCCAGGCTTGGAGGGAGTCTTCTGCTGCTGCTGTATGACCCATAAATAGCATAAACACAGGCAATTAATTGCTTTATAAGGATTTAGCTTGTCTGTAAGCCTCCCATTTACTGCCTGTAACACAAACTAACATGTTTCCTGTTCTTCTTTTGCAAAAGTTGTTTTGCACCTTCAGTTCCCTTCTAATGGCTCAGAACTGTGCAAACTTCATTATCTTCCCCAAGGCATTGGGAAATGGGATTTCCCCATGCTAACTGCAAATGCCAATAGTCAGTGCCCAAAACAAAAAATCCCCAGCCTACTGTGTTCTCCTGAAAGGACCATTCCTAGGAGCTGTTTGTTTTGAGTTAAGAAATGCTGCAATAAGGATAATTAAATTAGAATGGAACTTAATATGTAGAAATAGTGGTAGGAGAGAAGAAGAATGGGAGCCTAAATTACACCTGACAGAGGTATGTGGCAGCACATCCAAGCCAAGGATGTATGTTTTCCTCCTTTCTTAATACATCCCTGCCCAGTTTTTGGCATGAGATCCAGAATTTTGATAAGTTTCAGTGGCTTTGAAAAAGTCTGGATAATGGCTGTTACAAATGCTTATGAGTGTAGTTTTTGGTTGTGTTTTTGTTTGTTGGGTTTTTTTTTTCCCTCCTAGGAAGGTGAGTCTTGCAGAGGAGGCATTTATGTACCACTCTTGAGAGCTTGGACTGGCTCCTGGCTCCTCCACAGACTTTGGTTTCTTCTTCCCTCTGAGGTGAGAAAAAGAGACCCATGGCTGGTTCTGGAGGGTAAATGCCCCCAAACAGAAATTTGCCCCTGGAAGACACTGTCCTAGTCAGATTTCATTGTTCAGAGGAGGGAAACTTGTCCTTCCCAGTCCAAAGGGAAAACTGGGGATGATGGGCCCACAGTGTATTGTCCCTCTCTGGGACCCCCAACACCAGCAGGACATCATCTCTGTTTATGTGATTGCCTCCCCGTTGCTCTTTTTTGTCCTTTTGTCCACCCTCACTCATGGCTGCACCTGCCTGTCACTTGACCCTGGGTGTTACAGAGGTGAACAGCCCTCAGGTGAGGGGGTACCAGGGTTTTGTTTCCTGTCTCTGCTGCAGACACCGTGCCCAGCCCAGCCCAGCCCAGCCCAGCCCAGCCCAGCCCAGGGGTGTTCCACCCAGCCCCTCCTGAGATCGTGACCACAGCTCTCATTTTCATAATTTCATCATGCTGACCACTCTCCAGTCAGCTGGTGCTCCTCAGTCATTTCCAGGAGGTGAGGGGCACAGGTACCAGAAAGCTGCATTTTTAATGGGTTCCCACATTCATTACCTTGCATTTCACACCAGTGAATTTTATCTCTCCCTGCTTACCTCAGTCCTCATGAGCTTTTGGTTTATTCTCTCTCTGCTTACATGTTGACATTGCCTCTAAATTTTGCCATTAGCAGATTTTGTCAGGCTTTTTCTGTGCCCAAGTAATTAACAAAAATATTGGTGTTGAAACTGTCTTTTAAAGAACTTCAGTAATAATTTCCCTCCCTCCTGATCCCTATCTTCACAGCAGTGCAAGTTTCTATCACCACTTCATGCTGCAGCTCATTTAGTTTCCACCCTTCCCATCTGAGCTAATGTCTCAGATGCTGTTTAATCAAGTGCTTTCTCCCAGACACTGTGGATGAGCTCTGCTGCACTCCCTGCATCTAGAAAGCCTTATGAAAAAATTATGTTCCTGAGCTAACTTTGATAAGTCCATACTGCTTGTTATATCATTTATCTCCATTATGCTTCTCTTTAAAATTTCATCTTAAAACTTACATGTCTCTGAGATCAGACTTGAGACTGATTTTACTCTTTTCCTTTCTTCTCTTCCCTTTAAAACTGCTGTTTCCAGCCATGTGATGCCACTTTTGGCTAGACAGATGAGCTTAAAAAGCTTGTTGTTACCCAGAGGTGTCACATGGGATTCAGGAGGGGAAGCTGATCCTTCAGTCTGGTGGATGTGAAACTCCTGGAACTTAGGGTCAGTCTGACTCCTTCTCTTGTTTCCATCCTCTTCACCATATTAAAGTTATCTCAGATGCTCTTTTCACTTCTCCGGACAACCCATCCTAAGTTTTTAGAGATGTCCTCTGGAAATAATGAAATTCAGCTTCAAACTTCTGCCTTATCCTTCCGTGTGAGCCCTGCTCAGCAATAACAAAAATATCTTAATATTATCAACCCTCTGCTCAGCACAACCCCAAAACCCAAGCCTACACCAGCTACTGGGAAGCAAAGTAACTTTACCTCAGCCAAAACCAGCACAAACCATTGCAGTGCTCTCCTCTACTTCCCCTTTTCTGACTCCAGGACAAGAACACCAGAGAACAGTATTGAGAAATCTCAGTTCTAGAGTACAAAGTGTTTCTTACAGTGTCATCTTTTCTAACAAACACCTTCTAAGGATAATTCAAATTAGGTCAGACCAGGTTTTCTAATGCACTGCTCATGATTTTTTGTTTTCACCTTAGCAGAGCATAAAATCCAGCTATAAAAAGTTGAATTCTCTGAGTCTGACTTTGAAAATCTGAGCTCTGCTACATCCACAACAAATTTAGGAGTTCTCTTGCACCACTGTGACCCCTTTGAGGAAAGCAAGAGGAAAATGTGTGTCTATGCTTGATTTTTTGTTTAGTCCCCCTTGTCTATTAATAATAACTTTTATTAATATGTTGAATTTTCTAATGCTGCCCAAATATGTGGAGTCCAGAAATTCACCAATAACATTTATGCACAGAAAAATAGTATTTCTCCAGATAATATTTTAAGATCAAATGGGATTCAGGTCAAAAGCTAAGGCACCTATACTCCGGTGTCCACATGTCTGTATTCCTTTGTGAGCACCATGGCTGAGATCCTGTGGTAAGATCACTCTGCTGGACACCTAACTGGGATTCAGGTTTCTCACAGAGTTGTCTAAAGGTTTTGGGGTGCCCTAACACGCCCTGCCTGGCCTCCCGAGAACAGCAAGACCCTTTCAGATCCTGTTCCACTCTGTCTGCCACCTCCAGACCTCACAGGAGTCTGAAATGGCAGCAAATGCTCACATCTGGACAGCTGAATTCCCTCTGTGTGTTTGCTCAGCTGAATTTCACCCAAAATCTCCCAGATGTGAAGCCCTTTGGTTTGCATCAGTGGTGGGTCAGCAGATGTTTGCAGCTGGAGCTGGGGAGGCAGTTTCTATGGCACATGTCAATTTTGGTGCACTTTGGCTGAAATGCAGCTGGGAAAAACAGCAGCAGAGCTGCTGCCTGGCATCCTGGGGCTCTCAGGATGCCCAGCTCTCAGTTACAGGAAATGCTGGCAGGAGAACAAATGGGTATCAAATGACCACAAGTCCATTTTAACCTGTAAATTAATTCGAAGTTTCTAATTATCAGGATTGTAATGCTCCCACAGCATCCCCAGCAGAACAGTACCAAATGCTTTTGAGACAGATTAGTTTTCTAAACTGATCACAAGACAAGGTTGCCATGACTCTGGGTGAAAAAGCTTCACGATGTAGGAAGGCTCTTAATTGTCTCTGCAAAGTGAGACACTCAGAACTTGTAAGATCTGTGTTCTACAGGGCAGTCCAGAGAGTCCACAGGTCAAAATTGTTTCTTTTCTTCATAATGGTGAAAATGATTTGGCATTCCTTGTTTTGTGGTTGTTTGTTTTTTGGTGGTTTTTTTTTCCTTTTTTTTGGGGGAGGGGGGGGGTGTTCATTGGGGTGTTTGTTTGTTTGTTCTTCTGTTTGTTTGTTTGTTTGTTTTTACTTAAATTTTCAATATTTTCTATCTAGATAGAAAATTTGAAAATTCATCTGCTTTATGAATGAAAAAAAAGATCAGAAGTTACAACTTTTTTATACAGGAGAAAGTCCAATATTTAACTCTCTCAGGCTGTAAACATAAATAAGTGAACAATTGTTTCACTTGTTCTTATACATCTACTTAATACTTCTCTGCTCCAGTGAGTAAAATATGATAAGTTGAATGAAAATAAGTTGAAAGCATAAATTAAATCAGGTTTTTTTATGGCTCATAGAACTTGTGAGTCTTCTGTGGTGTCGCAGAAATACTTGGGCAGGATTGCTTGAAGTGAATGCAGATGGGAAGCACCTTTTGATGGATGTCATTCGCAGGGGGTTGCACAGGCTTTCATTGATTTCAGTTTGTGGGAGTGCATCTCATTGAGATGAGAATAGAATTGAAGCTGAAAGAAAAGGGAAATAATGGGGTTGAACAAATTCTGTGAAAATTATGAATTGTACTGTCAATGGGAAGATTTAAATAGCAAATGTTTCAGTTACATTCACAAATACTTTTCCTAAACTGAACTAACTGCAAATTTCGATATTATTTCCATACCTTGCCTAGTTTTTTGAACCCATTCCTGCTTGATTCCTATGGAATTATCACAGCCCACATGGTTTTCCTCTTTACAAGTTTCTTGGGAAACAGTCAGCATTAATTTCCCTGACCCTTTTCAGTATTTCAATAACATTTAGTAGCAAAAGGTGCTATTTAATGGAGTCATTGCCTTCAGACAGACTCCAGACAAGCAATAGTCCTGCTCAAGCGCCTCTGTTTGCAATATCAGAGTGTCTTGGGTTACAATAAGTAACCAAAAATGTGTATTCTATTTGCCATCTGTTGACACCAGCTGGGGAGGTGTTGTTCTTTATCTCATGTATAACCCATTCCACATAACTCCAGGGGGAGGGGGTGGGTGTCTTCTGTTAATGGGCAGCTGTTAAAACCAGGTGGGGCAGTGTTCTTATCTCTTCCACCACCCATCCTCCCTCCAGGGGGATATCTGCCGTTAATGGGCCATTGAGGCTCACTGCATGACTGATAAAATTACATCATCCCATTGGGAGATGCTCCACCCAGGGGGAGGGGCCAACCATTCCTATCTGGATAAAACCTGAGATTCAGAACACCATGACAGCTTGTTTGCACTGGATTCCCAGAGGAAGACTGGACCCATTTCACCACCACTGGACACTTCTACAGAATCATCTCTACTCCCAACAGATCCACATCTGTCACTTCAGGAGGATTTATTTGGACTGCTACCAACACCCTGACCAACAGGGAGTCAGGTTGTCTTCTGACTCTATCAGTGTTTCTAGATTTTTGTTTTGTTTTCTTGGGTTTTTTTGTACTACTACATTTTCATTTTTAATATTCCTAGTAAAGAGCTGTTATTCTTATTACCATATATTTGCCTGAAAGCCCCTTAATTGCAAAATTATAATAATTTTGAGGGAGGGGTTTACGTTTTCCATTCCAAGGGAAGCTCCACCTTTCCCTGACAGACACCTGTCTTTCCAAGCAAGACACAGGGTCTTGGTGAAGCTCCACCTGCTCAGCTCTTGGTCAACTGCTGCCCTCTTCCGCCTGCTGCAGCAGCATTGACCTGGCACACATCTTCCACCCTGCTTCCATCCTTCACCTCACACACAGACACCTTCAGCTTTGGATGTCAGGGACACCCCTGGTCTGAGAGAAGGTCAGTCATCTTTGGGAGCTGCAGCTCATGAAGTTATTTCTACAAAATACTATTTTAATTGGTAAGTACAAGTAAGTGACAAGATGTGTGACCAGCATAAATGTTTCCGAGTAAATATTTTGGGGGCAGAAAAATCAAGTAGTATGCAGAGATCACTTAGAAAAATGCTGATTAGCTTCAGAGTATTAGTGAAGCAGAACACTGGCTTGGAACATGATTGTTAGCAGCTATCTTGAGAGCTTTATCCATTTATACCACTATTTTCCTTACAAATGAGCCAAGGGATTAGCTTGCATTAAGCAGACTAAAGACACAACAGATTCTGTTTAAGAAAGAGCAGAGGACTTTTCCAGTGTTTTAAAAATGGACTTTCTTGTTAACTTGGCTGTTGTTAATGAACAACTTCTGGAACTGCACATACCTGGCTGCTCCCCACAACTCTTTCCTCACTCAGAAAACTTTATATCCATTCTCTCAGTGGGGAATTCTGCATTTAACCAGTGGGATCTGCAGAAAAGAGGTGGGAAAGGCGCCCCATTCCTGCCATGTTTTGTTTGCCAGGTCCATCTACACCCTTTTTTCACTCTGGACCCAGACACTGTTCACAGTTTGGTGCTGTCCCCTTTGCACTGCTCCAAGTGCAGCATCTGTGACGTGGCAGCTCCGTTCCCTGTGCATGGAAATGTGCAGCTGCCTCAGAGAGGGATGCGTGGGAATCCTGTTGTATCTTTAGCCTCAGAGATGATAATTTGCCATCACAGCCACATCCCAGCCAAGGAGCTTCCCCACACACATTTGGAGAGCAGCCGGGCTGCAGCTTGTGACAATCACTCATCTTTTAATTACTCTCTCAAATCCTTGAGAATGTTTTAATAATTCTTTGTTTACAGTTGGAGACAGGAACTCTTGGGCACATCGTCCTTTTTCAAGTAAACAGGCCACTAATTAAGTTTGCTCTGAACCCAAAGGCACAGGTCTGCAGAGTTCTTCCAGCCTGACTGAGCATCCCCACCCCTGGAAGTGTTCAAGGCCAGGAATGGGAGATGGAGTACAGGCCCTACAGGAGTCCTGTGCCCTTCCAGGGGAGAGTTCAGGCAGGGCACTGGCATTGAAACAGTGCCTGTGAGAGGCAAAGGAGGTGAAAGTTCTATGGGTTTTATGTATGAAATGTTTTCTGATGTGACTCATGTCATCATATTATCAGCCCCCAGCAGCTGCATGGAGCAGCTCCCCCCAGTTCCTATTCAGAACTTACCTACATCTGCATCTTGGGTGGCCATAAATACAAAACTGTGCACATCTCAAATGCTTTGCTGTCACTTTCCTCTCTGAATCTTCATTCCTGCTCGGAACCTGCTGCACTCCTCTGTTCTTCATATTCTGGGTGCATAAAGTAAATTCATTCCTGTTGACTTACTGACTTTTTGCCTCCATCGACCTGAAAGCTTGAAGGGCCAAAAGAAGATTGAATATTTGCATGCATGAATCAAAGACTGGTCAGAGCAGTGTGTAGAATAGGCAAGTACATTCTGAGAGTAGCAGGAGGAGAGTTGCTGCCTTTTCACTGCAGGCTGAACTGTGAGCTCCGTGTGCCTTGGTTTACAGGATCCGAACAAAATTACCAGCAGCAAGCAGAGCAGCTCTCATTTTTGTAGCCTCTGGTACAAACAAAATCACAGTGCTGAGCTGTTTGGGTCCAGCTGTTATTCTGTACCTTGTATATATCTGTATTACAGAATTGGCTGGACTATGTCACAGAATCACAGAATCTTTGAGGTTGAAAGAGATTTCTGGAGATCATCCACTCCAACGCCCCTGCCAAGGCAGGGTGACATGGGGCAGGTGACACAGGGACACATCCAGGTGGGTTTGGAATGTCAGCGTTTCCCAGTGGAGATAAACCTTCTAGAGAAAGTTGGGGGGTGGCATATGAGAAGGAACAAGGAGACAGGTGGCTTTCAATCTGCTGTGCCACAGGCATTTGCTGAAGTTTGCTCACACTGTGACACGCAGGGGACCACCTTCCACCTGGAAGTATAACAAAAATCAGGGTATTTGGGAGCCCTTCAGCCTGTTGGTCACAACAAAAAGGATGGAGAGAAGCCATGTGGTTTCTGCACAAGGCATTAGGGGAGATAAGCGCTGATGCTGCTTGATGTTGTGTGAAATAAAAATATCTATTCGTGGCCTAAGGATCCTAAAAATGCAAGGGAAGCTAAGTCAAGTTAGACCACCCAGCCCAGAAATTTACCTCCAACAGAGGCCAATTGTGAACACCTCAGGACCAGCACTGAGGCTCCCCCAGGATGCTGTCCTAGACTCCTGTTACTTGTGCCTCATGGAACTGAGGACCAGAGATAATGACCTTAATGAATATTGCTCATTATGTTTGAGATGGTGGTCATAGACCCTCTCAGTTGTTTCTCTACCTGACCAAGGAGTCCTTTTCTATTAAGAAAATTTATCTACAGGAACCTTACCACATATATGATCATCCCATCACTCTTCCCTTTAGTTCTTCCATTTCAACAATATTAAATTTATGTGATACTAATTTTCAGTAGTGCCAGAGGGTCAGATCTGTTTTTGATGTACTAGCATAACTTGTGTTCTTTGCTCCTTTTCTCTTTCTTATCAATGTACTCGTAGTACCAAGGTAATATTCTCATATAACCTCATATTATAAACCCGAGATTTTCCTCCTGGTTGATAATAGCTCACAGCCCATCATTATACAAGCAAAACTAGGATTATTTTCCATGTACATCACTTTATGTTAATCTCCACAGATTTTCATGTGCCATTTCATTGCTTGGACACCTAGTGGCACACAGTGATTTTGCAATTTTTCAGTTAACTTGTGTCCCCTAGCCTGAATTTGTCATCCTAGTTATTGACCTGGATTGACTTCCTAAGGTTCAATTCATCAATACTCAAAGCAGTTTAGTCTGGGTGTGGCAGGTCTGACAATGCAGAACAAAGACGGGTCTGTTCACCACTTACATAGATTCAAAGGAAAAATTAAAACCTCCAAATCTAAGATTTGTACCTCGCCTCTGACACTCTAGTTTTATGCTTCAGCTGCAGCATCCCCTGATGTGAACAAGATTCCTGTGATCAACATGTGGCTTTTAGACAATAATATAGAACATCAAGAGGCTTGAACCAAAAGGCATGCCATGCAAGAAGCTTTTCCTTACCCAAAAATGTTCCAACAAATCCTGTGTGCAATTCCACTGCAGCAATTCCCTTCCTCTTCTACTTTCCTCTAGACACATCACAACAAACACGTTTATTTTTGACACAGCACATTTTCCCACTATTCCCTTAGCTGCGTTTGTTTTCTACCTAAAACCTCGTACTTGTTCTTTTAAAGAAAAGATGCTTTCAATGGCATTTTCCCCTCCAAATCTATCTTAATCTATTGTTGCCTGCAAAATAAACTACTTTAGCAGTATTCCCCTGACCCCTTAGATTGAATCCTTCTCTCTGCTCATGGCTGCCCCAGTTCAATATCTCCAGTTACTACAGATGTATCTCTTGCTTATTGCTGTGCTGAGATCATGCGCAGCCCAATGGTTGGCAAAAGCTTTGTTTTCTCATCTGTCAAGCTTATATCACACTCAGTGTTTGTCCATCACACCACTTTCCTGGGAAAGGTAATATGAATCTTCCTCTCCTGTGCATCTTCAGCCTGATCACTGGGGGTATCTGAGTCATGGCAGATCTGTGATGAATTTTTTGCTTTCTCTTATATTCTTTTGAGGTGTCCACTACTGCTTCTGCTAAATTCACACTCTTCTCTCTCTAGATATGAGCAGCTTGACATTTGAACAATGAATTATGTTCCCCATGTCATTTCCTAACCAATTTCTTTGATTAAACTATCAGGCCTTGGCCTCTGCTCCCTCTAAGCAAACAGCAGCCTCATGCAATTTGCACAAGGTATTGTTTTCCTTCCTTTGAAATGCCTTTCCTTGCTCATCACCACACAACCCTTTTCTCATTAGAATAGACAATTTCGATTGTGATTTCTCATCCTCTGTCCTTTCATGTATAATGGCAATTTTATTTTTACCCTGCAACTCTGAGATTGCTGGAACAAGCCCTTCTGCTACCTGGTCAGAGCATGAGCATGTGCTGTATCTCACTTTCCTGAAGCTGGGCACATCCTGATGATTGCTCTTGCCTGTGTGTGGATGCAGCCTGTGTGCAGAGCTGGGAAACAAATGACTGTAAGTAGCAAAAGTCCTGTGGGAGATTGCACATCACTTGAGCAAAGGATCAATAACTCTCAGCAAAGTAGTGACTGAGTCTATTGAAAACAGTCCTGATTTTGCATCCTCGAAGCCCTTCTGCTGTGGGGAAGAGTGATCCTTCCCTGGAAAGCACAGAAACAGAGCCACTCAAGGTGTAACCTGTGTGACGGCCATGTGTGATGCTGAGATGTGGGTCACAGGGCTTGGAAGCTCTTCAAGAGAGCACGGAATTTATCTCACTGCCCTGAAAATGGATCAACTATATAGAAAATCCTGGCAGCTGTCCCTAAATCCATCTAAAGGGGAAGGCTCCACTGCCTCCAGGCACACATTGCCCTTCAGTGTTGCCCTTGCCCTTTGCTAGTTCTTCCAGAGACACACAAAGGCCATTATTGTCCTCTCTTGGCCTGTCAGGTTTTACTTGGAAACTGCTTTTCTGGTTTTGCACAGGTTTTCAGCTCTGTACAGTTGTCCAGCTAATGCTTTTCAGTGCCTCCCTGTAAAATGATGGACACAATGCAAGCCATGATCAAGGTATCTGGAGTCACTTCACAGAGGTCCTGAAGGCAGCTTTTACTGTCCCAGGTCGGTATTTTCTTTTCTCAGGAGATCCCACTCTCCAAGGGCTCATATTCAAACAAAATCATTCTCTCTTCTCCTTCCTTGCCAGCTGGCCTTTTCAAAGTTGCCTCTGGAAATGCATGGGGCAAATTCTGTGATCCTCCAAGTGACAATTATGAACAGGCTGATGAAGTGGAGCCAAAGATGATGAGACTTCTGTAACTGATGAAGCATCAGTTCTTCAGGGGGTGGCAGGTTGGTTTGTCTGCACACCTTGGGCTGCATTTTTGGAAGGTGCTAAAATGTGTGAAATCCCTCAGGAAAAACAAATTGAAAATCTCAATTATCTTCTCTACAAAATGCCCAGCATCCATCGGACAAGGTGAGTTGTGCTCTGTTTCCATGGGGACAATAGGCACTCTGCTTCTAAGGTGAAAGGTGCCACAAGCTGCAGGGTCAAGGCAGAGCTGGGCTGTCTGAGGACAATGACTGCTCCTGAAAGATTTTTTTATCCTCATCTCTTTTATTTGTTTGGTTTAATATTGATAAGCAATGCTAGAACATGAGGAGAGATAATAGAATTGCCCCATTGAGAGAGAGAAATTCCCTGTGGTCCTCCCTAAAATTGTTTTCTTTTCCTAAGTTCCTGTGAGAAATATATAGAGGTATTTTACCTCTTAATTTTGGTTAGGACCTGTGGACACATAAAAAATCAGGAGCCAGATATATGATAGCAGCCCTTCTTCATTTTGGGATCTACTGCTCTAAGAAAAGTGCTTTTCCTATGGGCAGGTCAGCAGATTTTAGCCTTTGTGATGCCACTAGTTTGCAAGGTGATCACTCATGCCAGGCAGAAAGCAATGGCCCCACAGGTTTGTAAAATTGTCCAGTTTGGGCTGGTCTAGAGTGGGTTCAGAACTTCATCAGATACTTTGCCTCACCATCAGCTCTCTCTGGCAGTGGTGATGGTGAGGGAAGGTGTCCAGTGTGCACAGAGATGCTCACTTGGACCCAGTGCTGCTTGAGAGGTGGACAACGGTCTGGAAAGGGGGTTCCACCCCAGGCTACTGTTTTGGTGGGTTTGGAGTTTCTCTGTCCTTCCCACTGCTGTCAGATGCTTTCAGTACATTGAACCAGAGAATGAGTCTGTTGGTTAGGTTATCCCCCTGCACAGCAACTCTCCTTGTCCAATTAATATCCAATAATTTACAGGGAGCGCGCCTTACAGGCCACCAGAACAATGAAAATTTGACTCTTCAGATGAATGAGAGAACCCACAAAATGCAGCTACATCTGCTGCCCCCAGCTCCTCAGAGCATCCCTGCACAGGGCTGTTTCTGCCCCAGCTCTGGCTGTACAGGGCACTGGCACAGCCCAGCTGCGCTGCAGCCACAGCTGGATCCTGGTGGACATTCCCTCTGCTATTGAACTGCCCCGCGGTTGTGCTCCAGGGACAGGGTGCATTTCACTACCTGTCATAACTGCCCTCCCTTAGTGAGGCTGCAGGTGGAATTTCAGCAAACACTCCTCCAGGCTGGTGTGAACGGCTTTTATTAACGTGCCGGATGATTTTTAGACTAAAGCTCAATATGCACAAGTTCCTTTTCCATGCAGAAGATTTCAAGTGAATCCGCAGTAAAATTTGATTCAAGAAGTGTCTTCCCTTGTTCTGTCTGTGGCACAGCTGGGAACTGAGAAAATGTCCATACCAATTTTTACCGGAAAGAAGATTTCTCCAGGCTGGAGGACAACTGACGGACAGACCATATTGGCAATGTTTTCAACAGAAGTGACTTTACACTGGATTTAAAACTGCTTTTGGAAACACACCTCAAATTACAACACAGGCAGGGTTTAGGTGGATCTATAACTGCACATGAGTTTTGTGCATCCCTGGAAAGAAGACCCTCCGGACTCCCTCACATGAGGATGAGCAGGAGATCTCCTCTCCAGCCCCTCATTCCCACCACTGTGCTCTTCCTTCTCCTGCTGCTCCACTTCAGCACCTCGGGGCAGCATTTTTAGCTAACACTTCTAATGCTCCAATTTCGCAGGTTCCTGGTGTATAATTAGAAGTCCTGACATCCTTGTCTTCTTCCTCCCAGGTGCCATGGGCCTGCTGAGAGGAGGAGAGAGGTTTCACTCGCTGTCTCGTGGCAGAACCAGCGGCAGGCCCTTCGCCAGGACAATGCATCTGTCAGCATCCATCAGCCTCCCCGTAATTAGCTCCAAAGTTAACTGCTTTCCATCTCCCAGAGAGGCCAACACCTCTGTGTTTACTTCTCACTGGAAAAAAAATTCCTCCCACAGCCACCTGAAAGTGCCTGCGAGCCCCAAAAAGTGCAAATTCACAGTGACGTGCAAATCTCCGCTTAATATCCCCCAACCTGACATCATGACACTTCCTAAACAGAGCTCTCTTTGGAAATGTTTCTTTGCAGAAATGCACAAAGCACTGCCAAGCCAAAGGGCCACTCAATTAGAGGAGTTTTCAGACAAAGACAAGACACAAGGGCTGTATTTTTAAAACTCTTGTGTTTTCCTTTTTCTCCCCGCGGAACACATAATGGTAATTGAGTGGTTCTGGGAATTGAATGGAAAATAACTGGGGACTTAGGAGGAGGTTTTGCATAACCCACTGGGGCAAGTTTTCCAGCAGAGTTGATCTCCAGGGGCTGCAGAGCTCCAGTCTGGAGCCCTCATTTTCACTTCTCTCTCCTGTCCTTCCTTCTGGGAATGGACTTAGTCTGGTGGTGGAGCAGCCAAGGCAGATGCTCTGCTGCAACTGAGACTTGTGGTTAATTTACCTCTACCACCCATTGCCAGAGATTAAAAACACTGATTAGAGCTTTCAGATGTCCAAAAGACTTACACAAAAAATCTCTTTCCTTTTTTTTCTTTTTTTTGACATCTATATGAAAAATTATTTACATCAACGACTACAGCCCAACTGAGAGCCCACCAAAAGGTTAATGAAAATTTTATCACTGTCTTCAGGGCAGCAGAACCATGTCAGAAACAGAACCTTTGTATGCAGTGCACACCGATGAAGAAAATTCCACTGGTTTCAAGTAACCTGGACTGAACAGTACATTTTTATATTGTGGGTCTTAGCACTGTCTATTCACATGTTAATTTATTTGTGTAGTTCTTAATAATTGTTTTTGTTACTGGGTTTGGAGTTTTTTTTACCCAAGATGACATTTCTTTCCCCCATTCCTGTTTGTGTGCATAAAGCATTTGGTAGGATGGTGTCTGGGATGGATGATGGTGCTTCTTGGAGGGACCAGAGTGACTAAAACCAGGTAATATAAGGAAGAAAGGGAAGGGTGGGTTTGGGATTTAAGGTTTAGGGATCTTTGCTGTGTACCCTATATAGAAGCAGGTCTGGGTTTGAGAATGATTGAGGAAGTTTATTTCTATTTTGCCTTTGGAACCCTAAAGACTGAGGAACTTAATGGCTCAGCTGCTACAGAGATTGTCTTTCTTCAAACTTTTCCTGAGCCTGGAGTGTAAGCAACACTTTTGGGCTATAAATCTGAGCTGTGATGAGATTTCAGCCACACGGAGGATTTGCATTGGAAAGACCCATCATGGTGTATCTGCAGCTCCCTTGAAAACACTCCTTTGCTTCATTTGAATTAAAGAAAGCTTAGTACATATTTCTGGTAATGATTGAGGTTTAGATTGGCTTTGCACCCTGCTTTGGAACACGCATTTTCTGTATTTATATATACCAGGTTAGTGGGTGAGAGGATGGAGGTGTCAGACCACAATGTGCCTGAGAGGGAGGAAAATACGGCTATGGTGTTGCTGCATAAGTCATTCTGGGGTTAATTTATGGATACGTTGGTATTTTATTTCCCAGGGCCATCAGGGATGACAGAGTTTAAGTTCTCTACCCGAGTACAAAATCTAAAGAACCATGAGCTGTTTAGCAGTGATTCATTATCAGCTGATCCACTTTTCAAAGGCAGGCTTATATTTCTACACCTGCCACCCTTCTTCTTTCCTGTGTCTTATAGAAATATCCTCAGTTAAGTAATCTTTTTGGGAGCTCTGACCAATAAAAGACCTTTGCAGAACTCTGCTACTTCTATGAGCACAGAAGCAGCCTGGCTTTATAACTTAAAAAACCCCCTCTTATTTCTGTTTATTCCTGGTAAGCAACAGTCCAACATTCAAGGACTTTTAGAGGTAATTACTATTATTACTAGAAAACACATCTGTCCCACTGAAGGATTGATTAATGTTTAGGCAGATTTCTGGGAATGTTCACTTTGTGTGTTGAGAGGAAAGTTATGTATCAGTAGCATGTCCCGACTCCTAAAAAAAGAGTAAATGAGTTTATGGTGAAATGGTAAAAAATATCTGGATTCCCAGAAGCTTTTTTTAGGATGGGCTTTCAACTCTTTCAGACCTACACTCAACCTGAGATTCTTTTCCCCCCAGAACACAGGATTCTATTTTACCTTTCTTTTGCTCCCACAAGTCAAAATTCAGTCCCACCCGTACAAACTCCCTACTGGGAGAGTGTAAGCAGATTTTCAAGAGAATCTGGGTAATTCTGGAGACTGCCTCCCATCCTACATTCTGTGCTTTTATCCTGCAGTGCAGAGGATCTTCATGTATGAGTAAACAGAGTCAATATTCCAATATTCCTTCCACCACTAGCCAGAAAACCCACATGCTTTGAATTTCAGAATGAGTCTTTTGTGGCTGCCAAGTCTGTGTTCATAGCAAAGGTGCCAAATATTCTGCATTATCTTGAAGCCTTCCACTTCCATGATCCCATTCATTTCAGGACTGCTAAGCCAAGGAGGGAAATAATCCATCAAACTAATTCTTGACAAAATGCACTGAATAGTCTCGTGCAGAAGGCAGCTCAACAAAGCTGTGCCTGAGGTTTTATCAATATTGAAATATTCTTTTATAAGTGGATTTTTCTCCTTTTAAAATAACAAGATATACCAATAAGTACACAAAGGAAGCTAAAACCACTGATGAGCTGAAGACTTTGCTGTGTGCCATTGGGAACATGGAACTGAAAGGATCCTGACCTTTATTTCAGTGCCATTTGAATGCTCCAAGATATAAAACCTCCAAGAGATGGCACACAAATGATGGCATGTTTAGTCAATATGCATCCCATATTGTAAAAATCACGGTCCTTTTCAGATAGAAAGGCCAAAGAAATGTTAATTAAGCGGACATCTAATTTCTGTTTTCAGTCCTTTTACAAAGGAGCAAAGCAACAGGAGGGACCAACAGTCAGGAGACATCCTGAATTCGGGGATGGGTTTTCTTTTTTCCATTTCCACCTGCTTTGTTCACTTCACATCTTAATTCTAGATGGAAAAAACCTAGAAAAATGCTGCAGAGTCAAAGACTTGAACAAATGTGCATTGTTATAAAGCAGGTTGTGTTTTTACCTTTTGCATGGCTATTTCAGGCAGTGACAGCTCACAGGAATGCTCATGAGCCAGGAGTACTTAAGAATAAACAGAATAAATGTTTGGAAATGGTTGGTTTACGTGAATACATGCAACGATTTCCATGGGAAACTCAACTTCTCCTTGGCCATGACAAGAGTGGCTCACTGCTCCTCAAGGATTATGGCAAGCAGGATGGTTTTCCACCTGCAAATGAGTCAGGGCTAGAGGGGAAGTGGACAGGGACTGGCTTTAGCCCGCAGCTGTGCAGACAGTGAGTGACCCATAAATCTGGTCTGTGCAGACACAGGACGGGGTTGTGAGTGGTTTACAGGCTGTCCTCCCTGTGAGCAGCTTATTTGGGTTCAGAAGCCCAGGGTGGACTTCCACGGTGCAAAACTTGCTTCAAAGGGCAGAGCTGCCACAGGGTTTCTTTACCCCACAGACAGTGGGGAAGCTGGTGCTGTTGTGCTCATCCCTCTCCTCTGCTCCTTATGGCACCATACTGACCTTGGCCTGGGTGAAACCTCAAATCCTCTTCCATTGGGGCTGAGACTGCCAGGAACCAGCCAGAAATGTTCCCTGCTGACAGCACTGCAGCTACTGAGCATGGGAAATGAGCTGTCAGCACTGCTGACTGAGATACAATTATGGCTGGGGAGTAGCTGAGAAATAATGTCAGATCGGTGTGAGGCTGTTTGTGCCACAATCCAATCTGCAAACGAAACAGGAGAGAAGATCTTCAAATAAATTATTTATTTAATGAATTAATCAGCCAGCTTTAATTTACTCAATCAATCAGAAGTTCTTAAGCACCGTGGGACATAAATGGACTAATGTTTTTCCAGGCATCAGTACAGAAGGTAATTCCTGGTCAGCAGCACGAGTGTTCAGTGGTTTGGGCTGACAGATGTGTTCCTGGATGTAGCTGAGTCAATGTCTTACTAAAGCACATTTCAGCTATTCTAAATTGAGATTAAATCCCTTTTCTTCTTCTTTAATCACTTGCCTCCTCTGGAAGGTCCCTGTGACACAGCAGCCCACGTGGGCAGCCATGCAAAGGTCTGTTCTGCAACATCAGCCTGAGCTTCGAGGATGTGCAGGCAGTGGCATTGTTTTGCACCATCCACCTGAGAAGGCAGGTGAGAGACAAATTCCATTATTTCCTCTTTGTTGTAAGGGGCCAAATCATCCCTTATGCGTAACTTCTGTGTTCAGGCTTTCCCTGAGAACTTATTTTATAGGAACTCTGCTTTCTTCCCCACCACAGTTCCCGTGCACCATAGAAACACCGACAGTGATATTTACATCCCAACCATGACCTTTCTGGAGACTAAAAAGCTTCACAGCTGCTTTGTTTGGAAGTGGCTTCTCCTTTTCACGAGAGACTGAACAAGCCACCTCATTTGCTCCTGCGTGGCACTTTCAATGTGATAAATTACCTCAGCTACACATAGCACAGAAAACTCTCTCTCCTGCTGCTTGACACGGGGGCTACACTGCTCCAAACAGCCTCCCTCAGCTGCCTGGTTTGTGCAGCTTTGTACCTGCAAAGGGCACACAACAATTCACAGGGCTATGCTTTATGCAGGCACAGGAAAAGCTGCTTTCACCAGGGAGAGAAGTCACATCCTGGGAGTTTTGCCAGGATGAGGCATCCACCACCACCACCTTTCCCTGGCTCAGTGCTCCTGATGGGGCCACAGAGGTTCAATGATGGGCTGACACAGCTGCCAGCAGGGATGGGCATGGAGGCACAGCCAGGTTTTATTTTTGGCGTCACATCTGAAAAGTTCAGTGCAGTTCCATAGCTCAGGTCAGCTTGCATATGCTGCTCAGTTACAGGAGAATCATTTTGCCATGGGAGAAATCCCAGAATGAGGGATGCCTGCAGTCCTCAGGAGCTGCTGGTTGCTTGGACTTCTCTCCAAAATCCAGAGTCACGCTGTCATTTTGCTCTTTTCCTGGGGATTAGTTTGGGTATTTCAGCTATTTCGGACAACTCATCTCCAGCTGGAGATCCTCACAGATGCCTGTAATGCTCTCAGGCTCCACAAGCCTCGCTCGTTTTTGAGTGAATCCAGGATCATGGAAAGGTAATGGGCTTCCTAAGAGCTGCTCTGGGCTTCACTGAGAAGCTTAGAAAGCGATGTCAGCTGAGGACAGATTCACAACCTCAAACCTCCAAATGACTCACAGACCCCTGCTGACTGAGGGGCATTTATCAGCTTGGGTTTGATGGTGACAGCCCTGGGTCTAATTACCTAGGGAATATTTCACTAGCTCCAAATTGCACCAGGACGAACCAAAAAGAAAAGCACCCAGGGGGAAGGAATGATGAGACATGCTGTCTGAAGCACAGAGCTGGGCATTTCTGCCTTTATGGCTGTCAACAAACCCAATTACTGATTGATTGGCAGCGAATCAGGGCAAATCCGCTTAGCTGGGATTAGATGGAGAAGGTTAATGAAGTGTCTGAAGGCAGATATTAGATGCTGGTGCTGTCTGGGCAGAGCAGAGTGCAGCCGGCTCCTGGCTGGGGGCACACCTGCCTTCCCTCACCTGCAGGAATGACCCTGGTGCTTCCCAGGTGGGGCACTGGAGACACAGAGGGCACTGAGGAGGCAGAAATGGGCCCAGGGAGGACCAGGAGGGGGCAGGGACAGGCCAGTGGAGGCTGAGCTACTGCAGCTACCAGGGTGTGAGTGCTGCAGGCTGGGTTTGTGGGTTTGAGGGACAAAACAGAGCTCAAAGGCTTTGTTCGGAGGTCATCTTCTGATCACTGTCACAGCCACAAGCAACAGAAGTGCAGCCATGCTGCAAGCAAACATGCTGAGCAATCTGATCTCACTGGAGATGTCCCTGCCTGTTGCAGGGGGGTTGGACCAGAGGAGCTCTAAAGGTCCCTTCCAACACAAACTATTCTATGATTCAATGAAACAACTCCTCTGCATCTTGGGAGTGACTTTCCAGTTTCCTTGATGCTACTGTGCAGTAGGCTGAACAACCTTTGTCACCCCCTGAAAGGAAATTCAGCATTCCAAACCTGGACTGGAACTTTAGTTTTGTTTATAATTAAGCTGAAACAAAATCTTTTCTGTAAACCCCAAAGGATCCTTGTTTGCTTCTGACAGATGTGGTCAGATTCTCCACTCTCTTTCACCACAACAGATCAATAGTTACTACATTAAAGTCACTGGTTTCACACAATCCAAAATCAATGCAAAGCAGAAAGCAAACAAATCCACGTATAACAGCAACAGGTAATATTTTGTCTCTCCTCATATTGTGATTACTATTCCATAGCAAGGGTATTTTCCCCTCCCCATTAGCATTGAGCCAGAGCCTCTCATCTTCCTTTGCTTTTCCATCCCTCCTCTCTCACATCTGCCCCTTCTCACCCCCACTGGCCAAGGCTGAGGCAATCAGCAGCACTGGCAATGCCTCTGTGATATTTGATAAGGCGAAAAAACTGCTGTGCAACAGCCGGGAGAGGGGAGTGAGAATAAGTGAGAGGAACAGCTCTGCGAACCCCAAGGTGAGAGAAGAAGGACAGGCAGCAGATTCCTCTGCAGCTTGTGGTGAGGCAGCTGGACCCCTGCAGCCCTTGGAGGTCTGTGGGAGAGCAGAGACACGTCCAGAACCCCTGGAGAACCCCAAACCAGAGCAGGGGGATGCTGGAAGGAGGCTGTGACTCTGTGGGAAGCTCGTGCTGGAGCAGGCTCCTGGCAGGACCTGTGACCCTGTGGAGAGAGGTGTTGAAGAATGGTTAGCAGAGCAAGGCCACGGATAATTAGAGGCCCGATACCAGGTGCTAGCAGCCTACGCGCTGCTAAGATAAGCTGTCCTTGGGACAGCAGTAAGCACGGATACAGGCCAAAGATAAAAAGAACTTGTAGTTAATAGAGCGTAGCAGTAGCACATATACAAAGTTTTCCGCATGCCAAGAGGAGGAACCTTCTCACGCTTGATATAGCCAAGCAAGTATAGATGAGTAGTGTATGCTAACCAATTATAATTTGACAAGTATGCTGAACGCTTCGGGCAAAAGTATAAGAACGGATGTTATGAGCAATAAAGTTGAACAATGTTTTACCAATCATATTCATTGATTGCATTATTGCCTCGCCGAATTCCTCCGCAGAGAGGAGCTGAGGGTGGAGCAGGATTGCCGGCAGGACCTGGTGACTCTGTGGGTGATCCAGGCTGGGGCAGGCTGTGCCTGAAGGAATGACCCCACAGGAGGTCATGGAGAGCTGCAGCCCATGGGAAGGACTCACACTGGAGCCCATGAAGGACTGTCTGCCCTGGCGGGCCCCTGTGCTACAGCAGGTGGATGGTGGGAGGAGCAGTGGAGATGAAGAAATGTGAGCAGAACATAACCCCTGTTCCCCTGTGCTGTCTGGAGGAGGAGTTTGAAGACTGGAGAGTGAAGCTGAGTTCAGGAAGAAAGGACTGGTGGAGGGAAGGTGCTTTTAGATTATTTCTTACTTCCTGTTATCATACTCTGATTACTTGTCGCAAATTAAACTGATTTCCCCAAGCAGAGTCTGTTTTGGCCATGACAGCCATGGCTTCCTGTACTTACCTCCATTCTTTTGCTGTATTTTTCTCCCTTCCTGTCCATTTGAGGAGGGGGCTGATGAAGCAGCTTGGGTGGGCTCATGGCATCCCTCTCCAGTGCATTTTGTCCAATGTATTTTTTTTTTAAATCAGAATTTGCAATTTCCCCTTCTGACAAGAAAGAGAAGGGACAGAAAACAGTTCATTCTGTAACATATGAATTCTGTGCTCTCTTTAACTTATCCCTGATGGTGCAGGATGAAAGACTGGGATGTGGAGGGAAGTTTGCACCAGTGTGAGCTCATTAGACAAATATTTGCACAAGTGTGTGGATCCACTTGTGAAGTGAAGTAGGCTGGAGCTGAGGTTTCAACCATCAGGGTCTCTTTGCTTTCCATAGAATCATGAATTCTTTAAGTTGGAAAAGTCCTTCAAGATCCTTGGGTCCAACCATTAAGCCAGTACTGACAGTTCACCTCTAAACCATGTCAGGGTGTTTTTGTCACTGTCTGTGAATGATCAGAATTTTCTCATGGAGCAGAACAAGTCTTGCTCCAGAAACCTGCTCCCAGGAACTTTAAAAGATCCTAAAGACAGCAGAATTAAAGACCAGAGATAAAGGATAATGCAGGCTTCTGCACATTCTTCCTGAAAAGTTACAGGTAGAGACAGATGCAAGGCCAAGCACCTGGTCTTAATCTGTTCAAAAGGGTTAATAGCAGGAGTCTGCTTCTGTTGCCTCTAAGAGAGACGTCTGGAGGTGCAGGCAGGACCTCGGAGGAGCCAGAAGGATGAAACATGGCTATTCCTCTGCACAGAAGTCCCTTCTCTCTGGAGAAGGTGTTGTGTAACTTGTGTTTCTTGCACTTCAGCCACACATTTTTTAAAGGCACTGCCTGTCTTTTATCTTTGTATTTTTAATAAAGAGCATATAAAAAAACCCAGCCAATGAACCCTTTTAGTCTCCATCATTGTTATCTCCATTAGATGTGTTACCTGGCTACTTAACCCACACTCTCTTTGATTCCTTTACCATTATTTTCCCTCCATTAGCCCACAATCATTCAATAACAAGCCAGAAGATGAGCTCTTATCTCCTCTTAGAGCCCAGGCAGCTTTATTGCTCTGTAGTGCATATGAGATTACTGAAATGCCCTTTTCCTCTCCAGGTTTGCTCAAGGAGCAGATTCCTGCTTGCTTAGGCAGTGATTTTCCATAACTGTGACATTCTCCAGCATTCCCATTCCTGGTTACCTCTCCCCTGCTCGTGGTTTTAGCAGCAGCTCAGCACTGCCCATGCAGAAGCCCAGAGTGACCACATGGTCCATCCTGAGGTCAGGGTTACCCCTGGAGCAGGTGGCACAGAACTGCCCAAAGGGTTCTTTTGATGGAGGGCAGAACCTGCACTTTTCTACGTCTCTTTGCTTAAGCCATCAGAAATGGAAATTTAAGATGTAATTCTTACCAGCAGGATGATCCTTCCAACTTGTTCCAGCCCCAGGCATGCTCTTTATTTCTCTTCCAGGGTGTTTTCATGCTCTCCAAGCAGAGCACAAGACTGGTGCAAAGGCAATCTCTTCCCTGAAATCTGTGCTTGGACATCAGCTGTGTGAGCCACTGCTCATTGATCATGCTCACGGCACATCTGTAGGGTGAAATTCTAGACTTGCACCTTATTTTTTAAATTTTGCTTCTTGTTCTACAAGCAGGAAGAGTTCACAATGAGGGAGAGGAACTAATCTAACCACAAAAGTTATTTCTCAATGTTAACAAATACAAACAAAACCATACCTGCCTGCTTTCTACAGATTCATCTCGCACAACTCGTTCCCTTGGCCCTCCCACCATGCTTATTTCTTCTTCATTATTTCTTCAGAACCATTTCCCTGTTTTCTTGTCAACCCTTCCATCCACCTTTACCTTCCCTCCTGTCTGTGATGAATTTCTTTTCAACATTTTCTTCTTCAGTTGAACCTAACAAGATGTGGAAAAGATGTTCCCTGCTTCCCAGGAGTAAACTCTTCTTCCTCTTGCTCCTTGAGCTGTCTGTACTGGTGCACTGTGGCCAAACTGCTCCCATTCATAATTGATAAATATCCAGACTTTGCTTCAGCATATTTAATGATCCACAGAAGATTCACCGTGCTTTTCACATTAACTGTAATTATTTTCTCACAATTACACACTAAAAAAAAGAGACAGGTAATCACTGAAATTAAATGCAATTCTGGAAAGTCTTGAATGTTCCAAACTAATGACCAGGAGAACCACAAGCTGTGCATTTCTCCTTCTGCAATCTCTTTGTTCGTTTGACCTCTTTTCTAGAAATTACTCTTAATTTCAAAATGCAGCCGTGAGTGAAAGTTTGGTTCCCATCTGTTCTTGGCTACACAGTTTCTGCTCCATGAGATCCCTTCCAGAAATGCATTAGTTATACATTCTTGCAGAGCAAATGTGGGCATTGTCTGCAGAAGCGCTTGCTGTGGCAGCCACCGGGCATTAATAAACATGACACCTCTCCTGTGCTCTTTGAGCAGGGAGGTTTCTGCGTTGTCATCCCTCAAACAGGATCCCTGTTAAACAGGTAGAGCTGTGCACTGACTATCAGGCAAAAAACATCGGCTAATGAGTGAACCAGTCTTTGGAACAGCTGGTAAAAACTGTAATGCAAATCCCAGCCCTGCATCTGAACTCAGCTGGATGCTGTCAGACAGGATTATTTATGGCACCCATTGGGAACCAGCATGAATTTAGCAACAGGAGCTGGATTTCTGAGCACAGGCCTTGTACCCCTTCATGTTTGCAGCAGAATGTGGATGAGGAATAACAGAATAATGTGATGACAGATGACTTTTCCCTTTTCTTTAGGACCCTTGTCATTGGGAGAGTTCTAGGATCACCTGCTGAATGCAGAAGAGAACCAAAGCATTTCCTCTATGGTGAGATTCCTCATTTTTTTTTCTATTTTAGAGCTATCAAGGCTTTTCACGGCCTTTTCTTTGTGCAGCGTTAGTAAAGACATGCTTGGGTCTGTATGACATCCAATGGAATGTGATTTTATCTGACATTTTGGAGGCTGCAGCTGTAGCTCCACCCTCCAGACCTGCAGCGCCTTCCAGATGGGGCTGGTAGGAGGAACAAGAAGGGTGTTCTCTAGAACGAGAAGCAGCTCTCAGAAGAGGAGGCCTTTCCAACATGACTGTCACTGTCTATAGCTGAATTCCTGAACTCAAGAGAGTGATGGGAGCTGGAAGGAGTACTGCTGTGTATTTGGCATAGTGTAGAGTTAAACTCCAAAAGAACAAGGGAGTTTTGTTCATGTTATCACATGTTACGGCCTGGAGTTCACTCATACAAAACTTCCAGGTCTCTTGTTTGTTTTAGTCTGAATTAAGGAAGAGGGAATTCATAGTTTGGAAACTCAGAGATGTGGGAAACTGAGAGATATACACAAAAATGATCCTTGACAAAGCTTTTCCTTGGGAACTGACTTTAGAAATTGGAGGTTTTTTAATGATTTGCTTAGATTATTGTCTTTTTTTCCCACCCCCAGGCATTCAGCACATGCCAGCATGGCACGGAGCCATGGTTCAGTGGACAGGTCGGGGTGTTTTTGTGAGGAGCAGCTCTCATGCTATTTTCAGTTGCATTTTATGTGTTGGTAGAATAGCAGGTGTTGATTAACAGGAGAATTCAGTTTTGATGTCTTCCAGGCTTGTGCAGACTTTCCACCTTTCATACACAGCTGAGCCCCCTTGCAGCTCTCCCTGCAGGAAACCTCCAGGTCACTTGATCCACGATTCCTCTTGGGGGCTGCACAAAAATCTCAGGGGAGCTGGGATGGACCAGCCTGGTGAAAACACCGGGGAGGTGTTTTCCTGGCTGGGTGGAGGGAGCAGCAGCAGGAGGGGTCGGTGGGGAATGCAGCACCCTCAGCTGGGTGAGTCCCACAGCTGGGGATGCAGGATGGGAGAGCCTTGCACTTACTGTCCATGTTGCTGGAAAAAATGAAGGACTGTGTGAGCTACCATGTTGCTGGACTGTTCTCCCTGGCCATGCCATGAATCTGTGACCACCAGAACCTGGGTGTCTCCATGCCTTTGCCACAGGCTGTGCTCTGCCTGCTTTGCCTGAGTCATCACTCATTCCTTGGTTTCTGCAGCAGGAAACACTGCTCTTTAACCCCATACTTTTAGCCTTTGATCCCCATTTTTTCCCAATTCTGTAAACTTCTGGACCCAATGATTTTTTTTCTACATTGTTTTTGCACTTGTGTGATTTTGAGCTGTAACCCAGGCAACTTCTTCAGCTCGGAGAGCTTTTTGAGTGGCTGACTCTCTTCAGCATTGTCTGTGCTGCACCAGGGCTTTGCAGGGTTGCAGCTCATATTACCAAGTCTATGGGATGTGTGTAGTTTATGGAGCATCCCTAGGACATTGTGGTCACAAACGTGGCTTGGTTTCCATGGTTTATAGAGGGAGCCTGGCCTGGGTTATTATTCAGAATTTCCCCATTGAGATTGTAGGGAGCTGGATCTCCACCTGTGAGTGCAAGAACAACAGTTCCTGGTGAGTTTCAGTGGGTGTTTGTATTTGTCCTTCCACAGGTTGTCTGGATATTGGAGATGGGTCCCTTTTTTGTGCAAGGTGGTCTCCACACAGGCATATAGGCATCATCTCCATAGAGACAGCTCATTGTCACAATATCTTTTTAGTTTCCTAAAACAAATCAGAAGGGATTTAAGAGGTTAAGAAAATCATCTTGATGAAATTTGTACTACTGGCTGGATATATTTCAGCTGAATGAGTTTCCTGCACAACTGAACACACTGTGTGCTTTCTGGCATAGCCACAGAGTGCTTGGCTCTCAGTCAGTACATCATAGAATCATTAAAGCTGGAAAAGATGCAGTGTTAGCAATCCATGGGAGGAGATCCCAGCCAGTGTCCAGAGCTGGCATTTTTTTTCTGCAAGTCCCATAACATTTTGTGGTTTTTAAGTTCCAGATTTTGGAGTACTAGCAGTGTACTCTCTCCCAGCTGGAAAAATCTCACCTAATTAGACATACAGGAAAGCTTCATAGGTCAAATATAGCCTAAAATTCAAAAAGGAGAAACTGCTTGCAGCCAAAACTGATAAAGCTAGCGAATACCTGTTGCAGTTCAGTAAAGTGCAGTGACTGTGTGTAGCATTACACTGGGCTTAACTCTCCCATAATGAACCATGTGCAGAATAAACATGGTCCTTGGCTCCAAACATTTTATACTTGTTTTCATTTTAACACTTATTTTAAGTTGGCACTAAGATTTTTGGCTCCTTGAGATAGTTGTGAGGGGTGATTCTTGTACCCAGAGGGAAACTGGGCTGTTGCTGACACCTGAAAGTCCTGGACTTGTTATCCTGAGATCTCATGCTGATATCTGCCATGACAAAAGCCCAGAGGCCAGGTGGTGAACAGCTTCAAACCTCTATTTGGTGTGCTAGTTCATTAGATGCACCAAGGGTTTGAAGGAAAAAAATCATTTAAAGTTGAGTAGCAGCACTGAAAAATGTCTACAGAGAGAAGAGAAATAACAGCTCCATTAATTTCTTGGGGTTTTTGTAATGAAGCTGAAGTAAAATTTAGAAATGCCATTTAGAACTGCAAAATACAAAAGTGACATTTTGAACACTGCAAAGCAAAGAAATTTGTCTCTCTGCTTTACAGAATGGAAATTTTCCCTGCCAATTCACCCATCCAGCCTTATCAGCTGATCACAAAGCATTGGCACCCCCTCTAACCCAGACACCGGAGCCAGTCCTGCTGTTGTGGGATGTGGTGGTGATTTATAGTCTTGCCCATAGAGATGAGGATCCTCAGTGTGGCCACATGAAACAAACCTCACAACAGTGTGGCCGCCCCCTTCACCCCATCGTGTGCAAAAGCCCCTCCCCTGTGAGTGGGCAGGGGGTGACAGGTTCAGGTGACAACAGCAGTGGCATTGCCCTTTCTGAGGAGCCACCCTCAGCCTTCTCTGAAGCACACAGGCCTCCACAAGGAATATTTATGGCTTAGGATTCATTTGGGGTTGCCTAGTAAAATGCCACCCGAATCCTTCAGCCCTTTCTTCAAGAAATTTCTTTTCCCTGTTCACTCCCCAGACCCTGTTTCCCTTATCAGCACAACAGGTGGGTGGAGCTGCTCTTCCAACATAAAAGAGGGAGAAGGAAACCATTTAAAAGCAACCCAGGCATAAAAACGATGTGATCAGAGGCTGCCAGGAGGGGAAGGGCTCTTCTTCATCACGGCAGTGTGGGAGGTCAGCTGGTCAAACATTTCAACAAGAGTTGATGGTACCAGGAAGATCAGACAGAGGGAAAAATAAGACTTCCCAGTTCTATCTGGTCAATTTTTTTCACAACTGTAAGTGGGAAGGTTTTTTGTGAAGGGCAGGAAATTAAATATTTCATCCTTTGACCCTCTCTTTTGTAGATTTCTGTCAGTGAAGTGAGATGCAAGGGAGTAACCACGACAGAAAAGTGGCATGATATGATGGTTTTGAAACTCCTGAACTCTGTATTTAGTGTGGCAACTGTGCTTTCAGCCTCAGCCAGGGCAGGACAGAAAACAGATCCTTGCAGAAGTGATCTGGGAATTGTGAATTGGACTGTAGGTGGAAGTGAAGTCAAGCTTAGAGTCATAGAATTGGTTAGGTTGGGAAAGACCTTTAAGATCATTGAGTCCAACCTCTAACTCAGCACTGCCAAGTCCACCACCAAAACATGTCCCAAAGTGAGACATGTTCATGTTTTTGGAACAGTTCCAGGGTTGGTGACTCCACTTGACCCTGAGCAGCCTGTTCCAATGCTTCACAATCTTCTTGGTAAAGAATTTTTTCCTAACATCCAACCTAAATCTCCCCTGATACAATTTGAGACCATTTTCTCTCATCCTGTCACTTTGAGCATCCCATGAGCTGTGTAAGATGGAAAACAGATTTCCTTTGCTGTGGAAGTGTGTTGGGAAGAATCGCTGCAGAGGGGGTTGGGAACTTCACTGTTATGTCCATGACTTGTGTGAGGAAAAAAACAATCAGATTTTGCCCAAGTATTTAATTTTTTGCTAAACTGTCCCATGTAGGACTCTTAATATCAAAAGAATCACCAGGAGGAGTTGCTACAGGTGTTACATGTGTTACACCATAAAATATTGGAACTTTACCCCAATTCTGTCCCTTGCTGATTTCTGCTCAAGTCATTGGCATTTTTCCTCCTGGTGTCAGAGTGGCTGAAGGGATTCAGCGGAAGAAAGCAGCTCAATAAAGGAATAAACCCAGGCAGGTTGTTAGAGATATGATGGGCTTCTCTGGGTAGGAAAGTCAAGGCTTCCAGGGCTGTGCACTGGCAATACCAGTGGTACAGCACAGGCTGGGGGTGATTTTCTCTGAGGGGGGTTAAACCTCTTCGGAAGGGAGATGTTTAATCAGCACCTTTAACGCTAGGCAATGTTGCAGGTGATTAAGCAGGAGCTTGTATTCGTAAAAGCAAATGTGAAATCACTCAGGAGTGCCAGCAGCTTGGGATGAGATTTGCAGAGCATAGTACCAGAGGGAGCCTGCGTGGGTGATGGGAAGCAAGCCAGGTAGTAAAGAAAGCTTTAATGTCCCCTGCCATCCTGTGTGCCTCTGAGACTGGGGTTTGGGACCAAGCGCTGGCTGAACAGGAAGCAGTGAAGTTCTTTGTGGTTGCTGGTTCACTCCTACACTCAGCAGAGCTGGATGTCTCTGTGCATAAACGTGGTGACATCAGGGACTGTGCCTCTGCTTCTGCCTTGCCTCCCATGCAGGACCCCTCAGTTATATACCACTTAAATAAAGAGAGGTCATGGGTGAGACAGCAGAAGTAGCCAGCTTTCTAAGGAGAATTGTGAGCTAGCCAAGGCAGAGCATGAAATAGAAAAGGTCACAATTTTGGACATGGCTAAAAAGGATTTAAAGCCCAGAGACTTCGCCAAAGGAGATAAAACCAGGTCTCTGTTTAGAGGATTCAGTTTTCCTTGAAATGCAAAACATTGGGGTAGGATCTTTCCATGAACAGCAAATGCTGAACACGGTGGGAGCCCACCAGCAAATCTCACCTTTAGAAACAGCAAATCAGCTCAAAAAACAAACAAATAAACAAAAAAACCCACAAAAAACCCGAACAAAAACCCCAAAACAAACAAACAAAAAAACCCACCAACCCAACGACAACAACCCACAACCTGCTATAGAGATTTTCCATGAAACAGAGGAAAGCATGGAGCTATTGGCTAACCTGGGACTTACTGGCAGATGTGCAGGGTAGCACAGAAGGCAAAAATCCATCATCAGAAAAGACTCAGTGGGGGCCAGGGGCTGGGCAATGCAGTTGGGCCAGTTGGTATAATTGGCAGAGGTGTGACTTTCACAGCAGTTCTGTGGGGCTGCAGAAAACTTTGAGTTGGAAAGGAGCTCCAGCAATTGGGAGTCAGGTCAGGTTTCCTTCAACTTCTCGCCACTCCCATTTGTATAACACAGGATCTCCAAGAGTTTGGAGGAAGCACAGCAGGAGGTGCTTCTTTCCATTTTCTTACTCTGACCTTTGCTAGAAAGCAAGAGGTTGGTAGAGCATGAGCTCCCTGTGCTGCTGGGTTTAATATGCATGAGGAAAAAATTGATCCTCAGCTGCCTCATGACGTTATGGGATTCTGAGTAAAAGACATAAATCCAGCCTGCAAGATGAGGGAAATAAGTGATTATGGGAGAGAAAAGAAAAAAAAAAGAAAAAAAAAAGAGGGAGGCAGTTGAGCTAACTGCAAGCACAATGGAAAAACTGGCAAGAAAAAGGGTTACCACAAATATAAGACTACCCAGGATAAATTAAAAATTTAATCAAAAACTGAAATGACTCCTCTGCTCTCTGAAAGATGGACACTGAACTGAAGGGGCTGATGGTGGTGGTAGAAATATCACCCCTCCACATCTCATTTCCATCTGTGTGGGTTAACAACAACAGGAATTTGGTTCCTTTCATAATCAGATGTGTGGTGGATCCCAGATGAGCCATCTCTGAGATGAGCTGAGCTGTGGAGGTCAGTGAACAGCCACCTCTGTTGTGTCCACAGGTGATATGAGGGACAGGTCTGCCACCCCAAAAGATGTGGGGATTCAGCAAGGACCCTGGCTCTGCAAAATGATTGGGCAAGTCTTCTCTGGGGATTTCATTCAGGCCAATATGGGATACTTGAGAGGTGTCCTGGAGGTTTGTCTGTTGCATTTGCTGTTTGAGATGTGGCCTGGTTGGTTTGCAGGGAAGTTTTTTTGCAGAAGAAGATGCAACAGCCTGGAGCTGCATTTTGGGAAGAGAAGATGTGTTTGGATCTGTCTGTATGTGAGGCAGGGCAGAGATCATGAGCTCAGTGTCGATTGTGGGTGAAATCAGGTTGGTGGGAGAAGAAATGGGGTAAGGATGAAGCTGAGCTCCCACTGTTACCACTAAACACTTGAAATCTTGTCCAGCACTTGCTAAGGATCCTCAGGTCCACAACACGTTCTGATCTGAATTTGGGAGATGCTCTTTGATGTGGACACAACTTTGTTCAATACAAGCTGTACTGAGCTGCTTCTACCAAAAAAAAAAAAAAAAAAAAAAAAAAAAAAAAAAAAAAATTATACCTGGGGGAAGCAGATGGCAGCATACAAAATTAAGTAACTTTTAAGATTCTTAGCACAGACATATAACTCCCTGGAGACCATAGAAGGTTGGGTTTTGGCTTTTCTGTATTAAATTTTAAATATTGCAACTAGAAGTAAATCCAGAGGATAAGGGGAAACTGCCTTTGGAGCAGAAAAAAGCCTGCAGTGCCTTGAAATGATGGCTTTGAGCCTGTGCATTGTTCCTGGCACATTTGGGAAGCTCGTGGAGAAAGCATAGCAAAGCATGCCTATTGAATTTCAGACAAATGTAAAGCACCTAAATCCTTCTCAATTTATTGATTGAAAATACCTTCTACCTTTTCTGCATATTGAACCCTCTATAAAACCCAGTTATAGAAACACTAGTTGGAAGTAACTGGATTTGCCTGCTGGATGCTTTGATGTGCAGGATTTGAGTGCTTTGGAGGGGATTGAGTAAGTGTCTCAACATGCAAAACCAGCACAGATATACCTGACAGGATCAACTGAGAGGTACTGCAAATAGAAATTTCAATAGAGAGATAACAGTGACACTAAGACAGTCACAGATACAATGGGCATAATCCAAAAGTATTCCCCAAAGTGGAGATTTGAGCTTAGATAGTGGGTATTTTCTAAATGATCACTGTCTGCTTGGTTTAACAAATGAGACTTTTATTCCCTTCATTGATTTTACATGGGCAGAGAGTGATAGGACAAGGGGGGGACGGTTTTAAAACAAAAGAGAAGAGATTTAGATTAGATGTTCAGAAGAAATTCTTCAGTCAGAGAGTGGTGAGGCCCTGGCACAGGTTTCCCAGAGAAGCTGTGGGTGTTCCATCCCTGGCAGGGTTCAAGACCAGGCTGGATGGGGCTTTGAGCACCCTGGTCTGGTGGAAGGTGTCCCTGCTCACAGCAGAGGCATTGGAAATAGATGGTCTAAAGTTCCTTCCAACCTAAGCCATTCTGTGATTCCACATTTTCATCTGTAATTAACTTTTTTTTAAAATCCTTCTCAAGCCATATATTGAGTTCCCAGTTCTTGAAAGGCCACATGTCCATGCTCTCTTGGGTGAGTTTGATTCTTGCACTAGGACATATTCAAACATTCACAGCCAGAAGCATCTTCTGTCCCTTTACTGGCTGTAAGCTTGAGATTTGGCTTCTTTCCCCAAATTAAACTTTGTTGCTTTTTAATGGCTCCTTCACTTCTTCCAGAGCAGTTGAATTTGGAACCCTGAGGTCCAGACAAAAACCCATCTGCACATCACCAGGCTGCAAACACAGGGCTGGTTTTTATTATTTACAAGTGTCAATAGCATGGGAGTGTTTTCTAAACCACCAAGTGAAGAGCTCCCACAGCAGCTGGGCAGTGCTGCATGGAAGCAGTAATGGACATTACCATGTATCTTGTTCTGAGCTTTATGGACTTTGCACTGCTTTCAAGGCAGCCCTCCCTCCTGTCAAAAAAACAGATTTGGGGAATCAATCTGTGCTTAAAGAGCCATTCAGAGGAGAGGAGTTAAATGCTGCACTGGGTTTCTGAAATGCCAGGAATATTCTCAGGCACTGCTTCATATGACAGGCTAAAAAAGGTATTATTTAAAGTATAGTTGGTTAAAATAATGGATGTTCAGCACTATGAAATACCCCCCAGCCTATCTTATCCAAGATTTTTTCGTAAAAGCTTTTCACATAACAGGCAGAGCCTGCCTTGGTATCTTCAATAGCTGCTTTTAAATTGCCTGCAAACTGTGAACAAAGCGGAGACAGCATGTGAAAACCCACACATTCCTTACTACAGAGGATTTCCTGCCTTTTCTGTCAGAAGATAACTACTACTATGAGCAGTTCTGGACAAGAAATCACAGCCCTGAAGCAAGCAGTGGGATACCAGGACAAGTTGAGTGTAATGTGTGGAGTGATCTCACTTTGTGACACGTATCCAACCTCTCCAAAATGCTTTGTGGGGACTGACTGAACCTGTTGAAGGGGCTGCCGTGGTGTAGAGAGGCTATTTCATGTCCCCTCCTGCAGTGACACCTCTCATTCACCAGGTGGGCTAGAGGACTGTGAGCAATACGAACCCTTGCTGTGTGATGTGCCATTTGCAAACAGGAATGCCACCTAGAAACGAGGGAAAAAAAAAGAAAAAAATGCTTTATTTACCTAGAGCTTGTGTATGTGGACTGAAAATACATGAGCAAGCCAGTATGAAAACTCAGCTGCAGGTGTGTGGAGATTTCCTTGCCCGTAGAGGAAGGCAATGCACACAATGGTCCACAACCTCAGTCCACCAAGCTCTTTCCAGCTGAACCAGCCCTGCTTCTTCTTTCCTGCTGCTGCAGCAGGAGCTGCTGTATCCCAGGGTTTCCCTGGAGAATGCAGAGCAGGAGGCAAAGCTGCCTGGCACATCTGTAGATGTGGAACAGCCCTCCTGGCCCTGATTGTGTTTATGACACACAAGCACGTGTTGTGCCCCTCTGTGGTCAGTCTTTTCCCAGAGGGGACACAGGAGCTGGTTTTCCTTGTGGGATGGAGACAGAGGAGCATGCTGCTGCCTTCCTCTGAGAGCTCCATGGTGCCAAGGCACCATAAACAGCTTTGTGCTGCTCTTACTCTGCACTTCTCTCACCATGGAAAGAGATGCCATAAACGTGTTAAAAAAAAAAGAAAAAAGAAAAAAGAAAAAAGGAAAAAAAGGATAACTCTTTAGGAGAATGGGTAGTGGGAATTGCTTCTGTCCCTCCTCAGGCAACAAATTTGATTGTTGCTGTGAGGAAGCCACTTTGCAAAAGCAGAGTGTAGCTGAGAAACATCAAACAACTTGAAAGCAAGAGGTGTCTCTGAAGAGCCTTTCCTACCTCTGCCAGCACTGAGATTTGGACTGAAAACCCCAGCACTGACAAGCTACTCTGCTCCAGTTTGCTCTGCTTGGTCATGTTTGTGTTAAAACTGATTTGTTAGCTCGTTCTTCTTTTTTAAAAAACCACATTTTTCACATGACCTGGATAAAATCCCAGTAAATGTTATGGCCCCCGAATTGCTGGTGTGTGTTGGGAATTGCTGCTATGAAAAGGCAAAGCAGCAGAGTGTGGATCTCAGGACACTTTACAAGCAGGAGGAGTCCCATTCCCAGGCAGTCCTGTGAGGAACAGGCTGTTGAGAACAGAACATGGGCTATGTTCTGCCAGTGTGCTGGTCCTAAGGACAGCAGCAAGGACATGGTGATCCTACAGATCATCCAGTCCAACTGCTGATGCCTTGAAAAGCTACCTGGAACAGAGGTTAGACAGTTTTAAAGGAATAAAGTAGGTATTTATTAAAAAGGCCTTCGAAGGATACACCCTGGGCACTACAAGAGCCTGGCTGTGGCTCCACCCAAAGTGGACGGCAGATCACATGTTGTACTTTTATTAGTTTTATATGTCCCACTTTTAAAAGTTTTGGTCCATTTACATATTTGGGTTCATTGTCCAATTACAACTTCAGGTTATAAAGTCCCATCCTCCCAGTTTGGTCTCCTCAGTTTGATGTCGTTTACACTTTTTGGGCCCGAAGCTGCAACGGTGTCCTTGGTTCTCAGGTTTTCTCGGCTGGAAAAGGAACTAAACTGTGAAGAGAACTTGCTAACCCTCTATATGAAGTTCAGAGTTACATACTAATGCCATGCAGAATCAGGAAAATATGAAAGCTAAAACTTAAGGCATCATTGCCTGTCTCTTTCAGAGATCACCAGTTTGAAGGAAATTGTTAAAGTCATTGTCCAAATGCTTCCTAAACACTGACAGGCTGGGGGAACTGACCATCTCTTTAGCAGCCTGTTCCACTGTCCAACCACCCTCTCTGTACAGAAATGCTTCCTAACATCAAGTCTATTTCCCTTCTCAGGATCCACAGCTGAAGATCACACCTTTCACAGGAGAGTAAGTTATGAACCAGTGTCCTCTGTTCTGCACCAGAGGTACTCTGCCCCCCATTCTTCCTCATCCTCTTCATCCTCTGCAGATTCTGCAGAATTAATGCACTTGCATAACTCCAAGGTTTCTGGTCTCCTCACAGGGACCTGGAGATAGCCTTGCCATTTGTGTAAAACATTAAAGTGAATGTAATCTTTCTTTTTTAATCTGAAAATTCAGATTAAGAAAGAAAAAAGAAGAAATGGAGATTCTGAAATGTTCCTTAGCTCCACTACTGCTCCACTACCAGCTCAGAGTGCTGAGGAACAGGACTGTAACCAGCATCCACCCAGCTGTCTGTGGGTGGCCCAGACTTCCTTGACTGTTCAACTAAATAATTTGGTGCTTTAATTTCAATCTGATTAGCAGCATTCTACCCCTCAAATGGTTGCTTATTGCAGTTAATTTTAGAGTATGATAATTCAAGAAAGAAGAAACTTTTATCATAAATAACTACTACTTTAAGGAAAACTCAACTGAAATGTACTCTGGAATATCTCTTTGATGTTTAATTTTTCTGAAATATGTTGTGGAATTAGAATGTATTACAAAATGCAAATGAGTTCACTTGGAGACAAAATAATTGCAAGTGTATTGAGAAAGATGGTGTAGACAGGATCTCCTAAATGGAAAAGTCTTCTTGATGAAGATTTTATATTGGAACAGGAAAGGAGAGCTGAAGACCCAGACTTAAACAGCAACTCACTGCTTAACTGAAGAAAAGCATTCTTTTCGTAGATATACTGTATACATTAGAGACTCCCTAATATCTGATGCCTCTATTTTCATTTGTGCTCCTTAGGCATCAGTGATCACTTTATATATGCAGTATAGAGGAGAAATGCAATTGAAAATGCCAGGAAATTAGGTTCAAGATACTTTATTATTTGTAAAAGTAATTAGAAATCTATACTTGGTGTGATTTAGGTCTGATAATGACCTAAGCGAATGCTGCTGAATATTTCCAGACAGGCTTATGAATCTGTAAAGTTCATGCTTCTTCAGGGACAGCCTGGGAACATAGCACATATCCATCTTGACTTTTTCTCCTCATTTAAACAAAAAACACCATTACAGATCAAGATACTTTCCTGCTTTCACATAAAATTCAGCTTCTGGTTCCTCCATATTGTGTGTAACTTACCTAATATCTGATGAATGAGATATTTATAGTTTTTGTCACTTCTCTAACTGGTGACAACTTTCAGCACTCTGAGCCAGCCACGTAGACCCTGCATGCAGATAAAATTATGGCCACCAGCCAGATCTCCAGGCACATTCCCAGTGTCCAGGCAGGTCCATGGCAAGGTGAGGGGCAGCCTGGGATAATAGACATGGCTGGAGAGGAAGCTGCAGATCCTGTGTCCCTCACTGAGACCCTGGCCAGGGAAAAACGGAGGGTTTCCAAATGCAGACTCACCTAGGGGATGTGTCTCTCACAAAAAACTCATGTTTCCTGGTGTTGTCCAAATTTGTGTCTATTGTTAAAGCCACAGCTGCTGCTGCTTCCTCAGGAGAGTAGCTCTTCCAAAGAATAGTGGAAGGAATTGTTACTTTTTCCAAAACTTCGTTTTTCCTCTCTCATTAGTTTCATCTTTAGCTCATTTTTTAGACCATTTTATGACTTCATGGCCAGAAAGACCCCACAGCTGGGGAGGTCCAGGAGCATCTCGGATACACCTCCATGGTTATGAATTCAGTCCTGGCATCAGGAAGCAGTTAAGGGGGGAAAGAGGTGGTCCCTGTTACCTCAATATATAATTTTTCTCTTAATTTTTATTTTTTTTAATTTTTTTTTTTAATCAGTGAGTTGACCTGCCAGTTTTCATCCATATGCCAGGTAGTTACTGACTCTATCAAGGCACTTTTGCTTAATCCAACCAGACAGGCATCCTTTGGGTAATTTGTGGGAAGTGCAGCCAAGGCTCAGTGATTAATTCTTCTAAATGACAAGCAAGCTGTAAACAAGTTTCCTTGGCTCCTGCTCTGCAATGAACATCCCCAAATCTTTGAGTTGTTTTTTTTTTTTTTTTTTTTCTGGTAATTTTCTTAACCACAGCTAAATTTTGGCAGCAATCTGCATTCTGACATCTGGACTTGGATTAGTATCACTTCTGTAACTTTCCTACCAGGATGAGGAACAGTTTGTGGACCAAGGAGGGTTTGCTCTGGGCCTTGAAGTGATGTTCCAAGCATGGGTGAGATCCTGGCAGTCTTCAGGTCCTTGATATCAGGCTCAAGCACTGCCCAAATCCAAATATTGGCGTAATGTGGGAGGTTTTTTCCTCCTGCCATTAATATGGGTGTTTTTTGCATTCACTGCAGTTTTCTCAATGCCTATCATCGACCATTTTGATCAAGAGAGAGGTTTACTGTGGGAGTCTGAGGCTGCATTAATGTTAATGTCAGCATCTCAGATTTTGGCTTCAGGGCAGTCATTTTTAAACATGAGGAAGAGGCAGGATCGAAGTATTTAAGGCAGCTAAATTCAGAACTCAGGCAGAAGCTGGAGAAATAATCCCAGATCTCTGAGTGACTATTGGTCAAGGTGCCCTCTCATTATCATTTTTATAGGTTTCCACCCTTGTTTTGTTCATCAGCCTCAGGCCTTCTGCTTCTTCTGGTCAGAATCTCTAAGGAAAAAAAAAAAGATTTTTTTCTTCCAAGCAATGGTAAGCTGCTTGGTTAACTCTTCCCACAGTTAACAGCTTTGGAAAAGTTTAGCTTCTTTGTATGTGGCTGAATTTCACTTTGATTCCTGCTGAGGAGGGTCCCTATTGTCATTGTCCATGTGAGACAGAAAACAGGAGCATGGAAATCAGGCAGTGGGAGAAGCTCTGATCTCTGGTGTCCTAGAGGAAAGTGATGGCAAGAGCCTCATGAAGCTCCACAGTGTTCCTCAGGGAGGTGGTTTTTTTTCCTCTATCCACTTCATCTCTTGGCATGCAAACACGGCTTCCAAACCACAGCACAGCAGTGAATCCTCCATTCAAACCCAGAGCTTGTGGCTTGCAAACAAGATCTTGTGGTGGGAGACACACCAGGGAGGGCCATGCAGGTACTCAGGAGTCAGGGAATGTGCTGCTCCATGGTGCTACACTTGAGCATTACATGCTGGGATGAAATTTTGAGTTTAGCGATTCCACTTTGTATAATTCAAGGAGATGTAAACAGTTCAACTCTGCTAAACAGCACACGTGCTGTGATTTGTCTCCATACCAAGACTTCAGCTTGTTTCCCACTGAAACCCAGCACTAGCCCAGAGCAGCAACAAAGATAAACTCAGCACTGACCTCTGAACTCAGGACCTTAACTAAACTGCTGCAAACTCATTTAACTCATTTAACCTCCTTTTTTTTTTTTTTTTTTTTTTTTCCCTCCCCTCCCCAAGAAAATCTCTTTTCGTGAGCCTGCTCAGTTATGGTGGCTTTCCTTTCCATTTAGCCCAAAGGTGATGTCCTGAAGGTTCTTGCACAAACAGTGTCCACAACTGTCTTACCTGCTGCAGAGCTGCTCTGCTCTGACTGCCCACACAGGGCTGTTCTCTTGTCCCAGCCCTTTTCCAGTTGGATTTATAAAATGGCAGGAGATTTTTTTGCACCCATATCTCTGATATCTAGAGAATGTTTTGAGATCTCAGAGAAACTAAAGAAATTCAATTGGACATTTCCATTCTAAGATGCTTTGAAAATATGAGCCCAAGTGTTCAGGTCCCTCCAAATTGTCTTTTGCTGTTTTTTGAAAATGTAAATATTGACTTCAGAACAACTTTCTAGTGCTCCTGTCACTGCTGCCAATATTTATTTTCTGCCGATTTAGCCTCAGAAACCAGAATACCATTCCAGGAGCTCTGACTACATTTCTCTGACTTTTCACAGCAGCACATTTTGTGGTGAGCAGCCAAGTGCTGATTTCAAAGGAGCCTGGCACAGCAGCAGACCAAAGCTCTCACCTCTCCTCCACCATTCACCATGACCATGTTGCAGGGCTACCCACAGAGCTGTGCCCCCTCACGGTGTATATACGGGTCTAAAACAAATGTTTCCAAGCTTGGATGAGGAGCTCCTATGTCTCTGAGCATTAAGGTGCCCTGGCATTGGGGCTCACTCACCCTGTGGCTGCTGTGTGAGTAGGACCAGGCTCCACCAGGGTGAGTGTCCAAGCTGGGATCACCCACTGACAAGTTATTTCTATCCCATAAAACCACCACTTCCCTCCCTGGGATGGATTCACTGTCCTCCTCTGTGTTTCAAGGGGCCAATCTGGTCAACCCTTACAACTTCCCTCTTTCTTCTGCCTACTGCCACCTTTTCCCATTTTTCCTCACTTTAAAGGGCTATGGGGATGAGTGGGTTCCAAAAGAACATGTGTAATAAAATATGGAATGATGACCCCGTGGAGTAGGAGTGTGGGACCAGCCATGCTCAGAGATCTTGTTTTGGTGCTTTGTTTCAGCCAAACATTGCTTCCCACACAGATGAACAACACAGCTAACATGCAAAAATTGTCTTCAGAAATACAAAAGGTCATCTGATACGTGGGTCAGAAGAGGACAAATCATATTCTGTAAGACTGCAGAGCTTGCTGGAGCATCACTTCCAACTTCCAAAGCGCAAGCCGGAAAATATCCTCCAAGAGCGACCCTCCCCTGTACTGAGATGTTACTGCTCAGTGTCAGCCTGTGCTCCAGAGAGGCACAGAGAGCCAACTGTGACCTTTGGGCAGCAGGAACTCACCACTTCCATTACTGTGTGGCGTTGCTGTGCCCCTTCCCTGCTGGTCTGGCTGAGGGACAGGTCTGAGGCAGCACCGAGGGGAGGTTTCAGCGCTGTGAGTGCCGGCACAGGAACTCACGCGTCTCCCGTGGGGGAAACCTGAGCTGCAAACGCCAGGAGTGTTTTGTTCTCCCGCACTGCCAGTCCCACCCCGCTCACCAGAACCTGTCTGCACTGAGAGCTCTTCCTCTCAGCCTTTCTTTCATCTTGCACCTCCCATAAATCCTTTTGGAATCTGCAGCAGGGGAGCAGCAAAAAACCTGAGCTGGGATCACAGCCCTTTGAAGGGAAGGATTTTACAACAGGTAGTAAAAGATAAAGGGGATGGGGTGTGTGTGCGCAGATCAAAGGCAGGATCCATGCTGCCTGTCTGTGTGCCCTGGGCATCTGTCTGCAGTGCTTAAACACTGGCTGGTGCTTAGGAATTTCTGGGGTATCCATATCTGCTTCAGCAGCAGTGGAAGGGAGCTCAGGGGAGCAGCCCATGTCAACGGCCAGAGGGGAACAGCAGAGCCTCCAGGAACCTTCTGAAGAGCAAGTCGTGGCCAGAAACCTGGCACTTGAAGCTACATATAAATATTTTCTGTATTAACCTCATGGAAAGTGAGAAACAACCTCTCCCCTCTTTCAACAGCATTCCCAAACTGCCTTCAACAGCATCTCAGTGATGGTGGGCACCTCTGTGGGAATGGGGACAGGGATGAGCTGAAGCCAGGAGTGTGGACCCGATATTTTCTGAGCCTGAGAATTGCTAGCTCTTCCCAAGGGAAACTTTTCAACAGTTTTCTTTTTCCCAAAACAACCTTGTGTAAACAATATTCCTTTCCCATAACAACAGGTGTTGTTTGCTATTTCTGTTACTTAGCCAATGGAAGAGGTGTCAGCCCTATGGACCAATAACGTGCCCTCTTAGTGCAGCATGTTATAAAAGGGCTGAACGAACTGTAAATAAAACCTTCTGGTTTCTACTGCCTTCTGACTGGAGTCAAGCATCTTTATTTCGTGTCCTGTTGCAACACAGGAGGGTCAGGGTTGGGGTGGGGACCCAAATGGAGCCTGTGGAGAGGCAAAGGCAGGGCAGCACCCTGAGAAAAGCACCAACCCAGAGGACAGTGCTGTGTCTTCAGGCCACAGAATGAGCAATTAGGTGGTCCTTGCTTAAGCCAGACATCTTCTACCTTCTTGCAGTGCAGAATTGCTTGGGAATGACCTGACAATATTTAAGAAATGCAAAGTGTTACCAACAGAACAATGCTTATCTGGGTGGTGACTTCTTGCTGTTTACCTGAAGAATTTTGAAAAACCGAATAGGAACCACATGGGACCTGTTTAAAACTCATCAATAACAGGTATGTTTTGAAGTGCTGTTCAATGGGCCAGGTGGATCCATGGTTCACTTCTTGAGCAGATTCTCAAAAATCCAGCTGACAAATCCAACGTCCATTTCCACTGAATTTTGACGGGCTAAAAAGCAGTGGCTCTGGCATCTTTAGGGTGAGTGCTTCGACATGAAACTGTGGGTTAGAAGTTCAGTCTGTTGCTTTGTCTCCAGGACTGAAAATATATGTAATGCTTGCGGTTGCAAGTGGTAAAGCTTTTGGTGTGTAGCACCCAACTGCAAGAGAGTGATTTCCTGTGGAGACCACAGTAGCCAGCACTTGAAACGACATCAGTGTTTTTTCCTTCGGACATTCATGTGCTTACTTACAAAGAATGGCCAGTAGATTTGGCCAGAATGGCCAAAGAAACAGTGTTTCAACCTGTTAAAAAACCACACATTTCCCCATTTTCTGGCAACGTAGCTATAGTAGAACTACATTGATCTAGATAAAATTCATGCTGTTGTGCACAGATTTTATGAACCAGCTCCAAGGAGTTATTTGGGTAACAAGATATTGGGCTAAAGAAGAAAGTCTCACTGTGCTCTCTCTCATTTCGCCGAAAAAAGAAACCCACATAATTATTTCCTGAGCTTTTCTCAGAACTGTAGTTTATATCATCTAAGACTTGTCTTAGATGAAGAGGTGCTTGTATTTCCCACACCCTCTCACTAACAGGTTTGTGGAGTGCTTTTTCACACCCATGATGTGCTGGATCATCCTCAAGTGATAACCCCTGTTCACACACCTGGGCTCTGTCTCTTTTCAAAGCCCATTTTAACTTTCTCAAGCAGAGGCACCAAGTAACAAGAACAGAGAAGGGTTGCAAAAAACTCTTCCCGTCAGATCTTCCTTCACTTCCAGGAGCCAGCATGAGACCCACACAACTGTGAGAGAAGGTGCCCCACAGCTGCCAGGCACATGGGGCGGCCTCCTTGGCAGTGCATGGGGATGGTTGAGTATTTTTGATCCCCACAAGGCATGTGGAGGAAGAGGAGTCTGAGCACAGAGCAGCAAACTGGCAGCTTGTCACCTCCCCAGACAGATGAGCCTTAGGGTGGCAATGCAGAGAGGTGCTGCCACATCAGCCACAGCTGAACATCACTGTCTGTCACCTCCACACTCCTGACTTCTCTTGAATCTTCAAACCACTGTCTTTCCCCAGAAATGCCAGTCAAAGGAATGGTTGGAGGAGAGTTGTTTAAGTTGTGGGCAAAACTCCTCATTCTTCATTAGCTTCCCCCCGGCAAGTCAGACACACACATAATACACCCACACACACCACCAAACAACTTCCACACAACTCACAGCGTTTTTTTAACTAAAGGAAGAAAAGAAGGAAAAAGAAGCTATTACATGTTTTACTACTTCAAATACTTGTGAGACTTGTAGCTACAAGAATTCTCCTGATGATCCCTCAAGGCAGTAAGAAAAAAGAGACAACTTTTTTTTCCCTATTTGAAAAGGAATATAGAAAAATTTTTCATTAATTCCTAGAACACTGTAAGTCAGAGTAGAGACTACATCCCTGCCTCCCACATGCAATCAGACACAGGAACAATACACTTCATTTAATTGCAGGAGAGGGTATGAATGTGAAGAGACAAAGCTATCTGTCACATTGCAGTCCAAATTAATGAAGCCCCTGAAAGCTTTTCTCTCCTGTTAGTCCAAAGCTAAAGATGATTTTAAAAGGTGCAGTGGTGCCCAGTGACAGGGTCAGAGGCAATGGGGACAAATGAAAACAGAGGTAATTACCCCTGAACATCAGGAAACATGTTTTTGTTGAGGATGCCTGAGCACTTGCACAGGTTGCCCAGGGCAGGTGTGGAGTCTCCATCCTTGGAGACATCCAAAAGCCACCTGGACATGGCCCTGGGCAAGCAGCTCTAGGTGAGCAGGGGGATGAACCAGGTGACTTCTACCCAACCTCAGCTACTCTGTGAACTCTAGGTCCCATTTCTTAACTTTGTCTGTAGCAATCCCTGTCTAGAACATCAACCCATCATGCATAATGATTAATAAAATAGCTCTCATTCCTGAAGGATCAGAGGGATTACCAAAACATTTTGCTAATCTCCTCCAGGAAGAGCTCAGAAAATGTTTTATCTCCTCAAATCACATATAATCGAAGCAATAAAAAAATTCAACAAACTATCAGAATTTTCCTTGGTGAAAATCAGTTTATTTTCATTCACCTTTCCTTTTATCCTTGATCAGAGAGAGGCTTTAGTAATTAACATTTTGCTGAGAGAGGTTTTTTGTCCTTCACGCATTCATTCAGTATTTCTAGTAAGAGCAAAATAACTAAAAGCCAGTTAAAATTGTGGCTGCAGTGTGACCACTTCCCCATCCCTGGAGGTTTTCAAAGTCAGGCTGGATGGGGCATAGTGGAAAGTGTCCCTGCTAGTGGCAGGGGCCTTGGAACGAGATGATACTTAAGGTCTCTTCCAACCCAAACCATCCTATGATTCTGTGATTCTAAAAAGAAATGCATGAGTGATTTTGTGCGTGTATGTTTTGTAGGAAAAGTGTTTGTTTGTGTTGTTATTTTCCAGTGTGTTGTGCCCAAAGAGAACATGTTTTCCAGGCATGTTTAGGTATGCAGTGCTCTATGCTTGGGGAGAAAACTCAGAGCAATTGATCTGGGAAATTGCTGCATGTACGTTCCCACATGATTTCTGTGCTGCTCTGCTTGAAGGGCAAAGGACAAAAAAGGCTCCCATACTCACCTGTGCCTATAAAGTCTCCTAAAGACATTTGTGCATAAAAAAGTTGCATCTTGGCCCCATAAAATAAACCAGTCATTCTTCAGAAATAACATCACCCTACAATGTGGGTAATTCTGGTTTTCATGTCTTTTTGCTGAAGACACACCCCACTTGGGACTCCAGAAGCCAGAGCCAGGCTGGGTAGCTGTGCCTTTGAGAGGAGTAGGAGTGTTCGAGGGTTGGATAAAGCAAAGTTGGATAAAGAGAGGAGTCTGGGAATGTGCAGTGCTAATTCTGCTCCAAGGCATCTCAAAATTCAGTACAATGAGAAGAGGCCAGTGGATTTCACAGAATCGCAGATTATTCTTAGTTGGAAGGGACCCACAAGGATCATCGAGTCCAGCTCCAGCCTTGCAAAGAACCAACCCCAAAAGTCACAGCACATGCCTGGGAGTCTTGTCCAAACACTTTTTGAACTCTGTCGGACTTGTGACCACTGGTGTGGTTTAGAGGGCTGTAATAGCAGCTGTACATGGTAAGCAAGAAAGATGTTTTCCACTTACAAGGGGCTGTATGAGGCTGAACATCCAAATGCTGAACATGAACGTGCTGCTCATTTTGCACAGTATTGAGACATCTCACAAAGCTGGAGGGGACTTGCTCAGCAATAGAGTGCATTTTTCCCTTCCACTGTCAACACTTAAGGTTTGCCTTATCCAGGTTATTTAGGTGGTTTATTACCATTCAATTAAAAAAAAAAAAAGTGTCTAAGCATCCTGTCATCTCTCAGGACTACATCTGGGAACAATAACAGGGCTGTTGCTCCATTTCCCCCCTGCATGGCAGCTGGCAGAGGGAAGTGAGCAACAATCGGTGTCTTTCTGCCCTGTGCTGGCACCCTGGAGCAGATCCCAGCACACACTCAGCTCACGTCTTGCCGAACAGACTGATCTTGCCACGGAGGAGCGGGAAGGTGAGCGGGCCAGATGGTGCTTTCTACGTGCCCTGAGTGCTGTGAGGAGCAGAGTGACCTCGCTGTCCTGCTGCCGAGGCTGGCGGCGGGGCGGGCAGAGCTTTCTGTCTGCCGCCCGCAGCTCCGGCTGCCCCGGCGGCCCCGGCTCCCGTCGTGCGGGGCAGAGACACTGGAGCTCTCCTCACCCTTCTGCTGTGCCCCCAGAGCCGCCTCTCGTCTCTCCGGCGGGCTCTGGGCTTGTGCCATGGTCAGGCATCAGCTGGGGTGGAGGCTCAGCGCTCTCCATCCCCTCGGTGTCCCCGAGGCCGGGCGCGGGTCCTGCTGCGCTGCGGGTGTGTGCGAGCCCCTCCCTGAGAACGGGGTTCCTGGAAGGAATTAACGCCTCTCCCATTGACAGCCATGGAGACCGGGGCTGAGATAATTCCCCTTTTCCCTCAGCATCCCCCTCAGTGAGGATCACGCCTACTTTCTGGTTTTGAAGTGCCCAAGCCCACTGCACTTTCAGAGGCATTACCAGTGCAGCCCAGCAGCGGTTTATCACCCCATTTGATCTGGGGATTTCATAACTCATTTCGGTTATCAGGTGATTACCTTCTCCGTGGGCCCTTGAGAAGCAGCCCTGACCCTGGAAGCACCACCACGGCTCTACGGAGGGAAATGGGCTCCACCACGCCATGGAAGGACTCCTCGGGGCATCTCCAAGAGCAAGAAGGGAGCCAGGAGAAGCAGTGTGGAGTGGGAGCTGCTGCTCAGCCGGGGCTGCCAGGCAGAAGGATGAGGAACAGGGGTCTGAAAAACAGCCCAGCTGCTCCACATCCAGACGTACCATGTCCACATCCAGTGTACCCCAAAGGCCAGATGACCAGGGAGGGGCAGGAGGTGCTGCCTTGCACCTCATGCTGGGGAATCCAGGACACAATCCCTGCAGGATGGTCGCCTGTGGAATCACCAGGGGAAGGTGCTGTAGTGCACATACAGTGAGTGGGTACATGGTGTCTTGGAGGTGTGTGAGTAACAGTGGTGGAGAAGCTGATCTGATGAGCAGCAGCAGATTTGCTGTCAAATAAATTTCATTTAAAAGATTTTTGCTATATTCTGCATGCAAGCACTGGCCAATTTGATGGTTTCAGAAAGAATTTATAGCGTTTATGCTACTTACAGTGTTCTCCAGGTGCCCTAAATGCTCATTTTAATAAGAAACAGCCTTGACACTCATTTTGGTTGGCAACTATTAACAGCTTATAAAGTAGCCTGAGGGCTTTAGTCCGACTAACGTGTTCTGAAATCCCATGTAAGGCTGAGGTTTGTGCTGCAAAGCTGCGGGAAGCAGAAGAGCGTGGCTGCCTGCTGCATCACCTCTCCTCAGCACCTACCTCCCTCCTTTTTAAAAGTCTCAGAAAAGCTTAATTACTTAATACCATGGGTTCTCCGTCTCTTTTTCCATTCAAACTCCAGATATTGAGTAACCCCTTGGGTCAGCAAGTGTGCTTGCACTTTGCATCTGCTGTCTGTTTAATATTCACCCCAGCGCAGGTGATGGGCAGGTGGAAGGTCCAAGATGCACGGCAGGAGCATCCTGCTTAATGCACCTGGAAACTTTGGCATCAGGTGAGCAGCTGAGCAGAGAAAAAAACATCACAGAACTGCAGCTCCCGGGCAATTGCGTGAGAGGCTCCATATGCTCCGGTGCCCACCGAAAGAGCCATTTGGCAACGCATCAAAATTGTTCCTCCCCCTCCTCAAAGGCAAGTCTCCACTCAAACTGTGAAAATACGTGACCACATGCTCTGCTTTTCCCCTCTAAAATCTGCCTGACAGCAGCACAGGTAGCTTGTGGGGCAGGATACCAGGCTGCTAACAGATCTAGAAGGTGATCACATTAATTTTCACCATGATCTATGTGACACAGGTTCTTTGGGGTTGGAAACAGCCCTGGTTGGTCCAGCTGTGCCATGCCAGGGAGATGTTGCAGAGGCAGCACCCTGACCAATGTGTGAATGGTTTCCTGATAGCCAGAGCTCCAGAACTACACCACAGGGGAGCAGTAAAAAGGTGGGACATGTGATGGATCTAAGCAAGGTGAACCTGACCGGGCATGGTTTAAGCTTTGGGACTGCCCGATTAGGTGTCTTGTGAAGAACCAGGTGATCCAAACATTGAATCAGGCAAGAGGAAGCAGATCTTGGGGTTTTGTGGCACCTCAGCTGTTGGTTTGGCAACTTGAGCCCAGAGACAAGGAGATTTTCTTCACCCACAGAGACGCTAATTTTGAAAGGCGGCCCTCCTCTGTACCAAATGAGGCTGGTGGGACCTGTGCTTAACCACAATTTGGGGATGGAAGGGCACAAAGAAGAAGCACTGACCTCAGGCTGCAGCCCTGAACTGATGAAAAATGCAATGTTTCAGTCCAACATTTGCACAGACTAATGATCTGGTGAGCAGCAGGCCTCTGCAGCTACCAGTGGGAAAGGACTGAGCTGGGCAGAGTGGATGTCTCAGCCACGTGGGCTTTGTGTCCTCTCCCAGGAGGGCAGTCAGGGCTGGGGAACTTTTTTCCTGCAATTAGAGCTGCAGTGGAAGAGTTTTTTTACCTCTCTCTCTCCTTCCTGCAGAGATAACCAGATCCGTGGCAGTGGCTGCCTGGCCACATTTGGTCTCACCAGAAGAAGGGCAGGGACTAGAAGCAGGATTAGGAACTGTTTTGTGGGGAATGGCTCCAGCAAAAACCAAGGAGAGGGTATAGCTCGTTTTATCTTTCCCCATCCTAGTTCCTATCAGAGGGCATGGGTGGGGCAGTGTCAGCTCCAAGGATGACCCCTGGAGCTGCACCCAGCCCTGTTTGGTCCCATCCCCAGCAGCAGCAGGTCTTCAGCATCACAGAAGCTGCTGTTTCCACTGAAATGGACAAAGAAGAACAACACTGGGGGATCCAGGGAAAGGGCCCACTTGCCTTGCTTTTGAGGATGATTAGGGACAGTATTTGACTTGGCTAGCATGGAAATGACAGAATGGCAATGCTGAGGCTGACTGCCTGGCAGTGGCAAGGAGGAGGGAGGATCAAAAAGACAAGGACCTGAAGTTGCAGCCTCTCTTCTAGTGACCAGAATGAAACCCACAGCTGGACACAGCCCATGCATGGGCAAGAAATAAGCCTGAATGTTCCTGAAATGCTGAGAAGTCCCACATGTTCAGCTCCTGATATGCCCCATCACAGCCTTGTCTCTCCTCTTGCAACCAGGGCACCGTTACACTGCTCCTGGACATGTGCCTTTCCCTCACGCCAGGTTGAGATGCTCCCAACCAGTTTTCATCCTCATTTCTCTGTAGAAGTGACCTTATTTTCTGTTTTTACACCTTTCCCAGTGCATAAGTCATTAGCAAGTATTGGACAGTTGGAACCTCATATTGGTTTCTTCTTCAGTTTTTAATGGAGGCACTGAATGTTGTCAAGTCAGATTCATTACTGAGTGAATACTTTATATCACCATCAGCAATGAACCATGTGCTGCAATCAAAGACATCAATGTGATTTATTTTAATTATATTTATTTCCTGTAATTTTTTATTCACCGAGTCCTTTATTAGCTCTTCCACTTTTTTTTTGCCAGGGATCAATTTCAAGCTGTAAATCAGAAACAGTATTTGTCTTAGAAATACTTGGCTCTCCAAATTTTCCTTTTTAAAATACTGGCACAGCTCCAGCTCTCTTCAATTCTTCTGCAACTTCTTCAGCACCTCGGCGTAAGTAAAAATAATGAGGATTTAAAGAGCTCTTTGGTCGTGTCTTAAACTTGATGAAATGCTGGAAATGTCATGATTTTCATGCCAGGCTGTGTTGCAGTGGGGATGCTAATTTTGTCATGGATGTTTCACCCCACTGTTCTTACATGGAACATTCATGGTGCCTGTATCGTGTTCACTATGACTTCGCTGAGGTCCAAGGGGGATGCTCTACCAGTGATGGTAAAATAAGGGCTCCAACAGTAAAACACGATGAACAAAGCAGCTCAAACCACTGCCTTGCAAAAATCACTTTGACACTTTGTCAGTCGCACCTCACCACTGCGGTCGCTGGAAGGAACAGTCATTAATTACCTTTGTCAGGTGAAATTTCTTTAATTACCTGCAATTAGACTTCCAGGAAACTCCCACTTTCAGCTGCTACTGACAGTCCAAAGGACACATCTCCTAGCAGTAATTTTTATGAAAAGCTCCAGAAAATTACCAAGGGATGAAGTCATGTGTGGCTCCCCCCTGGCTGCGCAGGGCCAGTGCATGTCCTGGAGTCACCTGCCTGGCCTGCCTGTGATGAGAAGGGAGCCCAACAGGCTGGGGGTGGAGGAGGAAGGTGGTTAGCCAACCTGTCATGTAATCCACAGGAATTCTTCAAAGACCTTTTCTTTCTTCCCTAAAAAGTAAAAGAAACCCAGAGTAGACTGCCTAGAGAGCTGCTGCTCCTTGAACCTTGACAGCACGCGCTCAGCAGTGCGAGGAGACGCTCAGCAGCAGCTGGAATTCAGCACACGCTGCCCTCGCCACCCAGCTCCCATACAGATGTTCATTGGATTGTCAGGGCATTGAGAGGCAACTAAATTAATTTTAAGTGGGAGCAGGTTAGTTAAATCTATTCTGGAAGTATTATGTAGCCATTAAATTGCGTACAAAACTCAATAATAATGGGTAATAATGTTCTTCCCAGGAATTAAATAGATGCCCAATTTATAACGCTGCTCAGCATTCAAACCAGAGTGTTCCACCTTCCTGGTACATGATAAACATTTGGTAATTAATCCTCACAAAGCCTCAGTGAGGCAGATCTCTTCACACCACTGATTCTGTGTATAAATGGGAACAAGACGGTACAAGATGACTCTTTTGAAGCTGTGGTTGCCTATGTCTCCAAACATGATTTGCATCTCTGGGAGCCCACTCAGCATCTGTGTTTGAATAATGAGAGGTTTGTAAAAAGCCTGGGAGCCTGGATCAGGTGTCCAGGTCTCTTTGTGCCACTTCCTTGTGCTGAAATCATTGTGGCATGTTTCAGTAGGATTCTGCAGTGCAACCTCCAGAATAATGACATTTTCCCTGCCTGGTCATATTGCATTGTGAGAATGATCTTCAGAAGAAAAGCCCATGGTGTTAGGTCTCAAGGAGGAGCTGCAGGAATTGGCCAATACAAAAGCTGTTGATTTTGTCAAGATTTAAAAGAACAAATCTTAGGACCTACTGGAAGCTGGGTTTTTTTTGCAGAAAATGATTGTATCAGATGTGGTCTGTCAAATAAATGTGAGTGTAATTTATACCAGGATGGTGGAATACTCATGCCTACAGGCAAATTGGAATTATCTAGTGTCACTTTAAAATTATCTCCTGTCTCTCTGTCACTGTTTAAGGCACAGCATGAATAAACAGAGTGCGTAATGAAAGGGAGCTTCACCTTCATGCTTGCAGTGGACATTAATTTGAGTTTGCAGCTGATTCCACAGCCTGCACAATGACCCCACACATCAGAGACAAGAGAATCTGCAATTCTTATCAAGGAGCAAATAAAAATGGCATGGACACAGCTGGGACTGACATGGGGTAGGGCAGACATGGTGCTAGGTGTGAAAATGGGGAACTAAAGTCCAGCTTCCCAGGTAATCCATGCTTTAAAGTGTTTAAAGTGTCACTTTGGGGGCCTAAGAAGAAGTCTCCTACTTTCAGGCACCACCAAGCTTAGCTGAAGTTCTGGCTTGAACAAGGAGACTTTGTTTCCAAGTAAATTTTGGCTAAACAACCCTTGGCACAACAAAAACAGCAATTCCCAAATGGAACAACCCAGCATCAGTGATGAATTATCCAGAGAAAGCAGCACAGCCTTTATATACCCAGTAAAAAAAAGCAGCTCAAGAATTTATTACAATTTTTGATACATCAGAGATGTCACTAATAATATTTTGAAATATGTAACAAAGAAAGAAAATGCTCTTTTCTAGTTGTAAAGATTGGCCCATGGTAAGGAGGCAGGTCAGAGCCTCTTTCACAGGAGTTAGAAAATTACTCCCATCCCACCCATCTTCTCCTTGAATGAATTAACATTAAAACTATGCTTTTACGAGACAAGACATGCCACATAAAAATCTGATTCATTTGAAATCACTGAAAAATTGTCCATTGCCTTCAATGAGGGCAGGGTTTTACGCAATATTTCTAACAGACTTTTATAAGATGGTGTTAAGGAGGATCTCAAGGGCTATCCTAAAAAAAAAGGCAGGATCAACCATATCTATGTTAGTGCTGATGGATGTTTGTCTAACTGGTCCTGAAAGAGCTGCAACACTTTAATAGCACCTTGACCTCTGCTTGCATTTTCACCTGTTCAGAGACAGCAAGAGAAACAGGGCTTTTATTGCCAACTCTGCCAGGATTTTTGACTGGTTTAAAGGACCAGTGACAATTTTAACATCTAATGTCTCACAATCTACTACAGATAGAAAATAATACTACCTAACCCTAGGGAGCTTTACCATCATTTATTGACAGCTTTCCCTTCTATCTCTTCTGGAGATATCTGACATGAAATATCTCATTTCCATCTTGTATTTTTTTCCACCGTTTTAGCTGTGGTCTGATTTCAGTGGCTGCCCCAGAACTAAGTTAAAACTAATGCTTTCCTTTATCTGCAGACCTGTCAGTCTTTCAGCAGCACAGTATAAAGTGTGTAACTCTAATTCCAGGAGTGAAATGCCAACTACTATAATTAAGTTGGCAATATGGAAAGGCAGGGAGTTAACAGAGCAGTGACAATCATGTGGGGTGGAGCCTTAGAGGGGCAGGGAGAGAAGGACATGTGGGCAAAAAAAGAAATGTTCAAGTCTTGTCCTTGCACAACAGAAGATCCAGAGTTTGATTATGCTTCCAGAAAGAAATATCACCTTTGCCTGCAATCCAGTGCTCATGGAAACAAAGTAGTTTTGCTTCGGTTTCAAGTTCTGGATTGCACTCAAATAGTAAAACACAGCTTCTCATTGAAAGGCAACTCAAAATACACCCCTTGCATCCCCTGAAACTACAGGAAATCTGCCCATAGCTGCTCAAAATACACTTATGTTTTAAAATGGGAAACAACAGGCACAAAGATTAGCATTTACAGCTGGTATTTCTGAACATAAATGTCTGAGGCAGATGCTCACACGTAGCAGTTGGGGAACGAGAGGTGAGTTTCCTATGCATTCTCTCTCATTCCAGGCTGCACCATGCATTAAACTCTCACAAAAAGTTTTCTTTTTAAAAATAACAAAACTACTACATAGAATCCAAAAGCAAACAGACACAATTTGCTGTTCCCAAAGTATGTGAGAAAAAGCTTGGTACTTGCAGTTTGCACTTAAACCCTTACCAAGGGTTTTATTCCCCAAAAAACAATCACTTGAAGTCTTTACCAGTAAAAGACAAGACAAACCATGTTTTCAGCCAAGCCATAAAATATGTACTCTCATAAGTAATCACAAAACCTCCTGATGTTACAGAGTCCCAGCTTTGCACATGGGACAAAGCTGATTAATGCTGGGAGATACCAGCAGTGGCCAAACCCACGATTCTTTGCCAGTGGACTCCTCTGCACCTTTGGTGCCACCAAAGAGAGCATCACTGGGGAGGCAGGAGGAACTCAGCAGGGCGCTGGAGCAAGGATGCCAGGCTGCTGGTAGGAGAAGCCCTTACATGCTACTTGCAGGAAAAATAGCAGCTAAGAGGCTGGGTTGGAGAGGCTGCCTAGGGACTGGGACTGTTTCTGGGACATTCGACCCATGGTGACGCACTTTGAGCATCACCTCAGCATCTGTGGCTTTGAACTTCCTCAGGAATTTGGTCAGAATCACTGACACTCAAAATCAGCTTCCTGGGGCAGCAGGAAAGCTTTTTCTGCTCACTGTTGCCTAAAGAATAGGTTCCTGAAGGCATTGTTGTAGTTTTTGTTGAAAGCAGTGTAGATGAGTGGATTAAAAAAGGAATTTGAATAGCCCAGCCACAGAAAAATGCTCTTCCAAACGGGTGGGATGTCACACGAGCAGAGTGGATTGATGAGCTCTGTGATGAAGAAGGGGATCCAGCAGAGCACGAAGACTCCGATAAGGATGCCCACCATGAGGGCAGCTTTCTTTTCCTTCTGCTCTCTCCACGTGTCTCCGTCCGTCTGGAATGTAACAGTGGCGTGACGGACAGTGAAGACCATCTGTGGCTGCTGGGCAGCTTCCTTTACCTGCCAAACACAAACACAAGTTGCGCCATATGTACCCCAGTCAGGTGGTCCCACACAGCAGGTACAGAGCCCAACAATGACAGCGAGGGCCAAGGCTCCAAGGGCCATCCACGTCACACTCTGACTGAGGGGAGGGTGGCTGCATGACCTCTTCTGGGTGGTGGAGACTATTTTAAGTGAGATTAGAAACTCTCTGGGGGTACACGGGGTTGCTCACACAGCAGCACAATAAGATTACTTCCCCACTAACAATCTGATCAGCAGAACAGACACACACCCACATGCCGTGCACAGGAGTCTGCTTACTTTCTCTAAACCCACTGAGTTGAGGAGTTCTTGGTAGGAGAGGGAAGAAAATGAGCACACATTTGCTTCCTCTCTGCAAGAAATCTTTACAGTGCAGAGTCACCGTGCCTGGGATGAACTGACACGATGCAGTCATGATTAGGAAAGATTTCCAAGGACATTCTGCACATGTGTTTTCTGTCTGGGCAAATTTGCAGTGTCCCCAAAGCCACAGCTGGTTGCCAAGGTATCATCCCCAGCACACACAGCAGCCCATCCATCCACTGTCCCCTTGCCTCCCCAGGGGAGGGATGGTGACCCCTTATTCACGCCAGCGAGCACTGATTCAGCATTCCATGGGGGGACATCTGTGAGTCACCACTCGCCCACGTGGAGCTCAGGCTCCCTCCAAAGTTGCTTTAGCTACACCTTGAGTGCTCACAGCTGTGGGCTCAGAAGGAGCCAACAGACTGGGTTTGCAGGCTTTGGAGTCAGCCTTCCCTTGGAAGCCTCCAGGGTCCACAGGGCTTTGGTGGATCACTGTTCACTTGCACACTTTTGGTTTAAGTTTCCCCCACTTCTAGAAAGGCTTGCCTGCTGCCAGTGCTTGACCTGAGCAAAACACAACCAAGCTGACCTACCTCCACTGCTTCTGGGGTGATGGGGGTGATGGAGTTGCTCTTGTGAGATCCAATTCGAAACTTGGCAGCCTTGTAGATCTTCCAGTACACAAAGAGCACCACGCAGAGGGGCAAGTAGAAGGCCCCAAAGGTGGAGAAGATGGTGTAGAAAGGCTCCCGACTGATTTGGCACTCTTCACTGTCCTCTGAGTAAGTCTCTCCCCAGCCAAAGAGCAGTGGGGCCAGAGAGATAAAGGCAGAGAGTGCCCAGGTGAGGGCAATCATGATGTTGGAGATGCGGCGCCGGGTGCGGAGCGTGTACTCCAGGTGGCGGGTGATGGACCAGTAGCGGTCGAGGGCAATGGCCGTGACATTCCAGATGCTGGCAGTGCAGCACAGCACATCGAAGGAGATCCACACCTGGCACAGCGACCGGCCCAGCCGCCACCGCCGCCCGGACAACTCGTGCACCAAGCTGAGGGGCATGACAAGGGCTGCCACCATCACATCAGAGACGGCCATGGAGGCCACCAGGTTGTGCGGCACCCGGTGGAAACTGCGCACCCGGAGGATGGTGGCCAGGACCAGCCCGTTCCAGAGGAACGTAGCCACCACCAGCATGGCCAACAGGGTGAGGACCAACACGCTGAAGACGGAGAGATGGGCCTGGCCGCCCTCGGGGCCGGCGGAGGACCCGCTCCTGTTGCCGCTGTCCGGCGTCGTATCGGCGGGGCAGCTGAGGTTGAGCGGGCGCTCCATGCCGGGGCTGCGGGGCGCCGGGCTCCTGCGGGCTGCTGCGGGCGCGGCGGCTGCGGGAGGCGCTGCGCTGCCCGCGCCGGGAACGGGGGGAAGCGCCGCCCTACCGCGGGCACGGGGGGTCCCCGGCCGCCCCGAGCGTCGCCGGGCGCGGGGGCTCCCGGCTGGCCGTCGCCGGGGGTTTCATCCCCGGCGGGAAGAGCCCTGCGTCAGCCGCGGCTGACGGCAGCCCCCGGCCCGCCCCGGCGGCGAGAGGCGGCGGCTCCGCGGGCGCGGGGGATGCGCGGCTGGAGCGGGGCGGCTGCGGGGCGGCGCGGAGCGGCTGGAGCGGGGCGGCGCTGGCGGCGGCGGAGCGGCGCGGAGGAGCGGCGGCCCCTGCGGAGGAGCCGCGCCGCGGGCTGGCGGGGCCGGGGCGGGCAGGTGAGTCCCCGCCGTGCGCGGGTGCGGGGCGGGCAGCCCCGGCGGGAGCGGCCGCGGAGGGAGAGGTGCTGCTTAGTCATGTCCGTGCGCGGGTCGGAACCGGCGCCGGGCCGAGCGGGAGGGCAGAGGCGCCGGCCCCTGCCCCAGCCCGCTGTCCCTGCCCGGTACGTGCCGCCCCTGCCCGTCCCCAGCTCCCACCCCAGCCCGCTGCCCGCTGTCCTTGCTCTGCCCGCTGCCCATCCCCTGCCTCCCCGCTGCCCGCACCGTGCGGGAATCAGCCCCGGCTTTGTCTCGGGGTGGCTTCGCCCCCTTGGGGCGTATTCGGTGCCAGCCGCAGAAAGTTAGCATCCCTGTGAAATTGTCCCTGGGTTCCTCTAAAAATGTGTTAGTGAGGCGCCGCGGGAATTTCCTTGCTCCCAGACAGGCTACAGTCTGCACCCAGGAAACCTGTTAGTAACCCTGGTTATTCTGTGTAGGGGCAATGTGGCAGGGGATTATTTCTTCGAGAACTTCTGTGCTGGCATTTCCTAACTTGTTAGCAATTGTCGGGACTTTTATTAGAAATAATCATTCACTTGACTGCTCTTATTAATTGTCTATTTAATAACATTAGCCATTAATGAAATGCTTGAACACTTCCCCTGGTTTTTATCACACTAATTGGGATGAGCAGTGGGATTCTGGGCTTCATAGCAGAAGTCAGAATCTAACCCCACCAAGCAGGATTCCCTGTGCCCCAGCTCCACGCAGGGATGCCAGCCAGCTCCAGCCTACCAAGCCATGGATGGCATCCAGGCAGAGCTGCGCTGGTGCTGGAATTCTGCTTCTCCAGACAGTCCTGGAATAGCAGGTCCAAAGAGCTTTTGGGTCAGACACGTGAGGTGAGAAGCCAGCGGGCACTAACATGGGGCTCAGAGTTTGCATCTCTTAGGGGAGAAGGAAGGAAGGAAGGGCATCTGTGTTTAGATCAGGTGACAATGACATTTGCGGGTGAACTACAGTTTGAGAGAGTTGGGGAGAAGACACAAACAGAGATGTTCAGGGAGTACCCTATGCATTCCACGCTTGTGGTATACGGAGGGTAAAGGCAAACTGGTGCTTCCTCCTGCCTCTCCTGAATCTCTCTGGAATTTTTAATGAAAACAGCAAGTAACAATAACAAAGGGTAATGAACAAGATGTTTTCCTTCGATGCTGCTAGTTCCTCCGTGCTACCAAGGGAAATACAAAGCAGCATACCCAAAACAGGTCCAGGACCTTGTTTTGGTGGGATGGGATCTTCCCCACTGAATTCATTCAGTGCTGTGCTGCTCATTCTCAGAACCAGGGATTCTATTGTAGTACTGGAACAAATGTAGCCTTAGAGACTGTATCATCCTTTTGGAAATAAGCTGCCATCTTTTGGGGGGAGAAATTATTATATTATCTTTTGTACACAAGAATACTGACAATTTTGGAGTAAGTAGGTTTTTTACTTACATCTCAAAGGACACATGGGGTTTGCAGCCTTTCAAAAAGCCTCGTGATTTAAAATTCCTGGTTTGTAAGGTGCAAAACATCCTTGACTGTCATTATATTGATCAAAACACTTAGCAGCTCCAAGGCTGAGAGCTTTTTGCTGCGTGGGCTCTTCCCAGGAAAACCTATGACCCAGAATTAATAGAATCAACCACAAATTATAAAATATGTGATCCTGAAAATAGATTGTTATTTTTTGTTTTAGGAACAAATAGAAAAAAATACATTTAAAGGGAAATGAAACTAAAATGTGTTAAATCTAAAGAAGTAAAACTAGATTATGTTCTCATGAAAAATCTTTAATACTTTCATTATCTTACTTACTCGACTTTAAAATATGTATATTGGCAGATGCTGGAGCTGAATTGGTCAGCTGAGAAGTAAAGGGAAACAGAGAATGCAGACAAATATATATATATTTATGTGTGTGTGTACATATGTATATATATATATGTATATGGAATAGCAAAGGTCTGCACCTGGGATGGAATGTACAAGAGTACAGGTTGAGGATTGACTGGGCAGACAGCCTTATTGAGAGGAGGACCTGATGAGTCTCTTGGACACATCCTGGAGCAGGAGCATCCTGGCCTATAGGAGCAAGATCATGTCCATCAGGTTTGGGCATCCAACAAACCTTGGAATTTTATGTCCAGTTTGGGGTTCCTTGCTGGGGGAAGTCCAGTCAAAGGTAATCAAGGTGATGACCAGACTCACATATGATGTGTAAAGATTGGAGGAACTGAGTTTATCACTGCTGAAGACAGAAGTTTAAGGGGAAAATCTTACTGCTGTCTCCAGTTACCTCAGGGGTGGGCATAGAAAGGGTAAAAGCAAACTCTCCTTAGAGGTGTACAGTGGTCAGATGGGATGTGACAAGTGAGAGTCACAACATCAGGTGCTGACTTGGGGGTGTTGGCTGATGAGGAGCTCAACATGAGCTGTCAATGTGCACTGGGAGCCCACAATGCCACCTGTGTCCTGGGCTGCACCACAAGCAGCATGACCAGCAACTGGAGGGCGGGAATTCTGCCCCTTTGCTCCAGTTGTGTGGGACCCCCACCTGCAGTGCTGCATCCAGCTCTGGGTCCTCCAACATAAGGAAGGACATGGAGCTGTTGGAGGAGTCCAGAGGAGGGTCATAAAGATGATCCAGGCACTGGAGCACCTCTGCTATGAAGACAGGCTGAGAGAGTTAGGGTTGTTCAGCCTAAAGAAGAGGAAGCTCTGGGGAGACCTTATAGCACCTTGCAGTACCTAAAGGGGCTACAAGAGAACTGGAGATGGACTTTTTAAAAGGGCATGGAATGACAGAACAAGAGGTAAGAGAATTAGGATGGTGGAGGGTAAGTTTAGATTGGATTAGGCTAGCATTAAATTGGAAGAAATTCTTTCCTGTGAGGGTGGTGAGACTTTGGAACAGGTTGCTCAGAGAAATTGTGGATGTCCCATCCCTGGAAGTGTTCAAGGACAAGTTGGATGGGGCTCTGGTCTAGTGGAAACTGTCCCTGCCCATGGCAGAATGGTTGGAAGTAGATGAAGTCTCATGTTCCTTTCTGCCTAAACCATTCTATGATTCTACATTCCAATTAGAAATTAAGAAATAAATATTCACCTGGAGAGTGGTGTGAAATCAGTTAAAGAGGCTGTGAAATCTCCATCCTTAGTGATGTCCAATATTCAGCTGGACATCACTGTGACCTGATCTGACTTTGAAGTTATCCCCTCTTCAATGGGGGTTAGACCAGGTGATCTCCAGAGGTCCCTTGCAACCTGCATCCTTCCACAGCTCTGATTCTGCATTCTTTAGGTGGATTGGCTGAATGCACCAGATTCTGGAGGTGACTAAATATTGTTATTTTTAGGACAAAATGCTGTTTACTTTACACAGATTAGTAAGATCGTTAATTTTCTCAGAACTGTTGATATTAAGCGAGCAGAAAGCTGGGATCTTGAAAGATCTGGGATAATGCTTGTGGAATGATCACATCTGTGAAAGTTGCTGAGGAAAAGATCTATGCTACAAGGTCAGGATTATCTCACATCTTCACTGGTGGAGTCAGAGGAATTAAAAGTGACAGGACTTCCCTGGGTTTAGCAGCATCCCCTCCAGTGAAGACATTAAATAATGCTTGGTATTAAATGCCATTTACTGGAGGTACCTTTCAATTCAAAATATGTATCTGGTGGTTGGAGGTTAAGAAGGAATTCACAGTGTAATCAGTGCCACTGCCTAAATGCACGTCCAAGTATTATCTACTCCTGGGAAAAGGGTGAATGGATTTATATCGTTAATCTCTATGGAGATCTTTTGAACCTCTGCCCTTATAACAGGCAGACAAGGGAGAAGAGAAGGCTCAGGAGTTTTTTTGCTGGGCATGCTCAATGAATCAATGAGAATTTCAGTCTCCAGGGTAGGTGGAGCTGCTAGGTTACACAAGGATTAAAGGAACACATATTCTCACTGTGTATATACACCACTACTGAAAGCTGTGCTCAGTTGCCAGCCAGACTGCTCAGTAAGTGTGCATCCTGTCACAGCAATTTCTAAAGCTCAGGTACTCATCACTTGAATTTCATTTGACTTTCAGCCGGCCTCAGTCCTGCTTCACATAAACATCCAGCCATGCTTTTTGAACACACTTGCGGACCACCCACTCCTCTCCTATTGCAAAATGGTCAAACATGACCACAGTGAAAATGCACAGACTGTGAGGTGGTTCTCATACCCTCAAGAGCCCATCCTCAGTTCTGATGTTGCTCTACTCTTCTGAAACCAAGGTCACAGAATCATAGAACAGTTTGGGTTGGAAGGGACATTAAAGGTCATCTAATTCCAACCAAGGCAACCAAGATTCAAAGCATCAAAGCTCAGGCTACAAGCTTGGATCATGATGCTTCATAGCTCATGTAAGCATTTCCACAGCCAAGCAGCTGCCTGCTCTGGGGAGCTCTCTCTCAGGTTTCTGGTTAATAATCACGTATTTACTGGAGCTTGGACATACTTGAGGTTTCCTCACATGCCAGCCAAGGGCCACAGTTGGAGTCAGCCTTTCTCTCCCAGTAACATGTAATTACCTACTTCAAAGTGGAACAGTTCTCTGACTGAGAAGCAGAGATTAATCTTGTTGTGTGTTACTAGGAGATTCAGTAGGATTGTGGGAGTATCTTGGAGCAAGAACAAGGGGGACCTGAGTGCCCCACATTCCCACAGTGTCCCACTGAGTGACCTGTTTACCAAATTGGGTTCTCTTGGTTTGGATGCTTATGAAGAACTTTGAAAAGTCTTTCTGTCTGGGGAAAGAAATTAAAACAAGGAATTGAAGTCCTGTTGGCTTTTTATTTGTATGACTGGAAAACTATTCCTCAGGCAGGTCTAAGCCAGTTTAGGTCATGTAAGCTTTCCTTTAGGAAGCCACCAACTGAATGACTGTCATCCCATGAAGCCACTTGCTCCCTTCCCAAGTTGGGAGGAGAACTGGGGAAAAAAAAAGTGGACCTCATGGATTGAAATAAGAACAGTTTAATAATTGAAACAATAATAATAATGATACTACTGCTGGTACAAATATTAAAAAAAAAAAAAAAAAAGAGGAAGAGAGAAATGAAATCCAAGAAACATACAGGATGCACAACACAATTGCTCGACACCTGCTCATGGATGCCCATCCCATCCCTGAGCAGCAATCAGTGCCCTCAGGCCCGTCCCTCCAGTTTATGTACTGGGGACGATGTTCTGTGGTGGGGAATATCTCCCTGGCCAGGTGGGGTCAGCTGTCCTGGCCGTGCTCCCTCCCAGCTCCTTGTGCACTTGTTTAATGGCAGAGCACTGGAAGCTGAAAAGTCCTTGGCCTAGAGTAAGCACTGCTTAGCAACAACTAAAACATCTGTGTTACCAACATTATTCTCATCCTAAATTCAAAACACAGCCTTGTACCAGCTACTAAAAAGAAAATTACTGTGTCGAGTCAAAACCAGGACAATGATTTCACTGACATTACTAAGGTGTTTAATTCTGCAACAGGAACAGAGAACAAGAACAAAAGCTGTTGAACAGAGCAGCCTCTTGCCTTGCCTAGAGCATGGTCCTCTCTTATGTAAAGTCAGTGGTGTCTCAGTGCTTGTGTCTTTTGAATGTGGTCACAGTTCCTTTGGCCTAAAGGCAGGATGGACTCTGGTACCTTGCACTGCTGTGTATGTCTCAGTAAATGTACTGCCAGGAGTGCTTATCTGTCTTCTGCCCAGCCTGAATTTACTCCTGCTGGAATTAAACCCTTTGTTCTTGAATAGTGAGAAGCATGTTCATGGTCAGAGGGCCAGCTGGAATGCAACTTAATAAAGTCTGAGGGCAACTCCCACATCATTCACTGCTGCAGTTAAAGTTCCATTCTGGGTAAAGAAATTAAATGTAAATAATTTTATCTCTTCTTTCATACCTTCAGGGGCAACATTAATCATCTGTGTAATTTCAGGGGAGTCAGCAGAGTTATGCTAGGCATCATATTGGCTTTTAGTCAAAGGTGCTCTGCAGTGAGCAGTTATGACAGTAATGCAATAACTTGGAGCCTGCCTCGGGGGGTCCTGCCCTCCTACAGCATCTGCAGTTTTCATTTATTACTCTGGTGGTACCAAATACTTCACACATACATACACCAGCACTTGTCATCTCTGTTACCCATGGTCAGTCCCTGACAAGTAAGTCTCTCTATTGATTCTGGTGGACTTGGTGTCTACAGGTGGCTTACAAACCACAACAGAAAATTATACTTATTTCTGATTTAAAAAAAAAAAAGGTTTAAAAATACTAAAATATATTATGCTTTTGGGAGTACAGGGTATCCTGCAGTTCTCTGAATCATCTAGAATAGCAGGGCCATAGAAAAATAAGAAACTGTGCGTGGGAACACTAGGTAAATCTAACTTAATACATGAGCTTTGGGAATCAAAGCTGTCAATGCAAGCTGTCAGGACTCTGCCAGGGAAACAGATGGCACGATGACAGCAAATGGATGGGTCTCCAAAACTCAATTACCATTTCAGTTCAGACCCTTTTTCCGTATGCCAAGTCATGGAAGAGGTTTGTTTATCTTGCGTTTTATGCATTGTGACAGATAATTTGCATAGGTGTGAAGCTATAGGGAAGGCTGTTGTAGCGTGAGGCTGAACATGAGTTTTTCTGTTGAGTGGTGTTTTCCAGGTTACCTTTCTGCTGCCTTGCAGGTGGCAGGTTTCTGGGCCTTTATTTACATAAATCCATCCATAGTCTGGAAACGTTCTTTCGAGTTAAGAGGCAAAACATTTTAGGATTCCTTTACCACATTAAGAACAGAAATCACTTTCAGCTGTTTTCTGAGCCAGAAGTTCTTCAACTTTTTCACATACTTACTTTCATCCCCGTTACATTCCCTTTGACTCCTTGTCAGTGTGCTTCCATGCCCACTGGACAACCCACTTTCATTGGCTGGAGTACCTTATTCCCAAACCTTCTCTCACTTTAACATTCAGGACTAGTTTTGTTATTGTAACTAGCTGGTAATAGGTGCAAAAATTAAACCACTGATGCCATCCTCAAGGGATGTTTTTTTCTCTTCTTCCACTCCAACAGACTGATTTCCTTACAGGCCTTTGGTTGCTGCCTTCTTCCCTGGAGATCTCTGGACAGCCACAACCACATTCTTACCTGCCAAAGGAAGCTCTGGCATAGTTGTACAGCTTTGTCAGCTAGGGTACCATCTGAGTGTCTCAGATTCATACTCATATTATGCTTCCTTCCAGCTGTGGAATATTCTCTTCCCCCTGATTATTCAGTGTAGCTGGATGTCTCCCTGCCCCAGCCTGCCCAGGTCATGCTGGTCAGCAGAACATGTCTTAATTGAAGTAAGGTAAATTTCCAGTATTTTCAAGACATACAGGATGGCAGGTCATTAGAGAAAATACAAAAGCTGTGGAATTTTGCTTATTTATATTTCATACCTGTGTTGCTGTGTGAGTGAGAGGTTCATACAAATGAGAGAAATTATTTATGAGTTAGAAAAAGTTAAATGGTAGGTTGTGACCACACACTTTCTGTCTGCAGCTAAAATGAGTCTGCTCCCATACCTTTGAAAGAAAAGTATTTGCAGATGTCTCCTGTAGGCTGATAAAGAGCTTGCCCCTGGATCATGGGCATGAAAACAAACGTTTCCAGCTATTAGAATAAAGACAACCATTTTTAATGGTCCCCAGACATAATTTCTTTTGTAGAATTTGAAAGTATCATGTTAGAAATATCTCGGTTTGATCCCTTCTACCACAGCAAGCACCTGATCAAGCAGTTTACTTGCTACTGCTATAAAATTTTCTGAACCCATGGGATAGAAGTGGTTGTATAAATGTGTCTAAATGTCTCTGTGTTTTTCACAAGGTTTTTTATTAGCATCATCATTATTTTTAACAACCAGCATTCACTGCTATAACAGCAAAATGTTGCCAGACCATTCTTAATTGTCTAGCACTGCATTTTATTAAAAACCACGGGTCTTTTTTTTCTGGCTGCTGATCTGTGAGTCAAGGTTGGTAGGTTGTAGCTCAGAGGTGGTGGCCCAGTGATGTCGCTGCAGGATACGAAAGAAAGACTCCAAGTATTTCAGAAGCAAAGAGTATAGAAAAAGAAGGCTCTATTTTCTAATTCTTACTACATTTTATAAGGTGTTCTGATACAGACTTAAAATGATTGGTAAATAGGAACGACACCTCTCTAATTCCATTGGTTAACTAGAGAAACAGCAAAACACCACCGGCAGAAAGATTGTTTTGAGAAAGGATAGTTGTTTGCCGAGATTGCTTTGAGAAGAAACTTTCTTGAGAAATTTTTCCTTGGGAAAAAGTTAGCAGCTGCTTGCAGCTCTCAGGCCCACACAGTGGTGTGTGAGCTGCAGCATCTCCCTGTGTTTCATGCTCAGCTTCGACTTTGGGGACATGATGTATGACACTGGGAACATGCTCACACAAGAGCTGGTGGTGAGAAAACCTGTCCAGCAAGAGGGGCTGAGGCCAGGATCTCTGAGTCACCCTGGGGTCCAGCTGTGTGCCCACCTGTGCCTTGTCACAGGGTGAAGCCACCAGGCTTGGAGGGAGCTGCTGCCATCTGCCACCGGTGAGTTTCTCCTTTGCTTTCAGAGCCATCCCCTCCCTTTCTTCAGGTGCCTCCAGGTAGATGCAATGGATGATGTAATTCTTGTCCCTACAGAGACTGATCTGAGGCAAGGGACCTGCTTGGACTTGGTCAGCTGGTGGCTCCTGTAAGCTCATCTTTGGTAGTTAATTTTTCCACTTCTTTGGTTATTTTCTGCTTTCAGATTTTGATGGGAGCTTTTTTCCTGATTTTATTAGGATTTTGGTGTAAATTTAGTAAAAAATCCTCCATGTTGGCACTACTAAATTATTCAGGGTCTGATATAAACATACATAATGGAGTGTCTTCATTAAAGTCATCTGCACAGAACGTGGCTTATGTAGTTAAAATCTGAATCTCATTTTGGAAATAAAAAAATCACTGGTTTTTAAAAGGACTCCTCCCTCATCTGACCTGATACAACTTCAGAACTTTCTGGGCAGACTCTCAGTATCCTTCCTCCTCTCCACATTTCAGCATCTTGATTGTATGCTCCTGTCTCTCCATTCTTCTCTGTTTTCCTGGGCACTAGAGTAGTTAATATGGGCAGCTTTTACTACATCACCACTAGCAACTGACTTGGCTAGGGTTATAAATGCAACTGCAGAACCACAACCAAGAGTTCAATAGAATAAAATCCCAACCCCCACCAACATTTTCATGTTTTAAAGCCTCCCATCCAACATTTACACATATGACATCTCCTGTCCCTTGCTTTTACTCCTAGCAGTAGTCTCAGTGTTGCAGAGCTGCCCATACAGGCACGTGCTTCCCATCCCTCCAGTTTTGGCATCGTTCCAGCCAGTCTGACTGTGGGTGCTCAGCCCTTCTCCTGCCATCATCCCTTCTGCAGTACAGCCACATCTTGATGGGAGGCTGCAAGTGGGGTCCTGGGCTTGACGCGTGGTGAGGAAGTTGCACAAAGACAAATGGTCTCTCCACAGTGCCTGTTCTTCATTTCAAGGAGTTTTTCTGTTTTTATGACAGCTGTGACTGTAAGGAACCATAAATCCTGATGTCCTTGTCCCAGGTAATCCCTCCTGCCCAGTGAGAGGCCTGCCCCGTCAAACACTACATTACAGCCTCAGATTAATGACAAGTGTTACAAAAGAGCACCGCAGGCCATGGAGAACTACAGCAGGTTCCTAAGGGTGCATCTTGCAAACAATTACTGATAAACAACCAGCTGGACTGTTCTGCAGAGGTGAGGTTTACTGTACAGGTTGAGACTGTGCAAACAGAGTTAGCCATCCATATGCCTAGCATTTATTATAAAAATTTATGGCAGCTGCTTTCAGTGAAATAGATGAGGAAATAGATTTTTCTGAAGCCATCTATGGCTCTAGATGAATCTCTCCCATTCATTTCAAGGAGAATTATTATTCTGAAATGTAATAAGATTTTTTTCTGTATTAAACTGAGATGTCTAAAATGTAGATATCTAAATCCTATGGATTGCTTAGTAAATCTCAGAAAGACATCCCTATCTGAAACAAGATTTCTTTTCTTTATCTGAATAATAATACTCCTCTACTATCTTTTATATCCTTTATAATTTCAAGTGAAGAAAGACATGCTTTTGCTGTACAAAAGCAAGACCACTCTCCAAAGTATGTTCAGTAAGCAATCAAGGCAGACCATTATGAGAAATTAGCCTCCACAAATTTAGATAAACAGTAAATGATGACAGATATCCTTCTGTTGTTGTCGGCTTAAAATGCAAAGAAGGTCAGACCCACTTCTCTGCATTTCTCTCTCCCTTTCTTTGCACTGAGCCAGGGTCTGCACACAGAGCCAGAGAGGTTCTGATGTAACTTTCTGATATTTACCAACTGGATTATTTATGACTGTGTGAGTTGGCTGCCAGCACACAGGAGAATCACGTGGTAGCTGGGCCCTTCTGGGGAGAGTGGAACTTCTCGTGGCCTGTGATGGACCTAAATATTTGCATTGATTAGATCCTACTTTGATGCTGTTATCATTTCATCATTACGAGCACCGTGTGAATCATAAATTATGAGCATGTACTATAAAGCACAGGATGTGCAGGGCACTACAGCTTGATGGTGTGGGCATGTCAGCCTTTGGAATGTGGCCAGTGGATCCTTTTTAAGCTGGACTTATTTCAGGAGCCCATCCTCATTCATGACTGTTTCATTTCAAGTATGTGCTTGAAATGAATCCTATCCAAATGAGAAAGCTTTGAGGATATGCTTAAAGCTAAGAATGGGATTTTGAAGTATCCCTGACTCAGAGGCGAAGCATGGGAAAACTGTCACAAAAGTTTAAGGCAAGAATATTAGACGGTAGAAAAATGTAACCGTAGAGAAATGTAACAGGAAAGTCCCCTCCCATTTAGGAAGAGGAAAATACTACACTATACATTTAGGATGAATTAAATCAATTGACAGCTATCTAGCCACAGAGCAAAATAATGTAATTGTAACTGGGCAGGAAAATTGTTCTGCCTAATAGTTAAACATCAGTGAGCACCACTGTGTCTAATAAAATGCAGATCTCATTATCTGTTTGTTATGTGCATCAAGCGATAACTGTTCAGGTTGAAAAGTATAAAAATTTGATTTAATTCAGTGACATTTTGGATACAAGAGGGTCAGGTTGGTCTTATAACAAATAACAGCTTGGGGCATATGGAAAGGAGTGTAATTGAAGATAAGGCTCTAGCAAGATGAGTGGAAAATGTAATAAGAGTTCAAGGATACATTAAACAAATGCACCCTGGCCCTCACACAGTAATCACCTACATGTGCCATAAGGCAAACAGCAAATGTAATTGACTCCCTGAAGGAAGATCATTACAGCTTTGGTGCTTGCTGCCTCACGCCACGATTTCTTCTTCCATTTGCAACACTGAGAATTCAGATGTGGGAAGTCCTGGGATCCTAAGGCTGCTCTAAATTATGTTGGGAATAGAGCCAGCTCTAAATAAACCCAGAGACCTTCTCAGTGGCTCCTTCAAAGATTAAACAGGTATCTGTGAGTATCTGCCACAGTGTCAAAGATGAAAAACGACCAGCATTGACATGGATGTGGCAGAAGCCTCAGTAATGGAGGGGGAGGACGGTCCTTTAAGCAAACAGGAGAAGTAACAAGTTTGGCTGCAATAGGCCAAAATAAAAAGAAACCACTTCTTTGTAGCCTGGTGTCTTGCAGGGGTTCAACGTGATCACAGTTTCTCCTGTGTGGTAGGGCACTTGTCCTGCTTTCCCAGTTCCTGGGCATTTTTAACCATATCTGACTGGGTTGTAGAGGTATCAGGGATATGGTACAGGTGAAAGACCTTATCAGACACTGAAGGAGCCACAGTGTGAACTTAAACCTTCCTTGGCCTCAGCCAGTTCACAGAGGACTTAGACCTGGAGACATAAATGGATTGCAGGCTTTCCTGGTTCAGAGATCTATCTGCTCCTATTGCATGGGCTCTAGAATATCACAGAGCACATCTTTCAACTAACCAAAACATTTGGGAGCTTATAGAGCCTTTATTTCCCTGAAAGCTTCCTGTAAGCCAAAAAAGAGGATTAGAGCCAGAACTGGCCCAAGGGTAAAAGCGGTTTACCTGCATTTTAGGTTCTAATGAGAAGGTCCTGACAGTGACACCTCTTTGTCTGAATCCCAACTCCTGCTTAGTACTCAATAGTTGAAATCAATAAAATAAACATACTCTAGGTAACAAATAAATAACTACTTCTTCTTCTTCTTCTTCTTCTTCTTACTATTATTATTGCATTCAAGAGTGACAGACAGGTACTTCAGTAACAAATGTCTCATTTCATAATGTTTCCTGCTTGGCATATTCAATCTGTAATTAATTAAGGTTGCTCTGAAGTCCTGTGAAGATTGATCAGTTAAGAGCAGCAGTGAATTCATCTCTTGATGTCTTCAGATTAGGACTCAATATTACCTGAGTTCAGAGAAGGAGTATTTGGGGTGAAATTTAAGGACAAATTATAAGAAAAACTGACTGGAAGACCTGCTGGTTTCTTCTGGCCTCAAGGCTGTTGTGAGAATGCTGTCAGAACATATTTTCCAAGAATGTCAATGTAAGATCTTCATTCCATTTGAAAATACGTGAGAAATAGAAATCAGGTTTGCTCTACAAAAAAAAAGAAAGTGGGAGTTCAATCCAGCAACAATAACTAGTTGTCTGCATAGTACAGTCACATCCACGTCTAAGCACCGAGAGCTTCCCAAAGCTGCAGCCACAAACGTGATGAATACATTCAGCTTCTCTGTGTTTGTAGCGTATCACAGACAGAGAACTTCGTCTACTTTGTGTCTGCATTGAAGGATGTGCAGGCACCTGTCATTCAGCCACCCTGAAAGTGCTTCTCTAAGCTTCAGCATTTGGGAAGGCCTTAAAGCAGGAATGTGCTCCCAGGCTGGGGCTGCTTTTAGGGAGAAACAATAGAATGATCAATTCGGCTCCCAGGGCTCATTGTGGAAGGTTAATCTGAGTGTCCTTCTGGCCTTACACTGCATAAGCTGGAGGAACTGCTCTGACAACGATGCAGTTGCTGTGAAAATATGTCAGCAATTAAATATATTTCAACAGGTTTTAGCACTAAGACCCTATGCCTACATATGGATTTCCCTGATGGCACAGGTGGGCTCGTGTAGCTGCTGCCCTCTGTCTCTGCCCCAGAACAGGAACCCTGAGCCACTGCCTGCAGCGAGCCAGCACTGGGTTAACTGAGTCAGGAGAATCTGTGTAAAACCAGCCCCTGTTAACAGACTGTTCCCAGAAAGATCAGCACAGGTCACCCCCGAGATACTGGAGCTTCTGTGTGAGCAGAGTGATGCATCCTCAGGCAAGTGTCTTCTGTCCATTCCTCTTTCTGGATGAGTAAAGGAAATATTTAACTATCTGGACAACATACAGAAAGAGAGCAATGTGGTGTCAGTGTGTGTGTCAATGTTTTATCAGCACAAATTCAGAGTTTTCACTCTACTCAAAAGCACAAAGTCCCAAATGAATACTGGAGACCATCTCAGAGCAGTACCCAGGCTCACTCTTCATACTGTTCTGTAATATGCTCTGCAATGCTACTAACTTTAGTTGCCTTTTTCTGCATTTATGCATGAATAGTGTAAAAATAAATGCAAGTGTTAGTGTTGTTTGAATAACATAAAAAGGATTTGGCACAAATAATGCCAAATTTGCTCATTTCTAGAAAAACTCATTTTGGTTACTTCTTGTTTCATTATCTTTTTTTTCAAGCCTGCATGAATGAAAGCCCAGACTCAAAGGGAAATTTGCATTCTCTATTGTTTTGCTGATACTAATTTACCCCAATGGAAAGCTGTAAATGATGTAAATCTTGATAAGCTACAAAGAAGGGCTACAGGGATAATTGCTCACCATATTTCACAAACATTTTTTCTCAAACTCAGAAAATACACAGAAATTGGTAGGTACCTTAGTTGGAGCAGAAGCAAGGACTTCTCTTGAAGTGCAAAAAATGAAATCTATAAATTTTAGTATCACATTTTATTTGTGGAAAATTATTTGTTCTTTCTCAGAGCACTGGGAAGACTTGCATTCTTCTTTCCTGGTGCAATACAATCAGGTCCAAAACTCATTAAGAAAGTGTTCTAATGTTTTATATATGCATTTATATATGTATATATATAAGTAAGTATGTATGTATATGTAATTTATATAGAGGTGGTTATTGGCAATCTGATAGAAAGAATTTACCTGTAAAGGTGAATGAACCTTTCACATTCCTTAGCAGATAACACAAAGCAGTATGTCCCCTATTTTACTACTTTGTCTCGCTTCTGTCAAAAAATATCCTTACTTTAAGATGTGCTAATCAGAACATTTCCCCCCCCCCCCGCTTCTTTATGCACAGTTATAGTAAAGGTAGAACTTGCTACTTCGCACTTGCAAAAAAAAAAAAAAAATTGTAACTATTATATTGAAAAAGAAAACTGTCAAGCAAATGACAAGGGATTCTCAGTGCAGTTCTGGAATTAGAAGAGAATCAAAAATGAAACTACCAGTTCCAAGGGAGCCTTTTAGGATTCAGTGTTGCTGTACATATTATAAGAAAGTTTTTAATTATAAATCATATTTGCCATTGCAAGCAGTCCCAGTGAAGGAAAGAGGAAAAATGCATAGACAGCTCAAGCCAAAACAAAGTCCTCTGTGTACCTGTTTTGCACATTTTGATTCAGATTAAAAAGCAGATCTTATTCAACATTAAGAAATGGGAATGGAGTTAATGCAGGCAGCCTGCCTTTTGGGATTTTCAACAACTTTCCAGGCACACTGAAACTAACATCAGCTTCTGTAAAACACTGGGTACTTTGTGAATATATATTTTGTTGGAAAAGTAACATCTAGAGAGCCAGCTGCTACCGAACAAGTATGTATTATTAACAAAGGGCTCAGAAAGCCTTCTGCTCACTGGAGTAAAACAAATATACAATTTAATCTAAGCTCCAAATTTAATTAACTACAAGATAAAAAAATAAAGCTGTTGTTTTTTCACAAGCAATTACGCCTAAATATGATATTGTAGGTGTGTATTAATTTTTCATATAATCATTTGTGCACACAAATAAGGCATTTATGTAAGCAAAGACTAATTGTCTGCACAAATCTTGTCAGCTTGGTGGGCTTTCACCTCGTGCAAGCAAAACCCAATACAAAATTTAGATCACAGTTCTTCTGGAAACACGTTGATGAAGTTCTCTATACAGAGCTCTCGCAGTTAAGAGATCAGAGGAGTGTTTCCAGCACAGACAATGTACTGTTCACATCGTTGTGGACTCTGGTGGTGACACACACGTGTACATGACCGCGGTCACATCAGCTCAGAGCACTGTCACCCCCAGGGACAGCACCAATGGCCTTACCCTGCTCTCCCTCTGAGGATGCTTTAGAGGCCCTGGGTAGTATCTTGGTTTGGGCTCCCACCCACCTGTCTGCCCCAGTGCTCCTCTGGCTTGTGGAGATGGACCTTTGATGGGCTGATGGCCCCTGGGATGGGGCTGGAAGCAGCTTGGAGAGCATTATTTGGGCTCCCCCTCCCTTCCATTGTCACTCAGCTCGTGCAGATGAGCTTTAGCTCATGACCCGACAAATCCATGTTGAGGATAAATACAGGTGAGCACTTTGCTCTACACCTGAGCAGTGAGACCAGCCCACTGATTTAACTTAGTTCTGTGTGCTGACCTCTGAGCAGAAGCCAGAATTTATTTCTGGAAAATTCAGGGAATATTTTTCTTGTTCAATAACTTATTTTTCTTGTTCAAAAACATACTTTTTCCATCGAGATTTCTGCTCTTATGGTCCAGAAACAAGATCACACACATGATGCGAAACTGAAACTATTCATTTTTGTTAGAAATAGTCTAATTACTAGAATTTAAATAATATCTTGATAGGTGACTCATGAAATCCATAAAGACTAAAATATGTTCATTAATTTAATCCCACTGCTTATTTGGAAGGTGCTTAAAGGGAAAAAATTGTGACTCATGGGAGTAGTCTTTTCTTCTAGGAGTGGTCATTTTGAAGACAAAAAAAACTGTGAATAAAGAAAGCTATTTCTGTGTGAGAAGATCAGTAGCACTGCTGATAATGCAACAGCCTCTCTGTGCAATCCAGTACTGAGATCTACAACAATTCTTATCAGGGCCATAAGAACTGACAGGTGTTTAAACTGCTACCAGGCAGGTTTGGACAACTCTGGAGAGTTGTTGCTGTGCATTTTTTCATGGCACATGACAGAAACACCCCTGATTTGGTTGTGCTGCACAGCTGGTCACCTGTCTGGCACCTGCTTGAGTTGGGCAGGATTTTTCAAGTCCTCCTGCTTTCACCAAGTACAGCCCTGGGGCTCTGTCCAGGAGCTGCTTCCAGTGCTTATTCATCTGGGGGAGGGAGGGTGGGAAGGCTTCATTCTTCCCACTTCTCTCCAAAGCTCTGTGGTTAAAGAACATTGAGAGGGTTTTGGCATCCAGTGGCCATCCCTACCTTGTGCCTCAGAGAAGTCACTTTTACTCCTTCCAGGAAGAGAAGGACAGACCTAAAAGTCCATGTCCCACATCCCAGGTCAGGGCAACAACAACTTTCTCTTTGCTATACAGGACCAAATTTATAAAACAGTTTTCTTCTGGTAAACCTATTATGGTTGATTCTTAACCTTTTTTTTTTTTTTTTCACATTTCATTACACTTCCACACTGCGGATGGAACAACACTTTATTTTTGGATTTTTATCATAATTACTTAAAAACAATGATTTACCCTTAAGGATAATTACAATTACCTTTATAAATGTGCACTTTTTATTTGTGGAAAATTGATTTTGCAGGGAAATTCAATGATTTTACACAGTAATCTGACCTTCTGTTTCTAGAGAATTTTAAAATTGTTGTGATTTAAAATAGCAAATTCATCTCCTATTCTTCTGATTTGACTAGCTGAACAAATGGAAGATCCAAGATGGTCCCACATGGTGCTGCAATACCCGCAACTCCAGCTGAAAGTTTGGGAAGGGGCAATGTTATGAAAAATGTATGCAGGCTGTTTGCATTAATTTTTTTTGCCAGTACTAGCATAATGTGTGTTTTGAAATATTTGTAATTGTGGAACCAAAGAACCAAAAATTCCAAAGGAATTTTGGAAATTCTTGGAGACTCAGGAAAATTCAAAGGATAGGAAGGCCAGAGGAACTCATTAGAGTAACAAGGAAAATAGGCAGAGAAGGGAAATCAAGAGGACAAACCCTTGGAGGGCAAAACTTTCGTTTTCTTTGTGTGGAGTAGGAGTATGTAATGGCGTAGGGGCTTAGGTGTAAGGAAAGTATTCCTGTGGGAAAGGACAATTTAATGATCACACTGAGAAAGACGACTCTAAGTAATGAATGACATCAGGAGGAGGAAAGAACTCAGAGAAGAATGTGGCATAGAAACTTGAGAAATAGCTAGATTTATTGAGAAAAAGAAGTGAAAATGACCACTGCTTGAAGATGTAGATGATTACAGAGGCACTGAAATCCAACAGGAAAGGAAGCTCATGAAGCAGTGGTGTTAATGAAACCTGATAGATCAAGAAGAATATGAAGTTCGCTGCAGGTGAAGAAAGATTTTGGTCAAAGTAGTTCAGTTTAGTGTGAAGAAATCAAAATGGATCAAAGGCGGTGTTGGAAAGAGTGAAAATTATGGAACTGAGAAAGCAAAGGCTGGATATGGCAGTCTGCAGAGTGGCTACAAAGGAAAGCAGAGCTCAGAGAAGTCCTTTCAAAGACAGTCCAGGAAATACATGGCACAGAAAAAAATTACCCTAAACAAGGATTATTAGAAAAGGTAGAAATTGAGATAAAAAAATATGAATTGTTGAAAGAAAGGGATAAATGGATTTAAAAGTAGATGGTTATTTTTACTTTCTTTTTTCCCTGCCCCACAAAAAAATGTGTACCAAATAAAAGTTAAGGACTTTTTAGTTTGATTTTCACATTAAAAAGTAAATTTCATTGGGACGGTGGGCAAAACAGTAAAACTTTCAACCAAATGTTCTTTCTGGAGTGGAAAAATAAGAGGTGATAGGTTGGGTATTTCTTACATACTTGGAGTAGAAAGGGGACAATGTCATGTGGAGATCCAGGAGACTTGGGTGAAGCCCTAATCCAGTAAAATTTTACCCACTAGAAGTAAATAAATGACTTGTAAACGCATTTATAGTTTCTACGATAGCTTCAAGAATAACACAGGTAAAAAAAAATACAATTTCCTCCTGGGAAAGTGAGACAGGCCTTGCAGGCAGGAGGGAAACAGTAGGTGCCCTGTATTTTTATTTCAATAAGTCTTGCGATGCCATCTCTTAACATTGCTCCGAGTATGGGAGGGAAACATCGTCTACATCACAGTATTATGAGAGGATCCAAAACGCCTTTGGAAAGCAGAGTGGTTATTATATAGATACAATTATATTATCTAATATTTATATTTTAAACATCCCTGTCAACGCAGCAATGTTTAAAATATACATTAAGCAGGCTCTGAAAGTGCTCGTTTCCTTCTGTTGACTATAACTTTTATAAAGTGATAATTTCTGTTTTCTGTTATCTAAAATAGGTAAGATACATCCCCCTCTAGGCGGGAACAGTTCACTCTCAGTGTAGATGGATGCTTTGCAGTTTCTGAGGGAAAATGCCTTATTTCGGTGGGTGTCGATGACCTTATAGGTCTTTTCCAACCTTAGAGGTTGTATGCTATGATTTCGGAGCAGTCGGTATGTCCACTGATGAGCCGGGTGCTGGAACACACACCACAGCAATCGACGAGCCCCGGCCGCCATCGCCCGCGTCCTCTCACGGCGAGGCCGAGGGGCGGGGCGAGAGGGGCAGGCGCCTGACGGGGGCGTGGCCTGGGCGAGCCGAGGGGCGTGGCCAGGGGCGGCTGCCTTCCCTCCCCCTTCCCTCCCCCCCGCCAATGGGCGGGGCCGGGTATCCCCGCTGCCCGCCTCTGTCGTTCGGGACGAGTCCATTGCATCCCGCGCGGGGGGAGCTCCGGACCCGGATGCTGTCTGCCGGTCCGGTTCGGGGAAAGAGGGAGGAGCAGGGATAGCGCCTGTGGCTCAGAAGCGGGCGCGGCCCTGCAGCAGCCGTGGTGGCTGATCGGGCGGGGGGAGCCGCTTTGTGGGGGCGGCTCTCCCCTCCCCCGTCCACCCCCCCTACGTCCCGGCGGGGGATGGTGTGTCCCGCAGCGCGCGCCTTGCTCGCGCGGTTCGGCGGCTCTGCGGGGGGAGGGGGACGGGAGAGACCCGGGCCCCGGCGGGTTTTCCACAGTGAGCGCGGGGGAATAGCGGGCAGGGGGGGAGCGCCCGCTGCTGCCGTCCGGGACCATGTTGGCGGACGACGAGGAGGAGCTGAAAGTCCCGGAGGAGATGTTCAAAGACGTCAAGTTCTTCGTGGTGGGAGACATCGACCCCAAGGTATCGGGTCATCCCTTCAGATCATTCCCGCCTTCCCCTTCGTCTCCCCCCGCTCCCGGCGGGGGGGGGGGCACTGTGGAATCGTCCGGCTACCACGCGCGGGCTCGAGGCTCGCGCCGCCTCACGGGGAAAGGGCGGGAGTGGGGGGGAGCGCGCGCCTGAGGGACCGTGAGGGATGACTGGGGGGAGGGCAGGCGGCCGGTCCAGATCTCGGCCGCGATCCCGGCCCCGATCCCGGCCGTGCCCGCGGGAAGCGCCGCCGCCGCCATGGGAGCCGCGGCCCCGCCGCGCAGGCCCCGCCGGAGCCGCCTGAGCGGAGGAGGAGCGGGCGGAGGGACTTCCTGTGCCGGGCCGGGCCGGGCGGGCAGCGGGGGCAGCGGCCGCCGCTCCTCCCGACTCGAGCGCTCCGCAGGCCCGGCCCCTCCCTGTGCCCGGTTCCGTACGGGTACACAGGGACAGGCCGTGGGGAAGGTTCGTCACGGGGGCCGGGCTGGCTCTTCCCTCCCACACAGACCTTCCCGCCTTGGCGCGGCTCCGGCCGCTGGTGCCGCCCCGGGGCCGCCCGGTGCGCTGCGGGTGTAGTTTAGGCCGGGGGCCGCCCGGCCCTCTCGCCGTGCCCTGGGGCAGCGCCGTGGGTAATGCGGGTGGCCTTGCAGAGAGTAACACCCGTGGTGGGCGAAGGTGGTTGAAACAAAGTTTCTGTGGCGTGTCCAATTAGACAGGTGTATGAAGTGCACGGTACCGAGCTTTAGGACAGCAGCTTCCTTCAAGCAGGTTACTCCGTGCTTAACACTGAAGTTAAAGTCTTGGCTTCTCTGGTGTTTGCTGCAGTAAAGTCCTAGTTCAGTGTTGGGTTCCTTTAACCTTCTGTTCTGGCACACTCACTGAACCTCGTATGCCTGTAAGCGACCTGGAGACACTGGCACTGGCCCGTTCAGATGGTTTTCATTCCTATTGTGGTAAAAGAAGTACAGACTAGGAGGAATACAGTTAAAGATCAAGATGAAAACTTCTTTAGACAGGTCTCTAGATAGAAAATTTAGTTCTTTAAGCATTAGGTCTTTAGGCATAAAAATTTGATAGTGGCTTAGCTCTCAAATAAGAAATTCCCATACTTGCCAAAAAACCCTTCAGCCGCAATGTCAGTATTATGTGTATGAGGTGAGTGCAGAAGTCCTGTAGCACTCTTGTGCATCATTTGTCGTAGAAGTAGTGTCCTGAAAGGCCTGTTGTTAGTTGTGTGCTGTCATGGGAGGACAATGAGCAGATTTCCCATAAAGCAAGTAGACACACATTCTCTTAGACTGGTTTTCTTTCTCATGTTAAATTTTACTCTTCTTTGCAGTCGGAGTCATTGTCATAGGGCTTTGATTTGCTCCAGATTCGGTGCATTGACTTTTCCTGTGCCTGGCTTGGGAGGCAGAGCCGTGTCAGAGTGAGGAGCTGGGCTGGGCTGGGCTGGGCTCGGCCCTGCTCCTGGGAGAACCCTCTCTCTGTATAGGCTTAAGCCCAGCTGGCACCTGAGCCCAGCACAGCTGCTCTCTCACCCCCACCCCTACACAGTGTCACAGGGAGGAGATTCAAAAATTCTACTTGTAGGTCGAGATAGAAAAACAGTTGAATGATTGAAAACCAGGTAAGGTATAATGGTAATAGTAAATAGTAATAGAAAGGGAAAGAAAAGAAAGGAAGAAAGAAAACCTCAAGCGAGTGATGCCACAATACAATTGCTCACCGACTGATGCCAGACTTCATTCCTGACCCCACATCAGTCTTGCATTACAGGTAACCCCCAGTTTATATACTGGGCATGACATGCCTTGGTGTGGAATATCCCTTTGGCCAGTTTGGCTCGCTCCCAGCCTTTTTTGTACCTTCTCACTGGCAGAGCATGAGACATTAAAAAATAGTCCTTGACTTAGGATAAACACGACTTAGCAGAAACCAAAATATCGGTGTGTTATCGACATTATTCTCCTTCAGAATCCAAAACACAGAACCGTAGCAGCTACTGAGAATAAATTAGCTCTTCTTGCTGAGAGCAGGACACCCTCCTCTGGGTGTCCTCTGCGGTACCCTGGGGCACCTGAGTATGAGGAGCATTTATCAGATGTGTTTCGAGCCAAGACAAAATGCAGGAGTTGTAAACAAAACTCAAACAGTTCTTAGAGTGAAATTTGCCCCATTACTGATACAAAAATTACAAGTATATTTATCCATTTTTTCCTGTACAAGTGGATGCCAGCTTGATTTTGCAAAGAATTTCCTCCTTCATCTTCTGAGGAGGGGCACACTTTGTTCAGTTTAAATTTCTAAATGGTTTCACAGAAAACCAGTTACTGTAATAAATATTAAAACAGGCCTAAACACTAGTGAGTACTCTAATCAAAACAAATCCAAGAGTAAGGGGGAAAAAAGTAATCTATTCAGGTGAATAACTGCGTAGCCACTGCCTATTGGAAGCATGTGCAGCATAAATTGGAAGGGAAACAAAAGGCTGGAATTGTGCCGAGGTGTTCCTTGGCAAATGAGGGAGAATTAGGCTGGCTCTCAATTTCAAACCCACTCCATTCCATTGGGTGCATTTTGCTCCTCACACCTTACTGAGGGTGATGAGTAGATGGCAGCTACTCTTTTTCTTTTAATAAATGCTCTTCCTGCTTTCCTCAAACATAAAATCCCAAACCTTTGTGTTTTGAAACCAGTTAAAATCAATATTTCCTTCAGAAAGAGATAAAAAGTAATGCAATGCAGCACACGGTCTTCGAACAGGATATTTGGGTTTTGGTTATCTTGTTTAATTTATTTTTTTATGCCCATTGTCTTAGTTCTTAATTTTGAACTCTTCCTTGTGTTTCTTCCAACACACATTTTAGTGGCAGAGAACAAGATAAAATTTTTATCCCCCCTCCAAAAAAGGAATTTCATTTAATATAAACCAATACCTAAAATGCATGATTTTTCCGTGTTAATATTAAGGCTTTTCAGCATTCTGTTTTCTAGTTACAGGTGTAAGTTCTTTAATTGTGCCAATACAACTTTTCAGTCCAGACACTACTTAATCTGGAGAATTTGTGTATTCTGAGAGAAGTTTTGATGTCAGCTAAATTAGGAAGAGTCTTTTTCATGACACATGAAATCATCAAATGTGTTATTATGTATCATATTTATAGTATTTAAACTACTACATGAAACCAGTGTAACTTTTTGTATGAGCAGATGCTTTGCACAAGTTCTGTAATGCAACATTGTTTTGATATAAAAAAATCATACTTTTAGCACATTATTTATAGCTCCTTTCTGATGCTGTCAGATTTGGGTTCTCAGTTTTCATGATGTTCACTCCGTTTTTTTAGGCTTCCCCTAAATGAGCAGTTGAATGGGGATTGTAACTCGGGGAGATCTGTGTGGGACAGGGAGCTCATGTGCTGAGACTGTTCTTAAATCCCCTCTGTTTTCAAAAGTGCTTTATTTGGGTTTAGCTTCTCCCTTTGGAATGAAAGCATCCTGTGTTTCTTTACTGTTAACTGGATTTCATGCAGGAAGGTGTAGCATGGTTTAGGAGATTGGTGTGCAAAATGGAAACATTCACTCCTGGTTCTGGCAGGGGTGACATGCTCATGATCAATTTTCTTGGTTGCTTTAGAATAGTTCTTTTGGTAATATTCATCCATTGCAGAAAAAGAGAGTTAATTTTTGTTTTCTCGAATGGAGTTTTAAAGTCGGGTGCTTCAGTCAGGAAGTGCCAAAGTTGCCTCCTCAGTGGGTTGTGATTTATCTATCCCTGTTTTTCTGCTTGGCAGAAATGCTTTGTGAAATAGTTAGATGCTGTGTTTTGAGAGAGTCTCTTTTTCAGTGCTTCTTTGTCCTGGTGAGTGTACAGGGTAGGGAATAATTGCTTAAGGACCAATTAATTAATTGATACTTCGTTTGATGAATACATTGCCTTGCTCTGTGCTGTTGACTGTTGTGGGCAGAGCATCCTGTTTTGAAGGGAATGTCCCCAGCAGGTTTGCAGGGACAGGCATCTGTCCCTGGCAGCTTTTGGAAGATGAGCATCACACCAGTTCTGTTCTCAATCGTTATTTCTGAATAATAAAAGGGAAATGAGACAATGATCTTAAATGTTAATTTTAACTTTCAAGGTCTTTAGATCAGAGAGTTTTAAAACATTTCTCTCTTCCTCCCCTCTACACCCCACTACCTTCTCTGTTACCTTCTTGGTTTTTGGGGCTCAGAGCTGGATTCATCACACAGATCTCTCCAGCAGAGCTGAGAGAACGCTGAGCTCCTGAAGCAGCATCTGCTGTTTGGCCCTTGCAAAACTGGGAGTGAGGTGTGCTTTGGTAGCTGGGAGGTGTTTTACTTTCTCAGGACAGAGCAGTGGAGTGAGGCACTTCAGTTCCAGCTCCTGAAGGTACTAATTTAGGGAGCATGAGTCCTACTTGGGGTTTTTTCTGTATTTCACAAAATCACTTAGTCCTTAGAATTTAACCTCTTATTTTAAAGCCTATTCAGACTTCCAGAAGGTACTTCCAGAGCTACCATGTGCAGTAATGAATATTGAGAAGAGCTTTCTTTTCCCTGAGGGAAAATGATTTTAATGTGCTTTTTGAGGGATACATATTTTGGAAAAACCTTGACATTTCCCCAATTCTTGCCCCATCATCAATTATTTTGAAAAGTAGCTCTTCAGACGCAATGATGAAAATATAGAAGAGGTGTAAACCTTTGGTAGTCAGGTTTAAAATGTGTTTGGCAACTTCAGGGAAAGCTCTAGCCACCTACAGGAGGACAGCCAAGACAGAAGGTCGTATCCATCCATCCATCCATCCATCCATCCATCCATCCATCCATCCATCCAGTGTTAGTGTCTTCTTGCAGTACTGTTTTTCTCAAATAAAAGTTGCTAAAAATCACTGAGTTCTCCCTGTTCTCTTTTGGGTTTAGGTTATCCAACTTCTGAAAGCTGGGAAAGCAAAGGAAGTTTCTTACAATGCACTGGCCTCACATATTATTTCAGAAGATGGGGACAATCCGGAAGTTGGAGAATCTCGAGAAGTTTTTGATCTCCCTGTGGTAAAGGTGAGTGACTCAGCCATGGAATAGTCAAAGTACTAACATAGATGCGTCTTTGTTATAAATATTCATCTTTGGATGATGACCAAATAAATCATGTCTTTAGAAGTCTTACATTCTTGTTACACAAACTTTTATCCTGCCTTGCAGACTTCTGTTACAATTCTGTTCTCTCCTTCCTCTTGTTGCTCTGTATCTGTCAGTGGTGTGGTTAATTTTTAGTGTTCTGCTTTGGCTTTTCTTCAGATTTTTCTTTCAGTCATCTGTGAGATGATGTCTTGTTAGTTCTACTTTAGAAATACTTCTGAAGAAAAGGTTCTTACAAGCTTCTGGCAGTGGAAAACCTCAATTTAGATTGAGTAGTAGATTGCTGAAGGTTTTGTTAAAACATATATGATTGGCAAAATGCAAAATGATTTTGTTGATTCTGCATGTATGTACTGTGCTAATTATGGCCTATAGGAACTTCCCTATAGGTAATTATAGAAACCCCTAGAAAACTAGGGTTTTTTTCCTCCTTATTTTAGTTTTTTAAGGTTCTTTTTAGTCTTTTTTTTTCTTACACTGGAATTACTAGTATTTTGTTACTACCTTCCAATAGCAAGGTATTTTTCAGTGAAAAATTATAGGTTTCATCTTTGAATAGGTGAACTTGTCACTCTGGAAGTCATGAGAGCAATTGGGAGGAATAGCACTAGAATTTCACTGCTGATCCCTTTGGGTACATGATTTTGGGTTATTTTTTCCAAACAGGTACAGGTGGCACTTGAGAATTTGCATGGGTTTTGTCATGAGAGTTCACCTGACAGTGTAGAACTGAATTAACTCTAACAAATGAAAGGTGCTTGGCTGGAGACCCTTATGGTTATAGTGGGTGTGCCGGTTAATTTTTAGTTCCTTTTTCTGAAGTAATTTTTGATGTAATTTTAACTTTATGAACAAGGAAACTGTTGCCATTTTCATGAGAAGGAAGGACATCAACATTGTGGAGAGCACTTCCTGCTTTCTAATACCACTCACTTAAATAATTTAATTTGCTTCATAACTGCCAACTCATTTGCCAGATGAGAGCAAATCTTTCACTGATGTCACTTGGCTTGACCTGAAAACATCACAGCATGGTCTGTAATCAAGAAGATCAGACTAGGTATTAAAGGGACTGGGAGTCAAAGGCAAAGATAGCTGGTTACAGGGAAAAAGTAAGATAAAAACTTAAAGGAGGAAAATATCCATTTTTTTGGTCCCGCGAGGATTGAGGAGATAGAAGTTAAGTGGTTTTAGCTCTTTTTGTATCATGCCTTATAAGGGAAGGAGAATAACAAGATCTGGGACACCTTAAACACAGTTGCCACAATATATTCTTTTGTTTGTCTTTTGAGGAAAAGTAATTCCGTACTGAATGTGATGTCACTCTTTGCCCATTCTTCCTTACCTGCTGCTTTGGGACCAGTGTCCTACATCTCCTCCATTCTCTGCCACCTCCCTGTGTCCCTTGGAGCCCTTCTGTCCCAGAATCTGTCCCTTCTGTCCCTGTTGGGTAGGGCCCTCCCTGCTCAGCAGCCGGCGTTGAGCCTTTACAAAACTCATTCAGTTTAAGGCTCTGGTTCTTCACTCCTTAGTGATGAGTGTAGGGTGGGATTATCTGAATTGTTTTTTCTTACAAGCAAGAACTGTAAAAAGGGAGAGGATGAATAAATACTGTAAATGGCATGAGAGTAAGGGGTTGCTGCACAGCCTTTGAGCTGTCTTCATATGAACTCTTGCAAATAAATGAAATGTCTTTTTTGCAGACTAAGTGCAATGTCTGTGAAACACTTATGTTTCCCAGCTTTGGAAGTCTACATTAAAACTATCTATAGCATGAATTTGGATGGTAATTCATATTTTGTGCCTGTAGACCAAGGATTTTAATGTCTAGTGGTTTTTGTTTTTTCCAGCCTTCCTGGGTGATTTTGTCTGTTCGCTGTGGAGCTCTTCTGCCGTATCCTTTTCAGTTCAAAATTCTGTAGAAAATGTGTTAAAATGGAGACCACTGAAGGATTCAAGACTGTTTCTCATAGGTACTGCTTAAACTTCTAAAATGATCTCTTGTGTTTTGCCTGCCAAGGTTGCAGTGTGCTTGAAGCTTCTTTGTCTTCAGTTTTCCTGTCCCTTTGCATATTTTGTGCTTCATAGGCACTCAGAGGACAGTTGTAATCAAATGGAAAGCAAGAGCTGCTGGGTGCAAGAATCCAGGTGTTCATATTAAGAATTCAGGCCTTAATGTGGTTCAGAGATTCAGACTTCCTGTTTTATAGCCAATAGTTTAATGTGTGTGCCTTTGCAACTTGCTGTGTTTGTGTGCTGTGACCTAGGCTAGTGATCATGGTCATTTGTGCCTGGACTCAATAAATGTGTTTATTGTGCTTTCATCATCAGGATGAGTGTTTAGTTCTTATGTTACACATCTCAAAACCTTCTCCCTGTCTATGAGGAGTGTTCACAAAAAAAAAAAAAAAAAAAGCTTGAAATTAGCTACATTTTCAGGCTTAAGTAACCTCACGTTTCATTATTGATGGTCTTTCATGTGAAGAAGTTGCACTATTAAAAAATTCTGTCTTCCATCTGCAACCAGGGTTTTTTAAAAGGATACTCTAAGAGCTGACGTTATTGGATACCCAGAAGAGAAATAAACATGAAACAACAATGATGAGGTCCATAACTAAATTGTAGCTATAAATGTGGGAATGTAGCTCTCAATGGCTATTGCTCAGGAAGTCTTCATTGTGGGAACACTGGAAAGGCCAAATGAAAAGACCAGGTCTCAGCAGTGCCTTGTTCTTCAGCTGCATGGAAGAAGGAAGTTTTGCACACCTGTCAGCAGTAAATGTGTCCTTGGATCTTTGACTTTCTAGTACTTCACGTCCCTAGAATGTGGCGGGTTTAGGTTTCACTCTGAGCCTTATTGTGCTCACTGAAATGGGTTGTTAAGTCTACTTCATTTTATCCTTTTTCAATCTCTTTATGACTTCTAGTGCAGTGACATCTGGCCTTCCATTAGGGATTTAGGTGCTGCCATAATGAAAAAAAATACAGTTGCTAATAGGAACAGCTTAGTTTTTCCAGCTGATTGCTTTTGGACCCAGTTTAGGCAGAAGGTTGAGATTCTGCATTTTTGTCTTTGTTTTAATTTGGTAATGCTCGAAGTGGTCATTGAATTTCTGAAGAAGCAAGTCCTGGAAACACCTTGTGGCAGTTGGACATACGGATCTAACAAGAGCCTTAAGGATTTTATGTTGCTTTACCAATTCTGATGCTTATTTGATGGGCATTTGCCTGTCAGTTGCTAAAGGTAAAGTTTAGTATAGAAAGATTTAATACAATGTAAAAGCACAGCAATTTTGTCTGTTTCTTAGTGGAAGTTGTTTTCAGCAGAGGGAACTTAGGGCAGCAGAGTGTTGTCCTGTGCCCTGTCACTGATGTGGGCAAAGTCTGACTGGGCTGCAGTGGAAGGGAGGTGGCAGAAAAGTGAAGCTGGAAGCGACTCACTGAGGAAGGAAAAAGAGTATCATGGCTGTAATGCTGTAAAGGGGGCTGGCAATTTCTTTTGCAGCAAAAGCAAGAATGAGGAGGGTGTATTTTTCAATGGTCTTGTATAGATAAAAGAGAGTCAGAGCACTTCAGAGTTTTGTTGATGGCAGGAAGAAAAGTGAGTTTTGATCTATTCCCTCTGTTTTGTGTTATTGTTATGCTGCTTATAACTTTTTTTTTAAAGAGTCTCTTTCACTCCTGTTCTTTAGAGAGTGCAAGCTCCAGGAAAACTGATGGACCTCTTAAAAGTCAAATACTGACTGTTTCTGCTTTATGTGCTAGCAGTAGGTACTCAGGCAGGGAGTAGACACATGTACACTTTTGAAAGGTCTGGTAATGAATTTCTGCCTTGGATGAAATCGGTAACAATTCAGGATGTTTATCAGGCTTGAACTTCTCGAGGTATTCTGGGTTATGGCAACAATTTATTCTTAAATTTTAAAGTGCTCTGGGCTTTGTCATCAGCTTGCTGTGTCCTGTCTCTTCTGATCTTCAAAACATGAGTGTTGCTGGTGCATCTGTCAACATCACAGGGTAAATATTTTTGTTTCATTAAAAAATCTCAGTGTCTGCATGTGCCACAATGTACACCTGTTTCTGTAGTGGTTTTTTTCTGACACATGTACATAGATTTTAAACACAAGGTCATATGAAAGTGTGGAAAAGGGAGGGTAGTTGCAGAAGTCCTGTGGTCCACCTGTCTTTCCCAGGTCAGTTCTGGTTTAGAGTGTTACCATAATTGACCATCATATTGCAGGTGTCCTGATTCAGTTTGTACAAAAGGTTTTTTTCTGGATGCATAAACTTTAATTGCAAACAGGCAATGTACTTTCAAGGATGAAATGTTTTGAATGGTCAGATAGTTGGTATTATCTGAATACTGCATAGACTGTTTAATTTCCTTCTGATGACCCTCAGGAAACTCATCTAATTGTTTTGCATCCTTGACACCTGCTTTCCAGTGTAAATGGCTTTTCTCCAGAATCGTGTCAGATCTTTTTTGGAGTCACTGCTTGTCTCTCTCAGGTAAGAAGTGAACTGTATTTCAGTCTACCCCAATGTCAACTATTTGTGGGATGTTTGCTTTCCTGAGGAGAGATACCAGTTTTTCTGTTGTACTATGACTTTTTTTTCTCTTTGTTTTTTTCTGTCTCTGTGCAGGTTAAAAATTACTCTTCAGTGCTTTTTCTTGTGTATCTTTTGTAACCCTTTTCTCTCTCTAACTTTCTTTCTAATTTGGTATTTAAAAGTGATAGGCAATACATTAGCCAGCCTTGTAAATGGTATGCTGTGGATTACTAAAATTCTTCCAGCTGAAGACAGCTGGGTGCACAGAATTCAAGGGTTTTCTCCCTTCCTTTTAGGTTTCTTCTGAAGACCGAAGTACGCTGTGGGCTTTGATTACTTTTTATGGAGGGAATTGCCAGCTGAGCCTCAATAAGAAGTGTACTCATTTGATTGTGCCTGAGCCAAAGGGGGTAAGAGTTTATTACATGTACAATTCTTCTTGTTGTAGGTCTCATTTGCTTTCAAGTAGTCAGAAATTTTCCATCTGCCTGAAGTTAAAATTCTTAAGACTGTTGATTAACAACTAAATTCAGGAAAACTAGGCATTGAAGCTATTCAGTTTGTTACTTATTTTCTGCATGACTTTAAGCCTGATTAATTCAAAAGATGTCCAATTTCACACTGGTATTTGAAACTCCTGTTTGAATAAAGAATTTTATTCTTTATCTTGTTTGTCTTAGCCTAATTTTGATATGTCACAGTCATTAGTGATTGTGATTTATCAATGCACAGATACAGAGTCAGTGAAGAAAAACAAAGGACAAAATTGAAATATTGAAGAATAAAGCATGAGCTGGCCCTGGGAGAAGAGAAAGTGTGGCTATGGGAAATGAAAGCTTTTCCTTCTTTAAAATATAGGAACCTCTGTAGGGCTGGGTTCTTTTTGGTGAATATCTTTGTGTGTCAGTTTCGGTTTTTTATTTTTATTAGGTGCTTATTGAACACCATTCTAGTTGTCCCTTTCTTCACAATAAAATACAATGCTCAGACAAAGCTTTATTACCTAAAATTCTGTTATTAAGAGGCAGTGAAATACATTAAGAATCATACTTTAATAACTTACTTAAAAGCTTAAATAATAAGCTTTTTAGAGCAAAGGATGTTGTCTTTAGCTTGCCAGTCAAGAAACTTAAAGAGATATTGGCATTCCCTGTCTGTTGGGTACAAGTATTTTAATGCACATAATCATTGAATGGGAACAATTTTATGGGATTATTACTTTTTGCTTCCAGTCCTGCTGCTCTGATGCACTGCAAGGGAAACTGCAGCAGTTTGTAACAAGAACAATTCTGTCACTAGGAAAACTTATGATTGCTCTGGCTAGACAGAGGATGATAAAACAAGATTGTCAATAATCCTCACCAGAATGAAAGAATAAAATCTTGTGTCGCAAGTAAACTTAGTTTCCTCTCCAGTCTCTTTATTGTGTATGAGTGACAGATTCATTGTCGGAAATAACTCCAGAGAATCGCTAAATTAATTTCCTCTGAATGTGCTTGTTCTTAATTTATGTTGTTTGACATAAAAGAAAATACCAGCTCAATCATTTCTAAATATTAGATCTTTAAGTAAGTTTCAAATTTTCGAAAAAAAATTTTTTCCCGCACTGTTTGATGTGTGTGAGGGGTTTCCATTAAGGAGGATATTCCAATAAATAGGACACTCATTCTGTGTCTACTCTATTTATTAGGAAAGGAAATGGTGAAGCTTTAAGATTTAAGCTGTTTTCCTGCTGAAATGCTTTTTTTCAGTGAAAAACTTCTAAATATTTGTCTCTACTTTATTATGAATTTCTGACTTTTTCCCCAAAGGCTTTTTCAAGTGGGGCTGGGGTTTTTTTTACTCTTTTTTTATAGTGGATAAAACATAAACTGTATTTAGACTTGCCTTAATGTCCTCCTAAAATCACTTGCATTTTGGTATTGACCATGATGTTCCTCGCTACTGGTTTGGAATATTTTGGTGGTTGGGTTAGAGAAGAATTTTGCAAGTGGAGACATTCATCTTCTGCAGTTGTGTCTTCTGAGTCCTTTATGGTGTAAATGTGGAGAATTTGGGTTTTTGTTTTGTTTGAATCTCTTGGAACTTGTGGTTCTGCACAGTATAAACCCTGTTGGATCTGGGCAAGATCACTCCCTGGTATTGAACAGCTTCCTTGTAATCTCCTTCTCCATGCTCTAGCTGTCATCTCAGACAACTTAGTTGCGTTTATTTTGTCTTTAAATAATTTTTTTCCCCCCCCAGGAAAAATATGAATGTGCTTATAAACGGGACAGCATTAAAATTGTGACCCCAGACTGGGTACTGGATTCTATAGCTGATAAGAGTAAAAAAGAAGAGACTCCTTATCATCCTCGTTTAATTATATACGAGGAGGAAGAAGAGGAGGAGGAGGAAGAAGCAGAGGAGGAAGAAGCAGAAAATGAAGAACAAGATTCACAAAATGAGGCTAGTACTGATGAAAAATTATCAAGCCCTGCATCTTCTCGAGAAGGATCACCTTTGGGTGACCAAGCTTTTTCACCAAAATCTACCACTGCTGATAAAGCAAAAGGGGAACTGATGTTCGATGATTCTTCCGATTCCTCTCCAGAAAAGCAAGAAAGGAATTTGAACTGGACACCAGCTGAAGTCCCACAGGCATCTGCAGCAAAGCGTAGGTTGCCTCAAGGGAAGGACTCCGGGTTGATTAATTTGTGTGCCAATGTCCCACCAGTGCCAGGTAACATTTTGCCTCCTGATATGAGAGGCAACCTCATGGCTTCAGTACAAGGTGCCCCAAGTTGTGACCGCCAGGAAATGATGGCCCCGTGGAGTCCAGCCGTGCGGACGTTAAGGAATATTACTAATAATGCTGATATTCAGCAGATTAATAGACCATCAAATGTAGCACATGTAAGTGTTGGATTTTTAATTTATAAGCTGTTGGACTTTTCCTTAGGAGCTGTAGTGTCCAAGAACTTCCGTTTCCTTTTGCTGTTCTTAAAATACCCAACGTTAATACTTCCCCGTATTACTTAAAATTGTGGCCAAATTCTTATTTTCCTCGTAATAAGTAACTTAATTTCTATCAGGATCACAGAATGCATTTGGGAAAAACATTTGGAAGGGTAAAGCTATGTATAACTACAGCGTGGTTTAGATTTTCAGTAAGGACTTCTTGGTAAGAGAGGGAAAGGCATTAATTTAGAATTACTTTGCTAGTTCAGGAAACCTGGTTTCCTGTCCTTCTAGCTTCTCAGTCAGCGCAAGGAATTATTTATACCATAAATACATGGAATTGTGAAATTGATTGTTTCCGCAGTAGGTTCAGTTCTGTACTCCATTGTTCTGCTGGGCATCATTAGGTTGTTATATAGTATATATACTATATAACATAGTGATGGAGAAGTCCTAACTTAAACTTTCTTATGCCACGTGTGTAGTTGAAATAATTGCAGCTCTTCTGTTGAATGTATTTCTACAAGAAAATAAAAATCAAGTGAGCATGCTGCACCTGCAGCACTGAAATTCTTAGGTGTTTTCTGGGAAGGGAGCATGAGTAAAGTAGTGCTGGTAATTGTTAGACTTATCTTTTACTTAAATCATTATATTGATGCCTTTCTTTGGATATTCATCTGATGGTAAAGCTTAGAAAGGTGCCTGAGTAGTATAGAGGCTTCCAGCCAGTACTTCAGCACAGAATGTGGAGTCACTCAGAAATGCTGATTCTGTGCTGTTTTTATGACATCTGAATATGAAATGGAAATTCAGGCTTTATTTTAAATCTGAGTCGTAGATTCCTCTTCTCAATGCCTTGAATTGTTTAAGGGCTGAGACTTCTGGGCAAGGCCTGAGCAGAACTGCCAACCATTTGCTCAGTTGGCCAGCATGGGTAAGTTGGCCACCACGTCTTCTCCAGCCCAGTGACTCTCCTGTCAGATACACATCAGTGCAAGTATTTCTCTGTCAGCAATATTTGCAGAGCTACAGGGCAGTGGTGGTTGTGTGCTTTGGCTTGTCTCTGTTCACCCAAAGTCTGCTGCAGGACTGTGCTGTATGAGGGCTGTACCAAGTGCCCTCTCAGGCTGCTGGGCCAGGCTTTGCATCTTAGAATTGTGAGTCTGCTTCCTAGAGGGAGGAATACCAGTTCTCCTTTTCCCCCTATAACTTCTCTTTTACTTTGTGCCCTGAATGATGAGTGCAAGCCTTGGTGAACATTCTCGGAAAGTTAGTGTTTAGTTTGAACCTCAGATTTCTGCCCAGCAGCAAGATCTGTCATCATCAGGTGTTTGCAGATACACAGTTACTTTCTGAATATAGCCATAGAGTGTTCTGAAAGTTTTATCCCTTTCTTTTGAAATATATGTCTTGAAGCTTCTGTAATTTTGGCTTTTGGTACTTGTTGTGGAACGTAGCTCCTCGCACTGAGCCACAGAAACATTTTTTGTGTGTGTTATTTTTAGTTATTGGATGTTTCTACTGTGGTGCTGCTAAGACACGAGTGATGGGTGATGCATTGATAATCATGGCTGCACGTGTGTGTGATACCAAGCACATCAGTGTTATTTAGATGACACTAAGATGTTTTGATGTGCCTTGTGAAAACACTTGGGCCACCTCTGATGGAGAGTTGCTGGATGTCTGGTTGAGAGGATACAGTAATTGGCTTTGTGCTCTAGTGATGGGCTTTGATTCCTCTCGCGCACACACATCACTGAAGGCGACACTGTGTGTGTTGAAGTAGTGAGGGTGAACGAAACAAGCTTTGCAGGATTCATCAAAGCTGATTGCATGTTTAAAAGACTATGAAAGGCGAGTCTAGAGTTTCCTATTGCTCATTCTCATTTCTAATAGGCTGTTTATAGTAAAATAATTTAATAAATATGTAGAACTCATCCTAATCTATTAGAACTTTGCTTAATTTTTCCTTTTCTGATGCTTAAAAATTTACTTCTTAACTTGTGTCTGCTTAGTGTGAAATGATTTTTCTCTTAACAGTGAGTTATTTAAAAATAAAATTAAATTCCAGATCACTTCAGCACTCTCTATAAACCTAAAATCTAGTATTCTTAAGTAGGAGGTTAGGTTGGTTGGGGGTTTTCCCCCAAGAAACCCTTAGTGCTCAGCAGATCAATGTTTTTCTTTGTTTTTTGGTATCGAGATTAAAAAACGAGCTATATATTCTTGAATTGGTTCAAAAGAGAACAAGATTCCCATGTTTCAAACAGCACTAATTAATGAAGGCATCATTAGCAATTTTTAAGTGAAAATAGGACTATGGAACTAAGCTCTGAATTTAATGGGCTAATGGGATTTCAAAATTAATATTACAGTTGATCAATGTAATTATTAATATAGTGTTAATAGTCATAATGCTGTTGGAAAAAAATATTAATAATACAGGGATGGGCTTTAGTCTTGAATTTAACTAAAATGTGCATTGCTGTTTATTAGGAGTAGCATGCAGCTCCACACTTCTCTTTGTGTAAATCCTGTCTTTTGATTTTGCTATTAGGCAGTTAAAGATTTTTGTTTAGCTCACAAGGTATTTAGGTGCAGGGTTCTTTTCTTTTAGGAATTGTATTTTCCCAGTAGTTCTTTAAATATTTTTTAAACCGAATGACAACCAAAAGGTCACAAAAATAATCTTTGTTTTCTAGATATTACAATCACTTTCAGCACCTACAAAAAGTTTAGAACAGCAAGTAAATCATAGCCAACAGGGACATCCAAATGTGGTGCTGTTTAGTCAAGTGAAACTAACACCAGAGACACATTTATTGCAGCAGTCACATCAAGCACAGCAGCAACAGCACCATCCTCTTTTACACCTTCAACCTCAGCAACTTATGCAGCTCCAGCAGCAGCAGCAGCAGCAACCCCAGATCTCCCAGCAGCCTTTCCAGCAGCAGCAGCAGCCTCACCAGTTTCCCCAGCAGCAGCAGCAGCAGCAGCAGGTCCATCAGCAGCACCAGTTCTCCCAGCAGCAGCTCCAGTTCCCGCAGCAGCCACTCCATGCGCAGCAGCCGCTGCACCGCCCGCAGCAGCCGCTCCAGTTCCAGCAGCAGCATGTGCTGCAACAGCAGCTGCAGCAGCTGCAGCAGCAACAGCAACAGCTGCAACAGCTGCAGCAGCAGAACCTGCAACAGCTGCAACAGCAACAGCTGCAACATCAGCAGCAGCAACTGCAGCAGCAGCACTTACAGCGACTGCACCAGCAGCATCAGCAACAGCAGATGCAGAACCAGGCAGCGCAGCACTTAACTCAGACACCTCAAGCACTACAGCTTCCAGTTGCAGCCCAGCAGCCACAGCACCACCAGCAGCAACAGCAGCAACTGCAGCAGCAGCCACTTTTTGGGCACGATCCAGCAGTGGAGAGTTAGTAATTATTGCCTTCTGATCTTGAAAAAAAGTAGCTATTGACATGAGGTGGGGTAGAATATCAGAAAGTAATGCTGTGTTTACAGGATAGGATTGTAAGAAATGCTACTCATGGCTTAGAACTGGTTCTACTGATTTTTAGACAACTACTTAAATAATAGCTAATGGTGATCCAGCAATCTGAAAAGCATGAGAGTGCTGAGAACGTTCCCTTTTCAAATATACACTTGATACCACAAGCACACAGCCCATACTTTCAGAACAGTGTTAGTAAATGCATAGCACAATTGTTTTATTTTTTTTTTTCCTTTGGAAGAAGGGGAGGGGGAAGCTTTCAAACAGTATAAGAACTGCAAGGACAGCTACAATTTTGGAAATACAAGTAAATTATTGAAGATTCAGTATTGGAAGGTTGCATTGAATTCTAGTAGAACTGAAAGCTTTTTGGATTGTTTTCGCTGTTCATAGCTGATCTTTGTAAAAGAGGAAGTTGTCTTATGTTTTCCTTTTGGTGACCCTTCCTTTTGCCCCTTTAGCCCCTCTTCATCCAGGGGAAAAAAACCCTACCCTTAACAAAATCAGACTCTGGGCTGAGCTGTGCCTTAAAGGCTTTCAGCTTCGAAATTTTGGATCCTCCTTTTTCCAAGGAAGTACACTTAAGAAGCTTATAACTTGGTAATAGGAAGAGGTCAGTGTAGCAAATGTGTTCTGAGATGAACTCTTCAGCCTTTTGAGTATTCAATTGTTTGTTCTTTATGTGCCAAACTATTTCAGTTCCGGAAGAGTATTTCCTACTGGGCTGTGTCTTTGCAATTGCTGATTACCCAGAGCAGATGTCTGACAAGCAGCTGTTAGCGACCTGGAAACGGGTAAGATTCTGCAGTATTTTTAAACAACTATAACATAATGTCATAGTCCCTAAATTTTAAAAGAAAACATTGGAAGTACTTCAGCACTGTTCACTTTTCTTTAGGCATCCTTCTGTGTAATTCTGTTACAGTCTGAAAAAAAATTATTCAACTGCTGCTGACCAGAAAAAGTAATAGAAATACTTTAGGTGTGCAGCCTGGTTGAATTAAGTCTTCAGTCAGAACATGAGCTAAATAAGTTGCAGCCTTAACTATTTCCCAGTTATTTATGCTTTTAATCAGGCAACTGTAGTACAGCAAATGTAATATAGCATCGCTGTCTATCTTTAACTTGATTGTATAAAAAAATTATTTTTTGCATATAATTTTGGCATTTAGTAGCCTGTGAGGTATCCACCTGAGTGAATAAGATGGAAGAATAGAGTGTTTCTGTTTTTTTGCCAACTTCTATTTTTCAGAAAAATCTGATTGTATCCTTTCCTAAATAAGAGGACTTTGATGTTCTTCAGAAACTTCTGATGGATTTTATAGTTGAATTTTCCCTACAATTTTGCATAATCAAGTAAGCTGTTGACATTTTTAACAGCACTTGTGTTTATTGCTGAGATAGAATTGAATAGTTCATGAAAAATTGTTTAATAGTTATACTGCAAAAAATAAAAAAAACATGAGAAGGGTTATTTTTGTTTATATATCTTTATTTTGGTTTTTTTTTCCATTTCTTCTAAAAATTAGACTTTTTGTTCAGTGAAAAGCTAAAGCTGCATATTTAATTTTGTTTTTTTGTTTTCAAAATTGTTCTAAAGCTAGATAACAAACCTGGTTTTGGGGGGTAATTCTTCAGTGAAGTGGTGCTAATGGTGGCAGTGTCCTAAAGGGTGGACTTTCATTTCAGACTTTTTGTTTCTTAATGTAATGTAAAAATTGTTATATCCTAGAAGTTCTGGGTTTGCTCTCTTACCAGATCATCCAAGCACATGGTGGGACAGTGGACCCTACCCTGACAAGCAGATGTACTCACCTTCTGTGTGAAAGCCAAGTCAGTAACATGTATGCTCAGGTAAGCCAGCTGGGAACCTGCACTGCTGCATGCTTTCATTTTATCACTGGAAAGGCAGAGCTTTGCACTGGGTGCTTCATGCTTAGACAGCAAATCTAACATTTCTCATTATATGTATTTTTATGATTTGTGGTTTTTGGGGTGCAAACATCCATAGTGCGTGTAATAGACTTGTTCCAGAGAGCACTAAGGAAGATGCTATGAGAAAGAGGAGCCTAGAAAGTAGAAAAAAAAAACAATTAAAATTGAAGATTTGATGATTTGTAGAAGTGTAAAATAAAATAAACATGTATTTTGTGTTTTAAAAGCTGTTTGTGCCTGTGTTCCTAGGCTTTAAGAGAAAGGAAGAGATGTATTACAGCACACTGGCTGAATGCAATCTTGAAGAAGAAGAAGATGGTCCCACCTCATCGAGCCCTTCATTTTCCAGTGGCATTTCCACCAGGAGGAAAGCCATGCTCTCAACATGTAAGAAGGAAAAGCTTCCTTTGAAAGAATGCTTGCTTCAGTGCTTGCTTCATTCCATGAGCAGTATTAAAACAGAGCTAGAAAGTGCTTACTCAGAGCAAAGTACACATTTCTTTTGCCTTGGGAGAAAAGCTTCTGTTAATCTTCAGGTGCTGTGTTGATGTGGTGCTGCTGCCAGGTGTTTCTCAGTGCTTTGCAAGTTTTCCTGAGTTCAGAGTGGTGAGGAGTAACACTTGCCTTTGTGAGTTACTCTCTCAGACCCTGAAGGGCAAAGATTGCCTGACTTACACATAGCAAAGGTAGCAGTGATCCAGGCTGCACAGTTCATAGCAGCAGATCAACAGCACATCCAACAGCATGTGCTTCCTTACCATAACCCAGGATTTCGAGAGGATTTTTGAGGGTTTTTCTTAGTCAGTGCTAAGCAAATACCTTAAAAGGGAGCCTATGGATAGGAGATTGACAATTCCATTGCCTGTGCAGTGAGGAGCTGTGGAAGTGAAATTTTGTGGAATTGAAAAACCAGTTAATTCAGAGGCATCTTGGAATGTACTGTGCTGTATAAACCAAGATGCCAAAGTATGTCTTGGCACTGGATTTCTTTGTGCTGGATGCAGACATGTGGGATGATGTTCTTGCCTATAGCCTGTCTTGACCACCATGGAAAGGAACACAGATTTAGGAAAATCAGAGTGTAACAACATGTGTGTGTACTCAGTGGTTAGTAGTAAATGTAATACGCAATGTAATAAGCACAGTTTTGAACCAAAGTACTGTTGCCTTTCCCTAAAGAAAAGGTGAGAATGGCAAAAACAAAAACCTATCAGGATTAAAGATAATAATGAAAGGTGTGGAATTACAGTTCACCACCTGTGATCAGCTGACACAGTTTATTTGGCTTCATGGCAGATTAGAGCACAGTTTTCAGATTTTTAGAGTAGAGCAAATAAGTTTGAGCATTTTTTCTGTGTGCCTCCATGTAAATAGCAGCAGAAGGTAGATGGCAGACCTGTGGGAAGCTCTGAGCTCTTTTATAATAATGCTGAGGTCTCTGTAAATAAGAAAAAGCTGACCAGCAGACTGAAAGTTATTCTTCCTGAGTCAGAGGTACTGCTAGGAACCTGAATTTTTTATGTATAAACAAACCACTTTTAAATTGTACTCTTTGTATCCTACAAGCCACGCAGTAATTAAGTGCTTACACACCATGCTGTGCATTTCACTGTAGTGTAAGAAGTTAGTCACGGAGAAATATTTTTCATGGGAGTGTTTTGTAAGTGCCATCAATGTTCAGTTATTTATAACTGTGTCTTTCTTTCTGCAGATAATCTCTGTGACAGGATTTGTTGACAGTGACAGGGATGACCTCAAGCTCATGGCCTACCTAGCAGGTGCCAAATACACGGGCTACCTGTGTCGCAGCAATACAGTTCTCATCTGTAAAGAGTAAGTGCTGCACTGCACAGCCCTTGCTTTCTCAGCAGCCTCCTGCCAGGCAGTGCCTCTCTGAACGTGAGGTGCTACGTATGGCTCATTATGAGAGTGTTAATTGTAATCGGTTCTGTAGTTTTATAGCAATAAACTTAGTGATGTTGTTTCTTGAACTAAATTACAGCGCATACTAAGTGATAAATTTGGCCTTCTGAACACAGGCTAAACAAAAGTAATTTCTAACTTTCCTATTTTACAGTATTCTTAAGTGATGCTGACTCTGAGATCGCCCATAAATAAAATACCTTTTTTTAAAAATAATTGTTCCAAAATGTTGGAGAAGGGAAAATTTAAGTCCAGAGCCAAAGATTGCATTTACAGCAGAAATTCTCCCCTGAGTGGCTTGTTGTGACGTGTAGAACAAAAGCATCTTTTGGAATATCTCCTCTGTCACAGTTAAAGCAAACAATAGATCGGTAAAGAACCAGTGGTATTTTAGATTTATTATTACAAAATTGGTATTTTTACCCATCTCTTAGCAATACAAATTATTTGTTTTCCTTCCCTGCCCCCCAGGGCCAGCGGGCTGAAGTATGAGAAGGCCAAGGAGTGGCGGATCCCGTGCGTGAACGCGCAGTGGCTCTGCGACATCCTGCTGGGCAACTTCGAGGCGCTGCGGCAGATCCAGCACAGCCGCTACACCCTCTTCAACCTGCAGGACCCGCTGTCCCCCAGCCAGCACCTGGTGCTGAACCTGCTGGGTAAGGGTCACAAACCCTCTGCTCTGCAGCAGTTTGTTGTGCCTGTTCCATCACTAGGAGTGTGTTTCCTCTGGTGTAAATAACTTGGCAATGGTGTCATTTTTCTTCTGTTCTCCATTCCCTAGATGCGTGGAGAGTCCCATTAAAGGTGTCACCAGAACTTCTAATGGTATGTTGAATTATTGTATATATGCAGCTGTTTTGATAAGATCACTCCTTAGCTGGAGCTCCTGGTTGTACATTTTGCTAATGTTCTATTTTATTTTGAGGAATTCGAGAAATAATCTTTTGCAGAATTAAGGAGCTTTAGTGGGATATACAGAATGAAGTTGCTGTTGTCGCACTTTGGGCTAGATGTTTCAGTCTTCAATTTCTACATCAGACCTTTAGAAAGGGCTTAGTACTTTTTAAATCAGTACCTAACACTTTGTAAATGAGACTACATAAGGGTTTTTAAGGCAGAACACCCAAAATCAGTAAGAATTTTGTTAGAATATTGACTGAATTTAAAGTATGATACATAATGTAATTTTAAGTATGAGGGGTGCAACTACTTTATATCATCTCTCTGATATACAGTTAGAACTAAAACCATAGGCATATATACCATGTATTTTAGAATTTAAAAATATACTATGCATTAATAAGTGTAGTTGATAACCCTGAAATAGCAGCAGGAATGAACAATGAAAAATAGTACCTTGAAAAACATACAAGAGAAGTAAATTTTTGTCATGAAGGGTATTCTGCAAACCATGCAAAATGTAAGTTTTCTGTGTATTCAGAATAAGCTGCGGTTTCCATGTCAGCTCTTACACCTATCTCATGTTTTTGTGTTGTAAATTTTCTTCCCATTTCAGATTTATACTTGGTAATTTTTCACAGTACGTCTTGATGTAGGAAAATTGGTAATACAGGTTACTCTCAGATAACATTTTATATTGCACAAAAACATTTTGCCTCACCTCTTGTGTTTGGATTACTTGTATCTCAGTCACTTTGTAAACCCTTCAGAAAAAGGGTGCTTAGTAACTCTCAAAACGTAATCTGTATCAGTGTTTTAAATGGGGGGTCAGGACACTGTCCCTTGAATACCTTTCAGCTCTAGAAATAGGCACTACCGTTTTCCTGACCATAAGTTTGAAATTTTCTATAGACCCTTCTAGATTTGTTTCATGGATCTGTAGGAAATTCGCATTTAGAAAACAAAATGCTTTTAAAAATTCATGGTCTTCTTATTTTCCTGAAGAAGGAAAATACTCTGCTGTTACAAAATAAAAATGTCCCTGAGAAGATTCAGTATGCAGTATTAATATTTAAAATAGCCTTTAACTAACTCAGTTTTGGTTCTGTTACCATCCACACTGCAGTTGAGCTCATCTTAAAAAAGGATACGTTCTTTGTGTGGGTCAGTCACACCATGTTTTTGTCCATGTTTTGTCTAGTGTAGCAAATGGAGACCTCAGAGGTTAGATGGGTAATTTAGTACCTCCCCTTCTGTATTTATATGGGGACCCTTCTTGCCCGTGTGAAGTGGGAATTTTGTGACTTAGATTGAAAGGCGCTTCTGGAAACAATCTAGTCCAGCTGCCCTCCAGGTACCCACACAGGAATATGGTTTGGTTAAAGAAAATGCTGGGCATGTGCAAGTGTCAAGGAGGACAAGGTACTCCACTGCCTTCACTGTAGGCATTTCTATTTGTCTTGGGGTTTGGGGTCCTCTTCTGAGGACAGCTGTCTTGTCAGATGCTGTTGATGCCATGTACCTCTTGCATTTTCATAGTTGAAATGTCTGTCAAAATGTGAATGTGTGCACTTTTCTTTCCAGCTGCACATACTATGGGCTGTCTAGCCCATAAAAAATGCCTGGTCTGAGAGCAGGGAACAAACCCCCGTGGTTTGTTTCTCCCACAGGAACATTGTCACAGCAGGACTGGGACAATGCTGCCTGTCTTTCTTGTCATGTGCCTCTAGCATTCTTCTTTAAATTTCAGGTATCTATTTGAAGGTTAAGAAAAAATAGATGTCAGATATTCCTGAACCTGGGAGCTGTAGTTTCAAATTACTCGGACCAAGGAGAGCCTAAAAGCTACATTTAATCACCCCTGGGCATGTGCTCTAGAGGCTGATCTGGTACTGGGGGGTGGCACTTTCTATCCAGATTCTGTTTATGTAGTTTGGGAACTTGAGTTTAAAGCAGTATTTTCTCGATACTACTATTCCATGAAATTTAGCACCAGGAAGAATATTGCAGTCTTCATGTACTTAACAAATGGACAGACTTTTCAGTCTCTTTTTCATTTGATTCATTAGCTTTTCCACTGATAATTAGCAATGTTATTTAAAGGAAAAAAGTCCCACAATATTTTATTTGGTGTGCACTCTCAGGGTTACATAAGTTTGTAGAGAAGCTTTGGCTGATGCTGAGCTTTGCTCTTGGGTTTGTTGCGTAAGTGGTAGGTGCCCCATGAATTCAGCAGTGTGTAATTTTCATTCAGGAATAATTCAGGATAGAAGTTGGTTTCCCTGCTTAATTCAGGTCTAAACATGTAACTGGTCTGATTTCAGGGTGTGAGGTTGCCTTTGAAACCAAAGCAAAATGAATCCAGTCTTCAGCCGTCTTCCAAAAGAGCAAGGTAAGAACAGTGAGCAGTCAGTGCCCATAGTCCTTAACTGACTGTTCCTCAGAAGTGTCAGCTGCCCATCAGCCTGCACCATCCTGTGCCCTGCTCAGTGAAATTACTGTCAGTAGGTTTTGGATGTTGCCAGTTATTCAGTTGGCAGGAATAAAACAGTAACTAAGAGAGTGACGTAGCAAGAGAGTTGGGAAAGCGCAGAAAGAGGAGAACATGTTGTGTTCTCTGTGTGGTGGTTTTTGTCTTCAAAAGCCATTGTGCCTAATTCTCATTCATCTGAGTCATTCCATTGGTGTGAAACTTGCAAAAGTGTGCGTGTCTAATTTCAAAATTCCAGTTCTACAGCCTTGGGCCCAAATGTCACATTCTGCTGTATTTCCTGTATTCTGTAGGATTGAAGACCTGCCGCCACCTACTAAAAAACTCACCCCTGAGCTGACACCAATGGTGCTCTTCACAGGATTTGAACCTATGCAAGTGCAACAGTACATTAAGGTGACTTTCAGGCTCTTGTGAACTACTTTGAAACATCTGACAACTTTTTTATGGATGTTGAATTTTTGCTAAGACGTGATTAGCAAATATCTAGTGGATAAAACCAGTACCTACTGGCTCTTAGGTTAGAGTAGGTTTATGTGAAATGAGTTTTATTTGGTAGCTGTTCTTCTGTAGTTACCTACTTTACACTACTGTACTACTTGCTTTTTCTGTCTGTGGGACTGCTTTAAAAAGCAAGAAAGCCCTTTCCACATTGTTTTTTTAAATCAGCAAATTTCATGAAAAAATTTAGGTGAGAAAAATAGTGATGGTTATACTGGATAAGACCCAGGATTCTTCTAGTCGGGTTGCTGTCTGTAGTGCCAAATGCTTCGGAGACAGCTGATGACAAAGCTTATGGCATGTGTGAGATAAGTTCCTGTGGAAGTTTTCTTCTGTTCCCAAATAAAGCTGTGCTAAAACTTATAAATAATTTATAACATTTAGATAATAAGAAGTAAATGAGGCCTAGTTCGAGACCACTGTATTTCTTAGAAATAGGCAGTTTGGTGTCCTCAAAAGTGTAAAATATTTTTTTTATTACACCTATACTTGTTTTTAAAGTGGTTCAGCTTCGGAGGTTTTTTTTTTCCCTTTGCAGTGTGTGCATTTGAAGCTTGATATTAAATATTTTGGGACATGAAATGTTTTTCAGTGTATCCTATAAAGTTCCAATATGAACTTCTCATTTTCTGTCATGTTGGTACCAGGTTAATTAGATAGAAAATCTGTTTTGGTAACTGCTGTGGCTCACAAGTTAAAAAAATCAAATTCAGCCTCAAAGCTTGTGAAGTTGAATGTAAACCTGGCAGCACTGATGCTGTCAAAACTGTGCAGAGTTTGGATACCTAACTGGGGCTGGATACTCCTCATCTTCTTGAGATGGAGGGGTAATCTTTGTCCCAGCATGGCCAAAGGGTCCTTCCACATCAGTGGAAGTCTAGCAGTGTCTGCACTCACAGGTAGAAGTGCTTGAGGTGAGCATAGAAAAGCAGCCTTTGCCTTTTAGGGGGGTACAATGCACTGTTCACAGGATGTTTATTACCAGGAAGGAAGTAAATAGTGCAGAGGTTCAGTGTCATTAAAGAATACTTTTGTGAGTCATCAGAGCATGGTAAGGAAGAGCTAAAAGCACAGTCCCTGTCTGTCCTATGTGCTCATCATTATCACAGCAGAAGAGTGCTCAGGGCTGCCAGAGACTTCTTAGGCCTTCTAACCTAACCCTTAGGCTTTATTGCTTTGGGACTCCCAAGCATTCATGGAATAAAAACCCTAGTCTGTTAAATATTTATGCTTATAGAGATTGCTGTGGGTTTTATTTATTTGTGCAAAATGTTTGTCTTAATCAGAAGTCCAGGGTGCATAGTTACTAAGGCTGTCCACATAGTTTCTCGTCCTTGAAATTTTTATGAGGGGAGCACTCTTTATCTCTAACACCTGTGGTAATCTGATTTGCCTCACCAGCTCATTCATTGTGTTACTTATTCCTTCAGGTAATGACTGGCTTAATTGATCAGATAGCAACTGTGAGGAACTAGTTTGAGTTTGGTGGTTTAAACCAAGGAAAAGGGTATAGTTGCTCAGTATCATCAAAAATGCATGTGGAATATGTGTTTTTCATGAGATGCTTTTCTCTTTAAAGAAAAGCCTAGCAAAGTTAAGTTTGCTGTAGTACAGTGTGTACTGCACCTTCCCTAGAAAAGAGCAAAATTATTATGTATTCTTATTATTGCTTATTTAAAATTTAATATCCTGTTTTACTGAAAAATATTTGAATTTGTATCTTACAGTTAGTTGCTTACTTAAAAAAAAGCACAACCCAAAATCAAAAAACTGCAGAAGCAGGAAATAGTTTTCAATCTTGCCAGGTGATATTTATGTCTGGAAATACCTGGATTTTCAGTGGCTGTAAATTCTGTCAAGATTAATCAGCTTGAGTAAAGGAATCACAGAAATCTATCTTTACTATTTCATTAGGGGCTTAGTTTTATTTGATGTGATGGTACAATATTTAGTTTCTTTTTTCCCTCCATTTTTTAACAACTGTTCCGTTCTGATTTGTGTTTTGTACAACTTTCAGAAATTGTATATCCTTGGAGGTGAAGTAGCAGACTCTGCCCAGAAATGTACCCATCTCATTGCCAGTAAAGTGACCCGAACTGTCAAGTTCCTGACAGCAATTTCTGTAGTCAAGCACATAGTAACTCCAGAGTGGTTAGAAGAGTGTTTCAAATGCCAGAAATTTGTTGGTAAGTTAAATTAGTATCAATTCCTATAGTAAAATAAAGGTTCAGTGACAAACGTATTTAAATACACTTCGTTGTTTTGTCTTCTGACTTCAGTGTTTCTTAGCAGTTTTCTAAAGAGTTCAGCTTTTGAAAGCAGAAATTTTAATTCTGCAGCAAGTCTGATTGTCATTGTTTACACCTCTTGAGGAATAATTCGCAAAGTTTTTAAATAATTACATTAGCAGCAGTTTGTATTCCACTTGAGTTAAAAGGTTGTGTTAGTATGGTAAAGCAAAGCTGTCCCAAGAATTGTGTTTGTGTTTTTTTTTTTAAATCGAGTTCTCTTTCAGCAGAACATTTTGTTTCATTTAGTTTTCATTACTTTTAATACAATTTCTTCCCCTTAAATGAAAGAAAAACACACTTAAAACATTTGCTTTAGGGTGATTAAATGATTGGATATTGTTAAGTATTGTATTTCTTTCTTGTGTAGCCATTTTGTAGATTTTTACCTGTGGCTGCATTATTTTTAAATTTACCTTTTCTGAAAGGGTGATTATTTGGTTTATGATTGTTTTGTGCTTTTTATATAATTAGTTTGCAAGAAGAAAATGTATAGCATCGCTGGCTAAGCACTGTAAAGACTTGAATCTATGGATAATTAACTAATAAACCAGCAAACATTTTTATAAATCTCAAAACAATTTGCTTTCTTCAGCATCAGTGAACTGAGAAACTGATTAATTTGAAAACTCTTAGAAGATGAAGAAAGTTGGGGGATTTAGTATGACTGTTGTGATCTAGTACCTGAGGTACTTATTTAGTGAAATTAGGTGGATTTGTAGCTTATGGGCTGGTTGCAGTTTTGTACGTGGTGTAATGATGGAAGATATGGCAGTTGTTTACAAAAATTGTCTTAATTGTTGCTTTTGTCTTTTGGGAGAATATTAACACTGTCTCTTGCAAGTTGTCAGAATTGTCCTTGGAAAGACCCATTTTTTTCTGTGTCTAATTTTTTTATTTTGGTTTTTAGATTTAAAGATTTTGGATTTAAAAATGTGTTTGACATAGCTTTTGTGGAAAGATTAAGACTGAAATTCCATCCCTAATAAAATTGGGTGAATAACAGGACAAATAAAACAGATGGAAAGTTCTTTCTGTTGAGACTGTGTGAGTCCTTGGTGACAGTTTCTGGGCTCCCATAGGTGGTCACAGTAATTTGAATTTAAAAATAATCCTTTTGCTTGATCATTCTCCTTTGCAAAGAATCAGAAAATTAAAATTTGCAAGTACTTCAAATTAGTTAGAAAAAAGGGATTTGATAGGGCAGTGATTGTTGTCAGGCATGCAAGTGTAAAACGTAGTTTAATTCTCCAAGTATTTGATAGTCATCTTTGTAAGAAGCCTAATGAAGATATTTAATTGTGTTAAATTTCAGTATGTGTCTGCCATTCAGAGCCACTCTGCCAGCAAGATGTTCTGTTCAGATTCCATCCTGGGCCAGGGGATGTTTGTGTTTTGTGTGCCACATCATCAGTCTTTCTTTTTCAGATGAGCAGAACTTTGTGCTCAGAGATGCTGAAGCTGAGGTGCTTTTCTGCTTTAGTTTAGAGGAGTCTCTAAAGAGAGCACAAGTAGCTCCACTGTTCAAGGTATGCAATTTACCACAGCATTCAAAGATTTGGGAGTTTTTCAATGTAATTTTTTCAGCATTGGGGCCACAGGTTTTGTAGCTGAAAGCAGTAGAACAGGCTGGCAAATTACATGAAACATTTGTTGTAAATTCTGGTTTTGACTTCACGCCAGTTTTCTGCCTTAACACCAGTGGGATGGATGTAAGCCCTCTGCATGGCTGTAGATGTTAACCAAACAGTCTCAGGATATTTGTTCCCTTCCAGAATTTAGAACATTGCTCTGTTACTTGTAAAAAGCCACTTAGGGAAGGGACTTTGTTTTCTTTGTTTTCTCTTTTCTTTTTTACACCAGCCTTACAGTCAGAGCACTTGCCCATAAAAAATGGGAGTCTGAGAGTGAGTTTGCCCTTCAGCCTCAGGGAGTTCTAGTGTGAATCTCCTTCCCACCAGGCTGTTTGCTAGGATGGTGCGAGATGTTTTCATGCCTCTGGTTAAAATTACATTACAGTGCAGAGAGTTGCTAAAGTTTCTTCAACCTAACTGAATTACAGACTGTTAATGGAGGTAAACCACCTAAAAGAGGAATTTTTTTGACCTGTAATGAATAAGTATCTGTGTCTTCTATTATGTCTAAGTGCTACATTTTGCTCTCAGTTTTGCAGATTTTATCACAAGGTGTTTCCTGGCTTTTTATTCGTAGCTGATAAACAGAGATAATCTACTTTGTGATCTCATCACCTGTCTCAGTCAAGCAGTAGAATAGTTTTTGTCAGAAAGTAATAAATTGGGTGTTAATTAAAAGTACTTTTTTAACACTTGAGATGTCTCTGTGCTCAAAGAAGCGAGGAGCACTGTCTTACCAAGCTGCAGTTGTTACTTTACAGGTGGAAATAGGCACACCTGAACTGTTCAAATTTATCAAAATTGTGCATTTGCCCTTTGAGGGGAAACATCAGCAGTAATTAGGGACAACTCATCAACTGATGAATCTGTGTCCATAAACCCAACCCCAGCTTACAAAGCCTACCCTGTTGTACAAAAGAAGTGTCACATGACATTAAAACTTCATGTGTTGCAGAAATTAGTTAACATAATAATGCTTTTCTTCCTTTTCTCTTTCTAGGGAAAATATTTTTACATTACACCTGGAATTTGTCCCAGTCTTTCCACCATGAAAGCTATTGTGGAGTGTGCAGGAGGAAAAGTGTTATCCAAACAACCTTCCTTTCGAAAACTCATGGAGCATAAGCAGAATAAAGTGTGTTGAGTGTTATTTTCTAAAATATGTTTATAGAATCTTACTGTTTTCTTCTGAGCTTACCATTACTTTGTTTCCTTTAGAGTTTGCCAGAGATAATCTTGATTTCCTGTGAAAATGACCTTCATTTATGTCGAGAATATTTCGCCCGAGGCATAGGTATGTATAAACTTTTGTTGGGATTGAACAGTATAACTGGTACCTTGATTTTTTTTTCTATTTCCCAGCTATTATTATTATACAAATACAGAGATCTTTTGAACCTTTCAGATACTAATAAAGGAATATATGGATTATCCTGCAAACTGTGGAGAAACCCAAGCCAGCTGTTTGCTGGATATAGCTAATAGTTATTTTATAGGCAGCTCACCATAATTTTTTGAATTTAGCAGCAGCTGAAACATCATTATGTTACCAACGTTATTCTCATTATAAATTCAAAGCACAGCCCTGTACCAGCTAAGTAAGAAGGGAATTACCTAAAACCAGGGCACCATCTCATATTCATCAAGTGAGTTAGGGGGTTTCACTTCAGTTATTTTTACTTTAGTGTAGAGCCCCAAGAAGTGCCATGTTTAATAACAGGGTCAGGTGCAGTGTCAGGTGTGAGGGCTGATGGTACAGCTGTAGCCACAAAGGTCCAGAACAGCCCCTCCTGACACCTGCAGAATGAGGCAGCATTTCTGTGTGAACTGTAAGAATTTTGGTATTTCCAGATGTCCACAATGCTGAGTTTGTCCTGACTGGAGTGCTTACTCAAACACTGGATTATGAATCATATCCTTTTTGTGTAAAGACATTCTGCTGCTTAGGGGAGTATGGTTTACTAAAAGTTTTTCTTAATTAGAAACTAATTTCTTGTAATTTTTTAGGATATGTAGTGTTTACTTGGTAGGAGGGTAGTTTAACACCCAAGAAAGTAGCTTAAATTCAACATGGAATTACTTTTTGATGGGAAATACTTCAAGGGAGGAAGAAGGGAGGGTGGTCACAAAGGAGAGGAAATACTAGTAAATAGTAGAATAAATTAATAAATTGTACAATATTAGGCAATGGGAAAAGAACTTGCCACCAAGGGAAATATTTGGCACAAGTTACATTCAGATGAGGAAAACAGCTTTTTACTGAAGATTATAGACCCAGTTTGATACATGCAGTGGAGGGACCAGTAAGGCTTTTGTGTCTTTATGCATGTTTTTTATAGAACTTGTATTTTTGCTGTCATTTCTTACAGTTGTTTTTTCTTAACAAGCTTACATATAAATTTACTTGATGGATAATGAAATGCCTTACTGCTCCAGAATCCTTGGAGCATTATACTTAGCTGTTCAGCCATTGTACAAAGCAACTAGAACTTCCTGTGGATGCTGTTTTCCAGCTGTTTTCCTAGGGATGATGAGCAGTTTAAAGCAGGAAAGCAAAAATAAACTGCATCTTTTTTAGGATGTGTAATTTTATTATGCTGAAACATAATTTACTATGTTTTGTATTATACTACCATTTTAAAAGAACCCACTTTAGGTATCATGATGAGCCCATTTTTAAGCATTTTAAAATAAATTATGGTACTTCAGCCAAAAGTGTAATTTGGATGTAAAAATAAAAGGGCTTGCTATCTATTAAATTATGGATGTTGAAGATGAAAATGTTTTGTACTTTATTTTTATTTCTTATACTCTATTTTCTTTTATATTGATATTTTGCCCACATTTGAAATAAATGTACTTTTAAATGTTTTACTCTATATTTCAGTGGTCGTTCATTTTTTTGAATACTGTGCAACAATGGCACTCTGGTAAGAGTAAATTACTCAAATCTTTTTCCAAGCAATGTGAAATTATTTTAAGCTTATTTTACCAGGTATGTTTTAATATATGAATCCCAGTGCTTTAAAGGGAAATTGTTGTAAATGTATATATGTGTTTTTACTGAAGCAGAGAAACAGCTTGAAGGAGAAACTAAAACCTTGCATATTCCGCTGTTGTGATAACTTTTTGTTTGTATAGTGAGTTTTACTAAATAAATATTAAAAACCAGTCTCCTGAATCTATATTCAGTTGTATTTCCTAGAACACACACAGTTCTAATATTCTGATTTGACCATTTTTATCAGTTTCGATTCCAGTAGATGAAAAAGTGATCCTAAAAGCATTTCTTTTCTTTCTGATCAGCAAGACAGTCCAGCTCTGATGCTGTACAGACGATTGAGTATCTGCACTCCCCCATCAGGGAAATGACTGATTTCAAGTCTCTTTTGTGCTGTGGCTTAGAGTGTAAATCCAGTTGGTGCTTGGATTTACTGATTCTGTTGCCTTTCTCCCAATGCCTTAGTTGAACAAAGTGCTTAAGTGAATGACAAATTGCTGCTGTAAGGACACAGTGGTGTAGTAAATGTCCAGATGAGTGAGGTCCCACTGAGGTCACTGTGCCTGTTGCCTTTTATTGCTGGCTCTGGTTCCTCAGCTGTGTCCATGTTCTGGCTGCTCCTGTACTTGACTTTTGTTTTGGGAGCAGCAGAGGGCTACCTGAGGTTCACAGGAATGGTAAAATATCTACCAGTGTGACTTTAGGTAAGGTGGCAAAGTGGGATAAATGAGAATGTTGCACTTTGGTCACAATGGTTTTAAGTGAACGAAAGGTTAAAAAGGTGTGGTAAGGATGCGAGGAAATGGTACTTTTTCACAAATGCCACCTACCTATGTCAGGGTTCTGTGTTTATTCTTAGTGTGATGTTCAGCTCTCTGAAATGCAGCTTCCTTTTCATTGTGAGACAGATGAAGCAAAAGTCTGTAATGTGGAGATCTAAGGCTGGAACTTGATGATATGATTTTATGCTTTAACTTTTAAAAATAGTAAAAAAAAGAAGGAGGAACTGCAGTGGGAGTTAATTGTTGGTTGATGAGTTGTGGTATAAATTACTTAAATTGTTCATACATAGACCTGGTAAGTCTGGTCTCCCTGTCAGTGGAGAGAGAGAACATCTCTGAAGCCTGACTTAAAGAGCCCTGCTGAGACACATCTCTAAACAGTTCGACAAAGTAGTTTAGTTATCTGAATCTTTCAGAACAGAGAAAATAAATAAAGTTAATCCCACCCTAAAGAACATCATAATACATTGCATGAATACTGTTTTTTACTGTAGAAATAAATGCACCTTTTTCCCACCTAAGAATGTAATGCTGAAATGATCTGTGTTAATCTCTTGGAATTAAGGGATTTTTTTCATTGTACTCACTACCAAGTGGCAGGAAGATTTTTGAGTGCCTTTTCCTTTAAAACAGTTACCAGCTGTTGCAGCTTTTGATTGCTTGGCAGTTTTGTGGTGCACAGAAATGCGTATTTTGTACCTGTGGTGCATTCAGCAAGTCTTCGGCCTGCCTTCCTAACCATATGTTGTCCTACCAACCGTAAATGCTGCTTTCAGACACACATGTGTCAGGAGTCAGCTCAGTTGTGCACAAAATCAGACTCAAGGCACATGACAGGTCCTAGAAGCTAAAGAGACCTGCTACAACAGTTTGGTGCAAGATGAGAGCCTCTCTGAGGGAGAGGCAGAGGGGGAACAGGTCTGGATGTGTTGGCAGTTTCGGCCTCAGCAGTGCAGACTGCCCCACTCCATAATGCATTGATGCTCACTAGGAGTTTCCAACCTTTTGTGGGATTGGCTTCCTCCACATTTTCCACAAGGAAGCAATGTTGAGGGTATGTAATACCTTTGCCAAAAACTGTTAAGAGTTAAGACGTGAATGCAATAGCATCTGCAAGGTAAATTTCCGTATGAAAACTATCCAAAATGCTGTCAGATACTGCATAGAGAAGCTTGAAGAAAACCAAATGTGATCATGGAACAAATGAACCCCATGGGAAACATGAGTGGTAATGCATCTGTTTCATCATCAGTGAAGACAGTGTGTTTATTTAGCCAACATCCAAGTATGACTGATTTGATTAACCTTTCAATTAGAGTGAAAAACACAACCTGCCAAGAAATAGTCTTTCAGGAACCACAGGAGCTGTCCAGAGCCAACTGGCTTGCACAGATGTTACTCTGTGTGTGATTAGTGATAGAGAAAGGGTTCAATGGAGTATTCTGGTACAGCATTGCTGTTATGAACATGCTTTTGCCTTAGCGGAAGGTTGTAATACGTAAGTGTCCATTTGATCCTTTCGTCTGTATCAGGAAAAAAAAAATAAAAGTACCTTTCCGTATTGTCACAAAAGATCCGTAATACAAACTTTAAAACTTGTGTTTTGTAGAAAACCTGTTCTGATAAAGTAGTTATTTAAAGGTGAATGTAGAATGTGTCTAATAACAAGGATTTTCCATTGGTTAGGGATGGCTTGGAAGTCAAGCACACATGGTCTCCACTTGTTACTGTCCAGCTTTCTTTGCTGTGAGTCAGCAAGTAGAATTGTGGAACAGATTTCCAGAAATATATGTGGAAGGAAGACCTCTGGAGGATAAGTGTTCAGTATCTCAAAGGATGGAGATTCCACAACCTCTGTGAGCATTTGGTTTCTGTGTTTTGCTACCCTCAAGAAAATAGATAAATCATCTTTGTATTTACTGAGAAAATCCATTATTCCACAAGGGGCTGGTGATGTTCTTTTCATCCCCATAATGCCCCCCGGCTGAGTCTGGCTCTTACCTTCTTTTTGTGAAGCACAAGAGGCTCCTCCCAAGGGCCAGGCAGGGTTGAGAAGCTGCCTCAGTGGGATGGAGGAGCTTTCCCTGGAGGACTGAGCCCTCAGGAGATGAGCTCCTCAAAGGGAATTTTAACCTGCATAGTGTGTATGCGGACAAGTGTGAAGAGTGAGGGATCTTTGGGAAGATACTCCCACCTTCACCAAGAGGGTAAATTTTTCTGATCCTTGACAAGTGTTTTGTCACAAAGATACCAGGCTGTGTCTGCCAGGGAGGAAGCATCAGTAACAGTGTGCACTCCAGATCAGACACAGCTTTGAGTGGGTTTGTTCTTGTAGCAAGCTACACCAAATAGAAAAACAGAGTATTTTAAGCTCAAGAGGCCAAATTTTATTAGTATGTCAACCAAAGTACTTTTAAGTGAGGCAGCTCTATCAAAGAGATAGAGCTAAAGTTTTCCTCCCTGCTTTTTGTGTCTGTAGGACAGATCCTCACTTAATTCCATTTATCTTGGAGTGTTATGGGCAATTACACAGCCCTTTCTGGTGGCAGGAATTTTCTCCTTACAGATACTGCAAACAATAAGCCAATAGACATCCTCACCATTTTCTTGGTTTTTGGGATTTGATACTTAAACTTGATAAACTCACAGCTTTTTATTGACCATAACTGTGTCATACAGTGCCTTCCTGACTTTATGAGAGAAGATAAAGAAATGTCTTTGTCAGAAAAAAAAAAAAAAAAAAAAAAAGTATTTGAACTCTATTTGTGAAGGCTGGATTAACCCCTGGGGCCCAAATGAATGGAGCCCACCAGCCTTCCAGAGGCCAGGCTGGAGCAGAGGGAAGGAAGAGGAGCTCCTTGATAAGAACAGGCAAAGTCAGTCAGCCTTCCCCAGAGGAACCCTCTGCAAAAAACCTGTACTTCAAAGCAGCTCAGCATTTTCTATGTTCTGTTAAAGCAATGAAATATTTTCGAAGGAGAAAGGGAGAGAAGAGTGTGCTTTTTCACCTGACAATTGTGGCTTCCAGCCCAGCATGGAGAGAGGCAGACTGGAGCCACCAGACCAGCCCGGAGAAATCTGAATTGCAGATGAGTCAGGAAGGGTTAAAGAGTTACCGAGCTCAGTCTGGGCTGGGAGCTGCCCAGGCTGTGACAGATGTGACATAACCCAGCTTTGTTCTGTCTGCAGTGACCTTCTGCTGCACACCTGGGAAAGGGCATCCACAGAGCCCTTGGGTGGTGACTCGCCAGGATTCAAACCTGGATGTTGCTGTAGCTACACAGGTCTGCACACAGGTGCAGGATTGTGGAGAGACTGCAGATATGACTGAAATGCACTGGAAGGAAAAGGGAAGGATCAAAACACAGGCACGTCCTTCCTCTTCCAGCATCCTTTAGCTGAGGGCCTGCAGTTACAGCTCCCATCACCTAAGGGGAGAACTCAGAGCAGCTGTGCTCCAAGGCGTATTTGAGTCACCTCTCTAGCAGTGTTTCAAACACAACAAACCATACAATTCTACCTGGACAGAGTGAGACTCCCACCTCCCTGCCAAAACTACCGCCTTGCTTCTTATGCAGTCTGTTGGTCAGTCCAGTGCTTCCTACTCTCACATTTTACACTGCTTTTGCCCCTTGCTCTTTTCCCCCTTTGCCTAGGGATGGCTGCAGTCGCCATGAATTTAACTTTCCACACTCTCTAGCTGCTGCTGGGCTCTAGACTACTTTACCTGGCCTCCCCAATGCCACCACCTTTCTGACAGAGCACCCAGCACAGTATAAAAGCTATCCAGCATATTAAAAGTGCTACTTAGGGCATTAAAAGCAATGTATTTTGTGTCCTCAGCCTCTGAACCGTCTGCAACCCCTCATGCTGTCTGCAGCCTGAGCAGCAGCTCTTATTTCAGCCTGTGCTCTTCAGCTTGGCTGTTCCTCGCATGAACACGGGGTCATGGCAGAGCTCTGGAGTGCAAGTCGAGCAGTTTGCTCACGAGCAGATTCTCCAGTTTCTTTGCAGTGAATATCTCAACATGTTGTTCTTATAGAGCCTTTTCCTCTTTGTCCACAGTGACTGATACAGCTTGATTTCCTCTCTTACCATCACAAGAAATTTTGTATTGTGCATTGCATTTCTACTTCCATGGAACAGACTATTTAATAAAGTCCAGTTATTAAAGAACTATCTATCTTGGTAGAAGAAAAGAGTGTTTGTAAAATGCTTTACAAGGAGAGAGAATATATTCCTAGAAGAGATGGTCAAAGTGGGCAAAGTCTGAGTGATGTGTGCACCTGGAGGGAAGGTTTTGTGATTGGAAACTGGTCTGTTTTATCTGGTGACATAATCTGATTAAGTGACATCATCCCTCTCAGCACAGGGCGAGTTGGGGGCTGTGTGAAGCCCTGGGAGCATCAGTCACTCATCAGCAATACAGTGAGAGAACAAACCCTGCCCGGGGGCTGGAGCTGCTGTGCCTCTCTCTGCAGATCATTTTGAATGATGGACTATTCACTGAGCCATTTTAGACCCCATTCTCACATGGATGTGTGACACAGGGGCTTTCTGAGAACCAAGAAAGTTACAAGAGCTAAATAAAATGCTGGACTCAATGGCAAGGGCAAGGGAATGTAGGAGATGTGATGGGAGCGGAGCATCCCATGCGGGCATGGTCTTGCTTGCTTTGAAAGATGCAGGGATAATAAAGAGCAAGAAAGAGTGGAAACTACATGTTAGTGCCTCTGAACGATGAAAGAAAATGTATCCTGCCCAAAAAAGGGAGAGTGTGTGTGGAATTTTGTAAGGATAGCAGCCTCTGGGAGCTGACAAATTAGTAAAATACTCCATTTAAATTGAAGTATATTGCAAGAAACTCAATTTTAATGACTAGTTTGGGGCTTTTTGACTAGGAAGGCAAAATGAATTATTAAAGTATCAAATAATAAAGTAACTGATATGAAACATGAGAAAATGAAACAGAAACAAAACCACTATAATCAAACATGCTCAGTGTGGGGAAACTGAAATGGGAATTCTCCTTTCCAGTTTTGCAGCAGCAGCAGCATTTCGTATCTATTGACACACTAAGTTGTACAGTTTGTCCAAACTCTGAACAAACGAGAGAACTTTTGAAGTTTATCTTTTCCTCAAGCACCACACTAGGCCTAAGTGCTGACTTACCACCTCTTCCTTGTAGCACCTCTTAACAACACGAGCACATCATGCAGCACTTCAGGGTGGTTCAGTCGTTTATTTAGCTGATCAAATTGATGTTATTAATTGTTTAACCTTCAGTTACACAGACCTCCAGAACTCATCACCCTCCCTCCACACACAAGCTGCAAACAGCCATGGAGCCCTTACTGAGCACAGGTGAAGTTTCTGTCCTAAGCATCCTCTAAGGGGTAAGAAAAAAGAGGGGCAGAAGTGGAAGAAGTATGTCCTTCAAAGGACTGTCAGGAAAATTACAGATTTGACAGCACCATCCCATAAAATTTTTAAGCTCAGCATGGGAAATATAAAGACAGAAACAACTCTCTTTTTTAACCTATAAAGATTTAAATCAATTTCTTCTCCTTTGAGAAACGACCATACCAAACACCAGCTGGCACTGGGTTATATTTCATAGTAGAAAAAATATGATTCCTGGACTTCTCTGCTTTTCAAATTTGGAAATGACAAAGGAGGTTGAAGGAGCTGTTGCAGCCAGTGCCACTTTGCTTTTCCTTTTTTCTGCAGGAAGTCTGGTTTACTTTGCTGTGCTGAGTACGACTCCCTGGATTTTGAGGAAAACAATAATTTGCCTTTGTGCCCTATGGAGAGAATTTAATACATCAGTAAAAACTGAGTTGCTCTCTCTGGGTTTTGCCTTTTAGCTGCTGACTCCAATGAAGAAAGTCCAGTTAATGGATTTTCCCTGGGGAATGAAAACATGTGTTTAACGTGAAGCATGGGAGTAACTGTACTGACCTCTCATGATTATCACCAAATTTACATCCACCCCTAAAGCACCAGAGCTGTGGGGTTACCCAGACCAGACACAGCCTGAAAACCACCAACCAAGGCAGAGCCACAGCCACCTGCTCCTAGTCTCCTGCATTAACTCCACTCACTAGTCCCAATTAATTTTTACCCATCCTGGCAATTTTCTTCCAAAATGTGTGTTTTGTGGCTACAAAAGCACAGAGCCAGACCTCTGGTTTCATTGCTGTCTTCTCTTGCAATTCCGTGCTCTGCCAGTTTGCAGTGAGTCCTGGTTTCAGCAGGGATGAAAACTCATCCTAGTGGCTTAACAACATCTGCCTCACTTCTGCCTGTAAAATGTACAGGACATGCAAGTGCTTTAATGTGACAGAAAACCTCTGTGGCAGTGCCAGTTATTGTGTCTGCATAAAAGGAAATATTGAAGAAAGGAAGAAGGAAATACAGCCTTATCGGTGTGGCCTGTTGCTGTTCTGCAAGTCCTGAAAGAGTGTTTGCCACCTGTTCCTTTTCCAAACACGTTCCTTGGCTCTGAACAGGACACCTCCATCACCTGCAGCTGTAGCTTCTGGGAGGAGTACCAGTCAACACATATATGGCAGAGATTTTCATCATAACCATTATTGCAGCTCCTCCTGCACAAACAAGCACTGATGGACCCTTTTAAAAACAGGCGACAATAAGCAGAAGCGAGAAAGTGTCAACAAGTACATGTCACAGGCACACCAGAGTGTGGCTTTCTCAGCAAAATGGGCTGCAGTCTCAGGGTCCTGTGGCTTCTAACAGAGAAAACAGGATCATTTGTGCTTTGTGGTCCTGGCAAGGGCAAGGACCTTCTGGAATGAGGGTGGGAATTGCAGCATATCTGTTGTCTACACCCCACCTCTCATCCCAGCTGTGCTCATGTTTGGCTTGGTGCTCCTCATGCACAAGTGTGACCACATACTCTGTTAAAGGCAGCACTGAGCACAAGAGGGTTTTTCTTCAGGACATCATGGAAAAAAAGTGCTTGGAGGGACTGAGTTGTGTCATGGAATTGCTCTGGCATGCTAGTAATGAGTCGGCTAATGCTGGTTTGGTTTGTTTGTTGATTTTCTTGGGTGCTGCAGCCTGACAGAACGCTGTGTCCTTGCTGTTCACCTCCTGCATCATTTTTGGAGTGAATTGAAAGCTGGTGAGGAGCAAGCCCTTTACAGTCAGGTTTGTAACAGATGTACTGATTAAATATCCACCATCACAACAACTTTAGTGTGTGATGTTTGCTTGACACAAGTGTCCCCCCTGTAAGAATATATTCATTTAATACTGATGAGCATTAAGCATTTATCTAATGCTGCATATTTTACTGCTGAGACATTTATGTGCTGAATCTTCCAAGTAGACATCTCTGTCTCTCATGTTTGAGTTCACCTGCTATACAGCTTTTGAGCACAAACGCAAGACCTTAGTGATGGAGAAAGTCACAGCAAAGTTCCTGTGGTCCCTTTTCCTCTCTGTTGATCTGGCAGCATCACAGAGAAGGGGTTGTCTGTGCAAAGACCACTGGAATTATGTGTATCACTGGAGTAATGTAAGCACCAGCACTTGCTCTTGCCGCCCCAGAGAGCTTGGGGTCTAGCATGATTTGAGATTTAGGACATTTTAAACATATTTTTTGCCATCTAATTTTGGAGGGCTTAAACTTTAAGTTTTTCTCCTCAGCCACAGGTATAGAAATATGTTTTTATATAAGGAATGGAGAATTAAGGATTGTGTGAATCATAGAATGGTTTGAATTGGAAGGGACCAGGTTGCTCCAAACCTCATCCAACCTGATCTTGAACACTCCCAAGCGTGGGTCACAGGGGAGCCCCAACAGGTCTTGTGCAGGGAGCCCCAGAGCTGGATGCAGGACTGCAGGTGGGATCTTACCAGGAGAGAGCAGAGAGGAAGAATCCCCTCCCTCAAGATGCTGGCCATGCTGCTTGTGATGCAGCCCAGGGCATCTTGATTTTCTGGGCTGCTCGTGCACTTTGTCAGGTCAAGTCCTAGTTTTCATCCCCCCGTCCCCAGGTCCTTGGCAGAGCAGCTCTCAGTCTCTTCATTGGTTCTGTTTTGGTTCTGGGGGTTTCTCTGCCTCAGGGGCAGGACCTTGCCCTTGGTGACTCTAGGAGCTGGAGCTGACAATGGCAGTGCCACCCAAAGCACAGGGAGCTGCAGAGCTGCCAGCTCTTGTGATCTGCTCAGTGTTCCAGGGCAAAAGGAGAGCTTTGAAAGCTGCCCCTGTGAACGGAGCTGTCACACAGGGCAGTGAGCTCTTTATAACACAAAGAATGCAGGCTCATGATGGTAATTGAGTACTTAAAAAAATATAAAATCCTGTTGTGCCCTGGGTATGGAATACCTAATCAAATCATGTTTATTGCTTGGCGCTAGGCTGCTAATTTGCTTTGATTTAGAATTTATAAAGATAATTGTGGATGTGTGCATCTGCGTAGGTGGCTGTGAAAAGCCTTTCCTCTCCATTTAATAAGCAGCACATTAATATGGACTGCCTTCATTTGACTTCCCCTTTCCAATGCAATTGATTTCGGTCCCTTTGTTAAAGGAGGACATGCAGCCAGGGAAGGCCATGTGCTCCCACCAGAGGTGTGGGAGAGGGGGAGCTGAGGAGCAGCCTCCTCTCATGGATCTGTGGGGTTCTCCTTGCCCTAGAGGAACCCTCAGGGTAAAAGTAGGGACAGATGCTCACACGTTACAGCTCTGATCTTAATGTTCGTGGTGGCACTTTGTGAAAGCCACTTGCACATATTTACCTCTGGTTTAGTGGTATTGAAAGTGGAATGAGCTGAAAGTTGGAGTAGATGTGGTGTCAACATAACACAGAAAATTATTCCTATTTACCAGAATGCTTTTCTTTAGGCCCAATTCCCACTTTTAGATGTCCAAGGATGAATCCCTGCTTCCATCTGCCTGTGACCTGGTGCTGTTTGTTGCCCACCGTTTGCAACCTGTCACACAATCAGACACTGCCCAGGCTGGGCTGTGGCTGCACACCTGGAGTGCGGCTCAGCTATTCCTTTTTTGCTGCTTATTTCACTCAAGAATGACTCCATAGATGACCTTGCCTCGACTTCCATCCAGCCAAGGCTCCCTCCCAGGTACCAGCACCTACCTGGCAGATACCTGTGGTTTTTGAGTCTAATTAATCAGATCCATTTTAAAGGGGAGGGAGCAAAGATAGTCTGAGATATGTGCCTGGTGTGGGGAGCCTTCACGCTTGGCTGGCCGGCCTGGCCCCTCAGTACCCACATTTGTAAGAAAACAGTAACTGAAGACACGAAAGTGGAACAAAGATGACAACTTGATGGCTGCTCTCGGCTGCTCCTTCTCTCCCACTCATAAATCAACCCCAAAAATCATGGCAAAGGGGCTGGAGCAGCGCTGCTGGGGTGGGATTGCACTGGCTGTGTTGCTGAAATAACCAGAGCGGAGCTCAGGCAATTCTGCTTCTGTGTGTGCTGAGAGCAAAGCAGATAGAGTAAAGGACATCCTGGATGTTGCTGTGACCTTTGTCTGCCCTCTCCTTCCCCTGCCAACACAAATTTTCAGTGGTCCATACAGGCACTGCTGCCATCTTCTCACATGGGCTTAATCACATACAGAAACATATATTAAAATTCAGAGATCTCCTTCCTTCTGATGTTTCTTGCAAAGAGAGAGGAATCAGTGTTTCTGGCCTTCAGGGATGGAAGCTTTCTCTAGAGATAGTTCTTGTCATCTTTTTTCCACTCATGGAAATGGTGATTAACTCCTGTGACTTTCCCAAAGTGGCTTAAAATGACAGGCTGTTTGAAATATTGTTAAAACCCCCCAAGTCCTTGGCCACTCCAGGAGAAGTCTCATCATCCCAGTGTGACATCTCAAAGTCAACTGATCATGGGCAGAAACCAGGATGAGATCCAGCTCTTCTGCAGAAACAGAAGGAGGGTGCAGTCTGTCAGGGTCCTGATTCAGCCTGTTTGCCCAATGCCAGGCTCCTCTCAATCCCTGCTTCCAAGATCCATGTTGTGACTTTAGGATTTTTAGACATGGAGTTAGCAATCCGTGTTGAGGGGAGAAAAATTATCCTAGTTCAGCATTTGGTGTCACTGCTCCGTTTTTAGCTATTGCCTCTCCCTTTAAATGATGTTTTACCTAAGCTGGCCTGGTATAATTTCATATGGAAGTGGTGTTGCCTGAGGGAATGCCTTGTGCTGGGTGGTTCTTTGTCCCAGGAGCAGCCTGGGCACGGGGAACCAGCCTGGGGCCGGTGTGAAGGCAGGACTGCACTGCCAACCCCAGGAATGCTGCTGCAATCCAGACAAGGATGCAGGGAGCGGCACCCAGGGCAGGCAGAGAGCCAGACCTGTGTCTGGTTAGCCTTTGGAATGTGAAGCTTTTCCTTTATCTGCTTCTTTCCTTGTTCAACAACAGGAAAGAAAAGCACCACTTAGAGTGTCTGCCCTCCCCAGGTGACAGCTCTGAGCTCTCCCTGCGCTGGGCAGAAGTTCTGTCTGACCTCTGTAACAAATGAGCAGATACAACTGTGCCCTCTAAACCTGGAAAGGAAACACTGGAAAACTCCCCTGTCCATCTACAGGGAATGTGCGTTCCAAGGGATGCCTGATGCCAGCCCAGACAAAACATCTGCAGCCAGCACAGGATGTCCCCACAACACCAGGCAGCAAAACTTTTTCACCATCCATACGAACTGTGTCAGGAGTTGAGATTCTCTTCTGCTACTTGTTCAGTCTCCAAATCGCAGCAATACTTTCCCCTTGGAACCCCATTTCTCATGGTCACCAGCAAAGCAGGATTTCCTAAGCTCTTACAAGAGATAGGTGTTTTCTTCTGTATGCTTTGCACAGGAATTGCAGCACATGAAGCAGATTTCTTGTATGATGAGAGGATGTTTTGCATACATCCCTTCAGAGAGCTATTGCTGCACCTCTGGGGAGCTGGAATACTACATCTAATAATACACCTTAATTAAAATAAATAGTGCTCCTAATTATGTCTTGTCACACAGTTTGTACCCTATAATTTATCAGTGCGATGCAACTATGAATAAAACATTAAAAATACATTCATATGTAATTTTACCCATACAAATGTACTGCTCATGGGCTTCACAGACTGCTCTTAGTCTTTTATGAAAATGCTGCAGGTCGTATCATGGTTTCTTTAAACTGTGTTTTCATAACTTTAAGGAGTTCTGATTCAAGAAACAGTTTTGTAGCTGTGAGGATGCTGGAAGCCACAAGAACAGCATCTCCTACCAAAATATATCCGTGAAATAAAAATGGGAGAAAAGAAAATTAATATAAACAGGGTTGCAATTTATAGATAATGCCATAAATTAGGCTTACTCAAGCAACAAGATCAACTTTCACGAGCATCACAATGAAGGAATCATTCCAGGACTGGTGGAAATAGCTGGCACCTGTGGTTTCAGAAAGCTGTGGATTCATCCTGTCTGGGATGAAAAGCACCTTTGCAGAGCATCACATCACATCTGGAGTCTAAGTGATCCCTGCACTTCTGAGGGACATCAGCATCTGGGACACTGGTTTGCTTTTGTTTGGGATTCAGAGACAGTCTGGGTTCCCCAAAACTTCTGGCTATCTGCATCCAGGCTCATCTGACTTCCTCTTATGGAAATGAATTTAAAAGCTGATTTTACGCATTCAGCCTAAAAAAAGAAAATGAAAAATATTGTGTGCAAGTATCTTCTCATTTATTATTCCTCCTGTTGGTAGAGAGGAGGGGCCCTTCAGTTTTCAGAGTCATCCAGAGTCGTTTTTTTGTTAACTGAAGTACTAGTTTAGTGCTCTAAGTACAGGCTGGATTTGGTTCAGGGGGGATCACTCTGATGAGTCAGGAAGTGCACAGAGGCTGCTGGAGGTGATTCCCTGATGCCCTACAGGAGGAAAGAATCCATTCCAAAATCAGCACTGACGAAGAAAATGGAGCTGGGTTTAACAGAGACCCCAACACGTAACCCAAACTTGATTCTTGGGAAGAAAAGTAACAGTAAAAGGGTTTATTAAGTCAACAGTTTTTCCTTGCAATGGTCATTGAGATATGTGATCACTTCCATGAAACTTTCATTGGAAGAGACACCTGGATTTGTGCTTAGTACTCCCTGCCTTTGGAGTTTCAATCACAGATACCTGTGAAAGTCTCTTCTTCTGTTCCTCCTCCCTTGACTGAGATGAGTTTTCTACTTTTCATTTTATGAGAGGAGATAGAAAGAGCAACAGAAATAGGAAATTAGTTTGGATCTCAGGTCTCAAAGAGACAATGCTGTGCAGTGAGGGCAGCAAATCACAAAACCGAGCTAATCCCTGGATCCAGATCCCGAGAGCCCTCCCCGAGGTGACCCTCAGCACCCACAGATCCGGGCTGGAGAGGGCAGCTCTTTGCGGGTGCCTGAAGAACTAAGGCAAACTTCCCTGCAGAGGCACAGGGGGGACAGACCAGCCCAGAACTTCATTCCTGGAACTCCCGTGCAGTACTCCTGTAACAACGAGTGACGGGAAAGGAAGAGGTGAAAGTGCAGAATTTCTGTCACTGCAGGGAGCTTTGAACCGGGGCGTGTCACAGCGACAACGTGCTGCACCCTCTGTCCCTCCTCGCTGCAGCGCTCGCCCCCCGAGGCCGCAGCCCCGGTGCCCTCCGGGGAGCGCATCCCCAACAGCCGCTCCCGGAACAGCGCCTGGCAGTGAGAAGGAAAAGCCGGGCGGTGACAAAGTCCTGGCTGGGCGGTGACAAGGTCCTGGCTGGGTGGTGACAAGGTCCTGGCCAGCTGTTTGGTGGCGGCCGCAGCGCGGGGTGTCCCGGGGATACCTCGTGCCGGGAAGGACACGGCGGATCCCGGAGTTCCCGCGGTGTCCATGTCCGTACCTATGTTCGTTTCCATGGCTGTGCCCGTGGCCGTAGCCATGTGCTGCCTGTGGCAGCGTCCGTGCCTCTGTCCATGCCCGTGTGTCTGTCCGTGTCCATGTCCATGTCCGTGTCCGTGTGTCCATGTCCGTGTCCGTGTCTCTGTCCATGTCTGTGTGTCTGTCCGTGTTCGTGTCCATATCCATGTCCGTGTCCCTGTCCGTGTCCATGTCCGTGTCTCTGCCCACGTCCGTGTGTCTGTCCGTGTCCATGTCTCTGTCTGTGTCCCTGTGTCTGTCCGTATTCGTGTCCGTGTCCGTATTTGTGTCCGTACGTCTGTCCGTGTCCATGTCCGTATGTCCGTGTCCATGTCCGTATGGCCGTGTCCGTGTGTCTGTCCGTGTCCATGTCCTTATGGCCGTGTGTCCGTGTGTCCGTGTGTCCGTGTGTCCGTATGTCCGTGTGTCTGTCCGTGTCCGTGTCCGTGTCCATGTCCGTATGTCCGTGTGTCCGTGTGTCCGTGTGTCCGTGTGTCCGTGTGTCCGTGTGTCCGTGTGTCCGTGTGTCCGTATGGCCGTGTCCGTGTGTCTGTCCGTGTCCGTGTCCATGTCCGTATGTCCGTGTGTCCGTGTGTCCGTATGTCCGTGTGTCTGTATGTCCGTGTCCGTGTGTCCGTGTCCGTGTCGCGCTCCCCGCTCTCAGCGCGGCCTCTGGCGCCCTCTGCCGCCCGTCCCGCGGCACTGCGGGCACGCCGCGCGTCCCTCTCTGGCCGCCGGTTCCGCTCCTCCTGGAAAAGCCCTCGGGGTCCCCGCGTCCGCTCCGACCGCCACCACCGCCCTGCCGTGTCCCTCAGTGTCCCATCTATGCGCCTCTCAAGTGCCTCCAGGGGTGGTGACTCCACCACTGCCCTGGGTAGCCTGTTCCTACACTTCGCAACCCTTTGGGTAAAGGAGTTTTTCCTAATACCCAATCAAAACTTCCCTTGGCACAGCTGGAGATAGTAATTTAAGACGTCTTGTCTGTGCCTTGCTGCTTGACTGATCCCTTCCTGGCTACAGCCTCCTTTTAGGTGTTTGTAGAAAGAGAGAAGGTTCCCCCTAGCTCCTTTTCTCCAGGCTGACACCTCCAGCTCCCTCAGCCTCTCCCTGTAAGGTTCGTGCTTCAGCGCCTTCACCAGCTCTGTTGCCTCAAAGTGTTTCTTGTAGTGAGGGCGCAAAACTGAACACAGGATTTGACATTCACCGGTGGTGAATACAGGGGAGATGATCAGTGCCCTGGTCCTGCTGGTCACGCTGATACAAGCGAGGATGCTTGATTTTCTCTCTTTTAAATATGAGGAAAATTATTATTTCCCTGCCCCAATGCTGCCACAGCTTTCAGGGGTTTATTTCCAGGGATTTACTTTTCAAGAGAGAACTGAGATGTGGAGCTGCCACTGGCACGCAGGAGTGACACCTCTGCCCACCCACCCACCATCATACTCACTTTGCTCACCCCATGGGAACTTGGGCAGCGTGAGGAATTTCTCTGTTATCAACCACAACAGCCCAGGCCACTTTTGAGGCTGCAAAAAACAGTCTTGCTGATGCCTCCGCCCACAGATGTTGCTCTCAGTTACAATTTGGTTGGGGAGCACTTGGAGAAGCAGGTGGGTTTGGGGAGAGGGTCCCCACTGAACTCTCGAGCTTTGGTGGCTGAGATGCCTTCTGAGAGCTGCCTGTGAGGCTGTGAGTGTGGAGCTGGAGCCTGGGGATCCAATCCCATCACCATCCCTCTGCACACACCTCTCTGTGACTTGTCCTGGTGACACCAGGGTGCTCGTACCACGTGAGCTGTGTCACTGAGTTTGGGCCTTTTATGCTAATTCTGGGCTTACTCTGACTGTGAAGCAGCAGCTCTTGATTCTGTGTGAGGCCTGGAGTGTGGGGAGTTTATGAACCAAAGCAGCAATGTCAGTCCTACACCAATGGGAATTTTTGTCCATGAATTTGATTAATTCCTCTGACTTTTCCCTTCCTATTTCAAACTGCAGTGGTGGTACCGAGCCAGGTAAAAGCCAATCTCATCTCATCTCATCTCATCTCATCTCATCTCATCTCATCTCATCTCATCTCATCTCAATCTCTCTCCACACTCCATGAGAAAGAAATGGATTCTAGGGTGGCAGAACAAATCCCACTTGCTTTCAGGGGACTTTCTCCTGTGCAGCTTCACAGATATGCAGGAGTGTCACCGACTTCCCTTGAGGATATTTAAGGTTATCATTCAATGCAGGCACCTGCTTTCATTCAGAACTCAGTATTTTTGGTCATGTTATCTCTGCTAACACTGAGCAGTGGATAGGGATTTTCAGGGCTTGAAGAGGGAGGACAGGCAGGAAAATTAGCACCTGCACCTGCAGAGAACATTGCACAAGAATTGCTTAGCTAGAATTGTAACGCTCCATCCTGGTGTCCCTCTCCTTCTCATGTGACACTTTCCAGTTTTCTCTTTTATCTTTAGGGGAATTAGCAATACTTTCTGGTTCTGTGGCTGAACTGACCTTTAACCTGTTTGTTTGTCTGTCGGTGTGGGAGTTAGAGAGCAGCAGTCATTCTGGGCTTAAAGACTGAGTTTCTGATCTAATCTAGTACGTTTTTTAACAAGAATCAAAGGAAGTTTGAGAATTAAGGGATAAAGTTAAGTAGGGAAGTGCATCCCCAGGATGGGAGGAGAGGGAAGGAGAGGAATGGAGCAGTGGAAGGTGGAGAACTCTCCACTCAAATCCTTGCTTGAACTCCATCGAGACTGACAATTTGCCTGTATCGGAGTGGACCAGGAGCACTCACTCCTCGAGTTCAGTGCTTTGTGCTGACATTCAGCGACACGTGGGTCGTAAGATCTGAATCCTCGCTTTGCTTTTGCCAGCTCTGGTGAGATCCTCCCTCCTGCACAGATCCCCTGCGGGCATGGCAGCACAAGAGGAGCTCGGGGCTTGGCTTTGGCTGTTCCCTTCGGTGCCAGCAGCAGCGGTGGCTGTCGCGGAGCTCTCCCTGCGTCCCAGCCCCGGCGTGTCTCAGCTCTGTACAGCGCATTCCCACTAGATGGAGCGATGGCTGAGCCGCAGCAAACCCCCGGAAAGCCTTGGAAGTGGGCTCACAAGGGAAACAGCCGCTGAACAGTAAAGGTTTTATTTTCCTAAGACTTCTTTAGTAAAGGAAAGTCTCCCAGCTGACGTATGTGAGGAAGAGCGCTGCTTCACGGCGTGGAAATACAGCTTTCTTCCTGTAAGCTGGAATGAAGTGTCCTCCTGAGAGCTCCTGCTGAGCTCCTGCTGCCATCGGCACTGCTGGTCCTCTGTCACAGGACTGTGACTGTGTCACAGGACTGTCACAGCACTTGTACCATGTCTCTGAGCCTGCTCACTCTCCCAGACCCTGTTCAGAGTGCCCCTCTCTGTGCCCCTGCAGTGGCAGCTCCCCCCATGCCGGTGCACTGCTCCTGTGACCATCCCCGCAGCAATGCAGAGTCTCCCTGGGCTTGGCTTGACTTTTGGCACCTGGATGTTCACCACAGCCTCCCACCACTGCCTGGGACCTCGCTTCAGCTTGAGTGGGTTCCCCCACATTGCAGCATGAGTGGATTTCAGCCTCTTGCACCCCAAGGCAGCCTGGGGAAGCCTGGGTCATGTGGTACATGGGGTTCATGTCAGGAAACCTGGACCTCAGGTGTCCAAATGCTGCTCCTCCTTGAGTCCACGCTAGTGTGGGGAGTGTGGCAGCACCCAAAGCTCCTGGCCGTGGGAAATGGATTTGTAGAGAATTCTCAAAGCCTGACAGAGGGCTCACATAATGTGTATCTCTCTGTATGCAAACCTCAAGACAGAAAATGCTGACTTAGAGAAGCCATGGAATAGGATAGACATTGTTGAGAGAGAAATGGAACTAGAAACAAGTTTCAAAAGATGGCCTTGCAAATAATACTAGATACTTTGGAGAAACAGAACTATGAAAGGTGCATTGTAGTAGGACCCACACGGGGTAATTTTAGACGATTGGCTTTAAGGCATTAAGGGCACTGTGTGGCAAAAGCTGATAGGCCAAAAAATGCTTATAATGTATTGTAATTAGGAAATAGTTTGGCTTCTGATTGTGATGGTGTGAATTATAACATCTGTACTGTCTCACCCTTCTCATGAGACTGAAAATGGAATAAAAGTTTTTAAAACACCTCTCAATTGCCCTATCTCTAGGTCAGAAAAGGGTATAATCCAACACCTGGCCATAGCCAGGGTGTGTGCCGGGGCATGGGAGAGCAGCCATGCTCCCAGGGCTGGTGCTTGGATGCTGCTTCCCTGGATCAGGCACCCCCTCCCTCCCCAGCCTCACTGCCACTGCTCGTGCACCTGAGAGAGCCGTGAGCACTCATGTCTGTCCTACATGGCCCCACACTGCTGGTCAGGGGTGCTGGAGTGTCCCTGCTGGGCTCTGTCCCCTCCCTTATATCTCTTTTGGAATGCCCAATTCCCATGGCTCTGGAGGAGGGTGCCCCGTGCTGGCCACACTCTAGGAACACCAGACTGCATCTCACTGACCTGGCTGCCTTTGGGATGCTGCTCTGAAATCCTGACACATCCATGCTCCCAGGCATCCTGTGGTGCAGACAGATGTTCCAGGAGCTGCAGGTCTGGGTGTTCCTGCAGGGAATTGGGCTGTGGCAGAGATGCCCAATCCCAGAGCCACTGCCACACCGCCAGGAAGGTGGGTTGTGGCAATGTGGGATTTAGATGGTGGTTGCTGCTGCCTATCCCCAGGTAAGCATCTCTTCTGGAAAAGTTGCTTGGGTAGGCACTCAGGAAAAGCAGTCAAGTCCACGCACCATGGCTAGCTCAGCCAAGAGAGGCAAGAAGGGCCTTTTGTATGATAAATTCCAGTGAAGGTTTATTACATCAACCACACTGAAGGGATCATGGACAAAAGACCAAGATCAAGTGTGTGCACAAGGTGAAGTATGGGATCAGGAGCCAATGGTCTGAGGGCAAGGGGCAGTACAAGGGCAGGGAAAAGGGCAATGACCTATAGGGGACACTGGGCAGGCCACTAGGGATACCACAGCCAATGGGGAAACAGGGAAAGGAGAAACCACGAGAACTGGGGACATATGGGGAAAGCCAAACTGAGGTAGATCAAGGTAGTCTTGCAGGGCACCATGGGGGAAGTCTTTTCCTTCAACCTAGATGGGGAGACTCCACGGTATATTCTTCCAGGGCAAAGCCCTGGGGATTCCCCTGAGGGGTTCAAAGGTTTCCACAGTGGGTGTTGTCCTAGGGAGAGGCTGTGGGTGAGGGCGCTTCCATCTGACAGCAGCCCCTCCTTCTTCAGAGGTGATGCTCTGTGAGAGGCAATAGCCAGAGAGTGGCACACGGATGATAAAAGGTGAAAAGTACACAAGCTGCAGGGGAATTAGAGAGGCATTTCCAGCTGCACGCCAGCAGCCAGCCTGGGCTGGCGTCACTAAAGGGTTCCACTGGGCACTGGAACCTCTGTGCTTTTGGGGCACTGCAGTTCCAGGTCATGTTGTGTTCCATAAGGGCAAAGGCTGTTCCTGGCTGATGCTGCAGACAGCTCTCCTCTCTTTGCAAACAGCAGCAGTCCAAGGATAAATCCCTCTGTGTAGCAAAGAGGGTGAGAGCTACAGGTACCCTGAGCCCACACACAGAATAAGGAACAGCCAGAGCCTGGGCAGCCTCAGGCAACATATTTCAGAGCTGACAAGCTGGAAGGCTTGATTTCCTTCAAACATACCTGGTGTCCCCAGTGACTGATGATAACAGGATCCAAGCAGGGAATCAGACATCCAGACAGGCTGAAGGTTACAAAATGCTCTCCATCCCAGCCAGGCTCTGCAGACACACCTGCTCTCTGTGGGAGCCCTGCACAACCTTTGTCAAGCACATTCTGAAAACTTTAACTGACCCTGAAGCTTGGGGTTGGAGGAACATTGATCTGTGGGAAATGGCAACTGATTCTCTCACTCTGAAAGGCTTCAGCTGATCATCACAGGGCTTCGACTCAAGGGCCTCTCAGTTTGATGGCCCTTCTTGTCTCAAAGACTTTTATGGGTGTTAAGGAATTGTTTTACCCACCAAGAAACCACAGTAGATTTGGGGTAATTATTCAGCAAAAATGGTGTAACACACAAGAGACCATTCTGGCAAGAACAACTCTTTCAGGCAGTTCAGAGAGACAGATGGAGGAACGTGCCTGGAACATTGGGATGACCCTTCCTGTGGTTCATGGTGGGATCTTTTCTGCCATCTCTTCTGGAGATACACCCTCTGAACCCTTGTGGATTGATCCCTCCCTGTCACTGGGTTGCAGACCCAACTGTACTTTGCTGAGTGTTTTACCTTTAATCCTAATGCAAGGGGGTGAAAATGCAGGATGGAGAGTTTTGCAGCCAGGTTTTCCAGTGATCTGGCTGCAAAGGATGGAAAAATGCAAAAAAAATTGCAATAAATTTGCATGCTTTAAAGATTAAAGAATTGATTAATTGATTATACATGGTTTTATAAGAGAATGTGAATATTATCTCACTAAAATTCAGAAAAAAATAACCCTATCTCTCTGTTATATTGAGAATGAAGTTCACTTTTAAGTGAAATGTTTGCTGTGATTCAGGACTTATCTAAGCCTAAACTCCAGCATCATGATAGTGTCCTGCTCCCAAAGGCTCCCTGAAACTGAGCTGAAGCAAACCAAGAGGGAGAGTTTTCCATAAGAGCAGCTGCCAGCTCCCATGTGGGCATTTTTCTACCATCACCCACTAGTCCCTTTTTAAAAGCAGTAACTGCCAGCTGGGGGGTTGCTCTCTGGAGGCCTTAGGAGTGCTCTTCTGCCCATCTGATGGTGTCAGGCTGTGGTTGGTGCTATTTAGTTGTGTCCATGGAGATGCTGAGTGGCAGTGGCTGTGAAATGCCCAAGAAAGGTGAAAACAGAGATGTGTCTCCACTCAGCACTTTTTATTTCAGAGCCATCACAGTGGCATGAGAGATCAGGGCTGCACTGGCAGGCTGTAAACATGGAAGGGTGACAGGACAGTTTTCCCATCTAATCTTTGGGCTACTCAATGTGGTTGGCTGCTTTCCTGTTCCTGGCTCAGACTCTTAAGGGGTCTTTGGTGGGCTCTGCTGGTGATACCGCTGTGTTTCCAGAAAAGAAACAACTCACTTGTAGCTGTTTAAAACCTGAAGTGCCTGCACTTTTCACCTGAAGCCCATCAGACTTTAAGGGTGTGGGAGTGTGTGGGTGTATTGATCTGCTGTGCCAGAGCTGTGTCATTAGCACACAGTCACTGTGTCCTAGTACAGCCCTCCTGTCCTCAGCAAAATTGCTAAATAATGAATCTCCAGCCACAAAACAGACCCATGTACCAGAAGAAATCTGATTTGAGCCCTGTGGCCCGGGTCTCACCAGCAAGACGGTCATTATCCCTCTAAAGCACTGACCATCTTGGGGCATGGACCACTTCGTCTTCTTCCATTTTGTACCTTGTTCTGATAAAACTTGTCCTCTCTGTGTGCCGCACACCTTGCATTTTTCAGGGAAGGGTACAGATAAAGTCTGTGCTCCCTGACACAGCCTAAAGGGGTCCTGCCTTCCTCATCCACCTCTTCTTCCCACTGCTGCTGGATGAAACTTCCCTGAGCAGAGGGTGCCTGTGGTTGTCATATGGCTGCTCTCTCTATATGATGGTATTTCTTATTGATCATGTTCACAGACCACATCTATCCATTTATCCATCCATCCATCCATCCATCCATCCATCCATCCATCCATCCATCCATCTCCATCTCCCTCTTCATTTCTTCCTCCCTCCTCTTCCCTGCTTTCTGCCACCATGCCACTGCTTACCCATCCCTGCTACTTTGAAACCTTTTTTATTTTCCTGTTTGGCAGTCAGGGACTGCTGATGGGGGCTCACTTGTGGGCTCTGTGCTGTCTCACCTGAACTGGAATAAGAGGCCTCTTATTCAGAGAGCAGAGACAAGTTGATAGGTGGTGTTTTACCTCTCTCTGAAACTCAGGGTCTGCTTTTTGGAGGCTTTTTCAGAAGCTGTTCATGCACTGTTAGTTTGAAATTGTACTTGCAATAACTTATTGCTGGAGTTTTTCTATTGTGCTGTCTGTGCTGGCGATTAATTATTAAAGTAGCTTATTTACAGGCAGTGCTTACTTTTGTCTAGCACCTCCAGTGAGATGTGAATAGCAACATTTTTTGTTGCTGGCACAGAGGGGCAGATTCATCCTCTTTCAGAGCAAGACTGTAATCCAAACAATAACTCTAAGAGAGTCAGCCTTGGATTTAAGAAAAGAAATTCAGCTTTTGAAATCACAGGTATAGGCCTGTAACCTTGGACTTGTTTGCTGTTGTTTCTTTGAAGTTTTTGTTTGTTTGTTTGTTTGTTTACACTTACCTGCACAGGTTATTCCCATGTTCCAAGGTTGTAGTCTCTGTAGCTCTTGCATTGAAGCAATTTACAGCAGATGATTAAAAATCTGGGAAATGTGAGTCCCTCTTCCTCTCATCCCTATCCCTGGGAAGGAGATGTGCAGTGCTGCCACTTGGTACTGACAGTTCAGTTCCCTTCCAACATGCTGCATTTTGCTGTACAGCTGCAGGCTGGGGACAGTGCTGGCTCCTTTGTCACCCCTCAGCACACAACAGAGGCTGGCCAGAAAGTCCTTGTGGGTGTTTTTTAGCATCAGCTTCTCTGACCCAGGGCTTTGGATGATCTACTGCCCCAGACTGGGGAAAAAGACAGGATCTGCAGCCTCTGCTGCCTGAGGCCCAGTGGGAGAAGCCATCTACCAGTTCTTGTGGGGTTGTAAAAGCCAACATGATGAGGGTGTGGCCCATGGTTGCACTATGACTTGGTTAAAAGCCAAAACCACAATGAGGTGTATGATTTTTTTTTTCCTTTTTTTTTCTTCATGGTAACTGGAAGCCATCCCATCAAAGGCAGATCTGGACCAACCAAAACCCAACCTGCATGAGCACTGGCATTTTTCCTTACCCTTGTGTCTCTCTGCTTGACTTCTGCTTAGAAAGTTTAACCAAGAAGTCAAAAACCCACCCCCTTTGAGACACCAACTCTGCTGTTTATCTGCATTTTTCCAGTCCCAGACACAGTCACTATGCTGACGAGGCCATGGTTGTAACCATGTGCTGGAGGGGCCTCTTTTTGTTCAGAGAGATTTAGGGGATGTCTCTGTCCAGCACCTTCCCCTTACTCCAGTGGGACAAGAATCCTGTGGTGGGCTCCATACCAGGGTCTTGCTTCCAAGTCTTGCTACTGAAATTGCCATAATTCCTCCATGGACTTCCAGCTGGACACTGTGTCTACAAACTGCCCAGGCATTTCTGCACTCCCTTAACTCATGATCAAGACCTTGTCTTGCACAGGGAGACAACACAAGGATGCTCGTGGTGCTCCCCTGGAGTCAGGATTGCCTCACCTGTGCTTCCCAATGGTCCTTTTCTCTTCCTTCAGACAGTGCCTTTGGCAATGAGCAGCACACTAAAGCAAGACCCCCACGGCTTTTCCTGATCCACTCTTCAGAATAACAGCTGTGTCCTTGGAAGGCTTTTTCTCACTCAAAGAAATCCCATTTTATCCTCTTTTGCTCCCCCACAGCTGTGGCTCCAAGCTCTGGCAGATGCAGGACTGAGCAGGACCATAGGGCACAAGTGTTTGCACCCACTGGCACCAAGTCCATGCTCTGCCTCTGGCATGCAGCTTGACCCTCTGCTGAGAAACATCCAGAGGCCGTTCTCTCTCCCTGCACTTTAAAGATGTGCTTGAAAATAAAATGAACACTGCCCGTGATGTTCCAGGGAGACAGATGCTGGAGAGAGTCCCCTGCTGATTTTGGGCAAGCAGGAGGACATGAAAAATTGTTTACAACTTTTCCAGAATGTCTTGGTTTGGAAAGACAGATGTCTGCCAGGGGAACCTGGAGCTTCCCTTGGAATGGAGAATGTAAAGCCCCTCCCTCCAAATTATTATAATTTTGCAATTAAGGGGGCTTTCAGGCAAAGATATGGGAATGGGAATAACAGTTCTTTACTAGGAATATTAAAAAATACAAATGTTGTAGTGCAAAAAAAAGCAAAAAAAAAATCCTAGAAATACTGACAGAGTCAGAATACAACCTGACACCCTGTCAGTCAGGGTGTTGCGAGCAGCCCAATCAAGTTCTCCTGGAGTGACAGATGTGGTTCTGTTGGAATAGAGATGATCCTGTAGAAGGGTTTAGTTTTCTCTGAAGGTCCAGTGGTGGTGAGATGGGTCCAGTCTCCCTCTGGGGAATCCAGTGCAAACAGGCTGTCCTGGAGTTCTGAATCTCAGGTTTTATCCAGGTGGGAATGCTTGGCTCCTCCCACTGAGTGGAGCATCTCCCAGTGGGATGATGTAATTGTATCAGTCATGCAGTGAGCCTGGATGGCCCATTAACAGCAGATATCCACTGGAGGGAGGATGGGTTGTGGAAGAGATAAAGAACACTGCCCCACCTGGTTTTAGGAGCTGGTCCATTAACAGAAGGCACCCACCCCCTCCCCCTGGAGTTATGAGGAATGGGTTTTACAAGAGATAAAGAAAACACCTCCCCAGCCAGTTTAAACACATGGCAAATAGAATACATACTTTTGGTTATATATTGCAACCCAAGACACAGAAGCAAAAGATTCAAAAGAAGAATTTTCTGAGAAGGGAGGCTCAGCTTCCTCTCACAGTCTGCACATCTTCACAGCTTCCCTTGGATCAAACGCCCTCAAACCTGGCAAGAACAGTGGATAAACGGAGGAGCAACATTGTGTATCTGGGTTTCAGGCTCCTGCATTTTTACTCTTCTCTCCCCTCTCTCACCACTCGCTCTCCAGCACAGTGGAGATCATTCCTACCAGCCACATTTACGTGCCTTCTGCACTTCTCTTTTTCACCCACTCTCAAAAGCTGTCAAGATAGAAAGCTCTGAAGGATTCAAAGACCTTGAACAGGTTTTGGGTTAAGCCCTGATGCTCATCATGTGGGTTGTAGCATGGAGACTGTATTGAACATGGTCCTGCTATTGTGTGGTGAGTAACCTGCTCACCCCAAACTTCCCAGGTCAGCTCAGCTTAGTGCAACTGGTATTCCTGGTTTTGAACATGGTGCAGGGGGGTTTAACTTTGCCATACTTCTTCCCTGCCCATAACAGGGAGATTTCCCAGCCTCCCAGGGATGAGAGCTCCCAGTGCTGTGTGATGTGTGTGCAAAGAGACCTTCAAAGCACCCCAGGACTCATGGTGCCCTCCTGCAGCCTCCCAAACCAAGCTGCTGTTGGGGGTTAGATTTCATCGCTGTTGAGACGGCCACGACACACAGTGGGATCAGTAAAAGTTCAGAAGGCTTTTGTTGATTATAGTAGTGTGCTATCTTTTATACATTCTTCAACATAGTTTATACTTATTCATTAGTCACAATAAATGACACAATATTCATAAGTACAAAGCAGTTTTCACTACTATTTTCAGCTAACATTCACAAAAATGTTCTAAAAATACTTTCTCTGACTAAAAGTTTCTTCTACTTATCTTTTCCTTCTTCTCAGTTTCCACTTCAATAACCTTAGTAAGAACTCCTTTCAAAAGTGCACACAAATCTTATCAGCTTCTTCTTTAACTAACTTTCACTTCAAGCTCACAAGCTAACTATCAACCCTTTCCACAAGATTTCTTCCTTTTTTACTTATAGAATTTTTTTCCCATAAGTTGCTAGGAAATGAACTACTGGGTACTTAAGCAAAACAAAAGAAATGGCCGAAGTCTGGAGAGATACCTTGAGTTTTTTGGGGTCAGGAAAAAGGACGGGACTGGGGACAGTTGGGCTCACTCTTGGAATTGAAAGGAGGAGGATCAAGCTGTTGCTTACTGTGGGGAGAATTCACTGTCACTACTGGAGTCCAGTCCTAGGAATCTACCACCTGGGCTTGTGTGCCCAGGAATCCTGAGCTCGTTTTTCTTTCCTGCTCTGCTGGAGCTGGGCCGGCGCTGTCCTGCCCCCTCTGCCCTTCCAGCACTGCCCTGGGTCTTTGCTATACTGTAGCCCCACACCTCCTGTGATGCCTTAAGTTTTAGCTTTCATGTTTTTCAGATTCTGTGCTGCCTAGGGGTGTAGTTCTGAGCCTCATATTAAGTGCTGGTAAGCTCTCTTCACAGAGCAGGGAGACAAAACACATCCTTTTCCTAATGAAGACCGAGGACAACTTTCAGGCCCAAAAGCACAAACAACAGTGGGCTGAAGGGAGGCACAAGAGGGTTGGGACCTCACAACCTGAAGCTGTAATTGGACAACTAAACCCCAACATGCAAATGGACCAAAACTTATAAAAATGTAAGATCTCGTGACTGGTCAGACATTTTGTGACCGTTCTAAGTCTACCTTGAGTGTAGCCCTGGTCAGGCCCTGTCCTGCCCAAGGTGAATCCTAAAGGCCTTTCAATAAATACCTACTTTATTCTCTAGCTCTGTCCAGTCTCTGTTTCACATCAGCCTTCCCAAGGCATCACCTGCCCTGCCAGGACATCCCACAGTTCCAGCTACCACCATGGAGCTTCTGCTACATCTCATCCACCAGCCTGGGATTTCTGCTCATTCCTGCTGTGCCAGCTGCCACCATAGAGGTTCTGCTACATCTCATCCACCGACTTGGGATTCCTGCTCATCCCTGAAGTTCCTGAGGAGCTTGGTGCTCCTCAGAGTCCTGCAGGGGCACCGGGATCAGAGTGCCTCAGGGTTTTGTGAAGCAAAGCCTCTCCTCCATCCCTTACTGTCTCAGCCGAGAAGGACGTCACGAGGTTCCCAGTTTCTGTTGTTAATGCCATAGTTATTGTTGTTTGTTTGCCTTGTAACACACAGTAGTAAAGAACTGTTATTCCTACCCCTCATGTCCTTGCCTGAGAGCCCCCTAATTTCAAAATTATAATAATTTGGAGGCAAGGGATTTACATTCTCCATTCCAAGGGAGGCTCCTGCCTTCCCTAGCAGACACCTGCCTTTCAAACTAAGACAGCTGCTTGTGGAGGTTAATGAGGACCATCTAGAAAAGAGGCACTCACATAAAGTCCTTTGAGTCCTTCTCTGCCACACAGATGTGTCCATCTTGTATCTCTGGCTCTGGAACTCATTCCAGTGATTTATGCCATGGGCAGGAGCAGCCTGACCAGGGGAAAGGGATTTTTCATTCACGGAGGCACAGGGATTTCAGGGTTCGGTGTCTGTGAAGCCGCAGGTGTTCCAAAACAATGCTGGAAATGTTGAAACAAATAAACAGCAAGGTTGGTGTTTTCCTTGTCCTAATAGATCAGCCTCTGCGTGCTTCCCCAGCACTGTGGGCTGTGGTCCAGCAGGAAGGGAGCGTGCTGGGGTTATCCAGCAGCTCCAGGAGCTGGGACAGGACAAGGGAGATGCTGACTCGTTATCATAGCTGAAAAACGCCATCCATCAATGCCTGATTAAAACCAGCAGAAATGTTTTTTCTTCCTCTGCAACAGAAGAGCTCTCTTATACAGAAAGTGCTTCTCTTAATTACCACTCTGTAAACCCTCAGTGAGGCTGAGCATCAGCATTGTAGCTTAATTCCTCTCTGTGGTAATAACCTTCTCATTTCATAAGTGCGTAAGGCAGGATAATACCTATGGGTTTTGGTGCTTTTCTTTTCTTTTTTTCCCCCTGTCATTTGTATCAGAAGTGCCCTTCTTTCATTGATGGAATAGCAGGAAATGCAATAGGATGACAACTCCTACAGCAATTAGAGGCAGAACCATGCTGTAACCCTCCTGTGGGGCAGGGGAGTTCAGGCTGAGACTGCAGATCCAGCTTTCACAGCTGGCTCATTTCTATTATCTGCTCATCTGTGCTCTCTCACATTCTGGTTGAAACCCCGGCTTGGCTGACATCAGGGACAAAATTCCCATTTGCTTCAATAAGTTAGATATTTAATCCACTTTTTTTTTCTTTTTTTTTTTCTTTTTTTAATGCCATTACATGCTTTCTTTATATAAAGATGTGTTTTAAAGTGTTTTACAGCACAGGTACGTCAGCCACTTAAAGAAGAGCGTGAATGGGCTTGTGAGAAAGTGTAACTTCATTGTGAAACCTGATTGTGGCACCAAATCCCTCCAAAAACTTGGACACAGCTGGCACTCATGCACAGCAACAAGAGCAAAAGGGCCTAAGTTGAATAGAAAGGGGTGTTGTGCCTCATCCTGCGTGGTGAGCTTTGGACAGGATCATGCGAGGCAGAGAAAGGGATGAACAGATGTGCCTGGGAAGATGTTATAGCCCTGAAATGCTGGCAAGCACTGACAAAAAGGCATTGAGGGATTTTTGGAAATCAGAGCTAAAAGTGATTTTTGGCTGGGATAAATGCAAGAGAGTGAAAGCGAAATATAAAACAGGGCAAGGGAGGGTGGGTAAAACATGAAATAACGCCAGTCACAGGAGGGGCTGTGAGGCAGGCACAGGGGGAGAGAGTAGAAAGAGCCACCCTCTGTGTACCATTTGCCCTGCTGGCATGTGAAGAAAGTGGGAAGAAAATCTTTATAATGGTTTTCCAGCTGCCTGCTGGGTTAAGAAGGGATTGTTTCAGCTGAGCACATAGGCTGGTGTGATGGCAGGACAGAAAAATGCCATGGCACCTTGCACCTTGGCAGGGATATGCTTCCCAACATCAAGGTGAAATACAGCCAGTGAGACCCAGAAAATGCCTTTGGCACTTAAAAGTTGCGCTGTTTTTGCCATCCATTGAGAGCAGTACAAAGGGCTGGGTGGTTCAGCTATGGAAGGGAGAGGGCAGAGGTGAGCTGAGTCTGGGGAGGCTGGGGCAGGTGGGATGGCAGCCTCAGCAGGCACAGTGGAGATGTGATGCAGGGTGAGGAGGCTGGGGGGTGCCCAGATTCTGTGCTGGGTGGTGGGAGGCTGGAGATCCCCATGTGAGGCAGGAATAAATGCTGAAAAAACCCTTGGGTGTCACAATCAGCAATTTGAGCTTTCCTGTGCTGCTGTTATAAGAAGAGAGTGAAGTCTACCTGTGCCAAAGCGGTTTTACAAGGTGGGCTTTGACAAGAAGAGTCAGTACTGATCTCCATATCTGTGGGCAGCAGTGGCTGGACAAGCCGGAAAGTGGTCATGGAACCCCAAAAATTCAAGAGCAAAACTATAAGCTACACCTGGTTACCTGAATTACAGTCCAAAAAAACAAACCCAACTTTTTGCTTCATGTTTTTGGAGCTTTTCAGATGGCAAGTCGGACAAATCCTTTTCCCAAGCAGAGAAATCTTTGAGTACCTGTCAAAGTCCCAGCCCCAGTCTGGAGAGACATTGTCCCTTGTCCACCCTGGTACCAGGTCTGCTCCTTGTGATGAGAAGCAGAGCAGCTCCTGGCAGTGCAGGGGAAGAGCTGGGTGGGGTTTGCTGTGTTAATCTCCATTATTTCTTTAGCCCTGCAAATGCCCTTTCTCTTGGCTGGTGCACCCAGGATATTGACTTCTTCCTAAGGAAGGAGGGATTTTTTTGTTTCCAGAGGGGCCTCTCTGAAGTCTCCACGAGCACACCCAGCTACAGCCACAGCCACACAAACAATGTTCAGAGCTGGGGACAGCTGGGGCTCTGAGCTTTGTTCCAGGTCATGGTTCACCTTGAGGATCCTGAACAAATGACCAAATTGACGGCCTGGGAAAAGCAAAGACCTGAAACTACTCTGGAATCAGTTTTACCCAATTCTGGCAAGACCACATTCTGGTTAGCCCTGTATGAAACACGAGAGACTCAAAAGTCCCAGGCAGACAAAGCAAATTGTAATCCCCAGAAGAACCGGCTGTTTCAGCCTGATAGGAAGTGTGGCTCTTCAGGGAGAAACGCCTGGAGGCAGGACTGTTCTCCAAGTGGTATGTCTGGCTTACCACAGCATCAAAATGTAAAGGTTGCAAAAAGTTTTCATGGCTCCAAAGCCCAAATAATGCATAATCGGTGCCCTCTGTAGGTTTTTGATTGTTAATTCTGATAAGCCAATACAGCCACCTCAGAAATCACATTAATGCACAGGGGCAAATATTAATTTTTGTATGCCTTGCCTGAGACAACTTATCTTGCCCTCTGCCTTTTTCTCTTTTCCTCTCTCCAGAATCTTGTTCCTGCATCACTGCCATTTGAAAAACTTCCAGCAAGAACTTTCCTGTCTTTCCCTGTTCTTCACCCTCATTTCTAGACAGAGCATCTTTTTAACACCTAATTGTTCTAATTGCCTAATTATCTGTCTCACACAGCTGTGATTCACAGCTGTAAAATGTTCTTTAGCTTCTGGATGAACGTCTCATTCAGTTCCTCCCATGGAAAGCAAGGTGAAGTTGTTTAGCTTGGAGGAAAGGATGGCCAGAAGCCAGAACACCATCTCCCACTGCAAACTGAGCTGGATTTGGTATCTGTCCCCGTGCAGATGTCCCCAAAACCTCATGGGTCACATCTCTGTGTGCCATCTCTGGAGGCTGATGGAAGTGTACAGTGGGGAAAGTGCAAAATGCAGGAGACAACATCAGCATTCTTTTTTCTCCATGGCAGAGCCACATCTCCCTGTGCAATGTTTTGGGGTTCTACAGTTTGTGGCTTCTCAGGGGTTAAGGTCCTCGAGAAATTACAGAGGTGAAACAAGATGAAAGCAGGCAGAGCTGACATCTGTCCTTCCCCTGTCTTTTTAATAAATTCAATGTCCATCTAAATATCCAGTGCTCCTCTTCAGCAGCTCCTGAGGGCTCCATTAGCTATTTGAGGAACTGTACTCATACGACTCAACTTTTTCCAGGGTCTGAGTCATGAGCTTCTGCACCACAGCACAATGAGATAAGTTAGTGTGGTGCTTTTGCAAAAGCAGTAACAGTACCTGAGTCTGTAATATTTTGGGGATTATTTGCTAACTCCAAATGTTCCTACCCTGAAGAAAGCATTGTTGGGAGATGTTGGAAAGCAGAGTGTTATCAGCACAAACTGCAGCAGCACTGTGCGACTGGGAATGCTGAACTAGGCTTGTCCCAGCACAGGGACACATCCCATTATATCCACGGGAGCTGAACTGTGAAACAAGCACAATTCAGCAGTCAGGGATCAGCTTCTTTCCCTCTATACCCTGTTGAAGTTAAAACTGTCAGAGGTGTGGACAGAAAAGTGTCTGTTTATACCACTCTGCGGACTGAGAAAGTTATGAAGTTTAAGAAGCAGACAACTGCCATATGTCGTTATATGGACTAACAGCCTGGGAACTGCCAGTCTATAGTTCTTGTAGCAGGCTTTCCACAGGTATATTTTCCTCAACAGACACTGTGGATATGCATTGGATTTACCAAGCTTGTGCAGTAAAGAGGGTGCTGAGATCCTCTGGCTCAAATTTGTGAGGTTTAAAGTTTGTGGTAGAGACAGCGTGGCAGGTGCCAGTGAATGTCCTTCTGGAAGTGTGAGCAAGGGTGGAGACACAGGCAGGTGGGCTTGTTTTTTCCATTTTTCCCAAGAACATTATTACTGGTAAGTTAACCTACAGCACTAATACAGCAAGACTGCCTCGTGGCTTCTGTGGACAGCAAGCTGTGAGGCCTTTTATCAAAAGAAAAGGTCATTAGAAAATATGACAAAATTTAAAGCTGTCCTCTCAGTGACAGAGAGTTTCATAGGGAGGATTTGAAATTCCAGCAAGGATTTCCCTGGCCATACCCATGCCTTAAAGCATGTCTGGTGTCCTGTGCAAATGAAATGCTGGAGAGCTGACCTGCCTTTCCCTGGGGTGTGTGGGGAGGTGTCTTGGGTTGCAATGCAAGCTGTAACCAGAGGTATGTGTTCTATTACCATCTGTTAAAACCAAGTGGGGCAGTGTTCTTTGTCTCTTCCATGACCCATCCCTCATAACTCCAGGGGGGGTTTCTTCTGTTAATGGGCAGCTGTTAAAAGCAGGTGGGGCGGTGTTCTCATCTTTTCCACAACTCATCCTCCCTCCAGGGGATATCTGCTGTTAATGGGCCATCCAGGCTCACTGCATGACTGATACAATTACATCATCCCACTGGGAGATGGTCCACCCAGTGGGAGGAGCCAAGCATTCCCACCTGGATAAAACCTGAGATTCAGAACTCCAGGACAGCCTGTTTGCACTGGATTCCCAGTGGGAGACCGGACTCATCTCACCACCACTGGACCTCCAGAGAAAACTAAACCCTTCTACAGGATCATCTCTATTCCAACAGAACCACATCTGTCACTCCAGGAGAACTTGATTGGGCTGCTCGCAACACCCTGACTGACAGGGTGTCAGGTTGTATTCTGACTCTGCCAGTGTTGTCTTTTTGTTTGTTTGCTTTTTTTGGTACTTCTACATTTTCATTTTAATTTTCCTCGTAAAGAACTGTTATTCCCATTCCTATATCTTTGCCTGAGAGCCCTTTATTTCAAAATTATAATAATTTGGAGAGAGGGGCTTTACATTCTCCATTCCAGGGGAGGCTCCTGCCTTCCTTAGCAGACATCTGTCTTTCCAAACCAAGACAGGAGGGGAAGGCTGCTCAAGAAGACTTTTGATTCAACACAGGCATTTCCTTGCTGTCTGGAAATACACTGTATGCTTTCCTGGACACTTCATATGTCTTTCCACTCTTCAGGAGAGCCAGGCACATTCATCTGCAGGAACACCAGAGCTCTGCTCTTGAACCAGCACCACTGATGCTGCTCCTCCCTCTACTTAGCAGACCAATGCAAGGACTGAGCTCACTTGACATGTGTGGAGCCGAGGCTGGATTTGGAGCTGGAACTCTCGCTGCCGCATCCAAATTGCCTGGTTAGGAGAATAAGACACCCAGATGCTCTGTAATGTGGGGGAACTCCAGAAAGTTTACTTTTCATTTCATTACAGAGGAAGGAGGGGAAGGCAGAGCTGGAGGGAGAACCAGATATAATTTGGTACCCTGTAGGGTACCACTACTGGCCATCAGAGTGGATGACAGAATTCCCCTTTCAGTGATGCACTCTTGCTCTGTGCAGCATCACTGGCCCTGTTTGTGGAGCTTCCTGGAGCATGGCCCCAGCTCAGACAGGTTCCTGAAGGACTGGGCTGTGTGGCATTCTTGGGACATGTTTTATGGGAAATGCTTGAGCTACTGACCTTGCACAAGTCCCCAGGACACATCTGTGCACAGGACACTGACCAAAACACCTCTCTTGCAGCACATTTTCCCCAGTAGCTGATATATATATATATATATATATATATAAAGGGACCGTTTTCAGAGCCCCTTTTGTTTCGGCTGCTATGCAAAAGCCCCCTCCAGACATCCATTAAAGAGCTTCGCTGCTTTCAAAATGGGTTATTTGCCTACTAAGGGAGGAAAAAACATCTCTGAAGTTGGTGTCTGAGCAGCACTTATATCTCAATTATCTGCACGTTGCTTCTCTGTGTGTGAGATTATGAGCTAACACGGTTTTCATGGCTTCATCAGCAGCAGTTTAAGAGCAATATTTATCCCTGGTCATGTCAATCCTTTGGTCAACTCAGCAACAAAGGTGATGCTTGTTGCCCTCTTGCCAAAGACTCCACTAACGAGCTGAGTGATTTATTCATTAAGGGCAGGCAAATCTGGAGCTTTATTCCAGAGACCCTGGTGGGAAATCTGCATGAAAATTTCATGCTGTTCACTGGCAGGAGCCCTTCCCTGCTGTGCTGCCCTTCCCCTCACTGCAGGAAAAGGTCCTGCTATGCTCCAGCAAACCCTTTAATAGAAATACTGAATTCAAAGGGGTTTTTTTCTGTAGTTGTTGTTTTGAAAAAGTCATCGGACCAGGAAGTTGTCCGTTTAAAAAAAAAAAAAAAGTTGGACTTTGGAGTCCTGGGGGGCTTTTTGACAGTTCTGGCAATGTTGAAACATCAGAAGTTTGCTCTGGTCCCATTGAAGATCAGAAAAACAACCCCTTTAAAAAACTTTGAAATGCAGAAAATGCAAAGGGGTGGACCAAAGTGGCTCAGCAGGTCTCTAGTACCTGGACATGAAATTAAATTTGAGTTTACTTCAGAAGTCAGGCTTCATATCCTCAAATGGGATTTGCTGTAGGTCTGGTCACACTTGCATTTTGACTTTGTCCTGCTTGCTTAACTAAAGATATTGCAGGCATTGGCCAGATATCTAATATCAAATCCAGATAACATTCTTTGTGCTGTTTTGTGAAGGATGTGGGGATCCCAAACCCATATTTGCACCCAGGCTGTGTGCTGCTCTGTGTTGGGCTGAGCTCCTGATGATTGCTGGCCCCTAGGATGTTCCCCATTTCTTGCAGGAGAAAGGAACAGGAAAGAAATAAAAACCTGATATTTTGTTTTTCCTTTTCAGTGGAGAAATGTATTGGCCCTCAAAACACAACCAGCAACTTCCACATGGTCCAACCTGTAAACCTGGATTTAAGCAGAGGGGGTTTGATGTATGAACTCCATTGGAGAGGGGAGCATAGACAGGGGTGATGTGTGTGGGAGCTGATGCCACTGTCCCATCCGGTCACTGTAACTCTGACCTCAAACCAACCAGCAACTGGGCACAGCCTCTGGTCTTGTCTCTGGCACTCAAATACCATTGGGAGAGGGAGATATCTTCAGGAGGAAAAGCCTAGGGTGGCTTCAGGTGGGGGCGTTTCTTGGTGGAGACATGACTTGATCATTTGGACTTGATCATTCAAGACAAGTCTGGGGCTGACTGCATGGAGGGTTCTGTCCTGCATGAAGGATAAAATCAGTACAAGCTTTGGGATTGTTGTTTTAATGACCATTTGGGCAGCCCCTCAGAGGGAAGTGCTGAAGCAGATGTGTCTCTGAAGGCTCCCAGGGACCACACACAACCCCTCTGAGTGCTGCCACCAAGTGCCTGCATCCCTTTCTCTATGGGGTTCAAGGCTTTAGGCTATTCTTGAGGGAAAGACAATTTTGTCCTCTTATTGTTGGTGCTCCCAGCACTCCCTGTACCAGCTGCCTCAGGGGCCTGGGTGGCAACTGCTCTGCTGAAACTCCCAAGCAATAGATACCTTCTATAATTGCACCTTGGAAGCAGTCGACTGGCTCCTGCAATGAGCTCTTGAATAATTGAAGCAATATTTGTAGGGTTTGCACTGAAGTACTAACAGCTGTGGTATGTTTTGATATTTATGAAGCCAAATAAATTATGGATTAGTCAGTGCAGTGAGCCCAGCATGATGCTTATTACTTCTGGAGTGCCGGAGCTGATGAAGTGCTGTTCATCCCCTTTTACTTCCATTGTGTGGCTGAGTATGACTGGTGTCTATTACTGGACTTAATAGAGCTTGCTCACAGGTTTAAGTTCTAGTCTCTAGGAGCTGATGGGGTGTTTTAATTTGTTCTTCAGTCTACAGGCTTTAGAAAGACATGCTGGGACCATATCTCAGGGTCACAGGCCATCGCATCAGCTCACAGATGTGGAGGTTATTGTTTCTCTGGTAATGGGGATGGGTGCTGGCAGAATTAGAAGCAATTCTTGGCATTAAACTGGAAATGATACAAAATCCAATCTTCTTGGCAAGATGGTCTGTGGGTAAATATTGTGTGTCTTCTCTAGGATGCCTCATTCATTGCACAAACTTTTCTTCATAACTGAGCCAGCGCTTGGGAGATTAAACTCTTCACTCCGTTTTCTATTATCTGAGAATGTATTTTTTTTTGGATGAAAAGATTTTCACTTCACATATGTTCCGAATATATTCCAAATTTCTCCCCATCAGTGGGAGTTGCCCGCTGGGAAGGAATAAGGAGGCAGCAAGTAACCCTTTGGAGCAGCAGATGGCATCCTACCACTCTAAAGCTTCCTGGCACTGGAAAGCATAATAAATATATAACTGCAAGTGCCTGTGCTCTGCTCATAGCTGCACTCAGCAACTTGGTAGAAAACTGAGGGGTTAGGAATCATTCCTTCACAAATCCAAAACTTTCTCTGTTTGTTGTCCCTGTTTTCTGGGACGAAAAGAGATATCTGCAGCTGGTCTGCTCACCCAGATCCACCTGATCCATGCAGCCCACACAAAGAGTGTGATCTCATAAAATGGGCATAGGGAGCTGGCTGGATAAATTTGGGCTGAAATAGGTGTTGGAACTGGGTGATCTTTAAGGTCCCTCACAGCCTGTTCTGGTTTGGGGAAATTTGGAAGGAAACTTCCAAGGGGGTCCCTCTAGAAAGCAAATTCAAGTGGCCCCTCCCCCAACTGGTTCAGGGAAAGATTTCCTTGGAGAAAAGTGGAAAAACCTGTTTATTTAACAAAGTATTCACAAACATAAAAAATGAATAATATTAAACAATAAAATCTCTCGCTGTTCTGAAGAGATGGCAAACTCAGGAAGTCCTTGCTGAGGGGTGTAGCTTGGCTCACTTGGTCTCGTCAGGCTCTCCAGTGCCGGAAAATGCCTCATCCTGGCCCTGGTGGGCCACAGGTGTGAGCTCCTGTTGTTTTTCTGGGTTTTCAGTCCAGAGCATGGCTGAACAGCTCCAAGAAGGAGAAAAGCCACAGTCCAGGGAACTTCGCTGCCTCAGCTGGCTAAAACCCAACTAAAAGCAAAGGAGGGGTCTCTCCTACTGTCCTTACTGCAGACAACACAGTTTGTGAGAAGGATGCCAGGGAGCAAGAGCATTTTCTGAAAACAAACTCTGCGCTACTTCTCCCCACTTTGCTCTTGGAACCAATCTTAAAAGTGCAGAACTTAAAATTCAGTCGACTCGGGATACAAGCATCATAAAGTCACCCTAGGACACAATCCAAACAATGATTCTATGAAATTCTGCTAAAAAGTGCCTATTAGCCTGAATAAAAAGTTATAAAGTCTACAATGGCTGTCTCAGCTGCAGAGATGTTCCATGTAGACATCTGCATTTTACTGCACCCCTCCACAGAACTGGCTGACATCTGTCCTGAAAAAACTGTGGCACTGTAACTTTTTCCTAAAGACATCTTTCTACAGGAGTTCCCAGAAGAGGTAAGTCAGGGCTACTGCAGATAGGGGAAGTCTTTGCATCCAGTGAAGTGGGGATTAATTCCTCTACTTCCTTTCCTGAAGATGCTGAATGAGGGGATGGGGGATATTTTCTCTTTAAAATCCTGATGTAGGTAAAGTCTTTACCTTTTCAACTGTTACTGGTTGAGGCAGAGTTGCAGATATTTTAAAGGAAGTTTGGGCTGAGTTTGTGGCTGCTATTGCTGTGTTGCAGATAAATTGTTTACAGCCTGTCTCTAGAGACAAGTGAAAAAAGTTCCTCCTATCCCAATTTCCTTGTAAATGATATTATTATCAGAATCATCACAGTGAAAGTCTACTGGATCACAGAGACATAAGGTTTGAACTTAATGTTTCTGGGGTTTCTACTTCCAAAAACTGCTTCTTCAAGAACTGCAGCCCACTGTGCAGAGATGATAAGGATTAAAAGTTATTCCATAGCTCTGGCTTTTGTTTCCACTGAGAGCTGGGACATGCTTTGCTCCTGTCCCTTACAACACCTTCATCACCATCATCTGACAAAAAACATTATCACCAGCTCTGGTACTGATTGTCCTGCAGCAGTGATTTCTGCTCCTGTCATGACACCAGCCCCTCTCTGTCTTTCAGCACACCTGCTGATGTGTGCTTACTGCTCCCATTCCAGTGGTAGTTTCCTCAGTTTCCATTACCGTTCAGGAGCACAAGATGCAGGATAAAATTGCAGGCACAGCTGGTGGCTTTTGGGTGGGAATGTGCCCATATCTGTTTCCCCCAGCACTCTCAACATCATCATTGGTGCATGTGCTTCTTGCTCCTGGCAGCTCCAAGGGTGCTGTCTGTGATGAGCAGCTCCAAGGAAGAGCTGGGAGCCAGATCTCAGCTGTCTTTAGTTCACACTGATTCCTAGACTTCTACAGATTTCCCATAGAGGCTTGATAGCCAGGAAATTTATGCTTCCTGTGTCATTCTTGCTTTTCTCATCAGCCTTTTGGCATCTGCCTTTGTGCACATACTGAAAACATCTGGACAGTCTCTCTGTTTCTCATGGGCACGGCCCTAACCCTGTCAGAGGATGGGCTGTGTCTCAGGATGGACTATCCCATCTCTGGGCTTATGTCCCCCTTGCTCTGCAACACTTTTTAATAGATGACAAACTTTAGGTATCACATGCCAGACTCTCGTGATGTTTCCTCCTGTGTGCCATGGCTCATGTGATGGCAGCATTGCTCTGATGACAAAGGAGCCGAGTACAGGAAAAACAACCTCCTCGATTCCCTGCTTTCTGCACATTCAAATGGGAATTTACAGGGAACAAAAGTCTTCCAGGAGCTGTCACAGCCAGAATCTGGGCTCCTGACTCTCTGCTCTCTTTTCCTGTGGTGTTTCAGAGCAGAATGTGGAGCCAAGGATTTGCCTTGCTCATGCTTTGCTCTGGGTTTGGTTTTTTGGGTAAAGGACTAAGCCTCACTTTGAGCGCTCCCAAACAAGGTGGTGGGGAGCAGGTGCTCAGAATCTTTTGCAGGCAGATTCCAAATGCTCACTGGAAATTACATGTCAGTTCGAGTTACTGGAACTGCTCAGCACAAACTGCAGTTCAGGACATTGACAACAGCTGTTGCAGAGACACTGCAAGGATGCCTTCCCCAACAAGGATGAGAGCATTCACATCAGCTCAGAGAGTTGTTTCTTGCTTTAAAATGACCCAAAAGGTGGATTTAAAGTGAAGCAAGTAAATAAAACCAAACAGCCTGGAGGGAACCTTGCTATTCCACAGGAATACTGGAGCACGGTTTACTTTTGTGCTTTCCTGAGGCCTTGTTCCATCTGTGTTTGCTTTTTACTCTTCTTTGCTCTCAGTCATGGAAATGGACATCTTGATTAAAGCTGTTCTTCCAGTGAGGAGGCAGAATGTAGCATCATTTAATCTGAGGCTTTTCATGAATGTCTCAAAGCAAAAAGAAAAAAAAAATCCATCATGAATTAGCTATTAGAATAAAGAATTTATTTTGGTTATGGCTTATTGAGGGGGCTCACCATGCTGGTTTTATATTTGTCTCTTCCTAGTTTCCAAAGGGGTGCTGGGTTTGCTTTCAGACTGTAACCATGCTGAATGGGGAGAGGATGGAAAGATGAAGTGGGAAGAAGTGGCAGATCTTAGCAAGTGCCCTAAGCTCCACTCTGAGCCTCCAGCTGGGAGCTTTACTTTAGAGAGCAGAATAAAAATAAGCAAGCACTGGGCTCAGTAGGGCAACATGATTAAGGAATTGGCAACTGATATTTTGATCTTTTTCTGTTATCTTTTCCATTTCTGCCATTTACTCTTCATTTGCCAGTGGAAAGCTGGTAAGGAGTTCAGAGAGGAATGAGCACCACATGGAGCCAGCATTTACTCATGTCAAGGCAGAAATTTGTCCTCAGCCCAGCCCCCAACCAGGCAGGTCTGGCAGGTCTGTGCCAGCCCCAGGAAGGACTGAAGAGCAGATGTTCTCTGGGACCCAACACACAAAGTTTAAACATCCAGAGCCTGGTCACTGCCTACCCAGTTGAAGTTTGGGACAACATGGGCATGAGAGCAAATGCAGGAGCACGTCTCAGGTACCAGCACTGGCCTTGTACCTTCAGGTTCCCCCACTAAATGTCATTTTTGCCCACTGCAAACAGCAGACTCCACTGGTCTTCCCATGGGAACATCCCACATACCTTTTCTCATTCACTCAATTTTTTCCCTTCCCACCCTTCAAAGAAGCAGTGTTTATTTGGCTTGAGCTTGTAAGCAGAGCTTGGACGGGTTTATGAGCTCTATGCCTGAACCCACAGACAATTACAAACATGTCTGGCTGCCTGGCTTTGTTAATTAGCTACCAGCAATGCTTCATTTTCCCCTCTGTGGTTTCCATCTGAATTAGTAGGGCACTGCTCATTAGTTCTCTTCCTCTTTGGGATGCCACAGTTGAGCATTATGGCATCCAGATATGCCAGTGAGCTGAGAGTATAAGCTTGATTTTTTTGGACAGTAAAAAAATACTTGTTGCATTTAGATAATTAAACAAAATTACAGCAACGTTATTTTGTACTGTTGCAATCTGCCCTCCCCTGTCCCAGTGCTCCATTTTCTTGTTTCCTGATCTGCTGGAAACAAAGACTGGAGTAAGTGTCCTCGATAATTTCTTGGTTTTGCTTTGAAATATTAAAATTCTCTTCCTCTAAATCTGGTTGGTCTAGTGGGTGTTAGCTGATGGGACAACACCCTGGCACTGATGATGTGCAGCAAGTTAGAACGTGCCAGTTTGGGCTCAATAATACCAGAAATAGCACTTCCAGCAACTGGATGCTTATTTAATAACTTTAAACAAAATAACAGCAGTAGCAACCAGGGTGGTAAAATAATGTTTTATTCCATGAATGAACAAACACTACCATGCCACATCCTAAAGTTCTTTCTACAAAAGATTGTGGACAGAGCAGATTTTTACATTTTTCAGTTCAAGTTCATTTCAGGCTCTCGAGCCTGTTCAGCGTAGCAAAATCTGGACACGCAGCATTCTCATGGTCTATTTGGCATTTTGCCAGATAAAGCAGATTTACACCGTAGTTCTTGTTCACACAATGTTGATGCACTGTAAATTAAAGGAGATAATCCCAACCAAACTAGGTAATTTCTGTGGTTTATCAATATATTTTTTCATGGTGGTCAAAGTACAACCAACATTCAAAGCTTAAAATAAAGGTAAGAAAAAAGACACACTAAAGAACACAATGGAAACATCATCATTGCTGTCAGGATGTGAGTTTACCCACAGTACTATGTAAAAAGTAGGAACTGGCATTGACATTCAAGCTGTTAAAACAAGAAAAGAAATTACATTAATTGTTATATTTCCAAGCTAGTGCTTCTAAGGAGTCCTGATCAGCAAAGAAGTGTTACCGCATGCATGTCGAACACAAGACTAATATTGGATTGGGGATCTGACAAAGAGCTGACTTACATTCCTTTATATACAACAAAATGAAATATACAGTATTAATACTGGCTGTACATTTGGTCAGAATATTTTACAAGGAGCAACACAGTCAAAATTCTTATGGCGCCGTACGTGGAAGTGGATGGAGGTTGGATTATTTTCTGAGAGCTGAATGTTTTCACAAGAAGTTTTAAAAGTTGCTTGCCACTGCTAAAATGAACAGTTAGACCTTTTAAAACAAAAAATCCACTTTATTTTTTTTTTCTTTTACGGTTGTCAAAACTAGTGTGAACAGAAGATAATTAAATGTGTTTGGAATATGCTAATCATTGACCTGGAATAAAACTAAGCCACAGACAGCATGTGCCATAAATCTCTGCACATTGTCTCTGTTTAAATGGCTTTATGAGATTATCTGTGGGGTCTCTGGTACAAATTCCTGTACCACAACCTCACCTAGCTGTTCCCTAGCAGCTTACCAACCATTTTTTCCAACACTAAAGAAAGGGAAAGAATAATCATGACTGTTGCATATTTTTCTACATCGCAATAAAAAATATCTCAATGTAAGCTGATTTAGCTTATTTATGTGCATATTTTTCAAGGCTGCCAAAGAAAATACTCAATCTTACTGGCAAGAGCTATTTTGGGAACTCAAGAGTAAGTTTTTCTTTGCTTTATTCCAATAGATATTTTAATATCTGGTTAGCTCAAGTCCCATTGCCTCATTAGACCCCTGAGGTCTAAAGTGAGTTGGTTAATTTGTTTTATGGTTTTTTTCCCCATCCAGAACAAGCTGAGAAGCTAATAAGGTAAGCATGAGACCCAATGAACAACAGAAGTAAGAGCCATACAGAATTAACAAAATAATTACAGGAAGGTAAAGATCGGTGTAACTATAGTGATATTTCGCACAATTGGATTTGTGTATCCTGTAGCAATGACAAACTTCCTGAAGATGGAGAAGAGCAGGCAAGTGCATGAATCTGTATCCTTTAAAATAATTGTGCTATAATCTTCCCCACGTATTAGATTTTTTTTTTTTCTGACACAGTGTGATGCTAACTATAGTAACCTTAATGTGGATGATGGATTTCACTGTTACTGCTTGACTGCTTGACTGCAAAGAGACATTAAATCTTCCAGTCCTCAAAGTGGTTTCTTGGGGTGTTCCTTCAAGTTCAATGCCTTACCATTTTCACTCTAGAAGTCATTTTGTGGCAAAGAAAGAAAGAAAGAAAGAAAGAAAGAAAGAAAGAAAGAAAGAAAGAAAGAAAGAAAGAAACTAAAAAAAAAAAAGAAAAAAAATCCAAAGAAAAAGAAGATGTTGGTTGTGATGGATTTATTTCAGACAGCAGTTTCTGCTGAGTTCACCATGCTTAATGTTCTTCCATTTAGGAAGGAGTTGCTGTCAAGTAAAGCAGAGGAGCTGCTTTCAGTTTTTTGTTGTTTGTTTGTTTGTTTGTTTTTTCTTTTTAAATACATGCTAACAACATCTCTTTCTTCAGGAAAATGATCCAGTTGCATATTGTCAGATAGATCTGCCTTGTGCTTAGCACGGACAAGTAGGGTTAGTCATCCTCCTCCTCCTCTTTCAGTGGGGCTAGTGGGAGTTTGTCTGGAACCTCGAAACACTCCACGAAGAAGTTGACAATGGACTGGTACAAGTGCTGCTCAAATGCTGCATTGCTGAAGTAATGGCTTTGATCAGGGTAAATCTGCAAAAAAAAACCCCAGGTAAATACACACCTTCTAGAGCTTAAAGTCTCAGGACTGACCTCCCACACCTGCAGCTTGAGCTGCAAACCCACTGCATCTCCTCAGCATCATAGGACTTCCCATGGATGCTCACGAGGCCCAGGGGAATTTGGGCACCACGGTGCTCCAAGTGCAGACTTGCATCTGCCTTCACAAGGAACATTTTTGGGGTGGAGGATTTTCCATTTAATTATGTCCTGAACAGGTTCAGTCTAAGAAAAGCCAGCCCACACTTTCCTTGTGAAAACCAAAAAAATGTGCAGTTTTGGAGAGAAATGGCATTAGGTTGTACTGACTAAAATGAGGGCTTTAAAGCAAAAATGTCATTAAGTTAAAAAAAATTAATAAATATTGCTAGAGAAGTAATTAAATTGAAAAAAAAATTTGTGAAGCCAGAAATGAAATAGTTTAAACCCAGCTTTTCATTTAAATGGAGCAGGTAACTTGAAGAAATGCAAGAAGATCATAATGGGTTGTCTAGGCAGGGATGCTAGGGTGGGTTCATTTTGAAAGATGTAATGGCTTGGACATGGACCATCCAGCAAAACAGAGATATAATTTGGTGGAAAGTGGAGCTGTGCATAGTGGATGTCAGATTTAAGTGACATATATCTTTTCTGGTTGATTTAATTTAGAACCCGGTTTCCCCAGAATTCATCCTGAACTTGTTCTGTTGTTCCCAAAGAAACTCAATAGACATAAATTCCTTAGGGATATGTCTCTCACAACCTAATTTACTGTAATTCAATAATTGTTCTACAACTGTCCAAAACAAAACACTGGTGCCTCGTAAACATGGGACTAATAGAAACATGTTATATGCTGGTGCTACTTCTACTGCCAGGCTGAGTTTGCAAGTGGTTTTTCAAACCTTACTTCATAACAGCAGTTTGAGTTCAAATAGGGAAATTACTGCTCAAATAGAAAAAAAAAAAAAAAAAGAAAAGAAACATATACTGTACCTGCAAGCTGTAATTAGCCTTTGCCCTAATTAGGTGTGTGATAAGGTCTGTAGTATGCTGAAAATGTATTTTTTCTGTAAAAACAGATTGCAATCATTAGAGAGACAAATTTAATTAACAAAAATCAAAGCCAACACAAAAATATAATGAGCTCAAATGATGGGCTCACTTACCATCAGCAGTAGCATGAATGATCAAAAATGTCTGGTCCTTTAGTAATGAGACTCTGTGTGATAATTTGCTGATCTGTGAAGGTAAAGGTTGTAATAAGATTAAAAAAAAACTTGTTAGAAATTAGCAATTTATATGGAGGCAATAGAAGTGCTTATTTCCATTTAATACTTTATCACCAGGATAAAAAGCAGACACCAGCACAGCATATTCTCCTGGGTACTTATAAAAATCTAGAGTAAAATAGACCTCCACCCTGTGCTGGCAGGGCAGTGTCAGCAGCAGGAACATGTCAGAGACCTTCCTCTGTTCTGATACTGTTCGATAAAAGCCTGAACTGTAAAATACATAGAAAATATCAAAATTAATAAAAACACCCATGAAAAACGTACTCAGGTGCCTAAGCCTAAGAACACTTCATGGGTCTGGAGGGACTTTGGTGTGGTTTGAAAGCCAGCCTCAATGAGTTTTTACAGCTTGGGGCAATGATCTGATACAAAATTCAAGTGTCCACTACTGAGAACACCTTTGTCCCCAGCTGTCTTTCAGATGAACAAGGGACTACTATAAATACAATTTCTAAAAGAACAAAAAGCATTTGCACATATAGCATGTGAGTGCAAAATTTGAGAGACAATGAACTCAAGAGTTTAGGTAACCAGGTCAAATCTTCCCTTGTGAGGGCACAGGGTGGTACCTGCTTTCTCTGTGAGAACAGTGTCAGACCTTTGCTGCCTTCATGTCTTCTGGCTGTAGACAAGGCTTAGAAGCTGAACTAGATTTTCTCTATAACAAATTTTGTTTGTGTGACTATTCTTTATCAGGTTTTGCCTCCAAGTAATTTCAGCACAGGATCCAACTGATCCCATCAGGTATACGAAATAATGTCTTTATTAAGTGGTGCTATGTTTCATTTTCCATGTCCTGCTCAGTTGTGGCAGAGTTCTGTCGATCTGAAATATCACGAAGTTTGAGAAAGTCAAGCTGAGTTTCACTTGAATTTGTTTATCTCACAGAGAATCAAAGTGACAAGACCATTGGCAAGAACTTTCAAGGAGGTCATGACACCGTGTCCTCTTGGGCACATCTGAGTCACTCAGCTCTTTCAATCTCTAAAACTGTATTTACTCAATTTAGAGAGGCAGGCACAAGGTCTAATCAATAAAAACTTTATCCATGATTACTATTAAGACAAGAAAAGCAGTAAGCAGGCTGAAGGACACCTTCAGAGCTTCACTAGTGAGACCCTCTTGCACAGCCTTGCTTCCTCCCCAATGGAGAACACATGGAGGGAGAGTTAAGACCCAGTTCACACTTTATCAGGGAAATGCAGTGTCCAAGCAGTTACCTCATATGCTCTGTTATCAACCCCGTGCAAGCCCAAGTATCTTTCAGAAAAGGCTGAAGCTTGAAGAGAAAAAATGAAAATACAACTTTCAGTCATGAATACACTTTGGAGTCAAATATTGCAAATGCTAATAAAATCCTTATTTTCTACCATGGCCTTAATATAGAGGATGCATTTCTAAAAGTTTTTGAAAATCCATTAAGAGTATGTGTGATACCACAGTCTGTCATCGTCACCATGTACTTCTGGTCTTTAAATAAGACACAGAAAAACCTTTTATTTTTCCTTTGTTAATGCAATTGAGATAGAAGAGCCCTGTCATGTTGTGCCCCCTTCTCCTTTCACCCAGGGCCTACTCCACCAGCAGCATGTTCCCTTTGGTCTCAGGGATAACTGTACAGCTCCTGAAATCTGGCTGAACACCAGTGATTTCCCTGGCAGTCCCCTGGTTTTCACTGGCACTAAGTGCAAAGGGAACTGCTATCCCTGAGAGAAAGGACCACCATGTGCAGGGTAGTGCTGTGGTCAAAGGCAGGATGGGCCAGGCAGACTGCACCACAGTTTGCCTGGATGGGTGCTTCAGGAAGGAAGGAAGCACATTCAAGGCAGTTGGGATGGTTGGTGGCAAAGGCTGGAGAGGTTTAAAGACAATTCTCCTTTATTTAAAAGGAGTAATAAAGTGATTTGATTACTCTGACTACCGTGGCTGGTCCCACTGGTGCCAGCTAAATTGCTTTAGTGGGGAAAAAGGGTTTATGGCTACTCCTAAAAAGACACAGAATATAAACCAAGCAGGATCTTGGGAAAGAAAGACGGCAAGTGGGAAAGGGCAGGGAAGGAACATCATTTGTGGTCAGCAGGAGGGTCTGTGGGCTGAGAAATGAGATTTACCATATAGTCTGAAGTCTGTCACTGGGGAAAGAGCAGCTCCACAGGCAAACACCTGGTTGTCTTCACCAGCTGGAAGCATGTAAGTGCTCAGGTAACCACCATAATCCTGGAACAGAAATGGGACAGGGGGGTTGGTGTTCCTGCTGGGAGGCATGTTTGGAAACAAGGCAGCTGAGACCTTGCAGCAAATGCTTGGCCATTTCAGAGCCTTTAACACCTCGCCCTGGAAAGCCACAAAACAAGGGACATCTCCCTGGTCACGTGGCTGGCACCCTCCTGAAGGCAGGAGAGCTGTGTGTCCAAGAGCTGGCCTTTTTCATCTCACTTCATGGCTGTAGCTCTAACCAGATATGCTACCTCTCCAAAATGTTTACCCCAGACTTTCTCTACTTAAAATGAGCATCACAATTTCAGCGTCTGCTGCCAGCCTGTTAACAATTCCCTGCAGAGCTGCTGCTCTACGTGCAGCTCTCTTCGCCCACTCCAAGCCCGTGTCTCCCACAGTAAACAATTTCTCCTCACAGTCCCACTCTCATCTCACACTGTGTGGACTTTGCAGTGGCTGTTTCCCAGCCAGGCACACGTGGCAAATCAGGCTCAGAAATCCACAGGGTTGTTGCACACATGAGTTAGATGTACCCATGTTCCCACAGGCTTTAGGAGGCAAGGTGAAAATGAAATGAAAGTTTGCAATGGGAAAAAATAATGAACTATCTGATGATGTTTTCTGAGCAGCAGTCACTTTTTGCTCTTGGAGGTTAATTTAAACAAAGTCATTGATGAACAAGTTGGTGAAATGAAAGCTTCCACCTTTAACATCACTGAGCAAGGTGCAGTCTATCCCAAAAATAAATAATAAAGTCACCACTGACATACTCAATAAGTCAGGGTTTAACTCAGTTGTTTAGCCATGTCAGCCAACTGGGACAGCACAGAGGAGCAATGGCGAAACATTACCTTCCCAAACACACCGACTCTTGTTTTATCAATGAAATGCTCCTGCAGCATTGTCCTAGAACATGAGAGAGGAAAAGTGATGGGTTAAAAATATTTTTCCCTTCATGAGCAAAAAATAGTGTGATTTTAATAGGCTTTAAATTAAACTGGCCCCAGAAAAAAAAAATCATAGAATGGTTTGAATTGAAAGAGACTTTAAGGATCGTTCAGTTCTAACTTCTCTGCCGTGGGCAAGGACACCTTCCACCATCCCAGGTTGCTCCAAGCCCCATCCAACCTGGCCTTGGACACTCTCAGGGATGGGGCATCCACAGCTTCTCTGAGCAACCTGTGCCAGTTCTCACACCCTCATAATTAAGAATTTCTTCCCAGTATCTGATCTAAACCTGCCCCTTTTCAGTTTAAAGCCCTTTCCCCTTGACACAGACAATCTAAATCACACCGGTCCAAGCTGCTCTCACATGGATCTGTCTGATTTAATCTTGCAGCCTCATGTGTTGGATTTGACCAAGCAATGGCAACAAATAACTTGCACTACCACTGGAAGCCATAATAAGCTATTGCACAGCTATTGCAATACTCTGATAGTGGTTTTAACGTGATTATGTGCAGAATAAATCTAACAATATGACAGGAATTGACATTTAGGGTTTTGCCCTGGTTTAAAAAGTTTAAGGATTTAAAGATGGATTTTTTCCAACTACCAGGCAAGCAAAAGATTAATGTGGGAACAGATATTCAAGCTTCATTGTTTGTAGCTGTATGACTGTACAGAGCTAAAAATAAATAGGCTTTGAGCATGTGATACAGATAAGTGTGCTCTAATTTAGCTCTCTTTGAGGCTTGTTTTTCTCCCTCTGCTCTGGTTGACATGAGCTCCCTCTCACAGGCAGTTGCAATTGTACAACTACGTTGCTTCTCCCTCCCATCTCCTTGCTCTACCCTACACCACCATTAAAGCAACCAGGACTAAGGAGTTTTGGGTTAATTATAGTAATGAATTAATTTCTTCAATAACAGTGCCACTCACTGGACAGCTTCCAGCTGATCCTTCTCTTCCAGCAGGCCCAGCCTCCTCCTGACCTCATGCAGCAGCTTGGCTCCCTGGAAGCCGCTGCCGCGGCCGTCGAACTTGAGCACGATGGCGTTGTGGGAGCTGACCATGACGCTCTCCCACGTCACCTCGAACCTCTCCGTGACAATCTGGCTGCCAGGTGTCCCATCTCTGGAAGAGAAACAGGCATCAAGGAAAGGCAGCAGCTCCAAATGCCCTCCCCAGGGCTGGGGCATTTCCAAGGGATGGGGACCCACAGCCCCACCATGCAGGGAAAGGGGAGGTTTCAGGAAGGGGACACCAGCCTCTGCAAGGATGGCAGGCAGGAGGCTGATGGTGTGGGATGGGTTTTGAGGCTGGGTGGAAGCTGCAGGTTGGTTTCTGCTCCCTCTGTGCACAGCAGCCTCTAAACGAAGGTTTGAACCACACCAGCAAACACGTCTCTAACTGGTCAGGATTCCTCCCATGGGTAACCAGAGCAGGTTAATCACTCCTGTGAGTAACCAGACACAGGCATTAGTTGAGTTTTCCATTTTTTATGCCTGCTCTAATGTATATCTATTTTCTATGTTCCCCAAAAGCTCTTTTATATTTTCTGCTGAAGTGGCTCTGTCATCACTGCTTCACACAAGTACAGAGGCGAAGGACTCTTCTAAAGTTGTAAAAACCTGCTTGATAATGGCCAGTTTGGCCCAAAATTGGTGAGAAGGAGAAAGGAGTGGGCAAGGCCTCTTCTTCACCCTTCTGCTTAGGGTCTGATCCTGTACAGGAGAACTGTCTTGAGAAATACAAACCCTACTTCAGCCAGGCAGCTCAGATAAAACAAGGGATGATGATGACGACTTTAAGCCATAATTTAGGGCTGGGATTACTCTAGAGCCACTGGCATTTTTATCCACCTATTTGTCGTTCTTGGGGTTCTCAGAGACACCAGGCACTTCACTGCAGGACTTTAATGCACATGTGACTCCAGCCATTTGCATTTATCCAAGTGAGACCCTGGCCTACCCAGCTCCAGAGGCAGCCTAATTAAGTGCTGTGCAATTGATGAGAACCAATCTTCCTCGAGCACTTGGATAATGAAGCACATTTTCTCTGCAGTAATTTCATGATGTAACAACACGCTCGCTGCAGTGGCTTTGTCCTTCATGGGGTGTCGTGCAGGGTGGCACAGGCATTCACCAGGCATTCATGCCCCCTGCATGAGGCTTTTTCCTCATGGGGTGTTCCCTGGCAGGCAGCAAGTGGGATGGCACTGGGATGCAGCCAGGGCCAAACAGGTTCTTCCAAGGTCAGCGAATTCCCTCCCGCAGTTTCTTTCCAAATTACCAAAAAACACCCTCAGTAATGTTTATTATTGTTGCTAAATGTTGCATAAAGAAATACCCATCTGCTCTGCCCGCCAGGAGGAAAACCTACCTATCTAATATAAATGCAAGCTTTGTGGAGATACTCAAAGGTTCCCAGCTTTGTCTTTACTGTCAACACTTACAAGGGAATGATTTCTGCATGAGGGCACCTAAAATTTAGGCTCTAGTAAGGCTGACTGATTTCCACATTAAAATTACCTGTTAATCACAAGATGGGAGCCCTAAGCACTAGGACAGAAAGTCAAAACACATCTTGTATTCCTTCTCCTCCTGTTTCTGCCCCACAAATGATTGAAGTGTACATGAAACACCTTCACAGAATCCACAATTTACTCTGCAGGATTTTAACAGGGTGCTCTCCCGGGAGCTGAAAACCTTGGCTCAAACATGGGAAAGAAGGCATACAGATGTATATGTACCTCTCCCGGAGGCCAGAAGTGAAGTGAGACAGGGTAGGGACCAGTGTACTAGACTCTGAAATTCCTTGTACAAAACATATCTTAAAAGTTTCTGATCATGGCCAAGGTTCCCAAGCTGCCCTGAGAATGTGAACAGAAGGAAAGGATGAGAACTTACACAACCAGAAGCAAGGGGTAGTGTGCAGTGTCCGCAAAGGTTGCTGGCTTTAAGATCTGCATTGGCAATCCTAAACAAAAAAAAAAGAACAATTAGCAACATGTCTTTGATGTGGGAATGCTGACATGATTCCAATAGATTTTTCTGGCATTTTGGCCACAGATGAGCAGGAGCAAAATAGCATTTCTCCAAAGGCTGTGGCAAGTATCACCTTAGAAACACAGATGTTGCCAGCGAAAAGACCCGTATTGTGATAGCTGAGGTGACAAGAAATGTAAATGGGGAGCACAGTGCGAGCTATTCAGTCATGCATCACTTTTACAGCGTTCAATTAACATCTGTCAATAGCTATAATTTTCCTTTTTTGGCGGCTGGATGAGTGACGCTGACAGAAATCAATATTTCAGGGCAGCAGAGAAGGAGGAAAATTGGCAATGAAAATGGTAATTTAAAACCCAATTAAATATGGTGGCTGGGGGAGAGAAATAGAATTATTTTGCTATAATGGTGTGAAGACAGAGTATTTTAATCCTAACTTGCAAAGGGTTAAATTTTTTGCAAATGGGAGGCAAAGGTGCTGAAGAAGCCCAAGTTGTTATTCTGGTACAGAACCAATGTAAAGAAGGGATGTGATCACTAAAGCATCTTTTAACTGAATGTTATTTCTGTGATTTCGTATCAGTAGCCAAAACTGCCTCCATACAAACACTCTCTGCATCAAGGACAGCACGTTTATTTTTGAAATGTTAACTACAATCTAGATTAGCAAACGCCAAGCAATTAAACCGGTATTAGGAGCATTTTCAGTAGATTAATACACAGATTAGCAGCACGGTTTAAATGGTTTGCTTTGCAATCGTTGTCTGACACTCTGCCTAATTAGTTATTCCATCTGAATGCTAATAGCTGCAAATTGGATCAATGGCCCAGGGACAGCCAAAAAGGCCATCACTTGACTTTAAATATTACTAAGTGCTACTTGCAGTGTTCCCAAGGCTGCTCAGCCCAAAGCTTTGGAAACACAGGGATGGCACAGTAGAATGGCCACGTGGCTGCGGCCAGTTTGTATTTATTACACACAAGTATACTTTTGGTTAAATGACAGAATTGCAATGAGGCTGCATTTAAAAAATTTAGTATCAAGCTGAGTTATCCCTAATAAACTGCCAGTCTCACATGAGCTGGCTCATGGGGGGAAATAGCGGCTCTTTATCTATCCTTTCCTGTCTATAAAACCTGGAAGTGCACGTCTGTTCCTGTTATTTTATGCACTGGTTTATGTTCCTTATGTTCCATGTGGTAAACAGAACATTTTAGGGCCATTGTTATCCTTTTCAAATGGCAACCATCTCTCAGCCGTTGCTTCGCATTTTATAACATCTGGAAATGGTTGAAATCAGTAACCTGCCCCCAGCACAGCTCGATACTTTCACTCCACTGCCTGTGGCCTGAGAAATACCCTCCTTCCTGGCATGGGAAACATTATGGGCCACACTTTGAACCCATAGTCTCTGGATTTTTTTCCTAGAGTTGCCACGTACATGCAGGCTGAGATTTTGGGGAGCCTTTGTGCATCTCTGATTATGTGGATTTTCCCCATATGGGGAAGGCATCCGCTTAGAGACAAAGAAGACGTTTTTTGGGTTGTTTCAGGTACAACTACAGAGACAGGGTTACACTTTGGCTGTTTGCCATCAGGTTTTTCTCTCTCTCTTTGGCACATATATATATATATATATATATATGTATATATATGTGTGCACGTGTGTGTGTGTGTTTGTGTGTGTGGGGAATGATTATACAAGTGGTAGAAATAATAAACTGGCTGCAGGTGCAAACTGCTCCAAGTGTCTGCTTTCTTTACTCCAGGAGAAATCTCCTTTTTCTTTTCTCATAAAAGGAGAAAAGACAAAGGAGATTTCACCCGGAGTAAAGAAGGCAGACACTTTTTTTTTTAACCCTCCCAAATCACATGGCTTTTTCGAAGAATCCTGAGTGACTCCAATGGGCAGTCATGTGAGAGTCATCTTCATTCACTGCAGCTCAGATTGTGCACTGAGAGGCAGCCACAGCTGTAGCCAGCAAGCACACACATTATCCCACTCCAAACCCATTTCAAATGACACACACACCCCCAGGGCAAATGCTCCCAACAATGGGGCACCCCACCATGTCATTTCCTAGAGTGGCTTTTTCTTCAGAAAGAACATTTTAAGAGGGAAAAAAAATTCCAACCCTATCATTTTGCCTTTCTTCAGCTGAATTCTCATCAAATTCTGCCTCTGTAATAACCTCCTTATGTGGCACATTCCAGGAAAGTGCTTTGCAAACTGTGTGAGTTTATTGAGAGTCAAAGTCATTTTTCCTCCTGCCAGTCTACCCAGGGTGGCTGTATCATTTCACAGCTATAGCAGTGAAAGAGAAAAATAAGTCAGAAGAAAGGTGCTACTTACTGTAATCATCTATCTTGATTTCCATGTATTCTACCTTAGGCATTTGCCTATCATTTACAGCCAGCTGCACATTTTCATTTACCTCCAGCTCAAAAATTTCTGAAAGAAGAAGGACAAGATCACAAAAACTTTTGGCACAGTTTGTGAAAATGCATTTTAACATTTTATAGTCACCTTGATATATATAATACAAGTTTCCTTACAAAAGGATTTCCTTCTAGTCCTCACACATGTCTAATTCACTTAAATCTTTGAAACCCCTTCCAAGTTCTGCATTGGAAAAAACTATGTCCCTGAGATCAGTGACACTCAGCTGATTTGCAGGAGGTGGGAAGGTGACCTGCTGGGTTGGGACACTACCATGGGTCCCTGTCAGACATCCACCCACCATGCAAAGACAGATCTCAAATGAAGAGGTCCTCAAGTCTGTGTCCAAGTTATACACAATTAATAGGAAGGGGAAGAGACTATGGAGTGCTTCAGAAAAAGTTGTATTGCTGTGCAATATAAAATCCATGGGAAGGAAAGCCATGGGGAGAGGAGAGTGGACAAAGCTCACACAAACCTGCAACGTCAGGTTTTGGAGCAGTCTTGACTTTTGGAGTGTTTCAAAAATTTTTCATTTTGCTTACGTGCCTTACCCAAGGACTCTCTGGGTCAGAAATAGAGGAATCCTTCCTCCTTCCTGGGGTTTAACCTTTATCCCCTCATCCTGGCCATGTGCTGCACCTGCTGAGCCCTTTCTAGAAAGAGCAGCCACCTCCAGCACCAGAAGGAATAAGTCCTTCCCAGCTGGTAGGGAAAGGGCCCCCCTTTATGAGACACTTCAGGTTGTGCGTCTTACATGGTGGGAAATGTCTCCATGTGTGGGCAAAGATCCTGAGCCCCATGGAGGGGGTATTTAAGGGCTGGGCTGAGTGAATCCTGGTCCAGGGAGTCTGTTGCAGTGCTCATTCCCCTGGAATCAGTCTGGGTGTGAACTAGGGGGATCCAGGGCATTATCTCTGAACCCAAGGAGAGTGTGAGATTTCACACCACATTGTGTGTGTCACTAACTCTTCTCTTTCGAGACACACTGATCAATAGATACGTAACCCCAGCTCCTCAAATAACACTTCTGGTACCTGATTATCCTGCTCTCACTGCCCATCTCTGCTGGGCAGGCAGACAAAACCTTGCCCTTCCCAGTTAATATATTTCAGAGATCTTTCAGCAGTAGTGTATATTGGTTCAGTGACTATTCACCCTGCTTCTGCAAAGCCTGGCTCTTTATCAAAGCTACAACCCCCACAAAAGTGGCAAAGCAACAGCCTATTAGGTTTAGTTAAATATTAAGATTCTCATTTAATTATGGCACACACAAGTAGCTTTATCAGCAGAAAGGGGCTTGCCACGTAGGGGAATTTAGTCAAGCCGTTTTATTTGTTCATATAATTGCATTCACAGAAAGCCAGGAACACTGTGAAGGAAATAAAAAAGATTGGCATATCTCCTAAAGGACTTTCCTTTTTGCTTTAAGACCATAGGGAGCTTGAGTCTGTGGAGTACAAATGGTCATTGCTTAATTAAATGTAAGCATTCTCTAATATTCAGTGCAACTCGCTATTATCAGATTATTGCAGAATACAGAGGCAAACTCCCTTTTATAGAGTAATGGGCTCATATTAAATAAGTAAATTCAGTAACATGCAACTGTCAGTTGCCCTTTATTCAAAAGCAAAAGAATGAGGAGGGAAAAAAGAAAAGAACCAGGGGGAAATGGTAATTGTATGCAGAAGATCATGAATTTCAGTAGAGGATGTGTTCTGCACATGAGTAGATTGAGTTCTCTGTGTAATAGATGCTACCCATATGCATCTATCAAAGTAAAACTAGTCCTGGTGTGTTTTGTTTTAGTTTTCAAAGGACTTCATTTACTCTTTCTCTTTTATATTGCCTCATTTTATTCACCTAAAAGTATTTTTATATAACTGTACATGAGGGTATAACACCACTCCTGAGAGCACTATCCCATGCTGGTATAGCCAGTCAGACACCTACATGTCTACGGCAAAATTAAGGTGTTTTATTTAAAGTGGGGGAGAAAGAAAGTGACTTTGGAGCTGCAGGTCAGGGTGAAGAAACTCTCCTGGCTGAAGGGCCTTGTGGGCATCAGCTAGGCTGCTCTGGGGTTATCCTTGGGGAGGGCACTGCCCACCTCAGGCTCTGCTGGGAAGAAGGACCCGACACTTCCTTGTGCAAGGAGCCTTTCCTGTGACACTCACTACCTTCAGTGGGAAATGAAGCAGGTCTGCATTTCACAGTAAATCTTTAGTCTGAGTGCCAAATTTCTTGGTTTGCTTACTCTCTTTTAGGTTTTTTATTGCTTTTGAGACAAGAGCAGTGAGCTGCTGTAAATCCAGGTAAATAAAGCTGATACGGGATAAACTGGTATTATCCAAGTATACAGCAGATAGAAATAGAATGAAGGTGTTGCTTAATACCTGGGTCACATCAGTGCCTGAAGTACCTAACTGCAGCTAAGGCTGGGCTAAATTCTTTGTTAAAATGAAAGATTATTATTTCCCATTAAAATGGTGGCAGCAGATAAATCTTGGTTTCACGTGAGGCTCGGTGCCACACTCTGCCAGAGGGGAACCCCAGAAACTCCATGGCTTTTTGGACTGCACATTGCCAGTCTGGCAATGGCTATAGAGAGTGCCAAATATGTCGAGGGAAGAAACCTGTTTTTTGAATAATTCTAGCTTTGCACTGATGTAGATGCAAATCATTAGCATGACAAAGCTTTACCAAACAATAAGTGCTACAATCTCCACGGACAGATCAGGGAACCAGGCAGAGGCACCACTTGTGGGGCTCACTCCTCTGCATTATCTCTGATAATTCATATCAGAGTGATTTTATTAAAACCACAGATTAGGCTAAATATTTCTTATATTTATCTTCCCGCATTATCTTATTTTTTATATACGGGATGCAAAACAAAATCAGTGGAAGACTAACAGAGAAATTTGAGAGAGAGATTTGAACTATGCATTTTTTTTTTTTTGAGAAAGAGGATAACAAACATCATTCCCCAACCGGTGTGTTTTCACCCCAAACAGCAGCTGTTGTCATGGCAGTGCAACAGCTCTGCAAGTCCCTTTGCCTGGCAGAAAACTTGCATTTAGGCAGAGCCTGGGTTCCCCAGGAGTGTAAGTTTAGCAAAGAGCAGCTAGATCTCACTGTCCTGCCCGGCTACTTTTCTCTGAAGAGTTGTTGCAAAGCTCAAGCCCGTCCTTACTCTGTGCATCTGTCGTGTTGTGAACAGTCACCATCGGGACACGGGGACCTTGAAAAGAAGAAAAGAACTTGGTTAAATTTCTGTCAAAGCACACACAGACACACATGAACCTGGTTTTGAATTCCACGGAGCTGAAGGCTCTGGAGACTCGCTTTTCATGCAAGAGTAATCTAAAAAGCAAATCACCCTGGTGTTAGAATGAGTTTGTGACTAAATGACGGTACTGTAGACTCAGAGACATGTGAGGTTTCAGAGCTCTTTCCCAACAGACCACTAAAAGCATCTTTCCCTAATTTGTAAACATTATAATTAGCAAAAACACAATTAAATCACTTGCCTTTAAAATTATCCTGATGACACCCAAACATCACAGCACAAAGCATTTACATTTTGTATGCTATGGATAAATATTGCTGTTTTGCATATTATTTTTTCTTAATGAATTAAACACCAGCTTGGCTCTCACACTGAAAAAGGCCACATATTCTGTCTTAAAATGCAACATTTGGGTATTGAAATCAGTCAGTGTTACACAAAGAGGATTATTATCATTACTATGCAGTGTACATGAGTGAACCACACAATTCATTGCCACAGGATGCTGCAGCATTTAGGATGCCACAATTTTTACCACAGGATGCTGTAGGGTGTTTTAGTCCTTAGCACAGTGATCTGGGTTCATCTTCTTGTTCAGAAAGCCATCAAGTGGCTGATTGATAGAAAAAATGGGATGGTACATGAGATCAGGTTCATATTATGGTTGTCAGCCTCTTTTCCCCTGTTTTTCAGTTGTCATCTGGTGACTTCTCTCGGCCACAGGACACAGGGCCAAGGTGGGCTGCCCCAGGACAGCCACTCACATGTTGCTCCCATACCTGTTTGTAGATTCCTCCTTGAGCCTGACAGTATTGCTCAGGAAGGTGGAAGTAGGCCTGCAGTGATGAAATGGTGAATTATTCACCTCACAGACAGCGGTTATCTTACCTTCCTTCTCTTTCCCCATAATGTAACATGGTACAACTGCAGTGAGTGTGAGCAGCTGGGGGAACCTGCGTGCCCAGCAGACCCCAACAGCAGGGCCCGGGGGTTCCCACACTGTGCCTGTGGGAAGATCCCAGAATCAGAGACACATGGAATCATCTAGGAAAACTCCTCCAAGATGACTGAGTCCAACCATTAACTCAGCACTGCCAAGCCCACCACTAAACCATGTCCTTCAGAGCCACTTTTACTTGGCTTTTAAAGACCTCCATTTAAATGGGTGGTGATGGGTGATGGGTGATGGGTGGTGGCTCCATCACTTCCCTGGACAGCCTGTTCTGATGATTGGGAAACCTTTTGGAGAAGAAGTTTTTCCTAATATCCAACCTAAACCTTCCCTGGTGAAACTTGAGGCCATTTCCTCGCTAATCCCTTGGGAGGAGAGATCAAGCCCACCTGGCTGCACCCTCCTTTCAGGAGGTTGTAGAGAGCAACAACATCTCCCTGAATTTCTTCTCCTCCAGGCTAAACACCCCCAGCCCCCCCAGCTGCTCCTCACAGAACATGTGCTCCAAACCCTTCCCCAGCTCTATTGTCCTTCCCTGGGCAGGTTCCAGCACCTCAATGTCTTTCTTGTTGTGAGGGACCCAAAACTGAACACTGAATATCAAAAATCCAACATTCTTTAAGCTTCAAAAGTAAGACAGCTTTAAGAGAGTGCTATTCACTGAGATTTCAACCCTTTTAAGTTGCCTTCTTAAGCCCTTCAACCTACAAGCAAATCCTGTGGGATCATCACTTGTGCAATGGTGGTTTGTGTAGGGCTGGCTGAGAAAATTCCCCTGAAATGCTTTAACTTGGAGTGTGCACACAAATAACTACAAAAGCAGGTTCCTGTGTGCCATTCATACTGGTTTGGCACATGAAATAAGTTCTTGAGAGCAAGAAAAGTTTTAAGGTGCTATAATTGTGTCAGTGGTTTTCCCTGTGCTGCTAAGAACCCACATCCCATTGCAGGCAGTCAAGAGTGTTTAATCCAGACCTTACACAGAGAAAAGGCAGAAAAGCATTTTATTTATAATTAAGCTGACTAATATGGCAGCCTGATTTTATTTCCTTGTAACTGAGAATCTCCTCCCCTGACAATCCAATTCTTTTGTTAGCACCATGTTTTAGAATGCAGGAAGGTGGATTATAATGCACTAAGGAAAACAGGTTTACTCACCAGGATTTAGCTGAATTTACCTTTCTCCTACTGATATACATTGATATGCTGACCATATTTATTTATAAATCTGCCCTGCTTTTTCCCTGTGGTCCCAGAAGCCACGCTGCTGGAAAAGCAACAAACCTAATAAACATGGGCATGATAAAATCATCACTGAAAATAAAAAGAATCCTCCCAAATGGCTTCAGTTGGAGCTAAAGCAGTCCTTTAATTAACACCACAATGACAACAAAAAGAAAGGGATAAAAAGAGAAATACAGTATGTAAAATCCTTTTATTTTCTAACTTACTTTTCCTTTTTTTTTTTTTCCATTTTTTTGTTGGCATTGAAAAACTGTGAGAAACTAATAAATAAAGAGAAAATTACAGATATTATATATTGTGTTAGTCTCTCACTACTAACTACTGCTACTGTTACTGTGTCATCTCCCCAAACCAATGTTTTTAAGCAAAGTCCTATATAAAGATATTCAGTTTGAGGTAATATGAAATTAAAAAAAATTAAAAATTAGTAAGTATCCTTGAAAAAGTAGGCTTTTGACTTGCCTAATTTTTATTTTTTAACAAACAAGGAAAAATAGTAAGGACGTGAAACTACAGAGTAGAATCATCTCTGTGAGAAGGATTACTCTTGATATTAAATATTCTCAATGATAACACTCCAGTTAAAGAATGTATCTCACTTGTGAGCAGGCTGAAAGTCATCAAGAACAAAAAGTCACTTTTTTAGGAATGACATAAATTGCTTATTTCAATGGCAGCTTTTAAGGTAAAACAACCCAGTTACATGCTGCACTGTGTCTTTTAATGCACACACATCAGAAGTCTTTCAACACTCACAAGTTGAGTGCCTAATGCCTGACAGGGACAGAAAGGACTCCTTGAAAGGAGAATTGTATATTCATTAACTGCCTCCCCAGCTTTATTTCTAAACCCGTGTTGGTGTGACAGTCCCATTACACGTGCCATCTGCTAAATGCCATCCACTGTCATGTGTGGATCTGAGAGGGAAACCTAATTTGTACAATGACAGAAGCAGGGCGAGGACATCCCCTGCTCCGTGTCTCCTTCCTCCAGAGCCTGTCCAAACAGGCTTTGGTGGGGACTCTGAGCCCCAGCACGTCACAGATACTGAGCTGCTTTGAACTGATTTGCAAAGGTAAGAGAGACCCAGCTCATACCTTATAACCTCATGACTGTCCCCAAAATCCCAGACAGGCCACTTTTTGCATGGCACAGGGAAGATGACGCTGTAGGATTTCTTGCCCCAGAGGGGTGGGTACAAGTAGGGCTGTGACACTCCCCGAGGTGTGGGACCTGGCACTGATGTTCCCTGCCACCTCCACCAAGAGTTCTAGTGGTGGCACCATGCAGGCCCCTGTTATCCCTCTCTGCATCCCTGTGTCAGCAGGAGGATGGGGTGAGCTTGAATGCCATTGCAGGCTCCACTCCCCTTTCCTGCCTTCAGCATTGCACCAGCCAACTCCAGCATCCTGACAGAGGTTTGAAGGTTGTTTCTCCATTTAGAGCTTAAGAGAAAGGACCAAAACTATTGACAGAACTTCTGTGTATAGACACATTCTGTACATCACAGAGAGCTGCACACCTAGTAATGCTGCACAAGACTCTAGTTACACGAATTAGGTTTTCAAATGATACAGGTCAAAGTCTGGGTTTACCGTAAGGCTGTTGATTTTAAAACCACTACTGTAATTATTCATGCAAGAAGTAAATTGAGCTATATTGCTATAATGGCAACAGGCAAATTTATCACCCAGGAAGTGCTACTCTTGGTGATCTGAATGGGCACAGAAACTCAGTGCCTCAGTAATTTGATAAGAAAAAGCACTGGCCATGGTTTTTCATCAATTTTTAAGCAGCTTTTATTATTACTTCCAAGAGGGTTTTGCTTAAACATGAATGGAAAGAAGCAACTCCAGATATTTAGGTGATAAGGTATAGATTTCTAAATAAAAATGGAAAATCATTTTACAACCTTGAAGAAAATATTTGCCAGACATTTGTTTTGTAATACTTTTTATATTCCAGAGTATTCCTTATATCTTCATGATCTAAACAGCATAGGGAATTATATCAGTTAATCTAACTTTAAAATGAAAGTAGTGATTACAAAAATAATATGAAATAAAATTGAAGAAAAGTTAATCAAAATTATAGAAGAGTTTAAAATTAATAAAAAGACGAATTGTCTTTTTCTTCTCTTCTATATTCTCAAAGGCTTCAATGTTGCAGATAATTTCAGACCAGAAGCTAAATTCACAGTGTGTAAACAATGAAAATTCAAATACTCTCTGCCAGCGCCACCAGCATATCTCTTAAGCACTGATGAATGATTTAAAAGAGCAGCTGCAAGTGATGGGAGCTGAAAGGGTCTGGCTCTGCACAAGTGAGATAATTGGCAACAGCCATCTCTGTGTACAGATTCCAGATCTCTTTATTTGCTAATCCATGAATTATTTATATATGCTGCATAAAGTTCATATGTTGGGGTGATATTATCAGCCTAATAAATAAAGACATGGGGAGTTCCGTGAATCACTGCTCACAATTAAAATATTTCCCCATTTGTATTTTCCAGCCGACGCTGTGGACAGATGTTCATGCTGTTTGCTTTGGCAACCTTGTTGACATAAACATCAAACAGATTTATGCTGCTATTCACCCTCCCCAAGGCATTTAATTTTTTAATCAAATCTTTACTTCCTCAAATGTAAGTTGTCTTGTAAAATAATCAATCCTGGCTTGTTCTCAGGCAACCACTCCGATGGTACTGCTTGTCTCTGCCCTGTGTGATACTGGTAATAAATTTCATGCTTACTTTATGTGGAGCAGAAATAAATCTGGTTGCTCTGAGGCAGCATCAGTTAGCAGTGACTAGAGGGCAAATGAACAAGAGATTTGGTCTTAATTCCACTACACAGAACAGGCCTGATGGGTTCTTCAGAAGGTTGCTGGAATGAATAAGCATGGTCAAGTCCTCAGCCCATTCCATGGGATTTTGAGAGGTGCCTGAAAACAGCAGTGTGGGAAGCTGGGCTGGCACTGACCAGCTCATCCCACTGTCTGCCTTGTGGCCACTGAAGGACACGGGGCCTTCAGGTCTGGGAGGATCCTCCCTTGCTGCTTCAGGAAATTTTGTGTTACAAAAGTATTGACAAACAGCCTCTAAATATAATTGAGCTTGCTGATGTAATTCTTCCTGGTGTCTTGCTCTTCTGGTAGGAGCAGCCTTCCAACTTGAAGCTGTACTGGCTGTCACTCCAATTTACACTTTTTTGGGGTTGTTCCAACAATCTATTTTCTATTAAGCATGGGTATTTCCATTTTAGTCATGTCTCCCTAAAAGCTTTCATCCAGTCAGATAAACTAGATTATTTTAACTCCCTTTTGTAGGACAAAGTTTCTTTTCATTTTATTCTTTGATGCAAGAGTGTTTTACATTCAGCTCCTTCTTCCTGAACAGAAATGACCAGAACTCTACCCCTGCTGTGAATGATGTCCTAATTGGTTTTTACAGTGAAACTGCTCTTCGCCCATTCTGTGGAAAATTCCTTGCCTGATCCATCCTAAAAGAGCATACACCTTTTCCATGACCCCACAGCAGGCAGAGGCAGTTTGCAGACAACCAGTGGTCAGCCTTGCATGCCCAGGCACCCATCAGCTCTGCTGAGGCATTTGTAACTTTTGAGCTTCAAACATACAAGATAAATTCCTGCCCTGAGTCGCCACGTGCCTAATTTTTCTCTTTGTACTATTAATTTCTCCCAATCCAGCCCTGCAAGACATCTGACTTCTCCAGTATTTATCTCTGCCTTCTGATGATGCTTATCAGCTTTGTGCCTTAACAAATTCCACCAGCTTCATCCAGCTTTGGGTTCCCGGGCTCCCAGGGAACAATCTGGGTAAGGTCATTCCCCACCCCAGTTCCTAATGAACCCTGCTGCTGAACTCCAATTAGCCTTTTATTCCTCTTCACCATAATCTACTTCCTGTTCGTTTTGCTGGTACTTAACCTTCGCTCACAATCCTTTCACTAATCTCCCTCTTCTCCTTCTTAATTAATATCAGCCAATGAGGTGCCACATTGAGTGGGCTGACCATTTCCTCCCTTTCATGAGGCATTGGCTAAGGTTTTAAAAAGCATAATGCAATAATGCATGTGGATGGAACCAAAGAGAAACGTGGAAAACATACAAACTCCAGGGCATGGAGCAGGGATGTAACCACTGCAGTGATGAGATCAGCTGAGAAAAGGAGGTGAATTAGGAGAATTTGTTTGCAGAGTACGTGAATCTGAGAGTGCACCCCTGGAGTTGCAAGTACCAGAGGTAGGAGGGAATATCTCCAGTTCGCATGGGGGTAACTGACTTCCAAAAGCCCAGGGTATTTTGTTCTAGTATGCTGGCCCAATCTGTGGAATCTGAACATGCTCAACTCCCTCTTTTTTTTTCCAGGTTCTGTTCTGTTTGAATACCTCAATTTAAACTCTTTCAATTCCGTTTTAATCCAGGCTTTCTGCAAACTCTGGTAAGAGATGAATCCAAAAGTTAACATTTGTTCCTATTTTTAAAATATAAGTTTCTTATTGGATTAGTAAATGCTGGTCCCTTCCAATCCAAACCATTCCATGATTCTATGATATTCAAGGAAAAAACCATAATTTCTTAGAACTGCAGCCTGAAAGAAAATACTGTCTCTCAGTGACATTTACACCTCATTAACGGACTAAATAAAACCCCATTTCATATTTTCTGTTTACTTCATTGAAAATGGACTATAAATTGATTTAGATAATCTTAATTTATTCTTTTCCATAAGTAAAATTCTCTTGCAACAAAACAATGATTTTCTAGCTAATTAAGTAATAACTGGTGCTGGATATTAACTTAAAAAACACCACCACCAACCCATAAATACCATTGCTTCACATTGCCTGGTTATTAAGCTGTTTTCCTCTCATGAGTTCTCAGGTTTTAATATACCCTTAATGTACTGACTGCATTAATAAAGGGCTTAACAAGCACCATGCAAACAGAAAACAAAAGCCAGCAATAAACCTTACAGCTGGTCCAGCTGGCAAACAAGGTGAAAGGAGCAGTTTTCCTCAGAGGAAGCTTTAAACCTTGTGGGGTGGTAATATCTGTACTACCCACTGCAGAATAATGAGTTCATCCAAGGTTGCTCATACAGCTGGAAATAATGCACATGCACCCTGGACATGCAGGAGGCTTCTGCCTCATTTGTGAAGCTTCATTATTTGAAGCATCAGAGGAAGCTTGTTGTCATGGTCATTTATCTCCTGCGAGTGGAGCTCAGATAAAATTTTATATGTACGGAACGACCAAGTCACAAGAACCCTGGCTGGAAGCAGATGATAGATCACCTTCCTCTGGGCAATGCCAGGCAGCTCATATTTACAGGAATCAAAATGAAAACAGGATCAAAAACATGTTAAAGCAAAGAACACATGGTGCTTTGCAGAACGGGGCCATTTCAAAGGCGAGAGGAGTTTTGCTTTAATCCCACAATATTTTTTCAGGCATTGAAAATGTGACATTTTCTATTAATTTTATTGTTAAATATTCATGCATATTAGTTGGGGGGTTTTTTCACCTGTTTTTATGTCACTGAGTATTTATGGGGAGTTTACTACACATTAAAGACGTATAAGAATAGAGTGAAATCGTTTATAACATAAATGGGAGATCTGCTTAAAGGGAGAAAAAAATGTTCTGGAATATCCACGAAAGTCCCAGTTAAATTAATTAAAAGTCACAGTTTTAATTAATCTCAGGCTATAGAAATAACTAAAGCCATTTTAATTCGTCTCAAACTATAATGATAACTCAAACTATAGTGATAACTGTGTTGTTACCAGAAGATAGAAAAGAAGTTCTCACCCAACTTCCAAACCAAGAATACCATCCTCTCGTTTCCCACAGAAAAAGCTCTGGTGGTACCCTCTGTTTGTGCAAAAGAGGGTTTTCATGCCAGCCTGCTGTTTTGCAGTTGTACAGCATGTGAGGGAGCAGGAATGAGCATCGTCCACCCTGCCTTCACCCAGGGGATTTGTGACCCATGAACTGCGCACAAAGGACCTGAGGAGCCAGAGCCAACCTCGGCTGTTAAGTAAGAAAAGGAGTCAAGTGAATGCAAATGTGAATTATATAGTAATTATAATATAAATAGGGCCCAGAGATTAAGTCTGTGCATGCTTTCAAACAGCAGAATCTAATTTAGGCTTCATAAGCCTCAGGAAAAGTTCCAAAAAGGTCACAGTTTGCCTGGAAGCGCTAATTACAGCCTCCCGCTACCGCACATACAAGAACCCGGGGTTGTGGTAATCATCCTTGTGTGGGAAACCGTTCTGGGCACAACAGATAACACTCACCCAGTGACCTGAGATGTGAGCAAGCCCCAGGAGTGCCTCCCAGGCCCCAGCACGCTGCTGTCCCCATTTAGCATCCCGCTGGGTGGGAACCTGTGGGCACATGGCTGGGGCACGCCAGGTTCCTGCCGGCCCTGAGCACACGGCAGGACACTCAGCTATGTTTGTATCTCTGTGTTTCTGATGCATCCTGGGTTTTGTTAGACAGGTATTGCGGGTGTTTTGGCCAGGATACCTGGCTCGTGTGGTCACACAAAGATAGAACCTCTTGGGAATTGCCTACCCTGTTCTACCTGGACAGACACCATCATGTTCTGACCCCCAGAGCACACACTGCCAATTACTGGCTTTCTGCCCCTTGCTGTAGACCCAGAACCCAGCCAGGGACAGCTCAGATGGTTCAGAAAACCCAAATCCCCCAAGACCTGCATATCAAGAACCAAGTAGCAAAAGTTTATATTGAAGTATATTATAGAACTTGGTGGGATTAAAAAAAAATACATCTGGGTGAACTGATGAAAACCATATTTTATTTTTGAATGATATAGGATATAGAAACCATTCTACTCTGAAGTGCAGCAGTAACAGGCTGTAATCATTAGGTGGCCCAAAAAAACTTCCAAATGATGCTTGGACTGGTCTTGTGCAGGGACAGGGGTTGACTTCAATGATCCTTGTGGGTCCCTTCCAACTCCGGGGATTCTATGTTTCTATGATGATGAAATCCTCACTGAGGTTCCCTAAGACATTGAATTTAGAATTGTCCATTCCCATCCTCACCTCAACCACTTGGTCCCACTCCCTTGTAAGATCAGAAATGTTTGTAAAACCATCCAGTAAGTAAAGCAGCAGAACAGCTTCTAGAATTTCAGATCACAGCAGGGAAAAAAAAATCTGTTTAATTTTCATTCAGTTCAGTTCCTAGGCCCAGCTCAGAGTGAGCCTGCTCAGAGTTTGTGGCACAGGCAGCAGATTGGTGAAAAAGCCCCTGAGGTGGACAGAGAATAGATCTGCACTGACTTTGTCTTCCAGTCCTCGTGGACAGGCAGTGTTGTGTTCCTCTGAGATGTACTGAGGAAAAGTACAATAAGAAGCTTAACTGGGGCTATTGCATTTCAGGGTAAGGTGAGGTGGGGCCCAGGGAGGCACAACCTGTTGGGACAGCAAGATGAAACAACCTTCCCCTGAATTTCCTCCTCCCAGTCACCACCTGGCAGTCACTGCTTATGGTGTCAGCAGCAAAGAAAGTATTTAAAGTGAGCTCTCAGCCTTGCCTGAGGTCTCCAGAGCTACTGGTATGGCTACATGGAGCTGTAGCCTCCAGCTGGAGCATATCCCAGTAATAAAATCCAGGTATCAGAATTTCACATTTGTTTAAACCGAGGTGTGCCTACTGAACTTTTATATCCATAGGCTCCTGACTTGGTTAATAAACCCCATTTTCAGGGCTAATAGTTATTTCAGCATCCAATTAAGTCTCTTTAGATCTCAACAACTTAATTTATCATGATATTTGCCAAAGGTCACCTGCCAAGCTCTGGCCCTCTTAGCAGGACCAGCTGCACTTAAGAAAGCATTTCCTTGGATTCCAGTAGGAAGTGAGCCTTTCTAAGATGCTTTGCCTTTACTAGGATGGGCAGTTTTATGACATTTTTAGCTGACACTAAATCCATATGCTTCAGAAATCTTGCCAGGTAGCAGGCTTTCTACCTAACTAAATTTAAGTAGGGATTAAATGAAGGATTTTCTTCCCTATGCATTTAATGTTGTTTTCAGGCCCTGGAGTGAGAAATTTGTACCCACAACCACAAGCTTTCTCTGGTTATCTGCCAGACATGCTCCAAGTCACCATGGAATGGTTACTTGGGGAGGTGAAATATGACCTTCAGCTTCTTCATCTCTCAAAAGCATGAGTTTCTATTATTTTAATTTGGGCATTATGGGCAGAGAACTCTCCTAATGAAATATTACCCCAGTAGCATTTGAGAAGCAAATTGTTTTTCTGTCCAGACCCTTTTAAGAAGCTCAGTAGTTCCATATCACCCACGAGAAGCAACTAGCGCACACACACACACGTCTGAGGACCCTTCAAGTGAAAAAAAAAAAAAAAAGCCACAGGAAGATATTTCCTCTTGCAGCTGCACTGGATCTCCCAGATCCTGACACATTCACAGTGCTGTGGAAACACATAATGACGGGCTTTAAGCCAAAATGGGTTGTTACATTTTTCATAACTGCTTTAGTGCTGCTATAACTCAAACCCCAGCCCCTGGTTTGGGATGCCAAGAGATGCCTGCCTGGCTCTAAAGGCACTGAGTGATGCTATGGGGGTACGGCAGGCTGGGCTTGCTGGAGCCCCATCCTGCAGCACACCCAGGGCTCCTCTGCTGCTGTGGGTGCCTCCAGCTGTGGCTGGAGGGAATGAGGAGCATCCAGCACCTGGGAGGACTGGCCCCGCACTCATTAAGGCCTGTGGTGTAATTACAGGCTCATTATTGGATTGTGTTGAGACGAGGCACTGCACGGAGCTGAAACGTCTGCGGCCATGCCTTGTTAGCTTCTCACTCCAGCACCATTTAACCACTTTACATGCTGGTTCTGTCACAGGAGTGCTCCCCTGCATATTGATGGTTGGGTTTCTGTGCTAGGAAGGTTTCTCTGCAGTGAATAGACTGAAGATGCACCGAAGCTTTCACAACCGTTCTGGAAATTTATCTGTCTAGGAGCCTCTGTGCCCCTTATTGTCACTGCACATCTGAGCATTGCAGTCAGTAATGGACTTCATTTTCATGACACCTCTGGGAAGCTGGAATCACAAGACCTGCTTGAGTTCTCTAAAGGAGCTCGTGAAACAGAAAAAAATCCAAACCTATGCGTCCTATCCAGCATTAGGCAGCTGGTTAGGACTTCTCAGGGCACTGCTACCAAACGTGTCCTTGACTACTTCACGTTTGGATGTGGGTCACCAAATTAAAGCAACTATTGTAAAAACCACCTGCTTATAAGTATATGTATCATAGGTATCTACATCCAACTCAAGATTTAGAGAATCCAACAGTACTGTACAAAACTCATGATTATTTTGTAATGGAAAGGAGAACAAAGAAAACAATCCACCTGCTTTTTGCAGTTCTATTTGCCTAAATATGGAGCTGTTTTACAGTTCGTAAATAGTCAGGGAAGAGCTAAGCTGTATACTTCCATTATGGCTTGCACTGATGTTTACCTGAGCATAACAGCCGCTAATTACAATCTGGTTCCAGGAATGTTATTGATGAGACTGTGACATGCAACATTTCTACGTGATATTTAAGGCAATACATCGGCAGCGTGGAGAGGTTTAAAACACTGTTTTATAAACTTGTGCTTTGTGAATCATTGATTTACATCTGCTTGTCCACGGTTAGTAAAAATATCCTTGTCTCCAGATTTTCCATGGATGTCCTGAGATGGCAGGTCTGGCCCAAATGGCACAGGTTAAAAGGTCTGATTAAATGAAGGAACTGAGGAAGATGTAGAAAGAGGTTCATTATTCTCCTGCCTCAAGGCATGAGCCAAGCTCTTATTGCAGGAGCTGGGCAGACGTGTCCCTGATGTGTACATTATTGCAAAAATCCTGAAGAGGGTTAATTATCCACCATCCACGATGGAGACAGGCTGCAGAAGGAGTCATATTTCTGGTCTGTTCCAGGAGTCAGGGCTGCTTTTCCTTGGAGTACTGTCTTGCAATATGAGGAAAGAAATGGGGGTCATGATACTTGGCTGCAGATGTGTCCATAGGCAAGCCACAAATTCTCGCTGTACCTCTGCTCCCCACTGGACAAGAGCATGAAAAAGATCTGGAGAAAGCTTGAAAAAGGATTTTCATACCTCTCCTTAATTAAATTAAAAATTTAGTGCAGTATTTATTTTGCCAACAATAAAACTTCTACTCCCTCATCCTGTATCCTGATAAATATCAGTATAGGATTTTCCTGAGATATTAAATGATATTAATCTCTTTCTGTTGAAGGAGCCATAAATGTAAAAAATTGCTGCCAAAAATATCTGTGACATGGCCTCCTGATTTTGATGGAGGAACTGAAGAAAACTGTGATTTGATTCATTCACAGTGAAAGACAAATGCCATGATCTTCTGTCCTGAGGCAGAAAGGATTCAGACACTTTTATTCACAAAGTAAGTCTTTACGAGTAGAACCCCTGTTTTTTTGATGAATGTTACATTAAAAATTTTCACAAGAGTGATATTTTAAGGGATTTTCGTGGAAAAAAAAATTCCCCAAGGCCACTTACAAGAAGTGCAGATGAAACAGACTGAATCCATAAGTAGATGGGCAAAACAAAGCAAAATGTTACTTTGATTGTGAAATTAATCAACAAATCCATGTGATTTATTGAATTCAATTTAGCTTTTCTGTGGCACACATTCACGTCTGTCTAAATCAGCTGGTAATCCCACGAGAGAATAAAATACTAGGAGATTTTCCATAATACGTATCTCCTCAAAAAAGGTCAACATCTTTATGCAGTAATGACACAAAGTGTAGCCACAATACTAGAAACGTTGCTCAGAATTTTATGTTTGCTGACATTAAGAAAAAAAAATAAAAATCCTGGGGTTTAAACCTTGAGCTGAGCTATGCCAGTGATGCTGGATGCTGGAAGTTGGTGCTTCAAAGGTTTCTTCCCACCCACCCAGCTGCTGGCTGAGCTTATCTCATGCTGTTCGTGGGATGTGCAGCACATGAGGCAGCACTAATGACCCAGTTTTCCCACTTTTCTGACCACTTCCAGCCTCCATTAAAAGTTCCCTTGCCCAGGAGTGCTGGTCTGTGATTTTTAGTAAAATGCCCTTCCCAAGTTATTAAAACAAAGCAGGAGAAACGCTAGTGAGCAGTTCCTGACTGGGGTTAGAGGGGTGGTACTGATCAAGGACACGAGCCTGGGCTTGGATCCTGGTCCCAACAAGCACAAATGCGTCTCCTAAAGCAGCCTTCCTCATAAAACACTGATTTCCCTCAAGGGCTTTCATGACTTAGACTTACCCACACTAAAAGTTTCTCTTTCTGTGGTAAATTCCAGAAGTACCAAACATTTCAGACTTCTGGTTCTGTGTGGGCAGGAGCCTGTGTTGTGTCCACATCAGTGGGCAGAACCTGGATACCTAAAAGGATTCGAAACCAGGGATTTAGACCTCCCCACAGTGGAAGGCTGAACCTCGTTAAATCATGCCCGGGGCTCTATGGTGTTAAAATGTGTTTAAAAGAAAAATCAGGATAACCTGCAACAAAGCAGAGCCAGATCATTTCATGAAACTTGGTAGTGAAAAACTTTTCTGACCTCAGCAAAATTCTGGAAAATAAAACAAATGTGGAATAACAAAAGGACTTTTCAAGACGCAGCATAAACCTATTAAGTGAAAGCAGCAAGTGATGCTCCCAAGTGTTCCCATCTCCAGATGGTGTTTCCAAGTTTCACCAAGAGGGAGGAAAGAAGATAATTAAATTCTCAAGAAACAGTTTAAGGAGCTGAGAAGTTTATAGCTACCTGCTGCCTCCATAAAGAAACAACTTGCAGCACTTGTCTTTAAAACTCATAAAACCACAGTCAGAATGAATGAATGTCCAATGGCATGAGAAACCTGACTCAGATCGTCGCTGATTTGCTTGTGCTGCTCCTTCATTACTATGAATCACTCTCAAAGGACATCCTTAAATGGCAAAGTTTTTTCTAATCAGAGCTTTTGTACTATTTGTTATCTGTGAATGGGATTGAAACACGATTTTATCTGACAGGACTTTAGAGCAATAAATCCTATTTTTAAAGGTTTCCCAGGCCTAGCGGTGCAGTTACAGAGTTGTCACCACTGGCTCAGAGGACACACATAGGGAAAAGCAGATATACCCAGATAAATTCCTTTTCTACCTGTTCTTTCGGTATTTTATCAAGCACAGCTCAGTAACAACAAAACATTTTGCTCCACAGCTGCAGAGTTGCCTGCTAGGAAAGGCAGAAATTACTTAATTTCTGTTACCTGTCATTACTGATCTACAGCATCTAGGAAAAGCTACTGAGAACTACAGTGCCAGAGAGGACAGTGCCAGAGAGGACAGTGCCGGAGAGGACAGTGCCAGAGAGGAGCCAAATCAGGTGACAATATTTTAACATTTTTCTTATAAGAATCTCTTTTCTTTTCTCCAAAGAGAGAGACAGCTTTAAAGTCATTTGGCCTGCACAAGGCTGACAATAAAGGCTCCCAGTCAGCCACAGACACAGCTTCCAGCAGAGATAATCCTCAAAGAGACAGGATAAACAATAGTGGTTTTATGGCATTTTGGAACAAAACAATCTTACTGTATCTGGAAGAGGAGGAAGGACTACAGAAGAACATAGTTCCCTGTTCAGTTACACTGCTGCCCCTCCCCAAAGTGAAAGCTGTTTCTTCCCTAACTGGTCACTGAATGAAGAATAACACACTGTGTAGTGGCCAAGGCACTCCTCTATCAACCATGCCAAGCATGAGACAAATCTTTCCTCAGCCCTTGTTACGGTCCTCTCCCCTCCGGTTTTCTTTGTGACATCCCTAAAAAATGGTTAATCCCTTCTTGATTAATCAATGATTACAGAGAACTTTAATTAGCAGGATGGTAGGCATCCCATGAACAACACTGCCACCCCCCCATCACTTTCATTGTGCATTAAATGTCATTCATTAATTGCAGAGATGTATGCACAGGCCAGGGTCTTCCCCTCTATTCCTCTTGCCTCAGAGCCAGAAGGCATTAACCCTTTTTGGGGAAAATCACACCTCCCTAGGGCCAGAACGAGCTTATGGATGAGGTGAGTTGAAGGAGAAGGAGCAGCTTACGTAAAGGATGCTACGATGCCACAGTCTGCTACATCAGGGACTCGAATTCCAGATTCCAGGATACATTTGCCAGTTCTGTGAGTCCAGCTGAAACTCTCTATGATTTCACAGATTTTTTAATGAGGGTGAAGACACTGCAGCCAAAGCACCTGAGTGTCAGAGTACCAATTATCCTGTGACAGAAAGGGCTGCTTCCCTTGCTTTGTCCGTGAACAACCTCATTAGGAGCTGAGTTTTAATGGGGCTGGTGGGTTATGCTGGGGAGAGAGAAGGAGTCACTGAGGATAAAGTGTACCTCTGTACAGAGGAAATACTGAAGCACTGCACAGTTGACACAGGGGCAGTAATTGATAGGGCTTCATCCCTCAGAGAAGGAGCTATCACCTAAAAATGGGCTTTAGTGCTTTATTGGCCCGTGTCATTCTGCCTTGCAGACTATGCCTGAGTCCCTCTCAAGGAACAGGAAAAAATTGCTTCCCCTAGCCAAAATTTGCAATTGCCTATCTCTTTCTCAATGAAATTGAAATTTACATCCCATTTCAGATGAGAAAAATCCATCCTCGATTAAATTTATGTATAAAACAGCAAACCACTTCCATCCAGTTTTTATTTCTGTTTATCTTAGAGGGAATCAGTGCAGGTGCCTGTGCTGGTTTATGAGAAGAGGCAGAAGTGTAAACCCATATTTTATGGCAAAATGACAGTAGGAGTGACCTTGGTCAAGCAGATATTGCTTTTTCAACCATGTCTAGAGGAGATAATCTAACGGCAGCCTGCAAAGCATCATGTTTCCTTAGATCCTGCTACAGTAATTCAATCATGAGCATATAAAATTAGATGAAAAATAAGGTAACTAGCCTTCTGGGACTGACTGATTGCAATAAATGTTGCCTCCTGACAGCAAGCATTACACTGCCTTCTTTCAAGAGAGGTTACCTCCTATTACAGCACGCTGCCCTTATTTCAGCCTGTGCCAGGTAGCAATGCTGTTAAATGTATTCTGCAGGACAGCAAAAAATCTTTTCAGGAAATTATATGTTGCCTTTAAAGTACCAAAAGAGCGAGTAGAAAACTTCCAGCTCTTGACCTTTGGGATCAAATGAGTGATGCCAGACCTTTCTTGGTTTTTGGGTGGGTTTTTTTTAGGATAGATATTTTCCCTTGCCCTTGCCCTTCATTTAAGTATTATGGAGTATTTTATAAGCACTGATTGATTGCTCAAATCTTACAAACCTTGCCATCCATTGTAGAGAAGTTCAGCTGAGCCACAGTCATGTGTGTGGCTCCAAACTCAATGACATTTGCAACAGAAGGTCACAAAGGAAGGGACAGATTGAAACTGAGGTATGGTGGAGGTTATTCTCTGTCAGTACAGAAATTGTTTCCAATCCATAAATATTTGCCCATGGATTTGTCCTGCGGACAGCTGAGAAAATACAATTTTTTAAGCTATTACAGGCTTGATTACAGTAAAATCATTTAATTTAGCTACCTCCAGAGATACATATGGGACTGACATAGGGTACACCAGTGACCACTATGAGCACACATTTTCATGTCACAGTCACAGAATAGACAGCAAGACCTGAGCTCTGGGTGCTTTTATACATATTGATGCATTTTGTAGATATTATGGAGATTTATGTATTTTATACATATTTAGATACAAATTTATGCATGTTAGACATATTATGGAGAAGAAAGCACTAAACAGCCACAGGTACTGTCCCACTGTCTGGTCTTGAACATTGGCTCCAGCTGTGGGGATTTTTTGGGGGGAAGCAGAGATGGGAACTCCTGACAGAAGCCCACAGGGAGCAGACATTGTAAGACAAACTCTTGCTCACCCTGGTGGACTTGCTCTGTCTGCTTGATCAGCTACAGGATCTGCAGGGTCCCTTGATATATCCTCATTCGAGGGCTTTTCTTTTTATGTTTCATACATGTATATGAATAAATAAGATTTTCTGTTAATCTAAACTGTACTACAGCATGAATGCTTGTGAGCAATAACCCAACACCCTGAGGAACTGAGGCATGACCAAGCTGTGGCTAAGCAGCCTGCGAAGCTGTGGAAAAGGAATTGTCCTGTTAGTGGATCCAAGTGATTCTCCATGAAACCACAACACCTGTTTATATGACCAAAGTCTGACAGGATTGTATTTTTATCCAGAAATCTGTACTTCATCCAGAACAGAGGTTTCCACTGACCTGGCTCACATCAGAACCCAAGGGAGCTGTCCCTGCTGCAGATGCACCCACAGCACACATCTGCAGTTAGATGGATCCTACATGAAAAATGGCAAAAAGAAATGGGGTTCCTGCAAACTGCTTGAAAGCAAATAGGCTGAAAGACTTCTCACTTTCAGTCATGTAAATAAGGAATAACTCCACCAAATGCAATGGACTGATATTTCTATTAAATCACTGAAAAATGGAAATTCTATCAAGATTTCTGTCTTTTCTCATGTATGCATATATTTTTTAAAGGTGTCTGAATGGAGACACTGAGATGAGCTCCGCAGATGAAGCTGTGCTGTATTTGTGCTACAGTGAGATTTGAGGATTTAATCCTGAATAATGAAAACTCAGACAAAAGATATATTCAGCAGATGTAAATATATCTAACCCTAATGACCTTATAATTGAGTTATTATTTACAGCAGCTGAGAAATCAGGGCCATAGTTTATTATGCAAAATAATTATCTTGTGTACTGGATTAATGTACACACTAATAAAACTCATTAATCTCTTCAGGTATCACTGCAGGTTTTTGTGGATGAGATATAATGTAATCAAAAACAAATCACCTCATAACTGTTGATAAGGCCCTTTAGAAACCTTAATCTTGTTATTCACAAATGCTTCTAACTACAGTAAAACAATTATCTTGGTGCAAAGGAAATGGGCACTGTCTCTGGTAGCTCCTGACAGCTGTTCTTGGAATGAAAACAAGAAGAAAGATAAACAAAGTTTGTTTGGGTTTTTTTGTTTGTTTTTTTTTTAAGGGAGAAACTTTGTAAATATAATATTTACTACAGAACAGAATGTTTATTGACAAATGACACTTCTCTGCAGATGTCTGCCATAACTATAAATTCAGATATACAGATAAGTCCATTAAGTTAATTAGTCCATTAAATGAATTAGTGTATTGCTCTGTTAATGCTATTTTTCTGTACTGTGTTGCCAGATATTTCTTTTAATACCTCTAAATGCCTCTGACATGCAACCTATCATTCCCTTCCAGGGGAAAAAACCATACTTCTACAATTGTCCTAGTCCAGGTATTTTACTTTATACTATGGTAAACATTCTACTTCTCCACTTTATCTTGATTATTTCCCTTTTTACCATCTCAAATATTCCTTCTTTGCCCTTGGTGTTCACCACAAACAGTGGCAGCAGTGGATACTTGGCAGTCAGAGAAGGGGCAGCCCCTGCATCACCACAGAGACCCCTGACGTCCCCCTGCCATGGGCACCACTATCCCAGATTGCTCAGAGCCCCATCCAACCCAGCCTTGAACACTTCCAGGGATGGGGCATCCATAAGTTTTCTGAGCAACCTGTTCCAGGGCGTCATCACGCTCACAGTAAAGAATTCCTTCCTGATATCCCTTCAAAACCTACTCACTTCTTTCCTGAGCTGTTGAACATAAGGAATTTCTTGTTTGCTTGATGCTTTTCAAGCCTTTTTTCAGAGGACATGCAGCCATTTGAGTGCCTTCAATCTTAGGAGCAGATGACTGGTGTGCATGCATTTTGTGTGCAATTTTGGATAATTAAGCAGAATTAAATTATATAGGATTAAGTTTTGTGGAATTCTGCATTTAACAGAGCTGGAGAAAACTTCAATGACTCTTCTCCTGAAATGCATCCTTAGCCTCTTGGACACTCTCAGGCATTTTCAAAACAGGATATCCCTGTTGGACCTGCAGATTATTCCAAGTTAAAGCAGATCTATCATGAATGAGCGGGGAAGCACCAGATACTCTGTACTCACATTTCTGTAGGCACATTTCTGTAAGCTGCCTTTTCCTGGCAAATTGTCTTCTCATTGTAACCTACTTTAAATCCTTCTGTTCCCTGTATTGGCTGATGTATCTGGAACTTAGTCCCAGTCACCCACAGTCAACCCCACCTTGCTGGCTTCTTTCTCATAAATATTCTGATGTTTTATATCTTCCAGACTTTGCTGTTACTTTCCTTTAAGGATGCTCGTGGTGGCTAGAGGAGTCTACCTCTACCTTCTGTGCATGTATGCTCAGGAAAAGGTTATAAACATTTGCTTTCTAGCTACAAGTAAAAATACAAAAGAAAAATGTCCAGAGTAAAGCTTTAAAAGCAATGTGACCCAGATATTCATGGCCAGCCTTCCAAAGCTGACCACAGGTAGACAGGATGTCTGAAGGTATCAGTGCTGGCTCTAAATCCTGCCCCTGAGGCACAACAACTGCAGTAACAGAACCCAGCACATACCTTCACATGTCAGGAGGAAATATTCCAGATTGCGGCTGAAGGAGGCACTGAAGTAAGTACAGTTTTCAATCAAATCACAGGACAGGCACCTCCTGTTGAAGTTCCCATTTGTGCTTGCACTGAAAAAGTTAATACAATTCCATGAAGGTCACTGAGCAAATGTTATTTGAAAGCAACATTACTTGAACCTTTCTTTAGAACAGGAATATAAATCTAATGTGTCCAACATTAGTAAGAGACAAAGTATTTCCATTTGGTTGAGTTTAAATAGCAGTAATGGATTTTTTTTTTCTCCCTCCTGCTTGAATAGAGAATATATAAATGGATACTGATGTCATTTTGCAAGGTCAGGTGGTTATGAAGGAAGGTACAGTTTTTAAAAGAAAATGATGGTTGCAATTCCACAGGAGGAAGTCATCATTTGGTGGATGAAGGCATGAAACAAAGGGGCAACATTTCAACACTGATTTATATTATAACAGAAAATAAAGAGCTGGAATTGCTTTCTCAAAGTTTCTTTTTGGTTGCATCACTGGTCTGATTTGCTAGCTCCTGCCTCAGAGGCCAAAGCCCTTTTTACAGGTTTGAATAGCTGCTCTTATAACCCCCAAGTAGAAAGGAAAGGTTGTATTTAGGGATCTGTTATTGAAGGTTATGTGGTCTGTCCATTTGCTCACAAGTTCGCTGCTAAGAGTCCACTGAATGTTGAAGAATTACAGATTATTAGCAAATATTAATAGATAGCATTTTGCCCCACTACAGCATTTTCAAACTTCAAGAATAATAACCAAGATATCTTTACAGTATTACTGTAAAGCAGATGAGTGGTTTTTGCTCCCATTTCAAGGGATGAGGCTGAGTAACTTTTTTTAGGATCCCAGAGACTGAAGTGAGATGATCATGGGCTCTTGTTTAGGCTCAGATTTTATCTCTGACTACAGTCCTAATTAAATCTACTAAACCAAACACAAAAAGGAGGGGAAAAAAGCCCCTGAACAGGTCTTCATCTGCTCTTTCTCTGTTGTCTGTGGGGGGAGATGAGGCTGATGAGGCATTAGGGTGAGATGGATGCTGACAAGGGAGAGTGGGGAGTCCTTTCACTCATGCCAGCAGCTCTTGAACTATGCCTGGACTCAGGTTTTAGACTGAGGTTTTCTTCTCATTTCAACAGAAATGAAGGGTTAATATAATTTTAAAATTTTCTTCAAGGAAATAAACACTCTCAAAAACCTGTGGAGTGCACTGAACAGGCATATAGGTCTTGAAAGGAAAAAAAAAATATTCAATCACAGGTGATTTACTTTGCTCTAGTTTCCTTCCCATTGAGGAAAAAAAAAGGTATGATGTCATGTGAGAGAAGAAAAATGTCCTGACTGCCCTTCATTACAAATGTGATGGAAGCAGGGTGACTGAGAAGAAAAATAAGACAAAAGGAATAACGATTCCAAAATGTTTATTTAAAAGTTTGTGATTTCTCCAGTTTGTAATCTGCTTCCACAATATTTCACAATAGCAGCACTACCAATAGCTTGCTGTGAAACCAGACTTTCACTCATCAGACAATTAGGGATGATCCTTAAATCTTCTGGAACTTCAGAAAAAGGTTTGCAAACATAAAGTATTGTTAATTCTTTTCAGTTTCATGAAGAGGTGAGCTACTGTCAAATTCCTCAAAACCACTATTGGAAAGTATAAAGAAAATTTTTACCATTAGTTTATGTACTTCTGAATTCTCTCAAGTGATAAGTAGCTCTGTTGGAAAGTTTTTGACAGTCCATCTTGAGACAAATTCAAAATTTGCATTAATATGAGAAAATTGCTGAATGTAAAGCATTTCCAAGTGTCAGGTATTTTGTTCACTGTGGTTACACTGTTCTGTCTTTTCCAGTCACGTATTGAAAGATCTTTCAATTAAAGAAAAAAACTGAAGAAACTGCTTCTACTGCATTTGCTTATCATTCGTGTAAAACTGAAGAAGTGGGAAATTTTATATATGGAGTTAGTAAAGCACATACCTGTATAAATGTCTCCTTCTTGGTGAATCTTCTGTGCTATGGAAATAACTGGAGGGGAAAAATAAAAGTGAATTGCACCATTAGAAGGGTGTTTAGAAGTACCTCATGCAACAACATCTTCACTCATATTGCCATTTTCATGATCTTATAGAAACAAGGAGAGTTTGAACTGAATTTAAAAAAGATACAGAGGGACACATCACTGAGAGGCTCAAGAAAGTACATTGCAGACTGCACTGCAATTAAAACAAGCATGGAAAACTTTGGGTCCTACACTGGTCAGGTCAGTGGACCAAAAAGGATCAAGTGATTAAGTGGATGACATCCACCTCTTTACCTCGAGACTCATGGCAGGGAGCTGGAATTGGATGATCTTTCTCTTCCAGCCATTCTGTGATTCTGTTTCTATGATTTTCTATTGTTCTGAACTTATTGGTAATCGAGAGCACTCAAAATCTTGAAAAAGCGCTGTGCTCTTAATGATTACTAAAAGTTTATGTTCCAGGGACTATTTACTTAACTGTTCAGTGACTTTAAGTGACTGAGAGGTGAGAACCTTGTATCCACTTGAAAGTTTGTCTGGAACAGAATCTGTTATTTGATTCCAGAAAGCTGTCTAAATATTTTCTTATGTAATTTCTTGAAGTGCATTTGAAAAAGCGAATGTTTACAGAAGTTATTTTACAAGCATAAAGAGCAAGTGTGAAGAAGGGTGGGTTTGTTTTTCTTGGCTTTTTTAAAATTTTTTTTCATAATTTTAACTTAATACTTTTTTTTTCTTTTCTTCTTTTCTTGCTGCATTGGTATTTTTGCTGGTGAACAAAGGATTCTTTCCAAAACTGAAAAAGTTGTTGATGAAAACAGACTTCTTTCCTACAGAGGCTAATATCAGAAATTGCGGCAGGAAAAATTGCTCTTCTGCACAAATTTATTTAATAGTCATAGAAAGAGAGATTTGAACTGCACAGATTAATCAAAATAATACAAGATATGTGTAATGGTGTCAGAAGTTAAGCCAAAATGGAGACAGCTTCTCCTGCTTCTTATCCCTACCTCCTCATGCTCACAGGTTTCATTGCATAGACAACACCTTTGTAACTGACCCAGAGCCCAGGGCTGAACAAAGGAAATTGATTTGTCAGACCAAAGTGTACTTACATTTTCTGCCTCTTTTCATCATATGCCAGTATCTTTGTCACATCCCAATCTCCAGATGTAATAGCCTGTAAGTCGTCATTGCTACTGTTGGGCTGCCAGAAAGAAAAGAGAAGTAGATTTCTTTGTTGTTAAAACTTCTGAAAAAGGGAGATCTTCTGGCTCCATTGCCCACGAAAAATAAACTAAACATCTACAATTTCCACCATTACACCTGCCATTTCTGTGAATCTGCAGGCATAGAAATAACAGAGAGTCAGAATCATCTTAACCATGACTCCACTGAAGATAATGAGGTGAATTCAGCACAGAGCAACTTCAAACCCCTTCCTCTAATCCGGCGTGCCTACACGCTTCTATCTAATCCTTTATGGCAGGGTGGAGATTTAGGTATCTACAGCTAAAGTGGCATTAAGAAAACCAAACCAAAACAATAATAATATTTGGAAAGAGACACTCAACTGACCTTTTCCTTCCAAGTATTTCATTTGGAAATTCACATTACCTTATGCCCAAATAAAGCATCGTTGGAGGTTTTCTTTTATCCACAAGACTTTTTTTTTACATCTGCACCTCCCCATCTCGCTGCTGCAGGCACAGACAGCACTTTTTATTGCCGTCTGGCTCAGGTGAGACCCAAAAGAGCAGCAGTAAGTCACCTGTGATGATGACATGGCGATGTGGTAGAAATGCCCACGTCCTCCCTGGGGAATGGCCCGGACGAAGAAAAACTTTCGACCATCCCTGGAAAAAACGGGCTCTTCATTCTGTACAAGCAGCAAAATTAAGGGGTGCATTAGTGTTAATTGGTTGCATTTGGAATTGCTCAGCACTCCAACACCCTGTAAAATTAATTCACAGCAAAACAGAAAGTGCTCTTTGGCAGCAAACTGAGGCAAACAAAGAGCCTGCTGAAAACTGAGGAAAGTTTTGACCATTATTGCTTCTTGCTCTTGGGAAAGCAGACACCTTCCGGCTGTGGGAGGACAGGCAGCAAGGTGAGTTCCTTGGCGAAAAAGCCAATTCCCATTTGCAAAGCCAATGCGGACATGTACAGCTGGCTGCTCAGGGCACTTGGAACCTTTAGAACTGGTGTGACAAACCCTGTTTACCCAGGTGGAAGAACCTCTCTGTTCCTGTCCTGGAGGAAACACAACTGAACAGCATCTAACTGCTGTCTCTTTCTACTTTCTTACAAATGCTTATCTCACTGAATTATTTATGGAGGAGAGAATCTCCTGCAGAACTCCCTTTGACACAGAGCTCCTGGGTGAACGTGGTGATTGACTTTCACTGGGTGACCAGAACTTTCACCCAGAGATAGAAGAGGCTCAAAGGAAGGAAAATCAAACACCACACGTGGCAAGCAAGCATCTCCTGGAAGGGAGTCTTCTTTTTGTGGACAAGAACCCTGAGGCACATGAGAAGTCTCCACGACATGAAATGGTTGAACAAGAGATTACCAGGGAAGGCAGAAAGATGGCCCATGTGTACAGGAGCACTGTACCAGCAGGACTGGGTACATGAAGCTAAGTCTAAGTCTCAACTGGAGCGAATAACAAGCTGAACCTCTGCTGAAGCTGTCCTGTGATACCAGGATTTTCTGTGGCTGGGTGAGCCCTGCATTAGCCGGGCTTTGTGAACCTTTCTTTATCCAGGGTGATCAACAAGGAGATTGCTGCCAGCCTCTTCTGGGTCCTCTGCAGTTGAGTGTTAATCAAAACCCTTGACTTTCTGCTTGGCACATGCCAAGACATCGCAGTGTACCAGCAGGTACCTGATTGAACAGGGAGACTTATGGCACAGCAAAGGAATAAACATTTTTATTTCCCATAAGCTAACTCATTATTCTTACTCTATGTTCCTTTGCTCCTTTGTTCTTTACTGATTAATTCTTTTCTGCTCTTTATCAGATTTGTCAGTGTTCTATTAGGTGTTCAAACTGTTCTTTTGCCTTTTATTTTCCCCTGCTTAGGTTTTCAGTGTATTTTAAAATGTGCCCATTTGCAGCTTGTTGCAGCTCTATGAAATAATGGTTTCATTTGTTTCTGACATTGTTCTGGAACCTGAAACACGAAACTCTATATTATTTCCAAATGTCTTTCATGACAGGAGAAACCTCATTGAATAATGACTGTGATAGCTCAGGCAAACCTTCTGCTCGACAGGTTTTCCTTTCCTGAGGTAGGTAGCAATGAGTTCACCCTCCATTTCTGTATCTGTGCCTCCTGCATTATATATCCCAGCAATATGTCTCTGCCAGCCAGAGCAGGCATTGTGCTGATGAGTTTGAGGTTCATTCAGAGCTACAGGGGAAGGAGGTTCGTGGCACAGGAGACAGATGTGAGGTTTTAGCACTGGGGTGATGACACAAGACAGTCTGTTTGCATGTTCCATTGCTGGAAAGGCAACACATGAATGCGATCAGAACTTTGTGACAGAGATGATGACTTACCCAGGTGGTAAATGGGGAGACAGACTGAAATTCTCTTGGAACAGGATTTTATAATTTAGGAAGCTACAATGGGCACATAATTAAAATATTCTGCATGTGATATGAGCTGTCCGAGCCTTTTGTCCACTATTGTTGACTGAATCCCACAATAATAGAACAGAACAGAACAGCCCTCCTTGAAAATCAGAGATCAGTTTAGTGCTAGTAAAAGGCAATACTTTTGCTGTGCAGCAGGTATGGAATGTTTGGAAGTCTTGATTTATGGTGAGTTTGAATTTATGACAGATTAGTAGATACAGAAGGACAGCTCCACCAAAACCACCCACGCATTAATGTGGGTCAAACAATCAGCATATTTCAGCACCACACATTGCAGCTCCAAACTGGTTTGTCTGTGCTCAACACACTCCCAGCTCCTTTTCTGCTCCATGCTCTTGGCTGGACTCCACACATTTCCTCACAGAAATCACTGGTAAAGCAGATTCTTTGCATATTGGTTTTATTACTGACTGAGAGTTTTACTTCCATATGAATTATGATTTTCTGGTGCATAGTCAGGTTTTAAAAAGGAAACAAATTAATCTGAATAACTGAATCCTTTCCAATTGATTCTCAGATGCATTTTCCCTTCCTCAGCAGTCTCCTGCCCTCTCTGTCTGATCCACCTTTGCCCAGATCCCAGAATTAATGACTTTGCTGTGTTAGAATTATTCTTTCAGTGAAATGCCCCAATACTTTCCATGTCACAGGCTCATAGCTCTGATGAACAGATGGGTGTGACTGCTAAAAGAATGAATTCTTTTAATCCCTTGCATGTTGGTGAACATTTTGTTTAAATCCAACAAAGCACCCAATGTGCATTGACTCTAATGTGACAATGCAGTCACCTGCTCTTTAGGGCACAGGGGGAAAATGTTTTTCCACCTCCTGACACACTCAGGCCCTGGGGCAATGCCGAGCTTCATCCTCACCCCTGTCCTCATCCTCATCTGTGGCTGGGTGCACCACACCTTTGGCCATCTCTGCAGCCAGGGCAGCTGCACCAAAAACAGGGTCAACAACTGGAGAGTATCCCATGTCTCTGGGCACAAATCCCCTCCACTGGGGGAAGTGGGAACTCCTCATTTAAGCACCAAAAATGATTGCTTGTAGCCAGGAGCTGATTTTTTTACTCTGGTAGATGAATTTGGGTATTTGAGTTATGGAGCTCTGGGTCCTATTTCTGCTGCATCCTTTGTCTTTGGGCCAAAATTAGGTCAGTTATGGGGTAATTGCATGGCAAAAGGGCTTTGCAGAGTTTGTAAGTTTTTGTAAGGGCTTTTTAAGAGTTTGTAAGTTCCTCTGAACTCTGTTGTTATTTTAAAAATCTCTTTTCATACCTCCTCCTAACTACGTGTAAGAATCATTACTGGGTTATCATGCAGGTTTAAAGCAAGGGAGTAGTAAAAGAAAAAAGGTGCCAGGTTTTAAGCATCTCCACCTTTTGAGAGAGTGAATCTTTAGCTTCAGGCTGAGGTTATCTGAAACACTGGGAAGATAGGAGGACTGGAAAGAAAAATGCAACTCAAAGAAACTATTATCAGGGGAGGGCAGCCAGCCCACGCAGGCAGTTTTGGAGGTAACAGGGCTCTAAACAATTTTATGGTAATCTCCTGGTCCTGCCAACGTCAATGTCAAAGAATGCAGCCTTTGATGGAGTTTCAATTGCACCCTGGTTTAAAATTATTTTTTTTCAGGCCACATTCACAATTAAATAAATAAACCAATTTAAATGCCAGTAAAGTTTCACTTCAGCAGGTGCTCAGAAACTGTCTGATTTGTCCCTTGCTGACTCATTGCCTGTATATGACCATCCCCAGAACTATTGGAAAATGGCTTCTTCACAAAAAATTGAAACAAAATTTTTTGCAGCTATAATTAGTGTTTCAAACAGTTTGTGTGTTTATGCAATACTATGAATGAAGTTCAGTCTGGCTCTTGTGCTCAGAGGTGCACAAGCAAGTATATAAACAACAGAAGTATAAACTTCCAGAGTTTTAGTGAACATGTGCCACCTCATCTGGCAAAGAGCAAAGAGTGACAGATACTTTCTAGCAAATCCTGTGTAAATACTGTGTATTTCTCATTATACTTTAAGTAGTTTATCACAGTTTTTAGCTGCACAGGGAGTGGCTGCATTATTTCTCTTTGCTTGTGTTGGAGAGAGGCCTCCAAAGGTTTTGGACTTGCATAAAATGTATTCGTGAACTTAAGCCCAGAAGGAAATGTGAAATTGTTTACTATGACCTTCCACACACAGACTTTTAAATGCCACTGAATCACCAAACTACTACAACAACAAAATTCAAATCTGTGGTTTGAATGCTTTATCTCAGAACTCCCAGCATTTCAGACAGCTGAAAGAAGTCAACCCTGTCATCCTTGGAGACCCCCTCATGTCCCTGGTGAGAATCTTCTTGTCTCCTACTCCCAGCTGACTGTTTGTCCCTATTTGAGGAGCCCTTAAATTCCCAGGAAAAAGGTAAAACCTGTGCATGATTTCAAACCATGCATACAGAGAATTTTGAAGGAGTATTTTAAAGAACGAGGCAAGCAGTTGGATTCCTTGGTCCTACTGATTTAAAATTGGGACACTTCTCAAAAGGACGTGTTTCGGGTGAGGTGAGCCCTGCCCAGGGTCCCTTGACTGTATGACCCCACTGTCACCACCCTGGCTGTCCCAGAGGGGACAGGGCATCTGGCTCATTTGCAAATACTTACATCAAAATGTCTCAACCAAGGAGTCATCATCCTGAGCCCAGCCACACTCCTGAGCTCCTGCAGCAGCTGCCTGATGTGCAGTTCATCTCCTTCTTGAAGGGATTAGTGGACCCAAACTAGCATTTAACATTTTCACACCATCCTCCTTGTCAGGCACACATGCCATGAAAATACCTTTCCAGTTATCTAGATTAATGTGTCATCGAATAAATGGCAAATATAGAAAATACAATTGTCCCAGTAATCATATTCAGTCAAAACTAAAATTTTAAGTAATTTTGTTGTCAGAAATACAGGCAAAAGAGCTATATAATTCTTCAGACTCCTACAAAAGCTTTTGATGGATGAAATCAAATGTCTCCAAAGTCCATAGAAAATGTTATTTTAGTTTAGCATTGAGATGTCTGACTCATTTGGCTGTAATGAAAATCCTTCTCTAATATCCAACTAAGTGTGTGCTCTCAAACTAAGTATATGCTTTTTGGAGATGTAGTAAAACAAAATGTATTTCCCTGGAGCAGGCTCATTAGAGACTGACAGACCATTTACTTCAGATATTGAGGATAAAGCACCATCTTTTAATGCCTGTCCACGTGGTAGGTGGCTAAATGACCACAGCACTGTAAAAACACAAGTTCCACTGTACTGTATTAATAATCTAAAACACAACTTCTACTATACCGCAGCAAATAGCAATGAAAGGACTATTTTACTGCTATTGCCTTCAAGCTTATAAAATAAACAGAGCATGTTAAGTTTTTTTTTGTTTGTTTGTTTGTTTTTGTTTTTTATTAATACACAATATCTGGGCAATTTAATTTTTCCCTTGATTTGGCTTGTCTTTTAAGCTTTTGTTTCCCACTCAAGCCAATACAGTCCTTATGAATGTAAAGAATATTTCAGCAGCATTTTAATTCTATATCAGCAAAAAGATTATTTGAAATGCTTGGAGCACAAGATCTATTTCCCCATATAATTGACTTTCATCTGCATCACACACAGCTCATTGCTGCAGGACAGCCACTGGAAAAGAGGAGAGCACTGTTCTTGCTGTGAACTGATGTAGTTCACATTTCTACAGGGCCTTAGCTTCTCTGAACAGGCTGAGACAAAAATCTGAAATGCTTTAAATCTGGACTTGGAAAAATATATCAAACAAGATGTTTTGTGGCATGCTGCTCCCTGTCTGGCATTCACACAGGGCTTGAAAAACAGTTCAGTGTTGTGGCTGAATTGAGATCACAGCTTCTCTCTCAAGGACAGCTTCATCTAATCTGAGGTCCCTTCACAAACTGACTCCTGGACAAATTATATGTGATATTTAAGTGACTCAACAGTCTACCTGCATGATTTTGTCTCTGGATGGACAGAGATCCTCTTCATAAAATGACCAGAAAACAACCACCATAGTACTTAAACCATCATCATCAGTGTCAGGGCTGGGTATGAAGGATTGGCTCTGAGGTTGACGAGTCTTATTCAGATACTGCCAGTGAGTGGTTTTCCACCCACATAGCTTTTCATCTCTTTTAAATACAAGTGAATTGCAGACTAAGGACTATGGGACCTACCAGAGTGGAGGGCATCTTTACTAAGAATTTGTGTGTTCCTGAGAAGCTCTTTTCTGTTATACCGATTATGCCAGCTTCCAAGAATCTCTCTCAAATCTGGAAATCAGTTTTTCTCTTTGGGGAAAAACTCAGTGAAGCAATTATCCTACCAAAAACTTGACCACAAGGAGAAGATCGCTCTTACCTGTCTGTGCAGCCAGGCTTCACTCTCATCTTCATGTTTCTAAAACACAAAAAGATCATTAATATCATACTTGTCATATATTGTATTTTGCCTATCAGTGCAGGAAGCTGTTGGATTGGATTTGAAAGGTTGCTCAGAAATGCAAAGAAACTGTTTAAATATGTGCTTCTGGAGTGGAATCCAGTGGCTGCTTTTCTTGACTTTCCTCCCTGATGGATAAGCATTCACTAGATCAAAAAAACATTTTACACATACAGAAAAAACACATAAATCCACAAGATGTATTATTTTCCAAAGAAATAAATCTTCTTAAGAAATAAATAAAGGCTGAAAGGGAAGTTATTAAGAAAAAAAAACTTCTCACCATGCTCTATGCACAGAATTGCATCATCTTTTTTCAAGGGATGGGGGTATTAGAACAATTTTATGCAGTGGAAACACGTGCCAGTTTAAATGATGGAATCCGCTGATCTTATATTAATACACCATTTTTATTTGTGTTTTTATAGAAGGGATTAATTAACTACATTAAGGTATGTGTAGATAAGCATGAGCTGGTTTTAATGCCATTAAATACATATAATGCAGCTAGCATGTTCCAAAGATGTTTAGGTTGCAAATTGTTGAGGTATGCGGGCTTGTGCAAGGATAAAGGTATTTCAAGACAGGTAATCACTCTCCCTCAAACACACTTGGAGTGTTCTTGGATTTCTGCGCGTTAAAAAAAAAGAATTAAAAATTGTGAACAATTTTTATATTCTGTCTGCCTAAATCAATGTGTTCCAGCTGACTTCTCATCATGTAAAAGAAGTTAAATAGTTTCTCCTTGCATGGGTTGTGAACACCGATGGTGAGTGACCTCTGTGCAAATCTTCCCTACCTTGGTGCAGACCCCCGTGGTGGCGTCGCAGAGCGTCAGGATGGACACGTTCTGGGCCCTGTTCAGCCAGTTCACTGCCACCTTGGTGCTGGTGGCCCACTTCACCATGGTGATGTAGTAGTCCCTGCAGACACAGACACACACAGAGCAGATCACCACGCTGCCATCCTAATGAATTGCCACATGGCTGAGCAGTCAGGGGCTGCTGCAGGCAAACAGTCCAGGAGAGAGCCGTGGTTTTAAAGAACATCGTGTCCTGACGTCTCTAGGCTGCTTTATGTATGGATTTCAACCCCTAAAAATGACATTTTTAGGGCTGTGCAGGTGTTTTATCTGCCACTTATGGAAATTATTTTCAAAGAAGAGTTGAATACAGAGATAAAGAATCTTTCAAGCTATTCTGTCTTCCAAGAAGGATTGAACTGCCTGGAGCTACAAATTTACGCACAGGTGGAAAAGAAATTGCAAACCATTTCCAATCTGAGCACACTAACCTGAGCTGACTCAGACTCATCACTATCAATGGTTGGGGTGTTTATTCTTATGAACAGTTGATTGCCTCAGAGTATACCAGCTACACACCAAAGTATCCAGGAGTGTTGCATTAAAAGACAAATAGTAAGATGGATAGAATTTGGAGCAAACAGGGTTTCTGTAAACCAGATGCAACTAGTTGCCACAAAGACATCAGCAGAGATAGTCTGCATGAGCAAAACCACCCTCCAACACTCCCTGCACCATCTTATTGCTGGACATATTCAGGTTGTGATGATACTTGGAGTAAATGATGGGTGTGGGCTGCACAGTCCTGTCTGTAATCGATATCTTCAGGAAAAGTCCTGTGCAATAGTGAGGACTTCAACTACTTAGGCTGGGCTGGAAAACAGAGGAATAAATTCACTGATGATTGCCTTCTCAGAGCCAGGGCATGGTGCTACCAGATGTCCACCTCTGCAGCAATTCAGGGCTCGACCACTGCATTTGTAGGGCACAACTCTGGCTGAACTGCCAGAGCTGGTGACGTTTTAATATACTGCTGGGCCATGTGGGCCAAGACATCCTTAAAGTATAATATGACTTTTTACAGCATACAGTCTATAAAAAATTTATTAGTTCATTTGTTTGTTATAAAATAAGTATAAGGAATTGTTGCTCTCTTTGGAAATAATGCACTGTGTCACTGGAGAGTCCTTTGAGTTCTGGCAAGAGCTCCTGCATATACTGAAGAGAAAGGGCAAAAGCACAAAGGTCTGTTTGTCTAGAAAAATAACAAGCTGGAAATTGATTTTGTACTTTTCAGTAATATTTAGTGCCTGAAACTGGCTGAGGGAAAAAGGAACAAAAGGTCTCAATGCTTGCATTCACTGCACCAGGAGGAAGGATATGCCCAGGTGAGACAACAGCAGTCTGAAAATTTAGAGCCTGAAATAAAATTGTAATTTTACTCTTTATCAGCAACAGTGTAGGCCCTAAGAGGAAAAAACAAACAAAAACCAAACAACACAGCAAAATTAAACTGTATAACTGTCTTTTTTTTGTCTCCAAAATGAAAGGAGCAGATTCAGTCTCCCTAGAAAAGGAATGTGATTTTAGTAACTTATTGTGGCCTGAAGCATTTTTTCCATAAATCCAATTTAAAGTTTCAAGGACATATATTCAGTTTTTACATCCCTCTCACTGTTTGAACACAAGAGCCACAGTTCTTTCTAAGGAACTTTTAATTATTATTTTAGGAGGATCATGGTCTTGCCTACCACCCCGGAGAAGGGCACGGAGTCTCAATTTCTCTCTGAAACCTCTTCTGGCCATGATGACCATGGAAAACCCAGTCCACAGATAACTGCAGATACCTGGATAGTCATTATTCTAGTTTGCGAGTAGCGTGGAGCCTTTCATTTCATTTAGTTCCCTTCACATCCCTTCTATAGGACACCCAAGTTTTATGGTTCCCGTTTTGCAGAGGAAAATGAGACAAGAAGGTGTGATTCATCTCAGCTAATTTTAAACATGTGCTGCTCCTGCAGCTGCACTGGTTGAGCAGCCAGTGGAGAGAAATGGGAAATCAGTGCAATTCCCAAGCCCTCTCTGTCTGACCTGTCCCACATTTTATGGGGAGCTGATTTAAGGGAGAACCTGTCCCACATTTTATGGGGAGCTGATTTAAGGGAGAACCTGGCTCTTCCATAGAATGAAATCTATCCCAGCAGGCCTGCATGACCATGACCACTGCATGACCATGACCACTGCATTTACAGACATCCACACCAGAGCAAAAGGGAAGGGACACCTTGTCTGAGCCCTGTCAGGAAGGGTGAAGCCATCCAGAGTTTTGCAATGGATTTCCACATTGCAGTAAAGACATTTTTGGTTTGGTTTGCAACCATTTGACACTGAGATTACTGCACAGCGCCCTTGTCCATGCCTCAGCTTTCCGCAGCTGCTTCCTGGGGGCAGGAATCCCAAATACTGGGTGTGACTCTACAATATGAATACCTACAGTGTGACCATGGTAATAAAGCCACAAACACCACAAAGAGCAGTGATTTATTACAGGCCAAGGGACAGGCAGCAGCCCAGCCATGGTCCCTGGGCACAGACAGCTCCTCAGATCCAGACTGGAGTTGCCTGAGTTTTTCCATTATTTATTTGTTTCTGGCCCATGCAAGGGCCAGTGACAATTTCTACACTTGAAGGAGATAACATCATCCCTGAGTTTGCCACCTGAGACGCAAATATGAGAAATAACCGGGATCATGATCCAATTCTGATCATCTGCTGATGAAATTCTTGAGGTGGTTTTCAGCAAAATAAAAAATGCCTGTCAGGCAATAAATGTTACAGTACTATGTCACCAGTAGGGACATGAAAGAACTACACTCACTCAGGTTTAGAGGTGAGCAGAGAAAGAGAGAGTTTATTATTATTTTGTGATTTAAATAGGATTTGGAGTTTGGTCAAGAATTGGTAGATGAGAGGAACACCTTTCTGACCCCAGTGGTCAGTTCACCAGTCCATCAGAAACTGGAATGAAAACAATCTACTTGTTTATGTTATATTAATGAGAGACTCCACTAGAAATATGTAAACAGTCATCAGAAGGCTAAAGAATCAGGGCGACAGTACTACTTTCCCCCTTCAATTTCAACCCCTTCACTTTCTTTTTTTCACAAAAAAGCAGGGCACTGGAGAAAACTTGACAAAAATATTCAGAATGAAAAATATTTTAAAAGGAAAAGTGATCAATACTGTAAGTTTCACCCCCAAATATGTTTTCCCATCATCAGCTTTGCTTTGTTTGTTTGGGTTTGGTTTGGGTTTTTTACTGAACAATATCCAATTCCTGTGGAAAATTTCTGGCTTCTTTCAATTTTGAAAGAAATAAGGCGGTGGCATATCTCCACTTTACTATCAGCTTTATTAATTGTACTAAATCACTTTGCTTCAGATAAAAAGAACATGAAATACCACTCTGTCCATATATCATCTGCACTGAGCACACTGAAATGCTTCAGATAGGACGTGTCTGCTGGAAAGATCCTTATCACCAGCTTCCCCCGCTTTCTTAAAACTCCCTTCTGTAACTGAATGTACAGTACATCCCTCTTGCCTATTTTAATAAAATTTTATCACACTAATCCTCTCACTTCAGAAAACATATGCATAATGAAAATACACCCCTATTGCTCTGGCAGCACCACTACTATCATCCCTAGAGATGGCAATTGCCATGGTTTCGATGAAATATACAGGCACAAATTAATTATCATGTATTTTGCATCATTTTGCAATATTGATTGCAACAAAATAAATTTTGGCCAGCCATAACCATATAGAACAAATTTATGAACAGCACTTGGATCCTGCAGTCAGAAGTTATTGCTGTAATTAAAACCTTTCTGAGTCTCTCTGTTTACAGAGAATGCTACTAAAGAGAAACTATCTTGTTCAGGAGCCACCATTCTGATACTGTGATGGGGATACTGTGATCCTGAATTCCCACCTGCTGTACACAGGCCTGAAGTTATATTTTGAAAGGCAAACGTCCATTTGGTTTGGCCACAGGCCATACATCTTCTTTTGCATAAATAGATTTGGATTGTTTAAGAGTTATTAATTGTAAACCTGTTCTAACACAATGTTCTATAAAATACAGGTAAAAGACAAGTAATTCGAAAAAAAATTAAGCAGATTTACACAAAATGAAACTTTTTGATAGCAGCAGAGAAAGGTCCAGTGTTAAAAACATTAAAATGAGCTTGAAAAAAATCAGACTCTGATCTAAAACCCCAAGGGAACTGGGGCCAGCATTCAAAGATGAAAGAGAACCTACCTCATTCTCTGATCATCTGGGGGAGTCATTTCCAGGTCATGAGTGGGTCCATTCAGACCAATCACATGCAAAGAAATAGTTGGATTTTCCATTCCAGCCTGGATTTTTAAAAAGAATAAATTACCATATCACATACAATACAGAATGGTTTTGATTTATTATATCCCCATGTATTATAAAAAGCATTCCCACTGAACAGGATATGGACTGGACTGCTGTGGTCTTTCCCAGGGAGATCCAGGATGTGGCACAGAGGTGTGGAGAGGTTGGGAGGCACAAACAAGGGGCAATTTTACTCAGGACATTTGTAACCTTAGTGAAAAATCCAACTTTTCATGGCAACTAGAAATTTTGCTATTTCCTGCGCCTTTTGACAAAAGGTTGTCTAACAGGATGATGGCTGATACAGTAAAATACTGATTCATTTTGTACTGTAGGAAAGAACATCCCCTGCTGAACCATTGTGATTTCCACAAGACCTGCATAGATGTGGGTATCTCTCCTGTTAAATTATGGCTCAATTTGGACCAGCATGTGAAGCCTTAGGCAATCAGTGCTTAAAGCAAGAAACCCAGAAGGAATGACTGCAGCAGACACCCCAGCACTGCTTTCGAGCAGGAAATTACAGCAACAACAGCAGTAGTGAGTCTGTGCTGGTGGAGAGCTGTGTCAGTGCTGTGCACCCACGGCAGGTCTCGGCAGTCAAGGGGAGGTTGGCTCTTCAGTCTTTGCTGTCTTTTAGGCACAGCAAATCTCTACAGTCAATATCTCCTCTGACATTAGACCATCCTGGATATTCTAAGGAAGCCCAAATACATTTTCTTTCTATACAAAAGAGAATCTATCTAAATATAGAATATATGGATGTATGTGTGTGTCTATCTAGTCTATCATCTAGCATCTAAATATAGAAATGTATTTAAATATAGAAGCATATCTAAATATAGAAACATATCCAATTATGGAAATATAGAAATTTTAAACCCTCAGACACCATCCAACTTCCATCTGTTCCAGCATGGAAGTACAATTACTTTTGTGAGCATAAAAAGCAAGGATTTTTAAATTTTATTTTTGTTGTATGTAGAATTACTAATTCTCATAGAACCAGAAAAGTTCAATTTTACAAGTGCAGCTAAAGAGCAATGGAGACCACAGGCGCTGATTTCCACTGGAGACTAACTAATCTTCCCTTGCATCTGTTTATTTTCAATGCTTATAGTGTGCATTATTACTCTCCTGTCTGAAACTACTGGAATTAAACAATTATTTATTTCTGATAGAGCAGCAGGACTGATTATTTTATTTTCCCTTACCTTTGGATAATGGTATGTTTTAACAGTAGGGTAAAGCATGCCTGTGTATATTGGGATCTCCATGGTGGGGACTCTGGAGGCATTAATTGTTGCATATGCCAACCTGGTGCCATCAGGAGACCACCAATGAGCAATGTGAGTCTTCAAGATCTCCTCTAATTAAAAAAAAAAAAAAAAAAAAAAAAAGAGAGAGAGAGAACAGAAAAAAAAAGGCTATTAGAGGTAAATTACTAGTTAGCAATAAATGAAACAGTGCAGATATGAAAATCCCAGCCTAATCACAGCACAGGGAGGATGCCACAGGAATACCAATCAAAAATACTCATCAAATTATGCCATATACACAAATGAACACAATTGATAACAATTACTCTGTATTTATAGGTTATTAGCCTTAATTACCCTTGCTGAAGAAACATCAAATTATTCATATTAGCACACACACTCATGACAGCATAGAAGGCCCTGCTACTCCTGCCATGTGTCCTGCACATGATTAAGGTTCACAACATCAGACTAGACACATATCAATCAATTCAAACAGTGTTTATACAAGTATTTCAGTAACAATTTAAATATCCCTTAGTTCTGTTGCCTGTTGGGAATAAATAAATGTAGAAATTTTCTGTAATTTATGAAAGGCTGAAACTTCAAAACATGATAGCAGGCCTTAGAGTCTGTGTCTTGGATACCATCTTGACTTTAATCCCTATTTCATTTCTTAAATCACTTTTGCAAGGCAATTTGCCATAGGTAGCCAGGGTTAGAGCCTGATCCGCTATACCACTGAATTTTGGGATTTTTGAGATTGCAGTAATGTAGTTGCCATTGAAAAGGTGCTCAGAAAGATGCCAATGCAAACATGTCAGAGTTCAAGTATGTAAGGAGAAAACAATATTGCCATCATGTGAAATTACTTTTAATACTGGCAGAGTCTAGTTCTCATTAAATTTAAATTCAAATAACTTCTAATTTCTAATACTTTTCATATCATCTAATATACTTCGTTGTAAAGATGACTTCATCTTACAGATCTGCAGAAAAGCTGTAAATTCACTCTTGGTCCAAAGTGTCTCCAGTTACTGACATTTGGAAGACATTAACTTGGCTTTTCAAACCTCCCATTTTGTGAAAGACAATAATGTAATCCATTTTCATTAAGAGGCTTAATATCAAGTGAGTCATTCCTATTTAAACCACCAGAAGGGCTTGCATATGCTGTACAGATTGATGGGCAGGAAGATGGGTCCCATTACTTTAATGTGAGAATAAAAATTAAAGAGTGTTTCTAAGCCTTCACCGTGAAGTCCTGCTGCACAGGTCCAGGCAGCTCCAATGTCTGCTGCCATCACTGGTCACTGGAAAAATGGATGAGGGTTTTCTGAGTTCAGACCCACCAGGTTTGTACACCACCCTCTGATGACCCCCCCCCCCCCCCCCCCAGTCCAACCAGGACATCCCTCTGGTCTGAAGAGCAGAAACTCAGCAGACACTGTTTAATTAAATATATATATATATATATATATATATATATATAGGATGAGCAATCCTTGGTGAACAGACAATTATACTCATCCCAGGGTAAATAAACACTTCGTTAATCAAGACTTGCATATGGCTTGGAATAAAATTCAAGGTAACATCAGAAAGGGTGCAAGGGAAAATTCATCTTTGATACTTACGGTTTTCAGAAATAACAAACTAATTAATCAATGCTTAATGGCAGCATGTAAGTGGGGTTTTGGAAAGATATTTAGGAAGTTACAAACGTTTCATGGGAAAGCACATCTGGCAAATTTGCTTTGCTGCATTGTCCCACCTGTTACATGTACATTTAAAAGATGCTGCTTTTGACTTTTATATTGGTTGCCCATTAAAGAGATAATGAAGAGCATAAAGGAAAAGGAGTAAAGATGGATAGCAGATGAATCCTTGACATTTTAACATTAATTAGGAATGACTTTATTCAGCAAACATTTTCTCCAGGATCTCAGACTTAATGAAGCAGTTCTGCTGAAGGTCACATACCCAGAAAGGTTTTAGTGCAGGTTTTGTGGTCCTCTGTTAATGAGATTTAATTGAGTGAACCTTTGCCTTGAAACAAAGCCAGGACTTTGCTGTTATTAGAGAGATCAGTTAGTTTTATCAAACCAGAGAACATTCTCATGAACTATAGAATGGATTAGTACCCGAAAGTTCTTTCAGCTGAAAGAAAAAATGATTTGCAGACAATTTGTTCTTGGAGAGAGTTTATTCCTTGTGATTGCATTTAGCACATGCTCTGAAAATCAGCTGCATTCAATACTGCTGAGTCTTTCTAAAGTTAGTTCAGATCCTGCCTCATATTTATGAAAAAACAGGTTCTCCTTAAATAGTAAAGCCCTCCTAAATATTTGGATCATGACCTCCTGACTAAGAGCATAAAGTGATAATTTGTCAAAACTCTGCCCTCTTCCCCAGAGCTTAGAGTTGTTGAGTGCTACAAGATGTCAGGATGCTGTGAATGAGCTGCTGAGACTCCGCACAGTCAGATCCTGGTGGCTTTGTGCTCCTTCTTTCTCCACAGTTTTGCTTGGCAGCCCCAACAGGGCATGCACACTTGAAAAATAGTGACAGTAAAGTGTGTGGTTGCCTTACAACAAGGGCTGTTCAGGCCTGCTGGCTGGGTTCAAGCACAGGGTTTGAGACAAGCCAGTGCTTATTCCACCTCAGCACATCCAGTAATGAATCACTCTGAACCAGCTGGATGATCCTGCTCATGAACAGTGACTCCTCAGTGGGGACATGTATTATCCAGTGACATGTTCGTGCTCAAGAAATGTTACAGGATGTGTATTTTAATCCATTTTTCTAGATGAGTAAGGCCCAATTGAATGATCATTTCAAAGCTGTGTGAAACAAACAGCCTTCTAAGTTAACAGACCCTCAGAAGGAGAATTTGAAGTCCTAGGTCGCAGAATATTCAGTGACGACTGGGGATATATCCATCTTTGAGACTTCAGTATCATTGGAGGAGAGAAGAAACTGGAGGAAAAGACAGAGGTGTGATGAGAGGAAGGTTCCCTGTGCTGAATTCAAGGTTGCTGTATTCCAGGAAGAGCCAGGTTGCCCAAAGTGGGAATGTCATGTCTTCCGAAGGATGTGTTTCCTGACGGAGGCTCACCTGCTCACCATTAGGGAGCAGAATGAGAAGTTCCTTGCAGTGGTTCTCAGCTGCCAAGTAACAGGTTGTGGTTAAGATGGTGATGCCTTAGGAAGGCTGACGTGAAACAGAGACTGGACAGAGCTAGAGAATGAAGTAGGTATTTATTGAAAGGCCTTTAGGATTCACCTTGGGCAGGACAGGGCCTGACCAGGGCTACACTCAAGGTAGACTTAGAACGGTCACAAAATGTCTGACCAGTCACGAGATCTTACATTTTTATAAGTTTTGGTCCATTTGCAGATTGGAGTTTAATTCTCCAATTACAGCTTCAGGTTGTGAGGCCCCATCCTTTTTTTTCCTTTCTTCAGTCCACCATTGTTTGTGCTTGCAGGCCTAAAGGTTGTCCTTGGTCTTCAGTAGGAAAAGGATTTGTTTTGTCTACCTACTCTGTGAAGAGAGCTCACCAGCACTTAATATGAGGCTCAGAACTACACCCCTAGGCAGCACAGAATCTGAAAAACCTGAAAGCTAAAACTTGATGTATCACTGGGATTAGATGTAGCATTTGGCTGTGATACCATGTGGGTAACCCCTGGAAAGACTGAACAGTGGATCAGAAATTGGGTGGACATCTCTAGTAGGTCTGTCATCAAAAATTAGCCCAGCATGTATAAAGCTAAGCGACCACCAGATTGTTTCAAACTGCAATTTCATTCCTGCAGCACTTGCAAGAGCAGTGAAATGGGAGACTTTTATCTCACTTCAGGTAACAAACTTTCCAAGGAATCATAGCAAATGAATCTGGAAGAGATCCCAAAAATCCTCTGGCTCATTCCTCCATGGATAACATCTACCCCAGTCCTGAAGGGATCTTCACAAGTGGATTTTGCCATTCCTTTTTGTACTTGTATAGCAACTTTAGCCATAGAACTTAACATTTATAATTATAATTTCCACCTCTGTCTAAGTACTGAACAGTCCCAGTGAAGTGCATTCAGACCTCTGACTTCCTTGATAGACTCAATGCAGGGAAAAGCACCAGGCCTTTATTTTATGTAACCTCTGTGGCAACCAGCAGGTTCTGGAAAAAGAACTGTTGTATCCACCACATTTGGAAATCCACAGAGATGGTTTTAACGTTCTGAACCATAATCTGCCACTGGGGCATTTCTAAAGACATTTCCATGACATGTAAGACATTTCCATAAAGACATTTCTAAAGACAAATCCACTTTCCCAGGCTTGCACAGACTGGAAGAGCTCCTCTTTGCTAATAAACACGAACATGTAAATGCCATGGCTACGGAGGTTTCTTCAAGCTTTTCTAAAATCCAACTAGTTCTGCAGCCTTTGTCCATCTTGGGTCATATTTGTGAATTTTGCTTTTCTGCTGAAGGTGGCAAAGTTCTGGCTTGCTGTTTGGAAAAGATGAAGCCTCACCAGTGACTGACTGAGAAATCCACTGGTAGCTTAGGGGTTACTTCCAATGATATCAGGAGAAAAAACCGAGAAAAAAAGATAATTTTCAAGTAAATAACCCCACCTTTTCCTGGGTTTTCTTGTCAGAAGACACAAATAACTTGTAATTTTCAAGTGCGAGTTAACAGAAAGAGAGACTTGCACAAGACAAAGATGCTTGGACAGGCCGGTCCTCTGATAGTCTGACCTGTACCACTGCAACTCTTTTCCATCACTAAAAAAAACAAATTTCAAAATAATTTGAAGAAATCAGCAATTTAAGGTTCAAAAGCTCTCAGGACCAGTGTTATTTATTGCTGATTTGGTAAAGCACAGCAATTCTGGGGAGCACAACCAATGGTTCTGTTTGTGTGATGTATTGTAGCTGATGCTCAGGTCATGAAGTATTTGGTGTGCTGAAGACATTTTGCTGTTTTATTAAAACTGGTAATAAAAAGGAATTTTAAGCAAAATGATATTAAAGCCTGACATAAAGGCTGTGGCTTATGCTGGGAAAGAAAGCTCAAAAGAAGTTGTCAGTAGGACGTATCAAAAGAACATGAGAGGAAAAGAGATCAGAAAACAGCAAGAGGGTCTAGGAAAGGAAAAAACAAAGACTACTGAGATACTGAAATCCCAAGGGTTCTCACAGAAACATCAAATAAATACAAATGCTTATTTGACAGCTGCCATCTGTTTTAAAATCAATTACTAGATCATCTCAAAGCTCCAACCACATGTCCAAATCGATTACTATTGTGGAGTGTGAAAGCAAGTGTTTTTAGCCAGTTAGGGAAAACTCATTGTTCATATTCGCCTTTACTGACATGTGTTTCAGGGATGGATTTGGAAAATGACCTTTTATTCTATGCAATCAAATTTTTCTCTCAGCTGTAGTGTGAGTCTACACTGACTTCCATTAAATAATTGGAATAGATATGAGTGTAAAAAAAGTAGTTATGTGTATGCAAATAGTATAAAACAGTTTTAGATTACCATACCAAATCTACATTTCCCTGTGTTGACATTATTTTGTGCTGATGTCAGCAATAGCTCTGCTGCATTATTGATTTCAGAGCAATTAATCCTCTTTCACAGTTGTCTAATTGAGTCAGGTGGAAAAAAAAATGCAGTTTTGGAGGGCTGCTAAACAATTCAACAACCTTTTGTAGAAAACATAAAAATGTATGTGTCTGAGGTCAAACTATGGCTTCAAGCCCAATTCCACAGTTCCTGACACTGAGATTAGTGCAGCTGGTCAGAGAACGGTGCTGATAAACAAGGGTGTGGGTTTAATCCCTGTGCAGGCCATTTACTGAAGATTTGAACTCGATCCTTGTGGGTCTCCTCCAACTCAGAATATTCTGTGAATCTGTATGCAAAGAACAACCCTTCTCAAGCTGCTTGTGCTCCTGTCCAAGAGATCCTTAAGAAAAATGAGCTTCAATGCTCCCAGAGATCCTTAGGAAAACAAGCTGCAATGCTCACCCCTGTGACCCTCTATTCCTACTCAGAACACAGAGTCTCCTCTGCCACTGACAGGCAACAAGCTTTGGAAGAATAAACTATTACTTGCTTTTATGGCACTCTTGAGGATGTGTTTTAGAGACCACTTTATAAACTCCAAATCCTTGATCCCAAATCTCATTGTGGAGGGCGAGCAGCTCCCGGGTGCTTGGCAGCCATGGGAAGGTGGCAGCCCCTCATCTCAGGGAAAGGAGCCCAGCCAGGAGTTCTGCATCTCCTCAAGCACAGGGAAGGTGAGGGCTGCAAGTGTCATTAGCTCCTCTTAGTCATCTGTTTAATTGCCCGAACAAAGCTTGTTTTCAGCCCCTTGCTGCTGCAGAACATCGTGTCTAGACAGCAGGTGAGGAGTGCTTTTTTGGCCAGTGTTTTGCCTCCCCGTTCCCAGATGCTGAGGGCCAGGAGAGAAGCTCTTCCAGCAGGGTGGTTCATGCTGGGCATTGGAGAAAACCACTCCTCATGTGTTCTGTGTGGTCAGCAGGATGATGTCTTGCCTCCACATCTCTAATGTGGGCCCCAGAGCTGCTGTGCAGCCTGAGCCAAGCCCAGGCTTGGCAAACAGGCAAACCCCACTAAAAGTGGACACAAACGGACTGTGGTCCATTTGTCCTTCACTTCTGTGAGAGGGAGGTGGCTCTGGGTGACAACACCTCAAGCTGCAATGCTCTGGAAGCAGACAAGTCACTGTGGGATGCTTGCTGATACCTGGCCAGGATCCCTGAGGGAGCAAAAGGGAATGAAGAGCAAACAGTGTCCAGCAAAGCCAGAGTGCACATCAGAGGCAAATCTGCCATCCAGCCTGGCCAAATTCTGACCACTCCAACCTGGCTTCCTCATCCATGCTCCCAACTACCAGCAATAACCATTAATGTTTCTCTAGGACAATGTTTAGGACACTGATCCCCAAGGAACAGGATAAGATCAGGTTAGCATGGGACCAAGCTCCTGACAGACAGAAGAGATTTTCTGAGGCTCCTATATTCACCCTATTTAGAAACTATTCTGGTTTGCTTGTTTTGTTGCTTTTTTTCTTTTTTTTTTTCCCTGACCCATTGAATCCCCTTGATTCTTCTAATTTGTTGTGTTTCCAACACTAAAGGATTCTGTCTTTGCCATACGAGTCAGGGCATTAGGAATGTTGTTTATAAGGTTATTGGCAGGTAGCTGCCAGACTTACTTTACAGTTTGAGTGACTGGGGGCTTCAAAAGCAGGATTTATTGAACACCAGCCTGATCCTAACTTCAGGTACACCTCTACAGCCCCTACAGAATGCACACAGGAGGCCAAGCTCAGACTGTAACAACCAGGAAATCATGAATGTTTAAAATCTCCCTCAATCATGCAAATGGATTTGCTGGAAAAAAGCCCCAGACAACCACCTAACAAAACAGACACACACAAGTACGAGATGTCATCTGAGACATACAGGTGGATTCTTACAAATAAGAGAAGTATTCAGCTATTTGAAAATATTCAGAGTGTCTTCTCCAGGACACCCTCACATCGTGACACACTGAGTGCACTCAGCTCTGCAAATCCCACTTGAGGAGCAAAAAGCCATGGAGAGGAGATGTCCTCCAGGTTTCACATGAGTCCTGGGTGTCCAGCAGGAGCAATGAGCAACTCCCCAGGAAGTCTGGCACCCCTCCAGAGCAACCACAGCAGGCAGGCAGGGTTACCATGAGTCATGCACAAAGCCATACTATCCTGTTGGCACATCAGTATTTTGGGGCCTGATTTACAACAAAAGCCGTCCTCTTCCAAATAAACACACCAGAAAAATGCTGAGTTGCCTCCACAACCTCCCTCTCCTCTTTTCAGAAGTTTCTTTTTCTGTCCTTCTGGGCTTTTGGCACCTGTACCCCATCCTTAGGAATCCTTAATTTTCAAAAGCATTAATGATTAATGCTCACAACTGCCCCTAACAATTAGTGTCCTTTGGTTGTGTGAGTCAGTCTCAGTGTCAGTAACAACCTTTGGACCACGCTGACAAGACTGACGTGCAGATGCCAGCAGGTCTGTGATCTGTCAGGATGTCCAGATGTAACAATGAAAATGGAGTTTGAGTTATGAAAACAGAAATACTAGTGATCCTATCCTCAGCTATTCCTGTTTCTAGCACTCACTCCAAAGAACAAATGCATCTAGGAAACCCATCTGCAGTGGCAAACTGCTGTCTGCCACTAACGCATAATAAGAATGTGTTTTTCCATCACCTGGCACAAACGTAAACCCACAGCCTGTTGTCAGCTCTTCATGAAAGCCTGTTAGCTAAAGGCACTAAATCTGTAGAAACCTTTCCTGGCAGAAGCCTTCAGAGCAATTTGCAGTGCATCTCACTGATGAGGGGAAATGCCCACTGCAAAGTCCTGCTGTATCTTCTCAGTTACTAAGGACCCAGACCAGACAGAATTCACATGGCCCAAATGTAGAAGGGTTCCTTACAGACAAATCCTTTTTTTCTTTTCCCCTCTGGTGCCACTGAACAGGTTGCTATGGTTGGAAATGCAATTTGCTTATCTGTGCAATGCAGTGAGACAAATCAGGGCTTTCATTATATGCTGAATATTTCTCTATTCAAACATGCTCAAGCAGTTTCAACTTCACCTTTCCTTTAAATTAAAAGTTACAGGTTCTGTCTAATGAATCTGTGGGGTTTATGATAGGAGGAAGATGGACAGCCAGCCTTGACACAGGGGATCCATTTCAATAGCTACAGATGTATCAAGAAAGTTAGTGATCACAAAACCCTCTGAATCAAAAATTCATTAGACGATTGCAATAGTTCAAGAACACAAGTGCCCAAAAGCAATCTCTTTTAATGTTTCATAAAGAAATATGAGAGATAAGAAGACTGAACAGCCTGACATTGCTATTAAAGAACTTGATTCTTCAACCCCATGGACTTTTATCAGCACTTGCACAAGCTGTCTTTCATGTGAATTGCTTGCATGATTTATTCACCCTGAGCAGCACCTGCTAGTCACCTAGTCTGAGTGCTAATAAATGTCAGTTAATATTGCAAAATACAGCCCTGCTTTATGAAATGGGAACTGGAGCACACTGACTGAATTTAGTCTAGCTCCTAATTCCTTACCCGATTTCAACAGCTGAAGTCATTGAACAGCCATTAAAAAACCACTCAGGGTATATATTGCCCTGTTATGGCAATATTCCCAGAGGTTTCAACTTGAACAGTGACTCAGGACCTGGCTAACTGAGAGATTTAGCTCAATAATGACTCAGAGCATGAATCTGATTTTAAAGGACTGAATAATCAGAGGAACTACTGAGATCAATAGAATCACCAAGGAATAATAAAAAAAAAAGAGAGAGAGCTGGATAAAACCAGAATTCAAATTAGCTTACAGCAACATTTCAGAAAAATATATTCTTATCAAATAACAGGAATATTTATTATTAATGAAGGTAAAGGTATGCAATCAGGTTATGCCACTGATGGATCAGTGGGATTTGACTGTGCTTATCAGAGTTGTGGCACTTGCATGCTGAGCAGAATTCTGTTCTTTCCTAGGTGTGTGCCTTGAAGGTCATCCACACTGGACCCAGGTAAGCACAAAGAAAAGACCAACATCCCTGCAGGATAATGTCCATGCAGCAAAATCTCTTTTATCCTCACTACCAGGAAATACTTTCTTTTATCAATATTTTTGATCTGTAGACTCCAGTGCAGTAATCCTAAATCTGCTAACAAAATAAGGGGAAAGCTGTGCCCATGGGGCAGGAGCAGCAACTAGGTCTGTGCAACTCTGCTTGTCAGTGACAGCCAAGAAACTCCCATAAGTGAGATAGGAAATAGACCCCAGTGGGTTTGGTGTGCAGAATGCCCAGTGGGGAATTTCCAGAGGAGGCCAAGGAGGTCAGGAAGAGGATCAGAGGGCTGGAGCACCTCTGCTATGGAGGCTGAGGGCTGGGGTTGTTCAGCCTGGAGAAGAGAAGGCTCCAGGCAAAATTTATTGCAGCCTTTCAGTACTTGGAGGAAGCCTGTAAGAAAGATGGGGACAAACTTACAGACAACCAGTTGTGATAGGAAAAAGAGTGATGATTTTAAACTGGAGAAGGGTAGATTAGACATATGAAAGAAGTTTTTTACAATGAGTGTGGTGAAGCTCTGGCACAGGTTGCCCAGAGAGGTGGAGGATGCCTCAGCTCTGGTCATTTCAAGGTCAGGCTGGACAGGGCTGGGCTTGGTCAGGCATGGGGTGCTCAGTGCCCATGGCATGTTTCCCATCACAGGCACCACCCCCACACACATCAATATTTGCTAATATTACTATTTTTGAATTTATGACTCTCTGAATTTCCTTAGAGAGCCCAAAGTTTGTATCTCTAATGATCACTGGTTTTACTTTAAAACTACAACAATTACAGTCTTCTACAAAGAATTTTAATTGGATAGTCGATTAAATACCAAATGAGGTTGACTGTTCATAGTGGCAATGAATTCCAGATATTTAAAATTCTTTAAAAATCTCATAGTCTTGATTTGAGCTTTCTATTCCATATTGTACCTTGTTTCTCTTGGCTGTACATTGGTTCTGTTTTTTTTTTTCAATTTTTAAGTTTCAGCCAACAAAAACTCTATCCATAAGCCAGCATATAAAATTTCTGAAAAAATATCCCAAAATACACAGAAATGTGCATATAAACACACAAAGGGCCATGCAGTAACAGTGACAAGAAATTGCCTGTATAATTGGAATTAAAACTGGTAGGAGTAAAACTTATTAAAAATCAATATCATAGAAAGGCAATTAAGAATTTTAAGGGAAAAAACCCTGATTAATTAACTGCAATTTATAAGTATTACTTTGAATTGCATTGTACAGAACAGGCTCAAATTACCAATTATCCCTGCCTGCTTTGTTCAAAGATCATGAATGTGCATTTTAATTTACGCTGGAGAAAGCCAAATATGCTGAGAACCTGCATGCAGAATTTTGCAGAAATCACTGGGGATAAGGGTGAACTCCCCCATTACCATATAAATGACATGCACAGACTTAGAAATGACATACAGTGGATCCAGCTTGTATTGTTCCTTCAGATGTAGCAGGAAAATACCGGAAATTAAAATACAGCTTATAACCTGCCAGACAATAAACGTAACCCATACTGCACAAATCCCCATCTACCCAAGATAATTTTGTCTGCTGTTTTTTGCTGATTAAGGGTGGCTTTGGAAAGAAATTCACCCTCCTTTCCCCTCTTTATCTGTTGCACTTACTGGCAGGATGGAGATGGCTCCATTTTTATCTACCCAACAGATCACAATACCTAACGTAGCATAATCTTAATTTCCAAGGTCATCATAGCCTGCGCTACCCTTAAAAAACTTCCTATCTAGTATTGAGGACAATTCCCACGTTAAACAACAACACAACAAAAATAAAAAAGACTGATTATAGCAGCTCCTTTTCCACCAGCATATTTTAACCTTGCCATCCATGACATTAGCAGTGCTGCTGTGTTGAGGCCATGGCTGAGGGATATTTTACCATTCCCTGCAGTGGTATGGAGGCTGGCTCTGGTTTTGTGGGGTGTTTGTTGTGGTACAGCCAGGCCACAGCAAGCTGGCGAGAACTTTCCCACTGCCATTCTATGAATTCTGATGGCAAACACTATGAAATTGCAAAGAAAATGTTCCTGTCCTTGCTGAGTAGGACCAGAAATGGTGATCTGTACCCTTTGTCATTTATTACTTATCACTAAAGCCCAGTTTTCAAAGTCAGGTTATTCTTGGAATATTTGGATGTGGGTGATACTCAGAGTTGCCAATTTTAATACATATATTGTTCTTTCTTTCTAAGACTTCCTTGGCTGCCTTTCATCTTTTCTTGGTAACTTTCCTCCTGGAAAGCCCAGCAGCTCTGGGCTGGCTGAACACCTTCCTGCTGATGCCACAGGCAGTGCCCAAGGAGGGTGCTCAGCCCTGCTCCTGCAGGCACAAACACTCCAGTGTGGGAGGGCTCGGTCAGGGAGGGAGGGAGGGAGGCTGTGACTTGCTCTTCAGGCTGCTTCCAAGTGATATTTCCCTGTCATTCCCTCCAGTCCCTAAAGACTATGTGCTCCAGCCTGCAGCTATAAATCCCAATTACGTTGTTGGCATGTTGGGTGGAAGGTTTCATCTTCATCAGGCTTAGCAGGATTCCACCAGGTTATGAAAATATTCAAAGCATGGTTACACCATGATTACAAAAAGTTTAATTTATTTTTTTTAATTTTTTTTTTTTAGTGTGAAGAACTTTTCTTTATGGAATGCTAATAGGATATCTCGTTTCCCTTATGCAGATTTATTTTTCTCAGACTGAAAATGGGACTGTGATACACTGCTACAAACACAACCACCTGGCTGAAATAATTGCCTGTAAGCTACATTTCTGTGCCTCTTGTACTCAGATGGTTTAATGTGGTTTTAAGTTCAAATTCATAACTGGTATAAATAGTAATACATACTTACTAATGATCTAGTTCTTATTTTATAATTTTTTTGTAAAATGTATAAAAAAATGTAACTGTCAGGTTTGTCCACTAAGGACTGATGAGTTTGAAGTAGCCAAATCCACTCCTTTGATTTCTGTGAATGCATTCATGGTTAATTGTTTTCTTTTTTCTTGAAATTAAAAATAGACATTTGCTTAGGAAAACTCTGCAGCCAAGCAACAATTTTATGCTTTCGTTCCTTTTCCAAGTGGTCAGCAAAGAACAGAGTCCTTCCACTAAGTTAAATTAAAAGCTTGAAAAGAAGTAAAGTCAGAGTGGAGAATCTCCATCTTTAGGCACAATTTAGATGTTGTGTAGAAGGCAAAGGGCTGTTTCCCCTCTAAATCCTATCTCAGCTGGCCTTTCAAATGTGTGTTTTCTCCTACAGGAAAAGGTCAGGTCAAACATGGGACAGGGCAGGTCCGGAACCATCCCTGGATGTCCCAGGAAAGTTGTTTTGCTGGAACCAAAGCCAAATTCCTTGTGATCTGGTGTTTACTGTACTCAGTGGACTTGCATTTGCAATTTCTATGAAACCCAAGCAAATAATTCATGCAGGTGAGCATCAATTCTGGGAGGGAACAGAAGGTTGGCTGGTTGCTCAGTCAGGGACAAGCCTGGGCTTCAAGCAACATCCATCATGTTGCTGCCTTCTTCCTCTCCCAGGGAAAGAAGCTCGGCAGGGCTGGATTCTGAAGTCTCAATGGGATAAAAGAAAAAAACCTCTTGGCTTCTCCACACTTCCTGCAGCTTCTTCCAGCTGCAGTGCCATTCTGCAGTGCTGAGCTCCAAGATCTGCTCGTTAAGGATAAACTTGGACCTCAGTAACTGGGAGATCCTGTACTACAGCCCTTCCCAATGGCAGCTCAGTTGCTGTTGTTAGGACTGCACTTCTCTCGTGCTGGTCACACCTCTCACCTGGCGCTGCAGCCAGAACACAGCCAGAATAACTTCACTAAAAGTTCCTATTTCCAAAGCTATCATTTCTCCTTTTGAGGTTTGTTATCCCATCTTGAATAGTTTTAAATCTCACAAAAGCACTGAAATGCTCCTGATGCAAGCCCAGATTTCCTGGTTCACTACTTGTCAGGTCAGCATCCAGTTCAAATTACTCTCACTTGCAAGGTCAAAATCAGACGCCCAAAATTCATAGGCAAGCTCTTAAATAAGAGGTGTCCCATAAACAGCCTTGTGGGTTTTTTTCCCAAACCAAATAATATTTTAGCTGGGTCATTCCCCAGAGAGAGTTTTTAAAAGGATCCTGAGTGGGCAGAAGTGAGCTGCTTCTTTGTCCCAGTGTGTTGAGCCATATGAGCAGGGTGACAGCTCCTCCCACCATGGCTCAGGGCCTGGTGTTTATCAGCAGTGCTCACAAGCCAGATTCACAGCTCCACTGACTCTGCTGAAATGGGGAAACTCACAGGGAAAGAAATCCCCAAATCCACTCCCTGCTCCACAGAGCCAGACAACAATCACCTCAACCCCCTACACCTCCTGACCCCCCCATCCCACCACCGTTCATCCTCGATACTGCTGAGATATCCACAGTTACAGCGGGAAAAGGAATGAGAAGCACAAAAGGATTCTAAAACACCAACATTTAGCTGGAAAATTATTTATCCAATGCATCATCACACACAATATGATGTGGGCAAGGAGTGCCTTCCCACACACAGCCCTTTGGGCAATTCACAGGGTGTTGGGGGAGAAGGGTAGAGAGGAGGCAGAGTTCAAAACCAAAATCATTTCAAAGCACCATAACTGATCCTTTCCCTCCTCATGGACTTATGCAACTTTGTGCTGTGCCTCCGAGGGGCAGCACAGCCTCAGCTATTGCATCTGAAATCCATCAGCTGCTGGGGATACAGCTCTTGCCTCCTGTCCTATTCTCACCATTCCTAGCTTGCAGGTGATACTCCAAAATCATACATGACAATTTAAGGGTTAGGATGGGTCAGTTCTATAATCAAGTGAAGTTTAATTTTTTAAGTGAGGTGTTGAATCTTTTAAGTTATGTCCATGCCTACAGTCTGAGGCAAAGACTGGAAAATCAAAATAAATGCGATAAATATAATGATCTCCAGATAATTCCCTTCAAGTAAGATTTATTTTGATGCCTGTTTTCAGACTGTTGCCTTCAATTTTAAAAGCACAACAGCATGAAAACATAATGCTTTGGTTTTAGGAGCTGGTTTTTTCAGGTCTATTTCTTACCAGTTTCTCAAATCTTTAATCTAGCCATGGTGAAAGCCTCCTTTAAGGAATTGCTTTTGATCCAGTCTTATGCAGAAACTACTGATGGCTATTTTTTTTTTCTCCTGCTATTGTTGTTAAATCAAATACAAGACAATGACTCAACTTTGAGCAAAAAGCAAAACTAATGTAGGAGGCAAATGCTTATGAGTCATTTGTGTAAAAAGGGAAGAGCTGAAGTGATTTGCTCCTTTTTTTCTGAGATTTGAAAGGCAGGTAAGAGTCCATCAGTCCCTTTAGGATGCAGAACAGTCTGACAGAGCTGGGGCAGCTTTAACAACAGGCATTTGCCTTCTGCTCACAGGGTGCCCCGCGGGTTGGAAAGGTTCTTATTCCTGTGAAAATCACTAGGGACCAGCCCAGCCCTCTGACTCGCACAGACACATCTCTCCAGCTGTGCGTCCCTCAGATCCTGTGACCAAAACTGAAGGGCACCTGCCGGGGGTCTGTGCTGGAGGTGAGACGAGGGATGTGCTGAAAACAGCCAGATCTGGGTTTTCACGCAATGCTCTGCACTTTATTTGGTTTCTAAGGACTAAGGTGAAACTCTCACTTCAGTTTGGCGTCCTAATTTCTCTCATCTCATCTAAAACCAGGTCAATAATTGTGCCTCAGTTTGCCTGTTTCTAAAAAGATGGTAATAATTCCTGTTCTACCAGGACATTCTGTGAAGTTTTATTAATTGATGCTTGCAAAAGGCATTAAGATCAGGACAGAATAATTGCCTCAGTGGAGGTCATAATTAGACTTGTACCAAGAGATACATCTGAGCGTCATCTGTGATGGTCACTTAATCTTTTCCCTGCACTTTAGCTACAAGCGTGGGGGTGCTGAGGGGGGGGGAGCTGTTCTTAAATACAGAGGCAGCCACTGTACTTAGCATGAATTCCAGCCCTTTATAAACCCAAACAGGCCTAAGCAAGGGACATCGTGCACAGATCAGGGAAAGGTTTATGCTGCAGGGAAGATAAGAAACAGACCTTGCAGTGGAGCAGGACAGAGCTGTCTGAAGGGAAAGCCAGCAGCAATCCCTGCCTTGGGAGGAGAGGCTGGCCCAGCTCCCCTTGGCTGAGGGTCAGCTCAGGGGTTAGCACTAATCTGATCAAAAAGGGGATTGTGAAAAGCTCATCCGACTCAGACTGTGAAATCATGCTCTGGAATCCTAATAATTTCTACAGCAACCAGTTGTCACACCATGAGGAACTACTAGCTGGAGTTGGGGGGCAGGGGGAGAAAGATGACACACTTTTGTGAATCCCAAATCCTGCTGTAGGCAGAACTTCCATTTAAAAAAAATTACATTTCCATATAGTCTGTTCTAAAAAGTACTTTGTGAAACATTAAGGCTCATGTTTCCAAACGTTATAGAACTGGGAAGTATCCCAGGACTATCACAAGAATCTGAAAAAAATCAAAATTCATGCAGAAACTTTGGAGATGATTTCAAGAAGACATGCAACAGAATGATAGATTTTTGTACTCAAAATAGCTTATAAATGACATCATTTTAAAAAGAGAACTTTTCCCCCATTCTTTTCTGCACTCTGTTCACTTTTCCACTGAATATTTTATGCAAGAGCATTTTGAATTAAAATTCAAGTCAAAACCCCCACAAACACACCACCAAAAACCCAACCACAGAGGCTAATCAAAAGCAAAATAGGATTTCATCTCACATTGCTCCTTTCCATTCAGGATTGCATTTGCATACTATATTTTTTCCAGCAAATCATGCAGATTTCTGGCTGTTGGCAGCTCTCCTCTCGAATCCTGATGGAGAGAGGAGCTGCTCCAGCTCTCCATAGTTTTACCACATGGTGGCAATGTAACCTCCACCTTCCTGCTCAGGAGGTGAGTTGTCTCTGATTTCCTCCTTCATTACTTCTTATTCACTCTAATTATCATATTTGTAGGTGGCAATTACAGTCTTCTGAGCTTCTGCTTTCCATTTCCTCAATAAATTTAATAGAGGCATGTTGGGTTTATTTTTCAAATAAACTCTGCAACATTTCTAAGGACATTAACCCTGTAATAGAAGAGTTTTTCTTCCAGTTAATGCAATATTGCATGTTTCTCTGATCTCTAATGAAGTTTTGATGACTATTCTGGGCCTGTTCCCTTTTGCCAACAAACATTCATGTGCCCTTCAGCATTAACCCTTTGCCTTCACAGTTGCTTTCAAGCAACTGTGTTGCTTTTGTTGCCTCATTGGAATTGAGAAAAGCAAAGTCTCAAATTATTTAAAAGCAGCTTAAAAAGAATGCATGAAACACAAAAAAAGAAAAACTAGGAACATGTTCGAAAGAATAACAACAACAGAAAACAGTAAAATATTCAGCCTGGAAAGGAATTAAAGGTGCAGAAGAAAAGGTGATCCATGAGAAAACATGCTTTTAAAATCACACTAAGGAGTAAACTTGTAGTCTTCATTTTAAATGACTGCGATACTGAGAAAATGAAAAAACAATATCTATTTGCTACTGCTTTTAAAATCAGTATGCACTAAAAGTCTACATCTAAACTACAATGCAAACATTTTTTCCTGCACTTTTGAATAGTGAGGATACTTCTCATATATAAATACAATATATAACTATACCAGCTCTCAGAAGAAAGGTTTTATTCTCTGGTTCACAGGCCAGGCACCACAGATTTAAGGTTTAATCGATGATAGCCAAGAATACAACACTAAATAAATCAGTGAAAACACTCAAAAGATCTTGAAGCAAAATTCAGAGAATTTTAAGGAATATGCACATTTGTTAGAGGTATCAGCTTCTGCTTAACTGTATAATTCTGATCTGGATTTAATACATAAATCAGGGCATTGCACATACTGAATGAGATTGCAATTGTGAATTTTACATCTAAATTTCTGCCAAATTTGTCTGACTATGGGGAATATTTCTCAGCTGAGAGTTTGAAATTCAAATGATCTGCCCAACAGAGTATTTGCAGTGGTCATCCTCTGCTGTATAATAGGTACCAGGTGAGATGAGGAGTAAGTAATTTCTTGGTGTAGCTTATATCCATATGGCCAGTACAGTTTCAAAGCCATCTAGGACACCTCAGTACATCACAGGAAATTCTATGAATAAAAACACAGAGCACTTGATAGTTTGCTTTGGTACTATATGATACTTCCACTCTCATTAAAATCTGAAAAATACTTTAGAAGTGAAAAGACATCCCTTCAAAACCCACAGTTAAGGAACTTGTTAAGAAGTATTTTAAATAACTATAAATAAAACACAGTATTTAGCTTCTGGCAGCATTTTGTGTTCCTGTGCTGTTTGCTGCGACTGAATGCAATAGAATAACTTTTACCAGGGCAGAGTGACATGCAAGAACTTCTATGGTCTTAAAACTTCTCTTGGTTGGAGAACAGAGCACAGAAGATTTTCAGTCATTAAAAACAAAACTAAAAATTAAAACAAACAAGGTATTCTAATCATGATTTTCTGGTATGCAAACAGTATCACAAACTGGCTGAGAGAGGGTTCATTCAGCACCACAATGACACAGGCAAACACAGGAATGACCATGATCCCTTTAGAAGAAAAGAACTGGGAAGAATGGCAGCAAATCCAGCTCTACAGGGCTCAGCTGTGCTGTGGAGATGGTTCTCAAAGTAAGAAACTCTTGTTTCCAATGGAAAGAGAGGAAAGCAGCAAAGAGGCCCCCAAACACAGAAGTGGTTGGGGCTGTTCTTGCGGGAGGCTGTGGTGCTGAGCACATATCTCAACACGGGATTATTTTGGTCTTACCCCCCTGCACTGTCTGGCTCTGCCTTGGTGGGCCATGAAACCTGGCTCAGAATGTATCCCTGCACCTCCAGACTCCGAGAAATCCTGGGGGATGTGGGGAACCGGAGAATGGTGCAGGTCTGAGCAGTGCCTGCTGCTGTTTGCCATGGATTTGGAGGAAAACACCTCCTAGATGTTACTGCCTTGCTTGGTCTCTGCAGTCCTCATCCCAGGAGAGGACTGAAGGTTTCTGCCATCCTTCTGGATTTGGTCCCTGCTGTCCCACACTGGCTGCTGTGCACCAGGCACCTGGTGTCCCCAGCCTGGCCACACAGCAGCCAATTCATCCCTGACCACTTACATTTTACTGCTTAACCCATCCAAAAGCTTTAGGATCATCTTTGAAACCTGCCATTCCCCCCCCACTTTTCTAATTACTGTTAACTCCGTGGCATAGTTTCCGCTTGGACCTGTACTTGTTGAAGACTGGAAAGCAGCTGGTGCAGAAGCTGCACCATATGGTAGTTACTTATAGCAATGTAAACTAATTGAGTGTTGAGGGTGATGTAATCCCTGGATGTTTTATCTTTCAAGAACTGCTGCTGTGTCAACTGATAGCTTTAAAGATCTGCTCTAGCCCTTCAGTTCTGCTGACACAGAGCAGACCCCAGCCAGAGTCAGCTCCATGCCCTGGTTGGTGTCAACACTGCAGTCACCACTGCGCTTCTTTGGTACAATTTGAAAAATACCCTGCAGTGTATTTTTCAAGATGTACCCACATCCCTCATGTCTTCAAGGTCTGAGGCCCCGTGGAGAGCTGGTAGCTGGGCACACTGCTGGAATAAACAGCCTTGTTTTCCCAGAACCAGGATGTGACATGCTGGTCATCATCCCTCACACAGTGCCAGGCACAGGCAGCACGGACAGGAACATGAAAGGGTGTTTTTATTTACAAAGATTTAACCTCTTGCTTATTTCACATACAAAGACTGGATCTCTGCTGGAGGAAGCTGTGGACTTGAGCTCTGTGGGGGCCTTCCAGGTCCCCAGCCAGCCCTCAGCAGTGATGCACCCCTTGCATTTCACATCATTACTCCTCTGCTCTTCCAGCCACAGATCCCCTCTGACCTCTGATTGCTTCCAGAGGGCATTGGGATTTGGAGCTGTGTATTTTAAACTGTATTTCAATTTGGTTCTTTGTCTTTTTCTTTTTTTTCCCCTTCAAATCAGGGAAGCTGATGTTAACAAATTATAAGATGACTTGTGTCATAATCTTGGATATTGTTTTGATTTCCCTGTTGTTACACAGCAACGGACAGGCCAACTCTCTAGTGAGAATCACATATCTCAGCAGAATTTTCATCCCTTTCATGTACTTTCTCTTGTTCTAATTTGGACAGAGTACATTCATTTTTGCTTTTTTTATTTCTTACAGCAGATAGTCTTTATTCAGGCCAGGGAGCAGTGAGACAAATAGGAAAGCTACTTAAACAGCCTGTAGCTTTTTTACTAGGCCCTTAATTTCCACAAGCAAGGCTGCACCAAGAAAAAAAAACTACAGGAAATTACTTTTTAGGTCAAATTGATGGAATCATATACTAACATAAAATTTCTATGACTATCTTTCAATTTTTTTTGTTCTTTCTGTAATCACTTCTTGATAGCAGAACTTTAAAAACACTAGGCTTGCTTGCTTGCTTGCTTTCTCTCTCTCTTTCTCTCTTTCCCTCTTTCTTTCTACATGTTTTTCAAATAAAAGTTCATGGACATCCTCAGAAGAAGAAAATGAAAATTTTCCTCAGGGAAATAACGAGGCACATATTAAATTTATCACGATAAAGAGCTCCATTCCCTACAACTATCATGTACAAGCAGTTTATGTGTATTTACCCTGCTGTATATAAAAACAGGCATTCTTTGTAATCTCAGAGCCAAAATGTGTAACTGCAAAGATATCAGAAAAAGACATCAAAACTATACATAAGATCATAAAAATTTAGCTCTAGAAGAAGCTCAAAAAGTCCTAATCCCCTCCCTGCACTGAAATAGGATTGATGCTAATCTCAACAACCCATGACAAAAATCTGTTTAATTCACTCTTAAAAATCCCCCAGGACACAGATCCCTGAAGTATCCTTGGGAAACATGCCCTAACAGCTGTATTTCCACCCTGTAATACTGTACATCATTTTTGTACAAATTAATTCAATTCTTTTAACTTCTTACAACATTCAATAGCCTGGAAGACTCTTACAGGCGTCACAGCCCAATTCTACCAACATAGAAATGATGCATCTTTGTTTTGTTTTACATGCATTACATTTTGCATTTTGTTTTACATGCAGTGAACCTGACCACCTAAATACAATTTTTTTTTGTGTTATCAAAACCACTATCAAACCACAGAAATGACTCTGTGAAGGAAAAGCATGGCTTTTAAATTTGAAAATAGTCTCCAACACACCACTCTTTATTTTTTGGGAATAATAGTGTTTTAAGATATTTCCTTTAAAACCCTGATAGTAGACATAAAGCATGAATATTACAGCAAGACCCTCTCACTCAGCATCCTGATGCAGATCCAGGGCACCGCGACCAGCTTCCATGGAATTATTCCAGACTTCAACTTAGCATGGCAGAGGTCAAAATCTGTTCTGCAATATCTAAAGTGCTGATATACTAATTAGTTATTAAAAATACCAGCATAATCAGAAAACGAGGACACAGCTCTCCAATAGGCAATTTAACCCAAGGCCACTGTAACAAATTGGTGCAGAGAAACAGAACTTATGTGCAAGCAGAAAAGCACAACAGCTCTGTTATGAAACTCACAATACACCATTTTTTTGGAAATATCTGACTCCAGTGATACAACAACTATTTTGTGACACCTACCAAGGCTTCAGGGCAAACAAAACCAACTTCACTCACTGAACACCACTAAAGGTACTGGCAGCTGCTGGCTGAGCTGCGACATGAAGATGAACAACTGGCTGCCTTCCACTGCCCCAAGGAGATCACTGACCACAGTAAATAACATCCTCTTTTCATTCCAAAAGCCATCCTGATGCCTGAATGATGGTGATCCAAAAATTAGAGGATGACAGGTGTTGGTTTTGGCTGGCATCCTCCTTCCAAACAACCTTCTGCAGAAAAGGAAGGTTAAGGACTGGGCTAGAGCTGGCAGGGTTTCTCTTGGTGCGGTGCTGGATTTTGAAGCCAGTCCAGATAACAGCACATTTTAAAGTTTTCAGGAGCTTGCTGATTTCTAGGCAGGCATTCACAACGTGCACTGTAAATGGTTCAATTCTCCCTGATCTTTGCCAGCTGAGAAGGGCCAGAAGCCTATTCTTGGTGATGCAATCTGTAATGGGAGCTTCCTTGGGACAGGGGAACCTCCATCAAAGCCAGGAGATGATGGAACTTCTACAGAACCTGTCATGACATCATCTGGTGAAATTTAAGACTCTTTTCCTCTGCTTTAACATGCATAAGGCAAAACAACATTATATCTAGCTCATCTTCCTTGCAACAGAATTTTATTGTAGAAATATCCACTTCAAACACATGGCTGAGGTCGAGAGCTGCTCTTCATCCTTTGACTGCAACTAAACTGGGCAGATTTTATGCACATTTGGTATAAATCAGTGTGCACATATAACAGTGCACAAAAATCTAGTTCACCTTCAATAGGCAGCTAAATAATGGCTAACTGAGGCTTGGATGGCCCCAGGTGCTGCACAGCATCTGCAGGTACTGAATGGGCAATGCTGAATGACATCCGAAATGCAAAACAGAGGAAAACTTCCCATTTTTGTATGGAGACAATGTCACTGAAGCACCACACTGCTTTTGCTACCTCACCTGAGCAAGCACACAAATGAGGGAACAAATTCCATGCAGCTTCCCCCAAAAACCCTGAAAAATATCAGCATGTACTTGAAAGCAAACTAATGGTTTTTAAACTTGCATTCCTGACACTATCTGGTGTCATTTCCCAGTTCCAAATGTTTCCCAAATTCCCTTTACCCCACAGCAGCTGTGTAGAACTGCAAATTTACCTATGTCCATGGGATGTTTTCTTTGTGACAGAAAATTTGAAAAGTCTTAAAGTAAAATCTGTACTCTCTGTCCCAATGATTCTTCACATATCTTGTCAAAATGGAATAATTTGTAGTCCATTAACGCTGGTTTCTTTCACTGTCTGCAGCAATGGCTTTTGTATGGCAAGAGATTTATTTATCCAGAGATTCTTAAAAAATGCAGTGATGAGTCAGTCTAATTCTTCATCTTATTCTCCCCCACCAGGTCTTGGAGCTTCTAGTTACTGGGAAAGGTTAGCCCTGTCTGTGAAATATGAGGATATGTCATCTCCTTCTCTGGTGGCACTACACAGGAACTTTAGCACATACTTGCTTTCAGGCTAATTACGAATGTTCCTTTTCACATTCAGGCATAATATGATCATCAAAGTTGCTGTTTCCAAGCAGAAGTTCAGCTTTCTCATGTTATACAATGAAAAATTGAGCACACATACGAATTAGGTAAGGCACTGCTTCAGCAGACTTACTGACTGGTTTCCCAGTACCAAGATCACTTCCAGAGACTCAGAATTAATATTTCTAAACATAAGATGTATGTCTACTTCCCTTGCTTGAAATGCTATAGGCATAAAAGACACTGCTCAAAATAACTGATATTTGATTTGGCAGCTCCTGCCAGGCGCTGCACTTCCGAGACCAGTCACACATGTTCTAAATATACCCTCTGATATTTTTTGTGAGATGCTGATTAAATTATGGAAAAGATTTTTCTTTATTACTGTGTTCCCTCTCCTCTCTTTATAAAGTGTACAAAAGGAACAGAAGCACTATTAGCATGAATCAGCCAGTGGCTTTGGATGTGTAGTTCCCATAAGCTCAGGGAGAGTTTCAGGGAAATGTATGTGAGGGGAAATTGGGAGCCTTTCCTAGGTACGGCAGCAAAAAATTCTGCAGTTTCATTGTCTTAATGACGATGACACCCTGGCCTCTCCCACCAGGTGTCACTGCGAAGTCACACAAGAAGATCTGTCGGTGATCACGCAAGACGCAGACAAAATGAAGATTAATAAGGCAGAAGAGTCATCTCTGAAAAAGAGTCATTTTCCCCCTCCTCCTCCTGGTTTCTAGCCAAAAAAGAAACACAGCAGCACCACTGTGCGTTAAGCTCAACAAAGCAGAGTATCAGTTTTAAAGGATGACTGTGTAAAGCTTGTACTACTCAAGAGATTTAAATGTGCGTTGTGGGAGCTGGGGCTTGGCTGCCTGGAGGGGTTCCCTCTTGGTGTCTGAGGATTAGGTGACATCCAGATGAGATGTCCCAACCGTGGTGTCAGGACAAAGTCTGGAACAGGGATTCGCAATTTGAGATGACCTTGAGATTTAGAGACTTCCAAATTCAGAGAGTATCTCTGATCCTCTGATCCTCTGACAGTGACACGAGATAAGGGAGTAACTCACAAGCAATTCTTATTTTTAAACTCAGTTCTTACTTTTAAACTCACATGCTATTCTTACCAAAGTCCCTAATAACCACAGATGCGTCCCACAGAGCAAGCCGCAAAATTGTTCCTCCATTTTTCTAGTTTCTACTCTAAAATGAGGACACATGCAGCAAACTCCTCACGTCACACTTTATGCATGGCATAGGACCATCTATAGGTGAAAATCCTTCCTTCCCCTCCCAGCAGCGACAGAAGCACACACCACTGTGTCCCATCTTTGATTTCCAAGCATGCACTTAGAGCATAACACCAGAAGTTATGCAGCTTTATCTGTGAACACAGACTTGCTCAAAGGAGACCACACCAGGACCCTGTCCTGCTAAAGGGCCCCTGACTTAGCCTGCCGGGCTGCTCCTGGTCTGGCAGCAACATTCCAGTATGGAGGGAAGTCCTCCTGCCCCATTCCCCAGGATTCAGCATCACATAGTCCCAAAATCAACAAACTTCCAAGCTGCAACACAGGGACTTCTCAACCTACTTTTGTCACTTAACAGAATCATGGAGGTGACCTCCATCAGAGCGCCTTGCTGCCACCCTTCCTCACAACAGCTGAACAGCCTTTCCAAGTGCTTGATAGCAAATTAAGACACTTTAATTACACCATGACAGAATTAACTTCTGTGGAAGAGTGCTCTAAAAAAAGCATACAAATGAAATTAATTTTACCTGCAATTTACTTTTTAAATGCACTTTATTTTTAAGATATTACTACTTATATACAGAACATATATAAATACTCTTATCTTATTGCTTTGGAAGTCCTTTTTGCTACACCAGCACTTGCTTTAAAATTATCTGTAAGACTTATTGTTGCTAATACATATTCTCAAACCAACAATGATCATAGAGCAAACTGAAATAAAACCCACTCTTTGCTGCTGATATGCATTTAAATGTGTAGCTGATTTCAGCAGCAGAACTTTAAACTCTGTTTTATAGGATATCACTCGATTTTAGTGCAAGCATCTATCAGGCACAGCTCTGAAAAATTTTGAGTCAGTCTATGAAAACACTGTCAGTGCTTATTTTAGTAATAAACCGCATGCTTAATCTATGCTTTCATGTTACAGTAATCTATGTATCAATCTATAACCTTCCAGCTAAATGCACTAAGTAGATTAAGCTCCGATTGATTTGAAATGTTTTTCACTATATTATCAAAAGTCTACAGATCAGCGTAAATACCTCGAAGAAATTTTTTCTCCTTTGGCAGATTTACAAAAGCAGAGCTTAACTTGAATTGGAATGAACTTCTGCATTTTTCCAGGGCAAAAAGCCTGTCAAATTTACTCCAGATCTGCTGTGCTTCTGGGCTTAGGAAAAACCTGTGATTAATAGTGCAGCACATCTATCCTGGCCTGACAAGAACGATGACATTGTGAAGAGAAGTGTCCCCCCGGGCCTGCCACACATGTGAAGTGTCAGGAGTCACCCCAAAGGCTGGCACTGCTGGGTTGCCATCTGCAGAGCTCACTGTGCAAACAGCTCTCAGAGAGGGGAGCGGGGGATTGCTGCTGGTGTGCTCTTGCTACGTAGATAAAAGTCGTTAAAAGTCATCTTCCCCAAATAGGAAGCACCGAGTTTTATGTTCCATGCTGCGCTTAGGGAAAGTGAGAAGCAGGTTGTGAGCTGCCGCAGTAACCCAGCGAGGAGGCTCTGCTGTCGCTGCCAGGGGTCACGGAACTCCAGCAACAAAAAGAGCATGGGAAGGAAGAGGAGTGTGCTGAACTCTCTGTGATCCTGCTTCTCACAGCTCCTTTGCAGACTATCTGCTGGAGCAGGCTGCACAGATGGAGGGAGAGCTCTGCATATGCTCAGCACTCATCCTGGTAGCTCGCTGAGACGGCGGCAGTGCAAACAAACACGGGCCCGAGCATCCCACCCAGCCCGGCTGGGGAGGTGGGGAAGGCACGGCTACAAACCACAGCAGCAACGGGTGAAGGGCAAAAATAGTCTTGAGGTGGCACAGTTCAGTCTCTGCCAAGTTTTCAAGCATTTCCAGCCAGGTAAGTTCAGATTTGGAATGTTGTCCCGCTGAAGAGGTGGCATCCAAGAAAAGGGAAGACTTTGGAAAAACAAAGGTGATGGTGTGTTGGCAGAGTATCCCAGGTTAAAGCTCACTGGCAACCATAAGTGGATTTTCTTGGACCGCACTGGGGAGGTGTCTCTCCTTTCTCAATTGTCCTTAAACATATATCCCCATGGAGTATTCAGCTTCTTCTGGATCCTCCTCCATCCATTCAGGCACGTAGGCAGCTGGTGTCTGAGCACTGCAGATCCAATGACACCATGCTCAATGACAGATCCAATGACAGCTTGTTCAGCACCTGGAACAAGTCCTCAGTCCTGACCCCAGTCCCAGGTTTACCTCCATGAGGACTGCACAAGTAATGACAAGAGAAGGAGCTCAGCTCACACAGTTCAGCTCTGGATTTGATTTCGGATTCCCATTACTTGGGAATGTTGAAATCAGGTTTTCCTGTGGGACTTTCTACATCTTGCTTGTGAAAGAAGAGAATTATTTAGTTCAATATAAACTATATTAGGACATGAAGTGACATTTCCAAATCCTAATTTCTTTCAAACATACTCCCAGTAAACAGCAGGTTCAGTGGTCCTAATCTGCCTCGTGCCTCACAGGTTACAGAACCTGGCCTGGGATAACCAGACTGTAACTGTACTCGATCACACATTCATTTCTTACCCTAGCACATTAACATAAAGTTAACAAGCAAATTCATTATAGAGGGCAAACCTGAAAGTCAATGTCAGCCAAGAAATTGCCTGAGCAATCCTGTAATTGAATAAAAATACGTGTCAGCAAAACAAGTGTCATCCTGGGCTTGCTGGGGTGCTCTGAGTTCACGGGCTTGACAAACTCCTCTCAGTGTGATGCTGTGTGGGAGACTCTGCAAGGAGACCTGATGTACTAAATGATGTTTATCAGCCAAATATGGGTAGTAGTAGGCACATTTGACCTACAGAGTCAAACAGCCTGCCCACAACTTCACCAGCAAATTAATAAATAAATTGAAGGAAAATTAGCATTTTGTTACTTCTTAGCCACTTCTCTGGTTACAAAGAGCTTTCACAGCACAAGGAGGACATTTACTTGCAAATATGCTGTATTACAGTAGAAACACGTATTTAAATATAAAAAATAATAACCCCCTATCAGATTTTTCCCCTGATGTGTTTGATGAGTTTGTTCACTGATTTATGGGATCAGCATCTTTGGGAGAGGCAAACTCATTTATTTTAATTTCCTCATTTCTGAGTCCAAGGGCCATGGTCTAGCTGTGATACAGACCAATTTAAGTAGTGATTCCTATTTTTACACCAATTAACTGCTAATGGCATTTTGTAACCTATTCTATTAAGCCTCAAGAAAACTGAGAGCAGCCAACAGGACACAGTTAATAGATGCATCTGGAAACTTTCTCTCTGTAGAGGTAAGAAAACCTTGGGACTATGCTGGGATCTGTAGGATAAAGCGTGACTTTAGGGGGAAGCTGTGTCACAGGAAAGAGACACTGCCAGGTCCAGAAGTCAGGATCCTTGTGAGAAGGAACTGCTGGCAGCAGCAATATATATATATATATACGTATGTGTATGTGCATTAACATTTTTTATTATGATGTATTCGTTTAAAAGCCTACAACAACCCCCAAAAAAAGAACTGGGGGTGGTGAGGATCCTCTCCTAAGCTAAGGAGCAGTTGATATCACTTTTCGAGCAGCTGCTCACAGACACCTAAATGGCCATTTGCCAGCTGAAAGGATCAAAGAAAAGCAGTGCTCCAGAGATGACCCTCCACCCTGTCAGGCCCATTTTCACCGGAAAGAATCCAATTACTGGGGTCTGCTTTTAGAAATTTTTTTAGGTGGCGAGATCTGGGCAGCTTCCAAGGCTCACCTAGTTCTGTGGGAAACAGCTAATCAAGTAAAATTGTTTCCTCGCTTTTTCCTTTAAGACAGAACCCCTTTCCCTCCCCATTTCTGTCCTTTTCTGTGATTTGAAAACTGGCACTTCCATGAGTGATTGCAGGTGTCATTAAATAATGAAGCAGCTCTGTTCATTAAAGCCCAGTGATTTATTACCTTTGGTTTAAGGGAAAGAAAACAGCCTGAAAACAGAATTCTTACACCATTTTACATTATTTCCAGTCCAGCACATCAGGCAACTGTTAGAATAGCAGGTTTTCAGCTCTATGGTCCACCAGTGCCTGGAAATGCAATGCTGGATGTCTAATTCCAGCAAGATCTGTAATTCTAGACTGCAACTTAAACTCATAACTAACTGCTGGCCTAAATGTTGTGTCCTACCTTCATACAGCCAGTCGCTGAGCCCATTGAAAATAACACCTTCCTTTCCTGTGGAGACCACTCGGATGGCTTGTTTCCCCACATGGGCACAGTAATAGATGTTATTCTCAAAGATAAATATCTGATTTGAAGGGAAAAAAAAAAAGAAAAAAGAAAAAGAGAACAGAATTAAGCAGTGGCTTCAGCATAAAATGTTGCATTTTGCTTTTACAATAATTGGCAGTACAAAATCACACATCACAGTTTTATGGCATCTTTTGTTTAAAAAAAAAATGGATTTCCACAGCTTGCTTCCAATCCTATCAGCTAACAGAAAGATTCTAATTTACAAGAAACTGAAGCCTTGGTGCTTTGATACAAGCCTTATTTCTCTCACTCCTGTCTTCATTTCAGACATTGAACAGTTCAGTTAGAGGGCATGCGATGAAGAATGCCATTGCTCAGGTTTTGAGAGTTGTTAGCGCTATTGCTGTGGAATGCTCCTGTGAATCAGGCTGTTTATTTATGTGTTTAAATGCTGATCAGGAAGTAAAGTTTTATCCAGCCAATAATAAAAATATTGTTCCATGGCATCAGTCTTGATCATGTGGTTAAATTGGTCTCTGTTCCTCCGTCACTGATAGCACATTTCCTGTCCTCTCACCCCAAAGTGAAACATGTCTTACTCTAAGTAGAGTTACAGAATCACAAGCCACTTGGATGTAAAATATCATTAAAGTCTTTAATGTCCAAACTCTTCTATGATTCTAAGGTCACAGAGTCCAAGCATTAACCCAGCACTGCCAAGCCCACCACTAAAGCACGATCCCCAGTGCCACATCTGCATGTCTTTTAAATACCTCTAGACATGGTGACTCCATCACTGCCATGGCATGTTCCCATGCTTGACAACCCTTTGTGTGAAGGAATTGCTCTTAGAATCCAACCTAGACCACCCTGGCACAACTTGAGGCCATTTCCTCTTGTCTTACTGTTTGCCCCTTGGGAAAAGAGACTGATTCTCCCCTCACTCCAGTCTCCTCTCAGGTAATTCTGGACAGTGATGAGGTGCCCCCTGAGCCTCCTTTTCTCCAGGCTGAACAATCCCAACTCCCTCAGCCACTCCTCGTAAGACTGGAGCTCCAGACCCTTCCCCAGCTCTGTTTCCCTTCTCTGGACATGATCCAGCACCTCAAAGTCTTTCTTGTTGTGTAGGGAACTGAACACAGAGTTTGAGGTGCAGCCTCGCCAGTGCCCAGTACAGGGGGACAATCACTGCTCTGGTTCTGCTGGCCACACCATTTCTGATACTGGCCGGGATGTCTTTGGCTTTCTTGGCCACCTGGGCACACCTGGCTCATGCTCAGCTGCTGTTGACCAGCACCCCCAGGTCCTTTCCTGCAGGGCCACTTTCCAGCCACTCTGTCCTCAGCCTGTAGCGCTGCCTGGGGTGGTTATGACCCAAATGCAGGACCTGGCACTTGGCCTTATTGAACCTCACACCACTGGCACTTTCTGTAGATAGGCATCACATTTTGCTGACCTCCAGTCACCGGGGCCCTCCCCAGGTAGGCTGGACTGCTGGTAAATGATGGGAGGTGGCTCAGTGAGCACTCCTGCCAGCTCCCACAGTCCCCTGGCATGGATCCTTTGCAGTCCCACAGACCTGTGTATGTCTAAGAGGTGTGGCAGGTCACTGACCCTTTCACCTCATGGGACCTTTATTCTGCTCGCTATCTCCCTGTCTTTAACCTATTTTTAAACTCTATTCTAACTGAAAAGATGTACTAAACAGGATATCAGTAAGCTATTTAGACTGAAATTCAAACTTAATATAATTTAGTAGACATTTATAGATGGGTTTTTATACACTTGAAGATACTGGAATACATGTTATGTATCCTTACCACCACACTAGAAAGCAATTTCTCACGTTATGGAAAGACAGAATTGAGAAAAATATTTGCTTTCATCTTCTGTTTCACATCCTATTATGGTATATGTTTCACCCAAAGATAAGCTGGAAATATTCCAGAAGAAAGTATAGGTCTTAATTTAATTTTGGCAGGAGTTATAGCAGGTCTGCCTAAAGGTAGGAATTATTACTGAAACTGTAGCTTGCTCTTCTTCCTTTTAAACTAGGAAGAGCCGCCTTCAATGAATAGATTTGGAAAGTAAAAAAAAAAAAAACCAAAAACATTGTGGAAGATACTACATTCTCTTTCCTACCTTTAATTTTAGTAAACAGAGCAGCCAGATAAGGGATTCCAAGTAAAGAATTTTATGTATTAGCTAATCTGCATATGGGGAGGTTGTTGCAGTTTAAATGTGCATAAAAGTTGTGAAGACTAAGCAGAATCAGATACTCAGGGTCCAAATAAATCCAAATCTCTGTGTCTGAGTACTAAATATGCTAAGAGGTGCTTGGGTAAGAGGTCTTCTGTGACAGGCACACGATCAAGTGGATTTACTCAAGTGATGCAACCCTTGCCTTGCCCAGATTCTTCCAGCAAAATAAGGTTTGCAATATTTCGTACTATATTCAATGTTTTATGAGTTTACAGGAAAAATAAAGAAAGTGTATTGACAACCTGTTCCCACCCTTCCCTTTTTAAAGTATTGCAATGTTTCCATCTTCCCTGTTTGGTCTTTCAAAGCTTCACTGCACTCATCAGGCTGTGTGAGGTATCTGGCAGCTGCAGTGGAAAAACAATATAGTGCTCTGACTTCAAACTGTCTCCCATATAATTCAGAGTCAAACTGCAGCACCTCATGGAGATTTAAAAATTATCCTCCTAACTACAGTGCCTTGTACCCTAAAAATGTCAACCATAATCAAGATAAAAGATAACTGAAGCAGCACAAGGAAGATTTCTGTGTAATGTATCTTATAAATTAAGAAAAAGCTTTTGGACTTCTGTTATTCATCAAGAAAGAAATGTCTTTGGATTACCTCACATGCCATGTTAGAAACATATTTGAAGTTATTGTGAAATATCTGCGTAACAATTTTTACTGCTTTGATTTCATGGCATCAATCAGTGCTTTCATTCAAATGATCAATTCTGTCAGCTAATTAGAGGATGAGAAATTTTAGCAAAGAAAAATAATAAAAATATGTACAGACCACTTTTACATTACTTTATGCTATGCTATGCTTTGCATAGCACTCCTAGAGAAATTTAAAATGATGACAGAAGGGATCAAGCTCAGTTTTATGCCTCTCTGTAGAGGAAATAAAGAGCAGAATGCAAATTTCTGGTGTCTCCTCTTTAGGTGTGCATATTTGAGCAAGACTTTAACCCAGACATTCTTGTAATATATGTGCCTTAAAATCCAACACTGAACACAACTACTGGCATGGAAAACCAAGCTGTGCCAAGTCAGCAAGAGCCCTGTGTTGAATACCACGTCCATTTTCATCATAACACATTCAAAGCAGAGGAAAGAAAAGATATTCTGAAAGAAGCAAGAAGAATGGAAACATCCACAGATAGACTGAAGAAACTGGTAACTCTACAGAAAAAAAAATACAAACAAGGAAGAAGTATGTTCTACAAGATAATGGACAGACACAGAATAAAAGGAAAAATGTATTTTCACCTTTTTTTTTTTTTCCTCAAAAACTACAGTCAAACCTAGAATATTTTTCCTAATGAAATCAGAATCAACATATGGAATGTATGGAACTTCTTGCCACTGGATCTAGCTGAAGACCTCTCTTTCTGCCTGATGTTTTAACAGATGCCCAAAAGATTAAACACTTAACAAAAAATAACTGGAACATCTGAGGGGATTAAAATAAAGTTTGGGGTTTTTCAAATGCATTCACTTAATCCCAGGATAATAAAAATCAATGGAGATTTTGCTGTTGGCTTTATGTGGCTCAGGATGCAACTTTCAGCTATAACCCCTTTAGCCTCAGGAATCAGCACACCACTAACTCCTGTGGTCTGGGAAGAAATCTCTGCCCACATGCAACTGGTGTTAGAACTGATTACCACAAACCATTTGACATCCTTGCACAACTGAAGTAAAATTGGAGAAGAGAATATGAGGCTGATTGGACCACAAGCCTGAGACAGGAAGTCAAAGCTTAAGTATCCAGTAAGATAAATTTATACAGTAGGGTAAATATTTGATCTAACAACAAATTAAACCTAATTCACTTCAAACATACAAGAGCCTTAATGACACTGATTGATTCAAGGATTTATTTAAAATGCTTTTACAACTGCTTAAGGGCTTGTACTATAATACTATCTACCAAACTGACCCAGAGTGATATTCAGCAATTAGGCTGCATTAATTAATATATTGGCACTTTTAAATAGATTGAGTTATGGATCTTTTCAGGAATATAATGAAAATAATCTCCTTAAGACTTAAAAAGTCACAGTGAACAACTATTTTGAGTAGGTGAACACTACAGCTCTTTTACAGTTGGTCAACCCACCTTCCTTCCAGCCAAAGAGCTGTGTGAAATTTCTACTTCTCCATAGATCAAAAGAAAGTAAATCCATGTGCACCAATCTGCATTTTTACTGCTCCTATTTATTTTCCAGCTGTAGGGTGGCATTCAAAGTTTATGTTCTCTTTACCCCACAATTTCTAACGTATAACTTATCAACTGAATGAGCTGCATCACTCAAATTTCTCATAAAGTTAATGCCTGTATGCTTATTACTTTAAGTTATTAGCACATTGAGAAGTGTAAATATTTCCTACACATTCAAAGGCACCTCTGCACTCTGCAAGGCGAGCCCACAGGATTTATCTGTGAGAGAATAGATAACATGGAAAGGTTGGCATTTTGACATGGAGAGTTTGACCAACAAGAACTGGCCTTCATGTACAGACAGGCACAAAGCCTTTCCTTGACACTGGGTGCTGGGTTTGGCTGGGGTGGAGTTAATTTTCTTCACAGTGGCTGGCACAGGGCTGTGGTTTGGATTTGTGCTGAGCACAGTGTTGATAATACAGAGATATTTTTGTTATTGCTGAGCAGGGCTTACACAGAATTTTCTGCTTTTTGTGCTGCCATCTTGTCGAGGAGGCTGGGGGTGCCTGGGAAGATGGGAGGAGACACAGCCAGGACAGATGACCCAAAATGACCCAAACTGACCCAAGGGTTACCCCAGATCATATGGCATCATGATCAGTCTGGGGATGTGGCGGAAGAAGAAGGAAGAGGGCAATGTTTGGAATGATGGAGTTTGTTTTCCCAAGTCACTGATACATGTGATGAGGCCCTGCTCTCCTGGAAATGGCTGAGCACCTGCCCAGCCATGGGAAGCAGAGAATTAATTCCTTGTTTTGCTTTGCTTGTGTGCACAGCTTTTGCTTTCCCTATTAAACAGTCTTTATCTCCACCCACCAGTGCTCTGGGTTTTACTCTTTTGGTTCTCTCCCTGATCCCACTGGAGCAAGCAGCTGTGTGGGACTTGGCTGCTGGCTGTGGTTAAACCACAAAACCCTGTTTTAAATTCAAAATCTTCCTTTGAGGCTTAAAAAGACCAGAATCAAAAAGGAAGACATGGTGAGTGAGGAAATAGAACTACAAATAAACACACTATTCTCTCCTCATCCAACATGATGTATTTTATTGTTCCTTGTTTTTAACGTTAAACTTTTATTTTTTATCTTTCTGCTCTTTTTCTGGAAAAGCAGTTTACCTGAGAGCATATTCTGAATAATAAAAAAAGAAACAGAATAATTTAAAAACTTTTTGAAACCTTCTGAGAAAACTTTCCAAAACGCATTTATTTTGCAGAATCGGTAAACAAAAATAATCTATGAAAAGTTACAGACCTGCCACTGGTCAAAGCTGAGTCCATCAGGGACTGTGAAATGCATCTGTGAAAATGTATTTATAAAAGGGTAAAAGTGCTGGATTTGTATGTATGTGAGAAGAGTGAGAAAATGTGAGAGAAACAGCCTTGCAGATACCGTGGTCATTGGATGACGAGGGTAGGAAGGGAAGGTGTGTTTATTTTTGTTTTATTTCTCCCTCTCACAATTCTGTTACAATTAATAGCAAATTATCAAACTGACTTCTCCAAATCAAGTTTGTTTTGCCCCGATGGCAGCTGGCAAGTGATCCCCCTGCCTTCAGCTCCACCCGTGAGATTTTCAGAGAATTTTCTCCCCCAGGCCCACTGGGGAGGAGGAGTGATAGAGCAGCTTGGTGGCACCACAAGAATCCCACAAGGGGATTTAAAGTCCCTTTAATCAAGGGCTTTTAAAAAAAACTTTTCAGCATAAGATACTGCCTTAGAATAGTCTGATTCCTGTTCATTTTCTTTTGGGTTCCAACGATAGGAATGTTTTGTGGTGAACTGTATATCAACTATCTACATATTTATATGGTGTTATTCATCACATTGATCAGGAAGTCTCTGGAAAATACAGAGATTTATCTTACCAATATGTTCAGGAAGTGGAAAGGTATTATGTCTTTATTTATATGCTAAGTAGCTGTCTGAGGTCTCTAACAGAGCCATAGCCTGTAAATGGGGTTTGGACATGTCAGATCATGGACACAAGTAGTTTTGATGGTGATCAAACCCTTCCTGGAAATGCACACACAGAATGACCCTTCCCTTCTCTCCACCATTTCTGGTGCTCTCTACTCCCATCCAAATATTTTGGAGAGATCCCTTCTTAAGCTGGTTTTGTTTTTATGCTGCCACATGAAACCTGGAAGCCAAGGACTGTGAAGATGAAAAGCTGCAAAGAGAGAGATTCCCTGCTGTTTATTTGAGTGAAAACCTGTCTGAACCGCCCAGAATTAGCCTGGGCCTGTCCTCATCCATGTGGCATCTTGAAGCAGATACAATAATTGTGTCTTCATTTTGTGATATCAAGGAAGTGTGATGAGCATTGTACCAGAAAGGTCTTGGCACTTTGCAGTTACTGCTTTTACATCAACTTCAGCAGAAAAATGTGTGATCAATTCAAAATCAGTTCTCAATCTTGTTGCTGATTGATTATGCATTATTTAATGAATACTCTGCCAATTTCTTCTTTTGAGCCTCATAAAATGCAAACTTTGATATTCAAATAGCTGTCATTAACGTATTCTGTCATTAGTGTTTTTCCTAATGCATATGATGTGATTTCACCAGCTCTTATCAGTTCTTGAAAAAGGGTAATAAAACCATAAACTGCTCCTCACCAGTGAGCTTGCATAATAAGATCTAGTATTTTAATTAGGCTTCTCTTGTTGCCATTTAAATATAGTTTGATAGCAGGTGATAAAAAAGATAAAAGACAAAAAACTTCAAAATATTTTCATTCTCTCCATCAATTGGTTCATGTTCATAATTTAGGAAAGAGACAGATAACAGTTGTGACAAAGGAGTGAGATAAAGAATTTTTAAATCAACTTTTTTTCTTCATGAAATGAAAATGTCATTATTAAGACCAGTGATAAAACAATGAAACTATTTCACACAATCATAACATTGAAGAGAATCATATCTAATAAATAACTGACAGAAAAGCCTACAGTTGCAGTTTTTCCTACCAGGGTTTGTCTTGGTTTTAATTCAAAGTAAGAAGCTGACTCCTTAAGGTACCAGGGATTTAGAAGACAGCAGTTTCTGAAGGCATTCCACAAAGAGATAAAGCTTAGTTTAATTCAAATTTACCTTGCCCAGACTTAGGCACAGGTAATGTTTACGTCAAGGGGAGGACTGCACCTGTTTAAAATAATTCTGCAGGGAAGCTTTCAGGACAGAGAAGCTGAAAAACCCAGGGGACCATTACAGCCAGAGAATACAGGAGTGAAGAGTGATGCATGTAAGAATCATGCTCATCCATGAACACATCAAAACCAATATTCATGACTCGTCACTGGAGATGGAAGGCTTGAACACATCTGATTCAGTGGTGTGAGAGCTTAGCTGCATGGAAATCAGTGCAATGAAAAGAAATAGAACTGTTTGTGGAAGGGAAAGCACCAGAACCACTGCAAAAGTCAAACAGAGAGTCAGCTGCCTTCAGTGGCCATGATTGCACATTTGGGAAAGGAAGTGTAGAAGAGTCACCGCTAGTAAATCATGTAAATGTCCTCATTTCAGCCACATAGCCTGGAAACTGCCAATACGCCTCGTAAAATAGACAATAAGAAGTTAACTTTGTTTTTATTGCATGCGATCAACAAGGCGACCAAAATGTCAGAGAGAACGCAAAAAGCATTCCTTCATGTCTCCAAATAATTGAAATATTTCCAATCTATGTGAACAGTGTCCAGAGCTCTACAACAGAGTCTTAAGGATTCCCAAGAGAGGATGTGGCTCTCCAGGTCTGGAGTTAATCTCTCAGGGGCTGGGGAAGGTGATCACCTTGTGGGATGTGGGTACGGGTGGAGGGAAGAAAGGAGCAGTGGAGCACCTGATATCAGGTTTCTGGTCAGGGAGAAGGAGATGTGCCCTTCTTCATATAAATGGAAGAAGCCTCGTATTCAAATACCCTGATTCTCATGGGGGACCTTAATCTTTATCTCCTGTAGGGTCAAAAAACACAACAATCCAGGAGGTCTGTGGAGGGCATTTGTCTTGGCGCAGGTGATGAAGGAGCTGATGAAGGGAGATGCTCTGCTGGACCTCACACTTTCAGATCAGGAGAAATTGCAGGGCAAGGTGAAAGCTGGAAGCAGCTGATGGTGCACACACCATGAGGTGGTGAAGTTTAGGATCATAGGAGGAAATATGCCAAAAATAAAAGAGTATTAAGCCCTGGAATTTAGGAGAGCAGACTTTGACCTATTCAGAAACTTGCTTGGAGGTATCCCAAGCAAGAGAATCCCACGTGGACTCTCTCTTAGGAAATCAGTAGAGTTTTTAAGATTTTGTGGATTTAAATGTCTTTAGACAATCCAAAACTGTCAAAACTAAAACTCGAGATAAAGTGCGACATAGTGGACTATAGAAGTAATTTCTATGATATGGAGACACGTTCCCACAATTTTTCCTTCTAAACTGGATACAGAATAGATGTTTTTTCTTCTTGTTTCTCCCACCTTCAGTGCATTAATATTCTTCTCAGTTTACTGCAAGTTTTTTATATTTTCGACACTGCATCAATACAGATGCTGTGCATTTCCATTAGTATTCTGTGAGTAGGTTAGACCACAATATGCATGGATTCTAATCACACCTAGAATCTGCCAAAGTACAGCCAAATAAACAGTTATCGTAATTCTGGAGATTTAAAAATATATGTTTCAAGAAAAATGTGCTGTGCTATTTTCTGTGAAGAAAAGGGAAGAAAAGAGGGTTTTTTTCACCTCAGCAAAGAGAAAGAACCATATCTGCTTGTATTTCATTGCCCTGTATTCTAATGGGGTTATTTTAATTTATAACTGTCTTGTTATATAAAAGAATGAAATAGTAAATGTTCCATTTAGTATGGAACTCTGCTTCTGCTTTTAAGTTCTGCTTGATGGATTATCGTGTATTCTATAACCCAATATCTCTGATGGTTATGTAGGGCATGACTATAAATTAGATTATTTAATGTGAGACGATACAATGTTCCATTTAAAATACTTTATTGTGTTATAGAAAGAACACCTGACTAAGAAGAGCACAAAGATTATTTGTGTCAGCACAAGGAAACTGGCAATTGGGATTTAGGATTCCTCCAGGTGCACATCTGACCTTGGACAGTGAGCTGGTTGCTGCAATATTCCTCTTTAATTAGAAGCTTGGTTGTAGAAACGCTCAACACCTCTTCCAGCAGGTGAGGAGGAGAGCTAACAGAATTTTTTATGACGTTTCCTCATCTCTCTGGTAAATGGCAGCTTGTGGGCAAGGAGAGAGCAGCACCATAAGCAAGGTGGGACACCCCACGGTCCCTTGGGTGGCACTGCTCAGTCCTGCCTGTGGCATCCCAATGGCTGTTCCTTCCCCACACTCTCAGCAGTGACTGCTGCCATCTAAAGTAAAAGGTCAATATTTTCACAGCAGTTTTTAAGAACACTTTTCAGAAACACATTTTTCAAAAGACATCATCCACCAACCACTGATCTGTAAGATGCCAGGAACCCTTATACACAGACAAGAAGATGCTTTTGGCAGTTAGGTCTCTGAAATGAAAACTGCCCTTCATAAAGAAGAGTGGCTCAATATCCATAAATCTCAACTGAAATTCAAGAAATTTTTGTAAAAGGAGGGAATTACTTTCAGTGGAACTGAGAGTGTTGGAGTGTTTTCCTGCTAGGAATATTGTACAGTAGCAGCTGAGGAAATTCGGTAATATATAAAGGAAGAGAATTCAGTATTCAATTCAGTATACAATTTCCTTGCAGAGGAACAAGATTGTGAGTTACTCTAGGCTAGTAAATCCATGGATATTTGCATTTCTTGTAAGAACACACTCAGTTTCCTTAATGCAGACTGTGAATGTCAGTGACATTTAATGCATCAATTCTGTAAGTCCATTTAAAGGTAGGAATCTATTGCTGTAACTTCACCAGAAAGCAAAGTGACATATAGGAAATTACAGAGGAAGCCTGTGGCAGTGTCCCACCCCCAGGGGAAATGCTTGCGTTATCCTATGTCTCATATTTGGGTTTAAGGGCAATTGCTTTCTGATTTATTGGTGAAACTTCCATGGCAAATAATCAATTTCATTTTGTCCTCTGAAATCTTTCACACCCACAAAAATAGAAGCATCCTATTTTAAATAAAATCACCTACATCTTCCTTCAGTAACATTTATTGTAGCACTTTCAGTTATCCTAAATATCTTGGTCTTTTGCCACCTGATGAAGATGAAGTACCAAAGATGCTGGGAGAGGAAGAGATGTGACCATTTCTCAGCAATGAACATAACACTGACTATGCCAAAACCTCTCTTTTGGGAAGCAAGGACCCAACACCAAACCCAAGGGTGACAAAGGAATGACAAGGATGTGCAGAGTTAAAAATAGGACACTGCTGCCACTGTAACCAAGGAGAGAGCATCAAAGGAATAAAACCCCAACAAACAAAAAACAAAACAAAATCCTAAACACAACATTTTTCCAGTGGAATTATTTGAATAATAATTCAAATAATTGCGAGGAGAGGGGAAAGGAGCAACCTGTCCAGGTGCTGAGTGCATATGTAATATATCTTACTGAAATTTCCCTAAAAAAATCATATCCTGATACTCGAGAAGGGGATGAGGAGAGGGCACATTATTATGCTGAAATGTTTGCTTTTCCAGAATGCAGGGACCATGTTAAAATCTGTATGAATATCCCTCACTATGCTTAAATAGGGCTTACATAGACTTTGGGGATGGTGGAGAGAGGGAGACAGGGCAGAAATCTTTTTTCTTCCAACTAGCAAGATAAGCAAGCAAGATAAGCAAGCCAGAATAATTACATACAGTAGACCATAGCTAAATATTGATTCAGATGTCATTGTAAAAAGAAAAGGTGAGGGAACAACAGCTTGAAAATAATGATGCAAAAATCTATGAAAGAATGGTAGAGACAACTAGACCTACAGCAATTATACACAGAGCAGTTCAAAAGCCCTGCTGGAATAGGAACAACAGCAGATGATTCAGTGCCTCCTGTAAAAATGGTCCTTTTCCCTTGATATCTGTGCAGCCCTTCTGCCTGGAACTAAACTGGCATGACAGGCAAAAATTCAGGCAGGGAAAAAACCTCCTAGTTAGAGGAGTCACTCCAGTTTAGTTCCAGGTGCCATCACTTACCCAGCTTTTTTGCATCTAGATAGCCTAGTTGGAAAAACATTGCACTACAGGATTAAAAAAAAAAACAGTAAGGGAGATGGGTAGATTCTGGTCATGTGCAGCAGGATCTATCATTCAAATGTTTAATATATTTAAAAAATCTAATGATTCTCTTAATTGTATTGCAGTTTTTTAAACAGCAATATTTATGACAATAAGCTGCTTACCAGCATCAGCATTCCCTGTTCGAAGGCTCCTGCAAAGCCCTAGCATGGTAGAGGCTGAGAGAATCACTCCATTTTTTTTCCCTGGCATTTTCATCTCCCTGAAATAGAGATTTCTTATTGCATCTTCTGCACCTGCTGTGAAACTTAACTTCTGTTACCTCAGAACCAATTATAAACTTGATTGCAGCACAATCTACAGGAATAAGAAATAGTCCCTGCTCCAAACAGAGTTGACACTGAAAAAGGCTTACTGCCTATGAATGCAGGAAAAGCATGGTTTGACCCTTCTGTGGGGCTGCAGTAAAATGCAAGGACATACAAAACTTTCAGCAACCCCAATCTGCTTACTTAAAGAAACTGTGTAAACAGTAAAAGACTGAGTGGTCAGGAGAACCTTAAAAAAAATGTTTCTCTTTGTAGAAGAATAAATACTATGATCTATGAGAGAGTAGTTTTTAGAATTATAACTGCTGCCTCTAAAGTTGTGCAAAACTGCTTCTCCCAGCATTTGATGTGTCACCATTATCATTAATATCTGTCAGGATGGTTACAGATTCTGATTTTGAAAAAAAAAAAAAGAAAGTAGCAGCACAGCAGAAATGCTTCTGCTTTTGATATTGGAGTTTAACAGCTCCTGTGAACTGTATTCAGTGCTGTCAATGCAGACAAATATTCACTGCATTTTATTAGAGCAGGCCTCCTTCCTTTTGGCAGCAGGGCCCATGGATATTCCTAGCTTGCCCTCAACACAAATACTTTGATGCTGTTGTACACCACAGTGACACAGACTCCGACTTCAGAAGGTTGAAAAGGACTCCTTTATTTTTGGGATGTGTCTCTCTTTTATACTATTTTACACAGACCAATTTGATTGGTGAAACAAAGACAAACCTCTCCAATCACATTGGTCAGACCAGAGGGACATCAAGAAGAAGTCCTTCCTACGAAAAGGAATGTAAACAAAGTACAGTTTACAAAAACACTTCTCTTGTTTACAGAAAATTCCCTGGGAAAAGAATTTCAGAAAACCAAAACATCTCAGGCACAAAACCAGGGCTACAATACTTTGAACCTGGATGTGCTCATTTTGGGATAACTTAGATAAAAGCCTCCTGAAAGCTTTGGGTTTATTGGATTCCTTGAGCACCTCGGTTAAAGACACACACTGGACAGTCTCTCACTCCTGAAGAACTCCCTTATTTCAGCTGTGCTGCCAAGAAAAACAGCAAAGGAAACCTCTTCACATTGAACTTACTTTTCTTGATAGATAGACAGGTCTAGGCCTGTCAGCCACACAAGTTTTATGAAACAGAGTTCAGGATCTATTAACTTTTCTTAGATCCTGTTGGGGCAAATGTACCACAGGAACATTGCGTGAGCTCTCGGCATGTGGGCACAGCCTTGGAACATGAGATGGAACATGATGAAACTGGTAAAATATTCCAATAAGATCAATTAGCAGAAGGTTTTTATTTTTTTTTGGCAACATCAAAAGTGGGTAGCTGTTGAGTCATAGATGACATGATCATAAAAAGAGAAGAAATCCAAGGAGTGAAGATTCTTGTGCAGATAAGCACACCCAGAACAGGACAAAGGTACAGAATAACACTTTTTGCAGTCCTGTCACGCCACCCACGGCCTCATATTGCTGGAAAGTATCACACAAACTGAGGATAGTACAGCCTGTTCACTAAAAAAACACCAAGCACCGTGCTGAAGGCCAGTGGGCTGATGAGATGGAATACTAAGTGAAGCTCTGGGCTGTCAGGTGCACCATGGAAAGGATGGATTTTTCCCATAGGCATTTTGCATAGTCATTTACACCCACAAATAGTGAATATATCACATGGCTATTCCAAGTTAACAGTGTTTTTCACTCTACTCTGTAAAGGCACAAATGATGACTCATGCTGTAGGACAAATGTGAGGAATGAGCCCTTTATTAACAGCCAGATTTAGGGAATGTGTTCCCTCTTGCACTGAAATTAGTGGCTGTCTTTCTAATAACTCTGGAGCTCACACTGGTGAGAGCCCCATTCTTCCAACAGCTTTGTGAGACTTAATTTGTCAAGACTTTGGCTGAGATCAGAGAAAAGCTGAAGCATTTTTCTGAGATGCCAGAAGTGAGAGCTTTTTTGCATTCTGATCTTCTAACAGATTTTCTCTGATCCAATATCTGCCTTTATTTAAACAGCTCAGTTGATATATGTGGTGTTCGACAGGCTAGTAAGAAGTCAAGAACCATGCTCTGAGGACTTAATCACCCAAAAATTGGAATATAATTTAATGAGAAATGACAAAATAAAGCAAGATAAATAGAAAATTGCTCCTGGGAATATTCCACTATATTTTTAATCACAGAGAATACAGATCATTCAGACTCCTTCTATTTCAGATTTGTTTCTTTTTTGAATGATTAGACATGCAAGAGAGAAAGAGGTCAGGCACAGCAACCCAAAGTTCCCACAGGAAGGATGAAATAGAAGCTACAAAGAGAATAAAAATTTTGGAACCAAGCCCTCTTACTCTCCTGCCCTGCCTTTCCTTTATGTTTCCAAAAAAGAACAAACCAGGAGATTTCAAGGGGAAAGCTTTTTTATTTCCTGAAGACTGGGTTAACTTCAAGGTGATACAAAACTCACTTGCCTTCTGCTCCCACCTTTCCTGTGATGGAATTGGACTGAGCCCAGGGGGTGCCGCTGTGTGCACACCAGGGCTGACACACACTGGGGGTCCTCACTGCTGCCGTAGGACCCCCCTCAAACACTCTCAGGAACCTCCTGGGACCAGGCGAGCTGCCTTGGACTTCCCAGTCACTCCTTTCCCTCCCACTCAACATATTTTTCCTCCTCCTCCTGCAACACAGCTCGGTGTACATTTGGCAAACACATCCCCACTATCAAATTTTAATAGACTTTAATTTTTCTCTGTCTTTGCATCTCCACAGAAGGTGACACGAATTTTACTGGCAATTATATTCTGAGTAACCCAATTAGTCCTGAAATACAGAACAGTGAACGTGGTGTGTTTTTAGAGCTCATTTAATATTCTTGTAGGGTTTTTTTATTTTAAAAGCGCTTTTTTTTTTCCCTCTGGCAATTCTCTGCTGATTATTAGATATAAAAAGATCATATTTATGTATGTAAAAGCATGCTTATTTTATGAAATATAGCTATAATTTTATTTCAAGGTAAATGACTGGCAAAGAAAAGGGCAAAAAGGCACATATGTTAGAAGTATGAAAAAATAATGCTTCAACTGCCAGTGAGTTGCTCCTCACCTACCCTGATTCCAAATGCAAGAACAGGAAATAGACTTCAATTAAAGGCCAATAATTTTACGTTTCAAAGTAAAAAAGACAAAAAAAAAAAATTGAAAAAAAACCCATTCAGAACAAACTTGCTGTAGCAAGATTTTTCCAAGATTTGTATGGAATTCAATAAACATAACGATTTTTAAAGGTACCTAAAATATATATAGCATGTACCCCACAGAAGGAACATGCATGAAACTTGATGTCTTCAGGAATTCTTAGGGCTTTGAATTTTCACTATAAATTGCTTAAAAAAATATGGTAGAAATTTGTATCAGCATTTTCAGCATTAAATGATAAAGTTGGGAGTAAAGAAGACTTTTCTTCTCCTGGACTGTGTATGCTCTCCTGTTAGAGATATAATTTGTCTATTTTGGTATGAACATTTTTCCTTTCTGTGTGTGATTTTTTTACTTTGGTAGAGAAGGCAATGGAAGCAGTCAATTGGTCATCTTGGTTTTGATAGATATATATAAAAATAAGATCTCATTAGATCTTCTTTCCAAGGTGGGAATTAGGTGCAGCCCTTCATCTTGGTAAAATGAGCATGGATGTGAGTCAGCACTGAGCTGTGACCACAGGTGCTGAGGGCACACAAGTTCACAGCAAAACTCTATTAAAGGGAGGAAGATTCACTTGTGGGGTGGAGAATGTGACTAATGCCACTCAATATTAGCTTTCAATTAGCAAATGTAGGGTTTTTTTACACATTGTGGAATTCTGTTAGACTTAAAATAGAGCTAGTGAGCAGTGAAGGAAAAAATGTTTTTGCTTTCTTTGCTATGTCCTAAAGGTATTTCCTACACTTGGTGGGGGGATTGGAACAACAGGATGTGTGAGGTCCCTTCCAACTGTGTGCAATGAAAGCAAAGAGCTCCTCAGAAGATATTTTGCAAAGATGTAAAGGCTGATGACTCTCCTCTCTGATCAGTTTTGAGGTCAGTGACTCTCAAACACAATTTTCCTGATGGAGCAGAGGAAAGACTTTCCTGTTCCTGTATCTGTTGTGTTTTCTCCAACCTGATTTTGAGTCTTGCAAATATAATCACTGCTACTGCTGTTTTTTCAAATCACAGAATTTAAAACAATCTAGTTAAGGACAGAGACAAACAGTCCCCACGAGAGGACTGGGATCAGGAGATATATGCCAGATTTTCTCTTTCAAAGCTCATTTCTTGGTATAAAGCTTCCATATCAGAAAAGATGATGCCATTTTTCATTTCTTGTTATGCTAGAAAGAGAATATTTGGAATATGGAAAAAAACCCCTTAATATTGGATTTGCACTGGGAAATGAAGCCAGGGGATCTGGCCAGGAAATACATGCTCTGAAAAATGGGCACATCCAGGATGGCAGTGGCTGAGGGGTAAAATACCAGGGATTTTAAGATTTTTGCAGTATGAATAGCTCCATGAAATATAATGAATCCCTGACAAGTGGTGTGGTTGTTGTTTTTTGGGTTTTTTTAAGCATCTCTGAAAACTTTCCAGGATCCACTACTAATTCTGTCTATTTTGCAAACAACCACAGGGCAAATTCAGGGCAGCTCTGTTCTAGAGAGATACATTCTCCAAACGGGGCTGCTAATATTAACATATCCCCAGTGCCAAGTTTGCAAGTCTGAAGATGCCCTTGTGAAGCAATGAGATGCTAAATAAATCAAACTGTCTATTATCTCTATAATCTGTCCTGTGTCCAACATTGGGAGAAGCAGGTGCATCCTCTCAAAAAGCCTTCATAAAGTGTTCTTTCTCTGCATTTTTAGACACCATTACTTCACAGTGAATGGATATATTTGGGAATTTTATAAATAAATTACATGACAGAACAATCAGGAATAAATGCTAGAAGCTACCACACAGGTTTCAAGAAACTGTTCAAAAAAGGAATTATTATTTCTTTACTTCCAAGCAATAACAGCATGGTCTCTAAATGCATTTGCACAGTTGTTTTTTCTCTTACCAGCTGTTGCCCTTTTGGACCCCAACCAGCATACTGAAGCTTTGCATTGCTGACCTCAGGGGGATACAAATTCTGGGGATCCCTGCGAAAAGAGAAAAATAAGATTTCAACATCAGAAATGTCCTTGTTTAAGCTGTTGCACACCTGCTTCGGAAACACACCACAAACTTGTAAGATGCCTTTCAGCCAGGTTTCAGTAGAGTTTTTTTTAACAGTAAGGTAAACACTAGCAAGTGTTGGTAAGATCAAGCACTTAAGTGACAATTTCTGTTTCTTATTAATAAGAAGATAAACATATTAGTTCCACTGCTGACTTGCCTAAGCCTTAAGAATTAGTTCAGGGATGGCAAAAAACATAACTGGATTTATCAATACTGATGATGGCCACAAAGGATAAAGAATATCTTTGAATCCTACTGCCACAAGTAAAATAAAATTTTGTCTTCTGCACCCAATGGCTTTTTTGCCTCATAAATTTCCTTTGAATATGATGTCAGAAAACAGATTGGCAACTGCATGACAACCGATACGAAGACTGGCTTCAAAGGGAGAAGGTCCTATTAACACAAAATATCTATTTTTTTAGAAAATAAAATCAAAATGCTTTTCTTGTTCCTTCATCCATTGCCTTCATTTTGTAGCAGTGAACACAAGTGACACACAGCAAATGCAATATAGAAAAAGGAGGCTTTTTTGGTAAATGTCAAAGCAGCATAATGTCATTTTCTCCCAGCATAGATAGCATCGCCTTAACTGTATTTATACTCAGCACGAATAATTACATTACATATTCTGAAATCACATTGCAACAACCCTGTGTATCGTAATATCCTACAAACAAGAACTCTAATAAGGCTTGTATAAAATATTCCTCATTAGAAGATCTCAAACTGCTTGAAAGAGTAAGGGTATTATCATCACTGGTCTACAGAAAGGAGTAACAAGGCAATTTGAGGCCAACATCACTGAAAATCAGAGAAAAAAGCCAAACCCTGCCTGGCCTTTAAACAGGAGGCCTTCTTGCACAGTGTTTTCCAGACCATGTTTTCAAAACAGAACAAAACTGAATGCAATAATTAGGCACTAAGTGAATTCTCTTTGTTGCCTGTTTGGGGCAGTAGCACAGTCACGCTCCAGCTCTGCTCTATCAGTCCCTGGGCTGCACATTCCCTCTGCACTGGGGCTGTTGCAGCAAGGACAAACACAGCTGCAATAGGAATGCTCAGGACTGATTCTGTGCAACCTTTCCACTGTGAAAAAAACTCTCATTTCCTCCGAACTTGTCAAAGGCCAGCCAGAACCATGGCAGAGCCAAGACCTGATGGCCACAGGTTCCCCATTCCATCACTCCTGCAGGTGGAATCCTCACAGTACAGCTGGCAGGTTTGATGGAGACGGGATGAACTGAGATTGTGGAGGAGCAAGAGGGGGTTGTTGAGGCCCTGACACTTCAAGTCTCAGTGTATCATAAGGTGCCCAGACAGCTTTTGTTTCTACATGCAAAATGTCACCCACAGCTGTTACCTTGATTTTTTCAGCTTTCGGATGTTTGCATTTTTGTACTGGAGTTGTAACATAAACAAAATTGTAACATAAACATAAGCATTGTAACATAAACAAAAAGTGATGTTTTGAAAACTGTGCATGCCTTCCTGGGGGAAGGACAAATTGATAGACTTCTAGTTTGACCAGTGGGGTCAGAGAGGTGTCAACCTCATTGCCCAATCCCTGATCAAACTGCAAAACCTGTAAAAGTCAAAATCCCAAATCAACTTCCTTCTTTTTCGCTCTCACAACCTGACTGTGTGAGTGTGGTTCTTTTGTGTCCGTCTAGCAACACACAGCTGCTGCCTGTAGAGCAAAATTGTATCTTTTATTATGGTTTTTTTGTTTGTTTGTTGTTTTTTTTTTTTTTTTAAAAATCTAAGAAGTGTCTTTGTGAGCAGCCTAAAGTAGTTTTTGTAAGGTATGGATAAGAGAATACATAATGCTCATGCTGAGAGCAGCCACAAAAATCCCTCTCCTGTAGAAAGATGAGCCACACAACTTGTTCTGGCTTGTGTGCATTAGCTACTTAAGTTTTCAGTCAGCTGTGCCTTTTAGGAATCAATCTGGTTAGCTATCTTGATTATCTTAACAGAGAGTAACCTCTGAGGGTATAAGGAAAAGAGAAAAACAGTGAATTAAATCAAAACCCCTTGTGGGAGAAAAGAATAGCACTTCACTATTTGTCAAATGAACTATCTAGTTCTTGGGTTATTTCACCCATGGTGAGAAGAGGAGCAAGAAACTACAAATAGAGGGAGAAATACCATCCCTAAATAAACAGATTATACAAATTGTAAGAGTTGAAAGCTGTAATGTTTCAGATGACACAGGTGGAGCTAAGGGACAGACATGCCAATAACAGCAAATAATTCAGACCAGAGCACAGACAAGTCCTGCCAGTTCTGCTCACTGCATCATCTTTCAGAAATGCAGTTTAGAAAACTCTAAATGGGAAATGAGCAATGAGAAATGCTGTATAAAACAGCTTTGGTAGCTGATAAGGCAGAAGGAAAAGCAAAGAGCTGTGCTGCAGACAAAAAAAAAGCAAAGTCATCTTCTCATTCCTGGGTATAGCCAAGGAAAAACAGAATTGCATCTCCCAAGTTCTTTCTTAAGTTGTTTCATATGGTTAGGAAAGTTCTTTTGTAGCAAAATCTTGTGTAGATCCATCCACATGCTGTGAGCTATTCCCTTCTACCACAGGCTGTGAAAACAGACTAAGATCCTAGTCTTAGTCCACAAATTCTCCTGAATTGAGAGATATGGAGATATATCATCAAAATGCTTCCCCCACAAATGCTCCTGAGAGATGGGCATATTCTTCTTGGTGTATTTTGGCTCATTTCTCATCTTTTGAGGACAATCTTCTTCCTTGAAGTAGCCACACTCACTCTCCCACCTGCAGCAAACTTCAGTACCATGTGCAGGGGGGTTGAGAAGACTTTTCCTTGCCAAACCTGATCTCTCAGGCTTCAGAGAAACTTCAGGAGTTACCTGGAGCTGGGCTGCACCAGCAGTGCCAGGGGAACCTGAGCTGTCAGGAAGCCCAAAGGAGGCCTGAAAATGGAGTTCACCCACTTGTGAACCTTGCTGTGAAAGATCAAATTCTTACATGTATTTGGGCATGGTCCAGGGTGGAATATGCATGGACTCCTGCTCTGGAAGCCCCAGGCAATCCATTTACAAACTCATTATCAAAGACTGATAGCTTTGGGTTGGAGAGGACCTTAAAGATCATCTGATTCCAGACCCCTGCCATGGGCAGGGATGCTTCCCACAGTCCTAGGTTTCTTCAAGCCCCATCCAGCCTGGCCTTGAACACTTCCAGGGATAGGGTATTCTCTGGGCAAACTGTGTCCTAGCTAACTACGAGTTAACTTCTCTGGGCTATCACATCAGCTAGAGAGAGAAGGAGAAGGGAGAGCTGTCTACACAGCTGCTCTGGGCAGGATGGCCACGACTCTGTGATGCTCTCTTTGAGAAAGCTCTTAGTGATCCTAAAGCTGAAAAACCCTTTTGGAGAGCATTCATCAAACACATTTCCAATTACCTCATGCTATCCTGGGCATTTAACCCTCCTTTGTTAAATTCCTGTAGGGTAGTCAGGCCAAATGCACACCTGTGTCCCAGGACCACTCTTCCATTTTACAGTTGCATAAATGGGATCTCATGCCAGTCAAATTCTTCTGGGAAGTATGCTATTCCTATTAAGCTATAGTCCTCCATTGCTACACCCTTCCTTCTTCTCCGAAACAGCCTGCTTAAAATTCCTCTGTAGTTTTTTTCCCCAAATCAATCAATATTATGGGTCATCTCAGCCTCTCCAAAGAGCCAGTGCTCCTCACAGACCCTCATAATTAGGGCTTGTTTGGATTTGAGCCTGTCCCTTGTGAGCTCATTTGTGCAGGATGCTGGCTTGGAAATGGGCAGTTCTGAAGGCAGTCTGTACATCTCTGGCTCCGGGTTTGGATGAAGAAACAGGTCCACTGCATCCTCACAATATTATCACTATTTCCTCACAAAAAAAAGAACCTTAATCTTAATTTCCAGCCAAAGAAATGGCAAGACTTTATTAAACTGTTGTCATTATTCCTTCCATCTTTTAAAATGATTGATCTTATAGCCGAGAAAAAAGGGAATAATACATTTCAGACCAGACAGAAGATGGAGCAGGTGCTACATAAACTCCTCCACATTAAAATTACATTGTCTGGACCAGAGGCTGTTAAATTGCTCCAGACACAAGTGTGACTTCAGCACCATGTTCAAAAAACATTACTAAAGTAATAAATTGAGAAATTTGCTCATTTAAGTGAAGTTATTTTTTGCCAAAAAGTGTCCCCTCAAATTTCCAAACAAGGAAAGTTCCTGAGTGCAAGCAGAGTGCTGGCTGCTGAGTAATCTTTGCTTGCAATTGAGCTCAGAACAAGATGTAGAATAAAACAAACGAATCAATCATGTCTTACCTGCATTTGACTTTACAATTTACTATTATTAATGAGGAACTTGTTTGAAAGAGTTTGTCCTGGTTTCTGCGGAAATTTTTGTATCTGTGTATTCCTTCTTCTGACATTTTCTCCTAAAGAAGGCAAATTTCCCTCAGAGACTTCATGGCACTGGTTCTCCTCCTGAGCATAAACATGATTAACTCTTCTATATAAAGTTCTTCAAAAGCAACATAAAAATACCCATAAATTTTCCACAGTAACTGAGGGAGTGGCTCCCTTTACTTCAAGAAGAATATTTTACAATGCCAGACTGAAAATGTCTGAATCTGATAAAAGCATGTCAAATTCTGAATTATGGTATAAGATGTTGTTCTAAGCTCTATTTTCATAATTAAATTTTAATTACAAATACAGAACAACAGGACTGGTATGGAAATTCTTCGAGTATGATGTCACTGTGAACAAAAATGCAACAATTTTCACCACAGGCTGCTCTGATCTGTCCATCCTCTAAAGAAATAATATAAACTATGTACATACGCTTTACTGGGGAAAAATTTGAACCTCCTTACTTTACTATGTCATAATTTTGGAAAACATTTACTGTGTAATTAGTATGCTAAATGTCAGTAGTTTATAGAAGTTGGAGAAATGAAAATAGCTACAAAAACATGTGGGGAAGGCAGAAATATCTCCTCTTGTTATCTGCATCGAATATTTTAATAAGTCAGCACCGAATATTTTGAAAGACAACAGTCCTAAGGACATCAGCTTACAGTACTTTAGGCATTTTTTATGGTTAAGTATAAAAACTATCCATCCATCTAAACTATCTGTCTCAGCACCAGAACTCAATGTCTTCACATCTACCTCTAATAACATAAAACCGGACAGCAGCTAAGACAGATTTCTTCTTCCTTAGACAGAGAGAAAGAAGATAGAGAAAAAAAGAATAAATTCAGAAGGGCAATATAGAACTGGAAACTTCTTAATATTTAAGAGGTTTTGATGCATGATGAGGAAAAAAAAAGGAAAACTGAAGAAAATTTTTAAAATCAAATAAAAGCATGTAAAACATGTTTTTTTACAGGTTAATTAAAAAACGTACAAAGAACCATAGATAAGGACCTGGAGGAAGAAAGATTTCTAAGAGGCAGGAATGCAATTCCTTGAGTAGCAAACACACAATTTTAATGAGTTGTTTTTAATGACTTGACACAATTAAATGACTTGTTTACTTCAAAATTCACCAAGGAGAAGAGACGACAGGTGCCATTAAGAAAATTTCTCCCCAGGAGATACAGAGCCCTACTGAGACTCACAGTGAGATGAAATAAAATATCATACAAATGGAAATAAAGACTTGCCAGAACAGATAATCAAGAAATCAAACTGTTAGAAGATGCAACTAGAAGAACCCTCCTGGAATTCTAATAAAAGTGTTTAATTAGATGGGAAAGGCTCTTCCATTCATCCAGGCTCATCCACTATTAAATATTTAATTCTCACTCACACACACATGTTTTCCTTACAGCGCTTTTCAATGCACAAAAGTAGAAGGAGGTGATGAAAGCAATTTGAACTTATTAATTTCAACTGCAGATGCACATCAATTCATTCAGCTGCTCTTAAAAACATCAGCACTCACCAACCATTTCTTCCAAGATGAATGAATTACATGGATTTAGCATATAAAAGATAAAAAAAGCAAGGAATCTAAAACATTTGCCTCTAATTTGGCAATTCTTTCTGATTCAGGTCAACAATATGAGCTCAGAAGTCTTTTTTTTATTATAGTCTGCCTGTGTCTGTAACCCCCCATCAATGTAATATTTGGTACTGAGCCTGCAAAACCTTGCACTTTACTAACACCACCTTAAAATCATGGAATGGTTTGGGTTGGAGGGGATTTTAAAAACCATTTAGTTCCAGCCCCCCGCCATGGACAACGACACAAAAATCAATCACTTGTCAGAAAAGCAGCCACCGAATTCCATTGGTAATGGTATAAAATGATGGTACAGACCTGCCTTTCTAGTCTAAAAAAAAAAAAAAAGATTTAAAAGTGCCTCAGAGACTGGTAGACAGCCGTGGGTTGCAGTGACTCAGGCTGGAGGACTCCAAAGCATTGATCAAAACCTCTGCATTTCCCCGAGCAAGCAAACAGTGGAAATGGACCTTGGGTGCTGGTAACATTGAAAATGATGAGATTATCATGTTCCTCATGTGACCCCTCTAAATCACAGAAGACAGAGTGAATTTTTACTGTATTTTTAAATGGAACTTTTGTTTCTGGAGTCATATTTTGTCTCCTAAAGAGACAATGAGAGGCGATAGCACTCAGGTGATAAACGCAACCACTTAAAAGCAATTTTCTCTTACTCATGTAATTTTCTTTTACTCTGTAGATCCTTCTCAGCCAGCTCTGACCTCAGTGCTATGTAAGGCATGAGGTAAGGCACTGGATTTACCAGGGTTTCATCAGTATTTATCTACTGTAGAGACATGAAAAAATGAAAATCTAAATATTTGAATGCTGTAAAGAAGGCTAGTCAGAATTGCAGCTAGCCAAAGATCAGCTATTCAAAATAGGGGAAAAAAAAAAAAATTTGGTCAGCACTGAGAAATTTCAGAATGAACCAGGAAGATCTTCTGGATGAGCCTGGGTTGAGTGTGCTTCTTCTGAGCAACTCTGCCAATCTGCAGGAAAGGATGTTTGTGATGAAACCTGAGCATTTTCCACCCAGCTGACCTTGTCTGACTTTCAAGCGCTAATAAAAATATGGCACCGTGATGTGATGCCTGCAGAGAGCAATTTGGGATTATTAGTACATAAAATGAGATACAGAAATGATCTCCTACCACCAGAGACAGCAGAAGGGCCTCGTTACAATGAGACTTCACTGGCCATTAGGTCACCCTTCTAATTGGGAGAGAGATTGATTCTCGGGCTTGGGCTCTAAAATAATTTAACAGCCTGTGTTACTTGGTTTCAAACCAAACCAGAATGACTCAGTATTCTCCGGGGGTTTTTTTTGAAAACGAAATCTTTCAGCAAATCTTATTTCTTCTCATATCAGAAGGATAAGGAGATCCTGGAGGTTTGTGTGTAGGTTCTCAGGAGTATTGAAACACCTTTCTGAGCAGCCTCTCCCCGCACAGACTGTGCCATCATCAGTTAAAATTAACAAGGCATACATTTATTTGTGCCATTATTTCCATTTTCTATCAACAGTGATGTGATCACTTTTAAACACCACCACAATTGGCCTGGTTTCAGGTATGGTTTGAAAGTGGGTGGCAAAATAATCTCCTTTTTCAAAGGACAAATCCACCACTCTAGCTCTGCTCTTCTGCCCCATAACAGAGACGTATAAACCTGAAACACCCTGAAACACAGAAGAGGGAATGCTTGCATTTGAGAGGGAGTATAACATCTGCCCTCAGGGCTCTGCATATGGAAGGTCCTTTCATTCCTCTTATCTCTTTCTCATGTGCAACATGGGAAAACAACCTTTTCTATTCGAGTCCTATCTCCTCAAATTTCTAGTGGAGCATTCAGGAAATGTTAGGGTAAGGGCTGAAGAGGCTGGAGTGACACAGTCTGGGCTATCAGCCAGGTATTTTATCACCTTTGCCATAGGGACACTCTCCCAGTGGTCACTGTGCCAAGGAAAATTCTGGCTGTAGCATCCATTTTCCACCCAGAGGTCCTCTCTTGCTTTCCAAGATACCCCCATACCCTTCCTCTCCATATGCTTTGAGCTCCATAGGGGTTCAGGATGGCCATTTTGGGATAACAAGGCATTTTTAGCCTCCTACATTTGGTTAGTGATTACCTGTGGAGGGGTCACAGCACCAAGTAGCAAGGGTAACAGGGAGCCCCAGGACATGGCTGGGGTGCACAAGAGCTGTGCCAAGGATTGCTACAAATTTCTCAGAGGTGGGGCATTGTACAGCCCTCAGTGGCTGGCACAGGTCCGTATATAGACCTCAGTATGTGACCTGAGCCCAGGGTCCATTAAACCCCACAACAGTGAGGAAATGCCCATAATCTTGCAGGTTTGGGTCCTCAAAACTGACTTTTGTTTTTTTCACACGTCCCCAAACAAAAAAAGTGTGCTTTTTGTAGGATGCACATCCTTTGTGCAGCGTAATCAAACAGCAGTGCACTGGGAGTTTAATGGGCTGAAAGTTTATCGCTCAATCACAGCAAGGAATAATCAAGGCTCACCCTGCAGGGTCTCTCCACCGTCCCACAGCAGTGGAGCCAAAACAGCTCCCCGGGGAAACCTGTGTTTCTTGTTCATATCCTAGTGGAAACTCCATCCAGGACCTTGAACATTAGGACAAAATGCAAACAAAAATTCCTGATTTCCACTATGAAAATCCACCTACAGATTTATTCCTGGGAAGGTGATGCATGGAAGCAGCAATTGCACAGGCTGTGGTTAGTCAGTGCTATGCACTGTCATTTTATATATTCTCTTTCATCCACCTTTATTTCCCTGTTCTGTCAAAACTCTGTACTAACTCAACCATACTGAGTATGAAGAAGGAGAAATAACCCATGCCAAGGAGCTGCTTTTTGGTGGTGGCAGTCAGGAAGTGCATGAGCAGTGACTGTGATTTGGAGGCTGACCACAACCTGGGGTCCAGAGGGAGTTCATTCATCCTGAGGCACGAAAACACTTCCAAGATCAGACATGTTTCTCACCAGTGAAGCACATTTTATCCAGGATTTAGACTCTAACAGGAACCCTGCCTCCATTTCAGGGAGTGCTGTGTCAGAAAAATACAATGGGAGAGTTTGCTTCAAACCTTTCTTCTTTTTTTTTTTTTTCTTTTTGATGAGCCATAAGCTACTGACCTTTTCTGTAACATAAGGAGGTTGGTTGCTGGGCTTTTCTCTGCTAAAATGCTAACATTTGTGTCTAACTATTAATTACCCAAGTGCTTTTTTCTTTTCTTTTTTTTTTTTTTTTGCATTACTCTAACTCTTAATATCAAATCCTCCCCTCAGGGGACCATTCCTTATTATTATCACTATACATGGTTTCTAAGGTGTCCACCCACATCACAACTGACTCTGGAAGAAAGAAGCATGTGGTAGGAATTGCTTTGCCTACACAAGAAAGGAACATTTCACATTAATTAAAAAAAATGCTGTGCAATGACCAACATGGGTGAGTGAGTGGTAAATCCCCTGGGGAAATGATTTGGTGGTGAGCTGCTGAAGTGGATTTCCTCCCACCAGCACAGCCAAGAGTCCTCCCTGAACTGCCTTCCAGGCTGAGCTGCTTTCAACCTGCCACAGCTTGGAAGTGGGTGATGCTCAAATAGTGGCTTTGCTTAATGAAATGCTGGTTCTTTCTTTTCAAAGGGGCCCAAAATGTATTCACAAGCAATAAGCTGGTATGTGATTTAACCACTGTTCCAGTGATTTACAGAGTGTTTAATTCAGAAGATTGTGAAAAGCAGGAAGCCAAACAGCTCCATCAGGGCTTGAGCCAAATGCCAGCAAACTCAGATGAAAAATTCCTATCCACATCAGAGGATGTAAGGTCAAGCTCCATGATCAAGCTACCAAATGTAACCATTCCAAAGGCCAGTCTTCTGTTGTCAAAATGCAACTGAAAAAACATCAGACACCACGAGGATGCTCTTATTTATAGTCTCGCATAAAAGCCACCACACTGTGCAGAAGTGCCTTAATTAACTATATAAGCTATTTCAAAATGTGATAAAATCAATAGAATGATAATTGTTAGAGAAGGATGAGCGAGAGGGAGTAGAAATAGGAGGTTCTTCATGAACGGCAGAACACTTTTTTAAACTTATTTAACAAATTTCACATTTTCATTTGGTTTTACATACCCTCTCATAAAGATTTTATTTCAACCTCTACAGATCATTCTTGGGGGAAAATATTCATCTGCTCTAAGTAAAATTTAATTAGCTGAAAACAGGTTTTATTAAATACTGTATCTTTTCCTCTTAAAATAAAATGTGGGCACGAGTACAAGTTTAGAAATGTCAGAGTGAAATTGTGCAGCAGTCTGTACAACAATTATCACATATTGCCTCCATTGGGTGAGTACAATTTCTCTTCTTGCTTTGCAGATGGGGACACTGAGGCACAGGATTTTTTAATGCTACAGAGATGATGCCTAACAGGACAGATCAAAATAAAATGGAGCAGGCTTGATTGAATGGGCAGGTTCCTGAAGTAGATTCAGTTTCCTGAAGTTCTTTTATCTATGATTTTAAATAATGAATCACAATTTCCTTTTACTGCAAACATGGAAATGGGAACAGGTGCAAGGGTAAACCTCTTGTCTATCGAAATGTACAATAGGAAACATACAAAACTGATTATGTTTTCTCTAATTAACTTTAAAGTCCATTTCTTTCCTGCCAGTGGCTTGTGAAAAAATAAAAGGAAGTAGGAAGAATAGTGAGAGCTCTGCAGAGAGGTCTGTAGACAGCACTTTGAAAATTTACTCACAGAGAAGCACCAGCTCAGTTCCTCTCCCTGTTATCACTTCTGTGGATCTCCAGCACGTTTTGTGCACTCACTCCACTCCTGGGACTTCTCTTGAAGTTACTGGGGCTCAGCGTGGGGCACTTGTGCAGGATTTTACAGACCTGTAAAATCCCTGGCAGTGCAGAAAGGAAGAGCTGAACTCAGCTCCAAGAGCACTCCTGTTACGTGCTTACCAAGTTCCTCTCAGTACAACACATAAATCCAGTAAGAAATGCAGATTCTGCTTAGGAGCAACTGTGCACAATTCCCTCCTTCTCAAATGCAAAATCAGTGAGAAGTGGGAATAATTGCTGATTTTCTCCCTGATCCTGGTAAGAACATTTGGAAGCTCCCACTGACGTGTCCCAGCTGGATGTGCTAAGAGCTGCTACAAGGGGGTCAGGACTAATCCCTGACCCTGGCCGTGTCCAGAGGGAAATGGTCCATGCAGAACTGGGTGGGCACTGGGAGGTCTGAAAGAACATGTTTTATGCTGGGTTTTATTTGGTGGAATGCAACCACAACTGTAAAAAAGTGTAACATTTCTGCTGGCCACAGCAAAAGATTAAATACAGAAGTACCCCCTTGGATATCCTATCCAAAACTAGCTCTCACTAAAGACCTGCAGTGGCAGATCACACCAGTGGTCCAGCAGCATGCACTGCTGTGAAAACACCTTAACACTGGTGAGGGAAATCCTGCAACTGGGTTAGGGAAATGCTCTGCTCAGTCCAAGCCTGTCCATAAAAACTCTGAAAAAAACTAAGTTATTTTCTTCCCTTATTTCAGTAAAGGACATGAAAGACTAATTCATATTTGACCCACAAATGAATAAAATGATTTTCACTGCCTAATTTTCACAAGTAGGTTGTTGCCCACAAAGCTATCGGTGGGCAACAAATATTTGCGGGCAAAAATTTTTTTATTTCCCAAAATTAGGAGAAATAATATTAGGAAATAACTGTACATGGTTCTGGAGTTCCACATTTCCCCAGCACCTTGCAGGAGAGCTCCCTGTTCCACATCTGGACCTGCAGATGCTATCTCGGTACCTATAAATTAACAAGTAGTTGGCAACTGCAATGCTGCAAGCGCGACTGCGGGGTTGTGAGAAGAGCCTTGCAAAAATATTTATAAAGGAGCCAGCTGGGAGCAGCTACCAGCAGACAGATCTGAAAAGCGGCAGCGCTCAGAGGGGAGCAGATGGGACAGGAGAGGCTCATCCCGGGAACACGGGGCTGGCTCCACTAGATGGCACCCGGCGCCAGCGCCGCGTTTTTGGGCGAGCAGCGGCAGCAGAGCCGGTGACACGAAGGAAAGAGGAGCGGAACAGATCCCCCTACACACCTCCAGGAAAGCTGCGGATCTCAGCCGGCTCCCCCTGTGCGAACCATAAACCACGGGCCACTGAAAGCAGAATGAGTCAAAGCAGTGGGGGTTCTGACCCCGAATTTACCAAGAGGCTGTGAGAAAGCTGAAATGACAGAAGGGAGGTACTAAATCCGTGTGATCTCCTTCTTCTTCCTCGGGCTTATTTTAATTTTTAAATCAGATCCTCTGAGTCTATGTCAGTATCTATTAGTTGTCCTATACAGACCCAGTGTGAGGAGTTTAACAGCTCTTGTGGAAAAATGTTGCAGTCCTGGACAAAATACCATTTGGGAACATACGTACTGAGGACATTCCCAAATTGGTTTGTCAGACTTATTGAGAGCTCAAAATGAAATCTGGAAAACATTGCTGTGATCTCCTTTTGACTTCAGGCGCAGCCTGAATCTGGAGAGTCTGCAGAACGTGGCAAAAATAATTATAAAATTCCCTTTAAAAAAACAATTTATGCTGGCAGATTAATGACATGTTATTTAAAAAGTGATGCCAGAGATTAGGTTAATTGCCTTCCTTATTAGTTAGCCTCGGCAGGGGAGTAGCAAGGGCATGAGTGGGTGCAAATCCTAAATTGCCTGGCCTTCCCAATGAAGCAGATAATAGCTGAGGATGGGGAACAGGACAGAGAGAGGGAGCACAGGGAAAGTGACACAGTCACAGCCTGTTTCCAGGAGTGAGTGTCTGCTGAGCAGGAGGGACACTGTGGAGGGGAGTGAGTTTGTTCCCCAGCAGTCACTGCCTGGGCCACTGAGCTGGAGAGGTGCCGAGGGCCACGGGGACGCACCAACTGGGTGTAAAGCTGTGCCTGCGTGCAGGAGAGGGAGAACTGAAAACTGTTTGTAAAAATGGCAAAGGGCTCGTTGCTCAGTACAGAATTTTATCAGTCCTGTTATTGGCAGGTGGAGGACAAGGATGGCTGCTTGTGGATGGCAAATTCAACGATCACCAAAGAACCTGGAATGTCAAACTGAAGTGAACCTTGTGCCGTGTCAGTGTGCTGTGTCCTGCCCTTAAACGATGTCCCTTCATCCACAGATATCCATCAGAGCAATATTCCTGTGTTAAATAGGTGATGAAGAGGGTTTTATCATCATACAACAGAACCTCTACTTTCAGCAGATATATTTCACCACCTGTTACATCACGTTCACTGTTAACCTCCTAGACCTGTCCTCTCTGTTCATGCAGCACCCTGAAATAGACACAGAGCTCCAGAGGAAGGATAAATGCCCATGTTCCCTGGAAATGGCAGTGTGCTGCCCATTCCACCACTCATATGCACCATGATCACCTGGAAGGTCAATGAAATTGTCACTGCACAGTATAGTTTACACTTCACAGTACAGTTTAATAGCCTAAACTCTGCAAACCACACCTTTACCAACACGAGATGCAGTGATCCTTCCAGCCCTTCTTCAGCTCACAGTCTCCTGATCCACCAGCACACCATGATGTGGGGACACCAATGCCTGACACATCTGTGTGCCTTCTGGTGTGCTCTCACTATCCAGATTTTCCCTTTACGCTGGAAACTTCTCCTCTGGCACATACAACCCTTCAGTTTCCTGCACCACTGCCCAACCAAACACAGAGAGCAAGGGGAGCCACAGCTGGGTGCCCAATGGACTTGAAGCTGGGGGAACAAGGAGCTGGTTGTCAGGGACAAAGAAAGGTCACGCAGTACTAGAGAACTGCTTGGATCACTGTATTGGTTTTTTTTAGCATTTCTAATACATGTTACATATGATACTTCTATTTTTTCCACCTTTGTTTTGTCTGGAATAGAACTGTGCTGTCAGTCAAGCCTTTTTTGCTCTTAGCCAGGCTCGCTGCAGACACAAAGCTTATTGTGCTCATGCTGTGTCTTCATCCTGTTGCTGAACACTTTCAGCCCACAAGCTACTGCTCAGATACATTGCCAGAAAGATGGAGTTTTCAAAAACTAAGCATATTGGGTAAATTCCCAGAAAAAACCCAGCCCAACCAACCTACCAACCAACCAACATAAAACAAAACATAACCAAACAAAACAAACGGAAAAAACCAAAACCAAAACAAAAAAAATCACACACACACAAACCTCAAAGAAAAAAAAAATGGAAAGCAAAAAACAAAGAGCAGATTGCGGCAGGGAAGGGAAGAGACTGAAGAAGTCTGGAGTGTGTCACATGGACACTACAGCTTTAACAGGGTTGATGGTGAGAAATCTCCTTATTTCCATGTTCTAACCATACATGGGAACAATTTAACATCAAGCTCATGATTTTTTTGTGGTGAGTGGATCACAAGACGCAAGCTGGAGGGAAGCAGACTGCACAAGCTCCAGGGCTCAAAGATTTTAAATCATGTATGTCTCTAGTACCCACTTTTTTGTACAAAGGATTGTTTTTCTCTCACTAAGTAGAAGACAAGGAAGTTATTTTAGCTTTGTTGTTGTTGTTGTTTGAGGGTTTTGTTGGGTTGCAGGTTTTTTGTGGGTTGGTTTGCTTGTTTTCTCCTGTTAACTTTTTGGTTTGTGTGTGGATGCGTGTGGATTAGTATGCTGAGACAAAGCCTTGAGGAGCACCTGAATGTAGCTAGGATTTTTATCCAGAAGAAGTGCTGAGAGACGTCTTAATATCAGTACTTCTCCATTGTTAAACCCACTGGTTACCGCACCAAAAAAACTGGATTGAAAAGAGGGCGGGGGACTAAAAAATGTAGGTGTTGCAATGTCTGATTTCTAGGCCTTTTGCCCTTAAGACGTCATAGCCCTGTTGAAAAATGAATTCCCTGAGGACTGTCTGGTGGGAATGCTGCTGCTCCATGGTGATCAGAACAGTGGAAGCTGCCTGCAGAAAGCAGGAGAAAACACTGAGCACACAGGCACAGCCAGGACCCTGCCCTCTCCCAGGGCAAGCCCCTGGAGGCAGAAATCAACAGGTCTTTAGGAGAAGTTCCAGTGTTTTCCCCAGTCCCAACCCATTGAATACACTGGTATTGGTGAGAGAAAGCAGACTGAAACTGAAAGGGGTGGTTCTCACTGGATATAATGAGAAACGTCCTGCCCACAAGGACGGTCAGGCAGTGTGACAGGTTGCCCAGTGAGGCTGTGCAATCCCCATTCCTGCAGGTTTTCAAAATCCATCTGGATAAACCTCTGAGTAACCTGGTTGGAGCAGGAGGATGGACTTTGGAAGAGTGTTTCCAGCCTGAGTTACCTGGTGATCCTATAATCACCCTGCAAACCAGGAAGAGTTTTTTTAAATCTTGGATTTTTTGCCAGCTATTTCAAAGATCCAAAACACCTACTGTCTGTTTAGCCATAGTGTATTGTGATGGTGACTAGAAAAATCTCAGCAAGTATTTAAATGAGCCCAGTGCAGTGCAGTACAGAAATGGCAGAGCACAGCTCCACTGTCCCTTTTTATCATTTCTGCACAGTAATCACCATTAAGATACTTAAAACACACAACCTGGCAGCAGCTCCCTGGCTTTTAGCTTCATATTTAGTGACAATGAGTTGAGGAATTTTGCTGTGTCAGTTATGCATTTCCATTGGTGCTATGGAAATGTCACCCAGAAATGCTCTCTTCCAGCACATGACTACATGTGACTGTGGTGTGGTGCCATCCCATTCCTGACCAGCTGGGCTTGGATTGCATTTAGGAAAAGAATGTACCTTTTAAGGGAAAAGAAGGTAGACAATAAGAGAAATCCTAACCCTAAACTCTAAAGAAACAAGTCAGGTGACACAAGTGGTTGGGTGATAGAGATGAAACCACAGACACCGTGAAGACAAAGCATAAAAAGGGGTATTTAAAAAAAATGTAACAGATCAAAGCTAAAGAATCAAAGAATCATAGAATGATTTGGGTTGGAAGGGACCTTAAAATCATTCAGTTACAGCCCCCCTGCCCTGGGCGGGGACATTCCGCCAGACCATGTTGTTCAAAGCCCCACCCAACCTTACTTTGAACCCTCCCAGGGTGCAGCAGCCAGGATTTCTCTGGGCATCCTGTGCCAGGCTGCACAACACTCAGAGGAAAGAATTTATTCCCAATGTACACTCTAAACCTGCCCCTTTGCAGTTTGAAGCCTTGTCCTAACACTCCATGCCCTTGTAGAAGGTCCCTCTCCAGCTCACTCCAGGCCCCCTTCAGGCACTGAGAGGCTGCAATAGTCTCCCCAGAGCCCTCTCCTCTCCAGTGCTCTGGTGAGTGGCCAACCATGGCTCTCAGCCAGACACCAGCACATCTATATTCTAGACAAAACCCCTGAAATCTGGAATATGAAATTCATGTAGTCTGACTCTCTGAGGGAAGCTGAGTACTTCTGTTTCCAGGCTTTGTCATCTTCTGCACAGCACACAGCCTGGTGGAGGCTGCAGCTGAAAGCCAGGCCTTTCCAGAGGGTTGTCACAGGAAAGCATTTGTCACAATACACATTGTTTTGCAGGATTCTTAATGGCTGAGTTTTTAAATGAAGACATTGAAAAATTGCTTACCCATGAGGTATTTTGCTGAGGACATAATATGCTGTATATGAGTGCTGATACACCTGCAAAACAAAATTAAGAAAAAAGACAACAACAAAAAAAAAAGAGATTAGTAACTGTCACCTGTGTTAATAGGGCTTTTTTTATTTTGCAGAAATAGCCTAGCATTTGTGGCTGAGAAGCTCTTCTAAACACTTCAAAATCTGTAGTAGAAAAGAACAATGCATTAATCCACTTAAAGCTGTTGTGTGTTTTTCCTCCTGCACTTTATCCCGGTGTTTGGCACACCCAGATGCTCAGAGTCGTTGCCATGGCTACCAGGTCTTTGATTAAACTGGGGGCACACGGGCTCTGCAAAGGCTAAATATAGAACAGCCATTAATGAGGACACCTTGGTCAGCTGGAGACATTCTCCATCATTATAACTAGACACAAGGCATGGGGGTTTGGAGTTTTTTTATGCTTTATTTCCACATAAATAAAGCAGGGAGCCGTGCTGGGGGATATCAGACCCCTGTCAGTCAGAAAACAAAACTCTATTGAGTCGAGGCATAAAGTTGACCTCATGTTTCTACGACCTGCTAGGTTGCATCTTCATATCAATCTGTGCTCTGTGGGCCTTGGGGAGGAGCTGGCCAGCTTGCACGGCAGCTCATCTCACAGGGGACAGTTTATTACTTGTTTTCTAAGCAGTAAATAATAACACCAGAGTCAAAGCCAGTGATTTAAGAGGTGGTGATTTTCCACTGGTGACAGCAGTCCCTTACAGTGATCAGGAGTCAGGGCACCAGTGTGAAAGGTCTAAACATGAATCACTTTATACAAATTTATACAGGGCATCACTTCTTGAAATTCTGTCCTGTTATTTTATGCAACTAAATAAATAAATCTCCTAGTAATCATTTCATTTGGCTTCTACTTAAATCTTTAAACCACTGTTACTGTTCAGCAGCTCTCAGAAAGCATCCTGTCCCAGAGGACAAAGGAGAAATTTCTTGAATACTTGCTTCACCAAGCAAGTTTGATCAAAATTATTTTGATCAAACTCTGTTTTTGCACAAGTATTTTATTTTTTTATGCTTATGCCAAGAAACCATGAGATGTCCTGGATGGTGCTGCCAGCCCCAGCAGGGGCCATGCCAAGCACATCATTAGTGTCACAAGTAAGCATGACTCACTCCCTGCCACTCTGGAGGACAAACGTGCATCGTGGTGTCTAGAACAGCCCTGCGGCTTCTGGGGTCTCAGGGAAGAGGCGGACAAACACGAGACACATCAGCAAACACAAAGCACATCTTCCTGTAAATATCAAATCAAACTCCTCTGTTACAATTTGCAACCAAATGCTGAATCCTCACACTACTGCACGAGCTCCCTGAAAAACAGGCATAGAGGTGAAAGCACTGGATTTCTGCCTATGAAATGTAGAGACTGATGCTGGATTAATGTGATTTCCTTCTTCCCTGTGCAATTCACTCCCTGCATTGCAAGGACATCATGAGGTCACATCCCCAGATCCTATCTCCTTTCAGGCATTCAGATCCATAAGGACTCTTCACTCAAGGTGATGCTCTGGTGTGTTGGTATCTGGGAAGGTCTTGGAATACAAGTGAATTCACCTCAAGCCAGCATTTATTTTAGTACAAGTGTCCTTTTTAGATCCACCTGTGTCAGATGATGTCAAATAAATTATCATTTTCTCATCCTCACCCAATCATACCAAAGAGCTCTTGAATCTTCTGATGCTGATACCTTGAGACCTGGCTGATGCATGCAGCCTTGGAGTTTATTCCAGCTTTGATGAAGTCCTGAACTGATACAATTCCTTAAAGAAAAACACTGGAAGACTGAATCTGCCTACAGATCTGAAAAACCTGGTAATACATTGTCATTAAATACTGAGACACTTTTGTCTTCCAATATCCGTGCAGTAAGTTGGAGAAAATGATGCAGATACATAAATTCTGATCTGAGTCTGGGAGGGTTGTTCAAGGTTATAAGCCATGCTGTGTTGTCAGATAACAGAGACATAAGCCCCCCAAAATGAGTATGAACAGATGCCTTCAGGGGAAAATTGAAAAATGTGGCAGGCTGGAGGGAAAAGAAACAGCCAGGGAAGTTTTGAACAGGACACCTGCTGATGTCCTTGCTTGTGGCACAGAGTCCTACAGCCCTGTTGGAGAGTTCAGAGCTCTCTTAGAGGCATTAATGGAGACTGAGGCAAAGCAGTCTTCTCTTTGCTGAGAGAGTTTAGGACTGAGGAAAACAAAAGTTGCAGGACACTCAAAGAGCTCTTTTATTTTCTGAATATCATTTGTGATAATCTTGGGTCTTTGGCCAGACTCTAAAATATCTCACATCAGCTGTGCTGTAGTATACAGACTTCAAAGGCTTTCAGCTGGCAGAGTTCACTCAGGAGCAAAATTTTCTCAGATAAATCCTCACAATGTGTAAGTTTGCTTATGTAAAAAAGAACTACTTGTATGAGCAGAGATTTCAGGATCAGACATTTACTGTTAATATTACAGTTGTTAAGGACACAAGCACATGCAGCTCAAAAATCCCTCTCAGCCCAACTATTTCAAACCTATTTGGAAAATACTCTGCCAGCAATGATACTAAGCAGACAGGAATCCAAGAGGAAAATCACTTTGTGTCTTTCTGAGAAATTAAATGGTGGCCTTCCTCTTAGATATGCAAACCAAATGAAGTTAACTGAACTTTTTGAGAGGATGACTATGTGTGCTTAATATCCCTACTAAATGTCTGCTGGGGTCAAGATGAATTTGGCTATTCACTTAGGGGTTGGAAAACCCCACAGCAGGGAAAAGTGCAGGTAAGAGATGAGCATTCTTCTGAAATCCAAACCAAGCCTCAGAGAACGAAGAGTACTTAAAAGTTCGTATTCACTGCATTAAATGTCTGTTTCTAAAGCTTGGCAAACAAAAATAGCTGTATAAACTCTGTGCTCCCCTTTTCTATCAAAGAGTGTGGTAAAAGCCATTGGCTGATTTGATGCTCCCATCCCCGATTTTTAGCTGGATTCCAGAAGCATTCCAGCTCCTCTCAGCAGAGAGGCATATTTGGGGGTAGCAGAGGTTTTGGCAATTGTTTTGCTCTGTAGACTCAGTGTGTCAAGCAATTCCACCAACACAAGTCAGAACAGGTTTGAGAGTGCTCTGAAGGGTTCTGAGTATCACCACAATCAGGTCACAGAAGCTCCCACGCCAGCTGTCACCAACAAGTGCTGTAGAAGTCATTATGACAAAACCATTGGGCCAGAAACACTCTCCCACTGGGCTTCTCATCCCAGGTCACAGCACAGATCTTGTTTACTTTCAATCTAAATTATGCTCCGTAACACGACGTGCATGTTTACACTGAAATCATAAAGGGACTGAGAGACAGATCTATCTGTCCCATTGAAGTCCTGGAAAGGCAATTATCTCTCTAAAATTCAGAAGAATGCAGGGCTAATTATATGTGACAACACCTTGTTGTGAAGCCACTGACCTTGTTTCATGCAACAAACAGAAGAAACCTGGACCTGGTCAGATGACAACACTAATGGAAACACTGCAGCACATGGAACAGCAGAGAAGGGCATGTGCCTCTCCCATGCCACCACATTCCAAAGGAACAGAGAAATTGTGGTTCCAACAAACCACATGGAAAGAACCACAAAATGGAAGAAGCAATTTCTGTGCTATGCCACTACAGAGCAAAGCATGGTGTGAATGGTGATGTCTCCTTAGAAGCACTTGTTTAAGTGCGGTGAGGATACAGGTCCTTGTCTAACAGAGCTCACCGAAATAAAAACTATATGGTATTTAAGCATAGAGTGGATTTGGATTCATTTATTCACTGAGACTCTTCATATACTTTAATTAGAATCCAGAGCTCTTGGTTTTGTCCCAGAGTAACTGCAGAAATATGTCACACATATCCAAAAAATTTGTGAAATGGGTTTTCGGCACCTTATGGCTGGTTTGAAAGATTGCACTACCTGCTGAGGTTTTATTACAAGCATCAGAAAAAATGAAAGAGTTTAGTTTACACTTCCATCTCCTCTGTCTGTCGGTTTCTGTCTCACTTTGTGGGCTGATGCCAGGCCAGCACCAGCAATAATCAACATTTATGGAAGGCTTTCTTTAATGTTTGCATGACAAGGTTTGCTGAATCAATACAAAGAAGAGGCACCTCATTTCAAGGAGGTTCATAAACAAAGAAAGTGTGTGGGGGGGAAAGCCCTTGGAAGAAGGCTCCCCAAATCAGCCCGCTCCACTCATCTTTCCTGCAGGCTTTTCTACCAAAACAGCTGATTTAGGGTCTTACCACCCAGCATATAAAACAGCTCATGGATTTGGGATTATACCCAGGTGGACTGGCTGCCATGAGCTCATGATTGTTACTTACTTGATAAATACAGGAATAAAGCATGCTTTGCATCCATTTTCTAAATGGCGCCATAGAGCCGCCTGGCCCTTCATACAGTAGTGTTATTTACATTAAAGAATTACCCAGAAAACGCACAAAAAAATCCCATAAAACTTAGAGCTCACAAGGGACCAGTACAGGGCAGAGCAAAAGTGCAAGCTGTTTGCAGCTTGCAAGGCTAAATACAAAATTTCCAGTGTTTAGTGTATTTTTTTTTAAGGAATCACACATTTAATCCAAAAAGCCATCCTAGTGCTCCCAAATAAAAATGAACACATCAAATAGTCATCAGAAAGAAAAGCGTGCCACAGTTTGCTAAAGCCTGAAAATAGCAAGGATATATTTCAATGTGATTAATCATAAAGCAGTCAGGATTTATCTGGGTAAAATTACTAATTTTTTATTCTGTAACAATAAAGTTTATCAACAAATAAGAGATCCCCTCAGGATTCTGAACAGACCCTGGTTTTCTCGAGAATGTATCTGCTTTTACACTGTGTAGTAAGACAGTAAAGATATATCACAAGTGGCTGGTGAAACAGGAACTGCCAGATCCATTAAAAGGGTTCCCCACAAAGAGTCTCTAAAAAGACATTTGCTGGAAATAGATTATACAGCCCATTTTCCTACTTATGCTATGAGCAGACAAATCCCCAAATGCACATGTGAATGTCAAACCAATTGAATAATTCCAAACATCTGACATAATTACATATTCCACCTTTCAAAATGGTCCTGGCGCCCTTAAATAGTAACTAACACTGTGATGCAAAATATGCAGGTAAAAGATGATTTGCCATTTGGCCTTTAGCATCTGTGATATTTAACCAGGCTCTGAGGCTGACAGATTAACAGGGAAAAGAGAATAAAGTAGAATGCAGGAAGGCTGCTGCTATGCATTGGCAAATAGCTCATGTATTTTGTACCTTGTTTTCTCACAATGGAGTGAAAGAGGGGGGGAAACAAGTTCAGGAGGAAAATACCAAGCAAACATTAGCCAGAGGCTGTGTTTTTTTCTCCTGCATGGATGTACCATGTGTGTGAAGGATACCACACTGTCACATGGGTTCTTTTACTGGTCAGTCCCCAATAGGCAAATCCAATGTTCACTTCACAGGGTAACTGTGTTGTTCGTACAGATCTTCCAGGAGAGAAAAGGATAATTATTTGACTCAAAATACCCTTACTGCCATAATCTGTTATGGTAGTCTGTGGAGAATTAAAGCAGGTCTCTGTACCTGTTTGCAAAATATTCTGTATCTTTTACGAAAGTCAACATTAAAAACTGAATTTTCATTCGATGTGTCAACATCATTTGCCTTGATCAAAATTCTTTATGATACCACTGGTTCCATTGAACTCTTCTGTTCTGTTGAGAAGAAATTCTTCTTTTGCCATTACATGTTGAACTGGCCCTGCAAAGGGATGAAAAATCCATTCCTGTACCTGACCACCAACTTCTATGTAATGTTTTGTTCATTTTTTTACTTTCATTTCCCCTTCTATTTGTGATTTAGAGCACAAGGGGTTACCTCTGGCTGAGGCATGGCTGGTTAATGGTCTTTTCAATTTTTCCCTCAGTGGAGACAGAATGGTCAGCAGTGTTTTCCTCAGCCCAACTATTTTTGCAAAGGATTTTATTTTATTGCTAATAGGTACTCCATAGTAACCAGCTTGGAATTAGATTCTCTCAGAAACATCATGCTATCTTTTCCTTTTCTGTCACTGCAATAAAAAAAGAAAAACTGCCGAAATCCATACTGGTATTTTGCACCATGCGCTCACTGAATCTTGATTGCTTGCAAGAACAAAACAAATCAATAAAGCTGTATAATTTGAGGTGTCTTCAACATTCTCACCTTTCAGATTCATTGTGATACTGACCTATTTTGCTTTCTTCTGAGACAGCATATTCTCTTTTGTCCCTGCATTGAATTATCCCTTTATACTTTATCCCTTCTCCAGTAATGCACCTCCAGTGCAGCCCCATGCTGTGTGTCAACCTGCTTATACAGACCTCTAAGGAACTCTGCCCATTTCTCCTCATGCTTCTAATAAATTAGAAAACCCATAATGAAATGCTATCAACCAGCATTTCCTGAGCATTGGTTCAGCTGGCAGCCAACAACCCGCAGCTGTCACCAAACACCTGATTTGGGATGCTGTCACCCACTGTGCTGCATCCAGCTGATCAGCCACACGTGTGATGTGCTCACGGGCACAGAAAGGGCACTCTGGCACTGCTGGGACACTGCAGGACAGTCTGGGGAGCTCAGAAGAGGGCAGAGATGGGGAAACGGGTTGGAGCAAGAAAGGCTGTGAGAAGTAGGGGCCTCTGAATCTATCAACATACAGAGAATTTGGCAACTGGTTGCCTGTGCTGTAAGTGTTTCTGTGTTCCAGTGGAATTAATTTAACACTTGTGCAAAAGGAGGAAGAGGTACACTTGGGGAATGCATGTATTAGAGTTGTAAAGGGAAGTAAAACTTTTTCATGCAAAGAGGAGGGAAGGATCCCAACCCAGCAGTGTAACTGTGCCACAGACACATCCAACACTAACCTGCCAGTGCCTCAGAGAGAGCCAGCAGGTCCGTGCCTCACCTCAGTCACAGCAGTGAGCATCAGGAGCTGCTCACTCATCCCCAGTGTCATAGCAAATCAGCAACTGGGTGTCTCCAGAGCCAGGAACAAACTTTAGCATTTCATTTGGAAGAAGGAAGTAATATAAGGCCAGTGGATCACCAGGACGGGCCTCTATTTTGCAAATCTTTTAACCATTTCATTTCTTAAGACTGAAAATTAAATCATTGTCCTTGTTGTTTAAAGAACAACCAGGACAGCTCTCCAGCCACGCAGAGCTGTGAATGCCCAGCCACCCACACCAGAGAGGCTTCCTTGGAGAACAATCTCACATCAAGATGACATCAGGGAGGGCCAGCACATTCCTGCCATGGGGACTTGCATTTTGGAAGCATTTAAAATGCAAGCTGAAGCTGATTGTGGCGGGGTCATGTGCTACAAGCAGCACACACAGTTAGGATGTAAATCTCTCCCACAAACATACAGAGGCTGTGCTGGGATCAGAAACTGATTTTCCAAGCACCAAACCAAAGGTCTGTGAAACATCAAAGCCAAGGAGTTATTCCTTTGCAAATAATCTCATCTCAAGTTTGCAAAACAACCGTAAATAAAGTGTGATGGCAACATCCAGCACAGTAATGGATGGACTGCCATGCTGGAAGAGAATGCCGCTAATTCACCTTCCACAAACTGATTATCTATCTCAGTTGCTTCATGATAATAATTCTTTATTAAAAGATTAGTTTTCAAATTACACTTTTGAGAGCCTTATACTGCTGACAAGGCCAAAAGGGAATTCTGAGGCCGGCTTGAGGATTTATGACTTCGTGGTGGCAGCGGAGTGCAGCGGATGCTCTTTTTTGTTACAAAAGCAGCTCCAGAAGCAGCTCAGGCCTCAGGTATTAACATACAGCTCGTGTGCCAGCTCTCACCCCTCGGAGAGCATTAATCCAATCTGCCAACTGCTGCTGCACTCTAATACAGCTCTGCCCTGCCAAGCAATTACAAAAGCCTCCTTTTGCTCCCAAGCCACCTGTCCCTCACAGCGCTTCCCTGGCACCGCAAAGCCCTTGCAGTCACTGGCTTAAAGGACAACTGCTCTGTTTTCAACTGGTAAATAAAATGGGAGCTGCAAAGCACCCTGTAGGATTTTTGCACCAGCCTTTGTGCACTTGTTGATGCGCAAGTTATTAGAAAGTAGCTGTAATGAAGCTGCAAAGAATTATGAATGAGGGTTATCAATAATGAGCTCATTCTTTCGTTGATAAACTTTTATCAATATTCACATCGCAGATATAAACTCCCAGGTTTCCCCTCCCACCCTCTTCTTCAGAAATTTGGAAATGAGAATGAAATTATCTAGTACGTAGTTGTGATTCCAGCAATCCAAACAATATATCAAAGGAAAAAAGGTAAAAGATGAGCAAACGTTATTATGTATTACAAGTACAAAAGTACCCTGAGGCCAAATGAAAGTTTTAGAAGGAGATAGCAATTATCCCAAATCCAGGAAACATAGAACACCTTCAGATCCGCACAAACACACCCACAGAAACGCACAACCATGATCTTCTAGGAATATCTGGGATCATAATAATCATTGTATTGGGCCAGACCCGAAGTCCATCCAGCTCACTACCCTGGCTCAGTAGCCCAAAGCCAATTCAGACAGAAGACTAGAGCTATCTGATTTACAGACATCCTTTCCCAAAATACTTCCCCGGGCTCTTGCACTTTGCAGCTTGGAGTGCCTCTCTTTGCAGCTGTCTACCTTGAGGGATGTCCCTGCCACTGACCTCTGCAGCCATTCTTTACAAGCATTTACCCTTTTTGCACCTATAAACTCATGCAGCAACTCCCTTTTCCCAGACAATGGTGCCAAAAGCTTGTGTGGGGTATGATTCCTCTCAGGAGCCTTTGATGTTTATTTTAGCCTTAGAATTACACCCTGAATTACTGTTTATAGAGGCAGCCCGGGAAAGCTGGCAGAGATGGGAGTTTACAGGGTTCACATCCACATTCCCTTGACTGACTCTCACCTTCATTGTCTTTCGAGTTGCAAGTCTGGGGGCTGAAGGACAGCATGAGAAATCAGTGCTTAATGCAGCTTTTAATGAAACATTAGATAATGCATTCTTTCAAAGAAACATTTCTTGAGCTGTGCGGACACTGACTGTGGAAATATTCTAAAAGCCTCTTTTTTGTGGAGTTTACAATGCAAATGGTAAAGCTTTGTAGCAGTTATGTGAGAACCAAGCCATGAAAATGTGCTGAATGCTTAGTATATCTGTTTAATTGATTAATTTTTAAATAATTCACTTTAGAGGCAGAAATTAGCAACTACAGAACCACAGCATATGTTCTTTCTATTAAAATTTACTCTTAGCATGTAAAAAATTGCTTTTCCTGCTGTAGCAGCTGAAAATGTGAAACTACAAAGAAGTTAGCACTGGCACTGAAATTTTTAAAGTTAGTCCTAGGCTCAGGGCACTTTTAGAAGACTCAAAGAAAAGAAGCTGAAACAAGTAAGATGAGCCTGTCAGAAAACATTAGAGAGCAACAGTTTAAAAGCATTGAAGTGGATGTGAAAGAAATGAAAATATTCAGATGTATGCTAGGAACCTTGGTCAAGATTCCTCTCCCCGTTCAGTGAAAGATTCATTTTCCAGTTCCACACGAGATCAGAAGACTCAGAGCTGTATCTCAATGTACACTCAGATCTAATTCACTGGAGAAGACAATTCTATATCCTGACATGAAGAAAACAAACTGAAATCAAACAGAAGGCAGGAAGACATTTTATGTGTTATCTCTGTGATGCTGTGGGCAACTTCCGTGGGGTAAATGGTCTGTGGTGATGATGAGCACCTCTTTGGGAAGCAGGGGGAGAGCAGGCAGACAGGAAGGAGCACAGAACCTGCCCTGCTCCTTGCCTGTTGCAGAGCCCCTCACAGCACTGCCATCAACAGCATCACTCTTCCACTCCAGCACACAAAAACATGAGGACTCATTTAAAGACAGGACTAAACCCCTGTGATTCCTCTCCCTTTTCAAGAAAGAGCTGCTTTTGAGCACAGAACAGAAGAAAAAAAGAATAGAAGATTCCATTTTCAAATCTGGGTCATTAGCTGCCCAAGGAGGAACGTTAATTATTGGTTTTAACATGGAGCTGGTAAAAGCAGAGTTCTGCAGGCAGTTAAAGAGATGAAAGGCACTTGTTCAGGGTAAATCCAGAGAGCCACGCACTCCTTGGATTTAGGCACGTAACTTGGCTAAAGAGGCATTTGCGTCAGAAGATTTGCCTTTCTGAGCACAGGAACTTCATTGGGGTGCCCTGCATAGCAAGAGATGTTTTTCCAGAAGAGGGCACTAAACATGTATTTTTTTTTTACTATTTTGGTGATTAAAAATTAAAAAAATAAAAAGGACTGGAAATCAGAATAATTAGATTATAGACTGCTTCATATGTTTCTGCAGAGACACCAGAAATTAAACTCTTTATAGTTTTGTTTTCTGAAGCTTTTAAAATCACTGTTGTTTTCTCATTTTGTATGCTATTCCTAATATATTTCTTTCCTTAATGTTTTAAAACAAACACCTCGACTTATTATGATCCAGCACAAACCAGGATGTTCATTGTCCCGAAAAACTTAGGAAGCAAATTTATGCTAAAAAGCAGGAACTCATCTCTAATGTAATTCTGAAGCCTCTCTATGTTGCAAGGAATCTAATTATTTGTTAGATTTTCATTTTTTTCAATAATTTTCATACTGGTATTTATTTCCTTCCTCATAAAGCCAAGTTACCCCATGTTTCACTAAGATGGATTCCCATACAAGTGCAATTATTTTACTGCTGTCCATCTGATTTTGACTATCTAGAAAACCTTGTACATTATCTTATGAAGGCTTTATTAAAAAACAAGTTGCAGTTTATTTTTAAGACATTTTGTGAATCATATTAGGACATTAATCTCTACCAGTTTGTTCAACTTAGCTCATCTATACACTCAGAAAAAGAAGCAGAATGAGAAATATAACCTTATGCAAGCTAAGAAAAATTGGTTATTTTTGTATCATAGCGTTTTGCCTTGAGGCTTTTTTTATTTTTCCTTCCCTGCTTGATGAAAATCTCGTTTACTAAAGAATGTATTTATGGAGGAAGACTGCTGATAGCTGATACTGATACATAATACACCTATGTACTTTTGCCTGACAGGCTAATTATTTCTGAGTTTTGATGCCCCTCTAGGCTTCCCTGGAACTGTGGATTTGCTTCTCAGTTTACTGATGTGTATCTGTGCCTGTGAATAAATGCAGGATGGAGTTTATTGGCCTTTGCTACATAAGCAAAGCTGTCCAACTTAGTCTGAGAAACAATTTTGCACTCAGTCAGGTTTGTGCAATTTCTGTTGAAGTCTCCCAGCTCAATTCAGGAGGCTTCAGGTTTAGTTCTAATTCAATTTATCTACATCATTAGGAGAACAGCAAGGGTTTAAACCATTGTTTTTAATAGGAAAGCAGTTAAAGCTCAGCAGCTGAAGTCAGCAGACTCAGGTTTTAATGCTCCGCATTTCATGCAGGGTATTTTGTTGCAATGATCAGACTCAACAGCCCCTGGAGTGGAGAGAATGGACACTTGGTGAGAAACTGGGGTTTGGTGCAGTTTTACTAAAACCTGCTATGTAGGGATCAGACACCAGCAAAACTGGAATGTGGGGATGGAGGGCTCAGGCTGTGCTGAGCTTTGCTTTCAGCTCAGGCAAACACATCACGTTGTGTTTTATGAACACACCCAGACCATCATCTCAGAAGCACAGGCTTCCCTCTGGAAACAAGCCCCAAAACCAGGGGGCAATAGAGCTAGAAATCTGGTGTCCAAGGTGGTTTTATTCTCGGCCCATGAAAGAGCTGCAGGCCCTAAGTCATCACAGGGGCTGCCAATGATAAATCATAGAATGCTTTGGGTTGGAAGATCATCCAGTTCCAGCCTCTCTTCTGTGAGACACCTAGACCAGGTTTTTTCAATGCTGAGATGATCCCACCCCAAGAATGCCTGCTGAGGATGAGGAGAGTATCCATTCTTTGCATTTTAGGGGTGCAGACATATTTTCCATGGATAACAGACACAAGCAGCCCCCACCCAGCCATTCCTCCTTGCTGACACACGGTGCCTGTCCTTTACCTTTTATTAAGAATGAAAAACAAAGATAAACTGTGCAGACTTGGGATGTGTCTTTTCATTGCACATTTTTTCCCCCATTTCTACTGAGTTACAATGACAGAACCTTATTTTAAATAAGAACCCATTTCCCCATGGCTCAAGGATCCTAACTACCAAAATGTCCCTAAAGTATATTTGTTTAGGTTCCTAACCCCCCCTCTAACTTCTTGTTTAAACTACCTTTTTTTTTTTTTTTTTCCTCATTAAATCAAGCTGTTCCAAAGCAGAAGAATTGTTGTCAAAAGAAAAGAACCATTTAGGCTACATAAAGGAACACAGTTTCTGCTGGCACTTTGTCAGGATTTCAAATGAACCATGAGGGTCCTCCAAACCAAATAAAAAAAAGTTTTGACCTGTTTCCTTCCACTGTGTAAGTCCAGAATCGGCCCTGAAATTTAGCAACGTGAAATTAGTTTTTGTAGTTTCTCCCTCAAAAGAAAACTCTAGGATTAAGCTTGTCAGTAATTATTGCTCCACTGGTCTATAACTGTGTCCAAAAATTTCTATTCTAAACAAACAATGGGACAGAAGTCGGTGGAGTGTTGACTGCTGAGCAGGAAGAACAAATATTCTCACCATTTGATAACATGATAACATTTGATTACCCAACCAAAGTGGGTATCCACCCTCCTATAGTAAGAGATTTAATTTTGTAAGCATGTGCAGCAGACAAGATTTGGCATCCAAAGGGCCCTGCTGCTGAAGGCACGACTGAGGACACCTGAGAAGGCAGTGTTTGCTCAACTCTGTAACAGAGTTTTGAAAACCCATGAATCCCCCGAGGGCTGTGTGGCAAAATTCCCTCTCTCTCTGTGCCGCTGCAGATATCAAATATTAATTAGTCTGAAACTATAACTGATACCAACACACGACAGCACATTGTACATCTGACAGAGATATTGCTACTCCTGTCTGTGCTGAGATCCACTGGGAGGAAAACCTCCCAGCTGCTGAGGTTTCATGTGTTAGAAGCTTTGGTTTACTCAGTGAAAGCTGACCATGGAGAGCTGATCTCCTGGCTTAGTCAGATTCCCCCAGGTTGGACAGAAAAGCGGATGGGAACGTGGAAATGTTTTTGAATCAACCTTCTCTGATGCCTTTGAAAATCCTGTTTTGTCTGTCTTGTAGAAAACAGCAGAGGAGGGAATTTGTTCATGGTGGGTTTGTGATTGGAAAAGATAGACTGTCTTTCACAAAGACCAGATTCATAACTGAAAATTATCACAACAATCTCCTTTTAAAATATAATATTGCCTCTAAATGTTGTCAAAAAGTAGCTGCTGCTTCAGCTTCAAATCCTAAGTAAACTATCACCCACAAAATTAACCTCTTCTGTGCTCTTGGCACATTCTTTTTAATGGAACACTTCTGGATACACAGACCTTAGCTTTAGTCATGTAAATATAGCTGGAGCACTGCTGTTCTGCCACAAAGAGGTTAAACAGCACTTATCAGACAAGGTTATTCACACTACTGATCTTGGCTGTGAAAATAATATCACTCAAAACAGGATCTGTAAGAAGAAGGAGAGGGAAAGGTGGTCCCCACCTTCAGCCCTGAAGCCCCAGAACCACCTCACTGAAAGCCCACACAGGCACACACATAAAAATGCTGCCATTTTCAGAAGCTGTGAGCATTTTATTGAAACACTAAAGTTTAGCTGAATGGCATTAATAATATTTATCCTATGGGAAGTAACTGAAGGTGTTGCTTTCCTGAAAATTTAGCAAATTATCAGATGTGATGAGTGGCTGGCCTATGTGTTTCCACTAATTCATGAATAACTTCTGCTCATTAAAAAAGCACTGAATGACTACAGTCACACAGCTCATTCCTCACTCACAACTACATTCATAGAGCTGGTGAATTGAGAAAAGAGAAGATACTCTGCCTGAAGATACACACATGCACAGATGTAATAACAGAAATATTTTAACTAATATAAACAGTATTTGAACTGAGTCTTTTTCTTCCTTTTATTTAGTAAGTGATTTATCCTAATGCATTATTTATCCTAATAACAGTAACTATTTCTCACAAGTGTGTGAAGTTACAGTGCTTTAGGCTTGAAAATGTTGGAAAAAATAATTTTAGCCAGCAGCCTTTGATGTAAGTGAACGATGCCCTCATATTGTGCAGCTTTCCATAGAGGAGTCCTTCTGATTTATTAACAACAACGATTCAAAACTATATTCACATTAAAAAGAGGATGTGAAAAACCACAAACATAAGCTTTTTACCTCAAAATGGCACCCTCAAAAACTAATAATTTACAACAAACAGCAAAAAATTAAACAACAATCAATAAAAGAGCATTATTTTATGACAAATATTCTATCTGTGCTCACTTTATCATGAAATCACTAAACATTTTCAGCGTTTCTGAAAACAACATTGGGTGAGAATGAAAAAAATAAATTTGAAATATATTTATTGCCATAGCAAGAAAACAGATTTATGTAAGCCCATTTCTAGGCCTGGAAATCTATTTCAATTAAGCAATAAATATCATGACTACAGTCTGAGCAGTATTACTGATGATAGTTATGACAGTGTTCAATTTTCAGAGGTATATTTATCATAATAATGTTTATCACCTAGCTCAAAAAGATGTTGTGAGGATTCATTAATATTTATATCTATTAGTGTTTTGGAAATAACAAGCATTATATTATTTTAATTTTTACACAACTAATTAAATTAGTATGAGGCTGTAATTGGACCATAAGCACAAAATCTATTCATTCCACATAAAAAACCAGACTTGGAGAAACAATAAAAAATAGCAACAACAACAATAGTAATATGTTGCTCTCTATAAATAATGATTTTTTACTTCATTCACATTCTAAATACCAAGTCTAAGTTGTGGTCTGGGTGTTTCTGAGCTCTCTTTGGTCCCACCACTCGTGTTAGACATACAGGCAGGGAGAAGAGAAATACTGAACTCACCACATAAGCTAGGCTAAAAAATAATAATCGAGTTTGTTCTAATTACAACAATGATCAATTCTTTCCAGCTTTTGGGATTAAAAAAGAGCATTTCTTTTACTGCAAAATAGGTAACAGGATCTGTTGTATCAGCTGCAAAAGCCTCTCAGCCCTAGCTTTGTTCAGAAGCCTTTGCAGTTTGCTCCGTGATAATCAGCCAGGATTTCTAAGTGTAATTGCCCTTAACTGGCACAAACACACTAATGGGCTGGTAAAATTTGAGACAAAAGAGCAAAAAGTTTCAAGAAGAATCTTGGCAGCTTTAATTCCTCTCTTGCATGATGACAACACTGATTCCTAATAAAGGCAATTAAATATTCACTAATATGAATTAGTGAATATTTGTGAATTAACATCTCACTGTGCCACTCCAGAAAATAAGTTTTCTCACATACTTCCTCTGTTTCTTTTATTGCATTACACCAGCTCCACTGGTAACTGACTACCACAGAAAGCTACACAAGCTTTAGTCACTCATCTTTACTCGTACCTCAACCACAGAAATGCCACGAGATTTAAGGGTTGCTTTGTCACTTGGCTATTTAGGAAACCCCTTTTGGAGGTCAGGGGTACCCAGAGAGGTGGTTCCAGTCCCAAGACTTGTGTGCGTCTCCCCAGGAGGCACGTGGGGAGCACAGGGCTTGCCCAAAAGTGCTGATGGAGCCACGAGCTGGGCAAGTGTCCTTGGCCAGAGACAGCCATGAGCCTCTGCACCTCTTCTGCTGAGCTGCTGTGGCCAAACCCCATCTGCCCATGTGTTCTGGGGCTAGTAAACCCCATATCAGACCCCCCCACACATTTTTTTGGGGAAGGATGATTTGAAATCAGAGTTTCTCCACGGAGGAGTTTATTCCCCAATGCTTTCCCAAAATTTCACTCTGCCGTTTTGGCCTGAGGTTGCACCTTGTTTTGGCACAAGGAAACTAAAAACAAACAGCAGAAGAAGTGTGGGAGTGTTTTAAGACAAAGAAGTCTGGTGCCTTTCCTGTGACCTTTCCAGAAAAAGAACAAATCTTCCGTGTTCAAGGTTAGAAAAGCTCCCTATTAGCACAAGGCTTACCCAGAATATTGCTGCCTGAAAGATTAAACTTCTGTAAATACAAGCACCACAAAAAAAGCATTTACAATGAAACCTGACAGCCAGACTAGCCACAATGTACCCACACCAGCCTCACAGCTGTCTGCCAAGCTTCCTGGCAGAAATATATTTTAAGGAACGTGCTTTAATCCATTATCCCTTAAAATGATGAAGTGATACAACAGGAAAGCACACATTAGCTGCCTCAGTGTCTTTGCAAAATAGGTGTCTGGCAGTTCAGTGCTGTGGTATTCCAGTGTGGGGTTCACTGCTGTCACCCAGACCAACACTGAGCAGAGGTGCTTCTGTGCAAAGAAATAGAAAAATATAGAAGCAGCTATTACTGGAAGGAAATGACTTTGTGGCACTTTTCTTAAAAATATTCTGCTTCATTGGAGTGACACATTGTGCTCTTCTATTTTGATGTTTATTCCTGGCTGGTATTAAACCAGAGGCTGAATCCATTCATTTCAGAATTCAGACAAATGATTTATTCATACTATACATATTAAAATATTATACACATATGTAAAAGCAGCACAACTATACCATGTAAAAAAAAAAAAAAAGAAAAAGAAAATATCTATGCCCACAAACAACTAAAAGGCAGCACATCACACTCTCAAATGCCTAAAAAAAAGGAAACAATTTCTGACAGCTACAAAATAAGTACGCAATAATTCCAAGAAGCTCCTTTTTTTAAATTGTAGAATTAAACTTTAAAGACGTGTCCTCTGCCGTTACATCTCCTGAAATTTCCTTTTGACTTTGCAACAAGGACAACTGCCCAAGGCTTTGCTAATCAATTTCTTGTGTTGCAGAAAACAGTGTAATTTGAATTTTGTCCAAGAATACAGTTTGAAATGCAGAAAATGTGAAGAGCTAACTAACATGCAATTATTTGTAGCCACAGTCTGCATACCAAGGGAGAAGAAAACTGAAGAAGTAATTTAACAGTTATTGCCATTTTAATACACAGGGCCACCCATCATGGCTTAAGGCTGCAATAACCAAGACTGAACCCAACTACCCCTCTATTAACATGCTTCAAAACAGAACAAAACAAAACCCAAAACAGAACAAAACAAATTTTCTCCATAAACATGGATCTTAAAGGAATAAAAAAAGGGGGGTTGTTTTATTTTATTTTGCTTCAGGAGCTCTTGCTATATATGAATACCTGAACAATTTGCAATGCTCTCTTACAGTGAGTATATGCCACATCCTGAAATGTTCCCAAAGATCATGTTTCCAGCTTCCCACCCTGGGATTTTCCTTTCTAGAAAAAGATGTGGTGTGATGCAGGGAGCACCTGGCTGTGTGCTGCTCTCTCTTCTCCACACAGGCACAAACTCAGTGTTTTGCCTGTACGTCAAACTCACAGGTCTGCAAGCGCTGACATGCAGAGAGGATGCAGATTTCCATTCCCATGCCCCTCCTGCCACATTGCCCACATCAAGCACTCCTCCACAGACTGAACACAGAGTCTGGGCTGTAAAAGCCCCTCCAGCTCTGCTTCTTTCAGATCTTCAGAGCGTGCAATCCTTTCAGTGGATCAAGGTTGAGAATAAAAAGTTAATTAATCAAACTCTCTCTCTCTCTTTTTTTTTTTTGTTTTGTTTTGTTTTGTTTTGTTTTGTTTGTTTGGTTTGGGTTTTTTTTGTCATTAAAGGCATTTTTCTGTCATTCTCAGAAGAACTGAGGAAGCCCTCCCTCCTCAAGGCTCTTCCAGCTTGAACAGTGCATGTGAGCAGAGTGGGCACAGGGCTCCCACAGAAAAAGGCTGATTTCCACTAAAAGAACTGAATTTTTCAAAACATCTCTGGCTCACACGGCAGGGAATTTTGAGAAAAAGGCTTTGCTTGCTCAGTGACCCTCAAGCTGTCTTTCCCATGTTTAGAATTAACTTAACACTTCCCCATCCATTTCTGTCTAGAACTCAGCTAAGCTTAAGGTAAGTGAAGTCACAGCACCAGCAATTTCCCAGGAAAAATCATTTTGAATTACTCCTCAAGTTTCTGATACAGTTTTATTTCCCCTTCTTCTAAAATCAGGCATGCTTCTTCTGACTTTCATGGTACCAAGTCAGGAATAACTCCAAAGAGGATGGCAGAGAAATAAGATGAGCAACAGAGCTACAACTTTCACTACCTAAAGGACCCACAAATTTCCTTTGGTTAGCAGCTGAAATGTTATTTACATTATGGAAAAACAATTACAGCTGGCAGTGAATTAATTATTTTAATTTTGAAGAATTGGTGACATTCTAGACTACGGAAACAAAATATATAGGGCTTATAGTTCACCCTAGTAGTACAGCATAGCTATCACTCAAACATTTCAGGCCTTATAATAGCAGAATTGAGAAAGACAAAAATATTATTCATGCAAAAAGAATTGCTTCGCCCATGTTTGATTCTTTGGTCATCATTTAAAAATGACTTATTACACTTTTCCCTTTTGAAGTTTGGTAAAAAATTTGCTGTAGTCCAGAACTTAGTAGCAACTTAATGGTGATTTTTTACAAATGATTTATACCTAACCCTCCGAAGAAAAGGATTTATAATGAAAGTGATAGCTCAAGTCTAACTGCAGCACTGGGAATGGTGACACCATAATTAATGTATTATTTCAGTTGTGGGAGAAACTGACAGTCGTTTTTTGTTCCGGGGAAGAAATTTATAGGGTGACAGAAAAAAGCACTGTGGGGAAAAAAAAAATCACAGAAGAGGAATAGAAATTCTTGTAGCAAAGACATGTCCTTACAATCCCCCTCCCAAAGGCTATAAAATTCTGGCAATGACAGTGTTTCCTCCACGGTCTAATTTATACCTTTCTCCTCTACTAGATGGCAGTGTGACATGCTCTCAGAATTGCTAAGTGAGGGGGTTTCTTGCTTTGTTTCATAGGAAGCAATTAATTTAAGATATCATCTTGCTGGCATAAAAGTGAAAAAAAAAAAAAAAAAAAAAAAAAAAAGAAGTTAGCCAGTGGCTCTGTATTTTGAAATCAAATCTGTTTACTTACAGGTTCAACATCGAAGGCAAATAGTGCATATTCCCGGTCAGGTGACACTTCATACCGGATAGCCTTTAAGGAGACCTGGAAAATAAACACAGTTTTGAAACAAATGTCCTTCAGTTTGCAAGCTAATGACACCTAGAACTAATTGTTATGATCATTTCTCTAAGGATGAAGAACACTGCCAGAATTAAGTGTCTTGAAAAATATGATATCTTTTTTTTCAAACATCAGAACTGTTACGTGGGCACCTATAAGAGAAAGAATTAATGCATTGGGACTCAGAGCAGGCAGCTATCTCAAAAAACACAGAATTTTCCTTACAATCTTACTGCACAGTGGCTGGTGAGTTGGCAGATGTAAGCAGTAGTTAAGAGAAAACTCAGAAAAATGGCAATTTATTAATTCCCTCTCATTATCTGTATTCACTGGCCAGTGCAGGAGATAAAAAACTGTAAATAGCTTCTGGAGTAAATTAGTAATAAGGACACCACTATCTCCCCCAATTAAGTTAACCCAGAGGAAAACTATTCCGTTTTCCCCAGTTAAAAGTCTTTGGCACGGTGAAGTGATCCAGTGCACCCTGACCTGGGCTCTGCAAAAATCAGCACTGTAAATCTTGCTAGCAAGAAGAAATGCCAGGGTACCTCAGACTTGCCAGGAATTACCTTTTTCCAGCTCCACTTTTCATTTGCGTAGTGAAGCCATTTCTCCTTCCCAGTGTGTTTCAGTATAATGCATTGCTGGCACAGATGGCACCAAGGTCAAAGAGAGGTGCCACTGCCACATCACTCATCCTTTAAAATCATGCCTTTTAAATCTCACCCTCTCACCCAACAAATTAGATGTAAGTCCTTGAGAGAGTCCAACAGGAAAGGGGAATTGAATCTCTTGAAAGGGGAATTGGGGAAAGACAGAGCACCCCAGTGGGGAGAGTCCTCCCTAACGCCAGCAAGGGTGGATGGGCTGTGCGGACAGCCAGAAGCAGAGGGGACAGCTCACGCCATCACAAAATGATTTGCGTGGGAAGGGACATTTAAAGGCTGTCTAATCCAACACCCTGCCAGGAGCAGGGACATCTTCACCCAGAGCAGGTTGCTCAGAGTCCTATCCAACCTGATCCTGAGCATTTCCAGGGAAGAGGCACCCACCACCCCTCTGGGACATCTAATGGGATGACGACCCAGTGTAGGTGAGGATGGGGAGGGACAGGGAAGCTTGGAGATCAGCAGTGTCAGCATGAAGACAGACTTTATTTTCTGCTCTGTTAGTAACATGGGGAAGGGAAAACATGACCAAGTAGCAAAAGTTTTCTGCTCCAGGGCTGGGAAGGAAATGGAAAATGACAATATGTCTGAGTAAAGTGTAATAGCAGCCCTTGCACTGGGACTTTCTGGATTAACGTGGAGGTGACCTGCAGATATATTTAGAGAGGGCAGAGGAAAAAAGGTAGAACAGGCAGTAGGGTGGCACTGGCATGAAAATTTAGGATTATCTCATAGCACTGTGCTCTTTTCACAAATGGCAAAAATTAAAAACCGGTGGAATAAACAGAGGCCAAATGGAAGTAATTTGACTTCAAGAAACTTTGACATTAAAGGAAGCCAGCCCATTCCCTTAGAATTGTAAAGAAAGAGGTGACACTCTGGTAAAAGAGGATTGCTTATGTGACACAGCAAAGTTTGAAGGTTAAATGCAGCATGTGAAATTTAAGTTTGGCCTCTGCCATAAAAACTCAGTGATAAATTCTTTGTCTCATTAAAAATAACTAATAAAACTGTGTACTAACTTCTGCCACAATGCTGGTTTCATCTGCTACAAAAAGCAATCCTACAAAACACTTCTATCATTATAAGCAATAAAAACTCTGTATCAGATGTGACTTAGTTTTCTTTACATTCATTTTAATAATCACCTACTAACTTCTTCCCAACAATTTCTTAGTGTTTCTCTCAAGTACAACTCCACTTCCATTCCTCAATACTACTCATAAAAAACACTGAAATTACATTTCAACCATTAGGCAAGAAAAATCAGCAAATGCACAAATTAAAAATGGGTATTTTGTGGAGGAATGTAGAGAATGACAACAGACAGTAAATGATATCAACTATCCTTTTTATTAAGCATGCAGAGATGAGAATTATGCATCTTTCGATTATATATGATATGCAAGACTAGCTGCAAATCTCTATATGATACTTTCCAGAAGTATGAGAGAAACTGAGGTTGCAGAATAATAACAAAAGCTGGAGTTCAATCTCACATTATCCATCACTGCAGAGCCCATTGTATTACCAGTGAATTGCTTCTCCTTGACAATACAAGAAGTTGAAAACCAAGTGATTTTCTGCTTTACTGATCCAACTGCAAGACAGCTGTGAAATTCAGCTACTTGTCATAGAAAATACTTACAATTTTTTTGTTTTCTATTAATATTGTTGAACTGTTGGTTTCGACATTCCTCAGAATCACTGTGCCATTCTGGTTTCTATAAATGAATTCATTATCTGCAAGGAGGAAAACAAAAGGTCATTAAGGAAATCTGAAATTGTCTGTTTGTGTGGAACCTAATTACGGACTTAAACCAAAAGCACTGCTGGGAACTTCTTTCTGAAGAACACAGAAAGTTTTTTAACACAGCCATTGCTAAAAGTGGCTTTGAGCACAGCCATAAAACGACGTGGTTAGTGTTTGTCATGTGTTTGTTGTGCCTCACTTTCCCTTAGATGAATGCAAGAGTGATCTGTTTTAAATGTACATACACAGCTTGCTGTATAGTTGTTGTGGGAAACAAGGTCAAAAGCTCCCATTCCTTATGATTAAAGGTTTCCAGGTTCCACAGTCTCTGCAGGAGTTTAATAAGCCTGGAAAGTCTCTGAAAGTGAAAGGCAAATGACCCTCTAACAAAGCAGATTCTGGAACCTAATACTGTCCTCCAACTCTGGCATTTGTTCTTCAGACTTATGCCAGAAGGAGATACATGCAGAGAAATCACCATTTTCACATGGAACAAGGCAGATCAGCTTGTCTCTGTGCACTTTGGGACTACTCCAGCTCTCAAGACAGGTGGGCAAGGACAGAAATACTGGAGAGAGTGTCCAGCTCTCAAAGCACACAACCTGCCTGACAGAAAGGCTGGGGCAGGCATATGAAAGGGACTCCAAATGAGGGTCAGGTAGCAGGGCAAAAGTTCAGGATGAAAAACATTACAACCACAAAGGGATGTCATAAACTGAAGTTCAAGTCTGATCAGTGCTTACATGCACTGCCCTGCAGATAAAACATGAAACATAAGTCCCAAGCACTCTGCCATTAAAGGAATCAGCAGTTTTTCTTGGCACAGGATTAGGGGTTATGGTTTTTTTTGCAACTTGGTTAAACTGAGACTGAGAACTGATGGATCCAACCTCTGCTTTTCGTTTCAGTTAGGGAAGCAATTCCTCATCATCAACCATTACAGTGGCTACGCCAGGAGTGTTACCATTATGCCACAAGGGCTAGGGACATGTGGATGGTTTAACATTATCCATGGGTTGTCCTGGGATGAGTCAAAGGTGAGTTTAAATCCTCTAGGATATGCATGAGCACAAACCCAGCTCACTGTAACCACAGAGCTGTGCACTGCCCAGTTGGGGTGACTACTAAAGGCAACACTGGGTTTCAAGGCTTGGTTCTTTCAAAAATTGGGTGTACTGACCTAGCATACTTCTTATCCACATCTTTTATTTCCAACCTGGTGATGATAATCCTCATCACAGTCACTAACCAGCTCTATAAAACGCTCTGAAGGTGCAGATGAAAAGCTTCTATGCTCTACTTATTGCTGTCAATAAAAAAATCTCCTCCATATCACAGATTCACACATAAGTGGAAGAAGAAGAAATCTTCTCTAAGATTGGAATGAATCAGATTCTGTAAGGGCAAAAGGTTGCTGCAATACAGCTGATCCTCTCAAAACCACTAGGTTTAGAGTTTAGTTTTAGAGACTTTAAGATTCTCAGAGTCCAAATCAAAGCAGCAGCCATTCAGATTCACAGGCAAAGTTCTCAAAGCATTACTTTTTTTAAAATTATGGAATAAATTTTATCAGCAATTTCTACCTTGATTTTTTTTTTTTTTAAAAAGAAGGATCTGAATTAGATTGACTTGCATTTATCTTTAAAGTATTCTTCATGCAATTTATGACTGAACAAACTAAGAAACTTAAACTTGAGGAAGAACTGATTGAACAGAGCTAGGACAGAAGTCAAAAAAGTCCTAAGTAGTATGGAGAAGATAAATAAGGGATGCATATTCCCTGCCTTCTCCAAAACAAATACTGGAAGGCACCAGATGACATCAGCCAGTGTCAGGTTCAACACAAATAAAAGGGATTATTTCTTCATGCTGAAAGCAAACAAATTGTAAAAGTCACAATCCCAGAACAGAGCAGGTGCCAGGGCTGCAGGTGGATCCAAACTAGAATTAGAAAAATGGAAGAAAAATCCATCAAAGATTATATGTCTCAAAGGGGAATGCTTTTCAGGAAGCCCATAAACCAGCCATTGTGAGGGACTAAAGGAATATCCTGAATCCTCAACCTGAGACTTTTGCCTGCTTTTTAGAATCTTCCCAAAGTATTTGCCCATTTCCTGGGCCTTATGCCAGAAGAGACAACCCCTGGGGTCTGATCCAGCAGCAACTGGATTTACAACTCTAACTTCCAGCTTCTGTGTCCAGATCCTTAAGACAAGTGTTTATGCCAACCATTTAGGAAGTAAGGCAATAAAAGATTTAATGCTTCATACACACTTGGTCTTTATATACTCAGGCCACAATGTCTGAAGCATTATTTTTTGTAAGAGGAAAGTTTGCAGTCTGAATTTTTATTTTCCAGCAATATTTCAGGCATTCCAGAAATAACAGGAAAAACTAAACTGAGAGACACACTATTATCTAATTATCAGACATGCTGAAAAAATATTACTGGTTTAATAATCCCCCTCTGTCAACAACGCAGAATGTTTTCCAATTACACGTTAAGTTCCAGACAGAAAAATCATATTTTAAATATGGCCAGCAAAACATTTGGATAATTGTAAGGCTCTCAGGATATTTCCTAATTACAGGGAAAAAAAAAAAAAAAGAAAAAAAGCTATGAAATTTAGCTCCAAGTTCAGAACATAGGTAAAGTAGCTTATTAATCTAATGAGTCTGTGAGGCTGTTTCTTGAACATTGTGGAAATGGATGGAAGTCACATTACTGCCCATAATGCCATTGCTACCAAATTTTATTGCTCCTCATGCTCAAAAAAACCCCATAACATTTTAATAAACTGTGAAACTTCAAGATTACATAGAAGTGGTTCCATGGTTGGAAGTAGGAGATAACAGACTTTCCCATTATTTGTTAAACCGTAACAAGTTTAAAAGCAGGTGCTAATCCTCTGCATGTACTTTTAGAATGCATAAAAAGAGCATAAATGAAGCAGTGCTGGTTTGTTAGGGCTGTAAATCTTGCCATTATATTCAATACCAGCCATCAACACACTTGTCTGAGTTAATGAACAGAAAATTGGTCTGCTTAAGAGAAGAACAAATTGATCTGCGTTATATTCCAAACAAAATGCTGTGAGGTTTCGCTGGGTCTTAGTCCTCAAAAGATGAATAATATTCCTGGACTTCTGTTTTGAAATGTGTGATTTGTTCCAGTGCAAGAGCATTTATTTAAATGGGACATACCTCAATCAAAGCCAGAGAGCAATGCAGTGGCCTCTGTCTATAATGAATTCTGTCCAGCAAGCTGATGAGAATTTGCAGCCTGATTTATAGTTGTCACCAGAGCTGATAAAGGTCAGTACTGCATCTCATTTTTTATAGCTGCCTTTCTTTGGGGCTGGTGTTCAGTATAAATGATGCCAAAAATTATAATTTTCAGGCATGCAGCCATTTATTCCATTTCTTCAATCTCCCTTGGATTTTTTTCCATCTGTTCTTCACTAAAGAAGTCATGGATGCCTCATCCCTGGAGGTGTTCAAGGCCAGGGTGGTTGGAGCTCTGAGCAATCTAGTCCAGTGAAAGGTGTCCAGTGGGGTTGGAACTGGGTGGTCTTTAAGGTTCCTTTAACCCAAACCCCTCTCTGATTCTACGATTCAACAGCAAAGTTCACTTTTCCAACTCCTCACCCCTCTTTTAACTTCCAGGAAATTGTCTGGGTGGTAGATTACATTTTCTGGCTGTGAATGTAGACACAGATATGTAGCCACACTTGAAAAAACATGACTGATTGCCAAAAAACAACTATTACCAGAAATAATGGATCAGCCTTGGGGCTGTGCAGAGTCAGTGCAGAGGAATGGGGAGGCCTGAGGAGAAGCTTTTAAAAAACTGCTAAGCAGAACAGGTGAAATCATAAACCCCATCTGCTTCTGTGTCTTGAACTCAGTCAGGAAATGCACAGGCAGAGAAAACAGACCCAGTAAGGGGGAGCTCGTGTCCCTTGAAGTCACTGAGCCCTCACTAGCAACAGCACAGACAGACTGGGCACCAGGAAGAACAACTCACCATAGTGGACAGGAAGGTTTGGGACAACTTTCCTTCTGGAAGGAGTAAGTTTGAGTGCTGGCAGTGCAAAGAATTTGAAGGAACTATCTCCATTGACAGCAACATAGCATTGGTGCCCAAAAATTTAGTGCAGTAAAACTTCTCTGAAGTCCACATTGCCAGAGAGGAGAGACTGGTTTATAAGATACTAGCAGGACCATGCCTGCATGGGAAGTGTTCATTATTTGTCAGAGATTATGGAAAGCAGAAAGCAAAACTGAGTGATAAAACATGAAAACAAAAAAGTATTTCAATCTAGCTTTAAAAAATATTTTAATGAAATTGTAGTTTTCTATCTTTTTAATAACTGATGAATGAAAACTACACCAAAAAAAAAAAAAAAAGGTTATGAAATTCACATGTAGCACGTCAGCAACGAGAGATAGTGAAAGAGAGTGGAGTCAGGACTGTTAGGGCCCCTCCAGTCTTTTAGAGCCACAGATTTAGAGGAAAAGGCAACTTCTTCAGTCCTGATCAACAGACATGAAAGATAATTGAATGAGTCTCAGTCTGATGAAAGCCAGCATCAAGGGAATTATCATTTTCAATCCCTAAGATTAAGGAAGATTGGTGAATAAAGGAAATTTAAGTCATGAAGCTGTTCTAAGCCATTTCAGATAAATGAGCCTCCAGATACCAGCAGGATTGGCAAACATATTGCACTGTGTCAGGAGAGCAGACAGCAGCAGGTCCTGTGGGATGAGCCCTCATCCCCCACAAGGGACAGAGGTCACTTTGCACCAGGCCAGGTGCTGGGATGGAGCTCTGCACTGGCACAGCATATGTCACAGGGCCACCAAGAGATCACTGGCACCCTTCTGTTATTCCTCACGGGAGAAAAGTTGTGGGGTTTTTAATAACCCAAAGCCACTAATGACCCCACCCATTTGGGTTATTTTAATGACCCAAACTCAGATCTCTGGTGTTTTATCTTACACCTGAAGGACCAATCTTGCAGGATTCCTGCAGCACTGACCACCGTGGTGCATGGCATCACTCAGCCCTCAGTCTCTGAGGTGACAGCAACACCTGAACCAGCCAAGGGTTTCTTGGAGTCCTCTCAGGCAGATACTGATCAGACACACTTGGATAGCACTCACCATCCAACAAGAGAACAGGCAGGAAGATTGCAGTTGTAACACAGATGTTTCTTCAGACAACTGGCATTTTCAACAGGATGTAGTACACTTGTATTCCTTTGGAAAGATACATGAGGATCAGGCAGTGGAGATAAAATTTAAAAAAATAATTAAAATCTTCTGCCTGTTGAGAATCTCAGCAAATTTTCTGAAGGGCCAGGTGAGCCCGAGAACGGTGGATGGAGACCAGAGCGGGGAAAGAAGCGGCTGTGCCCTGTGACTTGGGCATGTCACAGCTCTCACCCCAGCACACACACACCGGGGCCAAAGAGAAGGGTCCAGCTGGAGAATGCAAACCCAGACTATCCACAGGTGACCTGCAGCACACAGGAAAAACAATCACTTGTAGTGATTGCCCATGTCTTCAGGACTGGGAGAGGCCGGCAGCTCACACTGCAACAGTGTCTGTGGGAAGAGCACCCACAGCTTCCCTTTGACAACATTCCTACTGAGCTGGGGACCCAGGCAGCCTGGGGCTCAGCTGGGACTGTCAACAGCCACAGCCCGGCCACACAGCAGAGCCCGAGGGGAGAGAGCAGCTCCTCAGCAGCACCAGGCATGGAAGTTCAGTACAGTCACCCCCACAGCTCAGGGGAGCCTCTCACAGGGAAAGTAAACTGGGGGGGAGACTCTGGATTTCCTTCAAAAATGTGCTTTCCGAGTGCCACAGGTGAGAGAATAGCACAAGCTGTGGTTAACAAGTTGCTGTGTGAGGGGCCAAGACCCTAAAAACCCCCTTAATCCTGCCAAATGCTGCAGAAGCATCTATCATCAGAGACAGCCTGCTATCTTCAGGGACTGGATTTGAGGGAGAGGGAACCTGAGGTTTTTGGGCATAATGGAAGCAGAGAGAAAAACTACAGAGCAGGGTAAATTCACAGAGGAAATAGAAGCTGTCAGAAAAAAACCCCAAACCAGCAAACATTAGGAAGCACCAAACAAGAGGAATAAGGTGTGAGCAGGGAGAAGGATGAACACAGGTGGGTTTATGGAAATACTTATTTTACTTTGCTCTCATGAAAGGGAAAATGACATCTTATTTACCAGGTCTGCAGGATTATTGACTCTCTTAGGACGGTATCTGACAGTAACTGGAGTCAGGTGGGAGAATGGCCCCCCAAGACCTGCACTCCTTGGGGCAGGTAGAATTTACTCCTCAGAAAAGCCCTGAGAATAGAAGTTGAACAAATGCTAGGACTGTGCATGCTCACTAACTGCTGCAAAACTTCACCACACAGATCATAATGCAAACTAAAAGCACAATCAGTCCCCAATGGAAGCCTATTCAGGTGTCCAGAGAGATGCAATCACAAACTCAGGTGGAAATAAGGCTGTTGTGATGATGCATTTAATACTGTGATCTGTTGTTCTTTCAAGACACGCTACAGTGCATCTATTTGATATTTACAGCATGTACCCAACAAACAACTGACTCTGAAATTCCCTCCCCACGGCAGAAGCAAAGGCTGTTTTGATACTGAGATGCTTTCCAGAGAGAAAATGCAGGGAAGGTTTCCTCTCCCCTGTCCCCTGGTGCCTGCAGTTGGCAGTTGGCTGAGAAAGTGGGAGGCAAGGACCATGAATAGGGAATAGCAGCAAAACCCCATTTCCATACCCACAGCTCCATCGTGCCCTCAGTGAGCTGCTCCTCAGGGAGGGGCCCTGTAGACTTCAGCATCTGTAATTTTTCACAGCCCCTGCCACCACCCTGCCTCTGTTTCAATCCACCTTCCCCCACCAGTGACTCCTTCTTCTTCTGCCTTGCTACTTTGCCTGGCAGAAATAAATAAGGATTTTTTTAGACTTTGTGATGCTGATACAAGGAGCAACAGGGGACAGAGAACAGCTTGCCTTTAACAACATTGCTACAGCCTTTAATTCCAGGAGACAACTGGAATCCCATTTTTAGCTTTCTGCCATTATGGGTCATTATCTTTTTTACTGTTCCCAGCACTTTTTTCCCCCACATGCAAGGCTGAAAGAAGAACTTCTTTAAATAGGTGATTTACTGTAATTTAGCTAAATGCTGTATAACACATTGCATTGGTATATTAAGTGCAACATGATACAGTGTGCTTTATTATGCAGAAAGTGGTTTTAATTGCTCATCATCTCAATGCAGTTGCACTTGGTGCACCAATATAGTGCTTTTACAGTAGTACCAGTAAAATAAAACACAGTTATAGCTCAGGAAAATTCCCACATCAACGTGCACCTCTAGCAGGCCTGTAAATTAACTTGCCAAAACTCGAAGAAGACTGAGTCTTGGGAAAACTTAAAACTGTAAAAATCAGCAATGCTGCTCTGTTTCTCTTATTTTATCTAATCCCAACTCTTTCAAGATTCAAGCTGAAAAAATAAAAAAGATTATTTCAGCATCAAGCCTAGAATACAGGCAGAGCACAGCTTTGAAATTTGGGTCCCAAATTTGGAACCAGGTAAAATTGTGCTCCTGCCTCATTTGTGAGTCTGAATTCCTCCTCAAAGAGCCCCAGTCTGGGAACTCTGTGGGCTCAGATCATGACTCAGTGGCACGGGCATGAAAAGCTGAAATGCATGTGAGAAACAGAGAACTTGTTTCAACTTCAAATTACTCCCTTCCCAACTTCTATCTGCTTTTATAACACGTGGAGGGGGGAAAAGAGAGACACGACAATTAGGCAAAAAACAAATGAGACATTCCCTGGTCTAAATCCATTTTTATTCCATCCAGGGCAAACCATCTTGATGAGAAAACTGCTGCAAAACCCTAACAACAGCAGTGAAAACTCACACTTTGCTGCTTGCTGCCCTCAATTTATCTTTCTAATGACTGGGGGAGGAGAGGAGTGCACCACACTGAGATGGTTTTGGTGGATTCCAGAGCTGAGAAATCTCCCTCAAAAATTCTCTGCCATCTTACTCTCCTGTTCAGGTGTGCCTGTGCCATGTGCTCTTCAAATCCTAGATGTTATAGGAGGGGAAGTGCCGATGACCCCTGGGTTACTGGACAGCTGGAGACAGCAGATTACACTCATCCCTTTGATTCCCTGCTGGAAACATTTCACATTCAACACAGGCCAGAAGCAATTTAACCCCAGACAACTGTTTTCCCAGAAAATGGTCCTTGATGCTTTTATCCACAACCTACGTATTTTTTTCACAGTCATATCATGCAACTGAAGTGAAAAGAAAAAGTGCAGCCAGCAGGTAGCAGGGATCAGCTTATCCCAGGTCCATGAAGTGACTGGGATGGGTGCACAGCCCCAAATACACAACGGCACAGATTTCACTGGGAATATAATAATTCCAGGGCTTTTTCCACTGCAGTTGCTAGCTCAGATGAGAGCCCAAGTTACCACTCCTGCTTGGTGGCACCCAGTTAGCCTGTTCCATGCAGGGATACCTGCTCCAAGCACTCCCTGGCTGTGCCCCAGGCCAGTGCAGCATCACCCAGTGACCTCCCTCTTCTCTGCCAAATGCACCAGGTTTTATCTGCCTTATTTGGTTTGGCTTCACTCAAGGGAGTGCATAATCCAAAGTGTTACACCTAAATGTAATAATCCATTTGACACTGAAGAAAAAAAGGAATCCATGAATAAATTTTCATTAAAATGTGACCCCACAGCTCACTTAATTTCTCTGTGCATTCCCTTGTCTCTTTCTCTTTGCTCCTAACCAAATTGCACTTGTTAGTGGCCATGATGGGCAGAAAGAACACATGAAGTGTTTTTTTCTTGCTTTTCATTACTATTATCAGGGCAATATTACTTAAATTTCAGTGCAGACTGCGTGTGAATGTTGTATATTAACAAGCAGACATGCTTTGTGTGCAGCTTTGGGTAAAGTTTTAATTATCTTTGGGCGCAATTTTTCACAATCCCTCTTATGTCTCCCTCTCATTTCAGATTTGTCTGGTGAGGTTCAGTTGTGATGAACTGTATGAAGAGTCTGTCAGGGTCATGGGCATCATCCTGACTTCAGGCTTTTGAAAAAGCAAAGCAGGCAAGAGATGAAATCCAAGACCCCAAGACACGTTTTGGTCGCCAGTGCACAATTATTGGTTTCGGAGTGGTCACAAGAGGGCACCCTGCTACAGAGCCAATGGAAACATTCTCAACATTTGCAAAGAACCGCTGATAAATAATTAGATCAGATGCTGGGCAGGAGACTGGTGTCCTGAGTGAGATGGCACTGAGGGAAGGAAATGGCACCTGAGTGAGAACTGATGCCATTCCTGCACCCGACTGCAACGGAGCCACTAGTGGAGAAACACTTCTCAATTATACATGAAATCCCATAGTTTTTAGACCAACTGATGAGGGAATGGAAAAATTCATGTCAGCTAAGGAGGGTGGTGAGGCAATAAAAGAGGCTGCCCACAGAAGCCATGGACGCCCCATCCCTGGAAGTATTCAAGGTTGGATGGAGCTCTGAGGAATTTGGTTTAGCGAATACGTCCATGCCCATGGCAGGGGGATTGGAAACGGATGACCTTTCAGTTACCCTCCAACCCAAACCATTCTATGATTCCATGATGAGTGAGAAGCTCTTCCTTAGCATTGCACTTTGATTTGGTTTGCATGCAGTGGCTGGGTCAGCTCATACAGAGTCCTCACCAAACCCCAGGAGAGATCCCTGAATTCCTTATTTCACTTTTTCTTTTTTCCTTTTCCTCTCTCTACCATGGAACCAACATCATCCACAGGTTACTGCCTTTGTTCTGTTGGTCTTGAAGCACTAGCAGTTGCTAAGACAACAACTGTGCTGGTGCTGGTGCAGAAGCAAAAGGGCTGATATAAACACCTGGTTTAAGAGCCGTGGGTGAAAAATAGTTACACCAAAACAATGACTGCTCCTTCCTTCCAGTTCTCATCAACCTTCTGTCCAATAACACCTTCTCAGTGGGTTAAGAACTTCCAGCAGATGAGATTAAATCCAAAGAATGCCCTTATTCAATGGAAAGAGCTTGACTTCTTCATATTTTTCTTTATTTTTTTTCCTTACATAATATCTTTATAACTCAGGGCAATTCTTTTTATCATGCATTTCCATGCTTCTGTCATGGTCTTTCTTGGGACCATTTCTATTCCCATTACAATCTATCTTATTTGGATGGAGCAACCCGAGCTCACTGCAGTGATCAAAGTGATGATGTCCCTCAAACTGGATAGAAACAGGCTGTTTTCAGTATTTTTCTCTCCCAAGTATAGTTCAATATATTTTCTCTTAAAGAAGTTGATTGCAACAGAAAATTGATTACTCTCTCAGCTTCCTTCCCTAGAAGAAGGAAAGCAAATATAAACTATGGAATTCTAATAATCCTCTTCTGTTTTCTTATTCATAGTCTTCTGGCTTGATAGTTTAGCTATATTAGCCATTCTGTGCCAATCAGGAAAAAAAAAGGAATATTATAATTATTGGTGTATATTTCTAAAAATATCTTCCTTTGAGAGGCATTAAGATTAGAAAATAAATAAAGAGCATGCTTTTATGTTCAAGGTTAATTTGGTTTGAGGCCATATCTTATGCCTGCTGCTGTGTTTGGTGTCAGCTTCAAGGCAAAAGGTAATGGCAAACTCTTACAAATGCTGCCCCTGAAATTGACACCTGGAAGAAAAAAAATATGAAACACATGGAAAAAAAAAAATATATATATATATAGTGCTCTTGGGTACATTTTAAATAAGTGTTTAGAAAAAAAAAAAAAACAAAAAAAAGTTTTCACATCACAGTTCATAGCCTGTTCCCCCTGGGAAGGAGAACAAGGAAGGAAAAGATACCTCCAAATTATTAATAAGCATCTTGGCTTATGCATGAGTATTCCAAGCAATTTGTCTTGTGAAATGAGTCAGTCCATCAGCTGAAGCAGCAGCAGACAGTGGAAACTGCTGCACATGGCCCAGCATATGTGCATTAACCCCTCTGAGGGGCCGTGGGCCAGCCCAGCCCTGCTGGCTCCACTCCCTGCTGGTGCTGCCAGGGGCTGAGCAGCCAGAGCCAGCTGCAGGAGCAGGCCTGGGGATGGGCTCCTGTCCACCAGGGAATGGGAAAATTGACTGCTGAGCAGAGAATAAGTGTTCATTAGGGTGGTAACAAATTAGAGTATTGAAAAAAATTTCTGGACACTGTCTGGGTAGAATTGGTGGATTTTAGATGTTTATCCAAGTCTTGATGGTTCTTCTCAGCCTGCCTGAAGGTACCACGTTACTCAGATATTCCTGCAGTGAATGCATGGCAAGGCCAAGGCTTCCAGCCAGACCCTGGAATGGCTTCCTCTGCATAAATGACCACATGGAACATAACTGCAATAAGACCAAAATCTCTCTGAACTGCTGGATTCACCACCATTTGTCGTGGAGTCAATTTTTATAGAGTCAAGTGCATGCTAATATAATAATCATTTATCTAATCGATTCAGACTTTTGCCCACCATGGAGGAAATGTTTCTGAACTGATACATTTTTTTGGCTTTTTTTGGCTTGAACATTGACATTTCCCCCTGCCTTCTTACTTGACTTTGTTTTCATTTTTTTTTCCACCCCTGCCATTCTGCCTTCCCTGGAAAGCCAAAATCATTTGAAGATGATTACCCAGATTTTGTCAATCATTATGAAATGTAAGAATTGGAAAACAGGTATAAGCCTTCAAAATAATCTGATATTTAAAATCATCATTTCAAATGCAATTAAATGGATTTGTCTCCATTTACCTCCAAGTAAGTTTAACATTTGAAGGTCCATTTAGAAATAATTATGAAAATATCTCTGAGTATTAAAAATGTTTTTATTTATTACATTTCTTTTTTGAATCAAAGTAGAGTATTCTTATGTGCTACCTGGCCCCAGAGGCTGGGACTTTAAGTCAAGTAGCAAAATGAGATCTTCACATCACACCCAGCAGACCCAGTGCCGATTTCACATGTAACTATGAAGCCCTGCTGGGGGTCTGGATCACACAATTTTCTGACATCATGATTACTTTGTGTGGCAGGATTTGCTATAGGAACCTAAAGATTTTAACTCTTACACACAGCAAAATCATCTGGCTTTTCTTTAAGGTCAAACAAATTTTACTGCATGCATGCATTTGTCTTCAATGAAACTCAAATAATTTGAACATTTTTGGGAAGTTAACCCAGACAGTTCTGTGCACTCCTTGTATGTGGTTCCCATCCCATCCTCTCTAATATTATATACTAGAGGTGGAAAACATTTGTCCGAAGTCCTGATCTAAGGCTGACCAAGCACAGCAAATAGAAACAAGCTCCCAAGTACCCTTCGTCTTGTAACAGGTCAGTGAAACTAATGATGAAAGAAATGCTGGATGCAAGAGGCTCTGGAGAGTGCTTGGAAAGTGTCTTAAAAGAGAAAACTATTTTGGGCAACTAAACAGAAAATATAGACGAGGATCTGAGAATTCTCTGAGCTAAAAAGTGAGTGAGGTTCACTGCCCTCTTGCTCACCCTTGTGCACACACACCTTGCCTCTCATGGAAACAGGATTTTGGGCTGGGCAAACCTTTGGTCTCCTGTGCTCTTAATTGAATTTCCACTGATGTGAGATTTTTAAGTATAATTACATTCCCTTGATCAATGATAATTATCTCATTCTAAATTTCTTTTAATGAATTATATAAGTCTGGTGCTATTTCTTGAAAAAAAAAAAAAAGAAAAAGAAAAAAGTGCTTTTCATACATTCAAGAGCTTAATCCAGTCAGGAGATCCAAGCTCACCAGGGACCTTTTTCTTAGATAAGTAAATCTTTGCCTGCTAAATTTTCAGTTACAAAGACTTGATATAAAGTTTAATCACCAGAAATACCGTATTTCCTGCCTTCAAATTATTTAATTATGGTATCTCAGCATATATTTATTTAATGTTCATTAAAAGGAACAAGTAGAATACATACTGCTCTAATTAATCCTTGGTAAGCATTCCGTGTTCAACAAGTGTCCGAGAGCCATGGAGCAAGCTCTGGGAAAGCTACTGAGTCAGGAAAATGTTCTTTGCACCAAGTAAAAAGTTCCAAAAAGGAATCAAAGTTGGGCAGGGAAGCAGGAAAAACAGAAAATTACCTTGATTGAGATATTTTTAAAAAAAAATGAAAAGTGATGAAATTGCATCATAGAGAATGAAGAGTTCCCAGGGATGGACTGTGTCAAAAGACAAACACTTCTGGAAATGACTACTGAAGGTTTCAGCAGTGTGTCATAATTAGGATCAATGGCTTAACAAGAGGCCTGAACACCCTGAAGAGTTCTTTCTCCATCACCCCTTTACAGTCCTCCCTTGAATGTGCTTTTTGCTCAGCGTATCCTGCAAATATGCACCACATTTCTTCCATCTGTGCTTTCCTGGGTGCTTATCTCTTAAGTGCTTCTTTCCTAAAATGTTTCCATTCTTAAATCAGCCTGTCAGAAAAACCTTCAGCAAGTTCCTGCAAACCCTTTCTTGACCTTCTTTTTCTACAGCTCAAAACTGAGTCTCCTTTCTATCTACCCACATCTTCTAAGCAGTGCTGGATCCAAGGAAAATAAAATTTCTTGCTCTCTTCAAAAGCAATCCTCCTCATGGTGGAACACTGCCAAGCTCCTGGGGAAGGGAGCCCATCACCCTCTGCTGTGCCCAGCTTGCTCCATCACCCAGGAGTAGAGCACAGCTCTTGTCTCTCTCCCTCCTCTTGCCTGTGATACATTCCTCTGAAGAGTCAAAGGAAAAAACCCGGCGACTTTATTTTAGTACTAATTCAACCAGCAGGAATGCAATTATGGCCATCCTTTTTAAGGCTTATGACAGATAATTTTTTGTCACTGCAGTGCCCCCTCCCCAAGGGCTGGGGACAGCTGGGAGCTCACCCTTCCCTGGTTCACAGGTGTCAGCTGGGGAAGAGCATCTCTTAGTGTCACAACTGGTAGCTACCCACATGGATTTTTAACTAACACCCACTGGGAGAACACCAAATCCCTCTCCCAGTTAAACTCCTGAAAAATCAGTGCCTTTCCTTCAGCTCTGAGAGCAGCAGGATTTTGATTTCAAGTCACTTTGAACAGGATGAAAAAAACCTGATCCTTTTCCTGGCTGGTTTTAAACTGTTCAGCACACAGGCAGGACTGTGCATGTGGCTCTGTGCCTGTGGTTCAGAAACACCTCTGCTGTGAGCCACGTTCTTCAAAGTCCCCCACAGATGCTGCTGCTTCCCGTGACAGTGTTCCCTTCACACTCCCATCCCTGATGTTCTCCTTTTTTTATTTATTCATTTTTTAATCAAAAGGCTCCCCACTGCGAATCCAGGGTCTCTGCATCTGCCTGGCTGGCAGGTAAAAGGACCCAGCACTGAATTTATCAGCTTTGCATTCCCCACTGACCCTAGAAATGCTGCAGTGCACCTTGGAGCAAAACACAGCTGATGGGGAGGAGCGAGGGGGGAAGTTTCTACATCATTCCCAGGGATTTCTACCTCAAATCTACAACCAAACTTAACACACAAAGGAGCCCAGATTGTTCTAGTTTTCACACACCTTTTACAACTTCAAATTATTCCCTGAAGCTGCTTCTCCCTGGCAGACACAGTCACGACAGGAGGCACTGCCTTGCTTCTGAGCTACTTTGAGGGAAGAACACTAATTTTAGTGGAGTCAGGCTTGAAAATTAAATGGGGAATCTGTTTTTGTTAATGGCTATAGAAAGTCTAGGAAAGCCTGCTGGTCCAACATGTGAGAGTGGGATGTTGCCTGCAGGGGGAAGTCTATTTTTCCTCTTTTGTTTTTTAAAAAAATTGGTGGGAACAGAATTAGGCAGTTATGGGCAGTAGGCGTTAACAGAACCTAGACAAAAAGAAATGAAGTCCAAGGAATTCTCCTGCCTCTTCCAGTCATCTTTGACTCACTAATTGTTGTTCTCTTTGATACTGCCATAGCAGCTGAATGTATTTTCCAGCTCTTCATCACAGGCCAATAAGCCACTTCTCAGCAGTGATGACGTCCAGACTCATTTTCACTCTTCACACAACTCCAGCTCCCGCTCCACCTGGAACACCCCCAAGATCCTCCCTGCTAGTCTGGGCTTCTCCCTTGAGTGACTGCAGCCAGTCCTGCCTGTGCAGAATCACGTTGTTCATGCCCTCCTCATCACTCATTCCTTGCATCTCAGTTCTTCCAGGTAACCTTCAAGCCACCAGCCCTGTCCCTGGGCCAGACTCTTCACTCATCCTGGCAAGATGCAGAGACATGACAAATAGAGAGCTATGACACTGAGTGCCTGAGGCCACTTTTTAATGCATGTGGGTTTTTAGATGTTCTCTAACTAAAGCCATATGTTGGTGCCTCAGGAGGACATTTGACTCAGAGGCTCAACAGCAATCATGACAAGCAGGGGAATTATTAGAGTTCAGCAGGCTTTGGAGAAATTAGGTTACCTACGGAGGCTTCTAAATATAGGGTGAGGTTCTTATGGAAATCTTGGCCTCCTCAAGATATCAAACTACTCAAAAACACCACACACAAAACCCCTATTTGACAATTACTGCGTTACTTCTGCTCTTCCAGGGTGCGATATTTTTCCCAAACATGACTTTATGCAATACATTTCTCCTTCTAAATTCTGAAGTTGCTGTAAACACCAAAGAATTGTTTTCTCAGTCCAAAAGCAGCACGTGTGTCCCACCAGCTATCCAGCACTGCAGAGAAGAGTGCACTGAGGCACTGCCCAATCCTTGGCACCACACTCCTCCCCAGCTTGCTCCTGCAGACTGTATTAATTTTTGAAAGAGCCAAATTGATTTCCCATTTCGTTCTCTCTAGCAGTAATGAGCAAAACAGCTACATGGCAGGAATGCTCTCCTCCATGGCCTGCTATAGTCTCTTAAAAAGTCATTAATTCCCAAGTTTCCTGTCTTTAGTGAACAGGTTACTGTCACTGCTGAACTCGGGCAGCTGCCCAGAAGCTGAAAGGCAGGAGTAGGACAAATTCTCTACAGTGCTCTCAGATCACAGATCTACAGAAATCTCTGAAGAAAATTATCCAGGATGAGGTCTAAAATCAAAATTATGGTTCAAACGGTTTAAGATATTCCTCACTTCTTCCTCAGTGTGGCAGTCATGACAGAGCAAGATCTCTTACCTACTCTACTTTGCCAACAGAAGATGTCAGTCACTTCATGAAGGCATTTAGAATAAAAGTGATCAACCAGCTCTAGGGTGCATAGATACTTCCGCAGGCACCAACACTACCCAAAAGTTCATTTAACAAACATCCATATCTTTATGAATCATACCAGAGGGTTTCTGAAGGCCATCCCCAGCAAAACCACACTATGTTAAACCAGAAGAGCCTTCTTAGTCCTTCCCCTCTATTTTCTTCTGGCCCACACAGCATTTTCCTTTAGTCAGGGTGTCTTTTCCTCAGCATAAGGTCATCCTTACAGGCTGTGGGGTTCTTTGGAACGGGGCCTGGAAGTTCACTGGACTTTAGACACTACAAACCAGTGTGCTGTGCACCAGGCATCTTGCTGTGTGTTTCAGAAAGTATTTCAAAAGCCAAGACGCTCATTAAAATACTGCAGAAAGAAGCTGCCATGAGCTTGGATATGAGGTTTGAACTGAGAGTGGAGAAAGTTTCTTTGAACCATTAAGACCAGTAAACCCATTCATTTCAGTCTTTTTAACACACATTTAAAACACATTGAAATTAATGAGCTAATATTTCTAACTAACAAGGTGGGCAAATACTCTGATAGAGTAACCAGTTTTCTTTATCCCTTCACCAGATTTACACTAACAAAGCCACCTGTGAGCATTCTCTACCTTACATTCATTGAACGTAAGACAGGAACTGGGATGGCATTGGGGCCCAAGGAAAAGAGCTTTATCCCTTGGATGGCAAACAGAAAGATGAGTTTTCCTTTCCTGCTGACAGCCCCACCTTGCCAAGAGAAAGGCTCCTGCTGCCTCACAGTTTGGATGGTCACTTGCAAGCTGTCAATTGCTCTCCGCAACTACCTGACCAGAGGTTGCAGGGATGTGGGTGTTGGCCTCTTCTCCCAGGGAACAAGTGATAGGACAAAAGGAAATGAGTCGTGCCAGATTTAGACTGCACATTAGGAAAAATTTCTTCACTGGTCAAACACCGGAACTCGGGGAAGTGGTGGAATCACCATCCTTGGAAGTGCTCAAAACCCATGTCAACGTGGAGCTTAGGGACATGGTTTAGTGGTGGACTTGGCCATGCTGGGTTAATGGTTGGACTCAGAGGTCCTTTCCAACCTTAAGGATTCTGTGAATCTTCTGGCTCATGGAGAAGCAGCTGAGAGAAACCTGTGCTCAAGTCAACCATGCTGTAACTTCTAGGAGGGCAATTTTAGTCTAAAGAGCTGTCAAAGCAGCACCTTAGCACAAACCTTTTTCATAATGAAAAATATTAGCGCTTACAAAGTTCTTAATATCTATGCAAAGCTACCTATAAATAATTCATTTACTCCACACGCATCTGCATCATTTGAAATGCATCAGTGCTTTTATCAATACAGTGCAATGGATTTACACTGCAGAGAAGAGGCTTGAGGGCAGTTGGGCCATCTAAGTATTGTTGATCTGAGCATTGCTACTAAAGGTAAACTGAAATAAATTACCTCAGTCACCACACGATGCTTTTTTCAGCATGGTAAATAAAACTTATTAGTTCTAGGTCATTAAATTCAATATTAGACTTTAAAAGAGCCCAGAAATTCTATGATGTTATTAGTGAAACATGCAACAAAACGTATGTGCTTCAGTATTAAAGATAAAAGAATTACTCCATTATATTTAGGTATCAGTTATTAGTGTATTTTTCAAAGGGGCTTTTGAGATAAAAGCCCAGCTGCCATTCTTAGAGGCAAGCTGGGCACACCATGGTCCTGGCTCTCACTGAGTGGCAGGTTTCCAAATAACTGAGACATTTCTGGAAATGTCATTTGAAGCCTCCTGCTAATTTACTCATTATTCCTCTTCTCATAAGAATAAATATTATTTTTCCAATATTGCAGGAGAGGTGAGTGGGCAGGAACCTTAGAGAGAAGGGCTTGATTTTCACATTTTTTAAGTTCCTGTGACCCTAAACATGTCCTTTGCTGTCCTGTACCTCAGTGCTCCTCACTGCTTGAATATACAGGTCTTCATTTCAACTTCTGTTCTTCCCTTTGGCTACAACCCCTCTGCAAGGATTGCCTCCCCAGGTCTGGCCAGAGTCTAGCCCAGGGAAAATGCTCTCCTAATTAAAACCTCCAGTCACTCATCTGCAGCCCAAAATCCTGACAAGAACCAGTGCTACGTACACTGTCTTGCAGGATGCCTACAGCGAGGCTGGAAAACGTCCTCTAAAAAGTAAAGACTGACACATTGCACCCAATCCATTGCAATAATCTCTGTCAGCATATTAGAGGCTGCTCTGATGTTTTTATGACAAGAACAGCATCCAAGTTCTGTCAAAGTGGGCAAAATCTATTTGCCATTTAAGTACAAAGACAGAAGATTAGCATAAGTGTCCACAAGTGGCATATACAGTTCAGACTCCACGGCTTTCTTTTACGTGATGCTCCCTCCCCCTGAGGAAGGAGCACTCCCAGGATGCTGGGGGTCAGAGTCACAGCTGGCAGGAATCACTGCAGCTCAAAAGAGCCACAAAACCAGAATGCATGACTCAACTGGCCTCTCAGGTCAGGTCTAAATAACGACCATGAATTATTGTTTGTGGAAGAAATCAGATGACCGAGCTGCTCTTCAGCACAAAATGACAGCACATTTCTTTATCCTGTTTTTTGTCGAACATTACTCGAACATTGCACCATCCCATCGAGCTTTTCAGAAACCTGAGCCAAACTGCTGTGTGAGAGAAATTACAGGAAAAGCCCAGTTATTGTGAAGCCTAATTACAAGGTAATGTGGTGCTCATGAGCAGAACTGCTAAACAATTAGGGACGAGACTAACAGTAGGCCACCTGTCAGCTGGGAGAGGGCTGAGGAGAGGCCAGCACAGGACACTCCTGACAGGCTATGGAGGGGATACGAAAACAAGGAAATGTTCAAATACTGTATTTAAGACACACAGTATGAAAAGAGCCACTGATTGGAGCTCATATGGTTGTTAAGTACATGGACAATATAACTGCAGTTGTACAGGAAAGGGAAGTTCAGCACAGAAAGTGAGACACGGAGTGATGAGCATAGGAGGTGTGGGATGAATGGGGCTGGAACAGAGACACAGCTCAGGTTATTTCCACTAGGACTGCTGGATGGGGGGTGCCAATTAATCACCAGCAGAACCCCAGACTTCCTGTACTTCACTGCTTTACACCTGCTATAGTATAATGTATACGTTATGCTGTCCTGAAAAATGAAACCTTCACAATGAAGTCAGCATTGACTCACACTACAGGGAAAACCTAACCAATAATAGTCCCTGGAACTGGATCTAGAAATAAACTCTGGGGCAGTCCATTCTAGTCACAGAATCACAGAATGGCCTGGGTTAGAAGAGATCTAAAGATCATCTAGTTCCAATTCCCTGAAATGGGCAGAGAATTTTCCCTAATCCCAGGTTGCTCAGAGCCCCATCCAGCCTGGCCTTGAGCACTCCTGGGGATGGAGCATCCACAGTTTCTCTAGGTAATATGTTCCAGTGCCTCACCACCCTCACAGTGAAGACTTTCTTCCTAATATCCAGTCTAAACCTGCACTCAGCCAGTTTGAAGCCATTCCCCCCTGGCCTGTCACTATGTGCTCTCTGAAAGCATCTCTCCTCTCTGGATCCCTCTTTACAGAGCCAAAGACAACAGTGGTCAGGGCAGGAGAAGACAGATGCTAATTAAACAAAGTATTCTTTCCTCTCCCTAAACCAGAGGATAAAAATGCAAACTGAAATCTGAAATTACAGTGACACCACAAAAATTGTAAAATGTTCAAATTATAACTTTGCCACACCTCTCACTTTGTGCAAGTAAATTTAATTGCAATTCCAAATAATGCAAATATATCCACAAATGAGCCATGAGTTGTGATTGAAAGCTGAGATAAAGCCTGTAATATTTACATTGAAAGTGTATTTATGTCAGCTTTGAGACTGGATCTTTTCTTTTTTCCTAGGTCCTTTAAAATCAATAGAATGACACAAAGCTATTGATTAGAAATATGTCCTTTTTCCACATGCCCACTGAGAATCAAGAAAATGCTAAAACATGAGCTCATCACATCAATTTCATGGAAAATTCAGCATATTTTTAAATGTGACTCTGAATATAAATATTTCATTTATTGAAACACTTGGTCTAAGACTCATTCTAGAGAAAGGAAAAACTTTCCTCATTCAGTGTTTGAGTCAGTCCCTTGCTTACTGGGAAGAACATAGATATTTTACTGACTGAATTATTTTGGGAGCAAATGCCTCAAGTAATTCAAATACTCCTAAACATGCAGCATGCTTCATCTCTGGCCACCAACCTCCTCTTTTCTGCAATAATGTAGAGGGAGAGGACAGAAATAGAGCTTTGATGAGCCAGGAGGACAGAATATTGCAGAGTTCTGAATGACTGTGAAATTTTGTTGTATGATTACCAGAAGAGGAAGGGGAAGAAGGAAACACAACAGCTACCCATTTAATTTATATTATATTCTTCTATTTTAACAACTGTGTGTGAATCCTCACAAAGCATCAGCTAGGTTTGTAAGCTGTCATCCAATTTTAATATGCTATTTTAGACTATGCAATTTTTTCCTTTTGCTAAGGCATTCCAGCAATCTTGTTATACTAAGTTAATTAGTTTGGCTTTGGCATTTTTGGAGTCCTTCATTTGCATACTGAAAAATAAAAGACCAATAACAACATGTGCTTTGGAATCTGGCTACGAGTCTTTCATCCTAATCACAATTTCACCACTTAGCCAGCCAGAGAAAGCTGTGAAAAATCCAACTATAATACAGAAAAGCAATTAATGCTGTAAAATGGCTCTGGTTCCTTGGATGAATGACATTGTAGATCAGCATCTTGCGCTTAAATGCTAAGTCACCCTTGACTAAATCTGCAGGGTATCTTTCGACTTCATAAAATTCCTTTAGATGTATTAAAATCAGTGTCAGTGTTTGTCCATATCAAAACAATAGAGTAAGTAATTCTAAAATTTCTGTGTATGTTTTCACAACACGTCTTTGTGCTTTGTCTCTTACAGAAACAATATTTTAGTAATTTCAGAGGCAAGACAGCACTGGAGTCATTAAGGGTACACAAGAGGACAGAGATGGGTTTTAAAAAACTGAAGATCAGAATATTAGTCTTAATAAAAGTTTATATGACTTTAGTATTTGACCACGATTGAAAAGCAAGGGAAATGCTGTTTTTTCACAGCAGACTGCAGCTGTAGAAAATAAACCTTATGTCCACACAAAGTGATACTCATAAGTGGGGGGTATTATACCAGCTCTATGGCAATACTTCATTCTCTGTTCCTGCAAAAGTTTAGTTAATTCATTTTCATTCCCTCTACTATGCTCTATTTGCTAAACTCTAGCCAATAAACAAAATAGCAGTCAAGATCTCAGTAAAACATGTTTTCCTTCATTAGGGCCATCAGGATATCTGTGTCAAAAGAAAAAGGATGCTAGACAAAAAATCCTGAACAGCAGTGCAGCTAATATTCCATCATCATCGTTCCCAGAAAGCGGTTGTGGGGAGCACCATTCCCACAGAGAATACAGCCTGGGAAAGAGCTCCTGCACTCTGGCAGGTGTGTTTGTGAAGGTGTTTATTGTCTGGAACAGCTTTCCCCTCTCCTTGAGTGGGCGGCAGAACTTGCAGCTGGGGAATGTATTAATTCAGCACTACCCTTTAACATCCTCTCTTTTCATTACAGGTATTAAAATTGTTCCCAATGGGCACTGCAAACAAGGAAAGCTAAACATGAGGAAGGACTTGATCCAGTCCCCCATTAAATTCAAAAGAAAAGCTAATAACTTCTGTGATAACAGGAGCTGGACTAGAACTCACACCAACAGCACATCACAAATCATTTTATTCTCGCCAAAGCTTGTTCCGACTGCAGCAATTTCCGGTCAGAGCTGGAATCTACATCCCCCAAAGTAGCTCCACTCCAGCAAATCCAACATGCATTAATTCAAGTGTTATTTGTTTTCCCCCTGACTGGAAAATGTAAAGCAGCAGAGGACAAAAAGAGCACATGGCTTGTGTGCAAGCCCAGCCCAGCTGCTGCTGGACCACTGTTTCCCTGTTGCTTAGTATTGCTTCACCTCCCTGCCAGGAAAAAAAAAAAAACAGATTTGATAAGGGAATATAAACCTCCAGTTTTGTTTATGGTAAAATAATCACTGATGGTGCTCCAACCACTTCTTCCAACCATGTGTTATGTCACTTACTAAGTCTTGGATGCTCTTGGAGAAAAAGACTGTAGTTTTCCATGCCTATCTAGGAGCCCACTGGGCAGCCCTAGACAAAAAGTTAGAACAGTGGTGTTTGCATGTTTAACAGGAGAAAAACTAGAATAGGGATTTGAAGGCTGAAAATAGGAATTTGAGGGCATGATTCTGGGCAAACAGCTCTCACTGCTGGAGCTAGGAGTTGGACAAGATGCTCACCAGAGGTCCCTTCCAGCCCCAACCAGTCCTTGATCCTGTAGTTTCAGGAGCAACATAAAGAACTGGAGGGATTAAGAAGGACATAAAAAAAGCAATGGCCAGAGAGCAAGGAAGCAAAGCAGAGATACTACAAAGTGCTCAAAACTCACCAGTTATCCATTTAGCCTCTGGGTCGTGAATCTTGAAATCATCACTGAAGAGATCTTCCACTGTTATCTTCTTCTTCTGAGACAAGCTGTTATCTTCAACTGTAAAACATTCAAAAATAAACTACCATTAATTCCACTTTGAAATGTATCTGAAAGCACAGAAGCTGTGAATGGTGACATGTCATATCTCATTTGGAAACAGTCCACATTAAGCTTTGTGTCACAGACAAATCCCTTTCCACTGGTGTTATAAAGGGACCACCTAATGGTTCACTAACAGTACCCCCCTTGCTATACATGCCTGGTCTTAACAACTACAAAAAGACCAAAAAATGGTCCAAAATACACATTTTCAGACATAACCTGATCAAAAAAGAATCTGAGTCATGTTAACACACCTATAGGTGTCATAGTGATATATAATGCTTACTATTCGACAGGTAAGCCCTAAAATATGTCTGAAATTATGCCCTACATTGTAAAAAGTATTTCAAATGGCCACTTTTTTACAGCTTATATTTTTTATTTCCTTAAAAATTTTAACATAAAACCATAGTTGGAAAGGTGCTTAATGTTGTAAGGGTTCATACACATTACTTCAGAAATTTACAAAAGATATTCCATGGGAAGGAGACATTTGGTTGCAGAAATATTTTTGAAAAGTCTATGAGACATAACCCTTCATCCTTAAATGTTGCATAGCTGCCCCATACTAATTTTAATTTTTAGTGAAAGGATATACAGTTTCATTTGTAAACATGGCAATATCAAAGCTGAAAATTATTTACAGAAAAACCAACAACTTTGAAAACCCAACAATTTTGATTAATATGTTCTCTCTTTCCTTTTCTTCCATCAACTGTAATTTTTTTTTGTTTTGACAAGCAGTCACCCTCTATGAATAATTTGTTGTCAACATTCAATTTTTTGCTGAAATAATATTTTCATGGAAACCTTTCAGTCAGCTTTAAATACATTTGCTCTTTTAAAGAAAAGAGGAGGCCTCATTCTGAATATTTCCACAGCAGGAATGTGTGTTTCACATTCAATGTTTCAGCATCTTTCCTCACAACAGTATCCTCACGTCTGAGGTTTATTGGCAGCCTTAGATATCTTTAATATTGTTTAGTGCTAAACTTACTCTGAACACTTATGATTAGAAAAGTGGAATCAGACCCTGAAGGCACTTATTTGTAGAAAAAAAGTCTTCTTTGCTGTACTGAATTGAGGCCCCTGAGCTACCTGAGATGACAGAAAAATACCTATGAACAGTGTTTTGTTCCACTAAAAGGTGTTTCAGAACAGACTTTCCCTTTTACCAAATTAAATTATATCCTTCAGTGTTCACATTTTTCCCTAGTCTGGCTGAGATTTCAACCACTGTTTACTGTGGCTTCCAAATACCAGAACCCATTAATACAAGTCCTCAGCCAAATCCCTCTGTGTGACAGCGTTATGCCAAGTTTTTCTGCACAATTTTATTTATTAAAATGGAAAACATAGGTGACAAGGACCCCAGGAAATCATTCCAGTTAATTTCACCGTGGTGCAAGTCCCCAGAACTGGATACCCAGGGAGGTCAGGTGGGGCAGGAGCCCGCACACAGCCCTAGGCTTGTACCTGTTCCAGAAGATGCTTCCCAAGTGTCCTCTGGAGGAACACAGGCATCCTCGTTCCCCCAGAGGGCAAAAGGGCAGGCATAGCAAACCTCTGTGCTGGAGATTTGGGAAGAAGAAGGGTGGGAGGCCCTTCCTATTCCTCTTTTTTGTGGAGGATGGGGACAGCCAGTTTGGGAGCTGCACCATCTCTGTCCCTCCACAGTACTCCAGCTCCTCAGCAGGGACAGAGAGAGGCAGCACCTGGACTCTGCACACTCAGGAGCTTCTCTAAGGGATGAGGTGAGATTCCCTTCCTGTGCCCTGCCTTGGGCTGTAAGAGCTGAAAGAGGTGCTCTGCAGGACCATGGACTACATTCATCTCAGCCACAGAGCTGAGGAGAAAACAAATAAACTGAATAATAAATCCATCAATGAATTCCAGTAATACAAAAAAAAAAAAAAAAAAAAAAAAAAAAAAAAAAAAAAAAAAAGAGACTGATAGATCTGAGGGCTTATTAAGAGCATCTGCTCCATTCCTCTGGCCCTAATGGAGACATTTATGGAGGAAGAAACGCAATTGTGGGATCTCAGGCAACCCACTCTGTCCTGAGCAGCAGATTCTAAGCGTGCCTCAGGGTGTCTAAACCAGCTGGTGGACAGGTTTTGTTGCCCACACCCACCTGCAGGGACCTGGAGACCTCTTTGGGCTTAAGGAAGGACAGGACTAAGCATGTGCCAACACTTTTTTTTTTTGCATTCACATCCCCCAGCCCAGCAGATCCAGATGGTAGCGTGGCAGCCATGCAAGTGGCACAGGGACTGGAGATGAGTGCCAAGTCACAAACCCAGCATCCAAACATCACAGCCACGTGCTGAGAGAACCAAGTAGAAACTGTGTCCATATTGGTTTTGATTCAACACTAGAGTCATAGCAGGAACCCTGTGTTTGGGTTCATCTGCCTGCTCTTCATCCTTGCAGTCAGTGCCCCCAAACAAACCGGGGCTGAACTGGCATCCTGCAGCTCTCCAGAACACAAAACAAAGATCTTCCACAAATCCAGAAAACTCTAACAAAAAGGGGCAAGGAGCTGACCTTACTGCCTGTTTTCTCCTCCAAGTTTTTTCTCAACTTCAGCCATGCTCAGAGGCTGCTTGATAGGTCAGAGGGCTACAGCCACCTTTGGGTGCCCACCTTTCTTTCCACCACCCCTGGTGCTCAGCCACAGGTGGGTGTCAGAAGCTTTCCTCACACACCTCCTGGCCCTTTGTGCATTGAATGTGAGGAGCAGTGTCTCCATCTCTCTGTGGCCAGCACATAGCTCCATTCCCACCTCAGCACACCTTCTTGATCCCTGGGCAGACCTAACCCCGCTTTTCCCCCAGATGACCTCTGTACCCAAAAGGCAGACAAGGAAAACAGGCAGCCTTTCCCCCTTCTGTAATATCCCACCTGTTTGTAAAAGTAGAAAACACACATTTATATATAACTCTGGTTAACAAACTGCTCTCCTGCACAGCTGGTCAAAGGATAGTGCCTTGCTCTGAGTTTCACAAGAGCTACAAACCTTTCTAGGCAATGCCTTTGACTGTCAGCCAGCATACTGTGAATTAATGCTGTGCAGTGACCAGCCCAGTACCACTTCTGAGAAATGTTACTTATGGATTTTGCAAAAATTTTAATATGGATTAGGGTGTACTTTCTTTTTCTTTTTTTTTTTTTTTTTTTCAGCTAAAAGGTCAGATTTGAAAGGAGCAAATGTGATGTATATCTCCAGAAAGCTTTAAATATCAGGAACAGATGTATGAGAAATCAGCCTCTTCCTAAGCACAATGTCTAATGGAATTTGAGAAGCCTTATTTTACTCAAAATTTCTGCAGGATTGGATCCTCTTTTCAGCTGTGCTCTGTGAATCTGTGCCTGGGAAGACTTCAAGAAAGTTTTGCATGTCTTTATATAAATACACAAACAATGGAATGGGACCTGCACAGGTGCCACATGCTGTGACAAGTGAGGAGTTGCCAATTAGGAAAGCCTCAGGATGACACTGTTACAATTTGTATAAACAGTTTAACACTTCTCAAATTTGGGTGAAATGGCAGGACCCACACACTGTGAAATAGGGAAGCTCAGCATTGGCAACGGTGTGTATGTTTGGTGTCCTACAGCGTCATTAAATGCAAACTTCCACCAATTACTGCTTCTTTAGAGAATGTTGTCCTAGAATATCAAAGGATATACAAATCATAGAAATGTTGAGGGGTTTTTAGGATTTTACAAAATGAGACAGAAGCATTAGCTACTAATAGAGCACTGCCACTGTAATTACAGTGCCTGCTGAATGCAAAGTCCACTGCTCCCAGTTTCTGTGCGGATCTTGGAGCAGGGTGAATGACCTGCCCCTGAGAAACCCAGACTGGAAGGGATTTCAGCCCTTCTGAATCTAGAGTTAAAATCTTCAAAGGTTTACGCCAATTTGAAAAATAATCTGGAAGAGACATACAAATCCTCCTTTCCCCCCATTATTAAATACCTTAATCATTATCTGCCCTGCTGAGGAAATTTTCCCCACTTCCCACTTTACCTGTCGTTCTTGACTTTGCAGGAGACTACCTGAGAGGTTACTCAAGCTCTTCCATTATTAGACCAAGTTATGGGTTCTGGTAACCACTTTTCTTTCTCCGAGCATGGATTGTATGCCTGCATGCTGCACTCTACCCCATATATATCCAAAATTACTGTCTGGAGTCAGGCACTGAATGATATTCAGCACCGGTTTTAAAGCATCTCTGCATTTCATGCCTTGGTACTACACTGCAAAACAGGTCTTCAAACCAGCACCAAAATGCTGAGAGAAAAATGGTTTCCCAGACAGGAAGAGGACTGAGATAGACAGGAAAAGGTAAGGATTCAGAGGTAAAATGTAAAAGGTTATTTGTATTGATGTGACAGCATCAGGCTGGACCACAACAATATCATTAGAAGGAAGAATTAAAAACATTTGAATATCCTCGAGTACTTTGCCCAACCCATGCCAGACTGCATCACCCCCTTCGAGGCTTTTGCAGTGAAGAGAGGTTTTGTTTGGTTGTTTTGTTTATTTCCTGATGTCACTCACACTTGGCAGCTCCCTCTGAACAGCCACAAAACTGCTCCACCTCCTTCCTTCGCTGTGCTCCTGCCCCTTCCTCACCTCTTGCTCACATATCCGTCACTTAATTTTCAGTTTGACTACCAAAAGATAAACATTTCTTCTTCCTGAGAGCTATTTCATGGCAGAGAAATGCAGACTCTACCTCTCCATTTGGACAGGCTCCTCCACCTTCCCCATTCCTACCCTGCTGGGACATGCTATGCTTAGTTGGGATTAGCAATGTGATATTTTCACATTTGTCAAACCAGCCTCAGAGTCCCACTCAGCCCATGAAATGAGCCTCCTGTTCCCTTCTGTCATAGCCCAACCTCGTAACAAGTTCCAGGGCCAGTGGCTTAGAAGAAGACTGAACTCGGCTGCTGCCAAGCCACAGCAGCAACCTAAACTCCATAATTTACCCTTGGCATAGTCTCACCATGAAGCACTTTGGATCCATAATAAAAACAGGAACAGTACCGAGCTCAGAGTTTTTGTATGTACATGTGGGACACAATTCTGAAACATCAGCAAAGGAAAAACACCAACCCAATCTCTGTTTACCAGCAGATCAGGTAAACTCAAAAATCTCAAAAAACTCAGAAATCTCAAAAAACATGAATGGAAATTTTAGCACTTTGCATATTCCTACGTTTTAAGCACAGAGACCCTCTCAACACTGTCACATGGAGGTTTTGCTGGGTACATAATAAAAACTGTCTGATTTATATGTGTGCACGTGTGTGCATACACACCCCAAAGGGAGAATGCCATTGTGCATGCATATAAAATATATACATAAACAACTACACTTCTGACTTTTATTTATAACTGAATGTGAATATTTCAAGAAGGAGGACCCTGGAAACTACAGGCCTGTCAGTGACATTTCAGTGCCTGGTAAAGTTATGGAGAAGATTATTCTGGGAGGTACTGAAAAACACCTAAAAGAGAATTCAGTCATTGGTCACAGCCAGCAAAGCCTCATGAGATCTGAGTCCTGCTTACCAAACCTGATTTCATTTCATGGCAGGGTAACTCACACTGTTGATCAAGGGAAGCCAGTGGATTTAATGTTTTTGCAATCTGATGGAAGTGACACCTATGGTCCCATCTAGGCAGTGCTTCAGCTTCAAGAGAACCTGTTGAGGCTCATGAGGTTCATGGGTATGGACTAAGTAATCTAGATTTTCAATGTACATCTTTGAAAAGTACAAAGTTTCTGCAAAACTGCAGGCAACATTCTCATACCTAATAAATTTTGCCTGATGGGAGTGTAGTCCACACACCAGGCCCCAAAACATCTCAGAGATGAACAGCCCTGGCCAAAGATGTTCAATCTGAACACCAGAAAAGTTAATTTAATTAATGACCTTTAATTAAGTTTAACCTTAATTAATTTAATTACATAATTATTCTGGGATGACCACATAGTTCTTAAATTTGCATTGAAAACATCAGGATAACATGAAATAACCTGAATATGGCATGACAATAAATTACTAAAAAAACAATGTGCTGATTGTTTCACTCATTTTCAAATTACCTCAGTGGACTCCTGTATTTCTTGGTTTGTCACTGTCTCCAGTTCCTCACACAGCAGGACTGTGGGTAAGAATTTTTTCAGGGAAGATGGCCTAGACCTGCTGGACTGCATGTATTTTGCATGTAATGAGCTGGAAATTTCTGCCCGACAACTTCTGCCTCATTTTTCCACTTCACTACCCTGTGCTCTTCCACTTCCTGAAGTTTGATTTCTCTCTTGCCTCCATTCTGCTCCTCAGCTCTGTGCTCTCTGTCCTTCTGCTTCCCAGATTCTACCACTCACATGTACTCATCCAAGAGGGAGTCCCTGTTCTTCTCCTCTACATCTCTAAGCAGGGAACCTTTGCCTCCCCCTGTGTTTTGTAGCTCCTCACCCTTTCTGACACTGAATTCTTTTTTCTGTGTCTTGTCTCTCATTTTGTTTGTCTTTTCATATTCAGTTCACAATCCTGTCAGCACTGTAAAAGCGCTTTATTCCTACTCCCTAAGTAGGCATGGAAATTTACAGAGCTGTATAAATACATAATAATCAATAATCATAATGAGACCACATTAAAATTCAAGCCTACAACCTCAGCAGCTACTGTAAGAGAAGTAATTTACAGAGGTTACATGCACTGAACTTTGCTGAAACTTGGTAGGGGATTAACTTAAAGAATTCCTTATTGGGAAGTTACTAATTATTTGCTGTAGATAAGTACTATCTGGTATATCATTATCTGAAATTGTTTTGCAAACACGGTGGTCTGAACTAAAAATCAATCCAGCTGAATGGGATGGGATTTAGATGCCAAGGCATAGGCATCTAATGCCATTTCCAATAGTCCAGGATATGACACTCAACTGGCAACTACTGCTCTATGTGGATATGAGTTTCAGGAGTTCCTGTGCCCTCACTGACTGCCCTATGTGGGCTCCTGTCCTACCCTGGCATATCTAAAATGACATTCCCCATCCAAGTTCCAGACTTGTGCCCTCAGGTCAGCAGCCCTGATCTCTGAACTGAAATGCAAAACTCTAAAACAATCTACCTAAGAATGGCCTTGAACTCAGCATCACACTGAGATAAAGTGAGGAAGGAGAATTCCTTTGATGTCGACTTTGCAGTTAGTTTGCAATCCCTTCACTCTTGGAAGCGTAAAATTACAGAAGAAAAACAGTCTGGAAGTGAGTTAAAGGTTATAAATACCTGGTGTCAGGAGTATGACAGAGGTGACAATCAGCGAGCAGATAACGAGAATAACAAGTAAGGCAATTGCAATTCCTTTCCAGTTTCTTTGAGGAGGATTACTCCCCACCAGCTCCTAGAAACATCAAAAGAAGATGAACATTTAGAAAAGGGCACTTAGACAAGGAAACAAGCACAGAATCCAGACAGCAATGCACGTCTGCAGAACTACATCCTGTGGCCAGGGGTGGGTGACACCCTTGAGCCAAATACAGTTCATGCTGTTATAATTCATGGTGGCATTAATTGAATTAGTCCCAAATAATTATACAGTGAATAAATGCAATGAACACAGGTGTCTCAGCAGTGGAACACACACTCCCCATTACCTCCTGGCACACAGGCACCAGCCCCCATCCCAGCACTCATCCAAACTCTCTCAACACCGATTTCCTACCAACGCTCATTATGTCTGGGAATGAGGAGCTTTACAGTAACCTTCAAGAGACTTTCGTAGTAAGATGTCAGAGAAGCATACAGGAAGATAAATAATTCACAGGGGCATGCACAGAGATAAAAATCAATAAGGATATCCCCCTGGTGAACTTTCCTGCCTTCCCAGAAAACATGGCATCTCCTCAGGGCATACTGCATGCACTCCTAGGTTGGTAGGTCTAAGGAATTGAAGACAGGCTTCTTGTCTAGCATAAACATTAAATTTAATCACATCCTTAAAACTTCAGAAGAAAGCTCCATCACCACTCACTGATTAGCTCTGATTGCACTGTGGTTGCACCATATGTTCTTCTGCCTATGGTGTATACAGCACCCCTGCTCTCAGGACCGAGGTTTTTATGAAGAGCTGCATTCACAATCGCAAGACCTTAAAAATTTACTGCACTTTCACGCCTTTTGCTGGATTCCTCTCAGCATTTTGCACCGTATGTGATTTCATGCATGCATTGAAGCACCCACAGGAACTATATGAAATATTAGTGCACTCTGCTTCTCTGGGAGGCTGAATTCACTCAAGGGATCTGGTCTCACAGCCTCTGGATGCTCCTCCTCCTTGTGAAACTCATCTATTTAGGGGTTTTTGCCTCATTTCCTTTACTGTGAGGGATGGCATGTCTAAAAGAGAGCTGCTGGTATTTATATAAAAGACTATTTTTTTTTTCATTTTAAATTTTTTATGAAAACAAAAAGCTTTCTAGTAGACTAAGTTCTTCTGTTATTCAGAGTTTGCTTACTTCTGTTTCTTATACACAGCAGCGAGACTGGAAGAGGGAAGTCGGGCACATCTCACAGTTTCGTTTTCAGAAGATGCTGGGAAATATTTCTCAACATTTCCCTAGAATTCATTTTACAGAACAAGATAATGTCTAGACTCACTTTCTATATGTTTGGGGATCTAGCTGTTACAAAAGCTATAAATCTCTTGGAAAGCCAAGTTTGAGACATAAAACACCTGATGCACTCCATCATTTATTCTAATTCTGGAAAAGACAGGAAGCTTCTCCTCCTTCCGACAAAGAGGGGTAGAGGTGAGCACACTCCCCCCTCCTTGTCTCCCCCTTGTTTGTACTTGGAATTCTATTTGAAATGAACAATATTTACAAGGAACAAATTTATAGTTTACTATCGTTACTGGAGAAAATTTTGAAAAGTAGGTCAGGAGCTTTGAAAAATGTAATTTTGGCAACAAGCAAGCAGAATAAATACTTCCATTTATAAAGATTCTTTACCCTAGATACGAATACAAATGTTAATCAATTTAGTCTTCTAACACTATTTTTAGGAAGCTGTTATGGTCTCCAATTTTCAGGTGATACAAAAAGGCACAAAAGACAACCTGTGGCTTTCCAAGGGAAGGAAATTTATAAATAAGCCAGGGAAATAATGTAGCGCTTCTTAGTAAGTGGCAGAAATATTCTTTCTTTCACAGCAGGGTACAGGGTGGGTCTGGAGAGAAACAGGAGAACTGTGGAGAAGCAGGTGAGAAACCCAGCCAAGCCCTCAGAGTGTCCTGGGACAGAAGTAACACTGACAGTGCTACAGAACTGATGGCAGCAGTCACAGTCCTGAAAATAACCTAAAACCACTCTCACCACAAATGGTCAGAAGTATTTAAATTGAAGAAAAAATTAGCTCATGGACTTGAATAACATCTACAAACTCAGATGTAGTTCAAGAGCTTAATAACAGTTTGCATTAAGTGTGATTTCCCCATCCATGAGTCCCAGTGTGATAGAAATGCACACACATACTTGAGGGTTCAGGACAGCTGTACTTGCATTGAATCCATTATCAAATGAATCCCATTAATTCTCCAGGCATTCAATCAATATTTGAGCAAAATCTCAATGACCCAAAAAAAAAAAAAAAAAAAAAAAAAAGACTGTGAATTTCTAGTGTATCAAGAGGAGGGAAACTATTAATAAGCAAAATATTAGGGTTTAATACACTGCAAGGAAGTAGAAAAGAACATTTTCACTTTCTTTTCAAAATTCCATCAGGAATTTTCCCCTTGTAAAAAGCGAGGAGAGATAAATGACTTTTCAAAGAAAGACAAACATCTTTATTCAGCACAGGTTTGGAAAGCTGCTCTTTTGTTCTCAGTCATTTGAAGTCTCTTTTGATAGAATCACTTACAGCAAAACTGCAGACACACCACACCATACCCATGACAGCACTGCCACCTCAGATTATTCCCGTCTGTATTTCTGTTAATTCCAGAGGGATGTTGCTGTGTCACTGTGACCATCTTTTACCTCCAGGGGATTACAGCCCCACCAGCCTGTGACACCCCCTGCCCTTGGCAGCAAAGCCCCACTCTTCACTGGGATTTCCCACCAGCAGGCATCAGTGTGGATGTTAGCAGTGCTCAGGGGAGCCTCTGTGCTTGGGACTGAAGCCAGGAAGGTGTTCTGACCTGGGCAGGTGCTGATCCAAGCACATAAATGATGGTCTTGAAGTGGCAGCCTTAAGGGTGCATTTCCAGCACAGACCTCAAAGCTGGAATTTGTCTGTTCCAGAAAGAGGAGCTTGCAGAGATACACATGGAGATCGAAACTGACCAGCAAGCAGATGCCCTTTGTGTTAATCCTAAAGATACCACATTTGGGTTTCATGCCGGAATCTGAGTATGTGACACAAAGGGAAATAAACCAAGCACCTAGGGCTTCTGCTCTGATGAAAAGAACATGAACAGAAAGCATTGAAGTCACTCATTAGGAGGAACCACCTCCCCTCTACCTCACATGAAGCACTAACACAACATCCTCATGACCTCTGCAAGCAAGCTAAAGCCCTTCAGCCTGGTTTTCTTCTTCTTTTACTTTGCTGCTTGTTTTTCACCTCCTTCTTCCTATTACATGAAAACTAAATTGATTTTGGATTTGAAAAGTAAACCAGATGTTTCCACAGGTTTTTACATAAGCACACTTCATTGATGCTGCATATTAAAAACTGCAAGTGCTATCATTTACATCTTCATTTGTGATTGAAAAACGTTGCTAACCACCTGTGAAGTTGATTTTGGAGCCAATAATCTAGACATCTACAGTATTTTAAGACTCTAAAATACAGATCTGCAGTGACATATTTTCCTGCCTGTGAAAGAATCACTGTGTTGACATGTTATGGATGAAGGCTGGATGTGCTCCAACCCAAGATGCTGTCAACAAAATTATTTCTGGCATGTTTATTTGAAACCTGCCAAAAGCCTGCCAGCACAGTGGTCATACTACAATAATATAAGAGCTTCTTAAAACAACTCATCAAGCACAACTTCTTTTTTTCTTTTTTAATAACTGCATCTATATGGCTGAAGGACAATATAGACATCGCTTGTCAGGTATAGGTATTATTCAATAAAACTTATACATCCTGGACCAAAATCTTTGAAGTATCAGCAGTGAGATAGTCATGGTTGGCCTCTTAGTCTTTTTCAACATAGGGCTGCCACTTTTGTGCAATAACAATAAATTCCAGGTGTTTTATATAAAGTATATCCATAACAGATACAGGTGCTGTATTTAAAGGTTCCTTGCAGAAGCAGGTGACACTGCGCCAAGGAGACTGAGCTCTGGACTCAGTTACACTGGTGTAAATCTGAAGCACAAGACAAAAGAAAATCCAAGAAATTAATGGTATGAAATAAAAACAGGGGCAGGATATTTTGTTGGCCTCAGAGGTGGCAGGATGGGGATTTATAGCAGTAATTTTGTAGTTTCTACACTTGCTACTCTTGCAAGCTCTGTTTCTTGCTTCTTTTTGATTTATTTCTAATTTTGGACCTTAAATATTACACTTATAAACACAACAAAGAAAAAATTCATCTAACAAGCTTGTTAGCACTGTTAATTGAAAAATGTGCATTATACCTTTCGTTCATGCCGCCTGGTTCTGAATTAAGACTTCTGCCTGATGAAAGGTGGGTGAGTGTGGTGTCTCTGACAACTCAGCTTACCAAGTCCAGAACATGGCACAGAAAAAAAAGGTGTGGGAGCACTGTTGTCCAAGACAAAAACTCCAGTGAAGTTCAGTGGAAAAATAATCTTGCTGCTAATTAGTTCTTTATAATACAAAATTGCAGCAAATTGTATCTGCTGAATAGCACAACTAATGAGCTGAGGAGTGGGTAACCCATACAGTTATTAGATTATTAACCTTATGTTGCAAAAAAAGAAACACTAATTGCGATGATAACGGCAGTAAACTAGATGAATTGCAGTGGTTACAGCAGGAGGTTCCTGGTTATTCTGCTGATTGATACCGCACTACTGTCTCATCACAATTCTCCTGCCTGGATCCTCCACTCCTCCCCTGCCTTAAACCTAGGATGGAGGTTCTCCATGGGCAGGAATCATTTTTGCTACCCTGCTTGGCACAGAGGAAACCTCAGTCACTACAGAATTTAGGAAGTATCACAACACAGACAAGCAATAATAAGTATGTAACTGCATCATTCTCCCCTCTGAAGTCAAGCCGAGTTACTTTTGCTAGAGGATATTTTATTTATTTTCTTTCCTTTCCTTCTCCCTAGTTGCCTCCCTCCCCTCTGCTGCTGCAGACCACCCTGAGCTGCGCTCCAGCTGGAGTGTGATGCTGAATAACAACCAGTTTCCAGACAGACACAGAGCTGAGCCCGAGGCTACAGCAAACTCAGTTGTTCAGGTGCTAAAGGTGACACTTCAGAGTGAGAGGAATAAAAACTTGCTCTGTTTTTACAAATGAGGCATGGCATGTATGTGGGCTTTCCTGCAAAACCCCAACAGAAATAAGAGGGATAAAACCATCTGCCTGTTGTGGTGATGAAAGACAACTATGTTATGTTTTTCTTCATCTTCTGTTGATGCTTTTACTAATAGGGAGCAATGACTGAAGTAACTGAACATCTTTGCTGCCTACTCCCCAGCACTGTGAGACAAACCTTTCACCCTGCACACAACACAGCACATTCTCCTGCCCCGCATTTCTGGGAGGCTCTTTTATGAATGCCCTAAAGCCATGCTGTTTGCTTCCATCTCCTCCCACCATTATCTCCAAAGAGCACACAGGCAAATGTTCAGAGGCTGGGCACTAATGTGTTTGAAAAAGTGAGTGAGGAAAACGATGTACCCATAATACTCAGCTCCCCGAAAAATTAAACTTTGGATGTTTTCTGCTTTGGTAGAGCTTTCACTCTTGCATGTTTGTATTACAAAGCCAGTAGGAGAAAACGAATGCCATCTGCATCCCACACACCTAAGTGCAGCTTTAACAGATGACAAGTCTTCCACAGTTTAGAGCAGAAGGCACCAGAGCCTCAGTCTGCATTGACTGACACAGATCATTGGCTCCACTGGAGCCGAGCCAGTCTGTGTTCAGCTACAAATGAAACCCGATGCTGTAACTAAGTTAAAAGAAAAATAAATCTGTAAAAATATTTAAATACAGTAATATCTGGAATACCTAGCTGTTCTGGATTGCAGAAATGGACATTTAATAACTTCCCATCATTTTTATAGGCATTATGATGAAATGGTTTTGGATCACCTCCAGACCCTGCAGTACTAAAAGATTAATTTAGCATCGCTGTGTTTTGAACTGGCATTTCACATGACTTTTGTACCCAAGCAGAGTAACCACACTGCACCACCCTCCTACGCCCTTACAGCGTATCTAAATAAGCACCACTGCCATTTGAAACATTCCCAAATTATTCCTAGTGCTCAGGGACAGAGTGACTCCATGGAACTTTCAAAATGAACTAGAACCTTGAAACATGGACTCTGAAATCCTGCCAGAAACCTGTTCTCAAGGTGACAAAATTCAAGCTGCAAACACCATCTGGACCTGTTGCACTGTGAGCGGTTCCTGCCAAAGGCACAGTCATGTTCTGACCACAGCCAGGAGAAAGGAGGTGGCAATGCTGCGCCTGTGTGTGGCACAGGACATATGTGACTACAGACACTTTTAGCCAAGAACTGTGTTGGCCTTGATTTAATGTCATTTTATTAATCTCCTTCACTTTTCCCCCATTAGTTTGGTTCATTCTGGTGCTGTAACCCAGATGTTTTTATAGCACCTGGCACAGTGGGACTGTGAATCCTCTCAGGGGCCCTTAGCTGCTACTGTAATTCAAGTAATAATTAAAGATCCATTCCCAATACTGACAGAGACCATAAAACCAACAGCACTTCTTTGATTTTATTTCAGTGTTTGATATAAGCACACGCATTCACCCGCTAAAATGGGAGTAAATCATCTCCTGGAGTAAAATATCTGCCATGGCACCAGTAAAACTTGGTTTGATGCTTAGGATTTCATTCCAGAGGAGTCTGTGTGTTCACCAAATCCATGAAAAGCCCAAGTGCCACAGATTATATCACTGATCCTAGGACTCCTCTATGCCGCAGCACTTCCTTAGCTCCAGTTTTTCCACCACAATGCTCAGACAGCCTGACTCCCTCCAAACCAAGCCACAACACACAAGCCCTGAGAGAGTTCATACCCACGCAGAAAGCATCTGCACAGTGGTGTTGCCAAGGCATGCAGGACAGCATCTCCCTTCTCTGTTTCTTGAAGAATTATGATCTCAAGAAACAGGAAAAGAAGCTTCCCTGAAAGATTTAGGAGCTTGGCAAAACAACCTCCCAGCTTTTTTGTCTTCTCTGATTCTAACAAAATGGCATTTTGCTTACATTTGTAAAAAGGCAACTGCAAGTTTTAGTGAAACTGTATTTCAGTTAAAAAAAAAATCATCCAATTGATCACTCTGAATATCAAGAAAGAATTTGTGATAAGGGAAATAGTGAGGTGTTTAATCCCCCTTGTTAGAAAGACAGCATTAAAATTTTTGTTCAATGTTACATTTTATAAATCCCTAGGCTTTTTTATAATTTAGTTTACAAATAATTTGTTTCTAAACGGTACAGGAAGGAATACATGAGGCAAACCAGGTTTAATTCCTAAATAATTTGCTTAGGAGCAATGTGAGGAAGAGCTGTGAAGGCAGCCAAGGTTTGAGGTCAGTGTGCTGCAGAGACAGTGGGAAGAGGAATACGAATTCCATAAAGAGCGGGGAGGGGGGGGAAAATGGATTTTGTACAACTTATTTTCAAAAAACAGTCATTTACAGTTTTGAAAAAGACAAATTGTTTCATGCACAGATGTTTCAAAATACAATGCAATTGCGTAATTAATCATACTAATATTTATATGAAAATGATACTTACATTATAATTTTACCTTTAAGGGATAATTTTACCTTTGATTTTCTGTTGTTTCTAGGATCAAGTTATTTTTGCTATGTAGGTCTCTATTGTTGCAGTATTTAGCCAAGATTTAAAATAAAATTATGGAAAGAATATTCTTCTCTGATTCAAAATTTAACTGAGTCAAACTATGGAAAAAGAACATGTAAGTGTGGGCCTGCATTTTACACAATTCTTTTAGATGAAAAGACATTAGAAGCTGTGAGAGCAGGACCCAGTATGGAGGTTCTTCTCTCCCAGCTAAGTGGCTTTCTCCCCAGTCCGTACAGCCCAGAGTATTTGCTAGAGTATTTGCTTAGTCTCTGTCCCCTTCATCTCATCTCCTGAAAATTTCATTCCTGGTTTCACAAGTAAATACAAACCAGTAAATAAAGTCACCCAAAATCTGTTTTCTTGTCCTAAGGGTGATTGGCTGAGCGCTCCCCTCACCCAAAAGCCAAAACCTCTGATACTGGAGTGCAGCACAACCCTGCCACAACTCCTTTAGCAAAATAGCCCCTGGCCCACTCAGTGCACCAGCCTTTTCTGTAGCATTCCTGTGACAGTCCTGCACTGACAAACCACACCAGTGATCACCTGTGCTTGGTCCCCTCCGTCCTTCCAGGTTACTTCATCATAGAAATGCAGCCCTAAACTCCATCAGCATCCCAAACCCAAAACCTCAGCATTAGTCCCCAGCTGCCCCCCCAGTTGTGTCATTCTTACACTTAAGGAAAATTGTTTGCTTGAGCCCACACAGAAGTAAAGAGAAAGGGACACAACAGTAAAAGAACAGATTTTTAAATATATTTTATAATGCAGACTATTTCTTTCTAGCTAGCAGCAACCTGTGCTGACACCCATGGGCATCACTTGGGATGATGAGGCAGGAGGCAGAGTCCACAGGCTGTCAAACTGCCCTCAAAGTAGCTGGGAGACATCCCACTTCTTCCAATGGGATTTGCTTGGGCATTTCTCAGATATTCGTGAACCAGAAACCCCTTCACGGATATCCTGATTTGATGTTCATGAAGTTTGTTTTTTTTTTTTTTTTAAAAAGAGTTTTAATTTCCTTGTCCAGCACTATCTTAGGACAACTGTGGTTTGAAGAATTACTGCTCTTTGAAGGGTGCTTGGGCTCTTGGCATGAAATGCCAGCAGCTGGCTCAGCACTGATGCTGCTGTCAGGAACAGCAGCTCCAAGGTCTCCAAAGGTTTGCCAGTCTTATGCTTGGTCTGTTTTAATTGATTTGTGTTTTTGCTAGGGTTCTCACAGCACACTACAAGGCTTTGCAAAGCCGTTCATTTTAATTTTCGAAACTTTCTGGTTGACAGGAAACACAACCAACAAACATTAAGTCATTTTTCCTCAGGAAAGCAAGATGCCAAATTTCCCATACTGAGTAGTGTTAAGTATGGCACAACACCACAGCAACGTGACTCCTTGAATAAAAAGAACACTTTTGTTGCTCATTTTTCATTTGAAGGAGTTATCCTTAATTCAACACAATTCTGAGATTCAGTAAGTAAATTACAGAATGAAATGGAAACATGCACATTCCCACTCAAAACTGAAATTAAATAAAAAGAAGCAAAACTGATTGAAACACAAATTGCATTTTTTTTTTTCTTCTTGATGATCCTCTATCATTTTACAAGGGTCACTGCCACCAGGGCCACCCGCAGTAAAACCAGTGAATTATTATGGTCATTTCTAATCTTCCTGAAAAATTCATGTTACCATCTCAGGAGCACTGACAAAAACACCTCTTCCCCTGAGTCATGCAGGTGGTTTATTCAAAAATTCAGGGATATTACACTGAAATAAACATGCTGTAGGATTTGAAAAGAGGAAAATCACTCACGCAGACCTAATGACTTATGTGTGACGGGTTCATTGTGTCCCATAGAAAAATGCCCCAGAGATGGTTAGGAAAAAAGTGTCCCAGAAAGAAGTTTCTTCTCCACACCTCACCAGTGTGTTATTCTCACAAGAAGCAGGGTTTGGGTTCTGAAACTGAACGGTTTATCAAACCCAGCAGGCAGAGCTATGGCCATATTTCCCTACAGAGATCAGCACAGCTTCAGATCAATTTGTGATCTAAACACGTTATAGAGATCCTCTGTCTTCATCTCCCTGCCCATCTCACTCATTTTGAAAGACTTGAAGACATCCTGATCTTGTGATGCTGCAATGAACCTTGCAGCTCAGACCTCCCTACCAAGCCCCCAGTCTGAGCCCTCTGATGTGGGGCTGCACACACAACACATTGCATCATGCTCCTGCCAGGGTCCTCAGAGCTGCTCAGGTCCTTGATTCCCTGTGGCTTCACCAGGATTCAGGCACAAGAACACTCCTGGGAACCTCTGCCTTGGTGCCCCTCTTCACTGATCTAAGTTAAAACTCCTCCACAGCTAATAAAAGAGTTCAGAAGTCATCAGACATGGAACAGTGAGACAGTAAATGACAGGGGCTGGAATACTGGTATTTTTAAAGATAGATGAGCATTAGCACAGCCACGAATTCATTTACCATGTAAAAAAATCTATTCAGAGCAGAATGGGAACTCTACCAAATAATACACTTCACAGACATATCTCTTCAATAAGCAAAGTTACAGGGATCATTTTTTTTGACACATATCAAAAGGGAATGAAAAGGTTAATGTAGTGTATGTGAGAGCATTTTTAAAAATCAATTTAAGGGAATTTTGTCTATTGTAAATTAGGCTCTGGCACCAGGGAAAGACATCAAACACAAATTAACCAAAGGAACTAAAGAATTTAATCTAAAACTACATTATGATTGTATTGCTCATTGGCGCACACAAAAAAAAGTCAGCAACACACATTTCATTTTTACCTCCTTTGATTACAAAAGAGGCTATTATCAGTGAAAATAATGTTGAATCATAATTAAAAGCAGGACTCTCTCTCCTACCAGCCTGCAAAGCACAACATTTTCTGTAATGCAATATAAAGTCATTTTGGTTAGGAAACTCATTTGTCAGCTCTCCTCACATTCACCAGACTTTGGCCCTTCTACCTCCTCTTGCACATACTTCTGTAATCTCAGAGAAATCAGGGTTTGGCTTCTGAACTCCAGACTTCCCATTCAGCCAGACCTGACATTGGCCTTGCTTCAGCTGAAGGTGTGAAGCTTCACTGGACTCATGACATCTGCCTAGAAGATCTGAAACACTTTTCAGGTTTCCCCTAATTTTAACTGGCAGAAGAGCAAATATCAGCTGAAATCCTATTTTTTCAAGAGATCCAAAACAGTTCCAGTAACCTCAAGGCACTGCCACAGGCATCATCACTCCCCATCATCTGACTTGCAAACTGTGGACTCCTCCCCACCTCACAACTATCCCCAGAGCATCTTCTCTACAAGCAGAGGACACAAAGCAGGACAGTGACATTCACTCTCAAAGCCACAATCAGAACGTGTCTTTGAAGTGACACAGCCCCACACCGTGTTTCCCAAAATTATCACCCATCATAGCCCTTGTGCTTTTCTCAAGTGACATTTTCTGTCACCAAGCTCAGGGATTGAAAGATGGCACTGAGGGCTGCAAGATTTTACGGCATGTTCCGCGTCAGCGGAATGAAGAGAGAACATGACACAACTGATCTGTGCTCCTGTGCTGGCTGCTGTGCTGGTTGCCAAAAGATACCACAGCACAGGGAAGGAACATCCTATGAGGAAGATCCTCATAGGAAGATCCTATGAGCTGCTCAGTGTAAATCAGTTGAATTATTTTCCTTCCATGGCATTGGCAAAAATACCTGCTTTGTTTCCCCTTTGTATTCAACAGCTTTCCATCACTAAAACTTCCCAGCAGATCATGGTTGATGTAAAGAATCTCAGTTATTGGATCTTCATTCATTGCCAAATGAGGAACAGAGGCCATGGTTGTTTTGCTCCCGGCATTTTTCACCCCTGGAGTGTCCCCCACGTTGAGTATCAGACTCCACATTTCCCTGCCCGTGTCTTCATGGCACCATGAGATTTTCTACCTCTACTTCCAGAAATTCTTCTTCTGTTGGTAAATAATGGCAAGACTATATGACACTACATAACTGTAGTTTTTATGTCTGATGAGGTTGCTCTGGACCATTTATTCCCTACTCTTACAGTTGGTTTGATCTATCAATGGCATTCTCAGTTGCCAAGATAAAACACAAGGTTAAAGCCACCATTTTGCCTAAAAATTGAACATAGAAAAGGAAACTAGCCATGGTTCTAGAAAAATTGCAATCATTTTTATTACATTAATTTGGACAAGGGGTGTGAGGGAGTGAGGATCAAAGAAATCCAACCAAAACCAACTTGGCTTGCACAGATTCATTCACTGCTTCGTATTGCTACAACAGTGAAGTATATATGCATATATACCTATATATCCATCTATATATATATATAGATATACAAAGACACAACTTTTTCTCTCCATGTCTTGTCATGGGAAAGCAGAGACTCACCCTTTTCACACACTTAGCTTTGTGTGAGAAGTCATTTCTTTTTCACTCATTATTTTTTATCTCCTTTGAAATGTGACATAAACTTTCCATCCATATGCTGGGTGGAGCTGGGCTTTGGCTTCTCTGAAGGAACAGCCCACAGGTCAATAGCTGCAGCCTCCTCCCCATCAGGTGGGACAGGCAGCAGTGGAGAACAGCAGCATTTTCATCACCTCACCTAATCCCCTCCCTATATGGTCAGGGACAATGACTAGTGAATAATTAATTAAAAATATGTCCGATCAGAAGTTCAAAAAAATCAGAGAAATTGAAGTAAGAGCCAGTGGTTTCTTTTTATTTTTTCTTCCCCGTTTTCTTTCTTTTTTTTTGCCAGGGTTTCTTTGGGTTCACAGGGAATAAAAAGGCCCTTAGAGGTTGTATACTCCAAATCCCTGGAGGTGTTCAAGACCAGGGTGGATGGGGCTCTGAGTAACTTGGTCTAGTGGAAGGTGTCCCTGCCCATGGAAAGGGCTTTGGAACAAGATGGTCCTTAAGGTCCCTCCCAACACAAACCATATTCCAAATCTGAAAGCTCACCCTATCCCCATTTGGGCTCCTGGCAGCGTGGTGGCTGTTGGTGTCATGTACCTGCCCTGTGCCTCCCTAAGATGACGAGGGCACCTTGAGCTGAGCTGTGTTTGGAACATGGACCTGTCTGAGAGCTGGGAGAGGGCCTGGGGCAGTCAGTGCAGCCACACTGGGACCCCAGAGAGATAATTTACAGCTATGACTTGTGACAGTGACTGCAAAGCTTTCATTTACTTTCTAGTAGTAGGACGGAGGAGGAAAAAAAAAAAGTTTTATGACCTCTCCTTTTTAATAAGAAATATGTTAAGACTGCGCCTTAGTGCCCAGCTGGGTTATTGGAATAGCTAAGAAGCAGCACTGCTTTTTCTGCATATACTATTTTGCCTTTTGAAATATTGTCTTATAATGTAAAATGAAAAAGTCATCTCATGTACAGGAAAACTCACAGGAAACTAATGGGGCATTACAAACCTAGGATTGTTCTTTTTTTCTCATTTTATTGGAATGAATTCAAAAACATAATCAGAATCTAGTTCATTCTCTTACATAACCCTTTGTGAAGGACTCTTAAAATTCACATCAACAGCATCTCATTCCCACTTTCCCCTTAATTTCCATTTTTTTTAATGGCTTCATCACCATTTATTCGTGATTTTGGTTTTGTTGGGTTTTTTTTTTTTTCCCCTCTTGTGAGAGAGAATAACCTCTCCTGGGTAATAGGACAAAGAGTTGGAAGCTGTTTGCTTCTGTCATGTTTCTGTAAAAAATACATTTAAAAAATTCCTTTACAAGGAATAAGCCCAGTTCTACTTCTTTTTTCCCCTGGGGTCTGGTGACACAATTCCAGCAATGCCAAGTCCAGCTGCAAGTGCCACGTGAGGAGGTGCTCTGAGTGCAAGTTCCACCACTGCACAGCCCATCCCCTTCACAGGCTGAAGACGTGGAGTGCAAAATAATCAATCTTCCAAGGCCCTAATGAGCCCCTGTGCTACAGACTGTACCTTGCCATCAGCTTCGAGAACAACAAAAAATGCCCAGCACAGACAGAAAAAAAATAGCTGGAGGCTTCTATCAAATTTCTTTGTGAAATTACAGGATTAACATTGCTTAACATTTGTCCTCCAAGTTTTCAAGAGAAATGAGAACATTTGCCATCCGGACAAGAAGTCATTATCTCCCATGGGAATGAAAGACATCTTGATATAATCCTGATCCTTTAACAACAAGAATTCTGAACTCAGAAAATCTCAGAAGATGGGTCTATAGAACTTCTGTGCTTGGGTTCAGGCTCAGCATGGACTTCACAAGAGCCTCTCACATTCTACAGCATTCACATTTACATATGTCTTCATTATTACACAACTACATTTTCACTTACGTTAAGCCTTATAATAAGAATTAAAATTCCTAAACCAGAAAATACACCTCCTGAAAAGAAAAAAAAAAAAAAAAAGAAAAAAAAAGTAAAAAAAAAAAAAAAGTGGAAAGACCAAATGAGAGAAATAGTTGAAAAAAGTCAATTTTTACATGCTACTTCATGCTTGCACTAGATAATTTTTCTGATTTTGAACTAATCCCTCTCCCTATCAGTTGCTCACCCCATGGTAGAAGTGAACCATGTAGGAGGGGGGCCCATGGTGTGGATCCAATTTTTGATCCAGTAATGGACAACTCATTAACCTCTGTCAGTATCAATGCTGCTCCCCAAATCTGCATCTTCCTGCTTCCTCACTGCTTTGTGGCCTTTGCTGCCACTGTTTGGCCAATAATTTTCCCATCCATAATATGAGGAGATGAAACACCCTCACTCTCAGAACAGAATTTTTGGGTAATATGAAGGGGTTACTAGGTCATCTATGCAAGATATTTGGGCAATTGATTCAAAAGCAGGGTTAGGTTGTTAAAAGTCATTTAAATTCTTGACTGCCCTCAGTCTCCCTGCAGGCAAGGCTCCCAAACACCTGAGAAGATTGATGCCCAGTGCCTAAGCACCTCTACATTTGAGTATCATTTTAAAATCATCCTCCTTTCCTCACATACAGCAAAAAATCCACAACCCCCCACAACAGTTTTGAGGTAGGGGAGCAGCCTTGAAGCTGAGCCTAACACACAAGAGGTTTGCTGGGTAGGGCACAGAGAAGGGTGCAGCACCTCTTATTTCTGCTCAGCAGGACAGGCCAGAGCTCTCCCACTGCCTGCTCAGCTCTCCCTTGCCAGCAGCACTCTCTCTGAAGCTGTGCCAGGTAACAAAACACATCCCAGAGCTGCAGCTGGTCTGGCATCCATGCCCAGGGGCAGCACATCTGTGGAGTGACCAGCAAGGGGGGATGGAAGGGCAGAATTCCAAGTAAGAGGACCAGGAGGTAACACTTAACCAGCTGTTTCCACTGCCCTGTCAGGACAGGAGCATTTGGACTTGGCTGAGAGAACATCAGCGGGTGTGCTGTCAGTTATCTGCTGCTCTGCACAGGTAGATGTAATCCCCGTGTATTTTATTCACTCCTGGTGTGCTGCATGAATGGATACTACACATGGTTCCAGCCTGCTGCTTTCACTTAAAATTATTAAAACATTTGATGCAGAGGGAAGAAGGGCCCCGTTTCCCTCACAGCAAACTGCCTGAGCATCTTTCACGGAGCCTTACTTGGCAGAGAACACTTCCACAGGCAGACACAGGATCAGCAAGAGGTGGGGATGCTTGGTCCGCCTGCTAATGGGGAGCACACTTGGGACCAGCCTCTGGAAAAATGCTTCCCTTGTCCATTAGGGATGACATTTACCTGAGTCCAGATGGCACACATCACCCTTTGTGCACCAGTTAAGCTTTGAGCTCAGAGGGATGGTGTGTGGTGTACTCAGAGGGATAATGTGTGCAGTTCCAAACTGCAAGTGTCAGCCATGTGTGCATGAAGGAAATTTATAAATTTATATTTATATATTAATTATATTTTTAAAGGGTAATGTTGGCACTTAAGCAAAGGAATAGAAAATAGGTAACTTCCAGAAAAAGAAAAATGTGACTCTATAGTAATTAGACTTTGCTTGTCAATGTTTCATTAAGTAACTGCACAATGTGCCTCAGAGTGTTGTTCCTTTCTTCATCCAAACACAAATTTAACACTGCACATCATGGGCTGCTCCTAAAATCACCTACTGTATTTCTCACTTAGCTAAATCTTTTTAGTACAAATAAAGAAATGCTGTTGTCTGTTAATGCATGATCCTGCACAATAGCTTTTCTCTCTCCTTTCTCACAGGATGCTCTCCTAGATCTACTGGGAAAATATTGCCAGGAAAGGGCAGTGGCTTCCTTTCGGCCCACATGCCCACAGGCTCAGCTGTAGATGAATTCATGGAAAGCATTTAATCGGATACTTTCCTCTAACCATTCAGAGCTGTGTTCAAGTCCCACATACTTCAGTGGGATGCAGATATGAGTATTTCAGCACTTCCTGGACATTTTGGTGTCTGACTTCCCAACATAAATAGCTGCTCTGCAGAGAAAGACCCAAGATCCAACATAGGTGTCCAAACAAGGATATCCTTTCCCTGGCGGGGGGATGCCTGACCTGTGCACAAATTCCTGCACACTGCATCACCCAGCCCTTGGATCTGGCTCTTAATTAGGACAGGAAATCAAATATTGTGATATTTCACATGGGTGGTGGGGTTGACCCTGGCTGGATGCCAGGCACCCACCAAACTCTATCATTCCCCTCCACAGCTGGACAGGGGACAGAAAATACAACAAAGGGTTAATGAGTTGAGATATGGATAGGGAGAGCTCACTCACCAAACACCATCGTGGGCAGAGCAGACTCAGCTTGGGGATATAAAAAACTGAATTTATTACCAATAAAATCAGAGCAGGATAATAAATAAAATAAACTTTTAAATCTTAAAACCACCCCTCCCTCCTTCCTGAGCTCTACCTCCTCCCTGCAGGCAGCACAGGGAGGTGCTTGGCCAGTGCTGGGTCCATCCTGGAGCTGGTTGGCATTGGCTCTGCTGGACATGGGGGAAGCTTCCAGCAGCTTCCCACAGACACCACACCTGCAGCCCCCCACTAACAAAACCTGGCCTCTCAAACCTAACACAGCACGGTAATGGCTCAAGAATAGAAATTTTATTTGACACAATATGTTAAAGAGCTCATAAAACCTCATAAACATGGCAGAATATATCCTGTGTTATCCTGCTTTTTAAATAATTCTAATGAATCAGATAAAAATGATGCCACAATATCCCATTACAAGAGAAGATTCTCATTAAAATGAGAAAAACGGGGTGCTACCACAAACTTTATAAGACAAAACACGACAAAGTGTTTGGGACAGAAAACAAAAAATCCAATCAAATTTCTATATGATTGATGGTGTAGATTTAACCACTCCATTACAGAAGCAAACCAATGTCACAGTTTTCTTGCCTCGCTATAGCCTGCATCTCAAGGGGGCTTATAAATAGTTAAACAGTTATATCAGAATTCATCAGTTTTCAGAGAAAAATTAAATCTCTACGTTGATATCTATGATATAATGACTTGCAAGTCACTGCATAATTAATCTTGATATTAACTGTGTGCACTTGTGATATGTGATTTATTATGGGTTATTAATCTAAATTCTTTGAAGGGTATTGCTTCATGCACACACAATCTAATAACTTCCGATGCAGTAGCAGGTGCTACTTTATAATAAAGACATTAACATATTTGGAAAAAATACTTCTGTATCAATTGCTCCTACTGTGTTTTCACTTCTCCAATGGAGTTGATAGTGATTAAAAACTAAACTGGAAAGAGATCTTGTACTTCCATCTTCATCTTTACTGCCCTTTTCGTCATTTTTCGTACTGAATTTTTTCTTGTTTCAGAGCCATTTATATAACTGTAGTTTCATATACCTACACCCTTCTAAAAGGTATTCAGGGAGAATAACACAAGACCTTCTCTATTTCTGCCTCAGTACAGATTGGGAGCGCTCAGAGAGGATTATGCATTTCAAGAGGCAGCTCATTCAGTTTGACTAACAAGGCTCTTCTGGACAATGCCATAATACATTGTAGGATACAACCATTAGTTTTATTTTGGTTTGTAGCTCTAAATTGTCTTTCCCCCTACTTGAATGCCAGCTGCTCTCAGACAGATGGTTCCATCCTCATCAAGGCAGCTATCAGAGACACAGCGCCTGAGATGGGCAGAGAGGTCCTTACTTGTCTTTGAGGAATGTTTCCAGAGAGAGTTGAAAGGGAAAGCCCAGCACACATCTAATAATTTGAGAAATGCCTGAAAATAAATGCAAAAGTAAAAGCATTCCTGCAGCAGTCAAGAAGCACGTGTGGGAACAAGATGTAATGACCATAACTGACCACAATTGACCACAACAGAAACATAACTATTCAAAAAGCATATTTCCTATACTAAGATCACTTCTTTACTCCTTTCTCAGATATTATTTCTCCTCAGACTATTCATTCATTTACAGATTCCTCTAAATTCAGCCAGCTTCCCAGTGAGGTAATGGGATGATTGGATAAATTGGCAATTACCAGGATTTGCAGCAGCTTCCAAAGAAGATGGTGATGCTTGGGTTGGCGTTGCCTCAAGAGAGTGAGATGCAGCCATTAAATATGTTCATATACCCACCACAAATAAAAGAGAATTTAACACTAGTGACTATCACTCTGCTTAATAACCAGATTTTTAAATTCTCTTCAGTCTTGGCAGTGGACAGTAAATGTTTTCATCATAACTATGACCTCTCTGTGTTAGAAATTGTCCTGACATTACTGGTAAAGGGCTTAATTAGAAGAGGCAATGTTGACCCTAAAGCCCCTGTTAAGCAAGTCACTGCTGACAACCCGAAATGTTTTAGCATCATTAGTGCACCTCTGACACAGCCAGCAGACAAAACCCACGACAATCTCTGAAATTTTTAAGGTGATTCTACCAACCCTGTGCATAAGAAAGGGCTTTTGGAGCCTTCCTCTACCTCTACATATTTCCACAATGTCAAAGAGTTAATTTGTGAATACGAACCGAATTCATGTGAATGAGGATCGGTTTCAGGAAGCTCTGTCTTTTGCTACCTCATCCTGCCTCAAGGCAATGCCCTGCAGCAGATTCACACCTCAAAATTCAGTATTCTGGCCACAGCAAAAGCAACTACACTCACCATATGTTTACTGGTTAAAATAAGATCCCTGAACACATGTGATGGATATCTCCTTTGAAGCAGGCAATGAGTTAACACAGGGATGCAGGAGTTGGTAGCAACCAGCACAGCACAAGCAGGTGGCACTACCTCCCATTGCTCCCCTCCCCAGCAGTGTGTGTTCACACACAAAAACTGGGCTCTGTGTCCCACAGTTTCTCTTCCAGGTGAAAACCCACGAGCTTTCCAAATTGCTGGGAAGTCCAAAGCCAGATCCATGCTAAGTTAACAGCTGCTTGCACATGACACCCTTAGAAAGGAGCTTGCTGTGCTGTTGCTGTGGATAACAGACAGTTGCTTTAGTTTGGTCTTCCATAATCATTCCCATCAATGCCTCAGAGCTTAAAGATCTAATCCTGTCTGCAAAATTCAATTAGACTTTGCAAGGAAAAAAAAAAAAAAGATTAGTCATTAAAGATTTAGAAAAACAGATCCCAGCTAAGGACAAATCTGCACCACTACTCCTGTGAATTTCAGCATTAAAGAAAAATCAATATACTGTGTCATATTCCTGTAAAATATTATCTGCAGTACCACTTGTTTTCTCATTTGTGTATGAAGTTAAAATTTAAGCCCGGTTTTCAGTGACTGCTTATTTACTATAAATATGAAATAGAATAGTAAAAGGACGATCAGCTTCTATACCTTGTGGTTTTTTTTAGGATAGGGGGCCAAGTAATGCCCTGACCTTTAGAGTGACACAGGAGGCAGAAGCCCTGGTTCTCAACAGCCACTCAACGGGGAAGCAGCCCAGTAGCACCTTCCTCTTATTAACCTAACATAGCAGTGCAATGACAATTTGCATTTGCAATCAAGTAACAATTATCCAAGTTACATTTTCATTTGCTATATTTCCTTTGCTTGTTTTTTCTGCCTTCAGGGATACCTTGGTGTGGGGGGCAAGGAAGAAGTTTTGGGGGAAGGAGAGAGTTGCAAATGGTCCTCTGACTGGTGGTATCTTACAAACTCAAGTGCAGAGGCGGCACAATTGGGTTTTTCTCTCTCTTCTAAAGCCAGTGTGTTAATAAATGTTAATTTAATCAGACTGTGTCTACAAGGTGATTTTCAAATTCCGGTTGATTCAGTAAAGAACTTAAATGTTCAGCACTTGCAAAAACACTGCTGTTTTGATAGACACCTTCAGACAGATTTAGGTATTTAACCTGAAGAGTCAACATTTGCAATTCTCCAGCAGGATTACCTGGGCTTCCAGAGCAAATTCCTACATCCTCAACTGCTCTGCAGGTTGTGCTAACCTGGATCCTTGCCTGGCCCTTGTAAATGTACCTATATGAAGTTTGTTGGTAGAGATGTGAGGTTTCTGCAAACTCAGGCACAAATCCTTAATGAGCCAGGGAGTAAGGAAGAAGCTCTTTTATATTTCTATTTTACTGAACATTCATTCTCCTCTCACATGTTTCTGGATGCATGCTTTTCCAGAATGTGAATTTTACTCCAAGAGCAATCTGATACATTCTCAAAGAGCTGACAAAAAAATCTTGGGGAAAAGAATAAAAACCAGCTTTTTTTTTTTTCCTTCTAAAATATTTAATACCTGGAACCTATAAAGAATTGTTGAAGATCTGCCAACATTTCCAATGATTTTCAAAGTCATACCATATTTAGTTGCTCCAGAACTGCTGGTGTCAGCAAGCATGTCCTTCTAAATAATTTATTGGCATTTCTACATAAATTAGATACTTAAAGGTGAGGATGCCATGAACCTCGTGGAGGCTGAGTGCTCACTACATGGACTATAATCCATCAACCCAACAGACAGATTTCCAAACTGGCTTAAACCTCAGCAGGCTCACTGCTTGGAAATAGTTCAAGGACTCCAGAGACTGCAAATATGCTCTTGAAATGTCACTCGCAGTAAAAGTAAATTCTACACAAAAATAAATCACCACAAAATAAGGTAGAAACCTCAGAGAGTTATAAATTGATCATTTAAATCACAAGTTAGCTACTGCTCACAAAAATAAGCAATGCAAAAAATGTGTTAACTTCAGCTGAGGACAATGAATTACTAAATACAAGGCAAACCCATCAGCTAAAACACACATTTGCATAAATTCTTCAGTAGAACATTTTTATCCTGTCTATCAGTTTCTAAAGTCATCATAGATGTTTTTTCCCCCCAAAAACTATATAATTCTGGTTTGCAAAATTTAGCTATTGGAAAATGTTATGTTGGCATTTCATCTGTAATTATTTATAAATGCTCCAGACTGCAAAGAAGGAAACAATCTGAAGAAGAGGGTGGATGATATTTGAAGAAGAATGCTGGGGGTGAGAAACTGATGAACAGAAAATGCTTCCCCTAGCAAGTAGCAGATAAAAATCTTAAATCTTCAGAATTTGTTTTTAAATGAAAAAGGGAAAAATTTGTCAAAGAAAGCAAGCTCCCATCCTGGCTAGAGAATCACTGCAGCCAAGGGTGTGTCAGATCCATCATTTCAATGGATCCCTGAAATACACTTTTATGAAGGGGTAAGAAAAGCCAGTGATGAATTAAATGCTAAAGGGGATGTAAAGATGATAAAAGCAGTACTTTTCATCAGAAAACCTGAGAGCAGGAGTGGTAAAGTTCTATTTGATATCCAAACAAACAAGATTGAACAAGACTACAGTGGAAACAAGCAGGACAATCAACACAAATATCTCAAGTCATTAATTTGAAACCCCCCCCCCAAAAAAAAAAAAAAAAACAAAAACGAAAACAAAAAACCAAAAAACCCCAAAACATTGGGAACTCAAAATAGTTATGAAATCAATAGTGATGGCCTAAAAGTCACAGAAAGCTTGAGTTTCAGCAGGAGAAGGGGGGAGGAAGCTGCAGAGATAACAAGTGAGTATTGGTAAAGGTCATTCCATCTCCCTGGGCTCTGGGTGACCAACCCCAGCCCACCCCAAGATGGGACAGCAGTGGCAGCCTGCCCTGCAAGGACACAGGGACAAGGGAAGGAATTCCTGCTTGAATACAAATCCTGGCTCCATTCCTTAAACAGGCTGTTGTTCCCATCGTTGGAATGCACAGGAGTGCACACAAAGGAAAATGACAGCACAGTGAACTTTTCAGCTCTTAGCCAAGTAATTCTATGCAAGTGTGGCTCTTTTTTTTTTTAATCTAGTACATAGCACAAACTCAGACTGTGTGGGGGCACAAACAAAAGGAATAAATTAAGTGGATGATGATTATAAACTAGGGAAATTCCAAGCACAAAAAGAATTAGCAGATTCTGGGGTTTTTCCTATTTGTTCTCTAAAAATCTATTTTGACAAAGAATTATAAATGTTTTTTTGACTGTTCTTATTCTGTTACTAACAAAAAACGGAGAAGACTAGACATTTGTGTGCTCGCTGCAAACCCTGAGTTTTGCCTTGCTCCCCAGCTCTGTGTCCTTTTCAGTGTTTGGTTTTGACTCTGACAAATCAGCTCTCCTAGCACTAACCAACCCATGGTTTTGAGGTCTAACATAAAATAAGGTTTGGCATCATCTTCCTTGTGAGAAGAGATGCAGAAAATCTATGAATCAGAATTCAGCCACGATGGCAATTTTAACCATGCCTGACTTCCTGCCTTGTTACTTCACCATTCCTACCATTACTGCCTTTTCAGGATGAGGCACTCAGAGGGAATGTGGTTTTGATCTCACATTTACACACCACCATTACTTTGCCTTAAAGACCAACACGCCCTGTTTAATAAAACCCCGGCATCAACTTTATTACATCCTGAACTGCTAATGATTTGGTAGTCACCTAACATATTAATCTTGACTCATGGCTCACTTGAAATATTTATATAGTACAAAATGCTCAAGTGGAGGTCAGTTGCATGCAAAGCTTCAAAGAATAAATTGCAAGACTTTGTGCTGCCTCCATCTCCTCCTCAGCAGGGGAATATGCATTTCCCCAGCCTGGTCTAGGGTAGGGAGCCAAGTTTAGGAAATGATCCAGCAACTGTGGGCAACAGAATCAGCCATATGGCCACAAGCATAAGATTTTATTACTAAAGAAAGGACTTTATTTTCGCTGCTTTTTACATTCATAAAGGAACAAATGCTTTCAGATGGTTTCATCATAATTCCCTTGATATTAAAATTATGTGCTGGCCCATGGAAATCCAAGCTGCAGGACACAATGCACTCAGCATGGGACCTAGTATAAAGGCAGACAGATGAATCTCTGAAATAACTAGAAAGGCCTTCAGAATCATAGAATCATCAAGGATGGAAAAGAACTTTAAGTTCATCAAGTCCAACCTTCGACCAAACACCAACGTGCCCACTAAACCATGTGGTGAAGCATGACTTGTACTCATCTTTTGAACACTTCCAGGAATGCTGACTGTACCTTCTCCAAGTACAAAGCAGTCCCTAAATCCCAGACAGAGCTGCTTCTGCCAGCCTGTTCCCCAGCCACGTAAGGCAGGCGAGGCCATGCAGTGTCAGAGACCGCTAGGCCTGTCAGTTTTTGCCCCTTTTCCAGTCCATACCTCCAAGCACACAGGAAATGTCAGTCCTGCCTCCAGCAGCACTCACTTTATGTGCTAATTCTGCAGGTGGTACGTGGTTTTCTGCTGGAGCATTTCACCACGGGCTGCTGGCTACAAGATGAGGCTGAGAGTCGTCTGTGGAAGCTGGGGTTGATGGGGAAGAATCCAACACAACCCTCATTTTCTACACTTTGTTCTCTTTGCAGCTGTTTCTTTGCTCCCTGTGCACTGTGTGGTGACATGAATCACGGAGCAGAAGGAACAGTTTAATCAATAACGTGCTTAATTGCTAAAAATTATTCCACAGCCGCAAACTCACAGCCAAGAGACCACACTATCTGTCACTGAAGATGCATTATGAGGGAGAAACAAAGAGGTTTAAGTGTCATTAGCAAAACAATAATAAAATAACCCATAAAAATTGAAAATATGACTTAGTGAGAGCATATAAACATAAAACAGTGAGGCTCCCAAGATGAAATCATATTGAAGAACAGATAATTCCATATAATGCGGTTCAAAATGGCAAACTGCATTTGTGTTTTAAGGTGTGCAGACATATTTATTATGAGCAGCCAGTTTACTACTTCATGAACTCAAGGAAAAATGTCGTTTCCATCAAATTGAATTGCGTTAAGTGGTCACTGCACACTGAGAGGAAGATATTCTGTTGCTCTCAAGTGGCAGAACTATCTGCAAATGTATATGCGAATAGGAATTTCTGAATGTTAGACACTGTGTTGTATAGCAGTGATTACAGTGAGTCTGTTTCAGTTCTGACCCTTAAATGCAATGCTTCCTTGAATACTTACTCACTTTGCTAGGAAGATATACGTGAAGAGCCCAGCAAAATAACCTGCCTCAGCACTTCTCTTGTAATTAAATGCAGTCACATGTTGGCACAAGTAATGACCACCATCTGCTCAGATTCATGGCTGGTCTGTCCTTCACCACAAATCACACATCTCCACATGGCCAGCAAAACACCCATTACCAGCCGATTCTCCAAAGCACCACAGGAATAATCTGAATATGCAGCAGCTTTGTTACAGATGAGCGCTAATATATTTGGCCTGCAAAAATGCTTGCCCAGATTTGGATGGTTTAATACTGATACTGCTAAATGCTTAAAAGAAAACATACTAAATGACCCAGGTTGCAAAGCCAGGTCTCAGGAATTAGAAAAAGTCTTACACTTTCTCCTCAGGCTGTAAGCATTTGGATGCACTACCATGTCCTAGGTTTGGCCTATCCTTGCCTAAATCTGTATCTTTTATTTCACAAAATCTGTTTCACACTGTGGGCATGCTCGACGCTACTATTTCATTGGTTATTTTTACTCTATTTGTATATCTCATCTTTTCATAACTCGCCACTCAAATCTCATTACATTTAAAGGTTATTAACTCCCTTGAAAGTTTTCTATTAGCATTTCTTCACCCTCAGATGAGGTCTGAGTACTTTGTGAAGTCTGGGCTCTCCCACTGTTCACGTGGTGGATTTGCACATCCTCTGCAGCATCCTCCAGCACAAAGCTCAGCTCTTTAGCACTGCTTCCAGCTCCCATTCCTGCCTGGAAGGACTGGGCATGGCTCTGTCACCAGCCTGCCTGGACACCACCTCTCCTCAGACTTGCAGGCTCTTATGGCATTGTTCCTCCCAACAGTTGTTTTTGAGGAAGTAAGAATTATTTATTTTCTTTGTTTTACAAATGTATAATTAAGGTTAGACAGATGAATGTCCAATTTTACCTCCAATCTAAGATGACTGATCCAAAACTCACTATGTCTGTCTCACCTTCTGCAACCAGAAGGTTTTCTGGAAGAAAACTTCACTAGGCAAGCTCTGCTTAACCTCTAAAATCACCAAGCTTGGAGAATGAATAGGATAGAGAATCTAGTGAAAAAACAACCTGGGGTGAGTATTACAGACTGTGCAAAGATACCTGAGTGTGTAAGGGACACTTTATCCTTACATGCAGCCTGATTCTGCTGATCAAGGTACAGGCAACTTTTAAGTGAATACTGCCAATGCACGGGAGTGTCTTTCACACTCCTGAGTCTTCTTTTCTTTGTTTTTATGGACCTTTGCAGAACAGAGAAAGATTTCTTGGTAGCCCTCTCATGGACAACAAAATCTAAGAGCAAATGCCACGAGCTGTAATGGGAAATTCTGATAAGACATGAAAAAATCATCGTAACAGGAGTGGTAAATCTTTGCAACAAGGACTAGAGAGGTTGTCACCCCCACCCTTCATGAGTTTCACAGCTGGACCCCATGAGGCCCTGAGTAACATGATGGAACTGCAATTCAGCTCTGCTTGGAGTGGGTTTGGGCCACTTTTCTGCACAAGAACCTCCAGTCTCAGGTTTTCTGTGACTGTCCTGTGGTGTCCCCACACAACCTGTGCTGCATAGTGGGGGGCACTGCCCCCCCTGCACTATGGACCTGCTCATTGCTCAGATGAGAAGGAAATAAATGGATCACACTCGTGACCCACTTCATTTTGAAGATACCATTTGTAAATCATATGATTGATTATTTAGGCATGACCTCTTCTGGGTCTCCCCATGACTGAGCAGCCAGCACACAAGTCTGTACTCCCAATGAGGTGACACAGTCTGGCTAAGGCAATAAGATCATCATTACCAGAAATAGAACTGAGCTATATATTGTCTGACATTAGTAAATTCAAAGGAATGAAATACCTTGTTCCAAATTATGGTATCATCAATCTAGACTTTCTGATAGTCCTGAAAGACAGATGGTCCAGCAAACGGCTGTAATCATCATATGGGTACATTTAACTCCCTAAAACATGCTAAAAGAGCAATATTTGCAGAAATATCAACCTGCAAATGTGAACAGGGCCTTCTGACGGGTAGGTTCAGTGAAACATTTCAGTAACATTTCAGAAGATATTTCCTTTGGATATCTTTCGCTTTCAAAAAGTAACTTAACAAAGAACTTAAAGATGACTGCAATTAACAGATTTACCATTAGTAAAAATGAATATGTCAAGCTGACTTCATGATCCTTAGTTTGAAACAACTCTTCTCTGAGTCAGTTGAGAAGTCTTTTCTTATGAAAAACACAGGAGCAACATGTGCCTCAGTAAATGATGCTGAAAAACTACATTTGGTTCAATAAAAGAGCCCAGAACTTATTCTCTGTTTCAGAGGCCAAAACATGATGGTTGTTTTTGGAAGGGTCATAGCCCCAGTGTGTCCCAAACTGTTCCTCTCATGTTCCTGGGAGAGCACTGGCTACCATGAGCCAAAAAAGTGCTGAAGAGCAGCCGAGGGGAGCAGTAAGGGCAGTGCTCAGTTCTCTGTCCAGCCCTTAATTCATGTATGTAGTGCAATATCGGGGTTTGCGAATGTGCCTGGGAGACACTTTTCCTGCTGCACAAAGACCTCACCAGTGCACAGTGTTATTTATATCTGGCAATGTTTTGTGCATTGTATACAAGTGCAAAACATGGTTCTTGACATCCGCAAAGCATCATCTGAATTTATCACCTAACAACTCCTACAACAAATAATCCCAATTAGTTCTCAAGAAAGAAACCTCTGAACCGTACTTGTTTTAAAGGAGAGGAGTCTCTGGAAGCACATACTGCCTTAAAAAAAGAAAAAATGAAAGCCAAGAAGTTAATCCTGACAAGATTTATTACCCCTTTCACCTCATGCAATACTTCAGTTGTTCTCTGTGTCATGGTCTTATCCTTTAGTCCTTTCTCTTCTAAATCACCCTGTTTTTAGCAAAGGGAGAAAGGTCTGAAGATCCTGAACTCCAAACAACATTCTCCTTAAAGGAAACTGATGCATTCTCCCTGCTCAAATTGCCATGATAGTAGGGGGCATAGGAAAATGGATTTTTTTTTTTTTTTGTAAATAAGGTTAAGTTATATTAATTTGGTTTTTCATTTGAAGAGAGTAGAGAATTTCCTTCTCCCAGTTTTACTGGAGTCAGTCAGTAAGCCATGAATAGCGCATGTGGGGAGGGGATGCAGAGTGTCTGTGGGAAGATCCATACGAAACATGCAGATGGGATTAATCTACTCAGTCCCTAGTTGTAATTGCAGTTTCCCAGAAATTCTGCTAAAAAACACATTTATTTGGCAGTAAATACGATGACTAATTGCAAAGGATAGCTGCACATAAATTCCAGTCTGAATTTTTTGGCACACTTCTAATTGTCATACAAAAGAAAATGACACACTCTCTACTCATTTTTCCTAATTAAATACAAAATACGAAATTATTCCTACTAGTCCTATTGGTGGAAATGAAGGGTGTTTCAATTTAGCTATGAACTACAGCATATGGTTCCCTGATTATTGGTAAACTGTACAGCAGAAGTCCTGGGCAGATGATTCCAGGGGAGGATCTGGCCATGCCTGCACTGAGAGCCATGTACAAGCTCTCAGTCCAGACTTGAAAATTCTTCTGTAGAGAGTTATGTGAAGGATATGTGGCCCTAAATTAATGACTACAGGATTATAGTTATTTGGTTGTGGTTTTTCCCCCCAAAATTCTCTAAATAAATGTCACAGAAATTTCAAATACAAATTTTGCATGGTAATCAAGATGTTAGAGCAATCCATACTGCCTGTGACCTTTTTACAGCAAAAGGTTCTTACAAACACCCAGCATCCAAAGTCATATTTGACATACTTGGCAGCATAGGATGAAATCAAATCTTTTGTGCCCCAAGCCAATGACAAAACTGACTCGCCATATAGGATTACTAATAGAAGAAAAAAAGGTACGATAAATTATGTAAAAATCATTTCCTGACAGCTTTGAATAATGAAACAAAAAGTCCTTTAAGATAGCACACAGCGCAAGATACCCCAATATACGTGGCATTAAAAAACCCCAATCCTGCAGCAGCAGTACAGTGCAAGTCTAGCGCAGACCAGACATGTTAAGCAGTGCAGAGGGAATTAAATGTTGCTGCCTTTATCTGCACACACAAGAAGAGCTCTGTCATTCTTTCCACATAACGGGATGCAAAATACGCCAGTTTATTAATTGCTTAACATCTACCAAACAGCACAGTATTTCCCAAGTGGGAAAACACGTGCTGAGAGGAGAAAAAACCCCAAACCCCACAACCAAACTACAACTTAAAGTGCAGCAATTCCTAGCACTGGACATAAAAGAGATTGAATAGGAGTGCAGAGGGTTGAACACTGTCACTTGCCCTGACTGTGAGCCTTTCTTTATGCATGAGGATTTTGAAGTCTAATGTGTATGCACAGAGCATTCCCACTAATTCACCACCACAGAGAAAAGATTTGGCTGAGATTTCATCCAGAAAACAGCTAAGAAAATAGAAAAATACAGGTAAGGGCAAAGCTCTGCTGTGCTCAAGGATTCTGCCTTCTTTCCATGACACAGCTACCTTGTATGACAGCAGATATTTTCCCTGCCTTGCTGCACATAGACCCTCTGTAAGAACACTTTTGACACTTTTCTCCTAGGAAGTTCTCCCACATCAAAAGAAAATATGCTGCAAACCAGGGCTCTGACTTGCACATCTCATACACTGAACTCCTCTGCTCTGCACAGGAAACTCAAATGTCAATATCATGTCAAAGACAGATAGACAAGAAACATTCCCAACTTTTTTTGCTAACTGAGCTCTGCTAACTTTTCCGTAATTGTAGGCCATCAATTAGACTCAAACACAAACCAAAATATGATATTACTTGCAAAGCCATGGCTATTTTCAAACAGGAAACCTAAAATTTATCATTAGCTTTCTGGATTTGATCTTTCCAATACATTAATTTCAAGGGATTTCTTGTTCACCTGCTTGACTGCTCCAAGTCGAGGTCTGCATGTAGTCACTTGCCTCCTGGGACATGAGGAGAAATGCCAAACATTGTGAAGAACTGTGATAAAAACTGCGGCTCACAACCCAGCTAAGCCTCCTCCTCCACTCATGTTTTGCCAGAGGGAGACAGATGAGCCCAGGTTTTCCACACTCTGGTTCTCACAGGAAACTTGTGGCTATTTTAATGGCTACAGAACATCCTTGAAAGTGGGAGAGAAGGCTGCAGCCTTTGTAGTAGCAGTGTGTGGTGAGGATTTTAGTGACATGCGTCAGGAACACAAGCACTGGGGAATTGATGAGAAACAGGCCACACAGGGGCTGCAGAGAACACAAACTTTTATTGCTTTTCCATCCTTGTGAACACATCTCAGCACTGGGCTATTGACTCATCAGTGCCAAAGACAAGATTTTGGATCATGAGATCCACATGGTTATAGTGACAATGGTGAGATGCTGGCTACCCCTGGAAACTGTACTGTCAAGCCAAGTTTCTTTAGCCCAGAGATACTAATCTCCTTTCATTTTCTGCTGCTAAAGGAGCGTCAGAGATGATAGGACTGCAGGACACAAACCTAGGTGTCATTTAAATATATCAGTTTAGGGGAAAACTTCAGCAAGATATAGTAAACAAATGAGCAGCTCTATCAGCCAGAAACATTTTACATCTAAATCTCAAGCTCTCTAGAGAAACCTTCAGAGACAAAGAAACAGAAAACCACTGTGTAATTCATCTTCATAATCTTGGGGTGTGATTCCTATCACTGACACACTACTACACTCCTGGCTTTTACTGTAGTCTGACTCCAGTTAAAGGTGTCCATTTAGTCTTATTGAGGGACAATGCAAGAAAATCACCTTTTCCTGTTTATTTCTTTTGGAGTCAGTGAGGGACTCAATGACATTCTCCAGATGGGAGGCTACAAATTGTATCTTATATTTGTTTCAGCAGTGTAAATCTATTGCAATATCACGGATTTCAGTGACATAACATTTGGCTAGGTCTAGAGAAAGCTATGCTTGATGGTGCAAGCCCTTCTCCATCTATAGCTGCAAACCAGGAAAATCTGTTTTGAGAAAATACAGTTTGTGAAAATACAGTTGGGCATTTGCCCTTTTTTATACTCTTCTACAACTATCTCTGAGTGACCACTGCCTGAGACAAGGCACTAGACTAGATGGGTTCTCTGTCTGCTCTCCTAAGGTCATTCGTATGTTCTTTGTAGAGCAAATATCTCCAGGAGTGCACCTAGCCCACTCATTTAGCCTGTAGAGCTATACCTCAGAACCCATTTCTTCAGTGGCATAAAAAATTTGGGTCTTTTTGTTCAAGTGGAGATCGTAAATAATTCACTGTATAATACATTTTAAAAATCACCTGCTATTGAGCAAACCATCTAATTTAACTTGGCTAATCTGGAATCAATGTTATAATTAATTTTCTACTTCATCTCTCTTCTGAAGTGGTGGAACAAACCTGTTTGTGTCAGTTCAGCCCTGTAGGATTGTGTGAAATGCTGGGCCTGTGTCCTTGTTTACCTCTGCTAACTAAGACTGATCAGTGGAAGGGTTCCTTGCTTCTAGGAATGCTTTACAGAAGCAATTCATGACAAAAGAAAACAAAGTTTCACAGCTTCATTTATTTGATTTAGTGTCCGATTTGATTTTTAAATCATTAGTCAGGCTGAACTGTACTAGTTTCACTTTAGGCAAATCATAAGGAATTGCCTGCCCTTTGTTCCTGTGGAATGCTGAGGTACTCCTGGGCTTACTTTGCTTGAAGGAGGCTCAAGGTACAGAGACTAACAAGAAAAATAATCATAGTCATAGTCCCCCTGTGTCCAGTGAAGGAAGAGTCTAAGCTGGCCAACTCCTCTGATGCCTCCTGGCACAGCACCCAGGTCTCCAGTCTGTGTCACAGCCACCAGACACAGCCTCCCTCACCTCTGTGGAGACAGAAAACCTTCTGGATTTACTATACAGTGAACATTTTACGTGCCAGCCAGGGCAGCAAGTCTCCTAGAAAAGCAGATTGTCACCAATCCTGCCACCCTCTTGCCTGTTAATGACCCCAAAGCTGAAGGATCATCAGAAATCCTGCTCACACTTCAAAGGTTTTCCCAATTACCAGTCAGGCAGACACAGAACCAGAGGGAATATCCTTGGCTGAGAGCTCACAAACACAGCCCACACTGCAAAAAGACCAACTGCTACAGAGGTTAAATCTTTCTCCAGCAGAGAAGAGCTGCTCTGCAGATCTTCAATTCCCTGTGATGTTCAGTCCAAATATGCCACAGGTGTATTTTTTAAATCACTTTCCAAAAAGGCGTTTATTTTATCTGTCCCTCCCTTAGCAGAATGACTTTCCCTTCCCAAGGCAGTTGCGCAGTGAAATGGGAATTGGGACACGGTGGAAAATTCTGCTTTTCACTTCTACCCTAACAGCAGTTTTAGGGGTCCAGCGCCCAGCCAGGGGCACGGGTCTCTTGGTTTGGTGTGGTATCAAGCAACCTGTGAAAACCTGTGATATGTAAAGGGGCCAGAAAGCTGTAAATAAAGTACCTAGAAAATGCAGGCCCTCATAGAGATATCAGAATGATTCAATGACTTGAGACTTCCTTTCCAGAGTCTTCCAATTCCCACAACTCTTATTTTGCTTAATAAGAGCTGTGAGCATGCAGATTTACTCACCAGTATTGGGAAACTCTGATTCCTTTAGCCTTGTGATGAATAAAAAATGCTTCTTTATAGGGGAAAAAAAAAAAAAAAGGCTTTTATGGTCCGGGGAGTTTATTAACACGATTTGAGTGATCCCTTAGAGATTTAGAAAGCCAAGCAGTAATTCAAGACAGCAAAACCGTTTAATTTTTCAGATTTCTAGGGCAAACAGTAATTTCTTGAGAACTCAAATCATGAGGCACTGGCACAAGTTGCCCAGAGAATTTGTGGATGTCCAATCCCTGGAAGTGTTCAAGGCCAGGCTGGATGGGGCTCTGAGCAACCTGGTTTATTGGAAGGTGTCCCTGCCCGTGATTTATAAACGCCTGAGGTCAACATCTCTGCAATGATTAAACCCTCTCTGATGCTTTATCTGAGCAGCACAGTAAACACATGTTGGTGTCTCAAGGCCAATACTAGTGAACACTGTTGTGGCAGCTGGGCTTTCTTTGGAAGGGCAAAAACATGTAAAAAAGGAACACTGCATGCAAGGATATCAGTTCCCTGAAGTGTTGCTGCTATCTACTAGTGCGCTGAGTCCAAGGGACATTGTTCCACCCAGCTCTGAGAGGAGGCATTTCTTTTCTCTGATTCCTGCTCTGGTCACTGCCCAGCAGCTGGATTTCTCAGGAGCCCTCCAGGAATTGTAATGCACCGCCCATAGCACAAGTATAACAAGGGGGAAAAAAAAACAAACAAGTGCGCAGTTGAATGACTTGGAGATCCTGGAGGCTTTGTCCTTAGCATTGTGCTGGTGGCAAAGTCACACTTTTCTAAAGGAGAAGATCATCAGAAATGACAAAATCAGAACAGACCCCTGATTAATACAGTTTGCCTTCTTGCCCTTTACTGTTTCTGCAGTGACAAAAGCTGGGGCTGGCTTTGGGGAGCAACTTTGAACCCAGACTGCATTAAGAAATACATGTTCCCTTCCCCTGAAATTCCTGCTTGCATGTCTCAAACCCTTTTATGATCATTTTCATCCTCTCATAACATTCCCCTGTAATACATGTGCTGCTGCAGATTTACTGATTAAAACAACTCTAAGAAAAGTCTGTATGACCTGGCTTTTAATAATTTCTTTTAATAAGAAAGAAAAAAACCAACAAAACAAAAAGTTCCACATATTTTATCTGTTTGCTTCACTGGATAGCAATTTTTGGGAAGTGTTGTTACCCAGCTGAGTTTAACAGCACACTAAGCTGCTGCACTACTGACAAACAGAGAGCACACTTGTTATAGCAGTGTTAAAAAATGACAACAGGAACCCAAGCTCTTTTCTGGGAATCACTGGGAAACTTATGCCCTTTCGACAACTGAGATCTCCAGAGAAATTCCCTTGTGCCTCACCCAAGCTCTTTTCTGGGAATCACTGGGAAACTTATGCCCTTTTGACAACTGAGATCTCCAGAGAAATTCCCTTGTGCCTCACCCAGTTTAAAATTTTAAGATGAGCTGCAGCAGGCAGCTAAAGCAGTAGTCAAATGATTTTCTTCTCACACCAGCCATGCTAACTTCAAAGGAGATTCACAGGGTACAGAGAACAATTAAGATTGGTTTTCAGAACATTCTGACTCAATACAGAGCATCATTGTTAAATTTTGTCCAGTAGCTAGTGTATAATCTCAGCTACAGAAATTTTGAGAGAAGCATATAGGGGACATTTGATAATTAACCTTTCTGAGACCAAAAGAGATCAAATTCAAAGCTGAAAAAAACAACTTAAAAATAATTATGTTAACTAAGAGCCCTCTTTGAGCAATATTCTTAATATAGTTTCCACTCCATTGGGAATGCAAAGTACAGGATAGCCTGAATATACATCAAAAGTTATGTCATAATAGTGTTTTGGTACATGAAAAATACTCAAAAGGCAAAAACTGTTTCACCCTGTATGTATCCCTAATGTTCAATCATCTCTGGGGTCATTTTGTGACACCTGGTTTTTGCTTGCTTTTTGAATTAGATATGACATTTTCATCACACTAAATTCCTTACTTTAGCCTTTTTTTTTTGCACTACATGTGCTGATAAAATACAGGGCATTGTGAGCACTTTTGAGGCAACAAATGCAGTATTTGAATATCCAGAAACTATTATATGTGGGCAGAGAAATAGCACGTGCTATGTGTTGTGCTAAGAAAACATCTCGCAACTTGCAATAGGTAACACAATATTTATCCTCCCAGTAAAAGGGACAGGATAAGTTAAGAGGCACATATTTTTCATCCTTCATCTTCCAAGGTTCATCTGGGAAGAAAAAAAAATAAAAACCAAAAAAACCAAAAACACACCAAAAAAACCCCAAAAAACAAAAACAAAAAAAAACCCAAAAAACCCCCCACAAACAAACAAACAAACAGAAACAAAAAAACAAACCACCTATGGCAGAAGGTCTGTTTAAGAAAATATTTCTAACACTTTGGAGCTTGTCAAATTTTTTGAAACAATAGTGTTGAACCTGCCACAATCCAGTCCCAGAAGGTAACACTTCTGCTGGGAATGTGCTAATTTTGATGAAATCTTTAGAAAAGGTGTTTTGTGCTCAGAAAGGTCTGAACATGACATATACCATGGGCAAGAGCAACAGAGAGGTAAATATATTCAGGTGACTGAGACCAGCAACTTAAAAGTAGGTCAGAAAAATTTCAGAGCTGAGAGCTGAACTTGGCCACTCATGTCCCAGGTGAATGTCTTTATTCTGCACATGGCCAATCTGTTTTCCTAGTCCAATTAATATTTAATTGTTTATGCAGCTGCAACAATAAGGCTGAGAGAAATCCAGCCCAGAGCAGCTAACAGCAGAATGGTTAGCACATTCCTCGGGGAAGTGGGAGAATGGAAAATGTTCTCATCTCTTTGCAGATTGCTTAGAAGCCCTATATTTTTTACCAAGAACTTGTTCAGTTCTTGGGTTTTCGCCCACACAAAACAGGAAAAAAAGACCATATTTGAAAAGAAAACAAAACCAAAAAGCCAATAACCCCCACACAGCCAAACAAAAATACCCAAATCACAGACTTGAGCCTCTTTGCTAGACAGAAATATTTCTTCCACAGATATCCCCAAAAGTGCAGTGTAACTTTGGTCCCCTGTGGACTCTCAGAGTTGATGAGACTCTCCCCACTTCTGCTCTTCAGCAAAAGATCCACTTATTTCCCCTCTTTCGAAGACATTTCACAGCAGGTTCTGCAGCAGCACTTATACCCAGAGCCCTGCTGGTTTTGGCAGTGACACTTGTCTCTCTGAAGAATGAAACTCAGGGTTAGTAGAAGTGATCAAAATGGTCAAAAATTACCAAATCTTAACAAAAGAAAAATATAAAAAACTGGGGGAAAAAAAAAATCTGTGATATCTTGTTTACCCAAGCCTTTTATGCAGGTCACTCCTACCCCACCTCCTCTGAGATGGAGTAGTTCTTTCCTTCTCTTCTCTCCTTTTCACCTGCTCTCACCTGCCCTTTAGAAATCCCTGCCAAGGTCACTGTGTTGTCCAGCCTGGTTAAAGCCTCTCTGCAGTGTCAGGGGTGTGTGTCAGAGCAGAGGGATCGACATCACCAGACATCTCTGGACACATCAACCAGGATGTGTGGCACTACCAACTAGCTCAGTCCCTCCCTCCTGTTCCTGGGTGATTTTTACTAGGAAATTAAACACACAGTGTGTGCCCTGATGCAACCACTGCAGCAGCCACTCCACACATTACTTGCATTCCTTATCACAAATGTTTCTCCTGCTATTCTCCTCTGCCAGGGAACTGCAAAATGAAACAGCACAACTGTGAATAATGAATGTTCCTTCAGAAGTTGCTCAATACACTGAAGTTACAAAGGGATCTGTGGGAATTGAGTGATTCCCACACTTCCCACAGTACTATTACCAGCTGCCCATGGCTAGGTCAGCCATTCCAGCCATGGGGCACTTGCAGGTGACATAGACAGGGATAATCCTGCAAGAAACCTAGAGTTATGTTGGGAGTTCCTACACTGCAGAAATCAGACACTGATCCGTGCAGAGTCTAAATCTGCACCACATCATGAGAAAATGGCTCGTCTTCTGCCACTGCAGCAGTCAGTGTGCAATGACAACATTTATTGACCCATCCATACAATTGGTGACACAATTAATGGCAATTTGGTTCTAGTGAAAATGCATGTGATTGACCCTACTTCATTAGTCTGGAGAGTATTTTACAAACTGAGAGCAAAGTGCTGTGATTTAACAGATGAACTACAACAGCTGATTCATTTAATCTTATTTCAACTCTGACAAACCCAGTTACCTTTCAGTGACAATATATTAATGAAATAGCCAAGTATTGGTCCAAGATTAAAGAAAGCAAGTGCCTTTTGTCTGGATTTGTATTTCAAATATATTTCCATGTGCTTAACTTTATTGATTCAAGAAGTAGGTATATGATTAGACAGACAGATACATGGAGGGTTTCAGCTGATCTATATTCGTGACACCACACAAAAGCAGTCAAACAGCATTTTAGCTTTAATCTCAGATATCTGACTCCAAATAAATTCTTCTTCTAAGCCAGAACATCAGTTTATGAAGCTGCAGCTGGAATAATGACATGGAGGACAGCAGGACACCTCTGCTAGTGACAAACAGCCTAAATATCTTTTAATTGCGGGCTGTGGTGGGAAAATAAATAAGGCAGCTTTTCCTATCCTCCTGCACTGGTGAAGGCACAGACAAACCCTTGTGGGGTCTCAGTGAAGGACTGATACTGCAAAGCAGCTTTGACATTGCCCTAAGTGGGCCAGAACTCCAGTCCCAAGGGGCAGGGGCACAGCAGAGCTAGAGGCAGCCAAAGCTTCAGAGACAAAACGCTACATTAATAAGAGCAACAACGAAAAGCATTCTGACAAAAGGTTTCTGCCAAAGCATTTGATTAATAGAAAGTTGATTTTTTGACTTGTGATGTTTCCAAAATGAGTCTGTTCCTGTCTCTTTACAAAGGTATACTCAGCACAAACCAAGACAGACAACTACCTTTTTCATTTGGTTCAAAGCTATTAACTTCTCCCCAGCTCTTGGGAAAAAATCATTTTTCATTTTTGCTCTGGAGCTGCTGTAGAGAGAAAAAGTCATTGTTTGCGTAGCTCTATGGATCTGACAGGCTTTGGAATGGGAAGGGGCAGGATTCATGATCCTCCGTCATTCCCACACGCTGGAGATTCACCTGAGCAGCACGGGAAAAGAAAACTGCATGCAGTCCACATCAGGAGAAAACACACTAATTACATCCGGTATTTTCAAAACACCAAAAAAGAATTTAGGGAGCTAACAAAGTTAGTTAATTCCTCTAGGCAATGTGACAATCCCAGCTGGACGAGAAGTGTGAGACAGTACACAAAACAAACTGCTGTCCCTTCTGAGTGTGTCTGTCAGCTCTGATAACTCAGCATCTCCACAGAAAGTCAGAGCTGTTTGCCTCTCATTGAGAATCTGGCCCAAAATTATTAACTTCAGTTAAATATGCTCCATTTTTAATATTATCTATGTGCTTTACAGGAAAGGGAAACCTAGCTCAGATCACAGAGTTTATATGCACTAGCCTGTTAATACAACATCCAGGACAGGGCACGATCTGAATTATCCTATCACTCGCCCTGACTTGTCCTTGATCACCTCCTTTAGAGACTTAGGACAGCTGAGAGGAACAGTTTATACCGAATAAACTTGCAGAAACCTCCGGCAGTGAAAACCAGCGTCAGTCCTTTGGGGCTCAGGCTCCCGTGGGGAGTGGGAGGAGGAAGGGCAGCAGCTGGCACAGACTGCAGCAGGCTGTTGCTGCAAGGGCTACTCGCTTTCACCTTCTCTTCCTTAGATTTTGTGAAGACACTTGTTACTTCTGCCTCCAGCATTCGTTCAACACATCTTGCTGGGTTGCCTTTCTATGCCGTTTATTTTCTCTGATGGATTCTCCAAGCACATAATTAGCCCTCAGGCTGAGTCAAAGGAACAGGCAAATTAGAAGCCTAGAGGAATTAGGAGCCAAAAAGTCACTTGGAAATGAGCATTAAAAGATATTCAGGTTTGTCTCAGACCCTCTCACATCCTTCCGGTGTTGCAATAGCCCAGAGCAGATTGTTCTATTCTTTTCTTCTGAAGCTGAGGGATTTAATCTTATCTGTTTTCCTGCACCAGAAGCATATAAAGCTTGCTAAGGGTCTGTTGTTTTCTGTAACTTCCATTTTACACTCCTGTCATACATCATCCTTACCTGCTTGTTCAGGGTTTTTTTTTCTGTTTTTCATTTTTCTTTTATTATTTTCTTTCTTTTTTTTTTTTTCTTTTGAAGATAAGCTTTTTTGCTGGAGAGAAGTTCAGCCTGTGTTGATTAATTCAGCAGTGAAGTCTGCCTTTGTTTTTCTTGTGAATTTTAAAGATGTAGATGGGATAGCCTTCCATCAACGATGTTATCAGGATATTTATTTTCGTTCTAAACCAAGCAGTAGCCCATTGCTGATTTCCAACACAGAATCACCAGTCATTCCGATACAGTTCGGCTTTAATGGGACAGAGTCGTTGGCTGCTTTTGTCCCTCACATAAAAGAAGAATCAGCCTCAGTAATCAGAGCTAAATCTCAACACCAGGAGGAAAAAAAACCACACGACTCTGCTTCCCGGTGCCAAAACCCCCACACACTTACTGCATAAAGACAGCACTGTTAGTCCCTTAGCCAATGCCTACTAACCAAAGACCTTTTAATCTAGTCAGAGATTTGATCAGTTCTTTAATAATGATTATCAGAAAATCAACACTTTTCACCCTATTCAATTACCATGGAACTGCCCCTAAATTTTCCATAGGAAAATTCACTTGACAGTTTCAGTCAATTCTCATCTTCTACCACCTAAAAATGTTCAGGTACAGGTTGTCCCATGAGACAAAAGATATTTTTTCACCTGATCCTATAAATTCCCTTTTCTGATTATTGAAAGATGCTAAAAAAAGAACTCTGCAAGTTTGTCTTTTCCTCAAATCTGTGCTTTTCCATATTCAGATTAAAAATTTTACCTATAAATGACAGTTTTGCTGTTTTTCAATTAAAACGGCATTACAAGATATACTTCCCCATGAAAGGTGCATTTGTCCACTTCCATGTATCACCCTGGTGCAAAATATTCTGTAGGAGATCCAGGTTCATGAATCTTATCTCTCAAATACATTTCAAACTATCATCTTGCTGTGTGAAATGCTAAAGTTCAGAAAAGGAAGACACAGATCCAGCCCAGTGCTGGAGAGAATGCACCATCTTCTCATTGAGGTGATTTTTTTAATGAAGGCTCCTATTCTCTAAAACTTGGGGCAAGAATTTCTAAAATCATTGCTACATGGAATATTCAGGAAAAGAAGGGAAGACTGCTTCAAAATCAATGGATAGAGTTCTCAGTGTTAGCCAAAGGGACAATGTGATCAGGACTTCCTACCACAAGTGAAAAGCTCAGTGGCTCCTGGCCAAGCAATTGTCACTATTCATAGAGGTTATCCAAGTTTTCCTCATGTTCTGGGGTGTTTTAAGTGGATTCAATACGTTCAATTGTCATAACAGGAGAATGAGGTTGGAATTCAAGCTACAAAGATGCAAGGCCGGGCATTAAAGATTGCAGAAAGCCAGTGGTCCAGTTCAGGACTCTGGCACAACAGTTTCCTACATCTCCCACCCACTCAAGTATGCTGAAATTAGATCTGAGAAAATAAGTATTTGTTACTCCAGGGTATAACAGTTTCCTACCAAATGAACTCACCTGGAAGACTGGAGGGTTTCAGAAAAAAATATTAAAAGCTCTGCAAGACAGAGTAAGAAAAAGGTGTTATGCAAGTAATGGATTTTTTACCCTTCTTCTGAATCTCTGGTTTCTAGACAATTTTGGCTGGATGTTTTGATCTGGTACACAGATTGCACTACAAGAGTAATCAGTGACAAACAATTTCTAGTAGTTGAAGCTTACCAAAGTGGTAAACTACTATTGTATAACTCCTATTTTCAGAAAATCTAGGTTGTATTAGCAGTACTGGAACAAAACCAAGCAGGCATGAAAGCATCAATTCATGTATTCTTCATGGATTTCTAGAGAGAAACTGGGCTGCACTACAGGAATGAAACACAGACACACTCCCTGCCCTCTAAATAGCCAAAAACCTCTGTAGGCCTTTCTGTTGAGCTGCACTGCCAAAGGAAGCCCCAGTGTTTCAGCCTCGCAGAATTATCAATTATTATCTATACAGCAGAAAAAGCAGAAATGCAATTTTACAACTGTTTCTGTATAAGACACAAGGGAAGAGTAAAAGAAGAGTTTCTTTGGTAAATAATAACAAAAAATAGGTTGGGCTTCTATCTGCTGAATATGAGCTACAGATACAACAGTTTCTGAAAAATACAATCACACGCATGAATTTTAAATATGATCAAATACCAAAGGAAATCACGGCAGAGAAATACAGCTAAGAACAGAAAGAAAAAAACCCTAAACAAACAGACTATTTCTTTAAAGGATATTGAGCTCACCTCCTGCTTCCCCTCAATAAAATGAATGAGATGACTTCTCATCCCAAAATGAGAACAAGCAGTAGCCTGAAAATCTGCCACAGAAGATCTGTTACAATACCCTTGCAATGTTTTGTACGTGTAAGTAGAGTTTGCACTGCAATACTATGTCTATTGCAAAAGGTTCTGGTTGAAATTGCTTTCACAGTTTCAGGCAATGCAATTGATGCCTCACCCCAGTTTAAAGACAAGCAGAGTTTTATTTGAATTTCATGGAATGACTGAATATGGGAAAGAAATGAAGAAATGAAAAAGGCAACAGGAATAGAATAACACGGTCCCATAAATGCACAACCTGACCTGCACAATCTTCAAACTCAGTGTCAATACTATAACAGAAATGAGTAGTCAAGTCATTAGTTTCTAAGATTCAGTCCTTTCTTTTTGGCCAAATTAACATTAATGGAAAGAAAAAGATAAGGGCTTAGCTATATTTGCTCAGTACAGGTCTTCTCACTACAGGAAGGACACTGAGATGCTGGAGTGTGTCCAGAGAAGGGAAACAGGGCTGGGGAAGGGTCTGGGGCATAGAGGAGGAGCAGCTGAGGGAGCTGGGGGTGCTCAGCCTGGAGAAAAGAAGGCTCAGGGAGACCTCATCATTCTCTACAACCCCCTTAGAGGAGGCTGTAGCCAGGTGGGGGTTGGTCTCTTCTCCCAAGGAAGAAGTGTTCAGAAAAGTTGAAATGGCCACAAGTTGCACCAGGGAGGTCTAGATAAGATATCAGGAAAAGCTTTTCAGTGGAAGAGTGGTCAGACTTTGGAATAGGGTGCCCAGGGATGTTGTAGATATCACTATACTTGGAATTGTTAAAAAAAAGTCTGGATGCGACACAGCGGAACATGGTTTAGTGGTGGACTTGGCAGTGCTGGCTTAACAGTTGGACTTGATCATCTTAAAAGTCTTTTCAACCTTAACAACTCTATTGTTCCATGACTCTATAGTTGTTTCAGAGAGAGGTGAAGTTTCCTTGAGGATATTGGCCCAGTCAAGAATCAAGAAACACAAAGCATTGAGGAGTCAATGTATGAGATACTGTTTACTGTGCATCGTCCAATTAATCTTACAACAGTAAAACATTTGCTAGAAATTACAGGCCCCAGGATTTACCAGACTACTTTTCCTTTTCTTTATTTTTTTTTCTTTGTTTCTTTGGGAGCTTTGTGTGCATATTTTCTATTGGTCTTTCTAAGAAATTTCGTTCTCTGTAACAAATGGTTAGATCTTGAAAATTATGAAACTGCATATAAATAATCAAAGATATTATAATGCTCAAGTTACATAAATGGTTTACCAATTTCTATATGGGAAAAAATTCTGTTTTGCTTTGATTCATATGTCACTACAAATTTTCAAAGGGGTTCACATAGATGATGTAATAGTTTGTGTCATGAGATCATTTAGGAATTGACCATTGAGACAATAAACTTTGGGCACATTAGGACAGTGTTAAAGGCCTAATTCAGAACTGCTTTTCTTTGGAGATCTTGCTGACAACTTCCATAATTTTCTTACTAAATTTTGTATAAGCAGAGCATGATGGTACATATCTTCTAGGAGACCATCCATATGCCCTTAATCCAAGGAGAAACGGAGAAACATCCAGCGAGTTGCTCTGATATCCTTCCAGTTCCTCTTGAATGACAAAAACAATCTCAACTTTTGCTCCCTTGTTCTCATGGGAGTACAATTTCAAGAGGGAGCTCCCAGTAGCCTTGTTGTAAACATCTAAATCCCATGTTTTATCCATATAAGACTGGCAAGATTTGAAGATTTTAATATCTTCCATGGAGCAACTGATAGCGTTTTGGCTGAAACAGAGGCAGCACACTTCAATCTCAGTACAAAGCAGGACACACTGTTCTGAATTTCGTTTAGTTATGTTAATCAGCTGAACAACTTGAGAGAAAAGTGTCATGAGGGGTAATCAAGGGAAAAGGTGATAAGGCTCATTTCCTTATCGGCAGGACAGAAAATGGAACAGAAAGGGTTTATCAAGAAGAAAGGCTTAGAAAAAAATTGTAATCCAAAATAAAAATGAAGCTGTTGTGTCTGTATTTCTAATATCCAGCAAAGTTATGCACTTTATCCCAAATGGCCTTCCTCAAAGGTATTTTATACATCTCCCTTGAGAACCTGGCTCAGCGAGCCAGAGATAAAGTAGCTGTTTGCTGCTTCTCTGAGTACCAGATTTTCTGTCATTTTCCAATTATCAGCAGAGAAGTATTTTGGTGCAAAGTCACTGTTTCACTCACATAACTCCAGGAGGGTATTTGGAGCACTAGAGAAGGTACATCACACTGTAACATTTCTATGTGTGGAGCTCACTGGTTATTTCACTGTCAAGAACTTTTTCTCTTTTTTGTTGTTGTTGTTGCTGTTGTTGTTGTTGTTGTTGTTGTTGTGGCTTTGAAGATATTTTGGCAGGTTTTCTATTTGTTATTCTCACCCCACCTTATTCTATCAAGCTTCTGATAATCAGTTTGGTAAGGTTTAGGAGAACTGTTTAAAGGATAGAGGGGAGAGGGTCAGCACATGTTATTTTTCCAATGCAGGAGGTAGTCACGGAGTGATTTTCTGTATCCCCTATGGGATAGCAGCATAAAACCCCAGGACATTTTCTTTTTGAGCGTGTAAGAGTGTTGTTCATGTCCTTTACTCAAAGCTGGAATTATTTCCATAGAAAAGCATCCTGCTGCATGGAAGTTGTCCTGAGGTGGCTGGGACAGGCTGTGTGCATTTTCCCCTCAGTGTGGATGCAGATGCAGCAATATCTGACTCCATCACGAGCATGGGGGCTGTTTTGAGTAAAAACTTGTTGTGTGGAAGTGTGTAGGCTTGTGAATTTTCTATAAGGAATACTTTATAGATTGCTCTTTTTGCTGTTGTTTTGGCTTAGACAGACAGGTATCGGCCAGGGATGGTTGGAGTCTCCTTTGACATGTAAGCCTTTTTTTTTTTTTCCCCAAATTATTATAAATTTGCAATTAAAAGGCTGTCAGGCAAAGATTTTGGGAATAAGTATAGCAGTTTTTTATTAGGGATATAAAAATACAAATGTTGTAGTACAGAAGAATAAGCAAGCAAACAAACAAGAAATTTTAGAAAAATTCTGACAGAGTCAGAAATACAACTTGACACCCTGTTGGTCAGGGTGTTGGAAGCTGTCCAGAGTAAGCCCTCTGGAGTGGCAGATGTGGTTTTGTTGGAGTAGAGATGGTCCCGTTGAAGAAAAAGGGTTTAGTAATGGTGAGATGGGTTTGGTTTTTTCCTAGGGATCCGGTGGAAAACTGGATACCTAGTGGCTTTTTTTTTTTTTTTTTTTAATTTAGGTTAAGATGGTTAGGTTTATTTTTTCTGTGTGGAGCATTTTACAATAGTACGATGTAATGTGTTATGTCATTGGTGAGCTTTTAATGGTTTATTAGTAAAAGATATCCCCATGGCAGTAGTGGAACAATGAAGAGAGATAAGTAACACTCCACCATGACCCATTTGGGCAAAGATAAGCAATTCTGCTCCGCCCAGTTTCAACAGCCAGAATAGAATAACATGTTCTTTACAAAACCCAAGACAGCTGTTGAGCATGATACCTACCAACTTTTCCTGGCATAGGAATATTCTTAGAACAATTTGATGGAGGACTAGGTAGTTAATGTATTTGTGCTAAAAAGACAGAGGAAGGCTTGCTACCTGTCAGACTGAAGAATTAAGTGTCCTACTCCTTTCAATCACATTCTAACTGGCTATATGCTTCCCTGCTATCCCCACTAAAAATTCATGCTGGAAGTCCATCTGAGATTTGATGTTGTTTCACAAAACCCCATCAGCTTTTAAAGTCCATTTTCTCTGTGGATTTCATTATGTGAATATTTCAAAATCCATTTGTCAATGAATAGCAGAATGGCCAGTCCTTTCTTGGGGTCAGTTCTCACTGAATGTTTGCCTTTCTACTGACAGCTGAATGACAAATCAGTGCAAGCCGAACTATTTGAAATAATAAGAAACAGGCCTATTTCTATGCTAATATGCTTGAAACACTACGTTTCTCTGACAATATCATAATGTTGGAGTTTATAAAATATCTATACAATAATTGTTCTGTTGCTGTGTGTCCTGGGTTGAAGTATATTCTATCCCCATCTTCATGAACTGTTGAAACCAGGTGAGGCAGTGCTCCCTGCCTCCTCCACTCTGGCTTATCTTCTGTTAATGGGCCATCAGCACCTTTGCTACACAGCTCACAGATAACCCCCTCCTGGACTACCTCCTGTTAATGGGCCCATCAGGCCTTATCACATGACTCACCATCCCATTGTGGGATGCTCTGCCCAGAGGGAGAAACCAAGCATTCCAGCCTGGATATAAGCTGAGACTCTGAACACCAGAGGGGCGCTTACCCACTGGATTCCCAGAGGACCCGAGCTACCAGACCTTTCTACAGGATCACTGCTTCAGGAAGACCACCTCATCTGGACTGCTTCCATCACTACGCTCAGGTTGTATTCTGACTCTGTCAGTGGTCTTTTGTATTATTGCATCGATTTTATTTTACTTTCTTTCCTTTTTTTTTTCCTATTAAATTGTATCTCTGACTTGGAGCCTCTCATTTGTTTTGCCTTCAAACTAATACATTTTTTGGCGCCCAACGTGGGGCACAAGACACTGAGAAAAGTCAGAATTACAATTTTGTATTGAAGAAGACACCTGTTCGCTATGATGCTCAACATGCTTACATGTGTCTTATATCTATCTCTCTATATTTTTCCACAACTGGGGTACTATCTGCCAGTCTTAATGCTCCTGCGTAGACCAGGGTATGGTACTAAAATTGCTTTAGTGGTCTATTATGTCCATTGCTTAATAAACTCCGAGGCAATGAACATTATTCAGAATATACACCCACTTTTGTTTTCTTGTTCTGGTCTAGGATGCTATATCTGGGGCCTCAACAATCTCACCCAGCCCCTGTGGGGAGGGGTGAAGAATGATTTTTTCCAGCTTTTCAGGCATGACACAGCAGTTTTTGAAAATATGGAATACCCTCTGGATGCCAAGGACAGCATGATGTTGTTGTTAGTCCTGCTTTGTCTTCTCTGCACGGCCCGCACCATGCTTAGAATCAAAACACTACCTAGTGTGATACAGCGTGTTCTGAAGGAAGAGGAAGAGGGAAAAAGAAGCAGAGCAACAATATCAGTGTCTACACAGAGTGTCACAGAGGCGAAAGGAACAAAAGGCAAGGCAACAGTGTCCTCATCTACACAGACCGTCACAGAGGAGAAAGAAGCCAAAAGTGAGGCAACAGTGTCCACATCTACGCAGACTGTCACAGAGGAGAAAGGGACTAAGGGTGCCATCAGCATCTCCACACAAACCATCACCGAACCGGAACAGCCTAAACCAGTAGCAGTTGCCCCCGTTCAGAAGAAGAAATCAAGGACCAAATCAGTCCGCATAGTGACTGATGAGGGTGCAGCAGGACCTTCACAATCAGCAGAAGAGACAGAGCCAGAAATCGTCACTCGCTCTCTGTCTCTGGGTGAGCTGCGTGACCTGCGAAGGGAATTCACCCGCCAGACCAACGAGTCCATCCTGACCTGGCTGCTCCGCATCTGGGACGCTGCAGCCAATGACACCATTCTGGATGGAAGTGAGGCCAGGCAACTGGGATCGTTGTCCCGGGATGTGGTCATTGACCAGGGGATTGGGAAAAGCCAAGAACCTCTCAGCCTCTGGCAGCGACTGCTAACAAGTGTGAAGGATAGATACCTTTGTAAAGAAGACCTCCAAGTGCACCAAGGAAAATGGAACACAATAGAACAAGGTATCCGATGCCTGAGGGAATTGGCTGTGTTGGAAATCATTTTTTCAGAAGATGAGAGATTTCCTAAAAACCCAGATGGTGTCCAGTGCACATCACGGATGTGGTTGAGATTTGCACGGCTTGGACCCGAGATGTACTCACGTTACCTGGCAACACTGCAATGGAGGGAAGGTGAGGACAGGGTAGGTGTCTTGGCTAATAAACTAAGAATTTACGAGGACACTGTCACTGCTCCAGTTCGTACCCATGTCTCGTCTGTGGAAACAAGACTGGCTGAGCAAGTCCGGAACTTGATTGAAGAAGGCCATCAGAAACTGAAAAAAGAACTTAAGGAAGAAATTTACCATATCCAGCCAGAGCCAATGAGAGTCTCTGCCATTAGAAGCAGGCGCTCCCCAGCCAGGGAGAGAGGATACACACCCCGAGGTAACCTCTGGTCTTTTCTTCGGGAGCATGGAGAAGACATGAGGAAGTGGGATGGAAAACCCACCTCCTCCTTAGCAGCCCGGGTACGTGAACTAAAAAGAGAAACACCTACCACAAAGAGCCCATCTAGAATCAATGTTGCTCCGGTCTCTCGTGCACAGAACTCCAGACGGTACAGGAATGACGATATGACTGATCCTCTTGAAGGAACCTCAGAAACATATTTACAAGAAGAGAGCAATGTATGCCATGACCAGGAATAGGGGGGCCCTGCCTCTAGCCAGGTAGAGGAAAGGGACAATCGGATCTACTGGACTGTGTGGATCCGATGGCCTGGAACATCTGACCCACAAAGATATACGGCTCTGGTTGATACCGGTGCTCAGTGTACTCTGATGCCATCAAGGTACGTGGGAGCAGAACCCATTTCCATTTCTGGGGTGACAGGAGGATCCCAGGAGCTGACTGTACTGGAAGCTGAAGTAAGTCTAACTGGGAAAGAATGGCAGAAACACCCCATTGTGACTGGTCCAGAGGCCCCATGCATTTTGGGCATAGACTATCTCAGAAATGGGTATTTCAAAGACCCAAGAGGATACCGCTGGGTTTTTGGCATAGCTGCTCTAGAGACAGAAGGCATCAGACAACTGAGTACCTTGCCTGGACTCTCAGACGACCCCTCTGCTGTGGGACTACTGAAAGTTGAAGAACAACAGGTGCCTATCGCCCGAGCAACAGTGCACCGTAGGCAATATCGCACCGACAGAGACTCTGTGATCCCCATCCATAAGATGATTCGTGAGCTGGAAAGCCAAGGGGTGGTAAGCAAGACTCGTTCACCCTTTAATAGCCCTATATGGCCCGTGCGTAAGTCCAGCGGAGAATGGAGACTGACAGTGGATTACCGTGGCCTGAATGAAGTCACACCACCCCTGAGCGCTGCCGTACCAGACATGTTGGAGCTTCAGTATGAGCTGGAATCCAAGGCAGCAAAATGGTATGCGACCATTGATATTGCAAATGCCTTTTTCTCCATTCCTCTGGCAGCAGAATGCAGGCCTCAGTTTGCCTTCACCTGGAGGGGCGTACAGTACACCTGGAACCGACTGCCCCAGGGGTGGAAGCACAGTCCCACCATTTGCCATGGACTGATCCAGGCTGCACTGGAAAAGGGTGAGGCTCCAGAACACCTGCAATACATTGACGACATTATCGTGTGGGGAAACACTGCAACAGAAGTCTTTGAGAAGGGAGAGAAGATCATTCAGATTCTCCTGAAGGCCGGCTTCGCCATCAAAAGGAGCAAAGTCAAGGGACCTGCTCGAGAGATCCAGTTTCTGGGAGTGAAGTGGCAAGATGGACGGCGTCAGATTCCCACTGAAGTCATCAATAAGATCACTGCAATGTCTCCACCGACCAACAAGAAGGAAACACAAGCTTTCCTAGGTGCCATAGGCTTCTGGAGGATGCACATTCCCGAGTATAGCCAAATCGTGAGCCCTCTCTACCTGGTTACCCGCAAGAAGAACGATTTCCACTGGGGCCCAGAACAGCAGCAAGCTTTCGCCCAGATCAAGCAGGAAATCGCTCATGCGGTAGCCCTTGGCCCAGTCAGGACGGGATCAGAGGTGAAGAATGTGCTTTACTCTGCAGCCGGGAGCCATGGTCTGTCATGGAGCCTTTGGCAGAAGGTGCCGGGTGAGACTCGGGGACGACCACTGGGATTCTGGAGCCGAAGCTACAGAGGATCCGAAGCCAACTACACTCCCACAGAGAAGGAGATCTTGGCCGCCTATGAAGGAGTCCAAGCTGCCTCAGAGGTGATTGGTACTGAAGCACAGCTGCTTCTGGCACCTCGACTACCGGTGCTGGGGTGGATGTTCAAGGGAAAGGTTCCTACCACACATCACGCCACCGACACCACGTGGAGCAAATGGATCGCCCTGATCACGCAGCGCGCCCGTATTGGAAACCTGAATCGCCCTGGGATTCTGGAAATTATAACAAACTGGCCTGAAGGTGAGACCTTTGGATTATCCTCTGAAGAAGAGGAGGAGCAAGTGACACGGGCCGAGGAAGCCCCACCATATAACGAGCTACCAGAGAGTGAGAGACGATATGCCCTTTTCACCGACGGTTCCTGCCGAATTGTAGGTGCTAACCGGAAATGGAAAGCTGCTGTATGGAGCCCCACACGACGAGTTGCACAAGCTACCGAGGGAGAAGGTGGATCGAGTCAGGTCGCAGAGCTTAAAGCTGTCCAGCTGGCTTTGGATATTGCTGAACGAGAGAAGTGGCCGAGGCTCTATCTCTACACTGACTCATGGATGGTAGCTAATGCTCTGTGGGGATGGCTGGACCGCTGGAGAAAGGCCAACTGGCAGCGCAGAGGGAAACCCATCTGGGCTGCTGAGATTTGGCAGGACATCGCCACTCGAGTAGAAAGGCTGACTGTGAAGGTTCGACACGTGGATGCGCACGTACCCAAGAGTCGGGCTAATGAAGAACATCATAACAACGAGCAGGTGGATCGAGCTGCCAAGGTGAAAGTATCTCAGGTTGATCTAGACTGGCAGCACAAAGGAGAATTATTCCTAGCTCGTTGGGCTCATGATGCCTCTGGTCATCAAGGGAGAGATGCAACATATCGATGGGCTCGTGACCGAGGGGTGGACATTACTATGGACAGCATCTCCCAGGCTATCCATGACTGCGAGACCTGTGCTGCGATCAAACAGGCCAAGCGAGTGAAGCCTCTGTGGTATGGCGGACGATGGTCAAAGTATAGGTATGGGGAAGCCTGGCAAATTGACTACATCACCCTTCCCCAAACCCGCCAAGGCAAGCGCTACGTGCTCACCATGGTGGAAGCAACCACTGGATGGCTGGAGACCTACCCTGTGCCTCATGCTACTGCCCGGAACACCATCTTGGGCCTGGAAAAGCAGGTCCTGTGGAGACATGGCACCCCTGAGAGAATTGAGTCAGACAACGGGACTCATTTCAAGAATGGCCTCATAAGCACTTGGGCCAGAGAACACGGAATCGAATGGATATACCATATCCCATACCATGCACCAGCTGCTGGGAAGGTGGAACGCTGCAATGGACTGCTTAAAACTACCCTTAAGGCACTTGGTGGAGGGACCTTCAAAAATTGGGAACAGAACTTAGCGAAGGCCACCTGGATGGTCAATACCCGAGGGTCCATCAATCGAGCTGGTCCTGCCCAGTCTGAATCCTTGCATACAGTGGATGGAGATAGGGTCCCTGTGGTACACATGAGAGGTATGTTAGGAAAGACTGTTTGGATTAATCCCACCTCGGGCAAGGGCAAACCCATCCGTGGGGTTGTCTTTGCACAAGGACCTGGTTACACTTGGTGGGTGATGCAAAAGGATGGGGACACCCACTGTGTACCACAAGGAGACCTTGTTTTAAGTGAGAACTGTGTGTAGGATTTCATTATATATATATGTGTGTGTGTGTGTAGTTTAAGGAAGGTATTGATTTGGGATGATGTAGATGGTAATAGAATAAGGGGTGGATAATGTCCTGGGTTGAAGTATATTCTATCCCCATCTTCATGAACTGTTGAAACCAGGTGAGGCAGTGCTCCCTGCCTCCTCCACTCTGGCTTATCTTCTGTTAATGGGCCATCAGCACCTTTGCTACACAGCTCACAGATAACCCCCTCCTGGACTACCTCCTGTTAATGGGCCCATCAGGCCTTATCACATGACTCACCATCCCATTGTGGGATGCTCTGCCCAGAGGGAGAAACCAAGCATTCCAGCCTGGATATAAGCTGAGACTCTGAACACCAGAGGGGCGCTTACCCACTGGATTCCCAGAGGACCCGAGCTACCAGACCTTTCTACAGGATCACTGCTTCAGGAAGACCACCTCATCTGGACTGCTTCCATCACTACGCTCAGGTTGTATTCTGACTCTGTCAGTGGTCTTTTGTATTATTGCATCGATTTTATTTTACTTTCTTTCCTTTTTTTTTTCCTATTAAATTGTATCTCTGACTTGGAGCCTCTCATTTGTTTTGCCTTCAAACTAATACACTGTGCTAATAAACAAGGATTCATTATTCTAATTTTGTCCTTCATCCTCTGTAACCTTTGCAGAAAGCCAAAAAAAAAAAAAAAGCTCATAAATAATAGCGGTGATAAATTAACACAGAGAACTAGACATATTTACAGGGACATAGACTTCATATTGAAACACTAATTACTGGAGGCAAATTTAGTTTTCCCTTTAATCAGATTTTACAGGTAATTAGCAGTTAACTAAGATTAATTACAATTCATTTTGTGTTAATGTCATCTTTTGGTCGCAGAAAGTTTACACAGTATTTTATTTACCAGATGTAAAGACTAATTCTTACATAGACATATCAAGGTTATGCAAACATTTTTTTTTAGCTCACTGCACACCTCTTAGTTGTGTCAGAAATACGCTTTTGCAAGAGACACCCTGTGGGTCCCCAGAGAGGCACACAAAAACCCCAGGCACACCAAAACTCCTGTAAAGCTGCAAGGTGTTCCACCCAACCAGACTGGCCCATATTTCAGCTGTAACCAAAGGGGTGACCAGAATTGTTGAGCTCAATCCATTCATTGTGAGACCATGCTTCTGTATCCCAACCTTGCAGTCAGATCCACGCAGTTCTGCAGCCTCTCTCACACTCTCCCATTTTAAACGGGATTTAAAATACATTTCAGTGATCAACTCGTGTCATGTGTCAATAGGAGCAATGAATCAGGAGACTGCAATACATAACCATCTATAAGTTGAAACAAAATCCCCACCTTTCATGTCATTTAGGAGAGCAAGCTAGCCATCCTAAGTGATGGCAGGCATTTAAGTCTGAACTACAGTTTCAGAAGGTTTTGAGAAGTCTCATCCTGTAACGTTAGAGGAAGAAGCTTTTAATGAGGTCTTGGCTCATGGATTCCCAAACTGTGGTGCCTGGCAGTGTATCCTCAGTCCATAGTCTTTGGTCCACTGCTGGTCCACAACTTACACCCCAAAACAGCCCCCTCACAGTCCCTTCCCCAGGGCCAGATGCAGCCTTTGATCAGTCCCTCAGCTGTTGGCGAGCTGAACTGCACCGTGAGGACAAGCTGTCCCACGTGTTCAGAGAAGCTGAGCCACTGGCTGAGCTCTCCAGTTGTATCCAAGCATTCCAGTCCTTCCAGTAAAGCAGCACCCTGCACCCAAAGCCCCTCACACCATGGAGGAAAAGGATGTGTCCCAGGCAAGAGGTGTTGAAACATCTTACAGACACCGGGATACAAAGCCAGACTAGATTTATGGCCAAATCTGGCTCTGGGGAAGATCATAGAAAATTGAAGCAATAAAAATTTTGCTTTGCAAAAATTCAAGAGCCTGAGAAGGTTGATGCTCTTGACTTGGAACCAGGTTGCATCATGCCAAGATATTTTTTCCGTGTTCCCAACTTCAATAAGTCTGTAATTCTGGTTTGCTTTCCTCTCTCCTATTGCAATCCATGTGCTGTAGCTACTCAGAAGAATCATACAGGAGATTCACTGCCTGAAGGGCAGGTCCTCCCTGGATGAATGAACCTGATTCACCAAACTGTCTCCTAAATTATTAGAGTCACTTTTTCCATCCCCTCTCAGGCCCCTTTCTAGGGATGTGTGAAGTACCCTGTCAAATAATTGAGCTCACATTACAGAAGTTATTCTCTAGAGAACCAAAGCACCTCCTGACCTGTCATTGTTCAGGAATGTGAAAATGAAGAGCAAAAGAAATGATTTTTAGGCCTCATCACAATAATCAGCAATCAGAGCTGCTACTGACACTGGAGACTATGAAAAACCACATCTTCTGAATACCTGCTCAGAAAGTGAGCTGTAAAGGTCAGGCACAAAACTCAAGGGACGCTTATGGGCTCCAGAAGCTCAGAAGGTATTACACTTTAAAGATCCTACTTCCTGGGGCAGGACATTTGAAAATGGTATTTTGGGTACACCTCATTTGTTTAGAACAGAGAAAAGGTCTATAAAATAAAAAGATAATATCTGAAAGACAAAAAGCATCAATAACCAGTTTCCAGGAGAGCCACAGTGCCTCTGCACAGATGGAAAGGATGGCCCTGAGCAGAACTCACTGGTGAGTGATCGCTGTGAAAGAGCAGATCCCCCTGTGGAGCACCACAGGCCCAGTTTCACACAGGCTTCATCTCACTCAGGTCCCACACAATGGGCTTCTTTTCTGGCTGCCCCCAAACCTTCACATGGAAAACTCTAGGACCTGGGTGACACCAAAACTCTGTGAATCTGGGCACTCAGTGTCAGAGTCAGATGAAGGAGATAAGGGCAGGAAAATGCTGAACTGATCTTTCCTCCTGTCACATGCAGCTTGTGCTAACTTTGTGCTGGCGTCAAGTTAGAAAACACTCATTGATGAGTTTAAATACTCCTCTCTAAACAAACAAAAAAGCTTAAAAAATCAGCTTAAAGCTGATCTCAGACAAACAAAAAACAAATGGACAGAAATCATCCTGCAAAATCACACAGACCTTTTCCTTTTCTGTTTTTCCATTCCCTTCTTCCTGTTGACCTTAGTGAAACAAAACCAAGAAAAATTCAGAAGTATATGAACCAAAACTGAAGAAGTGGATATACACTGAACCATGACTGTTCACCAGATCTGACTGTGGAGCAGACTGAACACTGCTTAGCCTGAATGAGGAAATAAATCTGATGGAGAGGTGAATAACAGGGAGTATTTCATCAAGCTCACTTGTGAGAGGAAAACAGCAACACACGCTCAAGGTGTGCTCACTGCAAACCTTCCACCTGCAGTTACCAAAACCTCACAACACATTTCTGAGTGTAAGACTAGAGTTCGAGTTCGAGGATATTTTTCCCTCAAAACAGCATGGAAAACTATTCCATTATATCAATTCCCTCCAGCTCAAGTGAAAAGTCTCTTGTGAACATCTGCCCCAGATAAGAACTACTCAAATGCCTGGAGACCCTCGGAGCAGGGGGAGGCTAGTCAAATCTTTCTTACAGCAGGGAGACAAGGCTCTTGAGTTGGCCATGAAACAGTGGTAAGATAATTCCAGTCACAGTACAACTGAACAACAAAAGCCCATTGGCACTCTATTTTTAACTTCTCAGATGAGTCATTTAGCAGTGAAATAGTTTAACAATACCCTGCACTGGTAACCTGTTTTAATCTAGTGATTTCAAAACACATTTACTTGGTAAAGCTGAACCTACATCACCCCTGGGAACTAAAAGCTACCTTATAGAATTTTTTTACGGGAAAAAGTGAAAGACCATCCAGGGTGAACAAGTGATTTTACCAAGGCTACTCTAATAATCAGCGATAAAATTGGAAACAGGAATAGAAACAGTGACAGTCCAATTTTCATATATTAATCCTGGAAGAGCACTCTTCCCTCTGTGTTGCAGAGGTGATCACAATGATTGCCTGCAGCAGTCAGATCTCCTAATAGAAACAATAGTATTAAAATTAATTAATTTAAAATTTAAAGAATGGATTTAAATTAATGAAAATTAATTCTGCCTGAATATCAGATTCATCTCTGTATTTTCCTAGTCAGGGCCCTCAAGCCCTTTTGTTTATTGATCCTACATCTAGAGAATGACAGACAGAGTGTCATCATCACTCTCTGGCACCAGAGCAGGTGTCCAGGTCCACGCTGACCTCTGCAAGAGCTGTGAGCCTGTGAGTGTCCCAGCACCGTGGTGCCTTGCCAGGCAGTGGCACATGGGCTGGGCCAGACTGGCGTGAGTCCAGGGCAGGGGTTACACAGCTCTGCATCCACCCCTCTGTAAAATTCCTCTTCTCCCTCTGAAGCAGATGTCTTGGAGAAATGGCTTTTCCTTTCCTGCACTTCTGTGTTCTACACTGCTCTTTTGTTCAACTGGAGAGTGACAGCTCTGGCAAGACCATGGTATCTGTTTGATATTAGGAGGATATTTTTCCTGTCCACCACGCAAGGTGGTGATCCCTGTAGTAAAACAACAGTGAACCAGGTGATAGGGAAAAACTAAATCTACCCCCTGCTACAGTCTTGCACTTGCTCAGTGTGGTGAGACCCATGAAGATGTATCAAATCTGAGGGTTGACCTGTAACCTTCCAGAGCGGCTTAATAATATTGCCAGAGGGCTCCTTGGGTGTGTTTTGAAAAGCAAAGGTTTTAATAAAAGAGAAAATAACAAATGATACAGAAACAAAACAAAATCCAGGCCCGGTGCAGAGACATCTCTTGCACGTGCTAAGAAACCCCAAAAAGCACTTCGGCCCTTTTGTGTTCCTTCTTAAGTATACAACGACCAAGGAGGAATAATTTGGCTTGCTGCCAATAGGAACAGCTACAGGTTTTGAGAAACATTTCCAAAGCCCAACCAATGCCCCTGTGCTGGCACTGAGCCAATGCCGATGAGAAGGGCATGGCAGATTCTAGCTTAGCTTCCCTATGTGTCCAAAGGTAAACCAAAACTTTTTTCCTTTTAATAGAATCCTTTGCTTGGGTGTGGAAATGCCCTGCTACAACCTCTTGCACTGCAGAAAGCTGAGCTGCCAAGGCTGATAGAGGAGGACCTGTTGCTCGTATTTCTGCATGATTCTGCACAACTCAAGAACAGGGGTAAACCTGACATAATATTTTTAATGGTCCCAGCTATTCAGTTCCTTGAACCCAGCTCTGTAGGGTTCAAGGGACTGCCCTTACTGCTGCTGAGCAGTAATTAGGCCACCACAAGGAGGCTTCAAAGAAATCACTTTTTAGCTGGAGTTGCTGCATGTGTGAAACTGAAGTAATAAATTTGGCAAGATGACACTGGGGGTCAGGATGACATCTGAGTGTTTGCACAGCACCATGCACCAGGTGCCTGGAGCCCTTGAGCAGTACACAGCATTAATATCAATGTTCCCTAAGGACAGCAAGTTCATTAAACTCAGCCAGGAAGCAAAGTGAACTCAGTAGACAGTGGAAAAAAAAAAAAAAACACAAGACAAATTAAGTGAGACTTTATACTTCATTCATGTGTAAGAATTCTAGAAGCTTCCACGAGATTTCAATAAAAAAGTCCTGCTTCAACAAGCTAAGCAAACCATTTTCCAAGAGGAGCTAAAAAACTGAGATAACTTTCAGTAGTTATATAAGATATTCAAAAGTACTGTAGTTTATGCAATATTTCAAATGCTAAGCAAGGACACAAAATCCAATTTACATCAAAGAAGTTCTTGATAAGTACTACATAAACTTTAAAATCAGTAAGAATTTAGAACAAATTAGTTATATCTGTCTTCACTAAGAAACTTTTAATTCTTTTCCCTTTCAATACTGCTCTGTAACTACTGTTCTCTAAATTCTTTATTCTTTAAAATCCCTGAGGCTGTAGTTTATGTTTCTCCAAGCATCACGCTGGAGCATACCAACACCAGCTTTTATCTCTTCTACAGGTTTCTTATCTTCTATCCAATCCAGTATCATTACTTTCCATTGCAGCACTCAATTTTTTTTTCCTCTGACTTAATTTCTGCTCTTCTGATGTAATATTTGCATTCTTTCTCAGTATCTCCTTATGACAGAAATGCCTTCAAGAGAAGTAAAAAAAAATTTAGTCACTTCTCCTTGATTCTGAGTCACTCACATATATTCTGAATCATTGTGAAACACTGCATTAAGTGCTATACTTAGAATATATTGCAAATAAAATGAGATTTAAAATACATTTCAATGATCAACTCGTGTCATATATCAATATGCGCAATGAATCAGGAGACTGCAATACATAACCATCTATAAGTTGAAACAAAATCCCCACCTTTCATGTCATTTAGGAGAGCAAGCTAGCCATCCTAAGTGATGGCAGGCATTTAAGTCTGAACTACATTTTCAGAAGATTTTGAGAAGTCTCATCCTATAATATTAGAGGAAGAAGCTTTTAATGAGGTCTTGGCTCATGGATTCCCAAACTGTGGTGCCTGGCAGTGTATCCTCAGTCCGTAGTCTTTGGTCCATTGCTGGTCCACAACTTACACCCCAAAACAGCCCCCTCAAAAGGTAACACAGTTCCCACCTGGAATGAAAAGTCAAAGTTTTAACTGAACTATTTTCTTGTGCTATTCTGCACAAGAAAATTTAGAATTCTTTTTTTAAGAATATATAGCCTGTGAATAACAAAGGGTGAAGACAGAGATCTGGATGTCAAAGAGTGAAGGCAATGATGGAAATGCAGAGATCTTTCACAGAGGGGATGCTCTCATGGTGCTGGTGTACCATGGTTTTCATTCATTAACCACATAAAAAAAAAGTCAAAATTTACAAGAAACAACTGAGAACTTGACTCCCTGTATTTTGCAAGTTTCCAACATATTATGAGACAGCAAAAAATACCTACAGTTCTTTCTTAAGGCTACTATTCTCTGCAGGTAACCTCCTCAGCTGCCCCTTTCGTGTGGTATAACCCTTAGTGCAGACAGAACATGAACATGGAATAACTTTTCTCTTACAATGAGGTGCACTTTATGAAAAGGATTCATATAACCCCTCTCGATTCAATATTTGCAAGTAGTACCAGTCCAATTTTCTTCAATAACTAATGAAAACATCAGTCTGGAATTTCCTTCTTCAGCAACAATACCACAGCAGGAAACTATGCAGCATGACTGCAAGTGATTAATAAGATTTCCTTGAAATAGGGCACTGACAAAATTCCCCCAGTACTTTCAAATTCTAGTGAAGTGAAATCAAACTGAACAAAACAACAAAGTGAGCCTTAGTTTCTATATTGAGGATCAGAACAATGCTCTGGCTGAGTGGGTACCCTATTTCCAACTCACACTAACACTTTTAACCTCAGAGAGATGCATTTGTGCTCCACAGACAAGTAGGAGGAACCCAGAACAAGCAGCACATCTCAGTATAAAGAGCTGAGAGCAGGCAGGATTAGATAAGCAAAAACCTGGCCCTGTATGGGATAGTTTAAAACTCCCAAATTGAATGAATACTTCAAATGATTTAGTAACATTATTTACTTCACCTTAAAGCAGATACTGCAGGCTCACCAAAGGAATATTTCAGTATATTTATGTTCTTGGGAAATGGTCCATAATTTCCGTTCTGATTTTATGATGAAATTTAAGGTCTAATCTCAGTTCAGAGAGGTATATTTATTCACCTGCTTCCTGGAAAGGGGTGGGGGGGGGGTGGTGGGGAATGTGTATTTATCTTTGTGTATTAAGGTTAAGAGTACTTTCATTTAAGGTTAAGAGGTACCCCCTTGTTTGCCCTTAGTAAACTAGGATAAAATTTCATCCTTCATAATGCTGACTTGCTTGATCAAAAAATAATCTATCAACAGACAGCAACACAAAATTCTTTTTTTACTGAGAGATGACATAGAATAATCATAACTATTTTTCAGAAGGGAAGAATACAATGCCAGCACTTAGAACTGAGAGCATCACTACTGAGTGAGGAAAAAAGAAAAGAACTCTCTTATCTAAAACATGCTGGGGGGAAGAAATAATCTTCAACAAAATTCTGTACACAGAGATGCAAAATATCATTCTCACATGCACCTATTCACAACTGGTTCAGAACTGCCAGCTCAATGAGTGCCCTGAGGACAACTGCTGCCTCTGAAATCCACACTACCATAGTAAGAGCTTCCCTCTTGAATCAAAACACATCTTGTAAAGCCACCTGACACCTGAAAAAGCCTATTAACAAACAGTAAGTAGCCAGCAGAGTATTTAAAATAGATGTCCCAAGCATATAGAAAAAACTGAGAACGAGTTTAAATAATAATCCACACTATTAAGACTCTCTATGCAGAAATCTTGTGTATAACACATAAGAAAGAGGAAATTAGAGCTATTATGTCTATAATGTTGAATGAAAAACACATGCATAAATGTATGTACAAGCCCACACATAGACATATACATTATCCTTAACCCTTTCATACCCCAAGGCACTTTAATTTTATCTCCACACTTTCATTATGCTCCTTTCTGAAAAGCAAAGACTTAAAATGGTTGCTTCCTCTTCCAGTAACCTGTCTCAGCTACTTGATATAGATCCTTCTGCTGCATGGTGGCTACAATAAATAGGCCATGAAAATAATAAGATTTATTTAATTATTTGTATTATAACATCTTTCAATGATCACCTAAAATTTTCAGTAAAGGAAGATCTTTGGAATAGATCAAGCAGCCTGGAATGCCTTTTAATAAAGTAAGAGACAGCACAACTGACTTTTTGTAGTTCTTCAAAGTAAGAAATCAAAAGCTAGAATCCTTGATTTTGAATTTTTTTTAATACAAATATAAATATACCTATATAAAAAATAAATGGAATTTATTCTGTGTTTGTACTATACAACGATTTGAAATGCTTCCTGCAGTGGATTGTTTCCCTTGGGTTTGAGACAGCAGGAGAACTTTGTACAAAAGCATGCAAACTGTGATAGCCCAAGAGTGATGCAGGATTCAAAGCCCCACTGCTGGGAATTTTATGGTTCTCTCTTCAGCTCTTCATAAAGGGAAAAGAATCAAAGAGAACCAAATGTATTCTCATGGGTCCTTCTAAAATTAGCATTGACAGACAATTTCCCAGCTGAATGTCATTGTTTATGTCATTATTACATGAGTAAAAATTATTTTTCAAAAAGGTATCTCCTCTACACTTAATAGGTCTACTTGCCTGAGTCATGTGTGCAGGATTTGCCCATAAATATGGCACAAGCAGTAATATAAAGGCTTGAGAAGGTAGTAACTGCAATAACAACTTATACTTTTTTGATTGCAGATACGTAACTAATATGCTCATGGAACTAGAAAAAGAAAGGAGTGCAAAAAATGTGGGTGAGGAGGGGGGCATAGAACAGCCTGGTATTTAATAAACACATTGGGTGACAACTTAGATCATGGATATTTATAACACATCTTGAAAAATTAAGCTTCCTGGTGACATTTTATCAAAGTAGCTGGTTTTTTGCTCTCACCTGCACTTGGAGGAAATCAAAAGCATTGCCACACATGTGGAGTCTCAATAATGTGTATGAACACTGAGAGCCTCACTCCCACGCTTGTCTTCTCGGAGAGAGCAGCTCACCAAGATAATAATTGTTATTGAACCAGTTCCATCTTTAATTGGAATATTTCACACCTGATTCTACCTTGCATTTATCTCATTAGCAGTCACTCGTTTCCCTTTCCCCTCAGAACCTCTTACTTCTGCCCATCTCTCCTGTATGGTCCACATTGGTTTTTGACAACAGTCCCTTGAGGGCCATAAGTGTTGCTTACTGTAATTTTTATTCATGTTAGCACAATACAGCCCAAATTGTTCCTGGCCTTCCAGTAGCACTTCAATAATCCATATTAATATACAGTAATAAAACATCTGTGTGGGCTGGGAGTATTCTGGGTGCTTTGCAGAAATCAGCACAATGTCAGAGCCTCCCCTGAACTGAGCCTGGCTCCAAATTCCAGTTTGGCAGCCTGGCATGCACATCCTGTGGGTATACATGAATCATGAAGGAGGATTGGTGTCATTTGCAGCAGCCTTTGCTCAGGGGCACACATGCCCCTCTGCAGAGCTGTGGTGAAACCACGTGGAGCTGTGTGGGCACAAATGTTCTGCCACAGACAGAGAGGTCTGGGGCCATGAACTCTGTTGATGAGTGGTTATTGACTTGCTGGCTCCGGGCATCAGGGAAGCCCTGAATTTTCAAGAGACAAGGGAATGGCACACTGACTTCTGCACACTCCTTTGAAGGCTTGTGTTTATCAAACTCGTTTAACCTCCTGCACATGTTAAAACTTGAGGGTGTGGTTGGTACAAGCAAGGCTGACATCTCACCAAAACTTTATGTATCAAGAGGAAAAAAACCCCAACAAACAAACCAACAACAACAACAACAAAGGGCTGCAGTTTATTTAAAGAAGAAAAGCAGAATCAAAGAACATCGAAGAGTTTATGATACAAACAAACAAACAAACAAAAACTTAAGAAAGCTAGTGAATGTCTGTTACAAGAATGCAGGGAGATGAGCAGATGGATGGAGAAGAAACGCAGAAAATTATGGAAATTAAGGGAAGGCAAACATTACAGCTATAACTCTCCAGTGGTTATATTCTGTATGGGGATTAATAAATTCCAAAGCTCTAAAATCATTTCCCTGCTCAGATTTTCACAGAAAACAAACCCATTACTTATGTTAATATAACTGTCCGACACACAAACTCCACACTCACATGCAATTCCAGCTGGCAGCCATTACTCTGCCTGGACTCCTACAAGCAAACCACTATTTTTCAGGTAGAGGTTTACAAAGCTGTTGAGTCTTTACTACATGAGTTTTCCCTCTGATGTATCTGAGACAGAAAAACCATCAGCTTCACACTTCATTTGTGGTGACATATGCTATTCCCTTGGGAATTACTACAGCCACCCAGGATTTACAGCCCACTCCCAAGCTGCAGTATTCCTGTCACTAAGCACTATGAAATCTGAATTTCTTTGCTGGAGGAAAACTTGTGGGACAAGTGCTAAAAACTATAGGAATCCTGAGAAATGGGAGCCAAAATGAACAATTTCCAATGCTTTTTCCCTCAGAAGCTCAAGCTTCACTTTCAAGACAGACTCTCTTTCAACATTAACTCAACATTTCCCTGTGTAGAATTCATGAATTTTGGTTCTCTTATTCCTCTGAAAGTTCGTGTTGCTGAAAAGGGTGTCTCAGATCTCTTCCAATACACACAAAAAGGGTCAGGAAGATTTACGGCTGTGATCTGGACAGAGTTACAGCCCAAGTCAGAAAATTCACCGAGGAAAGGGAAACTACTCTGTGTGCTGCTCAGCCAGCTGGCAGGTCAGCCAGGGCAGGCAACTGCTGGGTTCGTGTTCCATCCATTCCCCCTTCAGAGGCATTAATCTAAGTTTCTCTATTCCTGTTCACCCACTAATTTTCACATTTGGAATTAATACGTTTAAAATCACTGCCTGTTCCACCACATTTGACTGGAATCAGCTGCTGGGTTCCACAGTTATTGGCAGAGATGGACAGAAAAGTGAAGGCACAGAGTATGGTTGAACATATCCTCCCAAATCAAGCCTAGAGGTGTTTCTTCAAGGAAAAGTTGTTGGTATCAATATGCAAAGACTGTATCCTACCAGTATATATAGTTTTAGGTATAAACTAATCTTGCAAATCATTTTCTCCCACTTTTTTTTTTTTTTCATATTGCAAGCTGTCTGTATGAGTGATGCAGATATCCTTTTTCTCATTCCTCAGCAGCCACAATCACTTTCTCCATTTCCTGCTGCATTACCAAATAAAGAGTAATTTCAGATCTTTTGGTTTTAAAATTACATTGGAACTACCTTCATGACCCACTTTGACTTCACACTTAGATCTGGTTTCAATGTAATCAACTGAGACATTTCTGCTGTATGAATTACAGCAAGTAGATCATTTCATAACCACTTAGTTTCTTCTTCCAAAATTCTCTTGAACCAATAGATTTCAGCTTCTGTGGTTCACATATGCGAAGTTTATCTCATGATAAATACAGAAGAGGGAATCACTTTTGCATGCTAGAAACTCAGCTTGAGGAAGTAATCTTAGCTGTAACTCTTTCAAGCAGAAGAGAAATATTCTATAAAATCCAAGCACCTTTCTTTTGTGTCGATGAAAGTTGAAATGATGTCTGTATATATTTTGTGAAAAACATCTATCTTTTAGGCATTCATAAATGTATATAATTGTTATCTGAGATGAGATATAAGGAACTTACTATGAAACTGTTTTGGGATACAAAAGACACTGGAAGAATGACAACTCATGTAAGATTTTTAAGCAGAGCTTTAGCTGGAACAATCTTTTAAGAAACTAAATACTGTAGATCTGCAGGATTGCACGGAAAGCAAATAACAGCTGTTAGAGAGTATTGCAGGAAACCAGAAAGAAATTCAAAGTCACTGAAAAAATGAGTATCACTACAACAGTAGGATTCTGATCCCTAATCTCAGATGTCATGTGCTCTTTTAAATGTCATGGCCTACCCTGCTTGGCTTCCCCTGCCACTCCAGACAGATGCAGGTATTTAGTTCTCTGTCTGTGACATGAAAATGCCACAAGGCATTTACATTCAAATACTTGAATGCCATTCTTAATGCCAGGGAAAAGAACCCCACAGAATCCTATCTGAAGTCATTTGCAGAAAATGAATGACTGTGAGGTAATGACTGCTCATGTGTAACATCATTTTGGCCTAACTTCATTCTTTCAATGGCACCAACTTCCAGCTCTTAAAAATAAGAAAGGCTTTTTTTTTAGCAGTTATCACAGCAATTCAGACTTCAATCTGGTTGCTACTAGAACAGTCTCACATAAATTTCTATTTATGTGTGCTTGTAGGTCCTCTACTACAATTCCTAGGAAAAAATAGAATTGATTTTTTGGCAATTCAAGTATACTGTAGGTCCATTAAACAAATCATATAATTTAATAATGACTCTGATGACTAATGATATCCCCACTTATAAGCAGCAATGAAATTTCTCATTATCCTTGCCCTGGTACAGTAGGGTTGTTAAGAAAAATGTTTACTGCCTGAGGATGTTTTCACGTTCATTGGTCAAAGGGGCTGAAGTGAGTAATGATTGTTTCATTGCATTTCAAATAGAATACCTTTATCAGAAATAAGGCATTGCTTCCAACACAGCACTTCAAAGAATGGGCTGAAGTCACTGCCAGACTATTCCGAAAGGAACCTCCAACATCCTATTGTTAACTCAAGCAAATTCATGCTTCGTGTATCAATGGCTTCTCCTGTGCAATGATGTTAATCTGAAAACACCTTTGAAGTGCAGTGCTGAGCAGCCATTTGTCTGTTTTTTGGTATCAAATAAAAGCATTAAATACCACATATTTTTCCAATATTGGTAATGAAACTGAAATATTGCAATTGAATGTAGCGAACTACTCATAATAATGCCACACAAAAAGTTGCAAAGCATTATTAAAAAAAAAGGCAGCCCATAAGCATAAATAGAAGTCTGCTTATCAAGAGATATCTGTGATATCTGTGATGTGTGCAAGCTAAAAGAGGGACATGAAGAAGTGTTTTCTTAGGGCTACACAGGGAAAGGCTTGTGAGTTACACCAGAGAAAAAGCTTCCAAGGGGACCTTTTCTGCCCGTGTGCCAACGGAGGAATATGTACAATAACTGCATTTGCTTTTTCTCCGGAGTAGACATTGGCCAGTGGACACAGAGAGGATGTCTCACCCAAATTCACCACCAAACCACCCAAAGGCAATGCTGTTACTGACGGATCAGACAGCAGAGATGCAGCAGCAGCAAATGTGCAATTTAAGACTTATTGAAATAGCTCCTACAATTCAAGGGTACTTCCGGCAAAACTGAACCCATCATTCTTTCCTAACGCACATCTGTAAGTAGATTGATGATATTCTCCAACATTGATATGACTGGCATCCTGACCTCAACAGAGGAGCAAGGAGCGGTGAAAGCTTGGAATAATATTTAATCAGAGCTGTGCTGTATCAGAGAAATAGTAAAAAAGTCCTGATTTTGACTGCCTTTGCACCCCAAAATTCCAGAATCCTTCCCCTTAGTGTCCACTGTGTTTCTTAAGCATCATATGCTGAATAATTTGGATATCAGGTGAAAAAAGAAATCAAGCCTGTGGTTAAATGCTGGAAAATATGTCATCTAGAGCAAATTGCTAAGAAATAGAATTTTGCTGAACAATCATAGATATGCAAGAGTTCACTGAAGATAAATAACATGAGCTTTTAGCAAGCACTGTAAGTTCCTGGGAATGAAACCAAGAGTCACAAAAGAAATCAATAGAACTAAAAGGAAAACAGTGTTTCTAGTAGTAGGGCTTTGTGCCTCCAAATAACCCTTGCTTTGTAGGTACTTTTAAAATAATACTAACATTTCAGGAGGCCTTTTGAGAGCAATTCCTGGTTACACTGCATTCTCTTCTTACTTATAAATAGCAATCCCTGTTCCCAGAATTACGAATTTGGTTTGGGGGTTTAAATGCTTTTGGTTTTCATTAGTGTTTTCTGTCATGATTTGGAGAAGACTGAAACTGGAATATTTAAACAGCTTTCTATAAATATGGCAGACCACATCTTGTTCACTTTAACAACCTAATCCCAACAGTGGAGCCATTTGCAATGGCTCGTGCAGGTGAGCAGCTGCTCTGCAGAAATTGGGGTGGTCCAGGCCCTCCAGTGGATCAACCTGCAGAAATGGAGCCGCTCAAGAGCTGCAGATACATTCCTACAGCTCACAAAATTATTTCCTATAAACTCCTCCCAAGAATTTTCCTGCCACAGTAGTGATGAATACTGTTCCCATCCAGCTGAGGAGTAACTTCACCATCCAGTTCTAGAAAAACAGCTGAAGTCTTGGAGGCAATTCAATATGAAAATACATTAAATGCAGCTTTGTAGTGTTCACCATGGCTCCATTGTTGGTGAAATCTCATGTTCATGTGTTTTCTTTATCTTACAGATATTTTCTGGGATCCAAATTTCTATTTTCTCTCTTGCCAAATCAGCTAAGCTGGAACAAGGGACTGATTTTTTTTTTTTCTTCAGAGGTACAGACAGAAATGCCAGAGATGCCACCAAACCACTGGGGGTGAATCCTAGCACATGGAGTTTGGTCTTGGTCCTTGTAAGAGTAAGTCCTGAAATGGGGTGAATAGAGTGAGATTTCAAGCCATGAAATAACAGAGGCTTCCATCCCTTACAGATGGGCATCCCTGCATGCACACTTGAGAATGCATTTAACACATTAATATTGGAGATTTAGTGATCCATTCCTGTTGGGTAAGAGAACAAAGCCTTGCTATTCCGAAGACTAATTTATATAAAACATTTTAAATCTCATCCTCACATAGACTGCTGCTATTTTAATAGGATTGATAGATTTTTTTTTAAATAATAATAAAAGATGAAACAATACAGAAATAGGATTTAAAACTGAGAGTTTGGTAGTCATAAAACAGATGAGATACTAAGAAAGAAGGAATAATGAAATCACTTGGTTGAAATTCCCCTCAGAACTGTGTTGCCAGAATCATTGCAGGCAAAAAGCAATGCAGAGCCTCCCTTTTGTGCCACCATCCAGTCAGGGTTGCTGAGCTGCATGTTGAACTTCCCTCCTGAACACAGCAATGAGAGAAGAGAATCCACATGCAAGTGCACTTTTCATCCCTTTCAGAGTACCGCTGAAGAAAACACTGATTTTCAAAAAGTCACACTCCTTTGGGATGAGCACATTATTTACTCCTAATCATCGATCCTCAGCATTCTAATACTCTCAATGTATAACCCTATAGTTTAGTATTCTTATCAAACCCTAGGAAGGAAGTGGCCTTTTAATTATCTTATTTCTTTCTATTTCACTGTTTGTGCTCATCAACAACATGATCTCTTGGTCTACATTTAGTTCTTCATTTTCTTGGAAACAGAAACCATTATAATGACCAGAGCTACTAGATATTATTACAATATGAATAAATACAGGATAACCTAAAAAAAGGAGTTAGATTTGCGACTAAGAGAAAATAAAGGGTGTTGGAAAGCCAGTTGACTTAGAAAAATTAAATTAAAATTTGAACAATGATTTCACAGAAAGGACAGTATCTCCATCTACTCTTGCCACTTCTAGATGTGGTCATCTCTGAGCCAGAATTCAGCATGACAGGCCCTTTCCAGAATGGAAAAGAAATATTCTCCTGTGATGAGTATCTCAGTTTGTACAGGGGTGTATCTGAGCTACTGAAAGATTATTATTGCTCTTTGATACCACAGCTCACCACAGTTGGTGGAACCCGTGAAACAACGGAAAAAAGACAAGCTGCTGGACCAGTGAGTTTCCATGGGAGCTGAGAGATGTTTTCCAAAACATTTCATTGGTTTGTGAGAGTGGAAAGCTTCCTGTGGTTAATACAGGTATTTCAATCCAATTCCTGCTCTCGTGGTGAGGAACACTTCGATTTGCTTTTGCTGCTTCTAAGGAAATAATGTTTTTTTTCCCCTGTGAGATCACATAAATTGTAGCAGTTCAAATGGCTCTTTTTAACTGCTAAGAAAATGTGCAGGATCAGGGAGTCTATGCCAAGGGTATGGTAGAAAATGATTATGGAGGTGGGAGGAATACACTGTACCATCAGTTCAGTACACTCTGACTTCCAAAGTTCAAAAGAGACATGGTAAGTGCCATCAGAAAAGCTATGATTAAAAAAAATCTTCTTGCAGAAGAAGACAATTATTTGCCAATAATATAAGACACTGCTTATGTAAAAGGGACTGAAAAAGTCTTAAATGGGTAGAAAAAAAAAAAGGCAAAATCTCAGCATGCAGACTAGAAGACTGTATCTGCAAAGGAGATGAGAAAAGAATTAATGCTGCTAAAATTACAGTTCTGACCCAACGGCTCTGGATACTGCTAGTGACTCTACTAAAGATCCTGTGCCTGACTTTGAGGAAGCCTCTCCTCTTCTTCAGTGAGCATAAAACAAATTCTGCTCTCTGCCTCCTCTCTGTGTAAAAACAGGAATAAGAAAACTCAATTTGTCAATTTATACTGCCAGATCTTCATGGCAGTGTCTGATAAGAGCCTGACACAATGAGGTTTTGATCTCTGATGCTTTTTGCAATATAAAAAATACTAAAACTTGACTCTGGGTCATTTAAATACCACTTGGAGCATGTCAGATAAAAGCCTCTGGAGGTTACCACGAGGTTTGTGATGCTCAGAACCGGGTCAGTGGAATTCTGCATTCAAGGTTAATAAGAGAAATTGTGCCTACTCATGTTATGCACTGGCAAACAACAACAAACACTGCCAATACCTAATTTTAGCATCTCACATACAAGGTTGTTCTTAATAGAAAAAGCTAACAGCCCTTAGGAATGACAAGAACTTCACTGAGTTCAAGCATCAAACACTGCATTTTTTTCTCAGTGTATTTTTCAGGCAATGTGCAACATAAATCCTTGCTTGTGACTTGAAAATACTCAACACTGGTCTAGCTCTGCTCCCACTAAAGCCATCCATAAAGCCCTGTTATCTCTACTAGCAACAGAGAAAGGGCTTCTGAAAATCTCACCTGTAATCAACAGTAAGAGACTAAATCTACCTTAAGGTTAAGGTTCAAACATAGGCAGTAAGTTGGACAATTTCAAACTCAAACCTAAATGTTCATGAGCTGTAATTCAGCCCCCTGTACATATTCTGTATTGTGCAGAAGTCTAATTATACATCCTACACACTTTTAACTGCCTCAGACACTGCACCAAGTGGTTGGTGCTCACATGTAATGAGGTCTCTTCAATATTTCGTTTGATCCTCACTGCATTTGCAGCCCACAGTCCCAACCTGCTCCAGAGGCAGAGTTATCATTTTTCTCACAGTGGTTTCTATGGAGCTCATCACTACAATACATGAGTGCTTCAAATATTCATCACTTTCTTTCCACAGCACCTCTATGTGGTGAAGGGAAGATATTATGCCATCATATAGATGGGGAGCTGAGTCAGAGAATGATTAAGGTCAAACATTTTGCTAATTTAGGGTGTTTAATTTCAGATGCCTGGGATCTGATTTTATTCAGAGCAATTATCATAACTTTATATAGTTGAGTATAGCTCCTATCTAGTTCAATTGTAGCTAGAAATGTCTAGCCCTTTTGAAAGTCGGAAAAAAGAAAGTTTAGAAACCAGACTCTTACTTAACAACTATATCCAGCTGAGCATTCGGGAAAGAAAATTTAAAAAAAAAAAAAAAAAAAAGGACAAATGGGGAAGACCTAAACCTGTGAAAAATTTGGCCAAGGGGGTCACTCCGAATGACGCAGAAACTACAGCCCAAAGGTGTGAGGAGCCCCGGAGCCCCATAACTGCATTTAATCTCCTTAGCTAGCAGAAGATCTTTCTTGGTCCTTGTACTCCATCAGATACCTTCACAAACTAAGCCTGAAGTCCTAGATAGCAACACATAGTGTTAGACTCCAAAAATCACTCTTAATATCAATGACTGCTCTTTTGAAAATCCTTAAATAAGGCATTTTGGCTTCTTTCAAGCTTCCCACCATTTGGTTCAAAACTTATTTGCTTTTTCCTTGGGATGGAGAGGTTGGTTTTGAGTGGGTATTTCCACTTAGATGTGCATGTCTGCACTTATTGCTTGACAATATGGGGACATAATGAAAATAAAAGAAGTATCTTGAGTAGTTCATTAAAGAGCTATCATACTTCATGGAAAAATACTTCTAAAAATCATCATTTATTAGAGTTAATCAAGGGCCAGAATCCTTTTCTTTTGCAAAATACAGGACTGTCCAGCCAGTCCTATGTCACTAACATTGCTAGAGCCAAAGGGAAGGGGAGAGACCACTTGGAGCATTTCAGGACAGGAACTATCTATAGCATCAGATGCAGAATTTCCATAAAGAACAAGAAGCAGAGGGTAATGATGATTTATTTTACTAGTTACTTTTCCTCATCCCCACATATATATTTTTAACACACTACATCTATTTTCAAGGCACGATTCCCTCTCATCCAGCCTCCACACTTTCTCTAGGTCCTCCTGCCCTCATTAGTTGTAGCTTAGAGAAAATGCTGTCACTTTGCCATGCTATGAAAAGTAGAAAAAAAGAAATTTCAGGGATTTTCCTGAAAACCTCATCACATTTCTTTTTCTCAGGGCAGCAACCCATGGCCACAGAACCATCTGTCTAGGGGAACAGCTAAAAGCAGTACTGTCCACCTGTCCCTCATGCCATTCCTATTTGCCCACTAAGGAATGATATATCCTCTGCTGCTCAAGGGAAGCAAACACGTTTGCAGATTACAAAATAACTCCTGTCACTGGCAGTGACAGGAGACACTGAATTTTCTGAGAGAAAGGCTGCTTCAGTGAAGAAAGCATTGACAGCATGGGAGGCAAGGGTTAAGAGCTGGGTCTGAGACAGAGCTGGATCATCAATTTGTGCCTCTGTCCTCTCCCTGTGGAAGGAGAAGCACAAATTAAAGGTAAGAGTGCAGACTCTTACAGTTGGGAAGACATAACAGGCAGCCAAAAGAGTCTGTTCAGGCTTCATGAGCTGTGCCAGCATCCCAGGCACTGAGGTTAAATTCATTAAGAGTTGTGAGGCGCTGAGCTACAGGAGGAGGCAATATCAGGGCATCCAGCAGGCACTTCTGGGGCTCATTTTATCCTGTCACTGTAAAGCACTGACCCACAGCACTTGGATTTTTTTTTGACACAAAGCAGCAGATATCATGAAATTCTTCTTCCTTCAGGAGCAAATAACAAACCACTTCATATTTGGAACCATCTGCAGGGGAAAGGCACTATTTTCTACTTTGGGGATGAGACATTTTTTGAGAGTGGTGCAGCAGTATGCTTTTATTTCCCTGGCCAGATATTACTTAGGCCAGGAGAAATCCAGCGAAAGCTGGAAAATGCTGCATCTCCAAGGGGAGAGATAGTGCCTAACACCTTTCTGGAAGCATTTTAGATTTATAACAATGATTTCTTGCTCTTGGGTTCAGAGTTCACTGAATGCTGCCAGGCACAAGGATTCATTTGGTGATTTTCATGGTGGGCTGTATGTCAGTGTATCCGTGTGCACACATGAGCATATATAATCAGTGTGCACATATTCTCCTGATGGACTATTAATAGCCATGGTTGCTTACTACAGTCTGGTTTAGGAGGAGACTGTTTAAATGACTGTCAGATCTCTAGAAGTGCCCATAAAGATCCAAAGACCCAAGTGTGCCTGATTTCATTCGAAAGAATCCAAACATGAGTAGTGGAATGACTGGATGAATACATCATTGTTAACATTCTCAAAATGTTTAAGCAATGTAGGATGTGTCTACAAACTGCCTGAAGCCTGTGCTGACCCCAGCTCTTTGTCCCCACAGCCCTGATCATCACTGCAATTCGTGGGCTTGGAGCCCAAAATACAGGAGTAACATAGCCCTGGGCAAAGCCACTTCATTCTTGTATTAAGCTTCCCTTTCTGCCAAGTGTGGGTAATGCAGTTTACCTACATCGCTGAGATGTCAAGAAGAATATTTTTAAAAGCAATTCAAAGACATAAAGCATGAAGAATGTGTTAGGTGTTATGGGTAGTACATGTGGAAAGAGCCATTTTAGCAACACACACCTTTCTGCAAGGAAGATATATTTAAGTAACATAACCCTATAATTAAAATTGATTTTCATTAATAATATAAGCAGTTATTGTAGAGCATCTCCTGTCCTGATGTCATTCAGAGTCTGTTATATTCCAACTAAAAAAAAGAAAACAAACCATATTCTATAACTAAAATGACACTTCAGCTCCATTATTAACTCTTGGGTGCAAAGGAAAAGACAAAACTCAACAGGGTTATCTAATGCTCTAAAATCTGAGAAACTGCTGCCTTTTCCTTCCTAATACTGTCCAAAAGACCATCCTCAGTTTCCTGAATTAAATGCCTTCATTTGACTACACAGGAGTTCAAATGTGTTTGTTTCAAGTGTGCTATTTTTTTAGATGCTTTCAAAAGAAAACAGAGGAAAAAAAATAAATGACCAGCAATGACAGAAAGCTTTTAAGAATACATCCTTTTTAGTAAGCAAGAAAACTGAGCCTTCAAAGCCCATGCATAAGCACCTGCACAATTGGCTGGGTTTTCAAGAGCACTGAGCTTTCAGTGGTCCCCAGTGAGACCAACAATAGCTTTTGGATGCTCAACAATTTATCACGACTCAACAATTTCTCCCCTGGGCATCATTTAGCAACAACGTGGTGTACAGAAAGTGGAGACAGTTGAGACTGACATGTTTGGTTGGACTTGGACAACTAACTCTATTAGGCTCCCTGAAAACAATAATTCCACTAATTTTATTCCTGGGTCTTACAGCAATAATAATAATAATAATAATAATAATAATATGAATAATAATAATAATAATAAAAGGCATACCTGACAATTTAAATTAACACTGCACACTAGGACTCTAATGCAAATGGTGTATCATGCTGGTAAAGGTTACATAAAGTAATGATTAATTAGTCTTTTTCCCTGCTCAGGTTTTAGTTGTCTGTCAACAAAAGGCAGTAGATGGTTGCTTGGCTAAAATAGGCATTATTTCCAGCTCTCTAATGCCCCTGACAAGCAAGCAGCAGTTCAATTTGCCAGCAAGAATTTGTTGTGTAGAATTAAAATTCTGCAAGCAATCTCTTCTCATCTGTTACTTTCAACATCTCCCACAACTATTGGATTTTCTTCCTGGGTTTTCATGTTAACTGGTCATCTTCTGCCAAACCCCAGCTAGCTAAATAAGTCTCTGCAGCTTGCTGAGTAGTTCTAGCTGTGTTTTATGCATGCAGAGTGCATTTCACAACAAACGAAATCACATCATTCAGCAACATGACCAAGATATAACTCAGGAAGACATTTGTCCCAAATGCTCTAAAAAATAAAAAAATAATAATAAAAAAGGAGGAGCTACCCCAGCTTATTAAAAGTTAAATAATGTGGCCAGTGTTTGAAGCATTGCCCAAATGACAAAAAGAGTAAGTGGCTAGCAGGCACTGAAAATCTGCTGCTAAAAATGGAGGGGAGCCTTCTGTGCCACCCTCAGCCATCTGCCAGCGCCGCGGTGTCGGGAGCACGGATGCTACAGCCAGGCAGGGGGAAACAACTGCTCCCATCTCCAGACCCCTCTGTAAATACCTCCCAGGCAGGCAGAGGGGATCTGAGAGGCCAGCAACGGCAGCAGCTGATTCTGCAAAAATCTCTCTCCCCTCAAGTCCATAATTCTCCCAGGCAAGGGTCACAGGTGGGTTTTCTTTATTTATTTGTCTATTTGTTTGTTTTAAAGAAAGCTCCCAGTCCTCTCTTGTCCACTGAAATGTCACAAAATGGGCAGTAGTGATTTTTATCAGTCTTGAGCTAACAGTCTGGCTTCCTACAAGTTTTTTTGAGTATCCTCTCTGATACAGTCCTCCACATGGCCAGCCTGTAATAAGCCCCGTGAAGATGCATCAGGTCTGAGGGTTGACCTGCAGCCTCCCAGAGTGGTTAATGATACTTGCAGACAACTTCTCTGGACATGCTTTGTAAAAGAAAAGGTTTTAATAATGACAAAAATAACAAACAGTATCAAAGAAAGAAATATAAGCTGAACGCAGTGCAGACAGAACTCCTGCTCTGCTAAGGCAGACCAAAAAAGCATTAAGCAGTTCTGTCCAGTCTTCTAAGTACTGAATGGTCCAGGTGGGCTTTTTGGCCCCTTGCCCAATGAAATTGGCAACAGGTTTTGAGGTGCAGGTCCAGGTGTCCAACTGGTATCTCTGCTTGGCACCTGGCCAATTCCTGGGAAAAGAGCATCAAAGTTTCTGGGTCTTTTACCTTACAGGAACAGCAAGGGGTGAATCTTAAACCTTTCCTTACATGGAAACACCTGCTCAGGTGTGGGGGTGCATTCCTACACCTCTCCTCCCTCAGAGAATATGAAAGCAAAAGGATAATGTAATGATGGTTTGTATTTGCAAAGAGAATCAGCCCAAATTGACAAGAGAACGCCACGTCTTTTTCAGACAGACCTTTGCATACTGCCAACACAAGAAGTCTTGAAGAATCCCTTAACTGAAGTTGATCTATCCTTGATTTAGTTGTATGACCCATGTTGATGGATACTATACAAAATGCAGCTCAGTAGATTTTTGGCATGGGAGCCGTGCACTAATCATAATTGAAGGTTTCTATGATTGAAAGAAACTCTACAGAAACTGTCAAGGCAATGAAAAGTAATGAAGTATAAACATCTGAGTGTCACCTCAATTCAGTCTCCTTGGAGCAACTGTCATCTCTTGTTTTAACAGCAGTTTTGGCAATAAAAATAAATAAAAGTTATGCATTACACCTGACGAGCAGCAAACCACACATAAAAGTACAAACAGTATTTGGTGAGTAGCTTGAAACATGTGAATTCCTGATTTTTTCTTTTTGAACAACGTCAACCATTACTCAAGAAATGGGCCAAGGAAAAATAAAACAAAGGCTTAGTGGATACTGGAGGCTGTGTTTCTTGAAACCCATAGGCATTTGTGAGCAAAAATGTAAGTGTCTGGTTAGAACCAAGGAAAAATAATCTGGAAGATGGTTTGAAAAATGTGTATCACAGCCTCCCTGAACAGTGACTCCACAGAGAAAGAGCACAGTCATAGATTCATTACAATCTCTCATTAACTTCTTCCCCAAACCTCTGCTACATCTATTCTTCTGCTCTGTGGGATTATACACAATTTGTGTATTACAGTGGACCTTGCTGTAGCAACTTATAAGAAGAAAGAATGGATTGTTTCTGCAACTTTTTTCATAGAGGCCAAAGAAAAATGACCAAAAAAGCTATTTGGGAAACAAAAGCAAAGAGAAATAAGCTCAACTTGCAGAGAGAGGAGTAGAAGTAGCATGAGCACAGAACATCCCAATAGGATTCATTTAGGATTATATTTTTAGCCTCGAGTACATACTTTATTTCTCATGTGTATTTTACATGGCCTGTTGAGCTCAATTACTTCATATTTTTGTGTACATAAAACAGTATTTCCAGAATGCTTTATTACAGAAATAGCAACCAGCCATGCCCTCTTTACTTTCCTAGAGTGAGATGGGAAGAGATTTATGATGTTAATTTGGGGGGGGGGTGTTTGGGGGGGGGGGGGGGTAATTAACTCCAGCTGTATCAAAGTGGAAAAAAAAGCTCAAGTTTTCAGATATTTTAAACCTTTGAGAATAAACCCAGAAGTCTATTGCACATTTGGGCAGCAGAAACATTTTTAGAACAATGAGATTTTTTTTTTGATTTGGTAATTCCCCATCTCATTAAATCTGATTTCATTATTTTTCGGTTTTACATTTTAATGTAGACACACACAAATTCTTAGGCAAAACTAGGTTTACGGTCCAAACATATGCAGTATGGAACCACAGAGTCATAGAATGGTTTGGGTTTCAAGGGACTTAGGACTAGACCATCTCATTCCAACCCGCTGCTATGGTCAGGGCCACATTCCACTAGACCAGGCTGTTCTAAACCCCATCAAACCTGGCCTTGAACACTTCCAGGAATGGGACAGCCACAGCTTCTCTGGGCAACCTCTTTCAACTTCTCACCACACTCACAGTACAGACTTTATTTCTAATATCCAATCTAACCCTGTTCTTTCAGTTTAAAGCCATTATCCCTTGTCCCATCACTGCATGCACCTGTAGAAAGCCCTTTCCAGCTCTCTCGTGGCCCCTTTTAGGCACTGGAAGGTTCTCTAAGGTCTCTCCAGAACCTTCTCTTCTCCAGGGCTAACAACCCCAACTCTCTCAGCCCGTCTCCACAGCAGAGGTGCTCAAGCTCTCCAACCACCTTTGTGTCCTCCTGTGTCCTTGTCATATCAGGGACCCCAGAGCTGAGCATGGTGCTCCAGGTGGGCCTCACCAGAGCAGTGAAAGGGGAGAATCACCTCTCTCCACCTGTTGGCCACATTTCTTGTGATCAGCCCAGGATGTGGTTGGGTTTCTGGGTTGCCAACTCACACTGCTGGGTCATGTTGAGCTTCTCATCAACAAAAATCCCCAGGTTTTTTTCCTCAGGGCTGCTCTCAAAGTTCCTGCCCTCCCATCCAATCCTGAGCGACAAGCTTTTAGCCAGCTCCCCACCCATCCCCAGGCAGAGCTCCATGGAGATTTGAAAGGTTTCCCCAATATATCTTAAGTTGGATGATTTAATGGGAATATCCTTGCACAAATGAATTGCAGTATACAGAAAAACAACTATGCATCATAGTTTCAAACAGCTGTAATTTACAGCAGAGGGATCACTGAAGACTTAAAACCTGGGCTTAGCCTGTGACAGTGGCTGTGTGCTATTGATCACCAGAGTCTCCCTGGAATGCACAGCAGGATGCTGAAGAACAAAAAAAAGATAAAAAAAAAGAAATTGCTCCCTTTTGGCATGACAGACAAGATGACAATTTATTTACTGATAACACTGATTTACTACCCAGATGCTAAGAGCATTATAACTGACTGGAGAAGGTCTAAAATTTATAGGAGATTGCAGGAATTTTAGGGACCTGCAGGAATTTATAGGAAGCACTCTATCTAGAATGGAGGTTTGGCAGGGAACCTACGAGGTCCCCAAGCTCATTCCAGTTACCTCCCACCTCAAGGTCAGGAGCAGACCAGTGTGGACAATATTTCCTCGCAAGCAAGAGGATGGGAGCCAACAGGTGATAAAATAAATCTGAAACAAATAATGAGGAAACCAGACCCACAACCTTATTCCAGTGTGTATACAAGGCCTAATTTATATTGTGATCCTAATCCTGAAGTCCATTCTCAGACAGAGCTCCATCAGATTTCCACACCTCTGAGAACCTAAGAGAAATCTGATTTCTGGAAGAAGTACTTCTCTGCACCATGATAGAACAGTACAGAGAACTGTTTATTATATCAGCCATTTCTATAATAAAAGTCACATGAAAACAGAAAGAGCCAGCTGAAATAAGTCTGCTGGTTACAAGTTTGTTGCTCTTGTAGATTAAAAACCTCTATTTTCTTCATGAGGGTTTTCAAGACAGTGAAAGGCAGTATAAGGACCAGTTCATGGCTTGATAAAGTCAGCAGATTTATTCTCAATGCAGACACTCATGCAAAACATCTCAAATTTCAGATACATACACTTTCCAGAATTCCTTGAAGTTCTGTTTCACACAGGGATGCTCTGTCATCATACAGCCCAGTTTCCTCAACACCTTTAAGTGAAAGATGCCTCATACACAACAACTCAGTCTCGTCATCTCCCAGAAGGGCTTTGGAAAGCCCAGTTTGTAAACAAGGCAGAATACCAAAAGAAGACATCATCTACTTGCTTATTATCACCCTCAAAGGTGGGAAGGCAACATTTCTCAAGCAGAGGAGCAGTAACTGAGGGTAGCTGGTCCTGCCAAGAGATGCTGATTTGGACAACTGAGCACTCAACAGCCTTCAGCAACCAAAGTCAAAGCATTTCCCAATCAGCATAATCTCTCTAATGCAGAAACTTTATGTGCTAAGTACTTTCCAGGGCTGTTTTGATCAATTTCTCCTTGGATTTTTCTGTCCCATATTTTTACAGCTGCTCTTTATCTGGCTTGTTTAGCTTGTTGGAATAAAACTCCTAATTATACCAGGACTTGCAATGGCAAAGTCAACCACCAATATAATCCACGTAAAACCATGTGTTGTACCTTTTGAGAAAAACACCATGGAGAATAGATCAATTTAATGCAACTGCACCCTCCAATTATTAAGCTTACAAAGATTAATCTCAATTCCTTGTTAGATTCAATGGATCAGCATTCTCAGCAATGTTTGTAAATTAACTTTTAAATCACAGATATTGGGACATGAAAATTAAAAAAAAAGGTTGTTGGTATATTAGATTCAGTTAAACTGTGATGTGCCAGGGATTCTTCAGAAGAAGCAAAGTAGAGAAATAAATTTCCTGCTTTGAGGACTAGTCAATGCTTATTACACTCACTGCAATGACACCTGCAGAATCTCAATTTTAGGTAATTAAAAAAAGAAGTTTCATGATGCTTCCCCACCTTGAGCAATTGCTCCTTTTTCTCTAGCACCACCATATCTCAGAATAATAACAACCATGTAGTTTTTCCTTACTACATCCTTCAAGCTATATCATCTGCTTTTCCCTGTATCATCCCGTGCCTCTTCTCTCTCTCATTTAATATGGGCTAAATTGCAATATGTTTTTCCTGTCCATCCTTGAGTTTCTTTCTACCAGTAGGCACAAAATGCTGCAAATGCATTTGAAAATAACCTCTTTGCTCCTGGCCATGAAAACAAAAACATGAAAGTGTGAGGCTCTCAGCACACTTACGTGCAGTTACAATTTAATGTGCCATTTGTTAATTCCTGCAACCACATTAAGATTAAGTATCAGACGCCTTTAAACCCAACACAAAAAGATTTGAGAGGTTGGTCACAGTGTGTGATTAGGCTAAATTAATGACCCAAAATGCATTCCACATAATATGCTATTATATGTTTATTACAGTATCTCTGACAGTCTAAATTAACAATAAATTAAAGTCTAAGTTATGATTTCACTTTTGACAATATCTTACTACAACTAAGTCTTAAATATCTGCATGTAACTATTTGGCTACAGACATAACTGAAGGTAACGGAGTCAAAAACAACAGACTAATTGCTTCAGATGAAGCCTTATTATCTCTCCAATTTCAAGCTCAGCGGCAGTTAAGCAGCAATAGAAACTACTTTAGCCAAAGCATTGTGAAACTTTATGTAAAATTTACTTTTACTTTACATGTCTTATGATGTTATAAACAATAAAAGGAACAGACATCTGTTTTCAGACCAAAAAAGGATGTTAAGATGAAGGGTTAAAAAAAAAAAAAAGACAATTGAGCCTCCAGATCTGCTTGGTTTTGCTATTTCATTCAAACCTGTCCTCTTCCCCTTTCTAACAGCTTTTTGCATGTTCTTTGAATCTGTAAGTTCAGCTCAACTGTTCATAAGTGTTTGCTTCAGTCTCTCTCACCCTCCTTCACCGTAAGACACACTCAGGGCTTGGCTCCCTGCTCAGCTTAGACTTGTGGATCTATAGAGGTGCAATGAGGGCACGAGGGAATTTTTTTTTTTTTTTTTTTTTTTTTTGCCACCCTGGGGTGGGTGGTGGATGTCCACCAAAGGGCTGAAAGGGACACACCAAGTTCAAGGGAGCAGCAGAGGGATGGTGTCTGGATGCTCCTGCTCCCTCGGCCACTCACCAGGATCCCACCACTGACTCTTTGGTCTGTCCTCTGCCCATGATCATCTGCATTTCAGCTTTTTTTAAGGTGGTTGTTTGAGGCAGAAAAATGCCATCCAGCAGGGCTCCTCACTCACCAGCAAAGCAAGGAGGTTGTCCCACCCTTTCACCAGCCTCTCCTGCCAGGGCCATCAGCCCAGAGGCACAGCCACAGTGCTGGCACTGCAGGGCTGTTTGACATGACAAGATCCCAAAGCAGAGCCCCTGTTATGCCTCTGTGAGCAGATGTTGTTCAGCAGTCTAGGACAAAAACCCTGCTCTGAGAAATTATGGTCTATCTGCACTTTTCACCTGCAGTTTCTTTCACAAAATTGTATCTCATAATAGTAATAGCCCTACATTGCTTGCCACTGGCCATTCATCATGCAGACAGCACACAGGCTGTCTCTCAACAAAAAGCTTCAGTCCAGCAGCAGTAAGGTCAGAGGCAATCAGGGCACTCAAGAATGAGGAGTACAAGGGAAAAGGAGAGAAGCAGAGACCTTTCCCTGAGCAAGAAGGGGACCTTAACCATTTTCTTCCTCTGGTTGTTTTGGGAATCTTTTTCCCTGGCAAAGAGAGCTGCTGCCTTTCCCCTACCATACCCTCCATACAGAAAAGCAGGCCACGTCTCTGGTGTTATTTAGGTATTTATTTTGAAGGCAGGGTGTTTCTGAAGGGGAACAGGGCATCTGAGAGCTGGCCAAAATAAACCCCTCTTTGCTGCTTTGCTCAAGGCAGGCAGGTGAACAGGTGCCTGAAGCTCCTTCCTCCACAAGTATCTTTCACCACCAAATCCAATCCTGCTGCTCCTGTAATTCCCATAACTAGTCCAGAGAGTTAATAGTCACTCTCTAGCCCACTCACCATCTCCTCTCTCATGGATCACAGCAAAGTTAGGGTTGGAAGGGACTTCTGAAGATCAGCAGTTTCCTAAATTTTCTGTGGGAAAGGATTTTATATAGTGAAGGATTTTCACTAATGGAGGTGGGAAGTAGTTGTGTCCTCTCCACTACCATGACACTCAAGAGCTTCCAGAAACTTCCACAACATTTTTTCAGGGCTCTCTCTCTACAAGTACCAGACCCTGAGCTTCAGCCTTGGCTCATCCCCTCATCCTGACTTTCAGGAAGATGCTCTCCATCAGCCTGCCCAGCACCAAACTTCAGCTTCTGCCCTCCATTTCTGAAAGGTTTTGGTTTAACCTATGACCACGCATATCCTCGGCTCATCATCTCCCCATTTACATTTCCATTTAACCTCTCTGGCTTCTAATTATACTTCAGTATTTCTACTGAAAAAGCTATTAATTACTCCTTCTCGGAAAAGGTCTCTGTATTATGCAATGGAGAGCTGAAAGATGAATCTCCATCTCACCTTAAAGTATAAAATTGCTTCAAGTTCCAAAAATCTTAGAATCAGATACAACCCTCGGATTCTGTGCATTATCGCTCTCTCATTTGCAAGTTTGCTCATAACTGTCTCAAGTCCTGGCAGCATTTACCTTTATCTTGATATTTTTCTGCTGAAATTCTTATTCATATCTAAACCTTCAGAATGAGTTTTAACTTTCAGGTTTTCTCCTGTGACCCTTTCCCGACATTCTCCAAACATCAAGCAGTGAATCTCACTATATCTCAGGTCCTTGTGCAGCCTGAGTTACCACAGTATCTCAGAACTCCGTATTTCACGTACCTGTCCTCAGGAGACTCCCTGATTTTTTTCCCCCCCCAATTTTAGACAACATGGACTATCTCAGCAGAAGAGAAACTGCTGACTGCCACTAAGGACCTAAAACTCTTTCTGAAAGCCATGGTGGACATCTGCAAACAAAAACTAAATTCCGTATTCTACCTCTGAATTGTCATTTAAAGCCAACCAATAATACCACTCAAAATTTTTCATTAGATCAGAAATTCATATTAACTTGTCTTTCCATTCTTGCCCACCTTCACAGATTTCAAATACTGGTCCCTCTCCAAATGTATGTTTAACAAAGGTTTCAAACTTGCTGAATGCACTCCTCTCACAGTTAGTTCTTCACATCTTCACATCTGCACTTTGAAGGAGTGTGCACAGCATTTCTGCTCCATTGCTGCTGGCACTCTCCTTTCTCTGATTCTGTTACATTTACTTAAATCCCACTTAAGAATCGGAGTGGGCAGAACAGAAAGGTGAAAGAAAAGACGAAAGGGAAAAAAACCACCGGACAAAAGAGCAAAAAATGTGAACGTAAAACATACAGAAGACACTTGGTTAAAAATAGACATCACTGTACTTTACATCATTTTAAAAGTGCTGCCTTCTCTCACATCATCCAAAGCAACCATGATTCACCACAACTTAATGCCTGATAAAGATCACAAAGAAGCAGCATTAAAGGCATAAGAACTGAAAGCAGGTACAATCACTGCTCATGAAATGCCTGTAGCAATGCCCAGCACTGCTAATGGACCACAACTGGAATGACACATCAAATTCTGTAAGTCTTGTGGCATTCAAGAACACTCTCACGACCCCAGATAACTTCAGAGATAGATTGTTCTGCCCTTATCCAACAGCAAAAAAAGGATTTAATGGGAAAGAATGCAACACACATCACCTCTGCCAGGAATGGAGGGAGCAGCTGTACCAAGGACAGTGGCAGAGCACATCCCACTTGACCAAGGTATAAAGAGTATGTAAAGTTTACACAATCTCACGCAGCATCCTGTAGAAATGTATGAACTTTAGAGGCTGTGGCCTTCCAGAAGCACTTCCATTTCAGCACTGGATACTGAAAAGTCTCTTACTTTTGAGGCTCCAGTTTTGCACCAAACATGCTCCTTTCCACCTGTCTCTCCCTCCCCATCTCTTAGCTGACTGCATTCCTTGTGGCAAATTAACAGCTAGAAAAGGTTGCCAGTTCGATGCAATTTCATGTTCTACAATACAGTCTTCTCTGGACCGATATTACAGAAATTTAATCTCTTGAGGAATAGATCAGATACCATTAACAGAACGAAGAAATGTTCTCTATGACTCCTTGAGAAAGCCTGTGTTGGGTCTACAAGACATATAATTTAAAGAGTTGTTATCAAGGAAAAAAAAGTATTCTCTCATGTCAAGATTTTTATTAAAAAAAAATTATGCCCTCAAACAGCAAATACTAAGCAGCTTAAAAACAGAGAAACTTATTGTTTTCTATGCAAATCAGAGTTTTCTCTTTTTTCCCTTCCCTTTGGCAGACAGCTTCCCAAAGTGGGCACTGCCCCTGATTTCTGCAGAGCTGTAATAACCTGAGCCAGAATATTGCAGTGAGAATGAGGGATTCTCACAAGCAGGGCCTCACCTCTGGGATGAGACAGTTTTCAGCTCCAGCCAGGAATGTAGGAGCTCTGCTGTCACAAGTCACTGAGGTAACACACTAAATTAGCCCATCTCCCAGGAGACTCACTCCCACCTCTTCAGCAGCTCCAGGCCAGGTTCCTTTCAGCCCAGTGCTGGATCTGGGCACCTCAGAGGTATCTCCTGGTGCTATTCCATTCCTCTACATGGATTCTGTGCCACCGGAATGCTGCAGTGGGGAGTCTGACTGTGCCAGCTAATGCCTCTGTGAATCAGAGCTTTCTTGTGAATTCACAGCTCAATCTGCTTACAAACATTCAGCTACACTGTGGAACTTCGTACCTCGCTAAAAAAGAGAGAGGATTCAGCAGTGGCTCTTTGTGATCTAGCCTACAACACAAATATATCGACAAATAAAAGGGCAGAAGTCCCTTCCCTGTTTCAAGAGATAAAATTCTCAACTTATAATTCATGCCTGAACCTGCTGTACACCACTGCCTGTTTACAATGTGAAGGGATCCTGCACTCTTTGGACATAATTTGTATTGCTCATGTGCTGTAGGGAGGTTTTATTGTCTCAGAGAATCAAGATCATTGCATTCTTTCATGCAAAGCATGTAGAACCAACCAAGACATTTGGTACCCAGGGGCAGTGATTTGCTGGCCAGCAGCCAAGTGAGCAGAGAAGATCTGGAATGATTTTAAGTCACACCTCAGAGAAAAAAAAAAATAATAATAATAAAAATATATATATATATATATGTATGTATATATATATATGTATGTATATATATATATATTAATATCTTTGGATACAGGAAGATAGCTCACATGAAGTTACATTTGTTTGACTTCTAGTCCTATTGTTCATTTCAGAACTGAACTACTGACCCAATCTCTCAGTTGTACACACCCACCATGCTCTCACTCACATTTTATAGTAGACTCAGAGTACAGAAACTGCCTTCATTTCAGAAGATGCTTAAAGAGAAGATGCTGAACAGCAACAAAAGAACAGGCACACCAGTCTGGAATTTGTTTGAAATAATCCCCCAATGAAAAATATGTGTTTGGGACCTCAGTATCATCTCTCTGACTCTCAGTGTGGGTCCACACTTCTTCCCAATGTGGGCACACCCATATTTTTTAGTTTAATCTACTCTGGGAATGAACTAACAGCACAAGACTCAGCTCACAATGATAGAGAATATTTTTGACCTTGCAGGAAGACAGCAGGGCACACAGAGATTGACATCCCCTGGTACAGGAATCCCAGAATTACCTGAATTCAAACAACACAGGGGGAATGCCTTCATAATGCGGCTGAAGTGCACACTTATTTTCTTTTTTGGATAGAGTTACACAAGTAGAGGCACATTTCAGCATAGTATATTAGATACTGCAACTGTACTCACTCTTCAAGATACTACAGGCTATTTCTGTGGAGTGGCAGGGGAACATTAGCAGCATGAAATAGTAATCTTTCCATCATTTTATTCCTGAGTCTGGCCTAGGTTTTCTAAGTAAAATGTGTTCTCTTTCCACTTGAAAACACCACACCTCTTATTTGGAATTCCAGCTGTTCCATAAAAATTCAGAATTGATTAACTTAATGACAGCTAATAGGCAGAACTGTTCTATTGATCTGATTCCACTCCTCCATGGAGCCCACTTCAATTAGGCAGCCCTCAAGCCATATTGTCTCCTCACTTATTTTTTGGTCTTTTACATAGATTTCTATGCAGTCATTAACAACCTTGTCTAGGACACGAGCACATTTCAGAAGAGGATCTTGCTCCCCATAAGCCCATGACAGTTCTTCTCTACACAGCAAAAGAAATGAGAACAATCCTTATCCTCAGTGTTCAAATACCCAATTAACCAATCAACCCTTTAAATATGTTTTATAAAAATTGTTCTTTGAGAATCTGCGCTCCTGTTATACTTGATATGCTGACTCACTTTCTAAAATATTTAAAAGCCTCATTTTAGCATTATGCCTGTTATCACATTTTCATTAAAAAATCAGCCTCCTTATCTTTATATATGACTGCAGAGCTATTTGCATTCCCAAAGGCCATTAAAAGTAGCAAGAATTGGGCTAAACTAAGATAACAAATTTACAGGCTTATGTTAAAACCCGGAGATCCTCAGCCTGTGTAAATAGCTAAAATGTTGTCAAAGTACTTGACCGGCTGTTGCTATTCCCTTCCCCCTTTTAATGGAAAAGTGTTTTAATGGCACATCCACACATCCAGCTAACAAACCCCGAGGGGGAGAACAAGATTCTCTAGTCCTCTCCAGCCAGATCCTGAATCTATCAGTGCCTGCAGGCTTTGCCACGGACTCCTGAGCACCGGGTCTAGCAGAAAGCCAGCTGTGATAATGGTGCACTGCACGGTGCCCAACTCCAGCCCTCTGAACAAGAAACCACAGCAGCGTCAGGAGCAGCCAAGTGCACAGAGGAGACCACGTCCAGCTCACATCTTGATCAAGCAATCACAGCCTGACAGTAACATACAGCATTACTTATCACTTACAGAATGTTTTCTGTACATGATGTCCAAAAGACTTAAGGGTTCAGACCCATGAGACAGATAAGCAAGGAGATAAATGATTGGAATTCTGAGCAGTTTAACTGGCATAAGAGGTGAGCAGCATTGCTTATCAGAAAGAAATTGTATAGAAACATTTTTAATTACCTAAGGAAGAAAGGGATTGCCTGCCTTCAGCAGCTAAAGCAGTGCTTTGCTTATCTCCACATCCCAATCATTTACTAATTATTATCATTTTTGTCAATCTCAAGACAGAACATGACTTCATTTGCATATAGACACATGAGTCTAAAGTAGATTTTTAAATTTATGCCTTCAAAGCTTCTGCAGATGTTTCCAAACTTTCCCCATCCTGTTCCTGCAGTGCTTTTTCATGGCCAGCTTCTGTTTGGGTTAGTGTGGTAGGTCAGAGCACAGATTTAAGCCAACTGTGACACTTGCTTGCCTCTGGATCCAGGGAATGTCACAGTAAGGAACGCAGAAAAGGGATGGTCAAAATCTCTTACGACAGCAGCAGCTGCTACTGAAAAAGACTCAGTCCTCTACAGCCAGACCAACACTTTGCCTTCAATTTTTCTCCAAGCTACATTTTTCAGTTTCTTGATCACTTTTAAGCAAGGAAAAGAATCTCAGTAATTCTTGATATGCATAAGCCTGGAAATAGAATTTCAGCTAGAAATAGAATTTGAATAGAGCCTTTTTTCAGTTATGAACAGTTTTAGATAAAATAAGGCTTTAGATCTGCTTTTGGTGTTGGAAGATAAAAGTGCACTCAAATCAATAGGCAGAGATTGGATTCAACCCCCCGCTGTCAAGCCATTTTACTAATAATGTATTGTGAAAACAATAAAAGAAATGATGGGAGTGAGCAAATTTGCTCACAGACTCAGACATTAATATTCATCAATATGATTGATATTTATATATTCTTGATATTTCTATTTCATGCTCACACTAGGGCAGAGCTGAGAGAGCACATACTTCCAGAATATTTAAGTGTACCATATGGGTATAATTGCAATTCAGCCAGTTATAGAATATACTCAATCAAGATTCTGCATATAATAAAGACCTATTCTGAGCATTTGGCACTTCATGTAGGAAGACCAAAGTAGCAGAGACATGGCAAGCCAACAGCAAAATGGCATTAGGCAGGTAACACTACTTGAAACAAAAACACCTCTGCTTTACAAAAAGGCAACACGTACTTCTTGACTTACAAAACCCAACACTTTAACACAGCTTTAAGAAGGAGGAAGGGACAGCCCCATAGCCCTCTTTGTTCAGAAAAGGCACCTAAAAACCCCTTTCTCCCAGAACCACAGGTAGACTTGTTTTAACCTGCAGCAAACAGTGACAAAAATATATATTCCAAAAGCATTGAAATGACAAGAAAAGTCCAACACCTGCAGGGTTAGATGAAGGCAAAGTTTCTTAACCCCAAATATCAAAGTTGCTCTCTTCTTGTTTTCTCTGAACCGTTGAGCCTGCCTGTTTTGGTCACTGGTATAATGTCACCCTGAAAATGCAGATTATATGATCCTATTTGTGATGCTGAGTGTCTTCCTATGCTCTTCCCTTCCCTAAAATACTGTACCAAGAAAAGAAAAAAAAAAAGAAAAAGAAAAACAGTATGTGAGGCTCTCAGCCTATCACACCAGAAAGAACTATTTTAAGAATTAATTTGTGCCCTGAGAGATCTGTTTATATTATACTCCCGTGCTGTCCTTACCAAAGATTAAAGTGAAGAACTTCCAATGTCTTAAGGAGAGGAGGAAAAAATTGAGGAACTGGAGGGTCCGGGCTCCACTGCGGTGCCCCAGGCACGGCCCAAGCACGGGGAGGGGAAAGTGGGGATAAAGGGAATGGAGATGTTGATCTGCCAGTGCCCCCAGAGCCCAGGAACCTTCACCAACCCCAGCTGGAGCTCCGAGATAGCAACCAGACTTTCCCTTATGCCACCACTTCTTTAACTCTGCCCATCCTTTACGGCTGAGGATACATCTCTTTTTTATTCCTGCCACCCGCTGCTTTTTAGACAGGGAAAGTTTTGACTTCATTCCATCCTGGTAAGTGCAGGCAGAGAGGAATATCCTCCAAAATACAGGTTTGACAGAGAAAATGAAGTCTTTAACTTTCTACCTCTACAGAAGCACATGAAGCAGCCACCAAGTGAAATAAATTAACCGAGTTCAGATATGCTGTGGGCACAGCTATTTCCCCCAAAGCCAGTAGGAGTTTTACCTACTTGCAGCTGCTTTTTGCCCCCCCATGCCATCCCTGCTTGTTCATGCACAGCTTGGGCACACGCTGTACCCTGAAGTGCCCCTCCAAGATAATGCCAGACAAGAAAAATTCACTGAAAGTGCATGACAAAGTCAGAAGCTGAACCTCACTTTTTGCAATTTTATATCTATCTGCAGAGATGCTTTTAAATACCCTTGCCCCTTCCTCCAGTGAAAAAGGGCCTCCATCCCAACATACTCCCCCCTCCCAGCACACATGTAAGGAACAAGTTACAGAACAAACCTCTGTAGCCTTCAGCAAGAGGTACAGGCTGTTAAAAATAGCACAATTTCAGCTTTCCCCCCAGGTCTCCACACACACCGCGAAAGCAGACCTTGAACCCAGCTACACAGCACTTTCCTCCTGCCACTGGCTGGTGACTCAGTTGACAATTTTCAGAACACACACCAAAAAGATTAAAAAAAAATTATAATAATCATACAAGAAACACAAAGCTACACACCGCAAATCTGTATCTGTTTGAAATTGAGGAAAATAAGCATTACCTGGTCTTGCTGTTGGGCTTGTTTCCCTGATGCATTTTGCTCCTTGGCTGTAGTCATGCTCACCTATTTGTGCCCACTGCAGTGGCAAACAGGATTTTACTCTGTGTGTGTGTGTGTGTGTAAGCTTGTCTGTGTGTTCAGACATACACGCACACACACACACACACAAAGACTAAAGGGATACGGATGAGTAACTAGTCCATCACTTAATCACCAGCTGAGAAATTTCCCACCCCCACAAAAAGAAATAAATAAAAATGCAATGTAAAAAAGCACTAGTCTGGCTGTCTTCCCCCTTGAGCCTCTAAAATAAAAGCAGAAGCAGGAGCAGAGAGGAGGATGCTGTGGGGGCTTCTTCAATTAGCAACAGCCTCTGCAATCGTCACAGAAACAATGATAACTGCTTGGCAACCAGCAACTGGCAGCTCGGAGCCGGAGGCAGCGATGTGGTCCTCGCTCCCTCCCCACCTCCACGGCGGCCGCCCGCGCCTTGCGCATGCACGGGGCTGCCTCGGCGCGGGCTGTGCGGCTCGCCGGGATGTGCACGGCCGGCACTCATCCATCCCCCTCCCAGAGCAGCGGCCGGCGGGGTCTCTGCCCCATCCCGCGTCCTCCTCGGGGCCGCTGCGCCATCCCGCATCCCCCGCGGGGTCTCTGCCCCATCCCGCATCCCCCCGGGGCCGCTGCCCCATCCCGCATCCCCCGGGGCCGCTGCCGCGCTCATGCGGAGTTTCTGGCCGGTTCGCTCGTGTCTTCTCCCAACTCGCGGCGGCCCCGGCGCGGTCGGTGCCCGGCTCTGAGGCAGGGCTGTGCCAAGGGCAGCCCCGCTGCCCCGCTGCCAGCCCGGCTCCGGAGGACGCGGCGCTGCCCGGGAAGCCGGCTCGCAGCCATGGGGCGCAGGGAGCCCCGGCGCTTCCCGGGGAGCTGCCTCTTCAGTGCCGAAGGTTGAACCGTGCCCCCGGACCCCGCCAGCCCCCTGCATGTCCCTGATGTGACGGGGGGCCACCGTGCACGTCTGCTGTGGTGGCTGCCATGTAGGTCACGTTGCAGGGTGACACAGGAGCACGCGTGCCCCGCTCCGCTCCGCGCTGCTGTAGCCGGCTCCCTGCAGCCTCTCTGCCACCACAGAGATCTCTCTCCAACACATCGGAGCTGTCAGAGGAGCCTTCCCGAGCCCGCTCGCCCACCTCGCTGTCAGCGCGGGGTGACAGGGCACAGAGGTACAGAGCCACGCTCCTGGAAGGGACCCTCGCATCACTGGACAGAACTTAGAGCAGCACGGAGGTTCTTCGGGATTTGCTCGGGACTGATGCGAGCCCCCACTCACCCCAACACCTGGTGACACGAAAATGCCACGTTGCTGCTTCTCCCATCCTCACCTCCTACCCAGCACACCCGGGATGGAGCCCAGAGCTGTCCTCAGTGCTGTAGCGCTGTGTAAAGCAAAATGTTCTCCCACTCACGTGGTGCTGGGATCTCGGCTGAGTCTGCTAAGGAAAGGGAACATCAGAGTGTTGATCTGACAGGGAAGTGATTATGCCTCATTTGATCCTCAGTTTTAGAGCACGGGTTTATTATACAAGGTCACATTCACCAACACCGCTACAGTCAATGTCTCCTTACACCTGGGATAATTTTGATCCTTGGTTCAGGAACAGATCAACGGCAGGCCAAGTTCTCCTAAAGATATCTACAAGCCACCACTCAGACTCTCTAAGTGTTTCTGTATTTTTACCATTACATTCACAGGAGTTCATAGGAACCATGGCATAATAGATCTGCAACATGGAATTGTCTGGTAGTACACTGGACAACCTTGCCTTTTCCCAGGTGCCACAAAAAGAAAAAAAAAAAAAAAAGTGAATGGCACCTCTCTAACAAGAAACAACAATAATTTGCATTCAAATCTAACAGCCTGTGTTGATTTCTTGTTGCATTATACTCTGACACAGTCCTAGCTTACATTGCAATTCCATCTCTTTAGTCCCCATAGTTTAAGTCACAATATTTTCTAAAGGTTAATAGTGAGGTTATTGTTCATACCTTTTTCCCCAGCCATCAGAACAGAATTGTTTTCAAGGTTTTATATAAATGGATCAGTTTGAATTTTCCAATTGCCTTGGTCTACTTTTCTACCTGTTGTGAGTGGTAATGAAAGCTTGTTTTACTCCACACTTCCACAATTTTTTTTTTCCAAGAGGAATTCAAATGAAACAAAACAGTATTTGGAATTGGTGTGTTGGTTTTGGTTTTTTTTTTTGATTGTGGGATTTTTGTTGTTTAGTTGGTTGTTTTTATTCTTTTAACTCCCCCACCATACATGCTGGAAATTTCTGCAAACCAGATCCCTTTTGAAAACATGGGCCATTCACTGCGTCCCTGACCCCTCAGTACCTACATTGGAAATCCCTAAACTTAATTGCACTTCATGCCCTCCCAGGGCAGATTCAATTCTTTCACAGATAACAACTTAAGACACAGTTCTCACCGTTTTTCTGGAAATGACCACTCTCCCTTAAAATGTAGGTTTTTTTTCCCACTAAGCTTGTTGTTGGACACATAAGAAGTTAATTGTGCTAATTAGTCCAGCAGTTAGCAATGCAAATGCACGTGGCTGAGCCTCATTACATGGATGCATTAGGAGGCTGCTGCTCTGACTGCATCTCCCAGTGCTTGGCACAGCAACCCCAGTGTTTCTGAAATGCCTTGATCTCTCTGCCTAGCAGCGCCTCCCTGTCACCCCTGACCAGGGCAGGGTGTCCCATCCCCTCAGATGGCAGCTGCTCAATTGCCTGAGGATGTGGCAGCAGGGCCAGTGACATCCCCAAGCTCTCAGTCACCCTCCTGCCTTGATCAAAGGGGTTCTGAGGTTGCCAAACACCTCCTGGGGAGACACTGGAGAAGGGAGCAGTGGCCACTGCCATGCAGAAATGCTCATTAGTCACAAGCAGACAATAATCTCCTCACACGTTAGCAGGGCTGAGGCTGTCCCTCCTGACACCTGAGCTATGTTAGGGTACCAACGCTATTGCTTGTCTGAGTCATCACTGATGGAAGATTAATCCACCTCTATCAAAGGACCAGAATCTGTATCTGCCAAACGCAGCAGGCAGAGGGATGGGTCCCAGGCAGTCCCATCTGGGGCATGGCAGGAGGCACTGGCAGACAAGGACCCTGGGTGTATGACCTTCCCATCCATCCCTCTCCACAGCATCCCAGCTGATCACAAGGACACAGGGAGCAGGTTGTTCCTCCCTTCCAGGGTCAAATATACAAACAGGCTTTTCAGCCTCTACTACCCACAACTGAAATATGTTTGTCTCCACTCCCTGCCCATGAAGGTGCCAATCTCCAGACCCACTCCCTGCCCCCAGAAACTGCATCCCTGTCATGAGCATCCTCCATCAATCCACGTAGCCCACACTGTGCCACCACTGGGACAGTTCAGGAGCCCATGATGAGCATAGACAGCACTCCTCATTAACCAAGACGGATGTTCAAAATGCCAGCTACAACCAGGGAAATGCCATCCCCACACTTGACAGCAGTTACCTCCTCAGGCCCCAAAGCCGGACAGACAGACAGACAGACAACTGCCTCCCATCAGGAGAGGAACCAGCAATAGGTGAAAGGAGCTGTTCCAGCCTCTCAACTCAACCCAGAGTGCTTGTTTCAACAAAATCATGCAGCACTGCAGTAATACAGATAATTTTTAATTACCTTGTAACAAATTAGTCACACATGTCCTGGAGCATTTTCTGTTAGAAGAAAAGTGCTTAATTCTCCTGAGACTGGCAGGAAGAAGCTTGTGGTGTGGGATCATTCTTAAAATTCTCCTTGGAGTTCACAAAGTCACCACAAAGCTTCATCCCGCTCAAAGATTGTTGGAAACCTTGAACACTGCAAAGAGGAATTAATGTTCAACTGGCTCTGGAGGATAACGTGGAACAAAAGCTCAAACTGTCATCAGCACAAAGACTTGTGAACTCCTAGGTGCCAAAGCACAACAACCTTTCTTTATGATGAAGCATTACAGCAATGCATGATAGCAAAAGGAGACGTTTGTTACTGCTCCCAAACATTTTTAAGCAGATCAGGGTACAAGGCCATCCTTGATTCTGCCCTTCCATGGGGGTAGGGGTGTCTGGATACAGGGCAGCTCCTCTATGGGAAGCACCAATGGGCTCTCAGGAGACAGTGCAGAGCATTCCTATTCCCTGTGTGCTACAAAGGCCAGACCCATCAGCAGCCTGTGCTCACACTGAGCCCTCCAGCTGCACACATCTGTTCCAGGGAGTACAGACTAAGAGCAGTGATAAGCCTGCAGCAGCAGCAGGTACAGTTATTGGATGCAGAATCCCTCTGCTCCACTGAAACCTGGGGTTTTAGCTGCACCACACCGGGTTATTTATTCCCCTTTCATTGCCACATAAAGAAAATTGAAGCCAGTGGGCAAAGTGGGTAGAAATTAATTCTACTTGATTAACCATATATTTGAACAGTCTGCTAATGTACTCCCTTCTCCAGATAATGACCAGATCTCATGGAGAGCTATGTATCTGAAATTTTGGGGGGGATCTAAGCCATTAGTACCATTAGTATTTGGGGTGCAGTAATGTGTTACCTCCAGCAGAACACACCACATGATGTGGTTTTGTACATCCAGCCCCTCTGAACTTCACACTTGCTGACAGTTTCTACTGGTTTGGCTGATTTGCTCTTGGTTAAGGAAGGACACAAGGCCCAGGAAAAGCACATGGCAAGAGAAAAATCTTCTCAGAGAAATGTTAGAAAGAAAAAGGTTTTTAGGGCAGTTATATAGGTAGTAGATGTTTTAAAAACAACTCAGGAATAGAGAAACTGTGCCAGCACAGGCGTCCACTATGAGAAAGGTGAGATAAGCCTTTAAAAATGTTGCAGCCATAGATTTTAGCATCCAGTCATTGAAAGGCAGGTCAAAATTGACCCACAGGATGCAAGGGGAACAGTGCTCAGTGTGTGTTAGTGCTGCTTTCCAAGGTGTGGAGGCAGTGGCATGGGGATGCAAGGCTGGCTGCTCCAGCAGCAATGGTGTGAGAAGGTCTCCCTGAACAGTGCTCTTCTAAGAACAGCAACATACTCCAGAAAAGGCAAATCCACTCAATCTCCAATACTGATAAAATACCTTTGCAATAATAAAATACCTTTGGTGCCCTATTTCACTACCATTCCAATTTTCATAGAGAAATTCAAAGAGGGACAAGAGGGAAGGGTCCGTAAAAATCAAGATGTCCATGGTCCCAAGATGTGCCAGGGCAAGCTGGTGACCTGTTACCCCTCCTCAGTCCCAGTGCCAACATCTCACGCACATAAAAAGCAATGGCACAGCCCCTCTCCCTCTGGACCTGTATGGGTCAGATGCAGTGAGTCGGAGGGGGCGGTGTCCTCCTCTGCAGATCCCTCTGGAGGTCAAGGGCTCTTCATACAGAAGATGCCAGAGAAAAACAGAAAGCTGTAAACCTATGAGGTCTGCATGGTTAGAAACTCTTTTTACAGGTGTTTATGTGCTTTAGATGCCTCAGAAACAGGCAGAGGTTCTGGTTGCTCATTCTGGAGATTTCTGTTCTGTGCTCATCCAAAAGAGCTTCGGAGAGGGAGAAATTAATTTTGTTTTGTTCAGAAAGCACAGTTTGTGCCCTGCCCCTCTCCAAGAAGGTGACAACACTAATATCCCATTATTCCACAGCAACGTCCCCAGTTGTAATCTGGAATTGGAAACACTTAGTGGGAGATCAGCTGATACCAGCCCTCCTCCTACAAAGGCTGCAGAGCATCTCTATTGCCTACACACCATCTCCAGCACTGCTTCTCATAATATTTCCTATTAGAAGATGAAAAAAACACTTTAGTCTTGTTCCAAGTTAATCCCTAGCTTTGACAAGATTTCTCAGTTTTTCAATGGGCATCCCAAAACTAATTTTATTATAAAAGAAAGAAAATCTTTGGCCTTCAAGGATATGCACTAATTAGCTTTATCTTGCATCAGCCCTGCTACTGTTGCCCCTCTCTCGTTGTCTCCAACATGTTGGTTCTACTAAGAGTTAGACATGAGACAGTCTCTATGTCCAAAAGAATTTTCAGGGGCTCCACTGAGGACCTCTCTGTCTTGGAGGTCCACTCAGATATATGAACTTCCAGATTTCAAAGGTTCTGTGAAAGTATTCGAGGCAATAACAGATTATGAATGTAGTTACAGTTAAAAATACATCACACTCCCATTACGCATGACCAAAATCATTAAGAAAGCAATCTGGTGCGCTATTTTCATTTAACAGATCAAATCCAGTTTATTCAGTCAATGCCATTAATTAGTCATTTGCATGAATATCTGTTCCTGCAGGGGATACGCTTCAAAATGTCCCCACAAGCAGGAGAACTTCCATCTGAGCCAGCAGGTGTGTGGCAGCAGGGGACACAGAGACAATGGCAAGAACGACTTGTGTGTCTGCATAACAGTCCCATGGTGGTGTTATTATTTGTCCATTACCAAAGCCTCACTAAGTTGCAATTTTTTGTGTTTTAATCTTGAGCAGGAGAAGGTGGTTTAAAATTATTAAAATAGGTTGATTTTGAAGCACTGTATTCTGCTGCTTCCCGTTTCTCGCTGCCGCTCCGAGTTCCAGGACCCCACAGTTCATGGTAAACAAATAAGACAACACGGGCATGCAAGCTGTGAAGAAGTCTGCTCTTTCATGCACAGCCAGAACTGTTTTGCATAGCACTTTCCTGCCTGAATCGAAGCGTGACTCTGGGGAGCACAGCAGGTACCTGTACCCTTCTCGCTCCTGGATTCCACACCTACCTCGGTTTGCCTACCCTAAAGATCAAGTGTGTGAACTGACAGTCAGACTTTTCTGTTGAAGTAGTTCCTGTTCAAAAACATTACTTTTAATCCACTGTGGGGTTATTTCTTAAGTCAGTGTACATTTTTTAATACATCATCCCAGTCTCAAAGGCAGGGGACGAGCAGTGCCACAATTGTTTGACGCTTTGTTACCCCTGCAAGGAATACAGAGCCTGTCAGTGGCTCTTCTCTGCCCCTCTGCCTGCTCCTGCTGGTGTGACCTTGGCAGCGGCAATGCAACAGATGCCTCTTTCTCACTTGTTTATCCATGTGAGAGAGACTTCTGAAGCCCCAACTTCAGTGCCAGCTGTGAATGGTCTCCAAATTGCTTTTTCAGAGTTTACCTCCTCATAGTCTGGCTTGGAGTTCCTGCTCCCTGTGCTCTTAGGGATCAATATTCACTGACATTTTCCCCCCACACCTCCTGGTTATTTCTAGGTAGCAGCTGAATTCCTTCCTTATTGACTCAGTATGTGTTCTTTTTAACTGTTGTTTTAGGAGAGGAAGAGTTTATTTCTTGGCTCCTTATCCTTCCTTCCTTCCTTCCTTCCTTCCTTCCTTCCTTCCTTCCTTCCTTCCTTCCTTCCTTCCTTCCTTCCTTCCTTCCTTCCTTCCTTCCTTCCTTCCTTCCTTCCTTCCTTCCTTCCTTCCTTCCTTCCTTCCTTCCTTCCTTCCTTCCTTCCTTCCCTCCTTCCCTCCTTCCCTCCTTCCCTCCTTCCCTCCTTCCTTCCTTCCTTCCTTCCTTCCTTCCTTCCTTCCTTCCTTCCTTCCTTCCTTCCTTCCTTCCTTCCTTCCTTCCTTCCTTCCTTCCTTCCTTCCTTCCTTCCTTCCTTCCTTCCTTCCTTCCTTCCTTCCTTCCTTCCTTCCTTCCTTCCTTCCTTCCTTCCTTCCTCCCTCCCTCCCTCCCTCCCTCCCTCCCTTCCTTCCTGTAGCCACAACATATATTTTGCAACTGAAATATCCATGTCAGAAAATGTAAAAGACATCACCAGGGATGAGAAAATCTTCCCCCCCCCCCCAAAAAAAAAAATCAGTCAAACAGAAAATCCCCATCTTCACAACAGCTGCAAACATATTAGGCTGTTTAGCAGCCTACTGCTTGGAAAAAGAGAGCCTCATCTTCATTTTTAGCTCCGAAGTGATTTATAGGATGAATAAATGATCTGCATATAAGATGATGACTGGTTTAAATGTAAATGTTGTGAAAGACTTCTTATGTAAGCACATACATTGCCTGAGAGATCCTCGTACATAAAAGCTGCAGCTGGAGCAAGTGGCTTTTTAAACATTTGTTTTATGAAGTACACTTTTCATCGCAATGGTTGTTATTTTTCATTTACTTTTATATCAGCTTTAACAAAAAGAAAAATAAAGGCAAAAAATACTTGAACTCACAACACGAGCCATACACTTTTAATAGTGAGGCTGTGCAAAATAATGACGCTGTTAAATGGATGAGTAAAGCATACATTCATCAAAGATGTCTCCTACTTGAAAGTTATACCATGACAACCTCTGAGGTGTCACAGGTAATGGAGGCATGAAGACCAAACAATCTCAGTTTCTGAACATAAAACTTGACATGTGGATCCTGCAGGCTGGGCAGGCTGAGCCCAGCTTTGGGCATTTGGAGAGGATCTCCTCAGGACTGCCATCACCTGCAGCACAGGGTGTGACCACTGGGCCCTGAGGAGTGGTGACCCACTGAACATCATGTTAGCATCATAATTTCTCTCAAATATTCCCAAACAACACCAAGAGGTGCAAAGATGTCACCTCCGCCACCTGCCCTGGTGTTTTCTCCGGTGTTCACTGGCTCCCCAGGAGGCTCACGGGAGCTGGATGGGTTGTGGTGATCACTGCCTTCAGTTTCTGGTGGAGCCTATGATGGCTGTGAGGATTTGTATGCTGGTGTGTTTATTATTAAGTGTTTCTGGGCCTCTTGGGATTAAATCTGTTGTGGTAAGCATATGTTGCTGCATTCCTGCTAGCTCTGTGGTAGATAAGTTTTTCCACAAACCTAAAATAACCTCCTCAAGAGTCTGAACAATGAAAACACTGCCAACACTTGTCTTCTCTAAGAGGCACAAAGGGACCCAAAGCCCTTCCTGTCTGCATCATGTCTTTATTTTTGGAGAAGGCAAACCCACAATGTTTTCAGATTCCTCTTCTCAAGTCTGAAGAAGGAAGGAAGAGGCAGAAAACAACACTTGGGCAAAACTGCACTGAGCAGATAAAACAAGTAATGTACAGATCCATGTCACCTCACTTAATTTGTCCCTCTGTGCCTCAGTACCCACCTTGCATTCACCTTTCTGGACTGCAGGTCTTGCACCGTGCATCTACTTATGCCAGAGGACAGACAAAATGTTCCTGGAATGTTAAATGCCCTCTAGTGGAAATGCAATTTATGGAAGATGGGCCAGCTGAAAAGGCCTACTCAGAACCCCTGATGCAGAAGTAAAAGTGTGTGTTTACTAAAAGAGATAAAGAAGGTGAACAGAATTGGCTTATTACTACTGTAACCTCAAGAGTCACTTCTGTTGTGGTGAAGAAAACAGAAACCAGAACAATGCCTTGCTCTATTTAAAAAAAACCCAAACTGACCAGCAGTTTTGATGTGCCATTTGTACCACCTCAGAGAGCTTTCGTTTTCAGAAGCATGCTAGTACTATGTCATTGTTTTAACTCTTCAGCTCTGAGGATATTGCACCAAACTTGATTCCCAACTCACTCGTAGCCAGATGACACTGTAAAGAAAATGGAAACCTTACAGTATGATGTACAAAAAAATACATAACTGCCCAAATAGAATACAAACCTAAGTAGAATAAATAATTCAAGTAATGTGGTGGTGAAGTCCTGTTCTCATACATTTATTTGATCTACCTGCAACACAAGAAAATCAATGCAGAAGAGATGCATAACATCTATATATCCTATACATTTTACAGGAGAACAGCAGGGCTCTGAGCAGAGCAGAAGACCTCTAAAAGGGGATAGGACGTCCTTTATTTAGCATTGATAATGTTCATTAATTACAGAGACTTAGCAGGTATTCAGCAATGCCACCTTGGGACGGTGGAGCTGGAGCAAGGGCAGATTCACAGCCCCGGATCCCTGCAGGCTGAGAGGGTGAGAAACCCTCACGTCTCTACTGGAAATGACAAATGGTGCCTCAGCCATGCCCACACTGTCCCTACTGGGACCAAGGACAAGTCTTCAAAAGGCTGTGACTGTCATTGGCACAAGATCAGCAGCAGCAGAGATGGGATGTCCAAAATGTCCAGGGAGCATAAAAAAGCCTTTTGCCAACACTGCTCCCTGTGTCCTCCCATCCAAAATGTTTGTGCCTTCGAGGGGGCTGAGGCACAGGGAATGGCTCTGGATGTCTGAGAGTTGCTGAAGGGTCCTGAGCAACATTCACTGAGGGACTGAGGACCTCTGTTTAACACTGTGACTCAGTATTACTTTGAGATGGCCCCAACACAGTTGACAGAGCTTCACTCTTTTTATGAATATGAATAAAGTACAGCCTCCCCAAAACACTGCACAGGTACTCGGATGTACTCAATCATGAGTTCCCACACAACCCAAAAAAACAAATGTATCCTTTCTATAATACTCACTAGTGAGGTTGTCTCCAACACAGTTTTCCCTATATTATTGTTTGATTTGGTGTCTCTGACCTTTCAATTTTCACCATATTCTGAAGACAGCAAAATAGAAACATTGACACAAACATTTCAAAGTAGCCCACACCTGTGAGCCTCTGAATTCTTGCACAAAAGAAATCTGTGATTTCATTTAGTTTAGAAAACAGCACAAAAGAAAGGAATGTGAGATATTTTGTGACTAACAGAAAGTTCCATAACATGGTTACACAAAGCTATGCAGGAATGTGGACTCCTTGCCCAGAATACAAAACCCTAAGGAAATCACACAAAGTATGAAATGTGGGCCAGAGTGTGAGAGAGTAAACCAGAGTGAGCCATTTTCTTACCACAGATAATTAATGCATGTCTCATTAACATACCTCTCACATTTCACATAACCGCACATATGAAACATGCCCATCATATGTACACACAAAAATCAGGTCCAGGTGGTGCCTGTGACTGTCTGAATATGCTGTAATACAACACCAAAGTCCACAAAGAGACAAAATCTGAGCCCACTCCTCTTCCAACTTGCTGTTATCCTACCCTGGTTACAAGAGGAGATGCAGAAGTGCTCGGGACCCATCCACCAAGGTGGGCACATCAATACCATGTGCTCAGATGAGGCTTTGCTGCACACAGTGTGTTCTGAGAAGCCCTGGGTCAGTGCCCAGCTCTACCTGTGAAGTATCTGCAGTGTGTTACATTTGGAAAGCTCACAAAGTTTCACATTCATACAGGAACTTAGAGTAGGAAAAAGTTGCCTCACTGATCACTACATTCTCAGTTGAGCAAATCAGAATTTTTGAAACAAGAAGGGGCAGATTTCATCAGTCCCGAGAACACTATCAGCCTTTTATTGCAAATATTACCCAAAGACAGCTTTTTGGACATATTTTCCAGGGATAATAAGGCAGTTTAGGCCTTATATTTATTCATGGAATCAGCAGTCTTTTCATTTCTATTGTTCGTCTTTGTAGATCAAGACTTCTACTCGTGTGAGAACTGACTGCAGGATGGGATGTTTAGAGACTGAATCTGCAAGAGCCTGAAATAATGAAATAATGAAATAATGGAAATAGAAGTTTGCCAGAAGAAAAAAAAATAACAAACCCAACCGCAAAAACCCCCAAACTGCCCCCCCCCGCCAAAAAACAAACAAAAAACCCCCAAAAACCAAAAAGAAAAAAAAAAAAAAAAAGAAAAAAGAAAAAAAAGGAAGAAAAAAGAAAATTCAATCTGCCTCATGGAGCAATCCAGAGCACCAAGTTAACTAATTCTCACTTTTGGATTGCAGTTTGGTCACACCAGAACAAGCAATAGCTACTCTGAAAGGATTAATATGAGCAGAAAACGTAGGAGATTGATGGGCAATGTATCTGATCTCAGCATGAAAGTGAAACTGTTGTACAAAGCTTTGACATCATTCTTCAGAAGTACCTGGACTGTTCACTTCACCCCTTCCAGCAGTCAAAGAAAAGTCAAAGTACATGGGAAAATTCTAACCAACAGATCAGGCTTTTAATGATGTCCAGAAATGCAGAGAAGAGAAGAGACAAGCTTTCCAAAATAGATAAATCTATTTTCAACATTTTCCCCCTTCATAGATGCCAGAGACAGGCTGCATGTGATTAAAAGCTACAAAAATAGCAGTTACAGTCTTGCAAGGATGCTTTCAATTGGTGTTTTCTTTCAACTGATTTCACCTCAGATAATATTGGCAGCAGAATGCCATAGACCTGATTAAACAGCTCATCTTAACCATTAAGTACCAGCCTGAGATTGTTGGTTCATCTATGTGGCAGTGGTAGAAGGCGAATAAATATTCACTTACAGTCCATCCAGCACTACTGTTTTAATACTTTCTTATCAAGAAACCCATTAGGATGGCATGAATTGTAATAAAATAAACCTTTTTGTATCTCACTGTTAAATAAACTCTGCAGTCTCACATTCCTTGATACAGATACATTCTCTAGCAATGCAAAGGATTCAGACATCTCCCTTAGAGAAACCTGTTCTAAAGATTCAACAATAACAATATGGTTTGTTAACAGAAGTTTACACAAACACAGATGGTGGAATAAGCCCTTATGATGCAGGCAGGCCTTTGCTGAAAGAGCAGAGCTCATACTGAATTGTGGAACATGATACCAGAACATCACTTTGACTTTCCTTCCATGAGGACAAGGGGGAGTTAATTTGTTTGGGATGAATCCTTTTTTGGGATACAGAAACTTAAGTATATTCATCAGATTTTGCACTGTAAATGAGGTTTAAATTTCTATAATCAGGGATAATTGATTGCATATAGGTCTGATAGAGCTTTCACCCTGGCATATTCCTGTGCCTCTTTTTCCCCCAAGCACTGAAGCTCCTTGATGTTACTCTGGCTCTGTGAAGTGGCTCTAAGTGGCTGCAAGTGCAAGGCACATCAATTCTGAAGCCTCCTTACATAGTCAGAGAAGTGCAATGCCGATGCAGTAAAAATGAACACCCATTTTTTGTGCGCTGAAGTCAAAACCAAAAAAGCATCTATTCACAGAATAGTCCTGAAGTATAGTTGCATACAATCAATACAGCCACCACACAAGATCATTGTAATGAAACTAAATGAAAAAAGAACCTTTTCCTTTTGATATAGAATTTGTATAACAACAGCACCAAGGAGCTGCACAGCTGGGGGTTCCCTGTGCTTTGGGCTGGAGGAGTTTTCAACAGAACAGACCCTGCAGAAAATACCTTACAGTCCCAATGAGAATATTCTGCCTGCCACCTGCACAGCACGCTGCTGTCTGTTCCTGAAGAGGCTATTTCTACTATTAGTGGTTTTCTCTCTCCACACAGGACAGATATTTCTTTTTCCAGTAGTCATTTCTGAGGCATCTTGTTGGAAGACTTTCTGTGTGTGCAGCATTGCATCTCTGTCCCCCTGCTGCCTACAGAAAGATTGAATGGGTCACATTCAGTAGCTTTTGGTGATGTTACACCTCACTTTGGGTTGGGCAAGGATTTAAAATGTGCAGTTCCCTGCACAGGTGAAGCTCATTGGCAAGTGAGATTTGATGGAACCTCCACCGAACTCAGCGTTCTGTTTCCAGTTTCAGTACTGGACTTGGACACCAAGACCACAACCTTACAGGGGGCTGAGACCTGGGATTTACCCTGCAGCTCCGAATTACCAACATGCGCAACTTTGTGCTAAGTATCAAGAGGTAATTCAAAGTGCAGGGCTTATTTCCTTTCACACAATGCACATCTGAAGAGTCATTCATGAATAAGACTCCTGATCCTACCCAGTGGGATGTGGTGGTGTATTTATAGTCCAGAATCCATTACAGTTAATACTGCACTATTTACACTCATCTGCCATAAATCTAATACTGTCGTTATGGCTGTCCTGCTTAATGTACTCCAGGAATGCTCTTCAAGCCAGTATCAATTATATTTGCAAGTAAACTAATGCTTTGGGTTAAACAAAGTGAAAACATTCTTCCTCTGAGAAATTTAGTATTTTGTATCTGCATCTATTCCAAGTGAATCTTGTGTTTTATTCAATTAAGCGCCACAGATGACAACAACGGTCCAGAAAACATTAAATGAAAACATCGATTCTGCAATAATAACGCTGGATGAGCCATGAACTGCTACCAATAACATAATCATGACACATCAAACTCAATTACAACTTCAAAATAGTATTTTTATTTCACAGTAATTATTTAATGTTATTTTCAGCTTGACTCTTTCATCACTGGCATTTGCACCAAGCTGTCTCTAATTTAAAAGTTGGTGTTTCGTGACCTCAATCTAAATATCTGGCACATAAACTAACAGGTAACACAAATATTACAGAATATGTTCTTATCCTATTCCTCTTTGACATTAATGTTTTCAAGATTAGATTGTGCAGGCACATCAAGCCAGAACCTTTGCACCAAACCCCGACATTCATTTTTCTTTGTGTTTTGCCACCCAGCAGGTCCCTGATTCTGGTCTGGACTGACCAGGCTTGAACCTTACTGGACTTAGGAGAGTTTGTAAAGGGAAGGTCTTTGACACCTTTCCTTTCTGCATTTAAAAAAACCCCAACAAACCCCGATGAAAACCCAGATCCAGAGGTTTGTAAATGAAATACAGGAATAAAGAGTTTCCTAATCTAAACCCTTATGCCATCATGGACTTTGATACAACAAAACTTTTTGCAATATAGTGTCTGATAATGAGCAACTTTGTCAAACCTCCATCCCAGCCTCAGTATGATGGTTTAAAAGCCAATACCAATCCTCATTATAACCACAGCACAGCCCTTAAAATGTCGCTTTTTCCTTACAGATCAGGAGTATTTGCAGCAACTTTCTTTATAATTACGTTTATTATCAGCATCAATTTCCATTTCTCCAGGCACCTCAGAGGAACAGCAGATGCCTTTCAACATTTACAAGGCAAACTGGCAATAATTGCTTTCCCCAGTATGGAAACTCCATCACTGCTGGGGTGATGTGAGGCACAGCAAACCCTAATGAGACATTAGTCAGACACTAAGGAATGGCACCAGCCTGGTTTTCCCAGGATTCCCTTCAGCTATGGATCCCTTACTCAGGACTAAAATATATTTCCAAAGAGGGGAAGTATTTATGATAAAGGATAGTGCAGACAAGCATGTTTGGAGAGGTTGGTAGAAGGTACAACTAAATCTTCAGGAAAGCCTGATGTGGGGAGATTTTTTTAAAGTCCTCACACAGTGAGGCAAATGAGAACCCCAAACTCTGTTAAAAAAAGAATTTTAAAAAAATCAATTTCTGGCCTTCCTGAAGAAAGTGGAAAGTTTGACTTCATTAACACAAAGGGCAAAACCCAGTAGAAAGATAAAGAGGCCTGAAAATACATTTTCTTTTAAAACACCCTTTTTCTTTATTTTACATGCCAGTATATTTTTCTTTTTAGCATGGATTATTACTTCTTGCACATTCAGGTCTGAGAGTACGGCAGCTCGTTCACCTAAACATTTAGCAAACTTGACAATATTTAGTTCTAATAACTTCAAAGCCTGAGAAAGCACAGGAACATCATCATTTCATGCATCAGATCTGTTTAAGAGCAGACACAAAGTACTGCTCACAAGCCATAACAGAAACAATATTGTCCCAGCAGTGAAACCACAGAATGGAAAAATCATGGAAATATTATGCATTTTCAAGTTCCATGAAGAAAAAAATACTAATAGCAACTGAAAAGGATTTTGGTCATGCTGATTTAGCTAGTGAAACTCTAAAGGAAAAATAGAGGTTTAATAAAGGGTAATGAAATTATACTTTTTACATTTTCTTCTCAGCTTGAAGAAGACCCCCTGGTCAAAAGCGAATTTTAACTGGTTTCCAATATGTAAAATTTAAAGGCTTTTTGTGTTTTTGTAGTTAGTTGTGCTGTTGCTATCTGTGATAAAGTGATCCTAAATGGCCTGAGTGCATCAGTCTGGCAAATGTTGAAATAAAATTACAGCCTGCAAGTGCAGCCTCCTTGTATGTGAGGCCATTTCAGAATGAAGGATATATTTGCAGCAAGAAAGCAAGATCAAAACCACAAAACACATTACATTGGCTCAAGCTAATGATCAGTTTAATAAAGCTTGTATTATGACAGCCAGAATCAGCCAGATTAAAGTGCAAAAATACTTTCACAAACCTGTTTAAAGGTGCACAAATTCTGTTAAGTTATTAGTATTCCTTCCAAAAGCTCTTTTTATATATTTCTAATCTTTATGCTCATAATTGTGAATGCTTTTTGTTCTCGTAAACACTGGAGCACACAGAAGACCTGACTAGAAATACAAGCGGGTGAATTCAATGTGTAGAAAACATAATTAATTCCAGAAAGTGTAAAAACCAGGAAGAATGCTGTGCTCCCAGTTTAGCTTTTATTTTCATCCCCAATACTTAAATTTTAATTTAAGTTGTGGAGTTTGACTATCCTTCCTAAAAGGTGCCACTGCTAATCAGAACAACAGCAGTATTCTTAATTTTGGTATGTTTCCATATTCTTCCCAAACCTGTGAGAATTCATTTCTCATCTCCTTTTGTGGTAACAGGTTCCATGGGTGAAAATAAAGTCTGTGAGTTCAATTTGAACTCAAATATTAGAATTGTCAGACTTATCACTTGTTCAGAGGTTTTTGTATTCTCTTCCCTGGATCATGCCTTGCAGCAGGACTTCAAGAGGAAATATCGGGGGGAGTAGGTAAGGACAACTATTTAACAGGAGTCTGGGTGGAAAATCTCATTGCTCTGGTTTCTGCTACCCTGGTTTCTTCCTCTCTATAGCTTCTTGTTTATCTGTTCATCAGTGACCATGAGCATTTTCATGTCAGGAAGGGAAAAAGATGTCCTGATATTCTCTTTAGTCCCATTCCCTTCCTTCATCCTCTTCTACTGTGAGAGAAAAGGGCTCCAAAATTGAGGATTCCTGGCAGGACACCTTTGATGTCCTCCTTGTGGTCTCCTTTCCAAAACTAAATAACTTAAGAATTTTTCAGTGAGTAAGATTTATTTGAGCCTCCAAACACACTCATCAGGCATCTCTGAGCCCAGCCCTGCATGCAACATTCCCAGTGAAACCACAGTGCTTACTTATATAATTATATTTATATAATTACATTATAATTACCCTCTGTATTATCCTCTGCCCCATTTTTAATGCATTTCAACATCTTGTTTGCATTTTGTTAATTCCCTTTTTTTTTTTTCCCTGAGTCCTGCTAAGCTCCTGGCCTTAGTGATGTATTGTGGTGATGTAGCTCCAGAGGTGCACTGTCATCCAAGCAATTACTCTTGTCCATTATCAACTAATTTCCATTGTCTGTAGGAAAACTCAAGGTCACACTCTTGCACTGCAGCTTTGGGCTGATCACCCAAAAGAATATGCCACTAATAATTACTATTTAAATGCTACAACAGATGAATAGCAAACACATTAACAGTGCTTCAGCTATGAAGATTATGCTGGAGGAGGAGATTACCACAAGGCTGGATCCCTGAAGGTGCTGAGTGCTTACAATTCCTGCTTGCATTCCTGCTGGGTCAGTGCAAGAAGGATGTCCGGCAGGGCAGAATGCAGCACAGGTGTGTCTGGGAGGTGTCCTCCCTTCACACCATGGGACACATCCCACTTTGAATAAAAATCTCACCTGCAAGAGACCTGCTACTGCTTTTTCAGTCTGCGAAAGAAGATAGGACACTCCTAGAAATAAATGCACCTTTAGAAAGAAGAGTGGCGAGGAGAAAAGAAGTTGCCCCTTTGCACAACTACTGCCTCACAGGGACACATGGGATCAATTTAATACTGACCTATATCACTTTGAAAGGTGAAGAGACAAGGAAAACATCACACACAGGACAGGGATGGACATCTGCCCATTGCTGTTGCTTTGGGAGCTCCCATCTGCAGCCGGGAGCCGGAATTCTCTTTGGGGAAGGAGCCCAGCACAGAGGGAAACATCGAAACTATCACGCTGCGTTCTTCATCTTCTAACAAATATTTGCTGACATCCCGTTCAGCTGTGCTGGAAACAATCTAGTTTGCCATCATTAATACTTTAGAAGGCAAATCGTCACTCCTGAGAGAGCTGAGCTCCTCTGAATCAGAATTGTGCCTGAAAGGCAGCCCCTGCTAACAGTGGACACCAAGTTTTGTACAGCCTAAAGACTTGCACAGCCTTGAATGGCTTGTGGTGGTTCTGCCCCTCACTGTACCTGTACTTTGGCACAAGGAAGCACAAGATTTTCCCTATATTTTTCCTCTACGTTTTATGTCTAAAGCTCAAAACAAGAAAAATGTTGCACAAGGATGTCTAACTTGATGCAAACAGACCACTGTACTATGTATGTTTGCTCTTTGGGTCTCTGTTATCCCTCTGCAGTGTTACTGACACTATTTGTTCTCCCTGAGCTAATTTTTAGTCATTTTCAGGAGATAATGTGCATTTATTAAGCAGATCAATATTTCTCATGCTATGCTTTCAGAAAAGTCAGATAAATTATGGACTTTGCTTGACATTTGTCTTCTGGTGCAATAACGTGTTTCAGAAAGTCAAGTGAATTTATAAGCCAAGAAATCCCTTTTCCTAAGTCCAAGCAAAATATCCTCTATCAGTCATATTTTTACCAAACTGTTGCTTTGGCACTGGATTTTTCATGAGCATTGCTTATATATAGCAGCTACATCAGCCACGCTGCCCAATCCTCTCCTACCACCCCACGCGTGGAGATGGATCAAAAAAATATCTGCCAAAGCTTTCAATTCCACTTGCTACTTCCATCTCAGTTCTCAGATGTAACTCATCCGGATCCCATGCCTTGATAATTTTTAACAGCTCTAATTGCCTAACTATCTGCTCTGGCATAATCATAAAACCTTTTAGCATTTCATATTGCCCCCAGGAAAATGTATTCTAGTCTCTGATATGACCTTCAGCTTTTTCTCTAAATACTAATGGCACAGAACTCATGGAGGCTTTTTGCAATGACAATCTCATCTGTCATTCCCTGCTCATGTCTCCTAATGCCCTCATCAACCTCAGAATTCCTACAATATTTTTGTGATATTTAAGGACGTTGCTGCTGTTTACCCATAAGCCAGTTACTGTCTAGCAGGCCCAGATTAATTTTTCAATGCCTTTTTCTATTTTCTCTTTTTCTTTATAAAGGAAAGTCATAATTAAACATTCCCCCCATCTCTTTATACACATGAACACAAATATACATTTGGGAATAGGTTTTAGATGCATTCTAGTTTAGAGGGGTAACTTTCTTTATCTAAACCTCCAGAACATTGGGACACTCACTAAAGGAAGAGAAGAAATAATTTGAAAAAAAAAAAACCAAGTTTTTACATCCAAATCTTTGAGGGTTTGATGCATCTGACCCTTGAATTCATCTCTGTTTGCAGAAGGGACTCAGGGGCTGAAACACTGGCGGGAACCTGCTCTCAGCTGTGACCCTCATTCCTGTTAAGCTTCCTCCTGTGCTACTCCTGTCAGGGGAGGTAAAGTAAGTTAAAATAAGAATGAGGATGAAACCCCTTTTCCTCCATGCTGTCTCTCCCAGAAATTCAGCTTCTCCCTGGTATTTTCCCACCACATACTACATACTTTTCTAAGCACCAGGCTGATCTATTCACCACACATGATCAGCTCAAAAAACCTTATGGCTGGTGACAATTTCCCCACTCTCAAATGCATTTTCTCATATACCTTCCCTTTTGCCATGTTAATAACTCTGTTTACTCTGCTGAAACCTACACCCATAGGCGGTTCTGTCCCTTAGGGTAATCAGCCACTACAGGATATTTCAATTCAGTCTCATCAACCACTCCTCCTTCATCTTCACCACAGGTTTTGTGCATATTCAAACATCTCCTTGGTAGTAAAGCACACAGACCAGCACCAGTCAAACAGAGATGAAAGATTCCTGTGTTCCACACGTGTCTGAGCAGTTCCTTGAATTGCCCAAACAGGCATTCAGCTTTTTGGGATTAATATCACACAGAATCATAGAATCATACAATGGCTTGCGTTGGAAAGGACCTTACAGATCATCTGGTTCCATCCCCTGCCATGGGCAGGGACACCTTCCACTAGACCAGGTTGCTCAAAGCCCCATCCAACCTGGCCTTGAACACTTTCAGAGATGTGAATTTCCTCTTCATATCCAATCTAAATCTACCCTCCTTCAGCATAAACCCATCCCCCTTGTTCTATGCCCCTTTTAAAGGTCCCTTTGCAGCTCTCTGGCAGGGCCCCTTTAGGTACATGCCACATAAGTCTACTTTTCTCACAAAATTCTCTCAAGTAGGCCAAGTTTGAGTATATTCCCTTCCTCCCCTCCACCCAAACACATTAATTTGTGTTATGCAGAGATGAAGTTAACTTCATTATCTGTGAGTGTTTATAATCTCTGTGTCCCTTTGTAGTCTTTTTCTTTCCTGCCTATTACTCACAGTTCCTCCCTATACAGAACCACACACAAATTCATTAACAGACTGTTTACTCCCTCTTCAGGATCATTAAAAAGAGATGCTAAATGAGACCTGACCTAACACAGCTGCACTAAGCATCTCCTTGTAAACAGAGACTTTGCCATTTATCAAAAACTTTATAGTAATTTTCAGTCCACACAAAGTTGTTTATATTGAGGCAATTTCTAAAAGTTTTCAAATTCAGACTTGACCTATTATTTTACCCTGACAGAAATAAGTAAATAAAGGCCCTTAACTCAAACAAGAGTTCTTCAAGACATTAAACTGATGTCTGAGGAAGCTCTCTCCAAATAATTATGAAAGGCCGAATATATCTATGGAGTAATGAAACAAGACTGGAAGTGTGTGGTTCTTCTCAGTTGGAGAGATAGTGTGCAGGGCACCAGCCACAGTCAGCCCTGGGCTGCTGAAGGACGCACATCAATTGGGAAGAGTCCAGAAGAGACTCCCAATTTTCCAAAAACGCATCATATCTGAGGAAAAACTTGAAAGAATTCAGATGGATTAATTTAGAGAGGCAGATGCTGAGGAGATGTCACATCTCTCAGGAATGGTGTGGGTATAATTAAACTCGCCTTCGGACAAAAGGGTGGACTAGATGACCTTTAGAGATCCTTTCCATTCCTATTTCCTCTGATGCATTGATTGCGTAGGTCGTCTGCCCAGATTTCTCTTGCAGACATCAGCCATCACAGCTAGAAACCCTGCAGCCCTGAGCCTTGTATTCTGCACCGCAAATGCATCCACAGCTGCTCCAGGGTTGCATCTCCCCTCCGACCCCATGGCTGAGGCATTGGATGCTCAGTGTCCTGCCAAATCTTCATTTCAAGGGTAGGAAATTCAGCAAGGGCTGTAATAAAGGTAAACACTGGAACCTCTGCATCTCAGGACACCAAGGTCACAGGGAAAGCCTCCCGTGGTGCAGCAGAGAAGATCTCAGCTCTGGATGCTCCCCTGGGACACCCACAACATGGAAGGAAGACACCCAGAAACTCACTTTGGGAAGGTAGGTCTGTGTGGCCCAGAAAAGACAAGGGAAGCTGCTGGCAATGCTGCTGTCTGTCACATCACTCAGTCTGCCCTTCCTTGAAGCAGGATATCCCTCAAGTCGTGCTGCAGTTATCTTATTGGCATTTTCCACACCTCTAACCACCCTCTTGGCCTTTCTAATGAAGAGATACTCAGCACAATTTATTACAAGAGATCACTTGCGTCAAAGCACTTGTGTCTAGTCTTTATTTCTGATAGTTGGAGAAAAATATTTTCCCTCTATTTCCTTAACAAACAAGGACATGAATCACTTCCCATTTATCACTTAACTATCACACTTGGTCTCCACAAACCCTTCCTAGCCACTCCCAAAATGCTGGTGAGTGATCATGTAGCTTCCTACATTCATCCCCATGTCCAAAACAGCTGCTTTTTATGCTCTCCTTCATTTGTGAATTTGCACAGTCTATTTACAAATATAAATACTTTAACTGTAATAAGGCTGACATGTTTTCTTTCATGCCCATAGACTGCAGATTAAATCTGCTGCTTCATTAATTTGCACTCAGAGTGCCTGTCACTCCTTCCCTCTGACCAATGCTTCTGCTCTGGGCTGTCCTTCCTGCTGCACTCACCACATCCTCCTCTGCTTCCCAGGGGTTATTAATTTCTCCTTTTTCCCAGCCATAGCCTGCATACAGCTGGACAAAACTGCTCACACTTAGAAGCAATTGTCAGTTCAGGCATTTGGAAGGAGAGACATTTGTTTTTAATCAGGCACTTTGGGTAACTTTATGCATCTCTCGTTTGATCATCAAAAGGGAAAAGCTACCTGTGTTTTCTTTAAAAAAGCACTGTTTGACAGCTAGTTGTGTAATATAGCCCAGAGGGCAAATGAAACTCTTGGTGAAACACACAGAATCTTTTCTTTGATCACAGAGGTTCACGTAAACATTTTCCCTCCATTCCCTCTGCTCATTTATCTACAACACACGCTCTCAGCCCACACCCTTCAGCTCCTTGCAGCTCTCCTGCTGCCCTGGCTCTGTGCAGAACTTCACCACCTCCGTGTCCCCTGGCCAGGCAAGTCACCCCACATTTCAAAGGAAAAGCTGAGATTATTGCCAGTTTTCCATTCTCCCCAGCAGTTTGGTTCCTGCTGACCCAGACAACCCCGAGCCTCCCCCACTCTCTGCAGCTGGGAAGGCAGGCAGGCTCATAAGGCACCAGGGGAGTTGAATTCTCTGTAAAAATACATCCCTTACAACACCCTGCTGGCTGCTAATGACAGTACAGCTCCCTCCACCACCAAAAGACAGAGAGGAGTATATATGAAAAGCTGATTGTGTCAAGCCTCAAACAGAGCAATGTTTCTTGTTGTCTCCTTTCCCACCTGCAGCCTGGCATTACCGGCTCTGAGCTAGTGGAGCATCAGTAAAGGAGGTTACATCAGCAATTACCACCTGTGAGAAGCGACCCACATATAGGAAAACACTAGCATTGAATAATTACAGGCATAAGGCAATGGATGCAGGAGTACCCTGTGCCAATTTTGCAAGGAGAAAGCGAGGCAGATACTCCCCTTTGCTTGGAAAAAAAAAAAAAAAAAAAGAGGATAACAAAATAGGGAAAAAAAGTATTTTAGGGGATTTTTTCCTACCCAACAAGATGCAAAATAATGTCTATTCCTATTTAAAGCATTGTTCCCTGCTGGAGAAGGAGATTCCTGGATCTGCCACACCACAGTGCTGCCATCATGTTAAGATCCATGGAGAGCAGGATGAGTTCCCACAAATCCTGGGCTGGACACTGCCCAGACAGAATTCCCATGGCTGCAACAGCTGATGACCGACCCCTGCCAGAGCCTCACACAGTGCTTAGGAGCTACCCAGGGCTCACATTTCGTACCACAGGAAACACCAGGAAAGAAATCGCATTCGGTATTCAAAGGGAAGGCTAAGACCATGGTGGAGATTTTGGCAACTGCCCTTATCTCATATACATATATATATATATATATATATATATATATATATATACATACACTACATGTGTATATATATATACACATGCACATTATATATGTATACACATTATATATATACATATATGCGTGTGTATACACATTTATAAATAAACATGTATATATACATACACATACTTAATAAGTGAATTTTTCTGTAGTTCTGTAGATTTATGCTACAGAATGTTTGTGTATCTATGTAGAAACATGGATGTTTTATGCATAGATGTACAAACATTCTGTCCATCTATGTTTGTACATCTATGTACAACAGCTCGATGTGCCATCTGCACAAATTGGCTACAGCCTGGCTGTCCTCTACACCAGGTATTACTTTAATTAAATGCTAATACTCAGAAACGGCTGAGCAAGTGTCTGAACAACCAGGCAGCAAAAGTAAGCAATGAGGTAGAGAATGGATTATCCAGATCCCAACACACAGCAGACTATTTACTAGATTTTATTTTTCCGCAGTAAAAATACTGCACTTCATAAAATTACTTGAGTTACAGGAAATGAAACAGAGGAAAGAACCAGACCCAACCTTGAATATAACTGGGTAATATCTTAGATGAAATCAATTTGCACAGACTGTGAAAAATGAAGAATGGGATTATAATGGATTATTTTAGTACAAGCTTTTCATGTTTTGTGTAAATGTTTTTGGTATTTTTGTTCCTCAAGAGAGATGTTTAATGACAACTGCTGAAAATCTATAAAATGCAGTACTTAGGAGCACCATGGAGCTGCCTTGAAGTTGTGAGTGAAATCGCATGCTGAGGATAAATATATGTTCAGCAGCAGGAGAATTACCAACAGAAAGAAACAGTATAAAAGTATTTCTGTTCTAACACTTTAACACTTCAAGCCCCAAGTGAAATCTTATGTTATCAGGCACAAAATTCATGTCATACCCAACCCAAAGCAAAGTAACTTGTGGAGCAGAAAAAAATGCTGGCACATTATGAAAATGTTGATTGTCTAACACAGTATTACAGAGAAAAGTACTCAGCCCTGTGAATCCTGGAAAACATCACTACCACTCAGAAAAAGTAACTACCCCTTACATCTGTCCAGCATCTTTTTCTTCAGCCATCCAGGAGCATCACAGTTTTGCCTAGTGCACTGAAAAACACATCTACATCCAGAAATGTCAACAGGGGAGGAAACACCCACAAGATTTTACATTAAAAGGAGAATTGTCTCCTCCTTGCCAGAAGAAGTCTCTGAATCAGGAAGCTCAAAACACTGAGACCTTTCCAGGCTCATGATAACCTCAAACCCGACACCACCATTCTGGCCTCTCCAGAGAGTCCCTTTGGAGATAAAAACTGGCTGCAATACTGCATGTTCTCTTTCCCAAGGCAAGCTAAATGAAAATTATAACCAAAATCCAAGTGAACTGAAGGGGACAGAGCTGCAAAAAAAAAAACCAAAACAAACCAACAAAAAAACCCAAAAAAACACTAGATTGTTGTTCAACACATAAAATTGCAAAGAATGCAGCACTTGCTTTTTTTTTTATTTTTCTTTTTTTGTAACCTCAGCTTGAGTGCTCTTAATTTAAAATCTCATCAGCATTATCTTCTCTCTTTTAAAGAGAGGAAAATAGTGCCCAGTGATGACTTATGGTCACTGGAAGATATTTGCTTAGTTGTGGCTATCCTTGCCACTATATAAATCTCATAGAACAACTGGGTTATTCAGTCTACTGAGCTGTGACAGGTAATAACACAAATACTGCTTCGGGTCCTAATGACACTCTGCTGTGGATTCTAAGTGCTTGTCTTATTAGATGGCAAGAGTGGTTTCTTGAGTCTGGATTCTATATAAAAACTAACACATGAACAGAGCAAAGAAAAATGTTATTTATAATCCTAAATACCGTACCATTCCCCAAAGTGACAAGATCAATATTGCAACTTGGCACTTGCTACTGTGACAGATGGTGCTATTAAAATACTGAGCATATCTTTTCTGCAGGAAAAAATATAATAAGCCAGGAGATTATATATTGTCCTTATCCAATTTGCATTTTAGGTTACTAAAAAGTGGTTAAAAAAAAAAAGTAGAAAACACTTACATGTACCTCTTTCAAATATAACAAAAGAGTAAAAACGACTATTATATCCTTTTTGAAAGAGAGAAGTGAGGGATGCTTGCAGTAGTGTAAAGACTAACAGAAAAGGGTTTTCATTATGCTCCCGACTGTATTCTGCATTAATTTCACCAGGGCATTTTCATTTTTAACACAAGTACAAGAACAGATAAGGCTGGGGAGATTGCTGATGTCTTTGTGAACAGCTCCATTGGGTCTGCTGGGAGCCTTTTGTCAAAGACACCTGAGAAAAAGCACGGGTAAGTGTCAGTTGTTTCCCAGTTCTCCAGATATTTCAAATGAAGATTAGTTTAGGTACTTACAAAGGGTCAGCACTTGCAGAGCTCATTGTGCTGCTGAAGAACCTCCCAGCTGAAATCCTCTAAGGCTGAAAGCCATCTGCAACAATTTTTGCAATCAAGATTACTCATTGATAGAAAGTTCTCCATTTTTATTTCTACCTATTAAGATTTCCAATTTGTTTTAATTACCTCCCCTCATCCCCACCTCTAGTGTTTAATTCTCTGTTGTGAATTTCTCAGAGTTTCAACAACTGACTTTGCTCTAGTTATTTATTTATCTGCTGATTTGGATACTCATGTTTAGGCAAAGAGGAGGCATTGAATGTTGAATAAGGATGTTTTTTTTTTTAATTAACTACAGCTCTGCAGAAGACTTTCTGTGTAGACCTAGACCCGATCTTTCCTATTCTGTGTTCTTTTAAATTGGTAACTTTGCTCAAGTAAGTTCTGTTCATTATCTTCTTTTCATTACATTCTTTTCATTCTCAAGGAACTCTGGCCATTCTAGGTGATTCAGAAATACCTTTTCCTTTTTTATTAATGAGAAGTGGCCAGATAAAGAATTTCCAGAGTGAAGAAAAAACCCCAAACCTCTCTACTGCAAACTTTATCTTTTGCCAGGTGCCTGTGTGTGTTGAGTAGGTGAGAATCTTGACCAACTGGACAATTTCATTTACTATCCATAGGGTACAGGGAAACTTCTCTAAATTTCTCTCCACACTGAGCCCACTCACTCAAATGCTGGATTCTTCATAAAAAATGTTTCTGTGGGCTTCCTTGCTCCTTCAGTAGTGCTGGAGAGTTTTGGGTAGTGACACAAATGTTTAAGGATGGTTGCTGATGGTTGTTTTCCTGCTTCCTCCACAGGATGAACTAGATAGAGAAGATGTTTTTTAAGGCTTGAAAACTGGAGACAATATCTGCTATTGGTGGAGGTAAGGAATTTTAATCTCTGGACTAGAAAGGAGAAGAGTCTAGTCGTAATGAATATAGAATTTTTTATGAGAGTGTAATCTAAAGGATGCTTCTGATGAAGCAGAATCTTAATAAATTATAAAATCTCCTAATAATGAAATATAAAGTTCAGTTTAAAGCATAGAGTCACAAAAGAGTGCAACAGAAAAGTTCAGCATGCTAAATGTATCATATCAGGATCAGAATCTCTGTTCAAAAACTGGGGTAGAAAGAAAGACTGGTGAACTTCCCTAGGGATACAGAGAGGTGCTGGTCAAAAAGAACTAATTCCATTTAATGTAAAGCACAGTGAATCTGACTGTTTTAATTTGTCCTTTAAGTGATGCTTAATCCAGACTGCAAGCATATTCTGGAATTGAAGAGCACAAAGCTGTATTCCAGTTGCTCCAATGGAAGGATAAACTGACAACAGTTATGTTTTACAAAGGTGCAAACCTCAATCCATAAAATTATAACAAAACCAAACAAAACAAAACCCCAAACCAACCAACCAACCAAAAGCCACTCACAATTTCATTGTCTCCATGTGTTAAGGCCCTGATGAAGTGGAAGAATTGTGGTTAACTCTTACTTTAAATGCACCAGGGAGTTTTCTTGAGCCAATTAAGAAGACTTGACTTACCCACCAGACAAAAAAAAAAAAAAAAAAAAAAAAAAAAAAAAAAAAAAAAAAAAAAATTAAAATTATGCACGCCTTTGTTAATGAAAATAAATAATATCTGAGCAATGGGTAGAGGATATTTGCTAAGTGAGGAAAGGAAGCCAAAAGGTGCTTTGGAAGAATCATGTCAGATGATTAATCCTACAAAGAGCAGAACTATGTATTTATGGGGACCAGGTAACTGTGTTTTAGTTGTTGGCAGGCAGGGCTAAGAAGGAATAGTCCAACAAGAACAAATACAAATAACTGAGAGAAAAATTAACCCCAGTGATGCCAATACAATGTAGTCCATCCTAAAGGCTAAATTTTGGAAAATAGAAATATCAATTTCAAAGCAGAAACTGGTCTGTATCTATAAATTTCCATTTCTGCTGAACTGAAAAGAAAAAAAAATAGAAAGAGACAAGACTTTTGATGCCAAGAATAGAATGTAGAATGAGAATAAATAAAATCAGGGAAGGAAGAATGAGAGAATTACATAATTCCAGCATCACACAATCACTGTCTCTGTAATTAGTGCTGACTGAGTCAACAAGTTTAAGCAGCCACATTTTGAACAGCTTGAAGTTAAATTCTACTAGAAGCAGCAGAAATATTTGTCCTGGTGTAACCCTCTCTTGTATCTAGGTAAACAGAGGACAACCAAACAGCCCCAGAGCAGATAGGTGGGAATTTGAGAGGCCTTCACTCATTGCCCAGGAGAAGGAAAGCCCTGCAGTCCCCGCAGTAATTCCCTTCCGCTTTGAGTGCTTTCAGACTTCAGGGGATGGGTCATTTCTTCATATGCTCAACATCCGCTTCTGTTTACAGGCTTGACAATCCTCCAGAATCTACAGCAAGGTGATCATTACCTACTGTCCTGCTGATTTAAGATACTTTTTGATATTCTCTTGAATTTTCCTTTTAGGGAGTTTCTAAATAACCTAGAAAGTCACAGTAAATTATGAGCAATCCTTTTTTCTTTTTTTTTTTTTTTTTTTTTTTTTTCCTCTCAGGGCACCGTTGGGGAAAACAAGTTACAAAATCATCTAAAAAGGCATCGTTTTTAAGAACCCAGGACAGTCCAGAAAACTACCAGAGAGTTTTCCCCAAATATTATTGACCAGCAGGATGCATGAGGTCAGGCCAGAAAAACCTTCAGGCAAAGAGAGGTAAGTACTAAAGTCACTTCTTCATGTGCACTTCTACTTTCTGGGTCTACTGCAAACCTCCTACTGAAAATGGGCTGGTACAGAGGTGAAGATGAATTAACCATGACTATGAAGGTGAGAAATAATCCCAGTTCCCCAGCAGCAGGATGCCCACAGGAAAGTTTGTTAGCAGCAATTCTGTGGTGTAAAAGTGGCAATCAAAGAGAATGAGAAGGTAAATGATTCAGTCCAAGTGCAGAGAAACTAAATGAATTTCTTTTCATTTCTCTGCCACTTCAGAAGGCGAATGGGAAATATCCATCCCAAGGTGACACTTTACAGGTAATGAAGCCAAAGTACTCACAAAGGCAGATGTATCAAGAAAAGAGGTGAAAGAACAGTTCAATAAATTAAAATGCAATATATCACTCAGGCTGGTTGGTATCACTCCAAGAGGGTAGAAGAAATGAAGGTGAGTGACAACATAAACGTATATTTTAGTATTAAACCATTTGAATCACAGCTCCAAAGGGGGAGGAGGTGCCTAAAGCAATGTCTGTTTATTAAAAAGGATGCCAGAGAGTGAGATAGGGACAAGAGCTTTGCATTACCTTGTCTTGCCTCAGTAACAGGGATGGGCAGAGGAGACACTGAATGAGAAAAGAAAGCGTGGGTAAAAGCACTTCAGTGCTTACTATAAACACTGGGCAGACATGGGCAAAGCCACAAACCACTGTAGCATTTTCCAGAGCAATTGAGCCAAATAAGATGAGAAGGGGAAGCTGAGGTCAAGCCACTAAACATGTTACTCCTTCTCCAGAGAGAGACAACAAAAAAAGCTGAAGAATAACAGTGGATTCCCAAAAAGTCGTTCCAGACTCCTCAGGGTGGTATTTGAGTAATAACCCAGGGATGCAGGGCAATGGGCTTCTGTCACACTTTAGGAAAGACAGCATAATATTACCTGTGCAGTGATTTTGGCACCCTGCAGGGTGATGGCAAAGAGTCCTAAAGCCAGAGAGAGGCTCCAGCTTCATCTGGCCAAAGGAATATACCCACACCTGAGCTCTCCTCAAGATCTGTGGCTTCCTAGTCAAGAGCTATCCATCAACATACCCCACAGAAAGCCTGAGGAAACCGAGGTCAGAAATTATACTCTTCATGTGCCATTTTTTCCTCCTATGGCTATAAAGAGAGCCTGGAGTGACCAGGTCAAATACATATACCAGGTATGAATTTTTCTGGCATTTGTACTGCAGAGAAACGTATCCTGTAGAGCCTTACTTCATGCCTTTAAGGCACTATTCTTGCTTTTCCCCACTGAAAATGTGTCTCAAACCTGCAGGGAACATGCCAAAACCACAGACCAGACCCCCAGCCAAACAGTCCTGCCTGCAGCACATCAGCTGCTCAGCAGCATCCAGGGATGGCAGGGGAGGATTAGAGACCAGTGGTTTCAAAAGTACCACATACCCAAAATGCAAATTGAATCTTCTCAAGCTCCTCAGTGCAAAATCATCTGCTAATTGCAGACGTTTACCCTCCTCACCTCCTTAGAGAAAAGCATCGAGTGGGTTTTGCAGGGAAGGAGGATGAAAACACCAGACTGCTGGAGTGTTTTCCTAGAGAGTTATTATCTGTTCAGCCAAGGATGAAACTCCAGGGAGGACACCAAAACCTTCTAACCTACTTTTTTCTCCAGTCAAACGTTAAAATGCAGCAGCTGTTTCCCCACAGAAGTGAACATGGCTGGATTTTCATTCCACATTGAATCCTGCCAAGGCCATAATCTCCCATGGAAGAGGAAGAGTATGAATTCCCTTAGGTAGGTCAGTGTACCTCAGGAGTTGCCAAGTTTCCAGGCAAGCTGAGTAACAAGTTCTGTGCATGTTATTTATTTGAAGAGGAAAACATAAACTTTAAAAACCTGTCAAAAATATTTTACCTATTTATCCCTGCTTTCATCAGAAAGATTACTTTTTTTCTGACCTGTTTCTTTAAGGTGACCACAAATCTGATCAAAGGAATAGATTGCAATGACCTCACTGTGTCTGATGATGTTATTTCACATGGGTTTGGGGCAGGCAGGGGAACCACACTGGCCCAGTGAAAGGTATAGCCACCAGATCACCCTGCAGGCCACAAGACACATTCTGCATTTTAAAAGCCCAGAGTGGATGGTAAAATTACAGAATTCATTTCAGATCTTGCTGGAGTTCCAGGTGTGTCAATTTATCAGCCTCTTCCCTCTCAATTCTCATTCTCTCTGTTTAGGATTCTGACTAAAAGATAGTAAGACTTTTATTTTTTAGAGGCAACTTCTTTATATAGTTTCTCCTCTAAATTTCTCAGCAAAAAAATCTTTGCACTCTCTGGCTGCCAGATCTGTCAGGTCAGGTAAACAGCTTGAAGGGGTCAGGCCAGAAATCCCAGATTAATTTAAATGGCAATCCAAGACCCATGTAACTTTAGGGGTGAAGTTCACCACTTACTGTGGTGCCATTAGCAAATCTGGTCCATTATTTCAGGAACCCAACCCCAGAACTGGGGAACCACAGAGAGGAAACCCTCAGCTGTGACTCCAGGATGTGCAGCCTACATAAGAACCTCTCAGCTCTTTAGGTCCTCCCCCTCCAGTCCCCAAAACATCCTGTGCTGGGTACATCCTAGAAGCTCCAGGAACCTGACAGATTTCCACAAGATCCCACTACAATTCCTTGTGAGCCTGGAGGCCCCAGCATAAGCTGCTAACTTGATGGGGAGAAAGAGCTACCCCAGGTCCCTGCAGTGTCAGAGAGAATCACCTGGGGTTGACCTGCCCATTCCCTTTGTAGGTGTGCTACTTACAGTATCTAATTGCATATAATTTAATTATATCACCCCAGCAGGCTGGACTTGGGAGGTTTAGGTGATAATTTCTCCTATTCAAGGCAGCTAAGAATACTTGTTTTGCTAATGCAGCAGCTGTTGGGCTATTTGCTTTGCTGCTGGGGAATTCTCTGCTAGTCTCCCACACAAATACGATTAGACCCATTTGTAATTCTCAGGTCTCAAGAATTTATGTGTAGGCACCAAAAACCTGGGGGATACATTTTAGAGACTTCCCGACAATTTTAAACTGCCATGAAGCCTGACTCACAGAAATCTATTTACAAAATCTCCCCTTAATCTAATGCATTAGCACACAAATATATGCAGAAACCCAAGAATATGCAAAAATACTAGAATTGTTTGATGATTGGAGTCAAACTCGATTTTGCCTGTGCCACACAGAGTTTAGTCATACCAAGCACTTTATAAGGTGAGGTATGTAGACAAACCTCTACAGTTATGATATGGTTACATTTTGTCTTGTATGATTTTTTTATACTGTGTGCACAGTTTCTCAGTGTACTTTTTCCAACATTGGAAAGATTTCAGTACTTTTACACTTGACATTCTCTATCATCTCGCTTTCAAAGATCCCAATGCAACCTAAACCAACAAGTATGTCTCATAGAACCACCACAAACTCCATGTCATTATTTCCATTTCGGCCACTGGGGATGCTAATGAGAGATCTGTCTATAATGAATTAGCAGCAGAACCTGGAATAGAAATTTGGAGCTCTAGCTCTGATCTCTGATCTAATCATTAAAAATTTTGGCTCCTCCATGGATTCAATAACCTTTGCAGAAAGAAAGAAAAATGAGAAAGAAAAAAAAAGCCTACTACATAAGGAATCATATTTTCTCATTAGTTCTCTGCTGGTCATTCAGAGAAAACAGACTCCAGTGGACAGGGTGGTGAGCTTAGGAGATCCAGGCTCATTCTTGATCTTGCACCTTTATTCCAAGCAAGCCACAGTCTCTGCAGCAGTTTTCTTCCTGAGGAATAAAGGCACTGCCTTATTGAGACAGCTGGAATTAACCCATTGCTTTAGCTGGTGCATTGCTGCAGAGTATTAAGTAGTATTGAAAGTCTGCATGCTAGGATGAAGTTAAAATTAGCCTTGGCTTCAGTTGAAGTTATCTCGATTTATGAGCCACTACTTCTTGAAGCTTTCCCTCTGCAGAGCTTTACCTCAGAGCTCTGCAGCTCTGCACTTATGCTTAAGTTAAATGATTGTATCCCAACAGCTCTTTTGAGCAGGATAATTGGCAATTACTTATTTTTGACATATGCAGGAAATCTAGTAAAGCATAATTCAAATTCTGTTAGCAGTGATGAACTCCTTTTGCAGAACAGTGCATTACAGTGCTCATCCCCACTGCCAATATCCCTGGCAGTTTTAATTCAAATCTCAGAAGTATTATGTGCAGCACATTGTTTCTTATCTGCAAGGTCCACGCTAGAGAAATTCTTTTGTTGTGTAACCTTGAATCCTTTTCCTAAACTTTTTGAAACTCCTGCAACCCTTGACTGGTTGAAAAGAAAAGAGAACTGATTTGATCTTGCTCCTCTTTATTTCCATGGCTGAAGCTTTCTGCATGAAGTATATTAATTATCTCTTGCTCTTGTTAAAAACAAATATATCTAGGCATGTAAATTGCCAAACAGCAGCTCATCTTACTAAGACATTTTTAATGAGAGTATGAACAAAACTGCCCACAGATATGCCTGGTGGAACTCTAGCTAGAAACCAGAGTAATAGGCTCATTACAGAAAGATTGCACATTAGATATGCTGCTCCCTCAGTGTGAGTGCAGATTATCTGAGTGCATTTAGAAAAAAATAATCTTACCACCAGTAAATTACACCTTAGGCCATAGGATACAAAGTGTGTGTAGCACATCATTGTGTTTTTGCTGCATCCAGAACATGATGAATTATCTCAAATATCAAATCATGCAGTGACTGATTAAAAAACTCATTAGTGGGTGTTTTACTTTCGCGAAACTGAAGTTTTAAAGCTTTAACTGAAGTTAAAGACTGTGCAACAGAGGGAACCCTGGATAAAATTTTACAATTTGGGCCTGTTTCCAGGTAGTAGGAGCATTCTTAGCTTTGTTTCTTTCTGAAGAAATTAAAAATAATTAGGAAAGAAAATATTGTAAGTTACATTGGAAAGGTTTAAAGTTTTCTACTTGTTCAAGTCCCTGCCTTAAAAACCTCTATCCATATTCAAATAACATTTCTAGGGAGAAGCTGGGATATAGACTCAAAAAAAATTTCCACCCAACTCCAGCTGAAGACAAATAAGTAAGACTAAGTAGGGAAGACTTTGTCCTCAATGCCATGTAGAGAAAATGCCACACTTAAGAAATATCAAGGCAACTTTTAGAAGTACATGCAGCACAAGATAATATATAGTTTTTTCAAAAATAGAGCACCACATTTCTAACATTAATGTTTATTGAGAATTTCTTTACAATTTAATTATGTGGTGTGTGAAGTTATTGATCTGGTAGTTTAAACACTTTTAAAAAATTCACTCCATTATAAGATACTGAATTTTGTAATGATATCATTCTTAGAGCTTACCACTATCAGTGCAATTAAAGAGAAGCCATTTCTAATTAGATTTTCTTAATGTGATACTGTGCGTTATGGATTGATTTTCTCTTTCCCTCTGCTATTTCTAAATGAGTTAGGTGAAGTTTCGGGTTTTTTGCAAGTGGAGGTTAATTTTCACTGGCAAAGAAGCAGAGAAATTGTACAAAAGGTTTATGAAAACCTCCTTAGGCGACTTTGTCAGATTACCTCGGTGTTATGTTTCAGAATCATTACCATTCAAGCCTCAAGCACCAGCTCTAATAGATGCTGAAAGATTTGCAATATTACCCAAACTTGTGAAGAGGCTCAAACTTTTTTTCTGTAATGAACAGACTTCACTACAGCAAAGTGCTGCCACTCAGCAGCTGGGCTGCTGCAGTGAGGTGATTCACAAAAATAAATTGGCAGCTGCTGCTGAAGTGATTTGTAGCAGGGATTTTAGTGCAGGTAAGCACAGATAAATGAAGGACCTTTCACTGAGGGACCTTTGTGAGGTTATGTTGGGAGGACAGCCACTGTGGGCACCCTGTCTCCACAAGCTTGGTACTCCTCTTGGTTATCCTCAACCCAATCTGGGGACAGAGAAACATCACGAGGGGTGAGGACTCCACCTGGACATAATTTTCAAATTTCAAACTAGTTCTTTAAGTTGCACGTGCTCAGCAAGTGCCAGCTGCTCAGCCCCCACTGGCTTTGGGAATGAAAAGTTCTAAGTGCTGTGTATGGTTTGAGATGAGGCAGGCAAGAAGCACGCGAGCTCTTATGGCCAAAGCATGGGGATAATGTCAGTTCATACAGCAAACTGGTGTGAGTAGCACAATTCCAGCAGCAACTGGACTGAGCCATCTTCCCTAATGCCATTTACACAAATGCCCCATCGATGCAAAGATTAAAACTGAGGCAAAATATGAAGAGCTTTCTTTCCATTCAGATAAGCGCTCTTGAACACAGCACACAGACATCAAGAAGAGTTAAGCAAAGACTCAAAGTCTTTTCTGCCGTGATCTGAGACAAAAGTCAGTTTACCAAACACAGCAGCTTGGGCACAGGCCATCCCTTACACAACTGATAAATGCTTTCCTTTGCCTTGTAAATCCTATGTATCTCTAAATCAATGACACTATGACTTCCTTTACTTAGCTTGCTGAGATCAAATTAGTTCCATAAAACCACCTATATCCTATTTTTTCAGAAAAGTGTGGTGAAGGGCTTTGCAGACAATTTTGTTACCAATTTTCCTCTCAGCAAGGAAACATCTTTCCTGCTGTCACCATGCACGTGTGTGACACGTGGTAGGAACCAGGAACCAAAGAAGAGCTGCTGCATCCTGGAGAGGCATCATCCATTTCCAGTCTAAAACAAAGGGAAAGTCTGGAAGTTCAGACTGCTGCTGGATTTTTTTCCTGCATTATTTAAACCATTTGATCATTTAAAAATACTCCTTTTGGATACCATGAGCTCAGAGCCATGCAGAGAAGCATGTTTTATGGCAGACTTCAATGAAACCATGGGGATTATTATTGAACACATGATAAAGCAGAAACAATCCCATATCTAAAAAGCAGAAGGAAAAAAAAACAGAAAGTCAAAAGAAGGGGAAAATCACATTGGCATCACTGATTGATCCACTCCATTTAGCCAAGTCAATGTGCTGGAGCCCTCTGCCCTGCTCTGCCCACAAGTTCAAAGAGAGTGGAAGAGAAGTATTGATAAAATTGCAGCAGAAGCTGGAGTACAAACACATCCTGGTGGCATCCTGGCATGCAGGGAAATGTGGAAGGGTTAAAAACATAAAGGCAGCAGCTCTGGGCTAGAGGAGTTGCTAGGAGATGGTGTCCTGCCTTGACATCATTCATCAGCCGGTGACAAACCGTTCCAATAGCACAATAATCTTATGAATCACAGGTCTGTGTGCCTCCACTTAGTGTGCAGAAAACAGTTCTCACTCAAGGGTGAAGCATCCTTCAGGCCTTTTATGTGTTTTCTTGGATTAATTCTCATTTTTAACATAAGTAAGTTACTGTGGTTTTGCACAGGTGTCAGTGAATTCTACAAAACCCAGCAAAGGTATAGAGGTCATCCTTACTCATACAATAAGAGCAGTGTTGGTGCAGCACTCTTGGCAGTCTGGAGGACACTGCTCTGAGCAGGAATGAGGTTTGGATCAAACCTACTGGCAGAATTTCTAGTCTAAAGATCCTGAAGTCAAACAAGAACAAAAGGATTCCAGGCAATGCAAGCCAGAAGCAATGAAAAATGAATTAACATTTGGATCTATGTTATTATTAATAGCAGTGCCTGCACTGTGTAAAGCAAGCCACGCTTTGAGAGAGCTGGCAGAGTGAACAAGGTTATGGCTGGGCAGAAGATGGGAGGATGTGCTACACCATTGGGTCAGTCCTGTTAATTTTGTAATTCTCACTGCCATCTTAAAATAAAGTCAAACTGAATGGCTGCAGGTTGTACTGCTCCTACTGATGCTGTCAGGAAAAATGACTCCTATGAAGAAACACCGATAGAGGAGCTTAAAGAAACAAAATCACAATATTTGTGACCATTTATGCTAAGAGAGGAAACATGGCCTTGTCTTAAAGAAATACATGACAAATCTGGGTGTTTCCTCTCAGTCCTGTTTTGCCACATTTGACAAATCACTCCTCCTGTGGCTTTGTCATTTGTCCCTAAGGCAAGGATATTGATGTTTCCTCTCACATTTTTTCATCTTTTTAGATTACAAATCCTGCAAGGACAGAACATTTATTTATCTTTATCATTAATGTAGTATGCCAGTGCTTTAAAAGCATTAATGGATTATACCTTCACTGCACCTCTCATGCTAAACACTAATAATAGTAATCTCCTTTTGGGAGATGGAGTGCTGAAACACAGCCCAAGCTGACTGATGTACCCAAGGTCACACGAGAAGACTCCAGCTGAGCCAAGGCTTTGGCCCCCGGTTTTTTGCCCTACACTTTTATCAACAAAACCAGATAAAACAGGTGTGGAAGAGCCTGGGAGAGGTTTTTTTTTGTTTGCTTGTTTTCTGACTGCTCTTCCAAAAAACTAACTAAACCCTTCCCTAGGCCATTCCTAGGAAATTCCACAGGAAAGATGTTCCTCCAAGATGTCCTATTACACCTCAAGTAGTGGGGATCACACACTACTGAAAATTGGTTCTATTCCCACTTTGCTTAACATTGCCATTATATCCTGATGTCTGATGAGTCACCCATTACTGAAGCTGTAATTTCTTGCCATAATCACACCAAATACATGATTTGTCACACTTCTTTCCAGCACTTTTAACTGAAGCCTCCTTACGGTGCCATTTTTTCTTCACGTATTGCACAAGGATTTAAAGTAACTTCTACAGAAACTCATTCATTTTCTACTGGTGTAACCTGTCCTGTCATCCTTTCAGCTGCACCTCCAAGAGATGTTGAGTCTGGCTCTCCTCCAGGCTGGATAAAGCTCCTCAGCCTCTCTTGATACAGCCCCTTACCCAGCCCTTGACCATCTTGGTGGCCACTTGTAAAACTACTGCAGTTTCTTGATGTCTTTCTTTATCTAGGGATCCCCAAACTGGACACAGCGCTTCAGATGAAGTCGCAGAAGTGGTGGACAATGGGGAAAGATTAGGTATGAAGAGCAGAGAAATTGTTCAAGAAAGTAAAGGCAATGTTGCCTATTTTATCTATTTGTGGCCCACAGCAGCTGGGAATTTATTTTGTGAGAGACATGACCAGATTTGCTCTTGAATCCAGAAGAGAAAACCATATTTGATTCTGCCAAGAAGAGAATATCAAGCTCAAGAGCTATTCCTCCCATGAAGCGTTATAATTCCAATTATAAAGATGAATTTTAGTTTTCTTCAAAATATATAAATGCACTCCCTGCCCTCTGTACACCAAAAAAAGAACTCAGAGTGCCACAGATTTTTTCTAAATCATGTCTTTAAATAGTATTAGGCCACTACAATATCAGTCTAGTTTTGCTGATGAATGCTTAATGGTTTTGGCTCATGATTACGCCTCCAATGCCAGAATAAGTCAATAGGATTAGGCCCATTATGTCTCTCACATCTCTGTTCTGCACAGTTCAACTTCAATAAAATATATTTAAAGGGTATTTACCTGTCTCTGAGGGGTGGTGTAAGGATAAATTCAGCAGTATTCCCATAGCAGACTGAAAATATATCTGAAATTTTCAAAGCCACCTAGCGGATTTTGATGTACCATTCCCATTAATGTCAGTGGGAAGAGTATATCTCAGAAATCTCAGCTGTAAAGCTCTGCAATACATGAAGAATAATGGCAAACACAAAATTTAAGTAGGGAGCATAAGAAGTTATACCTAAATCAGTGTTCCACATAGACGTTTTATTTCTAATTTTTATGTCCTCATACGGGCTAAAGGAAATGAAATCAGTAAAATGTGAGTCATCTTTTCTAATTGCCCCGTTAAAATAAAAACTAATCAAATTATTTTTGGAGATCAAATGTAATGATTGCCTCATTAATATTCTCTCTTTTCCTTAGGATGACCACACTTACTTCATGTTTTTATTAAATTAGGGGATTCTAGAACCAATTGCACAAATTGACCTAATCTCCTTAGCAATGATTCTATACACTATATTTGAGAGATTCTGCAATTTGCAACTTGACAGGAAAGAACTTCTGAAGACATTAGATTTGCTCTTTTTTGAGAACTCTGGCTGCTGTTGTAAAATGACTTGGGGAGTGGAAACTCTTACTTTCAGTAAAATAATTTCCGGGCAAGGAGAGCAAAAAAGAAAGAAGCTGTAAACGGGAAGGAAAAAACCAGCAAACCAAACACAAAAAAAAAACCAAACAAAAAATCCATGTTGGTTTCAATGTGGATATATGTATAGCACACAAAAAGACAGTGAGTAGGCTCTGCTGATGGATTCCAGGAGTCAAGTACACAGTTCCCTTACTTCTTGGAATGACAAAATTTCCAGGAATTTACTTTCCAACTCCGGGAAACTGCAACATTTGAGCCTGCAGCTCTTGTCATGTAACTCTTTCTCCAGGAAAAAACCTGTGGGGTAACATCAGATTGCAAGTGACGTGAAAGGAAAATTCTCATTTAAGAGTATTTCATTCTAAATATTCTCTAGAGTGAAAAGACCACTTGAGTCACAAGGTAATGGAGAAACAAGTTTCTAAGGTAGACTTTAAGGAGTAATCCTTAATATATTCTACAGCACTTGGAAATATTTTGTAGACTCACAAACATAAAGATAAGGTAATTTGGAAAGTTTACGAAGATTTGGATTCCCTCCAAAGTTGCTCATCCCTCCACACACTTAATTCCAGGTATTTTAGTAATTACACTCTGATGACTTTTAACCAATAGTTCCCCAGGAACCTCAGAAAAGTGCTGAAATGGTAACACAAAAATGAAACTATCTTAAAAAAAAAAAAAAAAGAAAGAAAAAAGCAAACAACATTTTACAACATTTTCAGAAGTAGAAATATCTCTTGCAGGTTTTTTTAGTAAATACAACTCCTCTGAATGAATCTGCTTAAATCAACTGAACTATCAAAAGCAATAAAAATCTGTAACAAAAGAAAAGATAATGCAGTGGTTAAGGAGAACGTTTTTAGCCCATCTCTGAGAAACCATTAGCAAATTAAAAAAATTAATGGAAGATTATTTTCAAGTAATAACCATTAATCTTAACTCACTAAATTTTAACATACTCCCTGTTTTTAAACTACTTGAAAGCTTAATTCAGATGTGAGTGTAACCAGGGTTCCGTAAGAATGGGGTAATATTATTATTGGGAGCCCTTTGGTTTACATCAGAATAGGAGATATGTGAATCCACACAAGAGGAATGGGAAAACTTTAGCAAAAGATTAACAAATGAACCCGAATGGTTCCAAAATAAAAATTCTGGTGGTCTGAAGGAACATGGGAAAATGTGCACTGCAAATCATCTTTGGCTCTTAGCTGTATTTCAGACTGCTACATTTTTCGAAAACTAAGGAAAAGCAGATCTTAGTTAATTAAGATGAGCTGATTTAAATACAGATGCTAAAAATGTTCATTAACAGTAATTACTTTTTATTTACAAAACTTAAGACCAGACTCAGCTGAGGCTGAAGAACTCACAAGACTGCTCATTCAGCACTGAGAGTAAATTAATGGTAGTGTGAAACTGGTTTAGTGAATTATGTTCTAGGTTTTTTTCCCTTTAGTCCCTTTTCTGAAACATTATACATTGATCATTGCCAAAAGCAAGATACAAACCCAATAGATGAACACCTTCTTGACAAGAACCATCAAACCAGGCACTAAGTGGGACTCAGGCTGGACTTGGAACATGGATTTGGCTCAAGCTGAACACAAAATTGGAAATGATGACTATTTTCCCCTGTGATTGAATTGCTAGGTATGAAATGGGTCACCCATCTTCTCCAGTCCTCCTCAACAATAACGTAAAGGTAGCCTGGAGTTCTGGCACCAAAAACAGTGAGGAAATGTTATATATGACAGGGGAAGAGTATGACCTAAGGATCCAAATGACTGTGAAAATGTCCAAGACACCAGGCTAGAGTAATAATTATAATTTCCACATAAAAGGTAATCTCACTGATTTAGAAGATGGCTCCTGCTCCTGCCTCTGTGGTTAATTCGGGTACTTTCTGTCTGGAACTCGCCTTCTAGGATTACTCTTTTATTGCTGTCTTGGCCGAAATACCTATTTCCAGTGAAAAATCTCCTCAGTGTACCTGAGGGACAAGGATCTGCTACAGCAGGCACATTTTGATAATAGGAACTCTCAGTAACATGAATGATGCTGTGGTCCCAAAGTGTTTAAATCCACAAAAGGCCACTTGACATACCCGGGGCAGAGTCAGCACTGACGAGCCTGTAGGCAACTGCAGTAGGTTTTAAGTCATTCAACAGCTCCTTTGAGGGGACTGATACACCCAATCGAGCTGTGCAAACCAGGAGTTTGAGAGCCATCCTACATCAAGACGTCCAGCAGAGAGGGGATACAAATCTTATTAAAATTCTGAGAGACTGATGAAGTCTATTCAGAAGACTCTGCTCATGGAAAAAGACCCTGATTAATGCCAACACGGTGTCCATTGTTTCCAAGGGTATAAGTAAACAATCCAAAGGGATTAGCCCTGTCTCACAGTCATATTGCTGGCATCCCTGAAGAGTTCCTACAGTGCAAATGGTCCCAGAGCATGAGTGAATACCATTAACTCAATTAGTAATTGATGACAGGCACTTAAAACTACAGACTGTGTTAAAGCTGCTCATTAATTATTATCATAGCAATGCCTGGGTGGGGAAAGGTGTCAGGGAGCTGCTAACTCAAAGGATCCGGTACGAGGAAACTGGAGCCAGCTATTCTCCCACCTCCACATCACATAGAACCCTCTTTCTTTGCACAATCCTCCCTAAATCACCTTGGCTCATTTATATTCTGAACAACAAGTCTATTGGGTGAAAAAAAAAAAATGGAGGTCCCTCTATCCTGTTTCCCCTTTCTTTCCCTTTCCCTTCTTCTTATCTTTCCCTTTCCCTTTCCCTTTCCCTTTCCCTTTCCCTTTCCCTTTCCCTTTCCCTTTCCCTTTCCCTTTCCCTTTCCCTTTCCCCTTTCCTTTCTTCTCTCCTCTTCACTTTTCTTTTTGTGGAGTTAGGTCATCAGGCTACAATTTGGCTAGATGCACAGAAGCACTCAAAACTTTTACTAATTATTTTGTTTGGATGGTAACTATAAATTCTATTTTTTCACATTTAAGAATTTAAGAAGCCCCAAGATGGACTCTGTGCCTAATATATAATAAATTATATATTTATTTATAGATATTTAGGTTTTTAGTGCTCTAAGGAATTGGCCAAGCCTGCCAGTTCTGCAGCAACATACACAGCAATAGTTCAGTGGCAGCGTGCTCTTGATGAGCTTAGTGATAGTTCCACAGTATCAATTATCTTTAGATTTGTGAAGCAAAGCAGAGTAAAGATGATGAAGCAGAGCGTACCAGCTCTTAATGCAGAACTACAGAATGTATATTTTAGCATTTATTTTATTGCCAGCATTTTCTATATAATGTGTTAGTGCACAAAATAGCCTATCAAATGCATTAGCAAACAAAAGCTATATAAAGACTCCTATAATCAAAAGGCAGCTTATGAATAATTCACATTTCCATGCATTAGGAGTCATCCAGATAAAACACGTAAAGTGCACTTAGCTTGTCCCAATGAAAACCTATAAATTATATGAATAACTGTACATATATAATGTATATAATATCAACATAATATTTCAGTTACCTTAAAGGATAAAGTTGCTTTCTTGGATGACTTTGAAGACAATTTGCAAGCTTGCTCAATTTATGCTGACAGTAATTGCTGTACAGCTGCCTGATTTAGACAGAGGGGAAAAATGGATGCACTGTAATGGATGTAACTGTAAGTTACAACAACAGAAGAAAAGCTGCTGGGTTACCTTTTGTGGTATCATTTGTACTCATTGACAGAACTACTGCCAGCTGTTCAATTATCTGTCCAGAATGCTCCAGAATATACAGTGCTTTACTGGTAGCTTAGGCAGAAAAAAACCCCTACTTTTGACTCACGTAGTACTTAGCAGTAGGTAAAGTAAACACATATTTATTAGATTAACAGGGAAGATTTGGGGGGGATTTCAAAACTATGATGACAGAAGAAATTACATGTTTCGTGCCCGGAAATATAAGAGTTATAAAGGAAATTATGGAGTGCTCTGATTCCAAACAATTTTAGGTTCATTATGAATAATAAAATAACATCTAACTGCATCTACAAGTCTGCAAATACACAAACACAGTTTCATGTGCTTGCAGAATCAGTTATGCACGTTCAATTTCAGAGGTGATTTTTGCTTCCACACTGAAACCCACCCCTGCATTACCATTGGACAAATTAAGATGCAACAGCCACAATTCATGGCATTGCTTCTGTGGGTTTCCAATTTTGCCAAGAAACCTTCAAGCAAGCACCAAGCTGCAACAGTAAATGATGACAGACATATCAAGTCATCAAGGCAAATGGCGGGAAATGAAATGGACAGTTGTGGTTACATGACTTTACAACAGAGGTCACATAGCCTACAGAATACTTAAGCCTCCCCAATTTTTTATTTTTTTTTTCCTGTAGGATTCAGCTCTTGGAAGGAGCGTGAATCATGGCTCAAGATGTAAAAAGGGTCAGAAATTTGGTATTTATGCTCTGCTGTATACTGAGACAGTACACAGCTAAGGCCGAGGACTCTGGCAGAGGCCCACATCCTCTCAGACACATTCAGGACTGCAGGAAATGAACGTGCTTTTAGGTAATCAGGAAATATTGCCATTATCTTCAACTCACTTTCTTCTTTGGGATTGCAGCTGACTAATTACCACAAAATAATTTAGGAACAATTAAAGCATTTCTCAATGCTTGCTGTTTGAGAGCAAGTTCCTTGATGCAGTAATGAGCAAAGGCACACATTAATCACCCATTAACTGGCAGGGTGGTTTAACATCATTTCATCTTGCTCTAGAAAGGGTCTTGTGCTGCTTAATTTGGTGCCTTTGGTAGACTCAAGAGTTGAAGGCTGCTGAAAACGGGATCCAAATCTCTATTTAATTAGAATGTCACATGATACAGCCTCATTGCCTTCTGACTGTGAATATTAGAGATTTATGCCTTCTCTTTCATCTTGTGATCTCTCGGGAGGGGTATTTGTCCTCTGGAATGAGTATAACAAGCTGCAAAACTAAGATGCCACATACAGAAGTTGTACAAATGATTTTCACATTGAATGTTCAAGAAAGATTCGCTATGCAAAGGAACAAGTCTCTGTTCTTTCCTGGATGTAATTTCGCTGTGCTTTACCAAGGGGAGCACAACAGGAACTAATTCTGCCCTCTGTGCCTTCAGAGACAACACATTTGTAATTTAGAGATGAAGATCTGTTACCAAAGCCTGTAAAACCATGCATAGGGCAGAAGTTTGCTTGTCCTCTCTTCATGTTATCCCAGAATGCAGAAGGCACAGAATAGAACAGCAAACATGTTGTGCATCTCCAGCTTGACCTCATCTTTCAGTTGCTCCCTGCTCAGAAAACTTTTGCTCTACCTTTTTCTTTGCCACTCTCCAGCTCTCTGTGCAGAGAATCTGTCACAGACAATCCTGAACAGTTCATGAATTGTTACCTACATCCCTTCTCACTGCTCTTGCTTCTGACTGTGGTTGCAAACTCAGCTGAGACCCTGCGGAACATCATAATGTCCTCAAAAACACTGGAAAAGGGATTCATAGAACTCCTCATGGCTTCCTATTTTTAATCTGATTTTTTTAAACCCAGGTTTCTAATTATTTTCTGATATGACTATGTTGTATGTCTGTCTGCCCTGCTCAATTCTGGAGTTGTGGCTACACAAAAAAATTGACAACATAAAGTTCAACAAATATATTAAAATTCCCACAAGTTTTATACACGTGGGCAGCCTGGTAGGGAAGACAGATGAGAGCACACATCTGTAGAAAATTAAGTGATAAATGGCAAAAGCAATCATGTTAGGAGGCACTGGAGAATTCACCCCAAAGACCATCCATGGCAGAGAGGATTCAGAAAATTCTCTTATTACAAAGCTACAGCTTGTAAAGAAAGAAAATTATTTTTCACAAGGTTACTCAGATACACAAAACTTTGTGGGGAAGATCCTTAATCCTCTGTTGCAAACAAAGTATGCACTTAACCTTTAAAGAAGACATCTCACATGCCTTTACTTTTTTCTTTGTCAGTGAATCTGACTTTTTGTTAGCAGATGAATTCTATAAATTGCATAACCAGAGAGTAAATGCTTGGTGCTTATTCTAGAGTGCAGAAAACAAGACACAACTGGAGTGACTCTCTGAAATATTTCAGTCAGCTGAGGGCTTTTGGCTTTTTGAAAAGTGCAGGATTTGAAAGATTGTGGAAGGCCCTAAGTGTCTAAAAGTAAAAACCATGTATACATCACAGAATAATAGTAAAATCTATTGTTAAACACCTGGTCAGTGTAGAAGTCTTCTAGCAAGTATTTGCAGATAACTGGAAGGTATTGGTAGGTATGAATAACATGAGTAAGTCAAACAAAAAATTATGCTGATTCCTAGAGGATACACTTTTTAAAATCCACATTTCTTTCTGTAAGTCCTGCTATTATTGACTTGATACACAAAGGCTGGAGCTAATTTACACCTCTGTTGGTGACCCTAATGGAAATAACTGTGGGGCAGATGCTGTGTAACTTTCATACCCCAGATTTTTATGGAAATTCCTCCAGCCACTGAGTCCTGAAACTCTGATTTCATTCATTTTTATGTAGAAAAGGTATCCCTATTGCAAACACTGATTCAGCAGAGGAACTGGAAGATCCCTTGAGATTATTGTAACCTTTTACCATAACCTCACCCAACAAGACAAAACGAGAACATTAGGCAAGTCAAATTTTGCTTTGAGGCAGAGATTTTTCAAGGGTGTTTCAGTGTTATTGATCTGTGCACAAATCTAATCCTGATCACTGCTATGTCTAAACCCTCCACCCCCCTTCGGTGGTTATTATTTTCCCAGCTTGCTGGTGCAGTGTGGAAGTGTTATTTCAGAAAAAGGACCTGTAGCCCATTGGTCTGGGAAATAGTCTGAGATTACAAGACTGTGCAAGAAGCTGGTGACAACTACAATGCAACCCCAAACCAAACACCTCGGGAGTGAGCTCAAACCAGCAGTGACCTGTTCTTCTTGATTAGATTTTGCAGCAGCAAGACCAGACAGAATTGCAAATACAAAGGCATCTGTCAGGAAAATGAAGTCTCAGTATGGATTTCAGAGAGTCTGTAGCTGGAACAGGGGTTTTAAAATATTTATAGGACATTCACAATTCACGAGTTATAGGACATTCAACCAATCACGCTGTCAAAATCTCTGAACAGATATTGGAGGGTGCCTTCTGTTTTAGAAATACACAGAAGTTGCTCAATGGTAACAATTGATAATAAGAATACTGGGGGAAAAAACCCCTAACAACCACAAAAACAAGGAAACAAACAAACAAACCAAAAAAAAATGGACAAAAAAACCACACCAAAAGACAACAACAACAAAAAAAAAGCCCCAAACCATAAAGAGTTATCTTGTCCCTGCAGAACAAAATGCCTACCACAAGTGCTTACTAGTACCTCTAAGAGTACCTCTGTCCAAGTGTTATTTTACTCCCTGCTCAGGCATCACTTCACCTTAGCTGCCTGCCACAATTTTTTCATTTTGATCACATTTTCTGAAATCTGGCTTGTGACTGTGATGGAGAACAGCCTTGATGCAGCCTGAGATAAAGCCTGGTCACAAGACTGGGCTTGCATAACCTTGGGGAATGCAGCCTTAGGTCTCAAGCATAGTTTTGGGGCTTTGAATGGGACCATTGCAAGTGCCTTGTGCCTGTGGAGATGGGAGTAGGAAGGTGCTGGTCTCTTGGCCAGAGGGATTGCAGAAGGCCAACTCTATTGTGAGAAATTTTGCAGACCCAGAATAAGAGAGTTTCTCTCCCTTAACTGAAAAACCGAGGAAACCTTCACCTGGTTCAACTTCTCTTTCCCAGTTCCCTATGAATTTTGCCACACTCACGCAACTCAAACAGCACCACTCATATCCCCGATCACTGCTCCCTGCAAAACTTCTCTTTGCATCCCTGGGTGATGAAGCTTCTCATTCTCAACCTGTGCCAGCCCATCAGCTAAGCTGGTCACCCCAGTTCTGTGTCCTGCAGCCCTTTTACAGTGTCAGGGTGGTCTTGTGAGGTTGCGTTTGACAGGCAGCTCCTCAGTGCTATGGCATGAGCTGAACACTGACACTGGGGCTGGAGAAACGCTCAGCTCAAAGAGAGAGCAGCACACAGCAATGGCACGTGTTACACATCCACACTGATCAGAGCACGTGGGGGTCCTTTACAGGCTTCTCCTGGACAGGTGGTTTTCACACTTCAATCATCCCCTCACAAAGTGCGGATTTTCACTTCAAAGATTTGGGAGTGTTGAAAAGGGGTTTTTCAACCTACACAGGTTCATTTAAGTTAAGAGAGGTTCATCTTCCCCAGGTTTGTACTGCTGGAATGGCTTTGCTGCTACAGTGTTCAAAGTTCTCTCTAAACACCTTTCGGTGAAGCAATACACCTCTCCTCCCTGAGGAGGACTGCTGCACTTGTACATCCACAGCAATGTGTAGTGTGACTACAGGGGTTTCATGGCTGTGTACATAAGGAAATACATATACATATACATATACATATACATATACATATACATATACATATACATATACATATACATATATATATGCACATATACATATATATATATATACATACTTAAAATATTTACGGACTCCACTTCTGAATTCCTCTCACTGACATTTGACACCGAGAACTTCAGATCTATGTCAAACTGCTATTTGTCAATTCTTTGCCTTTTTTCTATTCTTCCTCCTGTCCCGTGTATTGCCTTTGTGACCATAAGAGGAATCCTTACCCCCAGCAATGGGCCTGAGAGTGAGGGGTTTTTGCAGTTTATGAGAAGGGTTTTTGCATGAGCCATCCCTCAGCCAGGGTTTGGCTGAGCCCCAGGGAAGACGGAGATTGAGCTCCGTTCCACTGCAGGGAGGCCAGAGGACGGATTAGGGTTGGTGAGTGAGTAACGGACTTTGATACTGTGTCAAGACATGTAAGAAAGTTATCTGAGCACACCAGGAGCTTATAAATGAAAGAACCACTTCAGAGATGTGGGAAGAACAGACCTGTGAGACTTAATGACTCAAAGAAAATCTATCTTCTAGTTAGGAGATGAATCCTTAGATGACTGACCTAAATCCCAAATAATTCCGAACAACGGCAGAAAGACTGAGCCAAGTGCAGTCCTATCATTTAATCTTAAGTCTTTCTGTAGTACTGTAGAGCAAAAGATAATACAAGGAACAACAATCAGATATCCAGAATAATGTAACAATACATGAAGGAGCTTAGCATAGGCAAGCAATAGCTGTAGGCTTCATTTGCTCTGTTTAGTTATGCTAATAGAAAATAAAGATTTCCAGAAAAGATTAGAAGCAAAGAGATTCAAAAGAAGTGGCCTGGAGCTTTCTATAGGCAGAAATCAGTAATCCAGCTGAGTTACAAATCAGTGAATAAATATATTCATTATCTTACAGAGAGAAAAATTATATTAGCAGTACGGTGTTTGTTTACCATGGTTGTATTAAGATAATTTAATGATACCATATGTAGTTGCCTTAGAGAAATTAAGGTAATGTCATACAAATTTTAGAAAATAAAAGGCAGATTGGTTTGTACCAAGATGGTGTTCCTCAGCACTGAGCCTGCTTTACATCTGCAGATGGCCTGAAACCTCTCATGAATCTTAACAGAGACCTCTGAACTGAGGTAAGTCAGGAAAGATTTTTCTCCACTATTAAGTTACCTTCCTGTTACTGTGCTTTTTCCATTCTGATTTTAACATATTTGCCTATTTTTCACATTTATTTTACCACTTCCTATCCACATAATCACACATTCATATATTCTGTCTGACTGTAATGTTTGTATCTGCCACATCATCTCTGTATGCCCTTCTAGTAAGTATGTAAAATTCCATGTAAAATTATTTGTATTTGCTAGTTCAAGAGCTCCACTTGCTTAGAATCTCATGGTTCCCAACTCATATCTGGAGTCTACACAGAAAATGGCATCCTGGTGTGCTCTCTTGCCTGATAAAGGCACTCTGAGAATGCAAACCATGGACAGTGTCTGAAAGCCTTGCACAGGTCCATCCCTTTTCTTCCATTACAGCACATTTCCCCACCAGTGAAATGCTACTCCAGATCATTCTCAGTGCCAGCCCTGTGGGCAGGGACACTCTGAGGCTCTCAGGAGTGGCTGTGCCAGCCTCCAGTGGTGTGCTGTGGTTGTACTTTATGTTCAAAAGCTGAATTTGCCCTCAGTTCTTTCAGGCTGGAGTGTAAAGGTGCAGTTTTCTAATCTAGAAGACTCATGCAAGGCATGTAAGCCCATTTGCAGGTGCTCACAAACAAGCTGGTTTTGAAAGGTGCTAACTCCAGTGCATTCAGCAGTGGATATTCACAGCTCTGGGAGAGCTTTACCATCTTTTCTGAGGAGAATAGCCTGGAAAATGAGGCTTGCTTGCCTCAGTGGACGGCTTCAGAAATATTTACTGCTTATGTTGTCCTGAGAAACTTTAAACTAGGGGCTAAGGAATAAATTTTGCCATAGGTGGTCTAATAGATTGGTGTCTCTGGACTCATACCAGCCACTCTGCACAGACACTGTTTCTGCCAGAACAACATTAGCGCTTCTTTATCAAAGCACTTCTGGTGCAAAAAGGAATTAAGAAACTGTTTTTTTTCCTAAGAAGCATCAAGCCAAAGTATAATACAGTCTGCAAAGCAATTAGATGCAATACCATCACAAGCTCCTGAAGGCTGGAATTCATTGCAGCAGTTGCTGTTTAGCTCACTGCATAGCACAAAAAAACTAGGAACTATCTCTGAGATTGTTTGCCCTCAGCATATCTCGCCAAATTCAAAGACTATTGGATCTTGGGAATTAGTGATGGAAACCAGCCCCAACCACTCCATCATTCAGACCACCTTTTTAGTGATGCAAGACTGGTCTCCTAAATCAATATTTTAGTGTTTCCTCTAGGTCAGTTGAAAATTTTAATATAATAGCAAAGGGATTTAGTTGCATCTCCTGTGAAATATTTTATAACTGAAGAAAGGTTATAGGCAGTACAATTTTCTTTATATTCAGCCTACATTATTCCATTTAAAATTTCATTCCATGAGTGTAAATTAAACTCCAACTTGTTATGACAAATATTTTCTTGTTTTCCTCATGTTTACATCTTTCATAAATATGTAAACTGTTATAAATGCACATCCACACTAGTTGCCATTAAATCAAAGCATTTTATACATTTTTTATTGTTCTTTCTTACACTAATTGTTCCAATCCTCTGATCATTTCTTTCACTCAGAGTGTAATCCTTTAAAAGAGTGCTGAAGGAGACAAAAATAATTCACAGCAGGAGGCAAAACAAAGAGGCAAACATGACTTCTGGATTTGATATGGTAGGAAGAGAGACCAAGGGGATCTCTTAAAGATAATTTTAGGATCACTTTTATCACAAATCAAAAGGTAGAGTCTTCTTTACTTTGTGCTGGTGTACAGCAGGCAGACAAGAAATAATATGAGGAGAGAACGAGGAAGGAAAATATGTGCAGTTCAGATACCTGAAGGGTACCAGCAGCCACACACCCACCCAGCATCCCCTGCAGAGCAGAAATCCTGGGCACCAGGCTGAGCCCCGACCTGCTGCACCCTGAAAACTCCTGGTGGGAGTCCCCCAGGCCCCTGAGCACTCAGTGAGGGGAAAGGAGGAGCAGACTCACAGTCAGGGCAGTCCCAGTGGCCAAAGAAGGAGCCCGAGAGCTTTTAATAATGGATTTCACAGAGCTTCCTCCCTCTGCAAAACCTTCATGAGGTGTGTCTGGCTACTCAGACACAGCCCTTGGAGCATCTCAGTGGTTTTAGAGTGCTTAGGAGCAGAAATAGGAAAATGTTCTCTGTCTGTAACATTAGAAGTAGCAGGGAGATATGAAACAGGCGGAGGACCTTCCACAGAAAGAAATAGCTGGCCTGAACCAAGAGAAAAACAACAAAAAAAAGTTCACATTCAAAAGGCAAAAATTTATTGAAGAAGAATCCATAAAGAATTTATGTGTTACCACAAATCCTATGATCTGTGGCAAAATATCCATGTGTATTTAAAAAAATAAAATCTCAGCTTCATTTTATCATTTTATTGCCTTTAAACTAAACTGGATTTGTTCTGAGTAATAAATACCATTACTGCTTCATTTTCTGAGCAAACAAATTACTCTGGCAGTTTTGACAGGGAACACCACTACATCTGAGAGCTGGAAATCTGTGGTAAACATTTAAAGCACCTCTGTGAAAAAATAAGTGTCAAAAAACTTCAGTCCACCCTTTGTCTTTTAGCTGCAGCCATCTATCATCGCTCATGTGCTCCAGAAGGGATCGCTCTTCACCAAAAGAAAGACAATCTAAGGATTCGTCCTCATGCAAGAGGACTTTTTGCCCCATCAGTTGCTGTACACAGCCTGAAACCGTAGCAGATGTTGTGGAGAGCAACATCCCATCTCCTTATTGTCAGTCAAGTGAGATTCCAGAGGTACTTCAGGTTCTCAGGAATAGCCCGACCAAAGCAATAAAAACAGTGAAATTCAGAAAGCAGCCATAAACCTGTTTCTTTCATGTGGTCCAGCCACTGCTTGCTCCAAGCTTCATGGGGAGCAACAACAGGACAAGAGAAGGAATGGCAAGAGATGCTCACTAGAACCCTTTCCAAACTCTGTACAGGTCAAATCTTTGTTTCAAAGCAAGTGATCCTAAATTCTGTCCTGCTATTAACTCCTCAGCCAGGAGTCTGGCCATATTCACAAGGCAACACTAAGGCCTCCTTCCCTCCAAGGATTCAGCTTTGCACAAGTCCAAAGTCTAGATGGGAATATGATTGTGGGGTACAGCAGAATAGCCTCCCTTTTTGTCACTGCACACCTTTATCCTCTAAGAGCATCTGTGGGATGCAGCTCAGCTACCCTAACGCACTAACACCACAGACAGGTTCAAAACAAATGGGTACTTTTAAATACAGAGAGATTTCCACAATAAAAAATGGCTTTCCCAGATGGTGGAGACTGAGACAACATATTGAAATAGACCTCCTCAGTCTCTGAGGCTGACAGAATTAAGCTGCATGCTCTCAAATGTACCCTATAAGGTTTCCATCCAACCTCATTGTTAAATATCTGTGCCCTCTCGGTATTTTTAGCAGCAGGAGGGTTTTTGCTGGCACCACTCAGCTCCAGATGTTGTCCTTTTCTTTGTGCAGTAAAAGGAAAGAGCTTTTCCTCTTTGTCAATGAGCAAGATTAATGAAATTAAGACTGACCTCAGAAGGGTGCAAGAAACTCCCCTTGTTCCCTCTTGTAGGTATTAGAAGAGAACAGAGTCAACACACAGAAATATTTTTCCTGTTTGCCTCACATATGAGCTGTTTAGAAGCCAATGGTAATAAAAGGAAATCATCACAGGATAAAAATGGCCAGAAACTCAACAATGGTACTTCTGAAGTGAGGACAAAAGTGATCTGGGAGCTGCTCTGGTAGTAAAAAGCAAAGGAAAAATCTTCTGGTTATTAACTTGTGGAAAAACTGTCCAAAAATCACTGAGGGGGAAGGAGGTAACCACCTTCCTGAGCAGTCCTCCAGACTAAGGTATCTTCAGCCAAGGCTGGAGAACACTGACTTTTGCCATATGATATGAGGTGTGGGCAACAGCCAGCTAGCCAATCATCCTGCCTGAAGACAGGAACTGGTAACTCCTTGCCACAGAGCACCCAGTATAAGGCAGAAGGGGTGAGTCCCTAGATTTCAGTAGACTCCAGAGTTTGCATTAACGAATTCTTTAAAAACTGAAAGATGTGCCATTTTATTTATTGCCATCAGAAATCATTACTTGTACATGGCTTTTACACTCACCAAATTTGTGCAATTATGCAGACTTCTGCATTTACCATTTGCAGAGGCATTCTGAATTATTAGCACCGCTTCTCTAATACATGCAATTTTTTTGCCAGAAGGACACCATACCATTAATTCTGTACCCTCGCTAAATGCAGCAATTATCTACCAAAAAGTTATTCTGTGCCATGCTTCAAGGATACTTTCACCTTCCCACCCTCCGGTGCTGTTGCTGGGCAAAGGAGGAGAAGTCACAATTACCCTCTAGGGAGAGAGGGTCAAGAGGAGCCCCCAGGACAATTTAAACATTCTTAAAAAAAACCAAAAAAAAACCAAAAAAACCCCCCAAAACAACAACAACAACAAAACCAAAACAAAACCAAAACAACAACACACACACAAACCCCAATAATAAATTATTATATGTAGGCTTTTACTGACTCTATTATTTGCTATTAAATTCTGTACATTAGTTCCCCAGAGTATACCCTATAAGGTTTTTGGATTAAATATTCACTTTAGCAGGGTATATGCAAGTTAACCAGCAGCAGTGTTCCTCAGGTGCCAGCCTGGACCAGGCTCATGTGCTTTCTTGCTTATGTAAACTGTGGGATCAAAGATGCAAGAGCTCTTGGGTAATAAACACTTGCCCTCCACTCAGAGGAGGAAAACTCTAACTGAGATGGGTAAGAAAGCCTCTGTAGAAAGGCCTTTCTCAATGGAGATGTCAGAAAAAGGGACAGGGCTTCTGCCTGCTCAGCTTTTTGTGTTGGAGAGGGGTCCAGTTGTGCCAGTGAGTTCTGTCACAACACAGCCCAGTCCCCACAGACCCAGAGGGCACAGGGACCCCTCACCTCTTTGGGGGAGGGGGCAGTAGCAGGTCCCCCAGGGAAGATCTGCCTTGTGCTGGGACCATGGTCCAGGGATGAGCAGGACAACCCATCTCTCCCCACAGGCCCTCAGGGGATCACGAAATTGCCAGTCAAGAGTCACTCTGTTCTCAGACAGAGACATCTCCACATCCCTCTAGCGAGCTTTCGTTTGACATCAGTATTTTGTACTTTAAATACAGGCAATGAAAAGACCATATTTTTTGTATATACAGATATTTTTGCTAAATGTAAATACATTACATTCAACTTCTGCACCGTTGAACCTAACCCCAACTCTAACTTTTTGGATGACAAACCTGTTCACCAGTTTGTTTAGGGTTTTTGTTTGTTTCTTTGTTTTGTTTTGGGGGTTTATTTGGTTTGTTTGTTTGTTTGTTTGTTTTCTGCTTGGAAGAAGCTAGGTCCTATTTAGGAGCTTAAATCAGCAAGACTAGACTCAAAGTCTACATCCAATCTTGGCCTACATCCAACCATGGCCCTTTATTTCCAAAAACCCCAAGGCTCTGCCAAGAAGGCCACTGTGGCTTTGGAAAATGAATGAAAGGCCAAGTCACAGTTCCCCATCATTTTATTGCTTCAGGATTTGCTGATGTAGAGAAGAGAGCAATATGAGACTGAGCTGTGGTGCAAGGAGAGCCTTCCACCCTGGAGATAAATAATGATGATCTTTAAGGTCCCTTCCAACCCAAATCATTTTATGATTCTATGAATGCAAAATCAGAGAAGCTGCTCATGCTGCCCCTGAACAGGAGGGCTGAGTTCTTGTGCTGTTCTTCTCCTTTCCCCTCCCTTCATAATTTAAAAATAAGTTAAAGCAGTTATGAACATGCTGCATCTCATTTAAAGAAGAACAGAATATTTGAAGCTACCTCTCTGTGCCAGCAATGCAGGTAAGTCCACATGCCATGCGGCTTGTTAAATCAGGTGCATTCATCCAGAAGACCCTCAGCATCTAAGACCTGAGCTACAGTAACTTATTGGAGTCCTGCTTATGACTACAAGGATTTTACTCCAGAAACCTCAGATCTGACCATCCACAGTGAAAATGCTGACTAGAAATGCTGAAGTAAATTTCACGCAGCCTGCTGTCACTGGTAACAGTGATTACAGACAGCCATCAGTCCAGCACCAGTGTCTTATGAACAGATGTGCTTCAACTTCTTAGTATGGTCTATTGTGAAAGGAGGATCAGAGGTGAAAATTGATTTAGAAAAAAGAGTTAAGCTGGAAATACTCATTTTATTTGCTTGCTCAATTTTCCATTTTAGCTTTAGCTTGCTGAAGTGTTTGAATTGCAGTGTGATACTCTGAGAGCGTAATTTTTTTTGTAGTAAAGCTGCCCCTGTGCTACAGACACCCTGATGTCATCCATGGTATTAAATAAGCAGCCTCTCTGGTGTCTTCAGATGAAATAACCTGAAAGGAACTTGCTAAGGCAGCCAAAATGTTTGGGTCAAAGTGTTTTTCCCCCTGGGAGGGTCTCCTTTGCAGTTTACTGCCAGGGTTTTACATTCCACAGGAGAGGGAGATGAATCCAAGTCCATCAGAGGACCACTCTTATGTCCGTGGTCTGTGTAGCTATGGCTCAGTTACATCTCAACCAGCTCTTTCCAAAAACCTCACAATGTTGCCAGGACAGTGAACACCTAATGCCATTCATTTTTCAACAACTCATTATTTTTTTCTGATGGGGCAGTAAACATTTATAGGTATGTTCAATTTTATAGTCAAGTTTTTTTTTTTTATAGGCAGTTCCCACTGAAACCTAAAAAGCTGTTGTCACGAATGGAATCGCTCATCTGAACAAGGGTTTGCAGGATCAGTGTGTCAAGTTTCAATATTGTTTTTTATCTATAGGGGTTTGCCAAATTTGAATGAAAAGCAGAAAGCAGATTTTCAAAGTAGCATGTGCTACATTTGTATCTAATGCTGCAGTAGGATGTATTTGTAGATCGCTTTACCAAGTCCACTTAAAACTCTAAATCAAGCAATTTAAAGCCTGCTCACTGAGATCTGCAAGCATGTGTAAATTATTCTCTAATCCAGTTTACACTTAACAGCTTTACCGCAGTTGAGAGTCCCCTACTGACCTTGGGGACTGAGCAGTAAAAGATCTATCCCTTAAACATGAAGTGAATTAAATAGTTCCCCTACTGAACCAATACACCACATACTAATATTTAAGTATAATTAGAAAACTTTTAAGAGCTATAAAAGGAGCAACACACAACCAAATCTGTAATGTACATTTCTATTGATTTATAGGGCTTTTCTCACGACACAAAGGACAGGCCCTGCCCTGAATAACTAAGACCAGTTTAAGCAAACTCATCTTTGCAAGGAAGTCCTCTGTAGCACTAATTGTTATGTCCAAGAACATATTAAAATGTTTTTCCTTATTATTTTAAATCACTGCAGTTTGTTTTCTGCCACCCTCACTAGCAAAAGGCATCACACAGGGAGCAACAAACGGCCAAATGCTTCCTCAAGGTGAACATTCAACCTTTTCAATTTCATAAACACAAAGTTATAAGTGATTGATTCACATTTATGTGGGAATGGTTGTTTTTGAACAGTTTTCTTGGTTCACTTGTCTGAGCACTTTCCAGGTGAGTCCTTTTGAGCATGGCTGGGTCCCGGGCCTGAACAAGAATCTCCAGAGGGCAGAATGGTGGAGCTTCCTGGTTCAGCCATGAGAAGTCCTTGAAAACTGTGAAGTGGACACAGCCAAACCTTTCCACAATCACAGGAACTAAAACCCACACAGAATCATAGAATCTTTAAGCCTGGAAAAGTCCTCTTTGGACTGGAAAAAATCATTGAGTCCAACCATTAACCCCACCCTCCTAAGTCCATCATTAAACTGCGTATCTAAACACCACATCTACATATTTTTGGAACATTTTCAGAGATGGTGACTCCACCACATCCCTGGGCAGCCTGACAGCTCTTTTTGTGCGGAAATTTTTCCTAAAATCCAATCTAAACCTCCCCTAGCATAACTTTAGTCCCTCTCCTCTCATTCTGTTCCTTGTTACCTGTGAGAAAAGAGCTGACCCGCACTGGCGTACAACCTTCTTTCACTGTTGCTCCTTACCTGGGGACAAAGGAGTCTGAGGGACTGGAGTGTGTCCCAGCAGAAGCAGTGGTGATGTGAGGTGTTCCGTGCAAATCCCTCTTTCCTCCTCCTTTCCTTCACCTGCTCACAAAGCCAGCAAAGGGAGGAGTGGAGAAAGCAAAGGAAGCACCACAAAAGCAGAAATCCTGATCCCTCCGTTGCCCTCTGCCAACACAATAAGCAGCTGCCCCAAGATATCCCCCACACCTGTACCTCAGATTCGGGGGGTCTCTGTCATCTTTGCTCCTCTCAGACCCCACTCCTACCTGCCAGCACTAACCAGATCATCCTCCAGCAGGTCCTCACTGCTGAAGTTGCCAGAGGGCTGCTCCCCCTCCACCTGGGCAGGCACCCATGGGTGCTGCAGGCTCATCCTCTGCTGCAGGATCTTTCCTTCAGGATGTGCTCAGCCCAAGCCTTTCTCCACCTGCCTGTGCTGAGGGTCATTCGAAAACTCTCAGATGCCTCCTCCCCCTCTCCCTCTCCCCTCCCAGTCATCCTTCCCCCATTAGTGCCTGCTGCAGAGGATGGGAGCAGCATTCTTGAAAATGGAAAGTGGGCAGAGTGCTAATTGATGGGCTGTTGCAACCATTAGCCTCCTGTCAAAAGCAAACAGAGGGAGAGGCAGAAAAGGAACCATCAAGAAATTTCTGGAGATGCTGGAGATGCGTGTTGCCTTCCTAAATCCATCTTTGCTCATTCAAATCTGAGGCCATCAACTCTAACATCAGGTCTTGCTTAGGCAGAGCTGCTGCAGGACGCTCTGACACAGCACAGCCCAGAAGCAGCTGTCCTGCACACTGCAAGGAAGAAATGGAATTCTCCAAATTTAAAGCTGCACTATACTGATGGACAAGCTGGAACTTGCACTCATACCCTGTGCTCAGCAATGAAAGGACAGACCACTGCCACTCGAGGGAGAAGGAAAGCCCTAAAAGTCTGCACACACATTTTGTTAACAAGATAAAAACCCTTCAGCCTTGTTTCCTTTAAGGCTCAGGCTATAATTCTTTTAAAATATAATGTATTTTAACAGCACTTAAATAAGACATTATTTTTGCATATCAGCCCTTGCACATGCTAAGACAAGCTACTTAAAATAATATTTATCAACATGCATATTTAAGAATCACAGAGACTTAAAAATTGCTCCAGAATCAGGTTTTTTATACCAATTTACAGCCTAAAATACAAAAATTATGAAGTAGGGAAGTACAGCTGCCTGATGGAATCAGTGACAGTTCCAGGAACTCTTCCTGAAGGAACAAATTACTCCAGCCCACTACCATAAACATCTTCCAGAACAAATTATAGGGATTTTTCAAAAAGGCATATTTGCTCCAAACACTCCTTCAAACACTTAGCATGAAAGGCCATAATAGAGTTTTATGGCCATCACAGTCTGTTGGGTAAAAAACCATCAGCCTTAAAAAATCCCGGAGCTTAAACACTTACAGGTATGATGGATCACAATGAATTGTCCTATTGAGTAAATAATGTCTGCTCTAAACTCTTTTCTAAAGAAAGGCTTGCACAAGAGAATCAGTGGCTTTGAAGTAGCCATTATATACTTTCATACCGATTTTCATGTTTCCATGACAATTATTTTACTTTTTGATTGCTAAGAGAACTCGGCACGGTGGTTTGTTCTAAGCTTGGGGCAAGTGTTAACCAGAAATCTCTGCATCAGGAACAGCCATGCCTAACAAGGTCTCAAAACAGCCCAGTACCCAAGGTAAATATTATAACCCTCAGTCCTCACCATAGCCCAGCTTCCCCATTAAATACCATAATCTGTGATTTGCTTTGTAATGACTGTAGGCAGATTTTTTGAGCAAATGTACTCAGGACTGAATACAGAAAGATTGATTGCTTATTGTTTCTGCTTTTCTTGTTTTGATCCTATAATTCATTTTCCTGGGGTTGTTTTTCTGGTGAGTTTGGCTTGATGTCCTTATTTGGGCTGAGTTGGCTGTTATCTTCAGGAGTGTGTAACATCCAGCGACTTCTCCAGCAGGAGTGGATACCTGCCGAACACTTTGGAAGATTTGACTGCCAGTGATATATTCCAACCCTTTGGAGATCAGCATGAAATACAGGCCAGATCAAGAATTAACTGAAAACAATGAAAGGCATCCCATGGATGGCAGAAAGCTCTGGAGAGACAAAAGCGAAGTTTCCCTGCCTTTTGCTGAAGGACATTCTATTTGGTGTGAAAAATGACAGATACTTTTCAAGCAGTGCTATCTTGGAGTGTATATAATATTTCAAAAATATCTTGAAAGCTTCATATTTTAATAAACAGTTCCTACATGTATTTTTTATTAATATGTTTTTAAAAGAGGAGCAGAAAATTAACAGTGTGAGCCAGATCATCAAGAAGGCATAAATCATCACAGCTCCACTGGTTTCAATTTATACTGCTTGTGAAAAAGACTCTCTATACCTTTCTGGAATCACAGAGTGAATTCATCATCCCCAAATAATTAAGGATTTAATTTAATTATCTGTTAATCTCTTCATTTTATGGCTGGATTCTGAAGGATGGCAAGAACTACAGAGAGCTATTGCAAGGGATGTTAATGATAAGTACAGTGTAAATCATAATTTTGATATATCTATAAATACTGAGCAAGTTAATGCTGAGAGTTAAGTGGAGGAAGGGACTGTGTGCCATATCATAGACATATAATCTCCTGCATAAATATATTATGGCTTATTATAAAAGCACACACTGCACAATATAAGGTCTAACCCTTTTAGTTTAATCCCAACCATAAAAGCCTTCTTTGAGATTTTGATGTACTTCTATCCAGAATAGTTTGGAATAGGAAAAAAAGGAAACAGTAGTATTTAAAACTGACATCTGATTCTGCAAAAATTTAATTTTGAGCTATATAATCCTGAAATGCCAGGTACCACAATGATGGAGCAGGGACAAACGCTTCAGGGAGAAGAGCAGAAAATGCATCAATTAAAGGATGCCTAATAGCCTGCAGTTAAATAGCATGCACAAATAGGAGGTAAAGGACAAAGTGTTCAGCTGCACAACAGCAGACACAGATCTGTGGAAATAAAACACTTCTATCCAAGAAGGACATTTTGTCTCTTACAACTAAACCGCTCCCGGAGCCCGTTTAAGTACCACGCTTTGACTACAGTAATTATCTCTTGTCACTTAATATGATATAATATCTACTTATGCTTAATGGATCTGTTTTAATTTCGAAGGAAACTGCCTGTTTGCACAAATGAAACTTGTATGATGATTAAAATATAATTTTCACTCAGGCAATAGCAAATTTCAACAAACAAAACCATAAATAGAGATGTTACATCTATTTAAAGACAGACCTATAAATGTGGATGTCCTCTAGAACTCAATGCCCTGACTATAAATTGCTGTATATTATGGAAATTAACCATTTCTCATCACTGAATATCAAATGAAATGAATGAATATGAAATCAAAGCTAAGTTAAAGTAGTCAAATCAATGTTATCACTAAGCAAGTCAACTGAGCTTCAGATCAGCGAAAATACACATTATTTAACTAATAATGCAACATAATTTACATAATTAACTGAGATCAGAGTGCATCTTTTGAAAGCATCCAAACAATTGTATTCAAAGACTGTTAAATTCCTTTTTAAATGGCTCCTGTTTGCAGCAAATTTAACAAGGAGAAAAACTAACCCCAAACTTTTCAAGGAAACCCAGTTCATGAGACATCAGAGATGCCAGTTTCACTTGTTGCACCACATTAACTTCACATTTTTTAAAGAATCATCTGTTTAATTTCTATTATTTCCAACCTATGAGACATGTGATTGTTTAGAAAGCAAATATGACAATCTATTATTATTTAATTTGACCATCATGCTAGATTCCAATGCTGCAAGGGCTTAAACCATGTCCCATTTGGTTCATGTCTATGGTATATCTCAGCTTTAAAATACAGCCTGAAGGGAAAAGAGGCTTGTTTTTTTCTGTAATGCCTTTTTTATATTCACCCAACCTTAAACGGCATTTTTAAAGGCCACAGAGGAAATCAGTTTAGCTTAGTTTCCTCAAGAGTTCTTACTGTATAAATGTTGTTGTTGCAAATTCTCTGAAACTTTTCTCAAAAGTCAAATAAACCTGAATGCCTAATGTCTTGAGAAATTTGCGAAGATGAAGCTAATATGCAAAAATAGAAAAAAGCATACAATCAAACCCTGCAATAAAAAATCTGATTAAGCAACATGCATGCAGCCAGACAACTTGTCCACAAACACCAGAATCATCTGCTTGCAATTAATTTGCTACCATTGCAACCTTTCTAAAAGATTGATGCATATTTTTCACTCACCCTCCATATTTTTTTAAATCTCTTCATTCTGGATAATTTGGTTTTGTTCATCTCTGAGGTCTGCAGATCAAATACATATCCTATGTGGCTGTAGACATGTTTTACAACCAGTCAGGAGCCTAAAACAGCGGAGTGATGGATATTCTTGAAAATAGAGACACTCCCTGGCTTTTAATGCTGCTTCCAACAACCACACAGTTCACAGCTCAGCATAAAGTAACCAATAGCTGAACATAGGCATAAAAAAAAAAAAAGAAAGCCAAAATCCCTTCTTTGAGATGATATATGGAGAAGTCTTGATCCATCCAATGCTTGATTTAGGTCAGTGAAAAAAAAAAAAAGAGAAATGCTGTTATGTCAGCCATCCAACTTTAAGATGACTTGTGAGCTGACAGTCATGGCACTTTAAAGCACCGTCATGATGAGTCTTTACAAAGGGATTGTTTTAATCCTATATAAAAAAAAAAAAAGACAGGAAAGGAAAAAAAGAAAGAAAGAAAAAGAAAAATAACCTCCAAGCTACTTAAGCAGTATGGAAATCACATGATATTACAAAAATATCTGCAATGTGCTGCAAGGGAATGAAGCTGAGAAATACCTCATGTAGTATTTTCTACTTTATTTCTGTGGGTTTTTAAGGGTGGGAGATTGGTGTGATTGTGGGCATCTACAGACTTGTCATTTCTTTTAAATTGTTTTTAACTCTTTGTCTCTCTTTAAATAAAAATATAATATCATATAAAATAGAGAACACAGAGATGTTAATTTTTAAGTTCCCTGAAAATCAATCAGTTAATCAGGGAATTGTACCAATTATTTTATGAAAGAAAGACATCAGTGAAAGAATCTGTCAAGGAGGGAGATCCCATAGAAAGTCCTAACCATAAAAATTTTGATCACAGTTCATGCAACTCAGCTCATAGGACACTATAAGAGAGAAGGACCATTTGGTTTTATTGTTCATACATCTGTGTTTCTTATGTTCCCTTTTATAATTTCAGAGAATGGCAAAGAAAGCAGAAAGAGTGTGAAATATCCCTTCTGGTAAAACATAAAACCCCCTACCGTATCTCAAATCCATTTCTGGAATGAGAAAATAAGTTTGTTTGACAAACACTGATTTATTACTGGCAGTTTCAACTTCAAAGTTGATTTTCTGCAGTACAGAACATCTCTACAGATGTGACTACACAGAGGACACCCTTTCGAAGTGCCAGCTCTGATTGAAAGCCTGGTGGTGTAACCCAGGAGCTGGAAGGAACTCATCCAGCAGAGTTATGTAAGAGATCATCTTTGAACATCTGGTGTTGTGACTGGCTCTCTCAATAAGAAAAGGGGTGGCCACCATATCCTTATGTGTCTGATGCTACTTTCTTTGTCACATTGTGCTGCCACAGATCTTTACCTTTCTGCTACAGCATGACAGAAGGAGCATCACAGCTCCTCTTCCCACCTTACAACACAGTGCAGTATGTACTTGATCAGATTACACTGAATGTAAGACCACATTTGATATTCTGGTCAATACTCACACAGCCCTTATGAAACCTGTTCTCTCCTTCTCTGCATGGAAAGGCAGAAGTGTTGTGGGTCTGAACCTGTAACGCTCTAATTGTGCAAGGTGCCATTATTCACATGGTACGGCAAGCCCATATGAGGATATGCACTGATCTGCAATTTGGAACCTGACCCACATTTCCTAACGGTTGTGAAATGTTTCACTAAATGTAAAGATCCATTTCAAATGTGGATACCTAATTTAGTTGACATCAAGTTATGTGCTAATAAGGGAAATGACAGACTGGTCCAGTGGATCTACTTGATTATTTTATTCTCACATTTAGTATTAGAGTCCTAATGTTGTTCCATGAGGAGCATTCCCATTTATTTTAATGGCAGTGGAATCTGATAAAGATCAGATGCCATAAAGAATTAAAATTACTCATCTCATGTTTATCTGAAAGGACTAGTTGTAGCCCATTAAATTTCTTCATACCCCCTCAGTAATCAGCCTCTAACACTATCTAACAGTGTTCCAAAGTCTTTCAGACTTAATTTTCTGTCATTCTGGCAATACACCCTTAATCTGACTGCCACTGAAGAGACAGATAAGAATATTTCAATTTTCTTGGCACTTATTGTTAGTCAGATTAGTTAATGATTAGTTAGATGTAAGAGAATGTGTAGAAACCCTTCTTGACGTTATGCAATTAGTATTGAGGCCCCAAGCACTTCAGTCAGGCTCAGTGCAGACAAGTGCTGTTCTGGGAGCACGTGCTCTGACTGCAGGCCCAGCTGTGTGACTTCTGCACGGAGCTGTTCCTCTGAGCAAACCCAGAGTGACAGCTTCATGCGTACATATGTCTGCCCACTCAGAGCTGGGGCACCATCTGAGTGCTATTCTCCTCTTTCCTGTCTTTGTTTATGCACCACTAGCACCCACACCCACCCAGAAAGTGCGCTTTCCTGGACTCCAGTGATACCCAAAATGAAATGGAATCTCTCCCTGAAGTGGTTCCTCTAAGCAGTAGAAGAACATGCTTCGTATTCCTTCGTCCTCAAAAGATGGCAATGATCTTCTGGCTCTCTATGCTGTAAGAAGCAAAACTGCAGATGAGAATTGTTTTGCTTGCTGTGACCAGGACTTACAAACAACACAGAAGATGCAGGCCAAGGTCAAGCCAAACGTGACTCTACCTTGTGGATTTCTCCTTTGGGGTTTGAATGTTATGGGCAGGAGGGAGGGAAAATATTTCTTCTGAATTAAAACTACTGCAGAATCATTCAAAATGCTTTCACCAACTTAAGGGCTTTTGACGTTTTAATGTGCTGAAAAGTGGCTTTCAGCACATTTTTAACATGATTTCATGATAAAATCCTAATTCAGAAATAAACTGCTGTAGTTCATTCACTGTACTCATTGATCTGACAGACACACTTTAGGAGAGCAACTTCTCTCTAGACTCAGGAAGTCTGAAGCCCACAAATTGTCAAAGCACTGGCATTTCCCAGGTCTTGCTGACAAGGTGAGGGGGATTGAGGAGGTCGGAGTAGAGCCCAGCCATTAATGACCAAATCAGTTTCTCATGTCCTTCAACTCCTTTCCATAAACTCTGACCTCTAAATAAACCTACTTAAAACAAACATAGGATGTAATTCCTGTTCTCTATTCACTGAACCATAAAACTTCTCCTACATGACCCTCACTTTGGAAGAAACAGGTGAAGAAATGGAGACAAACACAAGTACAAAAAAAAGTCTCATTAAAGTTTTCAAAAAAAAAAAAAAAAAAAGCAACAGCAGCTGTCAAATTTCCCGCAAGTTCTTACAGATGATATTTCAGAATTAACTTTCTCCATTTGGCTGCCTTGGTGGGTTACACATTTGTGCCATTGAGCAGTGGCTGCTGCTGTGGGTTTTGCTGCTTTGCTTCCAGTAAGGTGAGATGCTCAGCTTTTACCCAGTAATTCAGTTAAACATAATGGAGTGAAATCATCCCAGAATATTTACTGCAAGCTCAAAATCCCACCTCAACTGCGTTTACTGAGTGCAATAACACTATGTGTGTTCCTGTAAGTATAATTTGGTTCCTATAGCAGCTCTCAAATTAACAGAAGAGGAAGAAGATTTGATTGCAGTAATCGATCACAGGATTATAAACCACTGGTGTGGAAGGCAGTGAAAACAAAATCTGCACTGCAAGGAGTTACTGGGAAAGTCCCTGCTTTCCAGTAAAGGCTGAGAAATATTAGTAGGAAATCACAGAGTGCTTCTGACACCTCATTTGGATAGTGGGTACAATTTTGGTCACTCATATTCACGAGAAATGAAAACAAAACCGGAACAGATGCTAACAATGGCTGGCAAATGATTGGGGCAGTGGAGAAACTGTCTCGTGACAGAAATTACTGGGGCCTAATTAAAGCAAGGCTGCCATCTATAAATAAACTGGGAAAGGAAGTAGAAATGGGGAAGAGCTATTTAACCCCAAATTTAACACTGACACAGGGCCGATACATATATAAACCAGAAAGAACAAATGCAAGCTAAAAATCAGAAAATGATTTGTGACCATCTAGCTCCGGGATAACTTTGTAATAAAAGCAGAAAAGAATAAAAGTTATACAAATCTAAGATCATTGATGAGTGATTTATGAGGGGGACAGGATTTCAGGGTGCCTGCATTACGACATCCTGAAAAGCTGCTACCAATTTCCTACTCCTCACAGCACTCTCCTGACAAAATTAGGCAAACATCTTTCCAAGTTGGACATGATGCTCAGCTGCACTATGAGCACCAGCTGTGACCCTTTTCTGTTCCCAGAGAGAACACATTGCCCCATGAAGTGGTCTTAGGGCTGCTCTTTCTCCATTTACCTGTGTAAGCCCCTGGGTCCATTTGGCACCAGGGCATTACCTGCTCCCCAGGACATGATCTGATCATACCCCTGCACTGGGGATCAGTCACAACAGCCAGATGTAGAATGTTCTGAAAAGTAAAGAAAATATGAAAATCCAAACAAAGAAAAGCTAACAAAAAGCTAACAAGCAAAAGCTACAAAAGAGGAAAATATGTCAATCTGCAGTCCTGTTTGCTTACGATATCCTCAGAAGTGAAAGAAGCAGAATTACACTCTGATTCCCATCACAGCTCATAAATTGACTCTGGAAATGGATACGGTACCCCAGAGCCAGAGTCCAAACCAATGAACAGAGAAAGTGTGATTCCAAACTCATGGAGAAAAAACAGAGCAAAAACACCCCCTGTATTATCGCAAGAGACATAACTGCTGAAGTAAAAGGAGCAGAACTGAAACACCCAGCTCTCCATCTCATCTCGTGAAGATCTTATAATGGCTTGGACATGTGTCAGTATAGCTGAGCTGTGATGAAAACAGGTGCAAACACACGAGGCCACAGTGGCAGGAATGTGGTGTGCCCAGCTCTGCCCACAGACAGTTGTTACTCATGGATAGAAGCCTGGAGAGAAGAATTTTCACACCTCCAGCTTTCCCTTGTCTCTCCAGCCTGAGCTGCCCATTGTAGTCTCTGAAGATGATGGCAGCTTTTGGCCAAAACACAGAAAACTGACGTGTTCTGTTCTTCCCTTGCCTCCAGGACTGGCTGTACTCATCCTGCCACTGACGGCACTGATTCTGCTGCATGCTCAGAAGCAGGGAATTGGATGCCAATTCACCCCCAAACAGTATTTTCCTGCTGACTGCCACTATCGGGAGACTAAGGAGAACATGCCCATTGCTGTCCCACATTGCCCTGTCAGATGGTGCCCATGCGAGCCACACAGATGTCTGAACACCAGCTCCTGCTCACTTGATTCCAATAACAGGCAAATCCACAGATACTTTTAATGAAGTTCCTCCCTTAAGAACGTAGCACTCTGCAGGTTGTGGCAATAAAACATTTTGAGGTGGATCAGAAAATCTGTCTTTTTTTTACCAGGTTATTTTCAGGGCAGGTCAGTCCACTTATCAGCACACTGATCTGGCTCACAGCAGGCCACTGTGTACAAGCCATTGTGTTGGCAGGCTGAGGACAAGCAGCTCCCTTCTCTGGCATTGCCTTCCAGCCCCTCATGCTGGGAGCTTCACTGAACTCCTGAGCCTGCCCAGTGCTTCATGGAAACACCAGCCCTCACAGGGCAAGCAATCAGCTGTTTGCAAGCAAAAAAGCACTGGGAAGAAGCCAGAGTGCAGCAGTGTGAGAGTACTGAAGATCATTAGCAGGAGGAAATAATGTCTGTTTAATGGTCTCAACTATTTGCATATATATTAACTCAAATGAGTATTTCAGCCACATCCTGTGTCCACATCACAGTCCCGATCACTGTTACAGAGAAATATGAAGGGGGAAAAAACATCTTTTCTCGTATATAAGTGCACATAGGCAGGCATGGAGCCTCTTCAATATGCAGCACCTATTTCTGCTTAGTTATTCCAAATCACACTCTGTGGCTGATTTCCAGTCTGCAGGAGATGGAAGAGAGAAGGCTTGAAAGCAGCGTGGGCTCCTGCTGGAACAAGATAATCTGAGACAACCTGCCATCTCCACTGGCTGTCACTAAAAGGCCCCATTTGTTATAGATTTTATACTTTTTGCAAGAAGTGCCTTCATCAAACTCGGCTACACAGATTTTAGGATCCCAGTATGAGGCGTTTAACAGGTTCTCCTTCCCTCCACTGCATGTGTTCTGTGTCTCAGCTTGTATAAAAGCTGTAGAGAAGAAAAAGCAACATTGTCCCATTTCTGCCAGCGTGTTTAGACCATGGCACACAAGATACCAAACATCTTCTCGGCAATTCAGTGCCAAAAGTCAAAATCTTCTTACTCGTGTTGAAGTAAAACCAGACAGAAATCAAAGAGTTCTTTTTAAACTGTGATTTCTAAATCAACAACCTGAAAAGTTCCATTCTCACCTACATGGCAGATTTACAGCAACATCTACTCCTGATTTACACCACTGGGTTCACTGTGAAGTCCTAACTCCTTGACCAGCAGCACTGATGATCTGTGACATGCTGTGCACTCAGGAGCCCCAAATCTTGGACATTGCTCTGCAGCAAAAGAGACTGAGGACTTTGGGACATTTAGGGACATTTGGAGGAACCTCTCTTCTTGCTTGGGAGCAAGAGGGCTTAGAAAAGAAGTAGAAGAGAGAAGTAGACAGACAGAAACACAAAAACCAGTCAAATCAACCCTCCTGAAAGGCCGAGTTTGTTCAAATTGTCAAATATGAATGGACAAGAGATCTGGGATCCATGGGAAGGTGCACTGGTCAGAGTTACCCGATCTCTCTTAGCATCTCCTCTTTCCAGGCACTCTGCAGCTGGGGCAGCCCAGCTAAGCAGAAACTTCCAGGACAAGCAGATCCAGGGCTGTCCTCCACTGAATTCTGGCAGTTTGACAGCTCACTGTAAACCTCTACAGTCGGAGTCCAGGGCATTCCTCTGGATGCCCAGGGAGGCCACAGACCTGAGCAAGAGGGTTTGGAATCTGTACAGGGGGGGTTTGGAATCTGTACAGGGGGGTTGGAGACCCTGGCACGGAGCTCACGAGGACACTGCCTTTGACTTCAGTCCATGGGAACGGCTTCCAACATTGAGGGAAAAATTACAAACCACAAATAAGTGAAAAAAGTAGTTTAGTTTGGTATAGGATGAGAAACGATGTAGTTTTGAGTTTTTAGAATATAGGTACATGGGGGACAAGATGGAGGATTTGGGGTGTTGCCCTTAGTTCTTCCTTCTTCTCCCCTGGCCTCCATCTTTTGGTGACGGTGGCACAAAGTAGCTTAAGGAGATTGGACTAGAGTAAAGTTGACCATTTTAGTAAAGGTGATGGGTACTGGAATTTAAATGTAAACAGGTGATACGTAACTTTCTGTATAAAGGGACTGCGACATCCCACTGTGGGGGGAGTCATCTCATGTCCTAGCTGCTGTTCAGATCTCGGCTGGGCACGGAGAACATTTTAAGATGTGAAACAATAAACAACACGAAATATCAAGAAAACAAGACCTTGAGGACTTCGCTTCTTTCTTGTGACCTGGCTCGGGGCTTTCAGAGGGAAAAAAGACTTTCTAACATCTTTAAGCTCGGGTGAGGAGACCAAACCCAACACTCTACTACATACAACACATGACAGTAAGTTATATTACACCTCGTTGTAAGAAAGTCCTGATTCTCTGAAATTAAATTAAAATAAACCGATTTATAAAGTAGGAGTAAAGAGTTAAGCAGTTCCTGTCAAATATTTTTCCAGCCCTAGTTTAGAAATTTCCACTGATGGAGATCTGACGACCTTTGTAGGCAATCTAGCCCAACTGCTACAGCTGGAAAGTTAAATTTTCAAGCTCATTATTCTCTGCCATGCCTCCATCAAGACCTAAGGATAGTTTTCCTCTTTGCCATTTCTCTAGAGATAAATAAAAAATGTCACTGTGTGTCCCTGTGACGTCAGGCATCAAACAGTATCTGGGTCTACACTTTAAAAATGTATTTTCCATCTATAGTATAGATTCATTCTCAGATTTAATAGATGTTATTTTATAGAGGAAGTTTCTATTTCTCTCCCTTATTAGGTACAGACAAAATTGTCTACATTGTATTTAATGGTGTGTTGCACTCTGGGTGAGTGTGTTTTGTGTTGCTCTCTGGCATTGATTGGTGATACAACACTGTGCCTTGAAGATTTCTGTTTTTGTTTATCCATCCTGTGTATTCCTGGGTTGTTAGGAACAGTAATGGTTTACCAGGCCTGCTATTATTTTCACTAGAGCTGCTCAGCCATCTAAAGTCAGCTTGTCCCCAGTCACTGCAGGCAAAAAAAAAAAAACATAACATGAAAGGTGAACAAATTAGACTCAAAGAAACTACACAGAAAGCTATTTTCCACCCCTAAGAACACAGCCTGTATTTTATCAAATTACAAACAACATGAAATATAAAGAGATTAGGACAGAGAGATGTAGTGATTTTGGAAGATGCCAGGCATGGGGAGGACAAGTCACTCCCTACATCTAGTGATTGTGCCACCATCCCCTCAGGGTTTTTCCTCCTTTAAAGGACAAATTCTACAGGGGAACTAAAACCCAATCACTGCCCCTGTTCAGACAGATTTTTCATCTGCAGTCCTGACCAAGGTGACCAATTAATGTTAATCCAGAGGGCATTTTGTGTGATCAACCATTAGAGATGCAATCAACCCATTCACGGCCATCTACTGCCAACACATTTGGGTCATTATGAAGATGGATCATTTGGAGCTGCTAGTTAGAGGGAAAAAGCTTCTTATCCCACTGCCATAATCATCCAGACTCAGATGTAATTACTGCCGGGTGATAAGGGAGGCTGAGGAAAGGGACAGACTGAAATATGTCCTCGAGAGCCTTAAATGTGTTGGATCTTAATTCCTTAAAGCCCCTTATCCTCCTAAAAATATTAGCTTTGCCTCCAAAAGTGGGACTCATTTGGTGAAACACAGACACGTGAGGTCTGAGCAAAGCCATCCTGGACACCTCTGGAAATCAATGGAACTCAAGTCTTTCAAGTCACAGGCTCCTAAAGGAAGAATCTAAACGCAGACAGAAGAGGCAGAACCTGGAAGTGCCATTAGTGCTCCTTTGATTATAAAGGTATTTTAAAGTGACTGGATCAGATGGAAATGTCTTTGCTCCATTAAAACAAATCCTGCCCTGTGAGCCTCCTGAGCAACTTTTCACCACCTCTGATAAAATCTTTCACGTGGTAACCCTTGCACATCTTTTGCACTTCAGAGACTCTGGATGCACATGATCTCACCAGGACAGGAGGAATGATAAATGTGCCCAGGGCTGGGTACCAGCAGATACCAATGTTCCACAGGGACAGTGCATTTCTTTGCTCTATTTACTAGGAAAGCAGAAACGCTGGCAGGCTCCTTCTGCCACTAGATTTCCAAGCAGCTGCCCAATGACCACTTTAGTGGCTGGTTAGGGCACTTACAGCATTCTCTAAATGTTTAATATTTTATTCCTCCCTTGAAGCATCTGGTGTAAGTCACTTCTGGAAACAGAACACTGGACCAGATGGAATATTAGTCTGTGACATTCTGATCTGGTAATTCCTATGTTAATTTTTATGACAATTTAGACAGGCATTGGCCACAGGGCCCAATCTGAGTCAATTTATTATAGAAAAATTCTTTTTTCCCCTTTTCCTTTTCTATTGAAAAGCTTTTTTTTAATGTTGATTTTCACAGTGGAGTGCCTGGGGAGAAAAAAGAGGCATTGCAGATTTCAGGAGTTAAGAGGTGGGCTCCCACTGCTGCCTCAGATACAGAATGAAAAGGGGAACATTTTTTACAGTTGTGATCTGCAGATTTGGCAGATGTCTTTTCAACTGTTTAGGAGCTTAAGTGTTGTGTGATATGCACCAGCAAATGCAGCATTTAGTGGCATTACAGTCAGGATCATAAAGAGGCCTGAAGGTTCTCTTATGAACCCCAGTTGTGTTGGCTTTGAAGGATACAGAAACAAAAAGTCTATGATTATAACATGCTACATTTTTAGAAATGATCAATAATCCTGAGCATATCAGAGTCCAAAAGACCCAGCACAAGGGATCATAAAGGGAACTGATTTTCACCACATTTCTGAATATCAGAGTTCTTTCCATGTTAGACTCAAGAATAAAGGCATCCCAAACTATCAGCCACCATCAAAATGCAACTCTGAGATACAGAAGTCTGTTCTAAACTGCAGAAACACTGTCAGGTTATGCTGTGCCCCCATTTAAAGACATTTTGATTGATCAAGGTCAGCTGTGAATAATACTGACAATTTTATAGCCACATAATTTTCTCTAATTAAATCCTCAGCTTCTATCTAGGTACTTCTCCCTTATGTTGTTTGTGCTTATACATCCTTGTGATGCCAAGCTGTGAAAAAATTACATGGCTCATATAATCTCATCACTGTTCTTTTCTTACATTAATATATTAATTCCAAAAACACAGAGCAAAAATATGAACAAAAAGATTCATGACTACACTTCAGTGTGGGTAGATGTGAGCCCTTGCAGGCATTTTAGAGATTAGCAGTGCAACAAATTATTAGTTCCTCTAAATATCTGGTTCTGGCTAAAGAAACTAATCATATAAAACTGAATCATTAGCCTTTGGCAAACTGCCTCAGTTCCTGTTGGAACAGGCTGGTACAAGATGAGAAATTGAATGAGGTGGTTTGGATATTTTTTCTTTTTTAATAGCACGGGAATGTAGAAAATTTTTGCCCATTAATTTTTATGTACTGAATAAGGCCTGAAAACATCCAGTAAAAATAGATCTGTTGTTTTCCAGTTGCATTCATGAAGGATTCCTTGTCTCTGTAGGGCCATTTAAAATATACATTGTGATTGCACTGAAAGGTTAATGGGAAATTTCATGTCATTTCTGTCAGGGTTTTGTTCCCTTGAGTTACAGTGATGAAATGGCAAAGGGGTGACTTTTCCAACGAGTTTCACAGGGCTGCACCAGCAACCACACACTCACCACTGCTCAAATGGAGTTTTCTGCATAACCTTATTCTGGGCTGTGTTTGTACCAATAAGGCACGGCATGGAGTAGAGAGGACACAAAACTGCACCATCACTGGTGCCATCAGCCTGAGGTACAGCAGAGCACCCTGGGCCAACCTGAGGTAAGTGCTACCCTTGTTCATAACACCAGAGCCCAGAAAAGCCACGTTTTAGGGACAAGAGAGTCCTGCCATTTCCAGACACCCTATGGAAGAGGGACTTGTAGCTCAGAGAGCACAGACAGAGCATAATTTCCTGCTGAAATGCCTCTTTTTCAGCTCACCCCTCACATCTGTGGCCTCCCCTCCATAACAAACCTTTGTCAAAATTGGTTTTTTTTGCTTCACAATAGAAACCAATTGGGCTAAACCCAGTCCTGTGAGAGTGCATCTGCACAGTCCTGAGAAGGAAAATGGCCTGGGAGAGATTATTTATCTCAAAAATGTCATTTGGAGAATTTTTTCCTTTTACCTGAGTAGCCAAGTGTCTGATTTACACTTTTGACTGCATTTTTTCACGTAAATAATTAAAGCTGTTTGAGATAAAAGTCTGAACGAATAGAGTCTCATGCAGTAAGTTCACAGACACCACAGCAAGCCCCCACATCAGCAGTGCAAGCACCTGGGGATGTAGAAGGGTCACAGGATGCAAACACACTCGAAGCCTGTATTTCACACAATCACAGGATCATAGAATCATTGAGGCTGGGAAAAAATCTGCAGTGTCTTCAAGACCATCCTTCGACCAAACACCACCATGGCCACCAAACCACAGCACAAAATGCCACATCCTTTTGTGTTTTGAACACTTCCAGGAATGGTGACTCCACCACTTCCCTGGAGAGCCTGTCCCAATGGGCTCTTTCCACATCAGGGGGCATGGAAAATCCAGTTCTAGGACTTTCTGCAAAGCATGGCACAAATTTGCTGGTTGCCTCATCATGTCACCCCGCATCTCCCCAAAACCACCCTGGCAGCCCCAACACATTGCCAGTGCATAGGGAGGTAGAACCAGGGCAGCAGCACAAGGTTCCAGTGCCTGATGGCAGGAGACAGCCTGCCAGGAGTGCTGCTCCTGGGGACATCAAAGTCCAGGCTGGGACATGCTGGGTTCCTTCTGGAGGCACAGGATCACACAGCCACCCCTACCTGAGCCATCCCACAGAGCTGGGAGGGTGAGGAGGCTGAGAGAGAAGGAATTCGTAAGTAGGGATAGGAAGGCAGGCCTGGAGCTGAAAGATACGGGATAAGAAAGATCCTCTCAGAGCACATCTGAAAAGATTGAAGGCCAGGGAAGAAAGAAACAGAGAATCTCAAGGAAACAGTAATAAAGCAGCCTGGTGAGAAGGATGTGAATAAGAGAAGGTTACAGGAGCAGGAGGTTGCTGAAAGGCAAAGAGAGGATGCCAAGAGGAAAGATACCTGGTCCTGACAAAGTGAGAACAGACAGAAGAAATGTTGTTATCTGGGGCAGAGTAGCTCCCAGAATAGAATATGATCTTCTCCCCTATTTGGAGTAGGAAATGACAATTTCTATCTATAGACATGTTTTAACAACTTCAACAGTTTTTTCCCTTTAGTTCCCCCTGTTGCCTCCTTTAAAACCTTCCACTGTCCGAAGTCACATTAAGCAAGTTCTAATATTCACATGGAAGATTCACCATTTGTGTGGGGGGTAATGCACATTTCTGGCATTGCCTTCACCTGCACGCTGGTGGGAGAGACACTGGAGTGAGATGAGGTCTGTCCTCTGAGCTGAAGCGCTTGTGAAGGTCACCAAAGTTCAAGGAGCAATATATTAGCAAGACCTGCTTTGGAAGAGTTCTGGCTCTTTTGCAAGAGCCGTGATTTTTCTGAACTGAATTCTGAAAGGAACAAGCCTCTGAGAAAATCATTCATCCCATCCTGAATACAATAAACAGTAAGAGGAAGAAAGAAAAGGCAACATCCTGCTGAGTTGTCTGAAAAGACATACATTTCATTTTTCTTAAAAATGACTATCAGAAGCATTTAGCCCTTCTGTTGATTTTTACAGGTGTCTATGTTTGAATGCAACCTATTCAATAAATAAACAGGATGATCAAAAAGAGCTTCCTTGTTGGATTTCCCAGCCTGTTTGTTTCTTTGAAGATGCCTCTCTTTTGTTACTACTGGAATTAGGTGAACTAGTGCAAGATTTTGGGAGCTTGTTGTGTGTCTATCAGAGAGAACACTGAAGTGGTATCACCAATCCAGGCAACCTTCAGTGAAAAAGAGGATCCTAAGAGAGAGCAGTTTTGACACTGGAAACTATCCCACACTGCTCTCCCCCCACTAGTGACGAGTTTTGGAATGGCTCAAAAAACCGTGGGATGTCTGTGCTGTGTTTAATTTATAATGCAAGCAAATTATTGGACAAGCAAATATGTGTTTTTTAAGTCTGGGTGAATCAATCAGACTCAACTTTGGATCCTGGGGCAGCCATCAGATCCTTTGAGAAGGAAATTAAAGTTTTAAAAACTAAAATAGGCCAATGAAGAAAATAGCCTATTTAGAAAATATGGACAGTCAAGAGGAAAATCAGGCCAAAAATATTCACGTTTCTTCAGAAGAACTGTGTTAATGTAACACTTCCAGTAAAATTAAAAGAAGGGAAAATACGACAGAACAGCAAAACTTGATGAGCTGATATTAATGACTCTACCTCTTGTAATGATCAGAGGGAACTCTCTAGACCAGGAGACCTATTAAGTCTCTGAGAATAAGCAATACCTCCTTTTGAGAGTGAGAGGTTCAATTAAATAATCTGAGTGAGTTTTTGGAAGTTTGGCCAAGGCAGCTTATCTATGGGAGACTGCCTCTGAAATGAGCCTCCAGGCCCCAGTGGAATGTGCCTGGCTAAAAGGCAGCAAATTCCATCAAAATCATTATTGATATTACTTTCTGAATTCCGGAGTGCAGAGGATAGCCCCGGGCTCAGAAGGGCCAGTGGTGAGATGAGCTGAAATAAAGCACTGAGTCTGTCAGAACTCAGTCAAGCTTCTAAAAATAGCACTCAGTGTTTTATTCATATGGGTAAAATACCTAATTTCCAGTCCCTTCATGGTGCTCAGCTCCCAGCAAGGCTGGGATTTGGCTTCGGTCACACAAATGATCCTTGTCTTGACACTGAGGCACATGAGCCTCAGGAAGAAACCAGTGAGAAGCAGCTCTGAAGGGAAACTGAGGCAGAGGGGGCTGCAGACAGGGTGACAGCAGAGAGTGCAGAATAACCATTTGGTGTCCTTTCAACACTGACTCTTTAAGAACACTTATTTTTTCTAAAAAATAGGTATTTTTTTTTACAAATTCTTGATTTACATTTTCATTTTTTCCCCCTGATGTTCAGATATTAAATTTCTCTCTCGACTTGATGCATGAGTTAGATACATTCAGCAAGAAATATTTTTTTAATCTACTTCTGAAGGTACATACACACATCCCCTGTCAACCTCTGTACAAATACCCTGGAGTCCCTTATCGCCAGTTACTTGTATAGTTCACCTGGCCACCAAATAAAGCCAAATGCTACCAGTTGATTGGCGCAGTGGCAGATCATTGCATATTTTGAAAGATTCTTTCAAGTTTGATGTGAGAGCTCATTACAAGTGTCAGGCTATAATCTGTTGGGTACACTTCTTTAATATTAGCTACAGTTTCTTGTATTAATATTTATCCCTTGTAGTGCAGTTTTTAGAAGTCTTTCCAATATTATCCACTAGGCCTGGACAGACAAAAGAGACTAGGGGGATTCTTTGGTTTTTTTTCGTTTGGCTTCTTGCTTTTAAACATTTACTATATTTTGCCCTAGGAATTCCATTGTCATCAGGATGCCACTAAATTAGGGGCACTAGGAAACTTCTTTGAGTTTGAATTTTCAAAGGCCACCAGTTCTATTGTGCTTTTTTTTTGCCTTTTTTCACTAATTATTGCACAAATGTTCTACATATTTGATGAAAAAATGCACATTCTCCTTTTTTCTTCAATATCAGAGAAGCAATCATGTGAGTTGTTGAAAACTAATCCCTCTTAATATGGGTTTCAGTCTTGGAAAAGAGTGAATACTTTGAGGAAGAACTGCTTAATAAAAGCATTTTAAACTAAGAGAAGCACAAAAAAAGGAGCAACCAGCAGTGATGCGATGGAAGTAACCCTGGGCCTCAACTCAGAGGGAAAAATATTTCCATGGTAAGAATAATCTGTATTTCAGTCTGAGAAAAACCTTCCAGTGCATTTCCCACAAAACAACACCTCAAGATATTGGCACCAGAACTGGACAAGACATTGCACAGCAGGGGATGCACGAACTGGATAATCTAATAGGTATTTTCCAATTCCAAAGCCTGATGGTTTTGGAAAAGGAAAAAAAAACCCAATTGTTACAGCAAATACAATAAATCTCTTACAATATCAAGCAGTAAAGCAGCAATTACTAAAGGTCACGACTGTAATTAAACAGCATTATTTATTTTATTACCAGTGCCTCATCTTCTATTAAGTTAGATGCAAACCCAGTTAAGCTAACAGCCACACTCACTTCTAGATATTTTTTTAAAATCTTCGAGAAACTTTATTGCTGGAGAGTTGAGTCTCTTTTGCTCATGCAATGGTTAGAATTGGCACCTTTTCATAAAAATATAACAATGCATAGTAGCTAACATTTTCTTCAATTTCAAGGTTAAAATTAAATTTTAGTGTTTTCCTTGCTGTATTTATAGCTGTATTCATTCATTTTTTCAGTGTAGGCTCACTCATCTGAATCCTACTTGCTTGCTAAGTTCTCTAAGTCACATTTTGTTAATGCATCTCATCTACTACTGAAAGTACAGAACAATATCATGATGCTATTTTCTTCTGTTTAAATTTCTTAATTTTAAAAATTGGGATGGGGAGAGTTTCCCACTTGATGATGTGTGAATACTCACTAGCAGACTTCATTATTTTGTCAAGTACTACTTCGGACCAATCACATTTGTGGTACTATTCCTCAGCATTTTGACTTCCAACTCCATACTGGTTTTTTCATCCTTTGTTTCCATAAGGTTTACTTGCAGACGTACCTGGAGTTTTGCCCTACTGCTCCAAAGGTAATTTCTGGATATGAGATTCACATTCTCAGCTTCCCATTAAAGGCTGATGAAGAGAAAAGCCATTAAAAGCTCCCTATGTAGAAAAGGCTGAGCTAGCATGGGGAATAAGAAGGAAAGGAGTGGAATGGCTGGAGGCCATGAATCCCACCATGTGAGACACAAAACCACGTAGCTCCACGTTGCCAAGGCACCCATGGCTCTGCTCAGGCCCAGCTTTAAGGAGGCTCTCAGGGTCTATTCCTGCCCTGCATTTGGCCCTGGTAGCTTGCTCAGTCTTCCTCGTGAACTTAGCGCAGAGTTATTTCCAAGTGGAACTGATCCAAGGTGAGGGTCACCAAGCAGTTCCTCACCCAGTTTAATATCCAGGAGTTGGGATGCTGAGTGAGCACCGAGATGTCCTACAGACATTACAGATCAAATTCTTCCCAGAACTGCAGTCCTGAGCCAACCTGTGAGGCACAGCATGGCCCTGTGGTCTTTTCCACAAAAAGCATATTTTAACTCTCCTCACTGCCATCCTATTCAAAATGTTTTCTAAGTGGTCTCCAGCCTCAGTGGATTTTAGGTTTATAATCTCCATGTGTTAGAAAACATAATTCAGCACACTGAAACACTGGATTCTCAGGGACTTGGCAGCAGGGGCAGAAAGTAATCATAGAGGAAGAGATCCAAAAATGTCGAAGGTGATAAGGAGAGAGATAAGGTGGGAGAGGTGGCAGAAGCACACTCAGGCACTGCAGCCTCAGAGCCAAACTGGGGATGGAGTCCCAGGTTACAGTTCTAATACAGCCTGTCAGGGAGACCTTAGACAATTTTTCTGTGTATTTCATAGAAAAGGAAAAAGTCCTACTCTGCCATGGGTTTGGTGTGCCTAAGGCACTGTGACACTGAGCTGAGCAACACTCCAGACATGGAATTGGGAATTCCTGTGAGTTCTGGTCCTTCTGGGCCAGACAGGAGACTTGTTCACTTCCCAGCACAGCAGAGATAGTAGCATTACACAGCTTTTAGTTACACCAAGAACTGCAAATATGATGACTATTATTCTAAGCTATAGAAAAGCCTCCCCTATTTCAAAAGTTTATCTCAGCTAAACAGAATGCTTTGAAGTCTTTGAATCCCTACTTCTCAGATAAACTATACAGGCTTTCAAAGGCATGCATGGAGTCAGGAAAGAGGAGAAGATGACAGATCTGAGCCCCATCTCTGCTTTTCAACATTCACCCTGTGCAATAGATTTAAACAAGTTGGAGGATTCAGGACAGCTCAAGAGTTCAAGTTTCACAACTTGAAATTCCAGTGCATTGTCCTTCTATCTCCTATCTGCATTTCAAATTGTATTTACCAAGTGCTTCAAATTTTTCTTTATAACAGGTTATTAATCTGACACATGATTTTGCAAAACTTGTGCATTCAAATTCCTGCATAGTTTAGCAGATACATCTGACCTTGCTATTATCCTTCCTTTAGGAGATTTATACAGCATTCCTGCTTTGGAAAGATCATTAATTAGCATGCCAATAGAAAAAATGAAATTGCCTGCCATCTCCTATGTAAATGCTTTCCCATCTGTTCCTTTTTCATTTCCTCTGCACAGACTCTACCAAAGGTAGCTTTAGTTTTTATACTGCTCTTAGAAAATAGTGCATTCATTGTTTTGCAATTTAAATCTCTTAAATTGTGTTGCATTGTGAAATGTGGCTCCATTAAAGTAATATATGGATTCATGTAGTCTCTCAGTATCTGAGCAACCTTCCACCAAATTTGGTGGATGTCCTTTCCTTAATACCTATTAATTCAGCTTAAGGTCAAAGACTCAGAGTTTTATATTTTTGTATCCAAGACTGTTACTAGTAATAATTGTTTACAAAAAGTTTCCATTTATTAATTAATAACAACGTATAGCAGTATCCCTGTAACAGCCCAGCGAACTCTTAAGGGATTTCCACATGGTGCTGTAACATACTCCACAGCTCCTAGTTCTGCTGTGGCAACAGAATTATAGTCTCAGATCCAAACCAATGGACTCTGTAGTGCTCCAATATCCACTGAACATTCACCTCCCAGTGTTATCCTCTCAAACCCTGAGGAGTTCAGGCAACACCCAGAAGAGCTCTTTGCACAACATTAAAGGCAAAAAGTCTCCATCCCTGTTCCTAATTGCTGTTCTTCACCAGCAAGGGAAGAAACCCACAAGGATCATCCAGTCCAACTCCTGGCCCTGCACAGGACACCCCAAGAGTCACAATAAGGGTCTGAGAGCATTGTCCAAATGCTTCTTGAGCTCTGTCAGGTTTGAGGCCGTGACCACTGCCCTGGGGAGCCTGTTCGGTGCCCAACCACCCTCTGGGTGAAAAACCTCTTTCTAACATCCAACCTAAACCACAACTTCAGGCCATTCCCTCAGGTCCTGTCACTGCTCACAAGAATGAAGAAATCAGTGTCTGCCCCTCCTCTTCTCCTCACAAGGAAATTGTGACTGCAGGAAGATGTATTGAGTCTCCTCAGTCTCCTCCAGGCTGAACAGACCAAGGGACCTCAGCCGCTCCTCACACGGCTTTCCCTCTAGCAGTATTTTCTATTTTCTCTAGAAAACAGACTTATCTTTTTCAGGGGCATGGAAGAGAGGGGGGCAACACAATACCACTACATTTAAAAGCAATGATTTTTAACTAGAGCATTATTGTCAATGGTTCTGATTTGAAAGCACAAGATTTTATCTGACTGCTCGCCACTTCCCACCTGGGCAATGAAGCCTTGCACGATCACCACTGCAGGTTGCAGTGAGATTGTGGGCTGTGTATTTGCTTTATATTTCCTCTTTATTGCAGGCTGAAAACCGTTTCCTGCTCACTTGCGTTCAAGCAAGTTTTGCACTGCATTTCCAATGAATTTTCTGGACACGGGATTTTAAAAAGTACTTAGCCAAATAAATTACTAAGTTGTCTTACCCGTAAATATCAAATAGCAACATAAAAGAAGCATATGCTGTTGTGGTTCTCCAACTGGGTGCCAGATGGCAATACTAAGATTCAGACAGAATCTGTGCTAGAGTCAATTGGGAATAAACCACCACTCAGATAACTTTTTCTTTGCACTAGGAAACACAATCTCCAGAAAAATCATCATTTTCCATGTGTATTTCAGCTCACATATTTCAGTTTTTGTAACAGCATGACTGAAAGAGAACGTTTTGGCTTGTCAAAATGAAGGCAAACACCTTCCTCTGAGTTGAACTGTCAGGATGAGGACAGAGCAGGGTGTAGTTGTCACAGGTCAGATGCCCAGTGTCCCCATTCTCACTGCAGACCTGGTTCCCAGGTGTCACAGTCTTTCTTGTCTGAGGTGGATCTGACAGAGCACACAGCTGTCACCCGGTGTGTGTCCTGGGTGCACCAGGGATGTGTCTGGGTGTGGCATCAAGCACACAGAGCCTGCACAATAACGTGTTTGAATGCACCCATCATCATTCACTCCAGCATCTGAAAAAAAAGCTGGGTTAAGGGCACTGAGGTATTTCCCTTCAGCCAAACAAAATGTCGTGCATGTCAAATCAGAAATATCAGAGATTCTGATTTTCCAGCTGGGTGTACAGCAATGCTGAGGGAATGGAAGATTCTCTGGTGTTTATAGCTCCAGATAAGACAGGATGTCTTCTTGGATGACAAATTGCAAGAATTGCAGAGTTTGACCTAGAGACAGGTGAAATAAAAGAGGAAAAAAAAAAGTTACATGATCCTGTGGTCTTTTGTGAATGTTAATCTTATAAAAAATAGGAACTTGCAAAGCACTACACCTCAAAATTTGTGAAAAACAGGAACCACAAATAACCTGCAAGGGAAGACAATATTTTTTTTAATGAGGTTTACTAAGCTTATTCCAGGGTGATATGTGGAAAATGCAATGACAAGATTCCCAGGCTTTGATCACAAATGTGACACTTCCTGGCCAGACTGCCTATCTTGTCTGCTGGCTGGCTCATTAAGCTACTCACTTCAACACTGTCTGAACCCAAATTTAAATTCTTAAAATTATTGGGCAAAGTTATGGATTTGGATTGTGTTGTAACGTCAGCACAGCATGAAGATCTCTTCATGTATTAAAAACAGTTCAGTGATTTTGAGTTTTCTGCTATTTGGAACTTGCTGCAGAGTTTGTTCACTGCTTTATTTTCCTTTACCTGTACAATCTCTTCTTCTTGCAGGTATCATCTTCCTAGAAGTTTAATATCTCACTCAAGTTCATTTTTAACTTCTTTAAAGCTCTACTTTTCCAGTCTGAAGAGGGGAGCTCTGCCAGCTCTACACAGAATGTCACACCAGGTTTCTCTTCTTATCAGTGTTACAAGGAAGGTATTTTCTGCTGCTATTCATTGTCATTGCTTTCCTTGAGTATTTAACCACTTCCTTTTCTTCCCTGCACAGACACAGTGCTTTGTTTTGAACAAGAAAGCCCAGCAGAGAATCTTCATTAATACAAAACCCTTTCAAAAAAGAGGCTTATATTTTAACTTCAGTCACTCTAGCCAAAGGCAACACTGGGAACTTCAAGGAAGAAATACCTATTTAAGTTCTTAAGAATAACTTTCACCTAATGTTACCTCCCATTTCTCCCTATCAAAGCAAAGAAGAAAACATTTTCATTTTCCAGTGAACAGACTATGTTTTTATAAGCTCATTAGAAAATAAGTCTGCTCTTCCAGAAGAGTTTTGTTCTGCATATCCTTGATTTCCTAAAATCTTTTACTTGGAAAACAGAGAAAATCTGAGGTGCCAAACCTTCTGAGCTGGCTGCAGCCCTGACATTCCACTGATTGTCTGCACCATGCACACCCTGGCTGTGAACATCCATTCTGCATTCAGGGGTGCCAATGTGATGGGACATCACTCTTTAACATATCAATATAAATATTCATCCTCCTTTTCACCCCCAAGTACATGAGCCTTCAGTAGCTTTGGACTCTGGAGTCCTCTATACCACAAGGCAGACTACTTTCAACACATTGCTCTCAACAAATAAAACAAAGAGGGATGGAGTTTTTGAACTTTCCGTATTCTAAGCAGGAAACTGATCCTTCAGATGTGCCAAAAAATAGGAAACATGAAGTAATCTAAGATGGTGTTGATAGAGACTCCAGAATATCTCTAGAATCACAACACATCATGTCTCAGTCTGAGCCCAGTCATTTGGCTCTCAGGAGATACTAGAGTGGCCTGGAAGGAGACACAGGATCTGTAACTCTGACACAGCAGAAGGAGGATGCTGTGTGGTGTTTTGGGCCATTTTGCCCTCCTAGATTGTTCTCTGCAAGTCTCATGAAGACACAGCAAAGCAGTCAAAGATACCAGTCACCTTTCCTTCAAAACTGCACAGTGATTTTGCAGAAGTCGGGAGTAGAAATGACTTCTGGATATTTTTGATTCACATAAAAATAGCATTGTATAGTGCCTCATAAACATAAATGCCATATTTTATAGCTTGTATTTTAGAGTTGATTTCTTCCCTCTCTTAGCAAGTGTTTGCAATTGAAGCAAAAGGTTCCATTTCCAGAGATGCACAGCACAAACACCAGCCTAACTTTCCAGCTGAATGTGACTTCAGCTCATAGAGACAAGAAAGCCAAAACAATTTGGGCTGAAGAGACTGAACTGCAGCATCCAGGACCTGAAAGCTTCCCTGGAGGTGATGCATGACCTCCACATAAGAGACCACCCTTCAACACACTCATGTGTGTTCCTGGACCACAGACGAGGACACGTTGTCACCTCTGATTCATCCATTGCAGCAACAGACACCAAAAGGTTTTCCTTCTGCACAGGAAGTACAGGAGTGACTAGTGTGTCTCTAATCAAGTTCTCCACACTGAAGCACACTGAGGAAAGAGTAGGGATCATCTCTGCAGCTTTTTTATCTTCTTTTCCTGTCAGAGCTGGGATTAAATGTTCAAGAGACGTTGCTTTGTTTCCAGACTCAGATGTTTATTAATTATCTATATTACAGTCTCACAAGCTGTGAGTTCTAGCTAACAAAGTGAAAAATGGCTGCGTCTCTACCTCTCTACAAGGCCTTTTAAGAACAAACTGTCCAATTATGAAATGACACCTAAATTGTTTTTACTTTTAACCCAATAACCAACCACCCATGGCCTGCAATGTGGACTATTCTATCCAATTACAAGATACCACTCAAACCCATGAGAAAGAAGGTGAAAAAGAAGAACTTAGCCTACACCTTAAATCCTCCATCTTGCTTTATATGTATTACTATATTCTAAAACCTTAAACTCTAAGTTTTCCACCAAGTGATGTTGCACACTTCTATTCAAACTACATACCCATAATCCCAGTGTTATCTTTCAATTTTAGAAGCCTCTTCCAAGGCCTCAGGTCAAATGTAGTGTTCTCTTGGGGTCAGTGACTGTAAGCAGAGAAAGTCTAAAATTCTCAGTGCCCAGGGTTCCAACACATCTCAACTTTTATTTGACAGGCTGGAGATGATGTCAGTAGCCAAGACATCAGTTTTAAGCAACACCCAAAAGCCACAGATGAGAAAGGACACTGCAAGGGGCATTCACTGCAGGTGCCCCAGGAGAATCTGTAAAATCCAGCATTATGCTGTGGGGATGCCAGGCAGAGGCAATCCTGTAGATAACTGGAGGCATGCAGAGGGAATGCAGCAAGGAAAGGCACGTTTCCTTCCCCAGATGCCAGTTGTCCCAGACCTGGGTGCACGAACAGACCCTGCAAAACCTCGTCCCCACTCTGCAGGTTTGGCTGTCTGAAGGTTTGGCTGGACCCAGGCCAGCTCAGATGTGGCCTGGCTGCAATCTGGGACCAGGACACTGAGAAAGGGGCTGTGTGAGACCACCTGGGAGAGGCTCCATCAGGGGCTGACCCCTTCACTTGGGAGGTGCCTGCGCTCCAGCCCTTGCCCCGAGTGATGCACACCCCATGCCTGAGCCTGGCCACGGGTCCTGTTGGTCCCAGCCTGCTGATTTGAATTCTGGCTTGACTGTGGATCTGTTTATCCTACAGATGTCTGGAGACCTGTTCCACTGGCAGAGCCTGGCTGCCATCCCTGGGCCAGCCCTGCTTGCCTTGCTCTGCCCTGCCCACCCCACTGACTCCCAGTTCATGGATGACTTTCCCATGCTGAGCAAACCCACTCCGGCTTCTCCTCGGCACACCCCCTCTAAGAGGATCAAACAGCCACCTCCTGCGTAAAACAAGGGATACGTCATTTCAGGATGGATTCAGAAATTACCTAATAATGCATAAAAATAGCCTCTATACCTCAAAAATGCATTTTTAGAATTCCCAAGCACCTACCAATTCAAATGGCCATTTACATAAGTACCATGGGGTAGTAAGACATAAAACCACTCACAATTTTTTTTCTACATTCAGAACTACCTCAGAGGCTTTAGAAATTCACCTGCCTACCTCACATTCAAAGAAAACAATCTCACAGGTTTAAACATTGTATTTAAACTGAGTGTTCGGTTTTATTTCCCCTTTGAATGGAAACAACAGATGCCAGAGGAAGGAGCATGTGAGTGTCACATCACAAACCCTCCTCCTGCCTGCATTTCAAGGACAACCAGAAACAGCTTGGTCCCTCACTGACCTCAATATCCACAGCCTGAAAAGAACAACCACAGCCCTCAAAGCAGACCAAACAGCTGAACAACAAAGAACCTCGAAAGTATAAAATCAAACTCTTTTTCATAATGGCCACATGCAAATCAGAAGTCTTTGATAGTCATGGTGATGTTTAAATTCATTTAAGCATTGTTGAGATCAAATTTCAAGTTCCATGAGTGAGAAATACTAAAAAAATGTTCAACATCACCTCAGGGTCCCTGAATCCTTACATCTCACAAGACTCATTGCCCATTTCACTGCAGAGCTACAATGAGTATGGGATGAGGGGGCTCAGTCCACCACAAATCCACCATCAGAAAAGTTGCTGGCTTTATACTGAACTGACTTCAGGAAATAGTTTCCCTTGAATCAACAGTGCCTAAGAAAAGTAAAGAAAGCAACAGAGGACTGGTAGGGTCCTGCTTTAACTACTGTATCCTTCAGATGCTCCAGGACAGACGCTTTTCTTGTTCTTTACATTTTTTAATATGTAAATGTGCTATTATTTAGCAGACTGATAGTTCTGCAAACAAGCTATTCATCCAAAAAAATGCAATTACTTACAGAAGGGATAATTAATGATCGTTATAATTTTGCCCACAGCCCTTTCTGAAATTGGAGCCTGTGGACTAGCTGTCATGTAAATATCTACCAGGAGGCACTACTCGCCATTAAGTCCCACCATTAAAATAAAATGAAAAAATCAGACAGAAGACTAGAGGAGAACAAAGGGACATGGAAAAAAATGGCTTCCCAAGGATAGCTGCAGAACACAAACTGCCTGCACCATAAACCTTCATCTTCCCTGCATCCATCCCTCTTACCCTATGTAAACACAGACTCTGCATTTTGAGCAGTCGTTTCATTCTAACATCACTATTGGTAACTGTTGAGAAGCCCGGAGCACAATCTGTTCCTACTGAACTTTCCTTAATTATCACTAGATGTAGTCTTAATGGATTGCCTGGAAGTGTCAGTAAAAATGAGAGAAAGGACCGTGGTTCAATGAGGTTAAACTTAAATTAAAATCAGGGCCTTTATAAAGGATCTGAGAAAGACAGAAAGGTTCATTCTTTCCTGGTTTTACACTTTTTCATTAAGCGTTAGAAATGGCTTGAAAAGCATCTTGCACCACCTTTGAGTTCCTCATTCACTCACTCTTCAGGCTGAGCTGAGCTTGCAAGGGGCAGTGAACACAACAGAAAGCCAGTCGCCACTTACCAGGGCAATTTAAGGATGAGCAGGAGTTTCCACTCTCTCCAAAAGCCTTCCCAGCCTCACAATATAAAGTCTGAGAGGCAGCCACAATGATGCATGCACGGAGCAGCAGGATGGCAGTGCCCAATTGCTTGCAACAGTGGGGGAAAAAGGGCAAAGAAAGAGGAATTCTGAGGAGAAGCAGAACTGTAACTAATGGAGGCTAAGAGATCCAAAAGTGTGGAGTCTTGCTGTGGAGTCAGTGATTCTCAATCATCTGCAGACGTTTTTATAGCTAGAAAAATACATCCTAAACAGGTTAAACTACCCACTGCGACAAAAGCAGGCACTGCTTGAAACAGGGATGGCTCATTTTCCCTGTTATACCTGTTACTTTTACTGAAGTCTAATCAGTATTTAATACACCACCAAACAGGGCAGAAATAATGCTTTCCTGTCTCGTGTCCCCAGGCAGAGCTGTGATTAGTGACGTTTTCAGGTTGCTGTCACATTTATCTCATTAGCATGAAATAGCGCTGCAAGTCTCATTTGGAGGTGCTGTTTCTAACTGCAAGGGCTGTAAAAAAACCTAAAATATGTCATCTAAGCAAAAACACTGAATTCATCCTCAATGTACAGATGTCTGTGCAACAACAGAGTCAAAGCAAGAGCAATATCTGTTCTGGTCTCCTCAACAGATCCTCAGCTGTGAAATTTAAACCCTGAACTGGGACAATCACTTAATTAACTGTTTCACTTTTGATGAATTTTACGTGGAAACAGCAAGTATAATTATCATACAGTACCCACACCCCTCACAGGCATTCTTCAGGCCAAATAACCTATTTATTGCCACTTCCACTATGACAACCTCCACAAGACTGCATCTGCAGAGTCTCATGCAATGTTAAAGCCAAAAAGGGTAGAGAGGATTATGCAGCTTTTGGGGTTTGATTTGCCTTGCAGAGAGATACCTGAGTGTGATCACACAAACCACATCTCCAAGTTCCCACTACAAACCATGCAGGTCCAGTCAATGCAGCCAATGAAGTTCCAGGCACAGTTCAATTGATAAGGCATAGATATCTGAGTTGGGGTGAACTGAATTCTTCTGACTCCACTAATTTAACCAACAACCTCCACTGTCATGGGAAGTTAGTGGGCTGGATCACACTGAGATGCCTACAGTTTGGATTCCATCCTTAGGGCTTGTTTCAGCTGCCTAAATGCAGGTAATGGCACCATCCAACAAACCGTAAGGACGGCAGAGCTCCAACTGTCTCCTGAGAAGGGCTTGTTCTTTGGAAGATGGCCTTTGCTATTCAATTGCACTGTTTAAATATCTTATGACCTTCCTAGTGGATTAGTATCAAACTCATCTCTCTGCTATCTAATAAAAAAAAACCACAACTTTTTCATCCCTCTTGGAGCTGCAGTCGAATGTTCTCCACTTGGTGGAGTAAACCCAAAATTTCTGCCCTCAAATTTTCAGTCTTGCTTATCTCTGAAGCACAAGCCAATGCCAGGGCAGGTCAATGATATAATCATAATCATAATTATGATTTATTGTGTGCAGATCTGTGTGACTCTTCATCTTCTGAACCATGCAAATGTTCCAACAGGTACTGTTACTGCTTCACCATAAAATTGCTGAATCTGACAGATTTAAGGTTGTTGATTGGTTCCTATCAGACAGGTATGGTTTGTCAGTGATCAGTAAGTCTGGAAACTTCTGCTCCTACTTAATTCTCATAAAAAATAAAGAAAATTTTAAAAAATCTTTTTGCTATATTTGCCCATCAACTGAGGAAGACGATTGGGCTTTTTTAAAGATCTGGATTTCTCTGAATACTGCTTTACATCAAGAAAGAGTTGGGTAATATGGTAACCTCAATGTTCAAGGAAAATGCACGGGTAAAAGCCCACTGTTTATGAATGCTCAAAAAGGCAGGTTCATCAAAAGCCCTACTGAATGACTGTCAGGAGTAGCACACACCCACAAAATGGTGAGTTATTCTGAGTTTTGCTGTTTTAACTGTATTCTCTAGGTAGTGCTCTGGTCTGTTTTTTCTTGAAATGCCTGTAGATAAAACACATTTCATCTGGTTGCAATGACATTGTTGCTCTTTATCTCTCTGCTTTGTCTGGAGGTGTGCCAAAGGAATGTCACTACATCATTTGCAATGATGCATGGTCACATAAACTCCAGTGTCCTGAAGCTTATCCTTTACAATTGCATAGGCAGACATTAAGGACTCCTGGAAGAAACAGCAGAGGCAGTGCCCATGATTCTGAAAAATAAAGATCTTCTACTTGGTATCCCATGGCTTCATTTGAACTTGTCACTTGGGCCTCAGAATTCGAGGTAATTTTAAAAGCCACTGCTTGTTGTCTCACCACAGAACAGGTAATTCTGTGGTTTCTTCTGTTTGCTTAAGGTGTGGAGATCAGATACACAAAGAATGAAAAGGCACATCTTTTTCTAACAGAACAAATGGAGAAAAACTAAACTTCTGGGAAAAAAAATAATAAAATTCAAGATTTCCAGCTATTGGGTTGATTTATGTTTACAGATCTAGTGTCAAGGGCTGCTGCCTGTACACTATTTTTTTGTCCTGAGAAGTGTCTAATTTCTTCTGTGGGATTTCCAGGACCAGAAGTTACCATCGAGGTGGAAGCAGGCTGCAAACTCACACCATTTGTAGGTGGCAGGGGCCAGGATAACTTCAGTGTGCTCCACATTATTCTACTGCATTAGGAATATGGAAAGAATTAGAAACTCATAAATCAGTATCTGCGTAAAGAAATGTCACCAAAATACACTCCAATTTTTACAGTGTGAAGAGTATAACCCACTTTTTGGTTTGTTAGAGTTATCACTTTGAAAAAGGAACTAGAGGAAGGTGCTACAGGAACAAATCTCTTTGAGAGCAGCATTTTCTATATCCTAGCAAACAATCCCATCAAGAGTCTGTCAAGAAGAAAGGCATTACTTGAAAGCAGATGAAAGTATGATAAATAACTTTGACTTTCTCGTAAATTTTTTATGCTTAGTGAAGTATAACTGTCACAAAAATATTTTGGAAAACCATTGTATCCATCCAGTTTAAATACATGCCAAAAAAATTGAAAGAATTCACTGCCTAGTTCCAGATGGTATGTGAAATGCATTGGCTTTCATATTAGAAGGAGTGATTGTTAAAAATACTGATTTTTATGAACCCTTAAGATATGTAAAATACCCTAAAAATAGTACTTCTAGTAATGTTGGCACTTTATATAAAAGGAAGTCCAATTTGCAAGAGAAAATAATAAAGTCAAAGATCTACCAGCCTAAAAAACCCAACTCAAGCATATATAGTAAATACAAATAAAAAGCTTAATCAGGAATTATTTTTCTTTTTAGTCTCAGTTGAGTTGGTAACTCTTTAGAGAAAGTAGCTGAAGTAAAGTAACAGCTACTACTCCCCAACCCCAGGGAAATGTTCTCTGATCTGACAAACTGTGTCTGCAGAGTTTAGTTAGGTCTGCTTGGGAAGATACTGGAAGTGAAGACTGAGTATTTCACAGCTGGCAGGAAAATTCCTGGCACGATCTGGGAAGCTATGAAATAACATTGAATTTGCTGCAAGGACAGTTTGATTCTTCATTTTCTTTCCTCTGCTCTGTGGAATAGAGTTGTTGTGTTATTAAAACGATGCTGTCCTTGGTTTCCTGGCAATGTCACTGGTCCTGCTGCACCTCTTCTAGGGTGGGGAGCAAATTCAATCACAGTTTACTCATGAAGAGGCGGGAGGAGGTGGCCAGGCTCACTGGTGAGGGCAGAGGTAATTAAAGGTCTCGAATATCTGGAATAGAGGTAGAAATAACTCTATGGCTCAGGAAGGCAGAGCTTCCAAAGAGGAAAAGCTTGAGGTCTCCCCATCCTCATCCCTGACGTGGTGAGTTTGCTGTTCCCAGAGTCACAGCTTTCCCACAGCTCCCTAAATGTGGCACCTGACACAGACAGGGCAAGTTCCCAGACCCACATGTGGGTACAGTGGGGTGGAAACAAGGCTAAAAATCCCAAAGCATCTCCAGGAAATCTGTGCCTGGTTCTTAGGGGTTGTCATCAGAAGGTCATGGGACACCAAGGGTGGAATTCAGCTTGCAAATTAAAATACCTAAAATTGAGAACCTATATTAACCTGAAAATCATTTTTATTTCTCTAGGCACAACTGGCTGTATTGGCTAGATATGCACAAGATGTAATGGGAGTTTAGACACTCCTGTAGACACTGATATTTAGGTGTCTTAATCTGTGCATTTTATCTCTCCTTTATTACCTAATATTATTACCAAATGAGCTGACACATATGGCATGGAGTGGCTTCCAGAACAGGCATCCAGGAATGACAGAGAACTACCCTATTTCCCAATTCCTGTTAAAATATTGGAAGAAAATAGAAAAAAAATCATTTTGGTTTAAAAGGACAGTACATTTTTTTGTCCATCCATGACACCACATTGGAAGGATACATGATTATATTTACAATTACAAACCCGAATTATCTACTTAGCATTTCTTCTTCAAAAATTTAGCCCTTAGGCTGCTGCAAAGGAGCTATTTTGATTCCTTACTTTTGCTTTCCCTCCCATGTTTTAAAATCTGTATTGGAAGTCATTGGGGTGAATACAAGAATCTCAGGTGAATGCAGGAATTCAGATAGTACAATCCTTTCTGCCCCTAACGTCTATAAATGTGATTATATTCATGGTGAATCATCTGGTCAGCTACAGCATGGAGAAACCAAAAGTTGACACACTGTTGGTGACTTACAAAATCTCTTGATTTTGAGGTTACTTCTTTTACATGTAATTGGATCTTAGGTGTTTCCTCTTATCTTCCCAAATCCCTCTGTTTACTTACAGTAAAATCTACATCTGCAAAATGGATTTGATGCTGATGTACCATTTCTGACAGAAAATCTCTTGTCCCGCTTCTCAGACTTTTTTACAGAAATGTAAAACGAATATTCAGAGAATGCCTTAAGTCAACAGGATTAAGGACTGTCAAGTGCACTGCTTAGTCGTATCTACGTGCTGAGGATTTTATTGTACTTTCATGAGAATATTTGCACTGGCAGTTAGGGATGTCTCTAGGGTTTAGCTTTTTTTTTTTTTTCCTCTCTTTAATAACAGCTAGGGAGGTTGAAGAACTGCCAGTTGGGATAAGGAGTTGAACTCCTGCCTCCCCAGCTCTCCACTGTCAGTTTGAGTTCATTGCATAACCTTTAATCTGACATCCTTTACACTCAGCAGGGCAGCATTTTACCAACCCTTTAATTATCAGCGTGTACCAGTGCTGGTGACTTGCACACCATGACCAGGCATCACATCTCCCTGGGGAAACCACCAGGGTGCAGGGGATCCTGCCTTGGAGAGGCTGGAAGACGGGAAGGGGAAGCAGGGAAGGAACTTGACCTTTGGGGGTAGGTGAGCCAAAGGAGCCAGTGGATGTCAGAAGAACAGAACAGCATGGCAGCCACCAAGGAAGAATAAGCACTCAGAAAACTGGGCAGTTTTGCAGAAACAGGCAGAAAACAAGGTAAGATAGAGGCGATACAGAAATTATGAATAACAAACAGATTAAAAAGAAAGGCTGACAGGCACAATCCTGGCCTTAATAAATCCTAGCATGCATGGTAGAAACAGAAGGCAAACAATGCAGATTCTGCCCCATTAAAATGAAAATCTCTATTTAATTCAACCACAGGGAGAGGAGTAAGGGAAGCACCTTCTGCACTTTGGTATTCTACAGCCCAAGAGTGAATAGGGAACTCGGGTTCAGAGTGGTGTCTGCTGGAAAGATACATAATATACTAAACTTGAAACACCTCAAAAGATAAAAAAATAGAAAAATCACATATAAACAATCCACATGGAGCTTAAAAAAATAATCCAATAAAACATTTCCAATATAAGTAGTGGGGATTATTTTAAAAAAGATAATTTCTGTGTTAGTGTTGCAGACTAAAATCAAGATTTTGAAAAAATCACAGTGAATCAGAAAAGTTCTCTTTTTTCTACCCTCTTTCTAATCTTCCTTTTTATTCTGTCTTCCCTTCTTCCTCTCTTTCCCTCTTTTCCAAAAAAAGAAAAAAGCACAAACCAACATTTTCCCAACTCCAGAGAGGTGATAGCAGAGAAAAAGGAAAGAAGACCAGAACAGTAGAATGAAAATTCTGTATTTAGTTTGGAAAAGGTATAAAACTTTTTGGCCAACCGAAGTAAAAAGGATGGGAAAGAGAGGGAAAGACTGAATTTCTTCTCCACAACAAAGTGCAAGTCACTTCCTATGTGTTTCCAGCCCACACAAACAATTAATTTATTTAGAGAGAAAAATAAGGCCTAATTTATTAATAAAAGATAGCAAGCCTGCTAATATTATGTCTGTGTTTTATTAACACGAAGCAGTACATTTGCAGATCTTACAATTTTCTCAACATCAAAGAGTAACTTTGTACAATGAATTATGTATTGAATGTTTCTACCTCTATCCAAAGGCCAGTCTTTTCAGGGATGAAGAATAACACACCAGAAAATGGAGAGAGCTTTTATGGAATGCAGTAACAAGGGAGGATTGCATTGACTTGGCCCCATTCAGAGTCTGAGTTTGTAGTGCAGTACTGGGCTGTGAAAGAACAGGACAAAAAAATTTAAAAGACCAAACCTCTGCTGAATGGTCCATCCATATGGAGGAAGCAGGGGGAAGGAGGATCTAACAAGGTCTCCTGGCCTGCCAGTGCTTAAGTCCTAATCAGAGAAACACAGAAAGTCACCAGGAGAAATGCAAGGTCTCAGAGTCCAGCTCTTCAGGGCAGGGACCATCTGTCTGCTTTGTGTTTGTACAGAACCAAGCCCAGTGGGGTCTTTGTTAAAAAAATGTTAAAAAATGATATTGGCTTTTACCCGAAGGTAATTTAGAGGCTGTATTTTGGGAACACCAATGGGCAAACAATGACCTTGACTGCTTTATTAAGATACCAAGCCCATGGACTAATAGCAGCCAAGATTTTCCTGCTCCAGAAACATTTGCATTTAACCAAAGGACATGCCATTTAGTGGTACTTTAATGTTCTGTAAGAATACAAGCCAAAGCAAAATGATGTAATTGTCTTTTCTAATTCTAATTAAATACCACTGTCTTGCTTGACCATAAAAAAATTGCAGATTTCATCCTTCTCAGCTGTTACTACCAGAGATGGAGAGAACTAGAAGAAAAAAAAAAACATCAAAGAAACAAGATCTGACATCTATAAACCAGAGAAGAAAAACTGGCGTGTTGTATAGTGAGAGATGCCTTCATCTAGCTGCCAGCTGCTTTGATGAGTTCACTCAGAGCATTTACACTGAACTGGGGCTGAAAGTTTTGTGGCTTAAACATCCCCTTCACTCAAGTCAGACTGTCTCAGTGCAGTCCCCACTAGGGAACTCTTCATTACCAGGGGAGGGAGGGAGGGAGGGAGGGAGGGAGGGAGGGAGGGAGGAAGGAAGGAAGGAAGGAAGGAAGGAAGGAAGGAAGGAAGGAAGGAAGGAAGGAAGGAAGGAAGGAAGGAAGGAAGGAAGGAAGGAAGGAAGGAAGGAAGGAAGGAAGGAAGGAAGGAAGGAAGGAAGGAAGGAAGGAAGGAAGGAAGGAAGGAAGGAAGGAAGGAAGGAAGGAAGGAAGGAAGGAAGGAAGGAAGGAAGGAAGGAAGGAAGGAAGGAAGGAAAAGTCCTCCCACTGCCCCAACCTTGATTTATGAGCCATTGCTCTTCTTAAGCAGGCAGCTGTCAGAAATGCTGTAAGGTTTATCTCAATCTCTTCCCATGAAGACAGATGCTGACCAACACTTAACCCATTCAAAGATATTAAAAACAATGTGCACTGTAGTAGAGTTGGAAAAGAACTGAAATCCCCAAACAAGGGAGAGTTCAACATTCTGTTGTAAATTGCCACCCTTGATGTTGGTTTTAAAGATAATCAAGCATCTTCAAGGCTTTGGAAGTCACAGAGTGGAAAACATGTTGACTGTCGATATAAACATGGGTTACAAACATCTCTAACAGAAGGCTCAAGGGTGAATTTGTCTCACCACAATTCTTGGCTTAGATGTAATTATGATGAAAGATACAAAGTGCTCTCATAAAAGTTACCTTTTAAAATCGTTTATAGTTCTTACGGCAAACAAGTACAACACAGAGGGCCAGCTAATGCAAATGGAGTAAACCCAATCGAGTAAAAAAGCCAGTTTAACTCAACAGGCAGTGGAGCTGCGTGGGTGAAACAAATGCAAATGTTTAAAAGTCCCAAATTTGACAAATCTATCACAAGACCAGGTGTGGATCAAGAGAGGTGAGATCCTCCTCTGAGCAGCTCTCCAAGGATAGCACAGGTGCCTCTGGCATATACAGAAAAAAACATTCCACAGCTCAAATGAGGAGTCTGCACAGGGCAAAATTTGGGGTTCACTTTTTACTCCCGAGACACATTTGCTCTTCCTCTTCAGACATTCCAGTCAGGCTGTTGGAGAAAATCTGTCAGACTTTCTTCCAGAGGGACCAGAGCTTTGTTCATACTGGTTGCACATTCTTTGCACCTTTTTAAGTTGAAGCAGACAAAATAATGAGCCATCAGCAATGGCAGACTTAAAACAGCATATCCTCATGCTCTCAATGTAATTATGTCATCAGAGAGAGGTTAACTGAACTGACAGGTGTGCAGTGTATGAATATGAGCCTATGACACAGTATCTTGCTCACATTTTACCCTGTAAGTGCCTTCTGTATGCATTTCAGAAGCTTTTCAGATGTCTGTTTCACTGAAGTGGAACCAGCTGTAGTTTGTTGTGGTTTTCCTTGTGGTTTCTTTCTTTCAGAAGGAATTCTTTATTCTTGATTGAGTAAGACTACCCTGAGATTTTTAGAAAAAGTATTTCCTTACCATCAAACAATGAGGCATGAAGTATGGCTCTCCAAATTAAGTATGTGCCATAATCTGTGCTTTAGTTACTTTTGAATTTTTTGTTGTGCCTATGTTCTGAATGTAAACATCAAAAGTGAGATCCATGTGTTTCTAATCATTTCGGTACCCTGACCATTAAGTGTAGTACAAGAGTGGTCTAAGAATGTACTCCACAGTAAGAGTGACAAACCTCAAGTGAAAAAAGAGATTACAAACAGAAATAAATTCCTTTCTATTTTAGAGTCACAAACTACTCATCTTGTTCAGACCACAGTTAAAATTTCATGTTGGAACTAAGGACTTGCAAGTCTGAACCAAGATAATACTCTTCCTCGTTTTCCTTTTCTTAAGCTTTCTCAGCTTTGTTTCTACAGAAAGTATGAGGTACAACAGTCAGACCAGAGCAAAAATAAATCTACTTATCACGAACATCACTATGGCCAAAGTGCTTCCAATTTGATGTGTGTTTGTTTTTCTGACTAGCTGCAGCTAGGGAAAAAAATGCCCACGCCTGCATTTATTTTGATCAATAGCACTGAAAAACCTTATAAATCCCTCTTTCGTCTGAACATGCCCTTGAATGAAGAAAATATAATAAAAGAGGAATCAAGTTCCTTCTGTGACAAAGCTATGAAATAACACTCTTTATTGTTTGTTCTACCAAAGGAGATTGCAACCTGTGTATTTTAGAGTCTGTTTTGGATATTTCAGACCATGTGTGTGTTTAAATATCTGTCAGGCTCCAAATAATAATAATAATAATAATAATCACAACAATAATACAACAAAGAAAACCAAGCATCTTTTTTTATATACTAAAACACAACTATTGAACCATGGCTCACATGCAGGTAAATTAAAGCACAAATTAACAGAATTAGGTATGAGCTTAAATACTGTGCATTTCAAAGGGACAGAAGCCCATCACATGGGCTCACGAGTCCCTTTTCTGGGCTTATGATGACAAATGCACGTTACAATTCCATGATTTATCAAGATCTGCATTTGGGAAAGGCACAACTGTGTGCATTTCAGTATTTGATTTTATAAATACCAGCTTCTCTTGATGCCTGTGGAATACATTTAATAGACTGAGAACTTCAACGATGAGGATGCAGTAAATCAGCAACTCAATCAATGCTACTCACACAAGTCCCTTCTTATAATGAGGCTTTACAGAGATTTCTGTTTAGTGATTTATATCTCAATATCAAGTTGTGACAAAAGTATGGAGTTTAGATCCAGGTATTAATGTATAAAGAACTGAGGTGTTTCTCATATCTATGCTTAAGTTTAGAAGAAATGATTGAGGGTATGACCCAAATCCATAGAGGCTTTCTGCTTCTAGTGCTCTGAATCATTTGTCCTTCAAGGGAAAAATTTTATTTTTTAAAGTTTACTAGTAAGGTAATGAAAAGGGCTAACTTATTTCCACATTTCCAAGCTCATATTTAAACTTCAGGATATCATGCCGTTTCTGAAATGGAATGCATTTCAATTTCAAACTTAATTTCCACCATATCAAGATCTATGCTGTGTTGTGCATATGTTTTCTCATAAACAGGTTTGTTAAGACAGGGACAGTCTACAAATGGAATTAGTTTTCTTTCTTTAAAATGTCATAAAACCCACCACTTTCTCAAAGTCTAGCCAATATTGCAGCCTGAAGCTAGAACTATAAGAATGACAGAACTGATTGGAGTGTTTTTCATTTACTGATCAAATGAAATATTTTTGAACCAAACCAATTTTGGATCAGAACAGCTTTCTTCATTTTTCCTCACAAAACAACCCATGTGTTTCAGTGTTTGCTGAACCCACTAGGGACCAGTGATGCATCTTTCCCAGAAAACCACTCTTTGTAAGACAGGATGCAAATTGTAGATACTCCTGATAACTATTAATAGCATATCACCTACTAAGAGCATAGAGATATTATAATGTTCTTAAAATCTTGCCTCGTACCTTCTTTGTATAGAGGGAGGAAATAAAAATTCTTCTGTCCCTGTGTGGGGCTGAAGGTTAGAGCTTTAGCTCCACTGAAATATTGCCTGCACATTTCAGCAGGTAAACACTGTGAGTGCTGATCATTCTCCAACACCCTTCATGTGTCCTGCTGTGAAGGGCATTAACTCCTCCTGCCAGTGGCTGGGAAAACAGACCTGCACTGCTCAGCCTGGTGCATCCCTGCACCCCCAGGCTTTGCAAACACTGGGGTTTATATTGGGGATTGAATTTGGAGACTTCAGGCACAGCTGCTGTGACTTCCCGTTATTTGCAAGTTTCAAACTGGTTGCATTTCATTTCTCTACTCCTTTTGTTTTCCCTTCGAAGGAGGCACCAGAAGTGATCACTGACACCAGCAGGTTTTCATTCACCATCCTTGGTACCACACAGTTCCACTCACACACATCCACCCAGAGGCAAAGAGGAAAACAGCACAGAGCAGACCTAACCGCCTCCTGGAAACCTGGGGTGCAAACTGCCCTTGGTAAATTATTTCTGTTCAAGTTTCATGTAAGGCACAATATTTTTATTATGCAATAGTAGTATACAAAATTACATGTATTTTGTATTGTGTTTTGATTTTTTTTTAGTTATCTCTCATTAAGCAATCATTGAACATCAGGCATCAACAACTGCATGGTTTTTTCAAGCTTGTCAAAAAGCTTAATTATTCTTAGAATCTTTTTTTTTTCCCTGCTAATAAATTTATCTGTTTCTTACTCAAAATAAAGTTCATTCACTCTTGTTCTGCTCCTGACTCACCACTCTACATTTTCTAAGAAGCTCTTGTGCTCTGGAGATGCCTTGAAATCTTCTCATTTAAATCAAACAAATTCAGCCTCCAAACAAGCTTAGTTTAGTTTTGTTTAGTTTTTAAATCTTGTCACTCTTGCTTTCCTCTGGATTCTTTATTGTACTTATAATTCTGAAATTGGGACTTAAATCAGAAAAAATTATTTATAGCAGAATAACTATTTCCCACATCCTATTAATGCTACACTTACTAAAACTTCCCTCAAGAAATTCTTTACATCTTTACAACAGCATTAACAACATCTACCTAATTTATGATCTAACACCAGTTCTTTTTGTGCTGCCCCATTGAAATATTCCCCCAGTGAAATATTCCCCATTTATATTTCTGCATTTGATTCCCTTCAGCATTGTAGTTGGCATTTTTTTTTTTATTTACCTTTATTTTAATGATTTTAGGCTATTTGAAAAGTAGCTCCATGCCACACTGTATTGTAATGCTGTACTGTGCAGTGTCTGTAACTCACCCCAGGCTGCAATCGATGGGAAATGTCAGCAGGGCAGATTTTCCTCCACCATTCAAACCAGTGAAAATATGGACAAGAAGGCCCAAGGTTTGATGCCTGGGTATATTCCAGTGAAAAGCTCCCCTAGTTTTACAGAAAACCATGAGTAAATTACTCTACTGCTTTTCAGGCATCTCTACACTGATTTTGAGACCATAGTACCTCTACGCCTTTTGGGAAAAGTGATTTGGAATGGTGTTGAAAGCCTCGCCAAAATTCAAAATATGTCATACCTACCACTTTTTCTCCACTTGGCAGATCCCATCCTTTTACATGGATGACACAATTTATACCTGACAAAGCCACAGGGTCTATTTTTATCTCCTTATTATGCTCCACAGGGTTATTAATTAATAGATCCATTCTCCTTTGGGCTATTGGAGTCAGTTTGACTGGTGGAACATTCTCTCAGGTTTCTTCTTTCTTCCTTGTGATTCATTCCCCAAGTGTGGTTCATGGTCACAGGTAATTTTACCCAGACACTCCTAAACTACATGTGTTTGACTTCTCTAGATATTTTATAGTGTTTTACCCTCTTTTCTCCAGGTCATCTGTCTCCTTGTTAAATTTAATCACTTTAGTTAAAAGGTCAAAAACTTCTTTTAGAAGACTGAAAAAAGAATGAAAATTTTAGCCTCTCCTCTTGTTTTTGACAGACTTGTTTTTCCTTTCCACATTATGTAATCGGTTTCTTTTCCTTTTTTTTTTTTTTTCTTTTTTTCTTTGTTTTGGGTTTTTTTTTTTTTTTGTCCCTTCATATGTTCATAGTATATTTATAGTGGTGTTTTTTGGTTGTCCTTCAGGTGACTTGCTGCAAGTTTTTCTGTGCCTCAGCTCAACTTCCTCTCTTTCTAAAACCGTGTGTATTCCTTCACATTACCTTTTGAAACAGTCTGATCTCTGAGAGCTGAACCTTGTCAATTTTTGCCCACACTGGAAAATACCAGAAAACCATCATGCCACAGAGTTTCCCCCACAGCATGTTCCAAGCAATCTGCTCAGATGCACAAATATTTATTATTGCAGAAATATCCCACCTGGGAACCTTCCCTACCTACTGAGAAGAAAATTCAACTTATTTAAAAATCTGATCCAGAAGTGTGTTGTGTTTTGTTGTTTGTTTTTTTTCCCCCCTCACTGTGCCCAGTTGTGTAATTGCCAAGTCTTTTGTAAGTCAAAAAACATGATGAGCCAAAGCCACAAGGAAAGAACTCAATGAGCTATCATTTGTGGCTTTCACATACCATTCTTTATTTCGATAACACAATTTAAAATTATAGTGGTGAACACGCATAAATGTCAAGTGTAATAGCATTTGGTGGCGAAATAAAACAGAAACTGGCAATCTAACTGCTGGGCTCTGCACTGGAGTCCTGTGATACCTTTTTCTATTCAGCTTTTACAGCTGTGGGGAAGGGCTGTCTGTCAATACAGCCATGTGTTATTGTCAACCTATTTGTCCTTCCAATCAAACCAGCAGCAATTTGGGCTGATTGCTATGCAGCCCGAGTAATTTGGGCCCTGCTCTCCCAGACACTCTGGTGGCAGCTGCATTTCCATGGCTTCCTGCAGCACACCTGCAGAAGGACTGCAGTCCGATGGCTGCAGTGCTACAGAACACCATAATTAGACCATATTTATGGCTGAAACGGAACAGCTTAATTACAGGGCAACTGGGATTGGGCACTCATGGATAGCTAGGATGTTACCTGGTGCAAAAAGGTGAGGGCTGCTACTTGGCATGCAAAGCAATCACTCTGAGAGCTTAGCGGGGTGGTGGATTTTACACCCACACGCTGCAACCAAAAACCTCAGCCTGAAACAGGAACGGAAATCCAAAACTCTCTCCAAGCATCCACGTGCTCCAGTGCACCTGCACAGATCCATTAGAGCCAGTCAGAAAGGGTTTGATTGCAAGGGGAAATCCTGTGCTTGTCTGTTATTTCCCACCCTTTGGTATCAGAGCAGCAGCACCCAGCAGTGCAGTGAATCAGAGCCTCATTTACCACCCACCGCTTAATGTGAGCTGTTGCCTGGGATTGCTTTCAAGGGTAGGTATTTGCTTTTAAACTGGGCTCTCAAACAACCCAGGGTGGTCAGACGAGGGCATTGGCATATTGCAGGGGGAAGGGCATCTCCTGCCTTTAGAACTGCTACTGGGTTCCATCAATTTTCAAAAATAATAAGGAAAATTAACCACATAACCAGGACCTTCATTCACATGCAGGGAGATGGAAGCCTCCTCGCTGAGAAATGGGGAGAGCAGCATGAAGAAGTAAAAGAGGGTTCCAAGAGATTACAAAAAGAACCACTGGGTTCACAGGAACAACTCACTGACTGAAAATTCATCACTGAGAAATAAAATGCTTTGTTTCCAATAAACACCCAACATTAATTTGTCCTATGCAAAATGAAAGATGATCCTGAAAACAGCTGAAAGAAGCATTTTTCAAAACCTGTGAACACCAAAAATTGGTTTATTCCACTAATCCACACTGCAGGAAACAGCCTGACTTCACACTTTTGTTCATCCAATTCACATATCACTATACTTTTAAGACTACTACTGCTTCATGGGGTTTTACTCTGACCAGTGATAAATCCCTAAATGCAGTAGAGGTTGGGGAAGAAACAGTTCAAGGACTAAACAACTAAGCTTGATTTTCTAAGCAAATAGTCCTAGGTAACAAGTTAATAAAAAAAGAGAAAGAGACCTGTAATTATTTCATGTGGTGCACACATAATAGACTTTGAGGCAATTATTAAAGAAAATTCAGATGGCCAGAGTTCATTTCCTGTGCAAAGCACCTCCTCCCCTGAGGCTGCAGGCAATTGGGCTATGTAGCCTCAAGCACAAACCTCAATAATTTCATCTTTGGGGATTTCAACCCATTTGATCACTCTAATAGAAAAAGTGATGTGACACCTGTTTGTAATCACCCGGGTTTCCTTATATAAGTCACTCGCTGCTGTATGAGAGCTGTGACCCCACACTCCGTTCCAGTTTGTGCCACAAACTGCGCCCCCATCATATGAGAAACTTCGGATCTTTGTCTCTCAATATATGCCCTGGAAATAAATAATAAAGTGCTCAGCACTTCTCAGGACTAATGATCTGATGTGCAAACATATACTGTACATCTTCTGCTCCCCTGTTTCTCTCCAGTGCCTAAAACCTGGGCAGAGACCTAAGAGAGCAGCAGGAGCCCAACTTAGTACTAAAATTGAGTATTTGCAATGCTAATCCATTGGATTTTGCATCTTTTGCACCCTCTTCGACTTTAAGTGGCTTCTGGAAAGAGGCTAAAAGAAAGGTAGGTATGAAGGTGGCAGAATGAAAACTATCAAGTAACAAGGGCTTGTTTAAAACAGAAATTACTCCAGAAAGAGCTGTTCAAGAGAAGCTATTCCAAGTAACTCACTATGTGCACAGTCTTCCACATATAAATATAAAAAGTGTGTTTCAAGGACCCACCTGTGTGGGTCACACTTGTATGACAACACAGAATACATTTGTGTATCCTGTACCAAGGACACACTTGTGTGTTCTTCCACCCACATTAAAAGTGAGCACGACCTAGCCCTACAACAAGCAGAAAAAAGACCTTACTGATGTCTTCTTTTATTTTTGTTTCTTTTTATTTTGAAATTTTAGTGCACAGACAGAACTTGGACCATGCCTTGAGGTGCAGAAGAAGCCAGTGCCACAATGTGCTGGCCCACATTTAAACACTATTAGACATAGCAGAAGAAGGCTGGAGCTGCGGCATGGCAATGGCAAGCACCTGTATGCCCTGCCAGGAGCCTGGCAGATTCCCACTCTTCTCATACGGGGATAAGCAGCTGTAGGATAAGCAGCTTGAGATCAACCTACCTGAGAAGCCAAGAGGGGGGTAAATCAGCAAAGAAATCTTCTGCTGTAATGAGACTACTGAGACCCAGGAACAGAACCAGCCATGGGCCATTCCTATCTGAGCATCTTTTCTTTTGAGGCCTGATTATGCCCTGTTGTGGTTTAGCCCCAACCTGGTGGGATGGAAAAGCAAAACCCATGGGCTGAGAGAAGAACAGTTTAATAACTGAAATTCAGTAAAATATAATATTAATATAACAGTAATAAAATGGTCTGATGAAGAAGGGAGAGTGGTAAAACCTAAAATAAACAAATGATGCATTATATAATTGCTCACCACTTGCTGAGTGAGGCCAAACCCATCCTGAACCATGTATCAGCCCCTCTCCTGGGTAGCTCACCCAGCTTACATACTGGGCATGGGGCTCTATGGGATGGAACATCCCTCTGACCATGCTCCCTCACAGCTTTTTTTTGCACTTCCTCCATGGCAGAGCATGAGTCACTGAAAATTCCTTGGCTTAGGGTAAGCACTACTTGGCAACCCAAACCATCAGTGTGTTATCAACATTATTCTCAATCCAAAACACAGCCCTGCACCAGCTTCTGAGAAAAAATGAACTCCATCACAGCTGAAACTAGGACACACTGACAAGAGCTTGCCTGTGTATCATATTTGTGTAAGGCTGTCTGTACCTTGTAGCTGACAGGAAACTAAACTGCTTCTGTCGTTTTTTTATTTCATTTTCCAGCAATTTTCTGCCAGTGTATGTGGGAATTTAAAAGAGTGACAAACTCATTTTTGGTTTGTGCTGCAATCCCGATCAGCCGAGGTTTTGCTCACATACCACGACTGTCTGAAGAGATTTGGCAGACTCAGATCCAGCTGGTGCTGGATGGGGCTTGGGCAAGTGATGCACTTTCCAATTGACCTGATAAACTGGCAGTCTTGGATGGCTGCATTTTGTCTAATTTGCAAGAACTGCTACACAGAGTTAGAATGTATTGGAATCATAAATTGGAATCATAAAGTCTGGTTTTCTGGAGTCTTCGTTTCTACAGGTACCTGATTTTGCATTTGGATTCTTCTTGATGAAGTGTTTTGTTTCCCTAATCCGAAAGACACTATGACTACGAACTAAGAGATAGAAATCATTTGATACTAGATTCCATAATAGAATACAGGAAACACAACTGTGTGTACAACAAGCACTCTTCTTCCATCCTGCATTTCGCCTTCTGAACACTGGGATTCACAAAGACAAGACTCTTCTTTTTCCCAGCATATTTTTAGATTGCATGAATAAGATGGATCTATATCCACAAAGAGCTTATTTCTAAATATTTCTACATTTAATTTTATTTTTTCTGCCTACGACAGATAGATATTTTGTTATCTATTTTTTACAGCTCTTTTATCCTTCCTCTTGCCCACTGACATGGTCACTACCTGCAACTCTACCCTATCTATATTTCTTTGTTGCTTTAATTCTTTAGATGAAACCTTTAAAATAGAGCTCTTTGTATTTCTTAACATCCCAAAGTGACATAGAAAGCAGCAGAAGTGGTAGAAGGTTATTTTGGAGTTTCAACAGAACTATCTGGAAATTTTTAAACATTTATTTTACAAGAAAATTCTGTAAAAAAACACACTGTTGCCTGCACTTCACATTTTGACAGACAACATCCAGCGACATCTGCTCAAGGGAAATCTTAGGAATAAATGACTGGTTTAAGAAAAATGAAAAACCTCGTGGCAAGGACGATTCTCCAGGTCACAACTTGCCAGCCAGTAGCTACTTTTCCGTGGTAAAACTTCATTCCCCAGTCTGAAGGGACGACCCAGCTGTGCTCAAGCAGGAGAGAGTGACATTATATGACATGAGACAGAAGACCAAGCACCTGTAAGGTGAGCTCAATGTGATGCACTCTCCAGGAGGCCTCACCAAGTACCTGCTCATGGGTGATGCAACGAGCATCAAATGTTTCATGGAGAAGATGACTGATGAGCAGAGGGTCCCTGTGAACAGGCCTTTGGGTTGATTGTAACATACAGGTCATGATCTGGTACGTTCTGTTAATTTTAACTAAAAAATTTAAGGTTATTGTTTGGCTTCAGTTCTCTGGTATTTGACTGCCTCACCATTTGCCAAGTTTTTATTCCCTCCAAGATGAAAGGAACTGGTATTTACTCTTTGAACGGTGAAAAACAAGGAACTGAGAAATTATGTGCACTGACCAACACTTGTAAAAACACTGAAATGGAGCAAAAGGACCAATTTACTCACAACTAGAGGCTGTCTGGCTGCAGGAGCACCTCTATCCATTTGCAAGACAGAGAGGCATGGGAGCTGTAAGCCCCTTCTTGCATCACCTGAGCAGACCATTCCTTTGAGTCTTGGCACTTGCTCCCTCTCCCTGCTCATCTTGAGACGCTCATCTCATCACGATACCCTTTCAACACACACTCTGGAAAAGCCTTTCATGTGCACAATTACTGGAAAGAAAGCAAAAATCTCAGAGAAGAGAAGACATGCAGAAAAGTGAGTAATGTTGCTTTGATATGACTTAGGGGAAGTTATGTATGTATGGTTATTTAACGCCTGTGGCTGGCTGAACAAATTTGTTACCTAATTCAGAGTGCTTAATGCTGAATGGTCATTATGGTGCTGTAGGCTTAATTAACTGGTGGGTGGATCATGGGTTTTAATATAGACGGAAGGGGTTTTTTGTTTTAAGAGGCAAATGTTTTATTAATTTCCTTTTTTTTTGCATACTGTCTCAGTATTGACTATCAAAAATGTCAGAACATCCTAAAGTCTTCCTGCCATGGCCTTTTTCAGTAACAGTCATTTTATTTTCTTAGACTATTCAGAAATATTCTCTCTGAATCCTTACCCAGGCATAGTTAAAAAAAAAAAAAAAAAAAAAAAAGATTTTTGAATGCATTTTTGTCATCAGAGCCTTTCACACTTATATTTAGTTGGGACCTTTCAAGATTTGCACAGAGCTGATTTGATGGTGGAGTGTCAGCCCAGCCAACAGACACTGCTCTGGTCTGAGGGCATGTTCAGTACAGGCCAGGTGATGGGCTTGAAGAGCTGACAGCCCCCTTTGCTTCCTGATTTTTGTGTTTCTATTTAGTGTGTGACTCAAACCTGCAATATTTCCACCATGACCCACGTCCCCATGACATTTAAGGGACAGTCACTCAGGCTGCAGGAGTTCTGTGATTTATGTCTCAACAAATGGAGCTATTCAATTTACCCTGCATCCAAGACTTCATTACATAAATCCTGAACTAAACTCCTCTTTGTCAGAAACTGGACCCTGAGTTACCTGTCTGGAGAATATTCACCTTTGCAGCAGTAGGAAGCAGCAACTTGGAACAAAATTTTAAGCTGCTGAGGTATTTGGAAGGATCTAGAAAACAGCTCAAGGAATCTCCCTCACAAAGGCAGGCACAAATGCATCTGAGGCAGTGTGCCCGACCACTGCTCCCACATTTCCCAGGAACATCCCTAGCTGGCTCCCAGAAACCATAAGGAGGGCCCTTGGCATGTGGAAAAATTCGTGCTATATTTATCAGAAACTTTGCCCTTCTGTGATCCAATGACTTCCCTCACCACAACTTTGATGATTAGAAGATCACACTTAAAATTTTAAAATCCATCTGCATCTCCTCACCACAGCACTCAGGACAATATTGTGTCTCCTCATCAGCTCTCTCCAAGGCAGAACAAAAGCACAGGGAATGTCATCATTCCCCCCGAGGCTGGCCTGTGGTGGGCAGCAGAGAGGACCAGGACATGCACTCTGGAGACACAGTATTAAATAAGAGGATAGTTTCTCCATGGAATTAACTTCTTCACAGGCACCTCTGGACTGGCTCTATGCCAGTCCTCACCGCTGGGCTTTGCTTCAGTGGGTCTCAGTTCCATTTCTGGCTCCCAACTGGCTAAGTGAGCACTAAAATATCAAAAGATTTGAAAAAAATGCTGCTCCTTTTTATACTGTGTCACTTCATTTATTACTATGTATCATTTAGCATTATGTATTTGCCACCAGTGCATCTGGCAGCAATTACTTTGCTGCTGTAGACATTTCCTATTACCTGATGTAGACATTTTCTATTACCTTCTCCTCAGCGTAAGCCACTCTTAACAGTGCAAAAGGTGTCAAGGAATCTGAGTTCTGACCCATGGGGTTTCCTGGAAAGCACTGAAGTGGTTAATTTATACAGCTCCAGTAAGAATCAAAGTGCTTGGCAACAAGAATATCATATAAACTCTCCTCAGCACAGGTAGTTAATTGAGTCTTGCAAATTTTACTTGCCTGCTCAGCTGGGATGAGTAATTATTTTTGATGGACGAGTAAATTGCCATTAGTATTTCCATTCTGCTAAAGCTGGAAGATTAGTCTTTGTGGCTGAGCTGATAAATTTCCATTACAGTTTTGCAAGTCCGAGTGAATGGATGTAGCTGCACTTCCAAACCCAGAAACAAAATCTGTCCTTATAGGTGCAGCCTGAACCCTTAATCAAACACAGAGCCTCTTCAACAGGCAGCAGGAGTGAACCCTACAGAAACAATGACACCTACTCAGCTCAGGGTCTTGCTGTTTAATAAGGAACAGTCATTATCTGAAACGCTACACCAGCTGACTAACATACCATGAGTACGCACACCAGGACTCCATCTGCTGTGCACCTAAAGCCCCTGTTTACTTCACTCCCAAATGAGGCTTGATCCCACAAATCACATCTCCTCCAGCTGCCCTGAGCTGTCTCCTGAAATGCCTCTCAAATCATTACTGCTTTTTTGTCCCTGATTTCAGTGCTAAGGGCTTTGGGCACCCAACACCAGCTGAACCCCAGCACTCAGTGGATGTGGGATACAGCCGGGCCACATGTCACAGAGTCTGTGCAAGGCTGATGGAGGACACAAACCTTTTCACAGAACAGGCAGGAGAGGTCATGGGTGAGGAGTTGATTGCAGGAAAAAGACTTGAAGATTGCATTAGCCATCACAATTCTTTAAGAAAAAGTCTTTCTAAAAGAAACTTTTGGCTTGAGAAATAGTAGTAAGGACCAGTTCTTAGGATTACACAGCCACTTGGAAGGGAAGGGGTGTCACAGCAGAGACAGCACAAAGTAGCTGGCATTAGGTGTCTGAATTTGATTGCAGAAGATGAACCCGTTCTCATTGAGACACATTCTCCAGCAGCTTTCCACTGTGCAGAAGCCTGCCCTGAGCTTCCAACACTCCCACCAGCATTCACAAGCATGGAAGAAAGTTTTAAAGAGACTCCCCAGTCACACTTGTGCCCTGTGCATCAGAGGGCACACCACAACCTCTCACTAAGGCAAAGGCAACTCTGGAAAGTTGTTTACCTCACAACCAGGTGAGGCGAGGGAGTCAACACCTTTGTCCCTACACTGAGTTCCTCACCCCTCCTGCTTAATTCCTACACCAACCGGTCCATGTGCCTTCTGTGAGGGCCCTCTGTGTCCTCTGATAAAGGAGGGTCTGATGGCTGCACTGGCAAAAAGCTCTTGCTGAATTTTAAGCAGCATCTTATTCTGGAGGGCTCTTCCAGGAGACTTGTTATAGATTCCTTACAGCCCTTATGTTCTCTAAGACGCTTTTCATGCACTCCATGTTTCTCTGTTCTCCTTTGTTAATAAGGACTCAGGAAATCACTGCCAGGTTTCTCATACCCTTATTAACAAGTGGATGCTGTGACATTGTTTAATTATTAAATAAACCTGCAGTCTGAAAGTAGTTGGAGACAGAGAAGGACAAAAAAATTGTGCAACACTTTCATCAGATGCAAGAAAATCGGCCTAGCAAAAAGCCAGTAATTTTAGCAGCTCCAGTTCCTGTCTAGAGCAAAAATAACTAAAATAAAACAAAATAAATTAAATAAACATCCCCTGGCCACTACTAACATTCTCTCTTCCCTTCCCATAGCTGTATTTAATTGTGGTTTATACCAACTGCAATTCTATCCTACTAATGTAGAAAGATGCAGGCTCACGTGCTTACACATCAATGTCCTGGCAGATAAAGCACATTATGGGGCACTAAAGCTCAAAGGAGGAAATGAACTTTTCCTCTGAAGCTAAAATTAGTTTTATTTTCATGTGTCAGTGTAGACTGATGCTGTTCTACTCCCAAAGCACAGGGGTGCAAACCCAGAAACAGGCACAGCACCCTAAATTTTTTGATTACATTGGACAAAAATGGTGACCGTTTCTGCTGACTTTTAAAGAGCTTCAGCACACCTGCCTGCTGTGCTTCTGAAAAACCTCCCTGCAAGTATTTCTAAATCATAGCAAGGCATTCCTGTGAGGAGCAGCTGAGGGATCTGGGGTGTCTAACCTGGAGAAAAGGACACTGGGTGGGGGAGAGGGGGTCTTATCACTCTCTATAACTCCCTGAAAGTAGGTTCTGGGGCAGTCTCTTCTCCCATGTGAAAAGCAGGAGGGCAGGGGGAAATGGCCTCAAGTTGTGCTATGGGAGGTTTAGGTTGGATATTAGGAAAAATTTCTTCCCCAGAAGGGTTGTCAAGCATTGGAACAGGCTCGAGGGGAGTGCTGGTCACAAGTCCTGGAGGCCTGTAGATGTGGCTCTGCACATGGTTTAGTGGTGGCCTCGGCAATGCTGGATTGGACTTGGTGATTGTAGAGAACTAGTCGATTCTGTGGTTCTGTAGGGACACATTATTTATTAATTTTATTAACTGCAAGATTAAGTGAGTTGAAATGTTGATGAAATTTCCATCAAACACATAGAAAAGGGGTCACTGATACTCTGGACACTGATATTCCCTGAAGTTACTGCCTGACTGTTGAAAGAAAGGGAGGTTTTTTGGTTTGGTTTTTTTTTTTTTGTTTGTTTTTTTTTGTTTTGTTTTTTGTTTTTTTGTTTGTTTTTTGTTTGTTTGTTTGTTTGGGTTTTTTGGGGTTTTTTTGTTTTTTTGTTTTTTTTCTTCTCACCATGGAATGAATCTGTATTCTTACCACATCACAGATGCAACCTAAACGAGTGAGAGCAGTCCCAGGCTTTGAAAGCATACGCACTCTTCAACCTTCACTGCATTTCCTAAAGCCACTAACTTTCGTATTTCTTCCACCTTACAAATTCTCCAAACAACCACCCACACATCTTTATTTTGACTTACCAAGGTAAGAACTTATTCAGCCATACCTGACTGAGGGAATTTATCATCTGGCTTAAGGCTGCAATTCAAGACATTCTCAGAACATAAAAACACAGCAATATTTTATTGTGCACCTTTTCCAGCAATCTATGCAAATATATACATTGCCCCTTGGGTTGCCTTTTTTTTTTTTTTTTAATTTTGTTGCAACCATGCATCAGTGGCTTGAAGAGATACAATCTAATAAACGTGCTAAATCAGAATTGTTCTGACAGGGTCCAGTGTAATAAATATATGATGAAAACAACGCCTTGTTAATCACCAAAACGCATTCCCTTACAGACACCAAGGCTTAGACTGGCTCATGGGCAGCATTAGCCCAGCTGGGTTTGACAAAGCATTCAGAAAAGAGATCATTAGTTTTTCAGAGCCATAAATCTCACATATCCAATTTTTAAGCCACTGACAAAGTATCTCCATGGAGTGACTAAATTTTTCAGATGGCATAATTTCCCAAGGTCTAGTTGCAAAACTGCAGGAATCATAAAAAGGACCCCAAAATGCCAGTTGATTTTATGATTTAATATTTAACTTGTAGCAAAATTATTACCTTCCTGAACTAAAGGACTGCATCTCTGGTAGTGCTGGAAGGTAGAAAATGAATGCTATCAATTACTAAATCAACAGGTTAGAGGTCACCTGAAAAGGGAATTTAACATGGCAGGTGAGGGACACTCATCCATCCCAAGGAATGTATGCACCAGCTTCAGTGGAGCTAAAATGAGTGGCAGTAACCAGCTCTAACAACAAGTGGAGACAGAAGAGCCAAGATGTCACAGACAGTGTGGGGGATAGGAAAAGAATGACACTGGGATTTGCTCAAGTGGCTCTCGTGTCTTGAGACTAAACCCTCATGGACGGGGAAATGATGAAATGTCCCACAAGCGCCCACTGTAAACACAGGTAAAGTGATGCACAAAGAAGAAACGACCCTAAAGTTTACATAGAGCATGATGAGGTTTGAGTAATTAGCACTCAGAGGAGAGAGCTTGGGTTAAAACAAACAGATCTATGAAAATGTCAGCTGGTGATCAGTCAAGGATGCAAGTCAAATGCTGCAAGTCATTTGGCAAGAAAAAACATACAGGACAAGGGTCCAAAGAAGGAGGCGTGGAATGCAAAAGATGAGCAGGGAATGCTTGCTTATTCTATCTTCCAATATGATAATTATGCAACATTGCATATAATGCCCTAAAAAGGGATGTGGATTCAAAAGCTAATGGACAAATTCATAAAAGAAAAATTTATTTAGGACTTCCAAAATGATGGAGAGATCTGGCTTATGAAATTGCTGGAGGCTGCAAAGATGTACTTGAAAATAACTAAGAGCATGTTCAGGAAATTTGAAAATCTGTGAATCTCAAGATACTTGGTTAATATTTAAACAACCAAACCATAAAAGACTGTGTTGTGTTTTAAAGTATTCTTTTAAGAATTTATTAATCAGCCACTGAACAGGAAAAACACTGCAATCATAATTTGCAGAGGATATGGATACAGAAATGCGTTTTGTACTCAACGGCAAAGACAAATACACAGGAGACAAGGCTGATCTGAAAACAGCTTGAGAATAGAAGAAAGGGCCAAGTTAATTGGATAAATTTATTTTAATTGCTCATTGATCCAACTCTAGCTACACCATGGTACAGCATTCTCTTATTTCCTCTTTCTTTATCATGGAAACTCAAGCAGTTTGATGTAGAGTCATGATCATCAAGGGAATAAGGTTTTGGTTGGGCTGTTTAATTCCTTCAGGAAAAAAAAATAGCTAGGTTTATTCTAGTGGCTTTAGCTCTCGTCATGCTTTATACTTGAGCTCTGGACTGTCATACCAACAGATAACCCAAAGTGATCAAAATGTATGACATGGCGGTGTGCTTCTTAAAATGTCATTTTGCTCTCTTAAATCATCCCTAAGCTCTAACAACTTCTCAGCAGAAACTCTAAAAGTTGTTCATGTTCTGCATTATAACCTTGCTAAATATCACCAGGCTTAGAAATCCAAAGATACTAAGCTACCAGCAGCACCCTCATTTATATGTTGTAAAAACAGAACGATCTGGGTTGGAAGGGACCTTAAAGACCATCCAATCCAACCCCTCCTGCCATGGGCAGGGACACCTCCCACTAGACCAGGTTGCTCCAAGCCCCATCCAACCTGGTCTTGAACACTTCCAGGGATGGGACAGCCACAGGTTCTCCGGGCAACCTGTGCCAAGGCCTCACCACCTTCCCACTAAAGAATTTTTTTCTAATATCTAATTTAAATATAACACCTCTCACTTAAAATCCTTTACTCCTTGTCCCAACACTCCATGTTCATGCAAACAGTCCCTCTTTTAGCGCCTTTAGGCACTGGAAGGAGCTCTAAGGTCTCCCCAGAGCCTTCTCCTCTCCAAGCTGAAAAACCCCAACTCTGCCTATTTTCGTAGCAGAGGTGCTCCAGCCCTCTGAGCATTTTTATGGCCTCCTCTGGGCTTGGTCCAACAAGTGCTTGTCCTTCCTATACTGGGGGCCCCAAGTGGGATCTCTTGAGAGCAGAGTAGAGGGGCAGAAACCCCTCCCTTGACCATGCTGGTTTTGATGAGGTCCAGGACATAACTGGGTTTCTGGGCTGCAAGCACCCATTGCCTGCTCACACTGAGCTTCTCATCAACCCACACCTCCAAATCCCTTCACTCAGGGCTGCTCCCAGCCCATTCCCCATCCAGCCGGTGTTTGTGCTTGTTTTCACTTAAGGATTTTGCTAGATGGTGACTCACTACAAAAAAATCTTCTGCTACATAAGAGCAGTAGTTCTTTTCCTAAAACCGTCTGGGCAGATGACAACTCTTGATCACTGATTTTGGAACCCATTCATGGAACCCATGGGGAGAACATTTTTGGTTTAGCTGTTTCCCTGCTAACCAAGCAGCAAAATGGTACCTTCTCCAGGAAAGTGATCATAGGAGTTACCCTTGAAGCTCTCTCTGACTCACCTTCTTACTTCCATGTCCCCCAACTCAACACTTAATACAGTGAAATATCATCTTTTTAGGTAAAAGGTGGGATAGCTCTTAAATAATGGTCCCAAATATTGTTGCTAGGTACTTCTATGGTAGGGACAGCTGTTTCTGTGATGCTAGAGGATGGCATTGAACAATATAGGATCACTCAAATCATTTAAAGAAGCAGAATTTTTCCAAAAATGGGTATTTATAAACTCCTGATCTGTTAAGAAGCCATTCATCTGCATTCATCCTTGGCAGTTAACCCTAAGAACAGCAAGAGCAGCAGTCCTTTCTTTGTGAGCAGCAGCCCTGACATCCACGCCCTTCCCCTGACTCCCCTGACTCCCTGGGACATTATTGATAGCACCTATATAGTTTTTATTTCTGCACCTCTCTTCTATGCCACCACAAAATTTCTCTGAAAGACGTAAAAAAAAAAACCCTTTTTGGGCATATAGCACATAGCCTGCACTTTCCACAGCAATGAAATCTGCAGAAAGACTGCTGAAGGTAGCCCGGGGGAATTTCCAGTCCCTTACAGCACAGTTTCCCAACTACCACTGACAGATGTTTGTTTTCTTTGCTCTGAATTGTTCTCGTCACAAAAAGTACTCCATATTCTTTCTTAAAGCCATGTATAATTATAAAGTTTCTTCTAAAACCTAACCAACATACTATTGTTGCAAATTAAAATTTCTCAGTAGAAAACTTTATTACAAAAAAAGCCTTTTCAGAGCTAAGACGCTTCAATTTTTTTTTTCTCTTCAGTTTTCTCTTTTTTTCAATTAAACAAATACAGTTTTTCAAATTTTTTTCATGTTCCTCAACCCTGCTGAGTTCATCTGGACTCCTTCCAGCTTCCCTAATTTCCCTCCAAGCGTTAGGCCCAGCATTCAATTTCAGACTTCTCTGGTACCAAATAGAACTGAATAATTACTTCCCAAAACTTAAATAAAACCATCAATATACCCTGGAATGAGCATCACCACTTCTGCAGTTGCACACATTTTGGATCTATATTTAACTTGTCAGCAACCATCTATAAAAGCCACAAACCCCTTTTGCTGCAGGGAGCTGCTAAGCCAGTTATTCCCCATTTTGTCCTGGTGTCAAATGACTTTCCTTCCTAACTACAATACTCAGCATTTATTTTCTTGACTTTTATCATATTGATTTCACACCGTCACTCACATTTATCATGATCATCTGAAATTCTATGCCTGTCCTCTTTGAGAGTGCTTGCAATTACCAATTTTGCAAACTAATTGTACTCCTTCTTCCATTATCCAAAATGCTTACAGAACAAATATGCAGGTATAGTGCACAAACTCTCCTACTCATATTAAAATATCAGCCTTTGAAAAATGACTGCAAGCATGTGGAAATCTGTAGAAAGATTTAATCATTGTATTAAAAGAAAAACACACACAAAAGAAAGAAATCCTCAGTTCACAATTTCAACAATTCAAAGCCACTTTTCCCCAGTTCCTGCTTCCAGGGGTGCTTGTAAAAGAAACAGCTGAACCCTTTGTAGGGGTCCTACAGTGGTCTCTACATGCTGACACACCACTCCCAAGGGAAACTGGCATTTAAACTGGGCAAAGTCATAAATTCCAGATAAACATTAACATTAAGTTGGAATCCTGTTTTACCAGTATCAATGCAGAGGAAAACAAGTTATCCAGCACATGCAAATTGCCCATACAGACTGAGCAATAAGCTTTTGTCTAAATTACTCAAATCTGCTTAAAGAAGTGGTAGCCTGTTACTGATGTGCCTACTTCATTATTTAACACAGGAATATAACTCCTCACTCTTCTTGCGTGCCCTGTCAACTATCCACTTAAAAAATTTGTGAAGTTCAAAGTACACCTATTTGCCAATTCGGAAACAGTGGGGTTTCACTTCTACTAAAAGTTGTGAAACATGACATGACTTTGCAAATATTAATCTTCCATTTCCAAATATTATCGTAAGATGAATGTCCTGAGAATTTCCTTAAATTCACTGAGCCGGTTCAAATTCTTCCTCAACTTGTCTAATCAGAGACAGATTTCCCTATCAGGTCCACCATTCCAGGTATGGAGTGAACACACTCTACCCCTTTAGGGCCCTCTTATGAAGCTACAGTCCCATAGCATCTGGCAGACTGATGCGGTATTTATCCTCACCACACTCCCAGGAGGTAAGGGATGCTGTTATCCCACTGTAACGGTGCAGGACTGGAAGCCCAATGGATGAATAGCTGTCCATCCATGCAGTAGAGCTCAGGATAATGAGTCCCAAAGTTGGTGCATCCTGAGTCTGCTCATGAGTCCCCTGAGAAATATATATTTTGGGTGAACCATCACTCAAACATAACGTCCTGTTTCAGCAAGCAGCTTTTGCACCACTGTGGCAGCCACCAGCAACATCAGATCCACAGCTCCCACTGGTTGTAGATTTCTCCTGTATTCACAGCTTTACCTGTCAGCATAGTGTAAGTACTGTGTGTTCTCAGCTCTTATCTGGGTTAGGGTCACTGGAAAACTGTGGCAGGATCTGATGCTGCTAATGCTGCAGATGTTTTCAGGAGTTACTCAAAGAACAGCAAAACTCAGCTCACATCCCCGGTGTGACCAAAGAGAATAGCTCATTTCAAAATATGCCCATGGGTTAAAAAGCCAGTTCAAATATTTAGCTTCTATTTAATATTATTTTCCACCCTGAACATCTCAGTTTGTACAGTTACATCACAGAAAACCCAGCTCAATGCTAACGCACAACTCTTCAAACACTGCAGCATCAGTCTGGTGGAACGAGAGAAGTGTAAAAGGCAACTTCTGCAGCTGTCATTTTTCCTAATGAACAAAGCACTCCCCAAAAGCAGGTTTGGCCTAAAGAACCTGCAACAATAACAAGTCACCTGCTGTCCTGCATCCTTTCAATCAAACTCCATGGCATTAACCAGCCTCATATTGCTGCCCCATGCAGTGATTGCTGTAAACAATTCTGTCCAAGGGTACTGCCTGCACAGAGGAATGTCTGCCTAGGGAAGGGCTGAAGCAACAAGAGAGCTGGCAGAGGTGTGAACGAGTTAAAGAGTAACAAACTCACAAGAAAACAACCAACCAACCAACCAACCAACCAAATGAATTAAAACAACAAAATAAAAGGAATTACATGGGAAGAAAACATTATATGTCAATATAAGGCAGACAGGACAAATCCAGTCCTGATGTAGCCTGTGTTCCAACAGTGTCCTCAGTTATCTGCATCCAACACATCCTGAAGTGGAAAATCAGAGAAGCAACAACAATGCCTAAAGTTCCGTCTGAGGACAGATCAGTGAAACCCTAATCACACCCAAGCCTGCACAAGAAAGCTCCAGACATCTCCTCTCCTTCCCTGCTCCCACAAGATTTCAGAACTTCTCTGCTCAGCATCATTCCTGCTGAATTCCCTCCTCCCTGGGACACAAAGGTCTTCTTGCAGCAACACCCATCCCCATGAGCGAACTAGAGAGATTTTCAGTTGTACAAGAAACTTTTTAGCCTTCTCCCAATGGACACCAGGACATCTTCATCCAGATTTACAGGCTGCTCTTGGCCAAACCTGATGTATCTCTGAGATCTCACAGAATCACAGAATTTTTAGGTTGGAAGACACCTCCAAGATCATCAAGTCCAACCCATGCCCTAATACCTCAACTAAACCACCAAGTGCCACATCCAGTCTTTTTTTAAACTCATCCAGGGATGGTGACTCCACCACCTCCCTGGGCAGGCCATTCCAGTACTTTATCACTCTTTCCGTGAAAAACTTTTTCCTAATATCCAACCTGTATTTTCCTTGACGCAGCCTGAGACTGTGTCTCCTTGTTCTGTCAGTTGCTGCCTGGAGAAAGAGACCAACCCTCACCAATATCGTTTCATCCTTGCTGCCTGGCAGGGAGCAGGGGCTTGTGAGCTGGCTGGAGCCTGGGTGTGTAGGGTTTGAATATCTGAATATTGCCACCACCACAGCACGCTCAGGACACTGAGTGCCCACCCCAGCCCGCCTACCTGTTTCACTGGAGCTGCCTCCTCCACAAAGAAGTCTTCCATGGCTGCAGCTGCTCAGGTCTGTGCCAGGAACCGGGGCAAGGGGCGGGGACAGGGGTGGAGGGGAATCCTGGAAACTGGCACAACCTAGATACACTGGGCTGGCCGAGTAACCAACGCTTAAAAAAATCTTAATTAATTACACAGAACCCAGCAAAATTCCGAACAACTCAGCGGGCTCTGGGGTTGGTAAGGTTTTTTAAAGTGCTGATTACTCCAATGAGGCAGAAGGTACTTTCAAAGGCTCTTTTCTCTCTGCAGAGAAGCAAGCAAGGATGGCAGCCATCCTTTGAAGAAGACACACCACCAGCATCCAGCAGTGTGCCTTGGCATGAAGCTGAAACAAGACCAGAAGGAGCTTTTTATCAGCAGTGCTACCTAAAAGGGGCAGTTATTTAACCATCCCAGTGCTGCAGTGAGGTTTAGAAGAGATGTTGGGAGCTCAAATGTCCCTCTGGAGCAATGGCAGGTGGGGAAAGTGAGACAGAAGCATCCTGCAAGGGCACCCTGAAGGTGGACAGGCTATGCAAAGGCTGATCAGGGGCCACCAGTTATGGCTTCACATGGGTCAAGAACTTAGAGTGACTCCAAAGGGAAGAAATTCCTATGAGGACAACAGCCCAGGCACTGCCTTTTCCCCTGCAAAAACACTGTAGGCTGTCCCCCTGTGGCTGAGATACATCTCCATGGCATTACTGGCAAAATTCCCCACTGATTCCTAAGGGTCAGGATCAGGCCTGCAGGCACAGAAAAAAACCAACTCTCTGGTGAACATCAAGTCTCGTCACAGTAGCTAGAGGTTTTCATAATTCACAAGGAAAGTATTTAAAATAATCTGAGCAGTTGTAAAAAGCAGCAGAGGATTCCTAACATAATAAAAATCTGCTCCCCAAAGGGCGTGGATTTGGAAAAAAAAGTTATTAATTGAAAAGTAAGTGATGTAGGATGGAGAGTCATATAACTGGTGAAGGGGAAATGCACTTCAGATCTTCACAGAAACAAAATGAGTTGGAATCTCTCAGCTTTTCCCATCACAGCTTTCTTCCCAGCAATCATATAGGTTTTTTTCCTGATGCAAGTCGAGAAAATAGACTTTGAAAGCTCAAGAAACTCCAAGAAACTTTGTAGAAAAATAAAATTACGCGGAAACTTTTTTAAAAACTGCTACGTTACAATCAGACACCAAAAGCAAACAATACTGGGTTCATTGCTAATGAAATGACCTTAAAAATCTACATTTCATTAAACGTGGTATGCAATAAAATGCCACAGGGGAAACATTATTTTATTTAGTAATATCAAAAGCTGTCATTTTCTGCAACAACCTGAGGCCACAGAAAACCATATTCCCATGAATAATTAGCATTTGGCATTAAGAAGTATTTTATCAAGAAAGCTGCTATAGCTCTAAGTAGCCCAAGAAGAAATGTTGGAAAGTATTAAGGAAAAGCTAAGGTGACTGTTAGTCTTATCTATTAATTTGCCTTTGTAGAGTTAAAATCAAAACCTTTTTGTTATAGTCAAATTTTCTTTTAGTATAATGAAACTAAAGCCATATGAAAAGATCTGTACAAGGAAGAAGAAAGATGAAAAATATCATCATGAGAAACAACTACTTGCAAAATTCTGAAAATGGCACTTTTCTGTGTTATTAAATAGCCCAGCTCAGTAAATCACGTAAGAAAATTCCTAATTTTAAGGATACAGATTTTTGGAAGCACACTTGATGCTTTTTGGACCCACACTAATCTGTTCTCTACATATTAAAGGACAGACTTCACAACATTTTACTGTGTGTAGGAACTTTTGCTGCAAAAGCAAAATTTCATGATCTTTATGGCCTTTTTCACCTGTTTGCAATTAATAGTTCCTTTCTATTTCTGTGAGTTGGGGCCAGAAAAAAAGGATACCGTTTATAGCATATTACCTGATGGCATTTCTAAAGGACTTAGCACAGGAAATTATTGGATATCAGTTTCCCTGCAATAACTATGCACAATTTCACTTTTATGACCTGGCACTCAGAGGTAAATGTAAGGTAAGCTGAGTTAATCAAGGCTGGGCTGATTGAATGATACCTGGAGCAAAAGGGAAACAAGCTGCCTCACAGAGCCGATGGTGGAGCAAGACAGGTTCACATCAACAACCCAGAATCAGCTGCCCCGAGGCAAATCCTGTAGTGCAGTAACAGGTTCACATGGCAAAGCTTCACGGATCAGGAAGGTTAATACATTCAACTGTAAAGGATGGTTAAAGTCATTTATCCAGAAATCCTGATGGCTGCAGGTCTTCTCGGAATTTGAGTTTTGTTTGAATTAGACAATCCATTAGTCCTGAATAAAAAAAAATCCCAAACAGGAGTTCATTACAAAATTCCTGGCAATTTTTTCACATAGCAGACTACACCTATCTGCCTCCTTTGGAAATCTTTCCCTACCTTCAGTTTTCTTTACTCTGCTCTATTTACCTCTCTTTCAAGCAGATCAGAGAGAAAATGCAATAGAGCCCTGAACTTCCATTTCAACAAACAAATATTTCAAACTCACTGAACTTAGTGAGACACATTTTTCCTTCTCTTCTGCAACATCAGAAAACCTCTTGATCCTCTTCATTGTGCTCAACACTTTTTGAAACACAGGCACTTGTCACACATGTAATTTTTAATTAACAATCCCATCAGGATCACTCAAAATCTACTGTAATTTCCTTCCTACTGAAGGGTCAAATACATGTGAGCATTTTTGAACAGACTAATGCACAGGGAGCTTGTTCTTCACTCAATATCCCTCAATGACACCAAGTCTTTTTTTCACAGACATCACCTCCCTCATCCTTGAAATATGACCCATATTTTTTGGTGTCATATGTGACTGACTTGAAATAGATGGGGTTTGTGTTCTTTCAACAGATCCAACCCATGGTGCATCTGTCACATTGCCTTTAGTATTGACATAAATGTCAGTGTAACATTATCAGAAAGCTTGGTCTGCCATTGCTTCTCTCATTCTTATGGGTGAATTACACAAATTTTGGGAGGGTGGACCAAGAACCGACTCATGCAGGACTGAGCAGGTTCACTCTGTGATGGTTTTTCATGTGCAATTACACTGCTACAAAGTTATTGGCCAGGTAACAACCTAACCTGTCTACACATGCTGAAAATGTTGATATCTTTGGGATTTCATCACCTTTGTCTCTTCTTACTCTAGGAAGTCAGTCTTCTAATTTATTAAAATGATTGCTACTAATGACTTTTTCTTTACTTGCACCTTTAGTATTTTTACATTTATAATCCCTTCTCTATCTGTATTTTAAAATTTCCTTGTACCTTTTCTCAAAAAGATAGGCTTGAAATGAAAAACAGTAATTTTCTATTACTGTCAGATCACTTAGAGGACTATTCCTGAGCAGAACACAGAGAGGCACCCTCTTGTCAAAGTTACTTGAAACTTTCCTGAGATTTAGTTCCCGGAAATTCAAGGCATTCAGCACTTGTTGGGAATTCTGCACTCCCACTGACATGAAAAAAAACACAGCAAACCTCTGTCAAAGTTGTCAGCTGTTGATTGGCCTTTCTCTTTTGAGACTGTGTCATTTCTACTTGATTTCTCCACAAAACTATTAAGGAACTCAGCCTTGCTTGAAGGAATCTGAACCCTTAGTCAACCTTCAGAGGAACTTGAACCTGAATTTTGGGAACTTAAAGCCAGGAGAGTTTGACTTTCACTGGGCTTTTCTCACAAATTTTCTGCACAGGTCAAATGTTGAGTAACATGAGTGTAACACAAACCGACACACACCTTTCCTGCAGGCAGGAAATACCAGCAGGAGCCTCCCAATCCAACTGAGCTCACCCAGGGATACGGGGCCATGACAAGATGCTGATAACTTGAAATGCTCTTGCCTTTGTTCAATCTACAGTACAGACCAGAAAGAACCATAATCTCTTCCAGTTGTCTTTTCAGCAATATTTATCACTTCAGTTCCTTTAACCAAGTATTGAGATGAAAGTTATAACAATTATAGACTCTGAAAAAAAACCCCAAACCTATCCTCTGATTTACTGATCTTTGCATTGTAAACAGAAAGTTCAGGACAGAGGGATATTTTTGAAAATCCAAATAGTGCAGCTCAGTTTTATTCCTTCTTTGATACTGTTCTTTTTTATGTTGCTATGGTATGTCTGCTCCATGTGAAAGTGAGGTTGCTATGGAAACTACTCATTATTTTTCAATAGTAGGCTAGCTACTTAATAAAAATCCTACATCTTTTTAATCCCTAGAGAGTCCTAATTTATCCCATACACAGACTTTCCTTCTTGACAGCTCCTTTAATATTCACTGCACTGCAGTGCACATTAATCTGAATATGTCCAACAAATCCACAACTTACTTCTGAAATCAACTTTCCAGAAAAGTTTGGGGTTAAAAAAAAATTTTTTTTAGCCTGTCTTTTATCTGCTTATATTTTTGTGAAAGATTGTAGGTATGAACAGCAAAGCCAAGACTGGGCTTGTGTAAGAGTCAGACATGGAAGAAAAAAACCAAAATTCCTTTACAATAAATGGTAAAAGATGCAGGAAGGGAGGATGGACCATGATCTGGTTAGCCTGGAATTGGAGTTAATTCCTTATGCCACAGCCTTCCCTGGCCAGCACAGGCAACATTCTTGGTCTCTCCTCTCCTCAATTCACCACCTATAAAATAGATGGTGCCTATTTGGTAAATAGGAGCCAATTTCCAATAGGAAATTTCCTACTTGGAAATTGGAGCCCCGCCCCCCGTTTGCCACAAACCAGGTAAGGGGAGTCAGAAGGTGGAGCTGTGGGGACTCCACACTGTCACCATGTGTGACAACTTTCCACTTCTCTGCCTAGACATCAGACTGTCCCTCTTATTTATTTACCTTTTCCTCAAAGAAGCAAATTAAGTAAGTATTAATGATTAATCAATTAACTCTTAGCCTACCTAAATCCTTTTTATACTGAGTTCAATATTCTACATTGGGTTAAGAGAATGTTGTTGGATAAAGGTCCTAATTTTCCTCATTTCAGAACCTCTGTTAGTGTTTAAAAGAAACTTCTTTCTTAGACCAAATATTCATTCCTCACTGAGGATGTAACTATTCTGAAACATTCATTCCCCTCCAAGGATCTCACTATTCCCACATTTCTTACAATTTATTTGAGGCAGATCAGTGGCATTTCACTGGAGCAGCTCTTATCAGAACAAGAAAACTAAAGGAGTTGTAGCAGCTGATTCTCTCACCCCTCTTGCATTAAGCAGGTTCCTCAGACTACCACAGAATTTAACTGCTCCACCAAATGACAAAACTTCTCCAATAATACACACTAAAAAAGCAACAGGAACCCCAAAATTTAATGAAAACAGAATTAGGCTAACAGAAAATTAAACTGTCTCAACTGTTTCAGAGATTACAAACAACAGTTTCATGGTTGTTGCTGTGACTCTTCTTTTTTCCTCTACATTTTCCTCCAAACAACCTTGCATGCATTTCATATGGGCAATCACAGTAAAACTGATTAAAATTCAGCCACAGATGAGAGCAGCTAAAGGGAAACTTTTAAAGCTAACACATCTAGATTTAAGTCTTCCTACATATAATCAGCTTTTCCTCATGGGATTTCTAAGAGGAATCAACTTTCTCTCCATTCACTGCCCATCAGTCCCTGCACTGTGCCATTTAATCTAATTTTTAACAAAGGAATTAATACACTGGAGCTTTTATATAGTTTAAGAAACTTCCCTTTTAGCAGGGCTGCTTACAAGTATTCCATATCAATATCACATAACATATTGATCAATATCAGATCAATAATTGGCCACACGGAGTCTGAAAGGTTTAAAGGCTCAAATGCCTTTACCACCAATTCAGGTAAAAGAATCAATACTTAATATTCTCCCCAGCCTTTCTGTCTGGCTATTACCATCCTAAGACAAGAAACTCCAGAATTTATTTTTGTTCATTGTAATTGAAGCTCCTCCCTGCAAGAGTTTTTGGCTGTTTCCTGACCTCAGCTCAGAAAAAATTTCCCTGTGACTCTTTATCTATTGCAATTTTGCTTCGTTGAATTCTGTCACTTTTTAAACATATCCCAAAAGACAGAGTATGACCCAAAAAGATTTTCAAAGTTATATAGTCCCTGAACCTACAAAGCTCATAAATATATCCTAAACAGCTTAACTGAACCAAAGAGTTAATGGTACATCGCAGGTGGACACACAGAGGGTTATAAATTTTATTCAAGGAGATTTCAATAAGAAAGATGAAATTGAGAACAGGTGAATTAAGCTGGAGGGTAGGCAGCAGAGTGCTGGAAGGGCATTAAAGCACTGAGAGCAGGACTCCGGAGCTCTTTCCTGAGCCTTATTTTTCTTAGCAGAAAGAATTTCTGCTCAGCAAACCCTGCCCTCTGGTGACTAAATGCCATTAGTGCCATGCATATATAAATACTTGGGGGGTTTGCCTCTTGGCTTGCATTTTTTATGGCAAGATAGGTGCAAACATCCATTCCGTGGCATGTTTTGGACTTTTTTTGTTCCCTCTACGGATATTCAAGAAAAACATTGGGTTTTTTCTTCTGTTTCAGAGAAATGTTTATCTCTATCTACCCTGTACATTATGTACACAAACATTTCATATTGTATTCACCCCTCTTCTCTGGAAACAACCAGCCTGATCACACAGTGCTACCGATTTATTGTCCATAAATAATGGACATGTTTGGATGGACAAACGTATCATATTTGTACAATCAGAAATCAAAGCCTTCCAAAGATAACAAGAAAATGATGAAATGCAGATATGCACGTATCTTTGACAAAAACCTTTCTTCAGAATTCCTATTCAACAGTTTTATTTGAAGTTACTTGCTGAACTATTTTCCTAAACAGGTATCCTCTCAGCACACAGCTGTGCTTCTTTCTGAGCAGTATAAAAAGTGTATGCCCCCTCCCATCGTGCAAAAACTTGTGTGGTTGTAGCATAGACACCTTTCCAAGTGCTATAAATCAAAATCCAAGCAGTCATCAAAACCAAAATAGCAGTTGAGGGGCAGAGATCAGCAGGTCACTGGATTTTTAGAGCAGTTGCCAGAGTTATGTATTCACTGGCAACTCCATTGAGAACTGCCAGGTGCACACACTGTGCTTCTCTTTCAAAATTGAGGAGTTACCAGAATTTTCAGTGGATTTTTTTCTCCATGCAGATTGTTCAGCAGCATCGAGGCCTGGCACAAAGCTTGTCATGCTGAGACACACCTGGACAGGCAGGAAGAGAGGCTCATAAATCACAACTTCTTCCCTATCCAATTGTCTGCACACCACAAAATATTGCATTTTTTGCCCATCCCAGGCTGGGAGCTGCACAGTGGAGGAAAAGTTGGGTGCCAAGATGCAGAGAAGCTTTGAAACCAGGCTCCAAGTGACCCGCAGAGCACTTAGCTGAGACTGGAGGATAGCTGAAAGACTGGAAACAGCTGGGAAAACTGGTTAACTGAGAGCATTGCCATTGCTCTCTCTACAGCAGGACCCATTCACTCCATGGTGTTAACCTCCTGCAAAGATGGCTTGAGAAGGTATTAAACAGACGCCACAGCCAGAACACTTCCTGCCCTCTCCATCCTGTGCCAGGAACACAAATGTCTGTGGGGCTGCATGATGGCACACCGTGGGGAAGCCAGAAATAGCCCCAGCACAGGGATGGAAGACAATTTCACCCTGTCCCAGAACTCACCCCTGGCTCCCAGCACTGCAGAGGGCAGTTAAATAATTTCCATTCCCCATCAGTGTTATGAGAGACCAAAAAACTGAAAAATACTTCTAACCCTCAAGGGAAAGAAAGGTGCTGTTGATCAGCAGTGGAAGATGCCTGCTGGCTCTCCAAGCCTATCGAGTCAGCAAGGCTGCTCCCCTGCCCACAGAGGATTCATTGGGAAAGCAAGACACCTGCAGAGACCAAACCCAGGAAGAGCAGGGGGAGTCCTCCTGCTGCTGCTCCAGGGAAGTGTCCTTCTGCACAGCCCCAGGCAAGAACAAAGCCACCCACTGTCCTGAGGGTGCACCAGGGGAGGTCTGGGGGTTGGATACTGGGAAAAATTCCTTCACTGAAAGGGTGTTCAAGCACCGGAACTGGCTGCCCAGAGAAGTGGTGGAATCACCATCTCTGGGAGAATATAAAAACATCTGGATACGGCACTTGAGGACATGGTTTTGTGGTGAACAGGATTAATAGTTGGATTCAATTATCCTGGAGGTCTTTTCTGACCTTTATGATTCTTGGATCCTGTGATTCTCACTAATGCACGAGGCAAAGGCAAAGCAGGCATGGAGAAACAAATAAAGCAATAAGAACAACAGAGCTCAAAGCACAATCAAGAGAACAATTATGAGGCCAAGAGGAGAGACATTTTATGCCTTGCTACTTTCTCTCAGTCACAGTGCTCCCGCTAATTAGAACAGATACAATTTTCAGGCAGAGTGGGATTTTCAAGTTAATGGTGCCCTTAAAAGTTTTTTTCTGGCTTTCATTGCTATTCATGGCACAGGAGTTTGCTGTCACTTACTGTGACTCAGCAAAGGTCTTACATGAGCAAGTTCATGCTCATGGAGTGAAAACACGGGTTTTCTGCTGAGCCAGGAGGCCCATGAGGAGTGCCTGGAGCTCCTGACCTCAAGCCAGGGAGGCAGCCTGTGCAACCTCAGCAGCTGAAACAGAGCATGAGGGTTGGGTGTGACTCTGGGGTCAGGGCACAACTGACTCATGGTTAAGGGACACATGGGCACAACCTCAGGTCAGTGTGACATTACAGCAACTCAGATCTGCTGTGGAGCTCAAGAGGTGGCAAGAGCCAACACGTATCAAAGAACCAGAAAATCTGGGGCACAACTAGAACTTGGAGCAGTGGGAGAAGCCAGAGCAGCCTACCACCTAACTGGCCATTGTTACAAGCTTGGGCATTTGAGTTCAACAGAGTTTTTTACAGAAGGACTCCATAACAGGAGGCTAAGCCATCTTACCGGCCAGGGAGATGAGCTGTGCCACTCTCAGGCTGATGGAACATTATGATGTATCTCAAAAAACAAGGATCTTCCAAAATATTTTATGTGTGGCACCAGTTCCCAACAACTAGGACTGAAATTGCACAGTGAAAGGGCCAGTGGCTTAGGCCCTGGATTTGCAGTCCCACATTGTGGCTCCATCAGCTCATGTAGTCCACACAGCAGTGCCAATGGCAAGGAAGGTTTCTGCTGTTGCAATGATTGTCAAATTGCTGATTTACTGAAGAAATGCTGAATGGCTTGGAGACAGAGAACATTTCTTTATTGCTGACAATGCTGAGCCTGTTGTTAGTACTAAAGTGCTGGAAAAGGAGGGAGAGAAGAAGCAATTTACTTGTAATTGTCTTGTCTCCAGCTCTGTCACTTGCTTTATATTCTTGTTTTTGCCTCCTCATCTGCTCCTGCCATAAATTCCTGGCTGTGCTTGTAAAGCCTTTTTCCTGCACCTCACTGCCCAAGGGATGCACTGGGCTCACCTTCTGTCACAGGGCAGCACCAGAGGGTTTCAGGGAACACTGTGATCTTCATTTCAGTGACACGTCCTGTTCATGCTATTTTAATTGTGGTTTAGTGGCTTACAGCCAAGGCAAGGAGTGAATTTCAGGGCAGAAGGCAGACAGCTTGATACTTTCACTCCAGTCTCTGACACCAGACACGGCTTCAAACCACCCTGTACCTTGAACAGTGCATTACAATGTATGAGTGTGCCAGCCAGGTGGCAAAGCCACTAAGATGAAAAGAAATGACACGCATGTCTTTTCTTTACTCCTTTTTGTGTGTATTGTCCCTCACTGTCTTTTGCAGTTTGTCCTCCCTTCCTTTTATCTCCACCTCTTTTCCTGGAAATCCGGAGAACTTCTACAGCAGTTTGAAACTCGTGAGTTTTACGCAATTCTCACCTGGATGCTGAAAATCAAAGTGAAGCCTCAGTCACAGTGCTCAGGAGAGACTGGTGCCTTCTGTCCCCACTCCAGCACAAACTCACAGCACAGGGCAAAGGCACAGCAAGGCTGAGCTCCCACACTTCTTTTGGGAAACGGCATGTTAACTTCACAGGAACCTCATCTGCCCTCCCCATCTCTGCTCCCCACACCATGTATTCCAAACATCCTGCTAATGCAATCCAGAGACCTTCAGAACATCCAGACCTTCATTTAGGGAAACCGAATGGGTTTTTCACCTCGCTGGTAAATAATAATGCCTTTCCCACTTAAAGTAGTTTGGCAAATTTATTGCATTGCATCCAGGGTTTGCTTTGACTAGACACAAGGTCAGCCTCTGTCCCAGTTGCTCTGTTTTCTAGGCAGTAATTCAGACTTCAGAGTCTAAATTTTACCTGTTTCCCTTTCCCTGTTCCTTGGCGTACTGAGTTAGGACAGAAGGGGAACAATTCCACTGTGTCCCCAAAAAAAAGAAGTTTACCTTACTGATTCGTAGAAATAAAAGGGCTGGCCAGGGGCTGGCCAGGAAACAGAACTGATGGCTTCACTGCAGGGGCAGAGCAAGAAGTGAAGGGCGCATCAGGGCTCAGGTGCACAGGAAAAGCAATATTTCTTTCAATTTATCCTCTTCTTACAAAAGACCTTTCTTTCTTTCCTTTCCCTTTCCAAGAGCAGAGAGTTAATCTTTGAAGCTCAGTGCCCCAGGATTGTGTGTATGCCAGAAGTTTATATGTGTTTGTGTGAAAAATCCAGTGACATGGCCTTGGGCACAGAAACATCCCCAGCCACAGGCTGCAGGGAGGACACGCTGCAGGAGCTACACAGTCTGTTTATACTTGTCTAATATTCTTTCTCCAGGCAATCACTACTGACAATTGTCAAGGAGATGAAAAGAGAAACTCTTTTGACCTTTGGAGTATGTTCTCTTGTATGTTGTAGTACTGGAATTTACTTGGTGATTCCAGATTTCTTTTAGAAGCTAAACACCTGAAATTCTAGAAGCAAATCATAAAAGGGACTTAAGGGACTTAGAATTGTTTAATCTCCTGATTAAGTTAATCAATTTTTTAATTGTGTAGGCTTGAGTTTACAGATGCTGGGAATTTGCAATATTAATGCTACACACCTTTCATTTCAGTGTTTGCCTCCTCTGTTTCTCCAAGACAGTGCACTGATTAACTCATAAAGATCATTTCTCCTGCTGTCCTGTGGCAGGGAGAACCTGGGAGGCAGCAGGAACAGGGGGATCAGGCTGTGCACTGCTCTGGGTCTGTGATATGTGTAATAGAACATATATCCTCTCCCTGTCTGGGATGTGTGTAATAGAACAGCATGTGTGTATCCTGCCAGGTGACACACAAGAGACACAGGCAGCACTCCTGGCCCTGTGATGGAAAAAGAATCATGATGGGAACCCTTTGAGCACCTCCATACCCTGTGCATCATCCCAGAAGTGGGACAAGAGAGCAGAAAAGTAAAATGTTCCCTCCCAGGAGAGAAAGCAAGCTATCCAGGACTGTTCCAGGTGGCAAAACAGACATGCACAGCTGAAGCTGAAAAACAAGCCCTGCTGACTGGCTACCACCAACTGATCCAAGTGGAGTCCAGTGCTTCCTTGGGGATTTCCACTGACTTTGTTTCTGAAGAGTTCACAACTCTCGGCATTGATCTGGAAACTGGCAGTCAAGAGGATTGGCAGAGTAATGCCAAATCCAGGCCAGGTGTCATCCCATTAATGGTGTCCCAATAGAGCAGCTATAACCCAGGCTCCACTGAAGCCCACACCCCCCACAGCCCTCACAGGATGGCACTTCAAAACTCCTACAGAGAGATTAATGCACACACGGTAAACTGGTTTGCTTTAAGCTGAGATCCCCAGCTCAGATCACAGGGTCATTCTCGAGCCCTGGGGCTGGCCATGAACAATTTATATTCCATGGCCCATTTCTCATCCCAAATCAGCACATGCAGCTCTCCTGAGGCATGCAGAGGGGGTTGTTCTGTGAACTGAGGGGTTCATTGAGATTCTAGTTACAAAACAGGTTACTTCAGGGATGCCCACAGTTTGAATAATTTAAAGTCAAACTGGACAAACACAAGAATGTATTATGCAGAAAAGCCCATTTTGGAAGGATAGGAGATAACCTTCTTGGTCTCATCTCCCTCCTCATCACTTTAACTGTGTTAAGAACTTCAGCTGGAAAATGTTTTTCCCTGTAGAGGAATGTTAGGGCCATCCTGTGAAGCGCCTGTTTAAAAATCAGACCTAAGCACATCGGGAAAACCAGGCTTAGCTGCAGTGCTGAGGACTTGAAAATGTACCTGGTGAATCATCAGATCTCTGAAAATCAGCTTCTCCAGAAGCTTCAATTTCAAAATACCCAAAGTTATCCAGGTTAGTTTATCATCTACCCTCTTACCCCGTTAACAGGAAAGAGAAATTAATCCCTCTCTCTGCATCGGTAGTGGCTCCTGTCAAAATGTTCTGCACATATTCCCAGACTATTCTCTTGGTCCTTTGGTGAACATTATTGTATTTTTTATTTCTGCTTTTTCTCTCAATAGGCAGTTGTGTTTGATCACACACCTATACTACATTTTCTGTAAGAGAACTGGCTGTTCCCCTCCTGACTTGTTTTTGTCCTCCATTTTCCTTCTTTTATCCTTGAATTTCATTTGGGGTTGCATACAGAAGCCACAAATCCATCATTTATATGGCCAAGGGGGAAGACTCTAGACCAGCTCCACAGAGATACTTAAATGCCAAAGACCAGCAAAGTTCAGTTCTTTCTCAGACAGATTTTAATATTCAAGATAATTACTCTTATAATTTTTAATAATATTCTAGTTAATAATATTCTAATTCTTTTAATATTTTTATTAAAAAGTGGTACGTTCTAAATTTTCATTTTCTTTTAAAAGTATAACAGGCAAACACTACTAGAAGTGAGCTTGTTCACTCAAAATTCAGCAATATCATTCCCCAGAATTTCCATTCTTATCAGTCCCATATAGACAATAAACAGGAAATTTTCTGACTCCTAAGTGCTAAAAATTAATTTGAATTTCATGACAAGAGATAGGGATCAGGGAGAAATAGATTAAGAAGCACAGTATATCTTCATACCCAGTGACAGGAGACTGCAGCCCACACTCACTTTGTTTTAGCAGGTTCAGGTCCCTGGAGCAGCGAAGCCTCAGCAGCAAGTTCAGCAAGGTTGGCCATGCAAACACAAACTTCCTGTCCCTGGCAGCCATGAGGAGCCCACAGTGAGATTTGTGCTGGCAGGACTAATTTCCTAATGGCACCCAGTCAAAATAACCTTTATCAGACATGGCTACACCTACAGGAGTTGCAGCTCTACCTCCACAGTTGCAGTAATTCCTTTCCAAACATTTGCAGCAGCAAAAGAAGAGGTATTTTTAGTGGCATTAAATGTCACATGTAGAAAAAAAAGTGACATTAGCACAGGCCCACATTTATAAAGCACTAGTTTCTTCCCCTACCAAATATATTGAATGATAGAAAGGTTTTCAGCCTCCCAGCAGAGATCAATTCTTGAAATCCAAAGCCAGACAAATTCAGAAAAATCCAGATGAAAAATGAGGTTGAGAGCAGATTCTTGTGACCAGGGTATGAGATGAACTGAACATTATCATGGAAAACAGTGAAGAGATCTACACTCTGTCTCCAAGTAGTTCAGAACTACTCCTTTTGGCACAGGACATAGCACCAAATACTGCTCTGTTTGATATTAAATCCATCATTTATTGTTCCTGAATGCAAACTACTAATATTTACAGGCCACAAACTGAAATTGAACTTCTTTTGGAGAAAGAATTCTTAACAGTCTCAGGAATCTCACCCTTACTAAGCTTACTTCCAAACAGACAACACCTTAAGCTTGTTTTCCTCTTTGTGGTGAATTTTATGCAAATCATCTTCCAAAAATACATTTGTGTCCTCAGAGCATACACATGAATAATTTCTTCTGCATTCATTCATAAATCTGCTTCTCTTAATTTTCTTCCTCAAATTAAGTTCTTTGAGCCACTCAAGACAAGGAAAATTTCTATCTTCCAGTTACCTGAAGTTTCTCCAGACTCAGAATTTGGAAGCAGGTCTTCCATAATATAAAGCAATAAAATAAAACATCCTGTGGTGCTGTATTTCTCTCTTAGCAGGGGGACTCCTGTTTTCCATTAAGCAATGATGAACATTTCTTCCCACTGACTCCTCCGGGAACTCTTCTAAAACCCCAAGGATGCTCTGTCTTATTAAAAGTAGGAAAATCTTTGAAGTATGTTACATCAGCTGTGAAGTTCTGCCTAAACTCAGTGCAGATACAGCATCACACAGAGCAGGGAGACAAATGGGAGACAAGATTTCAATTATTCTTTTTCAGGAATAAAACCACAGAAGATACAAAAAGATAAACCTCTTTTGAATAGCTTCAGGAGAGGAAAACTGGGTGAGGTAACAACTAGAATAATACAAAATTCCAGAATGATGTGCATGAGAACAAGGGGGAACACAGAAACATAGCTGTACTTTATGTTTTTGTGGAAAGTTTCTATTTTCACTTGGTTGTTTTTGTTCCACTGTTGACCTGGAATTTCATCCTTGTATATGCCAGGCTAAAGACTTTGGAAATATGCTTGGAGGGGATACTGCCATTCTCTTCCATGTGAACTGATCCACTTTGCATAGATCAGCTTAAATGATTGTGTAGGTCAGAGAATTCTCAACCATGGGGTTCTAAAACACTCGTGGAAAGTCAGATCCCTGGGTTTAAAACTTTGCTCCGAGGACTGTTTAATTATCTATACAAGGTGGTAGGAGTTCTATAAGGCAGACCCATAAAATCCTGTGTATTTGTGATGAGGAAACTTTCTGAAAGATGATTTCACTCATCTGGACAGATTGCTACAACTCCTTTATTCTATTTTAATTTAGTCTAAATTAAATTGTCATTGCCAAAACTGTCCCTGAAGTTGGGACAACCTTGTCAGTTTAATGTAAACTGAAATTAGAGAGTTTAGAAAGAAATCAGTTTATTTGGAAAACAGCTCAGGTAAGTTTACCTAACTATCCCAGCATAAACCACATCCCCTCTGTGCCAGAAACTGTATGAATACCAGCAGAAAGGTAAGTTCTACCAAAATAATTTATTGCTAATGCATATTACAGAAGATAGATGCATACAAAAGGGGAACAAATAGTGGAAAAGTGTCAGAACTGTTGATCTGACTTCCTAATGAGTCAGGTAGAAATTACTAAAATATGCCCTTTGCTATCAGAAAATAATTCAGCATTTCCAATTCATTACATATTTCCTGCATTCCGACAGCTATGACACTAGGGGAAAAGGGGACCTCTTTCCCCACAACAGCTGATCCTTAGAGAGGATGAGAACAAAATTATTTTCAGCTTTTCCATTAACTGAAAGGTCTGTGGTCACTCTCCGGCATTTAATCCACTAATGAACCACTGGGGACTCCATTTGCTGACATGTGATGCCACCTCTTGTTTTCCTGCTTGCTTTTGTAAGAGGGAGCTGTTTCTGTAGACTCAGCTGGGGACAAAAAAGAGGTGCAGTTTTTAGGAGGAAGTCAGCTCATGTGAGAGGAATCTGAAGGGCTTATGCACCTGAAAGTTTTCCTACCCACAAGACCAGTTACTCTAATAAAAGATATTACTTCTCCCTGCAAGTCTTGCTTTAACTCCAAGCACAGTACATTGGGGGGGGTGGGGTCTGCAGGGAACTGATACAGTCCAGTGCAACCTTAACTTAGCCTCAAACACTCAGGGATTTCTAATGCAAAGCCCTCTTGAGGGAATCGGGGGGGAGGCCACGGTGACATGCATGACTGGAAAGCAGCAGCATGCAGGAAATGAAGTACTGAGCTGGAAAGATGGAAGAGAGACAATTTCATGACTAAGCAAGACATGCTGAAGACACAGGTGATTCCCCTGTTTCTCACACAGCCAGATTCTGTGATGCTGGGCAAAACATTTAAGCTGAATTTTGTTAAGTGAGCACTACAGTGTTACTTACTTCGCAAATGTCCACCTCTGGGATTTGTGATACTGTTTGAGAAATGCTGAGGGTCAGCACTGCCACTGAGGTCACAGATCTGTGTTTTAGACACTCACAAAAATAGTCTTTACATCTCAGTATTTAGGATACATTAAGAATTGTTCCTGAGCTCAGGGGAATAAACCCTTCCTCATGTTCAGCAGCTGTCCCATGAAAACAAGGTCATTAGGTTTTGAGAAGCATTCAAGAATTACAGCAGTAAATGCTAGAAAAGAGTGAAAGAGAAAATCAAACAGTATCTGAAGAGAGTGTATGGCCCAAGGCCATACATTAAACAATGGCCAGAAAATCAAACACTGAAGAGCTTTTCATTAAAAGACTCTGAGCACAGGAAGAGGGGTCCTGTGCAAAAAAACCCAAACACAACCACAGTGACATGCAACCATTTAATTAAAGATGCACAAAACGCTCAAGGAAATTAGAATAATGAGTACAAGAAAAAAAGAATGATGAGATTCATTAGCAACAACAAGTCCAGCACTGTTGTATTTTTTGAGTGCCTGACATGGTGGTGATTCCTCTGATGTGTATTGTAATAGCATGCAGAGGTATCCAAAGGAGCCCTGAAAAACCCTTATCAGCAACTGGAAGTTTGCAGCAGGGTGAGTAATCAGTAGATAAATTAGTTCTGACTAACATGAATGATCAGCAGCCGAAAGCTTGCACTGCATCAGCCCAACCAAGTGTTTGTGGTACCCTCAGCTCGTCCAGTGAGCATTGCACTGAGCCCTGCACATGCAGCTTTGGCACCAGGGACCCTCATCCCTTGGGCACACACAGCCCTGGGGAGGCACTGATTTAGATCTACTGTGTGTTTGGTGGCATGTGAAATTACAGCCCAAACAACCATAAAAATCCTGAGTCTTCAACACATATTAGCACTTTGAAGCAGTATGAGCTGTACTGCTTGATCTTTGCTGTCTTGAGAAGTAGAAAAAAAAAACAAAAAAAAGAATTTTAGTGCCTCGCAGTTTGGACATTTTGTTGGGTGAATGATTTCTAACACAATGCCATTTAGCCCAGGGCTTAGAAAAACCATCAAGAACAGAAAGCTCAAGTAAGATTATAGGATATAACAAGAACACTTCATCTTAACAGCAGTGTAGAAACAATATCAGATGGCTTTTATTGCATAACCAAAATCTTCTGGAAAATCTGCCCAATACAATCCAGGGATTTAAATGTTCCTGAAAAATTAAATGCCACACAGGAAGAGAAGCCAGCTTTCTAACTCTCAGTCACATGCCACAGCCATGGGTTTGGCTGACATACTGCTCACGTGCAGCTTGCCTTCCCTCTGCTGCTGGGATGAGATACCTGGAGATTACTTGGGCAATTTCCAGCCCATCAACATCACCCCTGTCCTGTGCACCCAATCCACTGCCCTTGTGCAAAGCTGTCACCTGCATCCTCTAGCCACACTGGAAGAGCACCACCATCACTGCTTCCCCTCAGCACCACTTGTGCTGTTCCCCTCCTGCACTGCTCAAAAAAGAAGAGTACCCTTCTCCTCTCCCAGTGCTGGAATAATTGGTGAGAAATTTGCAGCCTCAGAGCAGTCCTGCTACATTAAACATCTTCCCATGTATGCGTGTCATCACTTGATTTGAAGAAGTGGCTGCATTAAACCAGTCTGTGCCATGGGTCAAGTTCTCACAAGTGCCCAGGGCCAGACACAGCAAAGGACAGAGCTGCTTACAAGCCAGTCCTACACTGGCAACATTTGTAGCCCACTGTGAGCTTGAAAAATCAGCACTAGGGATGCTGAGGGGAAGAAGCTAACAGGAATTGCCTGGCTTTGCCTGTGGTACCCCTTCTTGGGTGATTTTTAGACTTACCTTCAGCTGAGGAGCAGAGCCCTTCATCCTAGCACTCTTACCACCACACCCAGCCACGCTCACTTTTCCTCAGTTTTCTTTCCAGCTCTCCCGTGTTTCCTGTGTTCAGGAAGGACAGGAGAGAGGAGACCCCTCCTGGGTCTGCAGCAGCAGCCAAGAGCTCAACCCAGGGGACGGAGTTTGGAACAAGGCTGAGAATGAATTTGTGACCTCTCCCTAGACAAATGCCACACAGTAAGGGGCAGTTTTGCTCTTCCAGGTGGGGCCTCTAAACCAATTTGTGTTTCATTACTCAAACTTTCCAACCCACTTTAAACCCACCCTGAACCCCTGTGATGCAATGAGCCACTGAAGGGCACCAGGTGTGTTCCTCCTACATGAAGTGAACTCTTGCTCTACCTGTCTGTGAGTTACAGAGAGATTTTATGAACTTGTGTGTTTATAGCTGGGCAATTCTGTCACATGAGCAGCACTGCCTCCGTGGCCTGAGGGTGAGTTGTATTAAAAAAGGAAAATTCCCAGTAAGGCTGTTCAAACTCAGCCCAGTGTTCTCAATCATTTGAATGTACAGAGCTACTAAATTCTCCCCAGATACCAAAATCTACAACTCACATAGTCTGGGGTTGATGTTCATACACTGTAGAGGTCCTAGAACAGAAAACAAACTGTCTGATATTCTTCTGAGTTTCTCAGCCATTGGCTTTGCTTTGCAAACTGTCTTTGTTATGGAGATAGGCAAAGCTACTGTCTGTGAAGAACTCGGGGACTCTGTGTAGAAACAGTAAAGCCAAGCAGAAAAAAGAACACACAATTCTACAACAGTTAGAGAAAAAGAACTGCACTGAATTAGATTTTCCCACAAAGAATATTTGCAGCACAAATGTCTATAGATGCCGCTGCCCTCCTAGTGACAGACCTCTTGACATCTTGCCTCTGCAAATGGAAAAGTGTTTGGCCTACAGGGGAGGTAGCTGGAAATGCTTAGAGAAATATCCTGGACATCTGACACAAGTTGTTTGAAATGCAGCAATCAAGGGACTCTCAAATAAACCTGACTGAACTGTCTTAAAAATACTTTCAAAGGATGGATTCAGCCCTGTATAATCCATTATACTGTGATTATTTTTTTTAAAGAGACACAGAGTCTAATAACCTTTAACTCTTCTGGAAATTCTTTGAAAAGATGTTTAGCCTGTATAATCAAAATGAATTCCTGTTAACAAGCTGGAGGCAGAGACCTCTTCACTGGCTCATGCAAAATTTCCATAGATTTAGTTGCAAAAGTGGCCCCTTTGTTTTCTCTGCTTCCAAGAGCAGAGATACAATCCCATAAAAGTAGGGTTTCTGAGGTCAACCCTAAAGCTAGATATAACTTTTATCTTCACCCAGTCTTTCTGGAAGACTATTTCAATACTTCAGTGCTCAAGATCTTAAAAGTCTTGTTATTTCCTGCCTAAAACAATTTATGACCAGATCAGAGCCATCAGTTCTTATTCCAGTAATATCCTTCATTTTTAAAAAAAAATTACTGTCTCCAGAGAAGGGCCCATTGACCTGGATAAATGGGAATCACTGATTATTTAAGCTGACCAAGAAGAATGCTGGAAATGCCTCGGTCTGACAATGAAACTTTCTCCTAGACAGATATACTGAGGATGGACAGATTCTCCATTTCAACAATTATCAGCAAAAAGGAGAGACCAAGTCATGGAAAATTCTAATCTCCTCCTTTGATAAGAGATAAGACCTATTAAGCATAAAAAGCCTTTAGTAAGCACACAAATTTACATTTGGAAACTCTGAAGATTATGTCACTGTGATGTAAAGAAAATATTTTGGTGCTGTACCTTGCTGGACTGCTCTGAGCTCCAGAGGAAGAGAGAAGTAAGCACTAACTATGAAATATACTCTAAGTTTTCATCAGAAAGTTTAGGAATGTCAGTAGACAAACTCTTAAATAACCAGTTTGATTAAAAGCAGTCACAAGGTTTCTTCATCCAATCTTAGAAATTTGGAGTATCTAAACTGATGTTAAGAGGCTCAGTTTCCAAATAGCTGGTTTCCTATTTACGCCTTAACTAGCCTCTGCTTCATCTTCATGGAAACAAATGGAAGAGAAAAATAAACCAGTCACATTTTCTTGCTCATTTGGAAAGTCACAGGCAGCCCGTATGAAAGGAGGGAGAGGGAGAGAGGAAAAGCAGTCCCTAATGCCCAACATGTATTTTACCATCAGTCAATAAATCATCTTTCTTCTGTTTGTAGAACTGCCTTGAGCAGAACAGAGCAGTCCTGAAATGGTTCATTACTTACAAACATCTGATGAAAGTGGATTCAGCTTTTGGTTTATGATCCAACATGCTGGAGGAAGATGAGTTTTCTAGATGAGACACAGGCTGTACACACAAAGCCAAACTGCTGCTTTTCTGCTTTTCAGTGCTGTCCAAGGCTCTGGGTTAAAGAAAACCCCAGGAGTGGGCTGCTGCCAAAATGCTGCCCCACAGATACCACTTAGAGACATTTATCCTTGTACAATTCATCTTCACAGCATTGTGGCAAACAGGAAAAACCTCTGTTACACATATCCTTTACCATTTTTTTTCTTTAAGTTACTTTAAGTCCTGCAGTTTATTAGTCTTTCCCCCAGTTATGACCTACCTCAGCAATCTGCCTTTCAAGCAATGCTCAACAAACCTTTCTCAAAGGGCCCTGAAGCCTGCTGATTGAGTTGTCCCATGGAAGCCTTGCTAATAGTATATGTTTGGAGTGCTTTTAATCATTTTATGAAGTTAGGAAATTCTCATCTACTAAACCGCAGTGGACCACAGAGAAATTTTATGGCTTGTCACCAATCGAGATCAGCTGAAAGGAATGCAGAATGGTGCTTTCAAATTAAATTACAGTTTTTCAGGTTGGACTGGCACAATCTGTCTTCAGCAAAAGAGGAGGGTTTTTTTGTGTGGAACTTTTAGAGCAAATTCAATTCTCCGATTCACACTGCTGCTCCCTACATTTGACACTGAGCCGCACAGTTAAAAAGCTGACTGTGGCATTCTCAGGCATCCTTCCAGGCCAATGGCCATGTGCTATCTGCCAAAAGCCCATTTCCAGAAGAGCTCAAGCTTAGCACACACAGGGAGAGACACTGAAGGAATACGGTGATAATTTGAGGGACTTCACATGCAGATTTACTGAGTGTGGTTAAACTGACTTTAACCTTGCTCTTAACCTTCACCTTCTCTGCCCAGCGCCATGAGGCACTTCTCTGTAGCTCATCCAAAAAGGAGAGAGCCACCCCAGAGCTGTGCAGTTGTTATGAGCACCCCTGTGTCTGTGGGAGAAAGGCAGTGTTCCCTCATGACCCAACATGAGAGAAGACAGAGGATTTCCTCTCTTTTCCCCCTCCTCTAAGATCAAGTTTGTCCATTACCTGGAGAAGAACAACTTGACTGAGGAACATATAACTTGCTATTGACTGAATTGTAAAAATGAAACGGAACAAAGCAGCAACAGAAGTAACCATTTTGGCCTTGTTTATATGTGCTCTGAATCTGCATCCTGTGAATGTGCTGTTACCTTCTCTGAACATTCATGCGAAGAGAATTTCAACCCCTTCCCGGAGTTTAAATGGCTGCAGACAATGAAGGTGCCCCTGCCCATGGGAAAGACAATTTTTAAGATCCCTTCCAACCCAAACAATTCTGTGATTTCTATGATTCTCCTAGAGACTTCTCCAAATATCAAACACATACTTCTATACAACCCTGTAATACAAACACAGTTAATCTAGGCTGAAAGTACACCAAAAAAGGAGAATATATTCTGGTGTAAACTGAAATGTAAAGGGACAGTGTTTCGTAAGTGACAAAATACACCTCGAATTTGTTATTCACTTTTCAAACATTTCATAAGGATAATATTTATTTTTTTCCTACGACTGCAGGTGGAACACTACATAGCCAGTCACAAGTTAAGTATTTACAGAACACCTTCTTAGGGACATTACAGAAGAAGAGAGAATGAGAAGTATTTGAGAATGAGAATGAGAATATTTATAAATATTTTATATTTATAAAATACCTGACAGCTTTTCTGTCAGGTATTTTATAAAGATATGAAATATTTGGTGAATTCTATAGAGAAAGAAAATGGTAAAAGTTATCACAGAAGCAAAACACAGAAGAAACGGCTTCTCATCTCTTCCCTCTGGAGGCATCAGAACACTTCATGAGAGGTGGAGCAAGAGTAGAAGAAACATTTCAGGAAAAAAAAATCAGACAAAAATGCCCAATCTTCCAGATTACAAAGAACCTGCCTTCCTGTCAAGAACTAGCTGCTAGATTAGACTGAGTAGGAGGAAAGGGAAAATATGAAATATTCTCTTTCAGCCACAAAAAATATTTTGCCCTATAGAAAAAAGAAATTGAAGCAAAATTCCTTATTTTCAAGTATCAGAGTTGTAATCCAGTTCTGTGCCTCATGACTTTTCCTCTTTCTTCTTTCTTTTCCTCGTCCTTTGTCTGTTTCTCATCCTCTTGTTTTTAATCTTGCTCCCACAGTCTGCCACATTCTTTCCCCCAGAGGCAAATTAAACTGAGGACACTGGTTGAAAATTCACACCCAGGCTCTTAATGAGTGTGTTTCATGGCTGCATCTCCTTTTGGACAAAGGAAATCTCAGAAAGGTTTTAGCACACTAAAGCAGCCAGAACAGCCCAGACACCACATACACACAGAAGGCAGAATCTTTGAAAAAAGAAAAAAAAAAAAAAGAAACCTTAGAGAGAGCAACCAAAATGGCTCCATTCTGCCCAACTTCCTTTCCATATTTGCTTCCTTTTTTTCCCCTCCGTGGCCTTTCCCACCTCCCAAGTACATGACTTTTAACCCAGACAACCCTTCCATCTATCAAAAGCCTGATATCCATGTCCATGCTTCCCCAGGACCAGCCTCGTCACTTTACCACATTAGCTCACGTTTCCATTTGTGACAACTCCTGGCATGTTTCCCCTCAACCAGCCACTGCTTCCTTTAACACAACACGAAGCACTTTAGCAGCCAAAGCACAACAGTCTGATAACTGCTCACCCAGTATCATGTATCTTCTTATTATCTGCTACATTATCCTTATCTAATTGCATGCACTTTGGCTCAATCTGACATTTTCAAAACTACAGATGCTTATTAGCTTTTCTTAGCTAAAAGAAAAAATGTGCATTATAGTGATTATCAGCTCCTGGCACTGCCTGTGAAACACTGTAATGAGAGAGACCTTTAGCCCACCATAAACAAGCACAATCAGGGCCTGTTTTGGTTATTAGCAATGCTCCTACAAATGTTGCCACTGACAGAATTAATGACAGCACTACTAATTATTAATAATCCCATGTTTCTGTCTATGGATTCTTTTTAGCCAGAAGGTTTAGGCCAAAAGCAAAAATTATTTAATTCTGCACCACCACAAGGAAGTCACGGCCTTGATTCCTTTATGGTGCCCAACAGATGCAGGTCCTGCCTCACAGGGGTAAATAACTGGCTGAAAGTCATGCAAGACTTCCCTAATAGTTATTCCAATGCTCCACCACTGACCCATGCCCCCTCAAACAGAAGGTATCTAAATGTGCCCAGAAATCAGTGAGAATTAGCCACTCCCTGAAGAAGCCTGTTTTAATCCCACCATCCTCAAACACAGGCAGTAAAAACAAGGCAAGTACAATAGATGGGGTTGCTGTGATCCTAAACCTTGGCTGTGTCAGTTTTAATTAATTACTCTTGTTTGTAATGACTCAGTGTATGTGCTCTGACAAGTGTTTGTGCTGCAGTTCTTAGCAGAACAAAGAAGCTGCCTCAACAGCACCCACTTTATCAGAGACACCATTGTGAAGCACTATAATACCTTTCATGTTTTCTCCATGTGTCTCCTCCTCTTTCTGGGATTACACCAAAAATATATTTAAAAAAGGAAAAGAAAAGAAAAAAAATGAAAAAGAAGAAGTTAATATAGAGCAGGCAGAGGAACTGTATCAATAAAGTGCTTAGATTCAATGTGCCTAGCAGCAAAGAGTAGTAGAAGAGGAATTCTTTGGTTCACTATAAAGAATTTATGTGTCTATGGCAACATGGCTGTTGATTTCTACAGCTTCCCTGAGAACAAAGTAATAGAAATTTTGTCTTTTAAATATTGCTTTTCTTTTCTAGCACCTAGATGAAATAGAAATAGAAAATCAAAATCAAAACCAAATCATATTTAATACAGGTTATACAGAAACATGAGGAAAGATTTAGCAATAAATTACAAACAAATAAAGATGGGATTCTACAGTCACATGAAACATAATCCCAAAAGCAATCTGTGCAAATCTCAGAGCTGTGTATGCAATAAACTTATCTTGGGACAATCAGTCTCTTATGCAAGAGGTCAGACACTATTTAAAGCAGATCCCAACATCCCCTTTGCTCTCTGCTCAAGTCTGCTTGTTCTTTCCCCTGAAACACAGGATAACCCAACCTGCCTATCCTGAGAGGAGGGCAGGACACAGGCAGGAGCTGAACTTTGCAATGCCAGAGGGAATATCACTGGGAAGTGGCTGGAGTGGAGCCATCTGGGTTTTGCTGGGATATCCATCCTCAGGCGCCAGGGCACAGGGAGATAAGGCTGCCAGCAGCCACCTGTTAGACAGGGAGGAAGAACTGACTCATGGCTTCCCAGCAGTGCAAGAAAACACAACATTCTTCTCCCATGAGGTAGAGCTGAGGGATGGGAGAGAGGAAGAGATGAGCTGTGCTTGCTGCCTCTATGGCTTCTAAGGGATTCAGAAGTGTTGGGAGCAAATGGGAAGAGCTCTCCAACCCAGAGCCACCTCCATAATCACCCGACCAGCCAGCAGCAGCAGCTGCCACAAGATTCCTTTTCTGTGACCCTCGTACAAGCATAAGTGTCTGTTTTGCTACTGTTAGCAGGTCATACTTTTTTCTTTTGCCAAACGCTGGCCTTATAAATAAAAGTCTTTTTTAGTTCCCCTTAGCCAGAGGCACTGCAGGACACTTGAATTCATCTTCACAGACACAAACTGTACAGAATGGGCTCTGCAAACTCTGCTTATACCCTTGAGAAGGGACAACAGGCAGTACCAAGCCTCCTGCTTCTGCTGGACTTCTCCCTCTGCCCCTGCCAGAACAGGAGGGAAGCAGCAGGCTCAGGGATCCTGTGTAAACCCCCCGCGGGTTCTGCTCACCAAGTGTCTTCAGATCCAGGGCTTGGAGACTGCAACAACATCTGTAATTGCTCAGTCTGCATGGCTTTCACTTCTCCTCTGACTAAAATACCACAGCTATGTTCTTTTATAGAGAGTTTGAGCTTATTTTAATGGAAAATAAGGAACACGAGCATTCTTCTGTCATAAACACTTTAAAATTAATGACTGTGGTATAACTGGAGCTGAGGTTACCAGGCATTTCCCACTGCTGCATTTCCATTTCACGTAGCTCTGTACATCCAAGAGAGAAAGCCTGGGGAGAAATTTGCATTTGCTTTTGAGGTCTGCCTAGACCGAAATCTGCTTGAAATTCTGGAGCAGATGCTATTGACAAATGCAGAAAAGAAATGTAAAAAGCCCCAAACCACCCCCTCCCTGAAAAATTGCAATGAAAACATTAAGGTACTACTGTCCTCCCTTTTGGATGCTTTAAACCTCCTTTTGCTCAAAGCAAACTCCAAAGCCTTGAAGAGCTAGAGAGAAACATCAGACATTTCAAATGTCACAGGAAAACTGTCAGAAATGAGTGCTAGATACAGGAAAGACTTAAATGTGCCAGACTTCACAATTAGTTTTACACCTGTAAGAATATTCGTGGTGATAACTGGAACAATTTTTAGTCTTAAAGCCCCTGGGGCCCAGAACCAGAAATTGCAATAGCTCACAAGGCTGAACCACAGCAGACCACAGAGCTGAGATGAACAGTCCATGTACCACCTCAGCCTCCAATTTTCCATCTGCAAAGAGAACATAATAATGAGTGCAGTTTTAAAAGGCACAGAGACTGCAACTCCTGGAAGAATCTATGTACTAGCCAAGCTCTACTAACAAGCACCTTGTTTAGAGTAAAATAATTTACACTTCGTAAGTGATAAACAATTAAAAACCATATTGTTTTCCTCAGCAGAGAGCCACAAAATTGGCCTTTTTCAAATTACCTCACACACTTCAGTACTTCTGTGTAAACTTAAATGTTTGCAGAGTGAATGAGGACCAGACCCCTCTCTAGCTCTCCCCCTGCCTCCATATTGCAAGTTCTCTGAGGCTTAAAAACTGCAGTGATCTCTGCTGTAATCTTTGGGAAGGCTTTCAAGTGCTATTTTAACAAAATAAACTTTGAAATATCACTAAATTTAAGTGCTTAACATAAGATGTGATTAAAGCTCTGATTGCATGTAGAAGATTTACGTTCCCAAACACTCTACAGGTGGAAATGTGAAGGATTTCTCTTTCTACTACAGAGAAACCACTGCCCACTCCCCCTCCAGAACACTTTCCTGGATTGTACCACCAGACTCTCCCTCTGTTCCCTTGTGCACTGCTCTGTGCTGCAACACATCCCTGAGCCCAGTGCTCATTCCTACTCTCTTTTATAGTTATATACTGGCAGTGTAAATTATGGCACAGTGAGCTATTCCTATAGATGAATGCATGCACTCAAAATATGCTTCAACTCAGTCAACTCACCCACACGGAATCTTACCAGTACCAAACACCCACAATTTAATGTATACATATTTTCAAAGGTGAAATCATATATCAGTAAAAAAAAGCCTTGTCCAAAATAAGTATCTGTGCATCTAACTAGGAAATATATTCCAGTATGTATTTTTGTGTTTTACCGCAAATCTTTTGAAACACCTTGAAACGACGAACCTGAATTAATTGTGTGTACTTTTGAAAAGACACACTGTATCACAACCCACTATGAGTGAAAGAGGCTTTTGGGACAACACTGGCTTATATACTTGCTTTCCTTTGGGAAATAAAATAAACGAGAAAAACATTCTCTTAAAAGAAGGCTTTATTTCTTCCGTCCTTCCTCCATGTCTGAATAAGGGGCCACTTAATTCTTATGAGCTTTGAAAACAAATATCTCTCCCTGGAGGTGGAAAAGAGAGTTACAAAACTGCCACCAGTTCCAGCAAACCTGAAAAAAGCAGTAAGGAACTGAAGAACCCCCAAGTGCAGGTGTGAGTGTGGAAACAAGTGGGTGGTTGATGCTTTCCTGTAAAAGCCAGGAAAAGCCAAGCGCTCCATGGGAGCAGTGTGATCACCACACGCTGCCACCCCTTGGTCACGGGAGGAAAATGCTCACGGCACCTCACGGCAGCGTGCTGGGAACCAACATGCACACCAGGCAAAAATCCTGGGAAAAACCAACCTGCAGCTAACGAACTATAATGGGAGATTTTGCTGCACCAACACAAGCATAACTGTATTAGCCCAAAGTAATGTAAAGCTTTTTATTTCAAAGGACAAAATCTGCTGACTGTCAAAGAGCGTCTTCAAGCTGTTATACACACCCTAAGGACTGCCTTCAGTCTGGCCTTTCATGAAACAAAAATATACAAATGGGTGGAGAACAGCTCACACTCACAGATTTATTTTTTTTCCCCCCACTTCCTATGTCTTCAAAAGCCCCTTGGAAACCAACTTGAGCTGCTCTAACCCTGGCCTCAGTCTCTGCTTCCTGCACTCGAGCTCCCAGCTCAGAAAGAGAAACAACACGAGCCGAGTACTCTACGCAAGGTACCCCAACCTATGGCACAGTTCACTACTATTAGAGAGATGATTCAGCCTCTTCATACAGTTGCTCCTGAATACTTAAAAAGACATCTTCACTGGCAGATTTTTTAGTGTGTGCATCATCACTATGGCTAGTGAAGTCTGCAGAAACAGAGGCGGATTTTAAACTGGCAGCAAATATCATAAGTTTGGTTAATTATAGATAAAGCCATAAAGCAAAGGATAAAAAGGGTATCACCTGCAGATCAGTGTCCAGCATTCAGTAATCACAAAATATCTGATGAGCTTCTGTGAAAATATAACCCATGATTTTAATAAGGTTTATAACTATTCCTTTTGAAGGAAGTAAGCTGCAATTTTTATTCTTTTCAAAAGGTGAGCTTACAGAATGTCAGCGGGGCCTAACTATTTCCATGGAAATAACAATTCCTGCTCTCTGCATTTTAATGGCTGGAGGATAACTGAGTTCAGCACCCAAGAACTCACCACGAAGAGGCAGAACAGGAGGTTCTTACAGACTTAAACAGTTAGTTTGGCCCATACACACAGCAGTATAGATCTATAGAGAGACTACTGGTTACAATTCAACTTGTTACAGCTTACAACGAAGTTAGGGTTTCTGCAGTCCCACAACCCCCTCTATCCAATCAATTCATTCATCTCTTTAGGAGAAAACCACCCCACTTTTAAAATACCTGTTGCCTGCAGCTCAGGCCTCACTATTTCTGAGGCTTCTGTCCTTGACACACATTTCCAGGAGTCAATCTCTCTTCCCATTAGACAAATAATGAACTGAAAATTAACACTTTCAATTACATGCAACAGTAAGTCTGATGTACCAAATTACTTTTTTTTTTACCCTGATGGCTTTGATTCTCACTTTCTCAGACTCACTCTGTTAACAAAGGATATTTGATTTACTAAATCCTTAATTTATCCAAACACATAACACAGTTTTACTGAGGCATCTCAAAATGATCTCTATTTATATCTGAATGAAAAACTTCTCAAAAGGTAAATAGATCTGAATAATCAATTGCAGAATTAATAAAGTATAATATATGGCCAAATGGAGTTTTAAGCAAATGCAGAAAAGAAGGAAATATTCAGAATTCAGTTACTGAAAGAATATTTAGAGGAATGAGGGCTTTTGTACTTTGGGACTGGCTTTTTTTGTATGTTTAAGTCTCCTATTAAAGCCAGTAAGAGTTTTGGCTAAGTAATGAACCTGTAAGAATGCAGCATGTGGCTTTTCATATTAAAAAAAGGCCATGATGTTTCACTGGAGGATTCAATATTTTTAACAGATAACTTATCATACAAAATTCAGTTTAAAAAGTATTTCTGTGATCAGTGTTCTACAGCCAGTGCCTTATAAAATGGATCAATATTCCACGTTACAGGAAAGTGTTGAATTTTTTATGCACCTGATTAATGCATTGTTATCATCCCAGTAATTAAAAGGAGCGGCATTACACACAATCAGCATGATACATCTTACTCAGCATCTCCTGGCAGTTGCCTGCAAAAATTAAACTCATTAATCACTGTGATGCCAAGAAAGAAGCCCAGAAAACATGAAGAAGCTCTATTTTATGGGAAAAAAAGTTCTCAATTCAACGTGTAGGAGAAAATCCCTTCCACTGTACAATATGCAAAGCATTTATCGCATCAGTCTAAGAGGTAAACCAATCAAAATTACCACTTAAAAGCTAACCTCATCAATCTAAAAAAGTGAATTATGCTAACAAAATTGCTCATAACCTGCTATACCACCACATTAAACTGAATGAAGAGTTCTCACAGATGTTTCTTCATCTAAATAAATGTAGTGAAAAGCTAATCTTATAACAAGGTAAATATGTCATCTGAATTTTATTTAGAACTGTTGCAATAACTTTAATATCAATAATGCCACAGAGCCAACTAGGAAGTGTTTTTCCGGGGTCATTTATACAGAACCTAGTTTTCTTATTACTCCTCCCATAAATCTAAAGAATTCTGTTATCTCTACTTTGCTATTTTTTTATGCTACTAAAACAATGTTCTCAAGTGTGTCTCAATGGTGTCTGTACGTCAGCAATTGTCATATAAAATCCATATTGGTTTTGGTTTGAATTTTGTTAGGGAGTTACTGCCTCCTCTTTAACTCTGAATAGGTTTCAAGTAGTAATTTTCCACCAGTAGTACTTCCAGTGGACAGAATGCTCACTTACAATACTGTGACCTTCAAAGGCAAGATCCTGCCTTTCCTTCTGTTTTGTTCTGCACTGAGGTCTGTGCTGGTGCTTAAAAATACAGTGCTGAATGCAGCACACATATTTCAGTAGGAAAAGTCATCATCAGTAACCCATAAAATACACTCAGTTCTCTCCCTATTATTAATCACATGACAAAGTTAGGAACAGAACAGTCTCATTCTCAGGTTTGTTTTGATATTTCCAAGTGTGGGAAGGGAGAAAACCCTCTGTTTCTATATGATTTAAGTTTTCCTACTACATTGATGTCAAAAGATGAAAGGCAACGTGAATGGCCCACTTGTACAAAATAGAAAACTTAACTATAATCTCAGGAAAGAGTTTCCAATGCTGTCTCCTTAAGCCCTTCCACATGATGAGGAATAGCACATACTCCTGGCACCCTGCACCAACAGACCACTCTCCTTGGACTTCTCCCACGGTCTTTGCCAGCTCTCTGCCTCACTTTTCCTCTTCCCTCGAGGGTCTCATCCCCAGGGCTGTATTTGCTCGTCCTGACTGAGCCTGTCTCTGCTGATCTCTCCACAGACAAGGGCGAGAGGTCACTGTCAGCTCGCCTCGGCACGGGCCACGGGAGTGTCTGGGGAACATACAGCTCCTCCTGCCTGAGTCAGGAGGGGTTTGGCACCTCAGGCAGCTCTGTCTGACCTGGGATAAGGAAGCGTTTGACACCTCCAGCAGAGGGATTCGGCACCGCGGACAGCTCTGTCTGACGCGGGACAGAGGAGTTCAGCACCTCAGACAGAGGGGCTCGGCACCTCGGACAGCCTCTTTCTGACCCGGGATAAGAAAGTGTTCGGCACCTCGGACAGGGGGTGCGGCACCTCGGACAGCTCCCCTGACCCGGGACAGAGGGCTTCGGCACCGCGGACAGCTCCGTCTGACACGGGACAGAGGGGCTCGGCACCCCGGGCTCCTGTCCCGCTCCGCTCCAGCACCGCGGACACCTCCAGCCCTCCCGGCCCCTCCTGCCGGCTCCTGCAGGGCGGACCCCCGCTCCCTGAAACGCACGATCTAAAGACCATTTCCACTAGTTTGTCATTACATCCTCCGGACCTGCAGGACCCTCTGCCGGAGAGCACCAGCTCAGGTTGCCCAGTCTCAGCGGGAAGGGAGCGCCTGAGAACTGCCGAGCCAGCCCAGGGGACTTTCTCGGACAGGTTGCCCCCTTTAGAAACAAATCACACTAAGCGTCCACGTGGGTTTAGAAGTCACCCCAAATCCCTGTTTCTGGCCACACTTTTTTGCACTTCGTTGCAGAAAACACTAGGCAGGCACAGACATCAGTGTCCCGCAGCAGACAGCAGTGCCCAGCAGTACCCTTCACCCACACAACTCTGAGGGGATGGGGGAGGAAGAAAAGAAAGAAAAAAAAAAAAAAAGAAGAAAAAAAAAAAGGCAAGAAACAGAGAAAAAGTTTCCATTTAGAAGTTAAAGGATAATCTTATTAATATTATTTTGGAGCCTGTCAGCAGAAATCATTCGCACATGCTAAACTGCAGGCTTTCCTCTGCTTCCGGACTCAGCGCTTCTGGTGACCAGAGAAGCGGCTCCAGACATCTGCTGTCTCCAAATCCAGAAAAGCGAAATTAAAACAATGAGGAAAATGTGCCTGAGCCCAGCCCTGGAGGTGGCACTCCGCTGGCTCGCAGCGACACCTAGAGCCCGGCACACGGCCGGGAAGGGCCCCGTGTCCCCAGCCACACCGGGAGAGGGTCATGAGTGGGTGCGGGGGGCCGGGAAAGGGGCCCGGTGCCTTCCTGCAGGCCAAGGAGCAGCAGTGCCAAGATCGGTGCTGGTGAGCGGGTCACAGGGAAGAGTCAATTCAGGTCCTATCACTGCTGTCCCCTGGGGCTGCCAGCATTCTGTCACCTCGGGGAGAGGTTTAGGTCGATTGTCCCCATGGCTGACAGAAGTGCACTTGCTCTATAGACCACAAAAGCCTTTACGAAGGGACGGGAGAATTGACAGGGGTTTAAAAGATAATCCGAGGATATTTTCCCCGCACACACAACTCTCTCCTCTGAGTGAAGCAGCCCTGCTGTTGTGGCTTGAAGCTGTGCCTTGCTTGGGAAGGCTCCCAGAGCCAAAGCTAAACCCTGCTGCAAAGCTAACGTGTCCCACTCGGGCAAGGAGTATTTTTAACAGACACAAACATTATTCCCAACTGCAGCCATTTGCTTCCCCTTGTGTGTGCTTCCACAGAGGCAAAACACACTCAAATCCCTCTGCAAACCTAACACCAGCCAGCGATGCGGAGCCACATGTTTTGATCTATCGCCGGCCCTTGTTCTCTCGGTCTTCCTGCTTTCCAAATCCCCCGTCCCCCTCTTCTCCACCCCGAAAGAACCGGGAGCAATCGACCCAGACTAGTTTAACTCCATCGGACACAGCAGGCAGCCAGCGGCCTGGATTAGTCACTGGTTACTAAGGCGATATGCAGATGCACCCTTTGAAGTCGCTGCTCTGGGAAGCAGCGCGGGAGCGGAAGGTGCGCGGCCGAAGTTTGAGGCATCCCCGCAGGGGCTCGCCCGGGGGCAGCGGGGAGTGGGGAGACAGAGACCCACAAACAGCTGCTCAGGGGTTAAAAAGTTTCCCTACTGCCAGGTTTGGGGGGAGGCTGACTGGAAAGCGAGGAGGGAGGGACAGGGTGAAGACTTCTGCCCCCGGGAGAGTGCTAAAGGGTAAAACACGGAATTAATAATAATAACAAAAAAAAAATTAAAAAGGGGGTGTGGGGAGCCTTGTCGCGTAGCTTGGGGGCAGCCGGACGGAGCTGGCACTCGGCGTTTCCTAAAGTGCTGACCCTGCGCCGCCCAGCCCCGCTCCACGGGAGCGGAGAGCCGCGCATGGAGCTCGGTAACGGGGAGAGCTGCGGGGACAGCGCGGGGGCGGCGAGCCCCAGCTCCCCTCCACTCCCAGCGGGCTCCGTCCCGTACTATTCCCGGCACTTCAGGGGAAGAAGAGGAGAGCAAAGATCCGCCTGGAGGAGCGGACAAACCACAAGAAATCGCTGCCAGCTTAGAGGGGCACACAGCCATCCCGCAGGACAGGGGGCGGGGAGGGGGGGGCACCCAAAACCCAACCCAACCCCACGCGAACGACACCGGCGCTTACATCCTCCTCCTCGCAGTCACTTCGCGACTGGTACTGGAAGCGGGGCCGGCTGCCTTCCTGTTGCAATGGACGCGGGGTCTTGCCGGCAGCGCCGTCCTCCTCGCTGCTCTGGGCGCCCAGGAGGTGACTCGCTTCGGGGGGAACGGGGAACGAGCGGGAGGTGTTGATCTTCCCGCTGAACCGCTGGTACAGTGAAGCCATGAAGTCAATCCGCGGGAAACGAGGAGAGAGGGAGGGAAAGAGAGCCGCTTCTTTTTTTTCTTCCCCTCCTCTCTTCTTTTTTTTTTTGGCTACAGCATGCTACACGCGGGTGAGGATCAGTCCCACATCAGTGGGAGGGTGAGCGAGGGCTCCTGCTCTCCGGTCCTCTGCACCGGCACCCGGAGAGAAGCCGGGGGGTTCAAGAGAGCAGAGACGGGGGAGTGATGAGAGGAAGAAGAGAGAAGATAGATAAATAAATAATAGAACGCAATCGAGCCGTAACACCACAGGCCCCAGGAATGCTGCACCATCCAGTGTTGGGAAGGAAAAAAAAATAGAAAAGGATGAAAAAGAACCAAAACACTCCACGAAGACGTCCCCCCGATAATGGCGCCTGAGTGGATCAGCATTAAATGTGCTTTGGGGGTGTGCGTGTGTGTTTGCAAAAGCAGGAAAAAAAAAAAAAAAAAAAAGAAGAAAAAAAAAAAAAAAGGAAGGGGGGCTGGCTCAATCGCTGGCTGTCAGCGGCTCCCCAGGCAGAGGTGGCGGAGCAGTCGCCTCCGAGGTCGCATACCAACAGTGTGCACAAACGAGAGGCAGAGTGACAGAGTGTGTGAGACGGAGTGGAAGAGGCTGGGAGCCTCATTCAAAGCACGTTGCTCTTCTTGGGAAGGAGGGCTCTTCTACGATCATCTCCTTTTTCGGTACCTTCTGGGGATTTTTTCCTGCCTATTTTTTTTTTCCCGGGGAAACAACTCAAAAAAAAAAAAAAAAAAAAAAAAAAAGGCAACAGACACCTGATCGCCAGCGAAGAGAGAGAAAAAGAGGTGGGGAGGGGGAAGGCGAGGCTGGGAGGCGGGACCAGCAGCTGGAGGGGCTCTGGGAGGCCGCTGTGCGCGGAGTGGCTCGGCCCCGAGGAAGGGGCGAGGGGAGGGAGGGCCAAGGCTCCCCCACTGCCCTGCCCTGCCCCAGCGGGCACTGCCCGCTCCCCGTCCCCTTCGCCCGTCCTCCTTCCCCCCACGGCCGGGGAGAGGAGAGAGAAGAGGGGGCTTGCGGGTTTGTTTTTTTTTGGAGGTGGTCATAGTCGTCGCTTTTTAAAATAATCCGGTAAATCGTGTCTCTTACTATTTTTGTATTAATTCATTTTTGCTGCATTAAAACGTGCTTCAGCGCCCCTCAGTGGAAATCCGCCCAAAGCTGCTCCCGGCGGCTCCGGCCGGGGATAAACAAAACAACCGCGATCCCGGGGATGGAGCCGGGGCTGAGCTAGGGCTGAGCTAGGGCCGGGGCTGGGGTCGGGATCGGGGTCAGGGTCGTATCCGGGGCCGGGACCCGCCGGGAAGCCCCGCCACGGCCTTTGCTCGGGGCTCCTGGTCCCGCTGCCCCAGCCCGGGAGCCGCGGCCGCCGCTCGGCGCTCCGGGCGGGGACACCGGGGCTGCTCGGGCCGAGCTGCAGGCGGGTCCTGCCCCGCCAGCCCGGCACGGCTGCCCGGGACAGAGGGGGACAATTCATGTCGCTCCAGCACCAGGCAGAGGGGTTTCCATAGCAACAGATGCTTAGGTTTAAAGGAAAGTGGCAGAGTTGCTGTCCCTTCTTCTGCTCTCCAAAATCCCCTCCCCTTTGACCTCTAAATTTACCGGAGATATTGGGATCACAACACACAAAGCATAAAGCAGTGTTTGCCCATTCCCATTGAGAGACTTGCTGCTGAAGAGCTCACAAACTTCATTATAATTTAACTAGTGGATTTCATGGGCTAAAATACTGTTTCTAAACACTGTTCTTGCTTAAAGTTTTAGCTCTTAAGGTAATACCATCTCTGATGTATGTAACTTCATCAGTCTTTAAAAAAAGCCCACTTCAGCAGATCATGTATACAATAGTCTAAAGTGCAAAGATTCCCCCCTCCATGATTTCAATAACTGCCTGATCAAAAATCTCTTTGTGTCTGAATAGTTTCATCAACCCCTTTTTATTTGTGTCTTCAAAGTCAGGCATGAAAAGTCTTAACATTTAGATGAAAAGGGAACCTTATCTCATCAAGATAGAAAACAAAAACAAACACTCTATCTCCTTCCTGACGGAACTTGAAAGAAGGAATCATTTTGATCTTCACAACTGAGATCCTGACATTTAATTAAAAAACAAGATGAGCACACAACGCTCTGAAGCAAAGGTCTGTCTTCTAAGTCATAGTGACATCCATCATAGCACAGGTAACTTTCCAGAAGCCACTTGGACCCCTTGTAACTCCTGTGTCAGACACAAATTGACTACCAAAAATCTGGACGCAGAGCTCACCTAAATTCCACCTTGAACTGCATTAACGATATTTGGAATCATCACGGGTTTATGATATTTGGAACTGGTGACAACTAGCACAAAAAAAAAAAAAAAACGAACGAGAGAATAAAATTAAAAGAAATAATACATTTTTAACTTCTAAGGAAAAAACTAGGACACAAAGGAATAATCAAAGAAAGCCACAAAAAGGCAAGACGAAACCACTAGGCAGGAAAAACACCAAAGATTAAATGTCTGAATTTAAAAGTTTCAAAGAAAGCACAGAAAAAAGAAAACATTCAGCATCACAGCCCAGTTCAAAACCGAAAGAGCCTCTAGGGATCAATTCAGATCCAAATACATTGTTTGTGGTTTGAATTCTTAAGAACCAAGATTTCACATAATTGAGTTTGCTTAGTCATGCACGCATATACTGGGCATGTATGTGTGTACACATTTCATGGAAAAATTATATTAAGGGAACACAAAATTGCAATGTCAAACACCTGAAAAGCTCAGTAAGAAACAAACAGCCAAATGGTCCTCATCCACCAAAAGATCCTGATCATGTAGCTTTGGGCTGTGATTCATTCTCCCAAAAATAATTACAGCTATTTAAAGGCATTTCTGACTCCAGCTCTCCCCTCCATGACAGACCGGGGACAGCAGAAACAATTTAATGTTGTGTTCTGAGTTTCATGGTGGGTGAAGGAAGATGGTTTGCACCAGCTGGGAACTGCAAGACAAATTTCTGTCACCCTGCTACAGCCAGAGTGACCTTGTGTGGAAGGGCTGAGCAGACAGCGGGATGCAGAAATATCTTGAACAACCCCCTGCAACAAGATGCACCAGGCTCAGTCTGTCGATGCCATTGCTGAAAGCAGGAGGATTTTTCTGAGTCATAGGGGACCCAGATGATTGCATTAGGGACTCTGGAGAGCACTCCAGCCTGCCTGTGCATGAGTTATCTCAGGATGTAGCTTGTCCCTGCAAACGTGTTGTGGTAGTCCTGCCTGCCTGCTGGGGAGGGACACAGCCCAGGGCTCCTGGGGCACTGTGCAGTGCTGGCAGCACCTCTACCTTCCACTTGCAAGTGGTTTATTTGCTGTTCGTCTGTGCAAGATTGGGAGCCCAGAGTCCTCTACAATGTCCAGGTTATGTGACCAGATACTGGCATACGAAGTGCACACTAATGGGGCATGGAAAGCATGAAGCTAAACAGAAAAGAAACACAGGAAACATCGAGACATGGCAGCAAAATGGTACTAAACAAACACTCCAGGAACGGGGCTTGCATTGCAGCCAAAGACCTTTCCAGCCCATGGCAAGATTTGAGAAGTGAGCGATTTGCGTTATGAAATGTGTAAAGAGGCAAAATATTTCAAAAGTAAAAACATAAGGTTCTTGTCTTTAAACACACATCCTACATGTAAGAAAAATCCTTTCCCCCAAACCCTGCAATGAGATCCCAAGATAAAAATCAAGGCACTTCAAAACAGTGTCCTCAAGCATCTTTTAGTTGTATATTTAATTCAGTATCCAAAGTTTTGAAGGGAGGTTTGATTCCTAACTAGTGACATTTCCATCAAAATAAAGTGGGTTAGTTAAGACATTTTCCCTGCAGCACCAATGTTTTACTGACATTTTTAAAGCATTCAGATAGAAGTGATACTTTTTTCTCCCCATGTTGTACAAACAAACAGTGTCCCCACATTTCAGCACTATTAATGTAGCACAGTCAAAAGCAGGTCAAACACAAGCCCTACTGCCTTTAAAACTTTACATTAAATATTTGTTTTCAGACAAATCAGCTCTGAATAACACTGGCAAAGAAACAATTCAGCAATATTACTCCAGGATATTTTTTATTTAGATATAACTTCTATCTGTCAGGGAATTCATGCATTGTTATTCATGTTCCATTCTTCTGTTCTGACAAAGCAATTTATGAGCTTGCCATCTAAATAATATAGAGTTTGTTGCAGACAGAGCTAACATGTTTCTAGTTTTCAAGTGGTGATAGTTATTAAGCAGCTGATTAGTGGGGATTTTTTAAACAAAAGATATTTTTTCAATAGTTCAAGTACACTTTTTATTATTTGAACAATTACATTTTCATTTTCCAATGAATTTGTAAAGGAATTTTAGAATTTCCTGTTTATTTTTTATATAACTCCCAAAAAGGCCAAGTTAGTATTTTCTCTTGCAATGACTGTATTTATTAATATAAAACATCTCGGTTCTTGATAATAGCAACTGTCTAGGCACTAGGAAGACAAAGAAACAATATTTTAACTCCTATTACCATGGTCAGCCAAGATAAAATCATCCAGCTCATGAATCTCTAACGGCCCCAGGCTTATGCCTTCTGTACATCTGCTGCCTGGTGTCAACTAAAAACTCAACCAAACCAGAACAGGAAATCCCTTCCCTGTGTCAAATGCACCAGTCCGTAGTCCCTGAGGATACACTTGATCATTCATTTTTATCCAGCGGGGTGTGCTGGGGGGAGCACTGCATTGTGTCAGGACAAGTGACAGTAGGGCTGCAGAGGGGCAATAAATATTGAGGAATTAGTATGCTAAGCTGCTCACTTTCTTAGCTCATTATTTGTGCTAGCGGCATCTCAGAGCAAGTGATGCAGAAATGCAGCACTGGACAGTGAGTGAGGCATACTTCTCTCTGGAATCACACACTATTCAGAAAACAAATCTTGAAGGCCTTATAATGATTAAAAAAAAAAATAGAATGAAGAGAAGTTCCTAAACAAACAAGGAAGCTCTCCAGGCTGGACTAAGAGAAACATTAGTGAAACTAGTTTTCTGGGCTCCACAAGAATAATTCAGTCTTCCACAAGTGGTGGAATGAAGGCTCTTGTGGGGAATAGAAAACACTGATACTCAAGTACTGGGAATAATAGACAATGGTGGCTTTACAGGATACAAGTTTTGGGGGAAAAAAAGGAAGTAGGCTGAAAGAAAAGGCTCTTCAAGAGAACATATGGGCCCACAGGGAGCCAAGAAGAACAAAATCTAAGCATGTAGAAGAGGCAGGGACACAGTGAAGTACCAGGAGGACCAAGAGAAAAAGGAGATGAAGACAAGTGAGGTCAAAGAGGCAGAGCAGAAATGGACCAAAACTGTCAGAGATGGAAAGCACCAATGTGCCTGGGGAGCAGGGAGCCAGGCTGGGGTGGTACAGGGTTAATTTGAGCCACACAATGGGGGCATTTTCAAAACCAGGGAGATCAGCTGCTCCAGAGGGCAATTCCAACGCCTGGCGGATAAATGTTCTCTGAGTGGTCAGTAAGACAGGTGATTGTAACCACCTTGATACCCACCAAGGTCTAATTAAATGGCATCAAGAGCCCATAGCTGAATATCAGCAGGTTCTTCCTGGTAGTGTGAGCAGGACTGGTTCCAAAGGAAATGGGTGAAAGTCCTAATGCTGAGGGCACTTATAAATAGCCTGTATGAGGCATTAGAAAATGTGCTGTAAGGGATAATCCTGCCAACTGGCAAAACTATAGATCACATGACCAAGAAGGTCTTTCCCATATGGTTTTTTATGATTTTGCAGTTGGTGCAGAGGTGATGAAAGGCAGGCAAAAAAAAAAAAAAAAAAAAAAAAAAAAAAAAAAAAAAAAGCCACAGAGGAGAGGAGTTGGGAACAATGGTTGTCCAAGTCTGGTGCTAAAAAAGGTTATGAAAAGCCTCAGTAAAAGAAAATACTGATGTTCATGTGTTTGTACAGTTGCACACCACATCAGGGTCCTGTCTTAGCCCTGCAGCTGGTACTGACACTCATACCAACAGAAATTTGTACTGCAAATTGTCTTTCTTGTCTTAATTAACATTCTGGTTTTGGGAGCTTTATCTGAGAGAACTGAGGGTGAGATCCCAATTCCGTGTCTTCAAGAGAAGCCAGGAAGCCAGGAAGCCAAGCATTCCAGATAAATACATTTTCCTTTGGATGCCACAAGCAGTTGGCATCCATGTGAGACTTGGCTAACATTCCTGAGCTGGTCTCCACCATGCACATTCCTCTCTGCGTTGTAACCTGCCAGGGCTTGATACTCAAGTCAGATATGCCATGACAGCTGATTAATCCCATCTCTCAAGGGGGTTTTCAGTAAGAAAAGTGAATATATTTGTCTTCAGAAAGGCAACGTAGGCTCTTGCAGGTCTATCGGAAAAGCAACCATCTTGCAAAAGCATCTCTCTGTCACCTCAGACATACTGGCTCAAGGCAGGAGATACACTCACCTCTGTATGTGAAAGGGATGCACAAGGTCCCTGCTCCACTGGTGTGCAGGAGCCATATCTGCACATCCTTATTTGCCCAAGCTGGGGGAAGCTGATGCAATTTCTCCCTAATTCACCACTGTAAAACTGGCAGCATGAAGAAGCAAAATACCTTGGGGAGATTCTGAATTTTCACTTGCCAAAAAGAACTTGTGCATGAAGAATCTTGGAGAAGCAGAAGGAATTTAATGAGTTAGCATTTCAAATGCATGCCACAGCATTCAACGGGAGCAGACAAGACAAAATAATTTAATTTAAAGACTTTTTTATATATAATACAAAGAATTTTTTTTTTAAAACAGATCTGACTCCTCAGACTAGCTGTCACTAAATTCACAGGGCTTTTTGTTGTTATTGCTTGGAAGAAAACTAAAACCTAGATTTCCTAAAAGATTCAGGGGATGCAATGACACAAATTTAGGTTTTGGAACCCCCCAGGTGAAAGGAAACCCTAGAGAGAATTATGAATATGCAGGGAAAAAAGTATATTTAGAAAAGTGGACATCTCAAAAAGGCTACCTTAGGCTAACCAAATATCCTCCCACTCCTTTGTTCTCCTTCTGGCCTTGCCAGACATATGTTTCTTCCTCCAGTTTGGCACAGATTCAGCATATTCAAGTATTCTTCTCTTGCAGCATTTACAGAGAAAGAAGCAACGATGGAGGTTTGTAAAACCCCTCCCTGTGAGGGAGCATGTTGGATATTCTCTAGGAATAAATACCGAATTAGGCAATCTTGAAGGCTGTAGGTACAAGTCATCCCAGTTTCTGTCCCCCGTCAGGACCATAGACAGGTGAGGAGCTGTTGTGGGAAGTCTTCATGGGCAGTTTTGAATGTACAGAACTGCCACTGGGGGTACCTCAGGAAATTTTCAGGCTGAACAGAAAAGCATCTGATAAATTCCAGTCATCTGGAGCTAAGTGGAATGTCAGCATGGATTTTTTAGAGCACAGTTCTAGATTAGCTGTCTGAAGTCCCCTGAAATCACCTAAAAGTAAATAATCCCAGTTTGGATTTGGGACTAGTTGGTAGATACTTGCGCTTCTTCACTCTAAGTGCTGGCGCATGTTCTTTCCTGCCTATTTGCCTCCATAAACTGATTAGGGAGAAAAGCTTACTTGCTTGCTCATAGTTTTCTAAGTACAAATTACATCATTTGTCCAATTCACCTGTCTGAGCAACAAAAAGTCCAAAATCATTGAGGCTCATGGAAGTTATTTTAAAGGTTTGTAAATGTTTCTGGTCAACTGCCATTATGTAAATGCACAGGATTATAAATGGCTGTCAAACAGTGCATTCATTTTTTTAAAAGGTGAGAGACACAAGGACAAGAGCTGAATACTGGTAGGAAATCAATAAATTACATCTTTACCAGTTTAAAAAAGTTTATAACCAAAGATGTTTGGGGTCAATAAACAAACCAACCAATGAGAGGTTTTCATTTTAAACACCTCTCAAGATGTACCTGGATTAAACTCACCAATATATATGCTTCTTTTTAATTTTATTGTATTCTTTCAACATAAGCCAGAGGCACTAAGCTTTGCAAGGTTATTCAGCAACGTGAATACACACTGGAATTATCAAAATCAGATCAGTGATGGTATAATCAATATGAGCTGCTGCTTTGGAAAATTCCAGGAGGTATTCACATGAATCTTGACGTATTCACAGCGTGTACCTAAATTTAGGGGTATTTTATTTCTAGTTGCTAGTTAAGCTGACAGACATCTTATTGGCTTGTTCAGTAATATCTTAAAAACAACCAAATAAACCCAATTCTTTGTGAAAGACGCCAGGCACACACCTTAGTCACTCCTGACTTAGGGATAGATCTATAGGTATATTTATTTGAATATGCCAAGGAATCATAAAAACATGTCAAGTGAACTGAAGAAAGTATGAAAACTAACTTTAGAGACGTTCAATAATTTCACCACACAGATAAAAGCAATTCAGGACTCCTCTAAGTGAAAAAAACATGCTGATTCCTCATGATCTGAATAAGAGTGTGACAAAAGCAATCCTGGGACATTCTGACTGCAACTGCTAATTTCAAATCTCTGAAAAAGGTTTGTTCTTCCAGAGAAAAATAATTTAATTCCCTCCAAGTTATAAGCACACAGAAACAATCAGAACCTCCTGTTCCTCTCCACAAAAGCAGGTAAACAGCAAGTAGACAGCTAAAAAATGTCCCAACAGGGTCCAAAACCCAGCTGTTGAGTCCATCATAGTTTCTGCAATACAACTTCAGCAGCACAACCAGAGCTGCATTTTGTAAAAGCACCAACACTGAATGCAATTGTTGAAAAATGGAGGCCACCATGACTTAAAGAAGTAACTTCTGATGAAACATAACTTGCTACATTGGCTGATGCCAGCCCTCCAGGAACCTTATTAGCAATGAGCAGATGGAACCAGCATCATCATTTGTCTGGCATGTACAGTTCTTAAATCACTTAATTGTTTCTCAACACTACATCTCCAATGATTTCATATAAACCATCACATTGTAACCTTCAGCTTCAAGAGGCCGAGTGAATTTTACCATTTTCCTGTGGGAATTGTTTATTCTGGCCATTACTCACCGATTTAAATATATCTTTGCCCACCAAGTAACTTGACAAAACAGAATTCTGATGATGATAATTTTCGTGAAGATTTCCTTTACTGAGGAAAGAGTATTCCCATTCAGAGGTGTTGATATCCTTCCATTGGTGCTGCTTGGTATTTTTGGAAGTGGATGACGCCTCAAAACCAATTATCATGGCCTAGTTGTGTCACCCAGAAACATACGGGTCCTTGAAGAGGCAGCATACGTGGTACCGACATTCGCGGCGCATTATGACAAACGCAGGCAACAACTTGTCAGAGGTGGAAACATTTGCTGGATAACAGAGATGGCATAATCAGAAAGTAGGACAGTCATCCCAAAATGGGGCAAAACTGTGTTTTGGCTAGAATAGGACATGCAGGAATTTAAATGACTTGGGATTTTCCCCACAAAAAACCATCTGCCGTATCTTGAAATGCACGGCGCTTTCTTTGTATTAAAGAATTTGCAAGAAAGTGTTGAAAATTGCCTTGTATCAGGGCTCAGGTCTTATGAGGAGTATTTGAGGGAGCTGAGGGTGTTCATCCTGGAGGAAAGGGGGCTCAGGGGAGACCTTATTGCTTTCTACAGCTCCCTTGGAGCAGGTTGTAGCCAGGTGGAGATTGGTCTCTTTTCCAAGAAACAGGATGACAGGAAAGTGTCAAGTTGAGCAGAGGAGACTCAGACTGGATATTACGAAAAATTCCCTCATGGAAAGGGATGTCTGGCACTGGACCAGGCTGTCCAGGGCAGTGGTGGAGTCACTGCCTGAAGGTTTTTAATAGATATGTGGATGTGGCACTTGGGACATGGTTTAGTGGTGGGTTACCAGACACTATCAATGATCTTTTACAAACTAAACAATACCATGATTACAGGATCCTATGGAAAAGGAAAGAAGACACCTGAAAGGGGCCCAAATCTTTGGAATTTCCCAGTCTCTTAAGCCTAAAATAGTGTTGCTTTCAGAGCACTCACTGAGGCCTATTTCTAAATAAGTACACTGGCAATCATTTCATCTTTGCCTGCTTTTTCCAGGGAGCTGTAGAGGAGCACTGCTTTACCTGTGATGTACCTAAGCATTGAGCTCCTGATCCAGGGCTGAGGAGCTCCCTGTTGCCATGACTGAACCTTGACTGGGATTCTCATGCTGACCTTAGTCCCCCACTCTGCCACAGACAATTCTCTAGCCAGGCCACCTAGTTTAAGAGGCAGCAGAAGCTGCCTGCCCTGCCACCTTGCAAGCCCCACATGCGCCCCAAAATGTCATAAAATAGGTTTGTGGGTCAGCTGCAGTGTGGGCTGACAGCATATCCCAGCTTAGTACTGCAGCCATGGTGGGAGAGGCCTGAATGCACTTTTCTGCTTATTTTAGGAGCAGCCTAAGGCAAGTTTAAAAAGTAATCTCTCTCTCTTTTTTGCTACCAGTAGTGCTTTTCTATAGGAAAAAAAAATACAATAAAAAAGATCACACTGTGATTTCTAAGCTGACAGCAGGCCTTTAAGATCAGAGCACAGACTTTAAATTAAATATGCTCCATCACACAAAGTTTTTGTCTATTATGTAGCTCATATTAGAAAATAGTTGTCATTTCTTTATCAGATCCCTTTGGAAACTCACTACTGTTGGACCCTGCCCTCTACTGACATGCTTCTCTTCTGAGCACAATGCAGTCTCTTATATAGGTGGCAACCTAGATGGAACATTTAAAATGAGCCTTTTTTTCAAAAGAGACGTAAAAAAAAAAAAGACAGGAAGACAGAGATTACAATTCTAGTGATTTCTATTTTCTATGTCAAATAGCTGAGAGAGTGCAAAAAGAAAAAATAAATTGAAATGAAATATTAATAATAATCTGAAGAAAGTTCATTTGGATCAATACAATTTTAAGAATAAGAGTCTGGAATGCCTTCTACCCTCCAGAAATAAAACTGGGTGTTTTACAGTGTTTGTCAAGCCTGTTCTCTGAAGTGAGGGAGCATTTCCACTCCTCCCACTCTATGCACTCTGTCCAGTACACATTGTTTGAAGTGACAAGAGAGTAAGTATTTTGATAGCTGTTTTCAATTAAGGCCCTTAAAGTAGAGACAACGCCCATTAAGGCTTACAGTAAATTTCTGAGATGAAATTTCTGGTCAGTGTTTTCGGGATGAGACCAGCGGAGCTGAGGGATTTGTTCATTGTAGGTCTGTCCTGGGGGCAGGAGGGTGCACATGCTTTATCCTATGGCCTTTTATTCTACAGGGTAATGACTCTTGATACTGGGAAGGCTCAGCAGAATTAGAAGGAGATGAAACATCAGGAGAGGTGCCCAGTTGCTAATTTTGGAAGCAATGAGGTCCCAGACCATGGCTTTTCATCTGACCTGGTGCCTAGCTGATTGTTTAAAATAGGCAGCTTATGGAAAAAGAACTAAACCACAAGGATAGTAAAAATTCATTGAGAAAGAGCACTCATTCTTCCTAAGTCATTGCTGTAGATGTCACTGGGGTCTGTGTGTGTGCTCAGGAAATTGTGTTTCTTACGCCACAGTTGTTCCAGGTTTGCACCAAAGTCTGGAGGAAAACTCCAATGTGCTGGCTTCTCTTTCTATAGGGTTCTCAGGTTATTTATTCTAGCCAAATGCCAGAGATACTGCAGGCACAGAGAATGCTTTATGCCCTCCATAAAATCATTTGACAATCCAAGGAAAACTTCCCTGAGACTGCTGCTCAGATTCCAGCGTGATTAATTGTATTTAGTGGACACTTCACCTGAGTAAGGACTGCAGGGACTGACAATACCTGAGCAGGCCAGCCCAAAACACTGAAATTTTCCAGAAGCTGAGAAATAAACATTTGGGAAAAAACCATCTGTAAATACAGATCAGCATCACCACTTGAGGGTGCTGCAGTAGTTCTTAAACATTAACTCAAAGATATGCTGCCAGGCAGGTACTGTACACAGAGCTACACGGCAATAATTCACCTAATTACTTCCACGGAGGCACTCAGAACATTTGGAGTTAAATTAGCACAAAATACTGCTGAAAAGGAGAGCTTCTTCTGAAATACCGGTTTGAAATCCTAAACACCTTCCTAACTAACTGCGGTGATAAAACGGGATTCTCCTTAAAAAGAGCTGGGAAAAGGAAAAATTAAGCCAAACATAAGAGGGCCCTCAATTACAAAGTCACATGCATTTCCAGCTTCAAGAAAGTCATTACGAGTATAAATTCTCAGCTCTGCACACACATTTCCTTTGACTGTAACACAAGCGAATATTTTTCAAGGCATATCAAATTGATTTTGCTATAAACTATTACGGGATTATAGCCTCTTTGAATAGTCTTCACTACAGGAAAGACACAGAACTGGTCTCTGTGGGAAATATATTGAATAGTCAGTAAAACACAAAGCAATACCAAAATACAATAGAAAATGTTTCAAAGAAGCCACAGCAACCTAAATGAAGAGGGTCTGTCAAACATAATCTAGGATTCTCCTATTATGTAGAAACTCCTTTTTATAATAATAATAATAAAAAAGTTATTTTCTTGTGAGGATACAAAAATGTAGAAAAAAATGATAAATGATAATGATGCTTCTTTTGAATGTATGAAATCATTTCATATGTGAAAGCACAGTGACTGAAATAAGCTCTCATTTGTAAAGTTTGTCCAACTCCAGTTTTTTAATCTGACTCTTATCAGGTACTCAAGAGAGCTGGTTAGGAACTGTTTCATGATACTCTTGGAAAATGCTGACCCATCCAAGTTAAAACCGCTGGTGGTATAGAAACTAGTTTAAAAGAACATTCCCTGTTCAAAGACATTGGTGGAGGGGGATTTATTGCTTAAGGTTAGAAGATATAAATCAGGCACTTTCAGCCTGAACATAGCACCAATTCATACCCCAAAATAAAGTGATTTTGAAATTTGGATGAAGAATGGAAAAAAATTAAATTAAAATAAATCACTTAAGTTGAACCAAACTAATTTTACTCCTTGGCTTGGCACAGAGCAGACAATTGCAAGACTTGTAACCCATCCCAGCTCAGAGCAGCAAAGTTTTGAAGCTTTGAAGCCTTAGTTCCTCTCAGCTCTGACCCCCTCACTGGGTGCCCACTAGAACATGGTATGTTATAAGGCTTTCTGAAACTATTGGGAAATATGATAATACCTGGACCTTGACCTTGAAGTCAAAGTACTGCAATCAGCTACAAGGGTGCCCTGGTGCAGGGCTGAATACAATCTGCAGACAGGTAAGTCCTAGGAATAGTTCTCTGCAGTGAGAGGGAAAGAGTCTCACCCTCTTTGCATGTCCTCTCCCTCAGGGCACTGCTCAACAACAGTTGCTGCTGATGTGGATGCCACCCACGATCCCCAGCATATATTTCCCAGGGCTGTGCTCTCAGAAATCAAGAACTGGTTCAATTTTTGAAGAAGATTGATTTCAACCCAATGAACATCTTTCTGCAGTGTGCAGGCACTGCCCAATAAATGCTTGAGCCTCTCCTTCCCAGCTAAAGATGACGGAGGGAAAGCAACGAGATGAGGGTAACTGTACGAAGGTGTGAAGAGCCAGAAACTCATTCTGCAAACTGTGCCTCTTCTCTGGCCTTAGCACTCTAATAGCCTAGAGCCATTTGGCCCCTAGATTGCAATACTCAGCAACAGAAAAAGAGAGCAAAATCTGCTATAGGCACTTTACAGAGACAGGAGTAATCTTTGAGGTTATGTAGCAAGACATTGTTTTATTAAAGTATCTGAAGTTAGAGCCAATATGTCAATATTCACTCTCTTTATAAAAAGTATGTCATAAATAGGCAGACAGTCTTGACACTATATGGGTTTTCCTACAGCCTATTCATTTCTACATTGCATTGTTCAAACAGTTATTTTTAAATTTTCATTACTTTGCAGACAGTGCCCTGATTATTCCATTGAGAATGGTATCCATTAAATACTTTTACAAATTCCTTTACACATGATTAACATTAGCCCAAGACCTATCTGCTTCCCTATGCCAAGGTCACAAATACCAGATATATATTTCCAGTGATGAAAATAAGATACGTATAATTTCTACAAGTTAAAGGACTGCTATGAGGACTTTTTTGAAAGACAAAAATAGGAAAGGAAGATAGAAAACCATCTTGGCCTCATTTAAAATACAATTCCATCTCACACAGGTGAGAGTTCCAGCTTGGCCAACTCCTACAAGAAGTGTCAGCAAACAGGCCAGAGTGATTTGGCTGTTGGATGCACAGACACAAACTCGTGGTTATTGAAATGCATCTTTATTACCTGGGAAATTGTGCCTCCAACAGATTTTACCACAGCATTTATCTCCTATTAACTTCATTCAGACCAGGATTAAATTTTGGGCAAGCCTCTCTGATTATTTCACTTCCCCAGGAACAAAATGTGTGCATAACAACCTGCACCTACCCCAGAGGGGGCTGTGAAGATTAATGGTAGGAAAGCTCCTGGATCCCAAGGACAGACATTTGTCCTAGTTATGTCTGTGTATGAAAAACGATCAGGACTCCCCTGTCTCTCAGAAAATGGCCATGGTTACTTTACAAGACATATTCAAGCTATGAGTTATGAACTCAAACATCAGAATAACTGAAACTATTAACAAATAACATGTAACACTCTAAATGTATTTCACTGGGAAAAGGTCAGCATTAGAGATAGGAGACAGCCTTTCACATTAGAATAACTCATATCACCTTCTCTTCATCAGTCATGTATTTCCATAACTGCTTTCTTTCAGTCATCTTATTTAACAAAAAGGATTTATGTTTTGTGGCAAACAGCACTGTGGAAAAGGCATATTTATTAAGTCTGCCATTGTAAAATCTTTTCTAGTAGATAAGTGTTAGGAGGCCCTCAGCTTTTTCAATAAATAATTTTATTATTTATTGCACAATAAATACTCCTACTTTGTATTTTGTTCAGTTTAATTACACCAGCAACATGCTGGGTAACATTTCTAATTTTCCTCCTGTAAATAACTGCTATCATAGCAGGCTCCTGTAAGCACTCATTACAGATGAGGAGCACTGACACTCACATTAAACCACTTTGGTTTCCCACACACAAATGTTTTTAAAACATTGAAATCTTTGGGCTAAAATATTTAATTCAAAGGAGCATGTGGCTGTTTTGTGACAACACACACCAAAGAGACAGAGAGCTGTGCAAATACTGAATTATGGCACAGTGCAAAACTCCCCAAACTTCTCCACAGAAGCATTTCAGAACTTCTGCCCTACAAGAAGATCTTGAGCACTGTATTTTGTGCACAGCAGGGTTAAGATCTACCATCCTTTTACTCTATTTGTGTGCAGCGTGCAGAGAAAGGGGACAACAAAGTGATTTCATATTCCTGCTCCACGCTCTTCCTTCACAGCTTCACAGATGAGCAGAATACTGCTAGTGTTGAGATAATTAGCACAGGCACTTAATAAAAGATTGTTAATGTTTCACTGAAACACAAATAGCAGAAGATAAATAATTCCTCCCCTAAGATCTAAACCAGAAAGAATAATTAACAGCTGGAGGGGAGGGAAAGCAAGAAGCTAGAACACACTCCAGAATTCCAATCTGCTACCCAATTTTTGCAGGAAGAAATGAGTGCTTTTGCATTATATAATTTATTCAAACATCCATCCCACATCAGCAAACCACCTGAACAACTTCTGTCTGAGTTCAGTGATAGCAGAATTTCACCTGAAGTTGAAAAGGCTTATCCTTGGAAATGGGAGATCCTAATAATGTGATCATATGGTCACCTTCTGTAGGAGATGTTGTTCAGTCTGCATGGAAAACTTTGCAAGATCAGGGCTACAGCTTTATAGTATGGTCACCTCATAACCCACCTTCAGCCTGTGAAAAGTTATAACCCTTCTTTCACTCCTTGCTTTCTCCAGCTCTATCATTCTCTTTCTTGTTAAGGAAAAAGCTTCACCACTTCTCAATACTTCATAACTTCTTTTGCTCCTCAGGGAAAGTGAGAAATATACAAAGAAGCATAATTAAGACTTAACAACTATGTTTTCATTCAGGATTCCTAGAAGAAAACAGCTGTAACTAACTCATCCTGCATTTCATGCTACCCCAGGTAGTGCCACAGTTTTCTCTAGAAGACTTTTTTTTTGCTTTTTTTTTTTTTGCTTTTTTTTTTGCTTCAGAGGGATTTTCCCCATAATCCTCTTCCTAGGCCACAGGCAGCTCTCCCCAAGCTTATCACCACACCACATTTTTTGCTTCCTAAGCCTCATTACCATTTGTACTTCTTTATGGCACAAACATACCCTTCTCCTAAACACAGCCCTGGCCAGACACTTTGCCAGGGTGTCAGTTCCCAAGTCTGTGACCCTCTTGCTCCCTCTGAGCTGAAATACAGAGAGGGGAAATCACCCACTGTACTGGGCTGGGACAAGCCACCACTAAACCTTTTTGCTCTTGAAAGGAGATGCTCTACACTAGAATATCCATTTCAAAACAACTGCATTTCAAGGTTGAGCTTTTCAGGTGTTTTGAGTATGTGGTTGCCTCATTCCCATTATACCCTGATGGTGCTGCATGTTAAAAAAAAAAAAAACAACTGCCCATCAGAGTCTGCCACTAATGTATCCCTTCCTGAGCTCTGCCAAGCTTCAGGGCATAGCAGAGGAAGACACTTGTATTTGCCCCTTACACACAGCAATTCTCATTTACTGTGTATCAGTAAAAGTCTCCTTCCTTCTCTTGGGGACTCTGCTTCTTTAGGCAGCAGATGAGCAAGTTTTATAGCTGACAGCAGGCAACACTCCTTTATCACTTCCCTTGTACAAGAAGAACCACAAGTTCTTGCTTCCAGGCTGTCTGCACACAGGATGGCCAGAGGGCTCTGCAGGGCAGGGCAGCACACCATGGGAAGGCAGGAGTATAGAAGCACTGTTTCTATGCACAGACACTTTCCTGTTTCTGGAATTACTGAGGTGGTCTGAGGAAGTGTCTAAAGAATTGCAATCATTTCTTCACATCATCAGAATAAATCACTGAGATATTTTCTGTCTGCAGCAGTGAGGCAATGCAGTTCTGGAGGAAAAGCAAGTTTAGTAAAAAGAGAATGGAAATACTTCATGTGCTATGACAACATTTGCTTATTTAGATTTAAAAGAATTCACAAATCTGCCTTTCCATGGGTCTCAGTGCCCTATCATTAACTACTCAATAGAATTTCAAGAGCTTTAAAGTCATCATTTTCACAGAAACGCAGGCAGCAAACCACTTTTGAGCTATCACTTGCTTCAGTGCAGGGAGAAGAAGTCCACTCTGCCTTTTGCAGTATACTCCAGTTCTTTAAATATAGGTTATTTCAGTCCTTTGAACAGAAACTCATTCCAGAGTCCTGGAGAACATTCTTCTAATTGCCTTAGCTCTTAATGGGCACACAGGTCAGGTACCCTTCTGATCTCAGCTTGATGATGCAAGTTTGATCTTCGTGCTGGACAAGCTCCTAGCACCATAGATCATAGCTAGCATCTTGTGCACCATCCACAATCTCAAAATGACCAGTGGAGATCCTGGGCTGGCCATGCCAAGCAAAATGTTTTCCTCAGAAGGAGGAATCTTGCATCTGCAAATGCTCATGTAAAAGTGCACCTCCGTAACTGGCCTGTGACAGTGTGACAGTAACCTGTCCACAGATGACCAGGCATGGACAAGGCAGCTGAAAAGGAAGGTCAACAGGCACTGTCCAAAGGAGATCAGATGCAATTCTTTCTTTCTAAGGCACAGAAAATACCTGCCTCCTCATCCTCCATATTGCTGTACATGAAGCTCAGGCAGTTTGCTTTAATCACACTGAGACATCCACTCTTCTGGAGAGAGAAGCTGACTGCCAGCACTCCAGATTCACTCTGAAAACGCTCCCAAACACCTCAGTGCTTGTGTAGACATATACATATTTTTGTGTGGGGCACACAAACATACAGACACAAAGCACTGGCAAATTTTGGAGCCTCAGCCCAGACTGGAGATATGCAGGGCTTCCAAACACTCATCGGTCTAAAGCTGGAACTCTGGCCTGATCCAAAGTCCACTAAGAGTCTTTTCACAGGCTCCAGATGTTAGGCCTCCATGTACTGAAAGAAGAACTGAATTCTCCCAAGAGTAGCAAATTAAACCCAGATAGGCATTGGCTAGGGGAGTAGAACATGGGTGAGATATTATGTTCATCCCTGGGATTATTTATATCTAGAGAATCAGGCTTCTTGTTTATTTGTAAAGAAAGTACAGGCACAGCATGATGTCTAAATGAGCAGTATTTTGATCTTTTAGAAGGCTTTTGTATTTATCCAATTGGGCAATATTTCACTCTCCTCCTGCACTCTGAATTTTACCTGTGATGCTCTTGTCTGTACACATCTTTCAAGACTCTGGCAGAAATAGGTACCACAGACATTTCAAAGCACCACCAGTCATTTCACAAGTGTACTACAATGTGGTAAAATATACGGCATATTGCAACTACAAAATACATTTTAATCTTTCCAAAACCTGCTTCTGTTGATGACCCATAAAAGGGAGAAGTTCAAAACACTATTTCATTGCTTATCTTCCCTGCCTAGGCGCCAACATTACAAGCTGAGAAATGTTATAGGTCTGAATGAACTGACCACCTGCAATAACCAAATTTCTTTCTAGTATTTGAACAGCAAATATGCACAGGAGAAGCAATAACCCTCTATATATGTCAAAAGGGCAGAGGAATCCTTAAATTAAGTGCTCCATTCCTGTAATTGCCAGAAGGCTCTGCAATGCAGGCCAGAAACTTAATACAAGTGGGCACTGTTCTTTTCAAGCTGGAATAACAATGGTTTCCATTTAGAAAAGCAACACAAAAATTTAATGCAGCACAAAAAGTGTTGCATGAAAGCAATATTTGATACCACTCACTTTTGCAATTTCCCTACTGCAGATTTCCTTCCTGTTTCTTACCATCTCAAATCAGAGCAGCAACCTTTGCTTTCTTAAATAATCACAATGACTTAATGCAGGCATTTTACATCCACCATTGCCATGATTAATGGAAATAGATTTGTCCCCACTGCTTAATGTTAAACAGCTGAGGTCAGGTTATACGCTAATTTAAACTTCAGATAATCCTCCTGGCGTCAGTGGGATCACGTATGGCACAAACCATTGCTCCAGTTGCATTTTTGTATCCTGAAGCCTGCCACTGCATCTTAACACACATCTTTGGTGGGGTTCTAATGGGTACAGAGCGATGAGAGTCATTCACAGCAGATGGCATTTTGTGCTGCTGCTTGCAGATGGGAGTACTGGGATTTCACAGTCACAAAAAAAAAAAAAAAAAAAAAAAAAAAAAAAAAAAAAAAAAGCCCCAAAACTGGCCTAAAACCAGACCATAAAAGTAAGACACAAAAAACAAAACAAAACAAAACACCACCACAAATTCGTGTGGAGCAGAACTAGTGAAGCAAACTTTTCCAGCTAGGCAAAGGTAATGGTTAAATCCTCCGGTGTATAATGAGGTATCAGCTCCAGCTGGAATTTGTCCTGCAGGTGTGCATTTTATAACATCTCCTCTTTTAGAGGGCCTTAAGTGCTTGATAAGACAAAAAAATTGCATAGCATTCTCCCGCTAAAGGCCTATGAATTGTGTCTTCTCTTACCAAACTACCTATTTTTAAAGAAAATTGTTGCATTTTTCCAGAGCTGGTTATAGATGTACTGAAATAGGCAAAAATCAAATAGGAACAGACCAAACATGACTCTGGGTGCCTCAACGTCTTTGGGAGCTTCTTTGGAAAAGAAGCAAGCAAGAGGGAGCATTAGAAATATATTACCACCTGCAGTTGGGGTCTTCAGACAATAAAATTAAGCATACTTAAAACTTACAAGCTCTAAAATCCCTCTCTGGGAGGGTATCCTCCTCTCCACCAGCTGTAGAGATCTAAATTCCGTTCTAAGATATCTGAACTGAACACTGACATCTCTCAAGCTGGCAATTTTGAAGACCAAAAACTGTGGATCTAGTGGATCCCCCAAAACATTCCCTCAGTGAAGCCAGGGAATTTCCTTTGTCAAGTTCGAATTATCCCTTGAATGTGAGAGAGGCTATGAGCAGCTCCTCCAGGAGCTGAAGCTCATTCTTAAGGACTTCTAGGAGGAGAAGAAGAAACCAGATTGTTTATACTGAAACACACAGGCACAAAAGCAAGGAGTGGCAAAATTGCAAAGATTCAGTTTTTGTGAGACAGTTCTCATATAGATATGGCACATTCTCTGAGATATTTGTGAATATTGAGATGTGTTGTGAGGTGAGTACTGTTTCAGCAAGAGAAAGATGCTGCATTGGCTAAAAAAACCTGCTTCACCTATCAGTTCAGTGTTGCAAAACTGCAACACCTTTGTAGAAAAATCTTCACTACCACCACACCTGTCTCTACCAAAAGGCCATCTGGGACCACTTCTACTTTATTTCTGGTAATGCTCCGTCCCAAGCTCAGCTGCAGCCACTGGGGTTCTGTTCCGACACCTGCAGGATAACCGGTAGGCAAGGACTGCAGACGCTCCCTGAAATGTCTCAGCGATCTTGTGAAACAACTGAGCACAACTAAAGAAGTATCAAAAGATGCAGAGCTAGAATTAGTGAAAGAAAGTAGAGTTTTATTACTTATATACCAGCAGCATACAGGAACCACAAGTGGGATCTGAGTCTCAGTGTGCCAGGCAACATATAAATACACAGTGGAAGCCAATTCCAGCTCTGAAGAGATTACAGTCTTCAGAAGCAAGAGAGGTGGGAGGTGAGAAAAGAAACAGAGAGAATTAATATAAACACATCAAAACCAGTCACAGACCTAGGAGTAAAACTGTCTCTTTCCAAGCTCCCAAGCCTCTCCTCTGTCCAGTCTGTCATGCTGCCTGCTAATCACAAGTTTGACATCTTTAATACGTTCCCTTTCCACAATATCTCTGCGAGCCAAGCCGTGGGGAGCTCCAAGCAGAAAGCAGGTTGAATCACATCCCCAGAAACAAAAATGATCAGTTTATTCTGCTATAACTCTTCATGAATCTACACTAAGTTATTGCTCCTTTGTCCTTTACTTCTCTTTTACCGTCTTTTTTTTATTTTTCCTAAGTAGGTCACCTCATCTCCTGAAGTATGAAGCCGTAAGAGTATGAAAACATAAAGGAGATTTATTTCTCTTTGTGTGCATGATCTTCTCCACTGAAAGGAGTATGGGAACAACTACAAGGTTCATCATCGACTTCCAAGAATAGACAAATGCCTTTGTTAGGCTTCTGTGGCCTGTCTCAAACACAGGCAGGATGAAACCCTCGTGAAGGCAGAACTCTTGCCGTTAAGTTTTTCACTAGAACACTTGAGCATGGTCCAAGGGTGATTAACGGTCAGAGAATAATTCATTTGAGAATTTTAATTTGTTAGACTTAACATAAGGCCATTGATGTGAGGTTTTTTTAGCTCTCTGTCTCAGACTTCTCTGCTCCTAAATACACATTTTTATTAAATTTATGATTTACAAGCGTCATGATAGACTGCCCTTTGCTAGCCTCTTAGAGGGCTCTCAGTCACAATGATTCTTCACATATGATGCTTAAATACATTTTAATTGGTTGCTCTTGCGAAAATAAAATCCCCAACAACCTAAACCCTGGACATGTCTAATTCGTGAGGTTTTTGTAGGATAAAACTAAGAACCTTTCCCCTCTCAGTATTCTTATTTTGAATCTTTTTTAACTGATTTCTCTTTGCACTGATTATAGAGGTCTCAGTTCACACCACCAAAAAAATGATGTTATCAACAACAGATGCTTGTTCTTGGGAAACACCTCCACATGAAACAAGGTGAGACTGAAGAAATCCAGAGAGCAGAGCTGAGCCTGCATTCAGGCTGTCTGTAGTGAAGGAAAAGCTTGTGGCTACTTTATCAAGGGGTGGATCCCAATACTATAACTCCACAGATATTTATGAATGTAGCAGACAGAACACACAAGCTTTCAGGTACACATTAACATGGAGTGTTCACCAGTGTCATGAAGGACCTTGATTCACCAGTGGCAATTTAAAAAAACACACTGAAATGCTGACATTCCAGTCTCATGGAAATGCTGACATTCCAATCTCATGGAAGCCGCTTCTGACAGTAGATTAATTACATATGTCCTTAAAAAATTAATGGTATACCCCCATATTCCGAGCTTCTCTGTGTCACAATAGGACACGAAATAAAGACGCTTGACTCCAGTCAGAAGGCAGTAGAAACCAGGAGCTTCATTTACAATTTATTCAGCCCTTTTATAACATGCTTCACTAAGAAGTCACGTTATTGGTCCATAGGGCTGACACCTCTTCCATTGGCTAAGTAACAGAAATAGCAAACAACAGCTGTTGTTATGGGAAAGGAATATTGTTTACACAAGGTTATTCTGGGAAAAAGAAAACCATTGAAAAGTTTCCCTTGGGAAGAGCTAGCAATCCTCAGGCTCAGAAAATATCAGGTCCACATCTCTGCAACAGGCAGATTCTTTCCGTAATATAAGCAATAAAACTATGTGGAATAGGAAAATCTCTTTAGAAGATAAAAACAGAAAAGAGCACACTAAGAATCTCTAATTTTTAGGGTGTTTCTATCTCAAAATTTCACTTACATTTAAAGCCTACCAGCTTCCCTCAGGACCAACAACTATAAAGATGCAATACCTTTCTTAGGAACTAACCATAAGTCCATGGACCCTGCTATCCCCAGAAATACCACCTACATTCCTCTGCATCTACCCACTCCCTTTGTGTGGGTACATTTTTAAACGAAAAGCAGCCCTTCTTTCTGGGCATCCTTTATCAATGGCTCTTCCTTACCTTTGACAAAGCAGAGAACACAATGTTCAAAGCAAGAAAGCTGCTGTGTGCAAATAAATCAATGAAGCTCACAAGAGGAATTAGGTAACTAGCTATGCTGATATCTGATTCCAATGGAATCAAACGCAACTATACTAATGTAGTGTCTGCTGACCTAGAGCTTTCATTAGATTCACAGGTAAATTTAAGCTCCTAAAAAAGCTTGTTAATAACGCCAGATGACACAGTTATGCAATTATCTGGTCCATTAGTTTTGCAGTTTACAACCACTCACAAGGAGCTTTCCCACACTCCGAAAACTTTGACGAAAAACACTGTTTACAATAGAATAGCTGGTAACACAGTGCTGATACCAGAAACTCTTCTCAAGCCCCTACTTCAGCTGTATCCAGGGCTGGAATAGAAATCTCTTCTGAGGACTAGGAGAAAAGTGTATGTGAGAGCTCCTGGTGACTGTCAGTTCAGGTTCCTCGTGTGCAGAGTCTTTGAATCTCCGACATTTGAAAAACCAGAGTTCTCACATGACTTAGTTTTTACAACTTGCTCCAGGAAAACTGTGAGTAGAATCCATAAGAAAGGACACACCAAGCAACTACTAAATTCTGAGACTTCATCTGACCTACAAGAGCAGTGAGCTCGATAGTGCTCCATCCATTAGTATTACTGGCCAAGGCTGCTCAATAAAGGCTTTACGATGAAAGCGTAACAACCACAGCAGGCATAATTCTTAGTGTTCCTGTGGACAATGGCTAAATCAATACTGAGCACCAGTCTCAGAGTTTCTAGATAGCAACACGGTAAGTCTTCCTTCTTCATATAACTTCACTAACAGCATGCAGTAAACCATTCAGCAGGCAAGGAAAAAATCCTGCATTTCAACACAACAGCATAAATTTTCCCCTTCTAGCTTGTCCTCTGCTGTGGCAATAGGACAGATAGGCCAGAGTGAAGTGTGCTACCTGGGCATGCATTCACTTCCATAGATTTGCTCCTGCACAATAAAACTTCTCCTTTGTGATATTTAGATGAACATAGCTATTATCTCCAATGCATTGCCCATTTTCAACCTGCATCCTCAATTATGTCTGCAAGGTCACATAAATAAAACCCAGCAGTGACAGAAAAAGATCTCAAGCCAGCACCGTGTCCAACTTTCCCTAGAAACAAAGCCTGGAGTCAACAGTTAACTCATGATTTCCTAATCACTGGAGCTCTTGGCTGTGCTGTACCCTCGCTGTACCAGCTGAGCTTTATTTCACACCTTTAACCTCCTACAATTTAAATATTTATAGCTAAGCTCATTACATAAGCTTCCATTATAAGTGATAACCACTGTAGGTCAGGAGTCATTTGATCTATCTCAGCACCTATTTCACAGCAATGAGTTCTGTGCAAGCCTTGCCAAAAGCACTGACTGGATCTCCAAATTTCAGTAGGAAACTGGGATGGCCAGCTAAGATGCAATACATCCACCCCTCATGTGTCTACATTCCATCAGGAATCCTGAATCAGTCCTGCCCCATGTCTGTCAGTCTTCTAAGTGGGCTGTGACACTGATCTCACATAAAAGTACCATAAAGAAAAAGCCCTTAAAGGCTTTTGTTTCTGTGTGGCTACTGAGGCAGCATGGCCAGAGAAGGACAAGGCAGAGCTGGGACTGAGTGGCCCTCAATAACCACATGTTCTGACACCTTCCTGGGGAGAATTTAACTAAGTAAGGGGAGGTTTCCAGCCTTAAGACACAGCAAAAGAAACATCACATCTACTAAACAAGGGATATGCTGGGGGTCTAATCCAAATTGAATCTATCCAGTACTCTCTGTGAAATACATCCATGTGTATTAAATGATTTTCAAGTATACCAAAATCAAAATAAATCAAGTATGGTTTCTTAATTGCGTATATAATCACTTCTGTCTTACATAGGTAAATGTCATAAATAAAGACACTGAAAACATGTAAGAATATGAACAAATATAGATTTTAAATGTTTGCAAAACCTCAAGCTACCTAGGATACCTGGCCTCAACTCCCTTTCTTACTTGAGAGCACAAATGCCCTTGATTTTTGCCATTAACTCTTTTGTGACACTAGGATGTGCAGGCCAATGAACTTGAGGGTGGTGAAAACAGCAAAGATCCCTAAAAAACAGTCTGACTTTATTTCTGTGTGAAGTCACTCATCGGTGAATGCAAAAGGAAAACCAAACAGAGCCAGCCCCAGCCACAAAGGTGACGGAGAGGACAGGGTAATACCACAATCAACTTCTTTCACAGGAAGAGAACTATTTTCTAGTTAAATCCTCTTTCACAAAGGATTAAGCTACTATAAAAAAAAAATAAAAAAAGAGGAACAGTGTCTGCATAGCATAACAATTTCAAAACTGCACCATCTGTAGACAAGCATCGGAGTACTTAAAATCCTAGTGGCAGACCACTGAAAAACCAGTTTGGCAGTGTCTGCTATAATCAGAATCTAGTATAAGGAGAAGCCAAGATTAAATCTATAGAGATACTCAGATGTGGAGTCTCTCTTCTGTCAGATGTGGATATATCCCCATGCATCACAGGCCAGGGAAAGAGAAGAACCAAGCAGACAGGCTGCAGCTGGAGAGCACACATCCTGTGGGGTCACAGCACAGGGGAGAAGCCACGTGTGCTTCAAATGCAAGATGCACAAGCCAAGGGACTCGAGAGTGTGAGGTGGAAGCCAAATGTGTGATCTTATACTTCATGCATGAGACTCATCAGGCCTGCCTACAGCCTTACAAAAACACTCACAAACCAATTCCAGCCAGCTGGTTTGTATTTTCATTGTATTTCCTAGAGGCAGAAAACAGAGTCTGTCCACAAAGTGCATTCGTATTCTCCTCGTGTAAATTTTACTTTTCAGCACAGCTATGATGGGTTTAATTTCACCTTGATTTCTTTGGAGGGTAAAAGCATTACAAAAAAAATAAATTTCTTCTGCTTTGCCTTCAGCCAGAGAATGACAGCAACATTCTCCCTGTGAAGAAACTGGTAATGCTGCAGTGATTTTTATCACTAGCACTTGTATCTCCTGGATATTAAATAGATGTTTGGAAAATGCTGTAGTATCTCTTTATTTATAAAATATAACTGGGTATAATTCTGCAAAGTGATGAATTCCTCTGTATCAGGAGCTGAGCAGATCACTTGCCTTAACTCTGCAGTTTACATTAATGGGCCACTAAAGGTTTGGTTTGGAAAGGGGAACATAATACCCCAGATGAGGCAGACCTATATTATACAATCACCATCTACTCTGGTCACATCAAGGGCACAACTGCACTCCCCCTACCACATGCCAAGTCAACAAATGTGGGTGCACCACCTGCAAATGCATCCAGATCGTTCCAGTGAGCAGGTGTGTCTGATCTTGGAAATAGCTTATATAATATACACATTATAGTATTAGTCAGCTGCAGGGTATCAAAATTCAGACAGATTTTAAACTGGAGAAATAAAAAAAACCATATAATACAGTAAGGACAAGAAACTGCATTTCATTGAGAATAATGAGGTCAAAAAATAAGGATTGGAGAATTTACAGATAGATGGAAGTTCTGAGGGAAAGAACTTTCTACTAAAATAGTTCTTAAACTTGATATGAGACAATAACACAACACTTTTGGAAAGTGCAAATACTATGATGGAGTCAGTGAAAGACAGAAGAGCTTTAAATACACTTCCATTAAGATTTTTACTAAATTTAGCATTTAGAGTTCTGTGCCCATTTTGAGACACAAAATGTTGATCAGTTTGGAGAGAGTCTGAAGAACAACAAGGTGGAACATGCAGAAGGAAAATTAACTGAGGGGCAAAGTAAAACTCCAACAGCTTTGATATAAAGGAAGAGGCAAAAATTGCTGTGTCTGTGGTGGACAGAACAGATAGTACAAGATAAGAGAGTGAAAAGATTTCTAAGGATGCTGTAGCATCACCCAGGAAGAGTGTGAAATCTACCCCATTAGAATTTTTGAAACATTAAACAGGCACATCCCAAGAGCGACTAAGGCAGCACGATCCTGGATTGCAGCTGAGCAATGAACTAAGTAAAACCTTATATTCTCCTTTAGCTCTGTCTTTCTTTCTTTCTTGTTGGTGAGCTTTGTTTCTTGTTTTGTCTATCCTGTGGATGAGCAAGGCAGAAAGTCCACAGTCTGGCTTTCAGATCCTGACAGGAGATTGCAGGGTGTGAGCACAGAAAAAGAATCTTTCTATTCTTTGGAAACTATGCACACTTGAAACCATAAAATTCCACAATAAAGTTTCAGAGCCTTCAAACCATCATGTGTCAGAGTAGGTATTTTAAAGATGATTTTCATTATGCTCTATGTTTCTTGTTTTATTACAATCTGATTCTATTCTCACTTTAATAGGCAGCACTTTTACTGACTTCAACAGCATTATTCCTCCTGTTTTCACACTCACTACACTAAACGAGGGTAGATCCAGCCCTAAACAAGTAAAACGGATTTAGCATTACACAATTTCAAAGTTCTGGGTGTTTTTTTCCCATTTACTACTGTCCTCCAGGCTTCCTTTATATCTATAAATTGTCTCTTTGATGGCAGTGGCAGGGATGTATTTGTGTAAGACAGTGTTTGCTTCCATAAGCACAGGAAGACAGATGAACCCCTGCAGAACCCTGCAGCTGGGCCGAGATTGATCTGTAACTCAATCCAGCAGTTTTTAAATACAGGTAACATGAAAAGCTCTCCAGCAAGCTGCTGAATGCAGTAGTCTGTCTAAAAACAATGCAAGAAGTGACTGAGCAGATTCACCTCATTGTAAAAAAAAATTTTCACTGAATAAGACAAGCTTCCTCAAAAGGCTGGGTTTTCCACTCACTTTCTGTGGCTTCAGCCCCTGGTAAGCTGAACTTCTGAGTTAATGAATACAGCAGCATGAAATAAGGAATATTGAGATTCTGGTGCTCTTTTTAGATCTCAGTCCACCTGTAGACAAAGGCCCCAATAATGTTCAACATTTTACACATAGGCTGGAGTTGAGGAAACACATTATTACCACAACAGTAAGTATAACAACCTGCAAGTTAAACTAAACTGGAAATACTCTGAAAGTCCATTTTACTAAGTGTTCTAAAATTGCATTCAATATCAAAGCTCTGGTGATCTCCAGCAGTGCCACATCATTGCTCCTGTGGGCATCTTCCAAACACTAATTTTTTTTTCAGACATAAATGTTCTCTAGCTTCACAGTGTTAAACTTGAACTTGTAAGATCTGAAAAAAAAAGCTACTGAATGAGAACCTGCCTCTTTTTATCTTGGAGCAGTGTATACCCAAAATGGGGACATACCTATTCAATATCAAGAACATTGGACTGGCAAAGGTAGTTTGAGAGAGTGTCCTTCATGGATAAAGGATATCCAAGACTACTCCTCCAAGAGTATAGTCCTTACATCCAAGAAGATACTTTACCTCTAAAGGCTCTAGGAAAGTCACAGTAGGTAACTTTTAATTTGTTATTCTCAAAACACAGCTGTCTTTTAAAGAATCAAAAGGCTGAAGTGTCCAATTCTCCTTCAAGTATAATCTAGTTCAAGTCCCCTTCCAAACTCTGTTTTACCCAGGAAGATAACTGGAAAACTGGAGGTTTTTATGCAACCGGGAGACAAAAAGTTATGTCATGACCTGTTTTGTTTGCCAAACTCTTCATGAAAGCTGAACCTGAAGATCCACAGAGCTGATAATCACCAAAATTATCTTCCTTTGCAAGTAAAAATAGATAAGGTAGAAAAGTTGTTAAGGTGGAAAAGAGTTTCGTTATTTACACAGCAAAGTAATTCTGCTTACCTAACCACACTATTAACACCTTTCTCATAAGAGAAGTCATTTTGGTCACTTTTGTAAAGGACAAATTCTGATTTCTGCATGTAATATAAGCAGAAGTCTTAGAATCCTGGATAAGACATAAAAAGAAAGTTCCTAAGATGGAGGTAAGCCCATAAAACCCAGCACCTGGAAACCAATGTTGAATCCAGAGCTGGGGTTAACTGAGGATGCCTTGAACATTGTGTGGATCATCAATCAAGACAAGCACTCCAAAGGAAATGCTCTGCCTCTGCTCCCTATGAAAGAGCTCCCGCTGCTCCTCACGCAGAGCTCCATTGCTGGGAAGGCATTTCAGGAGAGAACTCTTCCCTTGATTGTGTAGGCTGCCAACAGCTCAGAGGATCTCTAACAAGCCACTCACAGAAGAAATCCTGAGCATTGTCCTGTCTCAAATCTATGGTAATTCTCCAGGGCAAGGGTCAAGTCATTTGGCAATTAGCAGAATAAATGAGTTTGTTAATCACCTTGGAGGAACAAGTACCTAACCAAGAGGGAGGTGCTGTGATAGGTGACCAAAGCTATTCACAAAATCACATAGCTAGAATGTCCTGGTTTTGAATGACATTTCCTACCCAAAATAGCCTGGAGGAAGAGAAGTACTGTTGACAAATGGGAGCTGAGTGAAGCTGTTTGGGAATGCAGGAACGGTGTGTTGCCTTAAGCAGTTTAAGTGAATCTGTGTGCATTGCAAAACTACATCTCTGAAACTATTTCAAAGTTAAGAGTTGCAAGAAACTATTCAGGAGATAATGTGAAAAACAGGTCTGGCATCAATCAGAAATTCATAACACTTGCACTGCATGGGAAATCAGGAAAAACTGCACAGAACTGAAACTACGAGAACAAAACCATGGAGAAATCAACTGACAAAATAAAACTACTCACTAGCTACATCAGGGAACTCAAGTTCCCCTTAGTATCACTGCATTCTTTGCTTTGGTAGGCATTCACCATTTATTAGCACTAATGAAATTGTGTCCTGAGTGCAGCAATCAGGGTATGCTCAAAATTTTCCAAGCAGCAGACCCGGAATTTGCCTCTATTTCAAGATGAAAGGTCACAATTCATATAGCTTTTTACCTGGATCTTGCTCTGACATAATCTTTAGTAACTCTGATGCCATCCAGAAGGTCCTTGACAGGATTGAGGAGTGGGTCTGTGCAAACCTCGTGAAATTTAACAAGGGCAAGTTCAAGGTCCTGCACATAGATTCTGATTGGATTGAGAGTGACATGAAAAGTTGGACATGACCCAGTAATGTGTGCTCACAGCCCAGAACCAAATCCTGGGCTGCATGACAAGAAGCAGAGTCAGGAGGTCGAGGGAGAAGATTTTCCCCCTCTATTCAGCTCTGGTGAGACCCCATCTGGAGCACTGTGGAGTCAGAGCTGGTAAAGACTGGGGTCAAACCTGTTAAAGCAGGTCCAGAGGAGAGCTCAGAGGGCTGAAACACCTCTCCTATAAAGAAAGGCAGAAAGAGTTGTTCACCCTGGAGAAGAAGCACCAAGGAGACTTTCCTGGAGCCTTTCAATACTTAAGGAGAGGAGGCTTATATAAAAGGGAGACTTTTCACCAAGGCCTGTAGTGACAAAACAAGGAGCAATGGTCTCAAACTGTGAGAGGGTAAGTTTAGACTGGACATTGGGAAAAATTTTTTTACAGTGAGAGTGTTGAGACTGAAAGAGATTGCCCAGAGAAGCTGTGGATGTCCCATGCCTAGAAGTGTTCAAGGTCGGGTCAGATGGGTCTTTCAGCAACATGATCCTGGGAAAGATGGCTCTGCCTATGGAATGGGGTTTGGGCTACACGATCTTTTACGGGTTCCTGTCAACCCAAACCATTCCATGAGTCTATGAACATTCTGTGCTTCCCAAAAAGGTCTAACTGCATTCAGTTCTGGGCAAATTTCTTTGAGAGCCACAAAAAAAGACACAATGACCCTAAACAATTTCTCTGAAGCGAAAGAAAACTGCTTCTGCAAGGGAACTCTGGACTATCACACAAGATGGATTACACAGACTCTCTCATACCAAGAGTTTTTAAAAGAGCCCAGTGTCTTCTTCTGAAGTGCCCCAATTACAAAACCCAAGGTTTCCCATTTGGTTTTTATTTCCCCTCACTATCAAGACTGTTCTTTCTACCATTTCCAAATTACTTATCAAAGTTTCTTAAACAAGGAATCTCAGTCCAAAACTCAAGCCCTTGTTTTAGCAAATAAGCACTTTGATAAGATTTCAAGATCTTTATCTGCATTGTTTATCTGTCTTAGGCTTCTCTAGGATTATTGACTTGACTCCCTGTAGGAGGTCAAAATAGCTCTGGCATAATGATCAAACAGGAACAAGCTTTCGCAAAAATAAAAGGAAAAAACCTTTCAGATTTCTCCTTCTTCACCAGATTATTTGAGCCACAGTCATATGCTGGAGCCCAGTACAATCACAGAGCAGAAAAATGTTCAGGAAACATTCCAGTCTTATGTAAGGTAGGAGGCAATATACTCTGCAAGTAAAATTTGCCAGCCAAACTAGCACAGAAGCTCCACCAGGTCCCCTGTGGACTTGTGTTGCACAGAAACTCTGATTAGATTACCATAATGACCTGATTTAGGCCACAAAATCTATTATTCTGAACCAGCACATTATCAGAAATAATTTTGTAAACTGATGTCAACATTAGAGAAACTCAGATTACTATTCAATCAATACTTGGAACATTAAAATAAATTCCTTAGAGTCCTTATGTGTATCTAGTGCATCAGTAACAGACTGTAGTATTTGCAGGACTCAGGGCAAGTATCAAGTCTATTTGCTTAGTCAAACAAGAGTCCTCTGGATTCCTGTGAAGTTTCTCTGGCCTAACTGACGTTAGCTAACAGTTGCTCTTAAAAATCTTACTGCTTCTAGTAATGAATCCAAGGAAAAACTCCAGGATGTATTGACAGCACCAATCTTCCCTAACTGCCTCCTATGCAGGAGTAGATTTTTCAATAGCTTTTCAAAGAACTAGAAAGTCTGCTTTGGAAACAAATCAGTAAACTTCCCAGTTGGCAAGACACCAGCTTTCCCTGACGCATTCCTGTTAGCAGCTAATCTAATGATGTAATTCAATCCTCCTCTGGGTTTTATTCTTAGAGATCCTAAAAGCACACATTCATCTACAAGGACCCTTACCATGGATAAAAAGTTTAGATAATCCCTTTTGACTCACTCCATCACATCAGGCTTGGAGGTGAAGTGAGGGTGAGGCACACCCTGCACAGCTTTTTGGCCACAACATCCATCAATTAAAGAGCCAGGAAAGGAGAGCCACCTACTGAAAAACAAACACATACTAGCAGAAAAGGATAAGCTAAACCTCCTCGCTCCTTCTCATCAGTACCCAGGAGCAGTAAAAATTAGGCAATTAGTTACAGTCCAAAGCCTGCTCTCAGCACATTCACTGGCACAGCATCTGGACACCCCTCTCAGCCCAGCACAGGCTGCAGAGCTCAGCCCCAGCAGCTCTTCACTGTAAAAGGACAAAGGCCAACAGGCACAGGGCAGCTTTCTAAAAAAGCCGTTAAACCAACCTCAGTTTCCAAAATAGCCCATGTTGCTCTACATACTTCTGGCTAATTGAATTATCTGGGGAAGAAAAAAAAAAATCCAGAAATTCTCCTGATTGTCTTGCTCATAATTATATAGCCTAAAACATGTAAGGCTAGTGCAAAATGAGTTCCTAATTCTGAGCTGGTATCTTCAGCTCCTCAACCACAGTAAACACCTCACAGTTAGGCTGATTCTTCTCAGCAGACATGGTTAAATCTCTCACTGATGGGTATATTGAAAGAAAACACTGCAAAATAATTACAGCATTTTAAATGTTTTAATACACATCAATTTTCCAATCAAAAATATCAAAGATGTGGGTTGGGGTTTTTTTTTTGAGATTTTACCATAGAAAAGAACAGGGGCATAGAACTGGGGCTGCTCAGCCTGGAGAAGGGAAAGTGGCACTGAGACCTCATCACAACCTTCAAGGATTTGAAATTGCACAATTGTATCCAAAATGAAACTTCTTTCATCCCTAAGCGAAGTGACCAAAATTTATGGAGGTGTTCTTTAAGGAAGTATATATTTAAGTTTAGTTTATTTTTCTCATTGATTGGCTGTAGAACACAGGTTTATGAAGCAATCTGATGCAGGAATCAATTTTAAGGTGGCATGGGAGCCAAACCAGAATATCTGCTTAAAATTGTATCTTTGCCAAGCAATAGCAATTGGTATGACAGATGCAGCTAACAGCAGGTAACAGACACACAACTGCTGCATTTAAAGTCAGGTATTGTGTCAGAAAGTAGTCCAGTAGTTCCTAAAATAGGCCTCAGGACACACAGCATAGCACTAGACTCCTGCAATGGAAAGTCTGCCAATCCTCTTCAAACCTAACAAAGTGAAAGGAAGTGAAGCATTGCTCAGTTTTGGTTTTCTAGCCTTATATTCTTGGTGAAAATCTAATTTTTACCTGTGTGTACATACATATACTCAAATATTCCTGAGAAAAGTCTGTGGTGAGCTAAATATCACAGATTTTGAGATTACTGCACGCTGCTAATATGTCCCATAATGTACTTTCTAAAGTCATATCAGCATCCTTTAAAAAGGCTGCGGTAGACTGCTCAAAGCCTAAAGCCAGGAATACAATCCAGATATGCCATAAAGGTGTTAATTCAGCCCCACAGGAAGGACAGGGAAAAGATATAATTTAACACTGTCATAGTATCTGTGACGTCCCAGTGTCAAATCACAAGTAGCAAAGAAATGTGATCTTTTAAAGGTCTGACTGATCAAGGCTAGACCACTCTGTGTTCTGTCCAAAAGAAAGAAGGTTGACTTTTAGAACCAAAAGGAAAGGAGGGGCTGTAGCTCTGAGAAGTCTCCAGAGCAAGTCAGGTAGAAGTCATTTAGCTGACTTACATGGAACAGATAAGGAAAATCCCTATAGGTAAGCATAATGTTAGGGACATGTTTTGGTATTGTATCTCTTGCTTCCTTATTTCTAGGAAACACAGTTATTTCATATTTTTATCATTTTTTACTTTCCATGTAACTTATTTTATGAAGTTTATAAAACAGATATTAACGTAAATCTTAAATTTTCCAGACAGTTTTTAGTAGAACGTGTTTTATTAAAATTCCTGTTGCAACTGCACAAGTGTGTCCTTGCCCCCTACTTACAAACAGAGCTAAGTAGTCAAGAAATTCTGAATCTCACATTTCTATACTCAGACCACAGCTCAGTAATACAGAAAAGCTGTGTGGAAGGCTCACAGCACCGGATCAGAAATTTTCCAGCTACATGACACACAAGTTTGTCCCATAGAAGCTCATTCTGATGGTCTAAATCCCTTACAGAAGTATGGACAAGTTGAGGCTTTACCAGCAGAATTTGGTGACATCAGGTATAGTTTTGCCTTCCACAGCAGCCTTGGAAGCCAAAGGAGCTGACAGAAATGTGGGAATGTGCCAAATCCCAAATTAGATCCAGCTCATCTTGCTGCATGGTCCAGTAGTCCACAGATGAGTACACATGATTTTGGAGTCACAGCTTCTGCCTTCTCCAGAGAACACAGATAGGCCTGTCTATTCCCACAGATCTCCACTGGCCTCAAACTTTAATTGAGTTTGAAAAGCTCAACCAACAGCAGTACAGGGCGAGAGGAAGTCTGGGCCACAGCACAGAATAGCAAAATGGCTTTGTTTACAGTGTTTCAGCAATTCTGGGCAGTTCAATTTTAACAGAAATTCAGAAATAAAAATCAAAAGAGGAGAGTTAGAAATAGTATTCACCTTGCTGTTTCAGAGGCTTTTGAGTGACTGACTGACTGGCTAGTTTTCAGAGTTCCTGGGTGTCTCAAAAGTGTTAGAGTTCAGACATAAAACAACTGTTTCTGGTGAGGGTAATACCTGTGAAAAAGTCTCATTTTCCAATGAGGCAAAAAAACTGTTCTCTCTCTGCACACGCAGACTTTTTTAAGAATGATGAGTTTTGCAATTGAAAAATCATACTGTTTCCTGACAGTACATACAAAAAATACTGGTGCAAGATAGGTATGGCTGCATGCAGTCTGAAATCCATTACCACGACAGCAATGACACTCAGCTGCACCACTTCTGTTCACACCTACAAGATGCTCTGAGAGTGCATGAAATACAGAGAGTTTTAAAAAAACTACAGGGATTCAATACAGACTGAAACTGAGCTCTCCACAGTCTGAAGCAAATCAGAATGTTCAAATATTTCTACCTCGTCAATGATGCATAGCATTAAATGTTGGTTGGCTGCACTCATTTTTTGAGGGGAAATAAAATATTTAAAACAAAAGCATGATAAACTATTTAATAACTCCGTCATCAGCAGAAGTCACACAGACAGACCCTATAAAACAGTCACATTTGCATCACTGTGTGGGAATAAAAATGTTGTTAACTTGACATGATTTTTTACCAGGATGGTGCTTTGTTCCTACAGTATTTTCACAAGCAGGAGACTGACGAGTGTTTGCAGGTCTTTACTCTGTTTTAAGGAGTTTAGATACCTGAAATGACAGTCTGCACTATCTGAACTTTGGCAGCTAACTAAAACTAAAATTGATCCTCAGCCCCATATAAAAAACCACATCTCACTAACACAAGCAGTCATCCAGGCACTCCATCCATTATGAAGTACTTTTGAAACACTATTCCTTATGACAGTGCTAGCTTTTAAAATGAGTTGCAACTGAGAGTGTATTTTAAGAGGCTAAAATAAAACATCAATTGGCATCTGACAACCAGGGAGATGTGGGAGAAAAATAACACCTGTTAAAGATGGTCCTGACGGAAAAGAAGATCCCCCTCAGTAATTTCAGCAGCTCCATCAAGGCTCATTCCCGGACATAAGAACCTATTTCAATGCATGGATTTCCCAGACATGTGGTTATCCTGGCAGAGAAGGCCATCACTGTATGTGCTTCTATTCTAGAGCACCTGGATTAGAACTTTGTGCAGGTTTTGCATAGCACCAGACAAAGTCACAGTTCTGGTTTGTGAATTGGGCTCATAGGTACTACTCAATCCAAATTAGCATCTTTTTATGCTGGGTGAACATTCCCTTGTAAGTATGAGAAAATGTAGATAAATTATCACTCTCTGCCTAACTGCACTTTTAAAAATCCTACCAATGCTGTGCCATATGTCTAGAGCAGTGTTGTAATAACCTGAAATTAATGAGAGGGTATTTGAGCATCTATTGTCTTTTGGGTAGCACCTGCTGCAGTCAAGTTTCAGAACTCCACTGAAGATTTATTATGTTTTCAAAAAGTGTGTTTTCATATGGGGAGTTTGAAACTGGAGAAAAACCTGAAAATTATATACCAGTGTTTTCTTCCATCTATGTGTGCACAGAACCACAGAACCATAGGATGTTAAGGAGTTTGCATGAACCCTAAGGATTCTCTAGTCCCAACTAAGGAACAACTCTCACTTGACCAGGTTGTTCAAGGCCTTATCCAAGCTGACCTTGAACAATGCCAAGGACAGGGCATCCAAAACTTTCCTGGACAACCTGTTCCAGTGTCTCACCACTCTCACGGTAAAGAACTCCCTCCTAGAATCTCACCTAAATTCCCCTCTTTCAATTTGTACTCATTACTCCTTATCGTATCATTTTTATAGGACATGCTTTATATTTTTATATTTTTCCAGATTTACCAAGCTATTATCGTTCATTAAATCAACAAAATATATATTTAAATAATTCTATTCTAAATAGAAGATAATGTTTTAAGATCTGATGTTTGCAAACAGAGAAGGGCTCCTGGGAGAGCAGCTGGTCACTAATGGTGTCCACCAGGGCTCAGGATTTGGGCCTGTTCTGTTTCATATCTTTATCAATGATGTGGATGAGGGGATCAAGTGCACCCTCAGTCAGTGTACAGATGACACGAAGTTGCGTGGGAGTGTTTATCTGCTGGAGGGCAGGAAGGCTGTGGACAGAGGATCTGCCAATGGCATCCTGGCTCACACCAAAAATAATGTGACCAGCAGGACCAGGGAAAGGGTCAGTACTCAGCACTGGTCAGGTCATACCTGGAATGCTGTGCCGGTTCTGGGCCTCTCACTACAAAAAGACACCGAGGGGCAGGAGCAAGTCCAGAGATGGGAAAAGAAACTGGTGAAGGGTCTGGAGAGTGAGTCCTGCGAGGAGCACCTGAGGGAGCCAGGGTGGTTTAGTCTGGAGAAGAGGATGTAGCAAGGAGAGTGTTGGTCTCTTCTCACCAGAAACAAGCAGCAGGACAAGAGGAAATGGCCTCAAGCTGCACCAGAGAAGGGTCACATTGGCCATCAAGGAGAATTTCTTCACTGAAAGGGTTTTCAAGCTTTGGAACAGGCTGTCCAGGGAGGTGGTGGGGTCATCATCCCTGGAAATATCCAAGAAATTACTGGGTGTGGAACTTGGTGTTTTGGTTTAGGTTGATGTGGTGGTGCTCAGTCAAAGGTTAGATCTGATCTTGGAGGTCTTTTCCAACTTTAATGATCCCATGATTATATTTCCAAGTAGTACCCAAAGGTGCCACAGTATACATGATAAAACCATAGAGCAAAAAGTCAGGACAGAAAGTTTTGAGCAGTTATGAATTAATTACAGTGTTGAACTTCCTTAAATAATGCAAGAAGCCTAAAAATCATGAAATACAATAATTATTTACTCCTACTGCTTTTATTTGCCATTTGCTTTTCTAATGACTGAGATTTCCATTTGCAAGTTCCTTCATAAGCATCATGGACAACAACTGCCTTTATAAATACTGTAATTGAATATTAGATTTTCCATTAACCACAGCACTGCAAGGCTGTAAGATGGGAGACAGTTCACTATATACTGACATACCCTCAAAGACATAAAAACTGATAATACAAAGGCTATTATTGCCTTGATGTGCATAAGATTATAATAGCCAAATATAACAGAGATAGGAGAGGAACATAATAACAAGTAATAACAAGACCATGGCATAAACAGAAAATGCATTTTCATCGAAATAAATGTTAATTACTTCTTAATCCAGAATGTGCACATCTATGCATAAACCCCGCCCCAGCATTAGTAACAGAGCAAGCAATTGCATGAGGGAAGCATCTCATTATGTTACTCCACATCTCTCAACACCTTTTACAAAATATATTCTTTCTATTCTACAGGTGGCAAGAGACACACAAAGCCTCCAAGAGCAGCCCAAGGTCACTGAGGTCAGTGCCAGCATGGTCAAATCAAAGCACCTCACTGGAGGTTATTTGCTGTGTTCATACAACGCTGCATTTGTGATTTCTCTCCAATTTCCATTTGCTACACACTCAAGTGACAGGGACCTGATTAAGGATTCTTAAATCAGGTGTGAAGAGAATACTTTTTAAAGGTATATTGTGGATAAAGGTTAAACGAAGGGGAATTTTAGAGAGCCACTGACAAGACAATGTCTTTTGCACACATTTCCCCTGTGCTCATTTTTATCCTAGATAAAACACCTCTAGAAACAGAGGTGCTGATTTTTGTAAGTGTTTTTATTACTGCAAAAATAGCAAGGTAAACTGAGAATTTCTTTGGCCTGAGGGATATTTACATTTATTTAGTTTTTGATCTGATAGATACAGTTTATAACCTGGCTCTGTAGGACAGATATGCTACTTAAAAATACAATGAAACAAGCAGTGTCAGTCTGAATTACAATAACTGGTTAATTCAAAATGCCTAAACAGGCCTAGGATCAAGAATGAGAACCCAAGGCTCGCTCACCAGTCAAAGTAGTTTAATCAGCTTCCCAGTGGGTCCTGTGTATCCTGTGCCCCATGAATCCCAAACTGCATTCAAGACAAAATTTTAATAGCCAAAGGGAAAAGGCACTTCTGCATCCAGGAAGGGACATATGGGCTTGAGCCACTTAGGCAGAGGAAGGATTTCATGCTTTATATAGCTGAAAACTCTAACCATGAGGTTTTACAGAAAAAATACAAATTACCCCTGCTCTGTACTCCTCCACCATTCTCTCTGATGCAACAGCTGTGGGTTTTTTTCAGTAAGAGTTGATGAATGCCTGTTAAGGGTAGCCGCACCTATGGAACAGTCTTGCAGGGATCAGGACAATTTCTCCTCACCTGGCACATGCAGAAGGTTGTTCCATTGTGAAAAAGAGACAAACCTCAGCAAAAACAGGCTCTGCAGGCACTTGGCAGACTTAAGATTAAAAAGGAAGATATTAAACCCATGTACATATCCTGAGTTTCAGGCTGTAGGATATGCAAGAGTTCTAGGACTATAATTAATTTACATGACTAAATTCTTGACAGCTTCAGCTTTAATCAGTTGAGCCTTGGTTTTTGATTAAGTTCTCATTCCCTACAATAAACGTGTCTGTACCATCACTTTAGCCCTAGTCTAAAAATAAAGTGTAAAAATTAAGACCGGTGTGAACTGAAGAGAACCAGAGGTGCAGACTACAAAATTATTACTCAAGCCATGTATGAAAAAACAAAACATTACAGGAGTGAAAACTTGTGAGATGATCAATTGCAAAAGACTAGAAAAATGAGTACCCAGAAAATACAGATATTTAATGGTGGATGACAATCTTAATGAATTAATTTTCACTCCAGAAATTGAATAAAGCTTTCCATCACCGCATATATCACTGAATCACTTGTTTACCACATAAGCCAAACATTATGAAAGCAGAAGGGAATAAAGCAGATCTTGAAAAGATTTTGGTGAAGATTTAAGACAATCAATACATTTTCACATGGCTTTTATATAACATACCATATTTTTGCAAGCATTTCCATGGAAAAAAAGCAAGTACAGTTTTAAAAATGGGAATTCTTATCACCTAACAGTTGATAGAAATAGCACAGAAATGTAACAAAGAACAGTGAGAGTAACAGGATAGAACACCATCTACTAAAGCAGCCAGATGGAGATTCTGGCTGGCAACTGGAAGAAAGTTGTTTTCTACACAAAACCTTTGCACAAACTTGGAGACAATGAAAGGAAGAACAATTTGTATTAACAGCCCTCATGAATAATGATGAGAACTTTTACAATTATTTGTGGAAAGAAATAAAAGGCCTATGAGACAGACTTGCCAGGAATAATGCCTCAAATCCAATAACAGCTAATGAGAGTGTTTAGTAAGTACCAACATTCAAAAGGAGACGAAAGAAAGGGGGAAAAAAACAGAGAGAAACACCTTTCTTCTTATAGTAAGAACCAAGAAATGGAAGAGAGTGGTTGGTTATTGCTGAGCAATGAGGGGCTGACAGGTCATGTCTTGTAGTGAGTGAAGCCTTTCTGCAATTAACACAGAACTCTATTGCCATCAGAGCTTCCTAATCAGAGAAATGTTTGGGACATTCAATTTTATCATGTAGGAATAAGGTTTGAATTGCTCCTGATTGAATTGATCCTGAAGTGGTTGCAAACAGTAAAGGTAAGTGATTTGACAAGGAAAAAATCTGAAACAGAAAGAGTCAGAACAACAATTGAAGGCCAAGGTGAAAGGAAAACAAGAAACAGAACCAATACAGAGGCATTTGGGCTCAGGATACACAGAGGGAGTGGGGGTGCAGGAGGCTGAAGGAAGACAGGCAGGTCACGTGCTGAAAATCACTATCTTCTAATTTTGAAAAACACAATCATTTAAAGTAGAAAGAAGGCAATGTATGCAGTTATTGGAGACATGGGGACTTCCAATTAAACAGAGCTACACAAAGTGACTTCAGCAAATCCAAGGGCCATCAATGAGTAGACACTACAGGAAAGAACTGCCAACAATTCAATCACCACTGCTGGCAGTTACACTGTTAGGTCAATGACCAATTCTGTTCCAGCAGGATTGAATAGGCAGCTGCAATGTTATCCCTACAGCTCTGACAAGGCACTAACAGCAGACCATAGCACTTGTGAGCAAGAGCTGCCCACAGACAATAAAGCCACGTTGAGGCCAATGGCCAAATGCAAGGTGTCAAAAGGAGACTCACAAAAAGCCAGGGGAAAGTTCTGCATAAAGTTCACATCAGCTGACACGCAGAAATTGAACAGGTCTGGGAAGCACAGGCTGTGAATTTAATCAAAATAAAACACTGGGAAAACTTGAAGTGATGCAGGCATAAAAAGTGTCACAACAGTGTTTATGCTGCATTGCATTAAAATTAAAAAAAACAAAGTGTTTTCAGGCAATGGACTAGAAATAACATGTCATATATCCCAGGAAGAGAGTGAAATTACAGAATTCATGGGAGTCATTTAAAACTTTAATGGAATCACGACTGTCAGTGGCAAACAAGAAGCTTATAAAAATTGAGGATTTTGACTTAAACACACTTTCTACAGCTCTGCATGGGGCAGTGTCTACTCACAGGTTACTGCTCCAGTTTCTCTATGCTGAGAGGTCTGGAGATATTTAAGGATGGACTGTTGACACAAGCGAAAAGTTTATCATGAGTAGCACATCTTTTGCGTTGAGTTCAGACACACAGAAAAAGCAGACACAATCATAATGTGGTGAAATATAGAAGCGTTGTGGTGCCAGTTCTTCCCATTTATCCATGGAGGAAGACAAAAGTGCCTCAGTGACCAAGAGACTAAACAGCAAAGGCAAGAGGGGATAGTACAGGTTCTCTGCTCCAAAACATCGAAACACTGCAGTTATCTCCTTCCAGCAGACAGAAAGTCAGGATTCTGTTTGGTCTCTTCAGAACAGGCAATTGCAGCCTAAGAGAAAAATGACCATCTAGCCACGAAAACAGCTGAAAGAAGCTCAGACCAGGGAGGAATCCTACCGAAGCAAAGAAGCCAAGAGCACAAAGCCATTGGAAACAAAAAATCTGGTCTGCTTCCAGCTCTGAAACAGCCACACAAAGGAAATGGGCTAAACTGCAGCAGGACACACAGAATCCTCCACAGCCAGGGACCTGGGGAAGTGGGCGGGGGACAGAACAGTGGAGAAAGTAACTGTAGAGTAAACACAAAAAAATGGATCAAAAGGGATGATCAGGGCAAGCAAAGGGACCTCTGCTTGTGTTATGTTGAAGGGACAGAACTCAAGCTTAAGGATCAGTGTCAGTCACAACAAAGTCCTCTGCAACACCAGTAATAACAGGAAATGGTTGATCAGTGTTTACCAAAGGGCCTGCTATTAACAGCCAAATCCAAAATGTACTGCAGATTGGCAATGACAAGAACTACATAGGACACTGCATAGGACTTGCATGGTGCTGCACAGGTAGCAGGAGGAAAGTACTACAGGAGCAGAAGAAACTTTGTCCATTCCTGGACTACCTGGAGTGAATACGAGCCCAAATTATCACATCAGGTAAAAAAGGCCCCTTAACCTACGGCATTTTACTGTCAGGACTTCCAAATCCTCTCAGGCTATTTCTCAGCAAGTGAAATTATTTCCGCTTATGCAAAGGGAGGGTAAATCATGACAATTCTTCTGTTGCAGAGGGCTATTCCTCCTTGCCCAGGCTGTTAATGACTGCCTCAAGCACAAGGCATTAGAGAGGCAGGCTGGAAATGATAACGAGTCAAGAAATCAGCCAAACATGAACCAATGGCATTGAAATAGCATATTTTGATAGAGGTGTACATTAATAAATATTAATATAAATTCTTGCTATTTAAAATTCCATCAGTTTGTTTTGCATGCTTCGATTTTTTTCACAAATCTGCAAATATCAGCAAGGTTCAGCTGGCAAGTCCCTCCTCAGGGTTTTGTATCTGTGTGCTCACCTCACAGGTAAGAGCTGGCTCCTTGAGCAATATTGCCAGAAATTTATTTTATTTATATATTTATTTATGCTTTTAAAATTCAACTTCAAGTATGATGTCACATTCAAAATGAGTTCTTCTTGCCTAGAATGAAATTGCTCCCCATCTCTTCATATCACCCAGACACTGTGAGTTAAAACGCCTTTTCCTCTGCAGGTCTTGTACTCTGGAACTGCTTTTTACACACTGCTGTATCCTAATGCTCCCCCAGGAGCCATTACTGGGCCTCTTGCTGTCCTGACTGCTGCCAAATGCCTGTAACCTCCACAGAGCTACATTATTCTTGCACCTATTCTCCTAAAAACATAACTGAGCATATTTCTGTTGCACCATCCCCTTCTCCATCTCTGTACTCCACCTACATTTTTTGTCTCTTGTTGTCCATCAGGAACAAGCTGCAGAACCTGTGCCTGCCACACCTGGCCCTTCTTCGATGAGCAGAGACCACAGGTGCTGCTGGAGTACAAACAGGAATATAACCCATCAATTCTCAAAACTCACCAGGACACACTATTCTGCCTTTGCCTGCAGCTCTTAATTTGCTTCTGTCTTTGCTGTTACTTATGATTAAAAGCCTTGACTCTGTTATTTAACTCCATGAAGCATGCAGTTTATACGAGATGGTGCAAAATGCAAGCTGCATCTTACAACTTGAAACACTTCATTATACTAAGAAGAAAAAAGAGGTTTATGATTAACCTTGATTTCAAGCCACGAAATGAAAGAGTTCAAAGCCATTTTAAATATGCTTCTCACAGTAGGAAACAGAATAAACCAACAAAATAAACTAAACATTATAATCAACCCAATTATTACCTTCTATTAGCCAAGTGCTTAAGGGATGAAAAACATCAGCATTTTAACCCAAGTGAAGCATTACAGAGACATTATCCTGGGGAATGGTTTCCAGGGTACTTTTATCAAAAAAGATTTGCCTTTCCTTTAAGGACATTCAGGTGATTGGTCTCATAGGTGTGCAGGTGAGAAATTAAATTTTAGGACTAGCTTTAAGTTCCACTGTCTTCACATATCTCACAGACGAGCATCAGCCAGAAATATGGGGGATGGTGTGTAATAGTTTAATATTAAGAAACCATTCGCATACAGTAATTACAAAAATTACAAAATCTGGCAGCAGCATCAGAAAGATGAAGGGGAGTGGCATCCACAAAAAGAATCCATAAAGCAAATAAACAACCAGCCGACCTCACATCATCCCTGAGTGTTTGGCATTGTGCACAGCTCCAGATCACTCTCTGGAAATAAAACCCCTCCTCCCTGGGATATAGAGGCTGGATGAGATTAAAGCCTTTTTTCTCTCAGTGAAAGGCACAGGAGGTGCCCATCTGGGTAAGATGAGGGGCCCAGGAAGTCTCAGCTGAACCAGTGCTTCCCACCCTGCTGTGCCCATGAGAGGAACTGGCTCCTCTCCTGCAGCATGAGAAACACAGGGAGGCTCTGCTGAACACCAGAAGGGATTTGCCCTCATCAGTGGGGTTTTCCCTCCCTCTTCCCACTCCCTTCTCCTCTCCCCACACTTTTCTCACCGGTTTCCCAGCTCTGCTTTCCTGCCCGAGAGGAACTGGGAGCTGGGGGGTGGGGAACTACTGAGAAATACAATTTCCATAGTAATTTGTGTGCCGCTGAAGCACTGAAACTGCATCGTGGAGATGAATTTATCCTCCTGTTTTACAGCACAGGCTCTCACTGCTGTATTTAAAAGGTCAACATAACTCACCCCCTCCTCAGCCCCCTGAGGAGGCTCCTCACAGCAAGTGGCCTCAGCTGCCCAGGCACTGAGACGGAGCTGGAGGGGGAAACGCTGTTCCATAGGCAAAGCCCCGGGAGGTTTTTCTCATGAGAGGGAAAGGTGGGAGATTGGGCATGCCCAGCCCCAGGAGAGCTGCAGAGAGCCAGGGTGAGCAGCCAGGGAGGTTCATGGCTGGGGTGTGAAGGCAGGGCATCTGCCAGCTCCCTGAGAGGTGAGGAGGAGGAGGAGGAGGATGAGGATTATGAGGATGAGGATGTGGTCACTCGTTCAGCTGAAATCATCACTGAAGTTTTAGCAAAGTCAATGAGAAAGGGAAGTAAATCCCCCTCCTCAGTCAGGTCAAGGCTCACCCTGCTCCAGGCCCCTTCTACAGCTGAAGGTGCCAATGGCTTTGTCCCTGTACCCCGGAGTCTCCTCATCACTTTTCTCATCAGCCTCCCGTCGCCTTCCTCAGGGCTCAAATCAATCATCAGAATGAAAACCACTGTTTTTCTTGGGGCTGTCCTGTGCAGGGTCAGGAGCTGGACTTTGGTGATCTCTGTGGGTCCCTTTCAACTCAGAATATTCACTGATTATCCCCATTCCAGGAAACCATCCTTCTTTCTCCAGCTGGGTGGCAGTGAGCAGGGCTGATCCAGACACAGCCATGTTAAGGCATAGCCGCCTCAAACTCTCATCCCAACCAGTGCAGCACTCAGTTCCTATTTCTCCTCTCCATTCTTTGGGACAACCCTTCTTCCATGAGCCCAAAATGGTTTACCATTTGGTTGTGATAATATGTTTATGATATTTATGCTGGTGCCAAGCCGACCATAAACTACAGCAGCTCTCTAGAAAATAGTTCCTTTGGCTTAGCCAAGTAAGCCATTTTATTTATGTCCCACTTAAACACCTGAACGTTGAATGCTGTATTTAAATAGGACAACAAATCAATACTCAATAGGGGACGTGTGTGAGGAGGGGAAACCCAAAATGTCTCTAGCTTTGCTCCCAAAACAAAAATCTGGAGAAGCAGAAAGAAAAGATGCCCATGCAACTGACTAAAACTCATCTGAACACATTCACCACAATCCTTATCTCTGGGAAACAATTACTATTACAGATTCAATTAATTCTTGCTATCTGTTAAAATTAATAAAGTAGAGGGAGACAATGATGGCATAGATGATTTTTGATCAAATTTGAATTTACTTGTTTGATTTGGGAATAAAAGCTTGATTTAAGTTGCTCATTTTTAAAATCTAACATTATCTCCTGGAATTTGTGGTAAATTGACAGTTATTGATTGACAAAGGTTCGAATAATGGGACTCATTTCTCCATACCCAAGAGATATAGAAGAGTTTAAAAGAGACCTACCAGGCATCAGATCAAATTGCACTCTTTCTTTGGAGTAATGAACAAGTTGTTTCCCAATTTTCAAAGAACCATCATAGAATGGACTGGGTTGGAAGAGACATTGAAGACCATCCAGCTCCAACCCCTGCCACGGGCAGGGACACCTTTCACTAGACCGGGTTACTCAAAACCCCATCCACCCTGGCCTTGAACACTTCCAGGAGTGGGACATCCACAGCTTCTCTGGCAAACTTGTTGCAGTGCCTCACCACCCTCACAGTAAAGAATTTCTTTCCAATATCCAATCTAACCCTGCCCTTTTCCATCTGAAGCTGTTACGTCTTGTGCTATCACAGCATGTTCTTGTCCAAAGCCCCTCTCCAGCTCTCTTGCAGCCTCTTTAGGTACTGGAAAGTGCTAGAAGGTCTCCCCACAGACCCAGAAGGTGCTCTAAGGTCTCCCCTTCTCTTCTCCAGGAAGAATAACGCCAGCTGACCCTGCCTCTTTACATAACAGTGGTGCTCCAATGCCTGGATCATTTTCATGACCCTCCTCTGGACTTCTCCAACAGCTCCGTGTCCTTCTTATGGTGGGGGCCCCAGAGATGGATGCAGCACTGCAGGTGGGGTCTCACAGGAGTGGAACAGAGAGGCAGAATCACCTCCCTTGGCCTGCTCCCCATGCCTGTGATGCAGCCCAGGACACAGATGACTTTCTGGGCTGCCCATGCTCATTGACAGGTCACGTCAAGCCTCTCACTAAACAGCCCTCCCACCTAAAGCACAACAGAACACACAGCATGATTTGTAATCTCAAAGCCCTTCATGCTCACCAAGGGTCCATGGCAGCCTGCTGTGCATGAGAGCATGGGGTTACAAGAACCTTTCAGAAACAGATTTATAGAGGACATGGAAAGCACCAAGAATGTTCACCCCTACTGAACCTGGATTTCTTACCTTTGGAGAAGCACTGCTGATCAATAACAAGCGTTCACAACAGGGCCAAGAGGACACTTTTATGGTTATGATTGAATGTAGGCATTTACTGCCAAAATGAGTTAGAAATATTTTCACTGAGTAGATTTTTGTTTTGTCCTAAGGCCATATATCAGTAGAGGAGCTCTCAGAATAAACATTTGATGCTGGCAGATTAATTCTCCATGAATAAATTAGCTCTGATTTATTGTCCAAACATCACATGTGAGATTAGGCATCCACACAGAGTTGACAAGCTCATCACAATTGCCTTGACAGTTTAAGTAACATCTTTTGTCAAACTTTGCACCTTTGCTCCTAACCCCGTTTCCCTGGAATCAGCAGGAAATTCCTATCATGAATGCCAACATTTTGCTTTGCTAGGGATTTTTCTGTGACTTCTTTTAAAACTTCTATTTGCTTTCATCTATAATTGCTGATTTTGTTTTGCTTTTGTATTACAATTTTTCTTCCTGGAATTAGTTTGTCCCAGTTATAAAAGAGTGCAAAGCCGGGTAATTCTTATATTTTTTTCCATAATCAATATTTAATTATTTTTGCCTCAGATATTTACTTTATGATGACAGTCTAGAAATGAAGTCTGTAAAAACTCCATCAACTGTATTTTTTTTTCTTTTTTTTTTTTCCCTCAAGATCATTACGAATATGAGGCCACAGTCAACACCAAAAACTGCAACAGGCTATCGAAGCATTGTGATCTCATCCCCTCTGGCATTTAATCCACAGAGGGATGTCACTCCAGTCCTGCCTAGGAAAAGCTGAGTGGTACCCAGGCTTCCACGAAGCAACCTCACAGCTTTTTAAGCCTGTTCTAGTCTTCCTGACATTTTTTTTGCTAGCATTACAATATACAGTATCAGAGATGTGGCATTCCTCTGAGAACAGTGGGAGTGTAAAGTCTGGCATGAAGCTTCTCAGGCTATACTCCAAGCAATTCCTGGATATACTTTTAATAAGTATATATATGATCTTACCAGATCCAGTTTATTGAATTTCTTATCTGTTCTAGGAGGTCAGTTTTTTACCAAGCACATTATTTATGACTTGTGTCACCACTCCATAAATTCTTTAAGCAGACTCATAATTTAGGTACCAATGTGTGCTATCAACAACCATTTCTTGAACATCCCCTGCTTTTTCTCTGCCACACTTGTTCGTTTTCCTCTCCCTTAGAGACAGAAGTGAAGAGGAATAGCTTATTGCTCATGCTAGAGAGAGATTTCGGCCAAGAGATCTCAAAACACCCAGGTATCAATTTATTCCTGCTATCTTATTTGTTAGTCTGTGCAATTTACAAGAAGTCTATTGTTTTACAGTTACAAGTGTAAGTTCCTGTCAAGCTGCAGTCTTTCATCTTGTTAATCAATGCAACTCATGCCAGCTCTTCACAGGAATCAACCACTACCAGAATGTGGATTATTATCCATCAACAAAGTTTCAGCTCTGGATTACTGACATAATTACTCCATTGAGCACATGTAACTCTGAGGGACAAGATAATGCTGTAGAATTGTTGAATTCTACAAGTTCAAATCATTTCTGTTGTAACACCACAGGAGTGCCAGACCAAGGAGTCTGTGTGTTAATAATCATTGCACTCTGTCATAGGAACCTTTGCCCAATTTTACCCTGATGATCTGCTTATACCGGGAAGGAGATAAATGAGTATTTCTTTATAAAAAGTTCTAATTTGGGGGGGGGGGGGGGTGGGGGGGTGTAGATAGCCCCATTTCTCAAGTTGCTTAAGAAAATTAAAGGAGTCAGTGTTTTCCCTGATTTTTCATTGGCACAATAATTTTATAGTTGGAGAGGTAAAACAAAGGCAATCCTAATTTAGACAATACATACTGCTTGAAAACAAAATCACCATTATAGATGAAGAACCACTTCTTGAGCAGACTCCTCATCACAGACTCTTTCTAAGCATGTTCTTGGAGTAGAATATAGATGTAAAAGTTACATACACATTCAGTTACAATTCTTGTTAATATATATATATATATACAGTTAAAATTAGAAACAATCACCAAAAGTTTATCCAAATCCCAAACTCTATTAATAACAATAATTTTACGTGTTCATTGTCCCTGAGTTTGTCTAGAGAAATAAGATACTCTGGCAAGAGATTTTAAGGTAGTGTTTTAAGTGTGTCAATGAAATGTTTGCTTCTTTATCAATATACTCTTCTAAAAGAGAGCCTTGGCAATAGAAAATAGGTTTATCACTGAGAGAGCCAAGCATTAAAAGATGGAATATGTGATCATTGCTTTTTTTTTCAGATGCTCCTTCTCATAAAAATGCTGAAATCCAACCCTAGACCAATATTCTTTAGAAAGGCATCTGTACAGAGTAACACTGAACATCTCTTCCATGTCATATTGTCCAGAAAATAAAAAATCCTTGTTCGAGATTCCTATCAGAAGCTGCTTTTAACAGAGAGCTGACACATTAAGTTGTGGCAATATCTATTGGTTCCCTGGGTTCCAATAGGGAGGGAGAATTAAAGCTCACATCAGTTAAGGTTTGCCTCCCATTTCAAAGATTTAAAATGATATTTGCAGGTTTTTTTATTGCTAAGGGATCTATTATTTGGAAATAGCATCACCAAATGAGACGGATCCTTTGTGGTGACAGCCACTGGCATGGAACAACTTTGCACTTAAGATATCAAAGGAACCCTGCTCAATTAAGTACAGCCCTAATTGTTAACATTTATAATTTTTACTACAGCCATACATATGAGGTCTCACTAAACTCACGATTTCATTGACATTTTATAGAAAAGAAGGAGGAACTGTCCCTTCTCCCACAGTGGAGTTTTCTTATGCAGAGCTGTATGTGTGCCAATATCGATACGCATTTTATTATCTGCATTCAAGTAGAGTCCTGAGGCAATAAATACTACTGCAATACACCTGTCTAAAAACCTCCACTTTTATTCCTCTGCCACAACATGGGAACGGGGATATAGAGGTTAATGACAACACTTTGGGTTTTCCCTGTAGTGATGATTTAAACTGGAGTGAAGGAACCAATGTGTTCTGGGCTGGTGACTAAATGCCACACCTCATACCCCCTCCCTTTCAGTAAAACAATTTCTTATTTAGAGCTGCCAGCAATAAATGCTGTGATCTCCCAGGGGTATGGGGCAGTGTGTGGCCACTGGGAGCCACAGGCTGCCCTAGAAGGAAGAAAATGTGGCAGGTCAGGAATTACCCTCTGGGTCACTGGGAATAGTTGGCAGAACTGGGACTCAGGCTTAGTATTTCCTGCTTTGCAGTCTCATCCTAGAATCAGCCCTGGTCCTGCTGCACGTTTCCCAGCATGAGTTGCCAGTAGGGCTGCAGAAGGCATTGTGACAGTCTGAATTAAAACAGAATGCCGTAATTTTTGATTGGGACACGTCAGTGATTTGGATTGCCTTCATTTCACTTAACATTTACAGGTCTATTTTCCAACTTCCTTCTTTTGTCTGCTATCCCTGTGGAGAGGATGCTCCCCACGAAATTAGATGCAATTAATATTATTGTCAACATTAGCAACATCTTTACACCTTTACATGAAACCCCAGTATTGCATGGTTAAAGTGAAAAAAATAGAAATACTGCTACAGTGAATGAAGAGAAAACCCCTGTATTACCAGAAAACCTGCAGCAATTCCACCTGAGATTTTCTTTATATTACCAGATGGGGAGGTGGATCAGAGAGAGATGGGGGAAGTGAAGAGACATCAATGAGGACAGCTTCTCTCTCCTCCCATCTATAAACTGAGCAGAGGATTGTTTACCTGCTGTGCAATCCTCCCAGTGTCTCCACTCCACAATGAGCACCAGGAAAAGCTACAAAGAATCTTTCAGACACCTCAGAAAATAAAGACAATTGTGAAGCAAATACATGAGGAGCCTTTGACCATTCACAGAAACACTTTCAGTGCTGCCTGGATTTCCACCACTGTATACTAATACACTGTGTCTATCCACCTCTGCTTCTCATCTTCTGCCCCCAGCCTTCACTTCACACCTGCTTCATCACTTTGCTTTTAGCTGAGTCCCAGCTGAACAAGCAGAACCACAGTAAAAAGTCCCAGAAGCTCTTGTGAAAGTGCCCTGCCCTGCTCTGAGCACAAAGACTGCCTTCATGCTTGTATGAAGTCTGAAATGAGGACTCCTGACCTTTTTCCCAGTAAACTGCCGCACACAGACTTTTAGGGTAAGAGCTGCCTATTCCAGGTCTCTGCAGTGTCTGAGATACCAGGGAGCTCTCCTTGGTTACTTGGCTAGAAATGCAACTTTATTACTTGCTAACAAACGATAATAATGAAGTTCTTCCCCAGAGACAAAATATCTGTTAAATCTGCGAGGGAAAAAAAAATGAACAACCTCATTTTAATATCTTTGTAAATAGAAAGACCTCCTTAATCAGCATGAAGCTTAAATGAGGTACTTGCTTAGCAGGAACACCTACACAGGAACTGATTTTCAGCAAATTGTCTGAGATGGCCCTCTACTCTGGATAATTTTCAAAGTGATTACTCCATCATGCCGGGGGCTGAGGAGTAGGACATTACAGGTACTAACAGGAACTGGTGTCCTCTATATTACAAGCTGTGACATTCAGATCAATTTTCACAATGTATCACATCTCACTTACAGCTGCATTTGGGCTTCAAAGCCAACCCATTTCAGTACTCAGCTGCAAGGGAAAATTAACTGCTGTGGCTACAGAGCAGTAAAAAAAATACATGGCTATGGATAAATTGATATTGTTCTACTGCATGTACTCAAATCTTAAATAAAATCATTTTTATTCTGAAATAATATTTACTATGAAATTAAGACCTACATAGCCATGGAAGTACAATTAATCTTTTCTGGTTTATCGCTTTTCATAGTGGAAAAAAGAAAATTCTTGCAGCATTGATTATTACCCTGCATTGCTACAGTGATCGTTTAACCATTGATGTGTGTGTCAGCATTCACCTTGGCTGGTGCCAAGGTAGCCACACTGCTCATTCATTTGGCAGCTTCTGCTTTTCACCACATTTTATTTTCAGCCTTCCTCCATATAAGATTTCAATCTTAAGGGCCTTGGCTATGAGGTCATTGTCCATAAAGGAAAACCAGGACACTGCATCACTCCAGAAAATTAAATGTTTATTAAGGATGGGAGTTATTTGATCAAATGTAGATGCTTTTGACTGACTTCTGAGCTGACCATCCTCATCTTGTTTGATAGCGAACAGCCCTCACGTGAGACTGGATTCCTCTCCTCCTAATGTAGATATCTAAAATAGGTCATAGGGATTGTACCCTAAACATGCCACTTGCTCACCACTCACTATCAAGGAAGCCCAGAATAAGCAGCAGAAACAGAGACATTCACAGTGCAGAGGATTTGTTTGTATCTGTCTTGCTCGTATCACCTCTTTGCTGGCTTAGTTCCACTCCTGAATAATTGGCATGAAGTTATTTATCCTCCTTTGAAAAGCAACTTTTATCTCTGTGGACAAGAATTATCACAGAAGTTAAATTCTTGTAAGAAATTATTTTTTCTGTTTTATTAAATGGGCTAAAATTAACTGTATCTAGTTAAAAGAAATAAATTTGTTTAAATACAAACTGAATTCCTCATAGGAATGTTTTAAATTATATTCATAAATTGTTAGTCTGGTGACCCTTTGCCCACAGCACATTTAAGTGGTTTCTCACATGTAATCACCATAGCCTAAGAACTGAGTAACTCCTGTTGAAATGGAAGAAAATTCAAAACTATATCTGAATTGCTGAAATCACAAATGGAACTTTGATGGCCTTTTAGACGCTTCTGATGTAAAAAGAAAATCCAGGTTTATGTTTCTGCCCTAAACTCTGCAGCCTGTAATGAAAAAGGATACCAGGTTTGAGAGGTCTAGTTCATAAAGAATACAGAAATAAGTTGTCACTCATCCTGCTGGGGACAGACTTTTATTAGACAAAGACAGTGTCACACCCCCAGGAGACTTCTGCCAGAGAGCCCCAGGAATATTCCTTTAATTTGTATTTGAGATGACAGGCTGGTATTTCTGCACCACACTGAGCAGAACCACCTGCTCCAACCACAAGGGGATCAGCCACGGCCTCTCTGTGCTCCTCCATCTTCCAGCACTCTTAACTCAAAGAGAGTAACTGCATTTGACATCTCTAAGCTCTTCCGAGGAATATCTGAAAAGCCAGATGATTAAAGTAGCTCTAGAACTTCGGTACAAAGCATTATTTAATCAGCTCCCCAAAAGGAAAAAAACATATAGAGCGAAAGAGGACAGTAGTAAAAAAATCCTGTGTTTTATTCACCTTGTTTAGTCTTTTTTTAAGTCCCCTCAGTTTAGGTAAATAATTTCAGGTTGAAACAGCAGAATGCCCTGCTTCCAACACGCCCTCTCAACACCATTCTTATGGATTTACTTGTAATTTTTCACTCAAATCCATCCCAGCCTCTCCTAGGTCAAGAGGGCCTTGACACTAATTCCTAAAAACCACACAGTTACAGCTCAGTTATGGAACAGGTCTGGCCACATGGAGAATCAAGAACATAATACTGAGTAAGGTTAACACCTACCCCTGTGGAAACTCTGCAATAACTCCTCTTTGTAAACAAACTCTGAGTTTTCTCCTTCACTGCAAGTTCTCAGCATTGCCTGTGCAGCTGTGGCAGTCCAGGACTGGGACAAAGAAATATGTCCTGAGTTTTGGAATTCGTTACTTGATTCCAGTTGTCTCCTTTATTCTAGCCTCCCTCACAAGTTACCCCACCTCAGTTTATACTTTCAGGAAGATGTGAAACAAGAGCAGTGACATTTCCCAGTTACAATAGAGATCTTCAAAGCTAGTGCTGGTTTGCTAGGATTTATTTTTCTGGAGAAATCATATTCACTCCTTTCTGGATAAAGCTGCAAGCATCTTTAGAAGACTGCAGCACTGAATAAACTTAATACCTGAACTATAAACAAAGCCCTTGAGCCCAAAGAAAGAAAAAATAAACTTCTGTTAGTCCTAAAAAACACAATGAGAGAACACCACTTAACCTTTAGTTTTGACTGCACCTGGGAAATTCCATCACCTCTGGGCCATTACAGCTGTGCTGATCAGACCTGCTCCCAGCAGGGTGACTCAGGATGGAAGATTAAAACACTGGTGTCAGCTGATAGTTCATCACTTGCAGATGAACAAGTGGGACACTTTTAGATTTCCCAGTGGAGGATAGGCCCTTAAGGCTGCTTTATGCCTTATCAGGAAGGAAGGGGAAAGAAAAAAAGCTAAAAGCACTTTGCTTTCACATCTACCTTCAGTCATACAGCACTTTATTCCCCAGCAGGAGGCTCAACCTTGTAAAACAGATTGCACTATACAAAAAAAATTCAACTGTCACTTGAAAATACTGAAAGTTAGACATTAATGCTGTGTTAGAGAAATTATGTATTTCTTTAGCATTGTATGTACATCAAACTTAAGTTAACCTCATCAGTCAGTTTGCTGAGAAATGAAAAGCTGGCTTTGAAATACTGAAACAGCTTCATTTGAAGATGGTTTTAAAGGACCAAAAAAGAATCCATGTATACACACCCCTAGAAATCAATATTTAAACTTTCCAAGAGAAAAGAAAGTAATTCTCAATATTTTCCACTTATGAAAGCAGATCTTGATACTAACACACCAAATGTAAGTAGTTATTACTCATTTTGGTAATAGGCAGAATGACATGATTATTTTTCAACTTGCAAGATTTTTTTTTTATAAGTTTTAGTCTGGAAAAAAAAAACTTCCTAAAAGAAAAGAAAAAAAAAGTATTTTCAACAAATTAGGACTAAACATGAGGAGTACTTAATCAACCACTGTATTAATGAAACACACTTCAAAAAAATAATTTACATCCATGACTACTTTCAGGCTGGTAGATTTCTTGTTAGGCACAAATTTGCTCACTTCTTATCTGCCTTCATATTGATGATTTCCCATGTCCTTTTGAATTCTTTATCTGACACCGTAGTCATTTTGGAGACTAATTTTTTTCTACCAGTTGGATTGTAAATCTTAAGTTATGGGGTTTTTTGGGGCCAATTACTGTTAGTTTCATTTTGCTCTGAGCACCGTGGGAGTTCTGCTCTGTAACTTAGGCCTCACAGGCATTAAAGTCAGACTCAGTCATTCATAATTAAGGGTAATGATTATATCATGTCCCAAATCTCACAGTATCTTTTCCTTAGCTGTTCAGTCAGGCTCACCAGTTAAGAGAATTTTCCTGCACTCAAAACAAGAGCTCTCCCAGCAGATTCCAACACACTGGGCAGATCCTAAAATTCTGCAGCTCTGGCACTTTGTGCTTTGTGGTGGAGAATATCTTTCACCCTCATGCTGGACAACATGCCAATCCCTCCAGAGCGAGCAGCGGAAATGAGTAAGGTCAAAGAATGCAACAAAAGGGTTGTCAAAACACAAAACGGGAAGCGGGGTACCAGATGGACTTAAGACCTTTATCCATAACACTGGGGACAGGTTGGAGGAAATAGAGGAAGGAACTTTTGTGCATAGCCATCAAAGAATAAAGATTCATGGGGAATTGGACTTGGGGAGGATGAGAAATTACTTTGTAACATTCAATCCCATTTTCCCAGAAAACAGTTAGACCCAGGCTTGCTTTTGTTTTAACAGAAGTAGGATGTGGCCTTTGGGATAGGTCAGACAAGGACAGATTAATTCTCCACCCCCAAAGCACCTTTTCCCAATCTTCATCCTCAAACACTGTTGAGTGGCTCTCCATATCCCCACTCCTCTCCCTGGAAAAGCCTCCAGTCAAAGAGAAACTGCCAACGTGTAAATTTAAACCTACTTCACATCCTTTCCATCAGAAATAGTTCTGAATGTGATAAGCTTGGTGATAATTTATGATGTTGAGTAACATTAAAATATCTGCTTTATAAATGTTGGGTTTTTTTGCTTGTTACTCTTTGAAAATTAATTGTTTTTAAAACACTATGAATATATGACTGTGTACTTCAGCTGGCACCTTCTTTCTCTCTCAGCAGATGTGACAGCAGGAAGAAGGTGATGGCAGCCACTCTTGGGATGGGACACATGAGGACGTCACTTAGTTCCATGTTTCACCCTGCTGGATACTCTACAAACCATTGTCAAACTCATAAAAAACTGCCAACATGAACAAACCCTTACTTTGACCCTTTGGGGACGTTTAGCACTAGTCAAGCAATGGAATATCACAGCACATACCTATTTTACCTCCTCACGGATGCAGATTATGGAAATTCAGCAGAAAATAAACTTCTTAGGCTGTCAGTGTAGATTCTTGGAGGGATTACATGAGGCCATGGCCTACCATGTGTTCAGAGGGTCTTTGCTTAGAAGCAAATGAACCAATTGTTAAGCTGGGGGGGGGGGGGGGGGGTTGGTTTGTTTTTGGGGGTTGTTTTTGTTTTTTTCTAAGTACACATAACTAACAAAACAGCCACCTTTTTGCCCCAAACCTCACACTCCACAGAGATCTGGCATTGCTTTCCTGTGAAACTGGAGGTGGGCTGAAAGAGAATTTACATCCAAGAATGGAAGTCAAATCAGTGCATCAGAGTCATAAGAGCTAACACCAGTGATCTTACATGCTGCCGTGATCTTATAAACCTGTCCTGTGGGCAAACTCTGCTCTACTTTCAGAAGTCCACTGTAACAGTACTGAACGTGGGAATTTGGAAACAAACTACAAGACTTGTGCCCTTATTTGCATGTTAATCCCTTCAATGCTTTTCCATGTCACAGCTATTTCACAGCTGGCAGATATTAGTGTCAACCCTGACTTCAAAGTGAAAGTTCAAGGCCTTTGCTGAAGTGTGCAGCAGACTCTGCCTTGGTAAATGACACTGGTTATTTCCCCATGGTTAAATTCTTTGGCTACACACTTTGAAATGCCAAAAATAGGCACTGGTTGCAGGTCTCTGACAAGTCATAGCAAATTCCATCATGGTGAAATAAAATATTTTTCTCTGAACAGGACAAAAATAATGTTCAAAGCTCAAAAATGCACATGAAATGACATTTATTCTTAGTCTTCTGATTACAGGCAAAAAGCAGGAATCTTTTGTTACATAACCTACTGAAAGAGGCCCAAACACTTCGCCTGTTGTTCCTTGAACAACTCAACTGAGCAGGCAATAACTATGGGAGAAATGACAGGGTGCTGGGCTTCCCTTCAGCTCTTTCTTTTAGTTCTTATTTGCTCTGGGAAACCTGGCTTGGCTATCTCAAGGGCCCTGGCCTCCCACTCACAGCAGCAGCTCCATAACCTTAGGTGAGGATGATGCTGTGCCTCAATAACCTCAGAGGGCAGCACTCTTCTGTTTTTCAAGTCCCCAGGGTTTCATTAGAGGATCTGCTAAATCAGGCTTGTATAGTCTGTCATTAACTGCAGAATCTAATTATGCTGATTTGCATTTAGGAAAGACTGAAGCTTGTTGAGTTGTTGCTGCTATCATGCTGTGTTTATCTTTTACTCTGTTTTCGAAGGGGGGGGTTTTACAGTGCATAAAGGTCAGGGGGACAAACATTCTCAGTGCAAAGCCACTCCTGAAGATGCAGTCACACTAGGGACTTGGGTAAAGGCTTGCTGGTAAGGGAACAGACTCAGCAGCAACACTGGAGTGTACCTACCCCACACATCAGAGCAGCCAACATCAGCCTGGAATAATCAAAAGAAATTATGAGAAGAGCAAGATGATCCATCGAGACTCTGAAACGCACCCACGGGATGTAGATTTGCAAACTGCTTATTTAAAACATATGAGCTCCCCATGCCCATAATGTCATTGAGGAAGTGCCTGCTGACTTCAACAAGAGCTCTGCTAAGCTTGACACTTTTGGTAATCGCATCTGTGTCGCTGAACTGCTGATCAAGCTTTTTGCTCTCTTTTAACTACATCATCCTGGATGAAGAATTGATAGAAAAACATCCCAGATTGTTCTCTCACTGTTGGAGTCTCAGTGATCTTGCCTGCAGTATTAATATGGTTTATGTTCTGAGTATTGACAAAAAGAAGTGATTTCTTTCAAAGTTCTTGCAGAGTGGAGAATAGGAACTGTGCTGCTGTAGCTGAAAGTCTCTTTTCCCATCTGGCAGGGTCTCCACTGAACCAAGATCCTACTTCAGGTCTTTCTAAAACACCACAGGTCTAACAAGCCCTGTGAAAAGCTCTTTCTATTCTCATTCTAAACACAGCCAAACACAATCACTCTGTACCAAAAGAAAAAGACTGCAGCTGGTAAGGAAATTAAATTTACTCCAGATCATCCAGTAATGCATTGTAACATAAATGATGGAGAGATAACAATCAAGACATGCATAAAACTCTATCAGAGAGCACTTTAAAAGTTTAAGCTTTATCTAAAAGAGCAAAAACCCACCTAGTAACCATGTCTTTTTTTCTTTTTGACTGGTGGATGGATTAATAAGAAAAGAAGTGTATTAAGAGCACTAATATGACATTTACTCTGTACTATTCATTTATTTCACAAGTCTTTTGAATCCCAGTAAATACTACACCTTTTGCAATTTTTTTTAATGGAAAATTGTAATTACAAAATCCAAGACATTCAAGACAGATCGTAATTTTTCTCCAGTGCAACCTGCCCCTTACTGGACCTTATTGCCCAAAGCTGCAGAGATCCTTCACCAGGAATCTTTAATGTGTCTTCTCAAACACTGGAAAAATAAAAGCTTCCTAGAGAAATCACTCTTGTAATTCTTGCTTTCACACCATCAGAGTTTAAAAGATTGTATAGTGGAACATAAAAAGAATTATTCCTCATACTTTTTTAACATTTTAATATATTTTAATTATAATTTCTCAACTGAACATGCATTAAAAAGCTCAAACTAAAATCCAGAAAATCTAAATTTCTTCACTGTCTTTGCACTCATGCTAAACTCACGCTCAAAAACATTTCAGTGTTTCCAATTAACAGGATATGAGGTCTACTGCAGAGGCTGACAGAAATTTTAAGATATGAAGAATTTGTGGCAATTTTTTCCCTTTCTCTGAAATTGCTTTCAAGCACCTGGAATGCATTGCTAAGCACTATACAGACATGATGCCGTTTGGACTATTAGATTTCAATTTACATCACAGAAAAATGCATTTGTGAAGTATTTATATACACAAAGAAGCATAACATTTACTGCACAGTAGAGATGTTATCACTTACAGCCACTGAGTGCCTCAACTACAAATTAGAGGATAATTAATTTAAAATAGTCCTGTACTAAAACACAGAATAGAGTAGTTAAAAGAAAAAGCTGTAACAGTTCCCATGGTAGAATTTTCTTTATAGAAAGGACATGAATGTTACATCAATTTGCTTAACAATGAAAGTTCGGAACATGCTGTAGAGTAGGGTTTCTCTTACACAATAAAGAAGAGCCTCAAGCAAGATCTAGAGGCACAGCTTGACGTTAATCCCAAATTTGTCTCAGCCCCACCTTGAGGTCCTGTTTCACCAGATCTCTATTGACTGGATTCCAGGCACACAAACTTGAAGCCTGTGGCTCATTTTTTACAGGGCTACAAGCACTCAAAAATTATTTGACACATGCTGTGTGGCAAACACAAGTAGCTGTGGGAGATCCACAATCCCTGAAGCTGGGAAAGGGCAGAGTTAGACCAGTGCAGCTCCCAGCACTAGCTGCATCATTGTTGTGTAAGACCTGGGCCAGCAAACACTCACCCACACCAGCAACCCTGCACGTGACACAGTCCCCTGGGAGCTCCAAGTACAAAATACAGATTCAAGTTGCACTTAAACATTTACAGGTTCAAAGCCTTGACTTCCACCTAGGCCTCAGATGAAGGAAATTACGGCTGCTCAAGGCCAAACTGTTTCAATTGCATATTTGAATTTCCAGCAAGCGTATTTTTTTCTTACGGAATAGATCTTTTTTTTATATATATGCATGTAATTCATTTCTCTTTATAAATTTTTCTTTATACGTCTAGGTAAAAACCCAAAGTGTAGTTGGCAATTACAATCAAGAGATAACCTTTTACATGGAGAGAATTTCATTCTTCTCAAGCACTTAAGAAGGCACACGTTTTTGGGATGACTTTTCCTCCCAACCCGTTTACTGAGATATTGACTTAAATTTATTGTAGATTTTTAACTTAAGGTTGTTGGATGTTTTTCAGCACATTCAAATATGTCTGTAACCTCAGTCCACAGAATTGTAAAAAATGAATTAATATAACAGTAGTAAAAAAAATATATGCATTTAACAAAGTTCTTCCTTCTTGAAAGATACTTCATTTTTCCTAAAGCCAAGCTGGAAGAACCCTCATATCTCAGGTAATTGTGGCCTTTGCATCTGCTTTCCATTATTCTGCCGGAATTCTGGGACAACAAAACAGAATTTTTTTTTTCTGTGCTATTTCAATGACACTCAAGAGAAACAGTCATTCATACTACACATTTTCAAATGTCTAGGTAAGTTCTTACAGCTATTAAGTTATTTTTCATGTTTCAAAATATTATTTTAAATGTAAAATATGTTATTTTTCATTTAAAAAACTAGTAAGAGAATTAGTGGTGGAGGATTTTTTTAGTGACAAAAAACCAGTGAATTTCACAGCAATCATGAAATATTGCCTGATTTCCCACAGTCTTCCCCAAGATTCTTTTTTTTTACTTAATTTCCCCAGGAAACAGCAACCTGTTACTGCAATAAAGTAAATCAACAGCTGTGCATTACTTCATGATAGTGTTGCTATTAATGTTTTTCACCTTCTAATGAAGAAGAAAGACTTTCTGTAGTAAAAACTGTGCATAAATCACATAATTGTTTGTGTTGGAAGAACCCTAAAAATCACCTTGCGCCAATCCCCTTGCCATGGGCAGGGACACCTTCCACTATCCCAGGTTGCTTAGAGCTCCATCCAACCTGGCCTTGAGCACTTCCAGGGATGGGACATCCACAGATTCTCTGGAAAAGCAGTTCAAGTACCTTACTACCCCCACAGTAAATAATTTCTTTCCAATATCCAGTCTAAACTGTGTTTTTCCAGTTTAAATCCATTACCTCTTTCCTCATCACTATGTGCCATTTTCAAAAGTCCCTCTCCAGTTGTCACATAGCCCTGGTACTGGAGGGATCTCTAAGGTCTGCCCAGAGCCTTCTCTTCTCCAAAACAAACAATTCCAACTCTCTCAACCTGTCCTCTCAGGAGTGGTGCTCCAGCCCTCTGTGCATCTGTGGCTTCCTCTGAACTCACTCCAACAGCTGCACATCTCTCTTGTGCTGAGGACCTGATACAAACACAGTACTCCAGGTGAGGCTTTACAAAACACAGACAGCTGGAAATCACACCACTGTTTTTGCAGGAAACTAAAAAGCTTTAAAACGGCTTTAATAAAAAAAGAGTTTCCAGCCTGCTTCTTCTGCTTGTAATAAAGCTGCTATCTGTAAGCCACTTCCTGCAAACAAATCGTTATAGAGCAGGGACTCAAATGTGCAGAATGATTGTATCATCCAGAATGATATTAATTCTGAAGAAAAATCGGGAGTTCTGAATTATTAAGGAAGACTGTCATTGAAGTTTTCATTGAACATCCATATCCTGAAGCCATATAAATGTCACAAAAAGCCACAGCGCTTTGGCTCTGATTTAGGGCAATTCTTAACCAGTCAATCAAACTACCTCTGTATTTAAAGCTAAGCACGTGCACAGTATTTCCTGCTAAATCAGGCCTCAGATTCCCACTTCACTTTATGAATCTGTGACTATCACGCTTCTAGGGAGAACTTCCACAGAATTCCACAGAAAATACTTACAGACCTCAACAGAACCTGCTTTGTCTATATGGAAGGAAATCTACAACATCATAAACTAAGAATTTACAGTCCATTTGCTGTTCTGCGTCAATTCCCATGGTGAACAGCTGGTGCCCTTGTTCATTATAAGTTTAAACACTTTCAAAGTATGGTATTAAACATCAAATAAAGGTTTTCTTGATATAGGCTAAAGAGCTGTTTACCCGGAGATTCTTGGACTGCTACATGTAAATTTACTTTGTAGATGGACAAGTTACGCCACGTTAGCAATCTGCAAAGATAGTCCCTTATGGAATTAAATGTCTTTAATTTAATTTAGCTTAATCCACTTAATGAGTAAAATAAACAAAATGCAATGAAGACTACTTTAATTCCGAATGAGAGTTCTGTGTGGCTTAAATAGCCAACTGAAAACTTCTTAGTTAAATCATAGAACCATAGAATGGCTTGGGGTGGAAAGAACCTTAAAGCCCAACCAGAGAACCACCTCAGCCCAACCTTCCTGCTATGTGCAGACACACTTTGCACTAGACCAGGTTGCTCAGAGATTCATCCAGCCTTCCCTTGAACATTTCCAGGAATAGAGAATCCACAACTTCACAGATGAACTTGCTGAAGACCCCCACTTACATGGTCTCCGACAGAGGCCAAACAGAAATAAGAAGAGGCAGGTGGTCTTGCATAAATGTTCCTCCTCATTTGCAACACGCTGATAAGGAACAACGCAGAGAATAGTAGTGTTGTGTTTTCATCCTGGCTTCTGCGTGCCTAATTGTGGCCATAGTTTAAGATGCCATTCTCATAGTACTTCTGGAGCAAGCCTCTGTACAGTTCTTTGCACACAGGATTCCACTACAATCAAATGAACCGCTGTGTGCTGACTCTCAAGAAGAGGGCTGAGGTCTGTGGGCTAAAAACCAGGGAGTAGCACAGAGATGTGCTGAGGACACGCTCAACCTTCCTCGCTGACGGCGGTGGGCAGCGCCCGGCACCGCGGACAGCGCCCGATCCAGCACCGCGGACAGCGCCCGATCCAGCACCGCGGACAGCGCCCGATCCAGCACCGCGGACAGCGCCCGATCCAGCACCCTGCACTCCTTCCCGCAGGATTTTAAGCCTTGCCAAAAGCCCATCCAAAGAAACCCCTTTGAATTCAGATTCAGCGGGGAAGGTAGCACAGCACAGGTCCTTCTGAAAGCACAGTGTTCAGGCTGGGCTTTTCGAGGCCACTTGGAGGATTATTCTATTTCCAGAGAACCAGGCATTCAAATCTCATCAAGGCTTTTGGAAAACGTCCGACTAAGCAGCAACTGTTATCCTTTAAAAAGGATGCTCATCCTTCAAAGCTCATCACTCAAAGCTCACTTAAGTAATGAGTTGATTCTGTGATTCCAAATGTTCAAGGCCTGAAGGGAACTGCAATTACACTACAGCCTTGGGTTTCTTCCTTGCTTCTGTAAGGAAAGGCTGAGGAGGAATTCTTGTAGTATTCAACCTGGATGCAGAAGCACCATCCTGGTCCACCTTGCTTTCAGTTAAATATACTCAGGATTAGATGGCTTTATTGTTAATTTCTAAAGACACTGTTTGTGTATGTGTGGTACATCTCCACAAAAAACAGGCAGCAAGCCTGCTTTTATACAAGAGCAGGGTTCTGAAATCTTGCTGTAAGTGCTGAGTTGGACTTAAAATGGGCAAGAAAAGCAGTGAAATAGTGCAAAGAATCAGTATTTTTTATAGTGTCTCTCATCCAACGATCTCTAAATGCTTTTAAAGTTACCCCTCAGCAAGCTGAACAATGGTCCTGCATGACAGACAAATGTTAAGTTGCCCACTTTACAAATGGCTGAACACAGATACAATGAGGCCCATTAGAGAAAATCTGCAGAAACAGAGATTTTTTCCACACCAAGGTAGCTGCAAATCCCTACCACAAATATATTACAAAGGAGCCAAACACCTTATTCTTCAAAGAAAGATCATACTGCATTTGCAGCCGGCTGCAGACTGAACCAAGAGACCACATCTACCCTCAGTGTTGGTCCAGAGTACCCTCACCCTCATCTCCAAGAGGCAGAATAGATACCCCCTCAAGACTTGTCTGACAGGAAAGCTGTCAGCTTTGGCATACATAAAAAGGAGAAAAGACATGGTATTGTCATCTCAGAGGTAGATAGAAAATCCAGATCCAGAAAGACATGCCATGATGAAAAAAAAATAATAGAAAGCCCCATATTGCATTATACTATTTTCACTGTCTCACAAAATCAAGTCACAACATCAATTTTGTTTAAGTTTGCAAGTCTATAACAGTAACGCCTGCAGTTACTTTTTTGGCACAAATATTAATACTTCACTTTTAGGCAGGTTTGAAAAATCAATATACTGTGAGTTTCCACTAGAGACAGTAATTAAAAAAAAAACAAACCAACAAACCAAACCAATACCCAAACCTTCAAATGAAGTGATTCTTTTATATAATCTGCCCAATGACTGTCTGAAGTTTAATTGCTCTAACTTTTAGCAATGAATAATAGTCACCTGTACAACAATCGGATTAGGGGGCACAGATTCCATTTGTTATAATTAAAAATCTTGTTCAATGCCTTTCACTTCATTGGTAATTTGGTTGGAAAATTCAGAGTCATTTATGAAAGTGATAATCAGGGTCATTTATAGATCACACCACTATATTCACAGACCCATGAATCTTTGCTATGCAGTGCTGGGGCAGACTAAATATAAAGGAAACAAAAACCTTCTCTGCAACAAAACCATTCTTTAGTCTATTTGGGTCAGTCTGCTAATAGCCAGGAATTCTTGTCATTACAACAGACAGGACTGCAGACAGCATGGCTAGAAATACAAGATCCTTATGCACTGCAGCTCTGCAATAAAGTATCAGTTCTGATTTTCAAAACAGCCCCATCACCTCATTCTCAATATCAGTTGGCATCCAAACTACAGAAATATGCACCTCTATTGCCAACAGCTAAACCCAGTGCTTTGGATTCAATATTTATCAATTGAATTTTGCAAAAATATGTACTGAAGAGCTCCTGGCCACATTACTGAGTTAAAAAAAAAAAAAAAAAAAAAAAAAAAAAAAAAGAGCAAGAAATAGGAGCACCACAGTACACCATCCAAATTCTCTCCTGGTGAAGTTCAAAACATTGTCTGCCTCTCCCAGCAAAATAAATGAATAACCTAAAAATACCATAGGACTGTAATGATACAGAGAGATAAACCATGAGGAGGGCATGACTTTTATCCCACAGTGCATTTGTGATCAGAGAAAAGGCCTGAAGAAAGAGGAGTGTGGAAGCTAGGTCTTCCATGCTGGGGAGAAAAACAAGGTTAGGACTACAGCTAAAAACTTTGTTACCGATGCTTTCATGGAGTTATGTTAGACAATGATTTAGAAGCACACAGTCCATGTAAGGAGCAACAACACTTCAAGAACTCAAACAGTATTTAAACCACTAAACCTTTGCATATTAGCTCCAAAGAACTGATTGAGTGCTATGCTTCAGTATTTTTCTTCTTTTTTCTTTTATTTCCTTCTGAAGAGCTCACATGACATATAGCAAGAATTTGAAGGGTCTCATTTATGAAAAAACAGCAAACCTCCACGCCAGATTTCACGCACAAGTCTTTTTGGGGACAGCTGGTACCATTCTTGTAGACTGCTGACAGCTACCCTGGGACACTGGGATCTCTCACCACAAACACACACTGTACCCCACCACCCAGGCCAATCTGCTATGGAATAAGGATTACTCAAAGAGATAGCATTTCTCTAGGAGTTGTTTGTCTAAAGCCAACACGTACATCTCAGCAGATTTAACAAGGCAAACAAGGACAGAATAAACTGTAATTAGAAAGAGTGAACAGAGTGGGGACTGTGATCAAGGTCAAGTTTAAACGTAGTCAGGGCATGACAACAGCTCTGGTAGATCTATCCAAGCAGGTCTGGGATGATATTAGATTAGTCATAGGAATATGGTGCTCAGAGCAGGCCCCTGACCCAGATTCACTGTCAGTGATTTCTTGAAAACAGGATAAAGAGTGCCTGTATGTGCTGTGGTTTCACCTTGGGCATCACCTCCCCCTCTGTGCTCATCTTAAAAGACACAACTCTTTATGAAATGCATGGAGAACCAAGACTTAAATGGGTAGTACCAGAATGATTACCCCAGATGGGATTTGGATCCATCCAGGCGTGTTAGAAAGTTTTGCCCATTTGGAGATCTTAAAATGCTCTGCTTGAAACCATCCCATGGTGCATGCCAAGGACTTGAAGGATGTTTGCAGTACTCATCAATGCACTCTTGGTAATGAGTGACTTTGAAAGCACATTTTTTAAAGGAATATTCATGGTTGCAAAGGAGCGATCACATTCTTATTGTAAAAAGCTGTAATGACTCCCTGGGGCCTGAACACAAAGAAAGCTACACACACCCATTACAGATCTCAAAGAGGAGCTCTTTTCCTGATGAAGACAGAAACATGGCACCTCAATAATTTTCCATCCTGTAGAGTTCTAGTCTAAATCCTTCTCACTTTATCCCTACCAACAACCTGAAAGGAGCCAGACCAAGGTTAGAAACACCATGTTGAATATTAAAGCAGTTGTGAATGCAGATTCTGGACTTGCATAAGCAAAGGATGAATTAAGAACAGACTAATAGCTTATGTCTAATATATGCTTTTTCCCGTCCATTCAATTTATGATACATTTTTAATGGTATTGACAGGCTGTAGAGGAATGGGAAAATTATGTGCTAAAAAGCAAAACTGAGGTGAGAGGAGGAAATTAAATCTCCATTTAGCAAAAAAATTATTTCAATATTTGTTTTCCTTTCAAAGCAAGATGAAAACAAGGACTGTTGAAACTTCCCAGTAAACAAAATTTCAGTTCCCATCAATCAAACCCTCATTTTATTAAAACTGAAATAATTAATTTTCCACATATTTATATAACATAAAAGCAAACAACCATCAAGGATTACATTTCAAAGCTTTTTTTTACAGATATCAGACTCTGACAGAGTACCTTAATACATCTTTTTCTAAGCACTGCATTATCAAAACCATAACATTCCTAAATGAGGTTAATGGCAAAAATACTGAAAGAAATATTTGATTTGAAAATTTTATACTAGAAACCACAATTTTCCCATTAACTGAAATATTATCCATTTATTAATACATAAGGTAGTCTGATTCGGTAAAAAAAAGTTAGTTTCTGTGTACTATCTCTGATAAATTCTGCTTCAGTTCATACTAAAAACTAAAACCTTGACTCAGCTCCAAACATGGACATGAAGAGAAGACATCATCCTGTTTCCTTTGTAATGTGGTATAAACCTGTTCTACAAGTGTAGCCTAACCAGTATTGTATGGATTCCTATCATCCCTTATTGAACACTGTATTTTCAATAGATCGATGACATTTGTATCATTTAATGTAATTCTAATTATAGACAACCACTTAAATTTAGCACAATAACATAGTTTATGTACTAAACAAATACAGATGGGTATTATGGGAGTTTAAATTCTGCAGTCAAAACTTAGAAAGAAAGGGAATGGAAAGAATTATGAACCTTATTACACAAATGGGAAAGGAAGGTAAAGCCCAGCGAGAAGCTCCAAGCAGGATGTGGTTCCCTCAGAAAGAGGTGGTAGAGCAGGGACACAGCTATCCTGTGTATGGAAGCAGCATGAGATTTATCCTAGGTGACACAGGAAATCACTATCATTTTCCTTCTAAATTCAAATTTTTTGTGTGCCAGTCCAAGTGTATTCATTGCAGGATGCTGCTTCTCCTCAGAAATCATGAGATGTCTCGGAGCCTGCATGAAGGAGATAAGCTGAGGATACCACAGTGGCCCCTGCTCAGCACAGAGCACTGCACCTGTTGGCATTTAAACACGGGGTTTCCTTTAAATTTCATTTTTTATGACTAGACCAAACACAATACCTGCTGGTTAAATATCACACCTCCTCAATCCCATGCAAAGGCCCTACCGTTCAACAAACCACTGTTGTCTTGCACATCCTGGAGCCTCCAGTAGTCAGGAAACTTTTAAAGCCATTTGACCCCACGCAGCTTTGGCAGACAAAGTGGGAACAGTGAAATGCTACCACACTCTGCAGTCACAGTGGACATCAAGGGCAACATACACTGTCAGAAGAAAACTGTGTAGACTATGGGGCTCAAGTGACACATTCATATAAAAGATTTACTATTCAATAGATTAACATGCTGAATTTTGATCAGACACTTTGCATTTCATTACCGTAGGTTAGTCCTTACTCTCATTTATAGTCAAATCTCTAGACTTACTTTTCTCCCAATGGCAGGACATATTTGCATTAACAACTTCTTAAGTTGCTCCATATCACAGCAATGTGGCACAGGCTTTTCAGTGAGATTGTATGACATACACTACCACTCCAGCACAGCACACACAGAACTCCATCAATATTCTTCTGCTTCTCGCCTCAGTCTGTCCTTGCTGCAGCTAATTGTTAATGCCTCTCTTCTCTTCATGAAGTTGTTTCTCTAAAGAATCACCAATACCATTTCTGCCTCTCTTCACATCTTTAGCATTTTTACTGCTTGCAAAAAGTGTGTCTAAAAAACAATAGCACTGTTTAGGACTTTCACTAATAACAATTCTCTCTGCCTCACACTCCCCTGTCCTCTCATGGATGCACACACTCCATTTCACTGATGCCGCAGATTCTCAAATGGACTTTCTTGCTGATGGTGCTCCATCTCACCTCGTGTCATAAAGTGTCTCCCTGCATCTCCTCTTCACCCTTGCTGGTTTTACTCTCATGATTTATGGCATTTACAACCAGCCTCTCCAAAATTAATGTCCTATTTACCTACAGAAATGATATGGCATGGTTAGTGTCCCTTTAGAAGGACCCTGGCTAAGAATGGAAAAGTAGTAAAGATGACATGGGAGTCAATTAATAAAGAATTAAAGGATAGCATGTTAATTAATGTACTCTGTTAATGTAAGATTTCTGGAAAATAGACCCTGTCAAACAAATCCAATTTAACTTCTTGATGAAATTACGAATTTGATTGATAAAGGTAATGGTGTACGAATGACAGACTCAGACGCTTGGAAACACACTTGGCTTCATTATTTGAACACATTCCATCACTGGATTTTCACAGCCCCCAAACACTTTGCTCTCATTTTTCCAGTCACATCTTTCAGTGGTACAAGTGCCATCACATGGCTGGGGAGGTCAGAAGATGTGACCTTCCCCCATTCCTATATTGTGTATGACCTACCACAATGTACAGATCCTCATTAGCATGCAGAAAATGACCGACATCTATTTCTGAGCACGTGTGAAATGAGTGTAACAAGCTCCAGTGCCATACCACATGGAAGAAAATGGCATTTATTAGCAAAATTTGAATATGCTGGTCTTTTCCACTCACTCATCCTCTCTTTCTCAGAGTTCATCCATCACACTGTCAGGTGCACCAAGATACGTGTTCAGGTAGTCTGACTGAGATGATTTGCACAGGTCATGGCTGACAAGGGGTATCAACTATTAGAGTTCCCATCACTACACTACTTTTTCACAAGAAAAAAAAGCAGGTTTTTTTCTTGACTAGTATTGAGAAGTTAGTTTTTTGGCATAACTTTTATAATTTTTATGAGTCAACAGTGGAGAACAGGTGGTCCTTTGCTTCCAAATCTTGCCTACTTAGGCATTCCTAAGTCTTAGTGAGGTTGCAGGTCAGTAGCTGATTTTGTTTATATGGAGATGTCTGAAAAATAAACATTTGTTTGGCTGCTGTAGCTCCCTGTTGGCATAAAAGGGAAAGAGTTGTGATCACACGCACAATGTGCTAGTACCTTGTGGCCTTTCAGTGTCCTTAGAAAGTGGGGTCCTGTGCTGGAGAGATGTCGGTAGTGTGACTTTTGAGGCTTGACAGTACAGCACATTGCTCAGTTTTATTGCTTGGAACAATGTTCTGTTATCAGCATATGTCAATCTTCTCACACTTATTTCACTGTGTTTTTCAGTGTTTACAGAGACATATTTGCATCTGTATTTCATTTATACTAACGTAAGTATTTCTGCTGCAAGTCTCTACATGTTCAGACACATGAGAGGAAAACCAGCTTACTACAAGAATCTCCAAAAGGAGACAGCACAAGATACAGAACACAGCAGAGTGGATGTGCCAGTGTAACACATTTACAAGGCACAAGAGAAATAAATGAATTCACTTTTCAAATAGCAAATGTGTTTACTGGGCTTAGCTTGTGTGATCCAATAGACTCTTCTAGCCTCAAGCAGAATTTCTCCAGAACACAGCAATAAAAAAGATGTTGTGCTATGGTTACTTTAGACAGCTTGGAACTAGACTTTGGAGCCTCCAATCCTACCAGTTGCAAGTTCTTGAAGTGCTTCAACTGCAACATTCCTTGACATCCAGACTCTACCCACCAGTGGAGACTGCACCTGTCCTGACTACAAATTTAACTCTTTATTTCACTCCAGAAACCAGGATTTGAGCATCTGTGTTTCCCACATAGCAATTCCACCTCCACACTGCCTTCCAAGCAATGCTGCTAGCTCCCTGCAAAAGGCACAGTTCACAAAGACAGCTCATTCCAGAGCCCTCCCCACAGACATGGTGCACACTTAGGGCACATCTCTTCTCCTTCCTGCTCTGCTCTAGCCCTGTCACCTCAACCTCTGCATGCAACAAACACACCTTCACACATCACAGAACAAACTCATCTTTCAGGACTGACTACTGTTCTTCAAGCTGAAAAAAAAACCAAAACCCACGGAATTTATTTCAATTCCAGTAACCACAAAGCCATTTGGGAACAGGGAAGGTTCCTACTAAGTGATGCGGAACGTGGACACATCAGTCACCTCTAGTGAGTGCCTGAGTGGTCACAAGGTGGTTCACAGCAATCCCTTATGCACCTTGGGCGCTGTTCCTCCCATAGCACAGGACCCAAAAATGAGTGAGCAGGCAATGAATGTTAGCAGCCATCAATAACTATCAGTTTAGGATGGATTCAAAGGTGGAAAGCTTCCCCTCACACAAATACAAAACACCCAAAGCCTCCGAGTCTTTCCACTGTTCTGCCTTTCTGCAGCCACGTCTATTCATAACGTGTCTTCTTCACTACAGCAGGAAGCAGAGAGCTCAGGAGAGGACTACAGCCATTTGTCACCATTCTGCAGATTAGTCCACTTTGTCTCAATGTTTTTGGTGACGGAACTGCTAATATGCAACATTCCACTAGCATATAACTCTTAAAAAACTTAGGGGGTTAGGCTAAAACCAACCAAACAATATACCTGAATGTAAAAATTAAATACTAGGGAACTCTCTAGAAACCAGAAATTCAAACACGACAGAACTGTATAAATAGTGAGAAGAGGGGAAAGTTTGGAGGAAACCAAGGCAGCCTCTCTGGAAATACTGAAAAACTAAATTTTGTGCCATTGAATTCTGGTAAAATGATTATACTCCTCCGCATCTCTTTAATATCTCCCTGGAAGTGTGTGCTTTTTCTCCTCATTTTTATCTATCAGAAGATCAGAATAGATAATGCGATGCTCAGTGCTACATTTTTACACTTTGGCAAGTTGCTTTTAGGCATTCTGTGGGGTCAGAATGCCCCCACATTTGGTAAATAATAATTGCCTTATTTCTACAATAACCCCTTATTTTTCCATAGATGGATTTCTCTGCCTCCATCCCATCTTGCTTGCTTTATTGAATAGATGAATAGATCACCTTTGACTTCACATAATTTTGCCTTTTCTTGAGAGACTCTTGAGCATCAAGCTCTCTTTTATTCTCCTGTACTGAATTAGAATTTTTTGATTCCTTTTTTTTTTTTTTTTTATTGTAGACACAGGCACGACAGATTCTAATATCACAAAGAAAGCTGTAAGGACTTTATAGTTTATGAAAAATATCTGCAATTTACACGTACAGCCAGCTTCAAATCTTAAACACTCCACATCACAGCCAGGTGAGGTTTAAGGACAAACACATGCATAATTCATGAAAGCATAACCATTATTGGTAGCTCTGTAGAATAAATAGTTCTTGGTAGACACTGTGCATTTGAAGGATGCACCATATTCATGCTAGCAATATAGAGCTAAATTTTTATTTATGGTGTACTTGCAATCCATTCAATTCTGTTTCCATCTGAACACACTGGTGAAATAGAGTACGGCATTCTGTTTCAGTTACCAGCACAAGATGCACAACTCGAGGCAGAGCTCCCGATAGCCAGAGAGCACTGAAGAGCTGATGACTGCACAGGGTCCACCAGGGATCTTGTTATGCCAATCTAATTAACCTGGAAAATGCACAGCTAGCACCGTGCTCTGGGCTTGCACTCAGATGGAAAATGGGCTGTTCAACTATTGTGTGTGCAAGGCAGGCTTCTCATAACTCCCAAGTCAGCAGAAACATTTAAGCATATGCTTACCATTAATGTTAAACAGGTGCTTAAGTACGCTGCTGAACAGGGAACATAACAAGGAGCATGCCTCTGGAGGACGTGATTTTTGCTTTAATTGCTGTTGCACAGGATTTATTTGCTACTCTTAGATATTACCAACGGCCTCCTTTCCCTACCAAGTCTGCAATTCTGTTAAAATCTGAGTAGGAAAATATTGAGAAATGCTCTCTTTATAAAAAAATCATGAAAAACAAAAACCAAAACAGGGTATATCTGTAAAACCCAAGATACTGGAACAGAGAAGAGCAAATTTTAAGCTTTCTAGAATATTTTATAGATTTTGATTCCTACAAGAATATCTAAATCAAACCAAAAAGGACCATCCTTAAGAATGTTTTTAACACATTACAAATGCAGATGCACATGGTTCATGCAAATGAAATTAAATGCACAGAGAATTTTATGCTTAAAATCAACAGAGAATATAACATGGAATTCTCTTTGCTGATAAGAATTCTAAATAGTGACATCAGAAAAGGTTCAGTCATACTACTATGAGCGACAATTAATTTCTGAATTACTGCTCTACCCACAGCATTTCACACATCCTTCATATAGACCACAGATCCCATTTTTAACAAGACAATAAACTCAGAGCTCATGAACAGTCATAATCCTGCCTTACAATCACTTGCTTTACAAACTAGATCTTCATAAGTGATACTTTCAGCCCCCTCACAGCCAGATGAGAAAGCATTATTATGAGAATATTTTTTACATGCTTATAATTAGGCACTAGAAAAAAGCAATACAAGCTTATTTCTAGGTTACTTCGGTTATATCACAGGCTGCAGAAGAACCACTCAGTATTTACAGAAAACACGCTGAGCTATAATTTCAATTTTTCACCACATTTTTAATAACATCAGTCCCAAATGATAAACAAAAATGTTTCATTTTCAGCATGTTTTCCAGTTTAACATCATCAGTGAAAACAAACATAAGCAGAAGTGCGGGCACACAGCATGCTCTGGGGAACAGCTGATGGAGGAGCTCATGGGGCTCTCCATGGGGGACAACTTATAAAATGAGATGAAGGAAAATATACTGAGTGCCTGTCTTAACCACTTCACTCTGCTTTTCTTCTGCTTGCTTTCTTACCATGCAGTTCACCTTTTTTATTTTTTTTCTTGTCAGCTGCAGTATATTTCACTGTTGTTACCTTTTAAAAACTACTGAAAATCCCTGGTGACACAGAACGTGGTGGGGTTACTCAGATCTGAAAGCACCTGAGCCTCAGACAAAAGTCTTACTCATTTCAGCAGGAGTAGAAACCCATTAAGTTTGGCAAAAGTTTTGCTTGAGTAAGTGCTGAATAATGACTACAGAATGAGGCTATGCAATATGTGACTGGAATTCATGCCAAGTCTGTCTACACATGCCTAAGTTGACAAAACCTCCTGGCCAGTATTCCCTGTAACTTGAGAGGGATTTTCCACAGCATTGACCAGTCTGTTTACCATCCAGTCCTTGATCTGGGCAGGAAATGTTCACCACTGCAGCTCATTCCACTGTCTTGAATTGTTTGTTTTCTCATACTTGCTTTGACTGGACATTTCTGTGCATCTCAGGATAATCCCTTAAATCATCACTCCATAGTAATTAGGGATGAGATGGTGGGAATACTTCATAGAAACAGAGACACACTATGGAAAAGGCCTTGTCACAAACAAAATTCTGAACTAGTTGCTGGAGGTACAGAGAGTTTGCAACTCTTCTATCATGTCTTGAAGTGTGCAACTTGGGAACCACCAATTGAAGGTTGGACTCAGATCCAGTTACACACATAATTCTCCCTCTGATCAAGATATGACAGGCAATTCCACTGCTTCTGTTCCCACTCTTCACTTCTATATCAATGAAGGGGATATTGCTGGGCATACAGAACCCACAGGGAAAACTTTGTGCTCACAAACCACCAGCAAGGCACACACTTCTTCCCAGAGCACAGCATAAACATTACAACACAGATGCTCCAGGAAATCCCAAGACTTCATCAGTATCTCCACAGATTCACAAAGCCACATTTTGAAAAAGCGTAATTTAGACATAATCTTATAATCCACTCCAAGGGCAACAGGACACTAAAAAAGCAAACTTTGTGTGCTACAACGCAAGTTCTGGTCGTACAGTGTCCCTCAGAGGACAGAAAATCATGCAATCTACAGGTGACTGCATGCTCCAGCTGAGTCCCAGTTCTCTGTGTATTGTAAGCACTCAGGCTCTAATGGTTTAGATTTATTTTTAAAATTGCATTCTCAACTGCAGCCTTTTCAAAAGGACTGAATACTATGGGAACTTGCTAAATGCAGTGCTCCATTGGGAAGGAATGCCAAGCTTACTAAGTGACAGCATTATGCATTAATGGATTACATGAGATTTAGAGTACATAAAACAATTTAATAAATGGGCTTTGCTTGTTAATCTCACGTGAGTTGCTGTGTAGTACAATACTGTACAGACAGCACACGTGCAGACCTAGAAGAATAAATCCTTATGTTGCACTTGTGATGACATTAAACCATTTGGATAAAATAATTTTAAAGCCAAAGGTACATTAAAATGTTCTAGGACAGCTCAGTTTATACAAACTATGGACCAAGAGATTTCTGCTACAGGATGGCATCTTGCTGAGATGGAGCTCCTGTCCTGCTACAGGGCAGGGCTGTGCTGCTGGGAGACTGGAACTGCTTCTGCACAAGCTCGCAGGGACCTGGGAAGAACAAAGCTCCAAATGTGGAGTCCATCTATCTTCACGTGCCACTGCAGATGTAGTTGACAAACCCTGGGCAGATGTGCAGAGTAGCTTTGATCTGATGTAACAGAAGAGGCTGGAAAGGGTTCTTAGTTTCACTTAAGATGCTCTGGAATATCTACGACTATGTTTAAGCAACAGACAGACTCATCACTTAGATATCTGCAGGGTAGATGTTTATGGTTCAGCTTGCACTCCATAATTCCTTGAGTCAATGGAGAGAAGTTGGTATTTAGGAGTGCAGTACTGTGGCCCATTTTACACTTTTACATGAAGATGGGATGAATCATGCCCCAGACTCTACTGACTAATTTGTAGAGAGAGCCCAGGCTGACTAACTTAGATATAAATGTCTATACTGAAGAAGCCAGTGTTTAGTCAGAGGAATCCTATGCCCATCTTGTTCTAATGAAGAATTACCACACTCCCACGGAGACTGTTTGAGCAGTTCATCACATTCACTTTAAAAACCAGGCACTTTATCTTCTAGTTTGGAATGCTCTAACTCCAACTTCCAGCTTTGAATCTTGTTTTGTCTTTGTCAGCTGCATTGAAGACCCTGTTGGTACTAAGGGTTGTGTACAAACCAGAGGTGTTTGTTCTTGGGGCATGACTGTCTGTTGCCTTCCCCCTTACATAATCAGTTAGGACAATACTGAGAGAGTGCAAAGCTCTGCAGAGAAATGAGACCTCTGTGATATGTGAGAGTGACACCTGAAACGTGCTGTGTAGTATCTGCTGGCAGTTGAAAGACTCATTCCACAGCACAGAAAGAGAAACTCTCCTCATCAAATAAAGCCTCAGGCCATCAACATCTACAAAACTTACATTTTAGGTGTTTATCTTAACAAGCAAATCCAGGCTTCATTAATGAATACATGAAACCTCTCAAATACAAATGCCGTCTTCCCAGCTGCACAGACAGCTCTGTGGCTCTGTTGCTGCTCAGGGCTCTGCAGACACCCACTCAGCTGTCATTCACTCAAATCATAACAGTCCCTTCAACTTCTCCTCTTTTACTATTTGGGAAAGCAGTGAAAAGATTCAGAAAGAGAGGGAGGCGATAGACTGTCCTGTGAAAAGTCAGACAACTCAGAGGAGGAAGGGAGAAATTAACACAAAGTGCACCTTTTTCCTTGCAAGTAAGAGGAACCAGAGAAGCTGCTGAGGAATACTGAAGAAAAAGATGCAGGTGTGAGGAGCATCTCAGATTCAAGATTTTGAACCCTTCTGACAGTGAAAATTAAAGTTAGACCACATGCCCTCCTTCAATCTCACAGTGCTAAATAGCAAGCCAGCAATGTGGAATGCTTCCCACAGCTCCCAAAGTTATTCTGAGACAGCCTGGCACCATGTACTTCTCACAAGTCCTGCAACTAATAATTCCAGGCTTTGAACTTCTCCATCCCCTAAGTAAGGATGTATCTAAAAGGACACTACATTACATGGACATTATTAGGATCTTACAAAGCTTGTGGAACTCTCTGCCATCCCACCTTAAATGTATAAAGACTCCTAATTTTCACCAACTAGCACCACGACATGAGAACAGTCTCAGCATATCGTACAGCTTTCCCACAATGCAGCAATTCCAGCACCTCCTATGGATTGTATGCGGGCTGCTCATATTATCCTAACAAAGGGGAACCCTTGTTCCCCTTTATGCCTGACCCAGAAACGATAAGAGAATGTTACAGTCCTCAAAATACAACCTGCCTTTCATGAAACAGCTGCAATCCCAAAGATTTTTTTATTTTTCTGCAATTCTTGCTATAGTATCAGCAATTGAATTCCTCCCTGGCTTTAAACTTCAGCTGAACTGATGATAGCTCACCTGGGAACTGCTACCACACTTCCCCTGCTTTCAGTTCTGGAGCTCTCTGTGTTTTAGCTGAGGTAGTAGACAACTAAGGAATAGAACACATATTGTACTATTTGTAAATCTGGACTGCATCTGGCTTCTAAGTCTACCTACATATAAGACAGAGCGAAAGTTAAAGTAGCAGAGAGCTGCACTGGATCAGAAACTCTACCACTACAGTGTAAGAATTCAAAAAAAAAATTAATCTTTACACAGCTTCTTCAGCCCTTGTTAGGACAACTGTATTTTTGGCTAAGAAGAACTTCACTCTGGTTCAGTGCCATGTGATTGAACACAGCAAGAAACACGCCCGTAGGTAAATTATGGCAAATAAGGGGAAATCTTAATGAAAAACCAAGGTCTTATTTATTTTAGTAAGAATTTATTGCTCCTGAGAGGCACCAGAGTCGTGTCTCTCAAGAAAGAGCAGGAGCACTCCTGGGATGACAGAGTAGCTTAGTCTTCATGTCAATTGTACCCTTGTGGTCTCTGAGGCCTCAGAGGTGCTAGCAGACTTCTGAGGAGATAACAGTTGTCACCGGGCTTATTTTATTTGGGTTTTTTTATATGTACATCAAAACTGCAGTTATTAGAGTTGGAATTTAAGTGGTCAAACTTAAATTCTAAATATCCAGACTCTCCTTCAACTCCTTTCAATGAACCCAAACTGTCTCTTTTGCCCTATTCATGTATTTTCCGTAAGAGTAAAGCAGAAACATGGCACATCCACCACAGTTTCTCTTGGCAATTTCCAAACAATTGAGCAACTGCAGCTTAGACTGAAATTCAGAACACAGAGTTTCACAGCAGCATCCTAACACAGTGGTCAGTGGAAGCAGTGAGCACCATGCTCCATCCCTCTAAGTGTGCCAAAGGAACAGCCTGCTCACACACAGCACATTAACTTGCCTTCAAACCCCTCTGCACCCCCCCAAGCCCATTGTTCCCTCTCACCTTATTGTCTACAACCAAAGGTAGTGCTCCTTATTACACTTTTTGCTATTGTACCTCTAACAAATTGAGATTTTCATGAGTGCTTGTAAAAGAAGAATCTGGCACTACAGTAAAGGCCCTCATCCAAACAGCTCTTTTGGAGACACTTGTTTGCAAAGCCATCAAAAACAAACAAACAAAAAGCCTGTGTACATGATAGATCAGTCCCTGGGGAGACACAGGGAAGTGTAGAATAAAACATGTAGTTGGCACTGTTGCCCTTGACCTGATAACTGGATTTGTAAAGAAAAAGTCTGCAATATTTTAATGAAATAAATTCTATAGCCATACCTAAAGTTAGGATAAAATGCAAGTGCATTACATTTACCTCCAGAAGTGATAAATCTTTATCTCCATACTGTATTGTTGCATATTAACTTCAAATACACTGTGGAAAACTCAAGGGTACATCAGTTCTTACTAGAAGAAAGCACTGTGTATTAATCACTCCCTACAGCTTTTATGTAGAATTAAGTGAAATCCCATTGTAAGAGCCTGAGCTATTTCTGTATGTTGCATTCCCCTGGCTCAAATGATGAATGGGAAATACAGCAGTAAAATAAAAATAGGCACCTTTCCAGGTAAATGCTGTTGTTTGAAAAAAAAAAAAACAAACAAAGCCCTGGCAAAATACAGCCACAGGGATAAAAACATTTATCTCAATGTCACAAGAATGGCTTCGTTTTTTGCTGGTCTAATTAGGTAATAAAGAAATCACAGGTGTAGTGACTCTATGAGCTATTACCACACTTTAAAAGGGTCCACTGCATGGCCAGGGACCAGTGTGTCAGTATTATCACTTGCTGTCACATCATTTTAGGAATGAAATAGCTCAATTTAACAAAGATTTTTAAAGAGAAGAAAAATCAATACATAGTTAGAAGCTTGTCAGGATTCTAAGCAACAGCAAAACTGCCAGAAAACAAACAAACAAAAAAAGTCATGGTGGGCTCTGAATTTTCAGTGGCACTTTGAATTCTGTTGAGGCACTTAATGCAGGGCACACCGTAATTCACCTCCTGGGATTCCACACACCCTAACCCTGTATTCTCAATCTGCCAGATAATTGAGGGAGGACATCCACAGCATAGGATTTGGCATGAGTAGTCCAGGATTCTAATTTTAATTGTAAAAAAAGTGATATAAAAGCGAAAATACTACTTTTTAAACAGCTGCTTAAGGAAAAGGATAAAGTACTAGGCTTAACTTGTTGGAACTTCCATCCAAAGTGTACCTCAGTTTTCAGGATTAGGTCTGCTAAATACTATGTTGAAGAAATATAAATTCTATTCAAGTATCTTAGAGCTCAAATATTCACCCAAACTTAACTCTTGCTTAAATAAACTACAGATCTAGCTGCAACCACAGACCAGACTAACAGAGGAACCAGGTGTGTGTGGTTTAGGTGGCCCATAAAACCAGACATCATCTAAATAAACCACCTGTCTCCCCACCAAAAGCAAATGTCCAGACATTTTGCCTGTCTTTAAATTTGTTTCCCAGCGTCCCAAAAATGAGTTCTCCAAGGAAAAACCTTCCATTCAAGTCCAGGGAGACTGCCCCAAGTGACAGAAGTAACTGTGACTTAGCAGCCTGAGGGGCCAGATCCTGCTCCTGGCTGAGTCAGAGGCAAAAACTCTTGTCTCTGGGTGAAGGCTGGAGTTGTGGGCAGCCCCAGCCACCCAGCCCTGTGTGCAGAGCCCTCACCCAGCCTTTGCTTATCCGCAGAGCCGGGGATGTGTGGATCCATTTTGCCACTCTGGGAAGCACCAGCCAGAAATCCCAGCAGAAGCTCCCTGTGCTGAGTGACAGTGGGGGAATCCCTGCCTGCTCCTCATTCCCTGATTTCAGAAACCAGCAAGGAGAATGTGCAAGAGGTTTTTTTCTTATTTCTGTGATTTTACACATTCCGTGTATGGGAATTAGGCTCACCCTGTACTTGAATCAAACAATGTCATCTCAGCTGGTTGATTATTTTTCCTTACTGATAGATAACAGCCTAACCAAAGCTATAATGACCACTGGGATGAGTAGCTTAAGCAGATAATAGCCTAATTTTTTCCATGTTTAAAAAGTTCCAGCACTAGATATTTCCCAGGCATCTAAAAAGCAAAATAAAAAGGAGTATGCTGCAATCACACAGCCTGTGCAATTCTCCCGGAAAAAAAAAAAATGTTTGTAGAAGTTCCTGTTCAGTTCCCTTACTTGAATTCACAGGTCACATAGCACTGCACCTTCCTCTTAAACACTACTGCTGGAAAAAGCAGTATTATTGGAGTTGGAAAAGGAGGCACTCCCTTAAAAAGCCAGCAAAGCATTTTACTACAGAACTTGATTAAAGGATGGCGAATACTTTGGCTGCTTCTTGAACACGTCAACAGAACGCATGAGAGAAACAGATACTACTACCTCTGTATTAAATATTAGCATCTCCCCTCACAGGGGAGGCAAAACACAGACGGGAGCGCTCTGCCTGAGCAGAGAGGGGACAGGAGACCAACAGGTACCCTTGACGAGCTTCAGGTTATTTGAAACGAGTTGGTTTTCAGGCGAAGCGCCCTGAAGCCTCTCCCAGCCTGCGGCGCACCCCCGCCCCACCGCAGCGAGCTCCTCCCGGCTGCGGAGCCGCCGCATGCGGGGCCCCGGCACCCCCAGCCCCGCCGCCCCCAGCGGGTCAAGCCAGCAGGCAAAACACACCAATATATTTCCATCAGCACAAGATGGCAACCAGCACTTCTTCCGGCAGAGCAGCTGGATGCTTTTATTTTTTTTCCTTAAGGGAGGAGGGGGATTATTGAAAAGGCATCCCGAGTAGGGGGTGGTTTTTCGGTTGGTTTTTTTTGTTTTTTTTTTTTTCCCCTAACGGCATGAAGAAAAATGTTTCCAGTAGTAATGCCGGGGGGGAGGCGAGGCAGCCCGCACAGCCCCAGCTCACGCACACACATCGCGGTCATCAACTTGGCGAAGTTGGCCGTGCCGGGCGCGATGCCCCAGCGAGCCCCGCGCTGCGCCCCGCTCCCCCGGCTAAGGGGGACGCCCCAGCACCCCCAAATCCCCCGAGACCCCCTTCAGCGGGGGGGGGCACACACCAAGCGGGGCAAGGACAGCAAGCAAAGCCCCCTCTCCGGTCTCCCCGGCCGCAGCAGCGGGGGCTCCGCACCGACCGTGCAGGGTCTAGCAGCGCCGAGCCGAGCAGGGAGCCCCGACACTTACTTACAGTCACTGGAGGCGCCAGCAGCAGCCACTTACCAGCATGTTTCCTTGCATTTTAGCCGTTTGAAACATTGCCTTTTCCTTCATTTTTGCCGTGTGTGTGCGTGCGTGTGCTGTTCCCCGAGAGTTACTTAATCCAGCGGCTGGATCACTTTAGTGAAGAACTGGCGTGCACTTGCGATGGCTCTTTTTGGTGTGGAGTGGAGGGGACTACGAGCAGCGGAGGGGGAGGGTGCCTGCTTCCTATCTTTTCCTTCCTCACCCTTTTCAATATATATTTTTTCCTTTTGACCGAAAGGAGGAAAAAAAAAAAATTAAAAAGGCAATAAAAATAAGGCAACCCCTGCCAGAAGAGAGGGGAGGCGAGAGCAGCGGGGGCACTCAGCTCTGTCACCACCCGGATCCCGGTTTTGCCCTGCGGGAGCCGGCGGGGCGGGGTGGGCAGGAGGGAGCCGCACACACGCCCCCCGCCCCGGCCATGCCCGGCCGCCGCCCCGGGCCCGGGCGGTCCCGCCGAGCCGAGCCCACCCCGCAGACCAGTTGCAGAAAAAGGGAGGGGGGGAAGGGGGGGGGGGTGGACAATAAATAAAAAAGCGGAGAGCTGGAATAGGCGGAGGGGCGGTCGCCCCCTCCACTAGCCGTGCCCGGCTCGCCGCTCTCCCGGAGTGGGGGTTACACACGCTTTTTACAACAGGAACCGGGGAGGGTGTGGGGAGAGGAGCCGCCTCTCCGGCGTTAACTGTTCACCGGCTGAGCCGAGGCGGCCCCGGCCAGGCCACGGCTGGTGCAGGGAGGGTGGGGAATAGCACGGCGCTGCCGCGGGGAGCGGGGGATGCTCGCCGCGTTTCCATGGCTGCAGCCCCCCGGACCTTGCCGCTCCCAGCCCGCGAGGCGCTCCCGGGGATCGGGGCGCTTCCAGGCGCTTGTCCCAACGCCAGGGTTTGCGATCCGAGGCGAGCCCCTCCGCACGCCGCAGGAAGGGGCAGGGGGATGCCGGAGCTCGGCTCCCGCACGGCAAAAGCCAAAGCCAAGGGCATTGCCCGCGCCGGGCTGCAGCTGCACCCAGCTGTGGAATCTGTGTCTTTCCAGCGGTGCCCATACTTGTGAGAGGTTTCCCATGGCTGTCACTGCAGTCCCTCAGCTGTGCTGCCCCACAGGTGGCCGGTGCTATCCTGCCGCCCTTGTGGGAAGGTGGTCCCTCCTCGCCTTGGTGCAGCTTTCCAGGGACAGAGCCTTGCCACACATCCCAGAGGTTCACACCTCAGCTTGCACACAGAAAAAAAAAAAATCCTTGTGGAGTGTGGTCTCTTTTGTCTCTCCCTGATGCACCAGAAGTAATTACATTTCAGGAGAATTAGGTGCCGATCGATTTCACAGGAATAGGGCTGCTTTGCTTGTTGCTCACTCAAAAGGAGAGGAGAAACTGAGAAGTGATTTGATTAATATCTGAGAAGGGAAACCAAGAAGAAAAAGAAGGAACTTTTCTTATCATCCAAGGTTTAACCAAGCCAATGGCTAAATCAAAAGCCTTTTTTTTTTTTTTTCCAGTGGGGAAACTGCAGACATATCCATGCATCCTTATTTTATGCCCATCTGTAGCACTTTGAACTCTGCTCCTTCACAGTTTGCAGCATCTTCACTTCATAGGCAATGGGTGTTCACTAGAAATAGGACACAACCTGTGCAATCTCATAGTGTTGTTCACACTCTAGTTTTCTTTAAGCCACCCAGCTGCTGAAAGATATGTAAATACAAAATCTCACCCAAGACATTAAGCAGGTATGTCAGAAATGGTGGTAATGGGAGAAGTGAGACTCCAAGACACTTGTAGGAAGTGCCAATGGCGGGTGATGCTGGCACCTTTGAGGATTACCTGTGGGAGGTTTTGTTTTACAAAAATGCCACCCCTCACCTGAAGATCTTGACTACTCTCTCCCTTGTCTTTATTTGGGAATAGCCTGTACCTCATACAAGGCGTATTTTGGAAAGGAAGTTATTATGTTGCCCAAACTCTGGTCGTGGTTTCTTTACTTTGATTTTGGTGTTTTATCAGGCAGTTCCTGTTCCATCTCAGTTTCTACCCTTAGGTGTTTTAATTATGTACAAATGCAAAATATACCTGTACTTCACTGTTAATAGCTCCATTTGCCTCCTGCATTACTTCAAACACCAATAGAAATATTTACCATATATTGAACTCTGGCAGTACCGGGGTCTCGGATATTTTTACCTCAGCTTTGTCATAATGCAGTTGCAGTGTTTATCTCTTATTTTTATTTCATATTTAATTTATGCACTATTGGCATAAAAGTAGCAATTATCTTGATTAAAACAGCTTTGTTTAAAGTTGAGACTACTGGCAAAATGCTTAGTTTACCACTGACAACATCCAGGGCTTTTTCTTTTATTAAACAGCCAGGGTCCATTTGGCTAGAATTTATACATTATTGTGTTTCCACTTCTACCATGAAAGTCTGACTCTATAATCCAGAGAATTCCAGAAACAGGAGACAAAAGTGTTTTGCAGTGTGGTGCAAAATGACACTGATGATGTTGTGGCAAAAATGCCAAACACATAATGAGACCGAATTCTTGCTTACAGCTTTTAATTCTTATTTTCTGACTCATTTGACACTTTGAGAAAAGATGTAGTGGAAAGTCTGATAAGTTTTATGACCAGAGGCCACCCTTGGAAGTTTCTAAAGCTGCATGGATGAAACTCTGGTCATCCTGGTCTGATGTGAGAGATGGCCTTGTACTGAGCAGGAGGCTGAGCTGGAGACTTCCTGAGGATCCTTCCAGCCCAAAGGATCACAGCACCCAGACAGAGTGACCCCTTCAGTTACAGATCAAAATGTCTCTTTAACAAATTACTTGTCTGTTCCTTTCTGAGATGACTCCAAAACTGCTTCCTTTGTTTTCCCAGAGACTTCAGGTTATGCTGATCATGACCTTGGCTCATTTTCACTCCTGAACTGCTTTTCCCTGGCTGATGGAAAAGCAAAGACTTGGTCTCAGGTCTATAAGTGTGAGACTAAGCTGTGCTGCAGATTTGTACCTCAGGCTGTGGCCAGGTGATTCTGCTGCAAACAGTCAATGACACTGTCCTTCAGATTTGGGACTTTTAGGGCAGCTACAAGTGATACCACCACGTTTCTCCCTCAAGTGCATTAATCTGACTGGACTCCCTGTCATCCACCATTCAGACATCTTTTGAGCTTTTCTTCTTGATGGATGTTCTCCATGTCAATTTAATGGAAAATTGCTAGAAATGCAACAAATACTCTCGCTGAACAGGGAATCAAGTTTTTTTATGATTAGGGAGTGACATGGTGAATGCAGAAAGATGATCCGATATTTCTTCAGCATTTTTGTAGGGAACATATTTTTTTGCTTCCTTTGAGTGATGTGAAAGGACAGACAATCACCCTGGGACTCAATAAAGTAGTATGATTTAAGTAGCTAAAAAGCCTCTGTATTTAAGACCAGAGATCCAGCCCAAGAAACCTCAATAAAATATGAAAATATTCCTTCATCATATCAGGCTTTTTCTCAGAGGGAAAATGTGAAAATTCATTACTTTTGCATTCCTTGGTTTAGTCTCAGTGCACCTCCTTTGCCAGTAGATTTACTTTTGATATGAATGTGGGAAGGTTTGGCCCAGAATCAGCTGCATCTTAAAAGAAAGATCTGAAGTGAAACCCCTGTGTAAGAAGGGTTTTTTGGTTTGGTTTTTGTTTGTTTGTTTGTTTGTTTTTTGTTTTGGTTTTGGTTTTTTGTTTTGGGTTTTTTTTTGCAATCTGTCCATTTGTATCTAAGGTGCATAACAGGAGGAAAACCCTGGGAAATCAGAAAGTTTTCATTTCAAATCTGATCTAGAGATAGCCTCCCGTACCTCAGGTACTATGACAAAACCAACATGGCATCTTCATCTACCAACATGTTTATAGGCCATTTTGAGAAAATGTGCTTTTCTTACATCTCTCACAGAATGAGATCTAGGAAAAAAATAAAGCCTCATAGATATTCTATTCTTTGTGGGCTTCAGTACTCTGAGGCTGACTTTCTTTATCTGAGAAGGAACACAGGCTACAATGCTTACATCCTATTCACAATACTTTATTTAAAGCCATGTTGATAAGAGACTGGGAGAATTTATTTTATCAAATAAAACCCATTCAATGCATTTGATGCTGACTCCCCTCACTCTCCAAACAAGCCTAGGAACAGTCCTTCTGAATAGAAGGAAAGAATTAATTTCACAAAGTATTAGCTGGCTGCAGAGCACAGACATTTATTTTTTCACTATTTTGAAAGAAAAATCTTTTATGGATGTAAGACCATAGACAAATACAACAGCTGCTGTACTAAGAGTTGGTTCTAAGAGCATCAGGATTTCACTTCCTCTCCTTAATTTAAGGTTACTTTTTTTTCTGTCTCCAATAAAAGTGTTTGTGTTTTCAAAATACAACAAATGGGTTTTTCTTCTCAGTCAGACCCTTTTGTGAGGATCCTGTCTTCTATGTGTCAGCTTGATGCTCAGGCTTCTGCCCAACTTAATTTCAAGACTGTTTTCTCTAAGATTGGGCTAGGCCATATTACTCTTTTGCTCTGAGTTCTTCCCATCCTCTGCATCCCACCTGACCCATTGTTCTGTCAAGTGACTCACATCTTCTTCCCTTCTCTGGGCCAACAGTCTGAGCTGAGCAGTAGGGGAGGCTGATTTGCACTTTCTGTCAAGCATCCACTAAAGCTGGTGACTTCCAGTAGAAATGCCGAGGGGGAACCCATCCCAAATGCTTGAGATCATTTGCTCAGAACAGAAGGATCTCAGGAAGTCTCCATCACAACCTCCTACTGAAGCAGTGTCAGCTCTGAGGTCAGACCAGGTAGCTCAGAGCTTTGCCAGGTCTTGAAACCCTGCAGGAATGGGAATTGCACAGCCTCACCAGACAACCTGTTCTAATGGCTGACTGTTCTCACAGGGATAAAGATATTCCCATATTCTGTCTGTTTTCTTGTTTCAGCTTGTGCCTGTTGCTTCTGATGCTCCTGATGTACTTCACTGCGAAGAGCTCGGGTCCATCTTCTCAAAAACCTTCCCAAAAAGTTGGAAAGCTGCTGCCAGGTTCCCCCAAACCCATCTCTTCTCCAGGCTGAAGTAGTCCATCTCCCTCAGCCTCTCTGCAAGGGTTTAAGTGTTCCAGTCCCTGACTATCCTAGGGGCTCTCTGCTGAACTTGCTCCAATTTATATCAGTCCTGTAGTGAGGGCCCAAAAATGAACCACAGATGTGGTCTAATGAGTGCTAAGAAAAGGAGACAGCAGCTGAGGCAAAGATCATCTCTAGTACGTGCTTTGTTATTAAATTAAAATATTCAAGAGGAGCAGGATTGGTGGGATCCCAAATGAAATGGTTGAGTGTTACACTGTGCAATCCTAAATAAGTCAGAAACATCTTCAGTAATAGTAAATATATTTCATAAAAGTATTTAGTAATGCAACACTGAAAAAAAACCTCAGAGAATTACAGCAAGGAACATTTTTTTTCTTATTAAGTGGATCAATTTTGAGAATTTTATTGCTCAGGCCAAACTACATGTCTCTGCTGAAAAATCTTCACTCCTAATATCGTAAAACTTTGCCCAAGTATTTACAGCTTCTAGTCTTGTCTTCTAAGGAAGTCTTGGCTTGTCTTCCAAAGAAGAAATTGGAGAGAAAGAGAAGTAGACACACTGTTAAATAAATTTAAAGTTTACTTCTGAGGATCACTAATTCTTCAAGGGATTAGAATAATGACAGAGCAGCTGCTGTTAAAAAGTTAATATTTGCTAGCTCTTACTGCATGAGGGTGCTTAAGCCATCTTTGTTAAAATAAATGGGAGCGTCTGAAAAAACGGAGATTATATTATCTCAGACAGCATCCTCTGTTTCCTGAGGAAAAAGTGAATATGATAGAAGCCTCTGAATTTTTTTTTTTTTTTTTTAAAGCTTGTTCATTCACTTCTCATTCCTTCCAGTTTAAGTCAGGACTTTAAAACTTCACATCTTCAGGGAAATTGCCATGGAACAGCTGAACACAGTTGTCTTTGAGAAAAGACCTACTGGATGTGTTCCTGTTACACCAACAGGAGTGTATTTTCCCAAGGGAATAATTGGACACTTTATTCCTCATGTACCAGTTTCCCAGGGGAAACAGTGGGGAGCTCAACACATCTGATGTCTCCTGACACTGCTGAGACACTGAATACCCATTTATGTGCTTTGACATCTTGTTCTTAGAAAACTTGGTAATTTGTTAGATCCACCAAGGATTTGGCTTGAGGCACATCACCTCTGGACAGCTACCTGGAACTCAGTCACCTCCCCATTATCCCTGAGTGAATTATTCATCTGCAAATAGACCATGGGGTCAGTACAGAGATCCCCAGCTTGCTTTCATGTAGCCCACGATAAACCCAAGAGCTTGCAGGCTCACCTGGGGCAGTGCCTTTTATTTTATTATGCTGTTACCTCACGTGGCCCAGGCAGAACCTTCTGTGCTCTCACAGAAGCAGAGTGGATGGGCAGGTCTCTGACTCATATCCACAACAACAACGGATGTGCTGTGTTTTTACTTCCTTAGGTAGAAGTACCTAATGTATCTCATACATGAGCCTCTGTCTATACTGAGCACAAGGTTTCCTCCTAAGACAAGCAGCAGATAAACTCTGCAGTACAGCCCAAGAATGAAGTGATGTTGACAGCTGCAGGAGGGCAAAATCTGGAAGATTTCTACTAGAAGTATAGATTCTGCCTTAAGGCTTCTTGTTTTTTTCACATTTCTAGCTTTTAAACTCCATTAATAAAAGCTAAAAATACACAGAGTTCAAATAGCTACTTTTCCATGAATGAAATTGAAGTTGCTAAGGGATTCAGAGTAGGAGGAAAAGCATTCAGAATATGATTTCTGAATCATGTCTGGGCGTATGAAATTTAAATGCAGGGGGATGCTAGGAAAATCTGGGCAACATCATTAAAATCACTAGTAGGAACAGGAAAATGCTAATAAGAAGCATTATGGGATTTTGTTTTTCAGGCAAGTAGCACTTCTGGTTAATCAGAGCTAAAGTTTTTTATACTTCAAAAACTACAAGTTCTGCTGTAGAATGATACACTACCCATTAATCTCTTCTAGCAAGTATCCTCATCTTTAAATGTACTTTGGATTTCCATCTGGACTTCACCAATTCCAGTGCCTAGCAAATGGATCCCGTTGTGTTTGCTAAATGAAGAGTATCCTGTGCCACCAAGCTTCTCCCAGTATAAGTGGAGACTGCAGAGCTTGAAAAACAAGTGCATAAATCCACACAAAAGCCTAACTAGAATATAGTATGCTGAAAGCAACATATGTGCTATGGTTTTCTCATTACCACTGAAATGAAAATATAGACAGACTTGTGGTAAACATTTGAAAGTTTGTTGTGCAACAGATTTTATCCTCTGAAACAAGTTTAATTCTATTTCAATACCATTCTGACAATCTACATTTTTTAATCACAATTATGTTGAGAATGCAAAAAAAAGCATAAAAATCTCCTTCATTCAAGTGTTCGCTCCTGACAGTGAGTCCAGCCAAGTTGGAAAGGCACCAAAACCACAAGTCCCAGAACCAAGAAGGATCTCACACATTGCCAAGAAAACGCCAAGCACGAAGAGCCAAGGAGGCTCATCCCATTGAAATCAACACAAGTCCTGTCACTGAAGCCACAGCTGCAACCAGGGTCTAGCCATAACATTTCCTTCAACTCCACCATGAGTCAAGCTCTACTGGTATGAAATAGCACTTGGCTTGAGTTCCCGCTCAAGCCAAGCAGAAAACCTGGACCCACAAATGAACCCTCTGTTTAGCATGAGCCCTAGTGATGGCACGTTGCTCGAAAGGCATTCTGCCTTTGGTATATGTTATTTCACTATTCCAATGCATTAGTCCTGCAGATTACTTATTTTGTGAATACCAATGGATTTCTAGTTAATTTGTGAAGCTGTATAGGATCTTTTAGGTAGATAATTTAATGCTTGCCAACTTCCATTAATTTTTAACTAGGCTTTCCAGCCTGCAAGACATACTGAAACATTCTCATTTCAGATCAGGTGGGTCTATCTTTTGATTAAAGGGCCAATTTTTTTTTCTTTCATTGTGATATGGATGATTAAATTTCTCTGCTAATTATCTGTATCACCTCAGAACACCCTGTGCCTGACATAAAATATTTCAACAAAATAAGACTACATATAATTGCATTACTCCTTTTCTTAATGATGAGAGGTTGATATAAGCCTGTCAATTCATTTTGAGTTCTTCTTCACCTTGAGGGCAAAGATAATGTTTCTTGCTGTTGGATTATGTTCCTACAACACCAGCAGAATATTTTTTTCTCTACTTTGTGGTGGAATTTCAGTGGAATTTTAGTACATTAGGTGGCCAAATACTGCTGCATAGGCATTTTAACATTCAGGTTTTTTCTTTTTAGGTGTATTTAGTATACTAATTTCTTGGGGTTTTTGAGGCCAGATACCTACGTTTCCTTTCTTTTGAAGAAATTGATATCATGCCTACAAGTAATCTTGTTGTCTGTTGGTATGAGCCAATTGCTAGGATGGTGTTTTGGAGCTCTCCAGAGTCAAGGATTTACTAAATCTGTTGTGACAATCACTCAGTTTTAATTATTTGAGTTTATGAAAGTGTGAATACTCTAGATTAGGGCCTTCACTTTATCACATTTATAAAATATTGCAGCAAGCAGGGTCCTGACATCAATCCAATAATATAAATTATCACCATAGAATTGTTGTTTTTCCAGTGTTGGTAAGACAGGTAAAGACCAAGAGTTTATCTCTGAATGTCTAAAATATTTAGGAAGAATAGTCAAGTACCTAATTACTTTTGTCAGTCAACTCCAAATCAAGGTATATAGAATGCAAATGATAATTTACAGCAACATTTTGCCTTCAGTTAAAGACACTGCTGCCTGATATGGAGGTAGAACTTTTCCTAATGGAATCAAAAGGAACTTTGGAAAAGTTGTTATTATGTTTTTAGGTATTAGTTCAGGTTGCCAGCCTTGGGGTAGAAGAACCAGAGTTTAAATCTGCCTTGGACTTTATTTTGGGGAGGTTCTCTTTTACCTGGAATCACAAATTAATATATCCTCTCAATATCTTTCTAATGCACCCTATTGTGTTGAATTTAGACACTCATTTAAGGGGTGGGGAAACAGTTAAGTAAGGAAAATAGTGTTCGTTGCAACAAATGCATAGAAAGCAACAAACAAAAAGCTCCAGAAGTTCTGTCAAGAAAAATAAGGGTTATGCCATCCTTCACTTAGGAAGACACGTAAATGGGGTTTCAGGAAATTCAGCTGTGGATGCTCATTATGGGGAGGAGCCCCTGGAGACTCTCAGTTTAACTTAGGCAGACCCAGCACATCCAAGTAGATGAATGAAAACATTGTTTTGGTTCAATACAGGGATGCAGAGAGCAGCTGATGGGTTATTCTACAGAAAGTTATGAGAAAAATAAACACTGGCTCAAAACTTTGGGGTCCCTCCCTCTCTTTCCATGGAGTGACTGTCCAGGCAGCTCACCTGGGTCCTGAGTGACCACCCTGCATGGAAGGGGAACCAAAACTTGAGCCATCCCTTTGAGGAAGAACACTTTGTACCTGGAGTCTGGGGAAAAGATGGCATCTGCTGTGTGCTGATCACTGGGTCGCCATTACAGCTCCTTTGATGATTTAATTTCAGTCTTTTGGGTGCCACCACCTCCAGCAAGCACATTCCTTGGCTGATCCCAGAACCAAGGGATTTTAAAGATGTGCTTCCCAGAGCAGCACTGAGTGAGGGATCCTGGCCAAGGCTGCTGGCAGGAGGAGGTTTGAGCTGCAGGCTTGGCAGAGAGGCGAAGGCCATGGCCATGATGAAATGCAGGATGCTCGTCTGGAATTCAGTGTGGAGCCTCTCTGTGATTTCAGTGGGCTTTCATTATCAATTTTGTTTTCTATTTCAGTCTCAGTTGTTCTCTTTTTTTTTTTTTTTTTTTTGGAGAGTTCAGTGGTTGGTTTGGCAAGAGGTTACGTACATATAATCTTTTACATAACAAAATATAATTAGAAAATGTAAATATAACTTAACTCTATTACTGCACTAAACAATAAAATGACCACAACACAGGCTGCTCTGGTGCTCTGATAATTCATCATCCAAATTACACACCACGTCTCCATTAGACTGCCCTTTTCCACAAAATTCATCTTGCCTTGTTGCAGCTGAAAAACAAAACGAATTTATTAAACAGCAACATCAAATGAAGTGATGAAGTTCAGTGTTTGGAACACAACAAGAGGAAACATTTTGAGGATTACAGTCTTCTCTAACAGATAAGAATATATTTTATATGCTGACATTTTAAAAGGAAAAACTATTCTTCATGAGTGACTTCATTTTGAAATGCAGCTGTTTTACATCATGGGAGTTCATAAGACATCAGCTCTTCCCATAGGATAGATCCTTGGTTAACTGATCTTGGCTTTCAACTACTGGATTTTTTTACTAGTGCGTCTTATGCACTTCATGGATATGGACAATATGCCTTGCACAAGGAATGTTTACCAGAAACAAAGGCATGAGAAGGCAAAGCCTGGTTACAAGACAGCAAAAAAACCTTCTCCCTACACAAGCAAGGAGAAAATGTCGAAGTTTCTGTGGGAATTCTGGCCATGAAAACTTTTATTCATCAAAACCTGCAAATTGTGTCTAAAAACTGTTTAGTTTTAAAATAAATGATTAGGAATTTACTAAGCCACTAATTTCCATTGGAACTGAGTCCCGTAAGCCCCCAACAACTGATGCACCAAGTGAAGTTTTACAGACTGCTGAAAAAAAATCCCACAGGCTACCATTTCTCACAAACTAAGCTAAAATATATTTTTTAAAATACTTTTTGTAACAAAACTTGCATATTAAAAAGAAAAGTTATTGACTTCTGTAATACCTGTCTGAAAGATGTTTTACAAACTGAACTCATCTCAGTTGTCAATTATAAAGTTTAAAATAAAAAGCAAGTAGGATCACTGATACTGATTCCAAGGATGAATAAGTGGCAAATTGGAAATGTAAACAGCACATTTTGACCAATTCATGCCATAAAAGGACAAAGAGATCAAGCACAGAGAAAAATGGGAAGAGTCAGAATAATATTACCACAGTGGCTCTGAAATGGAAATATGTGGAGCAAAAGGAATTAAGGTCAGTAGAAGACTTGGAGCACTACAGCAAGATGTGAGTGGAATTTAGACATTTGTATATGCAGATGAAATCATACGAATTTCAGCTCAGCCCACACCTCTGGGTGCTCTGGTACCTTTTCATCTCCATTGACACTGGGGTTTGTGACCTGCACGGTTGTCCTGGGCTCACACAGACCTGGAGAAGTGCCCTGAGTCTGAGCAGGGGCTCCACAGCTCCTTTGTGTGCTTGGGCTGCCTGCAAACCAACATCCAGCACCCACTCCACAGCTTTGGGGCAAGGTGTGCTCTCCTCAGCCCTTTCCATAGGGGAAGAGGTGGATCCTCAGGACCTCTAGGGCCAAGAGCTGTAACACATATGCAGATACCCTTAAAAGTTGAGGAGGAGAGCTTAGAAGCAGGTTTTATGGAGAAAAATGACCTTTTTTCCAAAACTTTACTGAGAGACAAAATGTATATTCCTGTTTCTGCTGCTGTAGTTAGAAGTGGATTGACATCTGAACCCCAGGCAGCCACTCACTCTCTTTTGTCTCCCATTCAGTTCCACACAAATCCTTGCTATCTTCTTGAAATTCAAGTGTTATGTGTTTTTATAGAACACAAAGAAAATAACTTCTGAACTCAAAACAGATCTTACAAATCTCGGCCAAAGTCAGAGTGGAGCAATTTGATGTAATTCCAATTTGATGCTGCATGAGATTGCCCATTACAGGTTTCATGCCTTACTTCCTCTTGAAATAATTGCTTTTTTTTTTAAATTAAATAAAAAGTAGGCAGGTTTTGGTACAAGAGATACAACTGCTCCCTAACCAGCTGTAACATGCAGTCTGTTAGAGCAGTTGCTCCGGTACTATTTACCCCTTTGTAAGAGAATTTGAAATCAAAGGTGCTTATGAGACAGGAGCTGGGAATATGTCTTGTGGTGCTCTCTTTTTTTCTGATGTTCCTCAGGCTGCTCTTGCCTGTGCAATAAATACTCCATCTATTCTGGTTTCAGCTGAGTCTGACTTCTCTGTGAATTTATGTGTCTATGAAGCGAATAAATTAGATGTGAGCTGAGATGAAGGAACGTAAGTGAAATTATTTTCTTTCCCTTATAACTTCCACAGATTAGTTCTAGTGCCATAGCTACTGTTTTTAAAATTAAAAATGGAAGATTACCAGTTGAGTTAACACAATACCTCTGTAATACTTAGAAAACGGAATTCAGAGCCTGGCTCCTGCACAGGTAAAATGGACGTGGGTGTTTCTTCTTCTTTCATGTGCATTACAGAAAAATGGCTTGGTCCGAGTCCTCTGTGAGAGAGGCTGTACAACCTCCTGGCCATTTCTGTGCAATGTGCTCATGACCCAGGCCCCCTTCTCTTCTTTCTCTCCACATCTACTCCCAAACCCTTTTAAAAGGCTTGCCTTTGATGACAATCAACCTAGCCTTCACATTTGTTTTCATTTTCCCAAACTGTTTTCCATGGCTTATCTCCATGTTCTCTATCAAAAATATGTTTTCATTAAAGTAGCCTGTGCTCTTACTGTGGTCTAGAGCTCAACACTCAGGCCTGAGCTAACAACAAAGCTATTTGTGCAATTGTTTACCATTTGTTTTATAATGAAATGGAAATCTACGTGCTGCCCCACAGATTGCACAGCTCCAGCCCGTAAATGTAAAAGGAACTAAAATGCTGTGACATTTTTATGAACACAGAAGCAATGAAGTAATGGATGTAAGTTTGTAAATCGTATTAATTACAGAGGATTGATGCAACACAAAAGGAAGATGGTTCAATGAAGATTTGTCATGTCTGCTGATATCCTTCTGTGACCTCAGGCAAGACATGGCTAGTTGTTGAAATGTCTACAAAGGACTCACTGTCTTCCACAGGGCTGAGTGCCAGGGATTAGCAAAAGCAGGGCAGCTCCTCAAGGGAGAAGGAGCTGGAGACACAGGGCACCACCCCCACAGACCTGAGCAGGGCCATGGGGATGAGAGCTCCAGCCAGGTGAAATGGGGTGTCAGATGCAGGTCTATCCAGCAAGTTCCATCAGGAGAGCAGCCTAAGTACCATTGAGGAAGGTTTGTGGGTGCATCCAGGGAGGGCAGTGCCTGTCCAGATGTTGCCAGGGCAGCAGGAAGCTGGGCTGGGCTCAGGGACACCTGCAATAAATATCAGGCTCAGACACCTGAGCACAACCTTAAACAGAGCTCCTGGACATGGCCAGAGAGTGTGGACACGGGTGCAAGATGAGGCTGGTCAGGGCAATCCATGCCTATTGGAGCACTCACAACACTGGAGTTAAGCACCAATAACCTATGAGGACCCAGATCTTAGCTTCTCTGTGCATCAGTCCATGGAAAAATTAGGACACCACCAGCTCTATTCCAGGCTTATCATTAGGAAATAGGTTGTGATATTCAGGAGTTGTCCTAAGAATATCACTTAAAAGCCAAAAGTTGTTACAGTCAAGGGAAGAGCTTTGCCAGCAATATTACAACTGTTCAGGCCTTAACCTGTACACTCTGTTCTTGAATATTCACTAATGAAATGGGAAAAAAATTACATCAATCAAATAACAGAATTTGCAGGTCTGCTTTCCCCCAGCAAGCTCCATCCAGATCCTCCAGGCTCTGGGCAGGATCCAGTAAGCTGCCTCCCACACCCAGCCTTGTTCACCCTTTCAAAGCACCACTGTAGAATACTCTCTGTGGGGAACTTCTGTGCCACCCAAAGAATCCTGAAATCTCAAATTTCAGGATACATGAGATTCAGGACGGGACCTCCATGCAGTTCTACTTCAGCACAGAGGGGCTGGTTGGGCATGATTAAAAAACCCTCAACCCCACATCACAGGAACTCCTTACCAAGCTGTCTTGGTTTAGGAAGACAGGTATCTGCTAGGTAAAATTACAATCAGAGGCTCTTTGGCAAAGATTTGGGAAATAGGAATAGCAGTTCTTTACTAGTATGTAATACAAAGCAAACAAACACAAAAAAACTCCCCCCCCCCACCAAACAACTACAGCATTAATGACAAATGACAACAGTACCAAGAACCTTGAGGGCTTTGTTTCACAAAACCCAGGGCAGTTTGGTTTCGCTGTCCCTGCAGGATCCTCAGAGCACCAAGCTGGAACAGTGGAAAAGTCCCGGGCTGGTAGCTGGGATGGCAGGGTGTCCCGGCAGGCAGGGGCAGGATGTCCCGGCAGCGCAGGGGGTGCAGGGTCACGCTGCAGCAAGAGGAGCAGCGCCGAAGAAGCTCGAAGGCGAGGCAGAAAAGCGGCCCAGCTTCTGCTCGGCGTGCTTTGCGGCGGCTGAGATCCTCGAGGAGCGGCCGACACGCGTCTCCCGAACGCCGGAAGCAGAAAAGCACGCAGCCGCCTCAAGCTGTGTCTTTTACCTGCGTTATCTCCCCCTTCCACCTTTTGTCCACCTCTTTGTTTCAGTTAAGTACTCTCAAGTATCCAACACTTGGTCTCCTTGGTAACTTGTGGGGAAAAAATTCTTTAGAGAAAGAAGGAACAAACCTAACCCCCAACACAAGCAGAGCTGTTCTCTGTGCAGTTACACCCCGTCTCCAGGAGTTTGCACCAGTTTCTGCCTTCAAACACAGTTCCCAGTGCAACCAGATTCTGTCCAGCCTAAGACATCACAACATTAAGTTCCCACAGAGACTGAGAGAGGCTGGGACCCTACAAGACATCAATTACTGGGACAAATTCCAGGATTTGACTTTTCCTAAGGACATTCTGAAATCAAAGGCTGATGAGGTAGACTTCCCTAGGCTTCAAGAACAACCTTCATGGTCAGAGCAATCAGTGGACCATCTACTGGTACAGCAGTCCTCCTTTTCTGCCTACACACCATTCAAATACCCTTTTTTTTTTTTTTTTTAATAATTTCTTCCCAATCTCAATCAGCTGACTCTTCTCTGGCTCTTTTGGAAGTGCTGCCCCTGAAATGAACTGTAGAGCCACGGGTACAGTAATTTATCATACACTTTCCACCACTGATCATTTGCTGCCTACTCCATTTTTCCCAGGGACTTACTTTAACTCCAAAATTGATGGTGAAATAAACAGGCAAATAAATCAGCCAGCCAGAAATATCTTCCCTTCTATTACCTGATGCTCTAAGATATCCTGGTTTCCTCCTTACCTCTGAATTTAGTTTTGTCTGTGGAGCAGCTCAGATAATATTCAATCTCCATGCCTCTTTCAGGTTATCCGTACATAAAACCAGCATGAAAACAGCAACCTGCTGGCTCTGGAAAACTAAAATGCTATTGGAAAGAGCTTTTTGAGTTTCAGGGGTTCTCACCACAACCTTCTAGCACACCAGGGTGCGGATACACAACTTCATAGCTAAAAAACCCTGAACCTTGTCAGCACAGCAGCTCTCAGCAGCTTTGTGGTTCACACTGCTCCCAGGGGGACCAGGGAAGGCCAAAGGAAAGCTGTAACAGGAGCCTTACAAATCCCATCAGCTGATCCTAACACGCTTTGGGCACTGCCAGAGGGACAGACAATAGTGCCCCACTGTGCTGTCTGGTCTTTTTTCAGTACAGATAAAATCTGAACACAGAGACAGAACAAAGATCTGCTGAGCAGTGTCCAGTCAGATGTTGATTTGCTTTTTGGAACTAGCATATTTTTGACACATATTTCTGATTATAAACAGAGTCTGGCAGACCTAAAAATTATAAGCAAGGACAGGAATTTGAAGTGGTTTGGTGAGGCCAAGAAACCTTTGTCACCAGAGCACCCAACAGAGGAAAACAACAAATGAGAAATTACATTAAAATAAAAAAAATTACATTGACTTGTGCTTCAGCCAGCACAAGTCAACAAAATTCTGTTCAGGTCAGAGAACTTACCCTGATTTACATTAGATGAGCACCTGGCCTCATATACCTTATGATTCATCACACAGATTGACCTCCTGACTCTGGGATCACTCTTGTAGAGCTGATGTCAGACGCAGTCTGTCACAGATGTATACGTTTGTAACTATTATTTCAAGCACACACCGAATGAGCCTTGAAATCCCAGTGCATACTTAGAATCAGGATGCAGCATCACTTCATGCCTTGACTGCAAGTAGCTGCATCCACACTAAAAGTGCTCAGTAAATTTGTGGCAAGGAGCCTGACTGGCAGAGAAAGAGCAGGAGCTGCAGCTCCTCAGGGGCTGTTTCCTGGCTGTGAATGCAGTTTGCTGGAGACCCCAGGCCTTGCTAGAAACAACCTGTCAGAGGGAAAAGAGCAGATTTGTTTGTACAGATGGCTCCTGTCAATCAGTTTTCAGTCTATTCCTGATGTTCTGATTTACTCCCACTGCAGAAACTTTTCATCCAAAGAAAAAAGCACCAAAACAACCTTGTTTGAAAAGTGGCCCTGGGTAGAGATATTTTTAAAAAGAACAACTCTTAACAAAATAATTCAAGGAGCAGTTCACAAAGCCAAGATGACTGATTGGAAAGATGACACAAGTCTTGAGGATGAGGTGTGTATGTGTTATATCATGTAATGGGAAACTTCCTTGGGAATAACCAGAACATACCATATCTGGCCAGTAATAAAACCAGTGATGTAATTTTGCAATCCAGTAGAGGGCAAACTTAGCCTATATATTCTCAAAGTGCTCCTGAGACAGTGCATGGCTGATGTTCAGACATGTTTATCTTTCATTTGATAACCTACAAAGATATGTAGCAACCTGCAGCACCAGAATTTATACGATGAAGTTGCTTCAATCATACCTATAATTCAGTGGCTCTTCAGACAAGTCAATGTTTATTACAAAATCAACAAACTGATAAGGAACAACATACACTTTGAATATTTTCCATTAACATGCTGTTTTATCCCATTTATTCCAATATTTGATTAATCAATACTTACACACCTATTTTCTGGAGTTTGCCCACATACATAACAGATAAATGAAGAATTCTCTTCCTTGCTCTTAATAATACATATCAGAACACCTGCTTCAGGCAGATTTGTTTTGAGTTATCTGCTGTCTAAAAGAGTAACATCTGCTTTAAATGTGGTGTTGTGGGCTATGTGAAGGAACACAAACATTTTTGGAGAACATTTTCTTGAAGAACCTCTTGGCCCTTACTGGAAAATCATGCTGCTTTTATTGGCCATGCACTGTGTCCACAGCCTTTCCAGCAATACCTTACCTGGTCCTGGCCAGAAGAGTTGAACAGACCGTTTTTGTTTCTCAAAGCCTGTTTCACCTGTGTGCCTTTCCCTGTTTCTCTCACGGAACTCATGGCTCACAGCCAGCAGCTGGAGGTGCAAGGAGTTAAAACCCAGCTCCAACAACTCTCTAGAGGATGAACAGCAAAACTAGTGCCCAGTGGTGGTGCCTATTCCTTTTGGAAACCCTCAGGGACTGATGAGCCACATTTCCTTCCCATACTGCCACAACAAGCTTGACCTCAGAGGAAAAGGTGTGGGGGCATCATCACTCACAGACTGAGGGAAGGAGCGGTCCTGCTCACACAAGTGAGATTTGGGGGCCAAGTGGCTTTTTTTGTTAATGGTGACTTTTCTTGGTGGTAGAGCCAAAGGAACCAGAGCTGCACCACTGTAGGTACCATCCATAGTGAGAGGGACTCTTTGGGGAGGTTCAGGAGGACTTCCAAACAGTCTCACAACTCAAGACAGGTATGTTGAGTTTTACTTGCAAAGCTGCCACTGGGCAAATCTTGATGGGTAAATCTTGAGTAAAAGGTCTTCTGTTACTCTAGTAAGGCTAACTGGCAGCCTGTATTAAGTGCTGAGATAAAGAGCATTGAATTCATGCCTGAATTTTGGGAAATGCCACTATTACTGTGAGCAGTCTCCCTCTTGAAGAAAGCTGACCAGCCTGGCTCAGACCAGCCAACCATTAATGCTTTTACTTTAACCTACAGTGACCATCCCCACACTAAAATTTCAGCACATTCGTAAACACTCCCCTGGATTGGTGCCAGTGTGCTCAGTAGGACCCAGATTTCTGATGGCTTTCAAAAACTATCAATGATGTCCTCTCTTGGGACTCTCTTACCTTCTCTGGGACCTTTAGGGTCTAGCTAATGAGGGGATGCACACATGTATGTAAAGCACACACACAAACATGCACAAACACACTATGTATACTCAAGCAAATCCAGGAATGTCCACCTGAAATCAGCTCGTTTCTGCAAGAACAAACCCAACACAAACAATTTCAGTCGTGATGCTTTCAGCAAATCCATCTTCTGGTCTGCCCAGCTGCTGCTCTTCCTAATCTAAATGAGCCATGTGTCATTAATTAACCTTTCACATCACTGATCTTGTTGGGGACACTAACCTGCCTGTCTGAATCTGCCATCCAATCCATCAGCACCTTAAACTGACACCACTAAGAGTTACGTCCTCTCCCTTCCCCAGATTTATCAGCAGCTGCCTTGCCTCATGCCTCCCCCAAAACAGATGCTTTCCTCTGAAGATGGCTAACATAGACATCAAAAATCAAAGGAAAAAGAAAAGAGACAAAAAAATGTAATCAGCACAAATATCTAAATCTTTTTCCATAGGACAAAAAGGCTGCTGCAGGGCTCAGAACTATCCCAGTTTTCTTTCCTGCCCTTTCAGTGTGAAGTCTAAGTGAGAAGAAGCGACTAGTAAGAAGGCTAACCTCGTAGACACAGAAATGGACCAATATATACCCATCTGCTCTCCAGGAAAGTACATATAATGGAATCAAAACTCTTCATCACAGGAAAAAACGCTGCAAAAGAGCAGGAGCTACACAATCCCTTCCTCGTGGATGAGTTTTCTGCAGAATAAAGGGCATCAAAACCTCATATTTTTACATTTTACTTCTAAAAATAAAAAGAAGTAAGGCTTGACTCTAATTTGACAGTGTGTAGGTAGATGTGGCTCTAGGAAAGAGCAATAAGGCACATGTAAATGCAGGTCAAGGTGGCATAAAAAAGGAAAATATCAAGGAAAAGGTCCTGCAAGCAGAGCGGCAGACACCTTCAGGTAAAACATCCTCATGGCTCTGCTGAGAGCTGTGCCTTTCCTGCAGCATGGGGCTGAAGTGAATCAGTGAATAACAGTAGCAGCATTGGTCACCAGCAAAAGTCCTCATAGCCAGAAATGGGACCACATGCAGTACAGCCAACACTATATTTCTCATGAAGAAAATTGAATTCCTCTTGTAACATGAATTCCTAGAGAGGCTAATGATTAAACACTGCTAGTGGCTGGGCTTTATGCAACATCAAAAAGAATAATATTTGTGGTTTCATGCATTCACTATAGAGAAAAAAACCCCGACCAATACAGATGGGGTTTGCACAATTTAACATACTTTCTTATAAAGCAGAAATTCACTATTTCTTCTTTTTTATTTTATTTTATTTGAGTGTACTTAATCTTCCCTGTGCATCTGACAACCATCTCAACCCTTTTATATTTTGCTGTATTAATTTTACTTGCATTAGCAATTTCTGTTGTTGTAAACACTATGGTCAAGGAAGCTGATACTGAAGAATTAGAGTCTCATTTTAATATTACACTGAGTTGACAAAGACCCCAATTTGGAGCACTTCTCAGTGGGTCACATGGAAGCTCTCCACAAGGACCACCAGACAATTAAATCCCTGCAGAGTTTTCTGTCAATCTCTACCCACAGATAAACTTGGCCCTCCACTGGTGAAGAGGCACCACACACAAAAGAACTTCCATCATTTCTGGATGATGGATTCTCATCTCCTCTGGTCACCTGGTTCAATTGCAGAACCCCAAACCAGTTTTATCAAGGGATGTCTGTTTTAATTCTGCCACTGGGTGAGGTCATCACAGCACAACTTCTCAAGGAGGAAGTACTACACTAGAAACTAAACACAACTTGGGAATGGGAGTTTCTCCTGCAGGAGCTGAGACACACAGCCCAAACACACCATTTTTGCCGTGACTTTTCAAAATTGACTTTTCCAGCATTAAGGGTCTGAGTATATTTCACTGTCAAAGATCTTAACATTTTAATAGATTTATTTCATTTATGTACTTCAGAGACACACATGACAGGATGATGCTTTCCAAGACGGCAAGCACTAGAAGAATAAGACAGCTATTACAGTGAACTCTGGCTGTGAATTTAATTCTCCTGTTTAACACAGGCACACTTGCTGAACAGTCTGTGCCAGAGATGCATGTTTAAGCGGGGCACTAAATCAATATTTACCGTAATTTTGAAAGACATCTGAGCACAGCCTGGGAATGAAGACAACACCTGATGAATAATCATCAGTGAAGCACGGGGCTCTAAAACTTTCTAGATAATAAACTACTCACAGGGCACTGGATGTCAAAGACAGTTAAATCCATACTATAAGCAGCCAGACCTCAGTAATGCTGTTTCAGCCTTCTGTGCTGTGTTCTCAACTACAAAACTTGTGTACCACAATAATTCACTTTTTATCGTTAAGTGTCCGATAACCTGTGACTCATCTGGGCTCTGTCAGCTTGTCTTCCCCCAGTCTTTGTACCCTCACTTCTCAGAGACAGCTTTTGAACAGCCCTTTCCAAAACCTTCTGCAGCTCTCCACACAGAGAATCATCTCAAGAAAGGCTCATCTCTAACTGCCAAGCCAGTTTTTGGTACTCAGTGCCACCTGGATGGACCCTCTGGTGCCAAAGGCTATCTGAGCAGAACTTACGTGGATCATTTGGTTAAAAAAATCAAAATCTGGAAAAGCTTATTCCCCCCACTGCATTAAAAAAAAAACGGAGAAAGGGTTCACTCCAATTTTACTGATAGAAGTAGGGAATTCTGAATTTGAAAAAAAAAATTACCATTTAATTTCTCACTAACACAAAACTCTAAAGAGAAATAAACAGTCCATCAAGTAACAGGAAAGTTTCAAGTCAAATGCATTTTAATTAAATATGAATTATGAATAAATACACGATGAACTGAAATATAAAATGTTTTGACTATGACATCTGTAACAAAATTAACCAAAATGGTAAAGTAAAACCAAAATATTTTCTATATTTAAATGAAAAAAACCTGACACAATTAATTTACATTCATTTTCCATTTAAATTTGTATCAAAACTGAAACCAGTTTGTACCTGCAAAATGTGTCTACTTTGATTTAGATGTATTTCCTGATGGTTGCTAGATTTGAATGTTTTTGATCATCTCTAATTGAGAGAGCTCTAAAAGCCAAGAAACTGTTCAAAACACAGAGTATTTTAGATGAGAAAGAAAGGTGTGACTAGATGACTGTAGGTATGTCAAACGGCTGTTTGATGACAACTTGTATCAGGAATATTAAGAAAAAAAAGGAATAACACATGTTTTCAGAAATGTTTGTGAAATATTTTATATTTCTTCTCATTAACTCCTACACATTGAATGATTTCCCACACCTGATTCACCATGTTTTAGGCCTCTGCTTGAGTCTTACTTTACCAGTGAGGCCCATAAATGTCACATTTCTTAGTATAAAGCAATGAGCATGTGGAGAGTTTGTGCAACTGAATTAATAAATCTGAGTTAACACCTTTTCTGCATCTCACAGAAAACCTCAGCTATGTGCTTCTTTCAGGCTCTGGATTCTCAAAGGCTTTCACAGTTGCTTAACCTGAAGCTGATGAATGTATATTTCTAAATGTTACATTCATTTTTTCATGTATTTTTGAAGTGAAATAGATACCCAACTCTCTGCAGCACTGAAGCATCAGAATATAAACTCCCTGAAACCATCTTCATACGTATCTCACACACTGCTGTCAGCATCTTTGGCTCTCGCTCTAAATCAAACACAACTTGAGAGCTATGACAATAAATAATGAAGTTTTCAGGACGTGCTTTTGGGAGCATGTGAAAGCATGAAAGAGAACTGTACCTTTTGTTTGACAAAAGACGAAGTCTGTCCCCAGGTCTGATTTACTCAAGGGTCCAAAGTGACCTCCATGCCTGGCACTCTACAAGTCCCAGGGCATATGCCACATCCTTTTCACAGCTTCCCAGCCCTTTCTGAGCAAGAGCAGACATCTGGCCACCAGCCTCTGCACTGGGACAGGGGGAACCTCAGTGACCCAGTGCAATGCAGAACTGTGAAACAGCTCCTTCCCTGGTACACAACTGCATGTGGAGCAGGGGCAGAACGGGGAAATATCCTTTCAAAATCTACTGAAGCAATGTGGCCACATGGATGCAAAAGTTCCCCTACTCCTCCCTCTGAATTTACCTCAGATCCTAAAAAGGGAACAGTGCCCTAAAAATCAGCTCGGGAGGAGAAAATATCAAGCACAAGGGTCAAATAAACCTAGACTCATAGGTATGGACAGTGGAGGAAAGTAGCATGTACACTTTCTAGAACATGAAATTGATTTTCTTTTGAGTTTGAAATAAGCTCAGAATTATAGAAATGCTACCAAAAATAGGGAATGCTGCTACCTCTTCTACTGGAGGTATAATTTCCCATTTTTAATGCAGATTATTTCTTCTCTATTGTATCCTGAATAAAGGTGGGTGCTGTTATTTTTAATTGTTTGTATATGTCACCATACACACAGAGGTGAAACAAATCCAAGATCAGGTTCTGAGGAGAATGATGAGCACACCAACACTGAGCCTGTGCTAGGAGAAAAGAGAAAAGAGAAGCCTGTCTTGTTCAGCCTAGTGAAACAAAAGCCCAGAGGGGATGTGAATGTTGTCTATAAATACATCAAGGAATACAATAAGAGAGGAAACAGAGCTATTTAAGCTAAAGGACAACATTGGCACAAGAACAAATGGATATAAACTGGCCATGAATAAATTGAGGCTGAAAATTAGAAGAACGTTTCAAAGCAACAGAGAAGTGAGGCTCTTGAACAATTTCCTCGTGGGAGTAATGGTAGTAAATGACCTAATTTGTTCGAAGATGGATCAGCTAATTAGTTTATGAAAGGGTTTATCCGACAGAGGCTGACTACTGCAACGGGGCTGGCCTCAGCCCCAGATGCCCTTTGCAGCCCCACATTTCAAAGTAATTCAAGGTATTCCACTTCCTTATTGAATGGCATTTCATGACAGTTTCTAAATCCAATTTTTTTTTTCTGAGTGATTCCATTATGCAATGCCACTGATGTGCACATTACCTTCTAAACACCAAAAAAATATCCCTGTATGCGGGAGTTCTGGTTTGTTTGGGGTTTTTTTTCAGACATGCACCACATTAAGATCAAGCAAAGTGGTGTTCAGATGTTATAGGGCACAAGGGGTGGAGGTGGTAGACAAAGGTAAGCCAAGGCAAGAGCAGCATCCTTGTAAAAATTCTTTTGAGGGAAGCAAACCATGACCTACAACTCTTAGTATTTCCTTCTTGCTTCATCTTTTATACACCAAGCATTGAGTGTTTCAATCAGATTTAAGCAAAGCTGTGAACTAAGGTGGTTCATAAATTTCTGAGTGAAGGAGATGGAGATAAGTGGCCCTCTGGAGGACAGAGACTGTTCTTGATTACTCATTTCTGGCTGTTCATCATTTCCAGCTACCTGAGAAGTCAGGTCTCCTCCTGCCTCTCATTTAGTGATATTTTTTCCTTTGTACCTTGTCGAACCCCCTGGCTGTACTGACCCTTGCCTTGATAAGTGCTGATGTCTTTGTGAAGATGCACAGAGAAGAATACAGCTACACCAGTTCCATACTTTTCTCATGATACACACAAATAGAGTTTAATTATTTGGAAGTTTTAGTTTGGTTTTTTGGTTTTCAGGGGTTTTTTGTTTGGGGGTTTTTGTGTGTTTTGGTGTTTTTTTGGGTTTTTTTGTGGGTTTTTTTGTTTGTTTTGTTTTTTGGGATTTGTTTTGTTTTTTTTTTTTTAAGGAATGGAAACACACTTTGGTCACTTGACTGACTATTTTACCAAAACATGATTCTGGTGAACTGAAATTTCTCACTTCCCAAACCACTTTCCAAAGCAACGAATTTTATGATGTCGGCAGGTTTGGCGACAAATCTTGAAGAGGAGGATGATGATCTTTTGTGTGTTCTTAAATGCCCAGCACATTCCTTCCCTCAGGGTGCAGCCTCTCACTGCTTTCAGGGTTTGAGGGGAGAAGGTTGGGGGGTTTTTTGGGGGGCTAGGTTTTTTGTTTGGGGGGTTTTGTTTTTTGGGTTTGTTGTTTTGTGAGTTTTTGGGTTTTATTTTATTTGGCATTTCTTAGTTTTGCCTTTTTTTTTTTTTTTTTTTTTTTTTTGCAGTAAATCCCTTTCAGAGAGAATTGAAAATTCATCTTTTGTGAGTTAAGGTACTACTAAAAAAAAATCAACAGATGCAGCATTTAAGGGCAGAAGAAAATTGCACTTCATAAACAGGGTTATTCTGGGGCAAGGATAGTCTATTGTCTAAATGTCACCCTGGTACTTTGGGTTTTGCAAAGGGAAATTGTACAATTGAAAACTGGCTGCAATGTTGTGTTTTCAGTTTGAAGTTTTTAAAAAGTGGGGGGTTTCAAGTTGTGGGGTTTTTATTCATGTGAACCACTCGAGAGTGAACTTTAATATTTCCAGTTAAATTGTGAAAGAGGTGGGACAGTTCTATCCCTAAAGGATACACATAAAGGATATAGTGTTTCTTGCAGCCCACCGCCTACATGTAATGACTAACTAACTGAACAGGTGACCACCACTTTTGAAAACACCACTGAACATCCTGCACAGATATTTGAAGTGTAACCCCACCACGATCTCAGCCCAGGACACTTTGTGCCTACTGAGCTATGAGTAGGAGGCCAGCCTAGGGACAAAGACTGAAAGACAGGACATCAAAATTCATTCACACTTCCTTCTCCATCTCTTCAAACCCTACAATCTGTGGCAATCCTGCCAGTCTTTCCTGGGGCACTCAACTTCCTGGCGTCCAGTTTGTGCCTCAAACACAACACTGCTTTCTGCACCAGCCCAGTGGGATACACAAAAAACATGGCTCAGAAGAGCTTGTTTGGCTACCAGTTTGCACAGTTATGTCTATGTAAAAAGACAAAACAGCCCACTGAACATCTTCTGTTCAGAGGCCAAGCAGGAGAACTCCAGCCATCCAGCTGCAGTCCCTTGCTCCTCCAAAACAGGGAGCATACGTTGGCAGCCCACTGGGAATGTTCTTTAGCCTCTGCTGTGGCTGGAGCTGTGCCCAAACACTTCTGAGGGCACCAACAGAGGAAAACTGTGCCAGCAACTCTGTAAACAGACTGACACCAGACCACAGGCAGCTGGCAGGCCCTGCCCTGGCCCTGGGCAGCTCACTGCATGGAAATGTTCAGTACATCAGGCATTTCAGAGGGAAGTGAGATCCCTGTAGTCATACAGAAGTTTCCTTTTGTACCAGAACAAAGGAGACTAACAATGATATCACAGCAATTTTTAAGATTTTTTTTAGGATATCCCTCAGAAGACACTACAGGGAAAATGCTGGGTTTAATCCAAAACCCTCTAACAGCAACAAAAAGATATTCATGAGAGCTTCAGTGGCTTGTGCTAGGCTGGGAGAGAAAGTAATACCATGGATTAGAAACTATGTAAAAAGAAAACATTAAAAATACATGGCACTTTTCAATGTATTGAGGATAGGAAGAGGTTTTTACCAAGATTTCAGTTTATAGATTTTGAGGGTAACGTGTTCAGGAGTGGCAACAATTTCAAGCAAGAGAAATAGCTGTAGTCAGGCTAGGAAGCACTGAAAAAATGTATTTGTACTTCAACAAGGCAAATGACAGCCTGATTCGATCAAATCTAGTAGTTTGTTAAATGACCAATATGTAGGGAGGCCATGTTTGACATAATTATGCAACTTTACCTATTTTGATTTGGGTGCCAAGCTATTGCAGGAAGTAAAGATAAGCACATATAAAAAGCATTAACCATCAAGGACAGATCATCAATTACTGTAAATTGGTCCTAAAGCCAGTAGACCTAAATTAATTTAGTTTACTTTGGCTACAGCATTGTGACAGCAGCACTGCCAAAAAATCTGAAAGCAATCATGGATGATTTTGAATTCCTGTAGCATGAAAGGGCACTCATAAAACAGGATTGCTCCACAGGGACAAGAATTACTGATAGACTATTTATGGAAAACTGACCAATATTGTTATATTTAACCTCCTGAAAAATCTAGTGAGGTATCACTGTGAGTAAAAGCTTCTGCAAATAGATGAAGTTCCTGAATCGTCATGGTTATGGACTATATGCTCTTGGAATATAAAAATACTGATACAGTTCTCAGTGCAAGGTAAAGACAAATTAAACTGAGAACACAACTTTTGAGGTGGATGAGTGAACTAAAGAGACCAAGTTTTCTGAACAGAGCAGGCAGCTGCTTCAAGTGTGAGCTCACAAATTGATCAAATAGTGGAAAAAAAAAGTATAAGGAATAAATTCTTCATGCTGTAGGTGCATGCATCCTGAAACAGCTATGTTTAGATAATGCAAAAGCATAAGCTGTTTTTCCAGCTATTTCCCAGTAACACAGTGACTGGTGCATGAAATGAATGAAGCTGAGCTGTAACAGGAGCCAACACCTGATTTACATGTTCAACAATATTGGGAGATGAAGACAACAATACTGGAGAGGGAAATTTAGATAAGAACAGGCAAAAACCTCAGAAACCAATTATAGAAGTTTTAAGGTCAAACCCAAAGAAACTGAAAGATTATTTTTTGATCCAAGTCCTGATTCAGCCTTTGATGTTTTGTTTTGGTGGATGACAGTCAGATATTTCCCTGAAAATATTCTGCTTATTCACTGAAAAAAAAACTTCACACAATCCCTTTTTTTTTTTTTTTTTTTTTTTTTTTTTTTTTTTTTTTTTTTTTTTTTTTTTCCTGGAACAGCATCTGAAAGTATTGTCCTGAAATAGAAATCAAAGGAAGAGTTTTCTGCTAACAATACTAAACCTCCCTTTATTGGCAAAAACCTATATGAAATAATCTTTTGTTTTCTTTAGGGCCATGCTGTAGCCTCGTCCCCTGTTCTGTGCCTGCTTCTGGACACTGGGAAGGCATTGAAACAGCAACTAGGCCCAGGTTCCTGCATCTACATTCAGTCTTTTTGCCTGACTGCTTCCACCTTTTCATCTGTTGCTAAATCAGGATCCCATTTTGGCCAGCTTGGCTGCAAGGCAGGAAGCACATACATCATCAACAACGTGTCATGTCACTGCCACAGGGAAAACTCCTCTTCCAAGGGAGGTCCTCCACCAGCAGCCCAGCAGGACAGAGGCATCCAAAGCAAAGACTAAGGAATCAGAAAGGTATGAGAAAAGTTTTAGGGTTGAATGGCAAGTTTCACTTAGTTAGAATCATAAAATTGTTTCGGTTGGAAGAGACCTTTTTGATCATCGAGTCAAACTATTAACCCAGCACTGCCAAGCCCACCACCAAACCAGGTGCCTCAGTGCCACATTACAGCTTTTAAATTCCTCCAGGGCTGGTTCCTAAACCACTCAATCACCACAAGTCCAACATCCCTAGCTCCCTCAGCCTTCTTCCAAAGGTCATAAACTCCTTTTTTTTTTCCTGAGTGCCTGCCAAAGCCTCCTGTTCAGCCAGGCTGTCTTCCCTGCTGGCTTGTCCTACAGCACATGTGAATTTCCTTCTTGAGGAATGTCCAGCCTACCTGGACCCCTTTTCTCTTCAGGACTGTCTCTCAAGGGACTCTCTCAGCTAGGCTTGGACTGTTTCCTCTCTGCTGTAATGGATTTCCAGCTGACATCTGGTAAGTTGAAGTCCCCCAAAAGAACAAGAGCCAACGATAGCAAGACTTACCCCAGATGCTTATAGAATATTTCATCTGCCTCCTCATCCTGATTTATTATAGACTCCCACCGTGGTCCTGCTCTGTTGGTCTTTTCCCTGGTTGCTACCAATAAACCTGAACCTGATTGTCACCATCCTTATCCTCCAGGCAAGTTACTCGAGTTTAGCCAATGTCCTTGCAAAAATGAACCTGGCTGGAATAAAATCCACAGAAAACAGCACAAACTAAGGCCTGAAATAAATTCCACAAGTGAAACATTGTGATGATTAAGATTAAATATGAACATCAATGTTAGCTTTTTTCTCATTTCCTCTGACACCCCAACCGCACTCAGGCATCAATGTTTGATATTGTCAATGGAGAAAAATGGGCATTTCCAGCAAATTTCATCTAGATGTCTCAGTTAGTGAAAAGCAGTCCTTGAGAGATGTCTCTTTCTTCCTGAATCTTGTCCCTTCAGTGAGTAGTTCACCCACAGAAATTAACTCTCACAGCCCTCAGTTAGAAGAAATTAATTACTCTCCAAGCAAGCAAAGAAATTGGAAAAAGAAGGAGCTTGTAGTGTTTCATATATTAACAGTGGGCACTTGCTCTAGCCTCATGAAAAGCTAATCTTTGTTCTGAACTCCTCTAGTTCCACTTAGATATTTTAGCGTGTCTTAGTTTCACACAGTGTTGGAGCATGACTTAAAGTATTTGCATTAATAGCAAAATTCATAATGGACTCTGTGACCTTCTACCATTTTTCTTGTTGCTGACAAAAAGTCTTTTTGATACAGGAATTCTTTTTTCCCCCTTTTTTTTAACTCTTTCCTCTTTTTTTCTTTTTTTTTTTCTTTTTTTTTTTTTTTTTTCAGTTATGGGGTGGATTGCTTGGGGAGCTGTTTGCAAAAACTGCCAAAACCTCAGAATGTAGGAGATGGCCTTGTTATGTCTTCCTTGAGATAATAAGGGTCCCACAGATTGTACCTACAACGCTGCAAAAAGTTATACCAAAGGATAATTTCTCCTATAATGTCAAAGATTTCAGTGATCAGAGCTACAAAAAGAGCATGATTAGGTATCTTAATTACCTTTACACAAATCCTCTGTGTTCTTCTTTTCCTCCTGTGCATACTGATGCATTGCTGCCATCATAAACAGACTTAAAAGGCAAGGGTTGCCGTACTTTGCGTGGAAATTACTTTGCTCCCCCACAGTATTTACCTGCAGCTGTTGTCACATCAATCTTTCTTTAAAGTTTCAGTATGGCCTTCTGTGCATTTTTTTCAGGCTGATGCAGTTTTGTGGCACCCACTATTAACTCTGTCTCTAGCAATTCTGTGCATCTCATTTGGGTGTCTTCACATGCAGTTCTTTCACTCTTAATGGGAATGAATTTTTTCTCAGCTGTCATTTTAATACATACACTGTCATGTCACAGAGTTTACTCATCCTTATAATGCTAGTGATTTCTGCCTTCCTCTATTTTTTACCTTTTTTTTTTTTTCTTACTCCACAAAGCACCCTGTTTCAAAGAAATAAAGGATTTAACAGAAAGTGCAAAACTGCTGAGCTTCTTTGGACACAGGGGCAAAAGATGCCCAGTTCCACAGGAAAACATGCTGATTCCCCCTGATTTTAACCATGTTCAGTGCATTAAATATAACCCCATGCCAGTATTTTACAGATCTGCTGTGCACAATAGACAGTAATGGCTCTATAGAAGCTCTTAGGGCCTTTTATGAGAACTCTCAATATGAGAGAGACTTTTATTCTTTTTGACAAGTGGATCCTTTAAACTACTCTAGTAAAGGAAAGAATGGAATAAGGCAAAGCTAAAATTTTTGCTTTTGCTCAGCATGTCCAGATCAATGCTAATTAAGGCAAACTATAAAAGAGACTTCAAGGGATTTCAAGTCTAAATGTAATTATGTGTAATACAACTATTAAAAACAGATCAGAAATCTAGATGTTGAGTTTTAATGAATCCCTATTTTTCTCAGGCTGAGACACCTGTAGTCATACACACACCTATCTGAAATGCATTCACAACAACCCAAATTTAGACCAAATTCACCTGATTTTGGGTCTTGTTATGACAGCCAGTCTATTAGAGAGTTGCATAATCCTTTTGCTGCTCTATATAGGCAGTCAGTGCAATGAACTGAGGACAGAGGTGATGTGATTTCAGTAATCCATGTAGCTGAGGAGGCTTACAGCTCCATTCTGTAGTAGATGATTTTTTTTTTTTTTTTTTTTTTGGTCTGGGCATAAAAGCATAATTCTTTTCAAGGTCAGATAAAGTATTTTGCAATAATAGAAGGGGGGAGTACTGAAAGCATTTAGTTACAACCAAACCATCAAGCATGCACTGTTTCTGGAAAAGATGGCACATAGATCCCCAGAGATGAAAGTGTGTGGTTTTTTCACTTTTCTTTGGTGTGTGTCATTGCTGTTTGTCATTCAGAGATTGCTATGTGTCATTCAGAGTTGCTGAAATGTTTAGGAAGGGAAATACAGAATTGCAGGCTGTTGAAGTATGCCATGAGCAGAACACTACATTCTATCAAAGAGCCTTCTGCAGATTTTACCTGTCCACCTTCCTGTGGAGAAAAGGATGTCTTTTAGTGGAAGACTTGATAAAGTTGGGAAAACTGTCAGGTTTTTGGATACACAATGAACTTCTCCAGGTCTGGCACAGAAACACCTATCTTCAAAAACAAGTGCAAGCTTAGAATAGCTCTTCAGAATTTACTAATTATCTGAATCAGACTGCCTTAGAGAAAAGGCACCTCTGAAGCAGAAGGGGATGTTTTGCAGAGATCAGGCTGACAAAGGTGGCTTCTCCTATGACAAATGGAAAGGAAGACAGTTAATTAATCAGTGGTGAAACATACAAGAGTCCTCAAGGAAAGCAGAAAGTTTCCTACAGATATAACTTTCACCAGGCTGATACCAGGGCTCAGCGCACTCCCCAGATGCAGGGACAGAGATTAGAGGCGACATCAAGAAGTCACTGGAGCAGGGCAGCCTCCTCATGGGACAGCTGAGCTGAGTTTTGCAGGGGGAGGGTGAGGCTGCGGCGCTGTGGAAATCCAGGGAGGGCCGGGGCACTCAGAGAAAAGCACTGATCATCACAAAACGCTTTCCTGGAGTGCTGCCACCATCCTTTGGCAGGACGGCAGAACAGCACCGGCAGCTCTGCTGAGCACGGCAGAAGGTCCAGGCGTGGCGAGAGGAGTCTGCTCCTTTCAGGAGAAGTAACAGGGCAGCATCCATCACTGCTCCTTCCAGTGTCCCTCCCAGGGACAGGGGTCAGACTGGCAAATTTATGAGGTCACTGTGGCCAAATCCAAATTTTCTTCAGTATATGCTTGAACCTCTGGAGTTTCAGCCATAACTCACACAAACACTGCAATGAAACCATCAAAATTATAAAGACGAAAATGAAAAGCTTATGTTACCATACTGATTTAAAATTTTCAGGACTTTTATCTGCCTATGACAGTTACACCTGAAGGCTACGGCTGGTACAGACAGAGGGTGGGATTTTCAAATGTACCATTGATGTGACCTGGCTCTTGCCAAAAGCAAACTCATTTCAGTTAACTAATAATCACTGCCCTGCAAATATGTCATCCTTGAGTTATCATCCTTCCACTGTACCAAGAAACAGCATGAGTTAAAAAGCCCTGAGTTCTCCTGGGCCTTCAGACACATACAATTTCCCTGGAGATGAATACAACAACTAAATGCTTTACAAATCTGTACTATTTTTTTTCCTGCTGATAGAAAGAAGAAAAGGGCAGCAAAAATGGCTGAGTGGGTGAAAGGTGGAAAAGAATCTTTTCACCTGAACACCTGATGTTCCTCTTTATCCTGGTTTTTAATCTGTCTAATCTGAGCTATGGATTTCAGGGTCAGTAGTTAGTAGGAAACAACAAAGATAGTGGGGTAAATATTCCTTCAGGAGTTCCACTGCTACTGAAGCAATACAGGGTCTTACTCTGCACTGATGCTGGAACTGTGAGGGCTGAATGAATCCAGCCATCAGCCAGCAGGAAGAAGTCAAGCATGAGCTCCTACAATACACAGAAATACCCACTGGAAAGGGTATCTCTCCAAGGAAATGATCTCCAAATTAAAGCTGTGAGTTCTGCAGAGCCATTCACTCTGTCAGCTTCTTGCTCTGTCTCTTAAAGAGTGTTCTGTTGCTGCTTACTTCAAACTCACAGCATCTGGTCTTCCTACAATACAGCTACAAAGCTTATTCTGTTCAGAATCACAGGAAGTATTTCCAAATCAGTTTCCAATGTGTCTGAGATTCCTTCTGTAAGTTTTTCAGCTGGGATGCAGAGCACCAAGGCTGGAGTGGAATTGGTAGAATCTCTCACGTATCCATCTTTCACAAATATCTTCTCTGATAGTACATTTTATATTAGCAGTAATAAGCATTAAGCCAGAAAAAGCCCAAAGTTTTATACAGGTTTCTTCTTCCTTTCTTTTTATATAAATCAAAGAATTATCCCCATTATCATCTTGCTTGAAATAAGATGATGAGAGAAAATGTCCTGGGGCACTATCTAAGGTGTCAAGGTCACAGAAGAAAATATATCCCCATGAACAATAAAGGCAATGGTTGTTCTTTTGAATTTAGTGTAACATACATTCAATTTTAATTGAAATTCAGCAAAGTTACTGCAAAACTTCTCTTCTTCCTGATAGTGTAAATGCCAAAAATTATAAACTCAGATGAGCAGTATGAAGAGGAAATTATTAACTTCCAAAGACATGGAATCAGCCTGCATAGACCTTTTATAGCCCTCATGTCACATGCACATGCTGTGCTACAGTTCAGAAACTATTTGTTTTCTCATACAGCATAGACATTTTTCAGTGTTTCCCTACTGGTTTCAACATCACATTTTACCTGTTGACTTCCTTATTTTCTTGCATCACGGATTTGAATCCATCCTAAACATTTGCAAAAGTAACTACTGCCTGAAACAAGCAGAACGAGAGAACATATTCCAAGGTCTTGTGCTAAATTTATCAAGCAATTTTTTTACTGTTCTTCAAAAACAAAAGGCAAGGGGTATACCCTACAAATGGCATTGTAAAGGGATGAATCCTACTCCATGAGACATCCCTAGAAGAAAAAAACTTTTCAAAGCCTTCCACGTGAGGGGTGCAGGTTCCTGGATTGTAAACTGTGCTGAAACACCCAGTTGTACCCATATGCTTAATTCTCCACTGCTTTTCAAGTTAAATATGCATTTTTAAAAGGACTTGATTTCCTATTTGCTTGAACCCTTTCAATTTTTTTGTTTGCTTGTTTTAAGAGCTACAGAAACTTTTAGGTTTGAAAAGATCTTGAAGATCATCAAGTTCAACTGTTAACTGAGGTCCACCACCAAACCATGTCCCTCAGTGCCACACCTACACATCTTTTAAATACCAGCAGGGTATTTAAACACTGTTCCAGTGTTGGACAGCCCATTCAGTGAAGTTTTTCCAGCTATACAATCTAAACCAATCCTGGTACAACTTGAGGTCATTTCCCCTTGCCCTGTTCCCTGTTTCCTGAGAGAAGAGACTGACTCATGCCTGGCTACACTCTCAGGGAGTTGTAAAGAGTCACAATGTTCCCCCTGATCCTCCTTTTCTCCAGATTAAACATCCACGGCCTCAGTCACTCACCATCACATTTGTGCTCCAGACTCTTCACCAGCTTTGTTGCCCTTCTCTGGACACACTTTGTCAGGATGGAGGCTTAAAGTTTGAGTCTATTGTAATTAACTATGGCACAGAAAGATCAGGACTGGGAGAAATCCCTCTGGAGCAATTTGTTTGAGGAAACTACTCCAACAACAGCCTCAGTCAAGCTGCATCTCAACAGCCAGTGGGTCCCCCCTGTGACTGCCCCCACCTGCCTCCACACTGGCTATGGACTGAGTGATAGCTGTGCTCTAGACACAGAAACTCAAACAAAGAAATGAAATTAGAATCAGTCCCCTACAGATGGCTCTGTCACTATAGAAGCCACCTGCTCTCAAATTAACACTTGTTTATACATAAATTTAGAACACCATAATAAATTAACACCCACTCAACAGAAATAAGCTCTTCTGAATGGTGCTTCTCTTCCCAGTGGATAATGGGAGGGTAAATGCTTTTTCCCTTGAAGGCATTCAGAGAAGAAATGCCATTGCAGCAGAAAGAGTGGAAGTGCTGTGGATGGAGTAAACACTTTCTATGTGCCAGCATTTACTCTGCAGAGAAGACTTGGGTTAGTAATTTTGCAAACACTAGCTTTGAGTAGACACATTACCTATATCAATGACTCAAATCTAAAAAATGTACAGTCAGGTATTAAATCAGTAAAGTGGTCAAGCTTAAAGTTCATGCAAAAATTAAAAAAATAACAGGTCTAGAGAAAATTTTTAAAAAGTAATAATAATAAAAGAATAAAACATGACAAAAATGAGATTTTTTAGCACAGACACCAGGAAAGTGGCTTGGAGCTGTTTAAAAGATTAAGGACTTTCACTGTGAGGAAAAAAAATCCCAAATCAGTTAGTTCAATGTGCAGCTGAAATGAAGGCAGCAAACAAAATGTGTGGTTGCTAGGAGGATATAAAATAAATCAAAAGCACTACAGTAATTGCTATACACTGTAAGAAAGTGATAAGACCTCTCTGGGTATATTATACCTAGTCTTTGTTATCATATCGAGGAAAGCTCCCATGCATTTTCAAAGAATGCAGTGCAGAGGAAAACAAAGTGAACAGCCAGCCTGAAAAATTTAAATTATTAACTACAGATTGAGTTTGGAAGAGAAACTGACAAACAGCAAAAGACAGAGGCTGACAGATGTGAGTCTGAACATTGAATATTACTGACAAAAAAAAAAAAATCTGCTTGGGTCTGTCAGGCCCAAGGTTTGGTTATTAAATTCTTGCCCCTTCCTGAAATCAATGGACTTCACAAATGCCTCCTAACCATCCCTGTGTCCACCATCTCCCTGAGGGTAGAACAGAAGCCATTTCAAAGTCCTGAATGTGTCCTGGTCAAAAGCAACCCACCTTTGTAGCTAGTCCCAACCCATCAGTAAAGATCCCAAGTGAGATGTCATCTTATACGGATTCAGACGTGTTGGAGTGTTGGACCTTGATCCTTCCAGTAGAGGCCTCCTGAAATACCTTGGACAAAGAATTTTATGCCATGGTTTCCAATTGCGGAAAGGTGAAAGGACCTTCCTGCCTTCCAGGAGTAAGATGGCAAAGAATGCATTAAACAGCAATGGAATGACTTCAACAAAACATTACTTCTCAAGATAAATTGGCAGATTCTCTCTCCCCTACACCCCAGACATACTCTGACAGGTTTTAGAAATATTGGATACAAAACATGGAATGGATGCTTCATGCAAAAGTCATGAGACACAGCTCTTAGTTTTCTCATGTATACGAAGTCGCAGGGGAATACCCCGAAATAATAAAAGGAGTCGGCACAGCAAACGCAGGTCCACTCAATATGATTACTGCTACGTTTCTCCTTTATTCTGTGTAAGATGGCAGGTTTTATACACTCTACATAGTTTACACTTTTAGATACATTCTCATTGGTACATGGCACAAGAAAGAATGCAAACACCTATTGTTTTATAAACTGTTTAAGGTAGCTACTATGTTCACACCAATTACTATACTTGTTAACTACTATGAAACCCTTTGACCCTTGCAACACCTTAAGTGAGTATTTCTACTGCGACACACACTTGGCACTAATTTCTATCTGCGTCACAACCTAGACAGGCCTCAGTGCCACGGCCTAGAGGCCTAGCATATTGCTCAGTCTGGATGACTGAAGTAAAACTCATCTCCTACATGTATACAAGAAGATAAGGAATTATCCAGAGTCATCCCATCTGGATTTTGGCTCTTGACTCAGGGCACGAAGTTGGGAATGCAGATACCTGTAATTACAGTCTGTGTCCCAGAATGGTTTGCCTGAAGGAGTTCAGCTATGGCCTTTCCAAAAGAGATCAAAGTACAGCCCTCCTGCCAGGGCAGAGTTTCTGTCCAACACCATAACATCATCAGTGTCTTGTTCCAGCTGGCCAGACTCTGCCTGGGCTGTCAGTTCTCACCAGCTTCCATTTTCACTGCTCTTCAGATGACTCCAAAGACCATGGGCTGTGTGTCTTCATTTGTAACTCTTGTACCCTCACTGCCCACCTATTTATTGATCTGTTGACCTCGTGTCTAAGTCTGTTAAATACACAGCTATCCACATAAACTGCAGCAATGCAGTCATAAACCACAAACTATTAATCAAAAAAATGCATTACCTTGTTTCTTATTATATTAGAAATCGAAACTGCAGTGAAGTCACTAGCGTATCTTCCATTAGGAATGACATGAGTGTTCTGCAACATTTTTCAGCACAAGAAACACAATGGCCAAACAGTGACACTGTTCAGGCCAAGGCTGGAAGCTCTGAGACAGAGGCTTGTGATTAATGCTTCACGTATTGGGTGGGGGGAATTGCTTTTGGGTACATCCATCAAACTCCACCAACTATAAAGAGAGCCTGGAGGGGACCAGAGTTCTCACTTAAATTTGTCAGCAAGGTTGGATGAACCCAAGCACACAATTCCATGTAGCAAAGAGAACCAGGGTTTTGCATCAAGAGCAAAAAGCTGCTGCTGTTAATCTAGCTACCTGTTGGAACTGGGAGAGGATTTTATCCTATGGATATGATTGAGAAGGTTACTCCCCAAAACCCTTCAAATGCTAGAAAAGATTCAAGAAACTGGGCAGGAACAGGACCCAAGACCTGATACAGTGCTAGCCAAACTCCAACGAGGCTCAAGGAAAATGAAAAAGACTGAAAAATTCTGGATAAAGTCCCTTGCAGGAGAAAAAATGACCAAAAAATAAAACAAAACCCCACAAACATCTCTGCCTGGGATATTCTTTATCAAAATGTCAGAGAGTTCACATTTCTCTTTGAATTAAAAAAAAAAAAGGACTAAGTCTCTCTCTCTCTCTCTCTCTCTGTGTAAAGAATGATTATTACAAACGTAATATAATATCTTCATCAAGAATGGGCTCTGATGCATTGTGCAATGTGCTGTATAAAAAACAGAAGGAGCCTATGCACCTGGAATCCCAAATTTCAGAGAGAAGACAGCACACAGACATGGACAGACAGACAGGAGAGAAACAGGGGGAAAAGAATGAAGGATGGTAAAGAGCAAAAAGAAAAATAATTTGAAGGATGATAAAGAATGATAGTGAAATAGTTTCATGAATGCTTACATGTGGCTCCTCTCATGCAAAGGAAGAAAGTTAGTCCTTGTTTGAAGATGTATGTGGGTAAATGCCTCCCATATGTACAATCACATCTTGTGATGATGGCCCAAACTGCTCGTTAGCTGTTTTCATTACTGTTTCTCTTTTAATTCTTGCACACACAATAATATTATTGAAAGGCACTAAAGGATGTTAAGTCTGGACCCAGATAATTTTATTTTTCTGCCCAACACCTTCTACTGAGACAGCTTTCATTCCACTGCCACTTGTGCTGTCACTGGAATCATTAGTGGGTGTTAGCTCAGCCTCCTTTGGGTCACCATAATCCTCACACTCCTGGGGCTTTGTACAGGAGTAATTTCCCCAAGGAATCCCACCCCTCTTAGCAACTCATAAAACATTACAAATTACCTGCTCAGCCTAAAATGAGCAAAACCTGCTAAAAACTACACACTTCCCTTTAGTTTCCTGGTCTTGAGGGCACAAGTGACTGGCTGTGTTCTAAGAGGTCCATAACCCTGCCATGGCCCAGCCAATCCTCACAGTAATAGCTGCTCCTCACCCCCAAAAGGAACCAACATTTCCTTGCAGAAAGAATCCCCACAAGTTCAAAGAAAGAAGCAGAGCCCTGATGCTTCACCATGGTGTTGATACCTCAGGAAGGCAGCATGGTCTAGATAGCAGCTTCTTTGCTAGCAGTTTCTCTGCTGGGCTGTTTCCCAGAAGCCTTAAGCAGGATGCCATAACTTCGTTATTTGTCAGTTACTCATGGCCCTTAAAATAACATTATATCACTGTCTGGAAGAGCAGACAGAAACTAAAACAGGGGAAAATATTGGCTCCCTGGGCAATGGAACTACTGAAGTCTTGTCTTCTGTGGCTCATGGTGAGATTCTCTGATGTCTAACAAGATATCAGCTCCTGCTGATGCTTGTTCCTTGACTAGAGCATTCCTTTGTAGAGTGCCTCCAGTATCTCAGTGAGTAAATCCATCCTGCAGGCTTTAATATGGTGGAGGCACAAAAAGAGTCTCCTTTATGAAGCCATTGATTTTCATGAAGCTTGTCAGACCTTTCATCACATCTACCTGATACTGGTCGGTTCAATCAAAAAAGCTACTGGAGAGAAGCAGAAGCAATTTTGCACTCACACACACATTGTGGTCATTTCACCTCATTTTCACAGAAACCCAGCCTAGAGATGTTCCTCTCTGTGCAGGCCATTGAGAAAGCACTTCCAACAGAATGAAATTATTCACACTGTATCACAGAGGCAAGTTCTCAGCACGTACTCTCTGCTAACTATGCTCAGTCGATGCAGAATCCACCAGCTCCAGGCTCTGAATTAACATGCAGACCAGCAATACAAAAACCCAGTCTCTTCTGCAGTTTCTATTCATCAGTTCAAGCAGGGATGAATGTACTTTATTTTTCTCCCCAGATGGTTGGAAGCTGCAAAGTAATTTAGCAGCCTATGTTCTTCTGAAAAATTATCATGCTTTTTCTATCCTGGGTGACTTCTGCATCCCCTGCTGGCTAGCTTAATGGTACTGACAGTTATGGAATGATATTGTTTTTATTATGTGCCTTTTTAAATTGCATTTTGACACACAGTCTATCCATTCATGAGTCTTTAAAGAAGAAGCTTTGCCCAAGTGCCTCCTACATCTAAGTAGCAGAATAGTTACCTTGAAAAGACACTGAAAATGAGCCAAGGTGCCTTTGGGACGGGAGTGCTCATTTTCAGTCCTTTCATTTTGCCATTCTCTAAAGAGGCCATGAAACTACTTACTGACTTGTGAGAGTCAGTGAAACACTTCAGGAGAAGTTTTCCTCTGGATTCTAGTCCTAGCTTGGAGCCACATAGAGAAATCAGGAAATGGTATGATTTTAAGAAGGATTGTTCTCTTCACTGAGACCTCACAAAGGCTGGCATCTTCCTGCCACTTGTGCATGTAGGAGCAGTGGGCATGGCTGTGAGACTGGTCCCCTGCGACATAAAAAGGGAAAGGGCCACATGTCTCTGTTAATAAACCATCCAGAGTCAAGGGCCATTTGTGGGCACTGGTCCTGAGGCCTTTACAAATTTAAGTTTTTTACACAATCACCTGCATGGTTTTGGCCCATGACAACCCCTGCTCCTCCAAGCAACTGCTGGGTGCACTGAGAGTTAACACAGGTGCTGGCTCATTGCCAAAAAGCGGTTTTCATCCTTCCTGGGGAGGGTCCAAGGTTCAGCAGTGGAGATGCAGGCAGCATGTGCCAGATGGCTCAGTGCCTCAGCTGAATCTGAACACTGAATCTGCTGGAGTCAGGGCAGCCCAGCAGTGTCCGTGAGCAGAAGTGTGCAGGCTGTTCTGCACAGGGACATCACATTCCCTTCTCCTGCTGCCTCTCCATCACCACCAGGCATTGCAGGAGAACCAGGGATTCCCACCAAGGGGAAGCACTAGCAGAGAAGGGGGCACTGTGCTTGGGGATACCAGGGACAGTTAATTCAGCCCCACTAACACTCAGTCCAAAGGCTGTTTCTTGGGAGTGACTGGAAGAGTGCCCTCACATGAGGAGTGCAGCCAGGAAAGGAACAAGTCATGCTGCAGTGGCGCAGGACTTCCAGCCAGCTGCTGGCACCCAGATCTCAGGCCACAACAGACAATTCAGCCTCCTGTTGACACACAGCTAACAGACTTGGGCCAGAACGGATCAGGATTCATTTAAGGAGATGGCTGGCCATCATTTTGCCTAGCACACTGGAGACTTGAGGCAGGGCCATGCTGCCCTGGTTCATGCCAGAACCCTCAGCTGGACCAGGTAGCAGCATCCACGTTTCTCCAGAGCACAGATGAAATCTGCTCTGCACACTCAGACGGGCTTTTTCCTCTGCAGTTTATGATCAGCTGGAAAAAATCCTCTCCTGGCACAGAAATACCTCCCACCACAAGAAGCAGTCAGGCATATAAGACCTCCCAATACGTGCTGTTTCAGGGCACCAAGCACAAGGCACCTCCTAAAACAGCCCTGAATGTTCCGAGCTGCATCTCCCTGCCACTTCTTAGTCCGACAGCAGCAGCAAGAGAGACCTGGGTGCTCCCAGCCATCCACTGATGGCAAGAGACCAAAATTCTCCCCAAGGAAAGGCAGGTGGGGCTCTGCCTGAACCTCCCAGAGAGGAGGTGCTGAGCAGATCCAGTGTTGTCTAAGCACTGAGAATTGGGATCTACAAGCCTTTCCTCCACCTTCTGTCACTAACCTGTAAAGAGGTCATGAGTGAAAACTTTGCATCTCTGATTCAATGTTTCACACGTTCTCTGTTCTTTATTTGGGGCATGATGAAGAGTAGGAATGTCTAGCATATATCTCAAATACAAGGCTACTGTGACCCAAACACAAAGCAATTCTCTGACAGGCATCTCCTCAAAAGTTACTGAATTTTTGCCTCTTGCTCTCCAGTACCACTTTTTCCCTTGGTTCATCTCTATTCCTGTTCATTTGCCTAAACCACAGAGCCCAGAATGAGATGAAGTTTGGGAAATGTTCTGGCATTATTTAAAGATTTAGCCCTGCTGCAACAAATCCTTTCATGCTTCTGGTTGTTAATTACAAGCAAATACTTTGATAGCCGTGGCAATTACTTAACTATCCTTCCACCTTTCAAACACTATGTCAAACTCTGTATAAATGCACATCTTAATCCAGTTTGATCACAACCTGAAATGAATAAGCTAAGAATAGGCTCTTGCAGCTTAACATGTGAAAGTTGAAAACATTTGCTTACTATTTGGGACCCATTTCTATTTGAATTAATGAGCACGGTGCTATAAATATCTAATTTCCATGAATTTCAAATAATGTGGGAACACATCTGGGATGTCAGTATTGGGGAAGAAGCATCTTTGCTTCTTTACTGCAGCAAAGCAGTGACATTTCCATTTTAACTCAAGGCTCCAGTGACTTCTTCCTGCCAACTCTTGACACTCTCTGGAGAATTTTTAGTCAGTGACCACTTCTGCTGGGAGAAACAATAACAGAGCCTGGCGAAACCCCACAAACTTTAATCTGCTTAATTAACTGTGATAGAAATAGTATTCACATGAACAAGCGAAAAGAACGGAATTGAGCCTATTAAAAAAAATCAGCATTGCTGTTAGAAAAGACATATTCATTGTAAGGAAGTATAATTCTCTCTGTATTAGGATGCTTGTCTTTTTATCTGTAGTATATTATCTTTCTGGATGTTACTATGAATGTGCTGCCTTCTACAGTGTTTTTTCTTTATCTGACAGCACATTCAGCTCCCTGATAGCAAGCTTTGCATTTTGAGTTTGAATATGCTTCTGCCACACACCTACAGCTTTCCATCACAGGCAATAAATGTATTTATTTTATTTTTTTTCTTGAATTATGTTTTGTGAAATGTTTTGTGTGCTCCAGACAGGTGTGGCTAGATATGTGCTAAAACTCTGCCGGAAACGAAGATCAGGAATGTTGAAGAATCCTGCTCAGACCAAGAGCTGAGACTGAGGATGGATGGATAGATGGATGGAGGGATGGATGGATGGATGGATGGATGGATGGATGGATGGAGAAATGTTAAGTCTCAAAAGAGCAGTTCCTGTTGTTGCTGTGGATTTTTCTTTTTTTCCTTTCAATGCCCAAGCAGACAATTGCTTCATTCCTCAATCAAAGTAGTTTTAGGTTCCTTATGTTCTTTAACAAGATCTAGCAGAGGTTTTCCACTGGAATAGATTTCCATCAGGAAAAATCTTATTGGGAAAACCAGCTCAGTTTATGCAATTGTAAAAATTTTGACAATTTTTTGGAGGAAAGATAAATTCTGACTTTTTATCAGCTCCTGTCTCAGCAGTTGACTCAGGCACAAAAACCATGCAGAACTGAAACCTCATCCTTTACAGATTTTCACATATCCTGGCTCCTCATGTAAAAAATTTGAATGAGCAAAAAAAAGAGCTGTATCCAATGACACCATTAATCATTTCTGCACTCTGTGGCATTAGACTTGAAATGTTTCTCTCTCGATGTTGTGAGAATAAAAAACCCTCTCCATGTTACTACTGCATTAAATTTCTCACCATGGCAGGGCATGGATGGCTGCCACACATGCCAGTGTGCTCAGAGCAAGGGAAAGGCTGAAAGGAAAACTCTGAGAATGGTCAAAATGCTCTAACTGCAAATACTTGGAGCAAAACTGTGCCAGCTTAGCCAACCCTGAGTCACAGGCTGAGGCACTGCATAATTGTAGAGAGATGTGGAACCTCTGTTCTTTCATTGGATATATTAACACAAGGGCAGCCTCCGGTACAAGTACAAATGCTGCAGTTCCTGACTTCTTCCTGTAGCTTTCAAACAGGTGCTGATTTTCTTTCTATTATGGGTGACATCTACTGAAATCCATGAATAAAACATGCTTGAAACTAGTTCCTGCAAAGGGTGACTTAACCCCCAGCCTTTGGTCCACAAATTCCATCTGTAGAAACAAAGAGAACAGGTTTGGTTCAGAGAAGCAGCTCTTGAGATCGCCAGAGCTGGACCTGTGAGCAATCCACACTTAATACAGAGTAGATTGATGGTTAAGGGGAAGGGAAGGGAAGGGAAGGGAAGGGAAGGGAAGGGAAGGGAAGGGAAGGGAAGGGAAGGGAAGGGAAGGGAAGGGAAGGGAAGGGAAGGGAAGGGAAGGGAAGGGAAGGGAAGGGAAGGGAAGGGAAGGGAAGGGAAGGGAAGGGAAGGGAAGGGAAGGGAAGGGAAGGGAAGGGAAGGGAAGGGAAGGGAAGGGAAGGGAAGGGAAGGGAAGGGAAGGGAAGCTCAGACTTTGCCAAAGAAATAATGTTTCCAGGTCCACAGTTCCTGAGCAAGTAACCTTCATAATTAACCACCACAAATCTCTGTAACTGATCTGCAAAACCATACTAATTAGTAAAGAGAGAGTTTTTGAAACATCAGACCTTTTCAAGGGAGAAAATACAAATATCAGAGGACAAATAATAGAGGAGATCAAAAGTTCTCTAAGATGAGGGAAGGAGGGCAATGTCCTCTGATGATCCATCCACCCATCTATCAGTAGTTGAACCACAATCAGGGTTACTCTTGGTAGTGAATTGGGAATCAGATCCCTGAATCTATGAAAAGTTAGCTAAGAGATGAAGGTTTGACCATGCACATATAATCCCTTGGACATAAACCACTGACCAAGGCTGAGACTAAGTCTGGATCTAGTTGCACCTCAACCCAACTCTGAGGAGGAGTTTAGAACGCAAGGGGTTCTTTCCTGAATCTCATGACTCAATGGGAACATCTCCCTGACAGTTTTGTTCAACTCTGTAACCATGTAGTAAATAGTCAAGTGTACCTTGCCACTGAATTCTGTACAACTAAACTCCATAAAATTGTTGGTTTATATCAATAAACATATTGATGCTTCTCTCTTATGAGTGAAGTACATTACTCCATACATGAGATCTGAAAAGAAACAAAACAAAACAAAACAAAACAAACCAGAAAATTAAAAATAATCACAGATAACCTTTATGTAAGAGATTTCTGGGCTGCTTTCATCCAGCATGGAGCAAAATTATCTCATCCCTGTCAATCTGAGAACAGAAGGAACAAAGTTCCTTGTCTTGGATTGCAGTAAAGAAGCTGCTTAGGACCCAGGATCAAACCCCAGTGCCCTCAGCCCAGTCTCTGCAGTGGAAGTCTTTCAAGCTCTGCCTGTTCACCACATTTTCAGAGACTGATCTTCAGTTCACATCTCCTGATTTTCTTGAATGTGCTGTACACCACCAGTTAATTACCTCTGTCTGAAATAGCCTCCTTAGCATATAAAGTCTCTCCAGGTCTTTTTTTTTTTTTTTTTTCTGCAGTGCACTGTGAAAGGAACTTTTAAAGTGAATTACAGAAGTAACTGAAAACCAATGAGGTTGCAACTTGAGCATTTTCAGATTGAAAAGGGCAGATGAAATAGACGACATGGTAATTTTTTCTAAAAAAATCCAATTTGATAATTCCACTCTTAAAAAAATATGTCAGTATATATCTTTTGGTTAGGATTTTTAAAAAGTGATATATAGGTATCTAACTTCGCCAGATAAATGGCCTCATTCTTCTTCTGTTGGGGGCTAAAGCCTTTCTAGAAACAGTCCTCTCACAGAGGGAATCTCAGGTTGGAAACAAAAACTCCTCAGCTGCCAAGAGAGCAGTCAACAGGTGCAAATATTGGCTGTTTAACCTGCCAAAGAGAGGCCAAGATCTGAGTTAAAAGCTGAAGAGAATAAATATTTTTAAAAAGGGATAGCTTGACATTTGTTTTCATCTTGAAAACGTGCAAACTCACCAGAAGCACTAAACAGATCAGCACAAATTGAAAATAAACTACAACACAAAGTGAATATCAAGGGACAGGCAGAAATGGAACAGACTGGACCAACAATGTTTATTTTCCCTAGAGGAAAAAAAAAAATGTAACTTCCCCATAACACAACAAAAGTTATAGACTTTAAAGAAGAGAAAGGCACAGATTTCAGTATCCAATTTATTATTACATCTGGGCTTCATTACAAAATAATTAATATGCTGCTGCCAAAAGATAAAACCAAATTGCACAGAACAGTCCTGATTTTCAGCCAGCCTTAAGACGTTTTCAGAGCAGAATACAGAAGAAGCCTTTAAAGTAACACAAAAGGTGGACAGAGTGATAAATAATGCATGTCAGGAAGCAGCCTGTACTTGCCACTGAGGATCTCTTGGCTTGATCCCCTGGAAAATGGGATCTCCATCACTGGGGTTCTGTGGAAGGCAAAGAGCTGAGGGATCTTGTTCAGTTGGAAACGTGTGGACATGCCCTGGCTGGTTCCCTGTGCCATGAGGGCTTTGCAATGTTCAGCAGCACCCAGAGAGTAACAGAGCCCTGCTGAAAGCAGCTGTACTGACTGCAAAAATACAGTGCTGCAACTCTTCTTTGGCCTTGAGGTTTGACTCAGATGTGACCCCAAAGGTGAGAAAAAGGAGTTGCTCCCTGCTGGGAGTGGCATGTCAGAGTTCAATTCCCTGTGTTCTAACACAGCTCAGAAATTTCAGCATCATAACAGTGTTGTTCAATTGGCCCATCACTGTTCTCTGCCTGTTGCAGCATTTTCTTGGGATGCTGGAAGCTAATGCCTGCTTGAACAGCCTTTCAGCAACCTCTGTTCCCTATGTATTCCTCAATTTCCCTTGTGATATTTGGCTATACCCAAAGATCAACATCAAAACATGCTTTAGTTGCTCATATAACACTCACATTTTCTTCTGAAACTTTGCTGTCAAGCACAGGACTTGACTATGACTTTAAACAGGCAGCGAGCTCTTGTTGCCTATCAATCCACGAGTGAAACCCATCCTCAAGTGAAGATGATGCACACCAACAGTACAACACTGCAGCCTCCTTGTCCTGGATCAATAAAACATGCTCTTCATTCCTGAAGAGTGTGATTTTCTCAGTCTGATCTCTTTCTCATCTTTATTTGATGGAAGAGGCAGCTTTGTAGAAGCACTGTGCCTGGTTAGACAGCAAAACTCTTTAATGGTTTATATCACTGCTCTAAAAATCTAAAATTCACCTCAAGCCACAGCAAGGGAGGAGGATACAAGTCAGCTTACAGAAAATTAAGTATGCATGTATTCCAAAAACTTCCATTGCCCTTTTTCCTTCATGTAATGAAAGAACTGGGAAAGCAGGGATGTTACAAAGAGAAAAAAAATTGCCAAAACCTCATGATCAAAGCATTTTAAGGAGCAGCAGAGGAATTGAGTGATTAGCACAGCATGTATGAGTCCAAATGAATAAAAACCAGGGTTTCAGTGAGGAGACCTCAGAGCTCCATTGGAGAGAGGCATTTCCGCCTCTCTCATAAAGAGTGTTGGGGAATGGAGATCCTCTCTGCAAAGGTAACAAGTAGAATTCAGCAAAAAATCATGGCTTAAAACACTCAGGTCACTGCACAGCCCCCTGGTCTTGCTCTCTGCATGCAGCAAACATGAGAATAAAGCAAAGAAGGGAGATTCTCAGGGAATTCTCTTCAGGGTTTTGCAAATTGAGGCTAATTAAATGTCACAGAGGAGTTTTGCTCCCAGCCAAGTGAAGGATTTGTGTGTTTACACATATCGCAGGCATGTCATGCAGAGAGCTATCAGAACTAACCTGATGAAACAGGAGATCCCAGAAAATCCCCTTTTCAAGCTTGTGACCTTACAAATAATAAGCAATTAGGAGTATTCTGTATTTATCCCTTAGGAGCTCTGGGCATCTCCCAGTGCCTAAAGGGAGCCTACAAAAAAAGTTGTATAGGAATTTTTTTACAAGGGCATGTAGTGATAGAATAAGTGGGAATGTCTTTAAACTGAAAGAGGACAGACTCAGGTTAGATATTTGAAAGAAATTCTTTACTGTGAGCATGGTGAGGCACTGGCACAGATTGCCCAGAGAGGTGGTTGCTGGAAAAGAGAGACCCTACAAAGAGCTCCCATGTAGTAGAAAACAACTGTGCAGGGACTACCAAATGTCATGCTTAAATACAAAAGTGAGAAATATTTTTCAAAATCCAGCCCCCGCTGTCCCGGTCTCTCAGTTCCACTATCTGTAAAACTGGAGCAATACTAATCTAATGTAATTCAATCCAATCTACAGCAATCAGTAGTTATCTGTAGCAAATCTCAACAGAGGCTTTGAGGAGCTAAAACATTACAGCAATGGAGCCCACAGACACATCCTGGCTGATGACTGTCTCCTTTTCACTCCTTATCTCCGCCCTTCTGAGGATAATGCATCTAAAACACAGTTCACTAAGTTCTAGTAGAGTTTTGAAAATTGCTTTCTAAAGTGTGCATGTTTTCCCTTAGGAGTTGATGTTTTCCCCACAGATTTTTATGAGTTTTTCTATCACTTGGCTATAAAGTTATTTTGTAATAGAAAAATATACCTTCTTTAAAAAGCACAACTAAAGTAAGAAACCATCTAAATGCAACAAGCCAGGCCTACCCACCAGAAAAAAAGACTAAACCAACTATATTTCCCCTGAAATAACCTTCCTAACATTTGCATCTCTCAGAGGTCTAAATATTTTATCTCTTCTTTCCTAAATATTAAAGAACCAGGGTAGAACTAAATGCTAAGATTTAACAGTGCTAAGACTGTGGGTATAACAAGAGCTCTTGGCCACACTGACACTGCCTCATTTTTCTTTACCATCAGCCCTGTGCTGAATTAAGCCCACTGAGGTTGTGACAGGAGGACTGAGGGAAATGTCACCTTGCTGGCATTTAACCCACCTTAAGGGGGTGAAGAATGAGCCTTGGCTTTGGACACTGAAGTAAATACCCCATCGTTAGTTCTTGGACCAGTAAGGGGAGGGCAATCTGCTGTGCAAAAAAAATACACGGTACCAACAGAAACCAGTGTATTTTTCAACACAAGATCTCAGTATTAATTAACTTTATTTAGAGCAAAATACACAAACTAAGGCATGGCCTGAGTAATGAGTGACTAGCTGATGTTTGTCAGGGTTCCCAAAGGAACCAGCAGTCAGAGACACCAACATTGATATCATGCTCACAATTTCTGGCAAAGCATGACTTAACCTTGCCTGCTTTATCTACATCTGCCTTCTGCTCCACACAGAGATTCATAAATCTTCTGTGCACTGATATCAGCATTGTTGCAATCCTTATTTGCCTATTTAAAGAGAACTGATATCTTCAAATTCACGTGAGCATCCTTTTCCTGTTGGTCCAGACAACAGGCAGCCTCTCCAAGGATTCATCAAGATTGAAATGCAGACATCAGTCTAAGTCTGCTGCCACAATTACCCTGATCAGAATTAGCAAAGCTTTTCTAAAACCTGAATTTTAGGAAAATAGACCTCGTCTTTTTTCCCCAAGCTCTCACTGCTGTGCCTTGTATTTTTATAGATAAATCACTCTCAGCTTTGCAGATTACACTCTGGTATTCAGCCATCCATCTGGACACACAAGAAATGTCCTGGCTCTTGGGAAATGGCAGGCAAGGATTTAATACCATAATTCTCCCTGGCTTTTCTTACCCACACTGACAACTAGCAGCACAGTAGACGAGGCTGATGCTACAAGAGGGATGCGATTTGAGATTAGGATGTCTACACTCAGGTGTTTATATGAGTACCAGGTGTCTAAACTCCTATTAGAGTCAACAGGGATCTAGTCAAAAGAAATCAATGGAATATAAGCAGCAAGTCAGGGAGCAGCCGGCCCACAGCAACCTTGCAGTGAGTTTCATCACTCCCTAAACACCACTATGTCTCATTGACTATAATGGGAGCTTAGGTATTGCCCGTCCAATTCCACTGACTAAATGAGGGTATCTAGCATCATTTGAGATGTCCCAGCATCTCCAAGACATACTGTTGGTGCTGGCAGACACAACACAAGACCTGTGGAACATTCATGTCCTTGTGGAACAGCAGCTGGAAGAATACGTGGCGTGTCTCACACACCACTGGTGCAGAAAAATCCTGCTCCTAGGTTATATATGAGCAGAAATAAATGTCTAAATATTGGTGCTGTAATCCTAAAATTAATCCTATTCTTCAAGGATCACCTTACACTGGTTTTCCAATTAGTGCAGAGAGGGAATTTCAGTCTTTTTGAGGAATCATTCAAGTCAACACCCTTGCAGAACTTTGGCATTTGTCACCTCTGCAGCAATACTGGCTATAAACTTGTTACTTTTTAAAAAAAAATTTTTGGTTGTTGTTGTTTTGGCTTTGTTTTTGTTCTATTAAATGAAATTGGAAGTCTTGAAAACCCCATGAAATCTCATGCTTAGTAAAGCTGTTGTACTGGTGCTTAGAAGTGCTGTTACAGCACGCAGAGAGACAGAGCCAAAATGTGAAGATTTGTTCATATTTACACATCAAAAAGGCAGTGTCACTCCAGTGATGGTCCAGTACAACTTTTCTCACTCATCAAAAAATATCTCCTTTTTTGGCAAACACTGTCACCTGGACTCCATTGTGCTGTTGACAAGATCAGGCATGCTGGCTTTCAAATGACACATGGAACGGTAAATACCTTTTCTTCCACACAATGTAAACATATACCTTTGCCCTGGTAACACCTATATTTTAATACTTTATTGCAGTATTTGGGTGCATCTGTGCATCTCAGCCTCTGCAAAGTATAGCTGCTTCTCAGGTAATTACACTCAGTGTTCATATGAATGTTGTTACAGTCTTAGTCAAATGGCTAAGTCTGGAAACCACAATGGTAGGACCACAGTGAAATTTGCTCCCTTTTCCAATCTCTTTTTAATTTCTACTTCCAAGCATGAGAGTATAAAAGTGACAACTTCCATTGAATAAAATATTGATTTTTTTTTTCTGAATGATGTCCATATCAAAATCCAAATTTAACAAATGTTAACAAGGAAATAAGAAAGGATTTTCAAGAAAGAATAAGTACTTTCCAATTAAGAATAAGTGAAAGAATAAGTAATAACGTCTCTACAAACTCTAATTTAAAGTTCTATAGGCCTCATTTTTGTACAATCACTAAAAATTTAAGCACCAGGAACTATTATTCTTCATCACTGATCCTTAAATAAACTTTATGTTTTGCACTGGAGAAGCTTTAGAAGCAATTCTTCCATCAGAACGCAAGAGATTTAGGTACGTTGCCACTGCTGGCATTACTGGAAGTTAGACATGGATATCTTTGCTGTTCTTAGAGAAAACCAGGACAATCTCCCTCTCTTTCAGTTAGTCCATATCAGCTGCCAATCAGAATTTCTCTGGTGAAAAATACATGTTGTAAAATATAATGAAGCTACAGCAGGAAAGTATGTGAGGAAGGCTAACTGTTGGAGGTGCCTTACAATATTCTGCTGTCAAATATAATTCTAGCATTTTTCTCATAATGCTGTGATAGTGAACAGCATTGATCATTTCCCATTAAAATCATAAAAAGCACTGAAGTTTTGGGGTTTTTTTTAAAGGATAAAAGAGGAAAAAAATGTTAACAACAAATCCCTGCCATAACTAAAGAGTTTGAGCTTTCATAAACAACTTTCCTTCCTCTTTCCTTGCTAATACCTTCATCACTTTCACTGTGGTCATGCGTGGCTAGAAATTCTCGATGCAGCTTCTGAATGGCAGTTTGAAATATTTTCATAAGAGCCACTACTGCCTTTTCAGTGGCCTATTGAAGACATCTGTGCTTCAGTCCAAATCAGCCCTTTAGTGCCCCTGAGCTGGACAAACCAGCAAAGCAGCTTATTTTTTGTGCTACAAATGCCCTGTACAGGCAAAAATATACACAGCTTAGGAAGAAAGCAAGGCAGGCAAATTTCCCTTATCAATTAATGTAAAGGAAAACCAGCTGGTTTTATTCACCAGAAAGTAAATTAGTTTCTTTGTAAAATGGAGTATTCAGTGCCCTCCCCTGCCATTAAGAACCCCACCCAAAGCAGTAGGAGCAGCGCAGGCATAGGAAGGAAGCAGAAATGAACCCTAAATGAGAGAGTGAAAGATACAGACAGGACACAGATAAGTTCTGTAATACTGCTTCAGCCTTAGGGAATTCTAACAATATCGAGATAACTCAAGTGATTAAAGTTGGAACCAGTCAGAAAATGTGAAGGTAGAGAACATGCAGAGATCAGGACCTGGGAAATTGAAGGATAGTCCTGACCTGCTGGAGGAGAGATCTCTAACAGTAAAGAGTGGCTAAAACTGGAGTAAATGACTGAAAAACATCAGTGGTCTCTGCTGGCAGATTAACTGTGCAACGGGTGGTCAGGCAAGAGGACTGGCAGTGAGGCAACACAGTGTGACAAAGGGAAATGTGTTTCACTGCCTGCTCCCAGTGGGCTCCAGGTGCAGCCCTGAGAGGTGTAAGGGGAGCCCCATGACCATCAGTGAGCTCACACAGATATCACAGCTAAGCACTGCGAATATAAAGGGAAGAGTAAAGTTCGAAGCTTGAGGATGACCATAAAGCAATGAGCAAATTTAAAACATAAGTTCTTTTATGTCAGAAGCAGTATTCTGCTATCTGGATGGAGAGGTCCTTGTTCAATTGAATCCCAATATGCAACTAGCATTCCTGTGGAGTGCTGCAATAGAAATAACACTGATATAAGTCCCTGATGATGGCCCTTTCCTGGACTTGTAACCTGTGAAAAACTCTCTGATCCTCCACTTAGGAGAGGTAGTTAAAGCAGTGGCAAAGGCTCTGTGTGAGGTCATTATCTAGCAAAATTGGACTTGAATATAAAACTGCACTAAAAGTCTGCAAACACTAGGATGGCTGGGATGCTGAGGGAAAGTCCAAGAAAAGTCAGAAGCCTAGAAGCATAAACTAATACATTAAAAAATGAAATTGTATGGTGTATCTGCTGTCCTGAGTAGCAGTAAATTACCAGCAGCAGCACACATCTGTCTGCCATAATTTCAGGCTCTTCCCAGCATTCAAATTTTAGATGCCATCTGCAAATAAGAAAAGCAGCTTATTTTAAAATGTTGATGTCCTGCCCTTTGTCAATTTGCCAGAAGACCTGAGAGGGGCCCAGTGCCCCCCATCTTTGTCATATTCCAACTTCTCCCTGGGGCTCTCACAAAGGACAAGCCCTGACTTTGTGTATTTTATTCTGCCTAGTTGAAGACTTGACACCTAGGAGAGCTGTGCATGCTCTCTTTTCAAATAGCTCAAGGTGTTGTAATCTTAACAGCCTTCCTTTCAAGTTTGCTGAAAAATTGATGTGGTCCCTGCTTATCCCCCATGTGCTCCATGCCTGCAACACAGCTCTGGCTTTTGTGTATACTTCCCTCCAAGGTTGTCTTTTGGGGCATGGTTTGGATAACATGGAACAGGGCCTGTGCAAACAACCATATCTCTGTCCCTCCTCTACATTTTTTCCTCCATTCCAAGGAATCAATGTCACCAAAATTTGTTAAATTCTCAGATTTTAAGCAGAGTAACAAGGCCAAAAAAAAAATATGGGAACCCCACTTAGCGGATTACAAAGTTGTCCTCTACCAAAGAGCTCACAGACCGTGCAAGGGAATTGCTCATCCTTACTTTCACTAAAAAACTAAAGCATGGGCAGAACATTTGTCCCAGTGAGGTGGAACTATTGCTGACTTCTGTGAGTTCACATCAGATCCCTAAGACCGTGCTTACACTGGCAGGTTGTAAACAGGTTAGAGAAGTTTTTCTTGATGGCAGCAGTGTCTGGCCTTGAAAGTCAGCTGCCACTCATGATAATGTAGCAGTGTGAAAATGTAAAGCCTAAACCACTTGGGCATTATCCCAATGTAGCTCAGGGCTTAACGCAGGAATCATTAGAGCAAGACATTTTCCTGAAGTGTTTTAGCCAAACTTTATTCATGAAAATGCCATGAAATGCAAATCATCCTTGACTATAACTGGGTAAATATGTGGTAAATCAGTGCTACCTGATGATCAAACTATTTCACTGATAAAAAAAATAAAATAAAACAGAATCCCAGCATGTCAATCTACCTATTTGAAAACCAGCATAAAACTCCCCAGTATAATGCAAAGATCAGAGACGTCAAACTCTCCAGGCTAGGCACAGGCAAACTGCATGAAAATAAAGAAAAGCACTAAATAAATAAATGAATGAAACCAAATCACTTTCCTGGGTTTACTTAACAGTGCTGATACAGAAAAAAGCCAAATACATTCTACTGAGCAAGAAATTGAGTCTGAAGATAATCCCTTTTCTTTTCTTTTTTTCTGTAGCCTAGAGGCCCTTTGTACTCCCATTGAAATTGTGGCCTCAAGTAATCCATACAGCATTCACAGCATGCTATTATATCTATTTTATTGGGAAACACAATAATCAAAATGCTAAAATAAATCTTCTTCCTATGATTTGATTTAAGCATTGAAGTATTGAAGTGGCTAAGCTAATTTATTTTGATTATCAGCCCATTAGTCTTGGTATTATAAATTAACCCCACAATTTTGACAGAGCTTCCAGCTACCTAATGTCTGAAAATCTGATTTTGTTTAAGCACATATCGTGCTAAGATTTATTTTGGAAATTTCAATTAATCAGTTCTGGTCAATAAAAAGTTAATATAAAGTGGTTTGCTGTTAAATGACATTGGCACTCACACATTTGCTCTGTCCTATACCAGTTAAAAAGCCATTGCAGATTCTCAGCTACAGTGCTCAGAGCTCTGGCTGCATTTTTAAAGCACCAACTGTTAGTTAATTTTGTTAGCATAAACACCCAATAAAATTTTATGGTGTGTTCAACTCTCATTAAAGATGAAAAACAGCAGCAGAGCAGCACCCACAAACAATCAGGGATGGTTCTGTCACTGCTGTTGCCCAGAACTCATTCAGATTCAGGGCTCAGGGCTTCCTGTGCCTGAGGACACTGCAGGGATACAGAGCACGAAATCCCACACACTGCTGCAAACCCCTGGAGTTCCACACAGCTCTCCCATAACACTCCAGGCAAATATTTCATGGGGGAGGAACAGTCTTTCTCCATTCCCTAAAATAACAGCTGTTGTAGGCAAAGTATACCCTTGCTGGTGCATATTTGCTCAAGTCGACAAAAACCACAGATCCTTCTGCTCCCCATCACCCAAAATATCCTGGACAAGATGCTCCATCAACACCAGGGCTGGAGGAGCCTGCTGTTCCTCAGGTTGTGTCCTGTGGTTTGATTCCCTCCAGTCAGGGAAAGCACAAACCCTGCCAGGAGGTTTTCTGATCACTCAGGACATTTACAGTGCCAGCCTGGCCATCTCCTTTTGTCTTCCCATCCTTCAGAGGGGTGTTTGAACCTTCCACTGAATTTTCTGGTCCTGACCCACCATCATTCTTCTTGCCAAATTCCCTGTTAGGGGGACTTTCATGAGACAGCTGACACTCAGACAGTTGCAGGAAGTGCTCCAGAGAACACGGCTGGAATTACCTGCCAAAAGCCATCAGGTTTACAGGTAGAATTATAGAGAGAGCAGATTTCACTGTCTGAAATAATAGGAAGATCAAATCAAGAAGTTCCCACAGCTGTTACTCCTAAAATCCTTAGGGCTGCATTGCTTAAGGCCGTAGAAATTTCTAAAATCATCCTTCCATTTACAGCAACAGAAGCAGAATATCTCTCACTAAATTCTGCACCTGTACCAGATAGCGTCCACTGAAACTTACAATTTACAAGAAAGTCAGAGAATATAATAAAAAACAGTTTCAAACACTTTCCCTTAAGTTCCTTGGCATGTCTTCTTGATTTAGAGTTCACCATTTGAAGTTTTGATGTGTTTCGCTTCTGCTGCTTTGTGAAAGTTCCTCCCAAAGGATGCAGAAGATAGAGGATCTTCACAAATTGGTACAGGGGAAAGACCTAAATCAACGCTACACGGTTCCACTGCTTGTGCAAAATGAAACCTTGTTCCTTAAGGAGCCAAACTAATATCTGGATCCCTAATGGACAGAGGACCCAAGTGTACAGTTTTCTCTCTCTTCTTTGCCCACAGGTTTTTCCTGCTGAAACCTACCCTGGGCAAGGGATAACATGCTTCATGGACATGCTGTTTGGACGTGGAAAGCACATGCTGATGAGCCTGCTGGCTCCTAAATGGACGATGATTAGCATTTCCTTATTTTCTGTGGCAGAAAAGTTCAACTTTAGTCTATTATCTCTACCTAGCCTGAATTTTTTGGTGGTTTACTCCTGGCACTTCACTGCCGCAAAACCATTCTCCAGATTCTTGCTTCTTACTGTCAACTTAAACCATAAACACACTGAAGGCCAAGCCATTTCTGTCTGTGTGGGGTCACAGTATCCAGCAGGATGGGGCATTGATCTTGTCTGTTTCTGTCACGCAATGCTATATCAGACTACTCTGAAAGGCTGATGTTTTTAGATGGAAGTGTAATTTCTAAGGGACTGCCCCCTGAGTAAGGCTGGATTTTGGAGATAGCTGACCGATCATGTTTTAAAGCCCTGGCAGCTACATCGAGTCCTACTTTAATACTTATTAGGTGTGGAATTCGACCTTGCATTCCCACTAGAGCATTAAAATTAAGAAACTCAAAAATACACTGCTTAGGTGTGCTCATGGAGGCTAACTTACCAGTCACAGTAAAATACAATGTGCACATAAAGCAGAACTTGTTTCTGCTTCAGCAAGAGTACAGAGGAGCCAGCACAGCTTCCTTATCTTAATTTTCTGCATCCAAGAGTCCTAGAAATGCTGTGCCTCTATTGCTTCCATAACTTTGGAGGTATTGAATCTCTCTGCAATTAAACCAACATAAATAAGCAGTAATTCAATTGAAATCAGTGGAATTCATGTGAGGGGAATAGCTCACGTAAAAGAGAAGATAATTAGATTTACCCAGTGTAGATGTAATAATCTCTTATTAATCGTTTAAGGAATAAACTATAAAAACACACTCCCTCATAATCTGTTAAAAGGACATTATGGACCTCTTGCCCACAGCTGTACGAATGTTGCACTGTCCCTTTAGATCAGGGCAGCCACAACATCCTACATCAGCAGCTTGTTTTTCTCACAGGTTAAATTTGTTCTTTTCAAAACAATGAGAGAGAGCAACCAGGGGTACAATCAAAACCGCATTTTCAGTTCAGCTTAATTGAGTGTGCCTTACTTTAACAAACACTTTACATTACTGCACTGAGTTGTTTTCATACCCGCATTCTTACATACCAATACTGCTAATTAGGACAATTGTTTCGCCTTTAAAAGGAAAGAAAAAAAAAATCTGTCCAAATGATTTGCTGTTATTCTTAGGCATTCATTATTGCTGATTAACAGTGAGGTTATGGTTAATCAGGAGGATGTCCTAACTTTGTTTCACTAAGCTTTTATTACTGCTTACATAATTAATGCTGAGAGAGGAAAGGTGGTTTTTAATATTTGCTACAGTCCAAAATGTGACATGTGTTGACACCAACAAAATCCATGATGGAAACAAGCGCATTTGTTCAGGCAACTTTTTTTCATTTTATCATACAGGGACTCTCATCACTGCTGTTGAGGCAGGAAAACAGGATTGGAATGAGGAAAACAGGATTGTCTCTCACCCACAAAACAGGATTGGAATGAGGAAGAGGTTAAAGTCTAGCGGCACAAAATGAAGATATAAATGCCTAATAAGCACATAATCTACCCTCCAAACACATATCCAGTTTGAGCATTCATGGTGGTGCCATAAGCTGCATATGAAGATGGCAAAGGAGCTGGACTGACATCTCACAGGACAACAGGAATCAGATTCAGGTGGCCTGATACAGAAGATGTGCACTGACCATAGCCAAGACTGAGATCCACACAAAACAGCTAAAACAGCTGCAACTGCTCAAAAGCACAGTCAGAGAGAAGTCAGAAGAGACGGAATAGCAGCAGGGTTGTGCCAAACAACAGGTCCTAATGTACTGCTGGGGTTGCTGTAAAGAGCTGGGGGTTTAGACCGTGCCCTCCAAATTGTGCATGTCAGCCAGTGGTTTGGCTAAAGGTATTTTCATCCCAAATAAAGAGACAGTGCATGCCCCTGTCTCCAGGACACACTGTCAGTTTCCATCTTCCCCAATCCAAAGAACAGCCCTGAATTCTGCTCTGCCCCTTTTCCAAAATGAGAGATGGGAAGGCTCTTGCTGTGGAGCAGCCTGTCTCCTGATGGGTACAACAGGCCCCAGCAGAATGGAAGCTGGTGGGTCTCTGTATCCTCATCAGGACTTAGAAGGAACCAGATCCACAAATCCTGCTCCAAAGGACACCTTCTATCTCACTAGGTGAGGGTGGGGATGGTCTTGAGATGAAGAAAGAAATTATCCCAACTATTTCTGTAGATTTTGCTCCCTGAAGACAGAGGAATTTGGGAGTCCCAATATGAAGCAAAGTACCTTCTCACAGCCATCTTCCTTGGTATTAATTTAAGAAAAGAAGCTAAATTCAAGACACAATTTCTGTGCCCTGTATTGGCTGGTGTTGGGTTTTGGACTGCTGAATAAAGGCCAAAAGACAGATGCTGCAACATGCAGTGTTGACAAAGCCTGAATCCCCATATGGACTTAGCCCTCATTAATTGCTTCAAGATATCTGCCGACATGTGACAGCTTGGAACTGACCCCCAGATTCTTCTGGCAGGATCTGAGTGACTTTGCAGTAAGGTGCACTTTGTTAAGCACTTCCTTAAGCTGCTCCCAGCCCACACAAGAGACACTTGGTACGGACTCTGGCTGCTCACCACCCCAACACATCAGAAATCTTCCTGTGACATAGCTTTTCATCATAGCATCGGGGTGAATCCTCTTGCTTTCCTCCCACATATTATCTTTGGAAAGGCAAAGGAATTAGTCACAGGCAGGAAAAAAGAGCATTAGAAGCTGTATGTATACAAATTATTTCTCAAAAATAGTTCTCTCTACACAATAAATCAGTCTTTCAATAGCACTCACAAGTGGCTTAGAGTTTCTAGTGCTTGGTTAGAAACAGCTAAAAAACATTACATAGAAAAGTTAAAAATATATACACCTTTTAGTGGGCATGCATTACTAGAGTTTGGAACTACAATCAAGCCTATCTACTTATGGGCTTTAATTGTATTCCTCCTTTGAAATGCTACCTCCCTTGCTCACCACAACTGAGCAAAGCTGTAAATCTTTGCAAAAGAAATGTGAAGTCTAAGTGCCCATTGCCCAGCAAGAGGGAAGCTCAGGAGAAGCCAGGAAGAAGAGTGACCTTACCTCATTGAGCTGGCTTTTGAGTTGACACAGCTTTTTTGCGGGATGAAAAAAAGCCCTAACAGGTTGTTTCATCAGCTGTGACAACGAAGAGATTTACGACAAATTATTTGCTCAACACCACCTTGGGAAGACCCCAGCCCTCACCCACAGCTGCCCCTTTGCCTCCATAAACTTTCAGTTCTTCTGGAAGTTCCTTCTGTGCTCCTTCCTTTCTCCCATTCCCTCCCAACCTTTGCACAGCCTGTGATGGGCAAAGGACAGGCTCTGTTGTAGCTGCAGCCATGTGCTGACTGAGGTGTTGGAACAGGGTGAGACAGATTTCTCCCTGCTTCTTCCTTTACTCAGGAATTGAATAATCCTGCTGTATTAAGCAATTGATTTCCATGATACTTGTAGCAAGCTGACACAACATTACTCTTATTCTGTCAATTTTGGTTAAAATTGGCTGCGAGTTCAAAAGTTAGGAGATTAGGAAAGTCAGATAAATCCTGTTTGTGGTTCTGTTATTTTTTCATTGAGGTTTTGTTTATTTGTTGTTCAGGGGAAAAAAAACCAAAAAAACAACAAAACAAAACAAAACCAGACAAATGAATCACAGATATTAAATATCTCACCAGCATTTCTAATTTCTATGCTTTAGAAGTCAGAGTCCCAAAAATCTTGGCTATTCTGCCTCTTGCCTACTCCATCAGAGACCTCTTACCAAGCAGCTACTTGATTTTTCAGCCCCATTTGATAAACTCTCATTTCTGAACTCTGCAAGGTTTCCTTGAAACTAAATCAGTCATGCATGGAGCTTTCTGTGTTTTAATTAAATCCTGAAATCATCAATCATTTCAGTCTTATGACTTGAAAAAAAAGAAAGTATTTATTTCTAATGGAAAATACATCCAGATTGTACAGCATTTGAAAATGAGATGAAAATGCCTTCAAGGCAAATAAAAATGTATCAATTATCATGTGCTAAGAATATACGCGTTTGAGCCCCATCTCGTTCTTCTGCATTAAAGTATTAGGTCAGCAGCTTGATACAATAAATTATTACTGATATGCAATAACCTTAGCTGTTCAACCCAAAACTCAAAGAAAACCAGAATGTGCAAAGGAAGGAGGCCCAACATTGAAATTACAGGCAATATCAAGAGGACATTTTATTTAAGGCCCTTGAATTATGCAAAGAGCTTAGGTACGGGTTCAACTTCAAATATATGATTAGTCATGGAGCTAAGTAAATAATTTCAGCAGACTCATCTAATCTGTTTGTTTACTTCCACAGCCCTCATCATGTTGCATCTTTTAATACATAGCCTTATTTTTAGTGGGTTTAATCCTAAAAAGACTATATGAGAAAAGGAGGAACAACTGTATTCACAGAAGGGCAGGTATAAAGTAAATCTGTGTGCCTAAAAGTTTGTAGGGTCAGGTCTGCACTCACTAGACATGAAGTATACAACCAGGCGAGCAGCAGCACCAGCCTCTCAAACACCACAACACCAAGTCTAGAGGATGGAACAGGACACCAGTATTAAGAGGTGAAATTAAAAAATTAAGTTAGTTCATAGAAGTTAGCACTGTATCTGGTGACATGTAAAACTTGCACTTCTTCAAGGTGCATCCCATTAGGTATTATAGAATCATATTTCTCTACCAAATACTAGCCCCAAAAACCACACGAAATTTTGGGGAGGGTGATGTGTCCACCATAACAGAGAAACATAAACACAGAGAAACACTTCAAAGAGTTGCAGAAGAACAACATCGACAGAATTGTCTGTGAAAGGGCACACGCATCTGACTTTACACCACTAATATTCTGCAATATAAAGTACCTGTGCAGATGTAAAGGCTATGTTCATCACTTCCTAACAAAGGTTAATGCAAATTTGACCTGGATCAAGTACAAGCACCCAGTCACATTTCTACTGAATTCAGCAGGGTGCACAATATAGTGTTTTATCTCAGTTATTTATTTTTCATGCTGGCTATGCAAACACACTGTGGCAAGAAGTAAAAGCAGCGGAAAAAGCTGATCCCACGTTTCACTCCACCACAAACCCTTACCTTCAAAGCCTTTTATCCCGTTTGTAGCAGCTGCACGAGTTCCGACCTTTCCAGCACTGGATGCTGAGAGGCCGCGGCAGCCTGAGCGCCCGGTCCAACACCTGCCCGAAGGTGTCACCCCAGCTCGGAGGGACCGAGAGCCACCCAGAGCTCCATCCCGAGCCATCCCTGGCCCAGCACCCTGCGGGGAGGCGGCTCCACACCCCGGGCGGCGGCGGGAGCCGGGCAGGGATGCTGAACTTCTCCAAGTGATGGGCTAGCGGGCAGAGCAGGGGGGACACGCTCTGACCTGTAGGTTTGGGGACCGGGGGACAGGGGACCAGGAATCCCCGCCGCCCCGCTCTCCGCGGTGCCGAACCCCGGCCGGTCTTACCTTGGAGCCTTTGCCGGAGCAGCGGACGTGGTTGCTCACGCCGGCCGTCTGGTTCATGCTGGAAAGTTGGGCTTCGGGCACGACTCCCCGAGGAGCGGCGGAGGGGGGTTGGCAGCAGGCAGGGCAGGACGGGCTGTGCCGGTACCGGGATCGTCACCCCGAGCCGAGATTTTCACCCCGCACCGGGATTGTCACCCCGCACCGCGACTCTGCCCCCGTCCGCCGGGGGCTGCGCGTTGGCGGCGCTCTCGGCTCTTCCCGGCTCCAAAACAAAACCCGAAACACCCCCCCGGCCCCGGCACCGCTCTCCTCCCCCGCCCTCCTTCCAAAGCACAGGCGAGGCGAGCCCGGCTCTGCCCGCCCCCCGCCCTCCGAGGCCGCCGCGGCAGCGGGGAGGGCTGGCAGGGCTGGCGGGGCTGGGGAGCCGGCAAGGCTGGAAGGGCTGGAAGGGCTGGCAGGGTTGGGGGGCTGGCAGGGCCGGCAGGAACGGCCCGGCTCCGCTCCAAGCCCCGCGGGACGCTCCCCTCCTTCCCCGGGGTCCCGGGCCCCCGGCACCGCTCACTCCTCTGGCATCAGTTTATTTAATCCCCCGGCCCCGGCGTGGGCAGAGGGAAATCGCGTTAAAGATGTCAAGGGTTCCCGCAGAGCTGGGTTTTGACTCGCTGGTCCTCGGGCTAGCGAGTCCAGCTCTTTGCAGTGAAAGAAATGCTGGGCAGATGTTTCCTTACGACCAAGCTGAAGGATTTGGGTCTCACTGCTTTTGAGAAATTCCTTTTCCAGGTGTGCTAGAGTTCAGGGTTTAGATTCTGGCTTTTTTTCGTTTTGGTGAAATATGAACTGCACAAGCAACTCTGCTTTGCTGGTAAAAATTTGGTGCTTTAAGTTTATGGGGGTTTTTTTAACAAACAAACAAACAAACAAACAAACATAAAATATCCATGTTTGGAATATCATTATTGGGATATTTTTCCTATTCCCAGTCTACCCCTCCACCTCAGCCCACTAGGTCAGATACCACCTCCTCTTTTATTGTAACAAAAGTATGGCAAAATTCAGTTGTCAGAGTAGCAAAAGAGAAAACCAACCCAACAAAAACCCCAACATACTGTATGTTTCAGTAAGAAGATCTGGACAGCCAAGGCTAGAAGGATCCACACTCCATCTCATCAAATCAGGGTTTCTTTTGTCTTGGGATTAATCTATCCAAATAGATAATTTCAAGTATTTTTAAGTTTCTACAGCATACTTTAAAACCTTTAAATAAATAAAACCCTTTCTGGATGTTGCAGAAAGAACAGGAATAGTTGTTTGTCCTGTCCCAGAGCCTGTGCTGCTTTGGAGAAGCACAGCTCCATCTTTTCTGAAGGTCAAATAGCCCACCTCTAACTGGCTGCATCTTCTAGCCCTGTGGCTAAAGTAGATGTAAGGAGCCTGCCATGGAGGCTGACAGCAGAATAAAGTGTAGTTACAAGGTAAATTTAATTAGAGGCACTTGGTTTCAGCTCAGAGGCAGGAGAGAGGCCCAGTGCCACCCTGTGGGGACAGACATCCCTCCCTGTCAGCAGGGCACACTGGTTTGGAGATGAGAGTGGCCAACTAAGGACTGGTTTTATCAGAGAAACCAAGTCCCTCGGGGCACAAACCACCTTGTCAGGGTCAGTCCTTCCTTCTCAGGCAGTTGTCTTGTTGTAATGACCACACTCTGCTCTTTAATCCTGCAATGTCAGCTCCTCTTTAGCTCAAAGTGCTGTCAATGAGTCCCTCTCAGGGACAAGTGTCCCACCAATCTCCATGGGCACTCTGTGCTGGCACCCTGGCTGATCTAGCAAACATGCGCAGCCCCAAACACCACATCATCACTATTCCCTGCTACAAGTCTATGATGGCTTTTATTTTTTTACACTAATTAAGGTTTGAAGTTTCCTACTCTGACCACTCCGTTCAAGTGGTTTGGTTTTCATACCTTCCCAAGAAAAATGTCCGCTGATAAATCCAATTATAGACTTTGAGTTGCATATTTGATGGGGCCTGGCATCATTATATTCTCTCAGCATGATTTGTTGCACAGAGACATGCAGAAGACCCTGGACTTATTTGCAATTGCACAAGTGAGCAGAAGAAACTTGGGGGAGAAAAAAAAAAAAAAAAAAAAAAAGAGATAGGCAAGCAAAACTGCCCAAAGAGATTTTGAATCCATGGCAAACCCTTCTGCTGACTACATGGAGCAGGTGAAAAATCTGTACTCTTTCCTCTCTTTCTCACACAAAAAATATTTTGAATAACACAGATGGATCATGGAAGTGTTGTCCAACTGGGTTTATCAGTGTCCAGCACTCCACTGCCCTTTCTGAGCAAAAGGCCCTTTTCCATTGTGTAACCAGTCAGAGCAGGCAGAGAGTCTATTTCCACTATAGGGCACGTTTTGTCTTATTCCCTGGCAAGAGAGACACAAGGAAAGTCTCCTGTTCTCTCTCATTTTTCCACTTAAAAATGCCTATCCCACTCATGGGCATCTCCATTCTTACCTAAAACCAAAACAAACCTTATGGTTCTGAACCTCCCTTCTCTACAGGAAAGAGCAATTTCCATCAGAGATATCAGGGAGCATTCACAGAAAAAGGATTTTGCTTTAAAAAATGTGAGCAAGCATGTTGACTTTTACTAGCTCTTGAAAGGAGACTACTTCATGCATGCTGGAGGTGCAGCCTTTGAAATTTGGGGGAAATTGATTCCATTTCAAACTTTGAAAAGGCCTCTCTGCATGATCCTGGGAGAAAAAAAATCACCACCATCCTTCTTTGTCCCCCCACATCCCACCTCTGCCTACCTACTTCAAACTTCCCCGAGGCAGGATGTACCTGTGCAAGCCTACAGTGCCCACCCTCCTTTTGGCCCTTGTTTCAGAGAAGGCCCCCAACATCTGCAGAAAACAAACAGTGAAATCATTACAGCCTGTTGTTTTTTAAGCTGGAGTGGCTTAAGTATCTAGAAAAGAACAGACAATGCCACAAACAGTGCAGAGTTTTTTCCAGTGCCTGTGAGAAAAGTAAGTGATTTATAGATTAGTATTCGTAGACTGTTTAGTGAAGTGTGAAGGAACAACAATATACTGTCATATAAGCTGTAGCATATAAACATCCCTTGGCATTTTACACTTTGAAAAGGATTATACATAAGCTTGGCTGAGAAGAGTATTAAAAAGGAATCTCAGTCATACTTTTGGGGAACATTTAGTAATCCGTCTTTGGAGCTGAGCTAAAGCTATGCAAAGTGAATGCAAGGAAATCCATGCAATCATGACATAAGACTTAAAAACAAAACAAAATTTTAAAGCCAAAATTATGTCACAAAATTTAATAATGTGTGGAGGACTTTTTGAGTTCTTCAAATTCGTACTTTGCAGATGAACTCTATAAAGCTGAGTGAAAATTAAAACTGAAATCCAGAGTTTTACATTTTTCTCCTGACTCCAACAGCTGAGTCTTTTGAAGAAATATCCAGTGTCACAAAACTCAAAAAAAAAAAACCCAAAAATACTCAACCAAAAAAAAAACCCCAAAAAACACAGGACTGCCAAGACTGTTACATGCATCTAGTTTCAAGTTTCAGGTTAAATCTGGATGAGGACCTTTGAAATATTTCTTAATGTTTTAAGTTCTTCCCAGGAGCCTGTTTTGATCTAAATTCGAGCTGTCTGGGGCATGATAACACTGCTCTCTGAACTCCAGAGGTTTTGATTTTTTCTCAATAACATGGCAAAGACACAACCCTGCTGATTTCCTTCTCCAATATTTTCAGTAGGAAGCTGACTGAGATTAGTCCAACACCTCATCACTCAGTAATTTTTGACATCACTTGTGATGTAACCAGAAAAGCACATCCATTTTGAACAGGTCAAAGCCACAGTAGAGGGACACAGAAAGTGAAATATGAACTGGCACTTGTACAGAGTTCAAAGTACTGCAGAAACCACCAAGGTTCACCTTGCTCTCCACCTCAGAAGAGAAATGTGGTTAAAAGGCTGGTTTAAGGAAAACAGAAAGATGAGCAGTAAACATGCAGTGAGGGCAGAGAAATCGAGAGCACAGGAGACAAGGAGGATGTGAAAATTGAGACCATGGAGTGCTAAAGAACACAATTCCAAAAATCAATGCAGTGATGGATCAGGAACGAATGCAAAAAGCACAGCACGGGAAGGCTATAATTAGATGGTTTAGTCATAGCCAGGAGCCTGACTGAGCTTTTTGAATCCACTCAAGTGGACAGACTTAATGCAGAGTTTGGGTTGATTGTTAAGAGTTCTTCTCGTGACACCAACACAGAGGAGGCTCACAGGAGATTTTACTCTCCACAAAAATATGGGTAAAAGTCCACCAGCACAGATAACATCTCTCAAATTTTCTTCTAACTATGGAAAAGTGATACCTACAGACAAGAGCATTTCCTACTGCAGCTGTGCGTCTGGGACTGGTGTGGACTGATAAAACCCTGGAAAGCAGGAATGACCCCAGCAGCACCTGGCTCTGTTCTGCCCCCCACTGTGTTCTGTGGCTCTGCTGTGGAACTGCCCAGAGACAGGCTCCACTCTCACTTTCCTTTCCTTGCTACCACACTGGAGGTTAATCAAAGATAAAGTAATAATGGGGAAAATGCCAGTGTAGAGTTACACTGATGGGAGTATTAAACCTCACCAGAACGGAGACATCTTTATAGACTTCCAGATTTGTCAACAGGCAGGGAAAAAGAGGTCTTTTGAGTGCCCCAAAACCTTGATCATGAAGAGAGATCTTTGCTCAGCAGACCCTATCATGAGATATCTGTGCTGACTGTAAGAGGGAGTCTACCCAAGCTGCTGCTGCAGGCACAGAGCCCAGCTTGTTCTAATATCCTCTCCTCAAGAAGGATGAATTTCAGTTCTGTGCATTCAAAGCCAGTTCGTGGCATCTCTGCAGCCCCCTGCAGCCTGCAGGCCTGACTGATGGCAAAACTGTCCCTGAAAGAAGTTGACCCTGTGAGAATCTTAGAAGGGTGTGAGAGCCAAAAAACTCCACACTTTTCTGGTCTTGTTTCTGTCAGTGTCCTCACATCAACTCTCATCTCCACCAAGTCCATCCAGTCTCCTCAGTTACAGTTTCCAAATGTTTTTGGTGGTTTTTTTGGTTTCGTTTTGGGGGTTTTTTTGTTTGTTTATTTGTATGTTTGTTTTTTGCTTTTTAGTTTTTAGGGGGTTTTGTTTTGTTTTTGTGGTTTGTTTTTGTTGCTGGTTTTGGTTTTCCAGGTTTGTTTGTTTTGTTTTTGTTGTTTTTGTTTTTGTTTTTGTTTTTACCTGGCCTGTTGTTTCCTCAGGATGTGATGGAAAAATAAAGCTTAAAAAGCAAAAGCCAATTAATTCTACAATTTTGGGCTCCTCTGCTCACCTGCATTATTCCTCCTGCCTTTCCCTGCCTGCCTATCTCATCCCACTGTCCTAATTCACAAGCAAGTGGTTTCTCAAACACTTGGGCACAAGCTTGGAATGTGGGATTCAAGCTTTGTTTTTGGCTCAGCTGCTGATCCACTGAGTCCTTTCAGCTCCCTGGATCACCCACATTTTCTTCCAGCTGCAGGTTGGCTAAGCAGCTGCTCTAACACCCTTGGGGAACAGACAACCTGCTAGATTTGGTAAAGGAATTTAGTGGAAGCAAAACACCCAAGTTAGTTAGAAAACAGCCAACCTTACTTTTATATTTTTTAGGTCCCACAGGCTCTAAATTCACTGAGTGCCAGAAAGCCCCTGCTGAGGTACTAAACCTGTATCCCTTGAAAGGTTTGCATTTTCCCAGTGGAGAAATTTGGATTACAAGGCCAGAGAACACAGATGTCCAGGGTGAACATCTACAGTTTTGTAAGGGCTTTTTTTCTTTTTAGTATTGCTAGGGTTTGTACCTGCTTCTAGAACTGCATTTTATTTTAAGCTATGCAGCTGCTGGGTAAGTAGTTCTTTGGCCAGATGCATGAACACTCCCAGGTGAATGCTGTAACTATTAGGAATGTTTTAAGCATGGCATTATTAAGTAATAATTTACTCATTCCATTTAGTCTACGAGGTCTCCTTATCGAGGAATGTTATTCATCAGCACCACTCTAGCTCTCACTCTAATTTATTTATACTTAATGGCCTTTCAAAGACATCTCTCCACATTACTTTCAGGCACCAGAATATATATGGGATATTAAATCACATCATGATACATGACATGTTACAAAAATATTGCATAATTTATATAGATTATAAACATAAGAAAAATCATCCAATAAACCCTGCCATCAAATGTTCTTCAGGCTAGATTAAGGCTACATGAGCCCTTTTAATTTAATAAATCAAAGATAAATAATTTTATTCAAATCTCACCTTTGCAGAGGAAGCAAGCTGTGTGAAGCAGATGAAAGATTGGTATATCTACACTGAAAATTAAGGGCATCTATCTAGATAAAGCTCACCTGCACATGGATGAGAGGGGTTTAGGCAGTGATGCCATAATCCTGCTGACCATGAGATAGCATTTTGCCCATGCCTGAGTTGGGTGACACATTCTAAGAGCATCCCTGACCGTTGCACTGGTCATCACTTACATGTTTTTAAAGTTAAGGTCACTTCTGACAGCTGAAAAACAATGCACAAAGTCCATATTAATTACAAAAGAAAATATTACTAGATACTACATAAGTTTCTCTTTAGAGCAAACTGAAGGGAAATTTTTTGCTTTGGAATATCTTTGAAAAAGAAAAATAAATATTAAAAAACATTTAATTAAAAAAAAAAAAAGTTAAGGTCCACAATATCTCATAAAATAAATGAAGTGTAGGTGGAATGGCTGTCTCAGAGTTGCTCATAGGAGCAGTAATCCAAGTCCATTTCCCTGGACTTCTCAGTTGTTCTTCACCTGTCATGTTGCAGAGCAGTTTTCTTTTGGAGAAGCACTGAAAACCCAGTATGGGATGTGCAGCTCCTCAGAGGGTCATGAACATCAGAGAAGACTGATGGGAGTCTTGGAGACTTGGGTCCACCAAATAAGTTTTTTTATATGGGATAACAATATTTTTAAATCAAAACATTAAAAATGTTCAGAAAAAAACAATAAACTCTTCCCCCATTGGTTAAAACCATTGGGTGTTTTTTCTTTGAGGAGGTGGTGAAATCCACGCTGCCCTTCCTGGGATGAAAACACAGTATTTCTCAATGATCAATTTTGATGGAAAATTCCCAAGCAGGCTTTGTTTTCATTTTAGTTCTGTGTGAACTACTTTTTAGCATGAAGGATGTGCAACACAGACACGCAGCATCCCCGAGGCAAAAAGCATTTGCTTAGATGGAAAAGGAACAGCAAAAAGATGTTTTAAGCCAAGATTCTTGAATCCAGATGAGTTCTTCTGAAGGCTTCAGTTACTGGACAACAAGTCCAAAAGACCTTCCTCATATTCACAAAGTGCTGAGCTGTAAGCTTTCACTCCTTGGAATTCAGGTGCTTTTACAAAGACTTGCATTAGGCTCCTGTGGAGTTCCTGTAGCAGCTTCTGAGTTCTGAATTGCATTTTTAACTGTTTGTTTGGTCCGTTTGGAATGGAAATAAGGGTAAAGGATGAGAAATCTGTGACCCATCAGCTTGCAGCAGGTCCCTGCAGTGTGCAGTGCTCTATGCCACAGTCCCAGCAGGTAATCAACCCCCCAAACCTCTGACTGGGCAGTCCCTTCTGGCTTGAAGGGACTTTTTCTTCCCTTTACCTCCCCTCTCTCCTGTTCTCAACAAAGAAGAGAAAGTTAAGAAAATGAAATTATTCAAAAACCTTTTCAACCCCAAACTCTAAGATAACACAATTTTCTGCAAAATACTCTCTTTTAACTACATCAATACAATGTATTTAATGGATGGCTATCTGCCCATTTGTTAGGGACAGTTGCAAACTCCCTTATCACTCTCTGTAAAGATTGCCTGTTGTCTTCCAAGACCCACTGTTCATACCATCTTTCACAAGCCAAAAAAAAAAGTAATTTGATGTTGAAATAAACTCCAGTATTTGAAAACCACAGACAGGTGTACAGAAACACAAATAAGCGGATGAAGGTGACATTAAATGGTAAGAGCTGCACAGAAGCAATCAATGTTTGTTCCCTTTTTGTGGTGTCTCTCTAGTGGTGCTGGGTTGATCAGGGAGGTTTGATACAGATGTGGGTGGTAAGAGGCAAGCTGGAGTGGAATATCCATTATCCCTCATCTGAACACTTTGGAACAACACAAATCATTGGCTGAAACCTTGGGCTGGGACCGCACATTGGAGTCCTGTTCCCATCATGGCCACCACAAGCTCTGAAGATGTCAAAGAGCTTTAAACCACATTTCTAGAGAACTCTGCAGTAGGCCCATGAAGCAACACAGCACTGAAATTCTCAAACTGCCACTTAAGGTTTGGAGTGATTGCCCAGGAATCCACCTCATCTTCCATCCTCACTTCTCAAGCATTTTACCTTGCTTGCAAAAAAAAAAAAAAAAACAAACACAGGAAGTACTCAGAGAAACATGTCAAAAAAACATAACTGAAATGCTACAGACATCCCTAATATCAATGTTCTGCTTTGCAAAACAAGTTCATCTGCTGAGAGGTTGCATTTACCGCTGCGGCCCGATGGACAGAAAAATCAGGAGTCAATGAGGTCCATTAATTTTGCACATAAAGATGACAAAGATAAAGATAGATAAAGATTTTTCAAGTTTTCTTTACCCCTTCAGCAGCAGAGCACCAGAGGGCAGGGTTTAGCCTTGAGTGCTCAGTTTGGGGTAAGTTTTGTTTATCACCTAGACAAAGCAGCCAGCAGAGCAGGATTGGTGGCTCTGCAGTACAAGATGGGATCTGGAATCCTCTAACACAGTACTGCAGTTCCTGCACTGTATTATGAGGTCAAACTTGATCTCAAATGTGGACTCTGAAAGGCAGCTGAAGATGGCAATTTCACATCAACCACAATTTTTTTTGCATTCTCTGGTTCATTTCTCTCAAAACCTTCTGCAGCTCTGGAGTTTCAGGGCTGGCCTCAGAAGAGTTCAAATACAGGTTTTGGCATCAAGATTTAGCTTTTTATACACTGAACAAACCACCCTTGTGTATCTTATAGATCACAGTTTCCTACTGAAGCCTGATTTTAGCAACATATTAGTTACAGCTTCAATTTAGATTAAATGGGGCTCTGAACATGCTCTCCATCTCATTCTCAGAGCTCTTTGTTCAGACTCACCTAAGTCTGTTCTCCTGGATCCTCCCCCTCCTCTGCTCTTCGGCTTCAATCCCATCTCACCCCAGGGCATCCCTCCTGTGAGCAGAGAGTTACAACAGGTCAGAGAGTTACAAGAGGCCAGAAGGTTACAACAGGTCATCCAACTCATCCAGCACCAGGGAAGGACCAGGTGGCTGCGTCAGATCTGTGAGCCCCCTAAAAACTGAGGTTGCAATCAAGATGGTGCCTTAGATCAACCTTTCCATCAATACAATCAAGTGGCATTTTCACGCTCCCCAAATTAAGTCTGGGTTAGTAGTGCTTGTAAAGCCTCCTGCCAAGGGATATCAGACATGTACAAAATCTATTTTATCTGGAAGTACCCTGGTAGTACAAATCCTGGGAATACACATTGTAACATATTCTATTTTAAAGGGCATTCCAGCCTCTACATCTGTTATGTTTTTAGCCATGGCTTACTTTTTGCATGTGTTAGGGTTTGGGGAGATTTTTTTGGTTTTTAAGGCAGGGAACATTATCTCTCTAGGGGTATTTATCGTGGCGTTGCATGGGAACAAATTTTAGTTGCCAGGGAAGACAAAATGGCATATCCCACCACAAATACATTCAGAAGAATTAATAGGAGAAAATCTTTGAGATGACAGATTCTCCCTGCGTCAAGGGCAGCAAATGAAGCAATCATTGCTATAGCAGTTACCAGAAAAACTAATCATGCGTTGCCGTGCAGGTGTAAGTGGCTTTTATTATTTTTTTCCCTCCTGCATGCTGTTTCTGGTGTCTTTATCAAACCATTTACAGAAATAAGTTTTTCTATATGGATTTCTAAATAGAAGTGAAAATCACATTGGAGCTTAGAGAAAACTTGACAAGAAGGTGCTTGTTAACTTAAATGAATCAATATTTAACAGGCAGTTACTTTGAAACACAGTATGTGTCTGGGCTCTCCCTCCACCTCCATACAGGAGATCAATGAGGAGTAATTTGCACTATGGTGATGACACAGTCAAATCTCAGACAGCAACTAAACAGCACACAGCCACTTGCTCATTTCCCCAGCAGCGTGATGGGAGAGAGAATTGGAAGAGTAACGGTGAGAAAACTTGTGGGACGAGAAAAATAGAGTTTAATAGAACAGAGCAAGAAAGCATAATAATAATAATAATAATAATAATGATGATGATAGAGTTAGAATATACAAAACAAATGAGAACACCACTCAGCAATTGCCATCATGGGCAGAACAGACTTGACTTGGAGAAATTAATTGGTTGCCAGTCAAAGAGAATAGGATAATAAGAAATAAAAATTAAATCTTGAAACACCTGCCCTCCACCCCTCCCTTTTTGCTGGGTTTAACTTTAGTCCCAAATTCCCTCCCTCCTCCCCCACAGTGTCACAAGGACACAGGGAATGAGGGTTATGGTCAGTTCACGACACAATGTCTCTGGTCCCCTCAACCAAACCTTTGCCACACAAATCCAGTGCAGTTACCAGCATTATTCTCATATTGAATCCAAAACCCAGCAAGCACTGTTCCGGCCATTAGGAGGATAAATAACTCTATCCCAGCCAAAACCAGAACAGTATCCACCCCTTATTCAATGCTATGATGTCACGCCCAGGTCCAACATTTTCCAGTTCATCCCAGTTAATCACTATCACCTTTCCTGTCCTTTGATACACACACCCAGTGCTGGATTGTTGCAGTCTGAAGCCAGTTATGGTTCCATCAGCACTGTGTTTGTCTGGCTCTATCACCAAAATTCATTCTTGATTTTTTTGGATGATTTTACTGCAATGATGTTGATAGAGCAGATAGTCAATCCAAACCACAACACTATAACTGCTAGAAGAAAAAAACCTAACTCTTTCCTAGTTGAAATCAGGGCAGATGCTTTATAGGAATACCATCCTAAAGAATTCATCAATAGGATGAAAAAGCTTGCAATGCAAGCAGGCACTACCTAATTCTAACTAATATTGGAGGAATAGTATCCAGACTTTTAAACCAAAAAACATTGTGGCTTTTGTACTTAAAGCTGTAAAACCTCTTAGGGGTTGTGGTCTGTGTTAATTACAGTCTGTCTAGGGAGGGGAGGGGGAAGTTAAATTGATCTTTTTAGTGCTGAGTTATTCAAAATGAAAAAAAAAACCCCAAAACTATTGACTGAAGCATTACAGTCAAGCCCAACACATTAACCTGGCACTACACATTCAAGGTTCCAAAACAACCCACATATATTCTTAATCTGACAAATAAATTAAACCACTGGAGTGCTCCTGCTGACCTGCTACATTTAGAATTAATCAAAGCAGGACTGATTGGGGGGTATGTTACTAAGATATTACAAATATAAAACACTTATTTTCTTCATTTAAAAGTTAGAGAGAAACAGCACCCAGCACTGGTAGTCTCTGAAAGTACAGGTTTGTTTGTTGCAAAAGAACTAGATTCCAGCTGTTGTTTTAAAGTCATTGGGTCTAGTTTAAAGTTCTTAGGAAAAGTTTTGGTTAGGCCATCTCAGGATGGGTCTATGGGATGGGAAAAGGCAGAGGAGGGATGAGGATTTCTGTGCCTTGTCCAGAGCACATGGGATCTCACAATATCCAGACACTAAAAGTGCTCAGCTGAATCAGCGGAGTGCCCAGCTCACCTGAGTCATATGGACAGACTGTTCAGAGAGACTCAGCACATAAAATCCTTTAGTGTTACAATCAGCAACACAAATGGCCTTACTTTTAGTTTTGAGGTATTGACTGCAATAAATGAAAACACTTACCCATTTGACACTGAGGGCCACACCAAGTTCTTGGAAACAGAGATCCTAAACTAAGCATTAGAAATCATAAAAAAATGCCACTACAAAAAATAAAAAGGCTGAAACACAAAAAAGAAGTGATGCTCACTGAAAAAAAAAAAAACAAAACAAAACAAAAAAAACACACAAACAAGCAACCAAACCTAAGCAACCCCCCCCAAAACTCCAAACATGCATCTGCATCCAGATTATGCTTTTTTTATTTCCCTTGTTTGTAATTCATTATTATTATTATTTCTCTCATACCATGCAGCACAACCAAGATAGAAAACTCATTAGTGGAAAAAGAATATGGAGTAATTCAGGTGAGAGACACTACAAACATTAAGGAAATGGGAACTGAGCTCTTAGGAAGCAAGTTCTCTGGTCTCCAGAATAGGACAAGACCCAGCTGAAGCATTTTCTGCTGCAGGTATGTCTGTAACAGTTGTCCTTGACTTAGGTTCTCCAGTACAATTTGGCTTCATGCTGCATCCCTTTCCTCAATGAGGAATTGCTACAGTTTTGATCCCTCTTCTCCCAGGCCAGCTATTTACAGGATAATAACTCTGAGACTCTTAATTCTCCATCCAATCTGCTTAAAAATGCCCAGTTCCTGCTGAAGGTTTTTGAGATAAACAGATCAATGTATACTCATTAACAGAGACATTCACAGCACAATCATGTCTGTCTATATCTATATTTATATTTTATCTACATATTTAGCAAACTGAGTTGAAGGATCAACCACGTTTGCCAGTACCTATTTAATTTCTTCTGAAGATACTAATTCCAGATGGATGATGATGATATAGATTTATTGTGAGTCTACAAGTGGATGATCCTAATTTCAGCCTATTAAGTTGTTACTGAGGTACTTGTTCTCTGCTTGACAAAGTACAACCCATTTTGATCTCCAGAGACTACTCAAAGCTTTTATTCTTACTGAGTTATACCTTTGTAGTTGTGGAGTGAGTTAGCAAATGTGAATTGCAGTTTGTCTTTGGCTAGTTGTCAAGTTTCATACTGAAACTATTTTTAATTTAGATTTTAGACCTAAGCAGTTCTTAGCTGTCATCTGTGACAGCTTGAGTGCAATGTCCAGCATTTCTGTGAACTCAGTAAGCTTAAAATTGAATAGGGAAGAATCTGTTGACTAAACAGGAAGTTCTTTATGCTGTAAAGGTTATTAGGACACAGAAAAACAAAGGCAAACATATGTAGCAGCCTGATTTAAGTCAACTCAGGTAGTAAGAAATTACGACTTAGAAGTGTCTCTAAATAGAAAAATAAATAGTAAAATAGTAGAGATTACAAGGACTCAGTCTTTTATTTCAGTCAGCAAAACCCTGAAATTCAGGAGATTTTTCTTCCTGGGCTTCCACCCTCTGTGGAAAAAAAAATAAACAAACCTAAAAAACCCAAACAGGTACAAATGTAGAATGTATAAATAAAACCACTGCCTTTTCATTCTCTTTCAGTTTGTTTGATGAGAGGGTAATACCATTTCAGTGGAGTGTCAAATAGGTTTGCTCTTTTTATAGGTTTTGGGAAGTGGAGGACTAGCATTTTCTCCACTGTAACTCTGTTTTCTTCATGATTTTGATTTGATTTTTGCTTCAGATTGATTTTCTCTGGGAAGGAGATTTCCCTGGAATCTGATTCTGCCCAGTTGAGTCATTGCTCCAATTACCATGACATCTAGCTATGCTTCTTGCAATTTTCAGTGTGTTTACACTCAAAAAGGCTTTCTCTCCCTAGATACAGAGGGAGACACGCAAGACTAGGTCCAAAGAAAACCTCAGCTCTCACTGATTCCCTCTCACTTCATCAGGAAGGTAGAGATTGAATATGTTTAATTTGAATGGTGAAAGTCCCTAAATATCCCAGTTCTCGGGGGAGGGAGATTTAGGAGAAGTGTCTGGAGAACGTGTGGAGGGTTGTGTTAATCCATCTGCCTCCCACACTCTGGGCTGATGGGCACTTTGCTGAGGCTGTCCTGCAGAAAACCACCTTCAGTTGTTGCGTTCCTTTGAAACCCAGCTTGAACAGGATTTCCATCTTTCAGAAATAACCAGCTTCTCAACCCACTCCAGCAGGACCTGGATCCAGCCTTATTTTACCGTAGGTGTTGTGGCTGCCTGTCCTACCCTGAGGCCAAAGGTGAACCTGGGATGTGTATGGGGTTCCTTTAGGGGAAGAAGGGCTGGGAATCAGGAGAGTCACTCCCATTTGCTCTTGTTGCACCTTCTCCACAGCATTTGGGTAAAGATCCTCTAGGTCCAACAGCATGGCTCAAGCAGCTGCTGTTTTAGGCACTCTCTGGCAGTAGTTGAGGAGGAGTAGGAGCATGCTGGCTTGCTCACTGTCTACAGTGAACACTAAAGGCTTTCATACTCTCAAAAGTGATTTGGGTCCTTTGTGGTTACTGAATTATCCAACACAGGGCACATGTGATACATAAGCCTGGCCCTGCTGCAGCCTCCTTTGGAAGGCAGTAGAGATCTCTGCTGTGTTTGTCAAGGAAAGAATAGAGCTCAGGAATTAGTACTGAATGGAGGAGAGTGATGCATTAAGTGCCTGGTCCATAGGGAGAGTGGGATTTAAGGAACACATCTGCCCGCTGATCTCTTACAGCTGGTGCAAACTCCTTTCTGTTTGGGTTGTGAAATTCCCTCTGAGGCTCTGCACAGGACACTGAGAGGATGCCAGACCATTTAGCAGTGCAAGGGCCAAGTGTTCAGATCCCTCAAGGGCCAAGTGGGCCTGGGAGACAATCAGACTGCTCCAACCTCTCCAGAAAAGCTCTCCAAAGGAAGAAATTGGACATGGTCAACACTGTCACTATTCAACCTCTGTGAAGGAATCAGTACAAGAGGCAACACAAACTTTGCAGAGGCAATTGTATTGATAAAAGACACATCAATATTTGTTTTGCTCAATATCATCCATAATTAATACAGATATATGGAACCATATCAGGATAGTGGTGACTCCAGAAGCTCACACAAACATGTTCATGATGACTGCTATAACTATACTTGGCCATGAAAGTTAAGTTCTTGCTGACACCATGCAGCTCTGCTTCATTTAAATTATGTTCATGCCTGTTATATACTAGAATTCCAATTATTATAATTGTATGTTACAGATAATTAATTTGTCTGCTAAAAAAAGTAAAGAGGGAACTGTGTTACATTGCGAATCTCTTTCCAGTCCTGTATGTTATGACTTAGCATAAAATGCATTTTATTCCCAATTAAACTATGTCAGGGCCTTGTTGCAGTGCTTCATTACCCGTTCTCCACAAAGAGGCATGGCCCCATCAGTCTTGTCATGAGATGCCACCAAATAAGGTTATTATGCCAAGAAACAATCTAGGGAGAAGCTATTATCTGGTTTTCTACAAAAGCAGTTTCTAGTCTTATTGGCTTGCATTATGTAGTAGAAATTGAATTTATATTGCAGAAATTGAACTTAGGAGGGTACAGTGAAACATGCATGCTACCCATTTTTCAGCCTAACTGTAGGATGTTAAACTTCCTTTAGAGAGAGAGAGCAGAGCTAATAGTCCAGGATCTTGAGGTGCACAGTCAGCATCTCAGCAGAAGACAGTGGAAGGAGTCATGCAGTCATGATAAAAAGGGTTATACAAAAGTCATGCTGAAATCTATTTCTCACCTAAATGTGGTAGAAAAAGCCATCAGCCCAGAAGAGAAACCCACTATTCCTGCAGATAATTGCAATTGCCTTCACAAGCTTTTTATTTACAAGAACAGCTGTAGCCCTTGCATGTGTAAATCCTATCATTTATAAATGGAAGTTTACATGATTTGACTGCACAAGGATGAACCTCCATGTGCATAAATATGCCTTAGGCCCTTCAGATAAGAGAAATCTGGTGCTGCGAGCTCTGCAAAATTGAAAATTTGTTATCCAGACCTTGCTTTGAAGTATTGTGACTGAAATTTTGCCCATGGGTTTACATGGGAATAAAACAAGGGAGAAATTTTTCATCTTGGAATTATTATTATTATTATTATTATTATTATTATTATTATTATTATTACAAGGAATTTCTGTGATAACTTATTCTGAGAATTTAGAAAATGTGCTGAAATTCCAACAGAGGGTTCTGTAATGTCCACTCAACGTCAGCAAGTACACAGATTTGAAGGCAGACTGTAAAATAATGCAGTGAGAATAGATTCATTTCAGTTAGACAGAAAAAATATTCAATCACAGGTGTTTAAACATGAGTATTCTCTTTCAAGTTATTCAGAGAGGAAATAAAAAGAAAGGGAAGGCAATGTGCATGGGAAAGGAGAAGGGGAAAGAACATTTGAAGCCTTATTGCCAATTTGGGATTGAGATTTGTTAGTAAAATAAACCAGATTTCATACTTAGGGATGAAACACACTCAGCAGTCTTGGGAAAGGAAACGAAACCCCCTCATGTCTCTTTCATGAGATTTTTCTGCTTAACAGCACCTTTGATTACAGGGCGATTATATTGCTCAGTCTTGTGTTTTGATCTGTGATGTAAAACCATGTTCTGTGGAGAGTGTCTCTGTGTCCTGTGCTCTCTGCGTTTGTAGCCACTCACAGCCTGTGCTCAGTGGAGTGCCTCAGTGTTTGTTACCATAAATATGAGGCCATTGCCCCTAACATCTCTGAGCGCTGAAATTCCTACCTTCACCAGAGAGGCATTTTGAAAGGTGTGATTTCAGGCTCATAAGAAAGGGAGTAAGAAAATGAATGCAGCTTTTGGGAATAGCAGTTCAGGAGAAACCACTCTGGTTTCTTTCAGAAATACCACTATTCCAGTATAATCTATGACCAGTCATCACATAACAAGGAGCAGCAAGGTGCACTTAGTTTTAACAGGTGTTTGAACCCCAATCTGTCTGCCACCATTAGGCTTGAGCTTAAAGGTTATGACAAAAGTTGAACCCTTCTTGGGAGCTGTGTATGAGCCCATCCTGTAGGCTGAGGAAGAGTCAGCTCAAGACATCTGTCATCAGGCCGCCGAGCTGGCAGGCAACAGACAGAGAAGGCAGAGGAGTGCTGAAGGCTCTCAGAAGTGGGAAAGATTGTACCCAACAGGAGTGAGGTCTTCTGGTGAACCCTGCTTGGCTGTGGTGATGTGGACAGACTGTTGTGGCCCCAGGGGTGCTAAGGGGCCACAACTGTCCCTGAAGAATTGCAGGTAAAACAGAGGGAAAGACACACACCCACTCCCAGACAGGCATCTCGAGGTGGGAGGGAGGCACATCTGACTTCAGACTTCCTGAAGAAACTCAAAGGAGCCCCAGGTGAAGAAGGTTGTTCTTAAAAGGAACTGGCAGAGCAAAGGAAACAGAATGAAGGAATTCAGTGGCTCAGATTACCCTGGCATTGGTCACCATTCTGGATGCTGCAGGTTAAATCTCATTATAAGGGTATGTGGAAAGCGGACTCACTGCTGTGCACAGGCTGGCCTGGAGAGTAGAAGGTATTGCAGGTGTAGAAGAGGCCACCTCAAGTTTCATCCTGAATATCCTGTATCATGAAGTTGCATTCTTACTCAGATTTGGGACCATGAAGGCCAAGGAGAACTGCAGTTGAACACTCTACCCTCAACACTACACTTCAGCCCCTCCTCTTTTTCAGTGCACACAGTCCTAGTCTTCCAAATCACCTTCCTAAGGGGCCACAGGCAAGAAACATCCACTGAGGTAACAGCTTGTGTAGCTGCAGGGCTGCACAGTCAAAAGTAACACAACAGTAGTAAATCACAGCGAACCCATCTCTCCCTAGGAAGTCCTCTGGATGATACTAACCTTGGAGCTGACATTAGATTTACAGCTCAATTCCCTTGGGTAATGATGCTGATTACATCCCTACTAAAAGAGCAAAGCAAGTTCATTTCCTTCCCGTCTGCAGTGAGACTTCACTCACGGCTGCCACAGGAAAGCCTGTGACAGGTTCCTGAATTGCTTTAGACGTTTGGCAGCTGCAGAGCCCTTTGTAAAGGATAGAAATCTTCCACTGCTCCAGAGCAGCTGACAGCTGAAGAAAGATGATCAGCCAAATTCTTTGTTGTAGCCACTTCATATACCAAGATAAGTAGAGTGATTAAACTGATTTATAGTGCTTGGATAACCAACTGCTTTTCTCCCACCGTATGAGATCTGCAGAACAGGTACTCAATTGTTTAATGAAATGAAACAACCCTTTTTCTATTGACAGCAATATCACTTAAATGTAAACAGAGGAATCTCAAAATGTTGGTTTAAGGCACATTCACCTTTCATGTGTGGCTTGAGTCAAAAATCCTGGGACTGAGACTGACTGATTTTGCTGGGACAGGTATTTAGCATGGGACTTGTCTGCCTGGCAGGAGATAGCTACAGTGGAGTTATGTCCCTGTGAGTTACACTAAAGGCTCACTTTCTTGTCAATGCAGAACTCATCTGTCACTCAAGGAACTCTAAGACATGATAATCTCACTGTAGAATAGACATCTAAAATATATCAGATGAATCATCTCTGAAAACGTGTAGTTCCCCACAATTTATCTAAATCTGCACTTGCAGCTAAGGTTGCCTGAGAACCAAGAAAAGCAGGCACAGAGGAAATCCACTTAAATGATAAGCAAAATTCTCAAGTACCCTATCCATGCTGTTTGGCAGAGAGCTTGCCCTGCTCTAAACTCTTGCACTAATTGCTACATTAACAACTCCCACACTTAAATCAGAGGGTCAGTGGTCACCAGGTGAGTCATTGCAAAGAGAAAGGGCAGGGAATAAGGCTCTTCTGACAGCTCCTGTTGGCTGTCACTAAACTATTTGTTCCCAAGGCCTTTTGATAACCAGGGGTAAGGAGGCTGCTGATAATTTTCAATGATATTTGATTTAAAGCTGCCAAGCTCTTGGTTTCTTGGTGTCCTGTCAGGAATTTGACCACCAGCAAGGCTGGAAACAAGTGCTGCTGGCAAATACTCTTGGCAGGGACCATTCATAACCAGCACAGCTCAGCACAGCCTTTGAGGGAGCACACCTGAAGGAGATTTCTCAGGGCAATCCTGTTCAAGTGCGTTTGCACTGCATATAAATCTGATGAGGAGCCTAAAGAGGTAAAAAATGTTTAGAGGTAGTTGAGACACTGCTCAAAGTGGTGTCATGAGCATTAACCAGGTCAGGACTCAGATTGAGGGCTGTGGTACAGGTCCCCAGGTATCTTGGGAATATGAATATACCAGCATCTCTACTATAACTGCATTATTTACCATATAAAATCTGAGAGATTAATAGATTAATTTTAGTGATTCACACAGAAATATCCACTATTTTAATTATGTGTTTAAATATCTTGTCCTGTTGAGTCTTTATTACATATTCTGAGAACAAAAACCTTGTGGTGTCGGAGATAATCCTTGGTGCTAATCTGCCGCATTTCTCCTCACATGTTTTGTCTCTCTGTTTTTTTAGGACAGCCAGACAGCTTTCTTTGGGAACAGCAATGCAGGCATCTCTCACCATATGCTGTGTGGGTTCCCTCTTTCTGCTCCTCAAACGAACTGAGGGCCTTGCCAGAAAGGAAACAAAACAGTGTATTTTACACACATAAAAAAGGATTTGAAAGTTTTATTCGGTATCAGAATTGAAAAAAAAAATATTATAATCTTACATAGGAAAATTCAAGAGTAAAACCTCAGAATAATTCAAAACCTGGTATATTGGTGACCCACTTTCCCACTTGGGTCAATGTACCATTCCACCTTGGTTTCTTCTTTGACTGCAGAGGAGCTTGGTCCATTGGGATGGTCCAAAGAGAGGTAAATGTTTTATACCTTCTGTTTAAGACTCAACATTTCTTTACTGGAAATGGAAACATGGGTTTGACTATCAACTTTCTAGTGACTTTTATTCCTGTTATGATGCGAGGCTAAACATTTTCATTAGAGTAGCTGACTTGTGCACTATTCTGTTTCCTCTGAAAAAAGCAGTCAGCTCCCCCTTACCGAATCTCAGATGATCACAAACATAATCCCACCACCCTTGTGCAAATATTTGCACCACGATGTCAGTGGGAGCTGTAGGAGTGCAGAGCTGAAGAGTTGTACCTGTAAAACATCTGTATTGCTAATGTAAGGATTGCTGTTCTGGGGCTAATGTGAGGATTGCTGCTCTGGGTTTCTCATCATGCCTGCTGCTTTTAACTACTTTGTCTGCTCTCCCAGAGGATGTAATTTGGTTACTTACTCAGCTGACATCAAAGGTGTTCCTCTCCTGAGGTTTACAGTGCCAACAGTTAACAGAACTCCTGCCCTCCTGAAAAATGCTTGTGTAAGATAAAGCACTGCTGGGGGCAGCTGACCCTTGGCTACCTGGGCTGTGAGTTTTCCATGCCAGAACTTCAGAGCTGACTCAGCTCTCACTGAGCTCTTTGAGGAAACACATGGAGATACAGCTCCATTGTTTCCAGGGACAGAAATAAGGCCATGCATTTTTGAGCTGTGGCAACTTGAATTAAAAGCCTGTTCAGAATAAAAGCCACCCAATGTATCTAGAGCTGACACAGGTGCTCCTGCTGAGAACTGGTTGCCTGAGATCTGGACCACAACTCTACAGTTCTACATTCAACCAGCTCGGGTTGAGCTGAGATTATTATTTCCAACCACAACAGATCAAGGCACATCTCCCTGGTTCCTGCTAAGGATCAAAACCAAGATACCAAAGTTCTCTGCCACGATCACCTCCAAGATAACTGTGCAGGACACTGAAGCTATGAGTGGCCTCAGGACATCCAAGCTTTCATCTGGAGCTGGTTGGAGTGCACTGCTCTTATGGCCATGGGGAATGGAGGAGAGGAGAGGAGAGGAGAGGAGAGGAGAGGAGAGGAGAGGAGAGGAGAGGAGAGGAGAGGAGAGGAGAGGAGAGGAGAGGAGAGGAGAGGAGAGGAGAGGAGAGGAGAGGAGAGGAGAGGAGAGGAGAGGAGAGGAGAGGAGAGGAGAGGAGAGGAGAGGAGAGGAGAGGAGAGGAGAGGAGAGGAGAGGAGAGGAGAGGAGAGGAGAGGAGAGGAGAGGAGAGGAGAGGAGAGGAGAGGAGAGGAGAGGAGAGGATGTTTTGGTTTTTGTTTGTTTTGTTTTTTTTTTTTTTTTCTGGAGCTAGTGCCATGCAATCAGGATGTGGGACCAAGACTTGGAAAATACTCCTGAATCCCCGGGTACAGGCATAACCTGAGCATCTTTACTGCAGGGAGCCTGGGTCCCAAAGTTCTGGGTTTGAATCAGAAAAGTCCTTCTGAATCCAAACAGCCCGTGGCTTGTTAGCTTGGTTAGGATGCTGGATTGGAAGGAGTCCCACACATTTACACTCTGCCTTGGCTTGGAATTGATTCCTCCAGGAATACAAAGCATGGAGAAGACAGTGCCAGTGCCTACACAGCAGCCTGCCCTGGCCTTGGGTCAGCAGGGAACATCACATAAGCTTGAATGGCACCATCCATGCCAGGGTGCTACCAGGGATTTACTTTTTCCCAGAGTGTTCCAACGTGCCAACACCCTGGGTGAGAGAGTGGTGACTGTGGTGCCACAGTGACACTCTGGTTAATGAGGTGTAATGGTTGTAACCACACAAATTTCTGCTGCTAATTATAATATAAGCTGAGTGATAAATACATGCTGCATTGGCCTCACATTTAGCAATTCACATGATAGATATTACTATAGTAGACTACATGTAAATCTGCTGGCAGATTACAAATGTGCTTTTTGTGATAAACATACCATCCATTTTACTCTTCCTTCCTTCCTTCTAGATTAAGTTTTTTTAGGAAAACGAATACATTTAAGAGTGTCAAAAAGTAAATTTGCAAAGGACTTTTTGCCTATTGCTTTTTTCTAAATAAATTTGCTAGCACCATGTTAATACAGTGAGGTGCCTCACAAAGCCAAGTTCATTGCAAATACATTGCATCAATTAATTTTCTGCTTAAAACATGTTCACTATCAAATATTCATCTGCATACAAGCACAGAAGTAAATTTTCCTTGTTGAGGAAATACAAAAATGTGTACATCCACTTTTATGCTTGCAAGTTGCATTGAAGGAACTTAAGGAATTTAAGTAGCAACTTTTAGTTTGGACAAAAGGCCAGGTTTAGGGAACACAGATATCTAATTTTCTTATGAAGTCACAGCTGGGCTCCCTGAGGATTCTCATGCAATTTTGCCATTGTGAGGTTGCATTAGATTGTTTTTCCAGGCAGTTTTCCTACAGCTATGGTGAAGTTGATTTATGACCCATCTACTTCTACATATTATAGCAGCAATGTTAGCCAAGCTTCTTCAGAGCATATCCACTCTCATACTTTCTTACTCAGAGGAAATGCATTTACTCCATACTCCTGCATGGAGCTTCGTCTCTATTCAAACTTTATTCCCCTTATCATTAATAGGTTAGAGGAGAAAGTTAAAGGAATGTTTCTGAGGCCTTGTCCCTCACAGAGTTCTTAAAGTAATATTGAGACTGCCCTTAAAGGAAAAAAAAAAAAAAAAAAAGAAAGAGAAAAATTCTTTTGTTCAGGAGCAAAAAAAACTTCACAGGAAGTTAACTGAAACAAGGGGATAGGATGCCATCCCTTCTCCTCCCTCCTGTGAATTTGGTGATGATGGAAGGGAAAGTAAATGAATTCTTCTGTTTCATTCCCATGGGAAATTCATTCTTGGTCTCTGGAATTAGGGACAGCTGGGCAATGTGTCCCTTGTATGTGGCTTGTCCCTTCACCGGGTCTCATGGAGTGAGCACCAGAGTTGCAGCTCAACTGTGTCCAACTCACAATTAGAGAAGTGCTGTGCTCTAAATGGAACCACATGTCACAGAAATGAAATGTCCATAAGCTAAATTCTAAACCAGGCAGAGAAGTGCTCTGGGGAAGTTCTAAGCATAAAATATTGTATCTAAAATGAAGAAAGGAGTTCATTCATTTCACAGTGTGAGCAAAGCTTGCCACTGAAGAAATCATTTTTTAATATTTTTCCTGCACTGTGTGTTTGCTACCTTCACTTTTGAGAGCTCACTGCTCTCTCTGTGGTAACTGAAGCATCCTGCATGACTTTCAGATGCATTGACTGTGAAACTGGTGAAAAAGTACCAGAGAGTGACAGAAAAGAGCAGCAAAAAATAATTACTGGTGGTTTGCACAGAGAACAGAGAGAGAAAACAATACAAGGAAATCTGCAGAGAGACATATCTCAATTATTACTTTCTGATTTGTTTGATGCCTGAAAATTGGCAGAGCTCCACTCTCAAGAGTAAGCAAGGAAAAGAGGAGGAGGAGACCGTGAGATAAAATCAGATGGAGAGGGTTTGGTTGCCAATCATTTTCATAATTTTCATCCCCCAGCATTAAGCTTTTGTATCTTTGTTATTCTAGTGGAGATAGATGGAGAGGTAAGAACACGGAAACCTTAGTTCTATCACCACATAGCCTTACAGAAGACAGGTAAAATAGCCACTTCCCTAATAAGACAGGATTATGATGAAAGGGGCTGGGATAAGTGGTTCCCAAGGGCTCCTCCTTTGAGAAGAGGCAGGGTTTGAAGTGCTGGCTTGGCAAGGAGAGTGCCAGCAACAGATGCAGCTCCTCCCAGCCCACCTTGGATCAGCAGCGCTGGGTGTTTGCTGGTGTTCATGGATCCCTGGGGCTTGGGAAGCTGATCCCAGTGGGGTTTATGCCTCTCGGCCAGTGCTGGCACACAGATGGTTACACTCCCAGGGGTCTGGGGACAGTGGGGTGGGGGCAGTCTTGGGACCCTGTGCTGCCCATGCCAAGAGGAGAGAGGTGTTTCCACCAGTGTTAAGCATCTTAGTTAATTATCTTGGATGTAGTGAAGGGTTAAATATGAGCTGAACCATCTCCTCAATTCAAATTCTAGTTGTGCTTGAGAAAAAAGGCGGAACGGAGTCTATAATGGGACATGGGAAAATCCTGATTCAGCTACACATTTAAGCATATATATAATTTTTTCAGCAAATGTATCATAAGCAGTTGTTTATACAGTGCTGAATTAGGGCCAAGTTTCCCTCTTGATACAAGATTATGATTTTTTTTCCTACTACTGCCCAGTGGAAAGAATCTAGACAACATTTTTGTTAATGAACTTTAGAGAACCCGAGAACAGATCATAATAATTTGGCTTTAATTTTCTCATAGAATTTAAATTGAAAAAAGAGAAAGACAACGGTGCTTTTTATCTCCTCTAAAGTTTTTTGATTTCTAGGAGAAATGCCTTTTCCTTTCAGGAAATCAGAGAATGCGTTTTGAGGAAGGGAGAATATTCAAAGGGTTAGAAAGTAAAATCCTACATTACCAGGATGCATCTTATTTCAGCATGGAATCTTGTTGAAGTAAATGGAGATGAAGTGAAAGCAAAGTCTTGGAAAAGTTGTGTTGACAGTACCCCTGACTCTTAATGCAAAACACAGCCCTAAAGTTAGAGGATTTATGTTCTTTAGAAAGAGAAAGAAATCATATTGGAAGTCGACCCAAGTAATCTCAGTTCAAACTGGAGTGAAATTTTTCTCTGATACCTTTTTCTTTAGAAAGCTTAAGCTGAAGCCCCTGCTTGGGGTCATGTCATTACCAGGTCAAACATGACTGCACTGAGAATATATTGTCCCTCCAAGGTAATGCCCTGATCCCTAAAAATGCAGTATGTCGATGCATTTTAAAGTTAAAATGATCATCTTTCTCATTGTAAATAAATAATAATAAATTGCAAACATATAGTTACAATAAATAATATATTGGAGTGAATCCTGCATCCCTACAGCCCTACTCAGACCAGGCACAAGAGCAGCTTCAGAAACCTGGAGGACTTAAAATGCCAAATGAAACATTTGATCACCTATTTTGTCCTCTTTGGTGTCCTTCATTATTCCAATTCACAAACAGATTTTGTTTAGCCCAGAAACTTGTGTTTGATCATAACATGTATTTCAGAAAGCTGTGCTGGCTTTAAGGACAAACAAGTAGAAAATCTACCATTTCCTTTGGGAATTTTCCCAGCAGTTACATCATCATGTTTAAACAAAACACATCCTTTTTTCAAATTCAGCTTTGTCTTCACTTCCAGACACTGGTTCTTGTTATCCTTTTTTAGGCTAAAGAGCCCTTTCAGAAGCAGGACATTTCCTGTACATCAGTACTCCCACAACAGCAATCCTAGTAGAATCTAATCTCTTCCATTTGCTGGATGGGTGAACCAAGGCATCCTGGTTTAGGACATCTTTCTCTAATACTAAAAAAAAAAAAAATTGTATCTTTCACATGAAAACCTTTTCAAATTAATGCAGTGTGAAATATGGACTAAGAGCCATGAGGAACAGATTCAGTAGATGGGGAATTTTCTTTCTAATTTGGTATCTATTATCATCTTTTTAATTTCTTTTCCTCTTTAGGAAATATTGCTTTAATGGAAAAAAATACATTTGTTGGAAACATTTGAGTACTTTCTAACGTGTAAGAGATCAGCTGTGCTGCGGCACAGGTACAGAGGCTCTGGTGTGTGTTTGGCATATTGAAACAACCAGAAACAAAGCTGTACCTTTGCCCAGCATTGCCTGGATGGGAATATGGGCCCTCAGCTGCAGCTGAAGCCCTGCTTCTGCATTTTGGCTGGGACCACTTCAGCCCTCTGCAATTCAGCAGGTGTGGAGGCGTCTGCAATCTACATGGTCATGCTTGTGTGTCAACATGGCTCCTCCCTTTGCAGGTAAGATTATCAAAGCCATTTTTGTTGCTGTAAAGAAGTCAAAATCACTGTTTTCAATCCAAGCTTTCTGGGAGTTCACTGTGGCAAGACTTTTACTGAGCTGACTGAGAAGGAACAGAATGAAACTTGATGCTGCAAGTGAATTGCCTCCACGTGCTTTATTCATAAGAACTTTAGCAATGGCATTAGAGGAGAAGGATTATTTACAATTTAGGCTCCTGTATGGACTTGGTGTGAGCAGCTAAACCAAAGCCTTTTGTCTCCAACATGTAAGAAGACTACCTGACCCAATAGTCCATAGCAACTTTAAGAAGCAAACAATAAGGGTTGAAAGGTTTGAATTTCAACTCAAGGGACTGTTGCATTTAAAATCCTTCTGGCTTCAAAGAAGGTTTAAGATAAGTACTTCATAACTTAGTTTATAATCTTACTAATTCCTGCTGCTCCTTTGTTACACAGGTTTTATATTCAGAATCCTCAGCACAGTGTGACCCTGCACCAGTGGAGACCTTTAGATGTAGCCCTTATACTACATTACAAAAGTTCATTTCAGGAGTCCTGCTAAGCACCCAATACGAGACCAGGCAGCAAAGTTCTCCTGTTGTTCCTTAATTTATCTGAGCTATTACCTACAGAGCTTCCACACCTCCCACAAACTAACTAAGCAAAGGCTATATTTTTCAGATGCTAATTTACTTGTTATGAAGCACTTAACTTTTAATCGTGGTGGAGCATGACTATTTTAGGAGACATTCAGGAATTTTGTGGTTCAGCAGTGCTTAGCTGTACCCTCCATTTCCATTACATGGATTTTGCAGTGCAAAGGAAAATTGCTAAATGGACCAGAAAACTGGTGAAAGTTCTCAGATCACAGCATAGTATTACTTGCCTAGTTTTCCCAAAATCATCACTCCTAGAGACATCGAGCCTAGACTTTCTACAAAGAAAAAAAAAACAAAAAAGAGAAAGAATGACTTAGTTGTGAAAGCTGATGAGGCAGATAGAATTCAGCTGCTAGAGCAGGCTCTGCCAGACTGCATAACTTCTTTCACTTTTAGAAAAAAGAAGCATGTAGTCCATGGATTTAGAGTTAAGATTGGAAACAAGGTTTGCAGATAAAGAAAGCTACAAATGTAAAACCAGCATAACTATTTCATACACACCTTCATCTCCCTCATCTCCATTCAGTTTAAGAAGTTTAATTATTGCTCTAGTTAATCAGCATTATGAGGAATCACAAGGTATTAGGGAATCCATTGCTGCCTCAAGTCCTGAAGAGAGAGCATCTGCTCCACAGAAGACAGGCAGACCCTCGACCCACTCACCTTCATTTCTGCTCTCTGCTCCCCCATTTTAAAGCCCTATGGCACTCAAGCTGCAGGATTTTCTTCCAAGTATTTTAGAAGGTCCAGCTGGGTCAATCTGAAGGACAAATTACCTGATACCTGAACCATCATTTGGTTTTGCCTCTTCATCTGTTACTTTCTTGCTCTCTCTAATCAAGTTGTAGGCCCCACAAACGTGGATCTTTCACATTTATGAATATTTCACCAGTGTTATTTTTCGTAGAGTAAAACCTGCTTTTCTGGCCACATATGGGAGAGAAGGGATCCTTTCTGCTATTTCACTTCAGCAGAATTTTTATGTGCAGCAATTGATCACCTTCTGTACAAAACAGCTGTGATGAAACAGAGATTTGAGCACAGGACTCAAAGGCAGAGGGGTGGACCTCTTAGCAGTTTCACACTGGTGAGAAGTTTCTCTCAGAGATCTTTAAGTTTAGTTGGAAAATTAGTACATTCTGTTGAACTGTATTTATATCCTGACTAGATCATAGAGTCCTTGTAAAGTCACTTAGAAAATTTGTGCTTTGAAAATTAGCTAATCAATCCCCCATCTGCATATCAGTCCTCAATCTACCTACAGCATTTTACTCCCTTAACTTTAGTTTCATCTGAAAAGGTAAAAAGCTGGCATGCAGCTCGAAGAATGCTTATATTGATTAAAAAAAAAACATATTTAAATACAGATGTAATGCATGGGTTTGTTTAAAAAAAGAAGTGTGGTTATAGAATAAGGTAGTGGAAGCAGTTGCAGAAAAAACTCCACACTTCTTGAGTAGCTGAGGTTATGCACCAAAGGAAAAAAAATCACTTTTCCTATCAGACTAAATGCACAAGCGGAATGCAAACCAAGGCCTGTATCGTTCGTATCTCTGAATATCCTTTCCAGGTGTCCCATCTGCAAAAACTTGAGGGCCAGAAGATGATCAAGGCATAAAAAGGAGCTCAGAGGAGGAGTAAGGCCAGATGAGACAGCTGAAAAAGTGAAGTATAACAAAAGGCATAGACTAGATGGTCTGTGGACCAAAAACTAGGTGAATACATATATGTACATCCTGAAGTATAAATAGGTGAGCTGCCAGGTAATACCTGGTCTTTTGTTTAAAACTGCCTTAGTATCAAGGAGTAAGTTGCCTTATGATGCTGGTTTAAAGGATGGTGGCAGAGGAATCAGGGAACTGAAGCTTTGGGGCAGGATGTCTGTCACACTGGCTAAATTGGTAGAAGCTGTAGCATATCGAAAACTAACAGACACATCGACCAAACCTGGGATATATTAGAAAAAGCTGGGACTTTTGCAGAGAAAGTAAAAGATAATGTTGTTCAAGTCTTTTGGAGTACTTTGAAGGAAACTTGTCTGTGCACAAAAACTGTCGTCTGATGAGGTCTTTCCTCACATTTCCTAAGGGCTTTTGCGAAATGGTTTTACCAGAAATTCTTGAAAAGTTAATTGTTTCAGAATATGATTGTGAAAAATCTTTGGATGGAAAAGCAGATAGCTGGAAGGTGGGAATTAAAGGGCAGGAATGTGTAGGGTTGTCCCCAGTGCCACCCTACAGAGGGTTCCAGCACACGCACTTTTCAAATTCTACACAAAGGATGTGGAGAAAAGCTTTGTCACTGAGGAGGCTTGCTGATATTTTATTATTCAGATTAGTAAAAGACAAGTGAACTGAAAAGAATTGCAGAAGAATTACAGTATTATGTGACTTCAAGATTAAACAGCAGATGAAATTTAACACCAAAGTGAGAAGTAATGAACTTCATTTAAAAAAAGCCAGAAAACCCAAGCACAATCTTAACTTTGCATACATGATTATGGGCTGTGAGCTAGTTATTACTACTCAAGAAAAACATCTTGAGGTTAGAAAAGCCACTTCCATGCATCTATTAGCTGGATGCTCACTGACAATCAAAAAAATGAAAAATAAAAAGCAAAAGAATAGAGAATGGAAGAGAAAACATCATTATGCCATTATATGAACCCATTAAATAATCCCACGTTTGAAGTCATGCATGCAATTTTTATCCTTCCTCTTGAAAAGGATACAGACAATTGGATAATACTCAGAGGAAGTTGCAAAGGTGAACAGAGGTACAAAATTATTTCCATATAAGCCACTAGACTGAATAGAACCACCAGCAAAGGCACAAGTGGTGAATGTCACAGTGGAGGAGGCAAGGTGTTGATTGCACTTCATCCTCATAATAAAGGAGTTAGAGGTCACCAAGAAATGATGCAAGTGGGAAGTTTAAAACAAAACCAACCAAAAGAGTGGGTAATTTTTTGTGCAATGAATATTTAAGCTGTGGTCGTTTTGTCAGAGTTACAGGTGTTGTAAATGCTAAAGGTTTGCATAGACATAAAGAGGGAGAAAAAGGGTTGCTGGACAGAGGAGTCAGCCAAGTCCCAGGGCTTCCCTGGACCAGGCACAGGGGGAGGCTGGGGGGTGCAGCTGCCTGTTCACACCCTCCTCTCTACTTGTGTGAATGCAGCACTCAAAACTGGCATCAAATACGTTTTTCTGCATCTCTTGGAGAGGAAAAAAGGCATTGGCTGAGGCACAATCCTTCTTCATTTCACCCCAAAATGGAGGAAGGATGTACAGTTACTGTCTGGGTTGGAGAGACAGTGTTGATAAGAAAGCTCAGTAGGAAAGACAACTTGCATCCCTTAGCAAAACCAGAGCAGAGGCTCAGCCCCTGCCACCTTCTCCTGCTGGACAAACCCACATCCCAGCCCACCTCACTCTCTAAGCCCTGGAAGGTGCCCACAGCAGTGCTGTGGCCACGGGCTGCTCCCACCCCTGGAAGTGTGAGCCCCTCCTCAGGGCTGTGCTCCCAGGAGCTTTCAGCCACTTCTTTCATCTACATCCTCACTGAAGTGCAGCGTCTGGCCTGGCACTGTCACTGGGGCTGTCTGGTCACCAGAACAGTCCCCTTCTCCCCAGCCATATGGAAAGTGGCAGCTTGATGGGAGCAAGTTGGGAGAGGTCTGAGCTGCTCCTGCTCACACTCCTTTGCTCTGGCTAGAAAGTGCCTGTATGTCTTTAACACAATGAAAAATCAAGCCCTTTGTATTCAAACGAGGATGAAGTTGCTGCATAATTAAAATAATCTAATGGCAGAAAGTCCAGAGGGAATTTGCAGTTTCCACCATAGTGGATTTTCAAATACGAACACTGTAAAAAGCAGTAATGTATCTGTATAATGCACAGCTGATTTACAGCCTAAGTGACAAACATCTTGGGGTTTGAAAAATAATCTCCTCTATTTCAATTTTCTCTGTATCCCTCAGCAAATGCATGCACCACAGCCTGAGAGATGCTACTAGCCCTGCTGAAGGATACTCTGATGAAACAGCTGCTGCAAGCAAGTGTATTACCACAGCAAGAAAAGGAGCACGAATACAGCGAGGTGCAAAATAGCACAGTCAGCATTACCATATGTATTTACCTAGGCTAGAGCCCCGTGTAAATAATATATAAGGAATGATTCTTTGCTGTGTCCTAAGGGAGAAACAGCAGTTACAACAGATCATCTTAATATGACAGAGTGTCTAGGAGGCCCTGGAAAATTCCTGATGTAAAACTTCTGCCATAGTGTAAAAGATGTGTTTGCCTCTGACCTAGCTTTTACAAATGCTTGGATAACCCATAAAATGCCTTTTGGGCAATATTTATTTACACATAACTCATTTGAATTCACATGGAAGTGTGAAATGCACAGAAAGCTGCTCAACACCAAGGCCCTGCCATGGAACGATGTTCCTCAGCCATCATCTTGCTGGATTTTGTGGTATGGAAATTGAGGGTGACCATGATTCGTCCGGGCTGACAAGAAACAGGATGGTGTGGAAATGGAGAAAGCTGATTGCAGGGCTAAATGTGGGTCGCTGCTGGGACTGGGAAGAGAGGAATGGTGTTGGCACCGCTTACAGAACAGAAGCAGTAAGAGGAAGTTCTGTAAAAAAGAAGCAGAAAAAACCTGTTGGACACAAGAATAGTTAGAAGAGAGTTGTTACTTTAGGGGACTGTAAGCCATGAAGTGTGGAAGAGGAGTGAGTAATAACATTAGGAGAAGCCTAAGCATCAAGGAGGATGGGGAGGGAACTGAGATCTGGAGACATGGCCAAAAAAAAAGAGTTGTCAGTGAGAGTTCAGGGAGAAGCTAAAATTGGGTGAAAAACAAGCCAGAAAAATGGCTAGGGGAATATAAAATGGAATTAATGGTTTTCATCAGCATTTCCAGTTAGTTGAGAGGAGAAGGAAACCAGGGAGATGGTGAGATTAAAGGGAAGCAAGTGAGTACAGCCCTGGCAAGGTACTGGGTGTGATGGGTAATGATTTGTAAAATCAGCTTAGCTAGTGCTTTTTCTCTCAGAAATGTTTAATGTTGAAGGAGAGGAGCACTTCAGGAATGGAAACTATGAGGGAAATAAAGGCAGCTGATAGCTGGGAATGCAGGATTGAGCAGTGGAGGAAAGAACTAGGAATAAACAGCAAGCAGAGACATCAGAGTGAGAAAGACAAGGGAGAATGAAGGAAGAAAATACAAGATCATGAAGAAAGACAGATGGAGGGGGCTGCAGCTTTGAGCCACTTTTTTTTTTTTTTGGTCACAGTTTTTTAGTCTAGGGATTCTCTCTGGGAGCTGAAATCAACTGAAGGAGCACAGGGCAAATGCTTGCAGGAAATTCCTCCAGTGTCCCTGAGCCCTCACTTGACCCATTAACCATACACTGGTTAATCAAAGCTGGAATGCAAATTTAAGTTTTGGGGAGAGCTTGAACATGTGAGGGGAAAGCAAATGGAAGGGAACTACACAAAGCATTAAGGCAGAGAGCAGATGAGAGAGGAGAAGACTTCATCACTGAGATAATTCTTAATCCTCCACAGAAGTGCCTGAAGCCACTTGTTACTCATATTGCAGAGAGCATGGCATGGAAAGTAACTGAGAGAGGGCTGTAATCACCACAGAATTATCATAAATACTGAAACATATCCCCCTCATGATCACATCAGCAGCTGAATCACTCAGCTTCTTCATTAGTCTGTGCTGAAAAAAAAAAAAAAGAAGGAAAACAAAGAATTATATATTTTTATAAGGAGCTATTTTTCTGAGCAAGCAAGTAAATCACAAGCCAGCATCCCAGAAGAGAGTTCCTGTGCAGAACTCATTGCACATTAGTTGTACATTATTTTATATTAAGTGTTGGACATATTGTAGGGGGACCAACTTGTTGCCATTTCATGTTTCCCAGTGGAATGCTGTTTCCACACTGACTTCTTTCTCTTGACAGCTCTAGTAATACTCTGGATGTGATGGGTAATGGCTTGTAAATTCTGTTTAGGAAAAAAAGGAAAAAAGTTGCCTTTAGTTTGGCACTATGGAAAATCTATTTTTCTTCCATTTAGATGTTTTTGCACCTGGCTACCAGACCCCAGACGTGGGCAATACTGGGGCAAGTGGACATGGGAGCTCCCTTTGCTTTCCACAAGCAATAATCAGCATTTTAGGACACATTCCTGAAGATAAGGGTTTAGGGAACATAAGGAAAGTGACTTTTTCTGGATCCTCCTCTGGCTGTGAGACTGAAATGACAGCTCCTCATTTTCAGTCAGTAGTATCCTCAGGTTTCTCAGAATAAAAAGTATCTCCATTCTCTTTGCTCCATGTAACAAGCAGAGCCAGCACAACTTTCTTTTCCATGGGTGGCCCAATAGAACCTACACAGACTATGAGTTTTCAGCCATTTCAGACAATATTTTTCATTGCATGGAGGAAACCATGCTAGGAGAAAAGACAGCAACCTGCCCTGGCCTCCTGCTTCCTTCCCAAACCTGAAAGAGGATAACTGGCTTCATGTGCCCTTGAGCTCAGCATTCAGAGCCCACTTGTAACATCAGTAACAGCTCACAGAGCCACTTTTGAGCTTTTTTTCCCTATCCATCTATCCTTTAGCACTCAAAGGTAAAGCTGCTGCCAGGCACCTCTGTGTTTTCCTTAGGGCTATTGTTACTTGTCCTTTAGGTACCACAAACTTGCACTCAAACAGAAAAGGGAGCAACAGGAAATACAACTGATGTAAACCATGCTGAGTTTGGGTTTAGGAGACTCTGTTCCAACTCCTGGCTGCAATAGTCCACTGCAAACACTGTCACTAGTTCGTACAACCACACCGTCACCTGGCTGTAGCACCAGGTAATATCAACAGCTCTACAAGTACAGACAATTTAAAGAATTCAAAGCATTTTACACTTCATAATTTCATTATATTTTACATGAAAATGGCAACAAAACAGCTGAGACTAATTCTGCTTTCACACCAAGGGATTGCAGTGGAGAGGCGTTACAATGGAAAAAAAATCAGGGTTTAACGTCCTATATATTCCCCTCCTGTCTGAACCATTCCCATTAGTCTCTCCCCTCTATTTGTATAACATGCTCCCGGGCCTTGCCAGCTCCAAGTTTTCACAGCTATTTGGTTTATGCTATTAATTTAAAGCTGATTTCCCAAAGGTGAGCAGTGACTTTCTTTCTGCTTTTCCATCTCCCAGCATAACAGGACACAGTTCTGAGTAAAGCTTTAAAGATGCAGAATGGTGCAAGTGCATACCAGCAGTAGCAGCAATATCACATGCTCAGTCTCCCTCTTGAAAAATGTTATGAAGAAAGACAGGGAGAGTGCCTATAAAGTTAGAAGGGCTTTAATGCAGAGATTGTTAGACTTCTGTGTAGCATGAGTCCAGGGTACATGTATTAATTCATCACTCATGTGCGGTAGCTGTAGTTGGATTAGAACTATTTTGGGGGAAAGAGTGTTTTCTTTTTGGTCAAGGGTTGCATGCTTAGTGCTAGAACATCCACACTATGTCTCAGCAAGAATGGGCATAGTGAAAACCCTTCTGGAACCCAAAAAGTCAGAAGTACAGCAATTCAAGAATGACAGTAAAACTGCTCTCTAAGTCAGCTGGTGGCCAAACACTACTTCTGCAAGGCTGGTGCTCATGCACAGGCAGCACTAGGTGACTGTGAGTGAAAGTTACAGAAGTCAGTGGAAAGAAATCAGTGGAAATCTGGAATGACAATGTTCAGCTCACACTGATGGGTAGGTGCTTTCTCAAGAAGCATCACTCAGACAAAATCTCCCCTTGTGGCCATCTGGATTTCCTCAGGGGGTGCAGTGGATACTTGTGTGCTTCTCCCAGATTTTGCTGTCCCTGTTAGAGATGGCTACAGACATGTGCACAAACCCTCCAGCTGCACATTTTGCATCCCACCACTGGCTCAGGTAAAACTGCAGGCTGGCAGCTTTTTTTAACAAGTAAGCAGCAAGTAATGAATGGACATAAGCAGAATGAGATTTTAAAAGAAAAGCTGGGTAATCCACAGGTCATGTAACCAGTAGGATAAATAACAGATGGGCAAAGATAATCTTGGATTGGAGGCTGAACAGTGAAAATGCAATAGAGTGACTGAAAATGAACTTGCAATATGAAACTGTCCTTGCCAGGACCCCTGACAGACTCCTTGTACTCTAGCAAGGATTTAGAGTCAGGAGCTGTAGAATCCAGCTCTCTCTGAATTGAAGCAGGAAATTAAAGGGAAAGAAGACAAGGAACCAGCCCTTTTAATCCTGAGAAAACACCTGGGTCTTCTATTTATAGAAATAAAACCTGGTATTAATGTTTAAAATAAAATGACAACCAACCATTAAATCTGCCACAGACAGGAACAGAATTCTTTCAGGGTTACTGGAGTCAGTGGTGATCCAAATAGGCATGAAATGAGGTTCTGAATGATTGTAGTGTGGCTTTCCTTGTCTTTAGGGCCATAACTGGGATATTCACATCACCAATACAGGAAGCAATTTCTGGAAACAAGGCAGCACAGAGAACCTCCTAGGAGATGGGTTGTTTGTAGGAGAAAGCAAAGAAGCCATGGGCAGCATCAGTGGCTGTTTCTTGGCTTTACTGGAAGCTGTATGTTTGTTTTGCTGGTGTTTTTTGGGGTTTTTTTTCCCTTTCACAGTGTAGAACACTCCCTGGAGAAAGCAGGCTTTACCCAGCTCACTAAAGGCTCTCTGCTATCCAAGCTGCCTAATTACAAATTACGTCACATCAACTCATCTGAACCCCCATGCAGAGGGATTACAGACCTTCAGGGAGTCAGCTGAGGCTGCTAAGTCTCAATTCACTTTGAATATTTCACAGATAGCTACTAACCACAGGCAGGCTCTTCTGTGCAGCTCAGGAAGTGGGGTCATGTCTAATCTGGTAAATCAGGGTCCCTGCTGCCATTGTTCCCCAGGTAAACACAGGACATGTGTGACCTGGGGGTGACCTGGGCTTCCCACACTGCAGTCAGCAGATTTATAAAACCAGAGTGGGTGTATCATGAGTAGAAACTCTCTGGTTAAGTGGCAATTGAGGAGAATTTCAAGGAGTTATGGGGTCTTTTGTGGAGTGGTACTCAAAGTTAGATGCTTCAAATTTAATTAGTTTAAATCCCCTTTCCAAACTGGAGAAATGAGGCTTTCTACCTGGAAGGTTACTGCTGAAGCCAATAATTCTTGATTTTTGTTGATTTATTTGTTTGCTGAAAGTATGAATCTGTTGGCTCCTGAGGATTTGACACTGAAGAATGGCCACAACAGATCCTGTGAAAGATCCCCAGAAAGGCACAAAATCTCTTGTTGACTTCACTGAAGTGCTATCACCCAGAAAAAAACAACAAAGGACTTTCCCTGAAATATTACTTACAAGTTTGACATATCTGTGACTTCTCTGGAGTCTCCTTTGCTATCTCACTAACTCTCCCAAGATATGAGAACAAGCTGAAAACCATAATTTGTGACCCAAGAAGCATTCTCAGACTTGAAATGTTATCTGGTGCCACAATAAAAATACAAACTCAGTGTAGTTTATTTGTGGTTATTTTTTTCTTCCCTTAGAACAAAATAGTTTCAAATAAGGTACTTTTCCTTACAGAAATATTTTTCTCTTGGGAAGATCAAGTTGTTCTGTTAACTCGGAAATTGTCGGATTTCATTTTGTTATCTTAAATTGGATGGAGCTCTGAGAAACCTGATCCAGTTGAAGATGTTGCTGCTCACTGTCAGGGGTTTGAAATAGATGATCTTAGGCATTTCTTGGGTGTTTGATCACAACGTCCCTGCAGGTAGAAGCCAAACTCCTCTTGATTTTAGCAGTGTACCTTTACCTCTAGGAGCAGATCAGAGTGAAGGTTACAAAAGGAGCATTTTTTCAGCCAGCTCAGGGATTCTCAAAGCTGTCATGAACCGAAAGGAAAGCCTGGCAGGTTTCAAAGAGCCATTTACCAACTGTCCCCCTTTTATCTCATTGTGGATGTGGGAAAGGAAGGTCGTGATGTTCAGAGACAGCCAGATCCAGATCCTTCCCTATTTTGATGGCTTTCTTCACTCTTCTAAAATAAATATAAGCAGAGTGGCGATGTAATTTACATCTCAGATGACACAGAAGCTGCAACAGAAGACATGTCCTGCAAGGTGACTATACTTGGCTATCTGGACAAGAATACCCAGTCTCTAAGAATTGAAAACACCTTTAAGTGCTCTGTCCAGCTGCTAGACAGAGGTACAGGAAAGCTGAACTCTTCAGAGCTATGACCAAATGGCAGAGTTTATAACTATGACTATTTTTATTTTTTTCCTCAGACTATCCTATCTTACCTATTATTCATATTTCCTCCCCTTGTTTCAGTAGAGAAAGAATAACCCAAACTGAGGAATATGGATAAGACTGCCCTGGAAGTTGTGTGTTAAAGAAGAAAATTTAATGGAATGAAACCTTTGTGTCATCTTTGGGTCTGAGTTGATGTGCTGTGGGGCCTCTGGGGAGCCTGGCTGGGTATATTTAGATCTTGAGGCTTTCATTCACCAAGGCACTTAATCATGTGCTTTGACATTACGCTCCTGAGTGCTCCTTCTGGACTTCATCAAGAGTCCTCATCTCTCTGACCTTGTTCATGAACTTGTAGCTACATCATTAGGTTCATCTGCATTAAGGACCTTAATTAGAAAAGGATTTCATCTGAAAGCTTCATAGCTGAGCTGAGGGCAGGGGAGAAATCAGCTTTTGAAATCAAGTCGCTCTGCGTGACAGCCCTTAGCTGTGAATTTCTGCATCTGAAGGTCTTGTCCAGGAGGGTACTGCCTTCTGTCTAAAGCCATGGCGGTGAAAATAGTGCCGCTCTGGGTGTCATCCAGAACAATTCCAATATCAAACGCAGTGATGACTTGTGTCGTCATAAAACGAGGCCAAACAAACTAAAAAATGTGCAGCACAAAGTGAACACTGGCACTGTATAATATAAAAAAAACGGTTTCTGTACAAAGCTGTGATAAAAAAGTTTACATTTATCATCCCACTTAATTGTATTAGGTCTAAAATTAATGAGCCTTACCTCTAAACTCCATTTAAGACAATAGTTAATTGCTTCATTTTAATAAATTTTGGCAGAATGGTGAGTATAACAATGACTGAATGCTCAATTATTACCTAGGCTACAAAATGAAGATATACAGTATTAATGATATACACAATCTGAAAAGCAATTAGGCTCCTGAAGGTAGAATAAGCAACTCACTTAAAAACAGTGTAATAAATGAACTTTCTTATCAAACACAGGGGAAAACAAGGTCTTAGAAGCAAGAAATCTCCTTGCTTGGGATTTTAGCTTGATTCATTCCTAGTTCCCCTCCCCTGTGTCTGTGACATGTTCAAAACCTGTCAACAGCAGAGTCATGGGAACACAAGGGAGGCAAGCAAGGAGCAATACATTCATGCTGAACAGCTGCTGAGGCATGAACTATTTCGGTTTCTGACAACAGCTTGTGCTGCACAGGGTGGATGTAGGAACTGCATTTGAGAGCTCAGCTTTCCAGCAGCATCAACAGAGGAAAGGGGCACATGACAGATCTGGAAACTGAAGTCAAAAATGAAAAAAAGCTTTGGACAGAATTAATCTTCACTGCAAAGATGTCCGACACCTCTGACACACAGTGGTGTATTTCTAAACCCACGAAACTGTGAGGTGTGAGGATGCTGTTTCTACTTCCACCACTTAAATTATTATAAACCTCTCTTTTTCCCAGGTTGTGTTTCCTCTGTGGGCCTTGAAAGCTCTCTAGAGCAGGGTATGTCGTCTGGAAAATGGAGTGAAAGAGGAGTGGTTGGGTCTCCAGGAGACCTCTGTCACCTCCACAGCTGCTCCAAGGAGCCCTCAGAGAGGTGAACCCTCCTCAGCAGGTGCCTCCTGAGTGCATCATTGCAGTTTGCCCCCTTGTATGGCAGGGGTACAGCATGGGGTGGAGGGAATTTGGATAAATATTGCTGGAAATGGAAATATTTCTTCTCTTTTGCACCTCTCTAGGTGTATTTTTTCCTTAGGAGCAATGTTACCAATCTGATGTGAGAATGTTTACAAGAAACAGCCTTTTCATCGGGCACTGGAGGAAAAGTCTAATATTTTATTAAATTCCTGCATCCCTTGAATCTTTGAGATGTATAATATAAGACTTCATCTCTATTTTTCCCTATTAAGAGAAATCAGGTTGTTTCAGAAGCACAGTGACAGTTACTCTAGATGGTCTTTAACTAGTACGTTGTACAGAAACACTGTACTACCTCTCCTTTTGATTTACTAATTATTCAATTCCCCAGAAGTCCAAAGTCCTGTTTGCATTCATTAGCAAAGTTGCTGCCTAAACTCAGGACATTTTCTCAACCATTTTCTGTTTCTTTGACAAATCTCTTTTCTTGGCAGTTTGCAGCACTGTATTTCCATTTCCACAACTGCTTTTTTGGTTTCTTGTTTCATGACTGATTGTGCTCTGTTTATCTATATTTAATCACGTTCCCCATTTGATATTACTTCAGAGTCCAATTTCAAATCCCATTATCATTTGTGGGTCTTTAGCATAATTTAAAAACCAGAAAACTTTGATTTCAGTGTCATTATACCCAGTGTTAATACAAACAATAACAAATCTCACATCCCACAGCTGGCTTTTGCGGAGTCTCTCATGGATGTTGAATTTTCTTTTAAAAGGGATGGTTTCTAGAATTAACCTAATTTTAAGCACTGAGCTAGTATCTCATGCCTGTGTAACTCTGCTTCTTAGATGTTATTTTAATTAGGAACCAAAGAATTGGGTTAAAAGCGTTATGAATTTCCTACCCAATGTAGTGATTGGTTTCATTACAGAAGGCTTTACACTGACAGTAAAACTCATGTTCAAACAAGCCAGTGAAGCATAACCCTTTTTTTTTAATGAAATCACATGGGCTTTCCAAAATAAAGCCCGTAACATATATTTTATGCCCTTTAAAAACAGATTCCTCCTTTAAACCAGAGTCATTCATAGGAGATAGGGCGTCAGTCAGGTGGCTTTGGGCACTTTGTGATGGATCAAATTTGCAGCCTGAGCAGAGTATGAACATCCTGACAATGGCTGCTACTGCTGCCTCCTTTTTTTTGGTTTTTATCATGGCTGGTCACTGGCACTGCTTTTCTATAACAAATGTTTGCTTGATGAGCCTGTTACACAGCTTTTCTACTCTGTTTTCTGAATCCCATCAGCTAGGCCTAGGTATCCTGGCTGAGGCAGGATGCTCACCTGAATTAATCCTTGAAGCAATTCCTATTCAGCCAGCTTTGAGACCTGTAGAGAAAGGTGGGGTTTGTGTGCTTTGACTTTTCCATGACTTTTTGATTCAGGGGCCACTGCCAAGGCATTTCCACCACTGCACTGCTTGCGCCAGGCAACACTTGAGACTTTCTCAGCAGCTTTAGTACCCCTTACCCCAGGTGAAACTGTGGCAGGAAGGTTACCTTTATGCCAAGGATAACTGAGCCAAAGCCTAGAAAATTTGTTGAGTTGGTGCTTTTTGAAGTCAACTTTTTTCCCCTGGATCAGTAGAATCTTCTGAAACCTCGCCAGCAAACATTTCCAGGCTTGGGTTTTCACTGAGGCTCCTCTTGCCTCTCAGCTCTTACTCCTCCTGAACTTGCATTGAGACAGTGACTGAATTTGCTCTTCACAGCCCCAGGACAGGGCCAGATGGTCTTGTAACACGTTTCAGCTCCTCAGGGGTGGCCAGTTTCTGTCTGTCCTGTGCTTCCCACAGCTTTTTCTCCTTTGCTGCTAGTATGATTGGGAAAAAGGGAATTTCAGGGCTAGACAGAGAGTCTGGTTAAAAAGGTTAAATTAGAGATAAGGAAAGGAAGTTTGAAAGAATGCTTGGACAAAGGGGTGAACACTCAGACTCTCACTAGACTCTCCTGCTACTGATGGAAAAGCATGAAACCCTCTGGGCAGCCACATGCCCTGCTCCCCAGTGCCAGTCTGGGACCAGTGACCAACTCCTGCTCTAATTCACTGATCCCAATGACCACACCTTCACTCTGCTGGTTGAGGCAGATGGACTAATTTATGTTACACCACATGCTGAGATTTACTCCGGGTGGTAATGAGGTTCTGTTTGGATTTTTAACCAAAGCACAATGGAGGAGCCTTAATATTAAACAAAGCTGTCATTAAAAGACCATTACTGGAAAGTCAAACAGTCAAATATGAAATACAGATTGACAGCAGAGATCTCTCACTGCTATAAACACATCTTGTCATTGAAAGACATGGAAGTCTTAAATCCCTCAGAAGTTATAATTCTGGATGCCCTTTTCATAAAAAAATCTTAAAACAATGAAAAATTAGTTCTGTCACCAGTCCTTTCCTTGTGATTGCAAATATTCGTAGGATATGGGTCAAAAAAGAATTTTAGACATTCTTTTTCAGGAGAAGGAGTAAAAATCTTTGACAAAGAGAGCAATGAGTAGAAGTTGGACAGTTTTATCTGAAGATAAAGGTAACCCTATCAATCTCATTACCTGCTTTAGTATCTTTGGAGATGAGAATTGATTCTTTAGTGCTCACCTGTGTGGAGGGAAAGGTGAAATAACAGAGCAGAAATTGGCAACTTGGAATAACATTTCAGTTTACAACTCTGTAAAGAACCTCTGGTGTGTAAAGTGATTTGCTAACAAGAGTGTGTAAAATCTGGAGAAGGGGAAGTAAAAGACCCACATTTGAGATACGTTCTGCTTCTGCTGATACCCCAGCTCATATTGCTTATTTCCTGCAGAATTTTGTTGTGCAGTGTGTTTTACAGACAAAAATGACTAGATGGCTTCCCCAAGACCATGTGGGGACACCAACCAGAACCCCTCATCCTATCCTGAGTAAAGAGGTGACCTAAGCTGAGATATGGGAGCCACTCAAACCCAAGAGTATAAGGAGATGCAGGAAATGTTTGTCTATCTCCAAGCATCTGAGGCAGTCTGACTATTAATTGTGCCTTCTCCCAGGGTGACTCAGAAAATTCTTGATGTAGAAAATTCACCTGATGTAGTCAGCACCCAGTCTTAGAAAAGAAGGCCTGAAAGGCCTGCAGTAAAATTGACTTTTGGAAGGGTTGGGAATTAACAGGAATCAACTTCTGAAACACTCATGGTATTTTTTATTTCTGACAAAAGAACTGAGGCTGCCCAATATAATGTTTGAACCAGGCTAAACTAGCTCATAGAAAAAAAGGAAATAAACATAAACCTGTCTTTGGCCACACATCACTTTTGAACTTTGCCTCAACCAGAGTACCAGACGAGATTATGGGTTTGTCTAGGGACAAAAGTGAAACTTATTTCCCTGTAAATGAATCTTTTTTATTGTACTGGTTTTAGCTAGGATAGAGTTAATTTCCTTCACAGCAGCCATGGTCATTTCTCTTCCCCTGACACCTGCAGACAGGGGGCTGAGGGTGCACAAGGTGTTGTGAGGGGACACAGCCAGGACAGCTGACCCTGACTGACCACAGAGATATTCCACATCATATGGCATCGTGTCCAGTACATAAAGTTGGGGGAAGGAGAAGGAGGATGTTCAGAGTGATGACTTGTCATCTCAAGTCACTTTCATGCCTGAGGGAGCCCTGCTTTCCTGGGGATGCCTGAGCACCTGCCTGTCCATGGGAAGCAAGGAATGAATTCCTTGTTTTGCTTTGTTTCTGTGTGTGACTTTTGCTTTACCCTTTAAAGTGGTTTTGTCCCAGCTCACAAGTTTTCTCACTTTTGCCCTTCCAATTTTCTCTCCCATCCCACTGGAAGGAGCTTTGTGAGTGTCCATGTCAGCCTTAAGCCAGGACAGTGACACTTGCCTCCAGTATGTAAACCAACATTTCAAAATAGATGGAGGCAATTTTCTTTCAAAAGGACATGATTAAGAAGCCTGCACACCAGATTGTCAGCCCTCCACCCTTCACATAAAAGGTGATTTATCATCAGCAAGGAGAGCCATTCTTTCTACTGCTACTTATTCTGGGCAGTAGAAAGAATGGTTTCATGAGCAAGCATGAGACAGAAGTGAAGAGCAAGGGCAACTACAGCTCAGCCCCTGACTGTTGCAACATTTCCTGAAGGCACTGGCAAGTGATATGGCCCTTTATTTTCTGTCTCAAGTTCTACAAGAAACCACCGTTCATGGGTGCTTTTAGAGTAGTTTAGGTCTTTAGAGGGTGAGGGCAGAGCTACCTCCATCCTAGACTAAACAGTTGTTCTGAATCTACACCAATTACAGGAGACAAATTGTGCATTTATATTTTTATTGAGGACCAACTCAGCAAAGTCATTGCACCATTTTCTAGCTTGCCTGTTCTGTGGTTCATCTCACCTACCTAAAGAACCAAGCTAGTCACCCTTCATGGTCACTGGGAGATCATAGGACCTTTGGGGACATAATTTGTCACCTGTACTCACAATCTCAGACTGCTCAGCTGTTCCCTACCCTGTGTAGCCTCCATCACCTTGCTCAGATATAGATGTCTACACTGCAGATGAGTTTTAGTCTCACTGCCTGATTTTCAGAGAAGCTAAACACCCAATTTTTTAGATGTCAGAGGCCTGTTGAGGTGTTTGGAAATTGCTGCTGTTTAGCCAATTTGTGGCATAACTTTCTCAAACCCTTTGAGTTGTCAAGACCATGAGATTGTGAGAGCTCATGCAAAATGTCACCTTGGTACTTCCAGGACGCTTTTCCCTCAGTAGACACATCCAGGCAGGGACATCCATTGAAACACATCTTGCAAAAAGCTCTGTCCTCAGAGTCTCCTCATCCTGGCAAATCCAGCTCCTGATTTTTCTCTTATAGATGAAGATTCATCTCCTCAGCAAGGCTGGGGTCTGAACTACAGCTGGACTTCTGACCCTCTGAGCCATTTCAACATCAAAGATTAGGGATGCAAAACCGCCAGAAAGTTGCAAGAGTTTAAGGCCGAGTGAGCCTACTCCAAAGCAGCTGTATTAATCCTATCATAAAATTAAACTCATCCTCTCCAAAGCAAATGTGTTTTCTGCCCCTTGGAAGTCAATGGAATTTTAAAATATGATTCAACAGGGCTGGGTTTCAGACCGTGCTTGGTTTTAACCCTTTCTTTTGCATTTTACTAATCAAGATTCTCTTATTTAGCTCAGCTCAGGGAATTTGGGGAGAAAGAAAGTCAAGTTTTTCTTGGTGAAGTGCACTAACTACTTCCCCTGTGAGAGTTCAGAAATGTTATGGAAATGTTTTACAGTGGACAGAAAAAGGAACTATGAAAAAAGTGGAGTTTTTTAGAAACTACAGATCTGTTAACTTCTGAAGGTGTTCAGAAATTCTTGAATAAGGGCTGAAGAGAAATTAAAACATGGTGCCTTCCAGTGTGGTAATCAAAATGTTCTCAAAGTTACTTTTTGAGGCAATGGCTTCTGTTCCTCATATTTTATATTTTGAAATCAGAAAAAAAAATCACATTTGAGAGAGCATTTAGCAAAGGTTATGCTTTTGCTAACTTTCCTTGATTGTTTTGTAACCAGTCTTGTAGAAAAGTGTTCCTATTTTAACTGTGTCTCACCTTTGTTATTGAAATGCATCCAGACCTGTTGGCCTCACTGCAGACAGTGCAGGGTACTCCAGCTCCCCAGATCTGAATTCTGTAACCCGAGACCTCTCTTATCTTCCTAGTTTCTTTCTTGCTTGAGCCATGGTTCATTTCCTAAGAACTAAGTTAATTAGTCTTTGATCTTTTCTTCTTCCCACACAAAGAACCTTCTCTGCTTTCAAAACATATTTTCCTACCAGTGCTGATCTTCGTGGGCTACACAGAATTGTGTGCAGACATCCCCATCAGAGAAGGCGTTAAAGGGAGCAAAGGCACCCTTAAGCCCTCATAGCAACGTTCTTGCCCACCCCCCAAGTGTTGTCGTGCTACCCATTGGATCAGCTGAAATTTCTCCATACCCTTGCACACACTCCAGACAAGCTGGGCAAGATATTGATGTTTTTCTGAATACCCACCAGTGTCTCACTGAACCCTGATGTCTTTCTTACAGACCTTCACAGCAAGAAGAAGGACTTTCCTTCACCCAAAATCTGCAATGGTGGCTGTGTCTCCATGCTTCACACCGGAATTAAGTGTTTAAATGTCCCTGTGCATCTGGAGTCCTGCCCAGAGGAGTAATGGATAAAGGACAAGGGACGTGGGGAGCACAGAGGGATGGCCAGGGGTGCTGAGCACCTGTGGGAATGAGAAATAGGGGTAAACAATGTCCAAACTTGGTGTGAGACCACAGGAAGAGGAGGCTGGACTGGAGGCACCTTCGGCTCAGGTTCTGCCAAGATTTTCCTGTAGGTTATCTCAGTTGAGTTCTAACACTGGCCCTAAGGAGATATGGGGAAGGAGCCTCTTCCTTATGGCATGGAGCAGCAACACCCAGCTCATCTGCTCTTGACCTTTGCAAGCAATGAAGGTTTCTGAGAGATGCTGCTGTGAGTATGTGTGAGGAGAGATACGTGTAAGCCCTGAATTTATTATCTGTATTATTTCATGATTGTTTGGCTTCAGTCTTAATACACTTCTTAGAAAGACTGAGAGGATGGAGTGAAGCAGCAGGCATGAGATATCACATAACTAATCAGGGCTCAGCCAAATCCCGCCCCCCCCCCCCCCAAAAGTGAGCAATATTAGAAAGGTGCTTCCACACTCTTTCCTGATTCATTTTTATGAGATTTCTGCCCAAATAAGGGGTGTTGGAATGAAGGCCCATGGTGATATTGCCTGACCTTGGAACTCACATCACACAGCAACCGAACAAGGATATAGAAAAGAAAAAGTTGTCAACAGATTCTTCAGGGGGAAAATCCCACTAACCTAAGACAGAAATATTGCACTCAATCAACACATCCTGTCAGCCAAATTCTGGTGCAAGGAGATCTCTTAGACTCGATGGGCTTATTATTAAAAGGCAGAGAAAAAGTATTCAAGCCCAAAAGTGTGACTGTTTGCACCTCACTGTGTGATACAGATAATTACAATTGCCCTTATGTACAGCCACTTACCTGTAATTAATTCATAAAATAATTATTGCAAGAGTGTTGCTGTAGTTAGATTTTATGTTGAACTTCAATAGAGAATTCTGCTGCTGCTGAATACCAAGAGCTAAAAGTAATCAATATGAAATAAGTGCTGCCATAAATACTGGATGGGACTGATTTGCCCTGCATAAGGGAAAGACAGGAAACAGTAAAAGGAACTGGTTCAGCATTGAGGGAAAATTGATTGAACATGAGGTAGTGAAGGACTGAAGATGCCTCTTCCTCCTCCTCCTCTTCCTCTGGGGTGAAAGTTCCTCTGTTTGGGCTTTGCATGGTGTGTGCTGTCAAGCGGTCTAATTTTCAGCTCATAATCTGAACCCTGAGCACAGGGAGTATCTTATTTTTGTTACAAAGTAAAAGGAAATAAAAAGCCAAGAAAATTTTAGAATCAATTCTTCCCCAGCGAGATTTATGTGCAGCACTAGGACAGTGAGCCACAAAGAGAGCAGGTTTCCATTTTATCAAGAGCTGGGACAGATTTAAAAGGACTTACAGTATCAACTTTCACAAATATTATTTCTGATATATGCATATTACTTCTATCTTGGTTTATTGAACTTCACTTTTGCCACAGTGACATTGCTTTACCTTTTCCATCTAGTTTGACTTACTTTACTACTGATGTGGGATGCATGTCTGAGGCTCAGCCATAGGCCCAAATGTTGTCCTCTACTCCTCTTTCCCACTGCCTCTGGCATCACTCTGGCACTAGCCATGCAAGAAAATTGTGCTACATCATTTGCAGACACATCACACACAGGCCAGAGGCCTGGGGTCAAAGCACAGGATTTTCCAAAGACACATTCTCCTATGGCTTCAGAAGACACTCACAAGCCACGTGGTCCTCCTTCAAGAAAGACATCCCAGACATCAAACCTCCCTGGTACCACTGACAGAAGATGTCTGAGTTTTCCACATAACATGCGTGCTGGTGAGAGCTGGGACAGACATCTGAGGTTATTTAAACACATCTTTTTATCTTGAAGCTGCAGAATAACACAAGTCTCTGGCACAGCTCATCAGCCAGGGGTTGATTTGGTTAAGTGTCTTCTGTTCCTGGGTCATTTCTGAACACACAGACAACATCAACCTTACCAGAGATCCTTAATGTAGGACCTCGCTCCCCAGACTGGGAAGAAAGTATTTGTTCCTATCTAATTAATTAAAGAGTTCCTGGTTAATTGCTTTCAGTAATTAATCTGGGGTAGAAGTTTCCTTCTTATCCCTCAAGAATTTAATTTCTTTAACAGTCTTTGGTGAGATATTTAAGTTTTTTAAACTTCAGTTTCTTTGCAATGACATAACCATTATCTTCATGCACATTGGCTTCTTGCAATAATCCTGAGACATGTGAAAGACATAATTTCTTTTTTTTTTAATGAAAATTCTGTTAATTCTTTACAATCTGTCAGGGTTTCATATCTGTATTTTCTAATTCTTTTTATTGTATCTTACACATTTTTGTCTGGTGTGAAAGACAGAATCACTAACCTCTGGATTCTCACACCACTCCTATTATTACCCTTTTTTAAAGGGTAATAATACATTTGCCACTGAGACTGTGTCTATTGCCCTGCATTGCTCACACAATGGGAAGGCTCAGTTTAACAATACTTAGTGATTCCTCAGTTTCATATCTGAATACCATTTGAATGCTTGAGTGAATACCATCTAGCTTTACAATTAGCATTTCATTTCAAGCCACCTTTTTCAACTCTGCAGCAGTAAAGCAGAGCTTGGGTGTAGGAGTCTTCCAAACCTGTAGTGAACCACGAACAAGAATTTCATTTCACTCCTTTATAAAATAGCAAGTACTTCCCTCTCCAGTGAACAGTAGTTTATGAATATAGTAAGAGGTTGCAATATTTCAAAGTATTTTCTCAGCTTTTGTTATCTGTAATAAAATGTTGAAATAAAATTAATAAAATATCACAACAAGCCATAGTAAATAAATCCTTCCAAAACCCATTAGAAGGCACTATTGAAGGAGCAGAACTGCACATTAATTTTTGAATTACACATACATGACAATTCATGGCAAATTGAGTATCTTCTGCAAGGGACACTGACTTAATCCCCTGTCAGTTTGGACCTGCTGCTTCGTATCCCCCACGGGTAACTCCTCCCTTGAGAGAGCTTTAAGGCTCTAATCATCCCTAAGTGTGAAAGCCTGGAGTTCATTATCCCAGGGTGTGTATCCTGTGGTGAGAGTGACCTGCTCCTTTCTGCCAGCCTGCACATAAGCACTGAAACTCTCAGTGAGGTGATTTTTTTTTGCCAACTGCTGTTAAGGGCAAGCTGAATTTGGGGCTTTTTTGCTGATGGTGTTTGCAGCTTTCCACAAGTTGCACCCAGGAGAGCTGCAGTTTGATTTTTTTGATGCTGTGGCATCCAGACCTTAAAATGACATTCACCCATCTGTGCCAAATGTAAATCCAGCCTTAAAGAGTGAATGCCCTGGGACTCTGCTTCTCCCGAGAATGTCTTTCCCTGCAGCATCCTGTGGGACCTGTGGAGCCCGGAGCAAGCAGAGGCTTTACTCACCCGCGGGTAGATGTCTGCAGGCAAGGTGTCTAACAGGAACCAGCCCTCCCCAGCTCCCTTTGGAGCTGGTGTGTTCATCTGAACACAGCCTGGAGCCAGTCAGATGCCTGGTAATGCAAAAAGCTCTGCAGATTGCCAAGGGACCTCAGGGTAAGCTGCTCCAAGGTGGTCGCCTACCTTGCCTCCCCTACCTTACCTGGCTGTGGGTCTGCTGGGAGCAGCACAAGCAACAAGAGACACTCAGGACACCCTCAGGCTCCTTATCTATATTTTTTCAGCCTGGTTTTGCCCCTCTTTTTCCCCATCAGAGCACAGGCTGGGAGCAGGGGTTAAACAGAGAGGAGAATTCCCTGGATTTCCCTGTGGTGCAGGCTGCCCTTGCCCAGCACTGGCAGCAGATGTCCGAGGGAAGGCTGGAGCAGGTTGTCCCCGGGCAGCTGGCCAGGGGAACAGATGGCTGCACAGAGGCACTAAAGGCTGTGAATCAACGCTGTGTGTGCAGGGCACAAGTCAAATAAGAACATTTAAAGGTCTGCCCAGCCTGCAGTCAGCCCTGCATCAGTTTTAAAGGGGAAGACACACCATTTGGAAGTAGTACTGGGGACTGAGTCGTTCTTGCTGGTGTGGTTTTATGAGGCTGCTCCTTGAAAGATCTCAGAAGCTAAATGCATCCCATCCTCAGAAAGAAGAGTCTCTTCTGTCCCCAAAATATTCGTCTGTTAGGGAAACTTTTTTTTTTATTTCAGCATAGATGTTAATCTGTTTTCTTTTAACAGCAACAAAATCAAACCAGGCTAAATCTCTCTGAAGAGCCTCGGATGCACCCAAAGTGCTCTGCTACGCTTGACGCTGTTCCAGACACAGGGCAGTGCATCCTGCCTTGGAAGGAACAATCTGAGACAGGGAAGTACCCTCTGAAGTAAAAAAATCTGTGCAATGAGGCCACAGCAGGGCAGTGCCTCCTGCTAAGATTGCAGATGACTCATTTCTTATCTAAACAAGAAGCAGTGAGCCTTTGGAAAGAGAAGAGCCAGTTCTTGCCTGCTTGGCTGTGCTTTTTGGCCACCAGGTCAGGAAGGTGCTAAAATCTGCTGCAGAGGATATTTGCTTCACAGACTCGATAAATCTCTGGCTGTTCAGATGGAAAAATGAGCCCTCCTTGCTTAAAAAGTTTCGCATGCACAGTCCTTCCAGTTTTGACCAAGCTTTCTTGTAAATTCGTTGTTAAGAGTTAGGAAATTTGTTTAGGTTTCCTTTAAGCAAAGAAAGCACTTTCCCATCCAATAGCAGTTTTACTCTTTTCCTAATCTTGCTTTGCACTAGTCATGCCCTGACTGCTTTAAGGACACAAAATAACAAATATTTCACCACGTATTTTCTGTTGTTTTCTTGGTGTCATTTTTGGAGACACTATTTTAGCATTTATCAGAGATAAATAATTTTTTTAATATGCACAGTCAAAAGTAACAGCCACTGTAATTAAAATTGCAGAAGAGTTTTCATAATAAAGCCACCTAATTCCCACATTAAAAGCACCAGATTCTGTTTGGATTCCTTCACTAACATTGTTCACTGATGAATAATATTCATTTATAGATCTCATGGGAACAGCAGTTTAAAATGGCTGAAGGAAGATGATTAAAGGGAAGATAAGAATCGCTTATAAAGTGTTAGAAACTCTGGTACCTAAACACATCATTAACTGTCTGGAGACAGTTTTCACAGATTTATTGCCAGAGAGGTGGTGCAGAGGAGTGACAAAGGTCCTGGCTGGGCTCCTGCTGTGGCGCAGCCTCTCTGTGTGTCCTTGGCACCTTCGCTCAGCCATGAGCTCTATGGGGGTGCTGGGGAACCAGGTGCCCCCGGCTCTGAACCAGGGGACACCACTGCAGGTGTGGGCATTTGCTTCTTGGGGACACCTTCTGGGGGTGCTGCTCCTCCTGTGGCCCCCTCACCAGTTTGATGGATAACTGGTGGACAGTTCCCCAGCTGCAAAGAAGGTTTCCAGCAGAATTAAACCTCTTCACGTGCCCACACCTGATAGCAAGGCTTCTAGTTTCTTCCTTATTTTTTTAATGCAGGAAATCAAATGTCTCCACTGAGGGAAGGAGATATTTCCCTATGCCTACCCAGAGGGAGGCATGGAAGTGAAATTCTTTCCAGCTCCATGAGAACCTCTGAGGAATGCAGTGGCTGGCTCTGGCATGTGTCTCACCACCCCAATGATGGGCTGAGCTGTTCACAGGCTCTTTCATTCCCCGTGCACCAGGTGGCTCAGCATCCACGCCTGCCTCGGCAGGGAGGTGGCAAACAACAAAGTAATCAAGAAGCAGGCTCTTTTGTCCTTCCAGCACAGCTGTGCTCAGGTGATGGAAGCAGCACTGGCATGAGAGCGCTGTAGTCCTGAAATCCTGTTTCCTGTGGAATTTGATGTCTCTGCCCTGGGGAGGAAGGGAAAAAGGAAATGAACGAGCAGTGTGAAATTAAGTGTTTCCGTTAAATAGAATCTGTATGGAGGGCTGCTCCAGGCCATGGAGGAGGCAATGGCTGAGCTGAGAGTCGGTAACATCAGAGACTTCTGTTCAATCCATGCCATGTTTTCCTCCTCATTTTGGCTCTCCAAGCAGCACCAGGTGGCTTTGTGCTTCTCAGCCTTGGCCTTAGACACAGGAAGAGATAAGGGATGGCTCCAGGACTTGGCTGAGAGGGGTGAGCACCTTTTGCAGGATTTTGGCTCTTGCAAGCCCCTCCAAGCTGTGCAGCCTCCACAGAGCTGTCCACAGATGCCAGCCTGTGGCTGTAACTGAGGGAGATCATCGTGCAGCAAGGCTGGACCTAAAGCCCACAGCATATTTTCATTCTGCTGGGAGAAAATAGATCAGGGAATGAACAAAAAAATTTTTTTTTTTCACTGGTACTTTTCTCCGTGCCACTTTACAGCAATGTGAACTGAAGGAGGGGTACAGGACTAATGAATTTTGACCTGTTTAGTCATAAAGATTTATACCTGTGGCTTAGAACTAATATTGACCAATCAAATGGCTCCCTGAATCCTGCCCATTTTATAAAAGTTAATCATACCCTCATGGCAGGCCAGGTACAAAATAAATTTTGATTTACAACCTGTACTAAAATGATCGCTGTTTTATGCTGGTCATTAACAGTATTTCACACTGGAGAGCTGTTACATTAGAAAACAGTAAAATGGTTTGTATCACATAATGATATTATATTTGGACACTACACAGAATACCAAGGGCCTATTGAATTTGTGTTTGAATGGGAAATTTGTTTAAAAATTTGCGCATTGCAAGTGGCAAAAGTGTATATTATTTTCAGAAGTTGGTTCTGCCAACATGCAGCTGGTGCAAAAGTAACTTCTCTGACTTTGGTGCTATAAGTGATCCTGATCCATAAATTACTCAGCAATGACCATGTAAGAGGGCAGAAAATTCAGACATGTTTCCTCTTTGGTCCATGAATCTTAGAACTATAGAATCCTGGAATGGTTTGTATTGGAGGGACCTTAAAGATCATTCAGTTCCTACCTCCTGCCATGGGCAGGGACAGCGTCCACTATAGCAGGTTGCTTAAAGCCCTTAAAGCTTGAACATTTTCAGGGATTAGGCATCCACAGCTTCTCTGGGTCACCTGTTTCAGCACCTTGCCGCCATCATAGTAAAGAATTTCTTCATTATATCTAATCTAAACTTGCCCTCTGACAGTTTATAGCCATTCTCCCTCGTCCTATCACAACGTGCCCTTGCCAACAGTTGCAGAGAATACTGTTGTGGGTAGGTCAAGATGCAGTTTTATCCTTACAGCAGAGCTAAGATTGTAAAAAATATATAATTGATAGACTTTTTCTTTTTAATTCACCTTTTTTCAAAAATTGTTTCCTGTGTAGGAAAGTACATGGTGGGATTTTCCCAGAGAACAAATGTGTTACTCATAATCCTGACACGTGAGGGTTCAAAGCGGAGTGGCTTCCTAAAATATACATGTGTATGCATCACACTTGTGCTTGTACAATGCCCAGATCCTGGGGAGTTCTGATGAGGATATTCAAAGAAACCCGATGGTGCATGGTCCAGCAAAAACAGTTCTGAATCAGCCTCCAGGAACAACGGTAAATAACTGCACCACTACTACCACAGCAGCCTAATTTCCCCTTCATTGCAGAGCATTTAAAATCATGCATTAAAATGTGCAGGAGAGTGGGATTGAACAAAAGATCAAGAGCTTTGTAGGGAGTGTGATTTTTCCTGCCCTGTTTTTGCCTTGGGAAATAACATCTGAAAGCTTCAGAATTTTCAGTGTTTTATGCAGAGGAACAAAGCAGCTGACTTTTAAGAGGTGGCCACTTACAGAGGTGCCTGAGTGAAAGGTGAGTTTTGGGCAGACTCCTTGTAGCTGCTTGTATGGCGACCCCTCTGCAAATACCAACTGTGGTGTGACTGCTTTGTGCTACTATTTTAAGTGTCTGAAATTTATCTGAGATGCTACATTTTGTTTGGTTTACCACAGAAAAAGAGAATGTAAATGAAGCTCTACATTTCAGTTCGCTATTTATTTTATTTTCCTTGGCAAAAGGTAGCTGTTGTTAAAAGACAAGAGTTTTGCAGACAACTTTCACTCACTATTATTTTAGGAATTGCTTTAACTTCCTGAAGCATTTGCAGATACAGGAATTTTCAAAGCAGCAGATCACAACCAAAATTCATGTCTATTCTGTGTGAGCTCTTAGGAACCAGAAACAAATCAAGAATCCTCCCAGCTCACCCCTTTCCCCCTGTTGTATGTGTGATTGTATAAGCACTGAAAGAGAAGGCAATTTTAAATCCAAATCAATTTTAAGCAAGGATCACTTAAATAAGTCAATCTATGGCAAGTCAGGTTTATCCAGGGTAGGGAAGGAAAAATCTAAATAATGCAGAAAATCCCAGAGAGGGTGTAAACATTCAAAGTGACATGGATCTGCTCAGAGGGTGACAATTATACCCACAGATGAACCAAGGTTAAATTGTCCAAGCTTTCAAATACCTTCTTCAAACTTTGTTGTTTGATTATCACTCCTATGTTTCAGGTTTTTCTCCACCACAGTGCCCTTCTTTACTCCTCCCATCATGTGTTCATATTTTCATCTGTCTGTTTTCAACAGCTCTTTGGGAAGAAACAAGACCCAAACACTCTACCAATTATTTGGCTGATCATTTTACAGAGCTGGCACGAAGAGAAGAGATGGGCAACTGCATGTATTGTTTATCTTGTTCTAATCAAAATTGTTATTGGGTTCTAATTCCTTGGATGGAAGGAAAAAAAAAACAAAAACAACAGTCTTGAATTAATGGTGAAGCTTGGAGATGGAGAGAGTTGACAAAGAACTTTAACAACCTGAAGCTCCCTGAATGGCAGCTGATAATGAGCTCACAAACCTGGGACTTGTGAGAGCTCATCCGTGAAGGGGGAATGTAAAAATTGCTTTTATGAGTTTTAAAACACTCATAACTTTATTAAGCTCTCCTTTTCACTAGTAAAATAAGTTTAATTGCCCTTCATGGCTGAGGAATTATGTTTATTCTAAAGTGATTCGTTTTTGTCTCCTGTTGAAAGGCTTCTTTTCTTTTGCCTTTTCTTGTGCATCTCTCAGCTGTTCATGTGGCAGTGAAGAGAGGGGAGGAGAAGGCTGTCACCAAAGCTCTGGCAAACCACTGATGTTTAATTCTTTTTTTCCACTTGATGGGTTTATATTGTGCCAGTTTCTCCAGTGGTGTGAAGGGACTAAGTTCCCTTTGACAGTCAGTGAAAGCTGGGAGCCTCATAAACATTTCACCATGACAAGCCCTATAACTAAAAATAATGATAACCACGAGCATTCAGCAGCGACCAGTCTTCAACATATTTGTGAGTGTTTGGGTTTTAGAAACAGTGTCTTGTGAGAGTCACAGGCCCTGCTATGCTTGCTGGAGGCTCAGAAGTGATGTTTGGTCATTGTGCAGTGATCCTGGGAGGTTTTGGTCCATGATTACATACATGCATGTTGTGTACTACAAGATTTCCGAGAAATCACATTGACTGAAGGATTCCTACACCATCCTGCTTTGGGAGAGTTTCTCAGATCTCTGCTTGCCAATGTTAAGCCAGACTTCATGAAATTAAATTTCAAGGGCTCTTCTTTCCAAAGGTGATCTTCAAGGCGTAAGAGCAAGTATTGAGCCAAAAAATCTAAATTGAATTTTGTCCTCCTGATTAAGATGGCTTTTTCTCATTAGTGGTAGTTTGTTTCTACATTTTTAATCTTAGCTACCAACTTTGGAACTTCTTTTTCTGTTAGAACTAAGATCTTACAGCAAATTGGGCTGGCTGTGAGAAGAGAAAGGACCTGTCTGCAGCAAGACTTAGGGACTTCGGGGCTGATTCCAGGAAAAACACTTTGTAGAGGAAGTTGTTGCCATTCCTAAATTTGTTCAGTAGTTTAGTTGGAGACTTTGACACCTACAGGTGGCACAGCACAATACAGATTAATCCTGAGAAATTTGGAATTCGGAATTAAAAAGCAGAAGTGAAGTGGAAAGCTTTATTCCAGGGGAAGAAAATGAATAGACAGAAGGCAGAGAGCAAAACACTGAAGCAAAGGGGGCATTTATTAAGAACCTGGCAGCCAAAAATATGGATATTTTATGATTGTAATGTTACTGTCTCCTGGCTGCTTGGCTCCCTTTCTAGCTAACCAGGTTGTTTTGTCCCAGAGATTTAATTTCCTGTACGCAGGTTGTCTCATCACTTTCACTTTTTTTATCAGTAATGATGGAAAAGCCCAGCTCTTCTTTTTCTTTCTGCATTTTGGCAAGATTCAATAATCTCTTCAGCAAATTAACAGGCTGGTCATTGGCTGAACTCTCGTTTTTTCAGCAAGCTTGGCTGTTGGAGCAAGGCAGATTTAAGGTCGTAGATTTTACGTTTAATGCAAAATACCTTTGTTTTGGCAGCAGCAGCAACTGAGGAGAATCAGGGAAGTTTTAATTCACCGGCTGTAAGGACCATATGTACACTATAACATTGTAATCTAGTTACTTACTCCAGCAGAAATTACAGCTGAGCAAAAGGGACTTGCTGAACAAGGTCTGTCATAAAAATGGGTACAGCTCATCAGTTCTCAAAGAGAACCATTTCCAGAAGGTCAGGCTGGTCCCTGGCTCCCACTGGTTAACAAAGATTCAGAGGTTTTCCAAATTCTCCTACAGAAGGAGTTTTACAGCTCTGATGTTTCTAGCAACCTGAAAACAAACACATTTCCCCTCCCCACAGTCCTACACTGTGAGGTAAGGCAAAGGTTTTCTAAGACTTCCCTGAGACAGGCATATGTTCTTGCTCTCATTCCTAGGGGTTTCTTCAGGAATTTCGTGGTGCTGTGACCCCTCTCTTCAGAACCAGGCCAAGAAGAGTGCAGCCAGTTCAGTATTCACAGTTTCACCCAGGATTTGCTAGTGCTTCTGCGGCTTCTTTATGAATGGGCAGTGTATGCTCCACCTAGGCTGACTCTGCACTCCTACAGTCTATGAGCCTGCCAAGGTGTTTTCTTTGGTCTGTGGAGAAAAACATTTCAATGTCAGGACTGCATGCGTCTTTAGGATGAGATAAAATTCATCTTAACTTCTCTGAAAACTCCCTGACTGAGTTTCCAATGGCCACACAGGGAGCCCAGGATAACTAGCAACTCCTACGCAGAAGTCTGCATTTTATGTGTCTAAATTCTGTTAGATTAATTCTACGGTAATGATCACAGTGAGTCAATATTCTAGTCAACAAGGATTTTCAAATTAAGTCTTTTGATTGCCCTTCTGTCCTTCATAGTTCATGATGGAAAGAATTTCCATTTGTTTTATTTTATTTATTTTATTTTATTTTATTTTTGTGATTTTAACCTGCAAATTCAGATGTATCTTGACCATTGTAACCATGCAACACAGTGGTAACAATGCAAACAGCAATGCAGTCTCCAAAATAAATAAAGAAATTGGGATTTTCTTTAAATTACACAGCTTTTCTGATTCTTCAGAGTGCTAATTTTGCATTGTAAGGTGAGTTGTGTTAGGTTAACTGCATTAAGAAGGAGGACATTTGCGTTTGTAGGATCTATCTAAATATCATCTCACCCCTGATGTTCTAGTCTAATGGGATCTGAATTATGTACTGGCATCTAACCTCTGTAAACAGATTGAATCTAAATTATTTGTATGAAGGATTCAAGGACATCACTTTTGTCCTTGCTGCTATTCCCTCTTGGCCAGCTGGTCTACAGCTCATGAAGAAAACATTCCTACTTTTTAGACTAATGCAGAAAGTGTTTCCTAGAGGAGGAAATCATATTACAAGCAGAACTCTGACCTGATAGAGAGGTACTTTCAGCAGCAAAACACTGTGTCTTGCAACCTCCTGATAAATTTTCCTAAATACTATAGGGCATATATGTCTTCTTGATTAGGTGATTTGCTATAGTAGAAATTGGTTTTCTCTGTTAAGATAGCAAAGTCTCACTTACCTTCCATCACTTAACTATTGCATCAACAGAATATTTGACAAAAACTTGACATTTTTGAGAAAGGCAATGCTTCCATGAGGAAACAAAGCTTGTGAACAGTGTCTGGTTGCTGCCTGGATGGCTCCCAGAGCCTGACTTGCAAGCAGCCGTGCAAGAGCATCTCCATCTGCAGATCCATATGGGTTACATGATAATCCCCAAAGTGCAGTTCTGACACCCAGCTCCTACATGACCACGATTGCAAATGCGCAATCCATAGTTCTTGGTTGTCTTAAACCATAGATAAACATTTACCATCTTAGTAAAAGAGTACAACAAAATAACAAAAATCTGTCCTTTTCAAGCCTTTCTGTATCTGCCAGAGAATGTTCGTTGTCTGTAGACAATTGGATTGGTTTTGCAGTGAGAACTACCTGGGAGACTCCAGATTCTCCATCCAGGGTATTCATCAACACATCAAAATGAAAATAATTGCTCTGAAGCATAAAGATTTTTCTAGTTACAGCACATGAGAAGTCTTCAGGACAGTTCAAATTTCCCACCTAGAGAGTTACACTGAATAATTAAATATTTTGTATCAAAGGTGGCAAGAAGTGAAGTCAGTGCCTTTGTTTCAGCTTTGTAGGTCCACTGCTTGAACTTCAGGCACTGTTCTGTTCCACCTGTGCAGCTGGGGAGTCCCTGACCAAGTGAGGTCCCACAAGAGAGCCAGAAGGGTCAGGAAGAAAATAAAAGGGTGAGTCAATCCTGCAGGTTCATGCAGAGTTGTGTCACCACTCCAGATGGAGCAAACCCCAGCATTTGGGTAGATAGAGGAATCTATAACTCCTGACTACACAGAACAGCCCAAGATGTGTGTCCCCTGCCCTCCCCACATCATTCTTGGCTTGTATTGCTGCTTTCCCTGGGCTCCAAACACTGAGGTATAAATTTCAAAGCCCAGAGTTTTGGTAAGAGTACTGGGAGATTTCATTAATTTTGCAAAAGCATCTCAAAAATAACATTGTGACATTCTAGATAATTTCTTCACTTTATGTGTGCATTATATTTTAGAGAAAAGAAACAGTTCTAAACAGAGATACAGACAGAAAATTGTAGGAAAAAATGAAGGAGTAACACAACAAGGAAGAGGCAAGGGGCAATTTTACCACTCACTGCATATTTCTTTCATTTCATTCAGCTGTTCATGGTTTTGCCTTTTTTTCCCCAACTGTTTTGTTTCCATATTTGAAGTTTTTGCACATCACTGCTAGGCTGGACTGATCATGCTAGCAGCTTATTGGCAGTATTGGTTTATAGTATTATAAGCTCCCTTAGACCACGAAATTTTAATAAAGTGAAATGTATTCATTCGTGTGAAAAAGCAGATGTAGGGGAAATGAATTGATCAGGAATGTCTGATAATCAATTTCCTCTGATAAGCACACAGAATAATTATTCCTTCAGACCCTGCTGTTTAATCTGCCTCCCCTGCTCGTGCATCTTACAGACAACCCATCAGCACTTCCCTGCTTCCACTAGGAGTGAAATGATATCTTAACAACACAGCTTTCAGATGGGGATTGTTCAAGTATTATGTGCAAAGTATATCATCAAAGCAATCCCTTCCTGAAAAATGTTCTTCAAAATCTTTAACCAACTCCACAAAATAAAGATATGTCAGGATGTGAACACTCATTGCAAATGAGATTTAAAAATGACAGCATCATTCAAACCAAGCAGAAGCTGTTAGAAACAATTTCATGGTCTCATCTGTAATGGCTATTTAAGATTTGATGGTGGCACCTGCAAATGGATTAAACAATGTCTCTGATCTCACCTCTAATCAGTTTGCTACTGCCTTGGAAATAGTTCTTTGGAAAACAAATAGAAAAGAAGATTATAGAAATGACATCTTTATTATTGACCGCAAGTTTATTATAACAGCATGTCAATTATTGAGCTTTTATGCCAGAACTGGTGGTCTTTGTAAGGAATACAGTTCCTCACAGAGCTAAGCATTGCATAACAGGCAGAAACATTGTCCTGTCCCCAGAGATCTTCTACATATGGCACAAGTCCACAGGTGGAGCTGCTTCTGATCAAACACAGTTGCCTGGAGTCACAGAGAGACCCTGACATCCATTGCAGGCATTGGTGAAATGCATGTTTTTTGAGTGAGTCCCCTAAACAAAAAGTCTAACCTGGACTAGGTGAGTTACATCTTCCCTGTGACTACCCACCCATGCTGACCACGAGAGTGACAGGTTCAGACTTCCACTGCAGTCATCCCAAGGCAGGCAAGGTGATCCCACTCTAGAGACCAGCCCAAAGGTCAATGAGGTCAATGCAAGTCTCATCCCAGCTGGGCAGAGACAGAGATGACCAGCAGAATCATAGAATACCCTGAGCTGGAAGGGACCCACAGGCATCATTGAAGTAAAACTCTTGGCTGTGCATAGGAAAACCCTAGGAATCGCACAGCATTCCAGAGAGCATGCAGTGCTCCAAACACTTCTTGAACTCTGCCAGGCTGGTGCTGTGACCACTGCCCTGGGGAGCCTGTTCCAGTGCCCAGCCACCCTCTGGGTGAAGAACCTTTTCCTAACACCCAGCCTAAGCCTCCCCTGACACAACCTCAGGCCATTCCCTCAGGTTCCCTTCACTGGCCATTGAAGAGCAGACATCAGTGTCTGCCCCTCCTCTCCACCTCAAGAGGAATTTGTAACTGCAATGGGCCTTCCCTCAGTCTCCTGTTCACCCTTCCCTTGTTCAAAAGTGAAAAGAATGTCGTGAATACAGCTATCAACAATTCCCGTCTCTGCTGTGCTGTATTGGAAGATTAAGATATTTCCTGGCTGGTCTGCAATAGATCCAAGGAGAGTCAGGGAGAATGAGTCTAAAACAGCAGTGCTGGTTCAGGATCTCCTTCTCTGTAGCTCAAAAACCCTTCACCACACTCAGCAGTGCCCCTGGGGAAAATTCCAAACTGAGGGGATACCAGGCTGAGAGCTAGAGGTGGCATCCCCACCAAATGTGTGCTGCATTCCTCTTCAGCTGAAAAAAACATAATATTGTAAATCAACCACCCTGGCTGGAGAATGGGATGTCTGTGGCATGTCCCTTGCTGCTCTCAAGGAGCAACACAACAATTACTCAAAACACACTTTTGGGTTTCCTGCCCTCCAGGAACACTTGTAAGCTATGAAAATAGAGTAAAAAGGGCAAGCTGTGGAAATTTCCTCAGACTAATAAATTTCTGCAGGGGAGAAGGAGTAGGGTGTTTGTCTCTGAGCATGCTGGGCTGCATGTTCAAGATTGATTGCTCAGCTGAGCCCCATACTGGGGGAGACATTTCCCTTCTGGCAAATATTGAGTTCCTTTGCTTTCCTCTTACATTCACTAATTCTAGAGAGAAATATTTTGCTGAATACAACAGCATTTTTCATGCTAAATTATTCCATTTGTGCAGAAGTCTGACCCTGTGAGGTGCTCCATCCTCCTGCTCCTCCAGAAATGTATCAGGATGCAGAGAAACTCATGGTTTGCAAAAGGATCATAAGATCTTCCAGGTTCATGCTCATTGTAAGTAAAACAAGGAAAATGTAGCACCCACAGCTGGCAAACCTGCTAAGCAAACATCAATGCTTGTAAGAAAAGCAGAGCTGGGCTACGTGATGGCTGTGCTATGGCTGTCCTCATCTGCAAGAATAATTAGGAACTGAATACATTATTTAGCAACTACTCAATGAGCTAGCAAATGTTGCAGATACTGGGCTAAGGAAGGAATATATAATTTTTCAAGGGCACCCTGCTCTTCAGGTAGCACTGCTGGCTCTAGAAATAAGTTTTGTTAGAGGTGGTTTTTAGCAGTTTATTTCATAGCCCTCCACCAGACAGAAAACTGACACATCCCGTGTTCTGTAGTTTGTTTTCTGCTAAGTGTGGTCAAGCTCATCAGACATGTGGGACCAAGTTAAAGATGGATTAAGATGTTATGAGAGTGCCTGAATTGGCAGTAAAGCATAGTAAATCATTTCTCTAATTAAATCTAAATCTAAATCTAATAATTTCTTCATAGCAAAAGTGACACAGGACCTGGCCTGAGCACCTTGCTTCTCTAGTTACTTTCTGCATAGGGAAATCAATGAGAAATGAGCATTTTAAGATAATCATAAACTTTAGCTTGCAGAAAAGACTCTGAATGGGATTTTCAGATGTTTGCTTGCACCTCAAATTAGCTGAAGTGGAATACTTGGACTTGTCTCCTTCCAGCCAGCTTCTAAAACTGATGTGGATCAATAGGAAAAATTACTTGGTACAATTCTTTTTTGTTCTTTAAATATTTTATTTTGAAATACAGAACTTGAGGTTAAAAAAATAAAAAAAAAAAAAAAGAAGGCCAGGATGACTAGGATAAAATTAACTGTCTTGTTTAAAAACAAAGTTTGGCCATGTTTGAAGAAAAAAATCGGTTTTGCCAAGCCAGTGTTTGAAGCAAAGCAAGTGACCTAACTTTCTAAAATGTACCTATTGCCTTTTACCTCACTAATGATCACATGGAGTTTGCCAAGGATAAGTAAATGGAGGACTCTGATGCTCAGGCAGAAAAAAGAAATTTCCTCCACAAACACCCCTGGGCACCACTGAGAAAGACAGCATCTTCTGCCAAGGACTTTTGAGCATTACTGTTTTTGGAAGCCTATAGGCAGCAGCTGTGGGCTTCCTAAATTATGTATGGGATCCACACAAACCACTGGCTTCCCATTCATAGGAATGAGACCTTCAGAGGTCAGCTCTGCGCAGAATCATTAACATATAATTGCTGACAGGTGCTGCACAGCTTCACAACAACCCACAAAGGTGGAAATGCTGGGCCCTCCTAGAGCTTCAGCAACCTTAAAAGGATTTTCCTAATGCCTAACAAAACTCTCCATTGCTGCTGTTTAATGCTGGTTCTTTCTCTCCTACCCACAAGGAACAGGCTGAGCAGCTTACTCCTTGAAGCAAGAAGTAAAACTTAAACCCTGTTCCTATAAACCCTGTTTATAATATTTTTTGCATCTCTGAAGGCTGTTACCGTCCCTCAACTTTGACTGAACAACTCCAGTTAACTCCTCCAAACTCCCATAGGTGGGCTGCATTATCACTGGTGTGCTCTGGACTGAAGGCTGTGGTTGAGCTGAATCTGTATTTCTCCTGCAGGGAATGGAAGGCTCCATTTCTAAGCATCCCATGCCTAATTCCATGACCCCACTGACCCACTAACCACAGCACCTGCACATATATCCAAAGTCTTTTCTGCAGCTCCACAAGCCACCCCAACACTTCCTAGCCAGTGCTCTTGTGCAGTTGATCACCTCCTCCAAACTGGAACCAGGTACCTGCCTTTACTCAGCTACTGAATCTAATCTAGTTTTATAAATATATAACCCCCAGCACACCCCCTTTGTAGCTTTTACAGGAACAAATCCTACCATAAACAAAGATGCATTCACAGCTTTTAGGATATTTCTCTATTTGCTGTCATTACATGCTAAAATGACATTAAAAAATTTACGAAACTCAAAGCACCATCAGTTTTTTGAGAATTTAAATTTCCCTTGGGATGTTTTCAGCAGTTTGGGAGCATGCAGATGACTCTGCCACAGGGTCATACATATAAAGTCTTTCATGGATTAATTTAATATTGAAGAAAGCAGGACTGAATGTGTTACTAGGCAGGTTATTAGGTTTGCAATGCAAGTCGCTTGCTCGTAACCCAGAGAGAGTCCTGGCAACAACTTATCCCAAACTGAAAAGTCACTCGTGGTAAACGTTTCAGCAAAATCTGCCATCCCACCTTTTGCACTCCAACTAGAGAAATATTTCCTTGGAATTTCAGTCCCTGAGAGTTTCCCTAGTGCATTCCTGTGCACAGAGATTAGGAGATAATGTGTCATTATTAGGGACACAAGGAGTACAGAATGGTCTGATGGGCTTTTAGTGACAGAAAGGAAACAAGGGTTTTTTTTAAAAAAAGAAACAAAGGTATAATACGACCATAGATTCATACGGAGTGATAAGAGAAATTCAAGAAGAGTCACTTAGCCTGTTTAAATTTCAACGGCAGCATAAATCAGGTACCTGAATTCAAGTGTTCTTGTCTGTTGGCTATTTTACCACCAAACCACCTCCTTAAACAGCCGCAGGAGCGTTTCTGCAGCCACATCACGTGCTGTGCTCAACGGGAGGAAGGGCAAAACATTCCCAGTTTCAAAGATGCTGCACACCATGAAGTACCAGACTATGTAAATCACCTGGGGGCTTTCCCTCTGTGATCAGCTGCAATGAGGAGCCCAGTGCTGCTCTGATCCTGCTTCAGAAGGATCTTTAGCCCAGCCCTGTCTGCATTCCCCACACTGTGCATTGTGCCTAGCACCACTTCAATTTGAAGTTCAAGGCATCACTCCACAGGAACGGCAGGATGAAGCCTTGCATGGAGCTGCCTGGGCAGTAAAGCCTCAGGGACCAAGCCATGCATCAGAGTTTCCTTGTAGCAGGTGAGGCACAAGCACACATCTTACAGATCTGCACAGGCACACGCCTCTAAAAGCCAAATATTTCACATGGGGGTGCTGAGGCAGTTAAACATGCATTACAAAAGGAACAAGAGGAGCTGCGTTGCTGCAGCAAATTATCCTAGTTGATGCAGAGATAAATTTATTCACATGGATCTACACACATTTTTTTAAGTTTAAGTCAGTTCATATAATTCCTCTTAAGACAGGCAGTAGTAGACCACTAGAATTCCCACCCACTCTGTAAATTAAAAAAAAAAAAGAAGGAAAAAATCCCCTAAAAATTTCATTTTGAGCCATGGAAATCAAGTTGGATTAATATTTATGCAACAAAATATATTCTCCAAGCATTGATCTAAGTTATTTATTAAGCTAGGCAAAGTTTGTGTGGAGGAAAAAGCATGCTTTGTTACATTACCTGATTTACTTTGAAACAACAGACAGATACCAGGCTTAAAAGCTCTTTGCTGAGCCAGGAATAGGTGGACCAAATCTCAAAGGTGATCATGAACTGAGGAAAAAAGGATGGAATTTAATTATGTTCTCTCAATCAGTTGTGGGGGGAATGTAAGAGAAAAAGTTTGATAGTTATAGTAGAGAAGAAAGGGTATTGCAAAGAGAAAGGTGCCATGACAGTGTCTACCACTGGAAAGAGATACACAAAGAGAAAGAAAGGAGAGAGAAAGGATTTGCAGCTCATGGCACATGGGCAGTTTCACTGGGAAGCAATTTGGAGTGGTGCTGAAAGGGGAGAATTATAACTTGCCGTGAATGTTTGTTGATGCTGTGACTTTTTCTTATCATGAGTAATGTCTTTTGATTGCCACCTTTGAAAAGTGTTTTGTAGCTTCCCCTGGAGGACAGAGACTGAGTGAGAGGAAATTGAGTGTCTGTGAGGAAAAAGGTTTTAGTCTACTAATAATTGGGCGCTTTTGCCCTTCTACCTTGCCTGTGCATGGTTTTTTTTTCTGTCTCATGGGGGTTGTCACATCCATAACATTTCTGTGAGGATGTTGTGTAGTAGGTCAAGTATATTAAGCTTTGGGAGGAGCCCTTGGCATAGAATTCAGGAATATTTTTAAGTTTGGGTACATACTGACAATTTTCCTACATATTATTCAAAGAATGATATGATTCCATTTGGTACGTACTCTTCTTTGGTATTTTCCTTTTAATGATGAGTTTGGTGGTATAGGGTGCAGCTTAAGGGGTTTGAAGCAAGTTTCTGAGAAAATATAAAATAACTGTTTGTGTGGAAAATATTTATTTTCCAAGCAGCTTCTTTAGGCTGTCAAGGTGGGTGTGGATCCCCTTAGAACAGATGTGATGGTGGTGAAAATCTGACAGCCTATTGTCTCTTTTTTTAGAGACAATAGGTTTGTGTTCACTGGAGTGTGACTTGCACATTTTTAAATAGCACAGCTTTTTGGATACCATTTTTATGCTGACCATGGTTTGTAGGACTTCGATTCTGCCAGAAGAGAATTCAAGAGATAGTTTGATGGTAGACTGAAGTGTCAATTTTTCTTAGAAACTAGTGAAGGAATCCAAAATTTCAGCCCAGACAATAAAGATACCATCTGTGTTCCTCAGGCAAAATGCTGACTAAAGTTGACTTAAGTTTGTGGGGTTTTAATCCTCTTCAGCATTGCCCAACGGAGCTGTTGTAGTGTGGAGACACCTTGGTGCGCACCTCTGTTCACAGAGTCAGGAGGAGCTGTGTTGGCAAGGGCTACAAAAAGATGAACTTGGCAGTGTGTTTGGGCTGGCAGTATATTTAGGCTGGCCTACAAGCTGGCCTTATTCTAGCAAGTCCTCAGTGCAGGCTGTAGGCACCAGCACAGGCTGTGCTGCCACCAAGGGTGAAATACCAGTGTACATCCTTCATGACCAAGCTGGAAGCAGCAAGGTGGTTTGAGTTGCACCATCAAGTTAATTCAGTTTTGAAGGTGAGAGATTTTAATTTGGCCTGGAAGAGGGGATTTTTTTCCTGATAGTTTCCCTTATTTAAGCCAGGGGTGAAAATCAATCCAGAAATCTCTTTTACCTCTCTCCAGAAAACCTGTTTCACTTACAGCCTCAACAGGCTTCAAAGCTTACTAAGTATCTCCATGACTATTCAAAGCATCTATTGACTATTCAAAGTGCCATCTGCTTTGGCTGCAGCCTGGAGCAAGACCCCTGAGCCCTGCCTGGCCAGATAATACAGGAGACAACTTCAGGCAGTGGATTCGTGCCACCAGTCCGGGTTCAGCCACTGCTGCTGCTCCATCTCCAATCACACTCAGGAGCAGCTGCTTCTCCATCCAAACAACCCAAGGCCCTGCAAGGATTGCACTGGGAGGTGCATTAGCTGTTAACAATAACAATTTAATCTAAAGCCCACTGCATGTTACTCCACAGAAGCCAAGGGCACTGATTGAAAATATCAAGCTATGGCTTGGATTTCTGACAGCCATGTAATGAATTGAGATTAACTATGCAGTGACCACTCATGAAAGAATTACAGTCCAGAGAAGGAAACAAAAATGAAATATTTGACAGCAAAATAATTTTTTATATCCCACAATTCAGGGTGCATAGGTAGACACATTGTAGCTCAATGAGAGAGAATCGAGGGAAAGGTGGGAAAGGAAAGGAGAGAAAGAGAAAGGTTGACAAGGGAATAAGAGGGTAGTTGAGAGGCAGTGCTCAGTCATCAGATCCCTGTGAGAAAGGAAAGTGTGGTTGAGATTGGATACTGGGGAATATGCCATTACTGAAAGGGTGCTCAAACATCGGAACAGGCTGCTCTGGAAGGTGGTGGCAATTCACTATTAATATGATCGTGGAAAATGAGAGAAAAAAGAAAGGATTGTTGAACCGGAAGCAGAACAGCAGGTAGGAAAAGAGAACCTGATTAACAGCGTTGCAACTTTCCTTTGAAACAAGAAAGGAATACACAATATTGCAAAAGATGCAAATTATAGAGAGGGAAAAGGACACTCCATGAAAGAAGTCTGTGGAGGCTGAGTCACAGACAATAGCAAAACTGAACTAGGGAGGGAAAAAAGCAAAAATTACAGGAAAGGACAACAGGTTTTTGTGCTAAGTACTAAGCAGGAAATTACAGGCAAAGAATGCAATTCTAGGAAAAATAACAGCTGTACAACACAATTCAGCAGTGAAACAATGCTTGCACCAATGAAAAGTCACTTATGAGGAGAAATTGTATCCATGAAAACAACAATGACAATAAAAGGGTTAACAATATGGGAACAACTGAAGATGCAAATATTTGGGTTAGAGAAAGGGTAATGATGGCACAGAAATCAGTGACAAATCACAAGAATGGTTTTCATTGTATGAAAGAATTGCTTACAGCAGATGTCTTTCCCAGAACCTCTAGGAAGGCACAGACTTCTTCAAGCTTCTTGTTATTACTGTTATTACTGCTGGCTTTAAAGGAGCTTAATGACCTCAGCTGTGGGCCACAGCTCCTTCTGTCCTATGCACTGTTCAGGGCAGCTTTATGATTTATGACCGGTCAGCAGAAACCTGAGCTGATAAGCAGGAGAAGCAATAGTTTGGTAAATTTGGGGGTCAGTCAGAACTGACTGTCTTGGAAGTGTCACTGGAGAGAAAATATATCTCATTGTGGCATACTGTGATCTGTGAAGTTAGCTGGCCCTGGGACTGGCATGGTTCATGTGGCTTCTCAAGCTGCTCCTGGCCTTCAGGAAACTGCAGTACTTTGACAAAAATGAGGAACAGAAGTCATGTCACATCGTTCCAGGGCTGCATGTTGTCTTCGCACTGCATTTCATGCTATTAAGGATTTTCCCTGGCAGCCTCTTTCGCATCGCTGGCTCCTCACTCACCTCATAAATTACTGGAAGAGGTCTTAACTTGCACTTCCAGACAGAGCCTGGACTGACAGAAATACAGCAGTCTGCTATTAGTGCCAGAACAATGCACTTGCACTTCCAACTGAGACTGTGGCATCATCCTTCCATCCCCCCAGAACTGCAGAGAGGTGCACAGACAAATCACTGCAGATTTCAGACAGTGCTTGGCACACAGAACCTGACCTTAGAAGAGAAAGAAACCCATATACTGTGCTTTGGGCATGTTATCAATCAGAAGACTTGCATGGCACTGAGTACTTTTAATTTTCCCGTGTAAACAGCTTGTTCTGCAAAGCCTGACATCTCCTGATGAATCCAGAGGTGACTGGGAGGAACACCCGCATTAGTGGAAGAAATGCGGGAAATAATGTCAGTTGGGAAAACTCAAAGTTTTTTAGATTTCCTTTGATAGATTTACAACATTATTTAAATATCCCAAATTCCCTCCCCTCACCAAATAATTAGGAAAATGAATTAATGTTTTGACACAGTTCTGGTTAGTATGCAGCATTGCTTAGACAAGAACAATTTTACTAAAAAATAACTAACCCTGTAGGCTGAGGCTGTGATATTCAGAGAAAATGCTGTGAGTTCCATGGCTAATTCTAAGGGAAAAGGTGAAATGTGAAGGAGAACCTTTTGGTAACAGCAATCCAAGTTACGCACATTTTAATGAGAGAAGAAATAGCTGTGTACTGCTGCTACTGCACCAGCTTTTCATCCAATAGAGGAGTTTGATGAATGTGTCTGTCCATTGCTTTCCTGGTTTTGCACTTGACATCTCTGACCCAGATTCTGTGTATCAGCTTGTGGATTTAGCTGACTAAATGGAGGTGGCTGTGGCTGAGCCAGTCACTGCAGGCTGCCTTTAAAGTCAGTGGAGGTTCAATGAGCAGGGGCAGAGGTGGGGGAAAATCATCATACTGACAGAGACATCTGAAACAGGTCAGATGACCTGCTCTCTTAAACTACCTTTTTATCTCCATTGACAACAAAGACTCCCATTGAGGCCAATCTTCATGATACATCTGAAGGGGTAAAGCTATTTTGATTCCTCTGTAATCATACTTAGGTTTGACAAATTCTTTTTTACTCACACACCCTCTTTTTTTCTGGAGTGATTTCAAGCCATTAACTAAAATAAACAAAGGGAATATGGTGCTGCAGCTCTTGATGGAGAATCCCACAGGAAAGCCATTTCCCTGAGGCATCTTAGCGTAGCCCAGGGTTAGCCTGTGATCTTTAGAAGCAAAGGCCTGAAGATGAGAAGCCGTAGGGAAAAAAATTATTTTCAGGCCAGATAATCCCCTTTCCTGAATTTGGGAATTCCAGACAACTCTGTCCTTGAGGCTGAGGAAAGGAACCTGTCCATAACACAACAACAGCGTCTGCCTGTCTTCATAGAACCACCAAGCATCCATATGCGTTAGCAAACATGAACACCTTACATCATCTCTTCAAACTTTGGCATAACACACATGATTTCTTGTTGGAATTTTGGAAGCTGAGAATTTCAGGCTTTCTGTGCTGAAAGGCACTGACCCTCAAGCGAGCACCACATTTGACCTGAGGCCATGGAACAGGCTTCCGAAATTGAGTGATAGCACTGGGGTTGTGGGTGTCTAGTTGGAATAATATTATGTGATCTCACAGGGTGAAAAACTTAGAATTTCAGGTTTTAGTACATAGTGAGATATCATATCGGGCAATATGGAGGATTAAAGGCATTGTCCAAGTCCTTCTTCTTCACCTTCCTCTTCATGGTTTCAGGTGTTTTTTTCTAATTGGGTGAAAAAGATCTGCATTGGGTTAAAAGTATAAATAATATAAGTGTCATCTCGTTATTGGGTAATTAGTGCTTAAAAGATCTTGGAAAGAGTTAGAGGTACTCCATTTTCTACCTTGTTAGTTAAAGCTCACAACTCATGAGACAGTAATGTAGTAAGAATAAATAAACACTGAGTCTGAACACAAAACTGAGACTCCCGTGTATTAATCCAGCTCTAACATGAAGAAAAGAAGACAACAACCCCGCAATTTCTACCCTCTACAGCACCTTGAACATTCAGGTTCCTTTCTGCCTTGTAGAGTGATGAATTGAGCTTTGTTTCATCATTTGTTTCATCATTTCCCACTGCAGGTCCTGTAGGGCAGATGCAATTCCCACACCTCAGGATTCACATCATGGACACAAACCCACACTCAGTTGCAGAGTCGGGGTCAGGGTGGGTGAGCACGGGTGTGTTTATGCAGTCTGCCCAAATGCTGCTGTGTTTAGGAGCTTTAACTCCCACTCGTCGTTGTTGTAGGCTTACTCTGATTCCAGCTGCCTCCGCCGAGGTTTCACTGCAGGGATCTAGCAATTCAGGACTTCATTACTTCATAGTCTAAGTTGAGTTATGGTGGCCAGGGGACTTGTGTCTTTCTGTATCACTTTCACAGCAAGGACAGGCACTCTTCCTCGGTGTGCTGCATGGAGGCAGTTGTGCAGGTCCTGGCGGACGGTTTTCACCACCACATAACACAGCTCTTCCACAGCACGAGGAGAACACTTGTCCCCCAGTCAAAAGCATGAGAGGAGTGATTACAGCATCTGTGGTGTTTGACATGGGCTGTGGGAGGCCATAAGCAGCGTGACTACACTGTAGTCACTGCTGTTGCCCTTTATTTTTCTTTTTATTTTGTTCATTTTATACCTCAGTGCACATGATGTTTTTGGCTTTGCCTCCAGATTGCGCAGAGCCAGCTACTGTTTTTGCAGAGATTTGTGCACCTTTCCCATTAGCCAGCTTTATGCTTCCACTTGCCAAATCCCTCCTTGTCAAAAAGCCAAGCAGGCCACTTCAACATCAACTGTGGCAGCTAAAAAATAAGCACATCCTGTTAAACCATGTACAGAGAGTGGATTTGTTCCTCTGGTTGACATTCCCTCATGGACACTCACCACTCTCTGGCTTGCAGGAGGTCACAAGAGTCTGGACACAAAAGCAGAGCAGATGTTCCCCAGTGCAAATGCTGGGTTTGACCCAGTGGTCTAATTGTCTCTGCTCTGCACCTAATTCTAGGTTCACCAAACCTTTTTACCAGCTGCTTTGAGCTTAAAAGTAGTCTCCAAATCTCTTTCACTCTTACCCACCAGTGATCCAGGTTTCTCCAAAGTGAAGTGTGACTTTCTTACCCCATACTGAGTGTACAAACCAGATCTCTCCTCCAAAACACCTTCTCCCCTTCCCCTTACAATTTTCTCATTTATACATCCAAAAATGAGCAAGAGTCCCAAAGGAATTAAAGTATTACCAAATGTGGATGTTAACATAACAATTTTCTCGTGAGACTTTGGAGATTGTTTGACACAGTTCCAGTTAGCAAGCACTAACACATAATTAGAGTAAAAAGCAATTAAATCAAAACTCATCTGTTTGATGCAAACTTATTTCCCATTTTACAACAGCAGTGCATTAGGTCCACGGTGCCTCACATGAGAGTGAAATGAGTAATAGCAATTGGGATCACAAGTCTGAAAAGTTTCCATCTTACATGATGAAAGAGTGCGCAGCAAGATGTGCTTAAGAAACTGTAATGGAAATATTTCTGATATACTTTTCATCAAACAGATGCCTTTGAGCTTGTGGTTTGCCAGGAAGAGCATGACAACTGGTTAATAGGGATAACAGAGCTGGAACTCAAGCTGTGTGGAAACTTCTATTTTTTGGTGCCTGTAGCCTGAAATTCTTTATCTGAACATCTGCTTCATTAAGAGATATTGTGACACTATTCACGACAGCAACAAAGAGCCACAGAAAGCACAATTCTCTCTCTCTTTCCTACCCATGTCTCATACCCCCCTTCAAAACTTTGCTACTACAGATGTGTGCCACAGCACTTACTGTTGGCTTTCACTGTGCTTCCCCACAAAAAATGGTAATGTGCTTCAAGGGAACATCATGGAAAGCAGACCAATGATTTCTGACTGTTTCTGAAGTAACAATCTATGCAATTCTATTGTTGTTTCTGTTTTTGAGAGAGACCTTTAACTGGGAACAAGGGAATACCTCCAAGTAGTCTGCAATTACCCAGATATTGTCAGAGCCCTGCTTGAAATCAAGTTGAAAAGCCTGAATTACAGAAATAATTCTGGAATTCTGTGCTCTACTGATGTCCAGCTGCATGAGGGAGTAGAATTTTTAAGTTGTCCCTCAAGCAAGATTAAAAACATTTCTTTTCCAATATTTCTTCCTTCCTCAGCCTCTTTGGAAATTCATAGGAAATAATGAAGATTACTAGAAAATCCTGTATTGAATATCCTTCTCTAACAGGAGATCAGCTTTATGCTTCTTAGTTGTTATTCAGTTCATCTTTTTAGTTAATCTTGCTTACTGGTGATTTTGCCTTTGATTTCCTACTTGGTGACCTCCTGTTCCATCCTCTTTTAGAGAGGACTGGCCAAAAACCACAGTATTTTGAGGGCAATACCAAGGATCCCCTGCCTCTACTCACTGATAGACCTAGATAGACTAGTAATGATATTTTAATTTAGCATCTAAAACAGCCAGAGTGAATTGAAGCCAAGGCTATCCTCCAAAGGAATATCAGCAATTGTTTGGGAAAATGCTAGAATTATCCAAAAGGTGGGTGAACAGGATTCTGCAGACCCAAGCAAACATTAGCAACTCAAAATTCCTTTTCCTGCCATGGCATTTAGCACATGGAGAGACTGGATTTATGACTTCCAGGTAGCAGAGCAGTGCAAGCATTAAGCCAGAAAGAAATGTAGATTTCAATTAATTTGTTTCCATATACTTGCTTATCTCTAAGCAGGCATGATTTGCAGGAGAAGGATGAGTGGGTGTTGCACCTTGCAGGCTGTTCTTTAAAAATTAAAGCAAATCATATCTATATCCAGCAAGGTCTGGCAGTTGTCCCTTCAGTAACACCTGGCAAAAACTCAGTGAGCCACTAAATGCTTAGGGGAGGGATGAGGGGCCAACTCTCACTCACTCTCTCCTAGGCCAAAAATTAAATAAGTGGACGTATTTCCAAAATTTCAACAGTGTGAGCAGCAAGGGCAGTGAGGAGCTGTTAGCTGACATTAATAAAAATTGGAGTTGTTGTTACACGGTCATGGAGAGTTTGGGTCAAGGTTTGGTGATGCTTTGGTGAAAAACAGATATGAAGAAGCATCACTTTCAGGTGGATCTGCCTTTGAGGAGAAACTTTTCTGGGACCTGGTTCTCCCCACAGTGGATGGCACATAACCAATACACACAGCTCAGGGCTATAGGTGTGTCTAGCTTTAAAAGTCTGCCTGAATATAATATTGATGTCCCTAGGCCACATTTTTCCAAAATGAACTACATGAAATGAATCAACTTTATAAAGTTTTCCTTTTCCTTTTCCTTTTCCTTTTCCCTTTCGCTTTCCCTTTCCCTTTCCTTTTCCTCTTCCTTTTCTTTTTATCTTCCTTTTTTCTCTGTTTTTCCTTTCTCATTTCCTTTTCTTTCTCTTTTTCACTTTCTTTTTTCCTTTTTTACCAAGGCCTTTGTGTCCATGTGATCTCCTGGGCATTAGCTCATAGAAATCCAGGCACATACTTTGGTCCCTGGATTTGTGTTTAGGAGTTTAAGGTAAAAAAAAAAATGCTCACCATAGTCTCCTTATTGATTACAGCAATAAGCACTAAAGGATGTGAAAGGCATCTGCTGAAAAAGAGAAGTGAGGATTTTTTTCTTAAAAGCATCCCCTGGGTTTGCGTGAGATATGTGGAAGCTGCACTTTTGTTTCCTACTGACAAACAAGTAAGCAAAAACAAACAAAGCAGAAAAGTCTTGAGCACTCCATGCATTACCCTCAACACAACGGTGCTCAAAGGACCTCTTGTTGGAAAGACTTTGTTCCTACTCTTTTTCCTCTACCACTGATCTTGGATCTGGGTTAACAGCCATCTGAACATGAGCCAGGAGTGCCCAGACTTTGTTCCTACTCTTTTTCCTCTACCACTGATCTTGGATCTGGGTTGACAGCCACCTGAACATGAGCAAGGAGTGCCCAGGTGGCCAAGAGAGCCAAAGGCATCCTGGCTTGGATCAGCAAGTGTGGCCAGCAGGACCAAGGCAGGGATTACCCCCCTGTTCTGGGCACTGGTGAGGCCACACCTCGAGTGCTGTGTCCAGTGCTGGGCCCTCACTGCATGAAGGACATTGAGAGGCTGGAGAGTGTCCTGAGAAGGGCAACAGAGCTGGTGCAGGGTCTGGAGCACAAGTCCTGTGAGGAGCAGCTGAAAGACCTGGAGGAAGTTAGCCTGGAGAAAAGGAGGCTCAGAGTGGACCTTATCGCTCTCTACAACACAAATGGCAATGTTCTTCAAGGGAACATCATGGAAAACAGACCAGTGATTTCTGACTGGTTCTGAAGTAAGGTGGGGATCACTCTCTCCTCTCAGGCAACCAGCAACAGAACAAGAGGAAATGGTCTCAAGTTGCACCAGAGGAGGTTCAGTTTGGACGTCAGGAAGAATTTCTTCATGGAAAGGACTTTTAAAGTTGGAATGGACTGCCCAGAGAGGTGATGCATTCACCATCCCTGGAAGTGTTCAAGAAATCATTGGATGTGGCACTCAGTGTTGTGGTACAGTTGGCAAGGTGCAGGTTAGTCCCAGATTGGACTCGATGATCTTGGAGGTCTTTTCCAGCCCAAATGATTCTGTGAGTACTTCAAATGTTAAGAATTAGTTGGTATTCAAACAAGTGGCCTGGGTTGGTGTAAGGTCCCTAATCACTGCATGGTGGCACATCTTGTAGAAAAAGAAACCTCTTCTCAGCTCAAACACAATCATGGGTGTTCTGCAGAGGACCTGCACCCCAGCCCCACAGATCAAGGAAAACTCGGTCCAGTGACAGAGCTAGCACATGGATCTGGCTCCAGTCCCTTCAAGAACACAGCAATGCTTATCTTTGAATATTTTGCTACTGGAAAACTGTAACAATGATGTAAACTTCAAGATAATGACCTTAGATTGCATTATGTTGCTTGGTAATGGAATGTTTTCTGCTCAGAAATAAATAAAATTGGTCATGACCAAATAGAAATTGCTTACCTGGCCCTTGCAGGATGTTAAACACACTCTTGATTGAAAAAATAAATGAATAAGAATATTTCAAAGGCACTCACACAAAATAGAGCAATTACATGCTCCAACTCGGATCTCAGTTGCCCTCCAAACCAGCTCATGGGCTGAAGGATGCCAATACTCAACTGCAGTCAGGACAGAAAGCAAAGAGCAGTTTTAATCTAGGACTTTCTGAGCAAAAGCAAGAAACTGAGGCAAAGCCCCTGATACTCAGAGAGAACCTGGTGTGCATCCTCCATCCAACACAAACAAGCCACTGTCGCACTCTGCTCCATGGGATTCAAAGGTGCAGGTCTCCAGAAATTCTCATTAGAGGAGCTACGTACCTAAAAACATATCTAAAAGGCATATCTGAAATTTTTAAGCACCATAGTTGGATGAAGCTGGTATGCAGAGAGCCCTTGGAAATTTGGACAGGAAAGTTTTACAGCCTGTCCCCAAGAGATGGAAGGGTGGAAGACACAAGTGTGAGCATTGCTGTAGGCCCGTCAGAGGCTGGATTGGATGGGCTGAGGAAGTAGCCACATGTGGTAGATGTACCAGTAAAACTTTGAGACTGCTCACAAAAACAGCTGTGCTGTCACACTGCTGGTCCAGCTGGGCTGTCTCGACTGATCCAGATCAACCTGGGACTGAGGAGATGCTGGAATTGTTTTCTGGGCATTTTCAAAGCCCACATCTACTAAAATATTTTGAACTGGACAAAGCAAAGTACTGGATATACTTTAGATGACAGTCCTGTAGTAGTAAGGGGATTAATTAAAAGACCAAAAAAGTCTCTCTCTCTCTCTCTCCTGCTCTCTCTCTCTCTCTGTGATTGTATGAGACATATGAGAAAGAATTTTTAGAACCAATAATATTCATAGGCTAAACATCTTTCATCCAGGAGAGAAAGACCAAAAAAAAAAAAAAAAAAAAAAAAAAAAAAAAAAAGTGTGTTAAAACCAATAGCTGTGTTCATAAATCAATTCATTTATAAGAATTTTTTTCTTTTCCCAGGCATTTGGGTGGAAGTAGATCATGAAAAAAGGCTTTAAGAAATGCCTCAAGCAATGGAGAAATACAAAAAGTACTTTACTGCTTCACTGACATGTTTAACATAAAAGAAATTTAAACATGATCATTTTTCAGTTCAACAGTTTTTGACTTTGTAATGAATAAAAATTTGAGGAAAGAAGGAGAAGGAGAAGAAAAAATACTACATTAAAAGGTGCTCTAATCAGAAGCTTTGTCTACTGATGCCCAAGGACATTCACAAGGTATATTTTTTGAAGACTATGGTTGGATTTACTATTAATATCCAGTTTGGTTTGTTTGGTTTTCTTTAAAAAAAAATTAAGCTAACTTTCAACATATAAAGATGAACTCAATTTATGTCAAAAATTATCTCTCCCTTGTGGTGGTGCACTCTGGGTTAGGCACACGGCTAAGTCTGCTCCACTGAAACTACTTGTTATGTTTATTCATGGAATTTGAATGTTGAGCCAGGCACTGGTTATTGCATTTTGCCGTCACAAATAATTTTAAAATTAATAATCACTCTATTTAGTTTAAATATCACAAAACTATTAATTTATTTTTCACCTCGCATAGGGCCTTTGTTTGGAGGAGATGATTCTCCCAGTCCCAACGGTGTCAGTGGTGAAGACAGATTGGAACTCTCAGGCTCTACCCTCCTCGATTCATTCCAGTCCTCTCTTCTGTCAGAGCATCCTGGGGAGGACCCAGCCCACCCCAAGCCTTGCGTGGAGAGTGGCACGGAAAGTGTTACTTGGACCATGAAAAGGCATTAGTAGACACCCACTTCTTACAGACTTGCTTTGCCATAAAATGGCTTGGAAAAGTCTAAAACTAGGCACTGTAACAAATGCCAGCTTAGTCATGTTTCATTTCTCCTATTTAACAGTTCTGATCATTATTTTTCTTACAGTGAGGTAATTAAGTGTATCTGTCATGTATTAGACTTTTAAGGTTACAGGCATTTGGTAAAACATTAAATGAAAACTGCAGTGATTCAGAGTTGTTAAATTTCTAATATAATATTAATCCTCACTCAGACTTTTATGCATTATGCACACACAGTCACATGCACTCGCTTTCCTCCTGCTTCATTTTTCAAAACCTTTCCTTTATGTGAGTCATTATTTTAACAGGGCAACAACAGAATGCTTCTGTCTCTTTGCAAAACACATGGGCAGCTGCTCCTCATCTGCAGCAGGCCATGGAGAGATTTCAGAGTACCCCAGAAAAAATGCGGACTTTTCAGTCAAGGCAGTATTTCTTTATGTTACAGGTACCAAACATGGGGAAAACCACCTGTGCTTTTTCCACCACGAGAGGCTGCACCTGGAGAAAACAAAATTCCCAGAGTGGAACTGTGTCTAAGGGCAGCAGAACTGTTTATGAGGACTAGGACTCCTGCAACACTTCTGGTGCCAGAGACACTCATCTGGGTGCTGGGGAACAGTAGTACACATTTGGGCTGCCCCAACTCTGCTGTCACAAAGGTCAAAACCTGGCTTATTTGGCAGGAGAATTAGGTCAGCAGCAACTGCTTTCTCACCATGAGAGCTACCAGGCAAGTATTTTCAACTTTTCTGTCAGTGTAGGGAGAGCAGAATTTTATTCCTTATTCCTTATTCCTCCATAATTTGCTATTTCCTTTTCTGGATGTGCCTCACTGGTTCATAAGCCACCAGCAGTGTCACTAAGGTTATTCTCAAGCTTTATTCACAAAACACTTTATAAAACTTGGTGGTTTATACTCTGTCACCCATGGAGACTGGCAGGTGAGAGGACTATTCCTACAGAGTCAGAGAAAGGTAAATAAGAAAAACAAGCTTATTTTCAGTAGGTTTAAACTTGCCACACATGCATCCTCCCACCAGGGAGTGGTTGCAGATAAAATGACAGAATACTTACATTTAAAGTATATCAAACTTCTAGGAGATAGAAGCAAAAAGCCTTTTTCCTCCTTGTAGTGGTTTGAAAGCAAAACAAATGAGAGGCTCCAAGTCAGAGATACAATTTAATAGAAAAAAAAGGAAAGAAAGTAAAATAAAATAGATGCAATAATACAAAAGACCACTGACAGAGTCAGAATACAACCTGAGCGGAGTGATGGAAGCAGTCCAGATGAGGTGGTCTTCCTGAAGCAGTGATCCTGTAGAAAGGTCTGGTAGCTCAGGTCCTCTGGGAATCCAGTGGGTAAGCGCCCCTCTGGTGTTCAGAGTCTCAGCTTATATCCAGGCTGGAATGCTTGGTTCCTCCCTCAGAGCATCCCACAATGGGATGGTGAGTCATGTGATAAGGCCTGATGGGCCCATTAACAGGAGATAGTTCAGGAGGGGGTTATCTGTGAGTCGTGTGGCAAAGGTGCTGATGGGCCCATTAACAGAAGATAAGCCAGAGTGGAGGAGGCAGGGAGCACTGCCTCACCTGGTTTCAACAGTTCATGAAGATGGTGATAGAATATACTTCAACCCAGGACACTCCTAAAGATGCATTCAGGTGGCTAAATGTAGGTCCCTGCACTTAAATATTCTAACCCACACTGATCCTACAAGGATCCCATCCCAGAGTTAATGGATATTCAGCAAGAGAGTGAGCAGAGTCTAGGGGGAGCAGTTCCTCTGGAAACAAGCATCTGTAACACTGCTGTAGGTGCCCATTCCTCTTATTGATTGTAAAGGAAGCCCAGGATGATACTAGAGAAGTCAAAAGCTATGTGAGAATAAATCCAGCTGATTTATTAAAGCCAAGAAGCTGAGCATGGCAGGGCTCAAGAGCCAGCTCTTCCCTCCCACCCCTTGCACCATCCTGAATTCAAGTCAGCAGCAGTCTCAGGCTGAGAAGAGCAACAGAGAGCTCCTCTCGTCCAGAGAGTTCATTGCTCATTCTCACTGCCTTCATCTGCACCGTGCAAGCTGCCCCCAGCATAAATAAACAGGCTTGTCTCACGAGAGAACAAAGGGAAAGACAAACACCCACAAAGATGAACTACCATTCTGTCACCAGGTCTTTTGTAACAGCATCAATATTTCAAACAGCCACCTTGGCCCTGTTCAAAAAGTGGGCTGCCTTCTTTGTTTTCTTGAAATAAACACAATATTTTCCTTTTTAATTTTCCAAAAATATCCTGCGGGTTCAGATCTGTCTATTGCCTCTGTGCAAACTGGAAGAAAGAAGTGAACAGCACTATAAAAAGAAGTTTGATATCCAAGAGAAAAGGTTCTGAACAGCTCCAGAGGCCGTTGACAGGCTTAGTTTAAAAGAGGAGCAAGGAGAATTTTACAAAGTTGTTGTTGCCACTGAAAATATTCTTAAACCCACATTGCCATGGAGTTTTTTGGACACTGAAGGGATCAGGCAAGACTCTTCTTCTCTCATCTTGACTATCACTGCCAAATCCATGGTTTGTGTAGATCTTAGCTTTCAATAGTTACTGGTGATGAGAGTTTCAGCTGCCTGATGTAACAGATCATGCGAAGTGTAAATAATTGCAGCTCTGTCCTCCAGCAGACAGGACAGACCACTGCTGCACCAAGGAATGGTTGAGCTGGCACAAGGGGATGGGTTCTGCTGACTGCTCCTTTTCTCTCAGCTCTTTCTCACTGTCTAGGCAAAGGACCCCAAATGCAACATGATTGACTGGATGCCTGTTTGTTAGTGACATGCCAGAATGACTTCTCACACATTTTGATCAGCCCTGGAGGCACAAATGACTTTTTAAAGGCTGCAATGTCATTTCCTCTCTTCCTCAGCAAACTCCCATGGGTTCTGATCTGGACCAGCTGCAGGTCAATGCCCAAATCTTCAAACAGTGTTCTCCACTGCTTGGAGGAAAGCAGACTGAAGGCAGGAATCAACTTTTGCAAGAAAGCCAGACACACAGGCAGCAAAATCCACTCTATCCCCATCTTCCTGTGCAGAGTCATCACCAGTGCTGATGTGTTTCAGTACATAAATTCTGGGTGCTTGCCTGGAGAAAGACGTGGGAACAGTTGCAATGCATTTAATCAACTCAGAACAAAAGCTTTTGTTCTAGCTAATGTGCAAATTAAGTATCTTTCTCCTCCAAGCACATTGAAGTATTTTAAAAAGTGAAGAGCACTGAGTTAATAATTGAATAAGCAGAATTGCAGGCATTTCTAGTAGCTTTGGTCCTTACAGTAATCTGTACACCCTTTGGAAGCACCAATACATACACTCTCATGTGCCCATCCCCTAAAAAACGCAGCTCCCACGCTCTCTCTCCCCTTCTAGCAGATGATTAGGAAAAAAACCCTAACCAATATTCCCAGAGGGAGCAAAGCCGAGGATTAGACCTGGGCTGGTGCTGCCTGGGAGAGGTGAGCCCAGCCCTGCTCTGGGCAGAGAGGGAGGCAGGCTTAGGAGAGCTGCCCTTAGGGGAAACAGAGCAATTACTGACATAGAAAAATGAGATACAACCTCCTTCAACCCATCCACGTGCAACTTCCACAGCCTACCCACTAGTTGTTTTATACCTGTTATAACAATGCGGCTTTGTAGGAAAATGGGATTTCTGGCATTTCTTGTGAGCTGGAAGAATTCACAGTCGTGAGCCACAGCAAGGTATGGGGCAGGCAGATCTGACTGGTCCTGATGGCAGATAAAAGAGCATGGTGACTTTTTAGGAGCAGACAAGTCTGTCTGTGACCCACATAGCAGGGAGACAGAAGACATAAACAGTATTGCAGAGACTGGTAAAAAAAAAAAAAAAAAAAAAAAAAAAAAAAAAAAAGAGCAAGGGGAGAGAGATAAACATTTCTGTCTCTGGTGCTCTTGTTTCTGATTTCATCCACCTGGAGTTTGGATGACTTGTGACTTGCCTGTAGAAGTGGAAGTGAGATCAGAAGTTCTACTAAGTGTCAACCTCCCTTCTTTTGGCTTCCTCTGCCATCCATAACATCCAGAGTTAGGGCCTTATCAGAGAAAACTCTGGTTATCTCAAGCCACTGTGTAAACCTGTCCCTGCATCTCTCCAACCCTGGGTCAGTAGGACTTTGTGATGCACCACAACTCTGCCAGCTGATCCCAGAGTGCAGCTGAAGTGTTTGCAACTGTATTTGGGTGCAAAATACAGCAGGATTTATCCAGACTCAGGACACAGGAATAAAAAGCTGCTTTCTGTCTTTGGCTATGGCTGTTTATCAAACCAGATATAATAACCATGAAGGTGAGAATTAGCTATGCTCTGATACTCTTGTGGTTCATCTGTATTACAGCAGCACTAGAGGTTGCAATCACTGTTTGCTGTTCAGGTACAAATCTACTTTTCTACCTCTATAGCCCCCTGCACAACAAACCTGCCCCTCTCTTCTCCAGTGTGACAAGACTGTCTCTAAATGGCTTTGGCCCTTTTAGGCAGGTCTAGATTTGCATTATTTAGTTGATCAGTGACATAACCAGAACTGCTGGGTGGGCATGGATCAGCCTGGACCCTGGAAACAGCACTCCCTGTTTCTGTGGATGGAGGAGAGTGGCAGCACCAGAAAGGAAACATGAATGGCTTCTCGGTATGAACTGCACCGTCACTGAATTTAAGGATTTTGGCACAGCCCAGTTTTTCCTCCAGCCCCAGCCTTGCCAGCAAACCTCCCAATGACAGAAAATGCATTTGTTATGATTTCTATAACAAGCTTAATTCTCTGAACAATCAGGTGTAACTGATGGAGATTGCCTTTCTCATTTGCTCAGTCTTGAAGCTTTCCTTGGAAGATCTCCAGGAAAATTCCTTAATGGTAATTTTTCTTCCACTTCAGCTACTCTTTATGAACTAGGACAATGAGTGGGCCATCCCTTTTTAAGCCTCCCTGAAGAGTATAGTAATATTTGACACCAAAGAGAACAGTGCATAATAAAAGAGAGCCATTAGCAAAGACTCCATTCCTGTCAAAAATTTGAAGATGCAGAGTGATAAAAAGCGCTGCAAGGATCTTCAGCACTTTAAAGGAAAATACACAATCTTCTCTGCAACCAAAACAAGAAACAGTTGCATTCAAGAGGAGAGCTTTCTGTTGAAAGTAAAAGAAATGCAAGACAGACCTTCAAACTTTGTGAATTTAATTTCAAAATTACATATTTAATCACAAAGATTATGAGAGGGAGGCAAATATATTCAGGAAAAGACAAATGCACAAAACATTTAACCTTTGATTTCATTGGCCCTTTTAGATTATATTTAACTGTAGCTTAAAAAAAAACAGCAAAACAAAAACAGAAAGAGAAACAGTAAAACAGCAAATAAACAAAAAAAAAACCCCAAAACAAACAAAAAAAAACCCCACCCACACAAAACCAAAACACCTGGGTATTAAGTGAGGTAAAAGGGAAGGGAGCAAACATTTAGAACAGCCTTGATCACCTCAGAAACTTCTGCTTGAAAAGGTCTCTCTGAAGGTATTGACAGTTCACATAAAGTAGTGTATTAAGAGTATTTAATGAGAGGTAAGGCTGGTAGAGGTCTTTGCACACCTTTGGTTTACTGCACAAAAAGTAACTAAAATAGTATAACTCATGGCCATAGCCACACGGTGCTAATGCTCTCACTGTAACCTCACTACCAATATCAACAGGTTGTTTATAACTTCCTGCCTGAAAACATTTATTTAGAGTTACAAAGATTTTATTTGCTGCATCTCTGTCTAGGGAGGTGGTTGAATAGTTGTGAGTGTAGCATCTTCTTCTTCAGAGAGTTTGATATGAGGGAGGGTTTTTTCTCCAGAAAAATGTTTTATAGTCATATATGAGACACACAAAATTCATTTGCAATTACTATAAAAATGGAGAAAGACAGAAACATAGTGACATACGGGGGTGTTCGAAAAAATTAGCAGCAAGATTACATTCTTCCCTGACTAAGCACTCTTATGAAGAAAAACAAAATAGAAAGAGTTTTGGTTTGATTCCATCACAAATGCTGCTTCCCAGGAATATTATGAAGTCTCATGTCACAGGAACATGATTTTCACTGTTTTTTTGTTCATAAACCTAAAGGGAGGCAGGAAATACCCCACCACTACATATTTAGCAAATCTAGAAAAGTGGCAAATGTAAGGAATCTTAATTTCTTTTTACACACGGCATTTTTCTGGTTGTAGATTGTTAAAAAAAAAAGGCAGTAAAAAATCAGATAGAAAAGGCAGTTACTTGAAAATATTGAGAAGTCTCAACAGAAGCTGGCTGAGGTAATTCCTCATCTCTGCTTTCAGAAAGAGTAGAAGTACGTTACACAAAACTGAACACAGAAAATTTGGATCAAAAGGGTTGTAAAGAATTAATGAAGGAATGGAGCTTTAAGATAGCTGAAACAAAAGCCCACACAATTCTTTTGTCAGATGTCTCCGTCAGTGCTGGTAGTGGGAGCAGGTTCCAAAAGCAAGAAACCTGTCCCAGGTCAGGAAGGATCATACCATGGTTTGGGTGTCTTCACTGCTAAACAAGTCCCACCTTGGCACTGCTCTGGGGCATCACAAGATGTTACACCAAGGTTGGGCTTGATTTATTTCCAGTCTTTCACTGCCTGGTAAGTATCATCAAAGTAATAATTTCATAGGGCTTTGGGCAATAGTCCATTTAATCCCCAGGAGACTGAAAGCTCCCTGAGGCATCATCTGCTATTCAGCATTACTAAACAATGCTGAGGCTCTGAACACTGCCCTTAGAAAAATTTATTATCTATGTGTATTGTGGCAATGTTAAGAAATCATCACCTGGGTTCAGGATCCTGCCATGGTGAGCCTGAGAAAAACACATTCCCCCACTCTCTTAGTGAACCATAAAAATGTCTTTCCAGGCCATTCATAAGTACCAGTATGAAATTTGCTTTTGTTTGTGGTCTTTTTTTTTTTTTTAACTTATAATTATTTACATATAACTCTACTAATTTTAAGCCAATTGCTTTGGGATTATTACTGCTTATCTTCTGAGCTCTACGTTGTGAATAATGACATTTCCAGGCTTTTCTCATTAATCATAAAACCATTAATGTGTTTACGCTCAATCAGAGGTAGAGAAGAGCTGTGCGTGATCACAGAGACTTAAGCACCAGGGTTTGAAGAAATATTCCAAGTATTTTAAGCTTTGTGAAGAAAACTGGCATAGACAGCTAGTGCTTTATACAGCTAAACCCTCTCACACTGTTACAGGTAGGATAACCACTTGCCACCAGCTGCTGAAGTCTGTGTGTAAAACTAAGCTGCAAAGATGGGATAATGGTGTTGTCTATTTGCCAAATACCCTGCAGTAAATTTACTTTCACTGGTGGCACCAGGTTTTATATAGAGCCTTCTTACTGAAATGCAAAACAATGTGATTTATACATCAGAGAAAGAACCTGGGTGTCAGTTTAAGTCAGATTGTGCCACTTTTACCTTTAATGTGTTTGAAATTGGACATAGAGTATAAAACATACAGCAGAGATAGAAACTTCAAATGCATACCTATGAGCTTGCTTGGCAAATTCATTATTCAATGTGGAAGAACTGATAGTTTAATTCAGCAAAAATTCCAACCTAAATAACTTAGAGTTAGTACTGGGCAATATCATTAGTGGGGTTTTTTTTCCTTGCTTTTTAGTGTAAAGAGGCAGTTCTGCCTTCTCTAGTCGATGCAGGTAGTACTCAAAGCCTGGTGGATGAGAATTAACTATCTCATTCGGTGGTTTAACTCAATACATATTGATTTGTGGGTCCTGTGACCTAAAAAAAAGAAGACAAACGACATTAAACTTCAAGATAATGCTAAATAAGGATGGGCTTCACCCAATTAGATAAGGGAAAACACATCCCAGTATCACTCTTGTGGTAGGAATGTTAAAAGCCATTGGCATCTGGAAACTGTAACTTACCAACATTGATATTCCCTTGGCTAGTTTGATCTCTGGCCAAGCTGGCTCACTGGCATGGAAGTCATCACAGCCACATCAATCCTGCCTGTTTCAGACAGAGTTCAGTTCAGTGGTAATAGCTAAAGACATCTCAAGACCCTGTGGCTGATACTATTGACTGGTATTTCAGAGAATTATCTCCAGCTCTGCCCTGGAGTTTGTGTATCACATTTTACAAACTCAGGCATCCCTTTTCTGTGTATCTGCCTGAGGGGTAAAGGCCTTGACCACCCCATCAGGGTTCTGCAGCCCTGATGTCCTCATGGGGATTTCCACAGCGTGTTGTGGCCCCTTCTGGCACACAGGTCTAGGTTTCTGTGCGGCAGAAGAGGCCAGTGAGTATCCGCCTCTTCTGCTGGTTCTTCATCATGGTGTAATGAAGGCAAGTATGTGGATCTGGAAGATGTGCCCTACTTCTGCTGGGCTGGTAATGTCAAATCAAATGTCACAAGCCATCTCCACTGAGCTGGTTGAAAATTTCACTCACTCAGTGAAATTATTGAACCATGAGGACGAGGAGAAGAACCATGCAGGTGAGGGCAGCAGAAACAGAAGGGTCGTTCCCTCTCCATGGCAGCCTCAGTTTAAGCCAACCGAGAAATACCATTTACATTTGCCATCCACGTTTCTTATCAATTCATTCTGTTCCATAAACTGGTTTCCTGTACTCAAGCACTTGGGAATTCTTCCCAGGTTATCATATTCTACTTCATATCTACTACCATGTTCTACTTTATAACCAGAACATAATGGACATGCTCATAGACAGTGCTCTTGTTGCAAGTTACACTGGTGGCACCAAGGATGGGATGTGGCCCTTTGCTGTGACGTTGCCTGTGAGGGGATCAGCAAGTGCCTGGCCCTGTTCTGTTGTTCTGATTTTTGCGGGTGAAATTGTGCCTCTTCGCATATTTCTTTGGATGCTAAATGTTTTATTTTAATGTGACATGTTCAGGTGAAAACTAACAACTAATAATGCATTAATATAATAATTTTAACTTCAGTAAAAATATATGTGTAATTAGATGCCGTATTTACTGGCAAGAGATAACTGACCTGGTCTACCTGGTAAAGAATCTTATCTCTTGAAGTCAGGTATGTTGAGCATTTCTGATGGAAACAGAGCACTGATAATTACATTAAGAGTTTATTGTAGATGTTTTATTGCAGCACCAAAATAAAAGCCCTGCTGCACTTTCCCACTCTACGAGAAGTCAATGCAGACTCATCCATGAGGTCGCATGCAGAACTGATTTTCCCCTGTGTGAAAAAGTAAGATGCTCCTCTGGTGGCATTTGTACCCTTCAAGCCCATGAAAATCTAAGCTTTGTAGGGCTGTATAGAGAATTCCAAGTAGGAATTAATTGTCTGAGAGGTGTTCCTAATGCTCTACAGTCTCTCGGAAATATTTCCTTCTGCTCCAGGAGAATGTAGCAAACCTGCTTGAATTACTCGGGCTCAAAGCAGCAGTGTTACCCACTCTCTTCTTCAGCCACTGCCCCTCAGTAGAGAATCTACTGAGGGTAATTAATGCAAGCAGATCCCTGTGGGCATAATCTGGTGGGGAGGGCCAGGTGTCTAACAGCTGGGGTTATAATTGGCCTGTGGAGCACATCTTTACCTGTTGAACCAGTCCTGTTTTCTTGTTGTCCATCTCATAAAGATTTCTAGAACCTTTCTGACACCCTGAGCCATATCTATGGTACATTTTTCCACTCAGCCTCTTTAATTGTCTTGTTTGCCTTTATTTTACTTCACTGTTCCCACACTGATATGTACAAGTCACAATTAGTGCTCATTACTTGGACATAAGAATGTCCAAGGACAGGAAGTCAGACTTCTGAAAGATTTGACAGGAGTTGTGAAAAATACTTTTCTTCCTTTTAAAAAAAATTGTTTTCCTTCTGCTGTTTTCCTCATTTTCTTTTTCAGTTTTTCTCTCCAAAACAGCTAGAATGGTAGGAACAATTTTATACTGATGTAGATTTTGGTGCATGTTCAGTGAAAGTTTAGTGGTACTGTTTGCAAAGCTTTAACCTCAAGAGGATCTGTAAAAAGTTGTGCTGAAGGCAACAGTTATCAAAGACCAACTCATGAGCTGGCAGTGTAGAAGAATAAAAAGAATGTGAAGAAAAAAAATATCTCCACCTCTGTACTGAGGCATTTACCTTGCAACAATATGGCTTCTGACAACAACAGAAGACAGGAATTAAAAAGAAAGCAAAGCATTCACCCTCTTCCAGGATGCTCTCACCAATTTTACAAGGTAGGACATCAAACAAGGATAAAATCACCACAATATCAAGGGAAAAGCTCCTGAAACATTCAAAGGCATGTAAATGTTAATAATGCTTGACAGCAACCTTCTGACTTAGTTGGCAGTGCCCAAGTGTAATTTTTTGGTGAAAAAGAGCAAGAGTTTGAGAGAAATGGATTTTTTTTTTTCAAGCAACATTAAAAAAAGCTTCTTCACTGGAGATGCCTCTCAAAAAAAGTTTTCTTAATGCAACTTCCCTTTCAGTCCTCCACAGGATTTTTCCTATCTCTCTTGCCAAAAACATCTAATAGCAAAAGAATCCCCCAGGCTTAAAGAATTCAAGGAGGATTTTGTAATCTGAGTTGCCAAGTTCCACAATTCCCCAAAGTCCAAGAACTCCTAAATTTTTATTTTCTAAGATAGCCTCAAAAAGTAGAACAGAATTTCTGGAAGAAAGGAAAGAAGCATGAAAAGTGTTTCCCTCTGCAACAGGATGTGATCCCATTGTGGTGACAGCCTCTACATTACCTGAGCATCCTCAAATGATGTGTTAGAAACTGTTTGACACCTTGGCAAACCCATATGCAAATAAATATCTGGCCTGAATTTTACCACTGCGTGTCTGAGACAAGAACAAGACATGTGGATAAAAACTAGCCACTCCCAGTTTTTCCTCTTCCAGAAAAGCTCAGATTTGCCCTGCTTATTTCCAGTTGTGGTTAAAGTGACCCAGAAGACATCAAGAACCATTCCCAGTGTGATTATTTCCCAAAGTTACCTCTGAAATGTTAGGAGGCTCCTCCTGCTTGTCAGACGACTCTGTCCTCTCCCTTTGAGCAGTTCCAGTTCTTTACTTATGCCTGTAACCTGAATTAACTTTAGAAAGTCGTGCCCTTCCCAGGAGCACAATGGAAGGAGACACTCTGGTGTGTAGAGGAGCCAGACAATCCATGTGGATCATTTACCATCCACAAAGCATACAAATTGCTACTGTCCTGTCTGCTTTTATCTGGGTCATGCAGGTCAGAGATTTTTAAGATATTAAAAGAAAGGTAAGACACGAAGTTATCAGAATTTTCTAAATCACATGACATGCATTGAAATGAAAGACAAATAGCCATCAAGGTACTTTACAAAACCTATTCAATACTAACATGCAAAAATGCTTTTTAATATCTAGCCTGCATATTGTCTTAGACAGAGACAAAATATATGTAATTAGTTTAAATGAGAAAGGCATGGTTTAGTGGAAAATTATTTTCACCTGCTTCTAAAAGGAGACAGAACTTGTTTCTGCACAGCTCTGTGTGTCAGGAGAGCACAAATGAACTACTGGACAACGCCTCCCTTTCCCCACCCAAATCTGTGGATTCAGGTCCGATTTTGCAAAAGACAATATGTGGGGGGGGGAAAAGGGGCAAACCACATTTTCTATATGACACACTGTGTTTTTTTTCTTTAGCTGTCTCAGAGAACATCTGTCCTCACCCTGTAGACCTTTCTCCCATCTTATGCTGACCAAGGACACAGAGTGGGAAACCCAAACCCACACAAAGAATGTGCCATGTCAGAAATGTGCAGTGGAGTGTTTCTGCTGCCTCCCTACTTTAGACACCTCCTTTAGCAGAGGATTTGTGAAGTACCTTTTCTCCTCTGATATGTAATTTGTCCTGTGTACCACAGGAAAGGAAGTGCAGAGCATGCTACAGAGAAAACTGATCCAGTTTCCTACTCTTGCACAAACAAATATAAAAGAAAAATCCCTTCAGGAACCTCGATGCAGAAAAGTTACAATAATAGGGGCTGAAAACCCTGATGCCACTAGCACATCCAGTACATTTTCCTTATGACATCTCTAACATTAACAACTCTCCATTGTTCTTCCCTTCTAGCAGCCAAATTTTGGCTTTAAAAAAGGGAGAATTAATTTTTCCCGTTCCCTGAGATAGCCAGGAGGAGTCCTAAATCAAGGGGTTAATATGGCATAAACATGGACAGCAAAAAAAAAGGGGGGGGGGGGATTTTGCTTTGTTTTTCTACATGAGTTCTTGGATCAAAACTACTCCCATTCATTTAAAATACAATGATTTAGAAATCCTCAAAGCAAAATGGACCACCTCCTTTGGAAAATCTTTCCTGCTACTTAAACTTATATGGGAAAATGTATTTGTTTTTCACCTGCTGATGGGTTTTGCCCTTCTCATGCTTGCCCTCAGCACCACCACCAATGGGACTGGCAAAGGCCAGGGTACGTACCAATTGCTAGAAAATAATGAAACAGGGTCTGAGCTCTCTCCCCTCTTTCCCTGATGGATGTGGACATGGGCATATCATTGCTCTGGATCATGACAACCTGGGAGATTCCTCCCTAGTTTGAATTCTGATGTTCCCACCTTTACTCTTCCTCCTGACTTCTATCGACCTTTTATTCAGAAAAGGAAAGGGGGAAAAAAAAGAGATATTATTTTAAGTAGAAACTTTGCACAATAAAACGTACTTTTGTACCACCAGGAGAAACTCCTAGGTAAACACATTTGCTAGACCTTGTGGTCAATGGGCTGGAAAAACATCCTTTGCATTGTGCACAAACTTAAGTGAAGACTTAAACAATGAGAGATTTAAGGACTTGCATAAATGTGCCTAAGTCAGGTCTTCATCTTGTGAAATTCTTTTGCATGGAATTTCATTAATCTTCAGCTTTTCTCTCTTGCAAAGTGAACACTATATATATTTTATATTTGAGTTAAAAAAATAAAGCAAACAAACTGGAAAAAAATCCCCCAAAGATTCAACCAAGCTTGCAGTGCTGCTCCAAATTTGCAGTGCTGCTCCAAATAAATAAGCTCAGATGTAGCATTCTGCAGATCAGCTCATTTGAGATCAGCTTTCAGGTGTTACAGTGATGATAATGGGATAATTTACAAGGGGATGAAATCATATAAGCCTATGTAGGGCAGGGAAGGATGTAAGAGAAGCAAAATATGTGTTGGATTCCTGCTCAAGGCTTCTCCTCTTTGGCTTTGCCAGATCTCCCTCTGACACAACCAAAAGCTCTGGGTATGCAAAGAGCAAAGCAGGCAGTCACATGCATTATGTATTATTTTTTGGCAGTCTTTAGAGATGATTAGCTTTTCTTGCCAGACATTTTCTGACTATTTCTCTGCTGCTTTAAGGGGAGACTGTGTTCTGCTTGTCTACACCTTGTTTGCAGGCTGCACACAATTTTGCTTTTTTAGGCTGATGTTTATCCCTCCGTGTTTACCTTTAAAAAGAGAATATCTTTCCAGTAGTTGTAGTTATTAATTCTTTCATCTCCCTCCCTATTTGTTTCATCTGTATTGCACTGCTATACAATTTATATTCATTATTGTGCTATTATTTGCCTCAAATATGTTTCACACTGTTGCATGAATTATTTTTGACAGCTGAACAAAGGCAAGATGTTAATGCAAGGAAGTCATCTGCAGAAAGTGCTATTAAACAAGGGCAGGGATGTCTGTGCAATGTACCCTATCCAAAGAGGAACAGTAAAAACTGGGAATCATCAGCCTGTGGGTGTCATCACACTGACAAAACCAATAGCACTGGGAAGTCATGGAACAGTACTGTGGCTTAAACCCTGCTGGAATTAGAGAGATTAAGCACCATGAAGGCACTCCCTCAACCCTCCTCTCTTCCTTCCCCACCCCCATGCAATGAGGAGAAAAATCAAAAGTACAACTTGTAAGTTGAGATAAGAACAGTTCAAGAATTGAAAACAAAGTAAAATACAAAAACAGTGGTAAATAATAATAATAGTAGCAATGATGATAATGAAAAGGGAAAGAAAACAACCCACAAAAAAACCCCTGATGCAATAATACAGTTGCTCACCACCCACTGACTGGTGCCAGATCCCCCTTCCTGAACCCAAATCAGTCCCTGCTTCCAGGTAATTCCCCCAGTTTATATCCTGGACATGCATTTTATGGTACAGAATACTGTTCAAGTCACCTGCCCCAGCTATGCTCCCTCCCAGTTTTGGACACTGATCATGTGTCTCATCCTTGATATTGGAGCTACCCATGGCTTATGTTTCATTTTCAAGTCCCTGATGTATCACTTAATAGGTTTCAGTTCTGGAACTGTAATCTTAAAACCCCACTTGGTCACAGGGCATGTAATAACATTCAAAAACCTCCATCATGCCAGAAAAGTTATCCTTTCTACCTCAGTGAACACAAAACTGCACTCTCTTTTAAGGTTGCTTAACTTTCAGCTGTTAAAACTGAAGCTGCCACTTACCAAAAGCACTTACATATATCACAGAAGCAATAAAAAGCAAATGTCTGTTCATTTATTTGTCTTCTGAAAGATAGCCTGAGTTCTACCTCACTCAGCACAGGGAGGTTTGAGTAACTCCCAAGGATAGATATAGATAAATTCATATATTATTCCTTATTACTGAAAATTGTACATGAATGCAGTATGGCCATTTAGAGCTCACTGTGCAAAGGAGAAAGGGCCAGGACCTGAGTCCTTTTAGCTGAGGAAAAGTCATCCTATTCAAAACGGTGGGAGGCAGCAGAGCAAGAACATCCTACTGATCCTACGCACAAATGGAGAAAGCACAACCCTGTCAAACACCCACCTTTTGTAGCTCTGCACCCTCTTTTCACGCAGAAACCACTGCTGTCCACAAGTAATGAATTCCCGCTCCATGTCGGCTCCTATCCAAAGTTCATTCAGATTTTTATGGGAGGTTCTGTTTTCCCATTCATAATCCTGACAAATAATGACAGAGTTCAGACATCCATGTGAAGATTTCATAGCAGACACTACAAAATAACCAAGATATTCCATGCAGGCTGGTGAGGTGTTTCTACTCTTTGCTTTGGGAAACACCAAAACAGGAGTTGGACATAGATTCACTGTTGTCTGAGAAAGGGGAATGCTGTAGGACAACCAGAGACACTGAGATCCTCTCTGTGAAGTAAATGTTAACAATATGTTTGAGTAGTCAGGATTTTAATACTTCTATTTATTTATTTATTTATTTATTTATTTGAAATGTAGTGCAAGGTTTCAGCCTTCTCCCAGCTGTAGTTACAAGAAATCTAGAAAAAAAAAGCCTGTGGGTGTTGCATTTTTCTTTTTATTTTTTTGACTGATGAAATCCATCTCTCTCACCATTTTTCCAGAAGGTGACCATTTTGCCCTTGAGATTAAAGAAAGACTTTTTATTAGTTACTTCATGTTCTGCAAGGAGTCACAAGGGCTCCTGAAGCTCCCTGGCCATGGTGTGCCAACCTAGAGAGCTGATAAACAACTACAGACAGATCAAACATCCAGTGAGACAAACCCTTTTCTCCTTTACTCTCTGTGGAAGCTGGCTGAAACTTTGAAGCTGAGAGGGATGTAAATCAGGGCAGGGTTTGTCAAAGTCTATTCCATGCAATTTTTAGAGATTGTAAAAGAATAATTGCCTGCTCTTGCACAGAGCTGTAGAGCACCCCCAGTGTGGTGGCAGTACTGCTGAGGTACAGGGGAGTCTCTGCCTTTTCTTGGGGAGCTGTTCCTTACCTCCAAAAGCTATGACTCTCCACATCCTTACTCTTAAAGAAATATTTGGGAGGACTAAAATGCTAATAATAATGGTCTCCTGAGCTGAAATCTGCCACCAAGAGGCTACCAGTGCTCACATTTCTCATGAATTTCAGTTTTTCCACCCCAATGCAAGTGCTCATCCCAAATCACCCTCCTTGTGGTTCACGGCAGGATTGGACTGTCTAAGTTTAGTCACAATTGCCTGGTGAGTTTTCTTGATTCTTCAGCAGTGAGTTAGGAGACCTGAAAAAGACAAATCCCTTTTTGACTTGATGCTAATAGAGAAACATTTCCTTCATCACCATTCTAAGTGCACTTGGCTGTTTTCCATCCTTTCTTCCATGGGCTTCACTCTGAAACCTTATCCATCACATTCCCATCTTGATGAATTCCCCTTTAGCTCTCCAACCTCAGCGCTGTGTCTATCCCATCTCAAATGCTATTGGAAGGTCTATAAACAGACACCTCCACAACACCTCTGCGGAGATACAACACCAGGCTTATTTCACAGGAATCAGAGTTGGGTTTTTTCCCCCAAATGAAAGAATCAGACCCTTGATAACATGAACCAATCTGGATCTTCTAACCATAATCTCACCTGTGACTAGGGAATAGATTTTTCTATTCTGTCACCAGAATACGCCATAACATCTGTGGTCCTATTAGGTAGTTTTATGAAAAGAGGGGGAAAAAAATGAAACCCGAAGCCTTTTCATACCCAGGAATCTGTTGTTTGATTTTGAGTTTACAGAAGTATTTAATTTCAGCAGTGCCAAAATATTTTGCAGAGATAAGGAAATAATATATCAATTTATGTGATGCCTTTGCAATGCTGTAAAAATACATATTGGCATGGGATGGAGCAGTCTAGACAAAATGAGTCTGGACAATAGAGTCAGAAGGGAGCTTTTTTTTCCTATCAAAACAAAATGAGAAAAAAATGACTTGGATTTTCTCCTATCTTATTTTGGGAAAACTGACACATTCTTACATGCATTTCTATTTAAATAACTGTGATTTTTTGTGGAAACCTGTTGGATCCAAATTCCTATAAGCCCTACTTCTCTCTTATCTTATGGATCAAATATAGTAAAGTCATCTTTGACTAACTGTGTCCCACTTGTGGAAAATAAGGACTGGAGCATGAATTGAACCTATCATCTAGTGGGAAAAAAAATCAGAGAAATGTGAGGAACCCAAAAGCAATATGTTTTCTTGGATTATTCTGCTGAGAAAACAGATTCCTGGGTGCTGGAAAAACCACAGCTTCTATTTGTCCATAGTTAAAGCATTTCAAGAAGTGGATAATTACCTAAAGTGGTCAGCTATTGAATTTTTCTGTTTCCCATTGGCATGAGAAGTAAGCATGTACTTTTTGCCAGGCAGAACTGTAATCAATAGGTAATGGAGAAGTAATTTGTCTGATGACATCAACTGGATGCCAGTCCTTCAGCACCTCTATTAATAAATGTCATGTATCCACGCCAGGAGACCTGAGATCACATTGAGCTTTGAAGTCACAGTATTGACTATGAAATATTTCTAAATAATGTCTCAATCTATATTGCCAGTTTCCACATGAGATTCTAGATTAGATGTGCCTCTCATTTCCATTCGCTGGAGCTCTGAGCAAATCCACTGGCTAACTCCAATATGAAATTAACTTTGCTGGAGGCAAGAATTTGGTTCACTGCATAAGTATCAGATGGAAGTTTAATACTTTGGAAATTGCTAGCAGGACTCTCAGGGTGAATGAATGAGAGACATCTCTCTGCTGAAACAAAATATCTCACCCTGGAGATCGACACATCTAGGTAAATGTTCTCCAGAATGGATTGATCCAGGGACAGCTTTCACTTCCCTAAAGTAGATAACTCATGTTTTAAATGCAATTTACAGTTTCAGTTTTCAGCTTGTATTCTCTTGTATCCATGCACATCTTCAGAGAGCAAAGATTTCTCAGGGCACTACAAATGGGTACAGTACCATTGCAGACTTACTATGACTAACAGCCTTAAAGGCAGAGGAGACTTTTCCTGGGGAGCTAAAGAAGCCTGCGATCATTTCCTGCCATCTTACTCCTCATTGCATCACTCCTTACCCGAGATCTTGGAGGCAACTTTGCCAACATGACTCCTGCTTGAAGGAACAGTTGCAGTAGCTGCAATAGCTGTGAACCATCTGCTGTCTCTCTTTTCCTGTGGAACAGACTGAACTTCCTCTCATGTCACATATCTTCACTCCAGCCCTATGTGCCCATTTTTTTCCTGTTTCTCCCTCTGTTTTATTCCATACTCACTGTTCTAACCCTTTCCCTTCACTGAGATTTCTTCTAAAGCCTCTTGTGTCTCATTAAGTCTTTGGGTTGTTCCTACATACTGTGATCACATACATGGTTATGATGTTTGTTAGTGACACTGTTTTGGAATTCAGGGATGAAAACTGAGTCTTTCACTAGCACTGAACTTGCAAGTAAATGGATTAATACACCATTGACTCTGGCATCTTTGGGACAAGTCTATGATGCTGACAATAAAGTCTTGTCCTGTGACATCTCTGCAATAGTGCAGTCTGAGAGAACTCTTTCAAAATACTTTGGCATAGGTTTAGAAGAAACCCCTTACAGGGAACTAAATCTCTTCTCATGGGTCCAGTGGGGTCAAGTTTAGGGCTGAAAATTCAGAATTCAAAGATATGGTTGCATCAAAGTGTGGCAGCACCCATTAACAGTCTGTTACACTCCAAAATCTGATGCAATTCAAAGTGAAGTGAGCAGATATAACACAACAGGCTCCCAGCACACTCCCAGAGTCTCACAGGAGCTCTGCCTCTATTCATTTTGTTTTGAGAAGCAACTGACTAATACAAATTAAAGAAAACAAGAGATAAGTGTTAAATCTGGCTGTAAAAAGAACACTATAACACAACTGCCTCAGTGTCAAGTTTCTACAAGAATTTGCTTGGATAGTACTGAGTCCAACAGGATCTGCACACACACAGTAAATAATGTTCTTTTTAGCATGTGTGAAAATTTATTCTTTTCTGAGACACTGCCCACTTTTCCAAAATACACTTGCATCACTGTTTATAGAAGAAACACTGTGTATTGGTGTCAGAAATTGTGGCTCAAAGTAACCTGAGTGTCAGCTGGGTGAACACCTACACTAACGTACCCATTCTTTCAGTTTAGTGAAGTCCTCCTGCAGTCAGTAAAAGACAAACATTGGGATTTTTTGAAAATCAGGCTGTTTTTATTTCAAAGACATCTCTGGCACCCTCAACCCACTGGCTAAAATCCCATTAGCCAAGTCCCAAGAGAAACAGAAAAAAGACTGGTAATGCTGGCACTTCCTGACTCCCTGGCCCAGCCTGCAAGTGACACTGCTGTCATTCCCTTCTGCTTGTCTCCTTAAACAGGGAGAGGGCTATTTTATTTTTTCCTTTTAGCCACCAAATTGAATGAAGAAAGGAATTTTGATGGGAATGAACTGTGCTGCTTTATGCAAGTGAAACTACCAGTAGAATCAGGTCTAATTTACAGAAAAGTATTGTTGTTAGTTTTGGGGTTTTTTGTTGGATTTTTTGTTTCTGCTGGAAAAAATGGAAGGATTTTAGAAATATTGGAGTTTTGTTTTCAAGTTTCACAAATAAATACTTTCTAACATGATGGAACATTTCATTTGAACAGCTTCCGAAAGGAAGCCCTTGAGTTTGTCACTTTGAAGCCTCATTTTCCATTCAGAAGCAGAGGAAAAACAGGAGGCTTTTACAGCCCACCCAAATGAAAACAAGCATTTCAAAACAAGTATTTTGATTACAGTGTAAGTAGATGCCCACAAAAACAGATTCCATCATAACCAAAGGAAGGGCTGGAGAAAGAGGTCTACCCAGCCTGACAGCCTCCACTGTGTGTCTGAGGGGATGCCCAGGACAATAGAGCCATGAGGTTGGACCTGAAGATGGTCCATCTTCTATTTCTACTTGCCCATCTCCACTTTTTCCTCTGTTAAAGCTCTGCCTGTGCCCGTGATCTTGTTACATGCTGCTCAACACAGCCAGGTGTTCTGCAGCATTGGGAGCTGCTGTCCTCTCCTGGACACAAGTGTAGACAGCCTGATGGAAAACTCTAGGTCCTCTGCCCAAATATTTCACTTTTTCAACCCTAAACCCACGATTTAAATATTGCTACTGTTGTGGCTGTAATTTAACTGGGGGTCATAGTTTACTGATTTGAGTTCTGGCTGTGCCTCAAGGTATGGAGGGGAGGGTCACTGGTTGCTGTTTGCTGCAGTATTCACTCTGGTATGTGGGTCTTACTCCTTGCTTTGCACAGATTAAACAAAAAGGAAGCTGATAAGAGGGTTTAGTTGGTTGGGAAGAAAATTCCTTCCTTCAGCTGAAATTTCTGGCAGAATCTGTACTTGGACAGAGAAAGTATTCAGTGTGAAAACACAGGAGCTGCCCAAGCCTAATGAGAATGAGTTCATACTTAAGCTGTTGTGTACATCTTTGACACCTGCCTAACATTTGTAGAGGGCCCCAAGGATGCTGAAAGCATATCTCAAAATTCCCTTTAGCTTCTTTATTTGCCTTAAAACTATGACAAATGATTTCAGTGCCTGGTGGAAACAAACAAACAAACAAACAAAAAGTATGAGTATGCATATTTGTAAAGAATTGTGCCAAGACTATCTTGGCAAATCTTGCAATCTGTAACCTGGTTCTTCAGGTGACAAGAAATGCCAAGTGCTAGTTGTGTAATTTATTGTGTGCCATTGCTGCAGGGACTGGCATGAGTCACCATGTGCTAACCCAGAGGAAATTACTTCTTGCTATTAAAAAAAAAAAAAAATTAAAAAAAGCAACAACAACAAAAACAACAATAACAAAAAAAAACATGCCTTGAAGGTGCATTTCTCAGTGCCTGTTTTAACCACAGATTTGCGAACCAGTAACCACATTTTGTTTTCATCGCATCTTTTGCCTCAAAGACCAAGAAATACTTGCATTTCCTTGCTAGGTGTGCTCATAGGTAAAGCCTAAGGCAGGAAAGACACTGTGGTTTTGACAGGTGTTGATTCCACTTGGCCACAGATTATCCTGGCACACCAGCACTTTTCCAAACAGTGGTCCTTGTGCTCACCAGAGCTAAAATAGAGACATGGAATTGATTTTCCAAGGAAACGGCAAAATGGATTGAATAATTTGTGAAGTATTTGGAGGCAATGAGTGTAACTGTTGGTTTTATTGTCACAAAATGATTCAGGTTATATAATGTGCTGCCAGTGAAATATGAGAGCTGTAGAAACAAAGCATCCATGAGGAGGAGAACACACCTACCTATGGCAAATCTCCACAGAGCCTTTTGCCTTCAATATCACTTGAGCTGATATTTGCTACATTGATTTATTACCCCACCCAGAAAGCATTTTTGGCAAGTTCCTCCTATGTTGTCATCATAATATTCCTGAAAGGGAGAAAATGTCACTAAATTTGAAGCGCTTTAAAAAGATTCTTTATGACAGCCTTTCATGAATAACAGACATCTAAGCAATTCATGTGTTTAATTACAACTAATAAGAGAGAAACCAGAAAAGTTTAGCAATTAGAAAGGATTTTTCCCTTAACTCACTTTGGAAACAAATTCTGCAGCAGCAGCAGATCCTGTGAGAGTAGAAATGATAAACGAGGAGCTGAAGACATCTTCTCCTTTAGCTTTGTAGTTTGGGATGTTTGAAATATGAGAGACAAAGAAATATCCTCAGAATATAAGATGACAATTTTTCCATTAGCTGAATGTGACTGAGGGGAATGTGTGATGTTGCAATGACCACAGGAGAGGGAATAAACAAAAGGCTCATAATCCTGCACCTAATCGTGTCTCAAGATATTTGGTTCCAGCTCTTACATAAGCTCTTTACATGTGACCTTGGACAAAGCAGCAGGGATGAAATTTCCCAACACTCAGATCTTCAAAGTCCTTAAATGTGTGAATTTTTTTTTCAAAAATGCATCTACGAAAATTAGAGAATGTAAGTTCCTAGCCTTGAATAACTTGCAGAGTTACCATATTTATTCTCCTTGTTCCTACTACCACCTACAGCTCTATCTTCTGTATTTTTCATATCGACTGGTGATGAGCTCCCTTCATCAGAGAAGGTGATTGAACTGCAGAATAATAGCAGTAATAAGAAGACATATCCAAAAGAGGAATACTTTCACAGGGAGAAAAAATTGAAGAAACAATCACACAAATTTAAGTGTTCTGTCATAAACTGATGAAATTGCAAAACAGCAGAGCAACACTGATGACTTGGAGGGAGTCTGATAAATGTGAACTTGATCTCTGTTACAAGGAGAAAAGGCTATGAAGAAATACAGACTGCTAATTCTTATTGCTTTTGGAATCCCAGGAGAAATAAAAGTGTATTTTGTCAACTGCAATCAAGATATTTGGGGATTTTCTTGGGAGGTCTTGATGGCACAGTATAAGAATAGAGGATGTAAAGTATAAAATCCATTCTAGCTAGCTTCATTCAACTTATCAACTCCAACTTCTCTAAACATTTCAGGATATGAAAAAAACAACAACAACAACAACAAAAAACCCCCCCACACAACCAAAAAAACACACCAAAACTGTCCACGCTGTGTGGCTGAGCTCTGGGTATTCAGTAGCACAACAGACACAGATTGATTGCATAGGTCACCAGAAAATCTTGATCAAGGAAACAGGTCACACACAGAGCTGCCCTGAATGGCAACACTTATGCAGAAGAAGTGTTTGATCTTGATATTGAAGAAGACAGTGACGAAACTTCAAAGGAAGCAGGACTTCAGTGAAAGCAGCACTGGAGTCAACATTACGAAAGACATCAAATTAATTTTTAATGAACTAGTTTTGGATCAATCATCCAGTTGTCACCAGTGATAAACCCTCTGCAACAGTGATTCAGATGTTCCACAACAGTTATGACTCCCAGAGAACGCACAAATCCAGTGTGTTTTATAATGACCAACATAAAGTCCTTTATGCCACAGAGGAGGAACTGCACAGTCTGCTGAGAACTACATAAATATCAATTATTCTGTTCATAAACACAGTCATAGAAGCTACTGCCTGCTCAGAAGATCACACAACAATATCCTAATTGCGGGGGAAACATCCTTTTATATATTTTAGAATGAAAGAAATCATGAGCTGCTGTAATAGAATTCTGGTTAAGTGGGAGGTACTCACATTTACATCCATTGTAAAACTCCCACTGACTTATTGGAGGCAAAATAAAAGGTAAAGAAGAGCTCAGGTTTAAAACACTTATCACCAGTGAAGTTCTATCAGCACTGTGCGATGGAAGCTGTGTGTGGAGTCCAGAAGCGCCTGAGAAGGACACATCCCCCAGGCCCTCTGCTCCCTGGAGCTGCAATGATTTGGTGTGTGTGATCAGTAATAAGTGGAGCTGACCACTAATTTTCAATTAACTTTATTCCTTCAATTACACCTTGAAGAAGGACGGATGGGGGAGGCTGGCAGAGGAATCAACAGAGGAGGAGAGTTCTTTCTAGGAATATAAGAATAATTTATATTTTTTGATGGAGATTTGGAAAATTAGGTACTTCCTCATTAATCAATATTTTGCAATATTGATGCATCCAAAGGGCATTTCTGTTTATTTTCACAGAAATCATGACAAAAAGATCCTTTCCAGATTTTTGAATCAGCTTTCTTCAGGACTTCTGAAATTTTAAAACACAAGCTTGTTTTATTCTGATGTGCAAGCAAATATTGAGGAATTAACACATCCATTAGTATAGAGATTCTCATCTCCATATGGTTCTGGTTTAAAACTTTCATGCTCCATCTTCCTCTGATCTTGCAATTAGAAATGGAAATGTGAACTCATCTATGGAAAACTTTCAGTTCTGGTCATTGTTTTCCAGGATCAAACCCAGCAGAAGAAGAAAATACAGGAAAACGTTTTTCTCCAAAAAAAAGTTTATTTGACATTTCCTCTTTACACACCTGTGTTAAAGCCTTTGCACCCCTACCTGGCAACCATCCATGCAGCACCTCAAAGGAAGGAGAATTTGATGTGGACATTCTGAAATGTTTTTAAAGTCAAACTGTTTCTTTATAAGAGGGTACAAGACACACAAAACCCAGGACATTGTGACTCCCCATGGTAAACCCATGTAAATATTTCCACAAGGTAAAAATACATCATTATCTGTCTCTGAGAGAACTTTGGGTTTTAAGCTTAAGAAATCCCTGCCACAAAGGTAAGTTCATGTAAGCACTCAATTTCGGCTGGTGCTGAGCACTGTCACTCTCATCTGCCAAAGTTCATGAACATTCTCATTACCTCAAACATGTCAGTAATTACATTCCCCAGCTGAGGCTCAGGCTGAAGTGATTCTGAGAGCAGGACCAAGTGCAAGATTTCATTTTGGTTTCATATCTGAGGGGAAATTATCGTCCTGTATGGAGGATGTATCATGAAGTGGACACCAGAAGGTCTGACCTAGATTTTACAAAAGAACCCCCGCGTTACCTGAGCTGACAGATTCATGTCTTTCTTGCAGTGTCCGTGTGTAATCAGTAGAAAATCTCGGTGTCTGCACCTCACCCACCTCCCACCAGCTTCCTTAGATGGGGAACACTTCCCCCTACACAAGGCTCCTATGAGCTTCAATCTATCCTTCCATCTATCTCCTCCACCCCAAGGGAGCTTCAAGGATTTTAGTATCTCACCCATCAAGGCTTAAAGCAGCCACCTGCAACTGGGGAAGCAAATCCCCCCTGTATCCTGCCAGGTTCTGTGGCTTCCCTCTGAAACACTGTCTCCGTGTTGGTGTGAGAGGCAGGAGTCTAAACAAGGTGGGTTCAGCTCTGTTTTCAGGTGGCAAGTTTCCTATACTCCCTGAATTACATTATTTTATTATTTTCCTTAGATCAGGGGACTTTAGGACAGAAAATATCTTATGAGGTTTATAAAACACTGTGTAAACTTTAACTAGAAATTTATCTCACTGAGCAGTAATGATAAAGAACAGTGTGTGAAATGTAAGCACTTCGAGAGAAAGGGGTTTGTTTCAGAATCTGTACTCTCCTTGCAAATCCAAAAGCTCATAAAATGATGTGAAATAGAAAATGTTCCTTGACAGTGAGCCAAAACCTACAGCTTTAAAAGTCCTTCTTCAGATAAAACTTTTACTTTCTACATTAGGGTGACCTTCGATTGGGATGGTTATAATTATTATTTTTACAGAAACAACATTTGTGGTAAGCACTTTCAAAGGAGCAAAGGCAGGACAACTTCTTTAACTAGAAAGAACCTTTGATCCATGGATAGGAGTTAATGTCCACCTTTACATGAAGATGGATCATTTTTCAACCCAAGTTATGTTTGCAATACGATTATTTGTGTTATGTTTGCATGGCAATATTTTGGTTGTGGAGGAGCTACAGGAGTGGCTTTAGTTTTTATTTCTCATTATCCCACCCTCATTTGATTGGTAGTAACTTAATACCAATAACCTTTTACAAATAATTACCTCTTTCTTCTAACCTCTGCCTTCTTCCTGGGCTCTACTTCACTCCCAATTTTCTCTACCTCCTTCCCAGCAACACAGGGGGAGAGGGAAGGGGAATTGTTCATCACATGCTGCCTCTTCTGCTCTTTCCTCCCTGTGGGCAAACTTTCATTTCTTTCCCTACTCTAGCATGGGATTCCTCCCATGGCAGACAGTCATCCCTAAACTTCTCCAGTGTGGGTCATTTCCATGGCTGCAGCTCTTCACTAGCTGGGACAGTTGGCATTGGCTCTATCAGATACAGGGGGAGCTTCTGGCAGCTTCTCACAGAAGCCACCTCTGTAGTCCCCCTGCTACCAAAACATTATCATGCAAATTTATCACATTGCTCCAATCATAACCTCAATTCAGCATTTTTTAAATTACTATTTTTAGTTTCTGGTGTTTTAAAGTAGGAAAGATATTTTAGGTGCTGTCCTTTCTTGGATGCTTGTTTGACAGATCCAGGGGGAAGCAGTGACAGTACCCTCCCAAGCCCTGAGTCTCTGTGCATCCCCTCCTTTGACACATTTTGGGTCCAGTGCTGGCCCAGCCCTGCTGCTCTGAGCTCTGTGATTCTGACTTTTCTCATTCCCCTCCTGCCAGACTGCTCCCAGGAGAGGAGGGGAGGAACACCCCATAGCATAGGACAGCCTCACTGTGCAAAAAACATTTGAAATTTGGGAAACCCATGTCAAGGACCATTATCAGAAAAAACCCACATCAAAGATCATTATCAGCCGTGGCATTACAGTCATTAACATTGGTACCACGGGGTACAGCTGCAGCCAGAACAAAGTGATGAAGGGCAGTGTGCTGAGGTGTTCCATGAGCTGGAAAGGCTCTCCAGCATTTCTCACACAAGCCCTGCTGGAGCAGCAGCTCCCCACTGGGACTCCTAAATTTCCATTTCAGCCACTGGACAATGGTGAATTATTATGAACCAGGCATATGTGGGAATGCAGCTTCCCACACATGCAGAGCTCAAGGTAAGGGAGCAATGAACAAACCTTGATGCTCCTACCCCTTGTGGCTCCTGGCCTGCAGAAATCTGTTCCGTGGGTTTTATTCAGACAGTTTTACACCCTTTTATGGAGTCACAACACTTTATTACACAAATATTCCTAAAGAAAGCTGATTCTAATAGCTCCCTCTCTGGTAGGAATTTTTTTTTATTTTTCACCAGGTTTATAGCTCTTTAAATAAACACTGCCTCATACTTTTCCATCCCCTGTATCTCTCTACTGTTAATTACACTGAACTTCTCTTGACCTCTTGTTCAGGCAGAGTGAAAATGAACAGGTTGCTTAACTAGGTATGACCTGCTTGTCAGAGCAGTGCTAACAGCTCTGCAGTCACAGCACAGCCCTTGCTGCCTTCCCATCCTTCAGGGCTTCGTGGCACTTTTTTTGCAAAGGTACATGATGCTAGAACAAGGGGCAATGGCTTTAAATTGAAAGAGGCCAGGCTTAAATTAGGAATTAGAAGGAAATCCTTTCCTGTGAGGGTGGTAAGGCCCTGGCACAGGCTGCCTAGAGAAGCTGTAGATGTCACATCCCTGGAAGTGTTCAAGGCCAGGCTGGATAGGGCTCTGAGCACCCTGATCTAGTGGAAGGTGTTCCTGCCAATGCAGGGGATTGGAATGAGATGATCTTTAAGGTCCCTTCCAACCCAAACCATTCTAGGATTCTCAGGGCTAAGAAGCACCATATCACAAGTTTCACAGTAAATGTAGCTCCTGGGTCTTGCTCATTACACAGAGAAAGAACTAAAGCCGTTTCAGCTTCAAATCTCAGGGACAAATTAAAGCATGAGAAGAGTTTCTTGTGGACTTAAGCCAGCCCAAGCCTGGGGTGCAAATGAGCACACCAGGTGATATCACTGTGAGTCTTTAAGGAGCTTTGTATGAAACATCACAGGGCAACACTGAGTTCGGAAGAGACGATCTTTGTGTCATATCACAGTGACCTATCCCTCACTTCAACATGGATTTAAGTCAGTTCTTAACATGTGAAATATTTTGTTTAACTTCTAGAAATCAGAATCTTCCTCCCAAAGCCTACAGCAGAGATATTTTTCTTGTCTTTCATTAACAGGACAAACTTCATCTTCCTTCATCTAAATCGATTCTTGGAAATGGCCGAATCATTCAGAACATTTCAGTCAAAACCCAGGATATTAATTTGGGAATGTCTCTGATAACAAAATGTGATTTTAGCAGCAAGGAGTACTTGCAGAAGCTTAATTTTCATGAGTGCAGTCTTGAGGAGCATTTACAAAACCCTGAGAGAAGCCAGTCCACTGCCCTCTGGTGAGACATTGGCTCAGACCTGCACTTGGAGACAAATAAAGGTTATTTACCTTGTCTTACACTGGGTCTCTGACCTCTCTTCCTTTAGACAGCCACGCTAAGAATGAATGTGGTACTTTTGGCAGAAGTAGAGTAAAATAATGGTGATAAGGAACACCAAAAACCCATTATCAGCCATGCTTTACCAAAAGGAGAGTTAGAGCAAGAAGCAAAATTATTACATCTGTGTTCTCTTTTCAGTTCTGTTTGTGATTCAGGGTATGAACCTTGTCCTGACACCCTCTTGCTCTTTGTTCCAGCTCACCTATGATAAACATTGTACTCAACAGAAAGGCCACAGAACTCAGTTCTTTGGAATTAGCCAAGCCCTTAGGGTTAGCCAGCTGAAAGACGTTGGAATTAGTACTGTAGCTTTTAAACAAGAATTCCCCAAATGTGTCCAGAGAAAGACATGAAATTTCCTTGGGTGTCCATCATTTCTCAGAAGTCAGACCATTTGCATTTAGGTGTTTAGAGGCAGGGATAATAAGCCTTGTTCCAGCCAACTGGCTTTGAACCTTTTAGCCAACAGGAATTTAAAGGCAGTGTTGAGCACACCTACACAACAGCAGTGTATTATTAGCCCAGCCCTTGCCTTCTCCAAGGTTTCTCTTTCCTATTCTTCATGTATGCCATAAAAGTCAGGGAAAAGTTATCTGCTCAGCCAGTCAGAAGTTGTACAGTACCAGGACACAGCCAAACTGATGTGAATAAAAAGGCCAAGTCAAAGAATGGATAAACAAGTAAAGAAAATTAAGTTTATGTGGTGGGATGTCTTTGCTGACACTGGGCTCTCTGAATGACTGGGATCCAGTGGCAAAATCTCCTAAGTGTTTTGACATGTCATGTCCAGAGGCTTCTCTCCCTCTTGACTGCACACCCAAAGGCTGTTTGCCATTTCTATTACGTAAGGCAATTCTTGCTGGCCACCACTGCCTCTTTTCCCTGAGTAAAATGTACTCAGGCTCCCTCCATGAAGCTGTGCAATGTGCAACTTCTGCTAATTTGAAGGGCACCCCTCCTCCTCCTCCCCTGATGATCCAGGAATACAGCAGTGAAGTGCCTTAATGGTAGCATCAAATAGCCTCATGCCATACATTTTTAATTTCTGAAATGGTCTTTGTTAGAGTTTCAGGGTTCAGAGAACTAGTGTGAAATGTTGCTAAAGTGGATAAAAACATCTTACCTAAAAATAAATCATTGTTCAATTTCTGCTGCATCACCTCAGTCAACTACTGACAGATTCTCTGGTGACTAATATAGCTTTATTACCACCATATCCAAAGACCTGATAATCATTGAGGATTTTTTTGCCTTTTATCACCCCAGAGATGGAGCAGTGAAAAATATAAAGACTTGAGTCGGTGATGGTTGAAGAAAATGTGCATGGACTGTGCAAGCTCTTAACACAGGCTCTGAGATCATGTACAGTATCAAGAGGATTCTGAACTGCCACCACACGTGAGGTCATCAGCCCTCATTGTCAGAAATGTTTATCCAACTTCAATTTTCCAGTCTGGGGCCAGAGGAGTTTGGTTCAGTTGTCAGAGGAGTCAATCCCAAGTCTTGTTGCACCTTCTATTGACAAACTTGGCTTGTTTGGCCTCACAGGCCGTTTCTGCAGAGCAGTTGGGCTTGATCTCACCACAGCCAAATGGGAAATGTAACTAAAGGCTCCTTTTGAGTACCTACCACTCCAGAGAACCTCCTAAAGTGACTTAGAAAGACAAGTTGCAAAACCCCCCTTTCCCTCTTTCCTTCTCTGTTAATAGATGTCCAGCCACTATTTCCAATCTTCCCCTCCACTCAGAAGCAGAATCAAGTATATTACTTTTCTGACTAAAACTCCACTTTTGAAGTGAACAGTGCTTTATTTCCCAAACACACAATGCAGGCTATTCTAGGGCTGAGTTTGACACAGATGTTTTGATAGGATAAGGATGGGACAAGGAGTAATGGATGCAAATTGAAAGAGGGGAAATTTAGGCTGGATATTAGGAAGAATTTTTTTTACTGTGAAGATGGTAAGACACTGGAGCAGGTTGCCCAGGGATGCAGTGGATGCCCCAACCCTGGCAATGATCAAAGCCAGGCTGGATGAGGTTCTGAGCAGCCTGGTCTAGTGAAAGGTGTCCCTGCCCACAGCAGGGGAGTTGGGAGTAAATGATATTTAAGGTCTTTTCCAACCATTTAATATTCTGTGATTCTGTGGTCCTTGTTAACTGTTATTTCCACTGCCCTATAGCCTGAGGCTGTGGCGGTATCATGGTCCTTTATTTCATGCTGATCTCTCCTTGCTGCAGAGCAAAACAAACCTGGAGTGCTGACTCAGAAATGAGACAGAGGTTTACACTTGCAGCTTTCAAAAAAAACCCAAAAAACTAGGATAATACCTCAGGTCATGATGAGACTTTTATCTCTAGTAATGTCAAAATTATCAGGAGGACTTTTATTTCATGTATTTTCAAAGCTTCTATATGAGCTACATAAAGCTGAAGCTAATCTCATTTGCTTAAAGCGCTTTCATTAGCAATTCAGAGACAGATCAGAGCTGGATCCCAAACTCTTGTGGTTCCATTAGGATTCGTGGTGATCAATAACTACCGAGCTCTTAGGGCTGCCACACGGAGAGGAAAAAAACACAGATAATCCTTTAAAGAACTTAATTACGCAAAAGCAAAATTATTATTTTAATGAGCCAAAAGTATTTAATATTAATCTAGTTGCAACAACTTCTGCCTCAGGATTGAGGATGGCCTACATATAACACTGAGTGTATAAAAGCAGGTGATGGCTGATAAAAGAAGCAAAGTAGGCAGCATCTGGCAGTGGGATCTGCCTGGAAGTTTGTCTGCTGATAGGCACTGAGCTGTGGGATGTTTTGTCTTCATTTCCACTGAGCTCAAAGCTCAGAAAGTATTGGAGCTCAGAAACTCTAAATGGGGCAACATTTTCAAAAGACATCTATCACAAGCAGCCAAGGAAATGTTTCTGGGTGTCTGGAGCCTTTGAGCAGGTCAGAGGGGCTCAACCCCTTCCATGATCTGAATTCATATCTCCAAGGTAAAAAGCTTCAACACTTTCTTAGTCTCATCTAATTTCAACATATCTGCCTTGCATTTTCCTTGTTCCTTTTGCAGTATAATTAAGAAGAGAAAGTGAAAACAAGAGAAGTAGATTTTCCATGTGATCTTTGGATCTAGACTTTGTGATCTAAGTCCTGATCTGCATTTATTGCTAATTAATTTGAAAGATTTTCTTCTTAGTATTTAGCCTAAATTTCCCCTCTTTTAATTTGTATCCATTAATTCTTGTCCTATCTGTATCCTATCAAAACAGAGAAGATAATATTCCCTTAATGTCAACATTTCAACCTCAAGGTACTGAGAAAAAAAGCAGCACAGCATAGCATTGGCAGAGCAATCATATCCAGCTTGTGACTCTTTAGTACTTAGAGGTTTTCACACTTAAGTCTTCTATTTTGCTGGGAAGTAAACTAAAGAGCTGTGAGGCTGGACATGGTGAAAGGCAGCAAAAGGCCCAGTGGTAGAAAAGGAGTTTCGAGGAAACATGGCAGATGTAACATGGAGGGAAGAAAGAGGAACAAACTTCTCCAACCAGTGCCTCCCTTCTCCTGCAGCAGAATCGAGCACTTTGCAGAGAGTGGTGCTAAAAACCTTCTCTGCTCTATTGGAAATCCCAGTGAACACATTTAGTAAGCAGAGACCTGCCTAACTGCCTGCCATTTCCAGAACAAACCCGATTTCCTGCAACCATTTCCCCTGAGACACCCCCCTCTAACAGGGTTTGGATGGCAGGAGCTATCTCAGTGGTGCTGCCTTCTCCTTTCCCCCACCAATGGGCAATTCCCCAGGCAGGGAGGACTGACAGGAGGTGGATGCACACTGTTCCACTCTGGGTGTAAAACATCTGCTCTGACATCCCCTTGATGCTGGCAAGAAATTGACCTCTAAACACCTGGCAGCTCAGTGTATAATTTAGTCACAATCTGCCCTGACATTTCCACTTTTGTATTATCAACTTCATGAAATTATTCCCACTACAGAGAAACAGAGACTGACATCTTCCAACAGCTTTGGCAAACTGCCCCAAAGTTTTCAAAAAAATGGTTTTCAAGAAACTATGCAAATGAGGAGCCTGTGAAGCTTTTTACAGCTGGGCATCAAAATAGCAATCACCAAATACCTTTGACATGGTAGCCATAAAACCAGCCACAGCACAGACCCATAAACACTTTGAGGTGAAGAGTAACAATTCTTCTTCTGAAAGTTCAGCAGGGACAAAATTATACAACTTTTGGTCATTAAGGGAAAAAGCTCTATTTCATAAAAATGAGATGTGCATTACTACATACTGCAGAGCACTGTTGCTCTCAGAGGAGACCCTGATTTTTAGAAAATAGTTTTACAAACACCAATACAGAAATATGAATTATTATCTTAGTTTAACAAATCAACACTTTACTGTTACTTTACAGCAACTGACCTGTGTTTATGCTTTCAGGCCTCAATGAACAGGAGATTAAAAGTGTGTTAGCCCCAGGTTCCCTCACAATTGCTGTCAGATCCCCTTGGAGGAGTGCCTGTACCTGGGAAATGGTCATGAGGCAGCTGCCACAGAGTGATTTAGAGCTCCCCAGTAAAGCATTCACATGGCAAACCTTTCCATGGCTAAGCATTTGGAAGGGCAGGCACATCAGAGCTACCACATTGTAAATAATGCACCAGTGGGCCAGGCCAAACTATTTTTCCCTGCAGTAACTTAAAGCACTTTTCCAAGATGGTGTTCTAAGCACGCAATGTCGTCATCACCATTTTCACAATGGCTAAATTTCTGTTGGGAGGTATTTTTTTAACTGCTGTTTGATACTAGGACTGAAAAGACTGCAAGACTACAGAGCACTGATTGAACAACTCATCTCAGGTTTCCATAGTTACACAGTAACAACTAAAAAAATAAGTTAAGGCATTAAACTTCTATTTATTTCAATGGATACTGAGCCAAGATTTCTTCATAGAAATGTTAACCTGGTTCAGTTTCCACACTTCTCTGCTAAGAGACTTTATTTAGGATAGACCTGTCAGTTAAAGGAATATATATTCAGATCTGCAACTTTGTACTGCCGGCCACCATGATGTAAATGCTGTTCACACAGCAGCACTGTCTGAGATCTGCCTCTGTGCAGACAGTGAGGACACGAATGCAAGAAACTACACAGCTCTGATTTGCCTTCCATCCCTTCCTGTTTGGCCTTCCCAAGTTAGGACACAAGAAGTAATAACTCAGCTCTTTTCAGCTCAAAGTTAATGCATTTTCTTTGATGGCTCAAGGGAGTGTAAGTAAGCCATATAAGAAGGATAAGCTACATAAGAAGTGCAGACATGAGAAGTATATCTGATTAGGAGGTGCTCATTTTCCTAGAATTTACAGTACTGCTGGTTCAGAGGCATTATTGTGAACAGTAAGTAACATTTCAATTTTTATAACTGTCATAAACCAATAGGCCTGAGCCTTGATCAGCATGCAGCCACCTACTCTTTCATTGTACACTTTCTAAATAATCTCTCAGCTTTTCTATCAATCCATAATGAGGGACTTTTCCATCACTCAGATAAGAGGTACAGTCTGTTGCATCCATAGCTGACACCTTCATCTGGATAGTGCTTGAATTTACATCTCCCCTCTTCCAGTTCAAAGCCATTTCCCCTTTCCCATCACTACATGCATTTGTCAAAAGTCCCTCTCCAGCTCTCTTGTAGCCCCTTTAGGTACTGTAAGGTGCTATAAGGCATCCCCAGAGCCTTCTCTTCTTCAAGATAATAAACCCAGCTCTCCTACCCTGTCTCCATAGCAGAGATGCTCCATCCCTTTGAGCATCTTCATGGCCTCCTCTGGGCTCACTCCAATAGGTCCACACCCACCTAATGCACCTTGCTGCCATGTTTCTCATGAGAAGCAGTGAGCTACTGGTTTGCTTTGTTTAAAGAAGGAGATACCAGAGAAAGACATTTTCTACAAAAGTGCAAATCAAGTTCTTCTGCAGGGTGGCACGAAGAGAAACCTCTATATTCAGTAGCTGGGAAAGATAAATGAAGTGGCAAAGTTATATACTGGCAAGTCACTTGAAGCTGATAAATTACAAGTAGGTAAATAATGAAATCATTCACATTTTTTCATGTCCACGTAAAACTGTGTCTGGCTTCAGGACTTTTCAGAGACTGTGCACTAAGCCAGCTAGAGCTGCTTACACAGAGCGTGTTAAAAAATTAGGATCAACCTGAATTCATTTTGTGAGCCTCTGTGGCTGGAAATGCTGATGAACAGCAGGAGAACAAAACCAAAACTCTAAAGAAGAGTCTGAACTATTGGAATGTTTTTAAGCCCACTAGAAACATAAATGAAATGTGATTTATTGTATTCTGAAGGTTGTGCATAGCAGCAAAAGAAATGAAAGTGCAGTGAAGGACAGAAAAAAAACTCAATAGGAAAAACAGGTGAAAGGTCCCAACTGCCCCCCAGCTCCAACCCTACAGAAGCTGTCTTAGCCCTGAGGTGACAAGTAAAAGAAGAGCTAGGAAGGCTTATTGCACTTAGAGAGGCAGCTGTTGACTATTTCTCACAGTATGACAAATAGGCCACAAGAATAAGCAGCCTGCCAAACACCTTACCACACTTCAATTTTGTAACTCATTCCTGTGATATATCACACTAGCCAGGAGAATAAATGGATTAAAAACCAAATTAGTCATAAGCCGTATCAATGGGTGGCAGGTCTACTGGCAGCTATTAAACACAAAGGTTAAAATATGTTTAAGATTAAAAGATTAAATAATTTGTGATTTCAGAGCCTCTTGCTTTTTTTCCTAAAATTTGCTGGACAGGTGAGACTTCAGTTTGCTCCCAGATGATGGCATTTCCAAGAGTCACAGCTCACAGCATCTTCTGGGTGATGGATTGCAGTCACACATCTGTTCCCATTCCTACAGACATTCCTGCTGCCTTTGATGCCCTTGATCAAGGCATCTTTGGGGTTTTTTGCTCTGACATTTTTGCATTTTTGGTTCCCACTGGGTCTGAAGAGATTTGCTCTCTCCTCATTTTCTGGATGCTCTTGGAGCTGCATGAAAGGTGTCCACCTGTTCAGGGATGCTTCTAAAGAAGCAGGTTGCGAGCCCAGTTTTGCTTCTCTGGCCACTTCATTCTTCACTTGCTATTTTAATTTTTGGTCCACCCAGTTTCAGATGACATTGATTGGGTCCCAAATGTTACACTTTAACACAAGGGGGATTCGCAGTTCCTGAGAGCCCCCTGTACCTGCAGTCCCTTCCCCTGTCCCAGTGCTGTCTCCACACAGACACAGTACTGAGAGTTCCAGTGCCTAAAACTCCTTAGCTTTGGACCCCTATTTTCAGGGAAAATAACAAGAAAAGCATAGGAAGCATCTTAGAAGATAACTGGCACTCTGCAGGAGAGTAAAATGTTTAATTTTAAACTTGAGGCACACATTCTCATGCCACTGCCCCGCGCTTGGCTTTTGCTGTAGCCAACCTATTGCCTTGACTGCTGAGAGCTCCGAGGTAAAATGTAATGCTTCACTTTGAACCTCTCCACCCTAATAAAGAATTAAACCAAGGCTCTGACTCACATTTCACAGTCCATTTAAAGGTAGCTGATGTTTAGGCTCTCTGCCTCTCTCCTCACAGAGATATCCAAACTGAGCTTAGAGCTACCCCTGAACTGCCACAACCACCACCCCCAGGTTAATGTAAATCACCACCAGCAACAGTTTATATTAATGCCCTGGACTTCAGCAGCCCTGACTTAATTGCCTGCAAGCCTGAAAGCACGGTTATGTAGTTTGATATCACCGTGGAAAGTGCTGGCTCCATCCCTCCCACTGCTCTGGGCTGTGCAATCCATGGGAGCCACTCTGTGAGGAGCCTCATTTATCTGCTGCATCGAGGTCCTCTGGCTCTCCTTTTTGGGCATGGCAGGCAACTGGGGCAGAAAGCAGTGAAGGTTTGGGCTGTCTTAAACCAGAAACATTGCAACATAAATGAAATGTGATTTATTGTATTCTGAAGGTTGTGCATAGCAGCAAAAGAAATGAAAGTGCAGTGAAGGACAGAAAAAAACTCAATAGAAAACAACAGGTGAAAGATCCCAACTGCCCCACAGCTCCTATCCTTTATCTGATACTTTTACAGACCAGCACCAAGGCGCTTTTTCCCTGAAGAGGCAGTTTCCCTGGTGTGTGTATTTTAGACAAGCTCCAGGACAGGAGTGTCTGGGGCTTGTGCTTGTAGTTGTTAAAAACCCAGAGAAGCAGGGGGGTTTTTTGTGGGTTTTTTTGGGTTTGGTTTGTTGTGGGGTTTTTTTGTTTGTTTGTTTTGTTTTGGGGGGGGTGGGGGTTGGTGTTCTTTCTTGTTTGGTTTTTTTGTTTTGTTTTTTTTTTTTTTTTTTTGGTTATTGTCTGCAAGGAAACAATAATCTTCCAGATGAAATTCTGAACCAAATTGCTCAAAAAATCCTGTAGAGGCTTCATTCTGCTCAGTTTCAAAAGCTCAATAAAAAAATTTAAGAAAAAAAAAAAATCACTGTTGCCAGCAAAACAAACAGCACGTATTAAGCCTTTTTATTACCATGCCTAATGTTTTACTGGCTGTGAAATCACATTTCACAGGATGAACTCTCTCAATACACTTCTGAAAAATCCTGGTAGTGCTCAGCGTCCATTTGAAAGAGGAATTCTGTCCCAGGCACAGGCAGCCAACAGAAGTCTTCTGCCTGCGGACAGCACAAGACACACAGCGCCATTCAACCAGATTCAGATAGCCCCCCCATCCTCCTGTTCTAAGCAAAAAGCTCCTAAAGACAGCCCTTGGGATTTTTGGTGGGTGTACATTTATTTTCCTGCTCCCTAAAATTCATGTGAAATCTTTAGTAATAACATTGCTAATAACCACAAGGACTTCATATTATGATCTTCTTTCATCAGCAAACCACACAATTTGCCAAAAGAAAGGGAAGCATTAATATTTTTGTTTATTCTTGGGTAAAATCAGGCATGACAACACTTTTCCACAGACATCATACAGGCCATACTTAGCCTGTTACCTTGGGTCCCTGTACCATTTCTTGATTCAAAATTCACCCAAAGTGCAGTCCTGGGGTTTTTACTATTTCAGCTTTTCCCCTGATGTCAAATTTTCAAGGCAAGTGTGTAAAGACCAGTTGTGTTTGAAACATTCATTAAGTTCTTCAGGCTTTAGAAAGAACTTTCAGTGGCTACAAGCAGTGGCTGTCAGTTAAATACGTAAAAAGCACTGGTATTTTGCTTCTCATGTGTCTGCACTGGATCATGGAGGAGAGATTCAAAAATAATTTTATGGTTTGTATTAGATATTATTAATAAGATAGTCAGGAGAATACATTTACAGTAATGCTGCTGTACATGAGGTGCTGCAGACACAAGCTGCTAATCAGAATTCTTGATGCAAGGAGCTCACATCTTACATGAAAACTTAAGATCTATATTTGTCCCCTGGGGTTTTTTTTTTCCCCTTTTTCCTGAAGCACACTAGTAATTTCTTCCTATAACTCCACAAATCTAAAAGGATTATTTCTCCAATTTCTTTCTGTGCTGAAGATGCTGTTTTGGGGCAACAGGATCTATTGGATCTATTTCACTTAATGCCTTGTTTCTGCATAAATAACAAAATAAAGAAAGATTTAGGAAATCTTAAAGTAGTGTTTATAAAATAAAAAGGAAGAAGCATGAGGACTGGATCAAGTCTACTCTCACAACTATGCACTACAAAAATTTGAAACAACTATTCTCACAGTTCAGGTGACTCAAGAGACAGAGCTTTCTTCCAGATTTTTTTCTCTGTGACTATTTAAGGAATGCAGCAGGTTCAGGGAACCCAACAGCTGCCCAAGTAAAATCACATTTGAATCCCTATTTTCTGCATTAAAAAAGCAGGGGCAGAGCCTCCAGTTGTGTTTTCTCCAGGAAAAAAAACAAAAACAAAATCAAAAACAAAATTAAAAAAAAAAAAAAAAAACACAAAAAAAACCCAAAAACAAAACAAAACAAAAAAAAAAAAAAAAAAAAAAACACAAAAAAAAAAAAAAAACCAAACAAAAACAAAAACAAACACCCACCCTGGTCTTTGTATGAGAGCTAGGAGACAAATGTTGTTTCCGAGGTCCCAGATTGCAGTCAAACAACATCATGATGCCAGATGCAGAGGTGTTGGACTCCACCATGGGCACATCTGCTAAACCCTGGCCCCTAAACCAGCAAAGCCCTCGCTGCAATGAGCTGCAACAGGAATTAGAGTTGTGCCATGCAGTCGTGACAAGTCATCTCATCAATCTACAAAATTACTTTCAAAACAGGCAACTGTAATATTCTACTAATAGCCAACAAAGTGCAAACCAGGAATAAAAGATGTCTAGGTGCTTTGTGAGCAAGTGACTGGGATGTCTGGGGAGTGTATGAGTGTTTAGCATTGGGCACCTTCAAGAGCAAGTTTGACGTGAATAACATTGATAAAGGTGGTCCTGCCTTGGGCAGTGAATGTACTGGCTGACCTTTGGAGGTCTTTTCCAATACCACAATGTTATGAATTTGAGAAATCAAGTGAGTTCTCTCAGTGATTCCCCCTGAGAGCTTAGGACAGACCTCTACCACTCAATTTCCTTGCAGAAAATTGTAACTCATCTGTCTTTCTTTCACTCTGCAGACACAGTAAAACTGCAGCACACAATTCACACAATGCAAGTAAACACCACTACTGCAGACACACCTTAGCACCACCCTAATGCCACTCCAATAACAATTCACCTCCTCTTTTTCTCCTCATTGATACCACATTTTGTAAGTGCCACAACCCTTCTATCAGAAGAGGAGGAGGACTTCAGCCTCAAGAAACATTTGGTTGTAAGGTTATTGAAAAAATAATCAGAACCAAGGAGCTCCTACAGGGGAGTGACAGGTATCTGCTTCTCACCTCATGGTCCTTCCAACACTCTTTCCTCTGGTCTTGGCTAATGTAATTTTACCCAGTCATAATCCCCACAAGATCTTGACAATATGTTTTGCCCACCATTTGTTTTCCTCTTCACTCTGTGCATTTTTCAATCACTTTTCTCCCCATCAGATAGAAACCTCCTCGCTGTCTTTCTTGTCTTTTTCAGTGTCTATTCCCAGCTTGCCTGCCCACTGCCTGCTTTCCACCAGAGCAAGGTCATTTCTCCCCCCACAGCTGGCCCATTATCCTCCAGTGCCCACAAAGAACACTTGTCTGTATTTCCAGACAAGGGCCTTCACCCCATTTTAAAGGCAGAGGCCGGAAGCTGCTGAGAGCCTCTCTCCATCTCCACGTGTAAACAAAGATAACTTTTCTTCCAGAAGCTGCAGGGAACAGCAAGCCATTTGGATGCTCTGAACTTCTGGGACATTTGTCAGGTAGGAATGCTTGAACATGATTCAGGTGATGAAAGCAGCAGCACAAACCCAACCTGTGCAGCATCTTCTCAGCATTGTGGCTTCCATGAAGGCAACGATGATCAAAATAACCTTTTAAATATAAGCTCAGAAGTGCTTGAATCAGAGTGCCTTGAAATAGAAAGAGCCACTTCAAATAAAGCAGTGAATCAGAAACCTCAACAGATAGTAGAACTATCACAAACACTGCAACAATTTATAGAGAGGAATCAATTAGTGGATGTGAGTTGGAAAGACATGAATCTTTTGGAAAAGAGTTGACTTTCTTTAGCCTTTACCCAGAGAAGGGTAGTGAGCCACAATAGAGGATGGAATTCTGCTCTCTTTAAAGCAGCCAATCCATTGCAGCTCTCAGGACTGCAAGAGAATCAGATTTAGCTGATGCATCCATTTTGGGATGCTACAAAACAGGGGTGACTGGAAAGGGCCAGAACCAGTGCACTTTTACTGCTCTAACTGCTTCTGATTAGCTAATCCAGCAGGAGACAGTTCATGGACAAGGAAGTACTGAGCCAAGTTCATCCACTCCTGTGTTCCCACCAACTTTCCCAGCTACTGTTTTAGCTTGTGGCTAAACTGCCAGATTAATTTTAGCTTTTTGGACACTTTTGACAAGTTACAGCTTTTACAACACATGTAAAATATATCACATCTGGAAGTCTCAGGTCTCCAGCTCTTTCCAAAACGTGACTCTGTTGCCTTAAGCAAGGTTTGCTGGAGGAAGTTTAGGGACAGTTGCAGTGTTGGGAACTCTTTTTCTCCCTGTGGTGCCCAGCTATTAACACTGGGTTTTTAACATGTCACTCCCACAGACGACCACAAACAATCTGCAATTAAAAACAAAAAAAAACACCTGCAACGTTAAAAAAAAATCCCACACAAAGAAGGATGAAACCATTTAACCCCAAGACAAATCCTAATCTTTATTTTTAGTTCAATTTCCAAAGTGATTTTGTATGTGTTATTTTTACCCCAGTTGTCTAATTTTGTTTAGCATTTTATTGATTGGGCAGTATTTGATGAAAGACACTTGTGGGCTGTGGGTTTCTCTTACATCTTTGTCATTGGTTCATCTTTTACTAAAAAGTCTAGAGCATTCTCATATTTTAACCCCAGAAAGCCATAAGAAAATGCATATTAACCATTTCTTTTCCTCCACATAAAAAGTTATCTCTCTGATGCAGATAACCAATTTGCAATACAGTTTTTATCAGTGTAAAATAAGGGAACAGTACATTTATCTATATAGGCAGGAGGAACTCTATATTTTGTTTAAGTAGTTACGAACTGTGGCTCAGGAATTGATTTTCTATTGTTTAAGCTCACATTTGAATTCACTTTGACTGGACCTTCACCCAACACTGCATATATTAATTTTCCATATGTCTATAGTCACCCATTCTACAAAATCCAGGTTGCCCTTAAGAAAGATTGATATATCCAAATTGCAAAAGGTGATTCTTTTTCTCGAAGGAAAAGATCTTTCACCAGGAGCAGTGCATTAAAGTCAGTAAGGTCACTGAAGTCAGTAAAATGTGATTTCTACATGTATATTTAGGTATTTAGTATAGTCCCAATTTTCCTTTGTTACTGGGCACATATTGGACAGCCAGATCCAGAATCTGACAAAATAGAATGTCCAACTTCAAAAGGGTCATTCCTGAGGCTACCTGTGAGACATGGAGTTTGGAAAACACAGATAAATAAGTAAAACCAGCAGCAGCTAGGGGCTGGACTTTTCAGGATTGTCTGTAGCACAGGAAAAAGTGCCAGGCTGAGCACACAGAGGGGGAACAGAGTCAGATGCATTTTCTACCCTAATCCTACAGAGATCACCTGGGCCAGGCTATTGCTGCTGTGGGGAGAGGACAGAGAAAGCAGCTGGGAGCAGGAGGTGGGTCCAAGGGAGACTGGTGTGGACAACACTTCTTCCCCCAAAATGTCATTGTCACCATTCATAGCCCCATCCCTTTAGGAGCTGCCAGGAGCCTGGCTGCCCAAAACCCTGGTGTGTGTGACCCTGACCACCTTCCCATGCTGACGTGTGCCACAGCAGCCCTTGCCAAGGAAATCCGTAAACAACACCCAGCTAACGCAATGTTATGTTGGGGAAAGTGCCTTTAGCTCATCCTGCTGGAGAGAAAACTGTACAGGAAGTAATGAGAGAAGGGGGGTGGGAAACTGTGACACTGAACTCTGCTGGCATTAACCTGTGCTGCTGAGTGGGTCATGGCAGACTCTTGTTGTCAGCTACGGATGAAAGGTGAAGGATGAGCACTGTCTCAAGCTCTCCCAGGAGACTGCTTGTTCCACATGGGCAAAACAAATTATCATTTGGGTTTTTTTTTAAAGGGGAAAAGAAATTTAAATATACAGAGTTATGGAGTGAAGATGAAATTACTCATTGTGTCAAATAATTAATGAGCTTGAAGCCTTGTCATGAATAAAGCAGGAATTCAAGCAGGAAAAAATTATACTCAGAATAGTAAACTAAGGCCATGATTTTTATTTCAGATATGTGGCCACCTACCACCAGGCAAAGTGGGGAAAAGAACCCAGCTTTTACACATTTGGCCAGTGGATGATACAAGCTTCAGAGTGAGGTGAGTTTAGTTGCACCTAAAACAAAACAGTGAGACTAGAAAACACTTAAGTCTAAGGCCTTTGAACACAAGTTCAGTACAAATCTTACAGAGAATAAGTAAAAATTAATTAACTTAGGCTTAAACTTGCCATTTAATTTAATGTACAGTGCTACAATTACCAGTCCCTGCTCTGGAGAAGATCGGTGGAGGAGCTGACAGGCTCATACGAGACATTTTTCCATTTATTTAACCGTTGGTGTCTGAGCAAGTTGCAATCTGTCAGTTATGGCCATCCCCGGCTCACAGCATTCCTGTACAACAAAGAAATGCTCCTGGCTCTGTTTTCCAGCTGAGATCTGAGGATTGAGGTCTTGTCCACTGATGGGCTGGGGCACTGCAGGGTTGAGCGTTACCATACATTTTTCTGCAGGGGTAGAGCTCAGAGTATTACCAGCTGGAACAGTAATTCAAGAAGAAAGCCTAAATATTCTCTCTCTGATGGTGTGGAAGCTCTGCTCTGTACCCCACTGTGACAGGGAAGCCTTGCACCCAAATCCATGCTCCCAGGGTTCCCAAATCCAAAGACAGGGTTTCCAAGCAGTCCTATGGCACACGTGTCCCACTGGCTTGGTCAGCACAGGTCAGAAGACAGTTTTTTTTTTTCCCACTGAACCCTCACATCACAAAGAAATGTGTATCATTAATTACCACATTAAAAGGCAATCACAGTGGCTGTGCATAAGTTAGTAGTCTTCTCCAAATTCTGGCCTTCCTTAGGCTCTGTTTGCCTGATTTTGTAATGCTACTGATGTTTCCAAAGAGTTTTTACAGGGTTAGCATAAGCACACATTCCTATCTTCATGCCACTTATGGCTTCGGCAGCCTCAACAGGCCATTGTTATTATCCAGTCTGACTCCAACCATCTGCTGTGCCACAGACCAGAGAATTCCAGACAATGCCTTCTGCATGCACGACCCAGAATTTAGCTGGAGTCCTCTTTCAGAAAGCCATCTCATTGGCACTTCACATTTTTTGTGCCTCTCCTGGGAAGGAGCTGCATTTGAAGCCTGAGTTGCCCAGACTCTGCTCTGGGCAGACTACTAGGCTCGAAAGGTATTTCTCCTGTGTGGGAGATTTGGCAGTAAGTGGTTTTAAATGCAGCATTTCAGCTCATTTACCAGCTTGAAAATGCGGTGTTCATCTTACCACTCTGCAGAGGAAAACAACAGGATTGACTTGTTAGAAAAAAAAAAAGAAAACTGGAAAAATGAAAAATATGAAGAAAGCATCTCAAAAAGATATTTCTAATATGACTCAGAATGCAAACACTGGGATGCTCAGTCATCTTGTGCTTCCCTATTTAAAATGTTGTCTCTCTTTACAACTTTACCTGTGCTGCTTGTCTCTAGCTAAAAATGCATGCAGTCAGCTTTCTTCTTAAAACCATGGTGTATGGGCTACAAAGCCAAGTACTTAAAAACTGGTCTGTGCCTTCACATTTTGTCCACTCTATCCTGTCCCTTCATTCATCGCTGTGAATTGATTCAGAACAGTAACTCAGAGATGTAGGACCCTAAGAACCATTTCAAATGGTGACAGCTGAGAATAGAGACAGAAAACAGAGACATTGAGTTGCCTGAGGGGGTTTAGGTGTTGTTTGCTTTTCATCTTTGGAAACCGGGCAGTGGAAAACACATCCCCAGATTCCTTCCTCTCTATTTACAGCAAATAGGCTCAGCCATCCTCTCTTTCCACCCTCATGCTCCCTCCAGAGGCTGATTCCAGGGAGGGCCGATCATGGTTTGCCTGGCACACAGCAAAACAAGTGCTCTGATTGTTAGCCCAATTTCAGAAAAGCTGGTCAGCAATGGGGGATTTAATCTTTAATTGCATGAAGTGTATTTATAATTAAAACCAGTGCAGCTGAAGTGCTGATTCCAGAGTATTACCACATGTTGTGTTCAAAAAGGGACAGAAGTAGAAGGCACATCCAGACAAACCAAGGCAACATCTAGGAACCACAGATGAGGTTAGAGGACATTTCCAGAAGAAATATGTGAATTTAGTAGAATAAATCCTATTGCAACTGAGGTACATGTTCCTAAACTTCTTAAGTCAGCATGTAAATCTCCTATTTATATCTTCATGGTCAAAGTCAAGTTTGTTTTCTGTGCCTTTTTAAATCTTTTCTTCTCAGAGCAGCACCACAAATAAATATTTAGTGTGCCAGTACATTGCTAAATTATTCATGCTTTAAATTCATAAATGGGAAAGACAATCTTCCTGGCTTTACACGCTCTCCTGGAGAAATGTGTTATTCATTGGTGATTTTAATTTCATATGCATCTTATTTGTCAGTCAGTGCAAAGCAGAGTTGGAACATAGGGGGAAAACTGACAAAACATTTTAGAGGTATTTAATTTCACCCTACTTCCTTTCATTAATCACCAAAAAAAAAAAATAGAAAGAAAAAAGTGTCAGAGTTACATGAAAATACTTTGAATGGTTTTTAGTGCTCACAAAATTGAGATACCTGATTAAACTGGATCAAAGCAGCACCATTTAATTTTGCTGTGGTGACATGTAAGAGACCTGTGAAAGGTGCACACCTAGGCAGGAGCTGTCCACCCACTAAACTGTGCCTGCGTGTTACATAAGGTGGGAGTCAGGGAAATGAGAAATCAAGGGACAGCCACTTGTGAGGGGTGTTAAATGAAATGCAGGGGTCAGATACAGTGACCTGTGCATGGTGGGCTCCAAAGGGCTGATGGAGGCTGCAGTCTGCATGCCATGGGAATTAAATAGGATCAATGAGCATGAAAGGAATGGTGCATCCTATGCCAGAAGGGCACTGTGTTATTCTAAATACACTCTAAATTATTCCACTATCAATTAAGTTCTCTTTACAGGCAAAGAGTTCTTGTTTATTCACTTTTAGCAAACAACTCCTGTAACCCAACCTGAAAATAAATAAATAAATAAATAAATTGGGACCATCATCTCAGAACCATCAGCAAAACATCTGATCTATTGATGCTGTCAACAGGATGAGAAACCCTAGCAGTGAAACTGAGTTATTTCTGGTGAAAGGTGTTTACCTACTAAAAGGAAGAAGAAGAAAAGGGACAAAGCCAGTATGGATTAAGAGGTACTTAAAGTTCTAGGCAAAATATGAAATAAGCGTTACATTTCTTGTTTTAGTAAGAATAAAGAGGCAGGATTGCTTGTAAAGCCCAGGCAATCAGAGTAATGGAGCACAGGTAGAAGTTTAAAGTCACATCCCAGGTAAAAGCCTAGTCCAGGGATCTCTGTATACCCAGGGTACTGAAAAAGCCTTAGCCCAGAATTCTGGGGAAAAACCCAGCACATAAAATCCAATCCCGACAGCAGGAACTATAAAGAGCTTGCTGGATTGGGAATAGTCCCACAAGAAAAATAGCATGGCTGGGGGGAAGAGGGAATTCAGCATGGAAATAATCACTGTGAGCCAGGGACTTTTCAGATGATATTACCAGTAATGGCACAGCATGGCAGGTATTTTCCCACAGGAATAAACAAATCCTTGTCTTTCATACTTCATATCTTCAGACCACTGCTCTGTAAAACAAAAAAGATGATTTGAAAGAGGTGCTTAAGACTTGCTGTGCAATTCTATGAGACAATAAGTCTGATCTCCTCTAACTCTAAAGTCATTTAGCTTATGTTTAACTTGTTTGGTTTAAAAAATGAAAGAGAGATATGATCATTCTATAAAACTTGAGATGATGGATTGGGTAAAAACCCTAGAGGGAGGACTATTAAAAGAAGTGCTGGAACAAGGGCTTAGCTGTCAGCAAATTTGGGCTGAGAATCATATGGCAATTTCTGTTAGAGGAGTGAGGGATTTGAATGCCTCACTGAAATGGAGGAAAGGCAATCTAGACAATCTCAAAAGAGAGTTTGTAAAATTGTAAAAAGGATTTACAATGTTCACAAAGGTGAAAGATGTCTGGACTTGATGACCCAGAACCAACTGAATTTTTTTTGTAACTAGTTTTTCCAGAACTCAGTGTGGAAATTAAACACACAATGGCACTGTTCTGGTGTGAATTAGGAAGTTTCTAGAAATTCTTTTTGTCATCCTTGCTAAATAACACTCCATACCTACCAGACATGAGCATGAGACTCAAGGACATCATCCTCAAAAGTTCCTAAAGTGCTGCCCACCAAGTGGATCCTCAAGCCCTGAGCTTGACCAAGGTAGTACCAGAAATAAGAAACGGTGCAGGTCTGTTATGACCTGAGTTAATAAATCCTGTGGAAATGCAAGATAGGTCAGCTGGACCTCAGCCTGAGCAGCTTTGCTGCTGGCATCTCCCCACAGTGCTGCCCTGTGCTGTGTGTGGTGCCAGCATGGGTCACTGCTGGCCCTTGTCTTCCATCCTATCCCACAGTTTAACATGCCAAATCTGAGGATATTGAGGCACAAAACCAGCAGTGAAATCACTCTTCCAGTTTTGAAGGAGTTCCTGGAACAAAGCACCTGTGTTTTAGGCCGTAAAATCTTGACCATGAGCATGGTCACTCAATGTTTGCTTGTATTCAGTTTGTTCAACTCACGTCCATGAGGTCTGGCCACAGTGATCTCCCAGTTATGGTTTGTAGGGTCCCACAGGTCCTGGACACACCTGGTCACCACGTCCCTGCTGCCTCTGCAAACCTTTCACCAGAGGCATGAATGAGTGAGGTACACCTGGGGCTGAGACCTTCCTGTGGTCCAGAAAGTTTGGAAACTCTTCTCCAAACTCTGTTCAATGGAGGAGAAAATATCTTATTTTGAGATGCTTGGTCTGGCAGGTTTATTTCAGACTAATTCTACAATATTAGTTTCAGAAATAAGCCTCTTGTTCCCAAGACCAGGACCCAAAAACCGTGTTCACAGTTAGCTAGAGACAGTGTTTTGCCGTATCTCTAAGAGGTGAATCTGTGGTCCCATTTCTGTCATTGCCCTTCACATGATCGTTTCAGTAGTGACTTAAAAAGCATTCACTGGTAATGTAAAAAAAAGTTGCCTAAAGAGATCTCAACTAGAGTGCAAGACCTCCAAAAACTCCTAACCTTGACAGAAGGCTTTAAAAGGTCCTGTCACTGAAAACTATAATTTTTGAGAGATAAGAGATGGGATTATTTCACCAGGAGGTAATTGCTGCCACAGATGTTGTCCTGGGACACTCCAGGTAGTTTCTTTACAGGATTATCCATCTTTCCAAAGTGTTTAGAAAATGGTTGCAATTTCGGATTAAGGAGGGTGAACTGGGTGTAGTTTTGATGAAGATGAAGAAATCTCATAGAAAGATTAATCTTATCTGATGGTTAGAAATATCCACGTTAGTCAGTCAATGCTTTTCCTATCTGCTTTTCACAATGGATGAATGCTTTAAATGCAGGTCTCAGGCAGCAAAGGAGATATGTAGAAACCAAAATGAGGTTAATAGGTTGTTCCCTTAAGTTTTACCCACAAATCAAGAATTAGCCAGACTACCAAATCAGATAGAAGAAGCAGAAAAAACAAAAAATTGTATTTATGTCCTTTGCTTGAAAGTCTGTATTAGTAATTGTGGGGGGGAAAAAAATGCAAACAACAGCCTTACATAAATTTATATAAATTTTATGATACTGCATGTCCTAAACCAAGGATTGGCAAAGGTACTGAAAACTAGCTTGTACTTTCCTCTGGTGCAAGGATACAATGGCCATTGGGTTATGATAACTGTTGGCTTAGGAAATTAACATAATATCAAATTTAAAAAATGAAAAACCTAAAGTTTCAAGCTCTTACCATGCAGGGACTGACAGAGACAGATCAGAGTGCTTCCAAGGGGAACATATCTAACCACTCACAAACAGTGCTGAAAAGTGTCCAACCTCCAAGCTCTACCTGCTTTTTACTATCCCTCCTCCTTTCTACACCCCCTTCCTTGGAGAATTTAAAGGAGCGCTATCTATTAAGCCAGTGGAGCCACCACAAAAGCAGACTGGTAGGTGAGCATTTGCAGCTTTCAAAGAGAACAAAGAAGTTTTACCTGACTCTAGAAAGAGAACAGATAAAAATAATGGTGAAGTTAAATATGGAAATAGCAGGAGATTCTGCTGACTTAAAAGGGAATATTTTTAAATATTTTTGGCACAGGAAAAGGGTGCCTAGTTTTAGAAAGATGACTTGAGGGAAATTGGGAAGAATGTGAAGTTTTATGGTTAACCCACTTTCTAAAAGCTGCGATCCAACTTCCAGCACTTAGTAAAGCCCCTTAAAAATGACCTGACCTGTGCCTGGGCATGACCCCAGCAGACCTGCCTGCCCCAAGCTCACCTGAGTGGCTCAAGCACTGCAAAGAGCACCCTGAGCCCAGCTCAGCCTTGGTTGTGGCTGGGGCAGCAATGGCTGCATGTGGCTTTACCAACAGTAAAATAGACTTTCTGTCGACATTTGAAGGCTGCTCTGTCTGCTTGTATAGATAAGCCAGGTTTTGGCTGTTAACACACCCCCAAGGCAAATTGTTGAAGTCTGAGCATGCCTGGGGAGCTCAGTTTCCAGCAGAGATAGGGCTCTGCCTCAAGCTTTTAGTGGTCTAAGATACACAAGGATGATTTAGGGCAGACAAGCCCCACCAGGCATGCTGACAAGAAGCTCATATCTGCCATGCTGACTCCAAGGTGGTTATTTTGAGTCTGTAGTTTTGAAAAGCTCAATCGAAATCATGTTTTCCTACTGTTCTGAGAACCTCCTGTGTTTATAAAATCTGAACAATCCAAAGCTCTTTGGCTCCTCAGATGTGAAGCTGTACAGAAACTCACAAAATACAAAATAGAGTTTCGTGTTAACTTGCTTCATTGTTGATAATTTATACCAATGCCTACAGTCAGTCCAAAGTTAAAACTTCATAATTCATCAGTAAGGAGTCCAGTCACATCCCCAGTAGAGTATTTTCCTATTAAATTCCAAAAACACTATGAAAAGTTGAGTGTAGGGGAGGGGAAGGTGATTCTCCTGTCTGCAGGAAGCCAAAGCATTTGTGTTCCTGAAGTAGACATCAACTCAAAAAGCTGCAAAGTCATTGGGAACAACAAGCATATGTTCTTCAGGTAAATACAAGTGTTTGAACATTTTGGGGGAGGATCAGAATTGCCCAAGGCTCCCTGGCTTTGCAATCTGTCAGGGAGAAGCTTCATCCATAATTTATTAAGAGAGGAATAGCTTGCAAGGCAGCACCTCACACTTACTGGGAGCAGATGCATTGCAGTGAGAGGACCCAGCTGCACTCACGGCTGCCTGGGGATGTGTTTGATTGCAGATCCTGGCATTTTCCTGCCTGAAGGGAAGGCAGAGCGGACAAAAGTGTAGGGAGGGTTTCACCCTCCCTGTAGGAGCCACTCTGGGCAGGACAGACTCTTCCTCTGCTCTCCGTTATCTGATGCCCATGGTTTGGAGAATCTGGTGCAGCCTTGGAGAAGGTTTCCACACCACACTCTGTCCTGAAAATGTGGAAAAACTGAGATTGGAGTTGCCATATTTTCATGACTGGTAATCAGGGTCTGGGAAAGCTTCAGTCCCACACTTTGGTGCACATCATTGACAGTAAGCTCCACACTGCTCCATACAGCAGCTCTATGTCCTTGTTAGAGGGTGAAGGGGCCCCAAGACTTTATAGTTGCAGATTTGGAGGGTCCCTTGTATCCCTGTGTGACATCCTTCCCTCTGCTCTAAGGACACCAACACCTATGTGGAGTCAGCAAAGAGTCCTTTCTCTTCCTCTCAGCAGCAGCCATGGCATTTTGCCTGGGCTCCGAGTTTAAAGAATATGAAGAAATCTTGCCATTTTGGTGGAGGGTTGATTTCCTGCTCTACCACAGACTTCCTATGTGCCCTTGGGTAGCTGCCCTGTGCCATCTGGGATCTGCCCCAGCCAACAGATTCTGTATGTGAGTACCATTCTGTATGTGGCAGAAGGGGAAAGGGAAGATTAGATTTTATCTCAGAAAAAAAAACCAGTCACCAAAACCAAAGGGGCAAACCCAAAACCTCCCCCTGGCCCTGCAGAGATCAGCCCTGATGGTGTCACGGAACAGCTGCTTCAGCTTGTGCTGAGCACAGTGAAATGGTACCGCAATAAAAAATACCAATCAGTTTAAATGCCTGTTCCTACAGCCTACTATCCTATAAAAAACTCCTTGGTAACTTCTGGGTATGCCAGGTGACTCCTACCAGCCAGCAGGACTGTTCCCCATGGGAAATACTTTGACTTGGGATGGTCAACGGAGGTGTTGATGCTGTAGATAGGAAGATGTGAGAATTAGGGGAGGTTGGAGTGGTCAAAGATAAGAGTTTAGACTAGTAATGAGGGCTTCTAAAAGCACCCACGTGGGACAGAAGCGGGAGCTTCGCAAAGCACTAAAATGGAGTCAGTGCCGGGAGACAGGGAAGGGCAGAGGATCAAATTTCAGGAAGAAAATACAAAAACTCAGCAAGGACTGCAGGCACTCAAGGGCAGCAGCAGCTACTTTGGATCAGATCAGATCTATCAGTTCAGGAAGTCTCTGAAATTGGATCAGGTCATACAAAGCCTGCCCCTTCTTCCAAGCATGAAATGGAAATTCTGTATTTTCATTGCCGTGAAATTTGCATTTAGCTTTGTCTGCTTAGGAGGATAGATGCTTGTTACTTCACTTCAAATGTCGTACCCCCTTGGAGATAAACACTGAATAACTCTGTGGGAACTGAACTCACAACTTCCCTCTTCTGTAGCAGAATCAAAGAAGTGCCTGACCTGAGTAGGTGTTAAGACTCTCACTGTGCATGTCCTTTTCAACAGGAATTTAAAATGTTCTGTGTTTCTTGGGATCTGGTCTGAAACTCAGTTTTAAGCAGAGAAGCAAAGACTGCAGAAATGTAGTTTGATAGTGACCCAGAGGAGTTCACATCCCATGGAGGAAAGGAAATGCCACAGGCAGGAAGCAGCACTATGTTTCCACCCTTGTTTTTCTGAATGCAGAGAGCTGTGTCCCACAATAAATTAGCATAATTTAGGATAATGAAAATGTCTTTAAATAAGTGTGTTTTGAGGCAGTCTAACCAGTCCCAAATTTTAGACAAAGTGGTTAAAAATATACATACTATGCCTGATTAACAGAAAAAATACTTCAAAGGAAAAAAAAAAAAAAAGACAACATCTAATGAATTTTTAGAGATTTGTTCTGTAGTACCGCATAGTACTCTTCTGAACTAAGAGCAAGTGATCCCTTTTTCTACCAATGGTGGGTTAAATCATACAAATGCAACCATGTCAGAACAACTAATATGAAAATTGAGGAAATTCAGTAATACAAAATATTTTTTTATGGCAGACAACAGCCTTACGAATCAAAATCACAAATTATTTTTTAAGCACAATGGTTAACTTAGAAGAAGAAAAAACTTTTATTTGAGATGGAGATCCCTGTGCCCTTCTATTCCAACTCAAACAATGGGTTGGGTTACTTTAAAGATTTTTTAGGCTAAGGATACTGGGTAGTTTTTGTTATAATTGCTTTCAGTCCTTGCAGTTGGGCCAGAAAGGAGGCAAGAGACCAGCACAAGTCAAACACCTGCACTCAGCGCACACAGAGAGCCAATGCAGGGAGTGATTTTCAGAGATCTAGGCAGACATGGATACGATGGGAAGGAACACAAGGCAAAGTCTGATAACTGATCAGGAGATTCATGTTCCCTGTAGGCTTCTACTGCAAAGTTGTGTTGCTTGAACACAGGAAGTGGACAAACTGATATTGTCATCAGTAAGACAGTGAGGACAAGTTGAGTGACGCCCTTTAAGAATCTGCGTCTCAATTATCCTCCAGCCATTCACTCTTCAAAAAACTCTATCACTAGAATGGCAGCGTAACTGCTGATGAACTGGGGCTTTTTGCCTGGACACCAAGGTGGAGAGGAAATCAGCATCATCACATTGGCTAGCAAAGAAACCATGCTGACAAAATTTGTGGTGTAGAAGCCTGGATGTTATTGAACACAGCTCATTATTCCAGAAGTAATGTCATTTTCTTGGGGAATGATTATCAGTGGCAAAGGCGTCCTGTCTTTTTTCTTTCTATATTTTCTCATCTTCATGGAAAGAAATTCAGAATAATTACCTAATGTCTCTCTAACTCTTCTAAGACTTTCATACAAATGACTGTAAAAAGAGGGAGAGCAACTTTTTGCATTGGCAGACAGTGATAGGACAAGGGGAAAAGGTTTAAAACTAAAAGAGACAAGGTTTTGATTAGAAATGAGGAGGAAGTTTTTTAGTAAAGTGTGTGGTGAGGCATTGGAACATGTTGCCTGGAGAAGCTGGGGTCCATGGTCATATCCAAAGACAGGTTGGATGGGGCATGGAGCAACCTGGAATAGTGGAGGGTGTCCCTGCCCATGGCAGAGAGGTGTCATTAAGGTCCCTTCCAACCCAAGACTTTCTATGATTCTATGACTCTTTTTTGTACAAACTGCTCAGGTCAGAATTCGAAACAAGGACAAAGTTTACAAGTGTTCAGTGCTGGAACAAGAAACAGTTGCTCGCTTCCAGCAGCTGCCACCTTCTGCTTCTCAAGCATTGCTCCTCCCTCTCAATGCTCCCTCCAGGTAAGCAGAATGATGTGTTCACGTCCTTCCAGGTGAAGGTTGTGACACTACTGGCAGCACAATTTAAGAGAATCACTGAAAATAAGGCTTGGCCAATTCAGTCTCGATACCTTTAAAGTCATTGCCTTGCAAAAGCAAATCTTCCCTCCTGCTTTTCCTATGGGATCATCAAAGAAGCCCAGTTAAGGTCTAAGCTGGGTGGGATGGGGTCAGACCGACCTGGCAGCTCTTGCGTGTCACAGAAGGGGCAGATCTGTTTCCACAAGATGATAACCTTTTTTTAACTAGGAAAATCTCTGGATGTGTCTGTAAATATGCTCTGAAACACTGCATAAAACAAATATAAATTAAAGTCATTAACCTGGCTTTGGCCATCTTTAGTAGCTCCCTACATAGTGAAATCTCTGAAGACCAGTTTTTAGGGGGTGTTAGGGGAGCATTTGAATGGGCCACTGATTCCAGTTCACAGAAGAAAAAACTCAGTGTCTACTTCTGTAAGTGTCAGTTATAGATTTACTAAAGGCTGAAATAATTCAGATATCATTCACTTCTAAATATCCCAGTACTACTGGTGGGCAGTTGCTAAATTAAATTCTGAATTTTTTTATTTTCTTACTAAGATAGATGCATCAGGGAGAGCTCTGTTATTAAGCTTAGGAGGAAAATAACCTTTAATTTGCAGATCTGCCAAGGGGCTATTTGTAACACTGAATTATCCCTGTAGATCTCTAAATGAAATTGTATTTCTCTTTCATCTGACATTATTCAGATAACTGATAACCTTTGTGTACCTAAATTAATAGACAGTCGAAGCCAAAGGCCACCAAGATGGCTGGGTGGGCAGGCGCAAATGTAGTGTAAAGAGGTGGAGATCTATTGAATTCTAATCACCAGGGCTGCATTTCCGACCCAGAGAGTCACGAAGGTTTAGTGAGTTATGGTAGCAAGTTGTTTGTAAGCCTCAGATACTGGATTAAAGACCAGAGGTCTTAGAATTGATGGAGTGTGAAGTTTTTTAGTAATCATAAAAGCAGTGCTTGTCCCACAGTTTATTTTCTCTGCTTTGCACGCCTCCTCCCCACAGCAGGCACATAAACCAGAGCATCTCTCACAACTACGTACCCGCCTTCATGCCTCAGTGATTCATTGTCTTCTCCCATTGACACTCAGCTCTTTGGGACACATCCTTGGAGGTCAGGATGCTCAGGGATGTCCTCCCTGATGGATAACGTGCTTTCAGGGCTGAGGGAAAGCTTTGCAGATTACTTCAAAAGATATCACATCCTAAACTCAGTCAGACAGTGTTCAAACACTGCCATGAGAGCCAAAAAATCCTCAGCTGAGGAGGACAGTGAATAACAATTCATGTGGAGATTAATTCCCCTCATGCACAGGTGGCATCAGCCATTCCTCTTTAGTGTAGAGGAGTGCAGGGCAAGAAGGGATTTCCCAGGTCATTGTGTTTTCACCCTGTCTCTTGCAGACAGACAAAGTGTGGGCCATCTTCAGGATAGTCTGGTTTTGTATCCTGACCCCATCCAGAAACTGCTCCAGAGCCTTGCTCCTGTGATGGTTAGAAATTTCTAACTAAAGAGTATCCCCAGGTAGTCTAGTCTGTGTATGTCTGTTCCCTCACCTGTATTAATCCTCTCCTCTCCTCTCCTCTCCTCTCCTCTCCTCTCCTCTCCTCTCCTCTCCTCTCCTCTCCTCTCCTCTCCTCTCCTCTCCTCTCCTCTCCTCTCCTCTCCTCTCCTCTCCTCTCCTCTCCTCTCCTCTCCTCTCCTCTCCTCTCCTCTCCTCTCCTCTCCTCTCCTCTCCTCTCCTCTCCTCTCCTCTCCTCTCCTCTCCTCTCCTCTCCTCTCCTCTCCTCTCCTCTCCTCTCCTCTCCTCTCCTCTCCTCTCCTCTCCCCATCCTCTCCCCATCCTCTCCCCTCCCCATCCTCTACATTTCCTCATCAATCACAGATTTATTAATGGTTGCCATACACCTGCTTATCTTTCTTTTACCAGGCTGTAGAAGTTTTACTCTTCATTTCTCTTTTCAAAAGGACACCTTCTTGCTCCTACCCATTCTTCTTCCTGCTTCCTTTGCTATCCATCCCACTTGAATGTAGATGGCCAGAATTTTACGTTTACATTTTATATAGAAAAATGTTACAATTCCTGATGCCTGACCAATGCCCTGCACAATGATGTCATTACTTACCTACCTCTGGATATGTTTGTGCCAGTGCAGCCTACCAAGGTATTTATCTTTCCATAGGCATGGTGTCTCCTAGTCACTTTGTGAAGGAAGATATTTATCTTTCCTCGCCATTTCTTCCTCATTTGTCTATTAAGTGATCCTGCAAAGATGATTGAAAAAGATTGTCAGTAACTTTCCCAAGACTGACATAGCTCCTGTCAACTCCTATAGCTTCCTTTCTGTAATTTCACTGTACAGTTCTTTCTCTGGTCCCCGTGTTTTCTGCTTTTACTTACAGTTTCCCACATGGCACTTTCTCAAATGTTTCTTTGGGTTGTTTGGTTGTTTTTTTTTTTTTTTGTACCAGGTAAATTTCATGGATAAAATCTCTTTATCAGAGGAAAGTATCAAGCAGCATGACATGCTGTCCCTTTGATAAACCTGGGTTGTTTTTCAGCCTGAGCTAAAAAGTAAGCCTGATTCAGCTTTCTGCTCACCTCCATGTCTCTGATTTTTCCCTGCTTTCACAGTGATTCAAAGACTTTTGGCACAATTACAATTAGATTATTAATGTTTAACTGTCTCTATCACTTTTCCGAGTTTCTTTTTTTATTTTTCTTTCGAGGACAGCAGTATTCTTCAACAGTCAAAACACACATTTATAGAGTTACGCTTATGAATGCAACTTCTGACTTTTGGTATTGCAGGACACTGATACTGCAGATACTCCAAGCACATTAACTTCCTTATATTCACTATTACCTCACATTTAGCGCTGCATTTTTCATCCATGCATTCTCACTGGCCAGCACACCTTTACTTTCAGGTCCAGCCTACTCCACTTTTTTGAAACCTGATGTTAGGCAAACAGTTAGGTTTTAATCTATTTTTTTTCCTTAAATATTGAAACCGTCTGCTTTTCTTGTCCACACTAAACTTGAGATTCAAGGGAAAGTCTAGTGATCGTCACAACACAGACAGGAGAGAAGGGACAATGTCCAGAAAACATTAGGAAGGCAAAGCTACATTTAAATGTAATTCCCTCTTGCTGAGAACTGTCCTGTTTTACAGATGAAGGATGAGCTACCCATGTAGGATTTCATTACCTTTCCTTTGATATATCAGCACATTCAGCGTTACAGTCCTCCCACCTGTCTGCTTTACTTTATTGTCTGCCATTACCTTGCAGTGCTAAGTGCAGCCTAAACTGAGCTCCTCGCAGCACACACCTGCCATTCCAGAGGTCCATAAAGTGCTGTGCCTAAGAGGCTGCCTGAATAAACCATCAGAATGTAATAAAGATGACTGGAGTGCAATTACAGCTGCTAACTCAGCTTTGAAAATGACATCTTAAGTCAAGAACATCCAACAAATAGACAAACCATAGGCTGCATCTGGGAAAGCTTTAACTCCTCAGCAAACCCTGCCCTGGCTCTGTGACCTTGGGCCATCTTTTACCTCTCCAGGCATCCCTTTCCTCTCATACCTTGTCTCCTTAGTCTGCCGGATCTCTAGGGACAGAAGTGGATTTTTCTTTCATTTCTTTTTGTTGCCCGATGCTTCTCATAACACAAAAAAAATACCAACCCCCTCAGGTTCTGTTTCTGTTTCAGTCTTCCACCACCACATGAAAGCTGAGCTATTCTCTTCCTGTCCTGAGTATTGTCACAAGCAGGTGCACACCTGTGTGGCACAGGTGGGAGCAGGGCAAAGGAGCAAAGTGGCTGGATCCTTCACAAGCCCAAACTGGGACTTTATTTGAACTAAACCTCAGGAGAGCAGGGGCATCTTTTTCATTCTTTAAAGGACTATGCCTTGTGGTACAGCACTCACTTCTTTCAGCATCATGCCAGAAGGTTTGCAGTAGATAGGTTTTCCTCAGTCTCACAAGGAAGAGGTACTCGTATCTTCTTTCTAAATTGCTTAAACCCCTTCAAATCTGCTACCAAATTCCCTTGGCTGATGCTGCCCTTTCCCATTTTGTCTATCTTTGCCAATGAACATCACAACATGCTACAAATGGCCCAAGTCCTGAGAAGGTCCCTGGGAAGTTCCTATGCTGATGTTTCTCATCCTCTGGTGCCCTCTAAGATATTAGGAAGTCTTTCCCAAAATGATTACCAGAAATAAAGTTTTAATGCACTTTTTTCCTGTGTGTGGAATTGACAAAAAAATCAGCATGAGAGAAATAAGTAACCACTGCACACTGGCCTTATTTTTATTTTGTTATATATAAAAGGCATTGTAAAACTAGCTCAGGTGATACCTGAGGGATTTTTTTTTTCCCAGAAGCTTTCACAGTTCTTTGATTGAAATGCAAGTCAAGATGTCTTGGTCTGTACCACATGCCCATGCCTATGGCTTTAGCCCCCTAACAACACATCTTCACATGTGATATGTATTCACTCCACCGTCTTCTCCCTGCAGAGAAAGTCACCTCCCCACACTCTCTACTTTTCTTAGGAGAAAATCATGAACAAGTGTGAGGAGTGCAATGACTAAGGAAAATAAGAGCAGACTTCCCTGATGGGTTGGCTCAACTTTAGCTCAGCTGAAGTCTTTTGAGGGCTGAGAATGTCTACCAATGCTACATTTTGCCAAATGAGCCCTATCTGCTGTGAGCAGGTCTGTCCAAAGCATGCTGGTGGCAACGTGACACTTTTACCACTGCTAAAGCACATTTTCAGGTACAGCAGGGTGTGGAGATTGCATTTTCAAAGGCAAAAATCTTCCCTTCTTCATATCATTGCTTTTCAATAGATTACTGAGAACTCACCAGTGTTAAACTTCTGGGGCTGCTTTCTGACATAGACGTGTGAGATTTGCTCCTTCAAAAGTTGTTAGCAAGGTTTGAACCTCTGACCTGTGGAGCTGAACACAGACCTATGCCTCTCAAACTCAAAGCTGAACTTCACCAGCTGCATTAGACTCTTATCTTCTTAGACAACAGGGATGCATGACGTACACTTTGAAGGCACCTGCAAGTTCTCCTGGAGCCAACTATCCGAGGGCAAGGACTTGGCCTCTCAGTATTTTGTGGATTTCCTTGCTCATACCAGTCAATTAAAACACAGTGACATTTGCTACAATGCTCCCTTTTCCAGCTGTCTTTTAGGGTTTTTCAACAGGCTTTGGTGCCCAGCAGGAGCTCTAACGGGAGCAAGTGTCTGACATTTTAAATTCAACTCCGTGACACTTGCCAGAACGACCCTTCTGAAGTCAGTCACGTAACGCTCCCCTCATCCACCTGTCCAAGCAGGTCTGGCTTGAGTGAATGCTTCTGCTGACAGGATAAGTTTTCTTTGGTAAATTTATGACACGTGTAGTGTTTATCAATGAGGACTGAATGGAAGATGAACTCAAATAAAACATTTCCCATAACCATAAGCCAAAAGAGAGTGACAGAAATAAATTAAAGAAGAGAAAGACATCAACTTTGTCTCTTAGACCAAGTCCAGTAGGAGTATGACAAAGGACAAGGATCTTTTGAGCTCTGAATATATCAAAGTGAGCTGTGGAATGCCACTGAGACACTGCAGTCAGCAGCACCCACTGGTGAGCTGTTCAGTTCAGGTTTCCAGATGCATTAAAATACTGAACATGGAGGGTAAGACAGAAGAAAAAAATGTAGAAATAAAAAAACCCCATCATGTTTTCATGCCTGTCTGGCTGGGGTGATGGTCCCAAACTATGTGGACACCCACTGAGTGTTCTCACAAAGGTAGAAATTTCTCTATTTAATGGTGCACTTCCCAAATGGTCACTGTGGTCCTCTTCAGTGGAGTTCATTTCTCAGCCATGTATCCACTTGCTTGTACCTTCTCTCACAGCTAACCCAACTCAAAAGGATGCTTTGCTGCCAAGAGGGTTCACCCTCTGAACAGAGACTCAAACCTCCAAGCTGTGGAGCCAGGGGTGGTCTGGAGACGGAGAGGAGACTCTACCTTACCTTGATTTGCTCCCACGGCTGACAGCCTGGTTGTCCTCCTGTTTGTATAGCAGAATATTTCGCATAGGCAGGAATGGTGCTGGTACAAACTGAGCTCACTGGGCCCAGCTCCAAAAGAGTTGAAGGGTCTGTCCTCTGCCTCCCTGCCTGGTCACTCTCTCAAGGCAACAAGTGGGTGCTGAAGATTGATCCCAATTTAGCAAGGTGCTTCTGCTCGTGCCTCAATCTCTCCTCACTTTGTCTCAAGCAGTACTTTTATCTTTGCTCCACAGCAGGGTAATCACTTCTGGCACAGAGAAGAAAAGTTAGAGGCTGAGCTGGACACATATAACAAGAGAACTAACTAGTTGGAAAGTATTCAGCAAGATATTTCTTGTAAAAACCGATGAATCAAGACCCTTGGGTGTTTTTTTCTTTTTTCCTCAAAACCAAAGTTCAAATTTGTTGGAGAAGATGAGAAATCAAAATCTCCAATCAGTATCTGAGTAGAGGAGGGAAAGACAAATCGCTGTCTTCCCACATGTGCTCATGTGCAGTTGTTAGAGTGGGAGTGAGTGGACAGTGAGGGGTGATTGAAAGAGCCCTTTCCTCCTAATGAGCAGAGCATCCACAGGGAGTTCAGGAGAGTGACTTGACTACCAAACTCTGTGCTCTCCCAAGACTGCTTTGTTCCCTGACCTCCTCTTCCTCATTTCTCAGGAAAAATAAATAAACAACCATAGTCATTTTGGTAGGTCTCCAATGCACATGGGTTTGGCACAAAGAACTCCTTAAAGCTTCCAACATTTTTCACAAGACAGGAAAATGGATTCACATTCACTTCTGATGACACAAACCATTTTCTGCCATGAACAACCAGTGTTTAAACTACCTCTGAACATCCATCCTTCAGCCAGTTCCTGAAATATGTGCCCCTTCAAATGTGCTTCTGTTGGGTTTCTGATTAGCCTTCAAAGGCTAATCTACCTCATGAGAATTTAATTGCTTAGGGTGTTGGTACATAAGGACCACAGTGCATTAATGACCAAATGAAAGACATTTTATTCAACATGGAATGGTGTTTTTATTATTCCTTTTAATCATTTGAGTGGCCTTGATGATAAGAAGCAGAAATATTCTCAAACATCCAAGAATAATTAATCTTGTTTGTTTATGCTGGGAAAATGGATAGATTCATGTAATATAAAACAAGGGCAAGGAAAAAGTAATTTTACACAAATGTCTTATTTAAATGCTTACTTCTGCTTCACATGATTGAAGAGGACAAGGAGATCAGAAAAATGAAAAGAGTTTTTATAAACTAAACAATCCTTCCAACACTCTCCCTTCTGTTTTCTTTCACACACAGGAATTGCTCACAGACAACTTTGTGGCAATTTTAATTACTTTTGTTAAGCCTCTGAATGAGGAAAGACTCACCCACACAGGGAAAGCTGGCAAGTACAGAAATAACAGAGGGTCAGAGATATTTCACCCAATTGAAACATTTCTTTAGAAGGCCACTGAACTTTTTCAAACAGTAATTTACTGCTTGGAAACAGAGAAACACACCCCCACTGAACAGCCAGGGATGCTGCCATGGGAGCAGGTGCACTGTCACAGTCTGCAAACTCTGGAGCACATATGAACCTCCCTTTTGGAGCCAATGCTCCCAAAGAAATACTGCCACATATTTATTTTTCTTATGCCAGCCTGTTCATACATGAATGCTGTTGTCTGGCACAATGAGGTTCTGCTTCTGGCTTACTCAGTGCCTGGCAGGTGAGTGGCTGAAATGAGCAAAGATGTCTCAGATGACAACAGGTCAGCCATAATTCAGGATCAGCCATAATTCAGAGCAGCCCTGCCTCTGCTGCAAGCTTTGTCTTGTGGATCCACATGGATATAACAGGGATTTGATATTTGATGCCAATTAGCATCTTTCCATCAGAGATGTTTGGTTTCCGTGAAGAAAGGACAGGCAAAATCAGCTGTGTGTTCCAGAGCAATTTTCTGTCAGGGGAGGCTCTTCATTGCTCTCAGAAAAGGGCAGCACAAAGAACAGGGAGGAGAAAATCTTCAGCTGGGACTAGCTGAGAATGTTACCAACACTCAGTACTGAAAACACTTCTGCAGACAGTAGCTACTAACAACTGCTTTTCTTCTGAGGTCACATTGCTCTCCTTCAGTAAAATGAGTTACTACAGTGGCAGTCAAAGCAGGGAGGACAGAGACACCCATGTTTTGCAAAAGTTCTCTGCTCATCTCACACCTCAGTGCTAAGCCTTTTCTTGTGCCAGATTGGTAGAAGCTGAAATGACCCAGAGAGGTTTAACTAAGACGCACTCCCGCCCTATTTGCAGTCTGAAGACACAAAAGGGCCTCGAGCTGGTATTCTCCAGCATCTCCTGCTGAATGGTTGTGGAGTCCTCCCATACTGATTGATAAGTGTGCAAACTACTAAGAAAAATCAAGGCACAGATTTCTCCCGTTCAATCCAATGGTTCTGGCTCACTTACCCTTACAGGAACCCTCCAGCCTTGCCCCTTGGAGACATTTTCAACTGAGACCAAGAAAATAAAACCTGTAAACTCTCCAGCACTCACCTCTGTGCTGCCTTCCCTTCACAGAGGAACCAGGATTTACACTCAGCATGGGACAGGGAAGGACAAGAGCACCAGGACAGTTGCACCAACTTTTCAAACCCCAGTGTTTGAATTGAGAGGAAAAGGCTGTGCAGACATCAGTCCCAAATGGAATGAACATGATGAGCCTTCGAGTGTAAAGGTTTAAACAAGGATTGAGCATTGCAGAATAAGGTGCACAAGACACAAGCAACAAGTGGAGGAGCATTTTCATCAGCAAGGACTGAACTCATGGGGAAGGACAATCCTTAGCTCTCCATTTGTCTATCTGGAGTGCCTGATGAGATTTTTCCATTCTTCCAGTAAAATGATTAGACAGTTTAAACATTCACCTAAAGTAATTCATTGCTAGAAAATTTCAGAGAATTTAAATCTGCTTGATTACCATTTCCCTTATTACTTTCATCATTATAGGTACAGCATGAATTTTATTGGTTTTAGGCTGATGAAAGACAAAAAGAGACATATAAATCTTCTACTGCTCCCTGGCAGCTAACAACCTTTTTGCTTGGAAAGGCAGACAGATGAAGGGTTATTTACCCTTTTCCAAATATGACCAAGCAACATTTGAAAATTAGACCTTAGACTTTTCTGTTTGTTCTAATATTTGATTAAGCTGCCAGATAAACATTTTTCGGCATTGAAAATATACTTCCTTTCTACTTAATGGCATTAATATGAATTACTGGGTTTAAATTATCTTCAACTTTTTAATGGAGTGTATAAAATATTTTTAGGTAGATATGCAACTTAAATGTCAATCCTTGTGTGCTATTTTGGTTTCACTGAGCATTTAGAAAAGAATTTCTGGCATAATGTAACACAGGAAATTCAGTCATGATTTATGAAAAGCCTCATTTAACATTAATAGAGGTACAGGGACCATTCACCCCTGGTCAGTGCTGTATTCTTAAAGCAGAGCACAAAAATGTGCCTTGAAATAAGCTTTGCAGTGCCACAAGAGTAGAGAGAGAGAAAGAGGAGGATTTCGTCTTTACTGCTCAACCTTAACTGCAAAATAGTTAAAATAACAGAAATAAAATGCATTGAGCAGTCTCAGGTAGGACAATCCAGCACACAAGGAAATTTAAATGAAGTTCTGTCACCCTTGTTTCTGGGCACCTCCAGTTTTCTGCACATGCCCTGGAAGGGTGTAAAAAGGGATGTAAAAGCAGCAAACAGAGCAGAAGAGACCCTGTGTCTGCAAGGTTCAGGAAAGCCCCCAGAGCAGAGAGTGCAGGGGTGGACCATCCTTTTCCTCCCTAAATGAGCTACATCAAAAGTCTTCCCAGATAAGGAGAGAAGAGAATAACATAACTGTACTGAGCTCAGAAGAGAATTTTTCCTAGAGAATTAATAAAAAGGCATTCACTTTACCTACTAATAAAGTAAAACTATATTAATACAAAAAATACATTGTAGATAATAATGCATAATATATAATAAAATTAGAATTCTTTTGGTCTTTTTCCACGCCTATTGTGAATGTAGGCTTGAGAAATTTGATGTCATTTGTAGAAAAGTGTCTAAAAACCCCAAAGCTTTTTCTCCTTTATCTTCTCGATATAATCTCCGTGCTTTCCACGTACTGGTAGGCAGAGTGAAAACAGGTCCTTAAATGAGATTTAATGAAGGGAAAGAATGATCAGAACAAAAAGAAAAGTCCCACGGCAGATAATTTTTAATGATCTCTGAACCAACAGGATTCTTGGTTGAGCAAGGTCGAGGAACCATACCCAAAACCTGAGCTGGGAGACTGTCAGGGTAATGTCCTCTGCTATGCCCTGAGGCCTGGATTCTGCAAAGGCAGGAGGGCAGCTCTTCTGGAGCACTGAACTCAATATCAAAGATAAGAAACTGCTGTCTTTTCACCAACTTTTATCCAGTTTGGAGTGGAGGAAACTGCTTACACATCTCCCAGATATCAAACCACTATTGACACCCACTCCTCTATCTGCTTTTATTAATGCATGCAAATACATCACAAAATGAATGATCTAATTGCAGTAACCAGCCACGTTGTGAGACCATGATCATTGTCCTGAGTTACCGACTTGCTGCTTGCCCAGGCTGCTGTAGGGAAAGAGAACCTGCCCTCTTTTCAAACAGCAGTCTCCTCCCTTCAATCAGTCCCATCCTGCCAAGAGGAAGATGAATTCCCAGCCTCAAAAACTCCAACTTTGTCTCAACTGCATCTCAGGGCACTTAGCTGTGAGTCCCTCATCACGTAGCTCAATGGGAGGGCAAAAAGTGATGTTGGTCTTCCTCCTAGACACATTGAAGCCAGCAAACTTCCACAGCCTTGTCTCTTCTGCTAGTCAGCCAAATCGCTCCTTCACAAGCCCAAAGGGCACAAAAGCTGTGAAGATATTGTCCCTAAAAGACAGAAAGGATTTCCTTATTCTTCATATCTCTCCAAAATCCTCTTCAGCCCTGATGTTCCTGGAGTCATTGTTGTTCTAAAGGCTTTTCCTCTCTGATTCATTTTAGATCCAATTTGCTGCCTTTGTCCCTGCTATGAGGACTGTGCTCATCTATGGAGTCAGATATTGCTGATCTTCTCATATTTTCTGTTGTTAAAAGGGTTGGGAGTCATAGGCCCTAGTGCAGTTCTTACAAAAGGGCATTCCTCTGACTTCTATCCAATGTGCTTTTTTTTGTAAATGGAGGGTGACATTACAGAGCATTCTGCTCCATCCCAACCCCCTGAGCTGCTCACTGTCTGCCATCCCCTTGCCATCCCCCATATGCCACGGAGAGGTTTGATAGCCCAAAGGCTGAGCTTCAGACAGCAACTCCTGTTAAAAGAGAATTACCTGTTTAATGAGTCCTTATCACTGGTAATTATTCTGCTCACAACTAGATGACAAGCTACTGGATGTAGGGTCAGGTAACAAAATTCTGCCTCATTAAAACCTCAAATGTTCTGACACAGCCATCATCTGTTTCTGCTACAAGCCGTAATTTCATTTCAATCACTAGGTTAGGTTACAAACCAGATAGTGTTATCCACTGGAATTCATTTGACAAAAGAAAACCCTCCAAACCAGTGTATTCTTTTCAACAGAATTCATGGCCATAACATGTTGCTGATGCAAACAATCCCAAGACAACCTTCTTCTGCAGGAAGGTCACAAGAAGGTTGAGGCATGGACTTGTGCAAGAACCACTGAATGCAGAACCTGACCATTGCAGCGATTTCCCCACAAGCAAAACCACAAGCAAATTTAGAATTAGCTTAATTATTTGCAGCCAAGACATCTAAAACTGTTTTTTCTAAGGTTATAGAGGTTAAGCAGCTCTTATCTGTGTGTGTGTGCCAGAGAAACTGTGTGGCAGTCCTGCTATAACCAAACCGAGTTCAACACCAGCAGAAATCTCTGAGATGTTTCATGAAAATTGGCTGACAGAGAGAGCTTGTAAAATACTAAAAGATGCAACGTGAACACACACTTCATTAGACACCAGACAGCCAACCACGAGATATTACCTGGAGGAAAGCAGGCTGCATTAACTCCAGTGTGAGCAGACCAATGTGCTTTTAACAGGGAGCCCCTGATGCCAAGCATCCTTGCTGCTTTTAGCATTAAATACTTTGTTTCACAGCAGGTTGGGAATGAAAATTGCACTCAGTGTGTAAGAAATCCTCCCAGAAACCGAAGTAATGTCTAACTTTTTAAATATTAATTTCAGAGAAGGAGAATTTCAAGTGAACTGCCTGCAATAAGTGAAAATCAGTGGTTTTCGACAGGCACATTTCATGGGAATTTTCAGCTCCGTGCACAACTCCCATGTTGTCACTGACATTTGGAAGCACTTGAGACTTAAGCATTAATCCTGGCTCATCTCTATCTGTGGGTTTTAATGTCGATATATTTAAAGGTTCATTCTACAAAGGACCTGTGATCTCCTCAGGAATTTGAAAGCACAAGAGAAGATAAGGACATTATCGGAAAAAATAATGATGCTGACAGAGGAAGATATTCAACAGTTAAATGACCTCACTTCTACTAAACTGAGACAGATAATTAAATCATCTTATCTTTGTTCAATTTAAAGGGCAAGTACCACTAAAGTGGAAGGCACCAACCAGAGTCAGTCAGAGAAATTCCACTGCCACCACAAGATGTCAAATCTAGAGCCATGGCTTGATGTTGTTGAAGACACAAGGGATGGCATTGCCACCATCCTTGTCCACCATAAACATTCAATATATCATTGTAGAAATGTACTGGCTTGCATGAGGGTAAAATGTTACTGTAATTAAAGCAAATAAAAGAAGTATTCCCCTGAAATGTATTTTGCAAACTTTCTTTCATTCTGAAAGGAATGGCAAAATAAAATCACAACATGCTTTGCATTTCACATGGCTGTTTACTTAAGCATACTTTCAACCATATTGAGGAGTCAATTTCCTAATTCCCCAACAGGAAAAACTATATAAATATCATAAATTCAAACAGCCACATCAAGTAACTGTATTTACTCTCTCTGGGGAAAAAAATAAAACTCAGGAGATTAATGACTAAACTTATCCCAAAACCAAAATATTTTGCTCTCTTATAATCTAGGAAGCGACCCGCATGCTCTGTGACACAGGGCAGTGACAGCTGGATATGTGAAGAAAACACTGCACATGAGCAAGATGTTTGGCAGAACATTTGGCATTGGCACTGGAGGAAAAAGTCCAACACGTGCTAAGCACAATTTCTTCCCCTTGCTGATGCTAGATCAGAAAACCTTGAGATGTCTGCACCAGTTAGAGAAGGCTATAAAATGTTTTCAGAAATCATTAGGTTTATTATAGAACATCAGCAGGAGGAGGATGTTCGTAATTACTTAAACAGGTGATTATGCAAAACACTATTACCAAACAATTTGTATCTCTCTTCAGAGAAACCTTTACAATATTTTCCATTAGTGAAAAGCTGCCATTCTTGGAGTTATGATAAGTAATATGTATAGCTAGGATAAATGCTTTGAGTCACTGTGTGAAATCAATATGCCATCGATGAATTTTATATCCCTATGTAACATTCCAAGGGTTAGCTGCAGCAAACATTCCAAGGGTTACCTGCAGGAGTGTTTGTGATCTTAAAGGAGAATCAGAGGGCAGTTTAATGACATCATGTCCATTTATCTCATATAGTCAAAGGAGGTCAATTATGAATCTTGTAAGTCTCATAATTGCTTGTATCAGTTAATTCTGTCCTCAGATAAATTGATAAAAACATGCAACAGCACTGTCCACAGAGCTGCTCTCCTCTGGGCTGCAAAAAAGCACCGATAGCGTGAGGGGGAAAAAATTGCTGAGTGTTTAAATACTGCAAATGCCACAAATGTTAATAACAGACAAAATAATGCACCTGCACAATCTAGTAAATAATTCTTTTTATTCTGATTTCTAAGCTGGACGATGCCACCTGAGCCAGCATGGTTTAAGTGAGCAGTGACAAGAATTGTTTTGGGTTTCACATTTGCAGCTGGCCTGAGCTTAGCCAGGCACTGAGTCATTGAACTGCCAACCAACCACGCCTGTGGTTAAATGAGCTGACTCTATCATTCAGACAAAACTCTGGTTCATGAGTTACTAAAACTTTACCTCTTCTCCTTCCAGCCAGAAACTTTTGGATTTGGGGAACCTTCATCAGTGTTTGCACATGACCAGTATAACTAGAAAGAAACTAAGCTCACTTAACCTTTAACATCTGAAAAAATGAAGGGTGAAATCAGAATATCTTGCATCAGGCTCACATTATAGTCAATGGAGAGAAACTGGCACTTCTAGGGTGAGAGCCACTTGACTAATTTTAGGTGTCTGCTTCAGAATGAGATAAATTGCACCATAGATACCCACGACTTCCACTGACCAAATATCAATTGATTTAGTCATGGTGTAGTCAATGGACATATTGAGTAGCTCATAGAGATGTCTGTGTTGTAGATACCCAGATTTATTCAGACAAACCTCTGCGTGGGACCAAAATTAGTTTTCTAAATGTGAGTGTTCTTGTTATGCAAAATGCCCTTGGGCATCTGGGGCATGAATCTGGCAGACAGGACACAAGACCTACAGAAGTCTTGCCTCCTGCAGTGACACTGTTTGGGTGGGAGATCCTTGGACACCTCAGCTGGCCCCAGGGATGTTAGACCCACGCTATGTTCAGGAAAAGGAAATGAATGACATTTTCAGACAAGCCAGGTCTCCACACCACCTTTCACGGTGGCAATGACAGCAGCAGCATCTTGGTACCACGCGTGTCCAGGGAAAGGAGTTTAGAAATCTGTGCCCAGCAGTCACATCATGCTGCAGGCTGTCCCCCTGCCAGGCAGAAGGTCCTTCCCAGGAGGACCTCTGCAGATGCCACCAACTGCTGCAGAGCTCTCATTGCAGACACCAGCTCATGCAGTTTATCTTGCCACCTTACTGAGCTCTGCTTTGAGAGCTGACAGGTTGCTTTGCCCTTACTCAACTTCCTGGAAGGTATTTTTATGGACTGGAGCAACCCAGTCTAAACTAATCCACGCAAAGTTTATAGCTATTTTGTGTTGTTCCAGTTCTAACCTTTGGCTGAATCTGTTCTTTCTCCTCACTTCTACTTTCTCCTCTGTTACACTCAAAGGCAACAAGTTTCCTGCAACATACACACACATCTTTTCTCCAAAGGATAAAAAAGGGAAGAGAAAACATCTCATTTTTCTTTCTGGGGAAATGAACACATAGTCTAGTCATTTGTAAAATGAAAAGGCTGCTTAAATAACCCGGTATGTCTCTGTTCAGGTAACAGCCTGAAAGCAGCAAATTTAAAGTGCAAAATATTTTTCTTCTCTACTTTGTTAGGAAGGATTAAGACTGGTCCTTCTTTTCTCCAATTTGGTATTACAGGGATTTACATCTGGTAGGAGCCTGGAGAGGTGGCTCTTGCTCACTGGTATTCCTATCCTCCAATTCCAAAGTGTGTAAATCACTCACTTTCAAAAATGAACCAGGATTGTCTCAGATTTTTTAGAGGCTTCTGGGATGATCCAGACACTTCTGTCTTTTTCTCACTATGATTTTCTCTACATTTCCCTATAGTTTGAAATAATAAAACATCAGTCTTGCTGCAAGTGATGCACATGAGGAAGTCACTGTAGATTAGAATGAAGCACATAAAGTTGAAAAATTATATCAGATGCAGTAAAAAAGCTGGAAGAATAAATAGTTAAACAATGGTGGAATAAAAATATAATCCTTTGAGAATCTATGAAATAAGAAAAATTTCCATCAGTCTGAAGCTGTGCTACTAGAAGGATGAGTCTAACACTAGGCTGAGATCCAAAACTGACCTTACTCTAAAACACAGGTGAAGAAGAAAACTGATGTCTGACCAGTCAGAGATCAATGCCATATGTATAAATAGATATTTGACCTTATCAGTTTGTTGGGATGAAAATGTTCTTCCCGGATGTATTACTTTTGAAGATGATCCAACAGCCTGAATGTTGACAGCTGCCTGCCCTATAGCTTTGGAGACCTGGTTTGCTGTCACCTTGCCCCAGCCCCTTGGTCAGCTGCCTGGTTGATTTTGAGAAACTTCAGTGATTTTCCTGCCTCTGGTTCTCAGCATCCCAGGCTTCTGTGGCTTTTCAGGTGCTACTGCTGACTAGAGAAGAAGTTACCCTCAGCCAGTCACTCACAACAAGGGGATGTTTTCCCTCTAAACAATTCTAGTAATGGTATGGGACCATAAAAGACAACAACGTTTATAATGAGAAGTTCTGGGATTTCAAAGGTTCCGTATCTTGTACTAAGATCTGAATTAGTCTGCACGCTGTGCACCAAAAAAAAAAAAAAAAAAAAAAAAAAAAAAAAAAAAAAAACAAAAACAAAACAAAAACAAAACAAAACAAAACAAAACAAAAAAAAAAAAAACAAAAAAAAAAAAACAACAAAAAAACACAGAGAAACAAGAGTTTTGTTCCCTTGCTCCTATTTTCTCTGTACCTTTGCTAAATTCAGTTCAGCTCTGCCCTTGAGGTGAATTCAGCCTTTTGTAAATATTCAATGATTTTGGAGTGCTACACAAAAGGAAATTGAGGTCATAGCTGCAATTGATATCAAAACCATGTTGTTGGTTGTCAACAAATGAGTCCATCTGCATTCACTTCCCTACATGGCAGTGAGCAAGAGGCACAGGCACAACTGCAAACCGTTAGTATTCTGAGCAGGATGCAGACTGCCAGGGACTGAATGGAATACATAGGCTACACTGGATTTTTAAGTGTCCAGTACAGGTGTTAGAAACTGCCCAATAAGAATCCAAAAACTATAAAATAACTAGGTCTGATGAGCAAACCCCACAGAAGTTTATGAATCTCTGGATGATGGTCCTAATGAGTTGTGATGATTTGTGCTGTTAATCCTGTAGCACACAGCCTATGTATGATATCTCTCTAAAAGGATGGATTTCAAAAGGCCATACAAAATTATCTGCCCTCCAAAAATCCCTAACCTCTGTGAGTTCAGCCTAAATCCCAGCAACATTAACATAATCTGCTCACTGATTCCAGTAGTGTTTGGATCAAGGCATTTATCCAGACATTTAGAAAACACCACAAAATTGTGCAGTTCATGTTTGATGAATGGACAAGTTATAGGTCACTGTCGTGTGCTGCATCAGTTACGCTGGCAATGGTGTGCAAAGAAAAACATTAATTCTATTTGTTGTCAGAATGTGAGCTTGGCTCAAGAAAGTGCTTGTCTTCTGTACAGAGATACGAATCCCTCGAGCGTTTGCTGAGGTAAGTGTTGATCTATCTGTTATGCAAAAGGCTCTCAGATATTCATGAAATACACCCAAGTTCCAGCATCTTCAGCCTGACACAAAAAAATCACCAGAATCGGCAAATGTTGTTCTACCAGTCCAAACCAAATACACACACACACAAAAAAAAAAAAATTAGAATGAGGGTACAAGTGTAAGAAGCCAACTCTGCCCACAGCAAGCTCCAGAACATTAGTGATAACAGCCCCTAAAATCCCACACAACTATGTCCTCTGTCTGGGAGCATGTCCAGGAGACCTCACAGCACATGGAGCAGCAGGGCTGTAAATTCTGGGAAGTTTTATGGCCCAGACTGGCACAACTGCTAATGTGCTCAGGGAGGAATATCTAAGTGGGTTTTAAAGATTAAAAATTCAAGCTTGAACCAAAAGACTTGGACAACTTGGGTTGGACTTGGACAACAGAAAAATACTTGAGACACATAGACTTTGGAATGATCTCTGAGGTATAGTCCATGTTTTATCTTAACTTTTTTATTGCATCAAAATTAAAGTACACTTATAATACACAACAAAAAAACTTCTTTTCTGAGGTTCTTAAGTGCTTTGTGCTTTTATGGATTTCATTGGGCATACTTTTTGTGTAAAAATTAAGCCACTTAAGTACTTGCAAGCATTCCATGAAAGAGAAAGGGCAGTACTTCTGATACCTCCCAAAGACCCTTTCAAAGATCAGGGCTAAGACCAGGACTTCTCTGAAGATTTGTGAATTGGGAAGGATGTTTCAAGATCCAGAGAACAAAAATATTCTCTGACTGACACTGTCTAGTCTTCAGTGATACCTGTAAACACATCCAGATTCACTCATAGTACAAATTTGCCCAGAAGTTTCAATGAATATAACAAAAGCTGCAAGTTTGCAACAAAACATGGGACCTTATACTGCAGTTTCCAGCTCTGGACTGCAAGTTTCACAGAAGTCTTGTTTCCTGTCTCTGCTAAATGCCTTTTCAGGTGGCAAGGTTCCCTTTGAAAGCATGAAAGGTGCTCCCCTTTTAAAGTGCCTTCTGTGAAGATTAGGCATTCCTATGATCAATTTTTCATGCTGCCCTTTTTCTGTCTTTGTGAGATTCTGATTCTCAAATGATAACCTTCTGGAGTCATTGCACATTATATTTCAGCTGAGCTATCCTTAAAAATAGTATCCTCATCATATCTCTCCCAGATAAATCATGTTATGTTATGCAGGACGTTTTTCCCCCAGTGAAAATAGTAGCAGGATTTCCTTCACAGAGAACAAACTGCAACATTTCCCCTCAAAGAGATAGACATATTGACTCAAACTGGCTCACTTACAGTGAGGAACTGTGGGCAAATTGCTTCAAATTGTTTGAGATCAAAGTTGAGTGGTTGTCGGGAGAAGTTAAACTTTAGACATAGAAGATCAAATGCAGACCTCTGTCATTTCTGTTAATAAATCAATCCGTCAGCTGAGTGCAGCCTTTGCCTGGTAACTGTCAATAGCTCAGATAAGAGCCAAGAAGCACACAGGCCTATATCCAACAGGAGGAATAAAGCCAGAGCCAAAAATAATGTGGACTTCCATACATTTTGAAATCATAGCTCTTGGTTTGTCTATGGTTAAAATAAAAAGTGCTCTCAGAGAGATTGTTATCATGATGTAGCCAGATTAGTAAAACCCAATGTTTATCAAAACTCTCAGAAAAGACCTCTGAAATTTCTGATGTAGTTTCTTGAGGACTGATCCTAGTCTCTTTTGCATAAAACTATTTATAGGTGGAAAACTGTACATTTGTTGTTCAAGAATTTATTGCAGAAGGAAGCCTTTGAAAGGTAGCTAACATTAGCTATGAGACTGAGTCTTCCTACCTGCTAGGGAGCAGCTCTGCTGAGAAGGACCTGTGAGTCCTAGTGAGTGACAAGTTGCCATGAGCCAGCAGTGCCCTGTTCAGGAGGGGCATTGGTATCCTGGGGTGCTTCAGGAAGAGGGTGGTCAGTAGGTCAGAGGAGGTGATCCTGCCCCTCTGCTCTGCCCTGGTGAGGCCACATCTGGAGCGCTCTGTCCAGTTCTGGGCTCCTCAGTACAAGCGAGACAAGAGGGTACCTGGAGAGGGTCCAGCAGAGGGTCACAAAGATGGTAAAGAGTCTGGAGCATCTCTGTTATGAGGAAACACTGTGGGAGCTGAGCCTGCTTAGTATAAAGAAAAGAAGACCGAGAGGGGATCTCATCAATACAAATCAATATCTCAAAGGTGGGGTCAGAGGATGGTGCCGGACCCCTTTCAGTGGCACCCAGCAACAGGATGAGGAGCAATGGCCACAAACTAAAACACAGTACATTCTACCTCAATGCGAAGAACTTCCTCATTTTGAGGGTGAAAGAGCACTGGAACCGCTGCCCAGGGAGGCCATGGAGTCTCTCTGGAGACGTACCAAACCCACCTGGATGAGTTTCTGTGCCTCCTGTTCCAGGTTACCCTGCCTTGTCAGGGCGGTAGGACTGGATGATCTCCAGAGGTCCCTTCAAATCCAAAAAGTTCTGTGATTCTGTAATTCTTCACCGCTACATTCTTGTACATTGTGGAGGATGTCCTAATTGGGTGATGAACTCTCCCAGAACAAAGACCTCTGGGACTATCCTGATTAACCCACCATTAGGATCTAGAATGTAACTCTCCTGCCATAGATTTCCATTGGGAAGAGCTCTGCTGATTCAAATAAACTTATGCTCAAGCTGTCAATAGGTGAAGCAGACAATATATGGGCCATAATAATTGTTACCCAATGACAAGTAGTCCAGGAGTCCTATTTATATGAGATACAGAAGAAAAGCTGGGGACACTTTCTACATAGCCTGATAATAATATGCAGTCCTTATGCATGTGCTTGTCTACAAAGCATGAGCCTCTGTTTCGGGTTTGTTTTGTTCGTTTATTTTATAAAGTGGTACTATATAAAGAGGTTCATGTTCAGGGTAATAAAAGTACTTTTAACTAGGTACATTTATTATTAATTCAGCACACATTTTAGTAACACCTTTAATCTTTCAAAAGGACTTCACAGAGTGAATGAACAAAGTCTAGCAAATAGGGCTGCTCCAAATATTTTCATAGAGCCTTCAGTCTGTGGAAGCTGGATCTACACTCACAGAGCCCACTGCAACATTCTCAAAAGCCTTTCAGACCTGGAGTGAGGCTGTGAAGCAAATCCCACCTGGCCCTTTCCACACTGAAGTTCATTCGATTTTCCAAGAGCCTGCAGCATTGGGGCTGCTCAATCAGACACAGTAGAATTCACCCAGCCACATTCAGAAGACCCTTCTGTAGTAGGTGAGCACTGGGGCCCTCATTTTACAAACACACCCAGAGGCACAGTTTGAAAACTATGATTAATATACAGATGGATTAAAAGAAGAAAAAAGCCCAAACAAACAGGTCAAATAAATTATTTGATACACATTATTCACTCAGCATCCCTTAGAAGTAAGCAAATTCATAGCAAGGTCTGGAAATACTGTGCTGTTCCAGCATTAGTGTATTTCAATAGCTTTCAGCTCTTCTCTTTTTCTTTTTCCCCTCTAATTGGCAGACCTTCAGGCTTTTCCACAGTGGCAGGAACCCCTGGATAGTAAGTTAGCCTAAGCATTTTTTTCCTTATTTCTCCTTCAGAATCCCTAAGAAGTAAGCAGATTCCCTCTAAGCTTCCTACCCTCATCTTCTCTCCGGGGGACCACAGACTGAAAATCAGACTGTGCACATATTTCTGTACATCTCCATCCCAGACTCTCCAAAGTTCTCTATCTAAATGAAGCCCTCAAATTTTCAGAGCCAGTTCCAAATGCATTGAAAATCTGTCAAGAGCAAAACAGACTCCAAAAGTAACATCTTAGGGATCAGAGAGTTTAAATGCTGTACATCCAAATCAGAAATGTTCCATTTATTAAGAACTGGTTGGAACATCTAATAGCTCAAAGCTGCTAAGATGCTTTTTTTTTTCCTTGGTTTTTGGTTGTTTTGTTGTTGTTGTTGTTGTTTGGTTGGGTTTTTGGGGGTTGTTTTTGTGTTTTTTTTTTTCCTTGATTTTCGTTTTGGTTTTGGGGTTTTTTTGGTTTGTTTGAGTTTTTTTGTTTTGGTTTTTTTTAAAGTAGCTGTTGGCTGGAGTGATTCTTTATCTCTTTCATTCTGAAAAAAAGAAACAGGTCTTCTCTTGGGTCCTCTGAAGGATGGACTATGGATGTCCTCAACTGTCTCTAGAGAAACATTTCCACAGTTCTGTCACTTTATCAGCCAAGACACTGAACTCACATGGAAATAGAAAACGTACTGGAAAATTAGGAGTTTGTCTAAAAAAAAACCCAGAACTCTCTTCACGTGCAAAAAAACACCCTCTAGGGACCAGTTTAAGCACTAAGAAAAATTTCTAAATCTTTGCTTTCTTCTTTTGAAAGAGTCTGGCCATCCTAAATCTGTTCTGATCAAGTATCTGCTGGTCGGGGAGGAGAGTGACACCGATCTTGACAATTGCTGGTACAAAATCAAAATGAGACAGTGGATTATGTGCCCCGTAAGAGATAAGGAATGGCTGAGAAGCTACAGAGCACAAGGTACTTGATTAAAAGTGGGTTTTATCTTAATTCAAGTCAAAATAGCACCATAGACAAATTTGCCCTAAACTGTTCAAGTTAAGCAGCAACAAGAGGAATAAATCAATATTTGAGAAGCAAAAGGGATGTTTTTATGCTAAAAACCTTGATAAAAACAAGTCAACCCTGCGACTGGCTCTCTACACTGTTTATATGCTGAATTGTCTCCACAAAGAGAACTTGTCAATGGTTCTTACAAGGCATCAGTTGGCACTTGGTAATGTCAACTTCTGCTCCAAAAAGTGGGTTTGCATTAATGCCAGTGTGAAATACTGTGTTTAATGCTTCTCAGTGGTTTCCGAATCAAATGGACTCAGGAACTGACTCATTTTCACATGGGACTACTCCAGTCAAACACATTCTCCTGAAAGAGAAAAAAGAAAAGCAAAATACCTTAAAATGTGTAGCTGCTGCAGTTCATGTGCCATTCTGCAGTCTCAGATGAAGTCTTTACACCTCAATAGATCCTCCTGCAGGACTCTCAAACTCCACAGAAGTAAAACAGTCCTCTTAAGAGCAAGTACAATATTCTGGAGTCCAGATAAATTTAAGTATCAGTCTGATGAGAGAATCAAATAAAATCCAAGAGAAATTGAATCCTTCAAAAATAATGTTGGAAGTTTTGAAGTCCCCAAGACCAACATCCCGGTGTTTCTGCTTGTCTTTCTATGCTGCATGCCTGTTTATCATGGGTTTGACTAAGCCAGCTGTTTGTGTGCAGAGGTGCCACTCAAGGAGGTACACACCTGCTCTCTTAGAAAGCATTTTTGGGCTGAAGGTCATGGTGGTGCCTGATCACAGCCTGGGTGACCTTCACAGGTCAAGAGATGCCAGGGGTTCCATCTGGGCAAGTCTGGCACTCACCAGGCTCTTCATCATCCCCTGTACTCTTGCCAAGAACTCATTTCTCATGGCTAAACATCCCTCATCCCAAAACACCTGCAACACACACGGCCCAGGATGGGTTTGGTTGGTTCTTTGGGGCCTGAGGAGGATTGAGAAGGGGTGAGACAGGAGGCCTGGCTGTGCAGCGTCCTGTTTATCTCATATGCAGGCAAACTCTTCCTTCCAGGCCTAAAGGTACACCTGTTCAGAATTATGGGCTTTGCCTTCATTCTATCTCCCTTCCTGTTTTTTCCCTTCCTATTTCTCCTTACCCTTTCCTCCTTGGATGTTTTCACTGTTCACATCTCACATCAAAACTCAGTGCCTAAATGTTCTGCCAGTGGCAAAATTTCAGGTGTGTCCATGACACCGCCACTAAGACATGATTTTCCATGAAACTCCATTTTGTAGATTATTTGGTGTGTGCAAGGTCTGAGGTTAAACTGGGAATCTTAAACTAATTTTGTAGAAATGACAGAAGTTTTTCAGCCTTAACTGTTCCCAGGAGCACTTTTTTTAAAAAGGTATCGGTTTCAATGTCTTTGCACAGAACAAATTCTTGGAGTAAAGAGAGAGACTTTGATGCTAACACACACAAAGAATCAAATGCACAGTTTGTTTCCTCTTGCTGCACAGTTGTCCTGGCTACAGCAGTAAAAAAGTGTATTTGTCACCAAAACCACACAACCTCCTTGAAATAAACATAGGAAGCCACAATTCTATGGATAAGAGGGTGTAATATTTTTAAATAATTTTCTTTTCAGAAGTGAATCTAAACCAGTTTCTGCAGTGATGTATACATATTGCAGTTTAAATGATTCATGTACCAGCTTACTTTTCAGTTTGCATATGATGCATTTTAATTTTTAATTTAAATACAAAAAAACCTCCTGACAATGTATTAAGGGTGGATAGGAAGATAATACAATTGGGATTTGAGGAACTGTTGTCCAATCACAGCTTCTATAAAATCTGTTAGTAGTGGAACACTGAAGGTATTTCCCCACCACCACCATAAAAGCAGGATTATATGCCTGCCATGATTTCAGAAATGACTTGATTAAGTCGAAGACCAAGAGGTATCATTTAATTAATCTCCTTGGTACATTTCATTTACAGTTCATTTTTTGTAGATAGACTGTTTTCATGACAAACTAAGTGAAGTCTCACTTAATTTTGGGTTTCGTTTCTATATGATAGACAATAAAAATAAAAAGATTCTCTTCCAACAAGGACATTATTTGACATTTTGCTCAATATTAATGGGCTAGTAAGATACAATTTGCCAGACTTGTCATGGTACAGGTATAAAATGCAAATGTTTCCAGCAAGTCATCAGTCAGAGAATTATGATTGCTCAAATAACTTGTATTTGAGTCAATAATTTTCCTAATTTTATATGAACAGATGTTATTGCAGTGTATTAATTAAAGATAAACATAAATAAACATTTTTACGAAGGACATTTCATGAGCACTACTCTACTTTCAGTTACTATGTGGCATTCCCTCACATCTACTATAATAAAAGAAACACATTCCACATTCATTAGGTGCTCTGAGCCCAAGGGCCTGGTATTTATGAATGTTGTATTTCATGTTTATCTCAGTAGCATACAAGTATTTGTACTGCTCAAGGCTGATGAGATTCTCTGAAGCCCGTAAGCCCCTGTCTGAGTTACTTTCTATCACATCTGCAGAGAAGCACTGTGACAGAAATAATAATCTGCTGTGGGTCGATTATGTTCACACCACCAACATAACTCTCCTGAATGGGTCAATTAGAGCAAATGCTGCCAGTGAGCCATCCTACAGATGTGGGATGGTTACCCCTTAATGACTGTTCTCCCTAAAATTCTGAAGGCTGTGCTAATTTGCGGTGCATACATTAAGGAAAACTAAAACAAAACAGCAGAAGCATTTCTCGCTATTGCTCAGAGATGGGGTGCTCCCCCAGAAATTGTTATGAAAGGCATTCCACCCTTTCTGTCAAAGCCTTCCAAAATTCCTCAGTTGAGGGCACACCTGTGCTTGCAGGTTGGTTCCAACATCCCAGGCCCATGACCTTGAACATAAACAGTAACTATTGATTTTCTGTCAGGTATTTATAGACGCCAGGTACCTTTTTAACCTATAAAGCACAATAGAACAACCATAACCCAAGCTTGGACTTCACAAACAAAATAAAAGGGGTGATAAGTTCACAAAGATCATGCCAAGCCTTCTCTTTAGATTTGGCCATTCTTTGTGTTTGCCTGTTAAATCCACAGCCCAGACCCTGCATCTTGGACACCTCTTCTGTCACTTCAAAGCTGAGTGAAAGGTATGCAGCAGATAAATTTGAGGGCCTTGAAACATTTTCCCAGGTAGATGATCAACAGCTACTGGAATTAAATATTTGTGAGAGATGCACAATAGCATCCAGACTTTATTTGAAAGCTGTGGGAGACAACAAAAACACCATTTCCCCAGTTAACTTGTTACATTTGTTATTTTGTTGATCACCCAGATCCGCTGCCTGGCCATGAGAGAAATGGAGGTGTCAGTGCTGTTTGCAGAAAGATGAAGCCCAGAAATGTCTACAAGCATGGGGGACTATATGTATTTTATACAGGGATTTAGATGAAGGTGAAACAGGTGGAAGAAGACAAAGCCCTTAAGACACTAGATTTTCTGGTCTGTTTCCTGTCTCCAAGATGACAGCTTGCCTACAACTTGCCTGGGTTTGCAAAGTTTGGATTTCCTTACTCTTTCTATTCTGGAAGGGCATGCAGCAAAGAAGTCTTGAATTAATGACACCACTAAAAGAAATATTTAGGGATAATCTGGGTTCACATGACATGGGGAATCTTTATAGGTCTGTCAACAATCATCAAATACTTGCTAGCCTTGGAATAGAGAGCAGTGATTAAAATACTGTTGCTTCTCTCTCACTTCTGGCCTTCTGTCACTGTGACAGAAAGGCTCTTCGCTTTCAGTCACTCTTTTTCTACTGCTTTCTGCTATGACATCTTTTCCTCTATTCCAGTTTTAGTGAACAGTTTCCCTGACCTGTGCTTTCTGAAATCATCAGTCTCCTGGCTACCTTTTTTTCCTTTCTGCTTGCTAGGACAATGTATTTGGACCTCAGGTAAAACCTCCCCTGAAACCTTTTCCTGTGAATGAGTCTGGTCAGATGACAGAGATTTGCATTACCCAAATCAACAGCTATGAACCTGTATGGAGTCAGCATCAAATGCCGTCAAGGTGCCCATTTCACCGCTAGATTTGGCAATTGTGTGCTGAGATCAAGCTGACAAGTGCACTGCAAAGGTTATTATTCTGCCTTCTGCTTTTCCTCACAGAGAATCATCTCAGTTATCCCATCACTAGACCCCTCTTAATGCAGACCTCTTGGGTCTCCTACCCCCTTTTCCCTCATCACCCTTGATCCTTGTTCCACTCTGCTCTCTCTGCTGCTCCTGGCCTTGGACCTCTGAACCTAATGAGAAGCAGGTACAAACTGCAGATTTTCAAATATTATTACTCTGTATTTGTGCTGGCAGGTTTTTTTCAGAGGAATGGCAAAAGCACTGATCTGACCCACAATCTTTTAGCTGTAGACTTCGGTCTTTAGCTCAAAATACAGAAGGCTACAACTTCCCAACACTATGTCTGCATAGAAATATTTACCATGGCTAACATGATATTTTTATTCGTTGAGTCATTCTCCGTTTCTTTTCATTTGGAATTGGAAAAGGAGAAAAAAAATTTTAAAAAAAATTGCTCTCCAAGAAGCATCAGTTCAATAGGTGATAAATATGTTTAAAATAAATTTTGAAGTCATTTATTCAAGGTCCTTCATACCAAACTGGGAGTTAGGAATAGTATCAATATATCAGGCTGTGCATCAGAGGAATACATTCTGGCAAGAGATGCTTTCAAAGAAAATTGGGCAGACTGTCTAGGACATACAAAAAAACCAAAACCATTTCCCCCTGCCCATAGAACAGCAACGACCAGCATAAAACAACTGAGATTTTTGGCATTAATATGCTGTCAAGAAATAATCTTTGAGCCTGGCTAGTCACAGCCTGCCTTCATCCCTTTCAAATTGCTGGATTTGATTAGCATGAAGAGAGAAAAGAAAACTTGAGTTTTAAAACTGAAGCACTTCTGGCTCTGTGCAGAAATCAGCCTTAAACCTCATAGTAAAATTTAAAAAGAAAGTGAATGAGAATCAAGTCTAGATGTGTATATTTGTCTGTATGCAGAAGGAGCAGGGACAGACAAGAAAATCAAAGTATAGGAACAGTGAGGAAGAGAAGGAAACAAAGGAAATAAATAAACATGCAAAGTGAGATTCTCGGCTGGGATAAATCATTGCTGCCCTGTTAAGGTCAATACATCCAGACAATTTTTATGCTTAATACAAGACCTTTTGGCTTCAGCTGTGGTAGACCAATTGCATTTAAGCACACACCATTTATTTTCAAAACTGACTGGAGGCAGAAGATGCAGTACTCACTCGACAACACTTCTCTAGTGCAGTCATTTTTTGAGTAACAATTTCATCCAGGCTGAAGCAGACATATGTTTGGACAAAAGAGGGATAATACCAACCTCAAACAGAATTTGAAAGAACGGTGACCAATGTCCCTGACACAAGGCAGTGGAGAAAGTCACCCACTACCAGCAAGTTCATGCATTTCTCTCCCTCTCTTGAATTGTTTCCTGTGGCTTCCCTCTCCCTCTCCCTCTCCCTCTCCCTCTCCCTCTCCCTCTCCCTCTCCCTCTCCCTCTCCCTCTCCCTCTCCCTCTCCCTCTCCCTCTCCCTCTCCCTCTCCCTCTCCCTCTCCCTCTCCCTCTCCCTCTCCCTCTCCCTCTCCTCTCCTCTCCTCTCCTCTCCTCTCCTCTCCTCTCCTCTCCTCTCCTCTCCTCTCCTCTCCTCTCCTCTCCTCTCCTCTCCTCTCCTCTCCTCTCCTCTCCTCTCCTCTCCTCTCCTCTCCTCTCCTCTCCTCTCCTCTCCTCTCCTCTCCTTTACCAGAAATAAATACCTTTTCACCTTTCTAACTCAACATTCATTACCCTGGTCCAGATTCAGCTTCTGCTTAAGTTTTCTGTACTGACTATGCAACACAAAAGGGTTTTTTAATCTCCTTCATTCAACTGAGCTGAAACTGGGAGCAACAGGAACAGGCTGAAATTGGTTGCGATTTCTGCACATGCAATTACTCACAAACAAGCACATTCATTTTTTAATGACAATTTTACCCAGACATCTATAACAAAACTCCTGATTTAATGGGGAAAAATCAGGAGGCACTCCCAGCTGAATGAATAGTTCAGCTTTTTTACAGAGCTGTTCTTGGAAATAAAGCCTGTTTTGCGATAAACTGTTCCCAGGACTGAGCCTGATATTTGTTTTCTTGTATTTATGTCACGAGAGCTCTCTAATGTGAAAAGATGTATGTTCTAAGTATCTACATAATGGCTTCCCTCCAAAAGGGCCATTACAGGCTGTAAAATAAATAGTACTCATTTAATTCCTTTTGTAAATATACACAGTTTGGAGACAATAATAACACAGAGAAAGTAAATTAAAGCACAGAAAACCACTGCATCCAAATGAGTTTATGAAACCAAGGGAATGGAAGAGTAATGGAAGAGTATCTTGTGGTGAAGGTCCCCAGCTCAGCAAACTATTTAAGCATTTGCTTAATCGAAGAAATGGTCCTGGGTAACTTGCTAAATGAAGGCTTTGGTTATGTATAGACATAAGATAAAATAAAAACAGCCTACAACCACAACCAGCTGAATTTAGCGTGTTCAAACCTCACAAAAGTGATTGAATGGTCCCCTAGTTGACAACATAAGAAACCTCTCCACTCCACTGGTGAGACCCCCAAACAAGGAGTCTGCAGTGAGTCAGTTTCATCCATCTTGGCCAGACCTTCCAGGGAAACAGTTTCTTGAGCAGCAGCCTCTGTCCAGCACCCATTCCTTTGTCCTTTGTTCAATTTACAACTTTGTATTTGCTGTTGCAAAAGGCACGTTACTTGGCCAAGCTCAGTTTGCCAATCAATGCAGATCATTCCATCTCCATCACATTTCTTCTCATTATATATCGCTCCCCCAATATACTGTCATCACCTTGCTTTCTCAGATAGGATTTTATTCAAAACATTGACCAAACTGTTAAATAGCAGTCTTTATTAGCAGGTCACCTCTCCAGTAATGATCTCTAATTTACAGGAATGTTTTGTGTTCTTCCCATCAGCAGCTTTTAATCAATTCAATGCATCTGTGTTGATTTTACACTTTTCTGTGTGGTACTAAGGCAATTTTTTTAGCAAAGCATAAGTCTATCAAAGGAATATTTTTCTCCTAATCAGTATAGTTTGTAAGGCTATCAAGTAAAGTTTTCCACTTTAGTTTGACAAGATCTACTGCTAATAATCTTAGGTAGATTAGCATTAATTACATTACTGTCTTTTAATCCTGGATCAGTCAAATCCCAGATTGACTGTTCCATTATCTTCTCTGGAATCAATGTCATACTGAAAGAACTGTAATTACACTAGTCCTACTATTTATCCTTTAAAACCATCAGTATTTACTTTCCAGCAGTTTCATGGTCTTGCTAACCATCAGTTTTAAAGAATTTAAGGCTGGTTCCTTTAAAATTCTTAAATGCAAGTTATCCCCCACTGTTCTTTTACATTCCTTTAACTTTTAACTCCTTAGGAGTTGCAGCAAGGGAAATATTCAGTCAGGGGGAGTACCACCCATCCAAGTTCTCCATCACAGGCCACAGGAGCAAGGATGTCCCAGAGGAATCCAGCGCTGCCACTGGCACCAAACTCTTCCAGGGAAAAAGCTTTTCTCAACCTGCCATAAATCGGTGCTCAGTTTGAGGTATGGAGCACTCTTTAGCCTGCTCAGGAGAAAGGCACATTTCCCCATTCAGAGAGAAATTCTGGTGGAAACTGAACTGTTGGAGGACACACAAATCCAGGCTGTGCCATTCAGGAGTATCCAAAAGATCAGACTGAAAAACCCTCTTTTGGAGCGATTAGAGAGCACGTGCATTGTGTTCCTCACTGAGCACAGCTAAGGGAACCAGGATTTTGTATCTCATGACTCCAGCACAGTTTTCCTACTATACAGGAAACAGGGTGGCTCCAGCCACTTGAATTTCACTAACAATTATGATGAGATTATTTTCTTTTGTGTTTTTCTTGTTTGGGATTTTTTTTCTTTTTTGGCATTCGGGGTGTGGGGGCGTGGAGTGTGTGTGTTAGCATTATATTGTGATTCAGATTGTTTTTTTCATTTCTCTTTTTACACAATCTTGTTAAAGCAAGTAAAGAAAGATTAATTCCTCATCTCCACTAAATCATGTCCCAGTGCTTCAGGAAAAGGTTTTCAAAAAGGACTGAAAACAAAATGCTGTTGAACACTGGGTCAATATGATTTATGGTGTTTTAATGACATCACTACCAAATCAGTCACCTACTAGGTTTGCCTCACTGAAGTAACAGTTAAGGTAGTGGGAAAACCACAGGATACTTAATGAATACTAAGCATGATTAAGTATTAATTAGCAGAACATAAGGAGTTTGATTTTAGGACCAAATCTTTTTGAGGGTCCCTTAATTTTTGCTTTGTTATTAACTAAACACAGACTTTGCAAATCATTAGTTCCTTTGCCTTGCTCAAGTTGCATTTGGCTATTTCCAACTTACACTTTTCTAACTTTGGGAAGGGGCCTGCATTCAGCACCCAATTTAGTGTAAGTGAAGAGGTACATTCAGATAGACCAGGGAATGTAACCTATTCATTTCCACAGCACCCAGATGATAGATTCTACCCTCAGGGTGGCTGACAGTGAACTTGTCCCTTGCTTTAACAATATTCTGGGAAAAAAAAAAAAAAAAAGTAATATAGCTTCCCATTGTTGTTCTGGCTCCCACTCCTGACACCCCTGGGTTGTAAAAGGCAGGTAAGTGACAATGTGTTACACATATACCCACAGTGGCATGTCTGAAGATTTAAATTATTAAAGGCATCACTACCAGAAGCTGAAAAATGAAGGATTGAATTATCTCAAATAGAACCTTTTCTTCTCCCAAATCCCAAACTCCCTGCAATACACAGCAACCAGAGGAGAACAAATCAATTCAATGGACCTGTAAGACAAAATGGGAAAAAACAATTTTATTTAAAGGTTTCAATGAAGTATGTGTTGCTTTGCTGTTCTTGTTTGCTGTTTTTTGTGGTTCTTGTAATATGTCAAAGGTTTAGCAAATTCTAAGGTATGAGATGACTTCGCAGTGAAAAATGATGTATTCAGAAAATGTCAGAAGTAGAATGTTTTGCTGCCTTCAAACTCTTTCTTTAGGTTGGCAGGGGGAGACCATGCATGATAGGGAGAGACAGAGAGGTTTAGAAAATTTTATTTGCTTTGGGCAAAATGTTTTTGAAGATGACAGATGTCTGTTGTTCTTGCTTTTATTATATATATATTTGGGTAAACCCACAAATTTTTTACAGACTATCATAATACAGGAAATTGCAATTAACTCTGGAAGCAGCCCCATCACTCCTCTGCTCTGACACTGGTATTAAGGATCCACAGAGGCAAATCAAGGAGTTTTAGTGCTTCATCAAGGGATTTGCCTCTTCTTGTGGTTGCTGTGAGCCTAAGCTCCCTGCAGACAAGGTGCCAGGAAAGGATATACAGCATGCACTCAATCTTTTGCATTAAAAAAAGTGCTCAAGCTTTTTGCAATGTAGCATTTTAAAACAAATTGCTGAAATTTCCCACTCCTGGAGCACAGATGCCAAGAACCCTGCACAACTCCATCTACAGCTCTGAGCACAAATCCCAGCCATGTGTGCTAACTCATTTGGTTCACAAAAATATTTGTACAGTTTATGGACAGACGAAGTTCCTGAGGCTTTTTAGCAACACAAAATATCTTGCTATTGTTTGCTTGTGGCCTTGGGTAAGAATTACTAAATGGGTGCTTGGCTTAACTGTAATGGAAAGCGGATATGAAAATAACAGGTAACAGCAGTATAAAGCAAATGTTTCAAAGCATCTCCATTAAGGCATCACCATAAGCATCAGAGGAATGGTTATGAAACAAGAGCACAGCACTTTCCTCCTTAGCTGCTCCTTTGTGAGAAAGGAAATGGATCAGGTAAAAGACAGAAAATCTATATCCATTTTTTTCTAAATGGCCTATTACATCAGAGTAACACCTCAATATCATATTAAGAATTTTATAGCTTAGCCTATTGGATTCACATGAATTTGATATCTGGTTTTACGTGCTGAACACAACTCACCGTGGGCACAAAGGGCTGCTGTGGACCTGATGAGTCTGTATCAAGGCATCCTGCTCCCCTCCATTTTCGGGCCCTTCCATGGTGCTTCCCAGCACTCAGTGATCTTTGGAATTCACCTCACATGCAGGTGATTTTTGTTGTTTTTTCTCTAATTTTTTCAGGTATTTCAGAGAGTGACAAAAGCAAGGCATCAGCTGTGTCTCCTTGGACCTCTGCTCTGGAGGAGGCTGGAGAAGCACAGGGTGTCTAACATGCAGTCAACAGCACTAGCAAGGGATGAGAGGCTTGATTCTTTGGCTCCACTGGAATGGGACATAAGGTCCATGCTGAGATGTGCTGGCTGGAATTGTGGTCTGGGCTGGGTATCAAAAGGGTAATTCAATTTCTGCTTTGTCCTGTGAGGGTCCCTGGGAAGTGTATCAGCCCTGTGGCTCCCCAGCAGCTGCACTAGTTGGGCTGGGTCAAGTAACATTTAACTAATGTTTCACCAGTACAGGAAACCAAGTTCTAGATCTTGGGTTTATGCCCTGGCTTTTCCAGTCTTCCCTGCTGGGACAAGCCTTCAGCCTTTTGAAGGGGTAGATAAGAATGAAGAAAAGGAAACACCTCACTGAAATGAGTAAAGACTGTCACTCCCCAGGATTAGCCATCCAGGCAGCTGGGTCAGCCTGAGATTCAGTCACCTCCCAGTTGTGCTCTTCTCCTTTTTGTGCAAGCACAAGAGTGGTTCTGCCTGGGCAGACACAGGCAGCTCTGCTTCAGTAACACCTCACTGCCAGGTCCATTGTCAGCTGCTGCAGTCAGTCAGGGTTTGTGCTGCAAGTGGGTCTTTAGCTCTGTTATTCTCCACTTGGTCTGTTTGCTGTCTCATCAGGGTGCAGGCCATTCACTTCTAGCTTCTTTCACATCCAGAGGCACCTTTCTCATTAAACAACCACAAAAGCATCAAACAGCCACAAAATCAAGTCTAATCCCCCTCCAACCACACTGATGCCATGTCCATGGTGCCTGTTAGTGCTGCCTGCTATTTGTACCCTATGGGCCTTTGGAGTGCTTTTTCTCTGTTTCGGGAGTAACCTTTTATCCCAGATACCTCCCTAAATGTCCTTGCACTTGGGGGCCGTTCACTTTCACCTTCTGTCCATATAACCACATCACAACAACCTCCAGAGCTGCAGTCCCTTGGCCTGGGATATTACTTCTGATTTACTTGCCATTACTCAGGAGTGGGTCTCCCCAGCATGCCTTTGCTCAGTGTGTGTGTGCCAATGATATACTTTATCCACTGAAACTGCCTGTTCCTGAGCTTTCCTCAGGGGAGCCTGGCTCTCTGTCATATTCACAGTTGGATGAGCAACAATTTTCCAGAGGTGAACATAGCAAACTCAAGCCACTAGTTCCAGGCAGATACAAATGTTAACTTTTCAACCCAAATCTAAAATCTGAAGTACATATATTTTATTTTTCCAAGGCAGCTATGCTCCAGTGCTGCCTCCAAAATGCAGTATGATGGGAATCTTTCACACAGCCCTGTTCATCAGACTTGCCTGCCAATTTTTTATTAGAAGGTGATGCCTTAGTACTGCTGGGTTTGCTGCTTGTTTTCCTCGTCTGACACTGTTCTGTACTGCATTAACTACTGCCCTTGAGATGGCAAGAAGAAATGTATAGCAGGAAGAAGAGTTGGGGCAGAAATGATTCAGTAAGGTCTGGCTCACATTCACTTAAACATGACTCAACCTTTGTCTCCATGCCCAGTCAAGAGAATCTGTATTATGATTTATCTCACCCTAAAGCTGATGGCTAAGCAATCACATACATCATCCTCTAAATTGCTCCTTTCTGTTAATTGACTGAAAAAGGAAACAAAGTAAGATAAAATGGTTCCTCTCTCTGGGAGGAAGAGCTCAAGTGTTCAGACTGATCCCACTCTACCTGTATAATTTAAACAATGTTCAAGGCTTTCTTCATACTCAGACATGATCTATCTCTGGGTGGAATCAATTATCCTTAAAAGATACCCACTGGGAGCATAACCAGCCCCTGGAAGCTGGTCAAACACTTGGTATCTGACAAAGATGACACCCAACCCTCTAGCACTTCTTCCCCTTCTCTGTGTAGAGTGGAGGAATATAAAATACTGGTGGAGATATAGGTCTGTGTAAGGGTGTGGTATGAGGATATATTAATATTATCTACAGCAGATTGCCCCCAGCAGCTGCTATGGTCTGCATGGGAGGCACTTACAATGCACAGGTTTCCCCTCTTCAGTGAACAACCCTTCCAGCACACAGTTATATTCAAGGCTGCTATGTGTCCCAAGGGCATGTCAGCATCAGTGTTCAGAAAGAATATGTCTTCTAACATATTGGAAATGTTTGATCAAGTGTTAGGTCAAGCTCTTCATATGCCTGTCACCATGTCCCTTCAAGTCCTTTAATCATAACAGGGTTGGGGCTTTTTCCTGTTATCTCCCAAGAATAAGTAAGTTTGCTTCTTTTTAGCCTTGGGCCTATCTAGTGGAAATCAAAATAGACTGAAACACATGTGGTATATCAGACCCATCATTTATTTCTAGAATGTTTTCACTATCTCTACTCAAGTAAGGGCTTAAGCTCACCGTGACTTGTGCTGTCAGCCAGTTCCATCCATACAACACCCAGAACTGCTTTTTCTTCTGCTTAAATACAGTCAGGAGGTACTGTCATACCCCATCTCTCAAGCTGTTTTCTCTTTGTCACCAAGCAGCCTCTTACTCTAGGATGAAAAGCTGGATTTCTTCATAAAAGCTGGATTTCTTCAGAAGCTTTGATTTTTATTTTTTTTTTCTTCCTTAAAATAACTAGACTCATAAATAAAGCAGAACTGTGCCCTCAGAATCAGATAATGCTTCTCAGTATGTGATCACAGGAAACAGATGAAGGCCCCTGTGGCCTTGGTGATTCTCTCTCTTGTGTAGTTGAAGTGTTTATGTGCAAATAAGGATAAGGAGGCACCAAGTCCTCCTGTCAGTGATTTTTCTTCCAAGTTTAAGTGATTCATGTGACCTATTATGGCTCTTATGTATGACAAGGTGAAGCATGTCTTGATCGATGGTGTGATTCTTCTCAAGCTAAAGATGACATCTAAGATGGGTCAGATGAGCCACTTCCTAAATATACATATTTCTTTCCCTTTAACTAGAAGGGTGACACCTAAAGATGGGTGAAATCAATCTTGACAAAGAGGTACACCCCAACACAGAAAAAGTAAAGTAGAGTTTGGAGTCACGCAGCAGTTCAGGCACTGAATGAGGAATAAAACACAGGTTCTGCTTTGTCTGTTGTGTAATTTCTGTCCTGTTGAATCTGTTCTCCCCAGAGCCCCTGAACAAATCCAGGTATTCATAGTCTGATATCCGTGTTCAAAGGCCAGTAGCAGAACACAGGCTGAAAGTGCCTTTATGTATCACAAAGAAGCAATAAAGGGAGCAAACTTGTTTTTTCACATTTCAGCTTTGTAATTCACTGCAAAAGGGAAAAGTTCCCAATAGTGTCCATGGCATCCAGAGTTCATAAGAGTGTTTGCTGTAAGACCTGCTGGAGCAGTGTCATCTTCTCTAACAATCTATAGCAAATAAAAAAATAAAAAAGCCCCATAAAAGTGACTAGGAGAAACAATCAAATCCTAATGAAATTACAAGAGCCTGCAAATAAGACTGCCACAGCACGTTGTCCCAGTCCTACCTGCTCTTAGCAAGCGTTGCATTGCAGTGGCCAAACTTCTCAATGATTTCTTTTCAAATAAAGATGTTGGCAGGGGGCATATGTGTTTTACTGATCTACAGCCAATTAAATATTTGTCATATGACAGCCCAGGGAAATACAGTGGGAATTTCAATCTGTGTTTCAGTTGTGTTTCAGAGATCTCTGCACTCCTTTACGCTCCATTGAGAGGCCAAGGCTACAACGAAGGCTGTCAGTGCTGAGAGCTGGGCAGCAGGATAAATAATTAGGAATAAGATACTAGACAAACACATTCAGAAATTATAGCTGTGCCTTGGTTTGGAAAGACAGGTGTCTGCCAGGGAAAGCCAGGGCCTCCCTTGGAATGGAGAATGTAAACTGCCTCCCTCCAAATTATGATTTTGAAATTAAGAGGCTTTCAGGCAAAGATATGGAAATAGAAATAACAGTTCTTTACTAGGAATATTAAAAATAAAAATGTAGTAATACCAAAAAGACAACACTGACAGAGTCAGAATACAACCTGACACCCTGTTGGTCAGGGTGTTGGGAGCAGTCCAATCAAGTCCTCCTGGAGTGACAGATGTGGTTCTGTTGGAGCAGAGATGATCCTGCAGAAAGGTGTAGCTTTCCTCTGAAGGTCCATTGGTGGTGCATCTTGCATTGCAACTCAAGACAAGTTGTCATTTGTTATCTTCAGAGGTTGCTGCTCATTTGAGTTCTTGCCAACAGTGTGACACCATTGCCAAATTGTATCCAAACCCACCAGGAGTGCAACTCACTGATAGCAATTGTCTTTACTCACCCTTAGGAAGAGGGACAGGTAAACACTTGTGACACATCATTGTTAGTGTTGTTCTTGGAGTGTGGACTTTTTTTGCTCTGTTTTCTAAAAAAAAAAAGTATTTATTTTCAGAAGAATAATGTGTGCCCTCAGTTATCATCTTTCACCTGCATAGTTTCCTCTTGCTCTGGATTTTGCCATAGTGGCATCACTATGTCTTTAGTCCCTGATAAGTTTTCATCTCATCTAAGGATATGCACAGTGCAAGAACAAAAGAGTCAGAAGTTGAGCGGGCATTGGTCTACTTTCACCTCAGCTGTATCTGGATCCACTTTTGTAGCAGGGTTTAATAGCATGAAGTAAAGTTGTACCATCTGTGATGGTAACTCCCTGCATTCATGATTTAGAAATGCGGTTTTCTCTCCTGTGAAAACTACTCCAGCCGTGTTCAGTAATCCTCCGAAAGACACCTGTAAATTCATTACAGACATAAATGCATACACAACAGAGAATATAATGCATACAAAATAGGGAATAGACTTCTTAGAATATCACATTATCTCAAGGCAGAATGAGCCATATTTGATATCAGTTAGTTCTTCACTCTAAAGCTTCTTCTTCTCAATACTACCAACCCCAGCCAAAAAAAAAAAAAAAAGTATATAGAAAAAGACAAAGTGGAGTACATGTCTGGGTTATGCTGGCATATGCTTAGGTACAGCCAGAGCTGTACCTGAGAAGTGAGAAGTAACAGCAAGAAACAACATTAGGTGGTGCGTTCAGAGCCTGCTCTGTCAGGTTTGTTTTCCAGGGCTGTGTGGTGCCGTATGGTACAAACACATCCCCAAGGCTGGGCTTGGCTTGCAGTTGGAGGGGATTTTCCTTCTGCTCTTCTGATAAGATCTGCTCCTCTCCTGCCTTGCAGACACCTGCAGGTCCAGTCTGTCTGGAAGGGGTTGGCAATTCAGTGGTGAATTAGTGAATTAAGGATCAGCATTCCCACTCCCAGCAAAGACCAAGAACTGCCTGTTGATGAACTGAAATGTGTGCAAGGGGAAATTATGGTCCAAATTTCGAGGGTGGGAAATTATGGTCCAAATTTCGAGGGTAGGTCCCATTCTTTAATTTGTTCTCTACCCTGTTGGTGAAGGTTGGCTGTGAATTGATAATTTCAGGAGCACAGGTTTCAGCTTTGTATGCTGGCAGATTCCCCAAGTGGATCCTCTAAAGTGGTTATTGCAATGACCTCAGTGAAATAGGAATTATCTTTCTAATATAGTCAGGGATTTCAGCTATCTGAAAGAGTTCATTGGAGCAGACAGTGAGATGAAAAGCAACCCCTGCCTTCACACTGAGCAATGCACTAGGTCTGATTCAGACCTGCACAGTAGAAGCCCCACTTTTAACAGAGACTAAAATGAACTGAGATTCAATATCCCTACCACCACAACAAAAGTCCTGTGTAGTAGAGCTAAACTCCAATGGACAGCTTTGGTAAAAATGAGGAAGCTTGCTCAAAAGTTAAATCAATCAGCTGAGGGAATTAAAACCTTTTAGGCAGTATAAAGGCTACTGAAGTATGTGAAACTGGAAGCACAGTGAATACCACCCATTAAGGAAATCTCGAGGAAGGATAACAGGAAAGCAGCACGATGACACTGCAAAGAAAAAGAGGTTATTAGAATTAAGAAGGTATCATTCCACAGACTGAAAGTGTACCCAAAACAAATAAGAGTAATAAAAATACTAGTGAACTATCATAAATTCTTTATAGTGAACACAAAATAAAATCAGGCTCAAGGAAAAAATATTTGAGAAGCAATTCACTATAAGATTAAAACAAATAGTAATTTCTTCTTACAATTTGCTCCTCACCAGGAGCAAAATGCCTGCCTAGAGATCCTGAAGGGCCAACTGATAATCCCAGTGGATAAGGATCACTCAGGAAAGACAAGGCCAGTGGCAAGCAGCCAATAAATTCTTTGTACAGGAGTTAACTGTAGAAGAAAGTGAGAAGAGTTGTATAGCCTGTGGGTCTGTCTGAGGCTGAGTAATGACAGAAGAGGTGCTGGGACAAAAGGTAAAAGTGAACACCAGCCACTGACCAGTGCATCCACTTCTCCTAAGGGAGCCCAGCAATGAAATAGCCAAAATACCAACACCAGCATTTAACCTTTGTCTTAAAGCTCTCTTGGGGTCAGAAGCATGTAGCAGGTGGGAAATGAAAGGACTGCAGGGGGACCTGGGATAGCAACAGCCTGAAAGCCTGGTAGTTTCACCAGTCAAGTAAGTAAAAAGTAATCTTAGAATGTGTCATTTTTTTTTCAGATTTGACTCCCATTATAGTTAACCATTTAGTTGAGTTATCAGTGGCTGTAGGTACTGATAGGCTGTAGCTGCTGTCCATGTGGCAGGGAAGAGCTGGAAAACAACACAACAGGCTGAGCCACTCGGTGCCCTCAATACAGGCCTCACACAGCTTTTTCAGAGCCAGTCTCTCCACCTCAGGGGTTTGCAGGACCTGAGCACTGAAGCTTGATAAGAAGCATCAGGATGCACTCTGGGATTAATAGACTTTTTATCCCAATTGGTATGGTCACTCTTATGTTGTTAGCACTCTTGTGACATCTTGCACTGGCTGCTGCAAAGGTCCAAGGCTTCATGTTGCTGCTTCTTTCATGAGAGCAAAATTGCTGTTTCTTCAAATTAATACTGGATATAAGTATTTCTGCTGGTAGCACATCAAAGAATGAATCTGAATTGTCAAAAAAGCTCAAGGGAAGCCGAAGTTTTGGGAAGCACTTAATGCTGATCTGATTCTGCTTCTTTTAAAACCAGTCAAGTTTCACTGCAGCCTTTTAGTTCTCAGCTGGGTATTAGAGACTTTATTTGTACTAAGACCTTCAGTAGGACTCTAGGGCATCTCTTCTTGATCACAGAAATATAAACAAATGACCTCTCCACTCACCCCTGTTATGCAGCACAGCTCTGAAGTAGTTTACTGTTTGGGGATGTTTGAAATTCAGGCCTGGCCGGATTGTTTCTGGAGATATTGATTTATCAAATCACAGGATGTGGGGTCACGACCTGAAAGCACAAACACAGAGAGCTTTTGTCTGGTTGCTGAAAAGGCCAAATACCTCCTTGTGGTCTTCCTCCTCAGAGCTGTGTCTCCTCCAGTCTGCTGCCTGTTTCTCCCCCCAGCAGTGCCAATCTTTCATGGCACAAAGCACAGAGGTACGGCAAACAAGGCATTGATACCAGCCATGGACCAGCCAAGTGAGGAATAAAGACTGTTGTGCAAGGTTCCTAACCTGCCTGCAAAGCAGCAAACACTGCTTTCTGGAAGAAAAACAGATCCTTACAGTCCTGTTTGTTCCCCTCTCTTAGAAGCCAATGTCCTGGCTTATGGAAATGTATTACTCAATGCTGAGAGGCAGAATTCTCTACAGCAGTGGTCTTTTCAACTTTACTTTCTCTCTTAAAATTCATGTTTGCCTCGCATCACCATTTCCAACAAAAATGTGCAACAAAAAATAATCAAAGCCAGAAACCTCTCCTTGCTTTGACTTTCCACATGCAGGCACAGAAGAATCTGGAGCTTCTGATAGTGACACCACAGCTCTTGATATAATAAATTGATGCCACCAGAAACAGAATGCCCAGGCTTGCACACCAGATACCCCAAAACGACGACTGCTTCAGAGATTTACTGCTTATTTCACACAGAAAGGCTCCTCTAAATCTCTCTCTTGAGCCTCATGGGTTTTGCAGCCTGATACTGAAGTGAATTATAATGGAACAGTCAAAAACTGCTATTGCCGGTGAATTCTGCACGGTGAGTGCTGACGTGTCCTGAAGATGGGCAGCAGCACCAGTGCTGAGACTGATGGGCAGACAGATCACCCTGACCTGAATGTAACAGGAGAACATGGCCTGTTCACTTGTAATTCAGGACTGATACAGCCCATCCTCCTCTGGAGCACGGGGACTGCACAGCACACCAGCCCTCTGTCATCATTGGGATTCCAGGTGCATTTGCCTTTGAGAAAAATCCTTGGGAAAAGCACTTTTCATGTCGTTTCTGCAGTTTCGCCCAGAATGAAAAATCACTTCCTTGGGTTTTTCTGTGAAAGAAAAACGGGGGGTTTTGTACGGATCAGCAAGTAGAAGAGTTGCTTTTTCTTCCTGCTTGCTGGTCAAATTGGTTTTATCTCTTTCTTAAACCCAGCTCTCCCTGGCCAGTCTCCATCTAGGCAGAGATCTAAAAAACACTGGCATGCGTCTAAGGTATAAAAAGAGGAAAACAAATTCTGATCCCACTTTTGCCATAGCAAATCTAAACCAAATCTCCTGATTTCAGAAGTGTAACTGCCCTTGTCATGCAGCTGCCACCTGCTGATACAAGAAATGGACATGCAGGAGATAGCAGGGGAGATCTGCAATTGAGTTTCTCTTGCTTCATGAAATAGGTGATCCATTGGGATGCAACATCCTACAGGATATTTCTCTCTTCCATTAACTGCTTCTGCTAAGAAAATTCATTCCAATTTTGTTCTAAATCACTGGTTTTCCTGATTTTAACAGAACAGTTTGTTTCAGCTGAGGATTTGCCATTAGGACCACATAACTGCACCATAAATTTAAAGACTCCAAACTTTCACATGGATGGATATTAGGAATCATTCATGCTTTGATCATTTGGGAGAACCGTAATCTGGCTGGTGAGGAATGTGCACCTTGGGAAATGGATCTGGATTTCAAATACCAACCAGCATTCAAGTACAATCAGGCATCACAATGGTATTACAAGAGCACCTGGATGTGGTGGCTGGATTTTCTTTGCCTCCCTACCAGTGGGCATGGGCATGTCAAACGTTCTTTCTTTATAGCAATGTAATGTTGAAAATTATATTCTCTTCTTATAGCAAGATCAGATCTGGAGCTGAAAAACTTAAAGTATAATTTTTAAAAGCTTTTTAGTAATTTATGAAAAAACCACTTAATAAATATGGTCTTTTTCTTCCTGGTATATTGCCCTTCCCACATGTGCCAGCCCTTTGTACAGCCACCCACTTTGAACCCAGACTCCTTAACAATTAATCAATATTTAAACCTGAATCCACTCAATTATTCATTTAAACAACTGCCATGCATTAATGTCAATAAAAAGCTCCAGAAGACATGAAGAAAAGGAAGGAAGGAAGGAAGGAAGGAAGGAAGGAAGGAAGGAAGGAAGGAAGGAAGGAAGGAAGGAAGGAAGGAAGGAAGGAAGGAAGGAAGGAAGGAAGGAAGGAAGGAAGGAAGGAAGGAAGGAAGGAAGGAAGGAAGGAAGGAAGGAAGGAAGGAAGGCAAGCTGTTTGAAATGCTCATAAACAATGAAGAAGAAAATAAACATTAGAAAAAAAGATAGCTCATCTAAAAGATTATCTTGCAGATCAAAAGCAGAAGTCACAGACATGAATGTACATTTGCTATTGTGTAACTTGTTCAAGCTGCAGAAATCCTACAGTCCAGCTAAAGGCTAATGGATTTGTACAGGGGTATATCGACTGGAAAACTCCTGTTACTGGTGATGATGAAAATGAAGGGGTCTCCAACCTAACTTCCAGTTTTGAGCTTGAATTTGGATTTGATATTTATCAGAAATTATAAAATGAATCTTCTACTTGCAAGACAAATAAATTGACTGAGAGGTCTGTGAACACCAACCCATGGATTTCTATTTTGCAGGACACTTTCTCCAGCTCTCCAGAGTGCTAATAATGTGGTTATTGCCCACAATACAGCAAGCAGTACTTACTGGAGCCTCTTGAAGGTTGAACCTTGCCTAGTAAAGCATAGTCATACCAAAACAAAAGTCACACAAACAGATTACATGTACTCACCTTACTAGTAAACCATTTCTAAAATGCTCTGAGCAGTGGCATTGATGGAGAAAACTCCTTGGGACACCTGCTGCCCAAATAGCACCACAGCTGAGAGATACTGCAGGGCCTTGCACATGCAGACAGTTATTGCTTTGCCCAAACCTGGGGCCCAGTGAATCTGTGAGGGTTGGCTCCATGTTTTATGGAATCAGGAGTTCTGCCTGTTTTTCTGAAGGGCGTTTCCATCTCCACCCTCCAGATGATGGCAAAGTCTGTCCTGGGAGCCCTAGTGCAGTTTGTGCCTGTGAGGGAGGACAGATTCCTACATCTGGCTCCAAATTGTCCCTTCCTACATCTGCAGCCCCAAACTGGATCTGACACTGGTGTGCAGGTGGCAGCTGATGCCTCACACACACCATCCCTACAGCACCAGTGATGCAAATGGATCCAAGTTTGACTCCAAGTATTTTTGGTGTCAATGTGATGACTTATATAAGCCCCTGAAGTTTTGTATGGCAGAAATTAGTGATACAACATTTAAATCCACATTTCCATGTGTAAACTGCATAAACTGATACCCACCAACCTGTTTCCATTCTCAAGCATTACTGTGCCAGGTATGTAGTGAAAATGAATTTGATACGTGTAAGTACTTGTTTAGCTTCAGGGTCCTGTTTAGTCTATCTTAGGGAATTGAGAAAATAGTCTAGACTTATATTTTTTCCTGCCAGCAAAAATGTATTTACACTGTTTAAATACAAGAGACATTATTTTTGTGGGGCACCGAGATAGATTCTTTCAATTATTTTGACTGTTTATCACAGACATAAAGAATGAATGCTGTTTTGAAGTCAGAAGAAAATATCTTTATTTTGCTGTTGTTGTGTTTTGTTTTGTGGTTTGGTTGGCCATGGGATCTGAGTTTTGTTTTTTGGGATTTTTTTCATTTTAAAGGTTTTTCTTGTATCAAATTTCTTTTCACTTGAAACATTTCTATACTGTCTTTCCTGGAGTCTAGGAGCAGAAGCCATATTTAACTCTGAGAGCTCCTGCTTAAAAAACCCCAGGAATAGACTGTTCTAGTCACCATTTACTGGAAAATGAAATTTTTATTGGTGAGATCACATCTCCAACAGGAGTTCTGGAAACCAAAATCTAAATGTTACCTGACTGTGAAAAAATTGCTATTACCTTAATGTGTAACCCCTTAGCTCTGATCTTTGCCTCTATATATTTTTGCCAGGTGCTCCAGAGAAGGGTTGAACCCACAAAATGTGATGCCAATCAGAAGATGTTTGTCAATACTCTTGAGCGGCAGAGCAGTAGCGAATTACGGAAAATTTCTCCTAATGCTTGAAACGGTGGAGTCTTTGCTCCCTTTGTGTGAAACTTCCTTCCTCTGCCTGATGGCATTGACATTGCTTTCTCCCTCTGCTGCCCAGACCATCACCTCCCACATTTATCAGCCAACAGTGTCAGAGCTGCTCTCTCAGTATCTCAGTCACTGCTGTGCAACACCAGCATTTATGCAGCATCACATATGCCAGCTGGTACCCACTTCCCCACTAGGATTTAGTCTCAGACCCACAACGGCTGTTAAGTAAATAATTCCATCAAAATCACTGAGTATTAGATGGCTAAGTCCTATCTGGGCAGTTGTATACCTTTGAGGACCTGGGTCTTGGCCACACCAATGCCATTTGGAGTAAAGTATTTGTGCCTTGATTAATTTTTTAATGAGGACAAAATTAAGGTTGTTTTATGATGGGGGTTAAATGTTATTTGTCCCTTTACAAATCACTAGTCCAAATAAATGTGGCAAGAAGCAGATCTCTTCTGAAGGCTGCAAGTTCCCAAGGGCAGAATAATTAAATTTTCCAAAATACTTATCATAATTATGTTTTGTTCAGAGATTAGTTGAGCTGTTCTCTTGGGATCAATTATGAGTCATCCTAAACCCAGAAGCAAAAAAGTTTTTCGGTAAATCCTATTGAAATGAGTACCAGCTGTTCCACACAATAAAGTAGATTTCCTGCCCCCACCACCACCACATTTGAACATGCTAGTGAAGTTATTAAAACGTTGCTCTTGGTCATTCTCCAGCATTTTGCACAAAGCACTTGAAGGTCACTGTGGCTGGCAGTTAGAGAGTGGGATATGCAAAGGAGCTCTCGAGGAGCCACGAGCCAGGTGCAGGAGTCTTTAACAAGAGCATATGGTTTGTGTGAGGGAAATTAATATTGCTCTCATTTTCTGATGGAAAGAAGCAGCAGATTAGAAGGTTAGAAGGTTAGAACAGAAGAGCAGAAAAAAATCAAAGGGCCCAATTCCGATTATCTCATCATTTCCGACCTTCAGCAACTCCTGTGGAAGCAGATCTCATGTGCTGCTGAGGCACAAAAAGGTGTCACACTGTTAACTTCAGCATGAGGAAGATGTTTTGGGGTCCTGATTGTCTTGGTATGTTTCTAGGGACAACATAACTTTCTCCCAATTTACAATAACACCCCCTAAAATCACATGTCAGTAGTACCTAATTTTTTAGCTCTGGGGTTCTGACCCCCTGTGATGCTGTACAGGTGGAAAAACTGCCAAGAGCTTGAGTACTGAACACAAACACCTTTTGTTCATGTTTAGAGGTGATAGAAATTGTCAACATCTTATCCAAGCCTGCTGCTTGAGATGAGAGAGTTAAAATATTCATAAGGCAATGGTCTCCAGACTCTTTCTGTCCCCCGAAACAGGACTGGCACAGGCCAGTGGATCCAAGCACATTTCACAACTGAACCCACACTGCACAATGACACACCCAGGCTTTGCTTTTGTATTTTTAGGCCTTCAACACTTTTGGAAAAACTTTGTACATAACTGTATGCATTTGATATCTTCAGCATTTAAAAGATAGTTCTGAAAACAGTTAGGGAAAAGGAAAGAGCAAGTGCTTCTCCAGTGTCTTAAAGAAACTTTGCCCTTTGCATTTGCAGGCTGGTAGGTCCCTTTCAGTGGGGGTAAAGATAGATTTAGAAATGCCCCACACTGGACTCCTGGCTGGATGACACCAAGGTATTGCTGGTAACGCCACAGAAAAGAGAAGCTTCACATCCTGTATCATTACACATCCACTGCTCATCTTTCATCTTTGACTATTTTAGTGAACTTGATGATCAGGTAACATTGCAAGGGAAGGATATTTTAGGGAGAAGGGTATTTTCCATAGGGAATAGTCTGCCTGTGACAAGAAAATGCAGATTCTTGTGTCAGGAATTATCTTCTCCCATTATTTAAAAAAAAAAAAAAAAAGAAAAACAAAAAACAAACACCTTAGTTTTTATTCAGTGTGACAAATCTCCCTTCTGCATCAGTTAAACACTTACTGAAAAGAGAAAGACTACAGTGGGCAATTTCTTTCATGATGCTTTGCACTAGAAAAGGATTTATTCATCAGCATTGACTGTGAGTATCATCAGCCAATCAGTTCTGAAAGGTAAGTCAATTGCATGAGCCAAACAGATCAATAAAAAATGGAGCCATTAATTTTGCTCAAGACACTTTACAGGATATCATTTGCCTAACAAGAAGGAAACACAATTACATCAATAACCTCTTAGGGTTAGAAAGGTCTGCTATAAGAAATAATTGGAAGCGATTATAAAGATCAGATTTCCACATTTACAAAGATTAAAGCGTTGCAAAGTGTTATCTCTCCTTTGAAAAGATTTTTCTTCAACAGAAGGGTACTGTAAGCAGGAAGAAGAAAAAAAAATAGCATTTGCATTACCCAAAATTCAAGCCAGACAGCTTAGGAGGCAGTGTTTAAAATACTTATGATACATTAATCTTACCAACAAGAGAGGAGTATCACTTTGTCTTTATTGAAAGTAAGTCTGTTATCAAAGTGATTTCTATCCCCATAGAGCACAAGTCACCACGTACAAATACCTGTCTGCAGATGGCCCTGCCCAGGCTGGGGAATCCTTATGTCAGAGGATTTCCTCTCGGGAAAAGTCTTCTGCTGACAAAATCAGCAGCAGAATCAAGGCCTGTGTGGAGATGGATGCTGTTATCACACCATGTGTCTGCTGTAGGCTTGTCTCTGAAGGACACAAATGACCCTCAGACTCCTCAGAAGCACACAGCTACAGCAGCTGATTGACTGGGTATCTGCATTAATTTATTCAGCCTAATTTTTCAAGCAGAGATGCATGCCAAGCTGGCAGCCCCATTCTCCAGAGCAATATCTGGTTATTTCGCTTCATATGGATTGCACAAGCACATAAGCATTTGATCAATTCATAAAGCTACCTGCACTGGGTCTGCAGGTGATCACCTGGAGTGGTTGCACCCAGCCAGATCCCACTGGATGTGAAAACACAACATGAGATACTGATCAAGGGTGAATCAAACTGAAAGCATGTTGCCATGAGCCCCAGGAGTCATGGAATAGAATCCTAAAGCAATCTGGGTTGGAAGAGACCTTAAAGATCATCTAGTTTCAACCTCTCTGTCTATGCAGGGACACCTTTCACTATTCCAGGTTGCCCAGTGCCCCATCCAGCTGGCCTTGGGCACCTCCAGAGATGGGACATCCAAAACCTCTAATGACAACCTGTTCAAATGCCTTACAGTATAGAATTTCTTCCTAATATCCAATCCAAATGTACTCTCTATCTTATTAAAGCCATTCCCCATTGTTCTAGCTCTGCCTGCCCCTGCAAAAAGTCACTCTCCAGCTTTCTTGTAGGCACCTTCAGGTTCTCCTTCTCTTATTTGGGACTAAGCTGGAATAGAGCATCTCTCACCTTTTAACCATTTTCTTATCCAGCCCCATGCCCTCAGAAAACTTTTTAGGCTTCCTCTCTCCAAGCAAGAGCTAAAAGATTCTGGAAAATCCTGGGGAAAAAAAGTGAAATTCAATAAAATTATCTGTACAACTGAAGGGATAGAAATCTTCAGAGTGTGACTAAAAACCAGTTAAATACAGGACTAATGAGCAGACTGCCTGTTGTCCATCAGAGGACTAATGCCAAAGGCTGCTGGTTGCAGAACTCCCCTGGAAATTAAATACTAGAAAAATAAAGGTCTATCCTGAAATTAGTCTGAAACACCTAAGATATCCTAGCAGAAAGGTTTTCCCAGACCAGCTTTCTCTTAGAGCTACTATGATATCACCTCAGCACATATGGAGGATGTTTTTACTGAGGCCTTGCTGCTGATTTTGCTTATGTTGATAGTATATTCTGTCATTTTGGTGGGATTGCTTCTGCTCACCCAGTTTGAGTGTAGAGCAACAGGTATTTCTAAGTCTGGCACTTTGGGTCTGCTGGTAACCAGAGTAGGACAGAAAAGAGAAAACAGCCAGGATAATAAAGAGAAATTAGGAGACTCTCATGTGCACTGGAGTGCTCCCACCAAGCTAAAAAGGACTGATGTGTCTGGTGTACATCAGTGACTTAGTTAAGAAATGGCTGCACAAACAAACAACCAAACAGAAAACCTGTCAGGAGACTGCCAGGGCCAGTGAACACAACTGACAGTGACAAAACCAAAGATAAAACACAGCAAAGAAACAGCCCACTAAAGAAGCACCAGAAAAAAAGAAGGGAAATTAGACAGGCACCAAAGACCATCCCATTAGAGTGAAATTTGGTGTTAACAATTGCTACTTACACTCATCATATGGCCTTAATGAACAATTTGTCTTTGCCAAAACCTGATGTCCCTACTGCAAGCCACCATGTTTGATGTCCTTTGAATGATCCATGTGTTTCCTTTGTATCAACCCAATTAACAATCAGGCTCAAATAGCTCCAATTATCGTCTACTGTTAATGTTGTATCTGTACTGTGGGGAGTTTGTTAAAGCAAATTCTGAACTGAGATTTTCTAACTCAAAATCCTGCTCAGCCTGTTAAACTTCTGGAGAGGAATCCACTGGTAAGGACAAGAAAAATATAGTTACAGAAGAAATGCCTCTGAGCTGGGGCAGCAATTTCTCCTTTCAGGCCAAATTCTTAGCTGCAAAGAGTGTACTATGTGCACAAACCATATGACACAGGGCTGCAAGAGCCCATGGGCTGATGAACAGTCTGGAAGAGAGAGACACTCTCTGTTGATTTACGTGCCGAGAGAGGAGCACACTCGGCTGGGTCACTGCTGCTGAGCATCACTTCTTCCATCCTAGAAGTCAACATGCTGCAAACAACCGAAGTCAGGGGAAAATTGCTGCCCCAGACACACAGTGGGCCCAAGTGTGCACAGCTGTGAAGGGACCAGATTAAGAGGATGGGTGTTGCTGGTGAACACAGCTAAAGTTACTTGGCCCAACACAACCCTCCACAAACAAGGCATGGAAATGGCCAGGCATACAAAGAGGATTTCAGTACCCCCCCCAGGCCAACACAGAGGTAGTAAATGAAAACTGAGTTATTTGAGGGGCAAACTAGGAAGTCTGGCTATTTACATCCTGTATGTTGAAACTGCATCATATGAGACAAACACAACAAAACAAAAGTGAACAGAAAAGAAAAACCAAAACAAACACTGCATAACCCCATCACAAATTCCAGCAGCTCTTGAACCCATTACAGATTTGGAGTCACTTTTTGGGTTCACTGATGCAAAGAACAAAATTATAACCAGATGATGATGTGGGCTGACTGCCTACCCACTAACAATGCCCTGTGGGGGTCCTTAGAGGTCCACAATAAATATAAAATAAACAACTTTAGAGCTTCCTTCCTATCACCTCATTACCTCCTTTGAATCTAATCCAGTTTGGGACAGCAGACTCCCAACTACACCTTTCAATCTTCTTGTGTATGCTGAACATCGGTGTTTTCTTCTAAACACTACATGTACATAGTGTGTTATAGAATATACAATAGCTAATTTAACTCGATTTTTAGCTTGTTATACCCTGGGTGGTGTAGAAATAAATTTTGTAAGATTGGACTGTAGATGCTGAAAGAAAAGATCAGTCCAACACCAGTTTTCATTCCCCTTGTTAATTTTTATTCCTTGATTTTCTGCATAAATTGGCAATATCCTTCTATGATGTGTAGCATTGGATACCTAGCAATTTGGAAAACAATGAAACAACTTTCTATTTCTTTCTATTTATAGAGAACAAATACCTTTTCCTTTTTTTTTTTTAGCAGGCTATTTTTATTTTTGCATTAAAAAGACAGAAAAAAGCATTTAGAAAACCTTTGAGATTCAACAAGATTGAGATTAGGTTAACTCAGAAAAAATCTGCATATGAGAAGAAACACAAAATAGAAAATACCTCACAACTTTCTTTGTTGATAATATTTACATATATTTTAGTGCAATGTATGAAAAAAATTGTGATCACCTGATATATTTATATATGTAATCAAATTAGAAGATCTAAATCCTCAGAAATCCAGTGCAAATTATGTGTGGGACTATTGACCAATGAATATTGAAAAACACCCAGAGGTAAGCGAAATAAGCCTGCCCAAAACAACCAAGGTCCTTGATATACCTGACAGATGCCCTTTGAAAAGCAAAAGCATCTGGGCTGGAAATCATTTCCCATCATAGCAACGGGAAAAATGAATTTTACTAAGACTAGCAAATTTTGGTCTTAATGGCAGAAATAATCTGCCAGAAAAAGGCAGAGGAAGAAAGGAGGATGTAGCAAGGGACTGATTAACAGCTGCACTTAGGCAAGATCAAAAAATCTAATAAAATTAAATATCTCTGCAAGACCAAAATAAGATCCAGAAAACTAGACCCTATTTGAGTCAAGTAATAAAGATGTTGTAGCCAATAAAAGTTTATGTTGAAACATAATCCTCTAAAATGATAAAAACTAATTTAACCCAGAATAGTTATGAGGTTACCAAATTACCCTTTTTTAAAAAACTTTCTTTTAATGTCAGTTATATTTCATAGATCCCATGACAGATCTCACTGTAGCGCTTGAGTTTCCACCCTGTGAAATAAGACACAGAAATGATTTTTTTTTCTCTTCTGATATTTCTGAGAGCTTTTACTGCCATTCCCAGACTTTTACCTGGACCAGCATGTCAGGAAGATATTTCCTGCCCAAAAGATTTAATCATATTATTGATTGGTGTATTTTATATTTGGTGGATGGACAGGTAGAAAGTGCCTTTCTGCAGTGTCTTCACGACCTCCATCTTTATATACCTGTAATGTGAGCACTTATATCTGACCTATATAATCAATGGAAAGAAATGGGCACTTCTGGGGGCTTGTCTTGACTCAGATGTCTGCTTTCAGGAGGTGAGTCACGGCTTTGCAGTGTCTACTTGTCTCCACCGACATTAAGGCAGACTGAGGTCATTAGGTCAAATGGAAATTTGATCAGACAACCTGCCCACCCCTGCTAAGTGCATCAAAATGGGAATGTCAAAAAAAATTACTGTTGCCCTAAATTATATCTCCTTCCTTTTTCTCCTCATTTCCTGTCAGAACCAGCTCCCTAGGGATGTCATGTTGTTACAGGAGGAAGTTTAATTCATAAGTTGGTTCTCCACAGTAGAAGCTTCATGGTATTCTCTAAAGAGCAATGCTCAGCCACAGGTTTGTTGTTAGCCATGTCACAATCCAAGTTATTCTGGCTGTTTGTGGGACAAGCAGAACATGTTACAGAGCATCATAGAATCGTTTCGGTTGGAAAAGACATCTAAGATCAGTAAGTCCAGAGCATGGACACATCCTATAGCTCAGGGTGCCCAAAAGGCACAGAGTTTGTGTCACACAAACATGCTCTGGACCTCCAGACAATGTGTATTCCAGCTTCCTCTCACTGCTCTCTGTTCTGCTGCCTCTTTGGACCAAGTGGTGAAGAGTCATGAGACAGAAGAAGGATGGCAAAGAGGGAATTTGTAGGACAGAACTGCATCCTCAACTGTGTTTCCTGGCAGGGCCTCTGCAAACATGGGAACCCTCAGGGGGAAAGATTTCTGGGTTTGTGCCATGGGCACTCCCTTCCTCTGGCAGGAGAAAATAGATACAAGCCACAGTATTTCCCATTCTACACCTGCCTTCTTGCTACCTAGCACAAGATTCAGCCTCTGTTTTGAGTTTCTAGGTTAAGTGAATCAAAATATGATTTATAGACCAATAATATAATATGAAAAGCATTCTCATTTCCTACAGTATGCACAGTAATTGATGTTGATGCCTTTTGACTGGAAGATAAAGGGGGAGATAGGGAAATTCAGCAAGCCTGGCCCAAAAACCTTTGGTTATTTCTGCTCTCTGCAGAGGGTTTTGGATATAAGCATCTGTGAGCTCTTCAGAGAGCTCAAAGTTGTCATCACTGTGTTATTATTAAAATATACTTTTTTATTTTAAAAGTTAGTGCCTGATTTATGATAGTTTTCCTCTGCTCATACAGAGTATAATACCTGGTGATTTCTCTACTGGCAGTGACAAACTGTAGAAGATTTGACTGGTGTCAGTCTCTCCCTGAGTTTGATGCAAAGCAGAATTTTCTCCCAGCCATCTGCAGCCCACAGCCATACCCCATGTCATGCTCTCCCAGTCGTTGTATCCTGTCACCTCATATATGCACACATCAAATGTATGTTAATTTCCACCACAATAAATAATTGTGGCTGAAATAGTTGTCCACTGAGAATTTTTGCTGATTTATAGTCCATCCTTGTCTATACTATAGATTTAAAGTGATCCATCTACTGCTGTAGCCGAGGAACGAGATAGACTTCCATTTGGACGGACTCCTTATGGTAATCAACCACAATTTACAGGATAATATCCTTGCCTGCTTTCCAACAGAGGTAAATCCCACTGGTGGAGATTTTGGCTGTCACGATGAAGGTTTGTCATTGTACAGTTGCACCAGTCAGTGAAAGTGGGGAGATGTGAGGTGTGAACAGAACTGTAGCACATACAGCCACTTTTGGAGTCTAACTTAGTGGCTCGTGAATGAATTACCATTAAAATATATGCAAATGAGCTGGAGTTGTCAAGAAAACAAATATGTTATGAAATCCCCTATTCTGCTTGAAAATTTACGAGAACAGCAGAGGGGAGGACTGAGACTGACTGTAAAACACAACAGTAATTATGAAACTCAGAAAGGTGCTGAACTGCTGACTAAGGTGAGGGCTACACACTGCAGGACAGCTCTAGGTACAACTTATGTTGGTCTCCTAAATGTTTCCTGAATATCAGCACCTACTGGATATCAGCCACAAGATGAACTGCTAGACAACCTTTTGGTTTGACCTGTGTGGCCGTTCATGTACACAGTAGTAAAAGGGTAATTAACAGATTCAGGTCAGGTACTTGAAGATGACTGAGCGCCCTTTCCTGCAATATAAAACTGCCCTAAAGCCTCAGTCTTGCCCTTATCAGAGCATTTTCCTCTGGTAAAAATTTCAGATAATTAAAAATTCAGGCTTTAGGGCCTATTTCACATGCTTCCAGATTAAAAAAGTGGGAATATTTTCCATATTATTTGCACAGTCTCAGAGGGCTGATTCCTTGCTGATGGATTTGGGTTGGGTCCTCTCTGCCTTGGAAAACCAGCCTTTAGTGACAGTGACGAAAATATCTGTGAAAAATACTCAGATTAAAAAAAAAAATCCAAAATATATTCATTGCAGTCACAGAGTTAAAAAAAGTAGGAACTGAATCTCAAACAAAACAAATATACACTGATGATGAAAAAAACACTGATTATAAAAACCCTGTTCTAAGAGAGTGTGTTTTTTTTCAGATCTAAGATCGCTGAGGTTTTCACAGCAGCAGAAGGAAAACCATCCACCATGAAACTATGCATCTCAGTTTCCCCTCTTTGGGAAGGTTATTCATGAGAACTCCTACCTTTTCTTTTCCTTTCACTCACAAATCTCCTTTTTCTTTCCATCAGCTTTACCTAAGTTGCCCTTTAAAACCACTTGATTAAATTTAGACTGGATTCCTTCACACATTATGTTACCATCTTCAGATAGATATTCTGTTATGTCTAAGCATTTACATGGAAAACAGATGTATATAGAGAGGCAGATCTAGAGATAAATACAAAGATTTTAAAGATTACCTCTTCACACTTCTTATATTCTGCTTAATTCTATCTGGTAGGAACAGGCTCACACATTTAGATCATGAATCAGAGTCGATTAAACTCAATGGAAAGCTCACACTGACTTCAACAGATATTAGATCATGCTACAGAGTGGGTAATAGACCTTTTAGTAGAGAAAATGAAAGTGTAATAATACACTGGCTTAGTGTATAATCATGTCTTCATCTAAGAGCAAGCCTCAGTGTCTGTAACAATCCACTGATTTCTTACAGCTGGAAGGTTTACTCTTTTGGCTCACATCTTACTCTTTTGGTGTTGAAGGTCAAGGATTCACTTCCCACCAATAGCCACAAAGTCATGGATTCTCTTCCTACCAACAGCCAGAGTGTTTGAAGGGAGGCAGCTGTATCTGTGTATGGAGACAGCCATGGAACAATGTGAACTCTGGCTTTTAGGGAGAGGTATCTCTCAAAAAGGAATAACATCTAATAGAAAAATTGAGTTTCTGAATTCTTGAATCATGAATTCCTCCCCTAATCCTCCACTGCAGAGACGATAAACCCAGGTTTCTATTGACAGCACATATTACTGGCACATAACTTTAAGTTTGCTGATAGAGATAGCTTTTTGAGTACTGGCATTTGTGATATCAAAATATATGTACCTGATTATTGCAGAAGTCATATCTCTACTACTAAACTAAAAGATGTCAGGCAATATTCCCAGACTGTGAAATGCTGCTTTTCCTGGTACACTGACAGAGGGCTTCCAAGGGCAGATTTGACCATTCCCAGTAGATTACTTTGGAACATAAGAGAATGTGGCAATATGCACATGCACTGGTTTGTGTCATGTGGACATTGTGTCAGTGCCAGACAGTTGGTGGCAAAGGATCTGAATCTGTCTCCCAGCATATCTTCATCCAATCCAGAGGAAAACTCCTGTTATAAAAGTCAGTTCCAAGTAGCATTGCTGCATTTTGAAGAGTGGCCAGGTGCACTAGAGTGAAGAATACTGCAATTGCTGGTCTGTATTTCCTGCATTAGAAACGTTAGTCTGAGGAGGTTTCAGTGAAACGATTTGCTGCAATGATGAATTAAAAAAAAAAAAAAAAAAAAAAAAAAAAAAAAAAAAAAAAAAAAACCAGAACAGACAAAAAGATTTATATAAGAACATTTCCTCCAAATGGACATGTTTTCGACTGACACGTATCTTTTATCTGTAGTGTAGGATGTGAGAAGGAAAACCAATATGCTGCTGCTTCAGCTCTTGATAGCATCTTATCAGCTTTGTACAACAATGACTCATGTAGAGCTTTTCTAGCTCATACCTGGGTGAAAAATTATTGACTGCAAGGAGGAACAATTCAGAAAGAAGATAGCAAAGAAAAAGTATACACACCCTACATCTCTGAAAACACCCTCCCTTGTATTTTCTGTCACTGGAAGAGACAGAAATAACAATACCCAAGGACATAAAATTAATCTCAGAACTCCAATAAAAATGATATGGAGAAGGCTGAACCAGCTAATCAACTTGGCAGTCTTTCATCTACTGCAGCATACCATGAGTATTCTCCTGCAGGCTCCTTACATGAAAGATAAATGGGTGTTTGAGGCAAGAAATTCTCTCTAATGATAGATTCTGACTGGTACAAGTTGCCAGGATCAGTGGGAACATATTCCCAACCCATCATCACCTCCACCTTGCCTTTTACTAAGTGTATCTCATAACATTTTCCATTCCTTTCACAGATTCCTACACTCAAGCTTTCATTTCTAAGTAAGCAGAGGTAGGAATGCAGATGCTACCTTCATTTAGCAATAACTTCATTTTCAGGATGTCTTCTACTAAGATTGTAAAGAGCCATTATTTCCAATCCCATCTTCTGTATTCTCTCCATCTCATCCCCACTGTCCCCCAGCAAAACAGGTTTTCATATACATTCAGGTCTATAATGGCAGAAAAAACCCTTCCCTACAAAGTACTGTATCCATTTACTCTGGAGTGTAACTAGCATAATGTAGATTATAAAATAAGGATAATGTTCAGCCACAGTTATCACAAAGCCAGAGCTTCTCCATCTTAGTTCTCAAGTTCTCATATTAGCACTTTATAAAAGGTATACAAAATACTTGACATCCCCCAGACAGGATTCTGAGCAGAAAATCGTAAGTACCCATTTTAAATTATAAACATTATGTTTAAACTTAATCCACAAGGAAAGGACATAGACTTTTAAGTTAATAATGATTTCAGTTCAGTTTTCCAGAGACAGCTTGTCCTCCTTTTCCTGACCTGGGAAATACATCACAGCATAATGATTCCTAATTATATTATTACTGTTGTAACTATGGCATAATAGTGTAGATAATCATGGTATTGTAACTAAAAATATGCAAAAAGTCAGATTCTGTTATCACTATATTGATTTAGCTGTTCCACACACCTTGACAACAGCATCACTGACTCATGCAGTGAATTCAGCTTTACACCATTTCAATTCTTGAAGTGCCACATTATACAAAATCTTCCTGCCTTATCTCACAAAGTCCCTGTGAGTGGGATTTCATCTCACTTTAAACATCCACAGAAAGGATGTCAGCTGCCAAACAAATACCTGAGTGTCTCTTTATGGTCATCAGGAAGAATTGGATGATTCAAGCATGTGATTAACTTAAATTATTTTAGGATGAGTAGAATAGCACCCTGTAACTCCCACGTTTTGACTCTGGTGCCTGTAAAGGAAGCCAAGAAGGTGAATTCAGCTGGTGTCATCTATGCAAGTAGAAAAAAATCTTGCTGCTTGAGTTTTTTCAAAAGAATACTGACTTTATTCAGGATATCAGACAAAACTTGAAACACGATTTAAAAGACTGAAAATGTCCAGCAGGCTTAAGAAGGTATGCCTTCTTCATAACTTCTTAACTGCCATTTCCCCCTGCTTAAAATTTTAAACACTCAGGTTTTTTCAGTATATCTAATAATATATGTGATTCTCCCCTAAGAAAAGAGTTTATTAAATGGCAAACCCCAGTGGGTTCATTTTTTGATGAGAAATACCAGAAGACCTGATTTAAAAAGAGCACTTTGTTTGTATAACGTTCGTGATAACTGTGAAAAAACACCTTCTTTGCAGTGATGAGGCTTTGTTGGAACCACTGTTTGGGGACAGAAACAACTAAAGATAAGTCAGGAAATGCAAAGGAGAAGAGTGAACAATATTACCTGAATCAAATTATTTCATCTTATTAAGTGTAAGTGCAACAGCTGAGAGCAAATCGGCACTTCCAAATCAGAAAATCAGCTGTGCCAGTTCCAGCAAGGAACCATTACACCTTGCTGCTAATTCTTCCAGGAATTTTGCCCACACCTGAGAGGCTCTGAATGCCTTTGGCTCCCTCAGTGCCAGCCAAAGTGATGGATGCTCACATCACCATGAGACTAGGGATTTACCAATCATGTTGTTCAGCTAAGAGGTTCCAGAAAACTCTTATCTGTCACGGTTAAACACCACAAAGGCATTGCCTCCTTCCCTCACACAGTGGGACGGGAGACAGAATTGGGGGGAAAATGTAAAATTCCTGCATTGAGATAAAGACAGTTTGATAGGACAGAAAATAAAGGGAAAAGAATAATGCTCAATAATAATTAGAATACATAAGTGATGCACACTGCAATTGATCTCCACCCACCAACCCTTGCCCAGGCAGCTCCCAAGCGTTTTTCTGGTCAGTTTTCTCCACCCTTTCTATACTGTGATTCCATGTGGTCTGGAATATCCCTTTGGCCAGTTGGAGTCAGCTGTCCTGTCAGTGTCCCCTCCCAGCTTCTTGTGCCCCCTGAGCCTCCTCTCTGATGTGAGAAGCTGAAAAGACCTTGATTTAAAGTAAGCACTGTTCAGCAGCAACTAAAATATCAGAGTGCTCTCAGAATTATTCTCCTTCTAAATTCAAACTGCAGAACTGTACCAGCCATTAGGAAGAAAATTAACTCTATCCCACCTGAAACCAGGACAATCTCATAAAACCTTTTTTCCCTCCTTCTCTGACTATAAGCTGAATTTGTAGTAGAAGCGAATTTGTACTTTTCCTTTGAAAAAAAACATCTTGATTTTGCAGAATTATAATTAATTTAGTCATTAAATAATCTTGATTGACTATACCACCAAAACTAACCACAAGGCAAAAAACACTGTAAGCATTTCTCTTCTGTACTCTGAAAACCTGGCCATTCTTGCTCTCAGGACAATGAGTTAAGAAAAGTAACAGAAACAAAATAAGCCTTTGAGAAAACATTGACAGGAATCTTTTTTCAGCCACTTACGCTGTCACTGGATCTCTCTGGGATATACTCAGAGAGTTCCTATAACTTATGAGAGACTATTTTAATAAGAAAACTAATAAACAGAAGAGACGGAACCAAGTGATTATTAAACAAGAATTTTTGATTAATACTGGCTGAATTATTTATAACAAAATATTCACTCATATAATTGCAGAGCCTTATGTAAGACCACAGCCAACAAATTCATTTATTACGTTTTTAAAGCACTCCAGTATACGTCCTTATAGCAAACATAAGATCAAACACAGGAAAATCAACAACAGTATAACAAACACAAGCTGAAAAATGAGAGGACTGCTTCCAAAACAAAAAGAGTAAATTTCTGTTTAATTATTCAGTAAAATTATTTAAAACTACAAAAGCAATGGAACAGTTATGAATGTTTCCATTAACAAGCAGCATGTCTTTGCCCAATTAGGTTTTTTACTGCTAGTGAGGGGCTGTCACTCTCTGAGGGCTAATCTGTGCTTCAAATGGCTCTTACAAGAACAGGTTCAGATCAGCCTCAGAGACAGAGCTGAAGGAGATCTCAGTCCTTTGGAAATGAAGAATGAAATTAATCAGAGCTTGTTTCCTGTCTGCTGCATGTTTGTTGAGGTGGGCAGTGATTCAGACAATAACTATAATTTAGTGCATCCCAGAAGGAAAATTACAGCAGTTCGGGAGGATTTTTTTAATATTGGTTGTAAGCGTGCAGAGCAGACTGTAGTTCAGAAAAAATAATGAGCTGGTGAGCCAGCAGGAAAAGAGAATGATCTCCCAGACAGTGGATGAGCCCCAGACCAGAGCCAGGATCCCCTGCTCTCTGTTTCTGATCACCAGTTCTGACCTGCAGAAAACAGGTGCTGCTAGGTTTTATCCCCCATCCCTCTCTCCTGCTACACTCAGCAGATACACAAAGGCGTTTAAATCAGCAGGTGAGGGTTCCAGCACAAACACACTTTGTGTGTGCATTTGCTATGCTCCAGTCTCAGGGAAATTTCTTCACTACACTTCCAAACCATCTGATGTAAACTAATTCATGCTTGAGATGTTTCTGTCCAAACACTAATGAAAGGCCAAAGTCAGTAATTTTTTTGGAATATTGTCCAAGGCTAGGAGCCTGCCCAAAAAAATTACTGTGGTTGATTTTGTTACCATCGAGTATAATCAGAACCCAAAACTGTTGCAATGGGGATGGGGTTATTTGGTTTACTTTGTTATGTGATGAAAATGAGAAGCGATGCTGAAATTCAAGGAAAGCACCCAAAAGCAACAACAACGACTCCATCCCTAATTGCTGGTTGCTTTGTTGTTGTGGGTTTTTTTTAACTTGTCATTTGCAATCTTATTTTTTATTTCGTAGCTAATAATCTAATCTTTGCAGCTCATCTGCCACCTTGTGGTCCAGCTGCAGAGTTTTCCTGGAGCTGAAAAGGAAGAATGAGCTCTTTAGTAAAACCTCTGCATCTGCCTTGCACTTGCCAGCCTTCAGTATTATTAAACTGATTAGCTTTTCATTCCACAGGGTAAAAAATTAGAAATCTAAATATAAACCATCAGGCCGTATCTGTAAACTATATATATTGCTCTAGTATGTTGTACGTGTGTATATGTGGGGACAGAATCAGTTTTATCTATTAAATCACATACGTGAAGTTCTGAATATATTTGTGTATATATATATATATATATATATCATATATCATGATCATTGACAAAAATGAGGGCGGAAAAGACCTTGTGATCTCACCCAGTGAATATTTTTCTGCAAAGCTGTACCAGATCTAACTTGATAGGTATCTAAACTCTTCACAAAGTCTTCAAACAGAAATTGCTCAACCTCCCAAATAAACTATTCAAGTGCTGACTGTCTTGCTGGTAGGCAGCTGCTCTTCTGATTTAAGCTAAACCTTTGTTTTTAATCCCATCACTTTCTGCCCAGTGTGAACTGAAAGTATAGTTTACTCCTTCCTTTCACATACACAGAAAACATTAATGAATTGATATCAGTTTCAACTCTTTCTTTGATATTAACTGATTCTGATATGGATAAATGGTGAATATTTACTTTAGAACTATCTGGGTTCAAATTATTTCCAAATAACTAAGGACATTGCATGTCCAATTTAAATCTCATTGAAGAGGCTTGATTTCTGAAGTGTCACTTTGCAAAAATAGGTCTCTGTATAGTCAAAAAAAAGAAACAAAAAAGGAAACTAGAAACTGGGGCACCAGAAATAACTGGTTGTTTTTGAAAATGAAAATGCTGATACTGTACAGAATAAATCAACATTTGTATCTCATGGTGATAAAAGTTTTAGCTAAAGAGGGTCCAGGTGTTTGATCTTGCTATCTTGACATCTTTCAAAATTACAGCACACACACCCCCCTCCCCTCAAAAAAAAAAAAAAATTGCTTCTATTTTTTTTATATTTTATCTCAATTTCAAAAACAAGCTGCTACTCCATCTGCTGCACCAGAACACGTTTACAGAGTCGAGCTGCATGGTCTACATGCTAATACCATTGTGTGAGCTGCACAATTACTGCTCAAAGACAGATAAGAACTGCACATCAAAAGGATCCTGCAGAATATGCCAATTTGAGGTGTTCATAAGGAGCAGTCACTTCAACAGCTAGTGCCTTGTCTATTAAAGGTGCTTATGCACATTGCTGATATTAAAGATATCCCTCAATCTTATCTGGTTATTTACTGAGAGCTGCTTTTATATTAAATGTCATCTGTCATACAGCTTCCTTGCCTGAAAGGGTGGAAGAAAAATGTGCAGCAAAACTCTCAGGGAGATAAAATAATTTAATACCTTTTTCAGTCTTTGCTTTGAAGTGTCCCTCCCATCCCCAGTTCTCTCAAGCACAGAAGTTAACTCTACTCTTTTCCATCTGTGGTGTTGCCTACTGATTTTTTTATCACCAGTACTTCAGTCCACATTGTCCCTTTTTCACACCCCAATACAATCACAAGATTCTTAGTTAGCTACAAATATGACAATATAGGCTGTGGAGACAGAGACTCCCCAGTGCCTACCAGGTTTGCAGGTCCTTGCACCAGCTACCTTTAGGCACATTTGAAAATGCCCAGCCCCTCATTCACACCAGTCCAGGATAAATTAAGCCTCATCCCATGTCAGTGCATAGCAACAGGTGTGAGTCACAGCATGTTCCATACCTATTCTGGCTAAAGCACTGGCCTTAGATTTTTGGTCTCAAGATTGACTGTAATGGCAGGTGGATTAATTTAGCCCTGAGCATCTCAAGTGGTCAGAAAAACTTGGCTGCCTTTAACTGACAGGAGATAGAAAAGTTAAAACTCAGACTACCACAGAGGGCAATGACTGATGCTTCCCTTGGAGGGTCACTATAATTTTTTGCCTGAGGGCAGTTATGGCTCTTGGTGAAGGGTATCCCCCTGCTGATTTACTCACAAACAGATTAATATGTTTGCAGGGGCAGAGAAAGCTGCAGGTTTTGAGATAATTTCGCCCAGCAACATCTGCTGGACATGAAAAGGGTGGAAAAGATACCTGCCAGCTGTGGGGCAGGTGCCTTCCACCTCTCCCAGAGGGAGTCTGAATGCAAAAACACAGCACTTTTTCTTGAAGTATTGACTTCACCCTCTCCATGGATACACCTGATGCCCAGGGTTGAAGCCGTCTCCAACTCTCTCTCATCTGTCCTGCCAGCTTGGGAGCCCCTCACAACTTCTTTACAGGCAGCCCCCAGTGCAGCCCTGTCCATTTGTTAGCACTGGTTCTGATGCCTGTGATGGAGGAGATTAAAGCCCAGCTGCCCCTCCAGTACCGCGTGTGTGGTGGGAATGGGAACGTGTTTGGGGATGGATGTCAGAGAAAGAGGGCTCAGCTGCAGCTGGCTCCATGCAGGGCATGCATACAGCCATGCAGGGCATGCATACAGCCATGCAGGGAAGCTGCAGGCTGCAGTCACCCCCACACTTCACCAGCCTGGAATCCCAATTATGCCATTCCCCCTGGCAGCCAGCAATGCCAGAAAACCTCTGGAGCAGCAGACTGGCCTGAAGAGGGACATGAGCACTGCAAACCCCTTCCTTCAGACACACTCTCTCTTGTTTCCTGACCACACAGCATCAACCTCAACACATTCCTCATCAACAACTTACACATGTTCTCCATGAGCCCCAGGCTAAATATTTATTGGAAGTGGGCACAGAGTATGACCCGTATGACCTGTACTCTGCTGCTTTCCCCTTGAAGTGTTTGTGCTGCAGAATTATACACTATTGATTCCTGCTTAAAAATCACGGGGTGCAACAGGTCCAGCTGCTTGTAGGGTAGAAATATAACATGTCATTTCTGCTTGGGAAGTGTGTGAGAGCAGGAGGAGTGACCCCCACAGCTCTGAGAGCCTCCAATCTGAAAATGGAGACACTCCACCAGCTTCACCTGTTTGGTGGACTCTTCACTGGGAGCAAACACAAGAGGTTTGCTCTTACACGTAAGCTCTTCCTGCCACCTGTCCTGTGAAGTCTGGTCATCAAGAAATTTAAACAATTAAATTTTCGTGGTATTACTAGGAAGACCTTGGAATTACATGGCTTTATGAGGGAGACTGGCTCCTTTCCCATTGACCAACAGCATGAGTATGTGTTGCAGAGCCCTCAGAGCAGGCTCTGTCCCAAGTACCTTCCAAGCAATCAAAAACCACTCTAATGAGGCACAGAGATGGCCAGAGTAGGGTACAGAGAATATATCTTCCTTGTGGCCATACAAGACAGGTTTCAGATGAAGACCTCAAAGGAAGTGACACTGAAGAGAAGAAATAAAAGTATAAGCAAGCCAACCAGTGATCATGTTCTCATCAAAGATGTCTAAGAAGGAAGAGGCAAGGGAAGATAATATAAGGTGGGCAGATTGAAGGATACAAGATGGAAAATATTTACCACAGCCTTTGGAGGAAGAAGAAGGAAAAATACACTTCGCAAGTGAGAGAGCATCCCTGCAGAGCATCTGATGGGATCACAGCTGGGTCCCATGTGCTATGTCTCACTCAAATTTCTCTCTTACATATGTATTTAAGACCATCTGCATTCAGTCTTTGCTATTTCAGAACTAGTCCAAAGAGCTCCCTTGAATAATACATTTTTTATCTGTACCAATATTTTAAAACAAAGCAGTTCTGCATTATTTGTTCCAATCTGTCTGCAGTTTAAATTCTGCCACAGCAGAATGTTTCAGCACAAAATGCATTTGAAATATAAAATTGTTTATGCTGCTTTTTCCCTCTTTCCAACTGAAAACAACCCAATGTACCAGTTGTAATGGATTTTTAAACACATTTGTCATTAAAGAATCTTTCCAAGGAGTAAAAGCCAGTAAGTGGACCACAAATGGGCCTTCTTTACAGTATTTCCCCATGGTATGGCTGTGTACTAAAAAATGTGTAGAGGCTTACACCCTCTAATAACATTTTCTTTGTATTTGTGATAAAAGAAATTTTCAGCTTAAAAGAAAAACTTTAAAAGGGAACAAAATCTTTAATTACTACAGTTAAGCATGCATTCTTTTCTCAGCACAGATCTCCCCACTGCCATTCATTGTGTAGGAAAAAGCAGACAAACCTCCTCAGACTATGGAGCATTTCCAGAAAGGATTTTTCTTTTCCATCAAGGAGCTGAAAGACAGCTGCTTCTCAAATGAACAGAGCCAGAAGTAGCTAAGAACATCCCCAAAACCCCAAGTTCAGTCTGTTCTAATTTTCATAGTGTCAAACAATGGTAAATTATTTGCCTGCCTACTTGGCATGGCCACAGCTTTGTTCTGCTCTTACTGTGAGAGGCTCTGAAACACTCTGTCACACCTGTATTTGTAAATTGTCTGAATGCAAAAGTGTTGAAGAAAGACCATATTGGCCATATTGCTATGGAGATGATGTCTTGCCTCTGGGAAAGCTCTTGCAAGCCAGGAATTTATTTTATGACTCAATTTGTCCAGAGAGAGTGAATTGTGAATGGTTTTTTGATTGTCTGGAGGGAAAGTTTGATTTGCTTTTTCTGAATGTCTCCCTACACAATAGATGCATTATGCTAACTTTACTAAGAATTCAGATTAAGCAAGCATCTAGATTCTATGCCATAGATATTTCTTTTAGCAATAATTTATTTTCAAGGCTTCAAGATTTGCCATAGTTTGGGGATAATAAAACGTGTATCCTTGACTTCCCCACTGGTTGTCTCAAAATAAAAGATCCCTGAATGTGTACTGTCACTAAATACCCAACCCATTAGTAAAAGACAGAGGAACTATGCATATTTTCAGCTCTAAATTAACTATCCAAGGGCACTGTTATGAAAATGTTACTAGGTAGAACATGAGTCTTCACTTCAACTTCAGAAACAGCAACAAACTGCATACCACATCCCTAAAAAATATCTATTATTATAGAGAGTACAGGAAAACAATAATGTCACACCTATCAGTTAAAAAAGGAGATTTGAGCAGCGTTTTAGCCATGCCTAAGAAGCAGCTGCAGATGCAAGAGATTGCAAAACTGTACATGCCTATTGAATCTGAGATGTAAAAGCGGCCAGGCTTTTTCAGTGTTGCAGCTCTCATAGTAATGGCTTCTGTAATAGTTTTATGGCCCATAGAAGAAAATTAATGTATCCATGCTGTAAGCTGTAAACTTGTGATCCTTGACACCGTGACCTGAAAATATGTGTTTCATTTGCCGAAGCTCTGTGCATCTTGCTACTCACACCAGTCTTGGCTCCAAGCAGAACAGAGAAAAGGCCTAATTTTACCCTCAGAAAGGCACATGCAGACCTCAAAGGCTTCAGACAGACTTATCTGGCCATATCTGAACATATTCCAGCAGCCCCTGCCACTTGATGTATGTTGCAGACACATCTGCCCCCATCATGAGCATCAGGACAAGATTCAACAGTGAGAGAGAAAATTAACAATTAAAAGACCAAAACTTTGGTAAGGAAACTTCTTTAAAAGAAATCACTTTCCTATGACATATTTGTTTTGATTAAAATATTACTATTAATTGGATTTTTTAAAAACTCACAACAGGCCTCTGCAATTGTAACAAAACAAAGAAAAGGAAATGAATGCATTTTATAACAAAGATGCAATCAGAGAAGGCCAGTCTCCTAAAATCTCCTTTTCTATAATCACAGCTGCATGAAATATGTAGGCAAGAGCTCCGTGTTTTTCCCAGCAAACAATTTATATCTTGCTAGGACAGTTAATTATGCTCACTGCTACTTTTCAAAAAATCTTTAACGGGAAGAAATCACGTATTCCAGAGACCTCAGCCTGGCAATTCTGACTGCATAGGCTGTTGTGTTCACTGATGTCTTTGCATCTTTATTGTGCCTTTAATACACATTGACTCAATGTGGCAGACAAAGCTTAACTTCTCCCTGAATTTGCTCCAAAACGTCTTTGAGAGTAATGGTGCAAAAAGAATCCTCTCCCTCTCCATCCTCTCCCTCCTCCCTCCTGTGTGTGCTCATGGCATTGCAGGCAGACACATGTGCAACACTTACGTATGTACATAAGCAGAATTTTTTATACTGGGGCTCTGAGACAGTTTGTTAGCAAAAAAATACCTCAGTGATTTGTTTAGATACACAAGTGTCAACAAAAATCCCACATTATTATGATACGAAGCTTTTTTGCTTTCATGTGTGCCCGCACAAACTTCATTTGGGCTTGATGTCAGCAGAACCTGAATGTTTATGAGTCTGCTTTTCATAAGGAGTTATTCATGAGGCACATTTGAAAGACTCACTAGAGATGTGTGTCACCATTTACACAGTGAGAATATGGGATCTGCCCATTGCTGCTCAACCTGCACCTGCTGGAAAAGAAAATGCTGGTTTAAAACCTTTAGAGCTCTAGTTTTCTACATGGTGAGTAACAAAAAGAATTCTAGCCTCCACCCTTTTTATTGATATTCTGCTACATGATATTATGACTGCAAACCTACTCATGTTTGTAAGACGCTGCACAGCTCTGATCTCAGAAATTTGTGATAAAAACAACTAGGTCTTGAACTGGGTGCTGGTGTTTCTGCTGGAAAACCTGTAACAGGTCTCTGCTACCTCTTTTCTTACATCATACCCAAGAGGAACAGAACTATCATTAATATTTTTAAGTCTTTGCTGTAGCCACATAATTAGGGATCTCTGCAATTTTCAGGATTTATGCCTCTAACTTGACTCTAGTTAATATTTTGCCATGCAAACATGAACATTATAGGTGATTATTACTGCAAAACATGTTCATATCATTTTAACTGCCCTGTGCTTTGCAGTGGAAAGCACTGAGAATGCTTTCCTGGATGACACGTCCCCTGCACAGCTGAGCTTCCCTCTTAAGTCAACAAAATAAAACAAGACAAAGTGCAAGATAACAGATCAATAGACAGAAAGCCTGAGGGTTTCTGGAAAAGAAGAAAGAGGGGAGAGGGGGGGGTTTTAGTGATTTTGGAAAGTAGGATGAGGAAATAAATAGGAAGGGACAGAATAACAGATGTGTAGCACAGGGAAAAGCAGTGCAGAGAAAGGAAATTTAAGAGTAGAAGTTTAGCATGTAAAAGATAATGAGCAAGAATGTAGACAAGAAGAAACTTTCTCTAAAAATAGTTTAAAAATAAATGAACCTGGCCCTATTCCTCACAACTCTACCAGGAAAGCCTCAAGAACAGGGATGTTTCCATCCCATCTCTAAAAGCCAAAACACAGCCCCATGTTGCTACAGTGAAGAAAATTAAACCAGCACACCCCGATTACCCTGAGCAGCTTCAGCCAAGTGGTTCAGACACATCCTACTGCTCATGGCTAAATCACAATGAGGCGTGGCAATTGCCAGCCTGGGGATCAAAGATGCCTTCTCCCCACTTACCAGCTTGGGAATGGCAGGAGACACAAATAACATAAAAGAAAACACCTCGCAGTGTGTTTCTTGAAGGTTAATTAAAAACCCATACGAATTATAGAATATAGGAATGAGCTAATATAGATTCACCTGAGACACCATTCAAGACACAGCAGGTAGCACAACAGTTTCACTCCAAATTCTCATCATTCTCTATCAATTTTGAAGGCAAACAAGACCTTGGGTAATCATTGTCTCACCAAACTGTCCTCTGGTTTTAGGGATCAAGTCTCATTTCTATGAGGAGGGAACACTGGGGAAACCAAGATCAAAAAGGGCTTGTGGAAGGAGGCAAGCCCCCTCTAAAAGTTCCCTGCTGGAGGGCACTCAGCACTCCCAGTGCTTGTGGGGAACCACTGAAGCTGGGTCTCATTTCCATGGCTCCCACAAACCTCAGGGGCCTGTGGGACAACGCCTTGGATGGATCTATTTTTCCTGGAAGAGCTTTAAGAGAAAAGTTCAGCATACAAGTAACCTCAGCAGACCAGTAAAAACAAGAAGAAAAGACTTCTATTGAGTGCCCTGTGCATTTGGACTACTTGTTTTTGGGGCTGGAAAGCATTTTAATTTCAAGATTAAGACAAAACAACAGATGACAGAATCAGGCACCCATTTGCACCCATCAAGAGTCTGTCCCTTAGGTCCAAATTAATTCCACAGTTTCCTCAAAAGAATCCAGAAGTAACAATGGATTTTAAAGATTAATATTTTTAGCGCAAAATTGTAGCACAAGCTGTAATGCCCTGAAGTAAATTGAAGGGAATATTATCCATGTGTTTTCAAATTTTATTACAATAATTTCTAGTTTTCCACTAATATGTTTAAATTCTAGATATATTCTCAAAAAACTTGAAAAATAAACTGTACATGAAGACTAGAACTAAAGAATGGGTGGCCAAATATGGCTCACCAGGTTGGTCTGGGGTTGCTCTTACTACTCTGGGTATCTGAAATTCCACTCTTGGGCTCCTTGAATAGGGTGGGGAGAGAGGCACCTCTGCAGAGCTCTTTAGCCCATTTTAAGATAAATGTCAGAAGAATCAGCATGAATTTCCTTTGTAGAATAAATGTGGGTTTCTACATAGGGTATTCCCAACATATTAATCACAGAGGGATTATATAGACAGCATGATGGGAATTGGTTTTAGCTAACACCAGCTATTTAGCTATGTTAGTGTTCTGACTTTCCACTACAATTAACGGGAAGAGAGGCAGGCCTTGAGAGTAACACATGCCCCTTGCTCAGACACTGCTGTTCTGGCAGGATGGAAAACTTCTGGATCCGTCTCACTCCCTAACAGCTTCAGCAGGAAACAGGACGATTAATTTGAGAGCTTCTGAACATGAATACAGCCCAAACAATATATTTGTGCTTTAATGTGGAGTACAACCATGGTTGAAGCTTTTCTTTTGCCAATGGGTCTGTACCTCCAGTATCTTGCTGAGAATACACAGTCCTGTGTCAGAGAGGCAGTGAACCATTCAAACTGGCGGACAGACTGGTGGACAGACTGAAAAACACAAAAATCAAAGGGTTGAGCTGTTTGCCAGGTCTGGGGAGAAGCAATCCAAGCATTGTGCCATTAAATCTGATGACACCCAAACACATACACAGAGGCTTGCAGCTTTCAAGTGCTCACTTCACACAAACCAATCAATATTGTCCCACAGTATTTTCTTCCCTCTAAAGAAAAGGTTAAATGTCCATTTGACTGACACACATCCCAGCCAGAACACCAGAGTAACACAGAAATATGAACAGTAGCATTTAACTGTGTATTTCAAAGTCATGCCTAAAAATGTAGCCATAGATGTGCACTTGAAAAACAGCGAGGTGAGTCAGACACCCAGCAATTACGCTGTGCTTAAAATGAGTGAGAAAGCTGCCGCTGGGAGGTCATGAGAGATCATTTTGTCAGGCAGTGTTAAATGAAGCAGTTGCCCTGTGTCTTTCTTCTGAGCTGCTCTGTGGAACATGGGATCCAGTAATTTAAAGGTGATGTGAAGAATAAGGCAGAGAGTTTTCAGAAAAAGAAATGCTGCCTGTGTCCATTTGCTTCCATTTGCAATAGCATGGACAGCAAAAGATGAAAGATGCCTTTGCATGTCAGTCAGTGTATCTCTGTAGGCTACGGCTCTCTGCTGAAGGGGAAATAGGGACTCTGAGGCCCCTGGGCAGGATCTTTGCACAGCAGGGAGGCTGAATTTCATGCACTGAAGTTTAATTCAGGCATCCTGTGACAGGCAGGGTAGCCCGGATGTTGAAGATGTCCCTAAATTCTGCTACTGAAGGTGTGATGCCATTATCAAAATCGTCATGCAGCCAGATAACTTTTTATATGGAATGAGATGTTCAGAATGTGAAAGGACTGCCCTGGTGTTTCCATTCCCAAAATTTTCTCCAGCATTTCCACCTGAGCTCACCATTATTTTTGTCTTCCTTTACTCTGAACATCCTCAGCATGAGATATGAGAGCAATAGGCAGGAGATTCCCCTTGTTCCCTGAATGAGATGATCATTTGAAATACAGATTGTTCAGACCAATCTCCTGTAACCTTGATGTGAACACCAGCTACGATTCCTGTGCTGTGTGTTCCATTTTGCCTGGTTCTCTGATCCACCTAAGGATTTACTGACCCTGTGTCCAGTATTCTGGGCCTTCCAAAATTCTTGGCGTTCCTTAAGAGTCTTCTTCTGTATGCAGTACAGATATATTGAACATTCCTTCATCAAACAGCAGCACACAAGAGCTTGGCACTATTTTCCTTGGAATAGCACTTATACATAATGTAGTGATGGCCATTGTCCCAAGAGGCAAGAATCTGAGTGCTACTGATAGCAGTGAGAAAGAGATGTCCAGTGTGAAAGTTACCCTCTGGCCCAGCTTAGCATATTTAAACATCACTAACTTTATGTTGAATATTCACAGAGCTTAAAGAGCCCCCAAGTGCTGAGCTGACCCCCTAGTTTGTCCTTTGTGACTGCAGTGGAAGCACACGATAGCTTTTGCCCTTTAATGGGATTTCAAAAGCCTTTACAATCCTTTAATAATAAAAAAATACAATCAACAGAAAATAAAGCTGCACTTTCAATTAACGAGGACAATTACTTCTAATTGTAAAGCTCATACATTTTTAAAATGAAGAGATATCATTTTGCCTTAATTGGTAGGTACTGTGAATAGGCAATTAAAAACACATTAAATTTGGACCCACAGATAACAAGGAGCAAATTTCTGTCCTGAGAAGATTACAGTTGTGAATGTGCCCCCATTGTCACTTTAAAGCCAACAAAGGGGCACCCTGGGCATATTTCATGGTTCCTCCATTATTGCCACTGAAGATAAGATATCAGCATTTCCATTACAAACAGTTGGGTTTCAGGGGGAGTTGACTAAATGTTCCTGCAGACAGAAGTGTGTCATCAGTCAGCCCAGGAGAGCTGAGTGTGGTTTTAAAAACCCTGGGTTGCTTTTTACTCCCATTAGTCATGCAGTGCCTGCCCTCTGCACCGTGGTGGATGAGCCCCAGCAATTAAACAGTGGTGGGGACTGTGTTGGTTCTCAAGTGCAGATGCTCTAATGGAAATCCCCAACAGAAATATGCCACTTTACTACCCCTTCACATGCACCGATGTGTGCTGTGTCTGCTGCTGGCAATTGCACAAAGTTGATAGCAAAAAATGATTTCTCACTTCTTCCCCTGGTCTCACTCCTGAGCATATCAGCCAGCTTTAGAGAGGAACTGGCTACCCCTTGGACTGAAGCAGGTCAGCCCTGGAGAGCCATGCTCTTTTCTGCTACACAGCATCATCATGGGACAAATTTCCATGTGAATCCATTCGTGCTGCTATTTATCTGCAAACCAAGAATGGCATATGCAAAACAACAGTGACAGCCAAATGTACTTTGCAAACTAGGAAAGCTTCTGTATTCTAGTTCCGTCCATCTTGTTCATTTAAATCCTGTCTCTTTCCAGCACTCTGCCTCAGTCAAGGAAACTGAGGCTCTCTGAGGGCACAAATAAGAAATATAATTCATGATTCCTAGAGATTACTGGAGGTTGAAAGGGTTGTAAGTGCAAAATGACCTCCAAGACCAGAAGTTATGGCTGTCCATCATCCTCTCAAGCTGGAGGGGTAGCAGAGGGGTAGAAAGGTGAAGTCCAGGCCTTCCTCAAAACTTGTGTTCAAAACAGCATTCACAACAGATGCTTGAAAAGTTATGCTGTAGTCCCTGAATTTTACCCAGCAGTAAAGCTAATTTAGATTAGAAAATTCTACTTACTACTCTGTTCATATAGCCCATAGAATTTTAATAATACCCAAAGTTGATAGCAGACATCATTACACATAGGATTTTCAAAGTAAAAACAAACCAGAGATTGCCATTCTCTCTCTCTGTCTTCTCTTTTTTTTTTTTTTTTTTTTTTTTTTTTTTTTTTTTTTTTTAATGCTCAGGAAAGCAGAAAGCTTATATTTCATTATTGTGATTTATCATGCACATAAACTTATTCCACCAAGACATCTTTACTTGAGCTGCTTGCATGCCTGGAGCTAAGACAGCGGAGAAATGACTAAAAGTAAGCCAAATCAGATGCTTGAAGGTAAGTCTGTCTAAGCACCTGGCTGATTTGGGGCTTTTAATAAATCATTCATGGAAACCCAGTTCATTAGGCTTTAGTCTTTATAGATTTCTTGCCAGGACAATTTATAGAGTTGCAGAATTCACAACTTCCTACAAAGATTCTAGCAAAAGTAGCAGAAGCGTGATATGCAGAAAGGGTCCGTGTCCTCATGGATGAGCAACTCTGGCTCCTGCCAGTCCCCCAGAAAGCTCATCTAGTTCTCCAGAGGAAGAGAATTAGGGATGTGGACCCAGGAACAGCTCACAGGTCAGTCTTACCCTGGTCACAGTGGGGACTAACCCAACTAATGGCTGTTATTATCTGGAGCTGTGAGAGCTGCCACGACAGACCGAAACAGGGCAACGAAAGCAGTGGGTTTGTTTCGGGGGCTCTGACCAGTCTCGTGAAAGTATAGCTACAGGTATTGCTGTAATACTGATCTCTACAAATACAGATAATATTGCTCCTAAAGCCCATTTGCATGGTTCAGTCTTTTAACTGTTTTCTTTCTGCAACATCCAAGGCAAATATTATGCTAATGGCCAGAACAATTTCTGTACAGATGAGACCTTTGATAGCCAAAAGCTCCAATTTATTTGTTTAGCAGAGAGACCTAAACTTTGGCTGTTTTTGCTAGGTGGCATTCATGGCACTGTGATGATGACTGCCCTCCTTTGCACTCTCAGCTCTTTGCTGAAGGACATTGTTCATTTTGCACTTCACAGCACCCATCCCAAAAGTTCCCTGGTGCCATGAAATACTGAACCAGCAGGTCCCTCTGAGTGCCTCAAGCAAAGTTTCATGGAGATGCAGCTAGCCTGAAAGGACAGTGTGGTGACATGTGAGTTGCTTGCAATTGCAGATGTTCCCAGATCTTCCCAGGAAGCAAAGTGCCCATGCTGCACTGGGTATTCCCCTGCCTCTGGATGACTCCAGTAGCCACTGTGCTGCTGCTCTGGAAGATCCTGAGATTTCAGACAACTTCCAGCCACCATCCCTCCAGAAGCACCTGCCAAGCAGCTAAATCTCTCCAAGAGAGACTAAAAAACAAAATTGTAATGGAAATCAGGTCTGATTCACTTGAGGAGCAGAAAGAAAAAACTCCTTCACCTAGTGATGGGAAGAAGCATTTCCTGCGTGATGCATGGTCAGGGGTAACCTGGAAGTGCAGGAGTGCATTATTCCTCTTGGTGCTCCCCTCGGCTGCTCCAGGTTCCACAGCCACCAGCCCCAGGGCTGTGGAGCATTGCCAAGCTGTGCAAAGGGAGGAAAGAAAATAATAAACATAAATAACAAGTGATATGAATGAACTGTGTAAATGGGGAGGGTTGATATTACTGAGAAGGCTCCCTAGGTCTCCAATGCATTTGGGTCCTGCATCCACAATATTTCTCATCATTTTGTGGGTAGATAGATAGATAGATAGATAGATAGATAGAGCACAGATGGAGAAAAGAAATTACAGGGCTTCAGTCACAGAGCGTGCCAGGAGAACTGGTAGGGAATTTTCTGTTTAGAGGCTTCTGTCCTCTCAGGAGATGCAAGATCATCAGAACAGAAGGTATTTGAGTGAGAAAGCTAACTGGACTTGAAACTGGGCTTGATATATAATATTTCTCTGTATAATCAGAGAAAGGACAAATGATAAATCTAATTTCACATTGTATTTGCATCTTAAGTTCAAAAGCATTACTATAAATGAGGATTTCAAGACATCAAATTTTATTCATACATCAGAACAGTGTACTCCAATATTAAGGTGATGAAAAAATATTTGCCTGAGAAAAGGTGACTTTTACAATGTTAAAATATTTCATGTACAGCAACCTGAGTAGACTAAGAGACTATTTCCTACTTAGGTTGTGAGATGCATAAATATGATGCATTACATCAGGGAGTGTTAAGATATATTCATAATCTGAAGGACTTTAGAGACTGTTTCAGTGTGGAAGATGAGATACCAATAAAAAGGGAAGTAATCTTGAAGAGAGCTGTGTTGTACCCCTCAGAAAGCAAGGCAGCAAAAGATAAACTGTGACCACAGGCACATACTTAGTCGTCTTCCTTTATAAATATGCATCAGCTAAAAACAAGTACATCTAGTACATCTGTCTCAATATGTGTGCAAAAACCTAATCAATATGAAGGATAGCAGAGCATGGGTTGGGTCTGGTGTATGCACAGATGCTGTAATATATGAATATGTAAATGGAAGCCTGGGATGGCAGTGAGTGTGTGGATGCTGCTACAAATGCCCAGGCGTGGGCTGTCTGCACTGATCTTTGCTCTTAAGGGCAATGCTGAAGCAGCAGTTTGCCACTGCTTTTCCTAACTGGTCACTGCTAATCAATAGCTTTATAAATCAGTGCATTTAGGGCACTGCCAGTCTGATTCCTCATGGAAACACTTGTCAGGTTCAATTAATGGGCATCCAGGTCTGCTGCTCTCCCCTGGCCTTCTCCTGATGCAGCATTGAGCCCAGGCTGCATTTAGTGTGGTAGCTGGAGTTGTTTTTCTCTTCCAGTGGTGATGAAGCAAGGAGAAAGGCATCACAGCCTCCTTTATCAGTGGGATTTCTAGGCTTGCTGCATTGCTCCAACTCCACTGGCCTTGCTCTCAACTCACTGTTGGGTAATCAGTGAGAATGGTCTGACTTTGTGGGAAAAAACCTTCTCTGGAAGAGGAGCACGTGAATACAGATAGGAAAAAATGTAGTGAGACACAGGCGTGGACAGACGAACCAAATATGTCCTTACAGATTGATGGACACATTACCATACAAGAAAAAAAAGGAATAACAAAAAACTGGAGAGAGAGAGAGAAAGAGAGAGAGAAAGAGAGAGAGAAAGAGAGAGAGAGAGAGAGAAGTAAAGTTCCAGGGAAATCCTGCAAGAAACTGTCCCAGAGGTTGTTCAGATTTAAATTCATAAATGGTTTAGGGAAAGGAATAAATTGCAAAAACCTATTCAGAACAGTCAATTCTGTGCTGATTTCAAAGACTCACAAAAGGAGCTCACAATGCTGAATGACAGGGAGATAAGATTGCAGTTAAATTTCGATACTAATGAATTCAAAGTAACACATTTGGGGAAAAAAAACCATAACCACACATAAAAAATTATAGGTTATATGAATTAGAGAGAGGGAAGAAAAGGGTAGGAGGGGTCTGTATAGGAACAGTGCAGACAAGAAAGGCTGCAAATAATTATTCATGATGCCCAAGAAATAGCCAGTGTGAAATGCAATAATCAGAAGGAAAGTAAAAAAAAAAAAACAAAATCAACAGAAAATTTTTTTTTTTGCACTTCATAATTAAATTGCGTAACTCATAGCCACAGGAAATTGTAGAGTCAAAAGCAAAATCTGGTTCATATAAATAGTTTAATTTCACTGATAGAGAATATGTCATTGCAGATTAATGGTGGCTCAGAAATTCCTTGAACTGCTGTTTGCCAGTAGCTGGTGGGATATACCAGATAAAAATAGATTCCCATAAAACCTGTTAATCCTCACCCAGGGGAATCTCTGATTACAGACAGAGAAAGGATTGGACTCTACCTGCTTTTAGTCTAGCCCAGAATTCTTATATTTTTATTAACAATATTCTTATCTACTCTGGGGAAAAAAAAACAAACTACAAGACCAAATTGCCATACACTTCCACGAAAACTAGAAAAGGTGTGGAAATAATGGGATATACTACTCCAAATTTCCAGCCTATGGAAAAAGGGATTATTTTCCTCACTTTCCTACTCATTGGGATAATATCCATTTCTTAATCAGCATCTCTGCTTCCCCATCACCTGACTTTGCCACAGACTCAATTGTTCCAAGGCTGGCGGCTTGCCGGGCAATGTAGGGACCATAGGCCATGAACAAAAATGTCCTGCTTGTCAGTAGTGATTCACAGCATGGCCTTACCCATATCAGAAACTCGATCCAGCTCCAAAATACAAAAGCTGTTGCACGAATGGTAAAGTTATAAAAAGACTGTTTTCTTGCAGTCCTCCCACAAGTCAAGTTTTCTGCTTTCTTTCCCATCCACCCCAACCAGTATTTCCAGTTCCTTCCAGTAAAGCAATTTTTGTCTCATGTGATATGGCTGGTGGGCACGGGCTGGGTGGCTCTTACACCCAGGATATATGAGCCCATAAATGCCTCTTTGAGTGGTGGTCCCCCTGTTCCTTCCTCGGTCTCCCTTTGGTCTCCTCTTTGGTCTCCCCATTCTTTGGTGTCCCCTTTGGGTCCTTCTTCTTTTGTCTTCTGTTTACCTAAGTTTTAAAGATGTCATTAAGGTCTTTAATTCTCATAGAATCGTTTAGGTTGTTGTGGTGGTTTCACGTTCACCGAATTTTATTTGCCAACTGGAAGATAGGATTTTGGGAGAAAAAGGCAAAACAGGTCCCAGCTTAAGATAAACAGATAGATTTTATTAACACACACTAAGGGAAGCAAAGGAAAAGGAAAAAAACCCACAAATTAATTTCTAAACCAACTCTTTCTCCCACCACAAACTCTTCATTTTCTACAAACAATGTAAAGAGGCAAAACTCAGAACTTCGGGTCAGTACCACTTATAAAACAGTCATTCAGTTTTTGAGAGAGAGAAGTCTATTCTATTGTTTGATAACTTTCCACAAGAGAAAGAGTCTGTTTGCGGCTTCTAACTCACAAAAAAGTAGCCCACCCAGGAACCTCCCATATCACGTAACCTTTCCCACAACTGCACATATGGGTCATAGACTCACACACATATTTTGGGGTGGCACTTTTAAAGATAAACAACTTCAAAGGTAAAGGATTCTTCAACTCAGGGAACAGAGATGTCTTCTTACTTCTTTCACTGTCATGGGGGGCTTCTTCTCATCTCTCTCTGCTCCAACCTCTCATGGGATCACAAGATCACAGCTACTAATTCAATATTCACTCAGTCCATCACAGATACCTTTGCTCAAATACACAAATCATCTCCCCAATTCATATTGTCCATGATTTAAAGGATTATTCTAGCATATTACAGTCTGTTACCATAATCCATAGGAGATTTTCAGCCTAGAACCAAGGCAACTTGTCATCTCTTCTACCTAAAAAGTCACTCTTCCTTTACTGACTTTGAGATCTTCGTATTGTCCCTTTACATGTGTCTTGGGTTTTGTAACCAAAAAGAAAAAAAAAAAAAAAGTTTATTCTATTCCATCTGTTGAAACCCACTTGGGGTGGAGTTTTTTCTTTATCTGTTGTAACTCCAGGAGGGAGGATGGAACTGCCTCTCTGATAACAAGCCAGCTGTTAAAGCCAAGTGGGGCATTGTTTCTTATCTCTGCTCACTCTCCCATTCCCTCCGTGAGGATATCTTTTGTTAACAGGCCATTAAAGATCACCAGTGACATGACACATTACATCATCCCATGGTGAGATGCTCCACCCAGGGAGGAGGAGCCAAACCATTTCCATCTAGATGAAAAGGAGCCGCAAGTGTCACCAGACATCCAGTGCTCCCATGGGACTCCCAAAGGGAGACTGGACCCATCTCTGGACCCTTTTTTCTCTACAGGACCATCTCTACTTCCAACAGGACCACATCTACAGCTCCAGGAGGGCTTACTTTTGTACTCTTTCCAACACCCTGACCAACAGGGTGTCAGGTTGTATTTCTGACTGTGTCAGGGTTTTTCTAGAATTTCTTGTTTGTTTGTTTGTTAATTCTTTTGTACTACAACATTTGTATTTTTAATATCCCTAGTAAAGAACAGCTATAACTAGTCCCAAAATCTTTGCCTGACAACCTTTTAATTGCAAATTTATAATAATTTGGAAAAAAAAAGGGGGGGGGGGGCTTACATTCTCCATTCCAAGGGAGACACCAATCTTCCCTGGCAGATACCTGTCTATCTAAACCAAGACAACATGTCTCCAATTTGGCTGGCTCTCTCTCTCTCTCTCTCTAAGGAAAAAGGTTAGGGCTTTGGAAATTTTATCTGTGCCAAGATAGAGTTAAATTTGCCCAGGTCTTCTTTTCTCCGGGCAGCAGCCAACTTCAAGGCTGTGCTGGCTGGGCCGATGGGGGAAGGTGAGGGGGGGAAGAATCTCACACTGATCAGAGCAGCTTGGAGCATCTTGGGCAGTCAGAGATCTCAGCTGCAGCCTCCATACCCACCCCCGTCAGCCGATGGGAGCCCGGAGACATGGCCAGACCCAGGGGCCATGCGAGGCCTGGCCAGCATGGGCCTCTCCTCTGAGCTCTGTTACCTTCTCCAGCCAGAAGTAAAAAAGGGGCCGAGTTACCTGGGATCTCTGATTTAAGCCTGGGTTCTCCAGAGGTGTGGACAACACTCCAATTGGTCAGCCAGAGTCCATCTCCAGCCTCACATCTGTGCTAAACCACCACAGTTGGAAAAGACCTTTGAGATCATCAAGTCCTAATGTTAACCCAGCACTGCCAAGTCCCTTAAACCAAGTTCTTAAAAGCCACATCTACACATCTTTTAAATACCTACAGGGATGGGGACTCCATCACCTCTCTGGGCAGCCTGCTCCAGTGCTTGGCAATCCCTTTCAATGAAGAGTTTTCCTGATATCCAACCTAATACTCCCCTGGAATAACTAGAGGCCATTTCCTCTTGTCCTATCAATTTTTCCTTGGGAGAAAAGCCTGACCCCCACCTGGCTACAGCCTCCTGTCAAGTGGCTGTAGAGAGTGAGAAGGTCCCCCCTGATCTTCTTTCTCTCCAGGCTGACTCCCACAGCTCCCTCAGCTGCTCCTCACAGGACATGTGCTCCACATCCTCCACCAACTTCCTCGACCTTCAATGGATACTCCCCAGCACTTCCATGTCATTCTGGTACTGAGGGGACAAAACTGACCAGAAGATCCAAGACGTGATTTCATCAGTGCTGGCAGGGACAAAGTCACTCCATCACTGAGTGGAAATGGCCTCCTGCATCAAAAGCTGTAGAAGAGGAACAGACAGACCAAAAGCTCCATTACAAAGCTTTGATTCCAAGACACAAGCGTCACAAAAAGTGCCACATATCGCTCTTTGTCTGTAGAACTTCTGAAAATTCAGCCTCCAGGGGCAGAGTAACTAAGAGACAATCCTAGTGTGTATTAAAGGAAGTCCACCATTTTCCCTAATAAAACAGAAAGGAAAAAACAGCTTCTGGGACATTTTGATTTATAACAATATATTTGAGAACAAAAGGGCTTTGCTAGAGGTGCCCAACTTGTAAACCTTTTAGGTGATTTCTGTTTCACTATGAAGAGTGATACCGTTTCCCTCTGCAGCATCTGATGAAACAAGAAGAGACAAACACAACCACAGGATGGAAACAAATTGCAGACCCCATCCAATTACACAGTTCAAATTCTTAAATCATATAAACTGCAAGTCAGACATTTCAGTTCAGTCTAGTCAAGAACAAGGAGGAGAGAAGGATTCTTTGAGAAAACTCATTTTGTCTGAAAGCAAAACATTGCCAGCCTGCCATGAGCTGAAAGTTCAAACACCTTTGCTAAAAGCCTCTATTCATTTGTAGTTTATTGGATAGCATGAAGCTGCCCCTTCTGGTTACATTCACTTTTTTTGAAATGTTTGGAACAGTGAAATATAAGAAGATTAATCATATGCAATATATATTCATTAGGTAAATTTCAGGTGACGAATCAAAAAGATTACTTTGCATAAACATTTCTCATAAAATATGAGAGGGCATCATATTTAATAAAAATCACAAACAAGTGGAGACTGATTGCCCTGCACACAAAAGCAATATAAAAACACCTTCATACGCTACAGTTTCACCACTTACCTCTACAAACTATTCGTACATACAATCCATTTATAACAGCAAACGAAGTCTGGGTTTTGCTATTTTACAATTATTATTCCATCAAGAGGGAGACAATATGAAACTTCATGGTAACTTCTCCCTTACTTAATACTGCACATAAATTATTATCAGGTCACAGGGAGCAAATAAGCAGAGTAAGTCCCATTTTCTTTCCATTCCTTCTTGTCTCTTTTTTTGTTTTTATATTTTTGTTTCTGCTGCTTTTGAGAAATGCATTCCATGAGAACATTTCCTTTCACATTAAAATATAATCACTATTTGGGGGGGAAAATGGGCTATAGGTCAAGTTTTATTGCCGCCTGTTAAGAGACCAGTCACTGCTATAGAAGGGCATAAAATCAGTTATACTGCAGAATCAGTACAGCTCTGAACCAAATGAAAATAAATTATTTGCAAAACAAGTGTGCAGTTTGTTGGAGCAACACAGAGCTTTACCACAAAAGCTGTTTTTTCACACAGGTGAAATCCTGAGAACAATCAATCCCTTGGGAACCACCATTAAAGGCTGTCCAGAGCTGGCACAGCACTGGAGGAGGGAGAAACCTACCCTCAACTCTCTCACTGTAAACATAAAATCTGATATAGTCAGTGCCCATAGGAAACAGTCTTTCCTCCTGGAGTAATGCAGGGCACAGGAGTCAGCACCCAACACGACCTGGAGCTGTTCAGCTGTTGGAATTTTTATAGATCACTGCACATGACAAACACATTTCAAAGCAAAAATACAAATTAGTGGAGAAAGGGGTGCTAAATGGGAAGATCTACCACCTCTGGCTAAGGAATTTCCTGAGTCACAAATCAGAGGCTGGAAGAATGTGCTGGGAAACATCACTCTGCATTTCTTGCCTCTACGATTGCCTGCTCTCAGAGGGAGTACTGAGCAAGAGGAACCTCTGTTCTGACCTATAGCTGTTTAATAGTTGATCATTCTCCGTCTAATCTAAGGTGAAAATGTGCTTCATATTTTTCATCCGATACAAGTAGAAGCTTGAGTATAAATAACCATATGTGTCTGGTGCAATGTGCTCTAGGAAGAGCTCCAGAAAAGCAGGCAGTGAATGAGAATGAAGAGGAAAAAGGTTGGGTAAAGAAAAAGTTGGAAGCGATGGGATGCAGAACACACCTAATTATCACTAATGATAAATGTCATAGAGGCAAATGTGAGGTCATACCACTTACTGAAAACAAGCACTGATACCACCCTCAACTTGTCAGTGCTGTGCATCATTTTTACTGACACAGTCTGACAGTTTCCTGAGGAGAAGAGAGTGGTTTTTCCTCCACTGACACAACCAGCCCAACGACAAGGCTTTAAGGAGAGACAGCAAATACATGTTCTTGTCAGAGACCGCACTTCACAAAGGTCTTCAAGAGACTAGGATTCTTAAGAAATTGCTTTTCCCATGATTGGTCTACACTGTGTGGTTTTTACCTTATGGAGACGATTCTTGAATGTGAGAGCCTCAAGGATCTAGCTCTATTTTTCCAATTGTGTTAATAGAGGACAGCCCAGGGTACCAAATTAATACCGAGTCAAGAGAATAATTAGTGCAAATCTCCATGTGTGTCCCCATCAACCCAGAGAGTTTTACAATTCACAGACACATCACAGAGCATATTAATGGCTAACAAACTCTCCAGAGGTGCTTTAATGTTTTACACCAGCTAGCCTGTAGTTTCTGAGCTTTGGCCTTTAGCTTTTCAAATGAGCAAGGTTTTCCCAGAGGAAAGAAAGTGGGAAATAGAAAGTAGGGATTTAGGAGGTGAAGACAAAGAAGGTATATTGGAATCCTTCTGTCAGAAAAACGCAGCAAAGCTCTCAGAGCACACATGAGGATCCACAGGCTGCACTGCACCAATCTGCACCTTGTGTTCAAAAGGGATTGAGCTCCAGGATTGGTATTTTGCCCACCTTGCTGTGCTGTCTGTACTTTATTGCTCAATCAACAACCTGTTTCTCTTTTTCCTGTTATTATATCCTCCTTTTTCCTTATTATTAAATCCTCTCCTCCTAAATCCACCCACGAACATACAGTATTCTGAAATGGCATCATCTATCTTACCAAAAGAAATCCTACCATTTGAATTAAAATGAGAAAAAATAACATGGATTCTATCTATTCAGGCTGAGTTACTGCTTTAATCCATCATGCTGGCTACAGTAGTAAATGATGGCCCAGAACTCCTGGAGACCACTTCATTAGCTTTTAATTACCCATCCCACTGATGCTGTGCTAAGAGACATCAAAGGTTCTTGATTTCTACAGGAATTGCATGAATGGCTGTGATTAAAGTAAATGCTGTGAGATTAATGCAAGTGGTTTTGGAAGAGATTATGATGATATCTTCTCAAATAGAAGCAAGAGCAAGCCATGCTTTGTGGGTTAAATTACAATTTTTCTTCCTCCTCCTCAAAATTTTAGTGCTACAGTGCCAGGTAATGTATTGCCTTGCATGCTCTTCCAGCTATTTGCATTTGTAGTAGGCACTTTGCAGCTGGTTTTCAGGGGAGAAGTGGCTGCAGCACAACAAGGTGCTGGAGAGTCAGCTTCAAAACATGCACAGCTGATATGAATATTCCATAAGAATGTTGTCCTTCTTCTGCCTCAGGAGCCAAGTCCTGCAGGGTAATCTGCAAAAGATAAATACCACAAATGGACAGACATGCAAACATATACAGAAAGAAAGGAAAAAAAAATATGACAACTTCTTGTCAAACCAAGCGGCAACATTAGTTAATAACTTGACCTATTACATCACAGTGGTGGGAATTCTGTTGAGCAAGGCAGAAGCAGGAATAAGAAAAGGAAATACTGCATTGCCCAGCCATAAATATACAAACAAAAGCAAGCTGATCTTACTTTTTTATTTCTTCCCCAGGTACCACACTTTTTGACAGTGCTGAGATTAACAACCTCACTCTCAAAACGTGTGGTCAGCCTTTGCACTCAAAATAACACTATCTGGTTTCATTCCCTGGTAGCTCTTGATAAGGCTTCTGCAGAATTTTTGATGCAGAGCATTATCACGCTGCTGTGGTATTGATTGATCCACTGTGATATGGGCAGGAGATGCTCACACAGGCTTGAAATCCCCTGCTTGGGCTTGCAAATAGTTCCCCAAGGCAAGATTTATACTACTGAGATGGGAAGAAGTAAAGCAAAGTTCACAGGAATTTTAGAGTTGTAATTCCAGCTCCTAAACTGTTTGTATATTTTAAAACATATGTGTAAAAAATGCATATATTATTTATATTCATTGTTCACAAATACTGCGTCACTGGGGATTTCTCAGTGATTTAGGGGGAAAAGCTAATCTTCCTGCTTTCCATAACACAGCTGTCAGGTTTCTCAGGCTATGTACCACGGCACATTTCAAGATAACTCTTAATTGGTGCCTGAGCAGAGCTGTAGTAACTCGATTTGATGCTGCTCTTTGCCAGCAAACAGCACAGAGCACCCCATGAGCTCAGAGAAGAGATTTGTACTGGCTGAAACCACCAGCTCAGGGCAGCTGCTGTACATCAGAGCACAAAACCACATCCAAGAGATGGGGCACAACTGAGTGAAACTTCAGCAGAAACAGGTCGTGCAGATTGCAGAAGACAATTTATTTGAAGTTTTTTTTGTCCTACTCGAAGTTGCAGACAATGATGGCTGTGACATTTGACTTCTATAGATAGCATCAACTTGGCTTAGTCACCAACTGAACAGTACTGCATTTCCATTAATTCAATCACTGAACTGGTTTCTTCCAGACCCCAAATTTTTATTATTACTGCAAACTGATCTATACTCCCAGCTCTCTTATTCTGTCAGAGCTCACACTGTGATAATAGCAACCATGAAAGTGCAAGTGTTGCTCATTACAGAAGAACGTAAGTAGGACCTAAATTATACCCCCATTTTAGTCATGTATGAATTTCCATTAGTTACTAATTACCAGTATTTAGCATCTTTAGGTTCATGCAAAGAGGCAGCATGAAGTTCCTAAATCTCCTGTATAACTTGGCATGTGAAAGGAGTCCTGCTGTAACTCAGCTCTGATTTAGAGCTGGTGGGAAATACTACAGTCTGTGACCTCAGGAAATACCAGGACATCAAATTCTGAATGTTTTTATAAAACTCTCCTAGAAAAAACTGCTCCAGTGAACTACATTCTCCCTTATCCTTTTAGATTTGAACTTTGCTCTGTTCCAAAGTAGTACCACGATAGTACTCAGCAGCAGGTACATGTCCTACTCATGACTGGGATAAAAGATGCTCAAGGAAAAGAAAAAATTATATGCTATTTTCCAAATTTGTTGCAGATACAGTCACGCTTTCCCTGGACACTAAACCAGCCAGAATTACAGTGAATATGGTTAACCTATCTATAAACTAAGTATGTCCTGCCTTTCAGTGGGAAGAATTGATAAGACTGTCCCCTGGGAGAAGCAGTCTGTAAGGGATGTGATGCAGAGCACAACTACAAACTCCACAGAATAATCATCTGCATAAGAGATAAGAAGCAACTGATTATGCAGCTCTTCTACAGAAAGGATTTGGGGTTTTTAGAGGATCACAAAGGAAAGAGAAGCCAATGCCAAACTGCTTTAAAAAGAGGGAAAAAAAAAAACCCACTCAAAATAAAACAGAATTTCTTCTTTGCAACTCAAAGTTGACCAAATCACTAAGAAAACACTCTTTTGCTTTGAGCATGTCAGTTCAAGGAATGAGTGGATCAGAGAGAGTAGAGAAAAACAGGAACAAAGGCTCTGAGGATGTGACCTATGGGAAAGGCTTGGGGCTCAGTTCAGCTGGAAAAAGGAGACCAAGAAAAAAAGCATCAACAACATAAAAGATATACACAAAAAAAAGGACAGTAATAAGGTGTTCTTCATGCCTGCTTCAGCTCAGAGATAGATATTCAAAAGCTGGAATAGATGGTAAGGAGGGGTTTGGGCTGTCATCATTAGAGATTTCTAAGAAAATGGTAGCTAAGCTTCACCCTGAACCAGAGAAAAAACATCATTCCTTGTGTCAGCTTCTGTAAGCACATACCAATTTTGTCCAGCACAGCCATCATCCCTCAGATCTCCCTCAGACAGAGCAAACCACTCCAGTCTTGTGCTAGATATAGGCTCTTGCCCATTTGTAAGGTTTTGTCTGAAACTGCTAATTAACCTGCATTTGTGAAATGCTTCAAGATGCTATAAAATATGAAGGTGGGCTTGGAGCCTGGTGGAAAGCAGATAGAACAAAGAGAAAAGCAAAAGAGAACAAAGTCAAACATTAGGTTGAGTTCTCCTCCTGTAAAAAATCTGCGCTGGAAATCCAGGGCAGTTTTGTGGGGGGTCACATAGGTGCAATTAACAGGAACAAAATCACCTTTTCTGTTGCACAGACTGGTTAAGGATGTCATTTGCATGATTAGCATCCAGCTGCTCTTTGCCAGTCCATGTCTTTACAGGACAAAGGAGTAGCCTCCACATGAAGCGTCTCAGTGTCTGTGGATGTCACAAACTTCCAGCTGCATGATCCAACTGTTGGTCATAGGGGGAAGAACATTGTTGGGTTGTAGTAGGACAGAGAACTAGAAACAAAATTACCTTTTTAACGAAAGGCTCAAGGTGAATGCAAACTGGATTAGGATGTTCTAATACATCCTGTTTCTGGTCCAGCTGAAGGAGAGGTGGTGCTTTAAGAAATTTTTTGTGCAGAGAGGCAGCTCTCACAGTCTGTTACTCATCTACCTCAGCGTATTTCAGGTTGGATAATTTGTGAATTCATATTTCTGCTTCTTTTTTAGGAGTTTCTCATTGCATTCTTTGTATTGACATTGATACCACCACAGCATATTTTCGGGCTACCTTTACAATACCAGCCAGAACTCCTGCTGTTCCATCTGCCACACCTTCACGTAAGTTTGCACTCCTTAAATCCCTCTTTCCCTGTTAATTCCTGGGCAAAGATAATCATCTTCAGTGACCAGCTATCAAAGAGGGATCTAAGGTCCATAATATAAAAACCATCCCATTTTTAACCCCTGCAGGGTGCTGGCATTTTGTGGATAGCACCAGGAGCAGCCCACCCATGCTACCATCAGCTGAGAGCTGCAGGTTTGTATCTCATGGGCCGCTTCAGGCTTTTCTTCTCATGGGGCTCTGCTGTCATTAATTAGGTGACTGCAAACTGGGGCTGCTCTCAGCACACCCAACACCTGGACACCCCCTGTCCATCCACCAGCACACCAGCACACCCTGTGATGGTGCCACCAGATATGTCTGCACGTCACATTTCTATTTCTCACTCACTCTGTGACTGAAGAGCCGCACAGAAAATGAACCTGCTTCAAGTGAGATGAAGAATACAGGGGATTATTTTACCATATAAGAACACACCAGCCCAAATTATTACAGAGTTCATGCAATTGATCAGGAAGAAAGCAAGAGCAGGCTGTAAATCACACCTGAATTGGCTCTGTGCCTCAGAAAGCAGCCATACAGGACACCACGTGGCACTGTATACTTACCACCACACTCATGAAAAAATTCAGGCATCAGCCAAGGATATCCATCTATGGCACATATTTCCCAAAGCCTCCCCTTATAGTCAGTGGAAAACTCACTTTTACCTCACTCCAACTCAGAGGGTTGTGGAGATTTAGAGGCTGAGTCTGGTTAGAGACTAGAACATGAGCTGGTGTGCAACCATATATGTGCATCTAATTTCTGAATATACTAGTTGCACTGAGAAGGATCTAAAGAATGCAGAAGTTGAGCAAAACTTTCCTTACTCCTTCTTCAGCCAGATGACACCCAAGGGGAAAAAATGTAATGAGAAAGCTGTTGGTCTTGAAACACAGAAGTAAAATTCCTGTGGAAATTAAAATATCAACTATGCTTACAAATTATTGAAGTCCATACCATAGCATCATATGCCCAAAGGGATGAAAAGAAGACTAAACACCATTCTTTTATACTGGCAAGTCTTAACTCTTTGAGACATTGATTTTACAAATTAAGCTACTTTAAATGTGTGTGCATATAGGTAAAGAGGGAGCTCTGCATGGTTTCTTCTTAAGAAAAAAAAGTATATCCAGTAAGCCTTTTAAGATGCCTGGGTGCATTTTTATAACTCTGCATAGTCTGAAGTCTTTTGTTTCAGGATTTGGCACCACTTCTACATCTCTGTAGCAGGTACTTTCTCTTCACAACTTTTTCTGATCCAATGCACTCTCTCTCCACATGTTCCCACAAATAAGACCAACAGAAATGTCAAACCCTGCTTTGAACATAAGAAAGGAAAATACTGCTGGAATATCCTTTCTGAGAATGCTGCAGCTTGTAATCCTCATTATCTTTGCTTCCAAAGGACCCCGGGCCTGCTCTTGAAGGGACATGAAAATCCCACTGGGTGTGGCCCTTCCAGGGTTTCAGAGATTCAGGGGATGAGTGTGCACATAAGGATTGAGATGATCTCAAGGAAATGTGGGAAAAAGAAATCGACAGAAGAATGGATTAGAAGGACATCAGTTTTGCAGACAGCTGTTTTTATGTGCAAAAAGGCTTCCCCTAATTTGTTAGTGCTCTTTCTTGTCTTAATTTTGTTGCATTTTTATGTATCTGATAAACTGCCTACATCCAGGAAGAGATGCTCCATTAATGTGCATGTAGAAATTTGGAATGAATAAATAAATAAATTGCCTCCTATTAGCACCCCGAACTGAAATGCCTGACATGTTTATCTGCTTAAATATAACATTAAATGCACAGTGCAAGTTTTCTTATTTCACACAAAATCAACCTTTGAAATAATATTAAAAAAAAAAAAAAAGAGAAAGAAAAAAAAGGAAAAACCCTCTTGTTTACTCCTGCTTCTCCTTTTGGCTAGGGTTCCAAGAAGCAATTTCTTCATCCCAGCAGGATGCCACTTCTGCAGCACATTGGAAAAACAAAATCCTACTCCCACATAACAAAAAACAAGAACAGAGTACACAAGAAGATTCACACTTCAGAGTTGCCACTCTCAGCATACAGCCTTTGCAAGTTTTCCCTCATTATCGGAGACATTAGTGATTGCTGATACACATGGATGCAATTAAGAGGGAGCAAAGAAAGGATTCACAAACAAGCAGATGAGCTTTGTATTTGGAGAGGGAGTAGAAGCTGAATCATTTATTCATTTTTCTGCTTTAGCTGTGAAAGGAGGGTGTAGAGTCATCTCTATGAAGCGCTTTGCAGCAAAGCTTGTATAAAGCACAGATATAAAGTGGATTAAAGAGGGAGATTTCTTTTATGCTTTGTGCTCTTCAGTTTTTATAGCATTTATGTCTGCTTTTCAAAAAGTTTTTACTGTGTTTTCATTTGGATATCTATAACAATGTTATTGACAGACAAGGCAAAATTCTATAGACCACTGAAGTTATCAGAAACTACTGACAGAAATAACTTAGAGCAATTTTTTTCCATTTTAATCTCAACCCAAGAGACTTTCATGATTTTCAGCCAAATTTTCACTAAAACAATTTAATTTCCTCATAACCTACTTTTAATCTATAAACAGCATCTATGTTCCCTCTTTCGGAGAATTTCCATTTGTGTGTATTTCCGGCAGAACATTTAAAGACTCTCATTGGGAATTGGCACATAATGAATAAGTGCCAAAGATGAGCTGAAATCCTGATTTTACCTCCAAAGCTGCCTCTTCATGCTTTCCAGGGACATTAATATCATTCTGATTTTACTTGGGACTCCAGAGGAAGCCTCAAACAGAATTAATTTAAGACAAGAGATTCTGCCCTGTGAGCCTCCCAGGGGATTCAGGATTGTTATTGAGATCACAAAGCAGTCATGAATACTCCGAATGTGAACAAATATTGTCCAAATGGCCCACGTGAACCAGACTAGCTGCTATATTGGCATTAAAGCTGTGCTTCCCCTGATGAAAGTTAAGAGTTCCCCATTTGTTTTGTGGAACCCTGGACAGAAAGAGGTTTGTGGGAAAGTAGGAAATTACATAAGCCTGGATTCTCCTTTGCTTTCCCTTGCAAGCGATTCAAGCACAACTTCACAGGATGCTGCTGCCTATAGGAATGAGTATTTTTAGCACCTCAAACACATGAAGTAGACTGAATCATGGAGATATTCAGTACACCTCACACACTGTGGTAGGAGCACAGGATGACTGGTTTACCAATAGATGTCAATAATTCAACTGTCTGGAGGATTTTCTCTACACTTTAGGAGCTGTGTGTACTCAGGAAGATGAACTTTTCTTTTCAGGAGCAGTAAATAGCCTTTTTTCCAATTCTTTTTTTTTTTTTTTAATAAAGGGCTGACAAAGATTCAAAGCTACTGTTTGAGGGTGCCTTTCATGGCGCCTTATTGAGATGTGCAATTTGTACACCTGCCCTTAAAATGGAGGTGAATAAACTGATAGTGAAATCTAGACTAATTTTGGAACTGTAACATAATTATAACCACGTGAGCAGTCCCATTGAGTTCAAAATGCCTTAGCCCAGTAAGACTCTGTTCTGACTTAGTCATACTGAAATATTGCTCTGTCACATTTTGAGTTAGTGCTGCAAACTGCTGGATAATCATAGGCAATTTCCACATCACAGGCAAACTGACCCAATTCTTGCGAGGCTTGCAAACATCAGGAGAGAATAGCAAGAAGCATTTCCTTCCCAGATTTCTCAAGATTTCCTTGAAAAGGTTCAGATTCAAATACCAATGGCTTTCATGAAAACAAAAGCTTGGTTTTAAGTACAGTTGTGTATCAAAAAGAGCCCTTTAGTGACTATCAAGGGATCTTATGTCCCTGCCCTAAATATTAGGGTCTCCAACTTCAGTGATCCTATAAGACCCGAGTAAGTCTTCTAAGTCTATCAGTTCCATTGGGAACCCTTTTCCAGCAGTGCTGCCTGAAAAAAATCCTATGGGACACCAGGAATTTCTATGGAGTTATTTACCAGAGGATTTGGTTTTATTATCAACCAAAGAAGTCTGCAGTATTGTCATGGTTTGCTCCCATAGCAGCTAGGAATAGCCATGAATAAATCATGAAGGTGCTTAGGAGGTTCATCTATCTGAATTACAACATGTTTCCTACACTAATTAAGAAATATTCATCCAACTTACTTAGACTCTGTCACATATTCCATATTGGTCATGTCAGCAATATACTTATTTTCTTCCTGAACCCACTCAGTATTGACAGACTAGTTTGCAGGCACACATATCGCCCAGCCTCTCTACCAGCCCCTAAATGAAAAGGGAGTAATCCTCCAGAGAACTTTATCTCTCCTCAGATTATTAGATCTTCTTCAACCCCAGTTCATAATATCTAATTACCCTGTAGCCTGTTCTCAATTATTTAAAGCCCAGCCCCTATTTATTGAATTTTATAGTTTAATGTTAATAGAGCAGAGGTTAACTGGCTCAATATTAGAAAAGGAGTCACTGGCTCAGTAATACAAAAGCAGTCAGGATTATGTTGAGCTCCTCAGTATTATTAATCGGGCTTTAAGGAGAGAACAGAAAACAGCATATGTCAGCCACAGCAGGGTTTGAAGGAGAAAGTCAATATTTACAGACATGAGTGTCTCCTACCTGAACTGCAGACAATTCTGAGCAGCTGGGGCTTGATAAAGTCAGCTTCAGACTCCCGTGGATCAGACCAGAGCAAAGGAAGTGATATCAAAAAGACAATACTTTACCCAATTAAACCTGAATTCTCCTAACATTAAAATAGATACAGTATTATTAGATTACTGTTTTAACTGACTGGGAAGGAATGGTAGAGGGTTATCATCAGATACCAAAGGTACAGGGTTAACTCTCCATTTCTCGTCTGTTTCCCGCCCCGATTTTGAATGTGTTAAGGGTATGGTGGTGGTAATGCTGTAGGCTTTTAAGGATCCAAAGAAATATGGGAAAAGATGACTTTATTTTTATTAGGCTAGCTGATGTAGTTACAAAAAGCATAAAAAGCTTTTGATCATCTGTTAGGTACCTATGGGGTAAATGGGCTGCTTGCCATGGTATGAGAGGGGCAGACAAACTAGACAGCCAGCAGCTTTGATATTCCAGATAATGGTAAAGTAATATCCTCTGGTGTATTATGAAGTGTTCAGTCCTGGAGTTTTTTCTATTTTTTTTTTCTTTTTTTCCTTTTTTTCTTTTTTCTTTTTTCTTTTTTCTTTTTTTTTTTTTTTTTTCTTTTTTCTTTTTTCTTTCAACCTGTACATTCAGGTGATCAAGAAAAAGCCAGCATGGGCTAACTGAGCCTTGATAACCATCACAGGGCCTGCTGCCCACAGCAAGTACAGTGTAATACAATTTATTTTAATCTCAGTGGAAGAAGCTTAAGCCTCATTATCTCACTTTTACCAGGACTTAGAGTGCTCCCAATACAGTTATTTCTGCTATTCTTCTCTTGTCTTTTCAGATAAACAGAGTAATATTTTATGCCACACTTATGAACTAACATTTAGACCAGTTTCTAACAGCCTTTTCCCTGTTTTTAGGAAGAAATTTTTGACAATCTGTATTTATTTTACTCAAGAAATCCCTTTTTAGAATAACTGTATACCACATCACCCTTCTCCCAAGACAAGTCTGAGAAGCAACTTCTCCCACTTCAGCAAATACCAGAATTACTATTACTGAAATCAGGATTTCAGTCCATGATCCTCTTTTCCTTTTTAAACATGAGCTCAGTGTAACTGGACCCTTAAGTGAAATTGTTCTAAAGATTCACACAAAGCTTTTCTGAAGACCAGGATTCAAAAAGTCCAGCCTCCTCTATGACTCAAATTATTGGGCCAGTTATTCTAAAAGCCATAACATTCCTAACCCTGCCGTTCTCAGCACTTATTGGCCAGAGTAAGAGTTGATATCTTTATAATAGATTAAATTATTCTCCATTGAGGAGGATCTCCCTCTTCACAGAATTCTGTAACTTTTAGGCTTTTAAACCCACCATGCTTCTTCTAAGCCAAACAATTCCAATTACCCTTATTAGTGCTAGGGAAATTGCTTGTGATATCTTTTTTAGCACCTACACTGAACAGAACATTTTGCCACTCCAGCAATAGTGTTTTACCTGGAGTTTGCGTCTGAAGGTGTGCAAGCTTCTAGGGGAAAAGTAAAACAAACGAAAGCATAGTACTGAATGCATGGAAGAACACTGAATCAAACTGAATCATTCTAACAATCTGGAGTTCAGTGACACTGAGACTCAATTATCTGCTACAAGGTGAACCTAAGCCTCCTAAAGTATCAAGCATCCCTGCTTTCACACCAGCAAGAAGTTATCCGTCTGTGTGAATGCTGACAGCACAAGAAAACAGTTGTTGTGCAACAGACTGCAGGATTGAAAGCCCTTTGTCCAGCTCTGAGGGCTGAGAACACTCTGGGTCACACCAACATCAGCAGGTGGTAGCAGCCAAGGGCAGAGGGGCAGCAGAAGAACTCTCTCATGGAGGTGATACTTGTCATTATGATATTCCTGCCCCAGGGAGCCTCCAGGTGTCTCCTTCACAGAGTTGTTACTGCCCAGCTCCTCAGCAGAGGCAGAACAGCTACGGCTTACTTGGAAAATCCACCAAAAGTCCAGGGAAAACTACTCAGATCATTGTGCACCCAGGCAGGACACGCTCAAGCCTGCAGCCCTCCTGACACCTCAGCACAAGGAGGAATGGAGAGGCTGCCCTGACAGATACCAGCCTTTGTGCAGGGTGATCCTGGGTCATCCTTGGCCCCATAAAAGTCCAGGCTAATGGCAAATCACCCTCTGGGACAGCTGAAAGAAAGAACATTAGCAGGGAAAATCCAATCTATCTTCTTTTGGGGTGTTTTTTGGACTAGGTGCCCCCAAGCTGGGCACCATGGAGAATTGGCCTTTTGTCTATTCAGGGCCATGCCCTAGAGTTCCCATAGATCTGCCTCGTCCTCCAAATCCTGTGCTGAGGATGTCTGGTTCCAGGAACACATCACAGCCCCACAGGCTTCTGTAGTGACACCTGTATCCCCAGCCTCTGCCCTCAGATCCCCAAATCCTCCGTGGTAATTACAAACCACCAGCCCCTAGCAATATGGTAAATGACATGAATCAAGATGCACTTTTCGTATATTTGCTCCTTGCAGGAAAAGTTAAGAATTTGCACAAAACCATGAGCCCAGCTTAGATTATTTAGGTGCCTTTTGTCTTATCTGACAGAGAGTCCTATCCAAATTATAGCTCCATATGTACAGAGGAATCCTGTTACATTTCTCCTTCTATGAAGGGAATGTGGTTTTTCTTAGATGGATGGCATCAGCAATGCCAAAAAATACTCTTATTGGAAAAATATTGCCTTATTTCTAAGGGAAAAGGTTTGCCTCTAGCAGATCAGGATGGTTTTATGTAACCACTGACTAAATTCAATAAGATTTCTACAATAATTATCCTCTTTTTAACTCCTACTTCCAAGAATTCCACCAGCAGCAAATCCTTATCAGTTTCTATACAATCGCTGCTGGAATTTCCTTTACATCAGCAACATGTACCTCATTATTTTTAGTGATCTCATTAAATAAAACACTTAAGTGACCAGGACCCAAAATTAGCAGGATTTGGGGTAGCCAAAAACTAAAAGACCATCCTATTTCATTTGTCCAAACTCAATTTACTTTTATGAGATTCCCTTTTTTAAGCTGTCATTTTTAACCACTCCTTTCAGTAGTAAATTTTTTTGAATTAGCAAATTGTTCAGATTGTGAAACTGCTGGGTTTTTGCTGATGTAAGTGCTGAGAGTGCTGCTGGAGGTGTGCTTGTGGTAGTCTCCTGCAATGAGATGATTCGGTCATCAGTGAGTCTGGAAAGACTTGGAGATGCTTCTTCCAGGGCTAAAAAACTGGAGGTGTTTTAGTACACAAGAGGCATTTGAGGGTTTATCAGACAGTTTCTTGTTCCTTGCACAACATCACATCACATCAGCCCCATGGGACAGCTGTGCTTCCAAATTAGTATGCCCTGATCACGCTGCTCCATCCATGCTGTGTCACTGTTCATTTCAGCTGCTGTAGCTCAAGCACAGAAATGCAGTGAAGAAGGCACAGATACAAGTGCCCTATTGCTACTATTGATAGATGTGTTCATCAGCAAACGGTAGTTGAAAATCCTCGGATGGATTGAAAACATTTGTGTTCCGATACCAAAAGAATACTGAGAGAAAGCACAGAAGTGCAAATAGTTTTCATGTTGGAATGCTCGATACGAATTCTGATATCTGGCTAAAGACTTCAGAGTATGTGAGCAGCTGACTTTGGTGGCCATTCAGTCCTCCCCGAAGCTTAGAGGTATTGCTAACAAGAGCTGAAGAGTGGGAAGATTAAAATGAAAGATCACAGGGGAAACCAAGAGATTCCTCCCAAAAACACATTTTACTGCAGCACTGCAGGGAAAGACAATCTATATTTGCAACGTGTGTGTCAGCCTCTGAACTGCCTTATAACAACATCCTCAGATAACAGAGGTGGGACAGCAGGGGAATGAACTACTGTGCTAAGGTATTTCTTTTTAGTGCTACAAAACAAGACATTTATGTATTTTTCACTCTTTAATGTTTACTCAGTCAGCATTTCCTAGGAAGAAATCAAGCCCAATGTTTGGAGAAATATACACAAAGGACAGCAGTCCTTTCAGTAGCAACTTTTGAACCAGGAGTTCTGTGCTCGTTTCCCAGCCTTTTTGGGACTGGTAATGGCTATGAAATGGGAAGAAGCAGGAAAGAGCCCTCATCCATAGAGGCAGACCTGAAAGCAAAGTGCTATCCTGTCTCTGTCCACATGATGGCTGCCCTTGATGCTAATGGCATGGGAAGGGAGCACTGATTCCATGACCTGTTAGAGCAGCTGCTGATTACTCTAAATTGTCTGTTGTTTGAAATTGCTTCTCTTCCAGCTCATGCTGAGGTCCTTGTTTGGAGTTGCCCTGTGCTCATGACCAACATCAGTAAACACAAGTATTTTCAGGGAAGAAAACAGAGTGTGAAGGTTAGGTGGGATGTGGCTCCCCTCCTTCCTCAACCCCAGGCTCTTCACATCAGGCCCTGAACACATCCAAGTAGTTCTGAAAAGTTCTGATGGTTTCTGAAAGATGGGGCCTTGCATTCTGAAGCTAATGGAGCTTAGGTGTATTACAACAGAGAAGGAAAAGTCATCAGGCCTGATTTATGTCTGTCGCTGGAGCACTGCCTGTGACAGCAGAAGATTTAGGAAGAGGTGGTGTTGTTTAGGTCTCCTCAACACACTCAGGTAACAGACACGGGAAAAGTGCCACAGGTCCTCCATGATCAGGAAAAACAGCAGTGCAGGAAAGCAAAAGTGAATGCAGACTAACTTTGCCCCAGGGAAGGCATGATGCCGAAGGATAAAGCAGGATCATGACCTATGAAATGTGTAGGTCCAGAAGAGGGTGAGTGTGTTGTAATGGCTCAGGCCAGGGGTAAATAGAAAGACCAGCCTGCTCTGTGTTCTATGGACTGTTTAATATCAAACTGGTGGTTCTTCCTGACCATCTTCTACCCTGAGGGAATTAAAATTCCACTCCAGGGCTCTGCTCTCTTTTGGTCATTCCCCCCCAAAAGATCTCACCCGAAGGAAAGGCTCTGCTATTCCGCCCTAGTGCCAGCCCTTCCTCACACACACACAGCCTCTCCAACGAGTCAGAGGAATTCAGCCCACTCACAACCTTCTGCGAGGCAAAACTCCATATAGTCTGAACCTCCCACTGCTCCTGGTCCTTGTTGTGTGGAGCCACAAAGGAAAAACACACTCAGCACCTCAGTGGGAAGAGAAAAAGGAGAGATATTGGGGGAGAAAAGGGAAATATGGGAGGGTAATGTCTTCTCTATTAGGGGAATATCATACAGAATGCAGACCAGGAAACATCACTATTCCAGAAGTTATCTCTTTAACTGAATTTAGTTTATTCATCCTCCCTTCCACCTATTACTATTTCTGATTAAATCCCACAGGGCCAGGATTTTTATCTCTCATCTTGAGAAGCACTGCTATAGCATCACGTATGGAGACGGGAATGCAGCCAACCAGCCTAAGAAGAGGCACTCAAACTATTGGGTGGGACAACAGAACCAGAAAATCTCCCTGAAAATAAGAACTGAGGGAGGAAATATTCCTGCATGAAGAGAAGCAGTGCAAACACCCAGGTTTCCATCAAGAGGCCAAGCACAGGTCTGTCAAAGAAAGAAGAAAATATCACTTTTGGTTTTTTAAAAGTAGGCAGAAATCCTGTTCCATAAATAATTTTAAAATATACTAAAGAATAGACATGAATGCACAAAATTGAATATAGCACTGCCGTCACCAATGAGGGAATTAATAGTTGTTTCCACATATGATATAAATTATTGGGACATAACATAGTCCCTCAAATGAGTACCCAGGTACTAGACCATCATTAATAAAAATGAGTTTTAGTAACAACTCGGCAGAAATGTTCTCTGGATTTCAAAAACTTCATCTTTTTCCATCTCGGTCAAGTTAAATGTTTTTTTCATTCTCCAAATTGAAATGGATTAAACAAAAGAAAAATTTTAACGTGTAGGCCAAGAGAAGATACTATTTCCTTTTCTAGGAGAAAAATTAAAGTGCACAGGAAAATTCTTGTGGAAAGAGACAGGAGCCTCTTTGAGGGGATCAACACAAACTTTCATAAAAATGCAAGGAGGCTTGAGCAGAGAAATTTTGCAAGAATAACTCGAATCATGTGGGCAGAACAATTTTACAAAAACAACACATAAACAAAGGACAGCAAAAAGACTAAACTTCAAAGTATGAAGTATATGATTTGTAGTAGCACAAAGAACAGGAAACTGATATCACTGGGAAAGGGGCAGGAGTTTTCCTTAAAGAAGAGCAGGATCAGAGCTAGCACAGGTCTGCAGCATTATGTCCTATTAATAAGATTTATTTGAGCATGAGTGACTGGCAGACACAGGTGAAGCAGGATTGAATTATTACATGAACCTCAATGGAATTGTTATTCAGCTGCAGAAGACTGCCAAAAAGTTGTCAGGTTCAAGTCAGCTGTCATAGCCATGGACTCAAAAATGAGTGTGACCCAAAACTTTACCAGCAAAATAGAAGTTATATCCAGATATTTAAATTTTTTTTAAATAATAAATTAACTAAACATTAAACCCCACCATTTTTTTTTCAGAAGAAAAAAATAGGTTTTAAATTTTCATCTCAACATTCTGTTGAACAAACCAGGTTGATTGATAAGGCTAAGAAAAGGAAAAATAAAACTCTGCAATAAAAATATTGCAACAATAGTCCAGAAATACTTTGGAAAAACTTCAGATAATCTCTGCATAGAGAATATTATCAGAACATGTATCCTTACAAGCCTTTTAGTTCTAGAAAAATCCCTCTTTGATCTAGAGAAAGCTGACTTTTTACAAAAAGGAAAGAATTATTGTGGGCTGATTTAAGAACCAGGGGTTTTGCTGATGCCTTGAATTGAATTCCTGACAAGGAAAGCCTCTCCTGTGATTTCAGGAAACCTTGCTGAGGAAGATCTGAGCATCCTTCATTTAGTCCCTGGTGGAAGACGGAAAATATTCGGCTTCAACTCAATCTAAAGGAGGAAGAAATCTCTCTATGCCTTTTACTTTTATCAAAGCTGGTAAATGTAAAATGTGAAACAGGCTTTTTCCTTTTAAGCAACTGAGCACAGGGCTGTTGAAGGCTATTTCCCTCCATCTGCCATATACTACATTTATCCATAAATAACGACAGAATGCACTAGAAACTCAAAACTCTGAGAAATGTTGTAGTGGATTTTTCATTAAAAAAAAAAAAAAGAAATAAAGATAGTTGACATAGTGCAAAATATTAAGGGTAGATTCCTTGTAGGTATATAATATGTATTTAATTCTGCTTGTGGTTTAGTCAATGATTTTGGAAGTCCCTCCCAAAACCAGGAAAAGTATTTACGGCATTTGGGAACCAATCCAATTTCCACTGCACTCCTTATTTCAAGGAAAAAAAAATGATTACTCAGGGGAGGTGTAAAAAAGCAGAATTTAAATTGTAGAGACCAGCTCATGCAGGGCATTGAGGACAGATCTATGCAGGGCCAGCTGCTCTTCTCAGAAACCCCAGAGTAAATTCACTTTACTACCAGTCACACTGAAATTTCCTTAAATGTTCAGCAGTTTAGCAGGGAACAGAACAGATCTCAGTGCCAGAGCTGTAATTTTCTAGGGGGAAAAAACAAAACTAAACTAAATTAAACAAACAAACAAGCAAACAAAAAATTACAAGACCCAAACATACCTGGCAGAGACCCACATTTTAACCTTCAACTCTTTGTACATGCAAACAGAAACATGCCAAAGATTTTAGCCTATGTCAATTAGCTAAATTTACTGTTGATTGTTTATTAGCCACTGAAATTTTGATGACAGAGCTGTGGAGTGGGGGAATGGAAGCAGGACCCAATGTCTCTGCAAGAATTCTCCATGGGACCATCAAAACCAGGAGGTGCTGTACTTCCCTCTCCCCGCACAGTTGGCTCAGTTCAGGGGAAAACCAAATACAGTCCAGGCAAAACAGCAGAACAGGTAAAAACAGAGCAACTCTGTGGGGTACCCCCACCCCAGACAGATGCACTGAGAGAAGCCCTTGGAGGACAGGACTGGATGGAGCCTTTCTGGGGATGAGAAGTTCTCATCTCTTTCTCACAACCTGCAGCACAGGTGATAGTGTTGTGCCCTCTCCATATGCCCTTGTTCATCAGCACTGCTGAAATGACATTTGAAACTAAACAAAACCAGAACGGTCTCCAGCTGCTGAGAGGACCTGAGACAAGTTTCTTGTGCAAAGCACTGTTCCAGGGAGATAATCATTCAAAACTGATGTGCTGCAGGAACCGTGACCCCTTAGCTCTCATGCAGGAGCTGCACAGTAATTCCCACCCTTCACCTGCTCTTACTGATTTTCCTCCAATTCTAAATAGAGTGCTTGCCCTCCAGAGACTCTCAGAATCAAAAGCTGTGGAGCCAGCCCGCTGTGTTTTGCTGGGGTTGTTCAGCTGACACCAAGAACAGAGGCACAGGACTTTAAAGTACCTCGCAAGTGCAGTGTAGCTGCTTCAAGTATTTTGATCTTGCTGCTCCGTGTTTCCAGGTGAGCTATGGCATGCACAGCAGGAAAGGAGGAGATACATCCTCTGAAAACACAGGGAACGACAGTACAGCATGAGCCAGGGGTAAATTTTACCTCCTGAACAGCTGGTGCTGCTGCTTGTGATACAGGTCACACCCCTCAGACCTAGTCTTGACTCTCTGTCAGTTTTTATGTGACCCTTGGTGCCATTTTGAGTCTAAGAAAGGGTTTAGAAATATCAGAAGGTGAGATCCTCCACAGAGGCTGCTTTTCACCTGGGAAGGGGAAACATCAGGGGTAAAGCAAATTGGCAGGGGTCCTGAAAGCCATTCTCCCTGTGACTCAGCAATGGCTAGATAGTGATGAGGAAACCATCTCTTCTGTTGATTGTTTAACCAACATAAGGCTGGAATCACAGAGGGGCCAGTGGATAAAACTGTATGGGTTGTACCCGATGTTTCCTTTGTAACTTAATCCCATGTCTTCCCTGGGGAATGAGCAGCCAGGTTCATGCTGGCTCCTATTCCTCTAGAAAATGAAGTACAGGACAAGTTTTGCTCTGCTCTTTATATTTGCAGTCATTGCCCTTTTAAATTAGAGGAAGGAGTACTTGAAAGGACACACTCTTAAGTACTTTTCCTGTAGTTCAACTTTGTTTTCCTTTTCTCTTCATAGTTGGCAACAGCCTCTTAGGAGCTTAAAAACAAACACTGCTTCGTTCTCCTTCCAAATGTGTCTTCTCATATTTGTCAAACACTAATTCCCTGCACCCCTTGTGTTACTAATTAAGCTTAAAATTAACATGCGAGTAAACAACTAGAACCTCGTTTGTGAATCTGCATCATCAGAGATGACAGGAGAAGAAATGTTATTTCAAGTCCCTGTCCTCACAGCATGTCTCCTGGAGCACAGTGATAGCAAAACCAGTGAAGTTTCAAGCCTTGTTATTCCACAGGGTTACCATAAACAACAACAGATCTTCAAGGCAACCTTCACTGATTCTCGGATGAAGGGAAAAAAGAAAGGTTTTGGCTTGGAAAAGCCCTCAAAAAGTTACCAAAAATTCCTCCAGCATTTGCTTCTTCTGAAAATTCCCATCCCTCTTACTGACGTATAAAGACAAAAATATGTACTAAAAGGCAATGGGCACAGCAACTGACAGGCAACCACCCAGGGAAAGTCCAGCTTGAAGCATTATAGAAAAAGAAGAAGGTTTTAATGGTGAAAGAAAAACACTGTCACACCCTTTTCTGCAGCAGTCATGTAAGGAAGTGAGACTATTTCATGACCATACATTAGGTTTAAGAGTATAAATTTTCTCCTCCTCTATGCAACATTTTTCTACAGTTGACAAGTGAGAGCCAAGTGTTTCTTAGAACAACAAAGTCTGCTTCCACTTTCCAGAGATTCAAAAAATTGGGCAAAGCCCCAAACAGGAAAATCAAGTTTTCTATTTTACTTACCTGATAATTTCTTTTAAATGTCAGAAATACATATAAAACCGCAAGTTTTAGTCTGACTGACCTGCATTGGGCATGATGAAACCCTGCGAGCAAAAACCCCACTAATTCCTTGAAAGACACATTTGTTTGAAGAGCAGAGGAAATTCCTTTTACTCATTGAAGGAAGGGTTCGTTTCACCCCAGTTGAACTCTCTGGAAGTCACAAGAACAAGGCAGATGTCTAAACTTCCTCTACTTCTATGAAGGACACGTGTAGTCATGCTCCACCAACACATTTATTTTTAGGTGAGGGAGGCTGTCAGGGCTTGTGGCTCAGCTGGTGTCTGAAATACAAAGCACTCAGGTATAATCCTGCCCTTGAGCTCTCCTTTCTCCCTTTGATAATTACTTCCTCTCACCACGTCTAAGAGGAGCAGTGGCAATGGCTGTGATTACATGCATGAAGGAAGCACTAATACAACTGCAATGCTAATGGCTCTGGACAGCTTGCAAGAAGGTATTTTCTACCACTGAACAGAAAAAAAATACAGATAGGCTTTTATTTTCTCAGCCTGATCATGGGAGAGCCCAGGAGCTGTTTCAACCCTCAGATGCCATTGTCATCCACACAGCCTACACATACAAAGAGAAAACAAACCGCCTTTGGTTTTATTGGGAAGACAGGTACAGGAGTCACTACCAACCAAGGATAAGGTGAGAGAGTTAAGGTCATGAGTAATATAATCCCTCTGATTAGAAGTCTACTTCAACCCTCAGATATTTGAGACCAATTTTATTGACATGTCTGTTCCTACTTTCCTCCGCTGGTATATTGTGATTTCTCCGGGACTTATCTGCAGAGCAGATCACGGGGGCAGTGACTCATGATAGCAGCATTTCTGGAAGAAATAGTCTTTTTATTAGCAAAGTGAGAGAGATGTGGCCTGTGATAAGTATTTCTGAATCTTTCAATAAAGTTATGGCAGTTAACTGGAGAAGGAGAAGTATGGAAAGGAACAATATTTCAAATGCAACTGATTTTCCTGTTTTGAATTTAACTCTTGATTGTTTGCCTTAAGTTTTGACATTCACAGGTTGGTGCCTCCCAAAACAAAATTCATGTCAGATTATTCTCCTGCTCCCTGGCAGTGACATCCCCTGAGACCAGTTATAACATCACCTCTTATCTCCTGTGTCACCTACACACAGATTTTCTTGCCTTTATTGAAGATACTCCTGCATCAAGATGAATAATGTCTGTCTTAAGCACAGCCCTTCAGTAATTCAGGTTGGTTTCTTAAATAAACACAGCTAGAAGAGCTGAGTTCTCTATATATCAATCCACCAAGTCACTTCAAGTTCATATTCTCAGGTGATTTATGCCTTCTTTCTGACATGGAGTCATTTCCTTGAGCTCAGAAGGTGGCTTAACGCCTGTCTGACTACCTAAGTGGCAATTTAATCTTTAATTAGAAAGTACTATTTCCACTTCTCCACATGCCTTGGAAATGAACTCTCTGTAATATTTCCTCTGTACAGAACTGATCAGAAGGAAACTTTGCCACGGGTTCTGCCATTTCCTGCAGCTCACACCAGAGGCTGGGAGTGGAAAACACAGATGTTAGTAGACTTGGATGCCCGAAGAGATAAATTCAGCTCTCATTCTACCAGATCCAGGATGACAAGGACAGGGAAGCACTGTTATCAGCTAGGCAAAGCTGGGATTTGAAGCCATTTCTGCCAAAGTACAAGCTCCACCCAGCCTCCAGAGGTAATAAACACACACGCACATTGTCCTCATTTCTGAGCAGAGTGCAGAACTTACCATAACAAGTGCCTCAAATACCACCATTTTCCTTTATCCTCTTGAAAAGTGAAAACCACTGAAGTATTTACAATTTCTACGCTAAGAATTACATTTCCTAAGGGTTGCAGTCACCCTGAGCAGAGGATGAAACCAACAACAAACGCAAATCCCTTGTCATCACTTCATCATGCACCTCAGTGTCAGACAGCCATTGTGTGACAGTATTCAGTCTGTACTTCCAAAGTCCACAGCAGGGTTAGGGGCAGCTGGGTTTGACAGCAGAGATGCTGAGGAGCAGCCCAGGGGAAGGTGTGCTGGGAAGGAGTGATAGCAGCTTCTGACAGATGGACAGCATCTCCAGGAAGGGGCTGTTATGGGAGACAATCCCCACGGAAAAGACTGAAAAGGGAAAATGGCTCTAAATTGGTAAAAGGGGAAGGCTCAACCTTGTCACCTGCTCAAAGCTACAGAAAGCCAAAGCTGCCAACTCTGAGAGCCAAGGTTCACGAGGTCAACTGCAGGCACAAGGTTGCTTTGTGAGGAGTTCAGTGGCCATAGCTGAAATTCCTTAGTTCAGGGATCCTGGTGTGGGTTTAGTTTGGATCACAGAGAGTGGTTGTGTCATCCTTGTGTCCCACAGAGAGAAGGGAGTTCTGAGAGTAGAATGAGATGCTTAAGGCAGAAGGAAGCAGGACATGGACATGTTGGAGTGAGTCTGGAGGAGGCCATGAAGATGTTCAGAGGAATGGAGCACCTCTGCTGTGAGGAAAAGCTGAGCGAGCTGGGCTTAATCAGCCTGGGCAAGAAAAGGCTCTGGGCAGACATTAGAGCACCTTCCAGGACCTAAAGGGGCTCCATGAAAAACAGAACCAAAACTTTTTAGCAGGACCTGTTGTGACATGAAAAGGGGTAATGGTTTTAAATTAAAAGAGGATAGATTCAGGCTAGAAATAAGGAAGAGGTCTTTTACAGTGAGGGTGGGGAAACAGTGGCACAGGTTGCCCAGAGAGGTGCTGGATGCCTCATCCCTGGAAACATTCCAGGTCAGGTTGGATGGGGTTCCCCATCTATTTGAAGGCAACCCTGCTCATTGCAGGGAGGTTGGGCTCGATGAGCTTTAAAAGTCCCTTCCAACCCAAAATGTTCTATGATTCTGTGAATTTCAGACTACAAATATGGAGCACATCTAGGATGGGGAGTAAAAAATACTCAAAAAATTCTGGAGTCTCCATCTCAAGGGACAGCTAAAAATGACTAATGTGCCAAAAGCTATGAGAAAAAAGAAAATCACCCCAAAGCATGAATATGGCACAGGAATTTCTAAGCAAGGCCATTTTCTGACCATCCAGAGAAGGGTTCAGCAGGCAGAGGACTAAGATGCTGACCCCTGTCCAGTTTTCTTATCCAGTGGAAATACAAGTTTGGAGAGGTCACGCAATCCCTCACGTGTAAGCACCATGAGTCCCTCTCCCATCAGCTCTTGTTCAGCTGATCAAGCAGAGACCTAAGCAGCATTCTCTGAAAATGAGATGTAACAACACACACAAGCCTCCAGATTTACTGGAAAAGGAAACATGCTGCTCCTCTAACAATCTCCAGTAGGGAATTGTCATTCTGTTACATTTGTTTACTCAATTAATCATTCAGCCTTACAAGTATGCAAACCAAAGGAGTATTGATCTGAGGATCCATTGTCATGTGTTGACAGGGAATGCTGTTACTGGGGCTCCCCATGGAGCTCTCCAGGCAGACCCAGCCTCTCTCCCTGCCCTACCCGAGAAATCCACCTGCTGTGGTAAATTCAGTCAGAGCTGAGTACCCGTCTCTAATGTATGGATGAAAATGCTTTTTTCCCTGCTTATGTAAAAATATGAGATTGTAATAGTGTTATTTAAAAATATATATTTTTTTCAATTTTAACCAAATTACTCTGAAAATTTGAGTTGAGGTATCTGTGTCCTCTGTCCCAGGTGGGTAAATGGTCACTGTAAAATTAAATGAGACAGAGCTGGAATACAAGTTGTCCATTCACCTAACATTTATTTTCCATTCTATTTATCTCAACACCATAATGAAGGAAGAAGCTCACTTGGAAGGAGGGAAAAAAAAGAAGAAAAGGAAGGAAAATAAAGAAAAACTGGATTCTGTATGATACGTAAGTCACTTCACAGTTAATATAAGCACAAAAGCATTTTTGTTCCTATTCATAAGTTCCCTCCCCCTGTGCTGTTCTAACAAAAGCAGTTTTGATGACTTTACGTCTCAAGAATGCCAAATGAACCTACCTTTTATATTGCAGCACATTTTTTTCCATAGGATAACTGTATCTCACAGTGCCTTAAGTTTTGCTAATAGATGTGGTTGTTTAACAAATCCAATCTGGCCAAAAATGGCACCTTCATATTTCATGAGAAGTTCAATGGCTTGTGGCAGAAGAGCTGGGACATAATTCTGCCTTTGTATGAGCTGTTAGTCCTCTTTTGGAAAGATTAATCAGTTTGCAGGATTCTTTCCTTTTGCCTGTAAAATGAAGACTGTTCTCTAAGAGTTTTCAGCTTTACAAAAAGGTGTTGATTAGCTGGCTCATGATCTCAGCACCTCTGTTATTGCCTCTTCCATTACCCACACTCACATCAGCCTTACCCAGGCTGCCCTCCACCTTCTCTGTAGCCTCTCTGGCCACTCTCCATTACCTTCTCAGCAGGGCCATATCTCAGTATAGAATGGGCAGGGGAAACAGGGCTGGTTGAGTGACAAACAACAAGCCACGGTCCTGAACGTTGCCCAGAGAGGTCTATAAATCTCCTCTCCTACTGGTTGTCCTAGAGTAGAAGCCAGCTATTCTCTAATAGATCGAGTCCAGACCTTCCACCTTTTTCTTTAAATGTCCTACCTAAATCTGCCTACAAGGTGATCTTTTTCCCTGCTACTTCTCTCATGCTCCTACAGTCCGCACAACTTGTATCCATCCCTGATTTCTCCTTAAGGCCTGCAGCATTTGAACTGGGTTGTGCAGCAGGAAACTACAATGCTTTAGAGGGAAATGACCATTATTTTATTTTCCATGTGTAACAAATAATTATTCTCACCTTTCTATTATTATCAGGGAAATAAATAACCTGTGTTGTTCTTGTATTTTGCAATACTGTTCTCATAAACCTCCGTTGCTTGACGCCTCAATAGCATATCACTATCAAGAATAAACAGCAAAGAAAGGTTTGAGCAAGGTTTAAAAGCTTCTGGTGGGAACTGACCCAACAATGTCCAAAGGAACTTTGCAAACTAGTTCCCAGCACAACTTAATGGAGCAACTTTATAATGAAATAAATCTGTAATTACCAAAAAAATTTTAAGAGCCACAACACTGGTGTAAGCGAAGGTCTGGGTTTCTTGTCTTGCCAGAATTGCTAAAGCAGGAGGAGTTTTTTTTGAGGGATGGGGCCTGGAGCAGAGACCTTTGCCACAAGCTGTTGCTACAATTCTTGTTTCACCCAGCAGCTGGGTGAGCTGTGATTTGTGACCAACAGCTGTGCTGACAAAAGCTTAGCAGTGTGGCTGTGCTGCACATGTGACACCGCTGCTGTGCTGTTAAAGAGGAAGGAGTAAGATGTGGCAGCAGAAACCTCTCCTCCCCGGTATAAGTTGCCAGTAAATACCCACCACTACCTTGGCCAACCACCACCAACCTTCAGGCCTTACTCTTCCTGGAAATCAACAAGACTTTGGCCTTGGATTGACGGTGTAGCACCAAAAACAGGTCTGGTCTCTTCTGTTGCTTATCACTTTTGGCAGCATTACTCATATCTTCTTTCCTTAAGTTTCCTTGAATTCTGTGGTTTTATACAGAACCAGTAAAAGTGAATCACCAGAGCACTGGGGAGCCATCCCCAATTGAATTGTTGCTTTATCCAGGCTCCTTCCAGGCTTCTTCTTACGTCCATGGAGAGAGTGATGCTGATAAGCACTCACAAAACTGCTCTTGCTGGCTGTTATTAACCCATTTGAACCTTGAGCCTAATCCTCCCTTCTCCTACAGTCCCCTTCAGCAGCCATTTCATTTATTTTTGTTACAAAAGTTTAGGAAAATCACCTGAAAAATGTTACCCACACAGAAATAAAAAGCCTGATAATGTCCTGCTGTTCACACTTTGCTGTGCTAATTCCCTGAGATACATCACTGGCATAATCAGATTTAAATGTTCAAAAATGGATCATATTAAGACCAGTGATGAATGGTGCATTAAGCTTTCATTATCATAAAAACAGATAAATAGAAGTGAAAATGGAAAATAAATTGTATTGAGTATAAGTAAAAAAACTCTTCCAAAGGATTAGCTGAACACTGTTAACAATGATGCCAGGGAAAGTACTTGATTGTGGATGCTGATTAATAGCTCCGTAATTATGTTCTTTTTAGATTTTTTAAATTATCTTTTACTTTTACTAAAATCCTGAAGACTCTGTTGTGGCTAGTGCTGTTCGTTCCTAGAGATGTAAGAGCTTCCTCCAAGACATGAAACCACACCACAGGGAAGCAGATCTTCTAAGACCACAACCACCTTCTATCTTTCAGGGAACTGAACTTAAATCAATGGCCACACTTCCTAGCTGGGCCCTGGCAATAAATTTTTGGGACACACAAAATGAGAAGAACAAAAAAAAAAAATTAAAAAAAAAAATTTAAAAAAATCACTGGCTTGTTTTATGCAGGCTGCTTGTTGAAACATCAATAGGTGAAAATGAAGTAGAAAAATTCAAAGCTGAAGTTGATAATTTCCGGGGAGTTCAGTAAAATGATGATAAAAGGCATGATGTTTTTAAAGTCCACTTACATTAAGATTTCTGGCAGATTTTGAAATGCATCTTCCTCCCCACTCTAATCACAGAATACTGCAGAATAAATCTTTGTGACAAAAAGAAATAAACCTCTGGCTGCCTCAACTCAGCATGACTACCATAATTCAACAAAGGAAAAACAACATTTCAGCACTCAACAACATGTAATTAGCTTCAGATCTGTCCCTTTCAATCACAGATTATAGACAACCACTGGAAAACAGACCCCAAGAAAGATCCTTGTCCTGGCTGAGGAGGTTGAGAGGATCCATGGCAGCAGCTTTCTGCCGTCTCCCATTTCAATCTTCCTTTTGAAGATCTCTCGGCAAAGCTGAGCTGAGAGTTCAGCTCAGCTTGTGTTTATGTGCTCTGAACTATTTAACATCTTCAATAAACCCTGGGGCTGAGAGATCATCATTTTACATACTGAGAGCTCCATTAGTGATGGCTGTAAGTGACACTTTACATTACCCAGTTGCTCACAGGTGTCATTTTTTCCAGGGGATTCTTATTTGGAGGAGAGTACACTGAGAGGCATTAATTACATTTCTCTCCTGGTTTTACACACACTGATTTATTTCCATTAGCTTTTTAAACTCAGAGGCAAATCTGGCATCCTTGGATGTACAGATATTTTTGCTGTATTTATGTATAGCAGGGCAGAATTATTAGCCCAGTTTTAATGCCTGCTCCTACATAAAGCAAGCTTCTGATTTTATGAGTAGTAGAAATAGCATCAAGACTATTCTCATGCCTGGGTAGCAAACGTGATTTATCATGTTAGACTGTGAATCCCTGTAAGAGCTGGATTTTTGTTACCTCATGAAAAGCTTTCTTCATTGCCTGCAATGGTGATGTAAAAAGACAAGGCATCCCATGGTATCCTCAACATGTGACCTTGTTCTTCTGCTGAAGGTCATTCACTCTCTCCCGCCTCACTCTTAAGTTTACTTGGGGAATATATGACAGGAAGAGGCTTTTCTGTCTGAGTGAAGACAGGCTTTGCAAATCACTGCAGTTTTATAGTATTTGTTTTGATGTAAAACATGCAAATGACATCCTGCTTTGAATAGAATGACATGTATGTGATTTAATCTCTCTAGCACTTTCCAAATTTATCTTGGGATACATCTAACATGCATTTATCCAGAGTCTAGAGGGAGAATTCATTCGGTAGAAGAGTTTCTAGCTTTTTAGATATTCTATTTTTTATAATTTTATTTGAAATTATAAATTATCATGGTGTTTTGTGGGGTTTATATTTCCTTATTACTCTTTCTGATGCAGTAAATAGAAAGGAAATGACACCAGCAGATCTATATACTGTGTCCCATCTGAGGATGTGCCATGCCTTAATCATCCCAAGCAATGCTGAGTTGAGTGCTTCTGAAAGACCTGCAGTGGTGGAAATTGTACCTATTCCATACAGCTCCACAGATCTTCTAAGAAGACTTTTCTTAACTTCAGTTTCATTCTAACCTGAACCTCCCTTTCTAGGGGTTAAGCTCACTACTTCTTGTCCAACTCCTAAGGCACTGCAAAATTCATACTCCCTATTTTTAGTAAATTTAGGTCACATTTTCTAGTCCTCTCTTTCTGCAGTTCATTTTTCAGGGTCTCTATAACTGCTCAGGATTCGCTTTAAATGTCTCACTAATATGTGTCTATAACACTCAGCTAAGATCTCACCATTGCAGGCTACAATGTACATGGACCTCCAGTCTCTCCCAAATAATCACCTGTACATACATCTCCCAGCCCTACCTAGGAGTGCACAATAGCATAGCACACCAAGGGTCATGAAGATCTCAGAAAAAGACAATGCAGAAAATTAAATTTTGCTTAGATTACTTTTTTTGAAATGCTAATATCTGCCACAAAATAATTTTTATTAAACATTGCAACCTAGATACACCCTCACCCCACCCCCCAAAAAAAGTCAATATATTCCATTCTTCTGTTACAAATTTACAAACACTTTCTTTACGAGCTTGGTCTGTAAATATGGAAAAACGCCACCTGCTCCTGAGGAAAACTGTCTAGAGACCCCATCCTTCAGCAAAGTCTTTATCTCATGTCCGTCTGTGTAGGACAAGCACTTCTGCTGCAACCACAAAACAGACACACTGCTCTTCTATTCCCACTGCCTCCCACTCTGCCAGAATTATAACACAGGCCAGGATCTCTGCTGGGATTTGGGCTGTCTTTTTCATTTAGGGTTACACTGGAGACTGCTAATATCAATGTTTTGCTACCATAATTAGATTAGTCAGAAGCATGAAATGAAGTTATACTTCTAACTGACCAAATTAAGCTTGGCAATAAATTCAGTCTTGTAACAATCATAGAATCATACGAAGGTAAAAGTTGGAAGGGGCCCAACAGATCATCTAATTCCAACTCCCCTGCCATGGGCAGGGACACCTTCTACTAGAGCAGGTAGCTCAAAACCCCTTTTCCATGTAAGGGGTGTCCACAACTTCTCTGGGTATCCTGTGCCCAGGTCTCATCACCCTCTGAATAAAGAACCTCTTCCTAGCATCTAATCTAAATCTCTTCTTTTTAGTCTATTCCCCCTTGTCCTATCACTATCTGACATGCAGAAAGCATCTTGATGTAATGCTAAAAACCCCTTGCCAGGAGATTTCACAATCCTGTGATACCTTTGTATTCCTGTGTTGTTACACCTTTGTATCCCTGTGTTGTTCTGGTCAGTGGTTTCTAAAGCTTACATTTGAACCTCCTGCCTTCATAGCTGCAAAATAGATGGCAAGAATTCCTGACTCAATCTTTGAAGTTCTCCAGCGATTGTTTAACTGTTCCTGGCTGATCACCTGCTTTTCTGGTAGGTTATGATCCATTGCAAGTGGGTTCAGTTTGTGGTGCAGTTTTACAAACCCACCTTGGTGAGGAGAGAAATGCACAAACACGATTTGGGAAGGATTTGAAATAAACTGAGATCAATCAAAAGGGCGAGTCAGACCACAAAGAAAGTAAGTGGCAGTATAATTTATCAGACAAGCAGAAACATCACAGCTAATAAGGTGCAGCAAAGCACAGGAAGTTGTGTTTGATTTTCAGTCATTTATAAGAAGCCCTTCAATTGCCTGTCACCATATTAGCATATTTAAATAGTTCTAATCTGGTTTCATCACTGTGATTAAAATTGCTGACAAGGTGGATAATAATGATGTACAGAATCAAACAACAAGGAGTAAGGCAGCAAATGGATTTATAGAGGCATTAAGACCAGCAGCACTCCTAATACAAGAACGAAAACAAATCCCAAGAGGAAAATTCAGCCGGCAAAATTACAAGTGACTACGTTTCAAAACTTTCTTTCCTTTTCTCACTTAAGTTCACTCTTTGAATTTGATCAGAGATGAAGTGGGGCTCAAAGGGGGTAGAAGATACATGCATCATTCAAAAGGCACAAGTTAGGAGGTATTAGCTCTCAAGTAATTTGCTCAGAGGCAGCAGCTCTGTTATGTCCTGTACTGTCAGATCTGTTGATGGGCAGAATTTGTTGGCACATCACCGGTCCTGTCAAAAATAACTGTAGAGGATGACAAATGCTCAGAAACATCACTAGCCTGAAAACTCATGGGACCTTTCTGAAATTATCTTTTGCTTTAAGCATTCTGATTTAAGTATTTCTTATTTTAGTTTAGAATCTAGGAAAGCATTTTATTTGATAACCGACAAACATTGCAAGTAAGGCTTCAAGGAAAAGCATTGATGGCCCTTGAAAAAATTGAAAGACATGGAAAGTACCTTCTTTCTGCATGCCCCAAAGCAATTCAAGCAAGGACTAAATTCAATCCTTGAGCAAAGCAGTAGCAGCAAAATCATTTCTACTTTAAGAAACAATTGATGTGATTTTGAAGAACATTCACAGTGTGGAGGAAGTTCCTCTGTATTCCCCGATGTCTGCAACAGTCTATTTTGGGCTGCTGGGTTTCTGCAAACCCTCCTCACTGGAGTTTGGAGATGGATCAGCTGCTGTTTCTGGAACAGCGGTATGGCTTTCCTGAAGGACTCCTTCCCTTTAGGCACCACAGCCTTAGGCACCCCACACTGACAGTGAGATGACATCTGTCCCAGAGTCTTCACACGCCCATCTCTAGTTTTTAATCATTTAAGCGTCCCAGGACATTTCAGATCCCCACACACAAAGAGGATTTGCATCTTTAGGCATCCAAACTAATATTAAAAACCTGCTCTCTTCTAACATCATGCCAATGCATTGGCAGTATGTTGTGGCATATATGTAGTCATGTACTAAATTTCAGGTTACCATCCAGGAGACCAATCCTTCTCTCCTTTGTAGGGACTAACCGGTCTCCAGAGGGCTGGCAAAATCAGCATCTCTCTCTTTTTTCCTACCAATGGGGATCACAGGGCATTGGATGGATACTGCCCTAGGGTTCATTTACTTACTCCCAGGGACCATCATTAGGAGTGGGGAGCATATGGACCCCACCCAGCATCTGCCTCTGCTGTCCCCTGTAGGATGTGTCCCTGGCTCTTTTTACAGAAGTAGCTAAACTGCAGGGAAGCCTGTGAAAGCTCAGCAGGAGGGTAAAACAAGCAGAGAGAAACCAACTGGTGTGTAATCAGAGACAGAAGAAGTACATACAAAATAGACCCCTCTTATTTCTACAGATCCATCTCCATTTGTATCTTTTACATCCAAGCTTTTTTCCATTGAAAATGACAGAAGGCAATATGTCACTGAGAGCTGAGATGACAATTGCAAATGGTAGGTGTTTTCACTAGAAATTGCCAACACAAATTTTGATGTCTTTCTCTCATGGAGGCCTTCAGGAAAAAAAAAATAAATATGCCTTGGAGGTTTTATGAAAAGCTTGAATATTGCAATAAAATACAATGCAGTACAAGGCTATAGAAAATTTATGGGGCACCTTTTATGAGAACATCCCAAGGGGCTTCATATAATAGCTATAAAACAGTAAAATACATCAGGGCACAGATTTAATTTTTAAAATGGCAGCATATATATTAATGATTTACCTTCGTTACTCCTCATTGGAGGTCTAAGAACACTAATAAAATGGTTCTATCAAAAGTTAATTTAGGTGAAAGGTTTTTAATGTCTGAATATGGATCACATTTTAGTAAGTTCAATTGATAGATTAAAACACCACCGAAACAGAAACAAAAATGGCATGTTTCATTCAGGACGGGTTTCTGAATTATTAGTCACTGGAATTTTTTTACTGTTCCCTAAGGTTGGTCAGGTCCACACCTCCCAAACTTGCAAAGGGACAACTGAGAGGAATTGAGCTGAGCAGACTATTCTGAGACATTCACCCTTGTACTATCCCACCTGCCAAAATGCTTCTATCAAGGACAGTATTTAAAAAAGGAGGAGGGTCCTGCCAAGAGCAAGTAAGGAAAGCAAGGGAATATACATCATCAACAGCATTAGAAATGTCTTGGCTCCCTTTCATACCTCTCCTCTGGAATTGTTGTACCTGAATTCTATGTCCCATCACCACCCAGACCACCTTATATATTAAAAGTTGACAAAAGCTGTGCAGTCCAGAGCACTCCCTGAAATCCCATGGGTAAACAGCTACAGATTCTGATTTCTGCTCAATCTAAGTTTAATTTCTTTCAAACATGAACTGGAACCAGGTTGAAATGCAGCTCTGCAAATGAGTTGTTAGAAGAAAGATAAGCCAAGCATGGTGAAACTCGCAATTAATACGCTGAATACATTATGAACTGACCCCAGGGAATAAAAAGTAAAAGAATGGTGTCTGTTTTTTAGCTCTTTGATAATGGAAAAGAGGTCAAGGCTCAAAAAAAAAAAAAAATCAAAATCATAGACCAAAGTGGGAACATCAAGTCAGACGGGGCAGTAACAATTAAATGCATGAGAGGTTGTGGAAGCTCAGCAACTAAATTTATCTGCTGATCTACACTGAAGTTTAACACTAAAGTGACCACCAGCCCACGTACTTCAAAGAATATTTGAGGAATCCATACACATGTAGGGTTTTGAAATATCAAGAAGTAGCCTGGGCAGTGTGCTGGACTCGTTCTGTTGGCAATCTGTCTGTGGGAAGTTGGGTTGAAGAAGTAGAGGTCTTGTTTTGTTCTAAATTCCAAGGTCATTCATCCCACACTGGAAATGGGCTGAAGAACCAGCAAAACAGAATGTTTTAGAAAAAAAAGCTGAATCATTTAGGCAGCTGTTTAGGGAGAAGGAAAGTCTTTTGTCAAGAACAAAGACCATATTTATGTGAGGTGCATCTACTGGTATTGACCAATCCAAAACACAAACCCACATCCTTGAATTTGACCTGCCCTTTGACAGTGTATATGGGAAGACTGGGCTACAAAGGCACCTGCAGCAGATCATCTGCTGAAACTGCTGCAAGTTTGGCTGGAGGATGAGAGTGACAGCATTCCCACCTGGACATCCCCAGTGCACAGGCTGTGGGTGAGCACAAACGTAGCACAACACCCACTGGGGCAGAGAAAATTTCTATTAGCCCTAACTCTTGGTACGTGGGAGGCAGAACCATAAGCAGAATGGGGTTTTATCCTCAGGAGAGTAACTCAGAGTGATCTTCTGACCCTGCTCATGCACTTCTGACCACCTCTGCACTACCTTCAGAAGAGGACGTACAGACACACACTTATATCCACTGTCTGCAGTATCCATGGAGTGAAAACACGTTTGCCCTCTTGCCTGTAAATCACTGTAACAGTGAAGTGAGCATCTAGATTCCTCACTTTTCCCTCCAAAGACTTTGGAAGAAAGCACCAGATGAAGCCTGGTCTTGTGCAAAGGCAGATCAGGGATAGCTCTACAGTAAAGTAGACAAACAATCCAGAAGGCAACCCCTGAACCGTCTTAGTATCTTTCCTTGTCTCTGAATGAAGCTGCAGAACATCACATCCTCCATACAAATTAAAAAAAAAGTTCTGATCCCCAAAACTTTGCTAACAGGTAGGCAAGTTCAATCCCCAAGGACACTGAAGTGCCTCTGTGGAGGGATTGGGATCCCCACAAGGGCTGAGTGCTCTGTATTGGCAAAGGGCACACATTGGTCAAGCCAGCAGAAGCAAACCTAGCCTGTAATAGGGCTTGTCAGGCAGGATATCACCCAGCAGGCTTAATAGCTCTGACTGATCTGAAAAGCTGTAAATTAACAAAATCTGTATGTTTTACAAAATTGGGTAAGTAATCAAAGCCCTGTGGTACTGAAATGATAAGCCCAAAGATACAGCATAGGAGAAAGCTCCTTATTGCTTAATCCTCAGCTCTCAAGCAAGCCAAGCATAAAATCCTTTAATCAAATCTAATAACCTGGGATAATCTTCAAAATAATGTCTGCGAGGAATAACACATTCCTGCATTCATTAAAGCCTGAGATTTTCAAAAAACAGATTTTCATTAGCAGCAGTGCTAAAGGTATTCTCACATGTTGCATTATGCATAACTTCCCACAAGTTTTTTTTTTTTAAAAAAAAGAGTATTTAAAACTCCATTGATTATGCATTCTGACGGTATAAAAACCAGATCTCTCGACACAGTACTGCAACTTCTCATGTACAGGAACAAATGACATGTAAGTGTAACCATATCAAACACCAAAACATGATGCTCCCTGTCCTGAAAACATCGTCCTAGATATCAGAATTATTTATGGCTTATGAGAACAGATTTATTAAGAAGAAAAGTCTTACTCTTGTCCTTGGTTCTTCAGTGTATTTTGTAGCTGCCAAACAGTCCTTGGGGGCTTTGGGTTCATATGTATCAATCAACCCACAGCATCCTTTATTTCTAGGAAATTCTGTCTACAACTGTTTTCTAAAACTGATAGTACACAAGGCTGAAACATATTGTCTTATGGAAGGTTTAAATGCCATTAAACACAACAAACTCTGTCTTAATACAAATCATCTCAGAGTCTAACAAGAGTCATTTATGCCTCCTCTGCAACTGATAGATGACAAATGATAGACAAGTCCTAAATTCTTGCCAATTTCTCTCTTCAGCAATTATATTTTGCCTTTCTACAACATTCTTGCAGATTTATTCCGTTCTGAAGCATGACAAACAATGAAAATGAGAAAAAGATATTTAGAAGCTGGCAAAATTATTTCATCTCATAATGTGAACAGATTTGCCTGTATTACAAACAAATGATCACAAAGATGTTTATTTTTCTGCTCACTCATCAATTGTGAAGTGATAATGTGGTATTTACACATCACACAGAAATAAACAGTTTTCAATCAAAAGCTTATATATGAATTTCACTCTGTCTGTATAAAGTGAAAAATCAGCTGGGCCATGGGATAATATCCCTCTGTTTGGTGACTAGAGGTCTGAAAGAAAAGATAGGGGAACAAGTGATTACTGCCAGCAGTATTCCTGTTCATCCTCATGTCATTCTGCTCACATGCCAGTGTGGCACTAGTAGGGAGAAGGGTCGCTGCCTCCAAACAGTAATGCAAATAAAAATCTCATTCACTCACAGCCCAGAAAATCAGTCTGGAGGAAATCCAAGATGGCATTACCCAGTCCACCCATCTCCCTGCCCAAGGCATTCTTGACATTCCTGATGAATATTTGTAAATGAAATCAGCCCCAATGACAGAGTCTCTGCAGCTCAAATGAAACTTCCTTGCTGAAGGTCAGGTCTTCTCCTTTTTCCATTTTAAAATAAATTTAGAGAAGATACTCTACTTTTTTATTTACCTAGAGAAAATGGGGGCAAAATAATTTAAAAATAATATGAAAATGAAATAAGGAAGGTAGTATGTTCTTATCAGCATCCTTTTTTCAGCTTGAACAAGCCAAATTCTTCCAGTATTTTCTTGTAGGTCATGTTTCAAACTTTTCTCAGCTAGAGAATAGATCGTCTCTGTCTTGAAGGACAACACAAAAAATGGCACAATTCTCTGTCTAAGGCCATCGTTTTGCTACACAGAAGTAATTACATCACAGGGCAGCCTGTACTCCTGTTCACACATTCCCTGTGACACTAAGTACTTTGCAAAGCTTGCCATCATTCATCTCTGTCTATTTTGCAGCTCTCTGTAGCCTCTTCACCCATCTCAGAATGTCCAGAGAGTTTTCTTCTCATCCTATACTCATCTATTTGATTATTCCTACATAAGTGTAATCATTCCCTATTAAATAATGTTCTCATTTTTCAGGTCATACATCCATTCTGTCAGGATCATTTTGAATTATGGTCTGTGTTGCTCTGATGGGGATTCTCATCTCAGGATCCTCTCCATTGTACAGGTCACTAACATAAGCGCTGGTCACAGTCAAACCCTGAGGAAAATTTGAAGGACTTCACTGACTATATCCTGCATTTCAAGGTGAAATGCTTGTGTGTTATGTTCTTCTGAGAGAACTAATCAGTTTACTGTCATTTCCTCTGGACCACACTTCCCTAATGTCCATCCACATTCTGCACCCTCTGGGTACCTCACTTATCTCCAGGCACTCCCATGGGAACAAAGTTGCTAGGGCTGCTAAAATTCCTTTGACAAAAAAAACCTTTACATGATCAGTTTGAGAATTCCCTCTGTTGTTTTGCTCTCCTGCTCTGGCTGTCATTTCACCCCTTTGCACACGGGTATTAATAGTGCTGTCTACCTGCTGGCAAGTGAAGATCAGCACAGAATAAAGCATTCATCAGTTTAGGCTTCTCCAAATCTTCTATTAAGTGTCAAGGTTTGGACTTCTCCTAAGTAATGTGCCTTGCTGTTTCATCTCACTTCATGTCTTAACCTTTTTGATTAGGTCACTGAGAGCTCTCACAATGCTTTTATTCTCCTTAGTAACCTGACCTAGTTTCTACTGTCTGTATCATTTTCTCCTGTGTTTGAAGTCAATGAAAGGCTCATAATTTAGCCAAGTTGATCTCTCACTGACTTCTTATCTCTCCTCCACAAGGAGAGAGCCTTATTAATATTCGTCTTTAAGGAACTACCAGCTTTCTTAAATTCCCTGTTCCATCAGGCTTGCCTCCCAGGCAACACCTACCAATTTTGTGAGTATTGAAGCCTTCCTACTTGAAATCCATTGTTACTGTCTTGCTGCTTATGTTCCTTCAAATCCTGTGAATCCTAAATATATCGTTTCATGATCATTCTCAGCTAACATGATCTTTGTCTAAATACTGTCAAACAGGTTTTTTTTCTATTGGCCAGTATTTAATTAATGTCCACCCTATTCTACTGCTCTTAATTAACTTTACCAAAGTTCATCAGAAACACATTCAAAGCACTTGCTGAACAGGCTCTCTCTGAAATATATTTTATTTGCAACAGATATGTGGGTAACTAAGACCCTGCATTAAGATTTTTCAGCTCCTTCTGCTTGTTCATCATCCCTCTTGCAATACAGTGAGTGGTCTCCACTCCTATGACTGTGAAGAACAACCCAGCCTGGTTTTTATGTCCACCATCTTTAATGCTAGTTCTGGACTGATTAGTTCCAAGTCAAAGATCTTCAGCGGTCTCCATTTTTGCTCATCCCCTTGTCAAACATCATTCTTAGGTGAGGAAAACAAAGACCTCCAGGTATGTAGCCATGCATTTGCTTCCATGATATGTGTTGTCACTCCCTGTACACTGATCTCAGACTGAACAGGCTGAAAATAGCACCAGCTGTGCCCTTGTTTCTCTCATCCTTGCTCCTTCTCAGCAGCCTTATGACCACTTTGACCTGCAGCACTGAAATGTCCACTGAAGAGAATAAGACTCCACAAGACAGAAAACCATAACAGGTCAGTGAAACAGAAAGCTGTGTGTACATGGCTGACCACAGCAGATCAATCACCTTCAACAGTTCAGTGAGAGGAGTTTAGCAGATGGACAGAGACAGGATGATCCAGCAGTTGCAGCATAAAAAGACAGAAAACAGTACAATGGAAGAGGGAAAACGACATTCACAGAGAAAATGATGCTCAGAGAATCACTGGCTTTGGAGATTTTCAGACTGGACAGAACAAGGCCCAGGTCCCTGAAGACTCAAAGTCTGTTGTCCTGAAGTCTGGGGCTGTGATTCTGCTTTTTGGTCTCCTTTCATAATCCTGACTTTTACCTTCAAGCAGTCAGTGTCATCAAGGTTTCTATCAGACTTCACATGGCCCAGCACTGTGAGCATGAGGTTCAGCAGTGTCTCCCCACTCTGCAGCTTCACAATCACCTGTGTCAAGCAGCTCTGAACAGTGCTGTCATTAGAACCTTGCTGCATTGCCTGTCCTGCTGCGCCTTTCCAGCACATATCCTGGTGGCTTAAGTTCACCATGAGGCTCAGGGCTTGTGAATGTGAGGTTTTTGGCTGTTGTTTGAAGAAGGTCTTACAAACTCTTTTTTTCCTTCATCCTAAATGCTATGTATTTTGTGAACATTAATACAAAAACTCAGCAAAGATGGAAATGCATTTACAAATTCACAGCAAGTCTAGAGCACTGTCCATTACTTATTAAAAAACTGCAATGAGGAAGAGACAAAATGAAGAGGCAAATTTAAGGACCCTTTCCTCTGAAGATGGGGTCATAAAAGACTTTCTTATTAAAAACTAGACAGGTTATAACTATTAAAAAGCAAGTCTGTGAGCTCTAGGGATGTATTTCACACCACTACAGTCAGGATAGATACAGATGTGCATATATCAAACAGTAAAAGAAATAGCTACACAGAATCCTAGAGAAAGGCCAACAAGATATATTGATAAGAATCTGTAAGCAATATTGGGAAGCAATTGCAACAAAGATGAATTTTGCAAATGGTGGAAAGCAGGAAGCAATGCCATAACACAGCAATCAGCACGACTACAGGGAAAAATACTACAGAAAAAATGGTTTAGGCAACTGCACAGACAATGGAAAAAAAAAAAAGCTGTGTTGATGTGTAAAACTTATGCTTCAGTGCACCAAAAAGTCTGTGAGATGTGTTTTAAACACAGTAAAGAATTTTTAATAATTTTTCTTAAGCGATCATGTTTATTAAATAGCATTCCATTAACACTCACAACACACACAGGATAGACACAGAGGAGCAAGTGCAGCTAAAGAAAATTACCAAATTAGCATGGTTGGAACAACTAAATTTCACCAAAAGAGTACCCTATACAGAGCCCAAAATAAAAATGTGATCAAACAACATGTGCCAGTAAAATCACAGGAGTTCAGAAAAGACACAGAACGTGTGGGATCTGCCATGCAAAAGCAGGAAACAACATTCCAAGAAAAAAACAATTTATGGATCTGATTTCTCCTTGGTTACCAGTAAAGCAAAGGAAAAGGTAATGTTATACGACAATTACACAATTCTTTTTCATACCTCCTAGAGAACCCACTGAAGTAGGTTTTGAAGGCAGGCTGGAGAAGTGTCACATGTGAATAATGTCACATCTGGGTGTACCTGTACAACACTATCAGAGGGAGGAGGCCTTCTTGGACATTTTCTCTGCATTTCCTATTGCAGTAGGACCCATTTTCTTCACCTTGGAAGAAAATGGGCCATTATCTTGGATTGCACAATTTTTCGTTCTGAGATGCAGCTGGTCGAAATTATGCAGAAATTTCAAGCTTAATGGCATGAGAAGTTGAGCATTCTCCTTCCTCATGGCAATGCTATGGGATGTAACAAAGGATCCAAAATGAGACTTTTGTACCTTCTGTGCCATGACAGAGGGAACTGGAAAAGCAGGGTGCTAAATTTATGAGCAGAACTGAAATCCTTGCATCTGTTTCCACCTCAGAACATTAAAGTAGAATTTAAATATTTAACAGGAATACATATAAAAATTTCACTGGACAGCAAGACAGACAATTCATATGAAAATGTGAAAGGGCATGTTGATGGCCTGGAGATATGAGCTGCAGAAAACACTAAGAATGACTGACGTAAAAGGTCTTATGCCATAAAAGACCAGACTTTGGTCTCAAGCAAGAGCCATATTATTTGGCTTGCCCCATGACCCCATTTCCAAGTAATATTGCATGTGCCAAGACTCCAATACAAAATGGTTCAAAAATCAGAAGAAAAATGTAAGCCCCCTGCAAAGCCCACAGAATTTGTGCTAGATTAGAAACTGGCATGGAGGCTACAGCACCAGAGGAGCCCAAAAAAGAAAAACCTTTTGGCATCAACAGAAAATACCAACTTTTGACCTGTTTAAATAAATCAAACTCTCTTTCCAGAAGCAGCAGGGAGGGCTGAGAGCAGAACTGCTGCAGAATCACAGAGCAGGCTTTTTATTAGCCTCTTACACGTCCATGGGTTTGGGAGCTACTTGAAGATGTGTACACAAAGTGAAATAGATGGTGCACTTGCTATATTGACCCAAGTAAGTATCTATGAATAACATTTTCAAGCTTCCCCTGGAGTTGCAGTTTCAAAGCAGAAACTAATCAGTGAGCACTAGCTGTAAGACCCAAAAGAGAAACTAGCAGATACCACCAAAGAGGATTTTGCAAATATGGAAGTACTTAATCACAACTAAGGTTCAGCTTGGGTCCCATTAGTAATACCACAAACACTTTCAAGAGCAGCTAATGATCTGAAACCAGCAGTAAACCTGCATGCAAACATGATAAAAAGCTTTGCATTGAATCTGCAAGTCTGCAGATGAACTAGAAACAGATCACTGAAGAAGAAACATTGCAAATAGAAGATAATCAGTCTGTGTGCATGTTTCTAATATCAAAATTCTAACACTGTTGTCTGGGATGCTTTTCGGGGCTGAACAAACCAACTTCTACACCAGTGGAAAGAAAAATGTCAGAATGAATAACAGAATCAGAAAATCCCAATAAAATGAGATAGTTCTCATTTGGTCACACATAAATGGATACATTAAAGAAACAGTAAAGTACTAAAAGAACAGAGATGTCAAAAACAAAATAAAGAAAATTGTTTTCATGGTTTAAAATAGCAAGAATTTGGTAAAATGGACAGTCCTAAGCCAAGCTATTATGTTCCAGAAAGAATCATTTCAAACACAGTCACTAAGGAGACAAGACAAGACTCTTAAAGGAATCAAGATTTTAAGAGAAGCCTTTTGAGAGATGGAAGTGAAAGGGGCAGGCCCCTGATAATCCACGTATTGACAGCTCAGCAGAGGGCTGCCCCAGAGGGCTGCAAAACAGTGGCTTGGAAAGATTGTGCCCTCTCCTAAGACACTGAGATACATTATTGCTGCCTGAAAACAAACTAAAGGGCTAAACCAGTTATTGGATTTATCAGGGCTTACTGATTTAATGATAGTTTATTTAGAAAATATAGGAAGGGATCAAAATCCAGACCATTAAATAGAGATTTCCAGGAACTGAAGCCTCCTTTTGCCATGATTTCTGTTTCATGTATTGTGTTTTCTGCAAGATTTCATGTTCAAGTGAAGAAAACCTTCACAGAGTCTGGCTAGAAGATGGTATTTGTGAAGAAGTATTTCATGGGTAGATTCAGACTAGCTATAGGGAATAAATTTTTTGAATTTGATTTCTTACAATGATGTTCAGTGAAACACAGGAACAGGCTGTCCAGAGACATGGTGAATGATCCCGGGATATGTTTGAGGTCAGGCTGACTGGGACTCTAAGCAATCCAGTGTAGTTCCAGGTGTCCCTGCTCATTTCAGAGGGGTTGGACCACATGAACTTTAGAGATTTCTTCAAACTCAAACCATTCTGTGAGTCTGAAATCCTTACAGAATGTCCTTCCTTGAAATAAAATTATCTTTGATGGTCAAGAGGTACAGCAAAGAAGCATTTGTTTTCTGTCGCTTTGAGTGTCACACGAGAACCCTGCATGCTAAACAGAATTCAAAAATCATGAAAAAGGGTGATTAAACAGCTATTTCATAGCCAGTTTCTGTTCTGGCTGCACACTGCTCCTGAAGTCCAATTTACTCTCCTTAGCACTCTGTAACAGGAACGAGTTAAGTTTATATCATTCCTTATTACCACTGTAATCACCGTCTTGAGACAAGATTCATATTAGCCATTTTCTGCTCTTGTTGCATCATTTGTCAAGAAAATGAGGAATAAGAATTTCAGCACCTAATATGCTCTGTGAGTTATTAAGACTGTGCCAGGATTATACTCAGCTTTCCTGATAGTTGGTAGTTCTCTGTCCTACCTTTCTCTGCACACGTCTGCTTGAGAGCTGACTTATAACCAGCCATCACTTCACTTTCTTAGAGAGAGCTTTCACTTCTGGATCTGCCCAAGCTGTGGCACCTAGTAAGAAACCAAAAGAGGATAGCAAATCTATTAATAGAACAATAGCCCAGCCATAAGTCTGGTATCACCTCAATCCATTTTGGGGAGCTTGTTACCAGCTCCCAGGTGTGAGCCTTAGTGTGCACACGGTCCATTTGCAGTTGTATGAGACAGGTCTTGGGGGCACTGACAGCAGGTCTGTGAGCCAAATGACTGAGTTAGCAGAAGAAGAAGTTGGTAAGATTCGTGTTTACCTGTGAAAGGAAAGAAGACAAGGTTTTTTTCATGAGAACCAATAAAACAGAGACAATTAAAAGGGTATTTGCAGTTTTGTAGTTAAGGAAAAAGAAATGAATGCATGCTTTTAGATTTTTGTGAACACTTGCCAAATATATTGACATTGATTGTTTTGTACCAATGAACATGATGAGCTAATTAACAATTTAAGTACACGCTTTGTTTAGAAATATGTTCTGTACATGCTTTGTTTAGAAATGCACAAAAAGGAAACACAGCAATTAAGAAATAAGTTTTTGATATGTTGCATGGTGTGTCATGTCCATCTCTACAGTGACAGACAGGGATGTCAGGGCACAAGGCTCTGTATGTGCGCATCCTTTGGCTCCTGTGTGTCATGGATATAAACCACATGAGTCTACAAATTTAAATGGGCATGGACATTGACCCTCCACATAGAAATACCCGAGTCATTTGGTGCTTTCATGGCCTTTGTATTTCCTGAAAGGTGTCCTCCCACACCCCTGTGCTGAGGGCAAAGCCAGGGGCAGTGAAGCACTGCTCGTGGTAGAAGAAGATCAAAGTAGAGGTTACACAAGCCTCTACCAAAATATGTGAGAGCAGGAAGGATGCACCCAAGGGCGTTGGCTGATGCATTAAGGATCTGTTCTCTATGATCTAAGGATCTGTCTTTGAAAGGTTATGGTGGCTGGGAAGGCTTGTGATGTCTTGAGCAAGACAAACATCAGATGCATCTTCAAGGATGGCCAGTGGGAGCTGGAGCAGGGGCTTAACAGACTGCAGAAATGAGCTGGCAGAAAATTTCCCAGATTTCAGGAAATTCCCTGTGCATGGGGAGGAATAATCTGCGCTCTGGCACGGGCTAGAGGCCAAGCAGCTGGAATGCAGCTCCACAGGTAAAGGATCCATGGGTGCTGGTGGGCAAATTGAGGGCAAGTGAGCAGTGCACCACTGCAGCAAATATAAACAACCAAACACTGGGCAAAAGCATAGAGAAGTAGTCAAGAGAAGTGATTTTTCATCATTGTTTGGCATTTGCAAGACAGCATATGGAGTACTCTGTCTCAGTTGGGGCTCCTGTGTACAGGAGGAACACAGACATTCAAGAGAGAGTACAGCAGATGTTACAGAGCCTGGAGCACATGAAGTACCATAAGAGGCTGAAAAAACTCATTTGGTGCTGCCTGGAAAAGAAAAAGGGTCCAAGGGAGGAACATATTCCTGTCTTTAACTGCTAAGTGGGGTGGTGTAGACAGAAGAAACACAAATTATTCAGAGAGGTGAAGTGCAACGGGACAAGGGTAAGAGGTGCTAGTTACAAGAAATAAATATAGGTAAAAGCTCAACATCTTGGGAGTAGTCAAACCTGAGTCAGTGTCCTCAAATACATCTACAACTCAATTGAGAAAAGCCCTGAGCAATATCCCAACACTGAAGTCAGCCTCGCTTTCAGCAGGGCCTTAGACCAAAGAGGCTTCAACCTAACTCCCTCCATCACTTTGTGATATAAGAGCAAGTTCAACTTCAGCCCTTTTGTAGTGATGCACCCCAGACCGCCAGCAGGTGTTTCCAAACAGGGAAAGAGCTTCAGCTTACCTTCAGACATGTTAGGAAGTTTACACAGATTCTTCCATACCCTCCTGACAAGGATTGGCTCAGTGCCAGCACAGGGCATGGATTTGGCCCTAACGATGTAGTTCAAAACCCCTTGGTAATCTTATTTGCTGCAAGCCAGGTTATCCCTCCTAGAACATTCAGTATTTAAGAAAGACCACAAAAGGAAGAAAAGGCTTTTCAAAGTGTTGTAGCAAGGTGCAAGAGATTTCTCAGGCACCTATGCTGGCTTATTATTTATTTTCTGTAACGTTTGTTATTTTGTTATTTTTTCTTTATTAAACCTTTTGATTTACAAAACACCTTTGAGAAGCAGTCTCCTTCAAATTAATTATAGCCACTTTTCTGCCAGGCTGACCCTCAGAAGTATGGGTCAAACCCACACCCTGTCCTTCGCTGCCTTTTTCTCCAGCCTTACAAGGTTGTGTTGTTGTCTCAAACACTCTCAAATGCACCCTCCTCAGGGAGCCTTCTTCCACATCTCTAAATCTTTTGAAGTACTCTAATGCTGCCAGTAATTACTGTCTACCTTTGTATTATGGATGGAAAGTGGCACATCGTTGAACATGAAAAGCGAAGTCACTCACAATGTACATTCTAACAACAGGGAACTTAGAGTGGAATTAATGACTGATGAAACCACAATGAATTGGGAAAAGGGTAATGAGCTCCCTGTGGCCTCCTCTGTGCTGCCCACATTCCATTATCTGCTAAAATCTCTCTTCAAAAATCTAGATTCCAACAATATGTGAACTGAAACTAATGAAAACATCATCTTAATTAACACAATATGATAAAACAGTTGGAAAGCACCTCTGAATAGCAACGAACAGCAGCCCTAGATGAAAACAGACATTTGCAGACATAGATGCTGAAGAGAATTCTTTTCTGTAATTAATTTCTTGCATGGGAGTTGATTCCAGGAAAGTATTTACACTTCTTCCTTACAGATATATTTTATTATTTCAAATTAGATGCTCCATATAATTCACAGCAAAACTTTTACTTCAAAAAAGAATAGGCAGATGAAGTTTTCAGGTTTCGCCTTAAACTTGCAACCCAGATTCCAATCAAAACTGTACAAAGCTTTTGAATGTATTTCTACAATTTTATGGCTTTCAGTCAAATTCTCAAGTTCTTGCAGGCCTTCCAACAGCTGCCTCCCACACAGACAATATCAGAGGGGAATGAAAAACAGAAAAGCCGCTCTTCTGCTCCAAGACACTTCTTGCATACTAACTTGATTTAGAAATGGTATCACAGAGAAGTTTTATAATGAGACACTGCCATCCTGTTTCACAGTTACAATTTTAGAACAGCAGGATGTCTCTAGAGCTCTGCTGGACTGAACAATTGGGTTTTAGCCATTGTCAGGGTCCTCAGGGGACAGAAATTTACAGAAGAGGAGAGAAGGTTAAATGTTATCAGTATCTTGGAATTCTTGGAGTCTGTGCTGAGGAAAAAAAAGTACATTTTCTCCCCTCCCTATTTTGCTACTGTGTGTTGGATCAATTTAGATTATTGCCCAGTTCCTAAGGCAGAAATCCTATTAGTGCACAGGTTAGTCTATCTCTGGATAAATCTATAAAGATTTTTAAGAGAATATTTTTTTCCTCCAAGTGATAAATTTTGAAAAAACAGTCTGTATTGGGTGGAAGCAGACAGGAGGCGATAGGTTGTGTTTGTGGCACCTCTGCCTTCAGCTTTCAAAGTGGCTTAGGGCAGAGGCAGGACCAGCAGCAATTTACTGAAACCTGTCCCTAAAAAGGATCCTCACGTTGCTCCCTCAGCAGTGGAACCACTGTCGCAGGTCACAGCCCTGGCAGGGACACAGTGCAGCTGTTTCTTCTCTCTCATATCCCTCCTGAGCTGTGTTGGGAAAGACAGAGAACGTATCAGGGTGAACTGTGCAGAAATCACTTTCTAGCCGAGTATTTGCCACCCTGACCTTTCTCTTTAGAGCCTGCTGCATCACCTCTGCCCAGGATCTCTTCCTGAAGGAGAAGTCAAATTTAAGGACACTGATGTTGCTCATCATCACAAATTGCAAGGCCCACAGCAGTGTTTTCCTTGTTGCCATGCAAGGTCACTCTTGGTATTCCTTCCCTTGCTCGAGAGCTCTATGTTGTATTTGCACATGTACACTGGGCAGCCACCGTGAGGTGGATTAGGAGAAGCACCAAAATAAAACAGCACAAATGACAGGGAGAAGTGATAAGACAGCTGGCAGACCTCCCTCATATTCCCCTCGCATTTGCAATAAATTCCAGGCTTGTTTATCTTTCACTGGGCTGCAGAAATCACAAGAGGCCAAAACTTGTTTTTCTGACCTGAAGCCAGTTCTGCTGTCTGGATGGTGAAGGCTCAACAGCAAAATAAGGCACAGGCAGCCTCCCCAAGCTGGAGTTCCACAACTGCAAAACAATGGAAAAGAAAAGATGTGGAGCAAATAAAAATTAAAACTATCTGTGTACTGTCTCCCTGTCATGGTCCTAGGGCAGTGCATTCTGCATGGAGCGTGCTCCTTCCCCTATTTCGATACCTGCTTCAAATGGCTCCAGGGCCAGTCTGCTGCCCGTGAAACACAGAAGTGCTCTGCAGGGTCAAAATAGCCAGAACGCCCTTTTGATGCCTTGGGAAGACTGACCTGAAACAGAGCCTGGACAGAGCTAGAGAATAAAGTAGGTATTTGTTGAAAGGCCTTCAAGGATACACCTTGGGCAGGACAGGGCCTGACCAGGGCTACACCCAAGGTGGACCCAAAATGGTCACCAAATGTCTGACCAGTCATAAGATCTTACATTTTTGTAAGTTTTGGTCCATCTGCATATTGAGGTTTAATTGTCCAATTACAGCTTCAGGTTGTGAGGTCCCATCCTTCTTGTTCCTCCCTTCAGCCCACTGTTGTTTGTACTTTTGGACCTGAAAGTTGTCCTTGGTCTTCATTAGGAAAAGGATGTGTTTTGTCTCCCTACTCTGTGAAGAGAGCTCACCAGCACTTAATATGAGACTCAAAACTACACCCTTAGGCAGCAGAGAATCTGAAAAACATGAAAGATAAAATTTAAGGCATCATTTTGCAGCAGCTTTTCTCATATCCCACAGAACCTAGCTGCGGATTTGCACAGCTCAGGGGCAGCCTGGGCAGTGCAGGCTCAGCTGCACCCCCAGCTTGCCCTGTCAGCACATGTAAAATACAGAATGAAAAAAATACAGAATCATTGGAAAAGACCTTTAAGATGACTGAGTCCAAAATTAACCCAACACCATCATGTTCACCATGGGTTCATGGTGGGTCCATGCAGGGGTGGGGTTGGTGATGGCCAATATATTCCACCAGTCCATATATTGCACCAGGTAATGTATCGCAGGTATATCTCAGGTCAAAAGCAGGATATATTCACACTAACATGGGTACATTTCTTTCAGATGAGGATCAAGAGCAAAACAAGCTGATAACCTTCTACAAAATGCTAGGCATATCTGTATTCTGCCTCCTTTTACAAAGTTTAGAACCCTACTTCATCCAGCTTTATGGAACAAACATTTTTAGGGTCCAACTCACCTGACCTACTGACCAAAATGAGCACGGGTTGTCTGGGTTTGGCTGCAAATGGCTTGATTACAGACATCCAGAGATAAAAACCTTAATAACTGCAGGGTAAACTGAACCTGGGAAGAATGTTACCAACCCTGTGTTAAGTTGTTCTGACACCAAACAGATAAAGCAGACCCTCCTCTAGGGCTGTATGAAGCAGCTCTGCTGACTTCTGTGGGGCTGCACTGCAGAGCATCACTACTTCCATAAATTAAAGACCAGGCTCTTTGGCATGGTCTCATAACAAAGTGCATTTCTAGAGTCCACTTGGAGTGCAATGAGTACCACAAAGATCTCAATTAAAATGAAAAATTATAATCCTTCTTTTTTTGAACTGTTCTTTGTTTCCCTCATCAAAACACTTGCAGATTTATAGTGAGCAAGAAAAAGTGCAATAGGAGTTCTAGGTGGTAGGTTTTTGTATTGATGGGATGTAGGTTTTCTAAGAAAAAAAAATATATTTGTCATGTACTACAGCCACTGTTGTATGCATCAGCACATGAAATATGACCCAAATTCCATCTTCAAAGCTATCACAAAAAATATTGTTTGTACTGAGGGTTCGTAAAAGGCTCTAGCAAGTTATTACATTTATAGTCCACTTTTTTTTTCTTTTCTTAAGATTTATCTTCAATTTTTACTCAAAAATCTGGGTCCAGAAAAATCATATTTGATCTTAAAAAAATTACCACTTTCCCTAATTTCCTCTCAATTTGATAAGTTAGTCTTATACTCAACTTAGAGATACTTTCTGCAGAAATGCATAGTTACTATACAGCCACAGTGTCCTAAAGCAAAGAACTGATATTTTATGAGTCATTATAGTAAAATAGAGTTTAGAGTAGATTTTACTATTCCCATTTCCCAGCTGTATTGCTGTAATCTAGCTGCCTTCATGAAACATCAGCAAATCCCTTATCACCCTTAGTACTTGTTGGTTTTTTCTTTCTGGTTTCAGATTAATGTGCAAACAACAAAGAGAAATAATGAGAAAATACATTTGCTTCTTGCCCAGAGAGAGGAAAAACTTGATAGCTACCTGGACTCTGTTACTGAGATCCTTTCCTTGGAGTGTATTGGGCTGGAGTGCTTTGAAAAGAAAAAAAAAAAAAAAAAAAAAAAAAGGAAGACCAAAAAATGTTTTAACTCTGCTGCCTGATAATACCAGAATAAGGAACACACAATGAAATAATGAGGCATAATGAGTAGTTGTCTGCTGACTTTTGAGACTGAGACTGCTCCTTCACTGGATTTTAAAACATGGCTGAGGTACAACAAAGAGTGGAAAGCAAATACTTTTGGGATTTTTTTTTTATCTCTAAACATGTCCTGCTCACTTTAAAATTAATTTCTGTGAAATTTTCAGATAAGCAAGAGGAGAGAATGAAAAGAAAAATGCTTACCTTAAAGTTCCAGTGAAACTTATGAAGCAAAGCATTGAATTATTAAGCCAAAAAAAAAAAAATACATCTCTCTATAACTCAGGTTAACAGCATGTAGGATGGCTGTAGAACCATGAAATCTAAAAATAGAAATATCCCATGGGAATATACAACTGCCTGCTTAATGAGACCATGGAGACATTCTGACTGGAGATCGGCCCGTTACATTTCTGTCATCATTCTCAGGGTGCAGAGGTCAAGCAAAGGTTCACAAAGGATAAGGAACAAATGATTCAAGGTCTGTAAAATCAACTTTCCACCAAGAGTTTTAAAAACGCTCAGTTTGGCTTAAGCGATGAATTAGTCTATAAATAGCTACTCTAAGGAAAAGATTTTTCTGACTTAACAGGATCTTTAGGTCAGCAGACAAAGGTCCAAAGTCCAAAGTGAAACAAATTCCAGCAGGAAATAAAAGCCAAATTTTAGGAGAAAATAACAAATCACCATAGGAAGCTTACAAATTACTAAAAGGCTTTGGCCACCCCTTCCAATTTAAAAAATCCCCCTAAAATGCAATGTCTGGAAAAAATAACATTAATTCAGGAAGACTTAATGCAACACAGGTTTACCCAAATCCCAATGTACATTTACAGGCACTCTTTTCCTCTGTGTTTCTGCAGAGGAAAATACTGCTGTGTTCAGAAAACACCTCAGAAACTTGTTTCCAAGCGGTTCCTCACAGCAGCCACCATGGCATTAGCCACCAGCTGGGATTTCAGCACTGGAAAGTTTGCTTCAAGGCCCATTGAGGTCCAATACACAGGAATGGGAAAAACTTAACTTTACACCACCACCTGGGTTCATCAGAGAGTGTAAAACTATTTCTACAGTCAACATTCTTAGATGGGCATACAGGAGTATTTTATTTCCTACCTACACACAAGAGCAACCCACTCCTCCCCACTCTCTGCCAGCACCCAAACTCTGCCAAACCCCTTTTGTGATTTCCCCATTCAGAGCAAGTTCCTAAATCAAAGTGAGGAGGCCCCTCTGTGCTCTCCAATAACTATGAAATCCAGCTATGAACTCTACCGACATAAGCAGAATCTCTTTCAAATCAAATATATAAGTTCCCTCTGGCTCCTTAAAAATCTGGATTTCTCTCCAAGAATTTCCAAAACTACGTTCTTATTTTTTTACATCATTTATAAACAAATTTGCCATGCTTTCTGTTTCTATAAGGAAAAATTCTATAGGAATTACAAAATAAGTCTCCATGGAAAGGGGAAGTATATTTTAATTTTGCTACAAATTTTTATTTCCCATTTTCTTCTTAGAATGAAACTGTCTTAACATGTGACATGCAAAACAAGAATAAGCCTTGTTCTCTACGCCTTCTGACACACAAAGGTGGTTACAAATGCATGTCCACCAAAATATCTCTCAAGAGATATTCTGCACCCAACTCTACACCAAAAGATAGGCAGAGATTTTTTTAGACAATCCTCCATCCACTCCCATAATGAAGATTTCACAGTTCTACAGCCACCCTAGATGTTGTTGTTAAACCTAGTTATAGAGAGATGTATATATTTTTTTTTTTTGGCTTAATAATTCAGTGCTTTGCTTCTTAAGTTTCACTGGTACTTTAAGGTAAGCATTTTTCTTTTCATCCTCAAACAGCCATCAATTTTAAAAAGATTTGAACCATGAGACATACTCCAACCATTTTTGTAAGGTTGATTTGAGACTAAAAGGGGTAGGGTAATCCCACTGCCCTTGTGCACTCTCTTAACATCAGAACCACTCAGACAGATTCGGGGAAAATTTGAAGAGAGAAACTGAAGGCTTACAGCATTTAGACCCTGAAAGTTTTGTGAAAAGATGTTCCAGTGCAGAGGAAAGAAATTAGATCAGCACTACTTAATCAGGGAGTCAGACTTCAGAGAATCCCCCTGAGTGCAGAGCGCTGCAAACGCTGTTAGAACTTCAGGAAAAGTTTCAGTCAGAGCCTGCACTTAATTTGCCAGAGGATAATCCAACCACACCATATAAAGCCACAAGAAACCAAGATTTCAGTTTCCTCAGTCACAGAGCACACTGCTGGATATTTTTAAACCTGCTTGGATCTCACTTCTGCAGCTCTTGTCTAGGCTTGTGAGCTTGGCACTACTGAATTAACTCACCGACTCATAAATTTTACTAATATTTAGGGTTTGCAGGCTAGAGCACAAGAATGATATTCACCAGCAATATCTTCAAGTTTAATGAATTACAATACTCAGAGAAAACAGCTAAGACTCATCCAGAAGCTGCCGTTGTCAACACAAGAGGCATCAACCAATCTTAAAAGGTTTGTTTAATGCCTAACGGATTTTTATTAGAGCCTTAGAAAACATATGAGATTTTAAGAAGGATAAGGATTTTAAGAAGGATTAGCACACAAGATAGTGATTCAAGAAGTGTGGAGTACTGCACAAAAGGTATAGGTATGCCAGAATCAAGAAAAAGATTAAAAGAGAAAGTTGTGAGATGGGAGGAGATGTTGGCAGGCTCAGAACAATGTGCAGACTCAGAATAAAAGGCAAATTATTAAAAAAAACAAACAAACAAACAACAACAGTAAAAAAACCCCACCTACTAAAACACATCAAACTGAGAAAAGGAGGACAGAAAAACTGGCAAAGACTGTGAACTGTCTAAGAAATGGTGCAAAACCATCACAAATCCTGCTTGCTCTAGTAAACATGCAAGCAGTTCTCTGGCAAAGGTGTAGCAAATTGTTTGAAACTGCTTTTCCTAAGGCCATTTTCACCATCACATTTATGTATATCTTGTAACGCTATTTCACAAAGTCGAGTTTCATTTTTCATCTCCTCCAAGACATCAATTGTCTATTGATTTCTTAATTTCAGAATCTATTGGCCTCAATTTGAGCACAAAGGGGATTAAGATGGCCATCGATTCAGCAGCAGTGGATTAAAGTCAGTGTTGACACACTCACAGCTACTCAGTGGGGAGACAGGACCACCAAAACACCAAACTTGCATTTAGGGCAAACATACAGAGCGGCAGCACAAGCTGACAGCCAGAGCAGACAGTCAAAATGCCAGATCAAACGGAAAATAATTGTTTCTGTGGAATCAAAAGCTACAGTTGGTACGTTCCAGTTTTCTCAAAAGCCACAAAATTTTCCCTCTTTCCCGAGCTACAAGTGATACAAATTAAAGAAAAGATAAACAATGTTAACTCATTTTCTCCTAATTACATATCTTGGTGTGTACTGTTCAGTCAAACTCTTCTTCCACTTCTTTAAACAAAGTCCCAGTGACAATTTTCTTCAGCCATTTACACAACTTCATTGTGCTGTTCCTCACCCTGGTATATTTGGAATCAATTTAGCAAAGCCAAGCTTTTAATTTATTAAGAGAAATCATGCACACAGCTGAAATTGAGGGTTTCCCCACTGATTCTTAACAGATGTTGTGCATATGTTCCTTTAAACCTTTAAGGCGTCAGAGTCAGATAAAAACTTTCTTTAGCTCTGCTTTACACTTTTTGACAGAAACTCATTCTTTCTTGCTATCACTCCTTCTTGCTGTCTAACAAGATCTGAGTTTTATACACTCATTAATCCAGCTGTGACAAGACCTTAAAGCAGGCCAGAAATGTATAATGTACAAGAGAAACAAAGATCTGAGCATACGAACTGAGCAAAGTTTGAGCAGGAGATGTGACACTGGCCATTGGCACAGTGTGGTTTAACAGGCAGCAGCAGAGGCTGCACACACTCAGGGGACACTCTTGTGCTTGCCTGTGACAAACAAGGTTTCCAATCTGTTCCTTTTTAGTTGACTAAAGTTGTCATTAGACCACGATCACAGATAAAACCCTTCATGCCTGAGGGGTTTAACTGCATTGACAAGAGCTCAATTCCTTCCATCTCGTTCAGCAAATGAGGACTGGGTTAACACTAGGCTAAAGCCAGGATTAACACAGACATCGGGATCATCTGTAATTGCCTCACTTTTGTTTCCGTTGGTGGTAATATAGAAATGCATTAAATGTTATTATGAACTAAAACATTCTACAGTCAGATCATATTTGAAAGAGACTCACTACCTAGGAACACCTGCATTAGTATTTACTGCTCTATTAGGAGATAATGAGACATTTAATTCAAAATCCTCTCCTTGATCTGAAAGTCACATGTAATTTAAACTTGATTCAGAATAAAAGAAAGTGCAGCTTATACATTAAGAAGTTTATACAAAAGAAAGTGCATTTAATTCATTATCCATTACATCACAATATTCTATGATCTATGGCTGATCTTTCATTGTTATTATCAGTGCCATGGAAAGTATCCACAACAGTGATATTGAAGCTTAAAAAATAAACTATAAAGGAAAAAAGTTCATTATTTCTGTCCTAAACTTTCTGTTCCCCATCTCAAGGTAAAAGAACAATGTTCTCTCAGTGATAAGAATTAAACAGAAACCCTAAGGAGATTGGAAGAAAGCCTTTATAACAACTCATCTTAAATATAATTAAAATACTTTCGCGGATATTTACTCTTGCCAAATTAAATAGGCTTTCCTCACACACATCTGAAGTACAGTAGGGAAAACTGCTATCAGAAGTGCAAGGATATGAAAGCTGGTTGTACCTGCCAGGATGCCATGCTAAAAAATACTTTCAGTAGCCACCAAATACATTGGTCAGGGTGAAAAAATGCTACAAAGACAAACTTTAATTATTTGCTTTAGTCTCGTTTAACTCAGCAGGAGTCACCCAGGGTCACTTTATGAAGTGCATTGTGTTTTTCCTCAGTGAGGATGGTCTGCTAAACCCCAGCTAAGTGTCTGCCATCATATAAGGACTTCTCATTGGGTACCTAGAGAAGAGTAATTTTTGACCTAAAACTAAAATCAATGTCTCAGTTGGTGCTTCCAAACCACCTGCTCTGCTCTCATCCACATCATCCCTCTGCCAGGACTGAGAAAATAGCAAAGAGGCAGACCCAGAGCTGCATTCTGGACAATTCAGCCTTCCCTCTGTGGGAATCAATAGCACAACACCCACTGACTCCGGGGAGACAAGAACAAACCTTCAAAGTCTGGAAGTTTGCTCTGAACTCCAGAAATGCTTAGAACACACACATTAAAAAAAAATAAAAATAAATAAATAAATAAATAAATAAATAAATAAATTGATAAAGAGCAGAAATTTGTTCATGGCATTCTCAACAGATTTACAATCTGTATATGTATAAGTGGTGTGTAAATGTACACGCCCCATGATCCAACAGCAGGTAATGGGAAGAAAAAAGGGGGAAGCTCTTTTTCTGCACAATTGCCCAATTCTGTAGAATTGATAATTCCTCATTGAATTGACAGCATAAACTGAAAAAAAAAAAAGGTTTAGCTTCCCACTTGAGGCTTCTGAAAATGTGATTTGCTCCCAGTAAACACTCCTGAATTTAGTAAGAAATGCCGTGCAACAGGAAGAAAACTGGTGGTCAACAATGAGTCCACTCCACAAAAATTAGTTGTTGCTGTGGCTTTACTTGTTCAGGCCAACTCTGAGAACGCTCTTTGAATTTTTCTGTGGGCACAAATATGTTTTAGGTAAGGTATCCCTCTCTGAAGTATAGCTCAGAAGCAGTATGGTGATTTGAACAGTGATAACCTTTAATCTTGCAATAAATTCAGTTTCGCTCTTAAAACGTAGTGCTTATCACTCAAAAGGAGAGGTTTAATACATACAACTAAAAATTTATAATATACTCCTATCTTGAAAGTGGCACAACCCAGCATTTTCTTCTGATAAAAGACTCTCAGACATATGGTGAGGCACTTGTAAGACACTTGATAAATACTTCAAACACTTCCTCCCTCTTGTGTTGCCTTATTCATTGAAATAATCTAATGAGCTCTTTATCTCTTCAGCATCAGCCTCTTGATTGGCAATACCTGTGCATCACTGCACCCCCAGGTGCTTTGCCAGTGCACCTGCATCCAGTGATTTGTCCAAAATGGGGAAGAGATGCATTTCACAGCCTCCAAGGCAGCTTTGCAGCCAGCTGCCTTGACCTACCCAAGCAATTTCCACTGGCATCCACAGGGCAGGTGTCACTCCCACCACTGTGTTCCCCTGTGGGAAATTACTAGTAAAGGTGAGAAGATTTTCAGGAGCTGTAAAAACAGGCCTCAGAAACAGAAAGAACAGATAACTTAGAGCTAGCTGCACCTGCAAAGTCTGAAAACAGAGAAGATACAATGATACAGTAAGCAAGGACATGAAACAACAGTTTGAGTTTTTAGGCTTGGCTAGGATAGACCTTAAGACTACAGAAAAATACACCTAGCAAGACAGTAGAAGGTTTTAAGCTTAGTAATGGAGTATTGTGTACTGTCAATAGAAAGCATACAAGCAAGCACTGTTTAAAGCTGGTTTACGCGTGCTTTTAGTGATTGGCTAGGACAATTGTCTGTAAGCTTTAGCAATATGCTATTGCCTGGAGAACTTTTAAAATGCTCTGTAACAAAGAGATCTTTGGCTGCTGCTGGCAGACCTGAGCTGGTGCCATCTTTCAATTGTCTCAACCTGTTATGAGGCTGATGTCACAATAAAGGCTCGAGGAACATCTCACAGTGGTCCCGTCCCGTTTGTGCAAAACACCAACACATTCCCCCAGACAGGAGCAGCCTGGGAGTGCACACCCCACAGGCAGGAACAGCCTGGGTGTGACACCTCAAAGGCAGGAACAGGATGATCAATGTCCTGATCAGTGTCACACTCACCCCATTGGGCACAGGAAGGTTGGTAAAGGCAGTCACTGACACTGGAATTGTGAAAGGTTTTCAGTTTACCAGCTCTCTCTCACCCGTAAAATCTGTGCTAAGGTCCCGTTTATCAAAATCCCCTGAAAAACCAAGAAGGAAAATCAGGGTTTTCTGTCATTGTTGAGGCAGACACGACATAAGGAGTGTCACAGTAAAATCTTCAGAAGGATCCCTTTATTATGGCAGCATGCTGAATTTTCTACAGATTTAACAAACCTCGTGGGCAACTTTAATTGGTTAATAGCTTTCTTCTCAATTATTCTATTGGTTAGTAAAAGGTATTCTACTTTTCCATCAAATCTATCTATTCTTGGATTGTTTAAGTATTTTTTTTTACTGATTCTCATGAGACAAATCCCTTGTTATTACAGGTACATTTGTTTTTAACCCTCAGAATAGATTGGTGTATAAAAGGAACTTCTCATTCTCAAAATAGCTTCATATGGGAACTTGCAAATTGCTTGTTAGCTGCACTAAAAAGAAATGACAGGCCAGCTTTGGCTCCTTCCACAGTTTTCCATGCAGCCGTTAAAAAAAAAAAAAAAAAAAAAAAAGAAGTGAATCCTTCAACATCAATAAATCCTGTCCAAGTCTCTTCCTACTTTTACTATAAGGCAGTGATTACCATGGCTGAACACAAGGCAGAGAGCCCAAGGCTGCCTGTTTCTCCAGCACTGATTGACTGTCCTGTATCCATGACCAGATGTTAACAGCACACAGAAAAAAAAACACTGCAGCCCAAGTCCTCAGGCCACAAGGTAGAAGTTCTCCTTTCCAGTACTCCTCCTTAACTGGAATCAGAAGGGCTCACAAGTATCATAGATGATGCTCACACCACATCTTTCCAAACATTTTCCCCCCCCCCCTCCATTTTTCTAGCTAGAATATGACAGGGCTTGACTTGCTGTTGAGATTTGTAACCTGCACCTGTGTTCTTGAAATAAATGTTTGTGTTTATCCCCTCTTTCAGTTCTCAGCATCTCTAATTGACATTTGCTTGCAAATACTGAACACTACATTAATGCTATGACTTTCTGTGTCTTTGTGGAGCTCTAATGATCAGGAATATCCCATTCTCCTAATGCCTTGTTAACAACATCTCTTGTTTCAACCACACTTGTTCTATAAGCGGGACAGACCTATAACCATCAAATAATATATCTGAGCATGCAGATCCTTTGCTCCCTCTCAGCTTTTGCAATCTTTTCTGGTATCTGTAAAGCAGAAATGCAAAAATATTTCTCTAAATGCTGTTCTGCAGTGCTGTGACGTTGACTTTTCTCTGTTTACTCTTTCCAGCATTAACAGCCAGGTAAAGAAGTCGATCAACAGAGTTATCCAGTTCAGTTTAAAATAAACACCCACACTCGCCCACCTTTCTGTTCTACTTAAGTTACTCAGAGCTGGAGAAGCAAACACACAAGATTAATGTTTCTTGTAAACACAACAACTTGTTATGAAACAAATCCTGAGTTTCAATAGCTAAACCCTGTGGAACAGTACAGTTAATTCATTAATTTGCTAAGAGAATGATGGCACCACTGTTTTTTAAAAAAACATACTAGTGACCAGAGCAAATAAAAACAGAATGTTCTTTCAGTAGATTTTTTTTTTCACCTGCACCTAAGTATGGTATCAATCAAATAATTTATTTATACTTCTGGTATGATTGATGAACTACTTTTGTTTGTCTCTCTTGATAATTTAGCAAAAGAAGATCTAATTGTGATATGTTTCAAAGCAAGATCATGTCTTGTAGTTTGATGTCATTTCTCACCTGTGAAGCTTCAATTCATCCTTCTGGGAAATCTGGAGTTAGGAAGACGTTAGCAAAAGGCTCATTTCTGGTGAATGCAGCATTTTCTCTTGCAATGTATATATTGCTGATGTTAACAGTTTTATGATTTTATTTTTCTTGATTTTATGCACAATTTTAATAACTGCTGGGACAGAAAATTTCTGCACCATTTATATGGCCAACAGTAGGAATCCTTCCACCCATCTTCACCAAGTTATTTTCAGCTTGTCCATCCTCATCTAATCTATTGTACTTACCCAACAGTCCCTTAGTGCTTGTCTTTACAAGTACACATTTTATTTCTGAGGGAAGTACTGCAGTTTACCTGCTGGTGACCAGCTTGCAGCTCATCTCAGTTTCCATGAAGTTTCCCTCATTAGAATCCTTATGCCCAGGGTTTTTATTACATCCAAAAGTATTTTTAGCAAGAAACCACTTCAGTAGTTCTGAGAATTTTTCACCTCTGGCATTTCCTTATTAACAAACCTTTGGTGGCATCAGGATATGGAAACATCTGTGGATCTGGGAAGCTCAGGAGAATATCCCATTAAAATGCATCCATTGCTGACATTCAATTTGCAGTTAACGTTCCTGAAGTAGCAATTGTGCCTTGCCAGGAAGGGAACACTGTTAATTCCTTCTTCAGTGTTCACCTCTTCAGATGACACCTGCTTGTGACCTAAAATTATTTAATACATTGTAGGCAGCAAAACAAGTTTACTGATACTTTTCTAATAAAACTAAAAATATAAAATGTATAAACAACAAAGGATACAGCAGAGGTGACTATCAGGAAGGACGAACTCATCAGACAGTGTTATCACATATAGAAAGCTGGACTTCAGGGAAGACTCAAATATACCCCTAAAACACTTTAGTGTTCAATATCAAGTTCACCATTTTAGATTCCAGACAAAATCATTCATTCATGTGACACTTTAAAGAACAATGGATCATAAACTTCACTGGAAACGTCAAACTGATAAAATTTCAGCCACTACTGACGTGTTTAAAAAAAAAACATAATCAACTGCGAGACAATTTCTTGGAGTAGCCTCAGCCTGGCCAGAAAAGAAGATTAGTGCATAAATATTACCATATGCACATGCTTTTTTACTTTACAAAAATTATTTCAGCCATGGGCTGGCTGCCTGTGGTGAGCACCAATCCCAGAGTGCCTGGGAAGCTCTAAGCCGACACAGAGGGAGCACAGGCAGATGAAGTCAAATCAGTGGATTATTCATGTATTTACACTTGGTTGCATTAGAGCCTTAAAGGGCTTATGACCAACACCAGAGTTGTTACCATCCCATCATCAAGGCAAGACATAAGCCCTGAAAGAAGGAAAAGCTTTGCATTTTCTTAAATGAGCAGAGATATGATTTTCCATGGATCACTGAGGGAAGCAATAATTGCCTTAAAGCTTATTGCAGTTTAGGCAGGCAGGGTTTGCTCATGGTGGATCATCAAAGGCAGCAGCATGCAAATGGGACAGATGTTAAAAATTTCTTCAGTTTTTGCCAGCAAAACGGTTGAAACACTTTGTTGCCAAGGTCCTTGGAGGAGATAGAAAATGAGGGGGCCAGAGAAAGGATAGAAATGTCCTTTAGCATTACCCACAGTCACTCATATAAATACCCCAAGAACAACAGCAAAGGTGGAGTGTGAATCTTGGGAGAACACAACTTAAAGGTAATAGGATGCATCTTCAGAGTTTTGTGCCAAAATCTATCAGTTCTTCCTCCATACACCTTACACGTGTTTATAAACCGTTTCCGACCAAAAAAACCCAATACCTGAAATGGCTGAAAAGAGCTTATTCTTTCTCTGCTGCCACTAATCCTTGAAAACATGGATACACATAAATATTTCCCAAAACTTGCTTGGTTTTCTGTGCTTCAAAAGAAGGAAACAATCCATTGTCTGGTGATCTGCCAGGCAGCACTGAAACTTCCTTTAGAATAGTTGCAGGTGTCAAAAGGTTACTGCAGTCAAATAAATGACTGAGACTTCAAGAACGCAAGTTCCTTTGGAGCTGCTATTTTTTATATGTCTAATGTTGAAAGGAAAACAAGAATAAATGTTTGCTTCCAGTCAGGTGCTTCATTCTCATACAGTGTCACACAGCAGAGCACCTTGAGAGAAGCATCCTTTGATCTGGAAGTTTATGTAACTTCACTTTTCAGTCACTTGTCAAGTGCCAGGGGAATTTCGAAATTACAGGAAATCCATTTGTCAGCCTTCAGCACAGCAAAATGTTCAGATACATCCACACAGATAATTACATGTATATCAACAAGATCTCAAATATTTTCCAAAAATTACCTCTTTCTATAGAGACAAGGTGAGGGTTACATTTTCTTTACGGTGGCAAAGATGAAGATAGTGGAAAGACACTTTTGACTGAATGGTAATTATGTGCTAAAATTGCACGCTAAAAATTTCAAGATGCTGTCTTAGCAGTAGAATAGTCTCATCTGGTGTGTGCTCAAGTCTGTGACACAAAGGATTCAGTGAAGAGCAAATTATAACCAAAAAAAGGAAAAAAATCACAGGATAAATCCTTAAGTCAGATGTACAACTTATTTAAAAACATCTCAGGGCAAAAAAAAAAAAAAAATTTCAAAAATTATTTCATTCTGTGGCATGAGTTGGCTCCTGAACACCCAATTTCATAGGAAATAAGATAAACTTGCCCTGAATCGGTCTTTTTTCCTGTGAAGAAAAAAAGAGTTGATTTTTAAGGTCCTGAACACTGAGAGGCCAAACCTTAATATAAGGTTGGATCTGAACATGGGGTTTTTTAGAAATTCATTGTACCTACTGGCTCAGTACAGTGAGTACACACAGTCTTCCAGAACCTTCAACACCAGTTTCCTCCAGCTTTTTTTAAAACATGTGGAATTTATTACATCCTTTCCTATCTCTAATGCAGCCACAGAAAGAATATTTTTCTCTGTGAAAGGATTTGGGCAGATGCAGCATCTTGCTGAATATGGATTCTGCTAAGGCTGAACTTCTATTAAAATTGTCAGTGGAAGAGGTATGGACTTTTATGACTAGGTTTACGAAAACAAAATGTACTGAAATATATAAAAAACTGATAACATGCAGCATTTTCAGCAATAAATTGAGGCTTGTGGTGACTGACAGTACATTTCAAAGTAGCAGAAATATATATTTGAGATAAAATACACGTGATTTATCGAGGGAAATGCTGTTTTCCTGGGAGCATGTCTAAAATAAGGCCTTTTCTCATGATCATGTTCATTATGCTGTGCTGGCAAAAAGCCAGTGAGGCCCCAAAGTCACAGGTTACATTTTGGAGGACACATCAGACCAGGATCCATCCCCTGGTATTACACACAGATCCCACAGTGCTTCCCAAAGCCTTTGCCTCTGCCAACAGAGCTTTGCTGATGGAGCATTTTCAAAAGAAAACCTCATTTTCCAGTAAAACTTTTCAGATAACACCAGCTCCCGCTAAAAAGCTAATCTACCTCTGCTTTTAAATGCAACATTTATGGTTTGCTAGATCCACAAATTAAGTATCCATACTACATTTGCTCTGCGATTTTTTTCTTAATGTGCTGTTGAAAATGAGCAAAAACTACAGTTCAGAAACCCTGAGCCTCGCTGAGGAATTTCTAAAAAACCCAGCTTAGAGATAACAAAAGAGCCTTGGAATCATCTGATGGTCTCTATTTTGTGGGTTTCATTTAATTTTTTTGCTGAAGTCGAAAGCATTCTGTCTGCAGAGCACTTGGAGCTGGAACAGTGACTGTGTTAACATCAAACTCAAACAAATCCCACGTGTGTTGTTTCATCCTATAGAGATGGTCGTGACTTACAGGAACAAACATAATTATATATTTATTTTGGGTATCATTAAAGCCAGGAAGATTGTTCTATAAGATAGATTTAGATATGAGAGTGAGCCAGAGGGAACTGAATCTATAGAGAAGCTCTGCTGAAAGATCACTGTAAATTAAATCTGTTTCAGACACTTTCAAAATAGGTTGGTAAGCAATTCTCCTAGAGAGCTTTCAGGGCTTTGTAAGGCTTTTGAATGATTACAGATTCCTAAAAACCACAGAATATCTGTGGCATTAAAATCCCACTATCAACTCTGGATGATGGCTTTATAGGCTTAGTGGTTATCCTACTCTTAATTATAAATAAAAACCTTTTTTTTTTTATGGCACTCAGCTTCTGTATATTATCCACATTACTGGAAGATGCTGTTTTGTCTAATTTGTGTCTTATGCTGAAAGAAAAAAAACAATTTTAGCTTCTGGTAAATTTTCCTGAAGGTTTTCAGTGCTGCCTGGCAGACTCAGATATAAAGTATAGCAGAAATAGAATTTAATTCCAATACTGGAATTCCAATTTTATACTGTGATGAGATTAAGAAAGCCAGGTAACATTACAGGATAAATTATGAGTATGTAAAACTACAGCATGCAGAATATCAGGCCACTATTTTATTACTCAATTACATATTAATATGAAATTAAAAGACATCATGGCGTGATTTTATTGCTAACCACATCTGTTTGCTTTTTTTTATAACCAACCACTGAGTCCTTTCATAAGAAATTTCCTTCTTAAAGCCTGAATTACCATGCCAAGAGGAAACCTTCTAAAATTCAACAATCAAAAAGGCTAATCAAAAATGTTTAATAAAGGCCTTCCACTGGAAAATGGTGTTCATTCAAAGCATTCTCTTAGCATCATTTCAAACTTTAAATTAAAAGCCTAAACCACTACGAATTAAAAAGGGGATGAAGGTGGAAAGAAAAAGAGAAAGAGAAATATTATAAAGTCTGCCCAGAAATACAGGTTCTAATGTGGTTCAGCAGTTTCTAGTGCAGATTTTGGTGCTGTTTTTTCTGTCCTGGTACAGGACAGATCCCAGACTTGGCTGCCCATCCCCTGCATCTTCAAGGTGACTCAGCTCAAGAACACAGCTCGCAAAGGAAGTGTTTACAACTCACCTCCAGTACAATTCCTAAGTGCCACAGCTTTCTTAATCTACTTCTTCCCATTTGCAGCCAAAGAACAGGGAAGGTGGGAGCAGGTGGATTTGTTCTAGTTAGTCTGGACAGGGCACAGGTGGAAAAACTCCCAGTCAAGTCTAACTCATGCTGGTTAGGTGTACATTAGGGTATTCTATTTGGTTCAAAGCAGCAAAGAGGTTCTCAAGTGAATCCAAATTATTTTGGTCTGCAGCACAATGTTGGCATTTGTGAAATAAATCTTCTCTGGAGGAAACAGCAGTAGCTCTTCCCCAAGCATTCACTAAAAGCAGTACAAATCCCACTCCCAAATGGGATGTAGGGTTACAAACCAGGAGGTGTTCCTTTAAACACTTTCAAGCTACTTATAAAGCGGAAAAACTCACTCTAGAGCAACAGGTTAAGTCTGGTTTGAAATAAAATCTATCATAGTATGAGGCTAAAGGGGAGGGTACGCAGCATCAACTCCTCTGAAGGATCTTTCCTAACATAAACACAGCCAATTCTGTCAAATTCAGGCAAATTATCTCCAGGCCTATGTGCAGCAGCACAGGTGTGTGCAGAAAGAGCCAAAGCCAAAGCTCCCTGTGCTCATGTAAATTTAAGTATCTCCATCTATTGCTTTTATTGGGTGCTCAGACTGGTACATATGCACTGCAACAAATGCTGCCCAGAGCTCTGTGGAAATCAGCCTGTCCTCTTTTTGTCAGTGCTAAGCATCAGCCTGGGTATGAGACAAAACCCAGGCGCAAAAGCAAAGTAATCTGCTTTCTCATTTTAAAGGATAAGAACAGCATCCCTGCAGCCCTGTGCAGTTATTTAAATGTTTTTCCCCACCAGATTAACCTCATGAGACAAATATCTAATTTTCTTGGAGTTCCCAGAGAGGCAGCAGTCATAAAATCCATGTTTCAGCATCCTGCACACAGCACAGACAATGTCAAGCAGAGCAGATGTCACCATGCTCTGGCATAGAAACGAGGAAGCAAATAAGTGGCCCGTGTCTTCCAGCCAGGAAAACAAGCAAGAGGCTCGTGTTGTTTGCAAACAAAATTCACTTTGCAGCTTCTGAACAGCTCTGAGTAGTACAAACCACTGAAAAATTGAGCCCCCATGTGAAAGCTGTATAGCCTTCCTGGCAGAGTTCCTGCACATTAGCAGCAAGGAAAAGAAATGACAGGGATACACCCACAGCCTCAGCAGTGCGTTTACACCAGCTCGTGGCTTTGACTCCTGCTCTGGCTCCAGGAGGGACCACTGGTGGCTCAGCCACATAGAGAGACACCCAGAGCTGCTGTCAAACCCACCTTCCTTGTCTGAGGCTCTGCAAAAACACAGATCAAAGATAGTCCTTATGACAGGGAAAAACTGGAGGGGTAGAGAGGGAAAAAAATGCAAACCCAAAGCTTTGAACAGGAATTCAGGAGGTACATCTCGTGAATAAGAGTGCTGAGGGAAGTGACATGTTGTTTGCTGGAGGAAAGCATGTCTGGCAGCTAGTGTGAGGCACAGAAGCAGGCAAAAATGTTGAAGGAAAACCAAGGAGACAACCAAAACACAGCCCTTGAGGTGGGGTACAGGAGTCTTTTCCAAGGGGTGGGTGTGCTGTGTGGAAGTGCAGTTAGAATGGGACATAAGGATGCAGGAGTGCGAGGTAGAAGTGGGCCAAAGTGATTCAGCAGGACTGGCAGTGCTTGCTCATTGTGAACCTCACTCACGCCTATGTTGACTTCTTGGGCCAATCCATGATTTACTCATTACTTGAATACTGCAATGTCATAAAGCATCGGCTGGGCACATCTGTATTAGTGCATGAAGATACTCAGAATGAAGCACCAGAGACAAATATTCCTGTCTCTCCTGTCAAACCCCCAGGCACTGGCCATGTTATACCCATAGCTGCAGGTTCCCACAATTGGCCCCACAATTCCCTGGAACCTTGCAGACAAGCACTTGTGCACAAGCTGTGATCCACCCCTGCTTTTGGCTTATCAGAGTCAGTGAGGGAAGGGAATAGTGCTAAGGAGAAGCTCTTTTGTTCATCTTCCCCCTAAGAGTTCCTATTCCAAAGAAGGCGCTTCCCCATTATCAATGTCCTTGTGAGATAAACTACCCTGGGATCTGTGCCTGTCAGGAAAAACAAATTGCAATAGCTAAGAAAGTGATAATAAATGCAGTGTCATAGCCTCCAGTATTAAAAATTAAGTCATGCCCTACACCATTTACCCAGAAGTGATCTGCAACAGTTTCCTCCAGGCATTAAACAATAAGAATTAATCAAGTTTTATGCAAGGAAAGGGCATGGCATCCCCTCTGGTAGCTGCTTTGCTTTCTGTACTTGACACACCTTTTACCCCTTTCAATAAAAGGGTAAGCTTTTAGGGCAGCTGAGCTATTTCTAAGGTAATAAGAGTGACTCAATGAGCAATATTTATCTCCTCATTCAAATGGTAAACAGGGGACAACAAACACCTAAATTTAGTGTTTGGCCAGGCACCAAACGTTGTATCAGGAAGTGATATTCTCTCAATGCCAAATTAGAAGTGAGAAAGGCAATGAATTATTGGGTACAACTCTTTGTCTTTAATTTATACTGCCCCTTATGCTAAGGTCTCTGTTGCAGCCCGATAATAACCAAACCAGAAACAACTGACAGCTGATAGCGCAGCTGAGCAAAGCAGAACACAGACGAGCTCTGTGAGACTTTGCACCATTTGTCAATGGGTTGTGTTCAGCCTAAAATCTGCTGCAAGAGCAATCCCTGAGTCTTTTTTTTTTTTTTTTTCGGTAACTGCAGCTTGAAGGAGAAGGTGTTGCACAGAAGGCGAGGGAAAATCAAAGTCATGCAAGGTCAGACTCTTGTCCCACAAGTGAGCGCTGGGTTGCTCCACCTGTCTGGGCATTTCAGTGCCAGGCTGGGAGCAGCAGTTCAAGCCAGAGCAGGATGTACTGACAGCTGAAAATTCAGCTGGCAATAAAAGGTCATTCATGGATTCAACTCACCTTCTAACAAGCACAGCAGGTAGCTGGGAAGAGATAGGTCTGTGTGGTTGCTCTCTTGTATCTCAAATGCTTGCAGCTAAGGCAGTGGATGAATCTGTTCAACAGCAACTGATCCCTTCTCATGGCCAAGCTGGGCAAAAACATCCCGTCTGGCTTGCAAGAGGAGAGCATCATCAGGTACTTGAAGAGGGACAATTTCAATGGGGGACAACTGGGGACACAAAGCTAGAGGGTTGTGTGAGAGCTGTGAGTATCTCACATGGGCTGGCTACAGCTGAAGGCATCAGACTGATGGAGCTGTGCTCATTTACACAGACTCTTTGTCCTCACAGGAATGTATCAGAAGGGATACTTTGCAAGAGAGATGCAGGGACCAAAGGAACAAAGGGATTGTTACCACCTGCAGCAGGTGCAAATCTGAACTGTTGAGTCAATACATGGAGCACCAGCATCTGCAGGGGTGGGAGCATCCTTCAGCGTTTTTTTCTTTGTCTTTGGAATGCTCTCAGAAGTGCAATTTAATTTTAATTAAGTCACACGTGGCAGGGAAGGGGCAGTGGAGAGGATCGATTGCACCATACCTCTCTCATCTCATGGCAGCAAATTAATAATTCACAACTCCTTAATCCTCATCTCTGTCTATTCCCAGAAGTTTTGTGATTCTCCATTAGCTCCTTAGGTCTCAACAAATTAAGATGCCTCCTACTTCATTTGCAGTACACACTTCATGAAATTTAGATGCCTGCCATTCATCTTGTGTGCTCCTGCTGAGAGATGCAATAATGGGGCATTCTGGGACCTGGCAAATTCTGTGGGATGAGGAGGACATGGAGACATCCCTGTGCCCTGCCTACACACCTTCATGCCACTCCTGGTGTCTCAAGAACCCAAGAACTCTCTCAAGAGCTCAAAAACTTCCCATCTATCCACAGATGGAACTTGCTGGAGCTGAGCCCAAAATCCCTTTCCTGCCCATGGAAGGACCTTACCAACACAATCTTTCTTGTAGACACTCTGTGATGGTGATTTAGTCTGTACTGCTGAGCTTCTCTTGGTTATGAAGGAGTCACAGAAGGATTCTTAAAACAACTACAGCTTTTTAGATTGTAGCTTTCACCCTTCCCAAATCTCCTGAAACTGTCCTGAGGGGTTTTTGTTTGTTGTTAGGGGGGTTTTACCCTTGAAGAAGTCACCCTTGAAAATTATGTCCCATTTCTTACATTCCATTAAACAATTGCTCGCCACTTGCTTAACTTCAGGGGTCTGTCAGAGATTTTTTTCTTTTAGGCTTTTCTAACATCTGTTCCACCTTGCTCCAGGAACAATAAGGCCTGATTTAAGGTAAGACAAGATTTAGTAAAATATGCCTCCCCTTTGGACAAGATCACCTTTTTTGACTATAAAACCAGATAATTTCATGTGAAACAGAATCAGGTAAAACATAAATTACAGTTCTCCGGTTTTAAAGACTATTTTTCTTACTCTTCTCTAGAGTTCCCTGATGTAATATTTATTTCAGTTTTGCATGATATTTAGCACCCTCATGATGAGGAGCAGCCACTTAATGATATCAAAATATTTATGTCAGGAGCATGTTTATAATCAAAAGCTATTTAACTTCTTCTAATGCATTGGTCCTACCAATGTACAAACCCAACACAAGAATAGGACTGGAGAACACACCAGAAAAAATAAGCCAAATACCTCACTACTTAAAGACCTTCAAATTTACTGAAAATAGGTCAAATATTTTCACTATGAGCTTGAGTGAGGAAAGAGACCCTTCTCTGGGAAGACTGCAGCAGGATAATAAAACGCCTGTAGTAAAACCCTCCACTGCATACTTCTATAATCTTTAGGGGGGCAGAACTCGGGTTTTTTCAACATTTCTGGTAAATGAACAGTAAAGAAATATCTGCTGAAGATACCACCTCTCCCCAGTGGAAAAACCATTCTTAACAAGGCCTTGGATGTGGGCATGACAAATATGCACAGCTGGGCCTGAGGGCAAGCAGACCCCCTCCTTCTCATGAGCTGGGAAACACTGGCTGGAAGAAACATACCTTTCAGAGAAAATGTTTCATGCTTTTATGATGCATGTTCAAAAGCTTTGCTTGTCAAATTGCCGATTTTTTTTCAACAAATGTAAACATCTCATGACTTTTTGCTTTACCTGTCTCCTTCTTGGAGACTCTTTGAGGTAGAGAGGATCCTGTACCCACCTTGGATGCCCTGGACACAAGGGTATCAATATTGCACAGGCTTATTTCCCTGCACTGCACAGCACATGCTGAGCTCCAGAAACACACAGGAAGGCTCAAACATAAAATTCAATGCCTTCTTCGTTGCAAAGAGAACCACATTTCTTCCCAACACAACATCCGACAAGCTTTTTTCAGCAATTGCACCTGCACAGACACAGGGGAGCTGCCCTGTAGATGACTGAGAAGAAAGTCAGCAGCAGGGAAGAGAAGCTGTAAGGCCTGCCCATGGCTGGGAGTGACAAGCCAGCAGCCACAGCCAGGACTGGATTTGGAGAGTGACCCATGCAGCCTTTAGATCACAGCTTGCGCCTTCCTCGAGGGTCTCTCTCCTGCCTCTTTCCGCTTGGGTGCAACTCTGATAGCACAAGGGTTTGTCTTTTTCTCTCTGTATTGCAACACAGAGAAGAAGCAAAATGTCACAACTCATTCTCAAGGAAGCATACTTACTAAATATGCACATTTTTGTGAAGATTCTGGTGGTGTTGTAGCTTTGTATTAACCCTGAAAATACAGAGCAGAGCAGAGGGCTTAGACTTTTGCGACACCAAGTTTTAGTGTCCCCCATCAGACACTGAACTACTATTTTAAACAGCTTTCATGTTTTTCAGATTCTGTGCTGCCTCAGAAGCACAGGGGTGTAGTTCTGAGCCTCATATTAAGTGCTGGTGAGCTCTCTTCACAGAGCAGGCAGACAAAACAAATCCTTTTCCTGCTGGAGACCAAGGACAATAGGGTAAAAGTTTCAGGCCCAGCAGCACAAACAACAGTGGACTGAAGAGAGAAAACAAGAAGGATGTCACTTCGTAACATGAAGCTGTAATTGGACAATAAAACCCCAATATGCAAATGAACCAACATTTATAAAAGTGTGAGACCTTGTGTCTGGTCATCCATTTGTGACCATTTGGGCCCACCTCGGGTGTAGCCCTGCTCAGGCCCTGTCCTGCCCAAGGTGTATCCTTAAAGGCCTTTCAATAAATACCTACTTCATTCTCTAGCTCCGTCCAGTCTCTGTTCCAGGTCAGCCTTCTCAGGGCATCAACTGAGAGCTTAATAATCTCATCAAGTCCTGTAGTGAATTTATCTTGTGCCCCTGCTTGTCAGCCTGACTCTGCCTAGTGGCTGAAAATCTGCCTTACTACCTCAGGAAGCTCCGTCTCTGCCAGCTGTGCAGGGCCTCCTTCATTCTGCTCCAGTAAGAAGCTATTTCAGTGGAAAAATACACTGAAGCTGTTTTTTATCAGATCAGAGAGTGCAGTCACTAATTCAGTCATCTCACAAGGACGCAGAGAGCCAAACGCCTTCGTGCTTTTTTCCACAGGCCTTGATGAAGCTGGCATTATCATGCTAAATTACAGTTCAGGACTGCTGTGCATGTACAGATTTATCAGAAGAAAGCTATTAAATGTCTTCAGTACCGTGCCAATTATGCAGTCCCCAACACATAATTAAGTAAGGCCCCAAAGTATGTATTTTAATCAATCCCTGTTCAGCAAAGCACTTATGTGCTGGTGCTTTACTTCAACACTCATCCAGCAAGCACATGGGTCCTTTTGTGAACAAGGAAAAACATGGGAGCAGTAAGAACTTCATTGGGCCAGGCACTACTGGGATGAGATACTGTATTAATTTGGATAATGGCTTATATTTTCTATATAGTAAATATATTTCTATATTTCTATAAGTATCTCTATAAATCAGAAGCCAAGATCAGTTTCTAGATGGACCTGAGCATGGAGCTGTAATAGGGCAAGTTAAGGACAAAACCACATGAGCTCTGGAGGAATTTGTATTCTTTACTACATGGTATGCAGTTGGATACAACTTGCAGACTTTAGGCAGCAGAAATCTTCTCACAGGCCTGTAAAGCTCAGATTTATCCTGTTTATCCTGACCTGAGCTGGCCCCAGGTAAGCTATGCTGCCTAAAGAACTCACCCAGGATTTGTCTGCACTCAGTGGAAAGCACATGCAGATGCCACAGGTGAGAGGAAAGGGCCTCAAGTTGCACCAGAGGAGGTTTGGATTGGATATTAGGAAAAATGTGTCCACTGTAAGGGCTGCCAAGCATTGCACCAGGCTGCCCAGGGACGTGCTGGAATCATCATCACTGGAATGTTCATAAAATGCATGAATGTGACACCTGGAGATGGTTTAGTGGTGAATATGGTGGTGCAGGGTTAGCAGGGGTCTTTTCCAGCCTTACTGATTCTATGAATCCATCCCTTGTGGAGGTTTCCAATGAAGATAGGATGAATCATGCTCTGTTTCTCTGTTGTTTTTGTTGGAAAAACCCACACAAGTAGTTTAGATTAAACACATGAGTTTCATCTGACTGAATTCAAGTGTCCACCCGGCTATCTCTCTGTACTAACGAAGATATTGATGTTGCACACTAACTAGACACAAGCTAGGCACCCAAGCTGAAATAACTCATGCCCTAAACACTCATTTCTCTCCAGCCCAGCCTTACTAGCTCAGCTGCAGAGAGGGGTCTACATCCAACTCCATAAACTCCAGGGCCAAACACTGCTTTGGGCACATTGTGTTATCACAGATGGTCACCAAATGCCATCCCAGAATAACACGGGTCTAGAGCGACTGCCTTAGCACCACTGTGTGTCATGGGAGCTTGGTGGCACCCTGAACACCCCACAATTAACACCAACATGACCTGTAGTGAACCCCTCCCTTTCTCACACCTTCTTAGGGTGCAGCAGATCTCCTTCCACCTGCCAGACAAAACAATAAACAAAAGCAGGTAGTAAAGGCCAATCATTTACACTCATCATGGGCATCCTTGACAAACAGAGGCAGCTCCATCTGACTGCTCCCACTCTCAGCTGGCATAAGGCATGGATCATTTCAGAGCAAAGTGGTAGATACACACAAAGAACCTATTAAAAAAAAAACAAAGAACCTATGAAAAACATGTATTGACTTAGAAGTTGCTATGCAGCCCGAGCTGCAGCAGTGAGAGCCCCTCTGTAATCCATTAGAGCAGTGCAAAATGTAATAAAACTACTACAAGGTGCTCTAATTCCATTTACTAATAATCATAAAAGTATTTGAGATGCGTGTGATGAACCGTTTACAGGATGCATTTTTCAAAGATGATTTGTAGTCCAAAGAAAAGCCTTTAATACCATATAAATTAGATTTTATGTACAACAATATTTAAAACCATGGCAAAAGAGGGGTTTTGTTGTTTTATAGTCACTGTTCAGTCTTCGTTGAATAATTTTTTTGAAGAAAATGCTCGGCTTCTGAGTCCTTCCCAATGAATCATAGAGCAGGAGTAATATCATAATTTATCAATTTTTTTATCTGCAGATGCCATTGTGTTCAGTGTCTCTACACAGTTAATCTGCACAGCTTCTGATGAATTGCATTTACTAAAACACACAAAATTATTTTTCACTTAACCAGCTTCCTGGGCAGCTCCACTGACAAATCAACTCCTACAATATGCAAGCACACAAATGTTCTCCTTTTCTCAGAAACAGGGGCTGGGTGTGCCAGAGAAATACATGGATAAATAAATCAACCATAGATTGAACTGCTGCAGCATTGATGTCAGCTAGTTTGATGGGTTGAAAGCGACTGCCATACTTTTATTTTTTGTCTTACCTTCAGCTTTTGCCATTACTAGGCACTTGTGTGGCATCTCAAAGAAAAGGGCTGGTCTCACTCCAAAGCCAGATGTATGTGGGGGTTTCTTTACACACATTTGCTTCATGCTGTCTCTGATCTGTCACTTCTGCATAGAAATTCTCCTTAAGGGTACAATTTCCTTCACTCCCGTTTGCTCTGGGAGAGCAGGAGATTCCTGCTGGCCCCTGTGAACATCAGGCTGGCTGTTACACTGAATTTTTCCATTATGCTGCAATGGTGAAGACATCTCCACTCCTTGCACCTGGTATGGTCTTGCAGAGGAAAGCAGACATCAGGCATTCTTGCACCCATGCCAACCTGACTCCAGGCTTGTCTTTATCTCCTCTTCTCCAGCCCACAGCTATCCAAACAAGGATCAAATCATCTTCTCCCATATACATTTTGCACCTATTTTCCTTTTAAAAAGCTGGGCTAGGAACTCTCACAAAGCCATGTGATTTAAATATTGAATCACAAAGAAATTAAGTTTTCCATTTTTCCACCAGAGTAAAACACATTTGCAAAAGAATCTATAAAACACAGTGAAATAGAAAATCTGTTTCTCCACAGGATTTCAGAGCCTTTTCAGCAAACCACAATGCCACCATCAAAAGTCTCACAGAAGCAGCAGTGCTGGCTAATGCTGCCAGTGCTACCTGGGGTATGTTAAAAGCAGCACAGTCTCACACAAAATGCCTCTGCCAGCTTCATTCAAACTTCCCCCACCTACAGCTTGTGCTTGTAAAAGAAAAATGAATAAGAGAAGAAAGCTGGAAACCTGAGCAGCACTAGGCTGCCGTATTTTTTTTAACTATGTACCAAAACCTACATTGTCATCAGCTTTTATTCCCCTTTTTACCCATTGGTGGCACAAAGCAAATGCCTTATCTCCAAAAGTCTTCCTCTTTTTTTTTTTGTTTTCAGGGTCAAAGGGAGTCTGAGGTCAGCTCCAACAGCAGACAGGGAAGGAGGAAACCTCTGAAATGAAATATCACACACTGAAAGTGCTGGGATGAAAAAATTTTGACAACCCTCCCATCCTGCCCTTCCTCACCAAAGAAATATTTGGGGAAGGGGGGGGGGGGGGGGGGGGGGGGAAGAAATAATTAATTTTGCATTTAGAGAAAAGTTTTAATTTACTTGCTTATTTCTTGAATATAAATGTATAAAAGTTACCATTTTCCTTTAAAGCTTATACAGAAAAAAAATGACTATGGAAAAAAATTCTTTCCAGCCTTGCTGTCCAAAAAAGGTGTTACTGATTCTCATTTAAGGATTTGCCCCTGCAGTAAATTTTGATCACTATAATGCCCCATGTAATTCTCAGTTACTCACAGCTGTACACATTCACCACACAGGCAGTCCTACTCAAGTGTAACACAGACTTTTGGACTTTTTTTCCAGCTCAGCTTATCATTTTAACCAGTTAAAGTTGGGCTGAAGAAAAGTATTTCCACTGCAACAGAGGAGTTATATTTTCATGATAAGCAACTCTTAGCCACACTCCTGGAATATTTTTCCTGGAGATCAGCTCTGCTGGGTACTGAATAATCACCATCCCCAAGAGAGTCTGGGTAATACTACAGGACTAAGTCCAGGGCACCTGGACAGACTCAGTAGAGTTCAGCAGACTCAGTGCCCACTTTCCTGCATGTCAGACACCAAATAAGCATTTGCACCATTCAAATCTCAGCCCATCACTTTCCCTTCCCCACATACACGGCCTGCCCTGCATTGTGTGGGTCAGCAGTGGATGAGCAGAGCAAATGGTGCTCCTGATTTCCCCAGCCATTCCTTCGTGGACTGTTATATTTGGAGCAAGACTTCAAATACCCACAGGAAAGTCAAGCATATTTCACTGCAGTCAGAGCGGCTGCTCTATGCCTGTCAGTGGGACTTAGTCCTCAAACCTCAGCAAGGCAAACTCCTATTTGGGAAATTCCACCTGCTCCCACTCCACAGAAATTCAAACAGAAATTATTCACAGGCAGTGCTGGTGCAGCAGCCCACCAGTGATTACCAACTGAGCCTCCGGGGAAGATTTTTGGCTGGTTGGGCTCCACGCACTACAAACTATATGAGTAGGAAAAGGCAGCAGGAGAAACATTTCCATCTTTCCTACTTTGACATTACCTCTGCTACTGTCAGTACACCTCCCATGGCTTTCACTTTCCAGGCAGCAGAAACACAAAAAGAAGCATAAATCCTGCACTTCTGTCTCCCACCTAACATAAAATCTTCGGAGTCATCACACACCTTTACCTGGCAGCTGAACTCTGCACTCATGCTCTCAGCAGTCAGTCTGTCCTAGAACAACAGAGAACACACTGTACAGCTTGAGCTGAAAGAAATTAATCAACTCTTACTCCATAATCAGAATTATCAACAGACAACTAGAGCATGCATCTCAAATCTCCCAGCACAGAGCATGATTTACATTAAAATTTGGTGTGGACAGCAAGATGCTTAAACTGAGAGATGAAAATCAAGGCTGGAGGCAGCTGCCATTTATACCAAACCAATGGGGAAGATTAAACAGCTGCAGGTGCTTTTGACTCCTACAGGTGTAAAGCATATGCTAGAAAATTGAGTGAGTTGTTACAGTCTGAGCTGAAGTATTGAAAGTTTATATTTTACCTAATTTGTTGTATAATTATAAATGTGCCAGTTTAATTTGACTTAAGTGTATTTCTGCAGGAGTGAGCAGCGTTTTTCTTCACTTGGCAAATGCTCCCAGTGCAAAACTGACAGCCAAGATGCATAAAAGCTTAACTTCAAATCTTCAGAGAGTTTGTGAAAACAGAAGAAAGAAAACCTAGAACATCCTATGGGAGATTGTTCAGAGGGGAGATGTTTTAGCTATTGTTTTTGGCATCCATCTTTTATTCATCAGTCAAGGAAAATTCAAATTCCTCCTTAAAACCATAGGCTGTATTTTGAGCTTTACACCTTCAGAGAGGTGCCAGCAGTGAGTGCTGAAGTGTGATGTGTGCTGTGGTACATCCCAGACAGGCCATTCGCAGCCAGGATTTAGAATTTGGACTGCCAGCAGCCACATGCAAAATAACCTTTCCAGGGTAGTTTCATCCAAGTCAGGGAAGATAAAATAACATGACTGACTGGATACTCAAAAAAGCTGTCACGCCATGCATGTACAGTGGAAAATTCACTGATCATGTCCTCATGCACAATTTGTTGATTTTTTTTTCTGCCAGAGACAACAATTTCCAAAAGAGATGGAAGAAGGCAAAATGAATCACTGTTCTTAACAGAATTGGGCTGAGAAGTCTTGGTTGGTTTTAAACCCAGTCAAAATACTTGCTTTTTTGCCTAAGAAATACAGCATGATAGAGGTAGCAGAGTTTTAAAGATAGTGCCTAATTTCTTCCCCTTTTTCAAGGCAAAACTGATTAACGTAACTTGAACACACACATACTCCCCATCACAAGCAATGTGAACACGACAGCATCTCCAAAAGAAGCGTGAGACTCTTGAGGCATGAAGAAGACGTCAGAAACTCCCCCAGAGGAATATCAGGAACCAGGCTGAGCTCAGCAGCCAAACTCCCCGAAAGGGAACTCTCACACCTGTGTCCATTCTACCATCTCTGCTCAGATCCCAGGCAGATGTAAACCCATGCGGAGCAGGCTGCAGGACCAAGATGCTGTTTACAGGGAAAACCTGCCACCGTGAGACAATTTCATCTGCAGCTGTTCGCTCAGTCTCCTTTGACAGAAGACAGCCTGCCAGCGAACGTGGGCTCCGCTCCTGAAAGGCAGGACTGCTACATTTCCAGCGCCACTCCCCACCCTCGAATGCCAGTGCTAATGTTTCTAGCAAATTACCTTCCAAATGTTGCAGCACGACATGCTTTATAGGAACTAATGAATCACACAGTAAAAACTAATTGCAACTTACACACTGTTGCGAACTGAGTTTTGCAACATAAAAGCAATCAGCCAGCAATTAAAATGCTAATATGGGGCTGAACCTCATATAACAGTTTGCCAAAATCTAGCGCAACACGGTGCTTCCTGGAGTATTTGGAACAGATGGAATTTAGTAAGTAGGTAGTCATTTCATCAAGCTTATAAACCTTACCATGCTGGAGGAGGGTCCCCACTACGATACATTACATATTTGCAGTATTAGAAGTGGCAGTAAAGGATCATTACATATTTTCTTCTTTCGAATGTTTTTTTTCTATTCTCATGTAAATGATTAATAAACTCTTGGCAAGTCAGAAGGGAGGGATACAGACCAGATGCTCTTTCCAGACACAAACATCTTGAATTTCTTTTTGTTGTAGTACAGACGGAGTCCAAATGTGGTGGCGGACATCATCAAACCTACTTTCCTTTTTAATTACAAAATCTTCTTTTCACAGATTCACTAATGCAAGATTGTGAATTGAATGAAACAATTACACTTTAATTGGGTTCACCTCCCCCATATCCACTTTTTTTTCATTACATTCCTAATGCTAAGACAATTGAAATACATTAATTAATTCAAATGGGGAATTATTAATTTTGAACATTATCAGCCTCAGAGAAATTACCTCTGGTCCTGGAACAAAGCTCTCAGGAAGAGCTTCTTCCATTGCATGTTAGCCTTTAAATTTGTACAATCATTATGGGTAACAGCACTGAAAAAGCATGAACAAGCTCTAAACTGACTCATTGGCCCCTTTGTTGTGAGCCACCTGCAAAGAGAAGCCAGAGAGGGAGACCAGAGTAGGCACCTGGAACTTACCTGTATATGGTGGTGACATGCAAACTCCTCTCAGCTGGACACAGAACACGAGATACTCAAAAATGTCCCAGGTTTTGCCTGCTTGGATGAAGCTGTCCTTCAGCCACAGGGAATCTTGAATAATGAGGTCTTGACTCTCAGGTCTTTGCAGCCTTCCAAGCACAAAAGCAGGGCAGAATCCCTGCCTGGTGCCAAGACATAGTCAGGCACAGATAATTAGTACAAATAACAAAAAACGGACTAAAGTGTCTTCTTCTCACTCATCAGTGGCTTTCATATCCTCCTTAAGTCCTCTATTCAAAAATAAAACTATTTTTCTCACATTTCCTACAGTCCCTTTCCCTGTGCAATGCTCTTCATGAGAAGCTCTACATGGAGGACCACATTCCCTGATTAACAACCACTTCCTTTTCTTACCATTTTATCCTTAGCACCTCCAAACACCCACTTTCCCCATATTGTCTCCACTCCAACCTGAGCTGCAGAGAAATAAGCAGCTACTGCTCCCAGCTCAACCCCAGCAGTAAAACCCCATGCTCAGGACACCTGCACTCCCCTCCCATGCATCCACCCTAAAAGGAAAGACGACAGAAAATGCAGTAACAGTCCAAAGGCATGACAGATGCCTAAAATGCAGAAAATGTGTCAAAAAAATATAAGGAACACCCCTCCACCTGCTCCAAAGGATGACAGAGACCCTAAATGAGAGGAGATAGGCTGGGGTTTGCTGCTGTGTTCACTGCTGTAGTTCCACCACCACGTCAGGACAGAAGGTCTCATTCTGAGACAACTTTAAATTTATGAAATAGGAAACCTACTGCTCAGGGTGCCCAAAGTGAATCACCACTAAAGAAGTGACCTGGACTCTGAAAGAGGTCTGTCAACAGAGGAATTGGAAACGTTAGGCTTGATTTCTCAAATTACCACTCTGAGATAGCTTTGAAAGAAAACTGACAGGAGTGTGGAGGGAAAAGGCACTTTCACATACGAGTGTCTCTCCTGACAGCAAAGCAGAGCCTTAGCCAGGCTAGGGAAGGAGCAGATTTCACAAAAACCCTAGTACCTGGAAGTCATAGAGATTTGCCTCTATCTGCTTGCCCTGGGAACCCAAAAAATGGTGAGAGTGTTAATGATCCATCATCAAATCAGAGGAGCTCTAGTGCTCAGCTCCACAGAAAATGCATCCCAACAGATACAACCTGTCTTTATGTTAGAGAATAAAAGCTCCTCTGCTCTAAGGTTCTCAGTACAGTAGAGAGGAGCAGCACCTTTATTTCACCCCAGTGAGCAGAGAGTGTGTGTCCAGGTGAAGGATATACCCCAAATCACACAACACTTTGGGCAACCCACCCAGTGCCATCATCATCACATCCTTTTGCTTCACTTACAGCACACCCATAAGGCAGTAAAACTCTGAATTCCTCCTTCCGGACACCAGGTTCCCAAGCCCACACACTTAACACTCACCAATTTATGTGTCAAGCAGGGCCTGTAGCACCGCCACCACCAATTTTTAAGTAGTCCGTTCATCTTACAGTAGGTGCAGACACTCGAGTCTGACCCAATTCTTCTGTTTTATTGGTAACTGTGACCTTGAAACCCATGCATTGTGTAAAGGGGAAAATAGCTGTAAATAGTTCTAAGCAGTGAAAGTTGGCTGATATTACAAACACATTAAAGAAATAGTGTTAGTTTGTGTCTCCTGGAAATCTGACCTCCATAATGTGCTTCTGTACACATTTACAACAAGCTGTAGACACACACATTATCTATTTTTACCAGGCAGAAATAGCCACAGTGCACATTTGAAGAGTAAATACACTGGATTCAGAGGTAAGTAAATGAAAGCAAGGCTGAGGTGTAAGCTGGACATGATAAAAAATGCTACTGTAATTCCTTGCATTATTAAGCTCTGTCATTCCATCTGATGCCTTGGGATAAATAGTGCAATAGGGCTGAAGATCTCATTTCATTGTACCCTGGGAAGGGATTGGGTTCAGACTGCCTGCTCTGGGAGCCTTAGAAAGAGACTTGTTCAATGATTTCATAATAATTTGCTTTCATGCAAAGTTTTGGGATAAATGAGAATCATTCATCATGCCTGAAGTTCTGCTGTCATATTATTGTACCTGTGTGTACCACAAAACATCTCAATGAGTAGTGAAGGCAGAAAGTTCTCCTCTGATTTAAAATAATTTCTTACACAGAAATAGAATTTTCAAGGATGGCACAGAAGCAACCAGATAATCAAAACAGCTCCGTGTTTTTCAAATTTACACTTTCTTTTCTTTTATTCTCATGTATCTCTCTAGTAACACAGCAGAGTAAAACAGGGAGGAAGGAAAAAAGGAATTTTGTGGTTAGCAAGGGGATTGTGAAGGGGGTTTAATGTTCAGGAAGAATAGGAAGAAGACAAAGGAGTATAGTCATGCCGAAAAGAAAAAGTACTGAAAAGCACTTTCTCTTCTAACAGAAGGTCAGAGGAGGAACCTGCCGTGCCATGCTTCACTCCTCTGTGAATGAGAGATCGAGCAGTAACTCTGCTCCTTGCCTCTGGAGCAAGCCCCAGGTGAGAAAATAACTCAGGAAAAGTCTCACAGCCTGTTCCCTTGCAGGGAAATATTCATCTGAGGCTGCACTAATGACTGGGGAATTCGCATATAATTTCAGGAGCCACCCTCCCAACCCAGAGCAATAGATCTCAGTGTTGTAGAGGAAAGATCAAGGTCATTTTTTGGAGACCTTCCCCGAGTGGGGCTCAGCTGCAGAACAGGGGACCCTGACTCCCTGTGAACAGCAAAGGGTTGGGGCAGGTATATTTTATGTACAACTCAATGCCTTGGTCTGCAAATTTCCTCAAGGCCACATCTCAGCGCCAGCACTGTGAGGAACAGCAAAAACGTCAGGCAAACCAGAGGAGTGCAGCTTCTGGGATCACTGATGAGGTCAAACATCCAACTGGGAGAAGAGCTGAAATGGGAATCAGAACACTGGGATGAATCAGAACACTGACTGATGAGTTTGGGACTCACACAGCCTAGAAAGGGCAATTGCCCAGATCCTCCTCACCTATGAGATGGATTACAAAACCAGAAAGAAATCAAACAAATGGGGATTTTTTTAATAGGCTGGGGCTCCTGCAGAAAATCCTCATGCCCAGAACCTTCTTGCATGACACCCCTGACATGGGCACTATGGCAGCAGTTGTCAGAACTTCTTTAAAGAAGCACTAGTGAGGTGAATGAAATTAGGAGATATCAGAGGCATCATGGACCATGGTGTATTGCCATCAGTTAATGAAGTTTGATGCAGGTGACCCACAGGGATACAAGCACTCACCAGAGACCTGCAGGTGCACAAGGACAGAATCACAGACATCACCCAGAGCCCAACTTAGCCATAGGAAGGGGCTTCACAGCAAGAGGCAAGAAACACTGGAAAGGTCAAACCTCGGCACTTTGAAGGAGCAACTCAGTGAGAAATGAACTTTCAGGGGCATTTCTGTGTTGTGGCTAAGGGGTTTTCGAGTAGTGAACCATCCCCACTTCCAAACAACAGCCCATAAATCACTCAAAAATCACCGTCATGGGGGAGAGAAAATATGAAAATAAAGGTAAAATTAGAATAGGGGAAAGGGAAAGGATGTTAGCCACAAGGAAAGCATCAGCCTTTCCAGAGAAGTTAGCAAAGTCAGGCATAAAGAAACAAAGCAGAACGAAGAGAGAGGGGAAGAAGAGTAAAGGTATGAATGCTGTGGTCAGCACCACACTATGGTCAGATTTGTAAGAAGGAAAAGAGCAGGAGCAGCAAAAAAGTAGGTCATGGAGTGAAGGATATGGGAAATTGAGGATATTTGAAAGAGGCATATCTGAGGATCATGACCTGACAGCAGTGGGATGAGATGGTGGGAGAAGAGATAATAGGAAGAGGAATGAAAAGAGCGGGAAAGAAGATACCCAGGCAGCAGAGAGATGGTTTTCACCAGAAAAGTGTTAGCAAAAATGTATTAAATAGCCCTGAATGGGCATCTGAGGGATTGTGCAGTGGGTGTGGGAGATTATTTTCACTCTGACTATGAGATGATGGTGTATAGATCAATTTTCCTCAAGCCAGGTCAAGATGCCCTGGTTGAAACCACAGCCTGACTGCTTGGTCTATCTGCTCTGGTGAATCCCATAATAGCTTGGAGAAGTGAAGACAGGGAAATGCAGCACAAGTGCTTGGAAGCAGTCAAGAAAATGAAGTGAGATGGGAAGAATTGAGCTCCCCACGGAGAGTACTGACTTTGTACAAAAATAATGGGCAAAGTCAGAAAGGTGAGATTTGATGAGGACAGAGACGTCAGGTCAGTGAGATTAAGGCTATAATTGAATACAGTGAGGTGGCAGCAGAGGTAATTAGGGCTCAATAAGCTGCAAAGGGCACAAATTAAATGAGGATAAAACAGAAGTTAAAGCACAAAGACAGTCAGCGTGCTGGTTTTCTTTGCCAATGGCAATCTGGTTGATGAAGATCAATTAATTGAATTCAAAGAGCTGGGATAAGCCAGACCTCCTGGGAAAACAGAGTTTGGATTGTGAAGAGGAAGAATAGAGCTGGCGAAAGGAAACTGGGTGGTACAAAACAAAAGTAATTTGGGCTCAAAAGAAGATAAGAGGGAAATGTCATGAAAGAAGAAATTAGGAAAGAGTGCTGGCATTGCAGGGAGGAAAATGCTGAATTAAAGTTTGAGAAGAGTATCAAAGTGGGGGAAAACTGAAGAGTGGAAAGGAGAGAAGAGCACTATCAGAAGTAGAAAGAATGAAGAACACAGGTTCATCTGCAATTGTCTTGTCAGACTGGATAGTCACAGACCTCACCAAACACTCTCTCATTGGTGGCTAATGTCCTGCTGATGAGTAACACTCCATTAAACATGGGATTTCACCTGCTTTTCTCCTCCCTTCATGCTGAAACCATGAAGAAAGACAGAGTGATCTTCCTACTAAACCATGGAAATTAAAATGGGAAAGCACCAATAAGAGGGGCTTCCCTCTTCTGTACTCAATGCTGCTGGGGAAAGTCTGGCTTTGTGGTCAGAACTATGGCTGCACCAAGCCATTTCCCAACCTTTGCAGGCACGTGGTGTTCTCAAAAAAAAAAGATGCAGGGTGCCAATCCTCCGCCGCCTGGTGCCAGGGAGGCTCTTAGGTTGGTGCTGGGGAGATTGAGGTGGAATCACTTCTGGACAGTGTGACTTGAGCCCCCAACACAAGCCTGGCCAGGCTCTCCAGTGCTCTGTGAGGTGTCAGGTTTAGGGAAGCCTCTGCCTCAATCTTCCCCATCAAAAACTCAAATTCTGCACTTCATCAAAGCACGCTCTAGAAAGAGGTAACCTTTAGGTGGATTAAACTTGCGTCTTATGGGTGCCATGGCTGAGAATAAGGAGGTGTAAAGAGATCTGTCCCAGTCCTCACTTTTTGGGTCAATTCTTCCCAATTGGTTCTTAGCCCAGCAACCTTCAGTGACTTCTGGAGATCAATGGAGATTGCATCCCTCAAGGTTTGTAGAAAATGTCTCCTTCCTTCCTTCCTTCCTTCCTTCCTTCCTTCCTTCCTTCCTTCCTTCCTTCCTTCCTTCCTTCCTTCCTTCCTTCCTTCCTTCCTTCCTTCCTTCCTTCCTTCCTTCCTTCCTTCCTTCCTTCCTTCCTTCCTTCCTTCCTTCCTTCCTTCCTTCCTTCCTTCCTCTTGAAAGCTTTAATATGGCTCTTCACTCCCTTCAGAACTTCCTGGTCATCTCCTCTCTTACAGCCTCCCAGTTTTTGCAGGTTTTCCCAGCTAAGTGAGGTCTGGTGCTGGTTGGGAAGGAGCAGTTCTCCTGGACAAGGTAATGAAGTTGTCCTTCTCCCTGCTGCTGCACAGCTCTCTGTACTTTACCTTCAACACCTAAAAAGAGCTAAATGCAGGATTAATACCCAAGATTCTTGGGCCCGTGTTAATTAAATTTACAGCCTGGAAAGACAACACAGTGGTGAGGTTTTTCACTATGCAGATTTAAATAGAGATAAAATATCCCTTGAGAAAGGTTCTCCTGCACTGTCCACCCAAGAGGTACAACAAATGGAACTGATCCTAATTTAGCCAAAGACTGATGGTGGATATGGGCCAAATACTGAGTGAATAGAACAAAACCTGACAAAGCTGATGGAGATCCTTTCATTGTAAGTTCTTGAGAGGACACAGAGTAGGTTTGTTTTAAAACCACTTATGTAGGATTATGAGTTTCTTTCCCACTGTGGAACACTGGATAACTCCAATGAAAAAATAATTTGCCACTTGAACAGTTTATATGTCAGCCAGTTCATAATAAGGACAGAGATGAGGACAAGTGGACACCTATGGGTGTCATTTTGAGAAAGAGAGCAGACCGGGCCACCTTCATAAAGCACTCCTGGATAAACTGATTAAGAGCTTCACTGTTGGTACCTGATGTTCATATTACAATTATTTAATTTTTGAGTCAAATGGGCTGATCTACACCATGGCCACAAACTGTTCATTATATGGATCCCGGTGACATAAAAATAATGGAGGTGGGATGAAGCTCAGGGGACAAATCTTCCCCTAACAGTTCCTAAAACTAGGAATTATTTTTCTCTCTTTTTTTTTTTTTTTTTTAATTTTTTTTTTTTCTTTTTCTGTTTTGCAGGCTGGGAATGCTGACACAGCCAGGATTAAGCACTAAACTATTTAATGGCAGCAAAGCCTCCTCAGTGACAATCTGATAAGGCAGAAATACAAAAGAGGGTAGGGCTAAGAACTGCCCTGAGTGAAATGCCAAATCAAAGCGGTATTGCTGCTGATCATCTGTCCAGGAGTGTTTGGCCACTGTTGACATTTTTGACTCAGTAATTGCAGAGTTATGACCAAAACTTGCAGGGCTGGCACTTTCTACTTCCCCTGGGACCTGACCACCAGAGCCTTTCCATGGACTCCTGGCACAGGCTCATCCCTGTACTCCCAACCTGACCTAATGCTGGACAAGACTTTCGTAATCTTGGTTCGGTTTTGTCCACTATAGACCAGAAAATCTAACAATTATCACTGTTTTTTCTCCTCAAAAACTGGTTTGGGTTTCTAGTACTACTTTGATTAGGCTGATCCAAGCATGCAATCAGTCCAATTTATATTCCCAAACAGACAGATGTGCTCTGACTGGAGTCTGTATTTTCTGTCTGATTGCTTTTCATTTCACACTTCTTTGTTTTAATTACGTTTTAAGATTAAATATGGAGATTGTAGTTAGTTGCACTCCATGGATATTGTAGGGATTCAAGGGTCAAAGGAAAAGGAAAGGAAAAAAGACAACTAATACTTCATTGTTTGCTGTAGTTCCTATTACATGGGTAGTCAAGTGCACAGTGAGTTTCAATACAAATTTGGTTTGATTGTGATTAAATGAAGAATATACTGAATGAATTCTTTAGCTAAAAAACTACAGGCTTTTATTTTTTTTTACCTGTATTGAGCCTAAAAAAGCTGGTTCTGCAGAACTTTCTTGCCCTAACTGATTTCAACCAATTAGAAGATGGATGGCCTGGATTTAAAAGCATCAGCCTGTTGCAGCAGCTGGCCAAGTGGTTCTTAGCTCAACAAGGAGATGATGGGAAAGAAAGGGACACATTGTGGATTTTATTATTTCTTTCACTAAGTCCATAAAAATCCTTCTTGGCTGGATTGTAAGGTCTGTTAAAAATTAATAAATAATAAAAAAGAAAACAAAAGAGCTATCAGTAGTTTTAATGTCGCTTCTTATTACTTATAATTAATATAAATATTAATAGATAATAATATTTGAAAAGCTGTAGCTTTCCTTTATTCTCAATAGTGACAATTGAGAACCAGTGAGAAAGATTTTCACTCAATCAATATGGTCCTAACAGTCCCCAAAACTCCCTTTTTAATTACCCTCTGGTACAGATTCAAGACAGATGCTTCCCAGAACAGCCAGTAGCATTGTGAATGGTGCTTTCACAGCTGAGCTGGTGAGGAACAGAGTGAATCACAGAACACGGAATAGCTGAGGGAATTTTTAATGTTCTACTGCACCTCACGCAGCTCTTACATTGCAGCCCATATATTATATTTGCTATGCTGCTATAAAAAACCCAGTATCTGCACCCACTAGAATTTCCAAGGCCCAGAGGAAGACAGGGAGGTGCTCAGGAGGAAGCAGGAATGGATGTCATGCAAGTGGTCGCACAGGGAGCTTTATGATGAGAAAGTCCTGTGAAATTCCACAGAAAGCAAGCAGATTTCTATGCATCAGGATTTAGGCCTGGATTCATTCAAAGTCAGGCTGGATGGGGCTCTGAGAAACCTGGTCTTGTTGAAGACATCCCTGCTCATTGCAGGGAGGCTGGACTGGATGACTTTTAAAGGTTCCTTCCAAAAATTATTCTATAGTTTTATGATTCTTAACTGCACCTTCATAGGGTTTTTTCCCATATATGTCTGTCTAAATGATGCACAAAGAGGGAGAGCTATGGCTGTGATTTACTAATTTCTTTGCATTTGGATCTGCAGTATTAAACATTTCTGACACATCTTTCATGCTAGGAAACAGACACAAAAAATCATGACGTCTTCTTGCTGCTTTTCTTCTCTCTAGGCACAGAGATATTCAATAACGGGAGATAAATAAACTAATCAAAACACTTTAAAAATCCACGAGAAACTTAAGGAAGAAGAGGAATAACAACTCTTCCTGTCCATACCTTTGCTGACTGTTAAATCACTCCTCAGACAGCAAACACATTTGCATTTTTTTAAGAGCATGATCCTGCTTTTAACTAACTGGGCATTAACCTGTTCGTAATTAACTGAGCATTAGCATCACTGACCATGAAGGTCAGCAGTCTGTAAGCAGCAACGATCCTGAGAGTTCTCCAAATTAATTGAAACATCAATAACTTAAGTGATGAGGCCCTCACTGCACAACCTAATGTGGGTGTTTATTTACTTCCTTGGCATGATGGAGAATGTCTCCTTTGACTACCAGAGAGCAGAGGTTACACTTGGCTACTGGAGCCCAACCACAGACACCCAGTGAGTTCTGGATTTCTCTGGAGGTGTCGGATTCCTCTTCCCTTCTCAACAACAATGAACAATTAGTTGATGGTATAAAATAGCAACTCCATGGCTGACAAGGGAAATGAAGCGTCAGGACAAAATATGCAATTATGTCATGCTAGAAGAAAATCAAACACATCTTCAGAACTATATGAAGAATATGGTGCACTAAACATGAAACAATAAAATTATTTCTATTTTTATTTCATCCCATTCAGCTTCTCATACCACCCATATTCCTCAAAATCTGAGTGGGAACCTGAAAGGTGATTTTGTGAATGGAAATTAGGGCTGACGAGCCTTCCAGGCAAAAATTCAGTGATGCGGCCATTCTTTGGGGCCCTGTCAGAGTCCTCAGATGAGAGAATTGTGATTCCCTGTTCTGCAGTGCTTGAAGACAAGGATATTCTTGACTTTCTACACTCTGCACAAAGAAAGTTTAGTAATTTAGGGTGATGGTAATTCCTTTTTCTCATGCCCACAAGAGTGATGCACAGAATTCAACAGGCAGTTGTAACCAGACATTTTTATTCTGTACTAGCCAAAAAAAATCAGATCTTTCAAAATCTTATTTTTAATCAGTTCTAGAGTTTTTAGAGACACTTCTGCAGAACACTGCTGGCTCCCTGTTCAGAATAAGTAAGTGGAAAGTAGCACTCTCCACATCTCAGCCTTAAAAAAAGACACAGAAGAAAATGAAATGCCTGACATTTTCTCCTGCCTTATTAGCAATCATAGATCCAAGGCAACCTACCTATATACTCTTACACATAAGAGCTGTTTCCTAATATTACTGATTTATTGCTGTTTCTTCCACCTGTAGACAGTTGCCCAGCACTAAAGCAAGTAGAAGAGTATAACTGCACTTTACAAATGCCAGAATGGAGAGACCTTTCCTACTCCCACCGAGATCTTTCACAGGTGAGGCCTTCCAGAACACATTCCCTCAGATCTGACAAACAGTGTGACTCGGATAATGAAGGGATATTGGCATTACAGAACAACAGAGATGAGTAAATTTACCAAAATAAGAGAGGCAGTTGCTAGAATAGACATCAGGTTTACAAAGCCTAACAAGCTTCATGGTATTTTAAAGCCTTTTTGTTGTTGTTGAATAACACGGAAAACCAAACACAGACAAAATCCCCATTGATGTAAAGTTGCCAACTCACCCTACTCCATTGCACCAAGGACACAAAGGGCTCCCAGTCCACAGACATCAGCCCAAACTGGAGCACCAGGTCACTGACAGATTATTAACCCTCCATATTTAGATTTCCAACAGGGCACAGGCCAAGGGAAACTCCTTTGCCATTCCTCACCTCCCTGCAGGAAGGAATAGAGCACTCGACTGCAGGGAGGAACACCCTTGTGTGGGTTCTGTTCTGTGCATGTAAAACACAAACAGTGCTCAAACAAATGGACCCAATGCAATTAAATCAATAGCCCAAGCAAATTACTTTTTCAAGTGCAAGTTTTATTAAGCATTATTTTACATTACTGGAGTCTATTGCCAGGACAAAGAAGTGGGCAAGGTAGTGAGCTAAACACAAAGCACTGATCCTTCTGGGAATTTGTTTTCCTATTTATCCAACACTCTGGTTCTCAACCTATTGCTCAGTTGAGTGGTTTATACAATGTCCTCTCCTGGTTTACCTAAATTAATATGAAACATAATCACTAATGAGATGCATTCCACTTGGAATTTTATTTATATAAGAAGTGGAAACAGAAAAGAAGAAAGGGAAGGGAAGGGAAGGGAAGGGAAGGGAAGGGAAGGGAAGGGAAGGGAAGGGAAGGGAAGGGAAGGGAAGGGAAGGGAAGGGAAGGGAAGGGAAGGGAAGGGAAGGGAAGGGAAGGGAAGGGAAGGGAAGGGAAGGGAAGGGAAGGGAAGGGAAGGGAAGGGAAGGGAAGGGAAGGGAAGGGAAGGGAAGGGAAGGGAAGGGAAGGGAAGGGAAGGGAAGGGAAGGGAAGGGAAGGGAAGGGAAGGGAAGGGAAGGGAAGGGAAGGGAAGGGAAGGGAAGGGAAGGGAAGGGAAGGGAAGGGAAGGGAAGGGAAGGGAAGGGAAGGGAAGGGAAGGGAAGGGAAGGGAAGGGAAGGGAAGGGAAATGAGAACTCATTTGCGGAGGCCTGGAGAGGGAATTAAAACACTCACTACTAACCTTTCTGCAAGACATTAGGGGGCCAGTCAAATTTGAGCAGAAGGGATTTCTCGACGGTGGTGAATATTTCCTTTAAAATAACCTGCTTACATTAACGTCTGTAAATTTATCAGCCATGCATTTCTTCTCAGAAGATAAAACAGGGAAGATAGATTGCCTTCATCTCCTGTTGCAATACCACGTGCATTCAGGTCACCTGCTGAACATATTGTCAGTACTACATTCATTCCTTTTGAATATTTCTGAATGTAGGAGGTGAGAAAAACTGAAGTCCTGGGAAAAATGTCATGACCAAGAAATTTATGGTAGCAGTGAAATCCTCTGATGGCAACAGCACTGTCCTTTTTGGCATGAGAGCCACAAGAGTTCCTGGAAGAGGGAAAAAGCATAAGGGTTCCCTGGAAACCCCTGGGTAGTGCATGAGAGATGGTTTTCAGGAAGTAGAACCTGGGAGGATGAAAATTAATTTGAAATGAGTAGATGAGTCTCTGAATTTAATTCACCAGGGGTAAAGACAAAAGTAAAATACAGATGAGCTGATCTGAAGCCTTAAGGAAAATAAGGGGGAAGACGGGGGCATGCAGATTTGGTAGCCAGGAGGGAAACTGAAGGTCATGAAAGACTTTTTCAAGGAAGGCAATGAATCTAAATCTCTGTGTGACTGCTTGAGCTGGAGCACTAAGAAAAATAAAACAGACACGTTAGCACTTCAGAAAGGAACCCAAAAATCACAACATTCCTCTTGTACAAAAATTTCCAAACTCCCTAGTAAAATTCTTTCCTGGAATGAGAGGCAGAAGTGCAGGTAGGACTGGAAAGAAGGAGTTTTCTTAAATCAATATGACAGCATAAGAGCCAATTTCTTCCCCAGCTGCAGAAAAATAATTCAACAATGTGGAGAAGGAAAGTGGTCAGCTATCCAGAGGCACTCACCCATCCTTATTTCTTCTCTGTGCTCTTCTGTATTTTCTGAGCAGCAGTATATGAAATAGTTCATGTAAATAAAGTGCAAGCACTTAACTGAAACAGCCTCCAAGTCTACTTAGTGTCACTCCTGATATGTGGCAGTGAGTTTGGCAGAAACTCAGATCATTAACAAAATTTAACCCCCTATACGGAAGGCCTTTGGGCTCTTGGCAGCCATCACCATCCAATGCTGGCTGCCTGCCTGTCAATAATTAAAATGCAATCTGAGAAATAATGGGAAATTACTACTTCTAGATGCTTTTCTGATAGCTGAGCACTGGTTGCCCGTTCCCAAGCTGTAAGAGCTTTCAGTTGCTATCCTTGAGTAAGGAATCAGAAAAGAGCTGCAGACAGCTCCTCTGGACAGGTTTTTCTTTCAACCTGATGATCTCCAAAGTTCTCCTGAGGTGTGGGTGCTTTGTAACCCATTTCACTGGCTAAGCAGTTCCTCAGGGCCAAGTGTTTGTGTGCCAGTGCCCCAGTGAGCAGTGTTGGCTTAGAGCTCTCAGGTAACCTCAGCAGCTACACCTCAAACCTAACCTGAGATATGGGTGACAGGAGAGCAGGGACTGTGCAGCACATCATCCACTAAGAAGATTTATTCTGAGCCTCTGGAGAATAGGGAAGGGAGTTTTGCTGACTCCCAGGAGAGTGAATCCCTCTTCATAGCACCTGGATGTGGCTGGGAGTGATTGATTTCCCTCCAGAGAGGAGGGATAAGGCACAGGCTGAGGAGATGCACGGGAGTAGGAATCTCAGCAGCAGCCAAGCATGCAGAAGGGGTTGAGTTTTGTCTTCATTAATGTGCAGACTTCCTTGACGTGAGGATGTGTGTAAAGCCCTTGCTCACAGCATCCTTCTGTTATGTTGAACGACACCGCTTCCTTTTCATCTGTATTTACACTGCTCTAATGTCAGGCTGTCACAGAGACAAACTGTGCACATTTGGTGCTTAACTTTTCTTCATAAATCCTGCTCTACAGCCTTATTATTATCTGTGCTTGAATTCTCTCCTGTCCATCAGTGTGTCCCAGTTATGACCTGCCCAGGAAGACCAAAAGATTAAAGGCCCACCAGCTCAGGCAGAATGAAGTTACTGCCGCTCATCCCATTTCTCCAACCCACAACACCCACGACTGCTCTCCCAGCCCTTCCTATCACTCCTCATGTGCTTGGTCCTTCCACTGAATCTGGAGTTTGTGCAGAGATTTTCTTCTTTAAATTGCCTTTCATCTAGTTTTTCCAATCATCTCCCCAGTTTTCTGTCTCAAAATTTTCGTACAGAGTTATAGAATCATAGAACAGTTTGGGCTGGAAGTGACCTTTAAAGGTCATCTAGTCCAACCTGCCCGCCACAGGTAAGGACACCTCCCACTAGACCAGGTGTGTCAGAGCCTCACCCAACCTAGCCTTGAATGTTTCCAGGAATGGGGGATTTGCCACCTCTCTGGTCAATCTGTGCCAGTGTTTCACTACCCTAATTTTAAAAAATTTATTTCTTATGTCTAGTCTGAATCTACCCTCCTTCACTTCAAAACAATTCCCCTCATCCTGTCACAAGAGCCCTTCCTAAATAAATTGCCCCAGTCTTTCTTATAGGTCTCCTTTAAGTACTGAAATGCCACGGAAAAGGGGTTCTGGGAGCACACAGCACTAACCTGCCTCTCTGGTGAATCTCTGGCACCCAAATTTGTTGCCATTAGGCACCATAAAACCTTTGGTAAACTTTTTGATGGGAAGGAGGAACATCAACATGACTTGTTTGGGTTGTTCCTACTTTAAGACACCTTGGCCTGCTGCTGCCACGGTGTCAGTGCCAGGTTTCATCAGGAGCAAGGAATTTAAAATTCCATATTAAACTCCCAGTAGAGGCTTACTTAACACATGATTAAGGAACTGAAATGAAACTGCTGCAACAAGCATTTTTTTCCACTAAAACCTCTATATAGAAAAAATTGATAAGATGTCAAGTTTTTCCTTTAACCAATTTATCTTCCCCACAGAGTTAATAGTAAGATCATCTTGAATAACTAATCCACAGCCCTAAAGCAGAAGCTATCATTTATTTTAGCATTTGCATTTAAACAAAATGATATTACAATTCAGCAGGACATGATATGTAATCCAATAACCTGAGGTAATGTAATTCTAGTCCATGAAGCAATTATTCCCACAAATAATCTGACCGTACATGGCCAGCAAAATTTATAGCAAGTATTTTTGTATTTACTGCTGTAATATGACTAAATTCAGTAATGAAAAGTATAAATGTTCTTGACTTTAAAGAACTGATTAATTGAGCTTCAAGCATTCACTAGTAAAAATTTCATTTGCTTCAGTACATCAGCTTTGTTGTACCATCCAGGCTTCTGATTTTTACTGAAATACCAGTGTGAATCTTTGACACCTATTTGAGGGAATTCACTACCAAGGTTTATTTATTAGTGAAATATAATCCCAGGACTATCTTTACTCTTACAGAATGTCAAATCAGTGTCTCAATTTCTGGAGAGCAAGTCAATCCTATCTGGTCTTTAAACCATCAAGATCTCCAGCCCTGGACTCTTCCAGCAGAAGGTGCTTTGGATCAGCAGCTCTGCCAGAACTGGCATTACTGACCTTAGCCTGATGAGAGCACCAGGCATTTTTTACACAAATCTATAGCATGGCTACTGACTTAAGGATTATGATCTGTGTTTGTGAAGGCAGAAGAATAAAACACACACACACACACTCACATACACACAAAAAAAACCCAAAAAAGCCAAAACCAAACAAACAAGCAAACAAACAACCACACCACAACCCCATATGTATAAGGAAAGCATGGAGTGCTGGTGGTAAAGAGGGAATATTGTCTGCTTGCTCTTCTGTTCTACATTTTCCCTCTGCCCCTCTGACACATTATTGGCTGTGCCAAACACAGGCTTGGATGGATTTTGATTTGATCTTACATGGTCATTCTCATGTGCTTATGAATTGTTCATTCAGTAAAAACTGTTTTGTCCCCCTTCAGACTGATACCATAGCTTTCCTCCTATTACATGGTCAAGTTAACAAACCAGAAAGGTATAAAGGATTTTTTTCCCCCCAGAAGGCCCTTCTGTACATAAGGTTGACATTTACATGTGAAATGAAGGAGTTGTTGGGTAAACTCTCCAAGGACCTTCACCTAATATTGGACAACATGAAGTCTGCAAGACACTGATAATCTCTCAGAGATTTTTCAAACATCTTCAGTGAAACACTTTTCATCAAAAGGCTGACATGGGCTGAGAGGAGTTTGAATAGGCATCAGTATAAGTGAAAGGCTTCAAACATCTGCATTAATTACCAGGGGAAAAAACATCAAATTCTTCTTTCCCTAGAAACACAAATGCTGCACGCACAGCCTCTGGAACTGTGTGCTGGAATCCTTTGCACCAATGAGGAGAATTAGCACTTTAGTAAGAAAGCTGAAGGCAATGCCACTGGCTGAAGACAACTGGCTGTGGCTGCTGCAAGGGGACCCCACAGCCAGCCTGTTGTCACATTCCCAGCCTTGAGCTGGGCATGGCCAAGACAGAAGCTGAGGAAGACAAAAATCATCAATCCCATCCTCTTCAAACCGTCCATCCAAGAAAGCTTCTCTCTAACTGTTAATGCCCAGCAAAATCATGCCAAGCTAATACGACAGTTTTGTAGTGGGACTTGTCAAGCAGCCTCAGTGACAGGAGTGTCACCTGTGGATACTGCAGGAGCTGCTGCCTGCACTGAACAGATGATGGCTGCACCACCTGCCTGGTAGCTGAAAAAAAAAGGTGTGTGCTGCCTCTCCAGGCTCAGCAGGCCAGACTGGCTCAGCTGGGATGTCAAACTGTCACCCCAATGCAGCCTTCTCCTTGTGACCATTATTTCAATGAATTGTCTCAATGTGGTGAGCTCCATGACAGCCCAGGGCAATGCATTTCACAAGAGAAGTGTTCTTCAAGTTCATCCAGCCTTCAGGTTCACATTTGCTACCTCTGAGTTTTTCTCTGAAAAATGGAGAAAGAACCCACAATTATTTCATGAACAGGACAGGCTATTGCTGGTCTCATTCTGTAGTTTGCAGAGGTCTCAAGGTTATCCAAGGGAATAATGGAACTCAGATCTCTGCTGATATTAAAGGACTGTCACAGATTCAGCTCCTAAACCTTAACCTCTTCAAATAATAAATTACTTCCCTTCTGCTTTATTAGCTATTTCTTCCAGCCTCAGATTCTTACCTCAGAGCAATAATTCCTCATAAACTTTCTGTTGAAATTGCATTTGTTCCTGTACTTTGCATTTTATTCCTTGTCTATCAAGCTCTCTCTTCCCTTCCTGACTTGTATGACTTACACTTTACATCTGTACATGTTTGCAATTAATCTGCACTGCAATAATTTTTCATCCCTGTTGCTTTGTCCTTTTTATTGGTTACACCTTTTAATCTCCCCACTTGATCCGCTATTATCTGTCTCTAAAAATGCGTGTCCAATTGTTGATGTGACAACGTAACAGCAATCATTTTCCAGGGAGCTGAGAGCACAATTTCCCAATCAGTTCCTGGGAACTGACATGATTTAGTGAGCCTGAAAAGTATCTAAGAGTGTGACTACATCATACCACAATGAACAGAGCAGAAATGCCAGAGCAAGTGATGCCCACCCAGGCTCCAGAGCAGCCCAGTCCCACCTCTGAGGGCATCAGTTTTGTTAGGAGACAGATGTTACCAGCATGGGTTTACTGCTGTGCTGAGAGTGATGAGGAGCTATTGGGGTCTGATCTAGTATCTCTGCATGACTCAATAGCCCACATGATCTGTGTCTCCCTCAGAAAACTCCACATTAACTCACTGATGCTTGCAGTGAAATCAGCTGTAAGGTACAGATGTGTCTAGAGGCAGGATAGATCAAGTGATGATCTCCTAATGTAGCTGTGCACTAGGAGGGAGCCCACAGGGATAAGGAGACAGTTTTGACAAAAAAATGAAGCACAGGAGACATCAGTCCTGTAGTAGAAACCCAACCTAGATACCTGTGCCCCTGGCCCACTGATTGTCACTTACTGGTGTAGGTGAAGGGGCTGCTGCCACACAAACCTGCTCTGTACAGAGGCGTCCCAAAAGTGGCACTCAGCTCACAGCCCTGGCTACACTGGGCTGCCTGGGCACGATGCCTCCCTTGTGTTGCTGAAAGTCCTGACAGAAGCTTTGTGTGGCAGAATGTCCAGCAGCAACTTGGCTACTGAAGCCAACCTGCTGGCAAGCAAATTTGCACACAAGACAGAACTAGGAGGAGTGGTTGACGCACCAGAGGCTGTGGTGCCATCCAGAGGGGCCTCGGTAGACTGCAGAAATGGGCCAACAGGGATGTCATGCAGCTCAGCAGAGACAAGTGCCAAGTGCTGCAGCTGGGGAGGAGCATCCCCGGGCACCAGGATAAGCTGAGGGCTGACTGACTGGAAAGCAGCTTGGGAGAAGAGGTCCTGGTGGACACCAAGCTGAGCACGTCATTTCAATGGCAATGTGCTCCTGTAGCCAGGAAGGAAAATGGTATCAGTGGGTTGCACTGTGAGAAGCATTGACAGCAGGGGAGGCCACAGTGCTGAACCTGGGTAATATTGGTCTGAATTGTTGCTGGAACGGGGGAGAACCATACCAGCTCACTCTGTGGCCTTCTCCAACTACAAGCCCCAAGTATGCCCTCCTGCAAAAATGTTCCACTCTTACCCCTCCCAAAGCTTTGTGCAGAGCCAGCCACGCCCTGTCCGTAGCAGACTTTTGCAGAAGCAAGGCTGCCTAGGACTGGCAGGGAAAGGTGTATTTTTGCAAAGAACATGTATTTGCAATTCCTGTCACTGAGAACAAGCCAAAGGTCAGTCCTCACCTCTGCCTGTCTCCCCAGCACAGCACAATCTCTCTCCCCAAGATATGACCCAGATAAGCTTTCTCCACTTAAGAATGCAGCAGGTGCACCATGGCTGCCCTTCAGTCATGTGTTTCTTAGGTTCAGAGATTTGTAATGCCAGGAGGGAACATTAGGATCAGTGAGTATGACAGCACCGTAATACGGGGCGTAACATTTCACCTGGTAATTCCTGCATAATTTCTGCTTGAACTGAGTAAAGCTTACCAAGAGAAATCCAGCAGTGACGCAGAATCTACAAAATCATTAGATGGAGTATTACCAGGGCTGCTAGCTTGTAAAAAGTTTTGTGTCATTACCCTGAATATATCCACCTTGAAGTTCTGGCACAGGATCTCACCATGTCTTTGCCTGATCATTTCCCCAGCCCTCTGTCTTCAGTAATTTTCTGTCCCACATAGGTGCTGACAGTCTGTGAGTTAGACATGTATTTTTTTCTGAGTAACCTTCCTCTTGTAATTAGGCTTTTTGCCTAAACTCAGATATTTTTTTTAGAAATGTAAGTAGCTATTCTCATAGTAAGGACTGCATTGCACCTTCATTCAGACTCCTAGATAATTTCTGGCCACTGAGCACACTACAACAGCAAACAGCAGTAATATCACTTTCTTTCTTTTGTTCCATTTTCCTCTGGATTTACATCTGAGGCTCCCATTAGAGCTCTGAGCCACACAATTATATCAGACAACCATTGCACACTGTTTATTGACCATGACCTCCCATTCCCTCCCCAAGTCGATGACTTCCAGGAGGCAGCTCCACATCCTGCCAGCTCCAGGCACAACTCCACTTCCCAGGGGCACATTTTGGCATCTGGGTGCATTAAAAGTCCTGGTTCTTTAAATCATTCCACATCACAGAACACTGTATGACTGTCCTTCCCTCACCATTTTTCACCACTGCCAGCTGCTGCTCCAAACCACAAACATGGCCAGTAATGAGCCTATCTTTTCCTTTGTATCATTAACAAATGCATTGTATTGAGCTGCGCCCTGTGTGTAACTACTCACTGAGTTCTCTTGGTAAGGCAGCCCTTTAAGATATTTTGCATGGTTCAGATGATTCAGTATGCCCTTTATTGTGGGGCTTAATAGATGATTTAATGGCTATTTAATATCACTGAGTACAATTGCTGTAATCCTCCCACTAAAGTCAATGTTCCCTATTCATGTCATCCCTCGGGGGCAGATACACCAGGACTACTATGGCCCACAGGCATTTTGAGAGATGCACACCTCTCTTTTGGAAGCCCTGAGCTACCCTGTAAACATCAATACAGTTTTAATCTAACACCAAAGGCTCCGTGTGTGTACCCATACATCCTTCCACACACATTCATAAACACGCAGGGCGTGTGCCTTTGCCAGATGTGTGGGTTTGCAATATCCAGCCCTGTCTCTGGGCAGATGTATTGCACCAACACATCACAGAGCAGCACTCTGATTAGGACTTGAGGTGATAGATGACCAAAGCCTGCCACTGGGACTGTGAACAGCTCACAGTGCTGTAGCAGACATGTACAAGATTCCCTGTGTTACCAGAGGAATGCTCAGCAGTGGGGCAGGAAGAGCTGAGGAGCCTTCAGCAATCTGTACTTCAAACGTGCAGTTAAATCTCCAGCCATGTCTGGTAGGATTACACTGACAGTTTGTCAATATTTGTTAAAATATTCCAAATTTTCAGGGTGCATCAGGATCACAATCCACGTTAAGGGTATGTTCAGCTTCTAAAAGGTCACTCAATTTTATAGATGTGGCTGTTCAGAGCTATGACCTCCAATAACCCTTATTTGGCTTTTCCATTTCTTTCTGGCAATTGAAAGCCCTTGGTAAGACACAACTCCATGGACTGCACTGTGGTGCTCTCACCTCTGCTCTCCACCCAAGATTCTACTTTATATTCTGTGGTAACACCCTTCTTGGCAGAGTGAGGTGAAAATTTCAAAAGCCCATTGATGGCTCCACAGCAGGAGGCTCCATGAGTTACAGCTTGAAATGTTGTGGACTTTAACGGGGGTTCTCCTCTTAAATAATTTTGATGCTTTGGGAAAGCTGTTATTTCCATCTGCCTTTGTTTAACAGCAGGATCCCCAGTTCCTGCAGAGGTTCTGTTTTGGCTGCTGCTGTTACAGTGCTAGTGAATATGGTGGGAAGGAAAAAACAGTTGATCTGTTTATTTTGATGTCTCCCCTCAATGCATCTGGATGGAAAGATACAGAGAATTATTGTCTGGTTATGTATTCTTTGGCATTAATCTCAGTAGCTGAAATGAAATATTGGGCTATTATGAAGTGTGAATGAGCTTCTAATGTGATTGGGAAGGTTAAGATTTGAGCAGTGGCTTGGTTTTCTCATTCATCTTCAGCATGCCAGATGGTGTGTCATCGGGCGTTTATTGGTTCTTTATCAATTTTATTAGCCATATGATTTGATTGATCTCATTTTGCCCAAGCAAAAAGATCAATTCAAAAGGTATAACTTACAAGAGCAGCTCCCTACCTTAAAGAAATAGAAGAGCCTAACAAGCATTAAAAAAGTGTTGAGATCAGTGTGCTTAGAAGGGCTCCAAAACACATCCACATAAGAACAAGAGTTGCCATGAGGAGATGAGGCCACTGGGAGAGGGAGGAAGATTGATGTGCTTCATCAGACTGGAGCAGACTCATGGCTCGTGGAGATGCAGCTGAGAAGAGGCATCCAGGAACAATAATCCTGCAGAAACAGCAGCACAGCACCTTCACTGCTGTGTGCTATTCATTGCTCAGGCAGGAGGCAGCTGTGGCTTTAGAAGCATAACAAGGAAGGAAGAAGTATTTCCAAATTTGGGGTCACTTCGACAGCATTTCTAGAAGGGGTCTCTTTCAGATGAGAAGTCTGGAGAAGGCAATTTTCAAGGTCCCTGCCATCCCTTGGGACAGATATCACAGTAGCTTTGACATCCAGCACTGTCACCTCCAGGCACATCTTGCCAGTGTCTACATGCAGACATCTGCAGCTGACCTCACATTATATCTCAAAGAGATCCAATCTGTTCAGTTAGTGAAATCTCAGAAGTATTAACCTATTCCTACATTTATACAGAGCTGAACAACTCTCTGCAATCTTTTCTCTCCATCAACAAGTTCTTCATGGAATAAAATGTGAGCACATGGCTCACACACAGAGCCATCTCAATCTGAGAGTTTACCAACCCCTGCATTTAAATCTGCATCTCACCAGCAGGTTCTGAAATCAGGACTAGAATGCATCTCTTTTTCCAAAGATAAGCTATTTACTGGATAAATAATGGAGACATCCTAAATTAGGGGATACAGACACCATCCACACTGATGGCCATGGCTTTTCTACAGTAGAAAATGGGCCCAAACAGGTACAAACACCACTGTGCTGCAACAGCAACCCCAAACCTAAAGGCAACATGGGGATTTTAAACCTCATTCAATGCCAGGAACAAACCAGTGCTCAGCCATGGGGTTTTACACCTCACACCCTGCCAGAGTAGTGCCACTGAGCTGGAGGTTCAGGGATGGAGCAGCTTCTTCCACACCCTAAGAGGCAGGGAGCTGATAGCACCTGTGAGAATACATATCCTATTCACAGCCACATGCTCCTCCAGCATCTCGGCCTCTGTGAAACTCCATCTAACAGCTTCCTGATAAGAAAGTGTTTCACAGTCAAGGTTAAAGCAGAAAATCAAAAAAAAGAGCACTGCCCCCCTCCCCACAGTCCAAATGGAACAAGGAGAGACACAAATAAAACACCCAGTCAAGAGGAGGGAGGAAATGCTGAGGAAGAGAGTGTGAGGGAACATTATGAATCCCATTACACTTCTATCTCACAGAGCAGATTGCTGCTGGCAGGAATTTCTGATGTACAGTCTAACTTGCTGTACAGTCTTATCACATATAAAATTGCAGTAATCATAATGCCAAGGAATGAGACAATGACAAATGAAAAAGCTTTCAGAAGTTAATGTTCACAACACACTGCCAGCAAAACACACAATCTATTTAATTAGTAAAATGCCATGAGATACTGTTCAATTCTCCATTCAGAGAGACTGTGAGTAAATATGCAAGAGTGTTATAATCCAAAGAGATAGCTGCATTAAAGATTGAAATATATGTGGCTGGTGAGATGCAGACACTGCACATTAAAATAAACACACTGCCTCATAAATTTAACACACTTGACATCATAATGGGCAGTGAAAACTATGTCACCTCTGAAAACAGCTGCAGATCCTTTACAACCACAGGCACGGACTGCTGCAGATTCACATCAGCTTGCCCAGTGTCTGGTCTTGCTGCTCAGGTGTTCTGCCACCAGAACGGCCATGGGTGTAAGAAGAATCAATGGCTGTTTGTTGGGATGGAGGCAATCAATGATGCACCCATGCCATGGTGTCAGTTCTCTAGACACAGCTCCTTTCTCCATTTTCCTGGCTCTTCACTTGGCTCTTTGCCTCAGTTTAGATAGCAAATTCCACACACTAAATCAGATGCAATCTCACCAGCCTCAGCCTTTCCTAAATGCTCTTCCCCCTTCTTCCTCTCATGCCCAGGGACTAACATGTCCCTTGGTCTGCTCACGGTGTAGGTGGAACTGGTTTCAATCCACCAGACACCACCTGCAGCAGTTCCATGACACTCCAAGCCAGGAATGGGCAGGTATTCTGAGCTCCTATTTGTCCACTGACTCCTTCTGTCAATGCCACAGTCACCTCCATTGCTAAAAATATTCTTAAAATGTCATTCACACTTCCCAGGAAGCTCTGCAAAGCAGCCTCAGCCATCACGAGCTTCTCCAACTGACACAGCATCAAAGGATAACTTTTATTCTGGGTAAGCTCACCTGTGCCAACATGGAAATCCCAACTCCCTTGGTTGTGCTGGGCCCAACTGAGTGTGGAGAGCTCACCCCAGCACATCCGAGATTCCCTGGAAATGGATGCATTAGGATGAGGGCGTGAGGAAAAGGACACGATGGCATTGTCATCAATTCAGGTCCCTGTGCATATTTTAGACCATTGCGTTTCACTTTTCACATGCAGCATGGAATATTTAATATTCATGGCACTCCATGTGGTCCTTAGGATGTCTACCCAGCAAAATATAAATTCTGTTCTATAAGCAGTAACTTTGATTTAACACTGCTGGTGTCTATTCCTAAATCAGCTTTGATGCCTCCAAGTCCACGCCACAGTATGTCTGTTTCAGCAAGTGATGCAATGATTCACAGTGAGCAATCTGGTTCATCAAATAATCTATTCAGTAATTATTTTTAATTGGTGATTTATGGTTTTATGAGCAAAGCAGATTAAAAGCCTAGCACAGCATATTTCAGGGTGTGGTGCATAGTTACAACTTCCAGGATGTGGGTTTGAGTTCATATGTCTCTCTCAAGTCCAGGATTGACTGACACATCACAAAATGTCACTTCATTAGGAGACAAACAGAAATAATCCAAGCAGAACAATTTTTATTGATAAAGTGGTGCAGAGAAATATCAGGGTCACTTATCATTTTGTATGTGAGGAAGAGGCAATGAAATCTTTATCGGAAAATTCTCTCTGACAGGAATGCACTTAATCTTGTCAGAGATAACACAGCCACAGTAATGTAGTGCTTGATATTTATAATAGCTACAGTAGATAGCCCTACCCAAACATGCTGTTTCAGCAGCTCACAAGGCTTAAACTACTTTATGTCAAATGCCTTTGAAGATTTCATTTCCCCCTATTTTTTGCCAGAAAAATCCAGTATCCAAGCATTTATAATGTGTCTACTGCAATTTCTCAGCCTTAATACAGAGCACTAAAGGTGCCACGTGCTCTAGAGCACACAGCTTTTGGTACAGGACTCTTGCACCTTCAGAAGCTGCTTCTGCAGGACATGTAGAAGGTTGAATTTGATTTTGAGAGGTTCCAAATGGTGGATGGGAGACCTTTAACGGGCAAAATGCTTGCAGAAATGTTCATACCACTAGTTTTACAAGTAGCTTAAGTCTTTGAAAACAAAACTGCTTTTGGATTGCTCCAGAAAGACTCTTTTGTTCTTGCTGCCACATTAGTGACTCCTCAGGAAAATGTAAGCACAGACAATAACCTCCACATGGGGAACATGCCAGTGTGGTGATATCCTCAGTTCCAGGGCAGGAAATGTTTCTGTAAATGAAGGCATGATTTCTGTAGTGTACTATACATTATCTTTCAATTATACTACAGTAGTCAAGATACCTTATCTTTCAGTTACTGAACTGAATCCAAACCAAGTAAGGAATCCAAACCAACCTTCTCTGCCAGATATTTTTTGACAAATACCTCAAATGTCAACAGCTCTACATCCTTATCTGCGAATCTCTCTTCAGTGTTCCATTACCAAGTTTTTTGTGATGTCGATTTTAAATCCGCCTTGTTGCAACAAAAATCCATCATTTCTCATCACATTCTGCAGAAACTTGAAAAACAAGTTATTCTTGGTAGCAGTCCTCACTGCGTTTGAAGACTAGAACTACTCCTTCCCAGTCTTTTCATATTTCGGCTGAGCAAGTGTTGATCTCAATCTTTCCAGGTTATATTTTCTGTAAATTTACAGTGGAATTCAGCTCCAGAGAATGAATCTCTATATAAGTGCCTACCTATAGATGGAATCCAGGTGTCTAAATCCCAATATAGTTAACAGTCAATCAACAAGAATTCAGAGAATGATTTTGTTCAGCCTAAAGCAGATACCTCCAGTGACTATTTTGCCTTCATCTTCATCAGCTTAGACATCTTACAAGAGCTTAGACATCTGCTTTGCCTGCAGATGCTTATTTTGTAGCCACAAAATCTTAGGAATCTAAACCAGATATCAAATGATCCCCATACAATTTTTATTGTTTCCACTGAAGCGGTGGACTCAAATCTCAGGGGCAGCTTCAAGCCCCCACCACTTGGTTTGAATCTCTCAACTGCATTCTAAGAGTTTTCCCCAAAATTAGCTATTTCCACCATATATATGTACAATAAGTCTTTTATAGCTCAGACAAACAATTCAGAAGGCTCCTGTCCCAACCTGAAAACACTAAATTAGCAGGAACTTTTCAGCCAGGGATTTTTTTAATGGCAGATATCCCAGGCCAAGGAATTTTTTAAAATATCAAATCTGGGGCTGGGGAGCAGTTCCAATGCTCCACCAGCCTGAAAACAATTACAGTGATACTGGCAATCCTCCTGGCCTTTCCACGGGGCCAGATGCATTGGGATACAAGCAGGAGGAACATACAGCTAAACAGCTGTGTCCTTACCAGGGAATGTGGGAATATGCTTCAGCATCTGGTGCTGATCCAGATGGATCTTAGTCTGTCCCCTGTAAATCTTATCCCCAGATGAAGCTCTGAGGAATGTCAGAACACCCTCTCTCTCCTGTGGAAGGGTTTTAGGTGGACATTGCCTGACACTCACACAACCTGAGCAGCCTCCACACTGCTGCCATCACTTCCTGTGCTGCAGAAATCAGAGCCCTGCACAAACACACACTGAGGGGCAGACCCTGGGCAGGCACTTACAGGCAAAACAGACTCAGCAGCAACCAACAAACAGAGAAAAACCTTGTCAGGCCCAGGGTGCCCAGTCTGGGCTGAGATGCATATGTAAAAAACATTCCTGCATCTCCCCACTCTCCCTTTCTTTCTAGACACACATTACCTTGCAGGCCCCATGACCAGTTTACCCACTGGGACTGGTCCCAGGTCCTGGAAGCTGCATCTGTAATGGGAAGAAAAGCAAGCCCAGTGCATGTTAACTGGCAGCATATTTCTGCAAGATGAGATTGGAAGTGACTTCAGCAACAGCTGCCAACTGAAGCATCCTTGACTATAGATAAGAAAATTTCATTTACATCTGTGCTCCCCTACAGACCAAAGCACCTGATTGATGTTCCTAAAGAGCACCTAAAAAGCAGATCCTGCTACAGACACCTGTGGAACAGTAAAGGGCAAACCACACCTTGCCTCTCCAGGTTCCTCAGAGCAAATATTTCAAACTGTGATTTTGATTCTCAGAGCTGAGGTTCAGCATCCCCTGCTTCAAGCTGAAGCTCCCCTGAAGACCAGGATGGGGAACAGAATGAAGCCCCCACAATCCAAGGGGGAAAGCTCAGGGACCTGGTACACCACTAAAGACACACACATTTCCATGGGACTGGATGGGATCCACCCATGGATACTCAGGGAGCTGCAGGAAGTTCTCACTGAGACACTTTCCATCCTTTACCAGCAGTCCTGGCTAACTTCCCAGTTGACTGGAAGTGAGAAAATTTGATGCTCATCTACAAGGTCCAGAAGGAGGATCCAGGGAACTACAAATTCAGTGCCAAGGAAGGTCATGGAGAAGTTCATCTTGAGTGCCATCACACAGCACACAGGAACAAATAAGGGATCGGGATCAGCCAGAAGGGGTTTAAGAGAGGCAAATTCTGCCTGGCCAACCTTACCTCCTTCTGTGACAAGGTGACCCACTTAGTGGGAGAGGGACAGGCTGTGGATATCTACATGGGCTACAGTAAAGCCCTCATCACTGCCTCGCCCACCATTCTCCTGGAGAAACTGGCTTCCCATGGTGTGGATGGGTGTTCTGTTCACTGGGTAAAAACCTCTCTGGATGGCCAGGCCCAGGGAGTGGTGGTAAATGGAGTTTACTTGAAACATCCTGGAATGGAAAAATAGGGCAGTTTACAAGGGTTCCAAAGTATTTTTAAAATTATTTATTGTGGGGCTTTTTCTCCTTACTTTTCACCCTGAATATATTTTGAAATGGAAATCTAGAAATTATGTGTTGTCCTGCCCAGAACAAATTGTCCCCTGGCAAAGACAGGTCATGGCAATGGTGAAGTTACACAGGCAGTTCTTCCTAACCCTCCAGGCACAAAACCCGATACTTGACCTAACTCTGTGCCTGTGAAAAGTCTTCCCAGCATCACCAGCTCCCTGCACAGGCAGACCTGGCTGAGACATCACGTGTGGCAGCTGGAGCTGAAAGAGCCATTGATTTCATCTGAAAAGGACTCCATGCTCCACTTGATTTTAGTGCTGCTTTTGTGCAGGAATCTTTGAGACTTGTTCTCCATTATCTGCACACATAAAAATGTATCCTGCCTAGAATTACAAATGCCAATAGTCCAGATTTAATAGATAAAATGTTTGTACCCAGGTAGCAGCTGGCTGTAAAAGATGTACAGGTATGAATCCATCACACCCAGCTGAGACATCTCACTATTGCTCTGCTTCAACACACTGGACATTGAGCTATGGGGCAGTCAGGGAGTTTGAAGTTCATGGAAGTACTGATATTCAGAAATAAAACAGCAAAATTCTTGATTAGAGGGGAAAGGGGTTGCAAGTTTAGTCTTGAGATATGTGCAAACATCTAAAAGCCTGCAATCCAAGCCACACAGCAAAGGCAAAAACACAGGAAGGCTGGGGGCTCAGTGGTTTTGCCACAGAAATTCTGCATGTTTCCATGGACACAGTTGACTCACAGTGCACCTCAGTTCTTCCACCTGTAAACTGAGCAAAGCAGCACTGCTGGGCTTGTGAGGTCCTGTAGGGTTTATTTCACTAAGTATTGAAAGGTAATCTGAACATGGGAAAGTAATAGTTCAAGATTCGTGATCCACCAAAACCTTTTAACCAAACCCAGACGTGAGGGGAGGGAGAAACTCTGATAAGAGAAAACCTACAGAGTCCTCACAAAATTTTCAAGACAACAGAATTCTTCTTGTGTGAAACCACAGCTCCAGCAGGAAATAATTGGGGTCAAACTGTTGAAGTCAATGAGTGACATCCCACAGAGAGCAAAGAGCTTTGGGTCAGGCTGTTAAGGAGCAGGCACTTGAGCACAGGAGTGTCCCATGACAAAATGTGCTTCTCACTGGAAAACACCTCTTACATACAGCTCTGCTGACTTCAGAATTAAAAATGAAAAATTTTTTTTAAGCAGATATTTGCCTTTCCACTGTAGCAGAAAGTCATTGTAAAGAAAACTGAAACATTCCTCTATCAGGGTGCCCAAATTTTCTCTGGAGGTTGGACAGGCAAACGAGCTCAACAAAACCCAATTTCTTACTCAGAAAACCTATTCCAAGTCTTTAAGTGTTGTCATAAGTTTGGAAAACAATATTCATGACAGGTTGGTGATATTAAAATTACTGTTTTGAAGAGAAAAAAAAAAAAACCAAGGCTGAAATAGCACATATCTTTGTCTAAGAGCTCCCTCTAGCTCATCAAATAGTGTTCAGTACCACGGAACTATTTCTTGCCACAGAGCAATGCTGCACATATGCAAGCTGGATTTACAGAAAAGTATTGCAGTAGAGTATACGCAGTATGAAAATCCACTTCTCATCACTCCCTTAGGATCAAGAACAACAATAAATACAAACCAACAAGACATTAAATACAGTTTCCTGAGAGTTTTATTTTCCTGAATGTTAAATCCAACCTGGCTTTAAGAGTTTTCGCCCCTTCTTGCAACTCTCAGAATCTTACAAAGAAAATCTCAGCTCTCAATATTGTTTCGCCAATGTGTGTAATGCAGCTGATTTTGCTCTGCAGGTTCACCAGGAGGAGATGTGAGAACAGAAATTGCTCAGTTTCCTTGAAACCACTGCAGGCAGGATCTCCTGACATGCACCTGGCAGCACCTGAGTTACTGTCTCTGGTTCTTCAATACCCACATGTGCAGCAGCAACACCCCTGGCACTGTGTGTTAGGCAGCAGGAGCTGACCCTCGAACAAGAACTACACTTGACCTGAGGCTGTGGAACAGGCTTCTGAAATTGGTGATAGCACTGGGATTATGGGTGTGTAGTTTGAATAGAAATGTGTAATGTCACAGGGTGTAAAACTTGGGATTTAAGGTTTTAGTACATAATAATATATATAAACCAATATGGACGATATAGGGCGTTGGCTAAGTTCTTCCTCTTTCACCTTCTTCTTCATGGGTTTGGGTGTTTTTTTCTAATTGGGTGAAAAGGTCAGCATTGCAGACCCTGGGTGGTTAATTATTGGGTTAAAAGTATAAATAATATAGGTGTCATCTCATTATTGGATAATTAGCCCTTAAAAGACCATGGAAAGAGAGACAGAGCCATTTTTTTACCTTGTCAGCTAGAACACACAACTCATGAGACTGTACTATAGATAAGAATTAATAAACAACTGAGTCCAAACACAAGGAAACTGCGACTCCTGTGCTTTAATCCCAGCTCTAACAAAGATAAGAAGATAAAAACCTCACACCATCCCACCTTGCCCACTTTTTTTCTCCCTGTCCTGAGGTAGGAAGTTCATACCACAGAGTAGTTGCAGCAGCTGCTGGAGGGACAGGGGAGGTGAGGGAGGAGATGAAAACAATTGATTTTCCAGAGGGCAAAGAAGGTCACACCCCTGGAGAACCCAGGGATGGGGCCACGGTCCCCACACCCAGCACTGGCAAAGGTTGGACCACACTGCTGCAAATGCTGAAGGCTCATGCTGGGCTTTAATTCAGTGCCAAGGACCCCAGCACAGCTTATGCAGAAAATAAAGCACAGCTACCCTGCACTGCTTTACTGAGCAATAGAGAGCAAATGGTTTCTCAGTCAGCTGCATCTGTCTGAGAGTGATGTCTGAACAGAGAGCTGGGTCTGGGTATCTGTCAGAGCTGGACAGAGCTGTGCTAACAACTGGGAAGGGTCCAACAATGGCAGCAGGAAGCCTCTTCCTCCTTCTGCATCATGGAGCACAGGCAGCACCCTGTGAGGCCATGATGAGGAATTACTGGAGGTCTCCAACACCATAAATCCACATTTAGACAGTGCCAGGTCCTCCACTCTCTGCCAGTTTGTATGTACCCTTTGTTGAGTTTCCCCAAATAGACACTGTCACAGGGAGCTGGGGCTGTTTAGCCTGGAGAAAAGGAGACTCCGAGGTGACCTTATCACTCTCTACAACTCCCTGAAGGGTGGTTGTAGACAGCTGGGGGTTGGTCTCTTTCTCCAGGCAGCAAGTGACAGAACGAGAGGACACAGTCTCATGCTGTGTCAAGGGAAATATAGGTTGGATATTAGGAAACAGTTTTTTACAGAAAGAGTGATAAAGTACTGGAATGGTCTGCCTGGGGAGGGGGTGGAGTCTCCATCCCTGGATGTGTTTAAAAAAAGACTGGATGTGGCACTCGGTGCCATGATCTAGTTGTGGTGTTAGGGCATGGGTTGGACTCAATGATCTTGAAGGTCTCGTCCAACCTACACATTCTGTGATTCTGTGAAATCATCATGGTTGTTCTTGATTTACGAGCCTTGGAGGAAGGACTGATCAAGAAAGTAAATGGAAGTAAGGCTTGGAATAAATGTCTTGAGACAGATCTGTTCCTGCCTCTTCCCAATGCCCCACCAGCCTCAATTCGGTATTTTTCTTCACTAGGGCAATGTAATTAGAATCACCATAAAACTTTCATTTTTATGCTTTACACAACTTTCCCTCAGAAATAAGTCCTACCTAAACAGAAGAAAGAACAGGAAAAGCTGAATTTATTAATCATCCCAAGCTGGATCAAGACACTTATTTTTAGTTAATAGCTCATCCTGCGTGTGAACGTGTACACTGCCCATACTTAGGCCTTGCTTCCAAATAAAATCCTGGTTAAATACCTATTCCCAGCCAAGGAGAGCTTTTCATATAGAATAGGTGTCAGACTTAAAGATTAACTGCAAAGTTTCCTTCATCTAAACTTAATTAATGTGCATCCTTATCAGGTTTTTGAAAATTGCTGAGAAATCAGAAGTTCTATAAAAAAGAAGTTTCTAGCACTAGAAAGGTCTAGGGTTTCCTTTCTGGTAGAAAATAGATTAAAAAATTGTGTTCCTATAATCTGTAATTGTCCAATAAATTGCAACTATCTGATTTTCTGTTAAAGGCCAAAAGGCAAGAATTCAAATGGAAATGTCTTCTATCACTATGTCCTGTACATAAAGTAATGTATCAATGCAATGAGGAAGTTAATTGGTTTCATGTTGCTTAGAGTGCACACGGAAAAAAATTCAAAGGACCCAATTGCTATCTCTAATTAGAATTTCTGAGGACCAAGATTGTGGAGACGGATTGCCGGCTTCCTCAGGCATTTCCTACTCATGCCAGTCAAATTCATGCACTCCATTTCCACTTAGTACCTTAATTCCCTTTCCATAACTAACAAACTAGGCCTGGCTGATAGTTTATTTTAATTCACAGAATTAAAGAGATCTACCAGTGAGCATCTGGGCAGCTGGGTATACCACTGTGTTACAGTGATGGCCAAACACTGCTACATGGAGTACTTCTATTACAAAATTAAACCCATTAGAATTGTCATCTAGGACAGTACTTTTAGAGGAGAAAAGAAGTAGGTAAAAAATAGCAAAAATATTTTGAAAGCGATATGGCTGTTTTAAGACATTCAAACACATCAGAAGGCTTTCACGAATATCTCTGCTTTACTCAAGGGTCTTCTGTAAATCTGGGCTGGATCTGGTTATTCACTACAGTCTCCTTTTACTGGATCAAATCCACACAGGAGGCTGTCCAGTCAAGCAGCCCAGAAGGGCAAACCCATCTATGGAAGATGGCCCTACCCATGCAGGGGGCTTGGACTAAATGGCCTTTAAAAGTGCCAACCCAAACCATTCTGTGATGCTATGGTCAGGTGTCCTTCCTGAGTACCCATCTATGAACATGTCAAACTTAAAAAAAAGCAAGAAATTAGAAACTACCTTACACAAATTCATACTCAGCGTTGGGTTTTTTTGCTCACATTCCTTCCCTGCACAGCCCAGCAAAGCAAATGGGAAACTCTTGCCACTCAGCAGTTTCTCAAAGGTGATTGGTTTTATTGAAAGCCAGAGGGGATCCTAGAAGGGGCAGCACACTTCTGATGGTAATGGAGATCTTTCTTGGGTCAGAAGGCCCCTTGGCCTGGGACCTGGGTGCTGATGAGGTGTTAGGTGAGTGTGGTTTGTGGGGTGACAAGTAGCACACTGTGACTGCAGGCACACAACAACAGACACTGTTCAACACAGCATGTTCTGCCTGTGGCAAAACTGACAGACTCCAGGGCAGGTGTAAATAAGAGCTGTTGGCTGGTACACGCAGGCAGAACTAAAACATGTTGTTCTACAGATGTACTGAGCTATTTCTCCCTGCTCATTTGGTGTTGCTCACTGCAAAATGTCTTGGCCTTGGAATGTTGAATTTTTCTAAACACAGTTTTCTGAAAAAAAGCACAATATATACCACCCTGCTACCTCTTACATTTACTGAAGGGTTTTTTTTACTAGACGTGTTCTAACCAAAGACATAAATGTTAATTATAGAAGGCAACAGCTATGCAGTCATTCCTGTTGCTGGGAAAAGATGCAGTGGGCTATGTGCTCTGTAGCATTTCTATACATAGACTGTTACTGTATATGTGACCTTAATGGGATGTGAACTGCAGCTATGCGTCAAACACTGGGTTGTGTTCCAGCTCTTCCTGATTGCACTGGCCAGAAGCTGCTAATTAACACCTGCCAGGTTCAGGATTCTGCACGGGCAGCAGAGAACTGAGACCACTCTGTCCCAGACAACCTGCAAGATCCCCTCAGATGTTGAATCCTCCTATCCCACCACTGCTCCTAAACCTGAATGAATAAATTAGAAGATGAGGAGCAAGCAGCCCTCCAGACCCAGTTTAAATCACTGCTGGACATTATATCCTGTATTTGATCTCTAATGGGACAGGGAGCACTGGACAGTGACAGGTGGAATCATTACTGAGAGCTGGGGATCCTGCTAGGACTGATGAGCGACATATTTTGACTGTATAAGGGCATATAAAAATGGGAACATCTGTCCATCAGTTTCCCAATTATCGACATTTCCCGAAAGCTCTGCTCTGCCGATTCCCACTCACTTCTGTAATGGAGACAGCAAACCAAGTCCAGGTCTTCGTGTTGCATCCACACTTCCATCAAGTGCCCCAGTCAAATTTCAGCAAAGGTCACTGAGGTGTATGACAGCTTTTTTTTACCATTGTCAAAATCCCTGAAAAAGTGTACCTATGCATACCTGGACATTTCACTCTTCTGAGAAGCATCACTAAGGCATCATTTCAAAAGAAATTGTTACAGCATGTAGGGATTCCTAATTCAACTCAGCCAGAGCTATAGCAGAATTAAGTGCTATGATACATTAAACAGAAATGACTTTGGGGAAAAAATTGGTTGGCAATATACCAGAAGCACTTTACCCACACAAAAATCAGAGTAATGAAGGAAATTGCTGTTCAGTATCTATGACTTTGCACCTTGTAGGCTAACTGCAGTGGTGCAATTCCATTTGCTTATCCAAATGTTAGGTAAACTTGCATCAGTTAAAACTTCATGCAATGAACTGGCCAAAAGCTTGGAATTTTTTTAAATTGTCAAGTGTAATGACAGGATCCTAACACTACAAGCAGGATAAAAAAATGGACTAGAAAGTAGGAGCCAACAGGTTAAAGCAGATTGTTCATGATGATAGTGGTGGATGGCTATTGGGAAATTCTTCATACAAACTTTTTTTGATCAAAAATCAAAAAAACACAAAAATCACATTCTTACCCAAGCTAAGCACAACAGTGAGTAAATCAGCTTTTTAAAAGCATTTGAACTTTGAGCAACTTCCCTAGAGAAACTCACAGAGCAATAAACATACTTTCCCTATGGATATCCCACAGGATAAATCGGTCTATCTTCTCCCACATTAGGAACCTGCACAGGAGCTCAGGTTTTGCTGAGGACCACCAGAAGTACTGCAGTAATCAGCAGGACACAAGGTAGTGCTGTTATGAACCTAGAAATCTCCAGAAGACGGGCACAGAATTGGACCCAGCAGGTACGTGGACCTGTGGAGCAAAGGCATGCAACCAAAACAGCATCAGGTGCCATGGGCTTTAGATTTAGTGTCAGTACAACCCTCCTCCCCATCCCTCTGTGCCCCACAACCCTTTGTCTTCGAAAGTCAACACAATCCAGACTAATGCAGACATTTGGAGTGAGTTAACACTGATTTTGACTCCCAAAGAAAGCCCTTGCTGTTACACCTGACTATTATAACAGCTTGACTAACAGAATTATGCTGTGCTCCCAAGCAAGAGGATAAAGAGGAGAAAAGGAGACTCAGGGGTGACCGTATCACTCTCTACAGCTTCCTAAAAGGTGGCTGTAGTCAGGTGGGGTCGGTCTCTTTCTCCAGGCAGCAACTGACAGAACAAGAGCACACAGTCTTAAGCTGTACCAAGGGAATTACAGGTTGGATATTAGGAAAAAGTTTTTCATGGAAAAGTGATAAAGTACTGGAATGGCCTGCTCAGAGAGGTGGCAGAGTCACCATCCCTAGATGTGTTTAAAGAAAGACTGAATGTGACACTCGGAGCCATGGTTTAGTTGAGATGTTAGGGCTGGGTTGGACTCGATGATCTTGAAGGTCTCTTCCAACCTGGTCATCCTGTGAATTCTGCGAATAAACTGAAACACCCTCCTCAGAACCAGTGAGGGACAGGACATCCTGTTTTCAGCCACTGTTGTTGCTCTTCTATTTTTAGGTTGGAGAAAACAAACTGCTCGATCCTGGCTGCTGCCATCTCCACACTGCATGCTTTCCATAGGTGGCTCATTCCCAAACATCCCAGGCCTTGCTGCCAGAACATCTATTGTCAAGATCCTTCCCAGCCAGGGAAGTATGAGACATTTGCCTCTACGTGCAGGCTGGTGTCTCACAAACTTTGCTCTAAAGTTGCTAACAAATAAACAAATAAATGAACATTATTCAGGAGCATTCACCCATGAAATACTGGTCTGCTTCAGACACTGACATCCCACAGCCACTGTACACTTTCAAAAGACACCATTAGAGCACATGGGAAATCCATATGATGGATTTCCAGGTGTAGAAAATGGTGCTGTCCTGAAAAGCAACACTATAGTCCAAAAGGACTGATAGTTGAGCTTGTTCATGTTGCTTCTGTCGTGTTGATTCAGGAAAGGTCAGCACAGACTGAGCTGCTGCATTTTCCCTGGTGTGTTCACAGGAAAATTTTCCTGCAAAGAACCTAAAGGCCCTGTGATGTGCCCAGCACTCATAGTCAGTGAAGCAGAAAGACACAGTGTAGGTAGCCCAGCAAATCACTTGTCTGTAAACAATTAAATTAGAAGGCTATCCTCAGAGGAATGTCCTAGGAAAATGGCAGCCCAGGGCAAGAGAATATTGACAGCCCTGTGTGTGAGCAGGGAAAATGCTCTGGTCTGGGATTGGAGAGGGTACTTTGATACTTTACCACCACAAATGGCCCTTTGTACTTCCTACAGCAAGTTATTTACTGTCCTCTGCTTTAAATTCCCCACCTGACGCCATCAAAATTTAGTCACCTTGCACAATTTTGACTTTAAAAAGAAAACCCACATGTAAGTGGAGAGTGTCATTCCTGTGACACAGAATTTGTTTTCTGCTATGAGCCTGCCCTTTTTAACCTTACAATTCGTGATGTGGCCTGAGGAGCAGGTAGAACAGTACAAATAATAAAAACAGAAGCTGCCTTTTGCTTCTTTGGAGTCATTCTTAATGGATTCACTTCCCTTCACCAGCCAAATCATGCCTTTTTGATGAGAGACTTGGGTGCACCTCAAAATTTTGAGTTGACACACAATGTCTGATGTGAAAGGCAATTGCTGTTGCTCACTGCAGAGGAGCAAACCTGGCTGAAACAACGGGACACCTGACAGTAATTTTCAGTGTGCAAGACAAATAGCTGGATACTGTGCAGCTGAATGGCTGGAATGATAGATGGGCACTGTATAATAACAGCCATCACACAGCAGCTGAGAGCAGGGAACAGAAGCACTGCAGTTTTACAGCCCCAATGAAAACACCACCAAACTTGACTTGTCCAAATGTCCTGAACAGCAAGTGCTAGACTGACCACAGAGATGCTTCAGACTAGCTAAAAGGGATCATTTGAACTTCTGGCCAATGGATTGGGCGCTCTTTATATGTTTAAACTTTATATGAGGGTAATGTTTGTGACTTCTAAGTTCTTTACTTCTTCTCCAGCTACATCTGAGTCAGGATTAAAATGAGTTAAGATTTTAGCCAAGGAATAGAAGCAATTTATATTGATTAGGACATAAGTTAGAAAACTAAAGACTAGTTAATAATTATTAGATGCTTAAGGAAGAGCATGGGTAATATTTCACTTGCTATTATAGGCTTGTCTTAGTTGTGTTTGTAGAAGGAAATGAGATGAATGGACCATCATGATAACAAATGAAAACCAATGGAATCATGATGGCACCTGGACCCAGAAACTAATTGGAACCAAAGCAGGAGAGATTGAATTATGCCAAAAGGTCACAAAAGCCTGCCAGCAGTAAAAGGTAGAAAGGTCATTGTGAGGAAGACTTCCCTGACTTCATCCTTCAAGACCACTGACCCATTTAAAGGACCACCGACCCAATTCGAGTGAAGAACTGCACAGGCATAAAGGACTCTGGCCTCATTATAATATAAAGCAGGGAATGGGAGGTGCTGGGATTATGCACACGTATAAACATTTTGAGTATGTAAGACTTTTGCAAATAAATAGAGGGCTTGAGTCTTGTAATTTGCAGGCACGACTCTAGGAGGTGACTCCTGTGCCACCCGATGTCGAAATTAACATACCACTTTTAAACTTTAATTATTTAGAGGGTCTTTGTCCATGATATTTTGATTTTATTTTAATCACACCAACGACAAACAGATCACACAGGGACTTTAGTGCACACCACAGGAACCATGGCACAGCTTTTTTATCAGGACCCTTGGCACCACATCACGTTTGTGGAAGGACAAGAGAAGGACCACTGAGCAGGGTATTGGCATTCAAAGCCCTGCCAATACTTGTCACGTTCCTCATCAACACCATAGGTAACCAGAGATGTCCAAAAGAGCAGGCCAGCTGTTCAAAAGGCTGCATGCAGCAAAGCCATGGTGTGGCTGTCTCATGTCTTGTAATTCCCATCAAGATTATCATAAAAACAAAAGATCAGGTTCATGGTAACAGTATCCCTTTGGCAGCTCCTATCTTAACATCCATTTAGCAAACAGATATTGATGGAGCAGGCTCCACTGCCTGCCCTTCTTCCCCCCCAAGGAGTGGTCAGGATTTTGTCCAAATCTTCTTTCAGTGTGCTCAGTTTAACATATTGCTCTCCTCGTCTGTCTTCTTCTTAGAAGCCCTAATTCATGGTTTCGAAAGGTTAAAGCAACCCCAAATGATATGAAATGAATCCATAAAGCTATTTAGGAATTTGTTTTTTTGCTTTGAGTGGCAAGAAATGCAGACCCAGAAACAGGAATTACAGTCACTGATAACCTAGCAGTTGCCTTTAGGGTAAGAAGGCTGAATCCTTGTGTCTGAACTCCCCATTATTGAACTCCAAAGCTATAATAAATGCCTTGTTTGATGTCCCCAGCCCCTGATAAATCACAATATAGCAAGTCACTGCAGCCCTGTTTGTTAGAAGGAAGAGATGCTGACAGCTCAGTGAAGATAAGAAGCAAAATAACATTAAAAACAGATTCATGAAACACAAATACGCAAGGACCCAAGAATAGCTACAGTCCAGGAGTAAACTGATTTCAAAGACATCAAAAGAAGATCTTTAAACATAAGCAATACTGTCACAAACAACAACAATCTGAAATGAACCTTCCCAGCTCTGACACTGCACATCAACCCCACGCCTTTGAAAAGATATAATATTCACACTCACACAAATTACATGGGGCAGCTAAAGTACAGCATCACAAAGTACCACTGAATAATGAAGAAAGGATGCATGGAAAGAATAAACGCTCACGGTTTATCTGATCGTGACGGTTACACTCAATTTAGTGCTACCACCAGCTGGTAATTGGTAAATGGATGTCTGAATCAACTCAAAATTCAGGGCAGCATGAAAACATTACCAGAAATTTCATTAGGAAATGCAGTTTTCTTTCCCTGTTTCTAGAAGTACATGGCGTTTCTCAGCCTTTCAGAGATTTTAGTCCTAACCTGATCTGCTCAGGACTCAGAAAAAGCCTGCTGTTTCTGGACAAGGGTTAGCAAATGTCTGTCCTTGTCAGAGACTGGATATACCACCAGAAGATTTAAGCCCAAGCTTATGACACATTTGAGTTGAAGAAAACTCTTCTCACTCAGTTTCAGGTACGTCTTGATCTCACTGCATGGAAAGAAACAGGCAGTGCCACGTAGTCATTCCTCTGACCTATTTCAGACCTGTGCGAATTGCACTCAGCAGCACACACTTCCCTCCTTGGATTACAAAGAGAGCCAAAACTCATGAGCTCAGGTTCAGATATCTGAGAATCATCAAGTGGAACAGATGAGCTCTGTCCCAAAACACAGCACGTCATCTCAGGATTATAACCCTGTTTTCTCAGCACAGAACAGTGAGTTACCTCAATATCCACTAAGGAATCAGGAAAATCAAGTGTGATGAATACCTTCCTCACAGAAGAGCTGGTATCTTCAGGAGGAGGACAAATTGTAAAGTGAATTTTTCATAATACCCCCTGCTTCCAGGAGGATTTGCTCACATCTAGCTCCACTCTGCTGCCCTTCATAGAGCTGAAAAAACACAACAGAATGGTCAAGACCAAGAACCTGAGAGATCTGGAGCAAGAGGTGCTCGTGTTGAGCAGCTGTGTCAGGCTGCCATCTGTCTGCCTTCCTAGTCAGCACTCACCATTCCCATGATGATATCAGAGATCATCTGGATTGAAGGAAATTAGTATCTGTTGTTAATTACCACCGTGGAGGCCTGGTAGAACGCTGAGTGCATCTCTGGCAGTACACAATATCGGTCAAACATTAGATTTATTTGAGCTCACAAAACCAAAATAGCACTTTGACCAAACTTTTGAGAGGAATCAAATGAAATGAAAAAGGAAAAAAAAAAAAGTAGAGAAATCCTGAGAGCCCTTGCCTGTAGTCCAAAAGGAAAGCAAAATCCCAACCAGAGCTAATCATGGCAAAAGTGCAGCTTAATCATCATTTGATGTGTAATACTTTTATTAGCATCATTTGGAAAAGAACCATTTCAGTCATTTCAGTTTGGGGACTGAAATATTTTCTTTTCCTCACAAAAAATAATGATGCCTGCCATAGAAAAAGTGTTTTATCAAAACTGGTTTTTGGACTAACCTACTCTGGCTGAGAAAATGCTGAGCAGCCCATCACGAATCCTTCCTTTAAACAAAAAATCCAAACCAAACCCAAAAAACCCAAACAAAAAACAACAACAAAAACATTAGTATTTAATTTTGGGTGTCTGGTTAGAGTGACAGCTACCTTTGGAAGCTACAGGCCATCCCTCAGATGGGGAAGAAATCCCAAACAAGGAACAAAACCCCCCAGGTCAGAAAGTATCTGAATGGTCTCAGACAGCAGCTGGTCTGCCTGATGATTTCTGGTGGTCACTGAAACAGGTAAAAAGTGTCTGCAAAGAGGCACCTCTTCTTCCCTATAACTTACTATTCAAGTGTAAAAGTTTAATGTACCTATTTGAACAATTAAAGTGTGCTCTCTAGAGCAAAATTTTCTTTTTGTCTCTGAAGACACACTGCCTCATGAATCACTAAGTGCTACAGCCAGGACCCGAACGTGCATTTAATTACAAGTGGCTTGTTGCTCTGTACACACCCAGGAGCAAGAAATAGCTTTATTATTACAATAGACACAATTAAACAAAGATAAAATCAGGAACCTCACAAAAAACTCACAAGGCTTCTGTGACAAATCTGCTCACAGCTGGAAGCCTAGTATGTTTAAGGGTGGCTGATCTTTAATACAATTTTTGCATGATTTTTGCAGTGCTGCTATAAAACCCTGTGGCACAAATCATGATTGGAACAAGCAGACCTTCCCTTCAGAAAGAACCGAGTTGGCTGTGCTGCAGTTTGTTTAATGTTTCAGGTGTTTATATCTTTGGAGTTTAACTGATGGCTGTACCGAGCTGCTGCCCAGTTACATTGAGCACCAGGAGAGGAAAGGGGAATTATTTTCACTGTTACCTTCAGTTATTAAGAGTTTGGAATACTCATGACCCAGGGTCTCCAACTCACTGGATGGATTTAAATCACTATTCTGTGAAAGATTTGCTTTCTTTGGCTTTAATTATAAGCATACAGCCTAACCTGTGAAAAAGAAGGCAACGCTTGGCTTTGAAAAGAATGGCACCACTAAACTTTTCATCTGCTGATAGTAACAGTTTATTTTTCACTGCTCTGCTGCTGCTATGTAAATCACAATGGCAACTGCATCTAGCAGTGTTATTTAACTCTGCTTTACTATTTCATTAAGTTGAAACCATTTGAGAAGGCATAGGTTCAAAAGACTGCATCTTGCCAAATAGTGAGAATTGTATTCCCTGTTCTCAAAAATTACTATTTGTAGCAGAGTCACTCAAAAAGTCTTCCTCTTTCCACTGAAAAGTCATATTTTGTCACGGCTAATCTTTTTGGTTAATCATTTAATCAAAACATCCATGCCAACTTCTTAGGACCAAGACAGAAGAGAACTGTGGCAGAGGGAACAGGGAAAATACCATACAGACACAAAAGGACAAAGAAGAATTTTTACTACAGTTTCAAAGCAGTTTCTGCTTGAAGAGAAAGACAGGAGAGCTTTAATGTTCATGCCATGCACACAGCAGGCTGGCTCCAGCTGCCAGGTCTTATTTGTAGCAACACTCCAGAAAAACATATTCGATTGATAGTTCTGTAAAGTCATCCAGAGAAATGTGGAAGTTGGGGAGGGTGGTTCTTCCTTTCTCACGTGTTCCCATCAGGAGGAAAGATTCTCAAAGACAAATCAGATGCTTGGCACATCTCTGTAACGACAGCTTTACTGAGGTAACATGATGGTAACTCATGCAAAACAGTTAAATGAAAAGATGAAGGAGAAAATCCAGTTAACCATGAAAAACTGCAAAAGCTACAAAAAGTCAGGAGTATAAGCTGACCTGTACTGTTATATATGTTCAACTTACACATTTAAATCCTATTCTGACATTAAGAACTGTAACAATGTCTTAAAAACTGTTATTTTAAAACAAACCAGAGAGCCTTTTTTCACCATTATCTGACAGTTCAAGGTTCACATTTTTTTCGGCAACTACAGCAATAGCACTCTCCTAAAACATAAATCAGATTCATGTAAAAACCAGCATGACAAAGATACAGGGTCTTAAGAAAATAAAACATCCTGTTTGAAATATTTAGCAACACTTTGCTACTCAAAAGACACAGGTTTGATTGATGCTGGTAAATTAAACACTGCCAAGGAACATTCCCAGGAGCTGGAGCAGCATCTACTACACCATTAAATTGTCATCACGATCCACAGCACCACTTTGGCCATGGCCAAGTGTCAGTGAGCCAAGTAATGGCTCAGGAATTAATACAGCGCAGAGACCAGCCCAGAATGCAGCCCAGATGTGGTCACTTCATTGGGACAGCCTGGGAAGTTGAGCAAGAACAGGCTGCCTCATGCAAGTGGGTCTCGGTGCCAAAGAAGGGCTTTGAGCACATTCAGTTTACAAGCATTGCTTCAACCACTCAGAACTGACATGGGAAGCAAGACGATGCATTTCAGAATTAATCTAAGGTTTGATACTACCCTTTAGGAGAGTCATCCAAGTTCACAAAGTTAAATGGCATGTTGTTTATGTGTTGTAATTTCGCAGAAAGCAGCCTAAGCTTTCCAAACAACAGTTCAGAACTCTTCTGCTACTCCAGCAGTCCTTGGTTACATTCTCATCCACTTCAGATAGCACCAGCATTTGTTTATCTTCATTACAACTAAACAACTGCAGTTCTTCGGAGAAGTGTTGATTGCAGACATTCTTGGAGTACATAATTTTCACATATACAAAAATAAAACGTTTATATGCTACGACTTGTGTAATATGTAACAATATATCATGAAAGCTCCCTTCTCCATTCCACAGCAATGGGGAATCCACAGCTTTTTGCTGAGGTGTGAAGGAAGAGTGCAAAAGAGGAGTGAGTTTAACAGTGCAGGGTTGGCTACTGATGCTTGTCTGCTTTCAACTCTTTAATACTTCAATTTCAGGGTTGTCTACTCAAGATCCGAGCTACTCTGACCAGTCCCTGCATGATAAACTCAGGGTTAGGAAAGGAAACAAGCACAACATAACACAAAACATTCTCCTGGACTGTATCCTTCAATAATATTCCCCAACAGAGGTCACCAGCTCCTTAAAGCCAGTGAGTTGTGAACAGCATATCCATGAACTGCATGTTACAGGAAAACAGCCTGTAATCCCCCTATTAATCCTTGGCACCAGGGCACACACAGTGTAATTACAGACTGCAGTAGAATAATTTGAAAACTTTATTCCACAGGGTCATAATTAGATCCTGGCTCTAATCCTTTAATTGCCAATATCATCTAATGCATTGCAGACATAGCACACAACTACACGAGCAAATGTGCTGAGAAGTTGTGCAAGAGTCACAGCAAGAGCAAGAGCAGAGCCAGGGATGCAGGCTGCTAAACAAGGAACAATTAACAAACATCAGAATATACAGAAACACCAAGATTTCTACTCTTACTCTAGATTTGTTGCATCAGTAGGTCGTTTCCAAGAGCACCTGACTAGAAGCACAAGTCAGAACTATTGAAAAAAAGTCATAAATTGCCACTTATGTCACTCAACCACCAAGAAAAGGGCAGAAACAGATTTCTAGCAATTCTTTGGAAGCAGTTATGAGGACTTACACTACAGTAGATGCTGACCCAGTCTAAAATAGAGTGAAACCACAACAGATCATACACACCATCCAGCTGTCAGTTCTGTGCTCCTCTGGGGGATTTGCCCACCACCTCAGCAACACATCTTCAATTGTTTTTTAACTAATTCTTATTGCAACTAACCCAACTACACCCTGCACCCAACTGCAGATTACCAGCAGCAATAGAATTACAAGTGATACAGGTTTACATTAAAAAGTGTATTTCTCCTTCATACCACCTGTCAAAGGCAGTGAACAATTTTCCCTTTGTAAAAGTGGCTGCAACTCTTGTCATTACCCCACAGAGTGCTGGAAAAAACAGTAGCACAGAAAACTGCTGAAAAATTGCTAGAGAGGAACACAGCCTCCCAGTTAAACCACTCTGCTCCTTTACTTCCTGACAGGAACACACGTAACAGGGCACCACTTCTTTAAGTGCATCACAAACTCAAGATACATGGAGGCAATCATTCTCATAAATACCCTCTGTTTACTGACTTTCCAAATCCCCATCATCTCACTTTGTTTTTTCTGTGCAGACAAACACTCCCCCTGACTGGCAGCTCTGTCATTTCCTTGCCTGGATTAAACTGGAAGGTAAATGGAAAATGAGGGGGAAACTGATCATGATTTTTCATATATTCACTAATAATACAAGATACCATGGCTGTTGGGAAATGTAAAGTCTTTAATTTTAAAATAGTCTAAGCAATTGGGAAGATGTAACAGGTTCCTGGAATCAGAAGCAAAGCAGCACCCAACCTCAAACTAGGCCTAAGCAAGAAACAATTACTAATAATACAACCTTGTTATATTCCTCAAGAGGACTTAAAGGAAAGGGCAGTAGAAAAGCAGGAGAGGTGACAGGAAGCTTGTTTATTTTACAGGTACTTATATGAGCCCCATGCCTCTCCCCAGTATGACAGGCTTTTATTGTAATGTATTGGTAAAACTGTAAAATCTCCTTTAAAACCCTAAAAGAGTTACCAAATTCTCCTTCTTCTTAACAGTTTCACCCGATGGAAAACTGAAAAATAATCCACATGCCCTGATTTAGCTTGACATCTACTTCAGCAATAGCTGAAGGCAGCAGATGGGTTCCCAGGCTCCTCCAGAGCCTTTCACCTGCCCAGCAGGAGAGAGAGCCGCAAGGCACAAACGCCACTTCTGCAGGCACTGCTTAGAATGGACAAAACCTCCTTCGAATGATGCGACAAGTGCTGGCACAGCTGAGAAAGCTGCTGTGAGATCACACCGTGGTAGCTCTGGGCACATGGGAACAGCTGTGCCAGCTCGCCCTTACCTTGCACCAGAGAAAGCTGCAGCTGACAGGAGTTAATCTTCCATAAAAACAGGCTGGAAGTGCAGCAGGTCGGCACAGCGAGACCCAAGCTGGGAGCACACAAGCAGGGCCACAAAGGTTGCTCATTTAAACAACATCAAGGTAAAAATTCTCAGGTTGTTTGGAAGCCAAAGGAGCAGAGCAGCATCCTTCAGCATTGTTGTTCGGTGTAGTGCAGGGAAGTGCAGCAGCCCCAACTCAGCTCCCTCAGCCACACTGCCTCAGTGTGTTCCACCAATAGTGCCCAGAGATCAAAAACAGGATGTTTTTGTTTTTTTCTCAAACTCTGAGCCTTTAAAAATTAGATGCAACATCTGTACATCATATCACAGAATTTTATTAACTGAATGGAAAAAAGCACTGCCAAAGGATGAATGAACCAACTTCCTTTAGATGCATACATGCTAGGATGAGATGACTTGTCCTCAGAATGTAATCATGCTACTTTTAAAGGCCAAGTGACCATGTCAGACATCTGCACCTAAGGATTTGTCACTTAATGTCAGAGCACACACACACTGGGTGCTAAGGTATTGTCACAGAGGCAGTCCCTAGGAAAAGGTCAGGAAAAAGCACACAGAAGTGAAGCGACCTGCCAGAAGTGATGCAGCATGGGCAAGACTGACATGGCAAGTGGTTGTAATAAATGGAAAAGAATATAGAATAGTATCAATATAGGATCAATAATGCCAAAGAGAAATCTTTTCTTTCTGACTTTGGATCAGGCCCTGGATATTGACAAAGGAATCATCAGAGATGAAACAGCAAGAACAAAAGTGACCACAAAAGCAAGACATGAATACATACCCTTTTGATTCTTTCTTCTATCACATGTTTGGCTTGCAGAAAAGAAACCTAAAAAGCTGGAAAACTATACAAACACTCACTACTTTGTTATTCTCTACCTTTTGCAAAAAAAGCTCTTGCTAGAGATCAGTGTATGAAAGTGAGCTGAGTGGCTATTTCACAGTTTTACTCGAGTTTTCATTTTCTGCAACTAACTGAAGACACCATACAGCACTTCTTAATATCATGCAACACATTTTCAAGTGAGTCTGGAGGCTGCATAGTCTGCTCAGTACTCCTGGTGGTTTTTAAAAAGGTTTTTGCTTGTTCCATCTCCAACACTTGTTTGACACACCAGCAATTTTTCCAGATGAGAGAGAACCCAGCAATCATAAAGAATGAATTATTTACAGAAAGAGCAGTACTCCAGTACACATCAAGACTTCACTAATTGCAGTTAATTGAAAGTTCCACACTGAACATATGCACAGCGCTCTTCAGGTTCCTAAAAGCTTCAAGTGTTTTTAAATACTACTGAAAAAAAAGGGGGAAAGGCTCAGAAGATTGATGGCAGGAAACAACACCTTCCAGTTCTAGAGTGCTGACTCAAACCAAGTCAAAGTTAATTAAAGGTAGAACACATCATCTGCTAACTGGCTGAGGAGGGCAGGTAATCCCTTTTTCTAATGGGCACACAATATCATAAATCTTCAACAAAGCCAAAAGCCCCAATTACAGCTGTGCAGATCAGGGTGAACCTCTTGCTGCAGTTACCTGTGCTCTGCCTCCATGCAGGCTGTCCACCTAAGCCATGCTGATCTAGATCTTTGAAGAGCTTTTAAAAAAAGACCTTCAAGGCATTCTACAAACCAATTAAAACCACAAACAAACAAACCAGACCACCCAGCTTCACAAGACTCATTTAGAAAGCAGCAGCAAAGCTCAAGACCAATTTAGGCCGGGGTTCATTGTTCTATTAGTAAACTTGCAGCTTCCCCAAGCATGGTGAAGCACTCTAACAGATCACTGTGCTCAGGAAAACAAGGGTGGGATGAAGTTGCCTGCAAGGTTAACACTTCAAATCATCTCACGGAAGTGTCCTGTGATCACCAGGGACAAAGCAGGATCACAACCCATTCAACAACAGCTGTAAGGGCAGCAAACCTTTACCCTCACCAAGCTCCAGAAATGTATTATGTTTAGAGAGAGCACTCCTTAGGAAATGGTGTACGCCTGAAACTGGACTAGGAACCTGCTGGTCCTTCTTGTTTACAAATTTTGGGTTCAATTCCTTCCTCTGTCCAAAAGAATTCAAAGCCAAACCAGGTGCTCCTTCTTAGGATAGCACCCAAAACACAAGGTGAGGGGATCTTTTTCAGTGTCACTGTGGGTATTTATTAACTATTTCCAACAAATCCATAAAATGTTACTGAAAAGGCAAGCTTTTTGTACAGAAGCTCAAATTATCCCAACTGCAGAAAGACAGAAGGGGCTAATAATTCACATTTGCATTGGTCCCGTGACTGATCCCACCTTGGATTTTCTTCAGCCCAAGGACTATTTTAGACTCACAGGGTCTGTAGTGCGGCAGGTAGCTCAGCCTTACAAAGATTTGAAGAACAGGGAAAATCAGCTCCAGATCATTCAAACATCCTAAATATTCTTACTATCTATATTTTTTCATGAAGAGCAAACATGAACACATTTCCTGGTTTGTTTTCAATCCAAGTCTTGCTCACTTTCTGAAAGCTTTTTTTTTTTTTCCCCCAAAACAAAGTGGGTGCCCATGTCTTGTGTCAGAAGTTATTATCAAAAAGTTACCCACCTCCTGCAAATTTCAAGATGCCTTAATGCCTGGCTAAAGCTGTGTGCAAGGCACGTGTAATTTCTCATGCTACTTGCCCAGCATTCCCTGTTTGATAGCACCATGTGAGTGTGCTGGTGCCTCAGCAACCACTTTCTCAGTGCACTGAATGTGTGACTCTTCCCTCTGAAGGTTGACTTCAGCCACACTGTGCTCATGGCCCTGGATTCTGCTATACAGGCCAAAATCTGAAGTAGGCAGCAGTGCATTGACAAACTTGAAATGTAGATTTAAACCCAGACAAGGGGATGTGACACTGGAACAAGCTGAAAACACTACACATTGTAATAGAATATCCACTTTTTTCTTAGTGAGAGGACTGAGCAAATTGTGCTTCAATGTTTTTCCCCTGGGCGCTGAGCTTTAAGTTGAAAAGCATTCAGAAGCAGGCTTGAGTCCTGTAGTCCCATTTTGTTTAATATCTAACTTTTACTGAAGAAATAATTGCTTGGTCTCAATCCCTCCATGCAAGCTAAAATCAAATTGATTTGTCTTACAAAATTCTTATTGGGCTACACAAACTGTATAAAACCTCTGCTGACAGAGATAGGATATATATCAGCCAGGACAGGGCAAGCAAGATTGCCTACTCTGTAGAATTTAAAGCACAGAAAAACAAAAGCTCTGGATCTATGTCCAGAATACATACCCATAACAGAGTAGTTAAGCCCCGGAACAGCTTGCCCAGGTTCTTGCTCAAGAACCTCCATTCACAGAAACTTGACTGGCCCTGAGCAAACAGAGAGGATTTTGAAGTGAGCCCCGCCCTAAACAGGAGTCTGGACCAGAAATCTCCAGAGGTCCCTTTACATCCAGTGTATGTGATTCCACACAGACTGACAAACAAATGCAAAGCCAACCTCTTGCGATGAAGTGGGAGAGTAAATCAGGACTACCACAAACATTCATAAAGATGTTAACAGCTTTTATTTCACTGGTGCAAGGCCTGTGTGTCATCCACCACTCACCAACAGCAAAACAAAACATCATCTCCTAAAAAACAGTTTCAGAAAATTCAAAACAAAGGAACAGTGGCTATAATAAACTTCATACAATACTGTAAATCACTTTGCATCACCCAAACATGAACAGATCAGTTTCTATCATACATGGCTTATTTTTCCCCAAAAAATATACCAGCACTACTCCAATACATGCCTCACACCTGGAAATGCATAACACCACTCCATGACATTGACAGCTGTTCGTGCTTAGAACTAGTCATCAATTCACCCTACCAATGTCATAAAATACAAAATGATATGAAAACCTACATTTACAAAGTACTGTCCCAATCCTGCAATCTATTCCATTTGGGTAGGTACCTGTATCCACTCCAACTCCCCTAAAGGCAATGTGGTATTTAGTGCTCCATTGCTAAAGGTTTGATTGCAAACTCAGGGCACAAGAGGGAAAGGTTTAGATCTTTCCACAAGCAGTAAAACACTGCCTCATTCTTCTAGATGCAGTTTCAGTAGTATTTGCACAACCTCCTAAACCGAGACTTACCTATTTTCAATTACCTCACATTTAGGAAGAAAGAAGGAAAGGCTCTGAGTAGCCAGCAGAGAAATGGCTCGTACTGAAATGACTTGGGGCTGTAAGCTGTGCTTTAGTGCACAATGGTGATCCAAATGCCTCAGAGTTCACCATGTCTTGCTTCAGTATTTACAGTATCTGCTGCCTTCCTCTGCACTGCATGAGTTTCTTCACCAGCACGGTATCAGAGATCTTATTTCCACTGGATGAGCATTATGACATGACTCCAAAAACAGGATTATGACGACAAATACTAGGGCCATACTCTTCATAGTCCTTCTTGGTGTGACATACTTGGAAAAACTCTGGCTATAAAAATATAAAACAAATCCCCCCAAAAGCATAAGGAAATAAGTGGAAACAAACAACAAATAAATAACACCTTGGCATTTCTGTAGTTTTCAGCTTTATGACACTGTATTACATTTTAACATATAATAAAATGAGAAATATTAGGATATGAATACAACTAATCAAGAGAAGTTTGTCTGGTCATAAGACATTTAAAAGCAGTCATAAGACTGCTTTTAAACACAGCAGTAAGAAATCCCACTTGGCAGAGGGCAATTGTTCCCATTTTCCTGTATTTGCTTCTCTCTTGTATTTAAGACCATTGATTTGGATTCTATATTCCTGAAGTCCTAACTAATCTCTAGTGCTGATTTAAAGAATAAAGACACTATATTGGAACTTTCATATCAAAACTACTTCAGAATTACGTCAACTCATGATATCCTTACTCGAGCAAAGCTCCCATTTGCCCTGTACAAATTTTACTGAGATAAAACTTGGGGAAGGATTCCAGAATGTGACACAGTTTAGGCTGTGGCAATGAAAGGGTTTAAAACTTAGTACTCAGATCAAATACACCCAGAATTCAACATGCAATAAAAATTAAGAGCAACTTTGATGAAGACTTACTGTTGAAGCCAGCATGGAGCCTCCAAACCAAACTGCGTAACGCTGCATGTGATGTGTTATCACTTGAACTTCCACTGGTTTGGGCTGAGGAAAACAGTTCATATTTAGTTGGTTTTCAAACTTAACAAGGTCAGAACCTGACACCTTCAACCCTCCATCCACATCACTACCACACTTATTACTCAGGTATGCTTCCCCTAGGAGATCAAGGCATAAAACTCTTCATGATAACTATGATGAAGGAAACAAAGTTAAATCCCTCTTGCCTACTGCTCACACATCTCCTAGAAGGAAAACCAGAACTACTCACAGTAATTTTAAAACTCCTATAAAGAGATGTAATACACTGCAAGGCTACCAGTGCTTTTAACAACACGTAAACATATCCTACTGACTTTACAGCGTATTTTCACTAGTGAGGTGAAAACTTTGAACTTGATTTCTGTCACTAGTCATGTAATTAATGGACTTGAAACGCTCACTTACTTTTATCCGACCACCACTGAGCTCCTCACTGAGCCGCAAACGCGCATCCACCACTCTCTTCAAATCCCTTTGCAGTCGTCGTCCAAAGTCCCTGAACATCGTGGATCCTCCTGAGAGGACCACATTCTGTGCAGAAAATAAAGACACATTCTGCAAAACCATCTTCAAGCAAGTTTCCCAAGAGCCAACACTGCAGAGGTGACCATTTGAATCTCAGCATCATTAGGAAGCTGACAAGGTAGGTAGGACACCTTAAGCACCCCCCAATTCACAGGAAGTTCATGGCTCCCCTACTTTTCTCCTTTAAACTTATGTAAAATGGGTTATTACAAAGGAGGATTCCATCAAAACCATGAGTTAGTATCCTGCATACACAAAGCAGAAGAAATAAGACACTACATCAAGAAGTTTCTTCGGGGATGTTCACAGCAAGCAGTTTTAGCCCTGACACTAAACAAGGCTCAAGTGTCCTCATATTATACAGCTACAAAAGCTACAAAATTATCTAGAACTCTATTTTCTTTTTTCAGTTTCCAGAGTTCCTCAGAAAGGCACCACACCTTCACAGAGAACTGCAACACAGAGGCAAGTATGATGCCTCTTTCCTTGCTTGTGTGGTACTACTCAGTTTTCAGAGCAGAACCAAAAGCCTCTCAGCCTGGACTTGTACTTGGATTCTCAACAGACATTTTGGAACTTCCCATCCCTAATATTGATAAAGTTGCAGCATCCCAGACAATGTGGAAGTCATTTTAAAGGTGGGGCATCCAAAACAAGACCCCTAGAAAATAACATCGGTGGCAGCAAAAATGCAATTCATGATCAGAAGAAAGGACACAATGTGACAAAACTGCACATGTGCCTTTGCACCATGCTAAAACCACTCACATGCCTTTGACACTTGGATCAGGAGTTCATTGTACACAGGTCCAAGGATTATCCCTCAGTAACATTTTTTGACTTTGCAGACCAAGACTGTGAACATAATGAAAGAACCCCTGACCCACTGTTTTCAGACTGCACATGGATCAGAAGAGTCAAAGACATGCATAATAAGTGTTCCCACTTGCAGGGTGCAGAAGTGCTTGGATTTTAAGCAACAGATAACCAGGGAAATCTTGTTTGTACCTTGTAAAGTGAGAAGAAAGCTGTTTGTTTATTCATGAGAAAAAAATCCCTGCACATCATAAAAACCATTACAGGAGGAAAAACTCATTTCTTCACAGCTTCATATTATCTACAGTATAAAAGAATGCATAACAAGGCAGGTGTGCTTTAAAGAAAAAAGCACAAGTCCCCATAACATTACTGAAACATTTCCAAAAGGAAAAGAGGAGGACAGAGAAGAGGAAAGCAGCCAGAAATCACAGCTGATCATGGAGTTAAAGCAGGAGGGAGGATTCTCCCTACTCTCCCCATACACAAGAACATCTCTTCCCCTGCACCAAAGTGGTCATGCTCGCCAGCAAGTGGAGTGTATGACCACTTTGTAAAGAGAAAATTGCTAATGGGCAAAAAAAGACAACAACCAACCTGAGTGATGAAATAGCAATTAAAAAGATGCCATCAGAAAATATTACCTGGAGATAATGAAGTTGGCGAAGAATGTGAAAGCAATAATTCTATTCAAAGCAAATTAAACTTCATGCATACACCATAAAGTGGACAATGCTATCACTAAAAATAGATTCCAGAATAAACCCAAGAATAATTTTTCAAATACATCCAAGACCAATTCATGTAAGTACAGAGTTAGCAGCATCATTGGGAGGTTCTTTCCATATAGTTACCATTACAGGGTTAGGGGCTAAGAAGTTATATCTTCTTCAAATTATGACTATTCAAGTACTTCTATACACCAGAGCAAATTCAACAATAACACTGCTCAAGGAGAATAGAAGCACCAAGGTACAAATGTTGAAAAGATGAGTCATCTCATTATCCCATATCTGGATCAGCCAGGCTAAGTAAAATTCTGGATAGAAGTAACTAGGTGACACCAACTGCATTTAGAAGATAGTTAATTGTACAGTTACAGTTCCCCTGCTCCCTGCACTTCTTGTCAGTGGTAGACCAAATCCATGCTAACTCTTTAGTAGAAGACTTGTCATACAGCCTGCAACAAGTTCTCAACTCAGCAAGTCAGGTCAGAAGCCAGGTACTCCCCACTTAGAGTGAAAGCAGAATCCACATCCTTTCCAAAACCCTCAAATACCCCAGGCACCACTTACAAAGGACACAATAAAGTTGAGAAAAGATGGTCAGATTAAAAAACAAACAAACAAACAAAAAGCAACCCCAGAAAACAACCAAGGGGGCACCACTCACCTTCCTCCACCATAACCTCTCAAATATCTTCTCTAGAATAAATCTGTAATTCTAATAACTACTTAACAAAATCAAACAAACAAACAAACAAACAAAACCAACCATAAAAATAAAGCATGCCAAATACATCTGTGGAGAAAGCTTCCTGGTGATGTTTGGGTTTTCAGCCTGTCAGGGAATCCTATAGCCTCCCAGAAAAAAGACATCAAAGAAGTTAGGCTTTAAGTATCTGTTTCCAGCTGATTCCTTTAAAGAAGGCTTCTTCTGATCTTACTCTGCTCAAACACACTTCAGCTGGTTTAACAGCTCCAAACAGCCCATGTGTTTCTCAGCTAATGCCAATTATCATACCTGCTGATAGAAAGAACCTCCAGCTGGTTTTCACTTTTATAGCTAACAGGCTGAACATTTAAGTTGTTTCAAAAGAACATGTTCCCTTAGCAGAGAGGGAGGAGGCCCTTCCACACACCTGAAAAAGTTAACCACAACAAGCAAATAAATGGAAGTAGGCTATTTCTGGAAGGAGACCAGGGGAGTGGATACCAGTTACAGACTCGTTAAGGGTGGAAAAGAGCACTAAGATCACCTCAGAGGGCTGGCAAGAAATTTCTCCCTTCTCATCTGTACCTTTTGTTTCTCTTATGAACTGTGTAGTACTGAATTTTCTCCTTGTGCCATTTCTAGTATTATCCCTGTACAGTGCAACACTGCAGAGATACGAAATTACCCAACAAAGCAACCCAGCTCCTGCAAGAGAAATTTCTGACTAAATCAAGCTTACTTAAAAATTCCAAAGAGTGAAACTAGTTCCTGAAGAACTCAGCACCACCAAGCACAAGGTACTGAATTGGTTGTTGCACCTTGACACTGCACCATGGTGTGAGCACACTCTCGGCTGGACACATCAGACTTTGCAGCACCAAACTGAAAAGCAGCCCCTTGGAGCTTTTCTGGCAAGTAAGAACAACACACCCAATTTTCCCTTCTTTCCAGCTGACAGCCTAAATTAAAGTTAACATGACGTGACCAGACCACCGGAGACGTGCAACGAGATCAATATATGACTGTTAATAAAAATTATTATGGGTAAAACCAGGAAGGTTCATAAGCTGAAGCCAAGCACTTCATTAGCAAGTGAATCAATTAAGCTACATGTCTCATGTTAATTTGGTTAAAACAGGACACTATTTGCCAACAGAGTATGGAAAGTATAAGGATGAATATTGTTCATACTGAACAATAAATATAGCACAAAGAAGTAAATTTATTGTGAGAAACACTGTTTTTAAAATAAATTTACTTCTAATAACAAAGAAACCATTTCTTTTTCCTTAAAATCATGGATTTAACGTTAATTTCACATTTCAAGTAATAGCAAGAGATTTCAGCATGACTTATGGTGATGCCATTCCACAGAAATACGCCTCAGACACAAAAGGAACCAGAAAATCCTGCAGATACACTGAGCAATTATTAAGCCAGCTGGGAGGAGTAATCTTACAAACTTATTTACAGCTGTGACAGGAACAAGCAGGGCTTCTCCTCAGTACTCCTGTGCTACAGTAACAGAGTTAATCTCTTGGGGCTTTCATTCAAATACTGCAGGAATACAGCAGTATTCAGCAGGAATGCTGCTCCTTTCCCATGTCCTGTCATGGTTCCAGCAGATGCCATGGCCTGGCAGTCTCTCCACCCTTCCCTCAACCCCAAAGCCTCCCCACTCAGCCCTGGGTCACTGACAGGGAATTTCTGTGGTGCTGGGGAATAGAGCAGCAAAGCCAGTCCAACAGTGCCATCTACCCACCACGCTGTGCAGCTGGAGCTGCTCTCACACCAAGTATTTCTGTTTAACGGCAATTGAAGTCAGAAGTGATGTCGGGAGGGGGGGGGGATTTACCATCCCTACACCCAGGACCTCCCCAGTGTTTGAGGATGGGCTCTCATGAGCTCAGCAGTTAAACTTGCCGAGTGAACACTGATGCAACAAGTGCAGCCCCAAGTCTTAATTGTAGCCATGAGCTTGACTTTATTATTTCACTAAGTTTTCATTTTGAGACTAATCTGAGTACACAACAGCTACACACCCAGCTAAGAGGTCACCTCCTCTAAGGAAAAGAGCCAATTTGTCAAAAATCTTCCCTCTAAGCACCTGTGTTTCCACGGAAAACCTGGATAATTCATCCCTAATAAAACACTACACTTGCCAATATCCTACAGCCTCCCACCTCACGCAGAATTTTCAATTTGAGAAGCTGGCTTAGAAGTTGGAGGTCAAGGATGTTGTCATTTGATTCGGCATGATCTGAATCATGAATGCTTAAGCATGCTTGGCTAGGACCTTTCAGAGGTATTTCTGACAGAATTTACCTGGCTTCAGATGTCACTTATCTTATATTCTTTCATTCAGATATTTGTGCTAAAAACACAGCAGAGAAAAGTTGAAAGAAATCAATTGCTGGGACAGTCAGTGACCCTACCCTTCTATCCTTTGTACTGGGAGAAGGCAAGGACCTCAGAACTGTTAATACTGTTCTCATCATAACTCTGGAAATACCTGGGGAGGGACTCTGGATAAGGAAAAAGAAAGATGAAGTAGAGTGTGGAATAAAAGTGACAGTTTCTGAACCTGTGACTAAGAAAAAATACTGTTTATTAGGATAGCAAGCAGTTTTAAAAACTTCTCAAAGCCCTTTGCCCACCACTAAAGTTATTACAACTACATTCAGGAAGAGACTGGTTTTTGACATTAAATGCCAAAACCTCATGTCCTAACTGACAAATGTTAGGACAAGTTTCAGAGCACTTGCAGGTTGAAAGGAGACTTTTAAATACCAACTAGTGCTGAAAACATTCCACACCAGCATCTGCTGTGGCTGTACCACAGGAGCAGATGTTCATCACTGATCCAAGCTGGGTGTGCAATAGTTATACAGAGTTCACTGGTGTGCTCACAGGAACCTGAAAGCTGGGGAAGGGTCTCATGTTTGTGCATACCACAGCCCTCATCATGCCACTGCACTTTCCCTGTAATTTCTCTCCATTTCTGTGATATCAGTTCCACTATGCATTCATATAATGATGAGGTAAGTACAAGGAAAGGTTGTAGAACAGCATTTTAAGAAAAAAGAAAGCTAGGAAATACTCAAAAAAACAGAACTAGATGAACTATACACCATTCTTCCCAGAGAACACCAAGGGTGATGGAATGTCTCACTGAGCCCCACAAATGCAGGAATTTTAGCTGCATGCAGGTTGAGTCAATTTTCAGTGGAAATGAACAACAGGAATGATCAACGTAGCCAGGATGCCAAATTGTTTCATCCACGTGGTAAGATCCAAAAATTATCTCGTCTGTCATTTCCCATTTCATTTGAACACTCATTTTAAATTTCATTATGTTTTCTGAAGCTTTGGGTTTCAAAAAAACAAAACAAAACAAAAAAAACAACCAACAAAACCAACAACAAACCAAACCCACCAAAATCCACCTCATTTTTTCACATGTCAATGTAAGTCCCCTGGTTTCAAACCCATACCTATCTTTTTCTGTTCTAGCAGAAAGCAATTGATCCCAAGCAGTGCAGATCTCTCAACTCTGTGTTAAAGAACACAAATCAGTTTTTCGAAGCAATCACATTAAGATGATGTAATCATGGGAATTAGAGAGTGCATTGCTGGCAATCATTATACAATTTAAAAAACCTTCATGTGTGAAAGGATGTTTGTGCTCAGTACTGAATGGCTGCAGGTTGTGGGATCTTGTGGAGGCACAGAGAAGCTGACTTCAGTTGTGGGATGGATTTCTAGGGGTGCATCTCCCCCACTCCAGGTCCCAATGGGATCTGAGAAATGCTCATTAGGCCTCAGCCCTGACAAACTGCACTTGGAGTAAGCCCTTAATAGAAACACTGTCTGTTCCCAGAACTAACAGGTGTTAAGAGAGAACTTGTCTTTTAACAAACAGCCTTTGAAACGTTCTTGCCCAAATAACAACTCAAGTGAAATAATATTTCTGTTATTGAACTTTGAAAGAAACTTACCAACTCAAATTGTGGCCAGGATGGACAAGTACTATGATTAAAGCCCACTCTCTACTGGTCCTGTAAACAGCAGTCCAAAGTAAAATCTTTTTGAGCTCTCAATTCCCAGAAAATAAGGGGCCCTTGTGTATGCCTCAAACACCAATAACTAAAGGGCTCTGGAACCAACCAAGGACTGTTGGTAACAACAGACAAGAATTGCTGGCAATAAGCAGGACTATTGGTACAAAAACAGAGGAAGAACAGGATTTGGCTGGAGAAGAGGGGCCAGGCACATGCAGGGCATTTGTCCATGAGAACAAACCACAACACCGTACAAGGACCAAGTAGAGGAAGTTGGCACGAACTATAGGGTGGGATTACTACCACCAAAAGCCCCCAAAACCCTCCAACCCATTTCCAGAAAGGCCTGAAAGAACAGACTGCACATGGTAACTCATTTATATGGAAGGCAAGAAACCCTTATTTGGGGCAGAGAAACCTCTCCATAAAAAGGCAGCCCCACCCCAAGCCCAGGGGATGCCCCCAGGACCCTGGACATGTCATTGGCCAGACTGATGCAGTTGGATCAACACTGAAACCAGGACTGGGCCTCCTTTTTTTCTCTCTTTCTTTAGTTCATCTCTCCCTCTTTAATTTCTCTCTTCGCTTTCACCCTACCCCTTTACCCCAAACCTACTGCTGTGTGCTTAGACAGTAGGTCAGAGACTAACAGACCAATTTCCATGCCAAGTGTGTAATTTAATAAAGCTTTCAGACCCTCTGACTTCTGTCATTCATTTTGACCAATGAGCATTTACAACTCTTAGATGCTTTTTTCCCTTTAGGCTGGGTTGTCACAGATCCAGCTAAAGAAGCCTTATCAAGGTTCTGCTGGTCCAAACATCAACATGAGGTAAGATAACTGGCCCTGTGAGAGAGATGTCGATCAGATTAGGAAAGAGAAATACCATAGGACATCAAAAGATGGGTTGTGGAACAATGATACCACATAAAATCTGCAGTAAGGGTAATCTTAGGTATTTTCTGCAGGAACACAGAGGAAGAATCCAAATACATTCGATAGAAACTCAGCTCCAAAGCACAGGGCCTTAGCTGGCCACCACTCAGCACTGTGGGCAAGTGAAACTGATAAACCTCAGAGAGAAAGTATGAGTGGAATATTTCTGCATCCATACACTGTTTTAAACAATGAGAACAAGAGATGCTTGTCCCTTTGAAGTGACCTTGCTTAAAGAAGATAGCGACTATTACCATTAATAACTATTGATATCTCTCAGTACATTCAGCAGGTAATTGTGAAACATTACTTTAATTAAGCAAGTATAATGAAAAACAGAAAAAGGAAAAACAAAGTCTCAATCAGTGGTAAGCCAAGGGAAAGTTATTTGTCTACTGATTATGATGAGGCAGAAATAACAACCTCAAATTTTAAACACCACTTTCTAAATCAGTAGCAAACCCTACCCCACCAAGCAAAGAATCTGTTGCTCTGAGGAAGCTTTGATCTTTCAGATAAGAGGCAGAGACCCTAAGCTCTACACACTAAGGGGTTCCTAAACCCTTCTGCTACCTAAGCTTGAAGTCACTGAAGACATCTACTGCAGAACTGACATATGAGCCTGTTAAGTGGTTCAACTTCCCCTTTTATCCTACCCCACAGATCTGCTCTGGAGTGCTACATCTCATTCTAGACTGCAGAGGGTGTTTACCAGCCAAGGAGAAAAGACTGTGAAATTCTAGTAGTTACAAATTATCCTGAGAGGAACCTTATTTGGAATTTAATGCTCATTCTGCCAGGTGAGGAACACTACCACCTTTCACACGAGCAGACAAATCTCTGTGGGCTATAGCTTTATGTTGTTATTTCGAAAATTGTACTGCTCCTGCACAAGCAGAAAAAAGGGAACCATGGGATGTGCTGCCAATACAGACAGAGCTTGCCATGGACTATGCATGACAGTACCTTACTTTTCACTCCTTAAAGAATCAGGAACTGAGTACTCTCTGGACTCTACCCTGGGTTTGAGCAGATTTAAGCTTAAATTGTTCTCTCCTGAAATATTTTTAGTTTTGATGTACTTTATAAGAGATGCAGTACTGACTAAACTGCAGACAATGGGCAGGTACAAGACAAGACTATGAAAAAAAATATTGGAAACCACTACTTAATAAACTAAGGAAAGGATGATAGTGAGAGGGGAAAGGCCACAGGATAACCCTTAAAATGGGAAAAACCAGAAGTCCTTCATGCACAAGAATTCACATTACAAATGTCAGATACAAATAACACCCCTCTGCCACAGCTCCTCGGGGACAATACTCACCTATGTATCAAGCCTCTGCAGAAACTTTTCTTTTTAAACTAAAAAGCGGCAAATATCTACTGGCATTCAGAAGTGGCACTTCGTTCAACTTCTATGCAAAGTTCACATTTCTCATTGTGGAGGAAGTGGTAGCCATGATATTTAGGCTTTAAATAAATTACATGAATCTTACAAGAGAAAGGCCATACCTTATATAATGGACGCCGGACATCAATGGGACAGTTCTGAATAACTTCATCAACTACATCCGAAATGGATTCCATGAAATCAGGGTTAGCAAACTAAAATCAAACACAACAGGCATTAGATTCTTCATCCAACGAACAGAGAAATATAAAGGCAAAAAAAAGACTGTGGAGAGACTTTAAAATAGGGGACAAGTAGGAGTTTCAAGTGTTGCTCACCACTTATTGTACATTAAAACAATCTCTACAGGGGAAATGAGAGTTTCTTTTTCTGCTGAGAAACTCTTCCTGAGATTCTGGGATTCTCCTCCTTGGTCAGAAATTCACTATTTACAATTTATGCACTATGCACTTTCATTGCCTGCAAGATGAGTTTGAGTTGTCCTGCAATATTAAAAACACTGCTACCATGCGCTGTGGTCCTGCCTTTCCTTTCAACTGAGATTAAAAACACCACTGTGCAAATCAGAATGTTTCCCTGCAAAAAGATTTTAATGCTACTAATTCAGTTAAATTCCCACCAAAAAATCAGATTTTTTTTTTCCCAAGCCCAGGAAGTATCTGATGTTCAAAAAAGCTTAAGTAGTCTAAGGTTTTGAGTGAAAGCCCCCATCAATGAAAATATCAACACAGTGCTAATGTAAATTTCTGCATTTCTAAAACTGGAGAGTCAAGAGGTGCTAATGCTAGAAAACAGCCTAGTGGAAATTTTCCACTTAAAACTTAACATAAGCTTTAAAGAAAAGAACTGGTAATAGCCCATGATTTTTTTCCTTTCAGAGGCAAAACTGTGAAAAATGGAATTCATTACCAATACATAGTAATAAATTATTCTAGATGTATTATGAGCTTTTGTAAGGAAGTACGTGGGATTTACATTCAAAACAAGATGAGGCATCTACATGGGTAACAAATAACAACAGCCAAACACAACTAGTATACACTGAGCTGAGAGAAAATTAGAAAAGGAAGCTGGCTTGGAGCTCAGGAGCTCAAAGAATGATGGGGGCACTCCCCAAGAATTCAAGTTAACTTTCACAGTAAAAATTAATCATGCAAGAAGCAAAAACATGAAGCCACACAAATCAAAAGAGAAGCTGCTGCACACCGAGTTTTCATCTGAATGAACTACAGCCTGAAAACTCCTGAGCTCTCCATAAAGATATTGATAAAACAGCAGGGAAAAAGGAATAAGAGGAAATGAGAGGTAGGGTATAACATCATCCCAGAACAGGGACAAGAGAACTGAATGTAAAATTGCAGTCTGCCAGCCAATACGATATGGTTGGAGAATGGCAAATAAAATATATAATTTAAAAAGTAGAGAAATAATCTGGATAGCCACAAACCCCAAGACCTAACTTCAGGAGTATTAAAGACTTCAGAACAAATTCTGTAAACTAAAAATAAGAAAAGATTACAAGACAGCTTTACCAAAGACAGCTTTTACCTAGATAAATTGCTAACCTCTCAAGTGAGGAGTTAATGAAACACAACAGGAAATTCTCTTTGGATGCAGTACACGTCACCTATTTATGTTTTTCTTGTCTGGGAAGTCAGTTCAGGTTGGGGTGGTTCTTACAATACAGAGTCAAGAAACTACCAAGAAATGAGAAAAATGGAAATTGGTCCTTTATCCCGCTCCCAACAGTCTTTTTAGAGACTGTGGAAAGAGGAGCTCTTAAAATTATGTCTGACATGGGATTCAATGCTTCTCTGTTAAATCACATTGGTAAACAGCAGGGAAGAAAATCTATTTAGCCCAGAGATTTAATACTGGCAGAAGATCAGATGGCTACAAACTGACCACAGAAGATTAAAGCTGGAATTCAGATAAAAGGTGGCAGAGAGCAGCTTTTTAATATTCTTCCAAGGAGGATAAAATTAAGGTTCACCAGTGTTAATGTGGATTTTAATAAAAGTTTCTAACAGAATTACAGAGTATGGGTGCCTGCATAAGTTCAACCAAATGTGCAGGAATGGAGAGGACTTGTACTAAAACCTGACTCCTTCCTCTCAACAATACCCTGAAACTCACTCAAACTAAACTACCAAAAATCAGACAGATGAGGAACAGTAATCCTTCCCAGAATTGTACATACTACTTATGATCACACCAAGAGAGATGTCAATAGACTTCCTTCAAGGATAAATTTATCATCCATGCCTTATAAATTGACTCAGTATCAAAAGTCTGCATCCAATATTTAGAATACCATCAATGCCATGCTTAGTAGTGATGACTTAAGTTTCAGCTTCCATGCTTTTCAGACTCTGTGCTGCCTAGGGGTGTAGTTCTGAGCCTCATAAAAAGTGTTGGTAAGCTCTCCTCACAGAGTAGGTAGACAAAATAAATCCTTTTCCTGCTGAAGACCAAGGACAACTTTCAGGCCCAAAAGGACAAACAATGGTGGACTGGAGGGAGGAACAAGAAGGCTGAGACCTCACAACCTGAAGCTGTAATTGGACAATTAAACCCCAATATGCAAATGAACCAAAACTTATAAAAGTGTAAGACTTTGTGACTGGTCAGACATTTTGTGACCATTCTTAACCCACCTTGGGTGTAGCCCTGGTCAGGCTCTTGTCCTGCCCAAGGTGAATCCCACAGGCCTTTCAATAAACACCTACGTTATTTTCTAGCTCTGTCCAGTCTCTGTTCCAGGTCAGCCTTTCCAAGGCACCAGTAGTGCCCAAAGGGATTGGCAACATACAAACACTAAGTATAAAGGCAGACTCCTTTAAACTGAGAACGAAAGAAAGAAGAAAACACCATACAAGAACCCTGAATTCAAACAATTTCTTCTCAAGTTCACATTGCCTTTCAAGGAACAGAACAAGATGTTTTAAACGTTAGACTGGACATCAGAAAAACATTTTTTTGTGCTGTGCTGAAGTTACCTGTGAGTGCACGTGGCTTGTGATCAGGAGACTCGCTGACCCCTCACTTCCACGGGATGGCGCCCAGGCACCGGGAATGGCACAACTTAACACAGCTATTCCCTGCTCTTACCTCGGGATGGAAGAAGATTTCGGGCCCCAGGAACCTCTCGTAGCCAACATCTATAACAAACTTGGTTTTGTTGATGGCGTTGATGCCCGTGTACTGTTTGATCCACTTGCGAGAGTCTCCGTCGTACTTGGCAAACTCCTTCACTATGTCGGGGCAAATGTAACAGTATTTCTCCTGTTGAGAAACACCAGGGGTTAAAAAGAGCTGAAATAATTTGTACATCACTGAATTAAAGAGAAGAAAAACGTGAGCATTTTTACAGACGGAGCTGTTCAAGGGGCTTCCTGACCCACATCACTACTGAAGCCTCAACCCCACAAGGCACGAGGCCCATTTGCTTCCAAAGGGCTGCACACGCTGACTCAGCTTCATTTTCCCCTCTCAAAATGAAAATGACACCAACAGTAGGTCTGTGACAATAAACAATTTCAAGGGCAAGCTTCCGCTGCAAGAGCAGGCCCACACAATCACCCTATTTTTTTTTTAAAAAAATTCTATTACAAAGCAAATTTTAAACAACTCCGAAGTTTAAATGCTGATTTAATCTGCGGAACATACTCACTCCAAACAGTCTAGCACGAGTATTTTCTTCCTCTTTTTCCTTCCCCCACTCCTGATTGGATAAACCACCAGAAGCTGGTGTAATTATAATACACTGCCTACATTTGCATTTTTAAGAGAGCCACTGGCAACTCGCTAGAGCCAAAAAAATAGCTCATGGAGATTTATTATGTATTTATTAAGAGATAAAGGAGGGTGTACCTTTATGGCTTTTGCTGTCTCCAGAGATTGTTCAGGAGGAATTCCTACCTCCCTTTCCCTTAGAAGCTGTTGAATAAAGTAAGTAATATCTCTACCTGCAATAGGAATATGTTTGATGCAACTTCCAATTACATAGCCTTCTGCCTATGTAGGAGGAGAGGAAAAGACATATTTAAGGGGAAAACTTACTGTGTATCAATAATTAACATTCATTTTTATAACACTCTGATTTTCTACTAAAAGTAAAATCCTGAAACCGTAAAATCACTCTAAAAATGTGCACCCGACTACAAAGTGGGTATCATTTTTATTTAAAGACCTTGATTACCACATATAAACAGATATTGACTAACAGATACAAAAGTGATAAATAGTCCTGTACACATTAGTCAGATCCAATGGTTCCTTTAAGGCATCATCAGAAAAGCAAACGCAGTATAAATAAACTACCTGCGTTCAGTTTGAGAGTGAAAAATTAGTAGAAAAAAGTATAAAATTAAATTTCTCATATAAGAAAAATCAAATAGGAATAGCAAATTCAAACAGAAGTAGGATCTTACCATAAGAAAAACAAAAATAACAAAATCTACTTGCTGAATGTTTTTAGGATGCATTTACTGAAAGCACTAATATTGCTGAGCCACATTATTTCTTCCCTTGCTTTTTTATACACTTTTCAGAGTTTCACGCAGTAAATGCTGTTTCTTCTCAGCATTGCCCATATGACAAAATACTGAGAAGATCAAGCTAACACCAAACTGCGAGATGAAATTAAAGGGAATCAAATTTTCATTTCTAATATACCTGATCATTCAAGGACACAGTATGGTTCAAAAATACACAAAATTACATCAATGGATGTCAGTATACACAGCTAACTGTATTTTTAACATCCTCACATAACTAAGCTGATCAGATTGATCATGTATAAGAACAGGTACTTATATAAATTTGTAGTTGTTTCCACATAAGCAGAGTGGAAACAATAAAATCTAATAAATCACATAAAAAGCACACATTACCAGATACATGAAACAGTCAAAATGCAGAGTGTCAAATAAGTTAGGACATTTCTTGTCAGATACTGTTGGCATGCAAGAGACATAAACCTTTGATAACCACTGATATTTAAGAGAACTGAGGCATCACAGTAATGGAAGGTTACACAGAAATAGCCTTTTAAAAGCTGGATTGATGGTTCCTCACTGTGACCTTCCTGTAGTCTGCAAGCTAAATTAATACATGATGAAATACACACTTTCGCAAGGAAAGAAGTCCCAAACAACCCTAAAAATTTAAAAACAAGGATTCATTTGACGCTTCTTATTTGAATTTACGGTAAACAAGCTCTGTCCAAAGCACTGCTGGTTTCAATGTGCATCCTGCTACTTACCACGGGGATTACATGGGTCACTCCGTCACCGCTATCGATGACAATTCCAGTCAGAGTCCGCTCCCCAACCTGCCGTGACGTCCAGGAGGCAGCTAAGGCCAACACTGCCTACAGCACACAGAGTTTATATTTAGAAGCAGGCAGAGTGTTCTAATTCACACTCTCAAAAAGTACTGTTTCAAACATTTTAGACACGTGCCTACGAAAGACCAAAACACTGCAGTTATTTTGTACTTTAACACATTCTCTTTGTTCACCTGCACAGCAATGTAAAGTCCTGGGATGTTAAATGATTCAAACATGATTTCGGCAAGATATTCTCTGTTTTCTGGTGTGTTCAGTGGAGGCTCTGTCTGCAAAAACAAAGAGTTTTGAAAAAACACCTGGATAGGATCCTGCCTCGATTAGCTTGGTAAGGTAATCAAACTTTAAAAATCCTCAGTGCACTCAAAATAAAAAATTACAAACAGAATTTAAAGTGTTTGAAGTTTTTCAAAAGCAATAGCTGACCTGCAGTAGCCTGCATCACAAAATTAATAGAATATAGTTGTAATGCAGCTTTAAAGATTAGTTTTCTCCTCCAAACCCTGTCATTGCTAGAGAAATAAGATATACAGAGAAAAATGCTGAAGCAGTTACTTGTGCTTGGAATTGTATTTGGTTTTCCTCTTACAAAACTAATTCCTCACCAGCCCCCATTAACTCACCATTAAAAAATAGTGATCCTCAGGCTCAGCTCGAAGGTACTTAAAAATGACCTGCTCCATGAACCTCTCCATGAGGTCCCAGTCTTCAACAATTCCATGTCGGATAGGCCACTGCAACAGCAACACTTGTCAGCACCGATCACGCAAGGACAAATAAATCCAGCAACAGGAACAGCCTGACACCTCATCTCACAGGGATCTTATCAAACCCTCCATCCTGACTCTAATTCAGAGGCACAATTCAAAGTTACCTCCTGCTCCCAGGTACTTCCAAGCCCAATTCTACCTTGCAGGACTAGCATCCAGAATGCAGACTGTTCCTGTTAGTCTGTTGCAGAACTGTGTTTTAATCTCGTTCTGTAAAAGTTTTATCACTTACAAAGTTGAGAATCATACTTGGCTTCAATACGCCTTTCCATATTATAAAAAGAAATAAAAACCATATAGGCTATATATTTTAAAACGAAAATTTCTGGCAGAGATGATGTTTACATTTTGTTCAATGTTAAGAACACAGCTGACATTTAAGTAACACAGAAGGATGTATAAAATATGATATTTTTCCACATAGTTCATAAGCCAGTAACACTTTGTAAGTACAAGAAGTCCTTTACTAGGGGATGGAAAATATGATTCACAGAAAAGCTGCATTGAAGACAGCCCTTCACAAAACAATTGTGACATTCCCTGAAGCAAAAGTATCCAACACATTTCCCGGTTCATATGCCATGTTAAAAGGGTACACTTTTAGCAAGAATTTAAATATTCAGTGTATATGACTATTTTAATAGCTCTGAATTTTGAAAACGGAACAGCTGCACTGTATCAATGAATATTTACACAAACACCAAGCACACAAGACAGCACTAGTAAAACAGATATCTAAAAAAGGGTAAAGCTATGAACCAAATCATGCAGTTTTTAAAAAGCAAACGTGTTTTGAATGGCTATCCAGAAATCCTAGAACATTTTATCATAAGAATGTGAGACTTGGGAAAGGCTGTCTAAGTCTCCTGAAAGCTCACCTTTGTAGCATAGGTAGGTTTATCTATGGCTTCATCTCCTATGAAAAAGTCCAGATCATCAACACCTTTCATCACCCTCCTCTGAGCCTGGTCCCCGACTTTGGCCGACTCTCGGATTGCAATACCTTAAAATAAACCCAAAAAACAAATCAAAACAAAATTAAAAACAGCTAAATACCAAGTGATGAATATTTATTTACTCAGGGATTCTTTTCCAGAAATAAAAATTGGGATATAAAAAGTAGAAATCATGTAAGTGATCTACAGACAAGCCAATAGAGCTGAGTTCGTTCTTACTGCATCCTGCAGAATTCCGGTCATCCATCCCTTATTATTGTACATAATAATTCACAGAAAATATTGAAAATGCATTTTGTTACAGACTGCAGCAGTCAGTAAACCTGCACAAGTGCAGCATTCCAGTAAGCAACATGATTTTCTGAGTTTTAACTCTAGAATACAGAAGAAGAGCACAGGAGAAGAAGAAAATAAACTGTGTATTCAAAAATAAGTATTGAAGTCATTACCCTGGTTGATGAGAAAGAGGGAGGGGAGAAATCAATTTGCACTGCTACAGAGAAATCTTTGGAGACATTTATGCTTCCCATTAGCAGCCTGCAACTATCACTAAAATTATTAGATGATGGCTGCTGTAGGCAAGAAGATGAGACAGCAAAAACCAAATCTGGGGCAAGCTAAAAATAAAAATGGAATGAGGTACTGCTAAAACGTAACCTTATTTGTATCGTTTTCTTTTAATAGGTCATAATTGGGATCTAAATAACAAACATATAGCAGAAAATGCAGAGTAGGCAGGCATCATCCACAAACACACCAAATACTACTAGCACCAAAAAATGACTCACAGGCAAACAATTCTTTTGGAAAAACATCTACCCCCTAACAGGTTTGTAGTTGTATAAAACAGAATTTATAGCAAATTCAGAGGAAATCCCTGCTATCCCACTTCTTTAACATAAGACATTTAAATCTTTACCAGTGGATTAGGTTTCAAATTTCACAATACTTAAAATAGTGAGACTGTAAGCAGTCCTGCAGCTACACCTGGTGAAGAACATGTGCCCCCTTCACTTCTTTGGCCACCAACTACCTTGATAATTCCCTTATCTTTATACTTTCTACCATGAACAGCTACAAGGTAGTTTAGATGCATTAATAAGTAATTAATCGGCAAAGTTTACAAAAAGTAAAAAGCAGGGTTTAACATAAATGCAGGTAACAGATGCCATTAGAGATGTAAATACATAGTCAGTGCTACTATTTATAAATACATATATTTCAGAGAAACTATTAAGATGTCAATTAAAATAAAGAACATCAGAAAAGTATAACATTTTAAACAACACACACACAAAAAAAAATTAAAGAGTAAATCTGTTCAACAAAAGCATGTTAAATGTGCAAGAACGTTTTAATTGGTAAATACACACCCAAAAGGAACATCTTCTAATAGGAACAACTTTTTTGAATATTAAACTGTCTACAGTCCCAGACAATGTAAATAAGGCAGACACCACCTGCACTTCAGTAGTTAATTTGATTGGGAGCCTTCCCCAGATTATCCAGGCTGTAACCATGGTGTCAGGTAGACGGGAGGTAAATTGCATTCTGTCTACTCAAGAGTCCTGGCAGAAAAATAATGGAGATAAAAAGGAAATTGGACTGGAGTTCTCTTCATCTTTGTCATAGCAACCAAGAGCTGGTTTAATGAGCAACAGTCCTAGCTAACTGCAAACAAGGAGCTCTGTTTAGCTACACTCCAGCCAAAGATGCTAACAGGATGAATATCACTTCCCAGATGGACACAGGACTACGACGGCTGAGCTGGGAGTTGGAAGCACGTCATTTAATCCTGAAAGTGCTCAGTGACAGCAGTGTGTATTACAATTTAGAGGGACAAAAAAAAAAAAAAAATCAACTCACATGATGGGATAATGAACTGAGGTTCTGTATTTCCTGCATAGCCAAGCTTCGTATACCTAGGGGGAAAAAAAAAAAAAAAAAAAAAGATCCCCAGGTCATTACAAGCACTTAGATGCAAAAAGATGAAGAAAAAAACACTTTCAATTCACTCCACTTCTTAAAGGTGAAACATGCATCACGTGCCATAGCCACATTTTCTGGGTTATGCTTTCAAGAATCATCCTGCTGAAAAGAAAACTCAAAGTGGTAAATATTTTAGGTGTTAATTTATTTTTCAGACAACTTCAGCTTACAAATTTTGCTAGCGTTATTCAGAACTATCAAGTCTGAAAACTCAGCTTTTACTTTTTCCATCTTGTTGACCAGCTATGACGAAGGACAGGCAGGTCACATTGCACCCTTTGGTAAAAATTAGGGCTGTGCAGGTTTTACCCTTCAGTTACCATGACCAAAGACAGCCTTAGACTTTACATATTTGTTTAATAGTCTCAAACACAAGGGGAAAAAAGAAATAATACAGGGTCACAAGTATAAACCACAGCTGAGAACTCTTGTTACAATCCTGATACAATTCCCTTTCAGGCCTGGAAAAAAAACACTCATTTTGTCACAGGTATAGTATCTGTGTGTGATAAAAGACAAATACTACACCAAAGCAACCCTGCACTGATGAAATGCTTTAGAAAGGGGCAGCAGATGGTACAAAGCATTGACAATTTCTTTCAATATACATTTAGTATCTATTTTAATAAGTAAATGATCAAGAGGAAAAAAGAAGGGGGAAGAAACAAATGCAAAGAAATTTTCACATAAAATGTAAAAATTTCTAGAGCTGTTCATGGCTGCAAGCTACTCCAGGTCTTTAGCAACTAGAAATGATTAACATCCCAGACTATGAAAAACAGTTCTGTTTCCTAGGGGAGGAAAAAAAAGAAAAAGCCCCAAAATAACAACAAAACCCAGATCAGAAACAGTGTTAAAAGAAAAACCAACCGAACTGAATTGATTGAATGCTTGCAGAGACTAACGTCATTCTTCAATACTGACACAGCAGCATGATTTGAGGGAATCAAATTGCTCACATCATTTTTATGCAAAAAACCTAAAGCTATGACATTCTTAAATGAGACCAATCCCAGACTGGGTCCTAAAGTGAATATGAAGTCTTTGTCTACATCCTACTCTCAATATTTGCAAACAATACTATGCCATGGCCAAAGCAGAGGGTTTGCATCTTCATCAGCAGCTTGAAAAGTAGGTTCCTCTTTACAGATTATTTGTTATAAGGATGTTTATTAAGAATCACAGTTTTCTTTGATAAAGGTATTAATCTAAATTGAATTATCAATGACCTGGGAACTTAAATATTTATATTTCAACTTCTCTTCAAAGCTATAGCTTCAATAGACTTCAAACAATAGTTAAAAAGCCATTCCCTACAAGGCTAAAAAGACTGTTTTGGAGGCAAGGGCTTGTTGGGTTTTAAATCATCATTATAGACATATGCTTTCAGTCTAATCCAAATTGTTTATGCACATTTGCTGTGGCTCTCAGCAAAACATAATCGGGATGTTAAATCAGACTGACTGTAAAGAAGGACAGTACTATTAAAAATTCTTTTAATGATTATTATTGCATAGATTCTTCTCATTTTAGAATGAGGCCCACCTAGGGAATATTGTTAAAACATAACAAGCAACAACAGGAGTTTCACTGGGATTTAAGAACAGTACAGGCAACTTCCACTCATTTCTCTCTCTGAAATGAATCACGATGAAATGAACATAATGAAAACCAAGGAAAACATTTGTTTGTCTAAAAGACATCGTTTCAAGACTTTGAAATGACAATTAGGCAGAAATATCATGAAAAAAAGCCCTTCAAGCTTTAGTGACAAAAACCAAAGACAGTACCTACATACACGTAAATATATATATAGCCTTCTTATGCAATTTTTATGTATCTGTGTGCACGAATAAATGAAAAGGTTCTTGCAGTCTAACCAGAACTCATTTCTTAAACTAAAGTCTGGCCAAGAGGTGAGTTCAGTTTGCCATCTTTTCCCCCTCAACACACATGCTAAACTCACACCCACTCACAGTATTAAAAAAAGAAAACACTCTCTAAAAGTCAATTTGGGCTACCAGTCTGGAAGAGCTTCACCTTCCCTCTCCAGAATGGATCAGATCCCACCACTAAAGTAAAGTTACCAAACCCCTACAGCTCAGTATTTTACAGATTCATTTTAACCTGGGTTAATTCACCGAGTGAAAAAAATAAAAAATAACTTTATTTCTCAGTATGATTTTAAAAAAATCTCTTCAGAGAATTCGTCTCACAGAAGGTAACATGTGGAAAGATTTCTTTTGCATGCCATTAATCCATGAAAGACTAATACTAAAACTAAGGTAATAACTCAATTCTCAGTTCAGTGGTGAAACAAAGAAGCAGAAAAAAAAAAATCCGTTTAAAAAAATCTATTTAGAATCAAACAAGAGACAGACTGGAACAAGCAGCCACATTTCAGGTGTTTCTGACAAAACCAAATGGAAGGGAAACTCAAATTTCTCCCAAGACCACTCAAGAAGAGAAGGAAAATGGATTATGCAGTTACGCTGCTCTTTGCTATCCAGGAGCCTCAGGACATGGCAGACTTGGTCCCAGATCTCTGTTCTGCCCAGCAGGACCCAAACTCATTCCACCTTTTAAGGGTACAGTAAAGTGTTTGAGTGACCCATTTCCAGGACCTCCTAGAGAAAACACTCCCTTTCCTACATGATATTTAAATATCCACTGACCGGAAAGGCTCCGGACTTAAACAGTTACAGAGGTTACCTGGTCTCCAGTCCCTTCTCCAATGAATATTTAAGCATCTAAAACACAGTTTCCTTGCTCCTGGGTTACAGCCTAGCAGACTAATGGTAATGCAACATCTTGTGATCTGTAAAATTACAGAGACAGCTGTAGCGGAATGTGTAGATAATCACTATTCCAACTTAATTTCATTAAAAGCAGCAATTTGTTGCCAGTGAGATGGGAACCTACTGGAAGCCGGCCAAAATATAGGATACTGCACTAAAAATTAGCAGAAAACTGATCCAATAGACTATTTCATGCAAGGAGATTTGGAGGACTACTCATTTTTTTTAAATCTCTGGAAATTATGTATTGTTGAAACAAGCAATTTCTAAAAATAGTGTGGTCACTTCACACTGTTTTGACCAGGTGATGAGTTCGTACACAAGCCAGTTTCACAAACTTTGGCACGAGGATTGGTCATCCTAACCCTGTTCTCATCTGAGGTCCCATCAAGATGGAAAAACTTACATCAAGAATTGACTCCAAAGATATACAAATGGACTGCACTTGGAAGCAGATGCTGCACCCTTAACCACTTTAGAGAGAAGAGATATGTTTTGGAAAATTCTTCCCAAAGCATGAGAACAAATCACAAACTCAAGCAGTTGCTTCATCCATCTGAAAACACAAGACATCCAATTTTTCTCTGTACAAGTATGCAAAAGAGCAAAGCCCAAATGCGACTATTTTAGCATTTGATCACTCTCTACTGCTTTTTTGGTCCGCATCTTTAAAACAATGTGTTACATGCGCACAAAAAAAAAAAAAAAAAAACCAAAAAAAAACCCTCTGAAAAGATACATATGACGTGATTAAAAATAGCAGAATGCTTTGAGAAAGTCCTGTAAACAAACAAATAGCCTCTGTAAATAGAACACTTTCTCTGACAGCTAAGAGGCTGAATAACCAGGCTACTGCTGCCAGAACACCTGTGATGCCAGGCTGCCATGGCAGACTCTATTATCATTATTACAAGCATGTCTGAGGAACTCGCAACACGAGCTCTTCGCAAAGATTTGGGAAAGCACTTTTGAAATCGAGGGATGGGAATGAGGAAGACATGAAGGAGAAAATATCAAATAGAAAAGCAATCTGTTTTGTCTGCACAATTTACCTAAGAGCACCAGCAGCTACTCTAAGAATAAAGAGTACAGTAGAGCCGTTGGATTTCTCGAGGAAGTCTGGCACTTTGCAGGACCGAAGCCTGTGATTATAAACAACAGTTAATTAACTCAAGCGCCTTAGACCCAGAACAGCAATTACAATAATGCCTGTTCACATGTCTCACATGTGAAGAGCGGAGATAATACTTGGCTAAAGCAACTCACTAGGCATCAGAACTACAGTAAGAGAGGGGAAACATAGCATGTCCTGAGGCTCCAGCTATTTTTAATAGCAACAGCATCAAAAAACACCTTAAGCTTCAAGTTTTAAGACCCGGTCCAGCTCACTTCTCCCAGAAATCAAGTACTCACCCCTAAACTTATCTGGAAGACTTTGCCAAAGTACTTTTCCTTTACTAGAAATGAATGGCTTCAATAAAATACACCCAAACCAGATGCACTCTTCAGTGTCTGCAAATACACTGAAGAGAGGTATTTTAAGATACCTTTGTTTTGCCCACCCACATACAATTCTGATGTCCCACAGCTAAATGCCAATTAATAAAACTAGTTATGAAGTCTAAAGCTATTTAAAACAGCAACACAAAAAGGCCTGGTAGTCCTAAGAAACTAAAAATAGCATGCCCTTCTCCACAAAGAGAGTGACGGCAATGTGTAAACTGATCACGAGGAGAACCTCACGCAGAGCAAATCAAGATGTAGTGCAACAAAATTACATTACGTCAAGTCATTTGCAAATACTAATGGAAAAGATTATAGCAAATTATTAACTATTTCTGCAAGATTTGTGAATAAAGAGTGAATAGTTTACGGCCAAGGAAATACATCTATATCCAACAGACTAAAGGAATGTTATCCTGTCCTGCTATAAAAATGTTTCTCATTGAAGGTCTGTAACTATTTTTTATACACCTGTTCTTTTTTGTGAAAAATTCCAGCATTTTACAGGACTGAGGCATGTGGCTGCAAATGACAGTAAGTTAAGCCAGCCCCCTTATGCACAAAACAACAACAAAACCATTCTTTTAACAAACTTCTTAAAACCCCTTACATGAAAAAAAGATGGATTAGTGGCTGGACAGAACACCTCATTCAGTACCAGAGATTTAAGTAGAAAAGTGCATTTTATATACACAATGTCCCACGGTGCGTGTCTGCATATACCTTTTGCTTTCTGATATGCTCTTTCAAATTTTTCATCTGAAAGCCCTTTCATGAATAATTTGAATGAATTGTTTGAAGCCTGTAACCCAAAGCAGATTCATTCTAACAATAAAAAGGTTTTCAGCCCACACAGAGGAAAATTCCAGAGATTGCGTATCAGTGAGTCAAGCTACTTCTTCTGGCTGCTTTTGTTCAGACTCATTTAATCCTGAATTCTGCAAGATAACTTATTTCACATTCAGTAGTCTCTCTGCTGAAAAGTCTTCCATTTTTGAGTGCCCTACAGCAAAGTCAAGCACAAGTCCCACCAGCAGAGATATCATGTAGTCTCCTGTGAATCAACACCACTTGGAGGCACTGAAAAACAAATGTGCATCATTTGGGGACTATCCAGACTCTTCCTAAAACAAGACAATATATATGTCCCGTCCCCACCCTGCCAAAACCCATCAGCTTTACCCATGCAAGCACTAAACAGATCTTAGAAATTCTACTTCAATTATTATTTCTTTGAAAGGACACAATAAGCAATGTCCTATCCTTATTTACTGTTGGCCAGCAATATCTACTGCTAGTGTAACACTGGAATTACTCTACAAACTGAAAGCCAAGGGGGTCACCTGCAAAAGGGAGCTTTGGCATTTAATCTGTTTTCTGGGTTTTATAGTTTCTACTGTACCCTCTCTAAAGAATCCACCTAGACCTCCCATTTCTCTCAAAACTATCAAGTAGTAATCCTGTAGTATCAACAGGTCTGTGGAGAACAGATACTTACAATATCTGCAGCAAATACATAGAAGAAACCTGGGAAACTACCAAGAAGTATCTAAAGAGCAAGCAGAATTACATATAAGGCAGAACCTGGTCTCTATTCCACTTCCAAAGTCTGCAACTGTGAACTCCAATACTCCCAACTGAGGGAACAGAGTTGGCTTCTGGAAAGCTAAGGTATAAGCAAAAACAGGCAAAGATTCCTAAAACTTTCATGACAGTTTAATATGGACATATTTCAAAATGTGAAACTCTTTCAGGAGAAAGCAATATGGCACCACAACACTGGAAACGCTTCCTGCGGTTACCTAGGGATTGGGGTTTCTCGATGTGGTTGGATTAGTTTGGGGTTTGGTTTTTCAAAGATTGTTCAGTTCAGGAAATTTTAAAGATAACTTTCCAGGTATTAAAGAAATAAAAATAGATTTGCAAATTCCCCGCAGAGGAAAGGCTAAATTAATGCAATCAGTGACACCGAGTCTGGCAAGTAAAGCTACTGCATGAATAGTTACTCATGGACCGGTGCTTCACTTCCTCTCCTCAGAGCTGTCTGTAATTGCTGGGCCAAAGGAAAGGTATTAATTAGCAAAAGCCCACTACAGATTCAGTATTACCTTCATCACAGCTCCCTCTGACACCTCCCCACTAAGGCACAGCAGGACTCGATTCTGAATGGGTCTTCTCTAGCACAGAGAGGTAGGACAGACCCGCTCCTGAAACGCCTCCCTGGCGCAGCCTCTGCAGTTCAGAGTCACTCCTGCCCTCCAAGACTTGAGTTACAAAACTTGCGGCTTGGTTAAGAACGGAATAAACCTCACACTGATCCGAGAAAGGTGAAGGGATGACCCAATGACCAAGCGCATCACTGGAGCAAGGCAGCGCGCTCCCATCGCAGCTGAAGATGCTAAAATTGGGGACGGCTGGTTTCCAGCGGGGAGAGGAGGCAGGAGCCCGCACCGGGAGCGGCCCGGGGGCAGGGGAGCTGTGCCCGCTGGGCTCGGTGTCCGTGCACGGCACCCGCAGGACTGCCCCCGGCTCGGGCACCTCCGTGAACCTGCCCAGGTATCGCCCCTGCACCGCTCCCAGCGCGGGCTCCTGGCCCCTCCTGAAACCAGCCGTCCCCAGTTTTAGCACTTGCATCACGCAGTACTTCAGAGCCAGAGGACACAAACGAAAACGGGTCCCGAGAGGCGGAAAGGGCACACAGAGACGCGCACGGCGGGGACACGGCAGGGCTGCCTCGCTCCGCGCTCCAGCGGGACGGAAGGGCGGGAGGGGGAGAGGGAGGACGGGAGCGATGGGCACCAGCCCGCTGAAGGCCGGAGGGGAGCGAAACCCTCGGCAAGCCGAGAGGGCACCGGGACACACGGCAGAAGCGCGGCCCCGTGCGAGGAGCGCTCGCCGGCAGCGGGAGGCGGCGGAGGGGCGCGGCGCGGAGACACCCCCCCGTCCCCAGCACGGGGACCGGCAGCCGGTCCCCCCTGCCCGCACTCACCCGGTGCCGCCGTCGATCACGCAGGGCGGCAGGCAGCTCGCCATGCTGCGGGGCCGGCAGTGCGGGCCCTACGCCACCATCCGGGCGGCCGCCGGCTCCCCCGGCGCGGGCTCCATGCGGGCGGGCCCGCAGCGGCCGCCGCCAGCGCCGCCCCCCGCGCCTGCGCCGCCGCCCGCGCCCGGGCCGCCATGTCGGGTCAGGGCCGGCCCGCGGGTGAGGGTGAGCGGGCCGCTGCTGCGGGGCTGTGTCCGCGGCTGACGGCCGCGCTCGGGGCTGGGTGGTGAACTCGGCACTGCCCAGTCAATATGGTTGGGAAAGAGCTCGGACGTCCTCGAGTCCAGCCTACCGCCCAGCACGACCAGACCACGTCCAGGTCTTTCCTGAAACACCTCCAGGGATGGCGACTCCACCACCTGCCTGGGTTGCCCGTTCCAAACTGAACTCCCGTTCCCCAAAATGGACATGTCTGTGTTACGAACCCTGTGCTCAGCACAAATCCCAACCAGCCACTAGACACTGCGAAGAAAATAACTCCAGCTAAAGTCAACGCGTTCCATTCGTTATTCCACACCACTGGCATCATGCACAGGTCCCACACTCATTCTCCTGCTTGTGAGAACACTCCTTCACCCATGTCAACCAGGGCCCCTGCTACACAGCCTGACATGAAGGATTTAATCAGCTTAAAATCTTAAGTCAGATATTAAAAAAATTGGGTTGGATATTAGGCAGAGGTTCTTCACCCAGAGAGCGGTTGGGTGCTGGAACGGGGTCCCCAGGAAAGTGGTCACAGCACCAGCCTGACAGAGCTCAAGAAATGTTTGGGAAACAGTCTCGGGCACATGGTGTGGCTCGGGGGATGTCCTGTACAGGTCCAGGAGTTGGACGTGATGATTCTTGTGGGTCCCTTCCAATTCAGGATATTCTGAGATTCTTCCAAGCCACCTATGATGGCAGAGGCTAGAACGCATGTTGCAGGGGGAATAAAAGGCTCACCACCCCCCAGCAAACACTGCAGCTGCTGCTGCCCCTCAGAGCAAGACCTTGCCTCGGTTCACGTCTCAGTGAAGGGAGGGTTTGCCCCCGGAAGAAATACCAACGTGGAACCAATCACTTGTAAAAACACAAAACACTATTTGTTTCTTTGGGTGCAGGTGGCTGCGCTACAGCCCACAGATCCTCCAGGTCAGCCCAGAATACCACGTACAAAAAAAAAAAAAAAAAAAAAAAGGCTGCAACAAACATCACCTGCAAAGTTGTTGACATCTAATTTGCATACGGGATAATGATGTGTGACTCAGCCCTGGTCACACTGCGAGTGCGTGGTGATGCCAGAAATAGCTCCTCCAGATGCCTTGGCCTGAGCACGAACTACAGACCGTGTTTCCCATGAGGGGGCAGTTTCCTATCCCCCACTCCCAGCTCCACGTTACTTCACCAGGAGCTCGTGCTGACTGAAGCCTGTGGAAGAAAATTAATGAGATGCATTCTCTGGTCCTCATACCCAGTGTTGGTGCGATGGCTATAGACTGTGCATATGTCCGGGGGGGGTTGTTCTGCCGTTTGCCACAAACTGAGCACACTCGCTCAACATATTTGTTCGCTCTGTTCCCCTTGGAGATTTTGGAAGATACAGAGCATGATGGAAGGGAGCCCAATTTGCTTGTTGGATGGGCTCCCTTATCGGTGCGTTGAAACAGCGAATGTGCAGACTCTAATAAGTACCTCCAGAGCTGGGGATTGGAGCGTGATGGAAATTGTCTGCCCCCCCCTCGTCTGGCCAGTGAAATCAAACAGCACATGGAAGGCACTGCTTTAGCATCCAACAGATAAAAGAAAGAATATGCTTTGACTTTCCTGGCCAAAATTTCCCCTCTCCCATGCTGTTGCACAATATGCTGCACTGGGCTCAGAGAATATCTGCTCGTATGCTATATGGGCACATCACCATAAACTTTCTTATAATTCTCAACTTTCATTACATTTTATTTTTTAAGAAGCTGCTAGCTGTTACAGCTGAGGAGAGAGAACACCTCATCTGGAAACGGGTATTGCAATAGCTCACGTGCAGCATACAATCTCTCTGTAGACATTCAATTTGCAAACAGCTGCAGAGGTTTGAAACATTTGTGCCCTGTCGTTCTCTTTTCAAGCTGTTTATAGAGTCCCTTGGGCTTTGATTACTACCCGGGTAGCTCTCCCAGCTGTTTGAGTGCTCCCTAACCCACTTCAAGCAGAATTAGCTGAGTTCAAACAATTTAAATAGGAGCCATACACTAACTGTGTTGATTGTGCCTGAAGTGGGTTAGGGAGCCCTCAACTTGCTTTGTTAGCAGAAGTGAGGGGAGGGGTAAGACATAGTAACATCTTAAGCTGTTTCAGAAGACGACATCTGTCTGTAGTTTAAATAACACAGAGACAAGTCCATGGAGTACCTGGAACAGAAATTGTACTGTGAAACTGTGATGACATACGCCAGTTGATGGTCTTGGAGCAATGGGAAATACGAAAACATTCATTCATCCTGGTGCTATATTAAAAACCCAGTACGTAATGATTATTTAAATGTTAGTAACAATAACTAGTTTCTCAGGTAGAAAAGGAAGAAGGAGACACCTGATCTAAGATACAGGGAATGATAGATTCTTCCAGATCCATCATCATGCGGCGTTTGGAGGATACCATGGCCTTTCCCTTGGAACACAACCCTTGTAATTGTCATTTCATGCTCTAAGCCCACAGGCATCATCTCCTTCTGCTCTCAACACCCTATAGGTCACCACAGTTGCTGAGTTTAAGCTGTGCTGGAAGGGAAGTGGACACCCAAGGAGGTCTCAGTTCTGATTTCTGTAGTGCCTGCCACGAGTTACATAATTTAAGCTTTGTTGTCTCATGTTGGTTTGTCTACACCCCTTTTCACCACAGCATCCAAATGCCTTCCAGGAATGTGTTAAGTGATGTGGCTAAATATCTGCCACTCTTTCATTTCAAGCTCAAAGGAAGAACTGTGTAGGCAGGAGAGGGTTGGGGGTTTACTTTTTATTTTAGGGGTTTTATCTTAAAGTGTTGATGTTACTGTATGTTTACAACAAAGAAAGTAATCTAAGGGAGTAGAAGGTGGTGTAACTTTGATATTCCTTTACTCCCATGAGAATTTATTCAGCGCTAACAGAGCAGGTCCCAAGAAACTCAGATTACTTTGAAAATGCACATCTGCACTTAGCTACAAGAAGCCAGTATATGGGAAGGGGGTGCTTGTGATGCTTTGTGTTAAGATGACCTGCATGTTGCATTCTAGATCATGCATCCCCAAAGGTAATAGCACCATACCCAGCTATATCATGTTGCTGTTTCAGGGCAGGAGTAATGGAAACACAGCTTTGGTTACATCTGTAATCTGCCAGGAGGAGACAGGGGTTCTTAAACAAAGCAGATGCACAAGATTAGTGGCAGCTCAGAGTCCAGGGCCATCACCAAATGAATTAGCAGGCTAACCAATAGTGTTTGCATACCCTCAAAGAAATGAGACTACAAAAAAGATTTTCTTTGTTTACAGAACCTCTCCCCTGCTTGAGATTGGCTTCAGTCAGCTTTTCCTCCTTGCTGAGCTGCTCTGTAAAAGCACTCTGCTGTCTCACTGGTGCTGATAACACCTAAGATCTGCTGAAGGACAGTGCTGCTGGCAGTGTGGGTCTTCACATTGCCCAAACAACCTACCTGCAGGCCACATGTTCATGGTAAATTCTAGTTGAAAGGACTAGTTGTCAAGGTGTACATCTTCTTATTTAGCGGACACTTTCATAGAGGCCCTGAGAACATTCTCCTGCACTTCTACCTCCTCACAGGGAGGTCACCAATGTCTTGAATTGTGTAACTTGAGGATGAGGGAGCACTATCACATGTCCCCTGAAGTTTCTCTGCTGTCCTGCTATCACGCTTCATCCAAAATAATGTATTTTGGGGTCCTTTGTAAATTACTGTCAAATCTAAAATGTCAATCTTTAGATACATGTCCAGTCAGCATGCTTTCTTTAAACTTTGATTTTTGATGTGGAGAACTGCTATCATGTCATATTTAGTGAACTCCTTTTGAGATAGATAAACTATCCCCTCTGATTTTGTTCACTGTACCAGCCAAAACCAGTGCTGACATCTCAGTCACAAATACATGATTGAATTCCCACTTTGTTTCCTAACTATTAGAAGCGATGACAACAAAAAAGACTCACTTCAGAAGCTCAGAAAGCAGCAGCACAAACCCCAGGTCTTTAATCCCTTGATTGTCCTAAACTTGAGGCTGGTTTAAGAGCAGCTGTTATGCAGTTGTCATCATGCAATCACTTAGGAAAGGTCACCAAGTAATGATGTTCACACACCAGCAATCACAGTGTGTTACTCAATCACTAGAAAGTAAATGGATGGAGAAGCTAAACCTTCCCCTTGGCTGCAAAGCCACCCAAAAAGAGCAGTAACACAGTGTGAACTATTCATACAAAGACATGTCTGTAAAGCACGCATTAGCTTACTGCATATTTATACCTGTGCACAGGTATTTCTGGGACCATTCTTCAGCAGGGTACTTAAGTCCACCTGCACTTTAAAGTATATGAGTACTCCCACTGAAAACAACAGAACCATCCATATTCCCGAAGTTATATGTCCTTTAAAGAAGTCTGCAAATCAAGGCCTTTAATTCCTGCCAAACAGACCTTAATATACTGTGGCAAAAAACCACAAGCTGCTTATGCGAGCAGTCTAAAAAAGTACTTGCTGTCTTTTAATTATATCAGGGTCTTATGATACAAGACAAGTTAAAGACGGTTTGGTTGATGGGGGACAGAGATGTATTTTGCAGATTATGTCTCTTATTTCTGAGTGTCTTTCCTAGTTGTGCCCACTGTTGTGGAATCCCTTGTGTGCTTCATAGATCCATGAGGGAACATGACCATTACTGTCACCTCTCTGTTCAAGGTAAGTTTTTGTCTCCCAGCTAAAAATTTTTCAGTGCTTTTCAGGTTTCTAAAACATCTCCTGTGTCTGCTTTTTCTGTGCTAGGCTGAACAGAATCAGAATCCAATACTCCTGTTGATATCGTACAACCAGCCATGATATAATCAACTACTCCCTACCTTCCTCTTTCTATAAGCCACTCTAGATTTACTATTGGTGTGTATTTTCTTAAATTTTGCACAGTGACTTCCTACCTCCCTTTCCTGAATGGCCACTGTTAATTTAGATCTACTCAGAAACGTTTTGGATTCTATCTAATCTATTTTCTATTTATACCACATTCATCACCATGGTAGCTGAATGCCTTAGAAAGTGCCTTTGAGGTAGAGGCTATGCAAAGCTTATTTTAAACCACTCTGATTCTTTGCCTTTAAAATTGAATTCTTACAACTCAATCTTACCCCAGCTGAGAAATTGCCCTTTTGCACTTTGCAAGGAACCGTCTGTAATTTGAAGCCAGTCCAGCACTTGGGACCCAGTGTTAGCTGAGGATATCAGCTGCAGCGGCTCTAACACCTATGTAAATAATACACTTATATTTTGATAGTTCTCATATTCAAAGAGAAATATTATTATATAGAACATTCATAATTAATTAAAGCAGCAGTTCCTCAAACATGAGCAAAACCAGTATATTTGCAGTAAACTTCTGATCACTTTCCCCTATGTTAACGTGCCCATCTACCTCCAAATCTGATTATTGACTGCACAGTCTAAGTCTGCATATCGAGGTGTATATGTATATATAATGACATAACCGTGCCACATGGTTTTAAAACAGAACACCCAATTTTGTTCCATGTACTCAGTTCTGTGTACTTTGTGAAGTTGCACCATGAAATTTGCAAAAAATTGCAGCTCTAATTTTAAAATGGGTACACCAGAAGCCATATTTTTACATCATGGGATTTTGCACCTGCACTTCTGAAGAATTCTGGCAAGCAACAGAAGGTCTAGCCAGTACCTGGGGAGGAAGATCTGAACAACTCCATTCATCCTATCTTGCTTAACAATCCCAGAAAGACACTAATGAATTGTAAATTTAAGGAAGAAAAAATAAGTCTGCCCATACTGAACATGGAAATAGCACAGAGTGAGTTGTATTTGTCAAGTTTTTATATTAATTGTAGTGTTCACTTTCAAATTCCTCCTTTGAGTTTTCAGTTTGATGTTCTTAGGAAAAAAGATTATATCATCTGATAGTTTCTTCCATCCCTCCAACAAACTCACTGGGCAATTTCAACCAAACTTGAGTCAAGGGTAGAAGCCTGAAAGATTTTCAGGAGTTGTGTAAAAAAATTGCTGAGAATCTTACAGGGAAGGGCCAAATATCGCCCTCACAGAAAGATCGCAGCGTCAGCCCAGCTCTCTTATTAAAAAACAACAAATTAACAAATTAACATGGCAGAGGCAACTTCCCAGGTGCCACTGTCTAAATGACTATTTGCTTATTTTGCCTGAAATAGCTACAGAAACCCAGCAAAAAGGCTTAGAATGCAGCGACACAGCAATGAATTTTTCACTGTTGGAGCATGTATGGTCTCCCAAATAAAAACCACCACGACAGAGAGAGATTTAGGTTCATGCAGGGGTACTGCATGATGTAAACAATAACCCAGCTCCACATGATATAGAACCACCCCTGCTCTGAGAAGTGCACCACACATATGTGTATGCTCAACCTCCTGTCCAATGGTTCCATCCTCAAATAAAATCACCTGCAAACTGAACTGAGCCACTATTACTCTAGACTGACAGCTGCACATCTCGTCTCTTGTGCACTGAATGGAATATTTTCTCCCGTTACTGGCTGAGTCATTAAAATACCATTCAGATAACTTTTATGCAATGTAGTTTTTATCAATATCAAACCTGCTCGAGTTTCGTGGTTTGCTAAGTTTCCCATGACATGCTGTTCATAAAGCGTAGATGTGCTTGTCACAATGATGCCGTATGAAACCTCCTCTGAGGCCCAGAAGACCTGATGGTAACAGAGAAATGATTTCTTCATACAGACCATGAGGCAAACAAGAGATCACAATAATCTGATGAGACGATCTCGCCATCCTCCAGCCTAGCCTACCTCCGCAGACATGTCAGTAGACTCGTTTGGACAAGCAGTTTGTTGTTTGTTTTCTTTTAAAATACATCAAATGAGTCAACACGTCAACAGAGCAACAACATATTTTTCCAGTTACTAAATGCGTTTGTTAATCAGCCAAACCAGAGATACAGTGAAGCCTCTTTGTGATGAAGTCTTTGGTTCTCAAAGTCACCACAGCACTGTCAAACACAACACAAACATCATTTTGATCTAATCAGGCTTTAAAAAAACATTTACTGTAGCTGAATACAGCTGTTCAAAAATCACAGACATCCAAACTGCATGTGACAGGATCAGCCCCAGAGGCACAAAACGGGGTCTGACCAAGCTTTGCTGCAGGAGTAGGACACTAGCTGGTCTGAAGCACCATTAAACGCAACATGCCATTCCTCATCTCCTAAACCTGTGCTATTTAGACCAACTATCTCTCTGAGTCTGTGTGTAACTTTCCTAAGTAGCAGAACTATTTTTAAAAAAGCTTTTGAGGAAAAACTTGTGAATTTTTCAGGTTGCAACAAGTCACACACCAGAAGGGCTCTGAGACTGGTACTGGCACACAGTAATTGGAGGTGGAAACCCAGCCTTCCACAGAGGCCAGGGGCTAATTTTCTTCAGTTACATGAAAATCCTGGGATATTCATTCTGCCAAGAGTGAAATGGGCTGCTTCACTCTCCAAGGCCTTTCCACAATAATAGTCCGAAAAACTGGAGCTAGACCTTACTGCTAACCCAAGCCAATACATCTTTATTGGGCATTTGCATATTAAAATTCCCCAGAATCTCTAGCTGGACTTAACTCACTGCAAATATTCATCCATTTAGCAGTAAAAATGCTGAGTGTGAAGTGTTGTTTTGACTCTTAAGTTCACAGGTCCAACACGCAACAGCTGTCACTCACAGCAAAGTGCTCACACCTGTGGTAATTGTCCATTGATTTACACCTTTTTTCCTTCTTTACCTCAAGCACCATAAGGGTTTATGCAAACCTCAGCATTTTAAAGTTATATAAGCTCAGTCACTTTCAAAATTTATTTCCCTACATAATATATCAAGGGGAACCCATCTTCCCAAAGCAGTATTTTCCTCTTCTGTGATATGGACAAATAATTTTCTCAAATACGTTTTGCTGCTGCTTCCCCCTCAGCTCCTATATCTCCATTCATACCTCCCTTCATCCAGCTCCACTTCTTTTGGGGCACTGAAATATTTAGCAACTAGAAGAATAACTAGGCTTTTTCCACAAAGTACAGAATTTTGCTAATGAATAACAAAATGTTTTGATACCACCTTTTTTGATACTACTTTTGATACCAGAAGCAACCCCCGTGTTCCGAGTCTTCCGTATCATGACATCAGCGTTTGCGAAAACAAAGACTTTCAAGTCTGTGGACACCTGGTTTCACACACCACCTTCACATACACTGTAGTGCAACAGGTCTGTTCTGCAACTGGAAATAAAAATACAATTGCAGCACCTGTAAACATATGCAAACCATTCCTAATCTTTGTATCTCAGCTACGGGCAGCCGTGACGGCGCAGCCGTGCGGAGTGGGCTGGGGCTGATTAACCGAGTGGGTGGTGCTTCCATTGATCTCTTCACCCTGCCTGTTGCCCCAGCAAAGTAGATCAAAGTTAAATTAAATGTACTTACCCACACTACAAGCAGACCCCCAGCTGAGACAGACATGCGCAGCCACTATGCCATAAATCCTTGCATATCAGATTTCCTCTTGCCTATACTCCCACTCTGAGAAAGGCTTGTAGCAACTCTTTAGAGCAGCTAAGGAAGAACTTCTCTGGGACTTGTGTGGGTGCCATGCCTTTCCTCAGCTAGTTTTGTTTTGTTGTTTGTGGGGAGTTTTTTTGCATAAAAATCTGTCATTACAGCAGCTCAGGCTATCACACCATGAGGTTCAAAGTAAGAAAGACTATCAGCAGATGCAAGCAGTGAGGTGAGGTTTCAGTACTAATAATCGCAAAGCCTGACAAGAGGAAAGTGGGAATCACACACTGACAAAATAAGCAGATGCAATCAGGCAGCTGCACCCTTTACAATAGAGCAAGTTTTTATCTTATCTATTCATTGCAGATGCACTATTACTTTTCCACTTAGCCAGGTACTCTGGCTCCCTCAGGAAAGGTATGGAATTGGCCTGGAAAAAAAATAGGAAAGAAAAATGTTCATACTGTTTGAAAAATGTATCTGCTTCACAGTTTTGTAGATGAAATATGAGATTCTAATGTAATTAGGAAGCTGAGAGTTCTGTAGAATGAAGCAATAAAGATTATCCAGCAGTCACAGTCTGCCAGGCACACTGCAGGGACACAGTCACTGCATCACTGCATCATCACTTTGTGAACCTTTACTTACTTTCCCATGACAGTGTCATGGGTCATCTCAGGGCACCACAGCCCAGACGCCAGCATTTCTGCTGGGATTTGAAAAATGCAAAACACAAGGGGGTTGTTCTATATTGACTTCTCTAATACAATTAAGTTGTTTGGGGTTTCTTGGGTTTTTTGGGGAGTTGTGGGTTTTTTTTTTTGGGGGGGGGGGGGTTTGTTGTTTTTTATTTTTTTTTGTTTTTTTTTTGTGGGTTTTTTTTTTTTTTTTTTTTTTTTTTTTTTTTTTTTTTTGTTGGTTTTGTTTTGTTTTGTTTTAAGGCCTGCTGATTTAATAGCCAGAAGGTCAGATGCTCGCCATTTACATTACCAGCAAATCATCCAGTTTGGAGAACTCAAAATAGTGATATAGTGATTCTGGACACTTATTGCAGTACCAAATAACTCCCAGAGGAACTTATTGTATACATCGTGTGTGTGTGTTTGTGTGTGTGTGTGTGTGTGTGTGTGTGTGTGTGTGCGTACACATCAACTTTTGTCATCACTTTGGAATAAAACTGACCCGAGGTCTGAAGAAGAAAAAACATAGTGAGCCCTTAAAGGCTGCCTCATAATTTTGCTTTCTGCAAAGCTCCCTGGAAAAAAAGTAAAATAAAACATGATCTTAGTATATCCGAGCATTACACAGGTGATGCTGTTTTACACCACAATGACACAGACTCCGAGTTTCAGAACACTGAAAATTACTCTTTTATTTTTGGGATGTGTCTCCCTTATATACTATTTTACACAGACCAATCTGATTTGCGACAAAAAGGCAAACCTCTTCAATCACATTGGTCAGACCAGAGGGACATCAAGAAGAAGTCCCTCTTAGGAAAAGGAATGAAAAACAAGGCACAGTTTACAAAACCACTTCTCTTGTTTACAGAAAATTCCCTGGGAAAAGAATTTCAGAAAACCAAAACATTTCAGGCAGGAAACCAGGGCTACACACAGGAGTTCACTGCTGAACAGGGGTGGAGATGACAACTCAGTCTCTGCAGCACACTCTCAGGGTGTTAAAGACCCAGACTCTTCTTTCCCACAGCTTCCACTTCTCTAGCAAGATCTTCCAGCCATTGGAATAGAAACTGCTCAGCCTCACTCCTATGCATCTCCTATGACAGCTGGCTCACTGAGCTGCAAAGAGGACAACATTCAATGGGCCAGTGAGGAGCTAAGCATCAATCTGACTCCTTAATTATGAGCACCTCCAGAAGGCAGGAATCTGGTTCCCACTCAGTGACTGTATTTTTCCATTTAAGAGTCCATCTATCATTACCTACCTTCCTAGAGCTCAGTGTTCTTGATCTGCAAGGGGCAGAGACACCCCCCAGGCAGTCCCAAGTCTGGCACCTGGTCTCAGACACATCTTCATCTCATCATCTATCCCAGGAGCTTCTTCCTCAGCCCACAGGCTTTATCATCCCATAGATTCATCACAAACAAAAGGAGAGTTATTGCCTCCAGCACACTGACATGGTCTCTGAGCTATCTGTCTTCACTTGGAATCATTGCCTGATGGCCAGGAATTAGTTTTGAAGTATTATTTCACTTTAACCTAATGCCTGAAGCTACTGGGTATATAAAGTCCTTGGTTGTGTTTTCAAAAGCACTTGTGCAACCTCAGATCCCCAGAGTCACTTTCAAACTGACTCATTGAAAACACTCTCTTACAGCCTCCAGTTATCTCCAGAGGACAAGAGGTGAGTAAGACTGAAAAACAAAGGAGGTAAGAAGATATATATAAATGTATCTGTGTACACAATGATAACATCTAACATCACAAGGAAAAATTCATAGAAAGATATTTTACAAATTACATAAACCATTAAGTTTCAGAGTACAGATGAAAACCCCCTTGATATAAACCAAAGGATATATTTCCCTTCCAGTAGAGGATTCTCTAATGGTCCAGTGGTTTCTCTTATCAGTGCTTTGAACTAAATGGCAGTTCCTCTGTTTGGAGGTGGTGAGGGTCAAAACATAAAGAGCTCCACTAGTTAAGAACTTTTATTTTAAACTCAACTATATGTCAAAGTAGAATATAGATCTTGATTGTCACTTGACAGTTTCTTCCAAATTACCCTTTGATGGCCAGTTTGGCACCCAGCACTTGTGAGCAGGTTATTTCCTCCCCATCCTCATCAAGCAAACTGCCACAGGGCTGTCTTGTCTCCTTGCAGGTGGCAGGAAGAAGTCATCACAAAAAGGAAATCCTGTCATAGCCTGATGAGCATTATTTTGAGCAGCTTTGTCTGCTAAAGCAGTTCCTGCTCCTACATTGTTACTCCTTGTACCTCCTAGGTTGCTGCAAATAAATCAGAGCAGGGAGCTGAGCTAGATAACCCCCCACCTCTTCTTTTTCAGCCAGAGTTTTTTAAGTCAGATTAGCTCTCCCTTTGCACTTCACCACATGTCCAAATGCTTGTGCCAGAGTAGCAGAAGGAGGAGTAAGAGAGTGGGAAGAAGTGGCTGGAAGTAGGAGGAGGTGAGGGAGCAGAAGGGACTTCTTCAGCTCTGAGGCCTGCAGCCTAAAAAAATAACTCCCTCCCTGGGATCAAGAACTCCTGGGGTGCCCTTGTGAGGATGGATGTACTCACTCCCTGAAATGCTTCACTAGCTGAATCTTCATGTACTGGCAAATACCTAATTTGCTGTAATGGAGACCTGCCACTGAATGCATCATTTTCCAGTGGGAACATTACCTGTAACAGACAGAGGGTTTCAGGCAACCACTGTCAACATCTCCCTCAGTGTGTTGGCCTTTGGGTTTTTGTATGTCTCCAGCCTTGTCTTAGGGCACTAAACAGATTCTCACCTAAAGGAACACTGTAGCAGGCGTTCTGTTGCCTCGGATTTCACACAGCCCACAGCGCAATCACAGAACCTGCAAGCGGCTCGGTTATATTTAGAATCCCACATTGTCATTACTTTCATCCTTCAAAACGGAGGTGGGGAGGGAAATAAAGAACAGAGGCAGATGAGGAATGCACAGCTGGAGAATGTCAGCAGGCATCGAAGCACTGGCTGGGCCTGGTTCACCTCCTGTTAAACTGAAAGGGGGTGGGCGAGCCTGAGAAAAAGAAAATGGGCATTTATTTCTCCTGCTGTGGTCAACACCTGGCTGCCCCTGCAAAGACAGTGCTCTGGTAATCCTCCAAGCATCATTTTCTGTGCCAAGTCACTGCTGCCACTGAGGAACAAGTGGGAACAAGGGAAAGGACACAAGTCAAAGACCTGCCAGGGAGCACGTGGCTGCTACCTGGACTGAAATATCCCACAGGCAAAGCACAGTGAGACAACACACCATAAGGACAAAAGGACTGAAAATTGAAGGTGATAAAATGAAAAAAGAAAGCAGTGGCACAGTTCATTTAGGCATATAGAGGCCAATGCATGGTCATATGTAAGCAGAGATGCTTGTAATTAATGATTTAATTTTTTTTTTTTTTTTTTTGCTAATTCCCTTGGATGTGCAGTGGGATTTTTTTTCCAAGACAGAATCCCAAGAGAAAGAGGGCAATATTGAAGATAAAATCTGAATTCTACCTCTAAAAGATACTTCCACAATTGCTCAAATTTATCAGTACTGTTTCCTGTTCATGCTCCAGGCCCCTCATTTATGTCTATGTTAAAACAGAGTTGCTTCCAAGAGAAGCAAACTGACCTATTTGTGTTCCCTTTCACTGTTCCTAAGGCAGCTTTATTTAACTTCTCAGAGGCACCTCACCTCCTGATAGCATGGAGAACACTTGTTCCTACAGCTGTAATAATGGGTAAAATCAACCAAATTATGCCTTTATTTTTTTTATCTCCATGCTACTCTTTACATTAATTTGGGGGGTTGGGGCTTACTTTAGTGAAGGCTTTGGCCTGCTGGGGCTTTGCCAATGGCAAGAGGTAAGAGTGAATAGAGAGAAAGATTCTGGCTATTTTATTTTTTGAAGGAACTATCAGGTTCACTTTAGAAGAGCAAGAAAACACAATGATCTGCTGAAGCCTCCAGATTACAGGGTAAGAGCTTTTCTGGGCTACCATAACTCTCTAAATAATCCTTGTTATCCTTAATTTCAGAAAAAACCCCAGCAATATTAGGGGCTGTCATGTTAAATTAGAAGCTGTGTGTTAATCTCAGAGTCCTAACCACATCAGCCCTCATTTCCCCTCTGTTGAAAACCAGCCCCATTCTTTCCTAGTCCTTTGCTCTCAGCATCCTCAGTACCAGTCAGATCAGTGATTCCACTTAAGCGCTGCACATATTGTGCAGATGTTTCCATGTCCCATTCTCCTTCTACAACTGCGTCCTGAAAAGCAGATTTTCCAGTTAACACAGACACACATAAGTCTCTTAGAAAGCCAGGACCTTTGTTGATGGCTGTGAAGTGTCAGAAGCTCTTATTGCATAGGATCCTTGTAGTAATTTTTAACATTTCAATTAAGTTCTGAAATACCTGTTGGACATGGAAAGGTTCTCAGAAATCCATGGTCATGAGCTGTGCAGCTCCCAGAAGTCTGATACTGCTTCCCAACTTTTCAAGCTGCCCTAGATGATCTCCTTTGTTATTGACCATCTGTTTGATCAATCCAAGCAAGTGCTTGTATGCAGGTCTTTGGGGGAAGCACTGCAACATACTTATTGCTGCTGTTGTTACGTGTGGATCACTCTTGTTGAAATTCTGCTGCCATCAGAGGATTTACCCAGAAATTGTTTTAGCCTGCGGATCTATCGCAATTCTCTCACAAGTGAAAGGGTAGAAACTGCCCTGTGTTGGGGTCAGGCACAAAAACCATTTTGGATCACCTCCAGGTGGTCTTGAAACATGGTATTTTCTTCTGGATGCTTCAGAATTTCATGCTTTGTTTTTAAGACTAAATCTCACAAAGGATAAATTAATCTCTGAGATTTAACAGTACAACTGTAGTCACTTTTTGTCAGCCTAAATACAGAGGCATGGCCTGGCCTGTCTCACTTTTGGTTTCATGATGCCACCTCTGCACCAGGGAATTGAGCACCAAAACTGGGGTACCATCCTTCCTCTCATCTCCATCAGGTCCCAGCAGCATTACAAGGCTGACCTGGCTCAGTGCACGACCACCAGCACAGCCCAAAGGATGTGCAGCCCAGAGAGGGTTCACAACCTCCAGGAGCAGCTTGAGCTTATATTGTTTTAAAGCAATCAGGCAATTGCAACCTTAGCCTGCACATTGAAAGTTTTAAATTACTCAGGTGTGGTTTAGTGAAGTGCTTAATGTTTCAATAGAATCCTGTTCCCTGCTGCAGTGATTATCACAGATTATGGCAGTGAAAGAGGTGAACATGTTTTCATGATCCACATAAGCTGAGAAAGTATGTCAGAAAACCCCATTTGCAGAGAAAGGATGTTATCACATACTTTTCCCCCAGAGACTACCATTACCAAATCGCAGTTCTAACTTTTTTCCCAAATGTTTCTGTAAGAGGAACTCCTTTTGTAACCTATCCCTCAGCAAGTTTGTTATGAACATGCATCATCAGAAGGTTCAGGCCATCACTGCTTATGTGAGTAGACAGAACATACAGTTGGTGGGGGAAAAAAAAAGTGATTTATATATTTTTATATATTTATTTCAAATTATTCATTGAGAATTAATTTTCTGCAGATAGACTTTAATGTTGCCTTACAAATTTGCTGCTTCAGTGAACATTCCTATCAGCAGTTTATTGTGAGGATATGTACAGAAAGATATAAACACAAGCAAAGTGAATACATTTAAAAATTAGAGAAATGCTACTTATCCCAAAGTGAATTTTTTCAATAGTGTCAGGACACAAAGAATACAGGAAATCAAAACACAGGATAATCTTCCCAGGCCATGACAAGTCATCTGACCTAACAGAATATTAGATGGTTATTTTCTTTAACAACCAGTAGGAAGAGGTTTCCCATCCTAGGGGAGTTTCAGTATTTCAAAACCCAAAGAGCAAAGTCTTGTACTTTAATTCACCAGTGAGCTGAGCTAACAAGAGCATTTAAAAATTCTTCATTTTAACTATGGCCTCCTTTCATTCAAATATCTTAGTGTGTTTAACATTAAGATCAGAAAAAATATTTCACGGGGCAGTTTTCACACTTGAATTGTTAACTTACAATATCTCAGCAACTTCCAAAACACTTCTACCTGGAGATTTTGAGGATGAGATATCCATTCAAGTCCTTTTTATTCAGCCAAGAGAGTCCACAAGAAAGTTTTTGTTTTCTGCCAGACTTTATTCTCTGATAGGAGAACTACAGATTGTTAAACTGTTTACTGACTCAATTCTATGTTGCTCCCATGACCATCTTCCATCCTCATGACAGAAGAACTACAAGCATTCCAGGGTGCAAGATGTTCTCTGCAACTCTCCATGTGTGCAACTTCACAGCAGGTACTGCCAGCTGCCTTACACAAGAGACTCTCCAAGGCTGATGTAACATCCATCATGGATAATGCAGCTTTCCACAGTACCAGGAGACTGAAAAAGCTCTGAAAAAAGCCATTGCAAAGCCATCTTTGATCCATAGCCATGGCCACAGGTGTCTAGTTTTCACAGATTGGAAATTCTGAGAAAATTCTAAGCAAGGAAAACCCAATTGACCCAGGCAGGCAAACTCACCTAAACTCACCTCCTCTATCTGCTGTGTGGAAACAAGGATTGCAGAATCAGAGAAACAGGAATTAGCTGCTGAAGGCCATTTGAGCCAACCTCCCACTCAAAGCCAGGCTGTCACCAACTGTAAATCAAACCAGCCGTGGATTTATTTGGCTGAATCTTGAAAATCTTCAAGGACCAAGAATTCACAACTTTTCCAAAAAATGTATTCTGGTGCTGTATTGTCCTCCTACTGAAGAAATTCTGCTAATGTCCAGTTTCAATCTCCCAAAATGAAAACTGTGGCCCTTGGTCTCAAATTTTCTCTGCGTTTCCACACTTCACAATAAGTTTCCAGTTTGTGTTGCTGCATGAGGTTATTCTGCTCCAGGTACCAGGCTTCACACACCTTACTGAATGTCTGAAGTTCCACTCCACAGGTGTTTTCAATCCCTCTGGACTGAAGCTCTGTTGTTCAGGGTGCTAATCATTTCCCTTAGTTTAGCATCACACACAGGTTCTTAGAATTTGCATTCTCACTGATCGCAATGAAAATATTGAATACCACCAGTCTTGGGGTACACAACTACTGAGTTTTGGGCTGCTGCTAACTGTCCTTCAAACCTCATGGTCTAGTCAGCTTTCAACTGATCTAACAGTCTGTTCATCCAAGCTGTACTTCCTCATCTTCCAGATAAGGATGTTATAGAAGCCTTACTGAAGAGATTACGTACTACATCCATTCTCTCATCTTTTTAGCCAGTCATTTCACCATAAAAAGCAACCAGGCTGGTCAAGAACAATTTATCTTTGGTAAATAAATCCATCCTCACTTTTCCTTGTTGTTACCATTTGTGTGTTTGTAAGTGGATTCCCAAAGGATGTCCTCCATGAAGAGCAGACTTGAGCTTCAGGAGTAGTGGCAAGGCCAACATCACACAACACCTAAATTTATTCACAGATATTGAGATATTGGGATACGAGTCTGCTGGAAGCACAGCAGTGCAGGTGTAGTGTGGTTAGCTCAGACCCTACAAACAGTTTACCCACAGTAGGACAGACTTGGTCACTTTACTGAGCAAGCTTATGTGGGGGCTTGGAGCCATGGTGAAATCAGACTGCCACAGAAAACCTGTCTGCAGTGCCAAAGATGGGCAGTCACTGCAGTAAATGTAGCCCAGGTCCTTCTGACAGATGGAGCTCACAGGCTGTTCAGGCTCAGCTGTAGGTATCTCTGGGATGAGAGCACTGTCAAGTCCCAGTTTTAAGACAATAGTTAAAAACAAGGCATTCCCTGAATAGGGTCTGGAGTGAGGTAAAAGTCTGGTGTAGCTTGAACAACAGTTTATAGCCTTCTATAAAAACATACCTTTTTCTATTACTACTGGCAGCAGATCTGACAGTGTTATCGCTCTACTTATATTTTATGCTTCCTAATTCCAACATATGATGGCACTTCACTTCCCAATATCCATTGACATTCTTTTGATGTATCTTTTGGGCTAGTGCCTAAGCACATTTGCAAATAGTTTAGTGCTCAATTAAAGGCTGAATATATTCCCAGAATTCCTTGGGCAATCAATTATTTATTACTTACAAGTGTTAAGATCAAAAAGGAAAGAAATAGATGTATATTCCACGCTGACAGGAGGTCCATGGGGATTACAGAAAACAGAAACTTTAATGCTAAATTTGTGTAAAAAGGATAAAATGGGGATTCCCTAGTCAGTTGGAAAAGAAAAGAAAAGAAAAGAAAAGAAAAGAAAGGAAAATTTAAAAAAAAAGAAATGGCCTGGATTATACAGTTATTTTTCTTGCCCAATTGAAATGTACCATTAGTTCTTTGTACCACACAGGCAAATTGTGGTTTGTTTTCACCAAGAAATACCAGTCAGCTTGAACTCAGTGCCAACTGCCCTACTAGAGGATGACCTTTTAGCAGTGTGCCTAGGGGAGCATAAATAGCTAATTAATTAGGATACTGATTCACTCCTATTGACAGGCCTAGAATTTGTGTGAATTCTTAACAGGGTCATAGTGCCTGCATGGATTGTTTGTAAAACCTGGGGCTTGTAAGGCACCAACACTCAAGCAAAGGGTAACCCACAGGAGCAGAATTTAGAAAGATCATTCATACTTCATTGAACAGCACTGTGGAAGGCAGAGGACATTTTCACAACCATGTTTGACTGAGGCAAAATTTTCTTAATTCCCATCAGTGGGGAATGAGCAGAGAGGGAGGTTCACAAGGTCAAACACAAGACCTCTCCCTCCATGGGCTGCAGGTCAGAGCTCAAGTACTCAAAGAGAAACTTCTTCTGTAGTCAGTGCTGGCTAAGAAAGTGGCTTTACAAATCATGTGTTCTTCTCCGTAAGCCTTACTTACTTATTGCTAACCTGAAACTGTGCCGAGAGACAAGCAAGAAAATACCATTGGATGTGTCACCAATACAAACCAAGTCCAAGCAAGGGGCATCTGGCAACTTTGCCGTGAGCCAGTGCAGAATCATTCAGGCAGGACAGAAGTAGCTGTAGGAAAAGGACAGTGTGGTACAAACAAACATGAAGTAGTTCCAGCTCAGGAAAACAAGCTGATGAAAGACAAATAAGAAACCTAGACATAAATACAGATTAATGGCTACACAGAGCAAGTTTATTTCTGATGTATGTCTGCAAGCTGAAAGGTAAAGCAGAATATCCAGCAACTGGCCATGAAACTATTCCAGGCCAGGTTGGATTGTGGTCTGAGCAATGTGGTCTAGTGGAAGGTTCCCTGCCCGTGGCAAGGGGACAGGAACTAGATGATATTTTAAGGTCCCTTCCAACCCAAACCATGTTATGAGTCTATGATCACAGATGCCAAAACTAATAAAGGCCTGGACTTGCTTTTTCATGGCTAGCAGTCCAGATACCAGTGGATTAAATTATTTGCTCTTTGTGGGGTTGTTTTTATTTTTTCAACAAAATTCAGGAAATCTATGCAGCAAATCTATCAGCTTTTCTGAGGTCAGTGAAATTATAACACATTTGCAATTTAGGTTACTTATTTCTCAAATAAAAAGATAAATTAGACTACCATAAAGCCCAAATGCATCTAAAGAAAGTGGCAGCTCTCCAGGTAAAAAGAATCAGCCATCTGCTCTAAAAAATAAAAGCAAAAATCTAATAAAACCCAGTGACAGATCATTTCACTCATTGAGAGAAACTTGGAACAGTGAGGCTGAAATCAGTTCCGTGAAACTGGAGGAGTCACACAGCAGAGAGGTTGCAACTATCTGATGGCGTTCGCTCCATGGAGACTCAACACATACTTTAGACTTAATTCTTACTATCACTACTACTTCTGTTATTATTATTAATCCTTTTTTGGTCTGCTTATAACTTTGACATGGTCTTTAGTTGATAAACCTTTTGGGGTTTGAGCATTACTACACAAAGGAGGAGATAAGACTCAACTCGAAACTTTTCTGGTTTATTTCTGGGAGTGATTCTTCTGTGTAATGACTTTTGCAAGAGTCAATTTGTTACCTTTGGAATGAAGGTATTTAAGAGTCTGAATGTTCATTAGGAAAACAACAACTGACTTTACTGAAAGAGTTTAGTTAAACTATATGAACAAACTGTTTTCAAGCTAGAAGATCTGTTTGGAGCTGGTTTGTGCTGGAATGTCACCCACACAAATCTTGTGAGGGAACATTAAATGACAATACACTGAAAATGATGAAGCTTATGTCGGAGCAAAATCTCTGTGGCTAGGGAAAAAAGGCTCAAAGGGGGAAGCATTTACATTCTAGTTTCTATATTAGCTATTACTTATTTAAATAAAAAAGTGTGATGTGATTTTTCAAAATATCCTCACATAATCTAACTTTCTTGTCAACATAGTGGTTTTCTTCATGTTTTCCCCTTTTGTTTAAGCCCTTCCCTCAGGCCTTGTTCCAGGACAGGGTGTTAGTTCTTTAGACTGCCACCTAAAGTCTAATTCTTGAGACTATTGTAGACCAACTGGCAATTTAAATTTAGGACTTTGCACCTTAAAAATAAATTAATTGTTTATATATACAGTAGACTCTCAACAACCCTGGGGCACCTGAGGTAGTCCTTCCTTCTCCAGAACCCATCCCAGTTTCCTTCTGCTGGCTGAAATTAACAACAGTGAACGTATGAATAAACAAATAATTTTTTAAAAATACAATAAGAAAAAAATTTTGCTCAGGGCTGCAAATCCACTTTAAATACCTTCCTCTCTTGCACTCTCCTTTTTTCTTGCAACAATCCAGGTCTTAACACATGCAGTGGAAAATACAGGATCCCAGTGTGGGAGATGATCAAAATCAAGATTAGGAAAGGGGAATTTTCTCCGGAATACACATTTCATAAAGGCAGAGATGCTCACCCCTAGAGTCTGATCTTTCTACTATTAGGAAAGGCCTTGTTCCTGCTGCTGAATTGCTTCACGAGCAGTGCTGTGGCTCCAGGGGCCCCCTCGGGCTCCCCTCATGCCAAACAAAGGAACACTAATTTTCTGCCTGTAGAAACAGGTGTGCTGGGGCATGGAGACCCTGGATACTACGAGCTACTTACAGCTGTATTGCTTTAAGGAGGATTCTGCTGTTTAAGAAGGAAGAGTGGGGGGTGGGTGGGATCCTGTACTCCTGAATCGCCCACTATCACTCAGAAACGCTACAGAAAAATATGAAAGAATGAATCATAAATTAATAAATAAATAAAGACATATAAATAATTAAAGACATAAAAATAAATTTTAAAAAGCCCACCAGAAGCCCAGAAAATAGAGGGTGCAATTAAAATCCTTGCTCTGCTGAAACCAGTGGTAAAGAATTTCTCTCCTTACCTATGTTACTGTTTTTCTCCTAAGAAGCAAGGTCAATTAAGACATTTACCATGCAGGCAGAAAAACAAACAAACAAACAAAAAAATAAAGATGAACTATGAGAACTACATAGACAGCTTTGATAAAATATTACAAAATCTGGTAAGAGGCCAGCAGTGCTGACTGCTGATGTACAATTAGCCTGTCAAGGTGACCAGTGTATTTGATTTACACATTTCTAATTATTATGTATTAACTATTTCAAGCTATTAAATATCCTCAATTTTTTTTTCTACTCAGATGAGTTCTGTGTTTTTACCCCCTCTCTCAAATATTTGTTGCTTGATCTCCATTGAACTGTGATACTTCATTTTGCATTAGATTGTAATGGCAAAGCTGTGTTCAGCCATGCAGTGGAAGAGCTCCCACAGAACCCTACTGGGACACTCACGATGGTAAGTGATGAGGTACGAGTGGACTTCAGTCAACTGGCATTCATCTGTGCTGTATATTTTTTGGCTCTAAATTCAAGTAGCAATCACTTTTTAAAAATTAGCGCAACATCTTTAATTAGAGGACAACAGCAACAAAGAACCTATAATTATAAAAAACAAAATCACGTGGTTGATGCAGTGAGTCGTGTCTTTGTCGTCACAGTGAGTCCACTCTGCTCTTGGGCTAGGTCACTCCTCAGTCAGCTTCAAGGGCAATCACTACTAATTAACAAAGCTTTTAAACTCGTCCAGGGAACATGGCCCAGACCACTGAGGTACTGTACTCAGACACACAGCTCTTAAAATTCTGTCCCTTATGTTGACTCCTTCCAAAATGCAAAGCAGAAACTTCCTTCAGTACAATGAAACCAAAAGTATTGTAGTTGCATTTTGTGCTCTCCCCACTGCCATCCAGGTCTTTCTCACCAGAGAACCATGCTCCCGATAATTTGGCACGTGTATCCGTACACAGAAAAAGACAAAGACTACTCAGGCTGTGCAGAGCGACCATCTCCCTTCTGGATTTTAATGAGCAGAATTAGGACTGGACACCAAAACTAGAGGTTTGAGTTGGGTTAAATCTATCTGATGGCATCCATCTAGAGTTAAGTCAAGTAGCGGCAACAGTGTGTTTTTTATTGGAGTTGTATAATTTGGGCTGAAAGAGGATTGAAAGAGTAAACAAAGCTAATGCCTTGCATCTGAGGTTAGGTTTTCTATTGTGGTGCCTGTTAGTAGAAACTCTTTTTTATAGACAAACATGATTTCTTTGAAGAAACAGAGAACTTCACCACCAGTTTCTCCTCCTAACTGTAAGGACGTGCAGTATCACCAATAACCTCGCCAGACCCAAAGGGATGATATCATTACCGATCTTTGATATGCAGATACTGGGAGCTGCTATTCTTATCCTGCTGGTTTTGCATTTGGCCTATGGAAAAAACAAACAGGTTCTGCCATGTTCTCCCTGTGCCCGTCCCTCTTGCCTGCCCAGGTTGCACAAGTGCAGTGGACGGGCCGTGGTCCGGGAGGAGCAGCTCCTGCTGCTGACCACAGGCACACGGCTGCTGACCATCAGCTCCTGCCTCAGAGCATCACACACCACACAAGCCCAGTTCACTCCAAGGACTTATTAAAAATACTCTGGACCCCTTTTAATTTAAGCCGTAATTGATAGCTGGCTTTGGCAAAGAGCAATTTCACAGGCGTCAAGAGTTTAATCGCAGCCACGCGAACGAGCTTCCCTTGAGTCACAGCTATCCGGTGTCACCAAGGAGCATCCCCTGAGTCACACCAGCCCAGCCACCTGCCCCTTTCCAGAAAGAGCAGAAAAAAACCCACGCACACCTATAGAAAGACAAGTCCTTAAAAATAAATAAACGGCTTGTCTCCGAGTGGGGGTCAGGTTCTTCTCTCAGGTAATTTGGGACAGGAGAGGACATGGCTGTAAGCTGTGCCAGGGAAGGTTTAGGTTGGACCCTGGGAAGAATTTATTCCCAGAACGAGTGATTAGACACTGGAATGGGCAGCCCAGGGAGGTGGTGGAGTCACTGCCCCTGGAGGTGTTTAAGGAAAGACCGGACACGGCACTCAGTGCCGTGGTCTGCTTGACAAGGTGGTGTTCGGTCATAAGTTGTACTCGATGACCCCAGAGGTCTTTTCCGACCTGTTTGACTCTGTGATGCTCCCGGCCGTGTCCAAGAAGTTCCAATCCACGTACGACAGACGAGCCGGCGGGCGGCCGTGAATTGAGCCGGACGCGGGACTCGAACCTGAGACTCCGCAGCCCGCAGACTCCACCCCGCGCTCCCGGGGGGCCGGGCCGCGCAGGCGCAGAGGGCGCGGCCGGGCGGGGGCGCTGCGGGGCGGCGGGCGCGGGGCCGCCATGGGTGACGCGTTCGGCGGGGCGGAGTCGGGCACGCAGGTGAGGCGCGGCCCCCGCCCCGCTCCCCTCAGCCCCGGGCCCGGGCACACGGGCGGGGACGGCCGGGCGAGGCCGCAGCCGGGGGAGAGAGGAGCGCCGAGGCTCCCCACCTCATCCCCGCGGGGCCTCTTGAGGGGGGCGGTGCGTGAGGGAGGGAGTTCCGCCCCCCGAAAGGCCGCGGGGGCTTTCCCGGTGGATTCCCCGCGGATCCTGGAGGGATCAGGCTCCCCTGGGTCCCCGTTCCGCCTTTGTGTCGGGGTACGGGTGGGCTCCTTGCCGTGGGCGCGTCTTGCAGCACGGGGGCAGGTTGGTTCAGGTGTCTCGATAATTCCTTTATAAATATTCCCTTCGCTCTCCCCTCCCGAGCGTTGGGGGGGATGCCTGAGGAAGAAGACCTGTGAGGAAGGTTTCATTTAAAGGTTCGGAATTGATGATCTTAAAGGTCTCTTCCAAGTTTATGATTCTATAAATAAACATTATGTAAGGTGGAATTGTTTTTCTCCTCTTTAGGAGAAAAGAGGTTTGAGTTTCGGGGTTTTGTTGTGTTGTTTTATTAGGGGGGTTTTTTGGTTTTTTTTTCGTTTCTGGATGTTTAATGGTTAGAAACTTCCACTTGCAATCAGCAACTTAATTGTTTGGAGATTTCTGTGTAACTGTACCAGAATATGCCGCATAGTTCACATTAAACAGGAAAGTGTGATAATATTTATTTTTTTGTTAAAGCTCTGTGTGGTTTTTAGTGGGACTTGAGCTTTTAAGCCCTTTTGACACTTAAAAAAATAAAAAATTAATACCAGATGTCCACTATTGGCAAATAAACACGAATTAAGGACATGGGCTGTGTTCTTTGTCCAAGGGTTAAATGCATTTATTTGTCCATGAGTGGTGCCAATGGGGAATGCACAGGGCATCAACTGCCTGCAATGGATGGATATCCAACCATTATATCAAGGAGCAAGGGAGGAGCTGACAACCAATGGGTTAAGAAAAGTCAATGTATGAATACAGTGTCCAGACAAAAAAATGGTAAAAGCACTTGAAACAGAAAACACTTAATTTAAAACAATATTTCTTTAAATAGTCTCATGCATAAAATCAAATTTTACTTACTGAGACCGCATTATTGTGCTTTTATTAGTGAATATAATTAATACAACAAATTTGAACTTCTTGCAAAACACCTTTGGTGTATCACAACAAAAGTAATGATAAATAGCTTGCATATGTCTTCATGCCCGAAGTTTACAAAAGCTCAGTCAGAGCGGTTGTAGTGGTTGAGAATTAAATTTTGTCTAGTACTCGAGATAGGTTTGTATGTGTAAATAGCCTGTAGGTTAGCTCACAGCCTCTACCAGAGCTGGAGTATTTAATTTGAATTTCTTTAACATTTTAATGAAGTAATCTCTCATTCCTGACAAGACCTACGTGTGTGCTCCCATTGATGCACAGCTCTGGTGAAACCCAGAGTACAAGCATGTCATGCATTAGTCAGTGGGACTGTCCATATGCATAGTTGTGTATTAAAAGGACGATAAATTAGAAAAGGCATGGCTGAAATATTTGAGTCTCATCAGCTTTGTCATTAATGACATTTAACCCAGCTGCTGCTGAACTCTTGCTGTACAGATTGTTCTCTACATGTAGCTGCGCATTTGTGCAGTTTCTCGGTGACATAATTACATTTCCAAAGAACACCCAAGAGTGAGGAGCCACCACTGGCAGATTGCTAAAGGGTTGTGTTTTGTGTAAAAAAAGATGAAGAGAGGCTTATGGAGGAAGAAATGAGCACCTACACTTCGGTTATAGAATCTGAAGTCTCAAAAATGGGATTTGAAATTGACTTGGGATTTTTTTTTCTAAGCTCTTCCTACTCTGAGGTTCTGTCCAGTGGTGCTGTACTGCTGTGTACTCTACATTGTCTGTGACAAAGCTTGGGACACCTGACATCCACCCTCCAGATTACCCTTTACATGTTGTAGATTTCTCCCCCTCTGATTTTCCAGAAGAACATGTGAGGAGGCAAATGGGAATGCCTCCCCTGGAACAGAGCCAGGGTGGCTCTTGCTCCATTTGGAACAGCCCGTGCTGTCCCTGTCTGTAATGTGGGCAGAGGTGAGGGATGCCTGTGTAGTGTCTCATCTCAGCTTTGCTTCCATCACTTCTGCTGCAGTGTGGACAAACCTTTGTGAGAGTGGAAGGAAAATTGTTGGCTGTTTCTGCCAGGAACCCTGTCGCTCCCAGCATGGCACTAATGAGGCAAGTGCCTTTGGAGATTCTGCTTCAGAACTCGGAAGTAAATACAAGCTTGATAAAAACACAGGTGCACTATCATCAGCAAATTACCATAAATTACCTACATGAGCAGTGCTCAGAGAAAGCACCTGTAGTTATTTAAAATTAATATATAAATTTGTCATCTAAATAACGGCAGATTCGTATTCAAACGATAATGATCAATTTACTGTGTGTTTCCAGAGCTCTCTCAGTAAACTTAAAGAGTTGATAGTCTAAGAGGAGACAGGGGCTCACTGTTCCAGAAAAAGTGAACTGCGGAGGGTGTATTTGTTAATGTACAAATTAATTTAGGAGCAGAAGGCTGCAGCAATGTGTTCAGGCCAGCAGTAGTTGTGGCTGCAGGCCCCAGTAGTGCCCATCATTGAGCCCTTGTTATCCTTGTGTGTTTCCTCTGCTAAGAAATGAAGAGCATCAGAAAGCAGCAGCCTGTGGTGGTTTTCCTCTTTCCCTCAACTTCCACTGCTGAAGAATGGGTGAGAGATTCCTGGTTCTCCCCAGTGGGTACAGCCTCTCCTCGCTGGTGGCCAGAGAGAGCTTGCACAGAAGAGCTGCACATGTAGGGTCTGCTAAGACCCTCTTGGTAGTTGGGAGCTGCTGGTTTGTGTGCCCCCAGTTTAATTCCTGTATTCTTATGTACATCCATCCATCTGAATTTTTGCTTGTCCAGCTCATGGAACCCTGCTGGTTCCCAGAAGCTCACCATGTTTTATGTGCTGCACAAATGTGTGAAGTGTAACGGGAGGATCTGCTGATCCAGAGCAAGGTCAATTCAAGTGTTTTTTTGGCCCTTCAAAGAACAAGTCAGAAAACTCTCCTGGATACGTGTGAAGAGGCCAAGGCAAACACATTGACATTTTGTTAATGGAAGGGACTTTTAAAATGTCAATGAAAATGTCACACTTAGATTCCCACTGTGACCACTTGAAGTAAATTCAGAACCATTTAATGGAGTTTCATTTTACTGTTAAAGGCAAACACACACAACTGTTCAAAGAAATTTTAAATTTTGCTCATGGATGTGACGAGGAGAGCAAGAGAAGGCAGCAGTTGTTTGAAGGTGTGTGCTCAGTGCTTTTTTGGTCTTGAGGATGGGATAAAACTATTTTGTTTTGTTCAGATCTTTAAATGACAGCCGGGTGTCTTGGAGAATGTAGTATTTGTCCCAGGGTGGGTGCTCTGGTGACACTGAGCGTCCCAATAATGTCCTTTCTCATATGTGTGCTAATACATGTGGGGAATTACAGCTCTGGTACCAGGGAAAATGTTCATTCTCTCTTTACACAGTGTGCCAGAACTGCTAATAACACAGGTTTTGTGAATACCTGTCTACTTGCTATGCAAATACCTCTCAATTTAAGAAACTGTCCATGATCTTTGAACTAATTAGTTTTACAATGGACTTACTTTACGAGGGGCTTTGGAGAACTTGCTCAACAAATTCAAGCTTGCTTTAGAAAGGTTCTTGCAGAGCCACTGGTGACTAATTACTTTTGAACATTCTTAATCCATACTCTGTTTGAACAAGTAACTATTATGTAATAGGACTGTAGCCCAGAGGAGTGCTGTGCAACTTTTCAGGTGAAATGCACATGGTTTTACTTACAAATGCTCAGAGAGGCTGGCTCAGGGGATTGATGATGGGTAAGGTTTCACCTCTCAGGCAGTATTTTTTTGAAGTTGATGGTTGTTACAAATGATGTTCTTTCCCTTTGTTCTTCGGAATGGCAGCACTGCAGTGTTCTGGAGATGATCCCTCTCACTAATGTCCCTGCACAGCCTTTGCTTTTTAAACTTTATTTCTCCTCATGTCTCCAGTCCTCATTGCCACTGAATCTGTGTGCTCATTGTTTGTAAGGCTGGGACCTTCTGTTGCTGTAGTCCACACTATACATTTCCATATGTATTTATGGAAACATTTTTAAAATCAGGCTAATCTTTCAATAGGACTGTCCTGGAAAACTGTCAGTTCTTAGAATCCTTCAAACTTGTTTCCTGAGGTCCATTATTTTAAGTTAACAGCATGGCTCTTTGTCTTGTCTTTAAAAGCTGCTTGCACGACTTGAGGGCAGAAGTTCTCTGAAGAATCTCGAACCTTATCTGTTTGCTGAGGAAGGATCTCCTGTTCATGGTAAAAATGTGTCTTTATCCCATTTATGGAAAAATGTTCATGTAAAAGTATTCTCAGAGATAAGCATAGAAGTAAATTATTTTGCCCTAGATCAGAATTTAAAGTGTTGATGTAGTTCAATGCAAACTAGATTAAATGGAACAATGCAAAGTCACCCTTCTAAACATTATTAAATAGGCCTTAAAATCTACTTTATGCATATCAAAACACAGGTGTAGGTGAGTAAATACCAAGCACGTTGGTCAGTGTCAGTAGTTTTCCAGCAATTTGTTCTAGAGTCTGTCATTAAACCTCTTTGTTTGTTTTTTTTAATCAGTGGTCTAGACAACCACCACAAAGTCGTAACTGCAGAAATTTGCAAAGAACATGAGGTTCAATAAATAGCAAAGAGTTCAGTGATAGAGTTGTCTGGGTGAGTTGGGATAAGGGCCATGAGCAAACAGTATTTTTCAATGAAGCCAAGTCATCAAGCCGTTCAGTCTTGACCTGAAAAATCCTGAGTATGCTTAGATAGAACTTCATAAACAATTCCATTATGGACATAGGTACTAATTAGTTGAATGAGTTCACAATGTCAGGATCAACATGGCTCATAGAGACCTTCAGTCAATGAACGAGAATTTCAGATTGGAGAAATGGGGTAACCTTTTAATGACACCAGGACAAGAAATTTTAAGATCAAGCTTGGATATTTTAATGAAAGAAATTAGTGAACCAAACAGAAATTAACACACTATTCAGGAAGTCAGACTGATTTTCCAGATTGTGTGAAATTTCATGGATTTCACGATGGAAGAGACAACTCTATTACACAAGACTAAAAACATATATGAAGAAATACCTGTGAGCGGCAAACTGTCAGGATCAGTGGTGAGAAACTACTCTTGTGGAATTTGTGTATGAGTGAGTGGATTTCACAGGACAAGTATGTGGCTTCAGTGGTTAGCAGCACACTTGTCTGCAGTTTGAATTCCCACAGATATGGAAGGTTCAGAAGAAAGAGCACAAAAAGCAATAAAAAGAATCAGGATAATTGAATGAGAGATGATGCTTAGTCTTCAAACACAGTCACTGTGGGACCCTTTGTGTATTGTTTTGCAGCACTAGAGAACACGTGTGGGCTTTAGCAGTACATGATTCCTGCCCTGAAAGTTTCCAATGTGATGTAACGATAAAGGGCAGAGAAATACTGCTAAGCCAGTGCAAGTAGAGCCCAGAAGAATATTCAAATACTCTCATTTCTGAACTGCTGTGTCACTCAGAAGAATTAAGGGCCAGGAATAAAATTGGTGTATGCTTCATAAGGCTCTCAAATTTTTAATTTTTTTTAGAAGATGAGATATTACTGTATTTTTTTCAAAGCATAAATATTATATGATCTTTTAGCCTGAATGTTTGGTATTTTTTAGTCAACTTTACACACAACAAAAAAATGTTTGAGGCTGGACTGGTTATGTACTTGTCAAACAGATTTTGAGACGTTTTCTTGGGGATCATTAACTCCTCTTGCTGCAGTTACATAATTTCATGTCAAATTATCTGCTTTGCTCTTAAAGCTTTATAGGTTCTTCATGTCTGTCTGAAGGCTGTTCCAGAACCTCAGTTCTAAGATGGCTGGAAACCTTCTAAAATTCATCACTGGTTTCTCTGTGCCAACAGAGTCATTGAGCTTTTGAAGCACTTGTATTTTTCTTCTGCTTCCAGCAAATGGTACCAATTATTACCCATATTGGTCATGCTTTTTGGCTGACATTAATGAAGCTGCCTAACATATTAGCACAGCTCTTTAGCTGTATATATATAAATGGACTTCACCTTTTATTACGTTTTTGCTTTGTCTTTTAATACCACAGTATTCATGTGAGCCCATGTGTTATTTTGATGTGTGTTCTCATTATTCAGTCTTAAATCCCTTGTTGAAGGCCTGCCTCTCCATTTGTCATGAACTTGACTTCTAGTGTGTCACTGTGGAATTCTGTAATATGTTGTCCATGAAGTCCACACTGAACAGCTTTTCATCTAAAATGCTGTGATTAAAGCAATGCAAAGACCTGAATTATTCTTTTTCTTCTGGTGGAATTTGAACTGAACAAATATATGAAGTTTCAATAAACTGTCCAAAGGTTACATTTTAGTTGAGTGTTCATAACTTGCATGTCAGGGTACTGTAAAATAGGGACAGGTAATATAGGTATTAATGTGATACTCTAACCACTGCTTCTAATTATGATGGACTTGCATATTTAAGAGCACATAAGTACATTAATTACATACCATTTAAGCTCTTCTGGAATGGAGCAAAAGTGACACAAGCATTAAATAATCTTCCACTATTGCCAGTCATATTTCCCCTGTGCCACTGGCATGAAGGTGTGGGTGTCAGTGTAAGGCTCTGATGTTTACCAATTGCATGACACCCAACATTAGACCTTTCTATTTCACTTACAAGTGGTATAAATATTAGTGACAGCTTCTGCACAGTATTGTAAATGACCAGCCCAGGAACTTCAAGGTAGCCTACAATGTGGAACACACAAAGTTATTGCTGAGTATTCCAACAGCATGTTTGAATCTGCAGTGTCAGAAAATAGTTTAACCGGCATTTTCTGGTGGATTGATTACAGACAAAAATAAGGCTCTTCTCACTCAAGATATAACACCAAACTGATGACCAGGACTGAGCACAGTGTTTCAGTTTAAAATATATTAATCTTACATAAATATTTACATTTCTTCAGCATCATTTAGTTTAAGCTGCATGCCCATTCATAGGAGTGGACTATTGTTCTCTTTTGTCTGCCCATAATGGGCCAGTTCAGCCTGCCCTGAGCCAGGCAGTGTGTTGGGGGACTCCTTGAAACCTAACTCTTGAATTCACCAGTGCTGAATTTCATGTGAAATCACTCTGCTCATCCATCTCCATCTGTTAAATCTTCACAAACTTAAGTCTTTATTAACCCAATTAGTTTGTCTTCTACATGTTTTGCCAAGCTAATGGAACATTCATCTACTGATATGTTTAATGTCTGCCAACACCAATTCTTAATAGAAAAAATTCCCATTAACTTTCTTCCATGTTGAAGTGCTGTTCCTGATCTGCCTCTCAGCCTTTTCTCACCCTGTGACAGTATCTTTTTACTAATCCTCCTTTCAAAGTTGTTTTGACATTAATGGATGATGCTAGTCCTGATCACTCAGTTTCTTCTGTGACCTATTGTCAGAATGTCAGAGGCTTCTTGAAAACGTTGCTGGCCTCACTTCCTCCTTTGCTGTGTCATGGTTTGTCCTCTCTGATCCAGAGAAATGAATTTCCCCTCTTATCTTACTGTAACAGCCTGGTTGCTAATTTAATGAAGCCCTGCATTTATAGTTGTTGCTATAAATGGCTCCTGTTTTTTCACCCGTTTTTCTTGTGGGCAGCCTCTTGGATAATCAGGAAGGCACAGAAATCCCCGGCTCTCTTGAGGTTTTCTTGCAGTCCAAGCTGTTACTGTTTTCAGAGTAACTCAAGTGTCTTGGTCAAGCTACAAGCCAGCTGTGTATCTCTTTCAGCAATGTTGAACAAACTTTAAGGGGTGCTTGACTGTCCTGCTGTTCTAATTTATAAACCAGCACCACCACCTCTGAGAATGATTTTTGTCATTCAACTTAGAATTTTTGCTTATATAAGTTTTATTAGTTTTGCCAATAAAAAAAACCTGACCCAGTGTCATTCTGTAGCACATGGACATCCTGCTAGAATGTCTTCAATTGGAAAAAGTGAAGCATTTATTTCCCAGAACCATTTTTGAATCCAGCGGGTCGTATTTTGCTGTAAAGGCAGGTGAAGCAGTCTATTGCCTGTTGGCCCCACTCAGTTATTGGTCTGGACTCAGAAATGCCAGTCAGGATGGCAGAAGTTTTGTGCCACAGCCAGTGGCAAAAGATACACTTTGTTCCTTATCAGGAGCTGCCTTATGCAATTGCTCTAAAATATTTCAAAAGACAAAACACAAGGGAATGACCTACCCAGCACTCTTAGGAGGAGTTCCTCCAAGCTGGTATCTCACCCTGCCAGGGTGTGGTCATGTCTCTGGCACAGGCTGTGTGACAGCAGAGCTGCAAGTGTCACAGTTGGGCACTGCGACCTCTGGACAGGAAGAGAAAATAAATACTTGCGTCCCAGGAAGTGCAGTTTTCTTTCATCTTAGAAGTGAGGGAGCCATTCAGAACAGCTTAGTAAGAGAGGCAATCAAGCTTTTAAATAAATTTCAAAGGATCAGAAATTCATAGAAATGGTATTTCTGAGTGTCACTGAAATGGACAGACTTATCACAGGTTTAAATTGCTTTTAACACTTGCAAAGGGAGAAGAGCTTGGTTTCTTCCCTACCATCCTCCTCCCCTCATCCCAAACTGCATCTTGACATAGGCATTTATGAATGAGGACATCCTCTGGAAGTTGAGCAGTGACTTGAAAAACCCTGTTAACTCAGGCAGGCACAAACATGTTTAAGGAAAGTTGCAGTTAATTCTCTACTCTTGCATCCCCCTATGGAAATCTGTTATGCCATTTGCACTTGCCAAGGCCCTGGAAATCTCTCACCTTTCTGCAATTACAGTTGTGTGATTCTCCTTACTGCATGTAGTTACCCTCCTGCCTGTAAAGTCCAAAATGTCATAAATAAATAATCCAGTTCCCAAAATCAGAAATTTATAAAAAGTGGCTAATAAATGAACTTTTTCTAGAGTCTTGCTCTGATACAAGACATCAGAAGACTTTGGATAAGTCTTTTGAGTATCTTGTATTCACATTCAACAAAAGAACTGGTTTCCTAATGAAGTGTAATGCTGTTTTTAATTAACATTTTAAATTTTTATGATATGTATTTTATGACCCACATGGATGAGGTAATTAGGCTGAATCCTTTTATGAACAGAGATCATTTGCTTCACACAGAGGCATTGCCTGGAGTTGAAGGAATCCCTGAGTCTGCCTTGCCAAAAGAAGCAGTTTCACATTATTATCACCACAGTAGAATATAAGTGCCAAATAAACTTACTGGTGTTCTCTTCACCAGTCACAGGTTCCTGTAGGAATCTTGTGACATGCAGCATGTGACATCCAGGTGAAATGACCTCTAATATGTCTTTTTTTGTTTGTTTGTTTTGTCCTCTACTTTGAAATTTCTTAATTGCATGTGCATAGTGTAAATGGTTTCTTGGCCACTTTGCTGTAGCAGCTTCCTCTTCTGCCTTCATCTGCCTGTAGTGATACAGATGAAATCCAGATGCCAACCTTCTATTGATGGAAAGCTCCTCAATGGTACTGGCAGAGGTTTTCAGCCTTTGTTCACAGTTGATTAACTTCACTTTAGAGGCTTTTCTTGAAAACTGAAATATCTTTTGGTAGATGCTAATCAGGATTTAAACAATTTTATGAATGTCATGTAAAATGCATTTCCCATTTTGTGAAATAGTCAGTATTGGTTCAGAAAACACTGAATACCAACTGTGGGCTGTAAATGCTCTTACCTGACAACGTGCTGCTTTGTTTTTAAACAGGAGATGTTATTGAATTCCATGGCCCAGAAGGGACAGGAAAAACAGAAATGCTTTATCACCTTATAGCCCGCTGCATCATTCCCAAAGCAGAAGGAGGACTGGAGGTAGAAGTCATGTTTGTTGACACAGATTTCCATTTCGATATGCTCCGCCTGGTCACCATTCTTGAGAACAGACTGGCACAGGGGACAGAAGAAATGATAAAGCAGTGCCTGGGAAGGCTTTTCCTTGTGAGCTGCAATAGTAGCACTCAGTTACTCCTCACTCTCTACTCTCTAGAAAACCTGTTCTGTGCTCACCCCTCGCTCTGTGTTTTGCTTTTAGACAGTTTATCAGCTTTTTATTGGATAGACAGAAGCAATGGAGGGGAGAGTCTCACCTTGCAGGAGATGAACCTGAAGAAATGTGCCAACTTCCTTGAAAAGCTTGTGTCACAGCACCACTTGATCCTCTTTGCAACAACACAGACACTAATGCAGAAATCTGCAAACTCTGCAGAAAGCTTTTTACCTTTAAAACTTCCACATGAAACTGACACAGACTACAGACCGTATCTCTGTAAGTCATGGCAGCAAATGGTAACCCACAGGATATTTTTTTCTAAGCAGTGTAATTCTGGCAATGGCAAAGGTTTTACTGTAGTTTCTTGCCATCTCAAAAGACACCAGATAGTAAAACGTTCATTTAGTGTTGCAGAATGTGGAGTTCAGTTTTAACACCAGTTTATTTTGTAAATGTTTCTCAATTCCTGGTGCTTAAGGCCTGATCAAGTCTAAAAGTAGTTTTTAGTAACTTTTCAACTAGCTGGTTGTTGCTGGGCGGTAAATAGTTGTCACCATTTTCTTGAAATTCAGTGAAGGGCAGGGAATGGTAAAATTTTTTAATTACTTCAGCAATTCAGTCCAAACTGTAGAGGAATGTTGACGTTACTTGTTTGTGCTTAATCAAGAAAATGGTAACCAAAGACACAATAAAGTCCTGATATCCTTCAGCAATCTAACCTATGCGGCCAAATGCCTGTTGGAATTTCTGGGCCTTGCTGCTTTACACTTCTTCACTTCCAAGCTCCAGAAGTAGGAGCCTACTTGTTTGTGGCAGAGGTTGCAGAGAGGCCAGAGTTCACTCTTTATAAACATTGCCCTTGGTTTATTCCCTGTAGCTTTGAGCATAAGAAATGCTGATTTTGCCTGAAGAAGAGGATTCATTTTCACAGCCTGTTAAACAGTGGTGATCCTGACTGCTGCTTCTCCTGGCTCTCAGCCTCTCCATTTACCTTAGTGAGTGCTCAGAGGAGCAGGGATTGCAGCTGTTCTGACCCTTACAAATGTCTGGCATTGAAGAATCTTCAGCTATTAAAGAAATAGAGGCCTGATTTCCATAACTCAAGGAAACGTAAAGATCCACCTCTGGGTACCTGTGAGTTTGTGCTGCATGCAGCAAACACATTAATTTTTGAAAATAATTAAGTGCAAGTTATGGGTTGTTTTGGGAGTGGAAGTTGTTTTTTTGTTGTTTACCGTTTTTTTTAAATGATGCACAGACTTTTTTCTCTGCCCTCCTGAATTATTCCTTCCCACTTCTTTCCCTTCCCCACTCTCTCTAAGAAATCCAGGAATGCCATGCCTCTGGTCTTTACCAGTATGTGTTTGCCACATGTAGAACATTTATGTGCAGGATTTGGCATGTAACATGTTGCAATTCTGGCAAAGAAGATTCAGAACTTATGAGAAATGCCCTACAGTTCTGGCAAAGAACACCACATTATTTATGAACCTAGAGTGCCCTTTGAAAGCTTCAAAGTGCTTTACAAGAAAGAAAGTTGCACACAGTACATTATTTAATACAAAAACTTACATTAGCTTACAAATTCAAATTACTGAAACAAGGGGGAAATACTTCTCACAGCGATGTTTGTTCAGTCATGTTGCACAGCACGTTTTATAGTTTAGATTGAAGAGATTAATAACAAAAATGCATATTAAGAAGAAGTATCTAGCTCAGTATCTTTTTGAGGAAGATGCCTAAAAAACTCTGTTGTGAGACACTTACCTTTGAATTTCCTGACTTCTGAAGCAGTTTTTTTCAAGCTGAATGTATGTCTGGAATCCCAGCTGTGTATAGTTGAGTTACCCTCTTGGGTTCCACTGTGTGTGTTCACAATGAATTCAGTTTAATTATTCTTTCTTTGGGAAAACTTCCTTTTTTCCCTTCTCATTTTAAACCTTCCATCTTATCGCTTCTTCACTCCATCAGTTCTTCTGTTCTGACACACGAGCAAACTTTGCCTTTTCAACATCTCCCCAGAGCTGATGATTTTATAGAATGTCACTTCATTTGTGCTTTCTCATCCATCAGCACTAATATGTGTTTTATTTCAAAACCTGCATAAGTACATAAATCCATGAAAAATACATAACAACCATTCAGCCTGGAGTGGACCCAAGTTTACCATGAGTAGACACTTCCACTATGAATTATGATAAAAGGGCTTTGCTGAATTATTTGTAAAAAAGAATGAGAAATTTCAAGCAGAAGTAGAGAACTTTAAAATCTGAAAATTCTAGGACTATGTAATTTCTACTAGAAAAAAATCAAAACCAAACAGCCCCCCTTTCCACTGGAGAATACAGCTCCACTGATGATTAACTTCTTCATAAAATCATCGTTGCTAAAGAATATGCTTGAGAAAAAAAAACAATGGATATGTTCTGGCATTCCCGTCTGGAAAAAAAGCTTTTATATTATTCACAATATAGTTTGTATTTTGCATTGTACTATAAAAGAAATGCCTAAATTGAAATGAAGCCAAAGTTCTAGTTGATCAAAAAGAGCACCTCAGGAAATTTTGAAATTTCCCCGTTCTATTTTCACTTTGAATGCAGACAGTTTTTTAAATTCTCTGGTAATTGTAATATTCGTGCTCTGCACATTTGTTTTAGCTGTATAGCGAGCCTGGATTTGGGAGGTGCTGAGCATCTGCATATCCCTGTAATGCTGCAGGAGAGATAGGCAGTACATAATCTGGGAGTTCACTGACCTCATCCTCTGCCAAAATTACGCCATTTGGAAAAATGAACCTTTAGGATACAAGTCTCAGAAAGATGCAGTGATAAAGAACCCAGGAAGCAGCAATTTTGTTTGTACCTTAATGCTCTGTGGGTATTAAACATGGGGTTTGCCATTTTTTAAATGGAGAATTTTCTCACAATTTTGTACCGATTGTGGTTTGTGGAGACCACAGTCCATCCTTGTGAGCCAGGAGCAGTGTATGAAGTGTAGCATTATCCCTGGAATAATCTTTAATGCAGATCCTCCTCTTTCACCTAGACCTGAGGTACCAGCCTGTCTCCAGCCCACTGTCTCACCTGAGGTGCCCTGAGCTGCTGCAGCTCAGTCTCCCGGCGAGGAAGCACATTTTGTGTTAGTAGGTCTGTGCTAAATCAGCCCTGCAGAAGAGCACGGAATACATGTATTCCTGAACTCTGATTTAGCCAAGTATTTCTTAGAAATGAAAATCCTTTCATGTCAGTGCCATTGTTCTTCAGCTCAGGGTGGTATTATTAAGGCTTTTGTAGGCACAGGAACTTTTTACATTCCTTAGAATTTTGTTTGTTGTTTCATATGCAACATGGAATTAAAGCAGCAAGCTTGAAATAAAGAGGAACTAGTTCTCCCTTTCCCCCATCCTTTTCCTAACAAGAGGGCTTCTTAGCAAAACCAAATTAAGGTATTTTGCAGGTTTTATATTCATTTTCTACTAAACTAGTATTTCTATGGACACCTGGAAAGAAAATGTTGAGTTTTATATTCAGTTAAAAGTTCTTTGTATTCCTAGGCTTTTTAATAGAGGAAATAAAATACAAATAACAGTTTGCTTTGTTTAAGTTTGCACTTGCACATAAAATTCAAGTTTCCTTTTTCTTATATAACTAATCTCAGAAACTTAAGTTTCTCTGGAGTTTGGAAATGGCAGAAGATAAATGTTCTCCTGTGGAAACATAGCTGCAGTTGTGTTTTTGCTGGAGAGTAATGGACAGAGGAAGAAGAAATACCACTTTGGTGGCAGCTGTATAGAAGCTTTGGACTGTGTCTGAAGACGAACATGATTTTTTACTTTACTGTGGCTGCTCTAATAAAATGTCTCTTGAATCTCTTTATTCAAATGTGCTTTTGATATGCAAATACCATACTGGGGCAATGGGCAACATCATTTTGCCATCACCAAGCCTGATGCCAAACTTAACACCCACCTCAGGATAAAGCTGTGCCACAGCACCAAACTCCAACTGGTGTAGAAGTTGCAGTGAATTCTCACCCGTGTAAAAGCTGCAGACTGGTGCCAACAACTACAGAGTAGCACAGGGCCCGTGCATTTCATAAAGAAGGGGAGGCACTGGAAGGGCTTGGAGGACTTCAGCAGTGGCAAAAATTTTCAGACAGGTAAAGGCGCATGAGTACAATGCATGTGCATGATCTGGATGGAAAACTGATGCCCTGCAGCAGTCTCTGAAATCAAAGGTCTGGCCATCCCTGTGTGAGAGAGAGGACAGCAGAGTGGCACTAGGCTATGAATAACACGGAGTGTGACAAAAGGGCCCATGAACTGTTCACTGACCTGTCTAACATGGTAATACTTTCAAAGAGAAGGTTGACTAGAGTGGACCTGTAGGTTGTTCCCACCTGGGATTATGGATTCCACTATGTAGATGCTTTGTAGCTTATTTATAATGAAAATATAAAATTCCACTGCTCTGAACCCAGAAGGAATTAAATGTAAAAACAGACTTCCTATTTTATGTTGGAGTTTTTTCCCTCCAGCTCTAGGCACTTTCCCAACAGTCAGCACTTAGTTCTAGAGCACTCTTGCAGCTTTCTGTGGCAGGAGCAAGCTTCACTGAAAGTGAGTCGTTCTCTCCTTTGCTGAGGGTTTATGTACACTCTTTATTACTGAGATACCCAGACAAGGAAGCTTGAACCCATGTGACACATCAGTGTAACTGGCAAGTAGCTGTGGAGGCTTGATTCTGTTGGCAATCAGGAGTAATGTCACATTTGAGTAGATGATTTTGAAGAAACAGGGCTGTGACTTCATTTGGGAAAAGTCTGGCACTCTTTCCTCTGCTTTCCCACCCCGCTTTGCACCATGCCCCAGCCAGCTGGTCGTTGTACCTGTGTGGGCCTCAGTGCTCCAGGATAGCGGTGACAAGATGTCACTGCCTTGCCAAATGCTGGTGAACAGCCATGTTTGCATCTTGGCACTCTCGTTCTGCAGGAGCTGGCACAACCACTAGAGTTAATTTAAACTTTTTGCCAGGCTTCTTTCTCATACATCTCGCTGGGCCTGTGCTAAAGACCTCCTGGCCGTGAGGGAGATAGGAAAGAGAAGAAATCTTGGGGTTTGAATATAAGAAGGGCAAGATTTTAGGTCATTGCTCCAAAAAGAGGCCAAGCAAGGCTGTGAGGTTCCTGCAGTTGCAGACAGAAGTCAAGACCTCAAAGGTGGCTTGGCAAAGGTCAAGGAACAGATTCTACATCTCCTGTCAAGGGATGAATAGGAAATTTGATTTAGAATGTTTGCACACTCTCACACTGCTGATGGAGAAGACCATGCTGTGGTGGGCAGTGCTGTCTCTGAGGCACATCTCAGGCTCCATCACTGACAGTCCCAATATCTCTGTGAGGAGGGAAGTGAGAGGGGAAGGGGTTGAGAAGAGGGGAGGCTGTTTGGGAAACTCCTCAAGGCTTCGCTGATGTGTGGGAAACAGGAGAGTCATCTGGTCATCAAAAATTGGCAGGCAAAGGGCTCCATTTCTGTCCAGAGCCTGTCGGAAAATGCCCATAGTAACAAAGAATGGCTTAGCTAAAACCAGCACACTCTGAAAAGGTCAGGGGGTTGCAGGAGCAGCCTGCAGCCACCATGAAGAGGAAAACCTGGCTGGAGAGGAGACACCACCAGAGCTGCTGTTCTGCTCCTCTGAATTCCTGTGAGCATGTCCTGGTGGACATACTGCCACTGGAAGCTCCTGTCACAGCTGGAGATGGGACACTGTTCAACCCCTTCGGGGAAGCAGGAAGCTGGTGGGAGGCCACCCTGTCCGCATGGCTGCTAAGCAATCTTGCCCATGATGAAGAGCATTCACTTACAAGGTCATGGCTAAACTTTCCCTCATCTTTTACTTTAATGCCTTAACTTAGTGGCTCTGCAGTGATACTACTGCCACTGCCTGCATTTCGATCACCGTATGCATCAGTGGCACTTTTCTGATAATAAAATCACATTTCGTGAAATTATACAGGTGTTTGTATTTTCACCCATCAGAAAAAAAACCAAAAACGGTGCTTTAAAAAAAATTTATGAATCCCCTAAGCAAATGCTATAGACCAGTTGCATAGGCAATGAAGTTACAGAAGCCAGTGGAGCCAGGAATTTGAATAGCCCACACAGTTAAAGGAAGGGGCTCACCATCTTTCAAATCCATGGAGGCATTCCAAATATGATTATTCTGCAATCCTGTTCACGACAAATCTTGCAGGCTGACACTGCATGCCCCTTCCCATTGATTGTACGGCCTGCACAAGCACTCTGAGCCTTTTAAGCCTGAAGTCCCTGCTGCAGATAATAACTTAGACATTTCAGTCCCTCGAGCAGACACAAAAAGTACTTACTAGCACAGTTGTCAATTTTGTGGAAATGTCCTGTGGGATTCCGTAAGTATCCTAACAACTGGCTGAGCTCTTTCCTTTGCTCCCACAGGTGTGGTTAAATCAAGGAGCAGTCAGTGCTAGCTGGAGGCGGGCAGGGCTCAGCTGCCTGGTGCCTGCCAGAGAGTGTTTGTGATCCACTGCTGGCTGCTAAGTGCTCAGGAAAGATTCCCTCTCCCACCGTGGCAGAGGAGTCAGTGAGACCCCACTGGACTCAGAAGGGAAATCCTAATATGCCTGATTTTCACCATGCCGTGGTAGCAAATCAGCCTTTCTCAGTGGTGGAAATGGGAATTTCTGACATTCTCGGGTCTTTGCTGGTTGCAGATCAGCTCACACTGATGGCAGTAACTCACGCCTGTGACTGAGCATGGCAGCACAGCCTGACGGAGACTCACCTGGGGGCACCTGCTGGGAGGTCCAGCACAGCTCCTGGACCAGGGCACTGCTCCAGGCATCCTTCCTGGCACAGGGACAGCCAGCTCTGCTCCTCTCTAGAGCTGCACAATGCTCACGTGTGGTGGCAGTGACTCCTGACCACTGTCACGGGGTACAGACACCCCTAAAGGAAACCTCTGTCTCTCATTCTAATCAAATCCCATAGCTCTGCTCATGGCTCTGCTCTGGTGGGATCTCATGCCTGTGTTTTGTGTCAAAGTCACTTCTGTTTTGTAAAGAAGCCCAAGTGGTTTTCCTGCCCGGAATGAAGGACAGAGGTTGCATCCACCAGTCTCGGTGATACTTTAGCCACCCTCATGGCTGTACTGGCTATGAACCAAATAGTAATGAGAAAGAGCAGCACAACAGTGTCAAAGTTACAAAACAGGATTTTCTTTTTGTGTTGGTTTAGGTTTCATTGCTGCTTCTAATAGCTCTTTTAGGAAACAAAATTTCCCAATACTTCCTTTTCTGGTAAGAAAGTGTATGTGGTATCCTACCCCAAAGGCAAGAAAAGGACATTCTCTGGGTTTATTTTTTGAACTAAAGCCATACTCCAGTTTGGGCCGTGCATTCCTCAACACAGTATTGCTCCACTCATGGATTGATCAAAGATGTCATGGACAATGGGAAAAGTAGGAGGGAGTGCTAGAACACAGAGCACATGATGCTGCAGACAGGTGTCTAAATGAACTCACTACATATGAAGAAAATTCTGAACTATTCCTTCTGAATTTGCACTTTTACATGTACAGCACAGCTGAATTAGAGCCTGAAGATGATAAAAATGCAGACACAGAATAACAAGGCTGGTTTTCGAGATCTTTTGATCCTACAACCTGTTTTCTCCAAGAGCAAGGTTTAGCTTCTAGGAAAATAAAGGTGACACAAACAAAAGTGCTTTCTGTTAGGGTAAGAAATCATCAAATATCAGTGCGAAATTTCAAAACCTGCTGCATTCTCAGTATGTAGAATTGGTCCTGGCTACTCTCTGCTCTGTATTATTTCAGTGTCACTGTTGTCCTGTCATTTATTTGAAGCCAAAACCATTACGTTTGGGAAGCAGGTAGGCTTTCAGACTCTCCAAAACCAATTCAGTGTAATTATGGGGTAGAATGTACTAAAACTAAAATGTTAATTCATACACAGACAAAAACATATATTTAGCTGCCTCCAGAATTCTTGTGAACAACAGCAATGCACATATAGGACAGAAGGCATTTCATTTTGCAAAGCCATCATGACACGAAAGAGGACATTCAAAGGCAATGGAGAAATCCTTTTGTTTAATGAAAACTGAATGTGAGGTACATTTTCTTACACTGTGGTCTCCTGTCCCAGCTCTCCTCCCTGTCTGAAACACCGTGCCAAAGCTCAAGCAGTAAATCTCTCTTTGCCAAAAGAAGCCTGCTGGAAACCAGAATAAATACAAGTGGAGACTGGAGTAGAGACTGTAGCCTCATCTCATTTTGGATTTGCCTTGTTTCCCCACAGCTTTCCTTCCCACCAGTTAATTGGTCTTGATACTGAAAAGCAGATCCGGATAATCCTGGGCAGGGTGACATTAGGTTTTGAATACAGAAGAAAAGAGAGGTCAGAGCGTAGTCTTGATACAAAGACCCAAACCCCCCAATCCTGTGAAACTGTATAAAAGCCTTAAGTACTCCTGAATAAGAAGTTGCTTTTTTGCAGACTTTTAGTTGACGGTCTTCTTCGAGTACTCATTTTTAATTCATCAAAGGAAACATAGGAAATGGTTGACGATGTGATTTGCCCAGGTTTCTGCTGTGAAACAGCAAAGCTTAAAGGTCTATTTTAAGGTGTTTTAACAAACACAGGTCTAAAAGGCTTGAGTATAGGGCAGCTTTGCCAAGCAAGTGGCCTTTGGCCTCTAATGGTTTTGATTGTGCTGTAGGCTGGGTTCATGTTGTTCTTCAACCACCAGTTCAAATCTCAGTTTTGCTTATTTGCTGGAAGTTTGTGTAGCTGACATTCCCAAACAGGCCATGGTAACTCCCAGAACAACCTCTAGATTTTAAAGCAAATGACTACAGCATAACATCGACAATAAACCTATCAAGAAAAACAGCGTGAAGAAATAGCTACAGACAATAAAAATAAGAACCTTTTCCATGTGAATATTAAAAAATAATTATGGGCTAATAGCTAACAGAATGCTTGCTAGCCCAGGTAAGCTACTGCTTGAATGAAAATTCATTACTTATGAACAGACTTGGGATATCTTGCCCACAACAGACTGCTCAAGTAATGTAGATCCTGTTCATTTTTATCCATTCCCTTTGTCAGGCCCCAATGGAATTGTTTAAGTTGGACTTAGCGCAGAAGCCACCAGCAGAATGCACTGAGTGTGCTGCTCTGTTGGCAGGACTCGAGGTTGTCAACGCAGTGAAAGGATCTCAGCCACACAACCCAAGTTAAACTTGCCTCCTGCCAATCTGCCACATGCTAAATTCCAGTAAATTGCTTAATTAACGTAACGAAAGCAAACTGCACTCCAGTCTGCTCTATAGGGAGCTGAAAACACCCTCTCATACACAAACAATGATGCCCTGTCCTTTAACAGTGTAGCCTACGTTTATCTGTTCCTAAGAGGCTCCTATGTGCACACCTCTTGTAAATTTTTCTATTCCATTGTACAGAAAGTATTTCTGGTTAACTATTTTGGTCGCCTCATTTATATTCTCTATTTCTAGAAAGGCTCATGCATATGTTTAATGCATGAATAGTTCCAGGGAAGTCAATGGGAAAATTTATACCTTTAAAGTTAAGGGTGTGCATACATCTTTACAAAGTGAAAATGGACTTTTCATCTACACCTCAAGGTTTCCTCCAGCTGCGCCTGCCAGAACATACATAACTGAACCAGACTTCCAACACTAATCCATTATTCCTCCACGAGAAACTTGAAATCCACCATTAACTCTACGATCATTATATATGGCTCTCTTCCTTTTTCCTGCTTCTTTACCAAATTACTCAGAACGTGGGACATGAAAAAATTACTGTGGTGCCTAGGAAAGCACATGCACAGGCAGAGCCAGGTGGTGCTGGCTGGAGGACATCAGACCATGCTGACAGTGGCTGTTGTCTCTTGTGATTCCAAGGCCTGTAAAGGTATCCAGAGGCTCACCGTGCACAGGGGAATGTCCTGTTCCCAGCCTGTGATGACAGGCACTCACTTCCACCTTGTTATGGATCAAAATCCATGATCTAAACGTCTGAACCCAGTCCCCTGTACTCTCCATGCCCCAGTGACTTGGAGCCCTTTCCTGCCACACACTTCAGTCATTGTGTTGATGGTTTAGGACCACTCTGGTATTTTTGGTACGTATGTTCCACTCAGGAAAAGGTCCAACACAGTTTAATAATCTGTGTTGCAGAAAAAAAGTAGCTGTCATTTTATCTCAGTTTATTTTCCTCTACGCAAGGACAGGCCAGTCAAAGAGTCCACAGAGTAGAAAAGTGTGCTCAGTAGAGAGCACAACTCCTGCCTACATGACGTTAAACTATCAAGTAGAAACAGCATTTTTTGCTTGGTGATTGGATTCCCTCCCACTCTCACACAAGCCAAGAGGAGTCTCTTGTGTTTACAGCCAGAGAATGGGAGACAAGCACTGGGCTGGTCTTGGCTCGGCTCGGTTTTTTGTTTGTGTTGGACACACGATGACACTCCCCTCTTCAGATCCAAGGTCCTAAAAGTAATTTGTTTTCATTTAAAAACAGAAAAGGCTGTGCTTTCTTAACAGCACACATGCTGAGGAAGGCTGACAAAGCAGCTGCCTGTCCCTGTGCCTCAGCAGAGGAGCTGGAGCTCCCATGGCTCCCACCCAAATCTCGGGCGCGTCAGAGAAGCATAACCACAAACTTTCCAACCTTTTGCGGTCGAGCCAGCAATATTCCCCGTTTGGCAACTACAACTCCCAGTTGTCAGTCTGACTGGGCTGTATCAGAGCCACGTGGACACGGGGAGGTGCTCACACAGCCCAACTTGCAAGACCGGTGCCTCAATTTGTCATGCTCATATAATAAATCAATTTGTTTCCTTTGACTAGGGGTTAGTCAGCAAACCCTGCCTCATGCCTTTCTCGTACAGTAAGTCCCACTTCCCTGTAGGATTTGTGTGAATGTGGCCTTACCTTTGCTTTAGGAGAAGCAGCAAGATGAGGTTGGTTTTCCTGAGATACCCATTCTCTTGTGAATCCCCCCACCCAACAAACACCTGATTTTTCTCCCCATGATGAACAGCTACTGGACCCATGCTCTACCCTGTGTCCTGTACAGCGTGGTGTAGGAGAGGGATGTTGTCCCCCAAGCCAGGCTGACCTGGATGTGATGTGGCAGAGCAGGAGAGCATTTCACCTACAACCCCACTGCCACTCCTGTTCCGTGTCCCGGGGGCGTGTGGAGGCTCTTCGTTCCGGAACAGCCTGGGACACTTTCCCACTGAGCCGAGGGAGATCTGTCTGTCCTTCTGGACAAACAGGTTGTGTTAAGCAGGAGAGGCCTATCAGTGCTGGCATCTCTCAGTCTGCCCCGGCAGGGCTGCGTGGGAGGGCTGGTTACCAGCACCAGCAAAAGCAGCTCCTTGTAGCCCCCTTGGCCCCTCTGGCCGCACTTGAACCCTGGTTGAACTCAGGTTCAGGCGAGAGATTTCACACGTGGTTCATTCAGAGCGGGCCTGGAGCAAGAGGACAGTGTCAGCAGCAGATCCCTCGGCGCTGCTCCTTCCCAGCTCTGGCTGATGGACTGCAAAATCTCCAGCCCCATGTGCTCAGCCTGCCTTGTCCAGCTGTGGGAGGAATTTCAGCTGTGTAATAATTTCTCAGAGGAAGTGCCTATCCATGAATTAATGTCTCTAAGAAGTAATTATTGGGTAAACTGCATAAACAGTCCCTGGAGTGCCTCTTCAGTACTCAGCTTTTGGGCTTCAAAACAGACATAGCAGGCAAGAGGATTTTCAAAGGACACTCTATCTGGGCAAGCAATGATGTAGGTGACTCAGTGGTTTTCCCTCTCACAGCCTAAAAAGACAGAAAAGTCCACAGTGGTCATTTGTGGTAAAAACTTACAGCTTATTAATTAAAAAAGAAAAAAAAATCCATTTCTAGGCCAAATCATAGATTCTAGGCTGCCATCCAATGTCAGAAAATGTTCCCCTCCCAGCAGGGGATCCAGGCTAAAAGGTTATTTAATACTTTCTGGTTGATTTTCTGTTTGGAATAACTGCCTTAAATGATTGGTTTTGGCCTGAGAAACTGTTTGCTTACCTGGCACCTGAACTTCAGTGATAAACTTTAATGTCCTCCTCTGAGTATTCCCATAGCACACAAAGGAGGCTTCATGCAGTCCCACTAGCTATACATTTGACCTTTCTTTAAAAAAAATCAAAATCAGATGTTGTTCATTATCTCTTCAAACTCCCATCTACCCGTGAACATCCAAAAGTTTTAAAAGCCCTGCTTAAGCAGGTCTCCACTCCATTGATGGAATATCCTTTAATATTTTATGGCTCTGACTTGCACTTCTAAAAGTACTAATTAATCTCACTAGATAAAAACTGGCACAAAATGGCACAAGTGAGAATAGCTCCATCCTTCCTCACAGCAATCGTGTGCCAGTTCATCTTGGAGCATGTAATGATTTACTGTAATAGTTTTAGGCCCGTAATGGGGCCAATAACTGGCATCTGGAAGCTGTGAGGCTCTTTCCCAATGGATGCCATTCACATATAGTTATTTAATTAATTAACAGCTCCACTACTATAAGCCAGTGAAGGGTCCATTAAAGTTGGTTGGTTTTTTTTTTTTTAATATCTTCCAAAGTAAGAACATATGCTGCACACTGCTTTTCCCTTGGAGAGTGCTTAATGTTGCAACCTGTTTATCTTATGACTGATTTTCAAATTCCACCTTAACCAGCTGCTTTTTGCTCGACTTTGGGATTCAGCAGAGGCTGAACTGCCGAGCGCTCAGCAGGAGCAGCGGAATAACATTCTACCTGCATGTGCTCATTCCTGAGTGAGGTGCCAAACCCCTGCAATGGCTGCCTGGCTGCCTCTGTGCTCTTCCCAGACTGTACATGTGATGCACTTTCACTTGCCCATTTTCTCTGCTGAAAGAAAAACAAACCTAATAAAAAAAGAAAAAAATCAAGGTGTGGAGTTCATGTGGAATAGCAAAAATCAGAGGGAAAAGGAACCCCAGCAGACATTGGAGGGAGTTGGTCAAGTTTGTAAAATGCATCTGAGAGCTCAGTCCCATGTGAAATGTGGAAAAGCCATCAGGGGCTGTAAAGCCAGTAGGGATGGGTTTGGTCTGGTAACAGTGCCAAAGGATTTTGCTTCCCAAACGAGGATTCCTACTCCTGAGTTGCAGTTAAATGCAAAACACGTCCTAATGGGTGCTGGTCTGCAGAGGGGCTCGTCCATAACCTCCATCCTTCTGCAGGGAGCTGAAGCAGGAGATAAGAGCACCTTCCCCTGGTACTGGCTGGGCACAGGCACAGGCAGCTCCAGTCTGGTGCCAAGCAGCACATGGGACCTGAGGAGCTGCCCCAGAAGGACGTGGTAGACATGAAATTGGAGAAGCTCTGACAGGACGGGAATGTCATTTACCAGTGACTGTCTGAAGTGAGCCCTGCTAACATGGCAGGGCACTGCATGAGCTCCCTGGTACTGGATCGTGATATGTAGGACATGTCAAAAGTTACATAATCCCTGATGCAGAATCCTTTTCCCTGGCTGTAATGTGTTGTGTCGTTCCTCCTCCTGCTCTCCCTCCCACTGGTCTGCAGCACAGCCTTCTGCCTGCAAGGCTTTAACTGGGGTGTGCTGCAAGGCTTGGGAAAAACAGCAGTGTCCTGGAGCAGCTGTCACCCAGAGCCCTTCAGCTGGTGCCTCAGCCCTGTGATCCACCATGGATCATCCAAGGGCTGCCTGAAACTCAGGGGAAGCCAACAGGAGCTGAGTTTGATACCCCTGTGAGAGACTCAGGTTCTCTCTGCCCAGATGTCAGGTGTGGACAGTGAAGAGCCAGTCTTTTTAACTGTGACGTCTCGTGCTCCTCCCTAGGCAGAGCCTCAGGCCTGACAAGCCTGAAAGCTCAGCACCCAGCTCCCTTCCAAGGCCATCAGGGCTCTGAAATTGCTCTTCAGCCTAAACCCCCTGAAGCAACCAGTCTGTCCAGGCTGCTGGGTCATGGCAAGACCTCCTGGCAGGTCTTCCTCCTCCCAGAAGGTAACAGCAGCCGACGCTGCCTCGCAGAGCAGGGGCTGGACACGAGGTGGTTCCCACTTTCAGTTGTTTAATGGCCAAAGCACTCTCCTGGAAGCAGCACGTGGACCGAGTTCTTCCTGTAAAAGAACATTCAAACACACATCTCCCACTTTCCTCAGCATACCTCAGACCCTGGGATAATGCGCTCAGTCCCTGGGATAATGCGCTCAGTCCCTGGGATAAAGCACTCAGTCCCTGGGATAAAGCACTCTTCTCAGCTGGAGGGAGAAGGGACAGTCTGCATTCACTAATGCTTGTGTCTGAGTGACCTGTAATCTGCACAAACTCCATCAGATGTCCCTGAAGCAGAGGCCAGAGCTCAGGATCTCTCCTTCCAGGGGACTGCCATAACCAAGGGTCACCTCAGGTACCTTCAGCAGGATCCAGGTACCCACGTGTCTCCTATAGGCAGCAGGGAGACAGGCATTTCCTGTCCTGAGACAAATGTCTTGAGCTCCTTTTCCTCTCCACTGACTGTGCATGGAGCCTGGGGTGACTGATGCAGTCTTTGAAGTCCAGCTGTTCAATAGCTACATCAAGGTTGATGAGTCCTCCCTCTCCTCCCTCCAACCCTTTCCTGTCTTCTCTTTCTATCCTAGTAAACCTTTCATGATGCCGCAGCTCTGACAGGAAAACCTGGGAGCACAGAGTTATCCTAATCCCCTGCAGAACTGCCAAGAGGCAGGGGCTGGAAGGCTCACCATGGAGCTGCAGGTTCAAACCATCTCCAGGAGCTCTCCTGTGAACCACCAACCCCCCAGCAGAGGAGGTTCCTGACATCTGGTTTTCTTTCCCAGTTTATTTTAAAAAGCAAGACTGACCACTTCTTGGGTCTGTACAACACATGCTGTAGACATCTCTCTTCTGCAAAGAACTGGAAAAAATATTAATTAATATGGTAATTAATACCCCATGGGTACTTGGTGCTTTTGTGGAAGGCAAAGCAACTATAACCCAGTTTGACTGTTCTGTTTTACTGATTTGTCCTGCTCTACTACTTCAATTAATATCCTCTTTAAATGTGATTTAGGCTTAATATTACTTATCTTCAAAATATTAGAGGCATCCCACATGACTTCAGGTTTCTTGATTAGTGTTCATTTACAGATAAATTACCTCAAGGTGCAATGAAGGTTAAGCACATATACTGGGAATTTAAAGTAAAACACATCTGACAGATTTTGCAACTAAAGTAAAACCCTGCAGCAGAAAACCCAAAGCACTGCACTCATTCCTGAAGTTACACTTAAAATCCAAACCAGTTAATATTAGAATCCTAGAATCATAGAAAGGTTTGGATTGGGAGGGACCTGAAAGATCACTTCATTCCAATTCCCCTGCCATGGTGCTCCAAGCCCTGTCCAGCCTGGCCATGAACAGTTCCAGGAATGAGGCATTAACAATTTCTTTGGGCAACCTGTTCCAGAGCCTCACCACTCTCAAAATAGCAAATATATTTAGTTTCTGGTAGAGTTTAGTTAATGAGAAAAACACATTCTATCAGAAGCCTCAAAAGAAAATTTTGACCAGCTCCAGCCATGGATTTTGACCCCATAGGCAAGTCCAAAGATGCAGTGTGGGGCCTTTGTGTGTTGACTTCCTTCCTCCACATCCAGCCTCTAGGCCAACCTTCCATTTCTTTTCTAGGCTTGCAAACACATCAGACTGAACTTCTGAAAATATTCAGAGGCTCTTTGTTTCTGTGATGTGGAAGAAAACCCAATTCACAGCCTGAGAACTCCCTGGGATGGAAACAGGATAGCGTGATTTTCTGTTTCCAGGAGTGTTGCTGGAGGATCAGGGAGCATCATTAAAGCACAAGACAGAACTTTCCCTGGACATATGCTGTATAATGTAAAAACACTCAAAGGATTAACAGCACTCGGGGATATATCTCTGGCTGTGCACACAAACCAAATCTACAAACAAGGGATTAGAGATATACCATATGAACCTGCAAGGAAGAAATACAGTGGGGCCAGAAATGGGATCATAAGAGAAAGGTTATTCCTGCATTTGTAAAATTTTATACAGATCCTTGTATTCCATGATGGCTTACTTGTATTCCAAGGAATATGTAGGAAAGGAGATCAGTCCCAAGCTGCCGGGGTTTGTATTCGCTGCTCACGAAGGAGAGTCTGCCCTGGAGCTTGCAGGCCGAGAGCTGTTCCTTGCAAGTGCAGCCACATGGCTGGACTCTCAGCATGTGGAAAGCCAGTCCCAGGCATTAGCCCAGAAGAGTTGTTTAAACAAGAAACATCTTTATTCTTTCGATGCTCATTAATAAAATAAGACACCCTTCTGAATTTCAACAAGACCCATGCACTCCCTGCCTGGCTTTACTGCATCACTCTCTTATCTAGAAAGTTTTTCCTAATGTCAAGCCTAAATTTTATTCCCTGTAAATAAAGCTGATTCCTTCTTTCCCTGTCCCTCAGCAAACACGGGGAAAGATTTAGCACCATCCTCCTTACAGTAAACTTTAACATATTGTAAGATTTTTATCACAGCTCTTCTTTAGACTCTGCTGTTCCCAGACTAAACAAACAATCCTTTCAACATTTCCTCCTAGGTTGTTCCTCCTCTGCCTCGGATATTTCTAGTGTCTCTCTCCTGGACTCTCTCCAGTTTGTCTACATTTTTCTTTACAGCACAGTACCCAAAACTGGACACTCTATTCCAGCTGAGGCCTCACCGGTGCCAAGCGCAGTAGAATAATTATCTCCTATGTCTTAGGTTGCAGTCTCACATCCTGTTCTGCCTGCAGCTGAGCTGGGTGAAAAGTTTATTTCTTTTCACCCACTCCAGCTGCTTATCACCACCCCCCAGCTGCAGGCTCTCCCCCTCCCAGGTCAGCAGCGTAGCTGCCGGGGGATTGCTCCCAACACAACCTGGGGGAACAGGCCGGGTTAGAGGCAGTAATTCAAACAACAGGGCTTTCCTTCAGCAGGCCCAGGTGAGGCTGAGGATAAACAGGTACGGAAAAGCTGAAACCTGAGGTGGGAGGAGATGATGAGCAACGGGGTGATGGACAGCAGCTTTCACAGCTGGAGGAACTGCAGCCAGGAAAGGAGACCTGATATTGTCCTTACCCTCAGCCTTTTGTCCTCTCTGCACCCTCAGTCCCTCCTGATGCTGCTGCCCAGCTGGGAAATCCTCCTCTTATATTTCTCCTCCCAGAGTGCCGTAGCTTGCACTTCAGCATCAGGCTGACTTTATAACATTTTTCCTCATTATCAATGCCCTTCTAAACTCAGATTCTGTTGTCCCAAGTAAGACCCCAAACAGGTCTCTTGTGAGCACATCTTGTTCTCACACCCAAGGTGGTTATGAAGGACAGAGAGGAAAACACTGAGGTCTGGCTGAAAAGCTGCTCTGGTGTGGCAGCAATACTTTCACAGCCATCACCTACAGGTCCTCATCCACTCCGGCACCACCTCAGAGTGACAAAGTTTTGTGTCACTGAACCGGGTCACAAGGCTCACCAGTATCACAGTGAAAATTCCTGTTGCTTTCCTGCACTTGCTCTGCCTACAGAGAATACCTGGCAGGACCCCATATGGGATTTTCCCCCTGACAGGAGAAATACAGCCACACAATATGGAAACACTGCACTGATTAGGCTGAAGATGAGCCTGCCTTTGCTTTATCTGTGGCTTCTGCAAAGATACGATGGAAGCCTGAGAGGGCTGCTGATCTGTCTTGCAGATTTTCTGCTCCCCTGCAAAACAGTGTTTTGTGTTCTGAAGAATGAAGACTTGGGAAAACACCAATCCTGTGAGCTCTAAGGGCATTTCTACACCAGGACCACCAGCCACAGTGAGAACGTTTGGTGACATCATGACCCTGTGGGGCTCCCTCCCACAGCTGACTTTTCCTTCTGCTGTTTAGACAGTTACACCCATTCTGCCTTATTGCCCTCAGCTCTGGGCATCCCTTCATCCCACCCTTTGCTTACCCATGCATCCTTTCCCTGTCCATCCTCATTCCTTTTTTTCCTCTTCTCGCCCACTTTCCATCTCTTTCCATTGAAACTTCCCTCCAACAGCTTCCTTGTTTTCTCAGGCTCCCCTGTGCCACCTCTCCACTCTCCTGGCCCCACCACGGCCCCCAGTAGCCGCAGGCAGGCTCTGCCCTGCCCGGACACAGCTGTGGGGACTCTGTTCATGTCACAAATCCCCTCTTTTCTCAGGCTCTGTGGGAGCTGAGGGTTGGGCACTGCAAGCTCATGGCAGGCTGAAGTAATAGGAGTAGAGATGAGGTGAAGTTCTTGTTCTGTCTTGAACACAGACTGCCAATCACACCATAATAGATGGTGGTTCTAGGCAGGGAACAGCCTTTCAGCCCACCAAAATTACACCATTAAATGGAATTTCCTCTATGGGCTAATCAGGATTTGAACCCATTTCTCTGGAGATAAAAGGCACAGCTCAATCTCCTGGTTTGCGAGGTCATCTGGAATACAAATCGACTTTCATATATTCATTTGAAATATTTTTATGTAAAGGATATATATTTTTTTTAATTTTTTTTTTTTTAATCTGCTTGTTAGTGCCTTGTACCTAAACTGGAGCTGTGAAGTGACTTTTTCTCACTAGGGGCTAAATAAAGTACTGTACTGTTTTTATAAATGTCCTAAGCTTTGCCAGGAGGCTGGCAATGAAAGAGGCTGGCAGGAGACAGGCACTGTCTCTGTTCTGTATCACGGAAGTGAGCCCAAGGACACCGGCCAGTGCCTCCCATCCGCGGGAATGCGACCAATTAACGCACGGATGATGTCATGGGATGGCAAAAGCGCTTCCCTCGCAGCTCTCCCCGCTCTGCCAGCTCCAACCTTCAGTGTATTTTCCTCAGTCTGGTCCATGTACTGTAATAACTAAGTCAACTGGAAAAAATATTGAAGAAAAGACTGAGGAAAAACAGAGTGTAGGGGCAGCTGGAGCCAGCAAAGAAGGCACACTGAGAGCTATAAAGACGCTTTGTGCAGCAGCTTCTCTCAACTTCAGGATATTTAGTTCCACAGGAGTTGGAGAAGATGGGTAATAAGCTGGCCTTTATTTTAAGGGATATCCCTTGTAGTCTCAGCTGCATAAAGATCAGTCTTTGGGCATGTGGAAACAGTGCTAACAGTATCTCTCTTTCAGTACCTCCCGCTGCTCACTCCATTGAATGGCCTTGGTCCAGCTAGAGAGGAAGAAAGCCTTCCATCCCAAAACAGTCATCGGTCTGAGGGAAAGGAGGTGATGAAAAGAGGCTGCAAGCGATGAAGTGAAGTAATTATTTATAGAAAGATACATGACCACAGCACTCAGGTGCCTGCTCAGGAACGAGGCCCAGTACTGCTCATCCTGAACACAAGGGAGATGTGCCTGTGCCTTCCCTGCCCCAAAACAGGCAAAGGGAGCACTTCTCTGGGCTTCAGGCACACGAACCATGCTGTGCACGGGGTCAGGGAGCACCATGGATGTGAGATGAGGCTGCTCCAAGATCCAGCAGGGTGAGGGTCAGTGAGGCATGAGGCCAGGCTCCGATGTAGCTGCAGCATCACTCGGGCACAGATTTGGGGTGGGAGCTGGAGAGCAGCTCTGGAGAGAAAAGGGTCAGCTGCCAGTGGGATTTCTCCCAGCTTCTCCCACACGGTCTTTTCCCAGCAGCCTGCTCCCACAGATGTGCTCCTGTACATCTGAGCTGGCCTGGAGCACTGGCAGCCAAACGTCAGAGAGAGAAAATGGTCTTTGAGGCAGTCGGTGCACGCAGGTCTGTGTGTACCTGTGTAACCACTCAAGGAACTGGCCTAAAGAGGAGACCACTCTGTAAAAAACTATGAGCTGAGACATCCAAATGGAGCTGAGATATCCAAATGGCCATGTGCCACTTGGGGTTATGGATGTATTTGCAAATTGGTTCTCTGTTTGCGAATGAATACATGCGGTGCTGATGATGCATATATATAAATTCAAATTGGCTTCGTGTGACTGTGAATCAGTACATGCTGATAGAGCATGGACACGAATTCCAACCGGTCCCGCGTTATTGTGAATCAATATCCATCGTGCTGATTAGACCCATCCAAGTTCTTTTATTTTGTAGCTGATGGGGAGAGCCAAGCTTTGAGCACGGATGGGAAGAAGAGGCAGCTCTACAGGCATTGAGCAGAATGTCCCAGGGACCAATGTGTTAAATTGATCAGAAAACAAGTTTAAAATTTTACTTGGAAAGAAATTCAGAATAAAATTGCCTTGAATGTATCGCAAGGGAAGGTGGCTTGCAGTGTTCTGTTGTGCTAGGCAAGCCAGCAAATGTTCACACTTCCTTTTAACCACAGTCACCTGCACACGCTTAGAGAACATTTTTCTACCCTCATCATTTTGCTCCCAAGCCTTTGCTTTTCTGTTCTACCTCCATTACAAAACTGGCTTCAAATCATCTCCCAAGTCTGATGTGACAGAGATGAAGAACAAAGAGATGCCAGATTGCTGGTGGGGGCTCTGGCTGACTGGGACATTGCTGGTAGCTGGAATGTGCTACAGCAAAGAGAGAGCAAAGGAGCCCAGGTTTTTCAGATGGAATTGGAAGGTTCCAGGGGACTTATCTCTGCCTTGTGAAACATTTTGCAGATCTTCCAGCTGGTAAAATGTAAAGTGACACTAAGTGAAATAAACTACTTTATAATTCAGCTATAAGTATCTTCAAGAGCCATATGACTAAATTCTAAATCGTTTAATAAAATAAAAGTTCTTGTTCTAGAAGGGTTTTCTTTTTAATGGATACTTCAGATGTTCAGTTAAATGTATTGTGACCAATGTAATTATCATTTGTCTGAATTTCAGAATTGTCTAATCAAGCACTAGTGGGCTGAGTAGTTAATAAGCACAAATAGAGATACTGAATTCTCTTCCATGTGGATTTCATCATCTTCCATTTTCACTCACCAGAAACACCAAAAATGTGGAGACAAGGGCTAGACACGAGAGTATAAGGAAAGTATAAAGATTAAGGGAAAACTGGCTGGGAATAAACACAAGGTCAAAACCTAAAAGTAAGGTTGGGCATAACTTCAATGCAGGAGGACAGGAGAGCAAAACAAGGAGGAAAAAAAAAAAAAAAAGGAAAACAAGCAAAACTACTTTTAGAATGGAAGTTTGCCCATGCAGTGAAAGGGATTACGTCATGTTTGTCTGCAGCAGTGAAGGGCTGAACTCGGTGACCTCAGATATCCCTTCCAGCTCCTCGGGCTCACAGATATCATTTCACTGAGCACAAAAGAAACACCTGACCCCTCTTCCTTCTGCCACAGACCCAAACAATGCGGCTGTCTGTGGGCAGGAGCAATTTAAATACTGAGTGCTTTTTTAGAAGGATACTCAGTTTATCCCTGCTCCTTAACCTCTGGATTTGGGCAGAATTTAGAGACCTTAGTTCCAGAAGTGCCAAAGAGTGCACTGCCTAACCACCATCATGTCCTGATCCTTGAGGGGCTCTGGTGAGTCTCCCACCTAAACCCTCCTGCAACCCAGATTTAGGCCAGATCCTACACAGAACTTGAAAGATCACTGGAGGGCCACTCTCCAAAGACTGACAAATGCTAACGGAAACACAGTGATGAGGTGAAATCTCTGTCCATCTCCTTCAGCAGTTTGGGCACCCCACAGGAAGCAGGAAAAGGGCACTACAGGCTCCGCTCAGCCCAGTACCCCGACTGCTTCTTAATGAAGAGTGAGCCCAGGTCAGTTTAGTGCCCAACAGAAGTTCCTCCAGGGCCAAGATCCCAAAGGGATCCAGGGCAGCCCTGAGAGGAGGGCTGGGAGTTCAGGGAAGGGAATGAAGGCAAATACAGCATTTAGCACTGTCTACATCCCCCCAAGGCCTCCTTTCCCTAGGAAAGCAGACTGGCTTCTTGACTCACTCTCTGCATCTGAAGTCCAAATATCCAACCAAGGTGACCTGGCTCATCCTGCTGGAGTCAAGTCACTTAATTTCAGCAATGACTAATGGGGGCCTAAAGTAGGTGGTCGTCTTTCCTGACCTCAGTTCCTTACCCAGCTTCCCTGGTCTGAGGTGACTTGCAATTAGCAGCACTGTGACTAACTGGTTAATAATAGTTTCAGGTTGTGCTGCATGGATTTTACAAGTATTTCAAAATGCCACTGAGCTTTACAGTGCGCTGCTTTCCCCTGCAGATGGAAAAAACAGCCTCCACCAGCCCTGTGCACCAGGTATGTCTGTCAGCAGTGCTAATTCACCATAAATACTGTTTCCCCCCCACCACCACCACAAATATTGTTTCCATCTCCCCTTCAGGAGGCAAAAAATCCCACTGTGCCTCCCATTTCTCGGAGTAGCTGGGATCCAGCAGAACACGATATCCCTCCTTTGGTGTTTTTGCATTGTTACTTTTGTATTGACATTTCGGGAAGAAATGGGTGTATGGGCTGCCTGCAGAAACCCTGCAAGAGCTGTTGTTCCTGCTGAGCTCCTGTGGGCAGTGTGGAAGCAGCAGGCTCCAGAGCCTCTCCCTGTGTGTCTTCCAGAGGCAGGATCCAGCCCAGCACGCCCGGCCGCCAGCGCAAGGTGGATGCAGAGGTGCTCCTGTAGCTTTGCTCCCGTTTCTTCTTCCACCCCCATTTTTAACTCTGTCAGCACAGACAGGTGCAGGCAGATGTGAGCTCACCCTGCCCCAGCTCTGAGCCAGGAGGATTGGTGCCAGCCCCTGTGCAGGAGCCACGGGGCTGTGTGAGCGTGGCCGGGTGCCCAAGACTGCGCTCCTGCCCAGGGGCCGGGGCAGAGCGAGCCTCCGTCCGTCTGCACAGAGCCCAGCACTGCCCTGGAAAGCTGAGGAACAGCTACTGCTCCTCAGTAAGACAACTTTCTCCTAAAATATGGCACAAAAGGAAGGGATCGTTAATTCCAGCAAAGGTTCTGTTATCTTTTTTCTAAAATATGGATACAGGCACAAAAGCATGGGACTGTTAATTCCAGGAAAGGTTCTGTTGCCTTTCTGTGGAGCTGCCATGGATCAATCCAGCAGCTGCCCCAGGAAGAGCACAGTAGGAGCCAGGGGAGCTGGCTGCCTCCTTACCTCTGCTCTGCCCCTCCCAGGCCAGATTGCCCATGTCTACCTCCCCTTCCTTGAGGGAAATGGAGCAGAACGTGCACTTTCTTGATGTAGTTTTGGCCAGCAGCTATTGCTTGAAAGCTCCGTGGTGGTCTGACATTAAAAAATTATAAATCTGTTAAAAAAGGTAACACTTTTCTAGAACACAGTCACACATTATATCCTATTTTGATAGAAGGAGAACAGTACCAGCATCCTTCAGGCCATATGTAGGCATGTCAAAAAAAAGGAATAATTTTCAAAAGAAATTCCTGGCTGCTAATAAGAAGTTTACTATCTGAACCTTTGTATATCAATATGGTGACTCAAGGCTGGTTCTGGTGCAATATACAAATGCATTCAGTGTTTCTTTGTGCAACACCTACTGGGTTTACCATGCTAAGACGTGACTTCCAGTGTTTGTGGCCAGGTGGAAAATGTCCAGAAAAAAAGTCCAGTGTCCATGTGCCGTGTTTTCTCAGAAGGATAAAGACAATTGGGAAGGGAGCTAGTTCTTAGTATGGGTTTCCTTCAGATAAGAAGTTTCTGACTAAATTTGGTTTTGGTTATCAAAGGTCACCCTATTCAAAAACTCCAGTGAGCTTCACACCCCAAAGTGGCAGCATTTGGTGGAATGAAAATGACAGACAATTCTCATAAAATTAAACAGAGTTCATGAAGAAGATCTCAGGGCTCTTTGAAAAGCAGATTGTTATCCTGAGATCTGGCCATGACTGATAGATATTTAAAATTTCAGTAAAGTTTTGTTAATTGGAGGAGCCTTCCTGTTGTAATCTGTTTCCACATAAGCCTGTATACAGAGAAGCTGGTGTGAATAAAAAGAAATAACTGAAATCTTCACATCTTCGGGAAACAAAATCAAGAGTAGAAATTTCAGTTGCTGGGTGTTTTCTCTCTGCACCTCAACGGGTCAGTGTGGAAGAAGGAACAAAAGCAGTCACTATCTCCCTGTGATTCCAGAGGCTGCAGCTATCATTCTATCCCATATCCTTGGGGGAAGTCCAGACTGAAAAGACTGCACAGTGCTGAGATGCTTGAAAAATTATTTGGGTTGTGGCAAGTAACAAACATCTATTCATTAAAGTCTTGCAATTGTGACCCAGCCCTTCATCTTGCACAAGATCTATAAAAAAGGCTGAGTGACTATAAATGTGTCCCTTGGAGCAAGTTATGGAAGACATTATAGGAAGACTGGTTTCTAGCCAGCTTTTCCAGCTTAATGAATTCCTTTCAAGGATGTGTGAAAGCTCCATTGAGACCAATGGTGAGTATCCTTGGACTCCTCCAGGAAGATTTTATAAGGGGTCTCAACTATTGTATTCTTATTTTTCTTCTATTTTCAGAGAGCAGTTCGAAAATGATTTGAAATGGTAATGCTACAGCTCAAGCACTTTTCACTGTGAGGACTGACCGAACTGATCCAGGAAGAGTCAGCAAAAGGCTCTTGGGCAGATCAGTCTTATCATGGTATCAATAACCACGAAAACTATTGGAATTTGTGTGCTGACCACCCTGGAAGAGATAAAAAATGCTTTCCTGCACCTTCCATGCTAAAACCTCAGTCGTTTAATGAATGTACGGATCTGGATTTCCAGTGTGTTCCTACAGACATCAGCTATACATGGACCCTGAATGGGAATACTGAGAGTCAAGGAAGACTTTGCTCAGATCAAATACCTGTAGGTACCTTATATTTATGATATCTCTTGCAGCAAAAGGACTTTCATCCACACATTTATTATGTTATCAGCTGACTTCACATATTTTTGTTTCTCCATTAACAGAGTGAGAAAGATAATGATCTGCAGTGTTTCTCTCTCTAGAGACTGGTTTGCTCTTTCAGACTCCATGCCTTCAATCACTCCTGCCCAAGATGTTGGGATGAGTGGGGGAGGTGAGGGAAAGAAATTATGGGCTGTATGGAGAGAACCTACAAAGGGCACTCAATGGAAAAAAGAGGGATGTTTCATCTGGGAAGAAAAAGGCACAGAGCAACAGAGGGAAAGATGGTGAAGAAACAGAACAGTGTAAAATATACGGGCAGAAAAGATGGGAGATGAATAAACGGAAGAAAAAAAAAAGATACGAAGTTTTAGCTGAAAAGTTCATCACAAGTCCTTTACTTGTGTGATTTCCCATCCAGTTGTACTGGAAATCCTGATATTCAGCTTTTTGCTTGGGTACAAGCAAGTCACAAGGCCCAGGGAGTGAAGACGGGCTACACAAGGCAGCGCACGCCAGGCCAGCTGCTCACACTCTGCTGGACCTCGTCACACTGACCCCTGGAGCTGCTGCTGGCACCTCCTTGTAAAGTGCTGCACACAAATGAAAACTCTTCTTATTATCCAAAGACAGAGACATCCCAAAATAGGTGTTGTCACAAGTAGCAGGAATTTCAAGAACATACTGAAATACATGACATTACAGACAGGTCCACAGGCTGATGTCAGGGCAGCTGTCACCTACAGATCCCTCTGGCTTTGTACCAGGAAGGCCGAAAATATTATGTGTTTGTGTAGAAAAGTCATGAGCATCAGGAATCTGCGACTCTCTTGACTAATGGGCAGAACCATCCTTCATTCTGTTTGGAAAGCTGAGCCATGGATTTTAAGCATTTCCCTATTTTATTGTTTTTCAGACTACAAACAGAGGCAAATGAATTCCCCATGTAATTCCATTGAAATTTAGGACACTAAATGAAGGACTGCATTTATTTAAGCCTGTACCAATATTTATGAGATGAATTTAGGCCCAGAATGTGTTGGCTGATGGCCCTTTATTGGGAGATGAACAGGATTGCTTTAATGGAAAGACTCCCCAGCCACTGGGAGTGACAGTGGGGACTGGGGAGGAGGAAAGAGAAGAAACAGAACAGTGTGTCAATACCACAGTAATTAATGCTTAGTGAGGCAGAAAAGGAGACAGACTCAGAGGACAGCAATACCAGCACTTTAATTCATATGTTGTGGAGTTTCAAAGTGAAATCAATGGCCTGAACGCAGCTTTACCTACACAGGTGCCACGAGGAACTTACACATTTTCTGTTATTTAAAAAACAACAACCAGCATTAAATTGTCCCGCCGCAGCAACAGGAGTCCTGCCAGACTGCCATGGAAGCGGGGACAATACAGGTGGGAAAACCTTTTAAGCCTTACTCATTTTAGATTTCAAAAATACACCTGACTGTTATGCCAGCACCACAGCCCTGCATAGGTGACAGTAAGAGACAGTTCATTTCAGTACAGGGATGATCTGGGTGTATTTGAAAGTAATTACAGATAACAGAGCTAGAAAGAAGCTGGAAAACATCAAAAAGAAAGTTCTCCTTCACAGAAACTAATATAAGGAAAATGCAGACCCTTTTGATATTTTGTATAGCCTTTTTAAAGTTATTTAGAAGTTCCTAAAGCTGAAGAATATGCCTCTTGGATGACAGAGATTGTTCACAGCCCTTTAAATGAGAGACAAAAAAAAGTAAGTCCATAGGCCTAAATAATGTGGTTTGTGATAGACAGAAATGCGTGTGCCCTCTGAAACAGTCAGCAAAGGGATCAAGACTCAATAATGGTTTCCTCACCTTTTTACGGGGGAAGCAGTTTAGAAGCAGTGTCAGTCTCACAGAAACCACCACATGGAAATTACTGCTGAATTCAGGGACAAAATTAATAACAGAGGCAGTGTAGAATCAGTTGAACTTCTTTAGTCTTTTGAAAGTGTTATTCAATTTTAGTTTGGCACCCTATTATATTTGTGGAACATAAAACCTCCCTTGTTATTCTGTACACTCAGGTAGTATTTGAGTCTCATGGACTTTCACCTTTCCTTTGCAATTAGGTTTTGTCAGTTATTTGTAATTTTGTCACCTCCAGAACAGATTACACCATCATTTAGGGCGAGCACAGAGGGACCTTTGGCACCACCAGTCTGCGACTGCAGAGGAGTTTTGACCAATGTGCCCACACCACGCTCAGACTCTGCCCACTGCTTTGGATACTCCTCCAGTTTCTTGGTAAAATTCATGCTTTTAGTGATATACTGGGAAGTCTTTGATAATTTGGAACTCCGTTTAAATATGGTGTCTCCTTCAAATCTGAGTTGTTGCTGTTGGGAGCTTGGTTTTTCCAAAACCAACAGCTGAGTATTTTTGGTCTGTACATCAAAACCTGCACTTGGCACATTCTGGGCACCGTAAGTCAAACCAGCTGTTTTCAATGTTACTGTATTTCCATACTTGCATTTGTTTGGTTCTTTGCCCCTTTGTTGCTGGATTGGCAGGGGTGGGGTATTCCTGGTTTCTTGATGGAGCTTTACAAAAGGCTGATGAACTTCCTAGACTGGAAGTCAGAACATTCCTGGTTTTACAGGTTTTTATGCACAAACCTGCCAGTCTGTGGGGACTAAGGAGTGCTGCAAAACCTCTCCTCTGTGTCAGCACAAGGAGCACTTTGAGCCCTCCAACATCAGGCAAATTGTTACACACCAGGACAAGCCCCTCCAGACCAGCCAGGCTGGGGCTGAGCCCTGAGATGCTGCATAACAAACTAAAAGGGAAAATGTGCATGTCTGAAAAGGGAATTATCACTGTGGTATAACGACTGCTTTGCCTCCCTGGAAAATGCAACATGGTGTGGGACTTTGTTTAAGCACTTTTTTTCCCAAGCTGCTACTGCCAGCTCCAAATGTTCAAGAACTACAGTTTGACCCTCAAAATCACAAGCCTGCCTGTGAAACGATAAATGTGGAGCTATTTTACTGTGCTTTCTGGTTTTTGAGCTGTTAGGGTGCACCTGGGTCACACTTGCAAGCTTTATACTCTAACCATTAGGACTAGAAACTTACTTTAAATTAAAGAAAGAGGAAAGCTGAGTTTCTAACCTCATTACACAACTGTAGTAGCTGGAGTGTAAGTGAAACATCAAACATCACAAGACTTGTGATAAAATCATGAGTGCTGACAACATCAATTTAGAGTAGGAGGTGGGATAGCAGGGGAAACTCAGGGCAAATGGATTTACTTTTTATCTTAATGTTTTTACAGGCTGTCTACTTTTATCTTTAATCAGAAGTTTTCAGTGGCAGCTCTTTCTTCGTGTATCTGTGCATGACATTAAAAGGTCACTTCTGCATTAATACCTGATGCCATTTGCTAACTGCATCTCTCTATCAGAGATTACATGAAAAGGTAGGTGTACTGATGTACCCGGTGCTAATATCAGAGCAAAGAGGAATTATGGAAGTCCAGGTCATGAGTGCATGGGTAAAACGGCATTGAGAGGGATTCTAGTCCCCTGTGGGGTGTGTGTGTGAAGAATACAGGATGTTTCTCATGGCTCTGATATTTACTGCCTGAGCAGAGAATACTGGATGGAGAATTTGCCAGTAAAGCTCCACAATCTTTGTGGAATGGGTTGTTTTAAGGCGTTGCATGCTGGATTTTTTTATGCCCAAAAATAACCTCAATGAAAAATAACACGGGAACGTACAAAGGTAGGTATAGTTAAACCTTTCATTATAATAAATTGTCTGTAATTAAACCAAGTAATTAACGGATCACTATGATTATAGATCAACAGACTGCCCAGATCAAGAATTCAGGTCAGTCTTCTGTGATGCCAAAGTGGCAGCAGTGACAAAGTGGTCAGCTGTCCCTCCACTATTAGAGGCAGTTTCCAAACCGTGCTTTTATTGTTTGAAATGCTCCAGTTTGAGGGAATTGTGCAGTCACCAGTCCTTCCAACCACATGCAAAGAGCTTTCAGTGGCAGGTTCCTTGGTCACCCACCTGCTGTCACTTGGTCTGATCTGTCGCTGCTCTGAGAGTGCCAGGGCAGCAGAGTGGCCAGTTAGAAGGCAGCTCCAGCACAGGGAATACTCCTGCTCTATCATCATAATCCTGGGATTTAAAGTAGGGAGCTAAGCCTGGTCCAAATGGTCAGTTTGCTTCAGCTGCTTTGCACAGCACCAGGGGTACAAGTAGAGTGCACAAATTATTTTCATGGTGACACGCCAGAGGTTTTTATGTGACATCATGCTGATATTATATATCTTCCACTCATGAAACCAGCTCCGGATGCATCCGGGTGGGACTGAGTTCCTTAGTTCAAGGGTGATTATGTTGCTGATTGGAAGGAGAGACACGGCCCCTGTGTGAATCAAGAGGTGTTGAGGGTCTGTAGTGTCAGGCCCTGGTCACAGCAGAAGGAATCCCAGTGCTATCCCAGCATGTATGTAACAAAATCAGAATATTCTACTTGTTCCCCCCCAAAACATCACAAACTCAGAAAATTCAAGATAAGTACGCACAGTTCAAAAATCCTAATAACCTCAAGTTTGCTCTGATGTGATACATAACCACATGTAACTCACAAGCATGAGAGAATTTCATAGTCCGTTGTCTGGATTTGGAAAAAAAAAAAAAAACAACAACCTATTTTAGAAGCAAAAATACTTTTAAAAACGTGTTTCAGTACATTCTTGTTCCACATATTGCTCCAGGAACAGGGTTTGACCTGTTCATTCTCATGCAGGCGATTTGGTGTTTGGTCTGATTTGATAGATTTCATCTTTCTACAAAACTCAAGTACAGAGGTCAAAGAAGGAAATGCTTTGTCATCCCTGCCTGCTTTCATGGGGGAGCACTGAGGTTAGCCTTCTGGATGTAAAATCTTACCACAGAGACAGAAAACAAGATTGGCTAACCACAATGACTTGACTCAAAGAATTAGCAGCTCTGACATAATGGAGGCATTCCTGAAAAATCTCAAGTCAGAGTTCTGCCCACTTTTGTGAATAAATAGCAATCAAAAAAATCTAGGGCAATAAAACTCCATAGGCGTCTCAGAATTTTATTTCAGCCAACATCAATCTTCCTTCCCTTCAGACAACCTAAATTATACCGGTAAATCAGCGACATTAAATCAGCCAAACCAGCTGAATGCAAAAGCTGAGGGAACAGACCAAATTTGAACTGTGGATACTGAGAGAAAGAAAACTGCTCAGGAAGTTAAATCTTAAATAAACATGAACCTTAAGAGGGGGTACCCAGGGAAAAGGAAAGACTACAGTCCAAAACTTCTGAGAGGCCTCTGAATAAATGTACAGGGGAGTGGGAAATGGACTTGGGTTTCTCTGTGCTTCAGAGGCTGCAGCTTATGGAGCCAGAGCTTTAAAGGAGCTAAATCAGACTTACCAAGAGGACAGGAACAGAGGCACAGCCTGCCAGGGCTAACCACCCAGGAGCATTCCCAGTTTGATGGATTCTGTAGCTGACACTGCTGCAATGACGCTGTTGGAGGCGCAGGATCCAGCGTGCTCGAATCATCTGCACAAAGTAGGCCATGGCGGCCCCGGCTCTCCAGGGACTCACGCTCATGGCCCTCCCTGATGTCACTGCAGTGGTTGAGGACGTGACATCCCTGCCTCTCCAGCTCAGGACGCCTTCCTGCAGGGACGGAGATGTGAGTGGGCTGGCTGCCAAGTCACTGATGCGGCAATGAAACCTCCCTGTTAGTTTGAGCCGATTTGTGCTGAAGAGACCGGACTGGGAGCAGCTGAGCTCCAGGGGCAGAGTGTGTTTGCTTCTGCTGATCATTCAAGAGGGAAAACTCAGTAATGGAACCTCCATTGGCTGAGGTACCCATGGAAATGCTGGTCACACTGCGGGGTCGTGCCTCAAACCCTGTGAGACTCCAGAGGTACAGGCACTCTTTTCACCAAGGCCAAGGATGTGTCTCACATCACCCACATCTCTCCCACACAGACATTTTCAGCTCCCAAACCACACAGGACACGGGGTTTGAATGCTCCAATACAACATTCTTCTAGCTTGCCACATCTGTAGGAACAGGATGGCTCACTGCTTTGTAGGTGCCCTGGAATAACCTTTAATCAGAGCAAATATTGGAGAAACTATAATGAAAGAACACCCATCCACACACAGACAGCAGAAACCAGTAAGAACATCCTGATTTTCTCCTCCTGTACTGCAGATCAGCTCCAGGAGGCTGTTCCATCCAGTGAAACAGCTGTGAACTCTCTGTGGTTGGGATCTGCCATCCCCATACAATGATTTTTAGCGAGGTTTTCTCAAGGAGCGCCCAGAGGTGGAAAACTGAACTTGCCTTAATGCAGAGCTCACAACAGAACTCCCTCTGCTCTACTCCGATTGAGCAAGGGACATCTGAACTTGTCTGCAGAAAGCAGCTGAAAAAAAAGGCAGAAAGGGGATAAGAATGACTTGAGATTACTCACTACTTGGGATTCCTTTGATTTCCTCTCACAATATGAAACAGTAGAGGTGGAGCAGGTCTAGTAGATCAGTGAATGCATCTTACTTGAAGAACAGGATTAATATCTTCCCACAGCCATCCACAATGAAGAATTCTTCAGTTGCCAAAATAATTCTGTGCTGAACAGAGGGATCCACAGGTGGGAAGAATTCTCAGTGAATTTGCTTTCTGGGTACTTAATAACTCCACATATTCAACAGCATCATTCTCTAAAACAAACAAAGGCATTTTTTCTGTGGTGCCCTCCTGCCTGTTGGCCAAAGGGATCAGAACCCCCAGTTCTGTTTCTAAAGGCTGGATCCACGCTACCAACTGGTGAGTTGATCCTTGCCAAGACATTTTTAGAGGAATTATAAAAATCCCTCTTACAGAAGGGAATTATATGCAGTACTTAGGCAAAACAGGCATTCCATTTATAAATATAATTACTTCTGCTATTCTATCAAGAAAAAGAATGTAGTAGTGGATAGAGGGATACAACAGAGAAAATTATTTATGTGTTGACACTTGACAATATAAATAGAAAACAGATCTGGCTGGAACTAAGTGGGAAATGAAAAAAACATGAGAAAATATGTAACTGAGATTACCAGTTGGGGGGATAATTTATGACCAACTCCTAGTGCATTCTTTCCAATGGAAACACGGTCCCTCATTTTGCTTTATGTTTGGATTGTAATTATGCGTGCACTTAATTAGCAACAAATGCACAAGCTCACTTTGAGTTTTTTGGCAAATTATCTTCTTTTGACTGATACCCTGAACACTGCAAAGCAGGCACTGGTCTGCAGTGCAAAGGAGGGAACAGAAGATGACTTGGACATAGTCCCTCTGCTTTAGTGAGCTGTAGCACAGGTTGGGGAAGAAAGGAGTGAGAGTGCCATTCACACCCACAAGCAGTGACCGGATGAAATATTATCACCTCAGGAATGATCCTGACCCCATCTCTTGTATTCGTGCTCCTTTTACTCAGGCTGCTTGCCTGGGTGTGTCCATTACTGCACGTCTTCTGCTTTAGATTTGGGAAGAGTATTTTGCTCCAGCATCTTCATTCTTAATATTAGTGATTTATCACATATGGTGCACTATATTTTTACAAAGCTGTAAGATACCATGGTGATTAACACCATATGAGAACCTAAATAGAAGGGAACAGGATAACAGAAATGTCCTCCCAGCAGACACAGGGCTTTGGCTTGTTTTTAGAGACAGTATCTCAGCTGCATTTTACTCTGTACATAAGAATTCTAGGAGTTCCATAAAAGAAAATTGTACTGTACTTGACAATGTTGTAGAGAGAACAAAACCCCTCATGTTTAATTTCCCTCTGGCCGTTAACTAGGCTTTTCAGATCAATTTGGAGAGATTGATTATTCTAACTCTTTTGATCACACAGATTTATTACTTTGATTTAAGAAGGCAGAAGGAAAAAAAAATAAGAACCACAAGTATCACCCCTTGTGTTTATACATGTACATCTATATATTCTGGTAGAATTTTCTGGTAGGAAAATATCCCAGCTTCACACAGCCTTGCAAACTTGTCCTGTCAATATCGCAGTCCCCACACGAAATCTATGCACTGAATTGACATGGCAATGAGAAACTAATCACGTTTTACTCACCCACCCAAACACTGGGAAAGCCTGGAGACACTGAAGGCTGCTTCAAATGAACACATCACTGCTGGGCACAGCACAGCCCTGCTTTCCAAACAGCTCTGTCCTCACCCCCCTGGATTAGGGAGAGCCTTCCCCCCTGCACTACCAGCTCCAAAGCAAGGATTTTACTGGTGTGACAGCCAGCAGAAAAAGGAGGATTGTCTCTGGGCACTGGGATAAACCAGAATGACAGCCTGGGGGAGGCTGGAAAGCGTCAGGGTGAAACCCCCGTGGTACAAAGGTGCTGGACATGAACTTTGATTCCTGCTGGGCTCCCATGGCAGAGAGGGAAAACTGTGGGGAAGCCAAAGAGGTGGCTGCAGGCTGGGCATCCCTGGATACTGCTTGATCCTCCAGGGCCAGGGCTGGCCGATCCTCCAGGAGTGCCAGGAGAGCTGCAAGGAGGGTGGGGAGATGAGCATGAGCAGCTCCGTGTGCATCTCTCCCCTGAGCAGCACAGCACAGCACAGGTTAAATTATAAAATGCACTGGGGAAAAGGTTGTTTCTGTAAAACTGGTCACTAGCAGCCAGGCCCCCAGGGATGCTCTCCTTGCCTAAGGATGAAATGGGATTATGAAGGTAATGTTTGCTGCACTGTAATTAAGGTGGTGTCAGGACTTTCATTAAAAAGTGTGTTTTTGTGGAGGGACTACAGCTTGGAGAAAATTTTTGCTTGAGGCTGAAATATAACATGGTTCTCAGCCAGAAAACACATGCACAACCTTTATTATATATGTAATTTAGGATCTCACTATAGTCTTGGCTGTGAAGGCTCTGCTATTGTTTCCATAGGTGTATGTAGCTAATTGGTTTAAAAAATTAGTTCTTAAAGAAGTGAAAGACTGAATTTTGTTCTGGAAACTCATGTATGTGACATGTCCCCATTAATAGTCTGCAATTAACTCCAAAAACCAAAGGCCAAATGCTGCCCTTCTTACTCAGACACACAATGTTATTGAAGTAAACAGCTGTAAGCAGGATTGGCCACCTGTGTCCAGGTGTTTACCTCTCTACAGCCCAAGGCCTCTCCCACATTATAACAACTCTACAGAACACGAGGCCATCCCATAGTAGGGCAGAGATTATTTCCTTGCAAAACTGGCAATCTATGGCAAGCTTATTTCCACAGAGAGTATTTAAATTCTATTATCATAGCACCCAGGATCTCAGATAAGGAACCACGACCCCTGTGCATGAGGTGCTGTGCACAACACAGAATAAAAACCCAATATATGATTGCACACAAACAAATCCTCTCCCCCATCTCATGGCCAGGTTTGTATTTTTTCTGTTAAGTAATCTGAGTGTAACGCACCACTCCTGCAAACAGCAAACACTGCTCAGACATTTATTTGACTTTCTGCATGATAAAGTCCCAACTTCACAGCAATCTATTGTCTTTCCCCAGAGGTGCACACAAAGGGGCCAGCTACTGCCCTGGGTTCTTGCTGCTGGCTCTGGGGTTTTTCCATCTATCTGCACCATTTGGCACATCCTGCTTTCGGGTACTAATTTGATTTTCCTCAAACTATTAGCATTCTGCATTTCTGGATTAAAACCCACATGCAATTAATGGTATGTCGCAAAATGTTATTTCTCTGCTGCCCACCACCACAAAGATAAATAGAAGAATGCTAAAGTTTATAAAATTACAGTTTCATGAAGAATGGAACAGAAGTTCCTAAGTAACTTGTAGATACTTTACATGACTTCATAGGGATGCTAAAAAAATACAACATAACATAGCACAGTTCATTGTTTCTTCTCAGAAAAAAAAATATATATAAATTGCATGTTTAGGGAGAATTTAAGCATTTTTGCAAATGTTTAAAGACAGAACAAACTTTAATCAGGAGGTAGTTGTCTTCAGTGAACCAGTTTATGCATCTAGGTATTTATCTGCCTAATTTAGCATCCCCAGGATTGTGGCCTCAGTTTGGAATAACTTAATGAATTTCAGTAGAGTGCCTCAGCTACCGCTTGTAAAAATAGGATGCTTCAAATGCAAGTAAGTGCAAACATGTCCAAAATCAACATTCCTAATAGACAAAGCTTCTCCATACAGGAGAATATTGTAGTATCAATACGACTACCAGAGGCAGACAAGCACAATTCCTCATGGGGACAAACCCACTTGGAGTACCTTTTTTTGATTTCACCTAAATGAATTAAAGAAGTTAAACTTAATCTAAAAAAAAAAAAAAAAAGAAAAAAAAAAGAAAAAAAAAAGAAAAAAAAAGCCAGAAGATGCCAGAATGAGTGAATCTGCATGAGGGCTACACTACAACCATTGGTTTTAAATTCACACTCTGGCGTGCACAAAAAGAACATTTTTTTTATGAAGATAAAAGCCTCCACGTGTAATAACTCGATATACAGACAAGCCCTAGGGGCTTGCATCTTGAACACTTAGCATTTTTGGCCTCATCTTAATGGATAAAAAAGGTGTGTTTCTCAGTCACATTAGCCCAGTCAAAGGAGCTTAATATGATGAAAAGGCCTTAGGGTTTGGTGAGGCTGAGGTGTAAAGGTGTGAGCACATCCATCACAGCGTGGGCAGCAGTGCCCTCAGCACACACTGAACTGGTCAGGGGGAGCTGGCAGGGACGGGGAACAGGCTGGGATGGGGAGCGGGAAGGGATGGGGAGCAGGAAGGGATGGGGAACAGGCAGGGATGAGGAGCAGGCAGGGATGGGGAGAAGGAAGGGATGGGGAGCAGGCAGGGATGAGGAGCAGGCAGGGATGGGGAGAAGGAAGGGATGGGGAGAAGGAAGGGATGGGGAGAAGGCAGGGATGGGGAAAAGGCAGGGATGGGGGGAAGGAAGGGATGGGGAGAAGGAAGGGATGGGGAGAAGGAAGGGAAAAGGAGCAGGCAGGGATGGGGAGCCTGGCCTGTGTTAGCCCCACGTTCTTACAAACCCTGGATCCGTTCATGTTGGGGGCAGCTGTTGTCCAGCAGAAGTCAGGACGTTTCACAGAGAGGTGCAGGTGAGAAAACATGAACTAGAATGAAATGTTTTCTTCCTCACGGACTGTGAATGCCTCCAAACAGAGCAGTTAGAGGGATTCCAGGCACACTGGACCTCCACACTATGTACATTGCTCCAGAGCCCCTGGTAATTGGAATTCTCCAGCTTCTGAGGATGCTGCTCAGGATGAGAAGCGAGGCTTTTCCCCCACCATGGCAGCAAAAAGCATCTCCCCAAACTGCTGGGAAAGCCCCCACCGCTCAAGGAAGGGTGTGTGTGTCATAGCCACTACCCAGGCTGTGCTGCTGCCTGAAGTAAGGCAGATCCACGAGATGACAAGTAAGCGAAACTGATGAAAAGAAGAAACAAACATTTCAAGTTTAAAACTAGGCTTCCACAACACATTGGTTAGCATACGACAATTAGCATATGCTAACATTTTTTGTAGCCCAGCCAAGTTCAGTACAAATTAACTAGAAGTCACGTATTTGTATGATGTAATCCTGATTTTGTCACTCGATTTAGGCTTTGTCTAGAACTCTTTTAAATTATCTTGGGCTTGGTTTTTTTATTACTGAAAAAAATCCAGTACTTTGGCTATTTCTCAACTACTTGGGTGGATATAAATGCAGATGTAAAACAAATATCACTGGCAGCTGATGTGGTTGCTGCACTCAGCTGCCCCTGCACCTTCATCCTGAGGTTTGCTACAAGGAGAAGCATATGGGATGTGCAGAAGCACCAAACTCTCTGCAGTTTTCAGAGCAGCACACTGAAGTTAGCAGATGTTGAACACAGTCAATTATCAATTTAGCACAGAGTAAGACAAAGTGGTTCAATATACTGAACATCTGAAATGTTACCATGTTGCTGATGTAGCTTAAATGCAGCCTTTGTGATAACTTGGACTTTTCTGCAACGGGAACACAAGTGTAAAGAGAACAAAAATTAAACTTTTATTTGGTTATAGTAGGGTGATGAAGGATCATTAAACTGGCAGAGTTCAGAATTAATGTCATAAACCAGAAAGTATCTGGATCCCATTCCTGATAGAATCCAGAATAATTTCCTTATTATTTATGTTCCATACGCCACTTTAGTTGTATAAAGGCAAAATTATATTTACATTCCAGTCGTCACTTTCCTTTAATTGTAACAGGATCATTTTCCTTAACTAGCTGATTTAAGACAACATCCTGTCTTCAACTTCTATTATGAAAGTATTTGTTATTAAGCACATTGGGACAATTTAAGATGTTTTGAAGTAAAAACCACTAGCATGCCTTGTTTAATCAGTACTGCAAGGGTCTCACATTTCAGAAACAATTCCAAAACTACAGAAATATTTATTTTAAGGAAGGCTAGAACGTAAAATTCTAGTTGCAAGTTTCAATGCTGCTTGCCCCTGAAAAAAAAGCAGGTGTGTCAGCTCACCTGAGTTAGTTTACAATGAACTAGAGGGTCTCTTAACATTCAGTAAAGCAGACAACCTGTTCATTCAGTATTACATATTTGCCGTAAAAATGTGTGTTTTCCAGACAGCGATAATTTATAATAGGTGGTTAGTGTGGCCAAGGTATAAACATAAAAATTTTCCTGACAGAACTGTTCAAATATCCTGAATCAACAAAGCACTCCCACACTGGATTTATGTGTGGTGACACGTCTCCCAGCTCGTCCCCCTGCCTTCTCCGAGTGACAGATAACGCCAGCAAACAGTCTCCTACAATTCCATCTCCGCTTCAGGTTCCTGCTCACGAGTCTCTCTCAGTTCTTCACACCTTTGATTGCCACAGCAGAGGCTGCAGCTGTTCACAGCACAGACCTGCCCAGCTGTGTTTGGACACGTAAGGAGATAAGGCACAGCAGCAGAACTCAAGGGCTAAGTCCCTCATTCGCTCCCGTGCTAGACCACACTACACCAACGCTCACTTAGTGCTGCCTCCACTCCCATCGTATATCGTGTTAGATACGTACACATATCATTAATGTAGTAAAAACAAAAGGAGAAAAAAAAAATCTGAATTACACATCTTTGTACAAGACCCACATCTCAAAGCTCAAGCGCTCACAGGTGATCTAAAAGTATCAGAAAACATTTCCATGGGAGGACTGGATGAGCCAGGCACGGACAAGCGATGCCGGCGGTTTGGCCGGAGGCGGTTCCGCCGCGGGACGTGGCAGCCGTTCCCCACACCCCGAGCCGTGGATGTGAGCCCACGGGGCGCTCGCAGCTCCGGGCAATTTGCACACGCAGAGCGGCTCTGACACATCCGAGGCTCACCCAAGCCGGGCGCATGTGCGCAGGGCCCGCTCACGCACAGCCAGCGTTTCAGGAGGTGGCCAGTTTTTTCAGTAGACCAGATGGCAACCTGGCAACTCCAGCAAGTGCCACACCAGCGATCCCACTGTGCAGAGGCGGTGGCCTTTTCCTTCCCTCTCCCTGCCCTTTTTCTCTCTACTCCACCCAAGCCCGGGCCTGTATAGCGTTAAATGTTTTCAGTTAAATGACGCTAACTTGCCTGAGTTAACAAAATTCAAAGGCACTTTCTTCTGCCAGACAACATGTAAACACATTAAGATCCCATATCTGAAACCGTATGAGCAGTATACCCACGCTGTCATTTGCCGACTCCGTAACACAAACATTTTTTTTATTATTATTTTTTATTTATAAATGAGTACATTTTCAGTGATAGGGCCAAGAAAGCCATACCAACAATCCAGCTGTTCTCCTTGCATGGTTGAACAATAGGGACGGCTCTATATAATTTTATATGTATGTAAGTGGAGACAAATGTGTTACTTTCTAATGTATTTCATACATTACATGAAAATGTCACGAAAGCCTAATTTAATTACTCACAAACCTAGAAAAGGAATCAACAAAGGCTTTATGTTACAAAATGGTTCTGAAGAAAACAGGCCGGCAGAAGTATTTGCCACAGCATACCATTTAATTTCGTATTCTAACGCTGACAAGTAAAAAACTGGGGAAGGAAAAGCAGTGTAAAGATCTGGATTGCTTTGTGTTTATTCTTACTTTATAAAAAACAGCGACCAACATCAGCCTCTCCTTTCCTCTTTGTACCCGTGTGATACCCCAGGCCATTTTATCAACCGGGATTCAAATAGAAACCTAAAAGCCACTGGAAACACGCTCCGTGCGGGGCTCTCGGGATGTGTTTACTCGCACCCTTCGGGCTATCGCTCCCCACCACGTCTGCAAGTCCGGCGAAGTTCCCGAGCCCGCCCGCCAAGCACGAGTCACCGCGCTGCTCCTCTGTCCGTGCGCCCCGTTTCGTGATTCAGCATCCGCGCCCAGACCCGCTCCCACCGCGCCCGCCGCTCCGGCCCCGGGAGGGAGGGAGGGAAGGAAGGAAGGAGGGAGGGACGGCCGGGCTGGGGCCCCGCGGGGGGCGGCTCAGGGGTGCCCTTGGGGCGGTGCCCGGCGGGGGCCCCGGGCCGGCGGCCGCGCTCCGCTAGAGCCGCTCCCGCCGCGGGCAGCGGAGCGCGTCGGGGCAGCGCCCGGGAGGAAAGTCCGGGGGCGCGGCCGCTTCCTCGCCCGTGGCCGGACTTTTCTCCGGCTGCGAGGCCGCGACGCTTCCCCCGCCTTCCCTCGGAGCCCGAGTCCCCGCTGGCCTCCGGGACACGTTAAATCCCGTGTAATGAGGCTTAACCCCGCCCCGCAGCCGGGCGGGCAAGCAGCCAGCCAGCCGGGCCCCTGCCCGGGGAGCCCCCCCCCCGCCCCGAGCGCCCGCAGCTGTTCCAGCCGGAGCTGCTGGAAAGCGGCCACGCTCCCCCAGACTTTGTCTCCCTCGCACACAGCGCTGAACTCTGCTCCCTCCCTCCTTCCCATCCCCCGGGGCACCCGCGGCTCCCCCCGCCTCCACCGCCCCGAGCCGCAGACGCGCGGCGGGGGGAAGGGGGAGCGCTCCCGCCGCCTCCCCGGGGGATCCGCGGGGCTCGGGGAAGGCGAGCGCCGCCGGGGCGGGCACCGAGCGCTGCCCCCGGAGCCGAGTCCTGCGGAGCGCAGCCCGCCTGCGGGGAGCGGCCGCTCGCATCCAGAAGGGGCTTTTCCTTTTCCACGGGGAAATAAGATAAAAAGAAACAACAAGGGCGGGGAAAGGGTGGGGGAGCGCTGGGGCAGCGGCCGGGGCGCGGTGCGGGGTGGCGTGCGCGGAGCACCCCGTGGCGCCGCGTCCCGTCCGGGCCCCGCTCCGCGGTTTCCCCGCAGCCCGGCGCGGCCCCAGCCCAGCCCGTGAGGTCAGCGAGGCGGCGGATGGGTGTCTGCGCCGGGGGACGGGCGGTGGGCGGGCAGGGCAGGCGCAGTGTGGGGCCGCGGCAGGGGAGGAGGAGGAGGGCGGGCGGTCGCTGTGTCTATGTGTCGCACTGGCGGGGGGGAAGGGAGTCGGGGAGCGGGGGGGTTACACACCAGGGCAGCGCCGGGATCCCTTCTCCACCCCGCGGGGAGGGGGCAGGGCGCCGCCTCCTCCTCCCCCTTCCTCCTCCCCCTTTTTCACCCTTCCTCCTCCTTCTTTCCCCAAAGTTAAACTTCCTGCTCCCGGCCCGGCTGGGAAGGGGACGCGGAGCCCGGCCGGACTCAGCCCCTCGACACACACAACAGCTGGAGCTGTCAAAACTTCCTCCGCTCGGCCTCGGCCCCCGCCGCCTCCGCCGCCGCCGCCCGCTCCTCCTCCGCCCCCGGGGGCTCTGCGCGGGGGGAGGGCGCAGGGCCAGGGTACAATGAAGCGGCGGCCGCCGCAGCCGGGCAGCGCAGCAGCCGGAGCCGCCGCCAGCGCCCGGGGCCTCTGAGCGGGGGCGCCCAGCGGCGGGACCAGCCGCGTCTCTCTCGCTCGCTCTCTTCACCTCCCCCAGCCCCGACAGACCCCGCCGAGCCCGGGGAGGGTGTTATTGTGTGTGAGACCCTTCCTTCCGTCCTCTGCGCTTTCTCTTCGCACCCCCCCCGCTCCCCTCCCCTCCTCCTCCTGCTCTCCCCATGCTGCTCCCCCTGCTACCTGTGCTGGTCGGCGGCGGCTGAGGCCAGCGATGCGAGGCGGAGGTGGAGGAGGCGGAGGTGAGGAGGAGAGGAGCCGCGGGAGCAGGAGGAGCATCGGGATCCCCATCACCATCCTCATCTTCATCCTCATCATCATCATCCATGTGTCTCTCTCGTCCTGCTGACTAGGATGTCAACGGAGGACAAGAGTCTGGTGGTGGCGGTGGTGGAGCCGCCTCAGCAGCAGCAGCAGCAGCCCCCCGAGCCTGGAGCTCCCCCCCCAGCAGCAGCAGCAGCAGCCACAGACAAAAGACCTAGGGGCCGGCCTCGCAAAGATGGCGCTTCCCCTTTCCAGAGAGCCAGAAAGAAGTAAGTTCAGCGTTTGTGTGTGCGAGGCAGAGAGGGGCCGGGGCAGGCGGCCAGGCGCAGGCAGAGCTGTCAGTGGAGACTCGCTGCTCGTCGCCCCCTCCCTCTGCCTAATGCCATTTTGAGAAGGGCCCTTCTTTCTTCTCCTCTCCCCTTTGCACTTTCCCCTCCTCCTCCTCCTCCTTTTTCACCTTTGTCTTCCTCCGCCTGCTCTCCCTTTTACACTCTTCTTTCATCATCCCTATTCCTTTCTTCTTCTCCTTCGGAGTTTCTCTTTAGCTCTTCCCCTTTCACCCTCTTCCTCCTTTCCCCCTTGCCTCTGCACCTTCCCCCTTCTTTTTGGGTCCGTTCCCTGCCAGGACTCTCGGCTGCCTTCAGCGTCGCCCGGGTACTCCCTGTGCGCTGACGGTAGTTCCTCGTCGCTTTCCCTTGTTATGCCCCCCCCTTCCCCTCCTCTTTTTGGGAAGCAAGCACGGTTCTCGGCGGGCGGCGGGGAGGACACCCCCGCACCCCCCGCGCACACGCGGAGTTGAGGCAGGAGTTTCTGGGCGGCGCGGGGGGAGCTGTCAGCGGCCGCCGCACGGAGGGACGCGCCGGCGGGACGGTGCCGAAGCACAACAAACACCACACGGAGGGAGGGGGCGGAGGGTGGCGGGGGGAGCCCGTTCCCAGGCGCTGGCAGCTCTCCCTTCGCCGCGGCCTCTCCCCGCCGGGGGCGCGGGCGCTCGCCCGCCCCAGCGCCCCCCCCGCCCCGCCGGGCGCTCCCCGGGGGCCGCCCCGCTCCCCGCAGCCCCGGGCGGGGATCCCGCCGGCCGGGCCGGGCCGGGCCGGGCCGGGCAGCGCTGCCCCGCGGAGGGAGCGGGGCCCCGCTGCGGGTGCCCGGGGTGCGGGGCCGGGCTGCGCTCGGGGAGAGGCCCCGGCGGCCGCCTCCCGGGAAGCGCCGCGGCCGCGCTGGCTGCGCTCCCCGCGGGTTATTTTTGAGTAGGACGGAGCTTGCCATGGCATAGCTGATGGCAGCGGTAATAGGGCAAAGCTGGGCGGCACGTTTGGCGAAGGAACGTCGGGAGGTGACCAAAAGAGCTCCTGCGCTGGGAGGTCTGTCCGAGCCTCGGGGTTCAGAGGTTGTTGCCTTTGTTTTGGGGGACGCGCTCAGTTTGACACTGCCGCGTTTGTCCTGGCGAGGTCCTGGCGCTTCCCCGAGCGCCCGTCCCCAACATCACTGCCAATTTCCGCGCCGGAAACGTTTCGGTTGGAAAAGACCTTTAAGGTCAAGCCCGACCATAAGGTCACGGTGGAAGTCCACAACATGACAACGGATTCTGTTGGGCTGCACCTAAACACATGGAAAGACCATGCGTCTTTTATTTGCGTTTGTTTTTACAAATATATAAGTATCCCAGGACAGAACTATCATTTGTTTGGGATGCATGATTTTTTTGTTGTTGTTGTTGTCATTGATGAAAGTTTACCTGCAAAGGTTTTCATATCACCTCTGGTTTTGGGGAAGGTGTGTTGTTTACAGATCCCTCTTTTCATTATCTTACCTAATTTCCTGATAAAATTTTTAATATAGCGGTCGTTGAAAGTAGTTGGCAAACGTACACGTGGTGAAGTTCTTGGGTTCATCTCCTTTATTTTCTCCTTTGTACTTTGGTTTTATTTTTACTTACAAAATCCAAGCCTTACATAGGAAACCCTTGAATGTTTTATTCTAAAGGGAATTTTTCTGAAGAAAAATGCAAATGCAAGTGAAATGTATCAGCCTGCACAAAAAACCCAAATGGTGTTGTATGTGAGAACTGATGTATCTTGTTAGGCTAGTTTGAGGTTGTACATGCACTTTTGAGGTAAAGCGTGTGTTAAAGAGGTAATTCCTTGCCTTCAGTTAGGTTTTTGGTGTCATGGGAATGTTGTTGGCTAGGTTTAGGAAGAAATAAAATATTCCTGTTAAATGTGAGCTTATGCTGACATGACTATAAGTGTTTGCGTAAAAATGGGAAATTAAATTAGCTGAGACAAAAATTAAAATGAATTAGTACTCTTTTTGTTCACACTCTGATTGTTCCTGGCTGGCTTGGTGCTTCCTGTCCTGCTGCATCTTTCTGCAAAACCTGTACTTTTGGTAAAGGCATTATGACATAAGTCATAAATGCTTTTGAAGCTAGGGTTTTATAAAAATTTGTTATTTTCTAACGTGTACAGCGTAGATATAGATTGGTGGTTTGTAGTTGTATCCATTTGGGGAAGAAAATGGGTTTATTTTGAGTTTTCCTACTTACAAAATACTGATTACAACTAGCCTAGCAAATACAGAAGTAAGAAAACTAAAATTATTTTCTTTTTTTCCCTTCAGAGTGCTTGGTCTTCCTTTTCACTTCTGTGCTTTCCAGTTGGATTAATGTGCCTCATGTAAACCAGATAAAAGAGCATATGTCAGACCATTTTCTGTACTGTAATCACATGTCTAAATCACTATTAGCCAGTCAAATTGTTCAACTGCTTTATCCCATTATAGGAAATGTTCCACTGAATGTTCAGTCTAAGTGCAGCCTAAGTAATGATGAAACGAAGAGCCCTGCATTAAACTGGCAAAGCCAGAATAGAATAATTCCTCAGCTATGGAAGCCTCCATTAAACAGCAGTGCCATATTGGAGAGTGCTTTAGGTTGCTACTTTACCTTCTTTGAAGGCCGTGATTTTAAGCAAATTTGATGAGTTTAAGCAGACAGATGGAAAACTGCTTTGAATCCGTTCCTGCGAGATGCCAGGGATTCTCAGCTCTTCCCAGAAGAAGGGTGCGGAGGGTTCTTCAGTGGTACAGTGCTTGCCCACATCTCACTCTGCATTTTACCTGGTTTTCAGGAAAAATTCCAGTGGTGCTGTGGACACAGATAATACAGGGAACAGTGGAGGCTTCCTGTAGGTGAAGAATTGGCAATCGGTGCCATCAGTACCTGGAGAGAGGTACACATGGTAGAATGTGGTGCTAGAACAGTCCTTTATCATTGTTTGAAGGATGTAGCTTCACGTAGCACCATCAGGAGAGTTAATCTTAGGTGAACAGTTCATTTTTATTATTTATATGTGTAATTGTGCCTAGAGGCCAGGGCACCATTACACTACATGCAGTATGAATGCATAAGCAAAGGTTGTTCCTGCACAAACAATTTCTTAATTTAAATGCAAAGATAAGACAGCATGTAAATGTAAGACATGTATTGGGAAAGCACAAGGGAGCTGTGAGAATGCTGTGAGCAGAAGAACATGCAGAAGTTCAAGTGCCCTGGCTATCTCAGCATCGGGGAGTGATTCACAGGCATCCGACTTGGAGGATATATTTAAAGCAGGGTAGCATTGTCACCCTGAGGATTTTCACAGATAGCTGGTTTCCTGCCTGAACTGCCAGGCCAACACTCCTGTTTTCTTCCTTACATTTTGACAAGGGGGGTATCTGTATAGAGCAGCAATTCGAAGAGGCGGGGCAAGAACAGGCCAAGCAGAGCCTTGAAATTTTGAGCAAGGAGGTTGTTCATGCTGCGGTGCATCAGGAAGAATACAGAGAACTGTAATCAAAGCAGTGAACAAAGAAAATATTTTTGTAGTATCGCCTTTCTGCCTTAAAAGGTAGAAAGACTGAATTTATAAAGTTGAAAAAAGATAATAAAGTTGCATTACTAAAGCTAGGGTGTGACGGAGAAGAAGCTTTCAGATGCATGGTTAAACCAACTCTTGCTAGGATTGTAGAGGAAAAGTGGAAATAATTAGGTGCCTCCTCACTGTATGGCCTGAAATCTTGCGAACTTTACTCTTGCTTGGATTACACCTCAGGTTCCAGGGTAGGGGCCTGAAGGATAGGAATGTGGTTGAAAAGAAGTTGTAGAGGAAGAGTTCTGTTTTAACTGTACTGTCATTGTACGAACAGCTGATTGTTCATGAAAATGTATCAGAATAGCATCGTACAGGGGCAGTAAACATTTTAGCAATCAATTTTTAGTAGCAGAGCTTTCTTAATCTCTACAGGTTATAAGCAGCACAAACAGATGCAGCTTCTTAGCAAAATTTAGTAGCAGAAGTCTCATTGGTTGTGACCCTTTGTAGATCAGTGTCTAAGCTCACTTCAAACTTTATTTTCAGCATCCATCAGATATCAATGTATGTTACCAGTTATTTTTGCAAATGTGTTTAGTTTAAAGCAGCATATAATAATGCCTTCAAAACTGTGGAGAACATTTTGTGTTTCTTTTTTAATTACCCGTGTTTTAATTTCCATAGTAGTTTTTCATCGTTTGGCCAATGTAAACTGCAGTAGGTTTTCAAAGGCCATTGATTTCACATATGCTGATAGTTCTGAGGACCTTTAAGCATAAGTGTTTTTGCCAGGAAATGATTATTTGAGAATTTTTATCATCACTTTAGTTGCATTTGCATTAGGGTAGGCCAATATTTAAAGAATACCTACTCTCATTTCAAAAGAACCTTAACGTGTTGGATGAGCTTTATAGCTCAGCTGTGTTTCTTCAGTTCATCACACACCTTCTGTGTGATACTTGTGTCTCTACTTGCCTGCCCTTTTCTCAATTCAGAATTTAACATTTGCAAAATGTAAGATGTATGTTGTGTCGTGGAATAAAAATGTTGCAGTCAGGGAGGGTCATCACTACCTGGCAAGGCTGAGGTCTTTTGATGGACAAGCTTTGTGCAACTATTGCACAGCAAAGGGTTAATGTATTAAAGCAAACACTGGCCCTGTACAAGCCACGTGTATCAAACTGCTTGGCCCAAAGCCAGAAGGCACATAGTGGAGCACAGAGTGAGGAGGAGATGAGGTGTGAGGATTGAAGTTGGCTCTTTGCAGAGCAGGGCTGAGCTTTGTGCCATTTTCTTCAGCAGCCCATGTTCTGTGACTTCCTCCACTGTATTTGAATTACCAAGCAACTCCCAACTGCTGTATGTGTTTTTTGCATAGGAGCCTGGCTCACAGTGCTCAGGAGGTGAATGATGTCTGTATTAATCTTTGGATTTTCAGTTCGTGGTAAGTACTTGTGCGATGGATAGGGTTTATTGAATTGTTTTGCCACAAAGTTGTTAAAATGTGGATTCATGTAGTGTCTTCACTTGTATCTGAAGGGTGAGTAAAGTTAAGCTGAACTCTGGAAATAGATGCACAGTTTCCCCAATTTGAAACAGACTTGTTGAGAAGGACTCTTCAAGCCTTTTTTTTTTTTTTTTTGACATTTCAGTTGTTAGTTCCTCTATGTTTGTATTTAATGTTCCATTGAATTTCTGTAGCTCTTGTCATGAGAGGACCTCCAGGAGCTGTCAGACAGATCAAGTGTGATGGCTGTCTGAAATATCAACATACTTGTCACAAGGTGTGTTTTGCCCAGTCTCTTGGTTGCGACTCTGAGCCATCTACACACCAGGCATCTCCTCATCCTGTGTGTAATGACACAGGAGACTTTTCCCTTTTATTGTTTCATTTAAAACAATAAAACAGTTCCATTTTCTTGGCTTTGCTTGTCGATTTTTTTTTTTTCTTGGTAGCATGTTAACTCCTACTAACTTCTTGTCATTGTTCTTTCATAAGATAAGTGATTGGAAATGGACATTTCTATTCTTTGTCATAATTTCAGCTGAGAGATGGTTTTCCAAGGCAGTTGGCTTGCTGAGAATAGGTGAGCTCTCCCTTTCTCAGGCTGGAGTTGTTTTTTAACTCCTTGCACCACAGCAATATTGGAGGGGTAGCAGGGTTATGTATTTCCAGGGAAAATAGAATTTCCTTATCCGCCATTAATGATCAGTCCCTTATACAGTGTTACTATACACTAATGCTGTGAAATTAACTTTTCAAAAAATGCTGTCATAGGTAGACTAAAATGTTATTAATTGCTAAATAATTAGGTGACTGAAGATTCCAGGAAATATTGAAAGCTTTTCTCCTTTCTATGTTTAATATATTTGATCAGCAGTTCATACAACCTGCATGGTTCATATAGTTTGGATAAATACAGAGGAGCAAGATTTTACTACGTTTTTGCTTGTAACTTGTACTTTTGGTAACTTGTACTGAATTCTGCGTTTTTTGTTCTGTTTTTTTTTCCCCCCCACTGGAAGGATGGCACTAGGCAGTGCTTTTCATGCCATTCCTCTCTTAGTCAAAATAAGTTTGGGCACTTAGTTAAAGACCTATGCTGAGTAAGTTCTTCTGACAGCATTGGTGCTTTTGAAAGCAAGTAAGATAAAGCAGGAAGCCCCTTAAAACCTAGAATATTTTTTACGTAAAGAAACATAGGCTGTGAGTGTATGGAGTTCATCAGGTGGTTGTTTTCCCCAAACACCATAAATCTTAAGCTGGTTCTGGCAGTGAAAAAGGAGCAGCAGCGCTGCCTTCCCTCTGCTACCAGCTGTTTGTTCTCTCTCCTGTGCTGACCCAGGCGCTTGTGGTGGAGCTGCCCAGGGAAAACTGAGCTGGGGTAGAAGTAACCTGGCAGGGAAACGTGTTTGTGATAGCAGGAGCGAGGAGGAGGCCGGAGCAAGGGCCGGGCTGCTGGCGGGAGGCAGAGCTCCTGGCAGCCTGCAGCGCTCCCTGCGAGGGTACAGCCTCGGCCCCCGGAAATTTGGGGGGCTTTGGTTGTCAGCCTTTGAGCTTTCCAATACACAAGGAAATTCAGGAGGGTTTTTTACAGCCTACGGTCACATAAGGCTGGTTCATCGGTGGTTGAGAAAGAAATAGTGATGTTGAGAGGGTTCTTCACAGCACACATGTAGAGGAGTTGTTCTCATCTTCCTTGGCTCAGATGTTGATTAAATAAGGAATTTCAGTTCTCACTTTGATCCTGGGAATCATTCTTAAATTGGGTGTTTAAATACCCACAAATAACAATGTAAGTAAAATAGTTTATGTTAATAACTTCTGGTGTCCTGGAAGCTCCTTCCCACAAGTATATCAATATATAGGCGTTATAATAAAATCAAATGAGATCTTCCTTCTTTCAGAATATTTTTGTCTTTTGCATTTTTTTGGGGGAAGTATTTTTACTAAATCACACATGTACCCAATCCTATTGCCAGCCATTCCCATATAAATTTATAATTGCTAATTTTCAGTGCTGTATTTATCGACATTCTAATTGCTTTTCTTGAAGAAACTGCTGGAAGCACTATCAAACTAGGATGTTTCCACCCAGACTTTTGGCATTGGGTAGGGGGAGGAAAAAAGAGGAGTTTTTCTCTTCTTTCACATTATTACTGAATATAAAGTCTTGCCAAAACTAGTTTTAATTAGGCTCTCGGAAAAAAAAAAATCAACTTTAGGAAAAATTATAATTTTTTTACTTTGCCTATTACATATTTATATTCCTTGGAGCATGTGCTGTTGAGTTACTTGTATGGCACGGGAAAATGAAAGGGATTTTTTGCTTGCTAAAATGTGGTCCAAATGTGCAGCCTCTGCCACTAAACATTTACTGACATCTGAGGTGGCTGTTTGTGATGTGAGTACTGTCTGGAAGCTGTAGCTAATCCAGAATGACTTCTGGAGCATCCCAGTATTCATGGAACCTGGATGTTCCAATAATGGTGTCTTTCCCTCCTGTCTGTCTGGCAGTGAAGACTGTCTGCAGTGTTCTTAGGGCTCAAGAGAACAGGATAGGATGATGGCTCCATAATGTTATTAATAAAGAGAGGAGTAATTCTGTCTTAAAATTTGGGAGATTTATTAGTAAGCCATTTTATTAATGCAGAATGTGAATTATTCAGGGTTTTTTCTCCTGATGTGTGAAGTTCAGGAGCACAAAATGAAATTCTTTTAAATAAAAGGAATATTTAGTTTTCGTGTATCAACAGAGATAAATGAAACTGTATGGCCAAAAAGACTTCAGGGTGATCCTTCTGTGTGTTGTGTATCTGTTCCATTTCTGACAAATGGTTCTCTGACTTGTTTTTGAAGTATTTAGTGAATGCAGTTCCCCTCTATCTCTAGGCAGTTGGTTTCAGTAACTAATTTTGTACAGGATAAAATAAATATTCTTTACTGCTGATTAAGCCGGTTTTGTCTTGTATTACTCACAGCTAAGACTCCACAGCTGAAATGGAGAACAATTTTTATACAAAACTTTTATTTATCAGGTGATTGTCTCCTTTGTTCTGCACTGAACAAGCTTAACCTCTTTAGCAACATAATATTGATTTATCTGATTTATCCTTCAAAAGATTGCTAGTCTTTATTAGGTATCACTTGGTTGATATGAGCCACTTCTTAATTTATCAGAATGATTTTTGTTAAGATCTTGTCTTCAAAAATATTTGTAGCCCCTGCCTCAGCCATGCATTGTATATAACTCCTGTGTGTGTCAATGTCCTCATGCAGGTCCTGGAGGAAGGGACTGTCTTGTAACGTTCATCCATGTGGATTGAAAAGAATTTGCAAATAAAAACCCTCTGAGTGCCACAGCTCATTGTTGCCAGCCTCTCTTAGGGCATTTTTTACCAGGACTGTGTTGGGGAAGATGGTTGCTCATAGTTCAGAGATTACTTCTCTCTGTTTCTTAGCATTGTGTGAAATTCTTCCAGTCCTGCTGACTTGAATTTCTCCGATTATTTAGTCTAGCAACAAAATCAGTTTCTGGTATTAGCTACAATAAATCTGTTTTATGGAGGCAAAAATACAGAAAATGGCATTTGAGTCTGTTCTATCCATTTGTTCTTTCTAAACACTGTTTGTAAGGACTTTTGTGTTTTCCTTCTTCTAAAATATTTCTGAAACTTTGTTTGCCTTTTATACTGCACAGTGGTAATACTGCATGCTGTGCTTTTATCTCTTCTGATTTTTATCCCTGACAGTTTATGCTGTTCCTTTATATTCATTAAAATGCCCTTGTTTCCATCCCTAATATGATTCTTTCTAGTTTCAGACCCTTATTACTGGCTGCTTTTGATGTAGCCGGTATTGTTCATATACATTTCCTATCTGTCCCCTGCTTTGGAATGCTTTGCCATTGTGCACATTCCAGTACAATAACTGCCAGTCCTCCTTTAAATTGTAAGTCTCAAGAGATTCTAGCAACAAGTTCAAAGAGTTTGTTGAAATTTGCTTTTCTCCTTTCAGTTAATTGAAGATAAAATTTTGCTCTCCTCTCTCTCTGCTGCTCTCGCTTTCCCCCTTCCTTGGCACAGCGAGTGCTTCTCGTTACCACTTCCAGCCAAATCACTGTACACATTGAGATGTTTAAAATGGAGCCTGCCCTAATAGAGTGAAGTGTGAAGTAACTGCTCTTCTGGCACCCTCAACTTTGTGAAACAGTTGTCCTCAGCGTTTTCACAAATATGTTGGGCTGTTTGTTCTGATATTTTGGTTTTCTATTAGACGTATGGATGAGGAAGGCCTCCTCTTACCCTCTGAGGTACGTGCTCTGAAAACTTCTGTTAGCTGATTGCAAAGACTCAGCAGCTTCCTCAGATTTCTCTCTCCCAGCCTTCCCAGTTCCTTTTTTCCTAGTTCCCATTCCCTGTTGCTTGTGTGTTTGTTTCACCTCCAGTTTTTTTCCCTTGTAATAAAAGCAAGTGACAATTTTTTTCTTACTGTGGCCTACTGAGACTAGAACTTTTCATTGTGAGGAAAGGCTTGGAAAAGGGCATTTTGAAATAGGAATAACCCATCATTTCAGTTTCCTAAATTTTTCGATTTCTACGTGGGGCTGGTTTGTGGCTGTGCTTGTGTTTTGTATGGATGAGGGGCATGGCTGTAGCCAGCGATAGTGTTCTGGCACATGAAGCACTCAGCTCCTTGTCCATGGTTGTGAAAAACCCAGCAGGGAATGTTTGGAGTTGCTGGACACTGCTGTCCCCAGTGTCGTCCCCACTGTCACACGGTTCCAGTGGTTGCTCATCCAGTTCTGCCCCCTCTGCCAAACAGTTCTCAAGGCTGGCCCAAGATTTTTTGTGGTCCACACGCTGTTCCCAGCATAGTTTGTGTGGGAGTTTGGGAATTAGATAGCGTGGATGGAAGCTGTCCGGTGCTTGTCAGCCTCAAGGCCAACAGCACCAACTACGTTTAATGTACTGGTACAACCATAACTGGATTTGTTTTGTTAGTGGTGTTCCTTTAAAGAGGAATTCAATCAAACTGATAGAATTCTCATCAGTTTCACTTCCAGCCTCCTGGGCAAACAGTGTGCCACAGTTAATGTTCTCAAACCCGTCGGGATGTGAGTTTAGGAGGAGCAGCTCACAGCAGAATTGCTCTAGAGGGAGCAGAGGAGATGGGATGTACAAGCCATGATGCTCTGGGAAATGCTGGCTTTCAATGCTACTTCAGGCTTCTCACACACGATGTTTCCTGGTTCGTGTTTTGAGTAATTAACCTTGCATCAGGCATCCTGGTAGAGATTTACACAAAGGAAAGTGCAAAACACATTCGGCACGAATTCTAATTTATATTTCTGCCTGTGTCTTCCAGAAACCCTTTAGGAGGGAACTGGGCCCAGAAATGGGAGGGTAACTCAAGAAATAAATGATCTGTAAGCAAAATTATTTAAAGAAATAATCTCTGAGCTCTTTTGTGTAGCACTAAGGGCTTGCTCATGTCTGGCTATGCTGTTGTCTCTTTCTTTAACGGAATGGGAGACTATTCTTTGTCTTGCTGTGAACAGCTTGGAAATACATTCATTTCAAATGTATTAGTTGGTAAAGAATAAATAGAAAAGCTTGGTAAACTCACATTTCATGTGCTCTCTTTGTGGTCTTCTCAGACAAGGAGACATTGGTAGAGCAGAACAGAGAAAGTACTGTTGGTTGTGGATCTACTTCATGGACAGGCAGAAAATCTTGTTCTCAAGGCTTGTTAATCAGATGCTGTCAAGTGGGGGTTTTAAATTACTGATAATGTAAATAAATATTTGTTTAAGAATATTTTCAGTTTTCTTTTTTTTAAATTCATGTGTCTCTTCATTTTATTTGCTTTAGACTGTCTTGATAGATAAAAAAATAACCTGTTTTTACATTATTAGCTTGACCACATTATTTTAAAGGCTTTTTTAGACCAATGAAAGTTTCTTGTCTATGCTTAGCTAACATGCTCATGCTTAGAAAAAGTGAAGTCATAATTGTCTTGGACATGTTTAAACTTGTTGAGTTGTAGCTTGGGCTCTCAGCTATTCTGTATCTTCTCAGATGCACTGTTTTCCTCGTGTGGCTAGAATTTGGAAAAGTATTGTGACAGACATTTGTTCGCTGGCTTTTATCTAAAGGCTATAAATGTTGTTCAGTCAAGTTGTTAAATATTTCTGGGTTTTTTTCTTTTTGTCCCCTAGTGTGTAGCCTGAACTAAACCTGGGGATTTACATCTGCATGGATGTGACCACGTCATGTGGTGTGGGAGCATATTCCATAACAACTATTAGTAATGGGCCTTGGGGACAGGGCAGAGGCTGAATTCTAACTCCTGTAGTCATGCCACCTAGCTTTCTTTCTTAGGAGCATTGTGATGGTCTAGTTTCTGTCTGAATTGTTTTCTTTCAAAACTTGAATAATTATGTTTATTTTACTATTCTAAAGGAGCTTACTAACGAAAGGAGGAAGAGCCTTTAAATTCTGCCGAGGTCTTTATGCTCAGTCAGAAGAATGAAGTAGTTATCTCTGAAATGCAATTCAGATGGATGGGGGTCTGACCAGGGGCAATCTAATAGGAAATACTGAACAAAGGTGTTTAGGTGTGATTTAGGTTGTCTGAATATCACCTTTATGCCCTGATCTCTGTTGTCTGTACTTGGCATAAGTTATTTCAAATAGGGTCCCCCCATCGGATCTCAGCACTGTGTGTAATTACACAGCTATGTAAACAATGAATTCAGCTTCAAAATATTTTTAAACCGTTTTGGGAACTGACTCTGACCTGCTTTGAGCAGGAGGTTGGACTGGCTGACCTTTGAGGTCTTTTTCAACCTGAGTGACTGTGATCCTATTCCATGAGCATCCCTTCTGATGGTGATGTCCATTATTTATGTTTCACCCATTGCTTTTACACAGTGAATGATGCGTAATAACTTTTACTTCCTAGATGGTGTTTTCCTGTATTGTTTATGGAAAGAAAATAGTTTACTCAATCTCTTTGTTTCATTGGCTGTGTTTCTTAATTCCTTTGTCACCTGATACTTGCTTTATCTATTAATCTGTGTGATTCCACATATATGAAATAAATTATTACTTCCTTACCACAGTGGGATTGTTTTTTTCAGAAACGGTGTCACCTGGCATACCAGGTTTTCTTTTTAAAAAGTACATTTAAAAGTTTATCTGCTAGAAGAGGGTAGGGCTATTTTGATTACATTAAAGCAAATATGTCAGAATTTATGTTCTCATTGGGTTTCCGTCGTGCGTGGTTGAAAACAATTTTGTCCTGCCTTTGCTAGCTGCTAATAATTCATGTCACTAGCAATAAGGCATTTTCTGATGGCCTGGGAGTGTTCAGGTATTTCTGTTTTCTGCCTCTTCTCATCTTGCATCTTCTTTTGAAGTTGTGGTCTTTTCATCTATATTGGTTTTTAGTCCTCTCAGTATTTATTTGTTTAGCCCTTTTTTTTTTCTTTCTTTTTTTTTTTTTTAAGAAAATTTTCATCAGGAACTCTAGTGAGGGGCCAAGGGGGAATGGCTTCAAACTGTCAGAGTGCAGGTTTAGAATAGATGTTGGGAGCAAATTCTTTGCTATGAGGGTGGTGAGGCACTGGAACAGTTTGACCAGACAAGCTGTGGTTGCCCCATCCCTGGAAGTGTTCCTTGCCAGGCTGGATGGGGCTTGGAGCAACCTGGTCTAGGTGGAAGGTGTCCGTGCCCGTGGCAGGGGATTTGGAACTTGTATTGGCCAAACCTTGCCAGTCAAAACATGACAAGAGACAGAATGTGATGCTTTCTTTATAGAAAGCTGTTTCAATTACCTGACTTACATTGCTGTTCAAATTCTGTTTCTAAAAGCAAGCTTGCTAGATACGACATCTTAGATGTAATGGTTTAAATCGAATTTATCACAGTATGTTAACGTGGGTATGCAGTTATTACACTAAACGTGTTTCTTGGCTGTGTGACATGCTGCCAACCTGTCTCTGGGTCTAGATATGATCTGGTTCGTGCTCACTAGAAGAGAGAGCAGGGGAGAGGAAATAGACTGTTTGGAACTGGTTTGGAACCTGTTTTTATTTTATTTTTTTACTTTTAGAAATGGAGTCTATCTCTAGAGAATGTTGTAGTACAGGTTACAAACTAAGAACTTCCAAACCCCTTCAAATGCTGCAAAAAGAAGGAGTCAATCGTCTCCTGTATAATCCTTTGGCATGGAAATTGGAATTTACAGAGAAATTATTCACACAAGAGGGTGGTTTGAGTTGCTATGTAGCATGGAAGCATAAAGGGATGCTAGAAGGTAAGAATGCCTTTACATTTCAGTAGAATCGCCAGGCTAAGGAGAAATACTTGCATTTCCTTTTCTGCCATTGTCCTTTTGTAGCTCAGTACTTAGTACTTAACCTCAGGTTGTTACAACTACAATATTTTTAGAAACCCATTGAATATTTTGGAAATAGCAGATCAGCAGGAGTTAAGGAAAATTTTTAAGAAAGACAAACACATCTTTGAGCTTCTTAATATATCTGTCTTTACATTTTAAAATCAATGAAGTAACAGATCAGACGTATGACCCGGTTAGGGTAACCAAGTAATACTGTTGAGAAGCCCATGTCTCTTACTTGTATATGTATTCATCTGAACTTTTGATAGGAGGATATTGGAAATGGTGAGTTATCTATTTCTGAATTTCTCTTGGTTGCTGTGAAGAAACATTCTCTCAAAGTTAGGAATGTAAATAAGGCCTATCACAAACAGATAGGGTGTGCTTCGCTCAATGTGTCTTGATTAACTCAAGAGTGGCATCCTTGAGTTAATCAATTTGAGCTTGGAAGAAAACAGTCCACCATATGTATAGACATAAGTTTTTATCTTAATCATTAAATCTATCACTTCTGTTGCTTATAAAAAAAAAGAAGTCTGAGGAGAGACGACTGGTCCCATTTTCCCCATGTACATTTTCTTGGCAGAAGCATTGGCATAAACACCTCCTGCCTTGCCACGATGGTGACACACGTTTGTGGAGATGTGTGAATCAGGGCAGGGAGCTGCTGCAGACACAATTGCTTTGCCTTTTCTCAGTGTCCAGCCCCGCTGCTTCTTGCTGGGTTGCCCTGTCTGGTTCACAATCCAACATTCAGCTGAATGGGAACAGTTCCGAGGCTGGGAAGAGGTTTGGGCTGGGATCAGCTTCCATTGGAACTGCTGCTGAACATATAATCCTACTGAATGCAATTTATGGGCAGTTTGTCTGAAGTAGTAATCAGTCAACATGACTGGTGTTGGACCACATGTGACTGTGCTGTAGTAAAATTACACTTTTTCCTTCCTTCCGAAGATTTTTAGGGCAATTAATGTGCTCTTACAGTAAAAGAACTAAATCTCACCCTTTGATGTGAGAGGAAATGCATCCCCAAAGAAGGGGAAGAACAAGGCTGGCTAATATAGCTTCATACCTGCTAGCTTGGATCTTGGATGACATGAACAGCAGGGAAAAATACTGAGAGTAATTAATTATTATTATTTTAACCAGCTATTATTAAATTACAACTTCTTGTTGTGCTAGCGTACTTAAACTTGTCAGGTGACCCATTACCTTCTAGGTTAAAACCTAAAGTTTTTAACAGTGTAACATATGAAAATATCTGCAGGTTTAAGGTACAGCAGCACAGACAACCGTGTGAATTGATGGAGGGTCAGTCATGCTGCAGGGGCATCACCTGGAATGGTTCCACACCAGGGTTGTAGTGGAATCCCATCAAAACAGGCGGTTACGGGATAGATGACACACAGGAAACTTGGTGCTCCAGCCTTGCTTAGCCTACTACCTCTAAACACTCCTTTTATTTAATACAGTTTGGAAAACACACTGCTGCTGTCTGCTGTTTGATATCTTCTTTGGTTGAAGAGAAGCTTACTTTAGCTGATCTCAGAATAATTTGTAATAAAAATGTTTAAACTCAGCAGAGATGAATGTCCAACAAGGGGCTCATCTTGGCTGAACCTGGACTGTGAGTGTGAAAGGGAAAAGGCAAAAGCGATTAATGTGTCAGTAGGGCCTCTGCAATTCACCACTTACTTGTTGGTTGGACCAAGGCAACCAGCCCTTACTGCAAAATAAACCCCTGACATTCACCACCTCAGCTACGGTTTGGAATAACATATTTAACCTTCTCATTGCAGCAGACTGAGTGTGCTAATACGTGTAGTTACAGAGATGTGCTGATAAGCCAGAGCTTGATAGCACCTTGTAGCCAAATATATTTATGTGTCCGTACCTGCACTAACATGGCACAATGGCTCTTATACAATAGTTACTTGTTTCAGAGTAAACACCTGGAGATTTTTTCATGTGAGTGCTTTCTTTTTAAAATTTTATCTTCATCTCTGCAGAATGGGTTTGATAAAAACTTTCCTGTAGGCTGGGCACATAGAACGTGTTCCAGTTGAAAATGGAAGGAGAGGCTGCGTTGGTCCGCTCCCTTTACCTGGGTAGATCTCGCTCTGTCAATCAGTGTGGGAATTTGGGTTTGTTCTGTTCAGTCTTAGAAGTGAAATGGTATCTTTGAGTTACTAGGTGCATTTATTGAGAGTTTCTCTAGCCAGTACTCATAAGGCAATACTGAACTTGCTTGTCCACAACAGATGGTGCCCAAGATTAACTATGTCCAGCTGCAGCTCGGTGTGACAGAAGAGAATTCGATAAGAAAAAATATTAAGATGAGTGAGAAAATAGAGGTGATGCGTCTTACTTCGTTAGGCAGGCAAGTCAGATTATTGTTGTCAGTGTGTCAACCTGTGTCTTGCAGGATGTCTGATACTTAAACGAATTTTAAGAAAACTTGGGATTGACAGAAGCAAAGAATTGCACAACAGCTGCTTCAGGGTTTTTGCGTGAAGGGAAGCTGAACAAAGGTAGTTGCGTTACTGCTCAAATTGGCAGGACCCATTGATTTGCAAGTTTCTATCAGTGCAAGTGAAGTGACACTTGCGTAATGTTTTCTTGATTTGTTTTTCTCTCTGTAGGAGAATAAAATTGGCAGGGACCATTTGGAAGATTAGGAAAGAGCCATTTGTAGATGGACATTTGTCAAGCTTTGCTTTCTTAGCTTGTCCGTTCCAGATTGTTTTGGGGAAGTGTAGAGCAGCCTGGAAAATGCTGGGGGGGGTGTGGGAGGGGAAGAGAAAAAGAAGAAAACTAAAACATAAAACACTAACTAAAACCACAAAACTAAACACCAAGAAGTTTCACCTCAACATGAGGAAGAACTTCGCCTTGAGAGAGGCAGAGCAGAGCACTGGAAGAGGCTGCCCAGGCAGGTCATGGAGTCTCCCCTCGCTGGAGACATTCCAAACCCACCTGGACGCGTTCCTGTGTCACCTGCTCCAGGTGACCCTGCCTTGGCCGGGGCTTGAAGTAGCTGATCTCCAACCCCAAGTGTTCTATGATACTGTGGAAAAACGAGAGAAAAAAAAAAAAAAAAAAGAAAGAAAGAAAGAAAGAAAGGCGATCCCCGGAGTCCCGCGTTAATCTTTCACGGGTGCAATCTTGGTTTTCCCAGAGCAGCCCCAGCAGCCGAGGAGGGGCCGCCAGGAAAGCGGCTGGCGTCTATGGAAACCTAACTTTCGGTTGCGCCGCTTTGTTAAATGGGAAAGTGCGGGCGTGGGGGGAAGGGAGCGGGAGCGCTGCCGCCCGCCGCGCTCGCAGGGTAGGGTGCTCCCGGCCGGGGCCGGCGGGGGGAGCGGCCGGGCGCTCCCGCTCTCGCTCGCCGGCTTCGGCCCGGGCTCGGCCGGTGCGGGGCGCGGGGTGCGGGGCGCGGGGCGCGGGGCGGGGGCCGGCCCGGGGGAGCCTCCGGCGGGGGCGCTGCGCCTCCGGCCGCCGCCGCTCCGCCTCCCGAGCGCGGGCGGCCCCGCTCCTGCCGCAGCGCTCCGGTCCGCACATTGGCGGCGCCCGGCTGCGTCGGATCTACTTTCTCTCCCTCGGCTCCTTTTTTTTTTTTTTTTTTTTCCTCCTCTTTTTTTTTTTTTTCTTTTTTTTTTTTTTCCTTTCCCCTCCCCTTCCCCCCCGCTCCCCTCCCCCTCCGCCCTCCTCCGCCGGCGGCCCCAGCCTGGTTCGGGGAGGATCCCGGAGCCGAAGTTCCGCGGCGATCGGGGCTGTGGCGCATCGCTCCCCGGCGGCGCCGCCATGGGGGGGGCCCTGTAGAGCCGCCCGAGGCCCCGGGGCAGCGGCCGGGGGAGCGCCGAGCGAGCGGCACGAACATGGCAGACCGCGGGCAGTGCTGAGCATCGGCGTCTCCGCTCCGCGCTGGGCTCGGGCCCTGGCATGTAAATAACTTCTCTTCCCTCCGGATCGCACCCGGTGCCAGCCCCTCCATTTTCCAGAGGGGATTTGCGAGCGGTTCCGCGGCGCTGGGCGATGTCGCGCAGAGCCAGTTCGCCGGGGGTGAGTACGGCTGGCGCTGAACTTCTTTGTATCGAGGGCAGGCGGTGACAGCGGGAAGGGGCTCCCCGGGGACGGGGGACCCGCCGGGACCGGGCGGCAAACTTGGCGTGGGGACTGGGCGCCGCTGACACTCGGCACGGCGAATTCGACGCCGTTCGGTCAAAAAAAAACCCGGACCCGCGTCCAGACGTGGGTGTAGAGGTTCAAGTTACACGCTCGCTGGATAATCCGCGGCCGTTTACAAAATAAAAATAAGGAAAAGGAGGGTGGTGGGTGGGAGAAAGAACCACAAAAGCCCCGCTCTCTCTGACCCGGGCGCAGCCGGGCATCCGGTCAGCGCTGTCCCGGGTACACCTACACACGTGTGCCCGCAGATACTCTTTAAAAAATACGACTTTATATGGGTAACTATAGCACAACTATTTTTTTTTTCCCTTTTTTTTTTTTTTTTTTTTTTTTTTTTTTTTGGGTCACTTCCTGATGTAAATATTGGAGAGATGGAAAATGGAGATAGGGGTAATTTTTCTTTAATATTTTGAAGTATTCTGTGGAGGCTATTTTTGAAGAGCGTGCCATTTTAATTTTACATGCTCTCAGAGCATACCTGTATAGTGTTAATTTTAGGGGATCCTCCCACTGTTTTAAATTGTAGCTCTAAACTAAGAGAGAAAAATGAAAACACTTAAAAAAATAAACTGTGTTTCTAGTGCATAATGGATGGCCAGAGCATCATATGCGATGATTTTTGTATGAGCAGCGAGCAAATAGGTCATAAGTCAAAGTAAGTGTTATGTAACTGGCTGGTTTTAACAAACTTGGTATAACTGTAAAGAAAAAAAGACTCTTTATTTTTTTTATTTGGGCAGTATGAGAGGCTGGCTACCCTTTTTTTCATTGGCCTTACTTTGTAGCAGGTTGATTAAAGAAACCCACCCAACACAACAACCTATGGTTTCAAAATATGAACCAGTTAATTTGTGTAGTGTTTTGTATTTTCCTGAAAAACTCCTTCAGTCTTATGCCTAATTCTGGATACTAAACACTACACGCTCACCAGTGAATCATTAGTTAACGCTCTAACTGGATTCTTACATAATTTGAAAACGTTCTTTAGTTAGTTTAGCTCTTTGTTTGACTTCATTTTTTTTTTTTTTTTTCTTAGAATAGCGTTATTTGGCATAGAGTTGTTGAAAGAACAGAAGATCAGTCTGGAAACGGTTTGGGGCTTTTTCATGTGAAGAAATAAAGCAGTAGTGGGTTCGTACTCGTATAGCAAAACTGAAACAACTGGGCAGACATTTAAAGGTTCTCAGTGACTCTGTACAATGCTGGCTATTGAAGTGCACACAGCTCCTGAGCTGGAGGTTACGTGCAGGGGTCTTTGTGCTGTGTGTACGTCGTGGTGATGATCGTGTGTGGTGTTTGATGCTCCTGCACAATAAAATACACTTGCTACAGAAAATAACCGCAGCTCCCAGACTGCTGAGTGCAAATATTGTAACCATTTACTGGTAAGATAGAAGCAGGAGACAAGATAGACTTTTTTCTCAGTGCTCTGTGATCAGCTGTATGTAAGTGCCATTCAGTAACTTCACTGATGTCTACTGTACGTTTGTTTTTAAAGGGTTTGGTTATGCATCCTTTGCTACTCTGTTGTAAATGGCCTTTCTTTTGAGAATGTACTTGGAGTTTGAGTATTTGTAGTTTTTAGTTCCTTACCTCACTTACAAGTCATCTTTGTAAACTGTTTTATGAGTCTTTTGTTTTGTCTGGTCTATGCAAAGTAATACCTAATATTCTGCCAGCATTAAATATAGGTGCTTTTAGGTCAAAATACTATCTTTTTTTTGTGTATTTTGTCAGATTATGCACTCAGTTGACTTACATTTTTTCCTTGCTTTTATTTTTTTCCCCTGTACTATTCTCTCATAAGCAGAAACCCCTGCAGAGTTTTAGCTAAATGTTATTTTGGAGCTTTTTTTTTTTTTTTTGGAGGGGAGGACACAGGGGGTGGTGGTATTGTCATTTACATATTATGCCAGTAGAAAGTAGTTGCATCATGTATAGTTTCTTAATGTGACCGTTCATTGGACTTGCCTGAAAATTACCTCTTAAGGGTAAATGGCTGAGCAGAAATTAAAAGCAGCCATGTATTTGTTTCTCCTTTTGTTTCAGGCTAAAAGGACCATTCCTAAAGTATGTGCTTTACGTGTATTTCCAGACTTACTGTATTTAATTTATTCAGCTATTTAAAAATAATGGTTAAAGTATTCTTTTCTCATCACTGCTGTCAAATCTTACGGTTTTGCAATTTTGGTTTCCTCTTCCGAAAGTGTGGATAGAAAACTCTTTAGTATGGAGGAGTATGTACTTGATGTATATACACCTTTTAGTATAAAATACACAGTCGAAGAGGCTGGGGGACTGAGTCTGGAGTGTTCTCAAAAGCACACTCTAAACAGGCTGGATGACACTCTTTCGTTTTATTTGGGCAGTTCCAATTTTAGTAATTACTAAAGCTCCTGGAAACCCTGGGACACGTAGGGTGTTTGAAGAAAGAAGTATTGAAATCCACTTTGACAGTGGGCCTTCAGCTAGTCTTTTATAATTCTGCCTTTCCTCTGCGAAATCCTTTTGGCATGTTGAGGTTCTCTGGCAGGATCCCAGCGTGTGATATCACAGATATCAGATGTCTTCTTGCGATTCGTGGCATTTGCTGTGCCGCAGTGGTGCTCCCTGGGCCGGCTGAGGTGAACCAGGAAATGTCATGGAAATTCGGTAGGGAAAGTGGCGTGGCACAGGAACAGTCACGTGGTTTTGGGAATAGGTGAGCGCCTTCTGTTTGACAGTGTTCACGTCTTTGTGTTTGGTAATCTGATGTGGGATATATTCAGCAAACAGATGTGTCTTTTAGTGGTCTTGACAGATATTTTTTTTTCCCCTACATCTCAGATGGAGTTGAGTGGCGAAACATCACAGTTAGGCTTTGTCCTTTGGAAATATCTTTGACTGAAAAAAGGGAGCGTAATTATATGTGGCCTTGTGAGAATTTTTTTTTCATCTCAGTGTTGAGGTCCAATGCCAGGCACAAGCATAGATGATACCACACATTTGGAGGATATTTGACTCCTCCATAAGGTCTGTTGGAAGTTAGTCATAGCACTCTGCATTTCTGTCTGTCTCTTTGGGGAAGTCTCCCTCTTGTTTGTACTCACTGGTGAAATGTTCCACAGTAAGTGTGGCTTGTGCTGATGGTTTTTTCTAGCTTTTGTAATACAGCTAGAAAATAAAAGATTTCATGCGGGCCTCTTTGTCCCACATTTTCATCCTGATTTCCAAGCGTTAAAAGGTGCGTAGATGTGTAATATTACTTAATTAGAGACGATAAAGACGTGGAAGAAGAGTCTGCTTGTGTATTTATTTGTTTGTTTAGCCAGGACTTGTAGTTCTTGGGAGTAATTCAGTTACAGGAATGAATTCTTTGTTTTAGATGTAGCTCAATGTGTTTTTTCCAACCACAAACACTTCCATGTTGTTTTTACTTTGGATCTTCCTTTTTCTCTCTGATTTTTTTCCTTGTTTTTTTTATTTCCAGGCCCCAAATGCCCCCATGCTATAAAAAGAGAAGGTAGATTGCTTTTGGAAGACTGTATAGATCGAAGAGCATGTGAGAGCAGGTTATTGCTGCCTGGTTTGTATAGTTTGTAGATAACCAGTTTGCAGTCCCTGTTAGCATGTAACATCAGATGCTATAGAGAAAAATGGGACAAACTCTGAAGAGGGCAAACTCTGAAGAGGGCAGTTTTGGGAATAATCATTCTGGTGGAATTAGACTAGGAGGAAAGGGAACTGTATTTTTTCCAGAATTCAGAAAACCTCAAACAGAATTCTTACTTAGGCTTACAGTTCTGCAGAAATCTGCCTTCTTTGAATCGAGTGACTTGTGAGGGTGCTGAGTTTAATACAATTTGAAGGCTTTTTGAAACAGGAGGAACAGGGTGAAAGGATGTGATGTTTTTGGCGGAACAAAGAGGATGGGGCAGGGGGAAGGGTTGGGTTGGATGGGACTATACAAGGATGGTGTATCTGGAGCAATGAGAAGGAATAAGGTTGGAGCTTTATTTCAGTCACCTTGCCCTTAGGCTTGAGTGGGACAATTTTGTCAGCATGGTTTTGTGGCACTGTTGAGAATGCATTTAGCATGTGAGAAGACACCAGCAGTGGTCAAGGAGAGTGATGAGGGAATGAATGAACCTGGAATGTTTTCTAACCTTTTCAAAGGTCCTTGATCTGGGTCAAATAATAGGTGTGCTGGGTGTCGTCACTGCCATGTCAGCCTTGCCTTGTGTACAGAAGATTTAGTCACAGTTGTGGCAGAAGTCATTCAGTGTATGTTCAGCACTGCCATAAAATGGAGGTCAGGGTTGAGCAGTAAGTACTACTATTAACCTTTGAGAGACTGTTCTTGTTGGAAACATTTCACTTGGACTTTGCAGTATGTTAGTAGGAGGCTAATTGCACATAGGAAGGGCTGTGGAAGCAAGGTAGAGGGCTTTTGGAAGCATTGTGGGTTTGCAGTGCTCAGGAAAGAGGAATCCAGAGTTACAGGAAGATAATCTGTAAAACATATGGGAGATGGAGGTTGAGGAATATGGATTTTGGTCTTTCACCTTAATCCACCTTGGTGAGGTAGTCTGCTTGTAAGCAGTGCTTATTCTTATGTGTATTTGATTGTCTTTTCCTTTCCGTTTCCTTGTCATCTTTGTTTTCACCTTGTTAAAGGAAGCTAAGATTTTTAAATTAAGAAAAATAGAACAGTTTGGGTAATCATGTGAGGACAGTTTGATGCAGCTCCAGAAATAACAACTATTACCACTTGAAGTCTAGTTCTTGGAAGAAGAGAATGCTGGTGAGGAAGTCTGGAAGAGGTGGTTTGTGCGGATCAGGGTACAATCCTGCATTAACAAATTCTTGAAACTGGGCTGGGGAGAGGAGTCCGCCCTGTATATTTTGTTTAGATACTTATTAGTCAACAACATGTAAAACAGTTAGACACTTCTTTTTTTTTCCCCTCTGGTATATTTGTCCTCAGATAGTAAAATCCACCTCGAATGATAAAGGATGTTTAGCTATGAGGAGTTAGTAAGTTAATTACTTTCTTCCATTTTTCAGAAATGCATGTAGGTAGTAAATCCGTCTTGATGCCTGTGGTTCATTAACTGAGATGGTTGTGTCACGTTTCTGCAGAAGGTTTTAGAATCCTGGAGCTGAACTGGTGAATAGCTGCTATTTCAGGCCATTCTAATGCGTCCTTTGGGGATGTTTTGGAGTCGGTTGACTCCAGTTTAGTTTGTTACCGGAAAGTCAGAGTTTCTGAGCTGTGCCGTGTAGCCAGGGATTGCTCTGGCCAGCTCTGACATCTGCATTCACCCATGTTGATGAAGATAGTTGGCTGCTGTTTTCTCTGGTGAAAGCTGAGAGATGGAAAGGTTAGGGAGAGGTAGTTCCCTTGATCATTGATAGACCTACATACAGTTGATATGTAAACCATCCTATATTATATTTATTTCTTTCCTCATGGCTGCCTAATCTTCAGCATCTGCTGCTGACAGCTTTGCCAGTACTACAGAGGAGTTTTCATTATTGATGCCTCTGGACCTCCAAATAAAGAACTGTCAGTGAATAAGTACTGTATGGATTCATTTAATTATTAATCACCACGATGGGGTATTCTCTAAGGTACGCAATTCTGTTTCAAAGACAAGTGAAGTCAATAGAAAGTTTTCCATTGAAATAAAATAGTCATGAGAGTAAACATTCATCAGTACAAGTAAGAATTCGATAGCCTAGACTGTTCTGTACCTACTATTTTGAATAGTGCTAACCAATTGCTGCTCTGCATGATCCAAAACTGTGGGGAAGAGGATGCTTCAGAAAAAAAAAACAAACCAGGCATTGTGAAATAGCTTTTCATTCTTCAGATATCAAGAAAATGTGAGAACAGCTTTTTGTCAACTTAGATTCTGTGAAACAGTGCTAAGCTGAAATCACAACAATTATAAATTGCATGAACTTGTTCTTGATTTCTCTATTATTCTTTTACTGGCCCATTAGTCATGTTTTACTCCCACCGCTTTGCAGAGGCTGGCAAGAATCACAGTTCTGTTATGTGCAAACTAAAAAAAGGGGCACTTTGGGGTCACTCAGAGAGAACTAGGCTTATTTCTTCCTGAGCTAGACAAGTATTTCGTGCCTCTGAGACCCAGCCTACTGTCAGATACTTGATTTCATCAAACACAATCAGCATCTGAAAAACTGATGTTACGTGTTAAATCTTATCAGAGTGATGTAAGGCTGAATAATTTTGCATGTGGTACTCCAAATCTTGTCCTTGCACTTCTCACCATCTCCTGTGCTGGACGTTTCAGGCCAGGAGGCGTGGAAAGAAGAGCAGCTTAGTTGGCTTTCTTGGTAAGCAAGACATATATTTGTAGGTGAAGAGTAGTAGACTTCCTCTAAGGAAGGCTGTCTTGCCAGGGCTTCTTTGTAATGGAAAAGCCAGTGATGATTGTGGTCTCTTCAGCAGTTTATAATGGCAATTTTTTCTGACTGTTCTGTAGCATCTTCTGAGCATGAAATTACTTCTGTGAAATTTGGAAGATGTGCTGTAGTGGTATAGGTAGGGGCAGAAAAGCAGTGGTGGTGGGCTTGTGTCTCTTAAGGCTCTGTGAGGAGCAAGGATGGGGCTGAGGTGGTTGCATTTTAGGGAGTCCAGTTTGCAGAATCCTTTCCGTGGCTGCAGCTTGTACTGAAAGAAGACGTATCTTGAAATAATCTCTCCTGTAATCTCCTCTCCAGTCCTTCCAACAGCCTCCTAAGCCTGCTAAACTCATCAGATCTGAACTTTCTGCAGATCATCCTATACCCTGATTCTGCCTGAGCAGCAAAAGTGAAATTTATTGACAGAGCTCCGTGCCATCCCAGTCCAACATGCTCCAAGTCAGAACCATCCAGATCATGGGATTCTGCATAATATACTTAGCTGTTTACCAGGTTTCCTCATGAACATTGACCACATCTTTATGGAAAGTGGTTGGGTGAAATTAAGCAACTTTTAGGAATGGGGATGAACTTGCCCACAGTCAATGAACAGCAACTGTTTTTCATAAAACTCCTTTTTTGGCTCTTTGGTCCTGCTATTCAAAGATGCTTGTCAAACTCCATCAAAAAGATGAGCCTGAGAGCTTAAAGTGAGGACTTTATTCAAGGTGGGGGGCAGAATAACCTTGCATGAATCTCTCTTGGTAGTCTTTAAGTGTCCAGAAGAAGCAAAAAATTAGAAATTCCCTGTATAAAGGTAAGGTTAGAATGCTTGTGCATCGGGTATTATTTCGGATTAGAACGTAGCAGCAGAATCTCAGGTGACTGCATTTACAGGACACAGGGGCTTTGACTTATTTCTGATGTTGTGCAAGAAATTTGGTGACTTAGGGGGATCCACTGATCAGGATCCACTGATCTGCCAGATGAGCTTTGTGTTGCTTATATACAAGAAAAATAGGTGTTCTTTGACTGTGAAAGCATCTTGTTAAAAACATTGTTGTATGAAGTGAAGCTTGCCTCAATGTTACTGTTTTGCTGTGGTAGATAATGACCTGACTAAGGGATAAGATGAATATAACCTTTTCAATACAGTGTGGACAAAGACCTTGAGTGGGAAGGTATACAGGATGCTTGGGCATTTTCTTTGCTTCCCACCATGCAGAACTGAATCTTTGGAAGCCCACATGGGAGTCTCTGGACGTCAGAAATCAGGAACCAGTCTTTGGGAGGAATGAAACTTTCATGAACCGCTAAAGGCTGCACAGTCGCTGGTTCAGTTTTCAGAGTACAGGATGTTGAATACAAGGCTGGAGATGCAAGTTCAGTATTGCTATGGCTGAACCTTTAGACGTGACAGGAATCTGGGCAGTGTGATGAGCTTTCTTGGTTCAGAGTCTATTCGTAAAATAATTCAGAGAAATTACTTATTTCACAACAGCATCTGTGCTGGGTGAGGTCAGAGATATGGTTGTCCCTGTCATCATGTTTCCTGCAGTGGTTAATAGGAAAGTAAGACAAAAGTAATTTTGTAATGATACTTCCCCAAACCACTAATTGCAGGAGATTGGGAAAGAATTGTGGGATTTCTGGAGTCAAGGATAGGATTGCTGTGTTATATCTGTTGAGCATAAAAATCTCCTCTGAATGTGTGCAGCCTCTCCTCAATCACACAAACTTCCAGTGTGCTGAGCATGGAGTTCCACAGTTCAGCTGCAGAGTGAGAGAACAGCAGGCTTTCTTTCAGGATTTTCTTGATCCTTCTGTCTGCTAGCATCAGTGCTGTGTAGTAAGCGTTGGAAGAGACAGTAAACGCTGATTTTGTGATCACCTTTTCAATGTGAATTGTGGTTATAATTGTCTGGATGCATGAACATGTTGGTGTGGGAAAACCAGACTATGTGCTTTCCAAAGATGCACACAAATGCCAAAGATGTGGTTGAAAGCGCTAGGGCACATCAGGGAAATTTTATTTAAACTGAAAAAAAAAATTGTATGTGTTTAACAGGACTGCTTTTTGAAGGCAGTCAAAAGAGACAAATACACTCCAAAAGCAGGATTTCTGGACTGTTAGCAAGTTTTGCTGTGGTTCTTAGGGCAGGAAATGTTTTCCCTTTTTGCAGCCTTAAGGAACAGTATCTTGTTTTCTGATGTTAAATGTCTATTGCAAAGCTTAGGCTTTGATTCATTCTATTAGTTAAATAATATTTGTATTTGGATAATGAACCTGTTTTTTTATATAACATAAATTGACTTAATTATTCTGCGTAATGTGTCTCCTGATAGAACTGGTTATTAGTGAGTTAAGGTTTCACACTTGATCATGCTGATGTCTGTGGATCTACAGATCTTTTAAACCCCCAGTGTATTAATGCTGTTATCAACCAAAGCTGCTGCAGCAGCTTTATTTGTTTTTCCTTCCTCAGGGGTACTGTAGCGGCCAGTTGGAGCGTTAGCCACCAAATGCCAAGGTGGCTGTAGAGTAACTGCAGCAGCATTTCAGCATCTAATGGACCAGGTCACGTGCAGAGCCTCATTAAAATATGATTAAAGTATCCCCTTTTGTTTGTTCAGTGGAGCCAAGCCCACGCTGGACCCTCCATTATGTTTGTGCCGTGTGCTTGGAAATGCCTCCTGGTTTTTGTGAGGCTCCTTGTTCATCCCCCAGCCCTGTCCAAACCTCAGCTGGAGAGGCTTTCCCTATTCCTCTGCCCTCTTCCATCCACTGCTGATTAAATGCAAGGAGATGAAAATGGTGTCTGCTTTCATTTAGGCATAGTCTGCTAAAGACAAATGTGAAGCTTCTGTTGTCTGGGGGGTTGTCCTGCCTTCCTATACCTCTGCTTTTTAACTGCTGGAGACTGGGGTGTGAGGTTTTTTGTTTGCTTGTTTGTTTGGGTTTTTTTTTTCCTGATGTTCAATTAGTAAGCTAGACTTGCAGTTAAAGAACCGGCATAAATTATGTTGGTAATTTGCCATGACCACCTGTGGTAGTACATTAATAATGAGAGAATAACAAAAACTTACAACTAAATTAAAAAATAAAAAGGATTTTGTTACGCTTTCTAACGCAGGCCTTCATAGCTCATCTGGAAGCAGTAAAAAATGGGCTGTTCCTTAGGTTTATTTTTTGTGAAACATGGAAATCAGTATGCTTGAAGCTCAAAGACTCATAGCATGAATTCCACAAATTTAGTTTGTATCTTTGATCACATATAGCCTTGACAGTACCCGTGGACAGCTTAAACTTACAGAAACATGGTGTAGTTGATTAAGTCTTATGATCAGTGTAAATGACTGGAGAGGGACAGCAGACTTCTTGTAGCGACTGGAATTGGAGCAAATGAAGAGTATTATTTCCAAATCAACATGTCGCAGGGGAAGAAGGGATAGAAAATGCTATAAAAGTTCTTAGATCTGGCTTTTCTTTTGACACTCTGTGAAATCAGATGATTTGGCACTTGTAACTGCTGTGGGTAAGAGGCGTTCATAAGAAATAAAATAAAATGTATATGTGGCAGTGGTGGGGGAGGCGTCTGTTCTGAAAACATCTGAGATGCTGGAGAACTTGTCCCCAGTGGGAAAGAGAAATTGCATAGCTGGCACTGAGGCTCACTGCTTATGCTTGTGTGGCCATATTTAGAAAAGGATCAACACTAGGAGCTGAATTATTAGAGAAGTGAGTGACTGGAGGGATTGAACATAAAGGAAATTATTTCTATCTCGCTTGTTTGTTTGAGTTGGGCCAGACGATGCTGTGGGAGGGCTGCGAACTCCAGGCTTGCTGCCGCTGTGGAGTGAATCTGGAGCCGAGTTCGAGGAGGTCAGTGCTTGTTGGAGCTAAAGCTCTTCCCTGCCTGGGTTTGTAGGTGGCTGCCTACAGGTAGGAGACGAGCAGGAATGAAAACGACCCTCTTGACTTGGGAGAGTCTGGAAAGACTTGATGGAGCGAGATGCAGGCTCGCTGTGCTGTGTGTGGTGCTGTGGGAGGCTTCTGGTTTCAGTACATCTTGCAAACATTCGAGTGGATAAGTAAAGCAAACAACAGCCAATTAAAAAAAAAAAACCAACACCACGTTTCAAAGAAGTTGTATGTATAAAAAAGCTACCTTGTTAAAAAATAGTTGTCAGTGTAGCAGCGCAGTTCATCACAATTGTTTGAATCTATGTGGCAGTGTTAGTTTATCGTGGTTTTGTTGCAGAACAACAGATCACCTAAAGAAATTAATTAATTTGGGGTGGGGGGGTGATTAAAACAGCACTTCTGAGGAGACATCCAGGAGGAAGGCTTTCAAAGTTTTTAGGAGCAGTTCAACTACCCTTCCCCCCCGCTTTTTTCTTTTTTTTTTATTTTCTTTTTTTTTTCCTTTAAGAAGTGGTTCTTTTTGTTCCAGTCATCGAGACTCATTTTGAAAGACTTATTTTTCTGGTTTTGGCAAAACAGTTGATCAGCGCGACTGGCAAGGAACTGCTGTGGAGCAACAAAGAATTTCTGTGTGGCTAAAAAACTGTGTCTGAGGCCATCTTGGAGCCGTTTGTGAGCTAGAGTAGAAACTCCGTGTAAGAAAGGCCATTCAAGTGAAGTTGCACGTTTTCCTCCCCAAAATTAGCATACCAGAATACTTCACTGCAGTGTTTAGAATACTTTGCACAAGAACTAACAGTAAGTTGAAGATCGCTAGCTGAGGATCTGTAATGATGCCAGCTGACTTTTTTTTTTTTTTTTTATTTAATGAAAGCTTTGTATACATAACAGGATGAGTCATCACTGGAGAGTTCTGAAAGTGTTTGGCATCCCGAAGAATCCTTTTGTGCGTCTCTGCCGCACAAAACGAGTATTTTTGTCGTGAAACTCTGCCTTAAGAAGTACTGCAATAACTGTAAGCTTTAGGGGGAGGTTTTCTAATGTGGCTTAAACCTTTACTTTCTGTTATTGTTTTAAAAATATTTTGGTATTCTTAGATCTTCCTGAATAATAGGATGGAACATTCTAAATACCTTCTTGGCTGTTACTTTTTTTCTAAGATGCAGTTTCAGACATGCTTCTATTAGAAATTTGTTTTTAAAAGTGTATAATAGCAGCTTTACTGTTTTCCTTAGCTTTAATGCAAGTATTAAAAATCTGATTGTGGGAGAGTACTGTTAACTCATTATTTTTTATTCAAACAGGGTACCTGTAGTAAACTGATAGTAGCTGCTTATCTAAGTCACATTTATTTTAAATACATTTTCTTTTGATACATTTGTCATATTGAAAAACTGGTTGGCCTTGGTAATTTTTGTTACATCTCTTTGAAATTTATATCTTACAAAGTTAGAGGGTTTTTTCTTACGTGTGTTAAGAACATCAGTAATTGCTGTACTCACTCAGAGCAACTCCTTGATAAAAAGAAAACCTTCTTACTCAGGCATCGGTGAGTGACGTGTCAGGCCACCATTGTATTTGGCCCATGATTTTCCTGGTGATGTGAAACCTGATTCCTGTAGTCTTCCAAGTGTGTACAAGGCAGCAGAGCTGGAATTTTGCAGCTGGTGCAATAGGGCAGCAAATTTTATCTGAGATAATTAGGAGTGGATGCCATTTTTCTGAGATTTTTCCCTCCTGCCATTCTTTTTTCAGCAGTATGTTTTCTAAGACATGCTGTCATTAATTTTAAAAATCAAATCCATTGATGGATTCTTCCATGGTTTGTTGTAGTGATGGTATATTTATTAGCTAGTAAGTTTAGCAGTTTTAACTTATATGATTTCTTTTGAGTGAACCCAAATATAAAATTTATGGCCAAGGAAACTTGAAAGAACACAGTTCTTCAGAAGAAGAATTCATAAAGAAGTCATCAGAATTTGTAGAGTTTCATTTAAAAAAGCTTTCATAATAGTTTAGAGTTATATAGGCTTTTCATCAAAATGCTCTGGATTATGCTAGTAACAGAATACATAAAAACCAAAAGGGTTTTCAGACAGTCCTTGATGAACTACCCAGGTTAATTGCTCGGACCTACATGTGCAGGTGTGATGGTTTTGAGTCAGGCTGTCAGACTCATGTATTTTTATTTTAATGTCCACATCCAAGGCTGAGCATTTAGACAGGCTTGCATTTGACTTGGAAGAGGAGGAACAGCAATGTACTTAGCTAATAAAGTTTATATTTGGTGATATTTTGTATAAGGCTTAGCATGAATTCAGTGGCATTGCTAAGAGATTCTGTTTAATGGTAGAACACTCCGTCAGTCTTGTTTTGTTGTTTTTGTTAAGCTGAAGTTCTTATGCTCTGCATTACCAACTTAGCTTTATTCTGCAGTAAATTAAATGTTGGGGTGTGCTAATGTGGGGTGTGTCTAATGAGACTCAAGCCCACGTTTGTTTTTATTTTCCAATGGAAGCTAAACCTCAACTTCTGATACCATTTTTGGAAGAAAGAAACCCTCAACATATCTGCAGATCGGGATGTAGAATTGGCTGTAAGAAAATAAGATGTTGGGGTGTGTCTGCATATAGAGAAGGTAAAATTTTTGGTGTTATTATCTACTTCGTTTTCCTGGCATCTTCTCAGAGCTTTCATTGGAAGCACCTCTACTTCAAAATACGGTACTTTTTCCAACAAAACGTTACTTCCAACTGTTTAGGTAAAGAAAATTTCCCTTAGGGACCCTGAACCAAGCATGTTACCTTTACTGCAGGATCCAGATGCAAAGAAGAAAACCAGTATTTGTCCCTTTATCAGATGACTTTATGTGGTTGTTCTGGAGCTTATGGGGCCTGGAATTTCTGTGAGTCTTATATGTTCCCCCAGATCTTTAGAATGAAAGTGTCACAAAATGGCCTTACCCAGTATGCTCAATGCTGTGGCTCCTCGATGCTGCTGTAGTTTAAAGTTTTCAGTAAAAAGGCATTTCTGGCTCAATCTCTCACTGAAACAACAAAGACTAGCGGGGAAGAGAAGGTGGTAAAGGTTACTGCAGGTTTCCCAGCTCATCACTTCTGAGGACCTGTTCCTTGGTAATTCACCTCCCCGTGTTTTGTTGGGAATGGAAACTTTCTAGTCAGCTTTGTATTTACAGGGCGTTTAAGGGCACGGCTGCAGTGATCTGTTCTGCTGTTCTGGCAGCAGTGACTTGGGCAATGGCTTTTTTTTATTGCAGCTGCTCAGCCCTGTTGCTGTGCCAGTGCAGTGCTCAGATGCCTGCGTGGGGATCCTGGCTGCTGACAGAGGAACCTCACTTTGGGAAGCTTTACCTGTTACTTCAGGTCAATGTTTGACTCTTGCCCAAGTCCTCTTAGTTCTGCTTTGACCCATGCTAGGTTTCCTTGTAAAGCTGTTTCTCATATTCTCATAGTAAAATCCCCGTGCTCAGAGAAGCTCTGCTTTTAAAAGGAGTAGGCCTTACTCATGGCAATTAGTTTACAAATAACTTCTAAAATTATTTATTTGGTCTTTATCCTTTTCAGCTTTGAGGTCAGTGTTTCCTTTCGCTGCAGTATAGTTTTAAATTTATAAAACTTTATTCTAGTTTAGAGAACTCTTGATAATCTTGAGCAATTTTAACCTGTTCAAATAATTTGAGATTTAAAATGGTTCAGATATGCAGGAAAAAAGACAAGGTTTGGCATAGTATTACCATCTTTATCATGTCGATAACATATAGTCAGCAATTAAATATCTCCTGTTGTGCCCACATCTGCTTTACTTGTCAGTAAATCATGCCTTCCACAAGTCAAGGCATGCCATGTTTAGGCTATGCGCTCATGAAATTTAATTTTTACAAGGAATACTCAAAACTGCCCTAACACTTTACAGAAGCGGAGATCCAGGAAGCCAGCTTTGTGTTATCTTGAGAATTTTGTGCAGAAACCCCCCAAAAATTCTAAATATAGCAAAAAAATTGATTAAAAAAGTAGATTGCTTAACGTAACAGCTTCTGAAGAATTCATGCTTGATGTGTTAGCGCTGAGCTTTTAAAGATGAGAAAATAAGGGTTAATAATTCATTTTACTTATGGTGCTTGCAGCACAGTGTACAAAATGGTAGGTGCAGATATTCTGTAAATGTTTTGTGGAAATTTGTCATGAAAAATCAATACAAATTGAGCTGCAATTCCAGTGTGTTTGAAATCGCTTGTATCCAAGAAACAAGGAGCGAAACCCGTCTGAGAGGTGGGAGCCGCGTGGAAATAGTTAACGGCAGACTTGGGGATGGATTAGTGTTGGGTTTGGCCTTGCTGTTAATGAGCTGGAAAAAGGTGGGAGCAGCCAGTTAATGGTATTGACTGACAGTGTGGAGGCAAATGGATTTGTCAACAGAGAGAGAAAATGGAGAAGAACACAGGTTAGGAATATACAGAACAGGGAAGAAGGAGGTTCCCCCCAGCCTGCTCTAGGAGATGAAGCAACCACCATTGATTGAGTCAGTCGGGGCTGATGGGTTTTCCAAGCCCAGCGCTGATGAGAGTGAAAACCTCGCAGTAAAATAGTGCTGAAAGGGCACAGCAGATAAACGAATGGGGTTTTTAAATCATAATTTAATTACATCAAATACATGATGAAGATGAATACGTTACTGTTTATTTTGTAGTTACACTGTGTTGAGATAACAGCAGGCATGTCCACAGCGCAGTGCTGCTTTGAGACAACATTTTGTGTTCACACCTGAGTTTAAACAAATGCATCGTGGGGAAAAAAGTGTTGCTGGTAAAAAAAAAAAAAAGTAGTTAAGAATGAAGCATGTTTAAAACTAGCAACTTTCTATTTTTATGTTAAAAATAGTAAACCTGTTTGTCTTGTAGATAGATGGTGGTGGAATTTAATGGTAGGCAGAGATTTTTTTTTTTTCTCTTTTTTAGGAACTTTGAAAACAAAGTTATACTTGGAAAAGAGTGTTTTATTTTATGAAATAACGTTTTCTAGTGATAATATCTGTAGTCCACAATGGATGAAAATATGTAATAGCTATTACCATCCTAAATAAATAAATAAAGTTATCCACTCTTGAACCATCCCAAATGTAACCTCAGCTGCTCTGCAGACACAAACATCAAGACTAGACTAGCAGCATTTACCAGCTGTGTGTAAGAGCTACGCTGCACGTAAAGGGATTTCACATTTTATTATGTGGGAGGGATGATGTCAGTTTGGTTGATTATGCCCCTTTCAAGCTGCTGTGATAATTACCTGCTTGTTACCAGAAGTGTCGAACCCATTTTCAGTTCTTGTTTGCTTTTGCTGTCATGCCCTAATTGCTACATAATTTTGTCCCTGCCAATTACTACCTTGGAGTTGAATTTTACAGTGGAAAAAGTTGTAAGAAGCAATAAAGTAATTCTTTTTTAGATCTTGTAATTTCAGTAGAGTATTTTATTATGCTACAAACTATATTGAAATAGATACTGCTCACTTCTGTGAGATAGTGAAATCCCATGGTTCCCATTGAAATGATGACTGTGGAAGGCATGACTTTCGGGCAGATATGGATACTTTTTGTTTTAGAAATAAAAATATCTGCTGTGTTCTTTAGAGGCAGAAACTCTTAGGTTTGGTCGGAGTTTTTTTTATTCTTTCCTTTCCTTTTCATCCTTTTATCCACTTTGTGAGTTTTCCAAGTTTCCTTTGATGTCGATATTGGGTCATCTGATGCGGTCCTTTATCCATCATTTTCTATGAAGATGTAATGTAAATGGATTTCTTTAAAGGTGCTGGGCTTAACAGTGTTTTATACTCTGATTAAAACTATTTGTTTGAATTATTCAGTGGAATAAAGCCTGCAGTAATTGGTTTAAGGGCTGGCTGACCAAGCACTTTGTTGTCTTTGGGAACTGTCATCGCTTTGCTTTGGGTTTTTTGGGTGGTCCTCCAGCAGTGAAGTCTGGTATTAGTCAATATTAATAACAATTACTGCTGTTGAAATCTGTATATGGAATGACGTGGATGAGCACAGGGAAGAAGCAGAAGAGCAGTTAAACAAAATGCTCTTCAGAATAAGGAGAGGGGATGGTGTTGCCATGTAGAGATTTAGGGATGGGGCTGCAGTCCAGAAAGGAGCATTTCTGGCAAGAGATTTAAAGTGTGGGATGTTTGTGGCTGTGCACTGAAGCTCTGTTTATCATAGACATTGTGAGATTTGCTGCTGCCATTTCAATGTGATTCAGATATCCACAGCTGAAAGACTGAAATATTGGCAAAAAGTCATGAAACGGACCAGAGATTGTAGAGAGCTTGGAGAAAATCGCTTTGGGGAGGAAGGTAGAGGTGCTCAGTCTGTTTGGTTATGGGAGTGGGGGATTTAAACCCTAAAAATGAGTAATAGTTACAGGACAGTGAATGATATCTCCAGCAGAGAAAATACAGAGTTCTTAAGGGATCCCTAGTGTAAGAGGAAAAGGGACAAGAACCAGTAGTTGAAAGCTGAAACCAGAGAAGTTCACAAAGGAAATGAGCACGAATTCAGAAGGAGGAACAAACGACAAAGGGAATGGCAAAGTGAGTGGCTTTCTGAAAGATGGGCTGCAATCAATTACAGTTATTGAGTGATAGTTATGGATACTGGGCTGGCATGGATAATGATTCTGGCATTGTGTCCAGTGAATCTGTGAGCAGTCAGACTTCTGTTCTGATAGCACTCCCTGTAGCAGCTTTTCCAGGGATGGTGTAATGAATGTTGAACACCTTTGTGGTTGAAGACTCTTTTCAAACGTTCTCTTTAATACATTGATTGCAAAAGACAAATGGTTTCGAAGGTTCCGAGGACAAGGCATACCTCAATTGTAGTTCTTTTATTAGCATAAAGGCTTCCAAGTACTTCATGGAGAAATTTCAGCGTGCAAAATACTGCAAAGAAAAATTATGCAGAATACTCTTAAAGAAAAAATAATTATTTTAATACTGCAATTTGTGTGGCTGTGAGCTAGGAACTCCTCTGTCCTGTTGTGACACCAAGGCAGTACTTGGATAAATATGAGTAGCTTTAGGGCCATTAAGTTACACGTATGTGCTTCGCTGTCTGTGTCATCTTCACAAGTGGTTGCCAGTATAGCTCTTTCAGAGCTGTTCTGCCAGCTTTTTATACCTGAAAGTACTTCTGAAACGTTTGATTAAGATAATTTTTAAGGCTCTGTGGTGTGGTCTGGTGAGTAGAACTGAATTTCCATGCTGTAAATGTTAATTAGAAGCATATGTGTATATGTAAAAAGCAAGCTGAAATAAAAGTATAAATATCTAAGAAGCTGTCATTCCAGAAGGTCTATGCTCAGAAAAGATTAGGTAAATATACAAATAGTCCCATTATAAATCAGCTGCAGTATCATTTCTGATTAACTTCATTACTTTTTTTTTCTTGTGGTTTGCAAAAAAAAGTTAGGAAGCAAGGGATTCAGATTATGATTTCCAAATCCTTTTAGACAGCGTTACTTGCACTGTCACTAAAAGAAGCTCCACTGGCTTTATTCTCTCTCCTCCTTCTCCAGTAACCCTTTCCTATCACTGCTCTTCTCCCTGGCTGCTTCCAGCACAGACGTTCATGAACCTCTCATGAATGAAATAAACTGATGTGGATGAAAACTCTCTCTTTTGCTGGGTATAAGTTCAATCATTGTTAATTCTGATTAGTATTATTTGTAAGTCACCAGGTCTGCATGTGTGAATCTTGAACACTTCTGTATTCTTCTCCACGGTGAACATAGATTTTGAGAATTGGTTTCCTATTACATTAAAAAACACATTTTAATGTTTCAACTGAGTATATTTGTGGAACTGGAGAGAGGTTGCAGAACCTGAGGACCTTGTGCAAGTTGCAGGGCAGTAAATGGAATGAACTTGCAGCCTTGTGTCCTTGGGTGGTGGCCTCGAAGGAACTTGACTTGGAGTTATCAGTTGGTCCTCTTGGATGACTTCCACTGTGGTAGTTGCTCCGGCAGGGTTCGCTGGGGACGTGCCCCTCTCATGTGACAGGGACAATTTTGTTTATAACTCTGGCCTGTATCCCATGACATAGGCTGAGCAGTTGATCACTCTCGTGCTGGCAGCTCTGACAGCCTGAGCCCTTCTCAGGCTGGGGAGGGTGGGAGTGTGAAGGTGATGATCAGGTACAAGAACTCCCCTAGCATCAACTGCTGGGACGCCCATCTTTTTATTAACTTCATGTATTTAAAGGTTTTCTTGAAGAGCATACTAAAGAAATGAGGAACTAAGACCTGACAAGAACAATTAACCCCCCTCCCAATAATAATAATAAAGGATTAATTCATATTAAAGAGCTGAAGTCTGGCATGGAGGAAAAATATACAAAGCAGCTTGGTACAGTCGGTGGTGGTCTCGAATAAAAAGAGGTGAAATTTTGAGAATGTTGGTGAAGGGCAATGATTATTGTCCCAAATAATAATGGTAATTTAACAGTTCTTTAAACAGAAGTTTAAAAGTTCTCTCTTATAATTACTTGGAGCTAACTGTAAACTCTCTGTAATTTTCAGAAGGCAAATTTATGTCTCCAGGTTAGAAGACTCTTCTTCAGGGATGAAAAATAGGTTTAGGCACATTATTGTTAGCAGAATTTCTCACAAAAACCTTAGAATTTCTACCTCATCAACACCCCTAGAGTTTGATCTGCCTGTTTATACAGAAGCTTTTAGACATGTTGAAGATCTGTATTACCTGTGCTGTGCCATGGAGTGTTGCTTATTATGCTACTTGTATTGTTGTTTATATTTCACAATAGTATTTCCAGATTTTTATTTACTCTGGTATAAAAATAGTTTCCCTGATCTAGCTTTTAGGATTTACATCTAGTTTGAAAACAATTTTGTTAAAAGAAAAACAATTCATGTGAATTATAAATATACGCTGACACCCATCTGATTCCATTGCCCATTTTCTTCTTAGATCTATTTTTATTCTTCTGAGGTTTTCCAAGCCTTCTGACTAAGTTTTAATGGATTTTTAATTAGTGAGCAGATCTTGTGGGTTTTTTTTCCCTTTGGCTTTCCTAGGTTTAACAGTTTTAATGAAAGAGAAATATTTCATAATACTTGTTGACATTATCTGAAATAAAAATGTATTTCTTTATAAGGAGCACTAAGGGTGCTAACAGATGGAAAAGATATGTGGTGAAATGACATTCATTTCTGTTGTGTTGTTGTGTTTTTTTCCTGTCTAAATCCATTTTAGATGGGTAATGACAAACTGTGGTTGACATGCAAGAACTACTTTTCTTACATGCCATCAGTTAATTTGAGTGATTATAAAGATTTCTTATATATGATTTCTTTATAAAGAAAATTCTATCTAATATATTCTAGACCAGAATTTTGTATAAAACCAGGTTATTTATAGCTGTTTGGGTACTGCCCTTCCTTTCATGTCCTGATCCTTCTAGTTGAAGCTTAAATGCTTGTTTAAGATTAAATGCACTGAAATTGTTGCCCATAGTTTCTTCTTTGCTTTTCGTAAACATGATTTCAGGTGAAGCTGGTGGACAGATGCCTTTCTCAGGAGATCCTGTAACACATACCTGAGGGAGAGAAAGGCTTTGGGTTTTTTTTTTGTTGTGTTAGTGGCATCAGAAACATTTCAAAAACAAAAGAAAGAATGGATTCATTTTCCATGTAATCTACAGGAAGACTTGTGTTTGCTGTGAAGTCTGAAGTCACGAGCAGAAGTGACTTGAGACAAAAGATTCTGAGCTTTATTCGATGAGAAAGCATGAGATGTTCTGAGCTGGCTGATGCGTTTTGATAGATGTAAGATCTGGAAACCTCTCAAAATGACGTCGTGTGAGTGGGGTTAGTTTATCTAAATTACAAAACAGTTGAATATTTGCATCCTTTTTTGAGTGTCCGAGCTGAATTAATGATGAATAAAAGCAGTGGTTACAACACTGTATGATGCAGACTACACTTGTTGGATATAAAAACACTTTTCTCAGTAAAAACTTTAGTTTTTAGTATTAGATTATTGGATTGCTTGTATGCCTGCACTGTGTGTGGCTGAGGGACAGAAAGCACAGCCTTCACCTGGCACCCAAATAAATCCAGTGAGGATATTTAACTTAAGGAGACAAATGCACTTCGAAAGAATCTTCACGATGTTCCTGTGATAAGACTCTGTCAGACTGCAAAGTTCCAAAAGGAAATCTTTGAAAAATGACTTCTAATTAATGGTGCTAAAATTACAAAAATCTGTTCGCAGAGACCAAAACTTCTACCAAGTTCCAAGTACTTGGCAGCTGTTTCTCATGCGTGATGACTCAGATCCGCTGAATTTTATGTGCAGGATCTTGAAATCACCAGACATGAGAATTGCAGCCCTTACCATTGTGTTGCCACCTTTATTCAAAAGAGAGTTGCAGGCAAACCCTGCGGCGTGTGAAGGAACAAGGAGCTGGATAATTCTTAAAAAAGACATGAGCTTGGTGCTGATGTGGGTAAAAAATTCTGGGCACCATGGCTGTTCACAAGATTGGAGGAGTTAGAACTTGGCATAGCCCGTCGTCATGGAGAAACAAATCTTGTGTTCGGATCAAAGTGGATCCTTATGCTTCCCGTCAGGAAAATGCAGTGTTGGGTGCAGTAGTATATTTTGATGCAATTTTGTTTATTTAGAGGACAGAGGAGCATGGACAGGAGCAGTGTTGAATGGTGCAGGTTGAATTTGTCGCTTGTGAAAGTCTTGCAGAGGTTAGAAATTTGTGCTCTTGACAGTGCCGCTGGTCTCTGAGCTGTTCATGTTGCCATTTCATTCTCTTTGTCAAAAGAGAACATGTGAAAAGTGTCAATGGACTTGCTAAACATTATTTAGCAAATTTACCAAAGAGCTTCACACGAACTCTTGTCTGGGGGAATTACAAAGGCAGAGCCATTATCAAGTCTGGAGCCAGGTAGATAAAGAGAACTTGCTGGGATTGGAAGCTTGCAGGTGCTTCTACTTGGTAGTAGCTCTTGGTGCTCCCAAAAAATTGTCTTAATTTGATTCTAGAAAAGGTTTAAAAAAACATTGGAAGTGCTGTAATTCTAGTACGTGGTTTTGCGTCGTTATGTTAGTGAATATGGCCAAGTGCACTGGTAACAAATATAGAAAGAATGTAGTTTGTTCAAAACTGCAGATACATAATGTGTTGTAATTGCATCTGAAATTTTTTTGCGATTCTTTCTGAAAAGTGTGTAATTGTTCAGGTCTGCACGTAAAATGTTTTGTGTTACAGAACCAAAACTATAAATGAGGCTACATATCAGTGGGAGTGTGGTTCTTGAGAAAGAAGAACCTGTAGCAAGTTTCTGATGCTGTGCATTGCTGGGTTAATGTGACAGATAGTTGACTGAAAGCAATTTTCACTTACAGAATTTATAGATGTCTAAGCAGTCAGTTTGAAAAGTAAAAAAGAAAGCTGAAAGATCTGAAAGCCTTTTATATGATTTCTCACTCTGCTATTGGAACTGTCTCCAAATCTGAAGTCCATACATGTAGATCAGGCAGCCTGGCTTCATCCTTTGAACATCCAACTCATCTTCTCTCCTGTAATGATATCACAAAAAGGTGTGCAGAAGTCCTTGCAGTGTAGTAGGCTTAGTGTCAATGTCTCAGGCCATAACTGGCAGTAGCAGAGCTATAACTCCCTAGGTATTTTATGGGATCACATGAAAAATGTATTATTTTATGTACCTGGAACTGTTAATGAACTGGCAGTCAGTGATACTGAATCTTCCTGGTTTGATCTTTGGCTGGTGTGACCCTCTGTGTCTCTTGCCAACCCAGTGAGGATGCTCTCAAATGGATAACAAGTTGAGAAGAAGACTTCATGGTCTTGATATTGTTAGTAAAGCTCCGTTTCAGCTCTGATAGCCATCATCAGCTTTATCTCTTTAAAGAGCAGTTCCAGACTTAAAGTGAACAACTGTAAATAACATCGGGGATGAACAGAGAAAATACTGATTGTGGTGGCTTTGTCCAGACCAGCCTCATCACTCAACAGAGTGCAGCTTCAGCCTCTTGGATCTGCTGGCCTTCTGCAAAACTGAGTTGAGATTAAGATTTTTCAACAGTGGGTTTACCTTCCTGATGCTCTTTGATTTGGGTAGACAGTCGTCTGATGAGTGCCTGCAGGCAGCACATCCTATTTGCCTTTCCTCAGTCTCCCATGGAAAGTAATTTTGCATCAGTATGGGCCTGAGAACCTCCATTGTACATGTAACTGTGTGAGGACAATTGAAGTCAAAAATACAGATGAACTTCACATTTGCTTAAAAGTACTCATTTATTTGGCTTTTAAATCGTTAGAACTATGCAATGCAGATTCATTTGGATACTTCATTCCCAGCCTCTCAGGACTGCCTTGCTTCCTCAAGAGGTCTGCATTTACCAGTGGGTTTCCTTTGCATTTGCTTATTTTATGTCAACAGTGACTGTACTCTAGAATGAAAGCAAAGATGCATCCATGATATTAAGTACAAATAATCTTAAAAAGAATTATATTTGCATTTCTTTGGGCAGTATAGGAAATCTTGGACAGACTTCCTCGTCACAGGGAAGTACTGGAAAATTAAGCTGAGAATTGTCCAGTGGAGGTAGATCCTTTCTCTGCTTTTTTCTCAGACATCCCTGATCTCAAAGGCTATAATAATTTTTTTTTTCAGGTGTTTATTGCTCTCAGTAGTAACTGCAGGAAATAGGGATGTGAAAAAGTTTGAGCTCTGAAGATATTGCAGCCTGAGTAAAGGAGTAACATTGAGTGACTGAATGATGTTTTTTAGATCGTTACTGGTTAGAGGAGATGTAAGATGGGAAGTTGCAATGTTTTGGGTTTAAATGTAACCTGAGTCACTTTTCTTTCATGTAGTATTTTATTAGAAGATTATTATGCTTTATAAATTAAAAGTAGTGAGAAACACACTTGTCTTTGATTGTACTGGGAGACTAATGGGCAATATCAAGTGTATATTTTAGATGTTTTAATAATGAAACTGAAGGTTTTGCAAGTTCTATGAGATTTTAATTGAAGTCTGGCTCAGCAGATGTTAAACAAGAGAATTTTCACTTCTCTCTATTAGTAAACAGTCAACTTTTTGTCACCTTTCACTTGACATGTTTCTGTTGCACATCTTTCCCATGCATCAAGATCCCTCAGCCTTTAGTATACACATACATAACATAAGAAGTAAGAAGAAACTCCATGTTGCATTCTTTTTTTTACCATGTGCAAAAGAAAACATAGTGGAGAATGAGGGGAAATGCAAAAAACATTGTCACCTGTTACTGATTGCTCAATTAAAAAATCCTGTCGAGAATCTTTTAAATCAGAATCAGTTTGAAGCTGGAGTCAATATAAGCGAGTTTCCCATTTTAGGCTTGGTAATGTTTAGGGCTATTGAAGTTAATTCTAACTAGGTGGCATATTTCTTGCTTCCAGAGGTGTGCTCTTCGTTTTATCCAGACTTGGATGTAGAGTTTTCTCAACTCTTAGAAGTAGTAAAAGAGTAAAGTAGTGCTCAGAGAGGGGAAAAAACCCCTTTTCCTCATAGGTATTTCCATGAACTAATTCTTGCTTGCTGTGGTTCTCTTAGCTTGGGGCTACCAGCTCAACCTGGAGTATTTTAGCTTCTGCTTAAGCACAGTTAAACTTTTACAGCTGTATTTAGGACTCCACGGTTCAGTAGTAGTGTAGTGGGAGCATGTGGCTTTTGCACACCTGTTAAAAAGATTCTTGAAAAGAGGGCAGCAGCTTTCACTTGTGAAAGTGCCTGTGAACGTTAATTTGTGACTAGCCGTGCTGATGGCAGCACTAATTGAACCTTTTTATAAATCATTCCTGCGCCATCTTCCAGCGTGAGGCTGCAGACAGATGTTCATTTAACAAGACATCTGTGCTGGTTTAGGATGTTACTGTATCCCAGATGTTACACTGCTTTTTAAGGTTATTGGCCCTGGTTTATATATTTAGCACCTTCAGTTTTCTCCATGGTTTGCAAAGCATGCAGATGAAAGGTGGTTTCTTTTCTGAATGATGTGGAAGTTTCAGCATTTTGGAAAAAGGGATGAACTCTTGAGTGGATCATGTGTACCTGTTTTCATGAGCCTGGAACAAAATGGCACAGGGTGAGTACGGTAGTTTCGATAGATGGTCTTGAACAAGCTATCACATGATTTTGTTGGTAGCAACTTAGGGAAAACTTATAGAAACTGGTGTCTGGCAGTAACTTCTGGGTGATCATAAACTAGGCCTGGCAGTGACAGGCATCTGAGGATAGTGGCTTTGTCAGTCACTTCACGTGGTTCCAGGAAATGTTGGCCCACGGCCTTATTCCTGATCACTTTGTGGAAAGAATGAATAAGATCCAAGATGTACTTTTGACCTACATTGTACTTGTCCAGTTACGGTGCTGTTGCTGTGACCTTTCAAAAAACAGCAAAACACCAAAAAAAAAAAAAAAAAAAAAACAAAACCAAAAAACCCAATCATGCAGAAAAGAGAAGAAAAGAAACAGTACCTCATTACTGTCAGGTGAATGAGAGACTTGCCCATTTTTTCCTGTGCTGCTCTCCATTCATTTAGCAGAAGCCGCTCAGGTGCCTGGTGATCTCCCAGTGTTATCCAAGTCCTCAGGGCTTTGAGACAGCCTCAGCAGGGCTTTCCCCCTGTGTAGAGGGAGTAACTAATGCTCTGCTGAGCCCTGCAAAAGGTTTTTCCGGGCTTTTTTTTCCCCCTCAGGGCTAAATTTAATTAGTTGCTTACCCAGAGAAGAATTACGAGATTTTTGTTTACCATGGTATATTTAAAGATGGAGATAATTGAAAGTCATTAGCTAAAAAAGCTAATTGATAAAAAATTTAGGAGTAGGTCACAAAGGATTCTCATAAATTACTCTATTGTATGGAAGTAGGAGAAAATTATTGTAGATAGTAATTGCATTCGACTGGAGTCCTGTGTTAATAAAAAAATACAGTTTTGTCTTTGTTGTTGACTTTATTCCATGAAATGCTGAATGTGCTTTAAACACTTCAAGAAGTTATATTTCTCTCAGTGGATCTGTTCTTTGGAGCAGAAATAGACGTGCTCTTGTCTTTTTTTTCCCCCTCCTAAACTGAACTCTGTTGTAGGGAAAAGGCGGGCGAGGAAGCCATGGCAGGGACCTTGGCAGGACTTCAGCCCATGTACCAAGCTCCCTGCCTGCCCACTGACTGATATTTATTGTTTTCTGGCCGAGGGTGTAATGGTCAGGCTCGGCCTGTACATTTTGTTCTGGGTCTGTTGTGAGCTGTAGGAGACGTGACTCCTTCTGTGTTCAAGACTTCTGCCGGGGCTTCTGCGGGGTAATGTGGAAGGGTGATGTAGTTACTCCTCCTGGTAAGAAAGTTTGGGGTTAGGCTTGAAGATCTAGGGCAGAACTGAGGCTGGAGTGTTCAACGCAGCAGTTATAGTTCAGGGCTGCCTGACTTTGTGTGGGTGAAGGGTAATAGTCACGGGCTGCTGCTGTTCCATGATTGCTTTGAGGCAGCAAAACCTGGCCCCCGACACCATCTCTCCCCTATTGCCTTCTCACATCCTCCTTCAGAAGGATGAACTTGAGAAGAAACCAAGTCCCAGGCAAAGAACAGAGCACAGGCTGCTTTTCTCACTGTATTTAAGGGCAAGTGGAAATATGTATAGAGAAAAATAAAAAATCAACAGGGTTTGTCAGGGGAAAAATGCAGCGTTATGCAAACCAGCCAAAAGCTTTATGTATGAAATGTGTAAACTTAATGCAAATAACATCAAACAATCCATTCTTATTACAAATGCTGGTTGCAGCGATTAGGTATGCTGTATGGCCTTCTCAGATGGCATTTGCTGTGGAAATATTAAATTATAGTTGTCAGTACAGTGTATATGTCACTGTTTTGTGACTTGAATTATTTTTTTTGCTCTAAGCCAAACATAAATTTGTAGGGTATAAAATCTCTTCTGATGATTGGGAAATGAATGTAAGCAGCAAAAATAAGTTAATGATATAATCGACCATGTTTTCCGCCGTTTCTTCAGTTTTATTTAAAACCTGCACAATATTAAGAAGGCTTTTTGTAGAATATTTGGGGGTGGGGAATGGCAAGAAAACACCAGACATGGTTATATCTTCTGCTGAAAGAAGCAATTATGTTTAATTAATTGAAACCTCTGCTTTTCCTTGGTGTTAAATAGGTTGCTAAAATACGATGGGGAGTTCAAGGCGTGAGTAGTGCTCTTGTTTAAACAAAACGTTTAAAAAGGCTTTGTGAGGTACTTTGGTGTTTAATACTGTAGTTTAATAGAAAATCTAAACTCATCTGTAAATTATTAAATAAACATAAACGGTCATCATCTTTCACTATCCAGCAAGTTTCACCTCCAGGGTTGTGTTGGAAAATACTGAAAAGGGATAGCTGGGAAAAGCAGAATTATCATTTATGTTTGTGATGATTTCGCTGTAATCTTTGGATTACCGACTTGTAACTTTGCATTGCAGACAGGTAGTTGGTAGAAGAATAATTGGGATAGGATTTAGAAATAATCCCTGTCCTTAGCTGATTGTGTTCTGTAAAGCTTTTGAGGATTTCTGCACCAAGGGAAGAGTTTCCAGTCACCTGCATCCCTGTCCTGTCACTGGGTGCTGGATGATGTGCTGGAATGTTGTGAAGAACTGTAAGAAATTCAATTCTTAAATGCTTTTTGCTTCTTTACCTGCTGCTTTGTTTTTCTAAGTGCTGAAGGAGTGTTACGTTCCTTGCTGTATCTCAGTCTTGCTGGAAGAGCCTGTTTTAGCCAGTGGCTGTGATACTCCCTTTACTCTACTCCCTACTCTTTGTTACAGATGGGAATCCATCTGTGTGACCACTTCAGATGCTGCTGCCAGCAATGTTTGTGTCCTTCCCTCTTCCAAAACATGTGTCCCCATTCTGGCCACCTCTCTGGTCCTTGTGCTCCTGGATGGGCTGATGCAGGAGCTGAAGGGAGGAGTGCAAGGCAGTTTCTTCTGGCCACTGTGCAGTTTATTCTGCTTTCAGTTTTTGTGACACGTGGGTTTTAAGAGACTACACCGGGAGCTTGTAAAGTGGCAAATGAGTGAAAGGGGTGCTTCTCTCTCTTGTTAGAAAGGCTGTTACTTATTTTGTGTATTCTGGGTGTGCTGTCACTGCTTGTGGATAAGCAGGCAAAGGGGACAATAACCTTGTAATCCCTAGGGTTCCCACTTTGCTCACATTTTTCAGCATTATCCTGAACAAATTTTATAGGGATGCCAAGAAAAGGCCTCCTGTCCTTAATCTCTTCTTGCTTTTCTCTTCCCCCCAGCTCCTTTGTAAATTGAGTGGGAGGTTTTCAGACTTTGGTTTGAGCCTCATTTTAATTAGTCTTTTCCTCCTTCACAGAGACTAAAATGGGTCCCAACATAATCTGAAGAGGTTGTCTTGCTACAGTCAGTCCTCTTCTAGCAGGAGAGCAATCTGTGCAGACTCCAGAGATGATTCCAGCTCTGCCCAGTTCTTTGATCCAAGAGAACCAAAGGCATTGCAGGGTAGCATTTCTTCTGTAGCTGATTTAGCAGATCCAGCAGATCCTGCGGAAGTCGTTTGGATGGACCAAAGTGCTATAACAGACTGTACAAAAAAAGGAAATGCTGGTTTTGGAATGATTTAATCGCTTCAAAAAAACCCAAAACCTTTTCTCCCCAGTGCAGAACTAAACCCAAACCTTTCAGAATCCTCTGTGAAAGAGGAACTGGAGGGGTTTTGTCTGGGGGGGCAGGCGGGGTGCCCGTGTGCTGGCCTGCGTGGCATCCCGATTCAGGGCATGTTGGTGGGGTGAATGGTTGCCTGGGAGCTCTGGGACTTTGGAACTGCTGAGATGCCCCAAACCGCTCAAAATTTGTGTACTTGGAATCAGAAGCTCCCAGGGTCTCCCAGGCTTTCCGTCAGCATGCCAGGCAGGTTGCCAAGTAGCCTGAAAATTTGGGAGGCGAGTTGCCAAGCTCTTGGCTCCCTTTCAAATGGGCTGCTGAACAGCTGGGAATCTGGATGCCTGGGCTTCTCAACAGCCCACCATGATAGTTACTGAAGAGCCAGGCAGGGGAAAAAAAGGCTGGGATTTGTGGCACAAACCTGTCTGCTTTCCATCAGACCTTGGTTGAAATTGAAACAAATCTGCCAGGTATTTTAGCTTTGACAGGCTGTCCTCACGTGATGACTTTTTTAATGTGATGACATCTAGTCATCTCTCATAACATTTTACTTCATGTGTCAAAATATTGTTTCACTGAAAATAATGTGTGTTTCAGTTTCATTGCTTTAACATTATTATTATTATTCTATGGAAGTTTCTTCCAAGGGTGCTCTGCATGGATCAGTCTCTATTTTATAGTAGCTACTGCCCAGATTTTGGATAGTGTTCTCTCTTATCTCTCTGTAGCTATGGGTGACATGGAGCAGACAGGATGGTTGTATCTAAATCTGGCTGGGTTAGTCTGTTGTTTGATCAGTAGAAGTTCATTATTGTATTTTTCTTGTAAGGAAAATCGGAAAAACCTAAGGGGCCAGCTGCTGATTCAAGTGTGCCTTGCTGGGGACATAAACCTGGAATGGGAGAAAAGGGGAGAAAGCTTCCAGATTTTACAAGACTGAAATTATGGGTTAGCTTGAATGTTACATAATTAAGTGTTGACATTCATTCTTCAAAATGAAGTGATTTAAATCCTAATTTTACAAATGCTTTCAGTCTAAAAAGAGTTTTTCTTCTTATGTTTGCAGGCCTCGGAGTAGAGGAAAAACTGCAGTGGAGGATGAAGACAGTATGGATGGTTTGGAGGCAGCAGAAACAGAAAACACTGTGGAAACAGGTACTGAGAATATAGCACTGATGCTCTCTGGGTATTGCTTCTCTCTCAGAGATGCATTTGGTTTTGCAGGACTTTGGTAGACAAGAAATAGTTCTTTCATTTTTCAGTACCAGATACACATTTGGGCAGATTTAAAAGGAAAAAGTTTCTATATTTAAACCTATATTAATTTAAAGCTATTGAAGCTATTATTTTTAAATAGTGTAGTGGGAATGTCTTTGTAGTGTAGATATGTAGAAGTTCTTTTCCTACTTTTTCAAGGCTGTACGTAACAAAAACAAAAGCTCTGAAGTGGCAGCTGCTGTTTTTGGAATACCCGCCAAAATACACTTTTACTTATTGATCTGTGTTTTCAGCTCACTACAGCAGATTATATACCAAAGGGATCACCAGGATAACCAAATGCTAATGTTTCCTGCTGCTGCTTAGGAAACAGGATAAATCTCTGTTCTTGCTTTGGTAAATATTTGTTGTGGTGGTACCCAAATGCTTCAGTTACCAGAGGGATCTCGTTGTTCTGGGCTGAGTACTGTTAAAACAGGTTGTGATTTCTGTTCTGGCAGTTCAGGAGACTAAAGAGACAAACAGATGAGCCAACACATGAGATAAAGGCCATGGTGAAGAACTGTCATCTCCTTGCCAGGCATGTGTCTGTAGCCATTTGCCTGTTTTTAACCAGGTACTGAGTGTAGAAGGATGAAACCCACCAGGAAGGATGATGCCGTGGCCACTTGGCAGAAGTTTGTTGCTTTGACAGAAATAAGCCTTGAAAATTCATTGAGACCTATGGGTTTATAAATTTAATTAGGTGGCCCTGTATGTGTAATGAGAGAAGTGGAAGGAAGCACAGAGACAGCAGACGCTGGTCATGGCTGAAATGGAAATGCAGCTGAGTTTAGGGAGTTGTCCCGTTCCTCCCAAAGCTGCCGAGCGGAGGGAGTAAAGTAGTAGAAGTCCTTAAAGATGAAGACAAGGATCTGTGCTTAGTGTAGATTTATAGGGACAAGTAGAGGACCTGAAAAGAGCCATTCTTGCAGCAGCATTTTTCATGGGCCCTGCAGGAGCGTGGCTGCTGTGGTGAAAGCCACAGAGGAGGAGGAGGAGGAGGAGGAGGCTGAAATTCTCCTGAGAAAGGGCTTTGTGTGTGCTGGCCACTTGCTTCCTACTTGCTAGAGGTGGAATGACGCTGAGAAGTGTCTTTGTGCTTGTGGCTGGAGGCTTTGGGGAGTGTCAGGAGTGTGTAGTCACAACTTGTGTTGAATGGAAGTGTTATTGGCATGTGGACATGGATGTTTCATTGTTTCTTTCTGCCCATTGTTTTTCTGCCCCTGTAAATAAAACTGCTGATGGTAGTGAACTTGGGTGATCTTTCACAGCTTCTGCAACTCAGTAATTCCTAGTTAATAAACTAATAATTAGGTGAAAAAGTTGGAGCAGGTATTTGTGTAGAAAAACAGGGTAGGCTAAAGGTTCTAATAGTTCTAATTCTATTTTCACATCATTATTATTACGTTGTGATGATGATGATGATTACTCTTCCTATTCTATGTGGTAGAAGCAGTCTTATGAAAGTCAGTGAAGGGGACAAAAAGGGCCCCTGTAATTGATAAGTTTTATAGATTTTAAATATATTTTAAAAAAGAAAAAAAAAACAAAAAAGAAATTCAAACTTAACAACTGGCACATTACTGTGTAGGGAACTCAATGATAGCTGTATTTTTTTCTGCTTTCGTAATTTTTACAACGAGAGAGGAACACGTAATTATTTTTAAGGCTCTGAGAGTGCATTTAGATAAGTCTCTCCATTACCTTTCATCAGAACAATCCTGACTGTCACAGGGGGCTGCTAACCATTTCTAAAGGTATGGGCAGTAGGAGCACTGTGCTGGAAATCCCAATGGACCAAGACTCCACCGGGTCTGCTGCTGGAAGTGAGGCACCATCACTTCAGTGCTGAGCCCAGGATGGATTTACAGACTGTACGCCTCACTGAAAAGATGCCTAGTAAAAATACATAGGTCTGAAATCCCATTTTTGCAGGAGAACCAAAATAGACTTGAAAGAACATTATCATGTTGAGCAGTTTGATAGAGACAGAATCACAATTATGTTATTTTAAAAGTTGGGCACCATGTGACTTGCTAGAGGTTTAATCATATCTGAAAAGGCTGCTGCCTCTAAAACTTATTCTAAGCATTTACCTGTGTTAGTACAAAAGTATGGGAGAAGGAATAACCTGTGTTTGTTGCTGTGTTTAAAACTGTGTTAATTAAATTGAAGGGAATTTCTATGCTAGTTTATAAATTTCTACTTCAACTAAAAAAGGGTTTTGTTTTCTTTGCTTGCAGAGAGTGGTCTTGACAGCAATTTTCTGCAGTAGTTGGCAAACGAAAACACAATATAGTAATATTACAAAACTTGAAATGTCTGAAGATCTTGACATGTGATTTGTGGCATATTTTTAGTCTCTGTGTTCCTAGCTTCTTTTCCATTGTTTGATTCGTATTTTGAGAATAATCAGGAATTCTTTTAGTATGTGAGTTTGAGGTTGTTTCTGTTTTATTTAACTTAGTTTCATAAAATGAGAAAAGTCCATGCTACTAATGTTGTATTCAGTTTAATGAGCTCTGCTTTTAGGGAAGGGAACAACACAGGAGGAATAAGAATTCCCCTCACAGGGTGGGAAAAAGGATATGCCCATATAATGCCACCTAAGATAAAGAGTTGTTTGGTAGCTGTCAAATATTTCGCGGGGAGAAAAAGCAAGGAGTGTTCAAGTACCAAACATTATTTCCATTTGTGATGTTGACACAAATGTTAGTTTAAATTAAAAAAAAAAAAAGAAAGGCAAAAATTCTTCCCAAAGGGGCTCTTTTGCAATGCTGAGGCACAGTTATTCTAATTGCAATTCGGGAAACAAGTTACTGCCCTTCCCAAAATTCTTCAATCTCACATGTGAAATGAGGCAGAGTTGGAAGCAGAGCAGGGTGAGCTGTGTGCTGCTCTGATCAGTTCGGTATGGCTGCTTCTCCTGCCAACTGCAGCAATTCCTGAGCCCTGGCCCTCTTCTGCCAAGTACTGGGTTCCCTTTGGTGTAGATGAATTCTTAAGGACGGAAAGAGAGGAGGAGGGATTTGGAATTGGAGAATGGAAATTCTGGAATTTGGAGAAAAAGATCCGTTTGGAGCTCAGTAAACTTTTTCCTGAAAAAAGGGTGTTGACAACTGCTTCTACTGAATCAATAGATTTTCAGCTTCTTGTAAACCTCAGGACAGACTCCTTTCAGTTACCCACCAGCCCTGTCTTTCTTGCTGATCCTTTGGCTCCTCACTTAATGTCTGCTCTGCTCTTCAGCTTTGTATTGGTCTTTCCAGCTGTCTGCTCCTTAATTTTTCTTACTGTGGTTCCCCCAGTGATGTTGTGCTGGTGTTTTTCTGTCCAGCTGATGTTGTGGTTACCCATTCTTTCCATCATTTTGGCAACACAGCGTAGCAGCATGGTTAGGGATGGCTGGGGCCTCTAGGGATCATCTTCTCCACACCCCTTCTCCAGCAGGGTCTCCTAGAGCTGGCTGTCCAGGACCATCATATCCAGACAGCTTTTATTTCCAAGGATTGAGGGTTGGAAATAAAACACAACCTGTTTTATTTCCACAACCTGTCCTGGACAACCTGTGCCAGTGTTCAGGCACCCTCACAGTAAAAAAGGGTTTCCTGATGTTCAGAGGGAGCCTCCTGTGTTTCGTTTGTTCCTTGTGCCTCTGGTCCTGTCAAGACCTTCCAGCTGTCAACATTTTCCACCTTTCTGGTTTTCAGTTAAATACTGTCTGCTGCAGGATATACTGTGTTCTCCTCTGGATCCTCTTGTGCTTCTCCTCTCCATAAGAGCAGTTTTCTTCCGATGAGCGAGTTTCTAATGGCCAAAAAATCACAAAATTACAGAAAATTCTGGAAAGCATGTGGCTTTGTGCACAGGGATACATGCAAATATAAAACTGCTAATCCGAAGAAAAACAATCCACCAAGGAGCTCCTGATATGCTTTCTGTAGGTTTGGTAGCCCTTTTGCTACTAATGAAGACTTGGCTTCTGCTTCCTTTCCCCATCTTCTGTTAGTTTCAGCAGGTTTCTGTACTTGATATTTTCTTGGCTCTGCATTTAAGTTGAAACTGAATTCTGTGTGTTAATTATCTGATTATCCGCACCCCCCTCCTTTTTTTTTTTTTTTTTTTTTTTTTTTTTCCTTGGAGAACACATATTTCACAAGAGGATTTCCTTGTGAAATATGCCAACTCATTCTAGAGTCTCTAACTCTTCCTGTCTATGTCCCATAAAAATGTTGAGATTCAGATCTGGGAGAAATGCAGTAAAATAAGTTTATTTGATCTGCTGAGTCTCTTGGGAAATTATTAATAAATCCATCGGGTATTTATTCTGTTAATTATCCATACCATGTCAACCAGCTCTTACAGCAGTGCTTTCTACCAGACCCTCAACTCCCCATGATGTTCGGAGGCTTCAGACTTGATAATAGATAAAAGAGCCTGGATGATTTTATCGGCCGGGAGTTCCTTATCTACATTATTTTTGTTACTAACATTTTTATCTGACCCAGTGACGTTGCCTGGCCAGTTGATTTCTTGCTGGACTTCACATTAACTTCCTGAAGATAAAGCTTCCTCTGACCAGCCTCATTTGTCTCTGGGCAAAGCACTGAAGAACCAGAAACAAACACGTCTCAGTGGAGGAAAGTTATTCATGCAGAAGCTGCCAGGGAATTTTGGACGAGTTCAGAATCTCATCAGCTTTGAAGCAGCCTGAAAAGCACTTTTCTAGAGGAAAAAAATTCTGCAGTATCCTGCTTATTAAAGGAAATAAAGGCATCCTTTGCAGTTATATGGACCATACTGAGTAGAGCCTCTCATTGAAGCAAAGTCAAATACACCTGAGAGCAAATCCAGGTTTGGGCGAATCGATGGTGAAATCTCTTGGCAATGTGTTGTAAACAAAATCCAGTTTTAAAATCCAGGCAGATATTTCGGCCTCATCGTTACCACCCATCCCTTCTAAAATTAATGAAAGGAAGGATTAACACCACTGAGGGCTTGCTTTTAGATTGAATTTGGCCATATATATATTTGTGGCAAATACGTGCTTAAAAAAGCAGTTGAATATTTTTAAGGCAACTAATATTCTATGCACTCATTAGAAAAGGAGTAATTTCTTCTTTCTTATTCTGCTGACTCCTACCTGCTCAGCCACTGGAAAAATTAGCAGAACTGAAGCATGTTGTTGTAATTATTATAAACATCTTGTTATTTTTGCTTTATATTCTGGTAATTTGTTTGTAATGAGGAAAACAAACAAAGGAGGAGGTTACTTGATAATTGCATTTAAACCATTACAGGCTTGCTCAATAATACCATTTATCATCATGCATGCTTAAAATGGGCCATTTAGAAAAATCCAATTTTTTTACCTTCTAACCGATATCCCTGTCTCAGGTGTTTTGAGAGCTGGTGGAATCTGTAAATTCCAAATCAGTTTTAACCTCACTGAGTTTTTCGTTCTGGAGATTTTTTTCTGAAATGCAACTTCTTTTTGGTTTTGCTTATTTATTCAATAGCGGTTTTGCAGTTTTGATATCAAACTATGCTTTGTTAAACATAATCCAGCAGATTTTGAAAGTTTTGAAAAGACCTACAATTTTCCACTTCTCTTGATGTTTAACTTTGCTGCTGTGTCATTAATGATGTGATGGAAGATCTGCATGGCCATTACCAGTCAAATACATTGAAATAGTTGCTTTGTGTGCTATATGCTCTTCCCATCACTGGAAAAAGGGCTGCTCTGTGCATGTTTTAGTTCATAGAAACACAGAATGCTCTGGATTGGAAGGGGCCTCAAAGATCATCTTGTTCCATCCCTTCTGCCATGAGCAGGAACCACTTGCTGATTCTGTAGACATGTCTCAATTTTTATTACAGTAATGCTGTGTTGAGGTTGACTCTTCAGTTTGGTAAAAGAAATAAAAGAGTAATTCACTGCTGATGAATTAAAATCACAGTATAAACCAGGCTGGTGTTGGAGTCCCACAAACACCTACCCTGGTAGCCCTTTTCTGGGTCAGGTTCAAAGGGGAAGAATGTAGTGGGTAAAACGAACTTATTTAGGATAATAAAAGAGGCGTCCACTTGCAAGGCATTGAAGAGTGGCCACAGAAAATTAAATGACTCTTAATTCAGTAGTAGTTCGTACAAAAGAACATGCAGGGCAAAATTACCATCCTGCTTTTTAATAAACAAAAATCACTCTCAAGCAGCTTTTGCTACCTGAGCAAGTGGTGCTTCAGTTCTTCTTAAAATTGCAGAAGCTTTCATAAGTCAAAGAGAAAGAAATTCTAGGAATTACTGGCAAAGGGATAAGAGGAGTAAAGCGTCAGCGAGGGGTTTTTTTCTCTTTCTACTCTAGCCTTATAAATCCTTGGCATGTTAAATGCCACGTGCAGTTCTGCTTTTCCTTCTCCAAAAGGATGAGCTGTAAGTGGGAAAGCACAGGGAAGGCCAACAAGTATGACAAGAAGTAAGTAATAGCTTCTGTGTGGGGATCACTTAAGGTAAAAGCCTTCAATCTGAAGTGATTTTACTGGGGAGGAATGTAATAGGGTCCAAAAATGATGAGTGGTATGGAGAAAATGGACAGGGCACAGTGATTCATTTTGTTGTGCAACACAAAAATTAGGGGACATCAGGTTGTGTTCAGAGAGTGCAAGGGCAGGTACATTTGCACTCAGCATCTACTGCAATTACAGAATTCATTGTTCCTGGGTGCTTTGGGCATGAGCAACTTGACACGAGTTGCAAAAAGACCTAAACAAATTAGTGGGAAAATAATCAGATGAGTGCTGTTGAATACCACCCCTAGCTTAGGAAGTTCCTCAGTCATGGAGGTTCCATGTTATGGTTATCCATAATAAGGTTCCATGTTTTCCAGGTGATCAAAATTGCAGTTCAAGTGGTCCTACATTGAGAATCTTGTTTTTATTTTATAACTAAGACAAAATGTGCAGTTATTTTCTGTATGAAATGCATTTAACAGTTAAGAGCAGTTAAAAGCTCATTTGAAGGAAAAGTATCAAAATATACAGTGGAAGGTACAGAACAAGAATAACTGCAGGTTTTCTTCTCATCTCCATCTAACTCCTCTTGCAGTAAGTAAATCAGAGAATTATAGAATAGTTTGGATAGGAAAGGATCTTAAAGATCATCCAGTTCCAACGTCCCTGCCATGGACAGGGACCCCTGGGCCACATTTCTCAAAACCCCATCCAGCCTGACCTTGAGCACTTCCAGGGACAGGGCATCCACAGCTTCTCTGGGCAGCCTGTGCCAGGGTCTCACCACCCTCACAGGAAGAATTCTTTTCTAATAGTAATCTAAAATGACTGTCTTTCAGGTCACTGTAAAATATTTCTGTGCCTCGGAGGTCTCTGCAGGTGACTTCCTCAGACTGGCAGGAGAGGCGATGTCGCTATCAAATTGTGTCCAGAGCAGGAGCAGGATTATGAACTCTGAGTAGTGGAAACTTGTTTTGTTCCTAAACTGGGACAGTGAGTGAAACTTGGTAATTATAGTACTGGATGGTGTCATGGTTTATCCCAGCTGTCTGCTGAGAACTGGAAAATTGGAGAAAGGAGGAAAAACAGGAGAACTGGAAAAAGGTAAAACCCTGGGCTAAGATTAGAACAGTGGTGAGCCCTTGACACAGGCTGACCAGAGCTGCTGTGGCTGCCTCATCCCTCTTACGTGTTCAAGGATGGGTTGGATGGGGCTCTGAGCAACCTGGTCTAGTGAAAGGTGTCCCTGCCCATGGCAGGAGGTCTGAACTGGATGATCTTTCAGGTCCCTTTCAACTCAGACCATTCTGTGATCTACTGGGCGTGGTGTTCTATGGTGTGGAGCATCCCTCTGGCCAGGTGGGGTCAGCTGTCCTGGCCACGCTCTCTCCTGGCTCCTTTTTCCACCTGTTTGCTGGCAGAACATGGGAGACTGAAGAGTCCCTTAGAGTAAACACTGTTCAGCAACAACTAGAACATCAGTGTGTTATCAAAATTAAATCCCATCCTAAATCCAAAACACAACACTGTACCCAATACTAAAAAGAAAGCAAACTATGCTAGCCAAAATCAGGACAGGTAGGCATTTTAAATTCACAGTTTGCATTCCCTTGTTAAGGTTTCTTTTCATATTGTTGCTACACTGACCTGGTTTTTATCTGTCAAAACTATTGCATTTTGGTGGTGTGTGTAATTCTGCAGACCCCTCTGGGGTGTGTAAAGCACCTGGTCCCATTGGCTGTTTCCTGACACAGCACTACCCTTTCCCTGTGCAAAAATAGCTGTGTCTGCCCTCAAAAGCTCATTGCTCCCTCTCACAGAACATCTTGGTAGGCAACAGTTGAGAGCCCCTGGGATGTCCCTACTGTGTTTGGTGATCTTGGTATTTTTCAGTCTGCAATACTTTCTGTTCTTAGTGAAAGTTTCGAGAGCTCATGACATGTGCTTCTTTGCCTGCCTGATCAGTTGGTCTGACAATAAAGTGGTTAAGCAGTCAACCTGCTGCATCTAAATATTCATTTAGTAGTAGAATATTAATTCTATGTCTATGACAGCTTTTTGGGTTTTGTTTGTTTGGGGTTTTTTTAAGTGTCACTTCATAATGGATATTATATTTTAAAGATTTTTTTTCTGGTAGAGCTCTTAGATTTTGACTTGACAGGTAGTTTCTGAGTTTTTAAAAGAAAACCTTTTGGATATGCTGATGTGTGTCCTTTGCCTGATTACTGCAGCAGAGCCCACTCCTACATTTCTTTATTTTGCTTTATGTTTACTCAGTGGCTTGTAGAATAGGGCCTTGTGATTGTGAGAAAACAGAAAAGGATTGTTTGTAACAAAAGAACATTTTTAGATCTTAAGTTGATGTTGCTTCATCACATCCCCAAGGAAAGCTGTGGTCATGTGATAAAATCCCAGCCATGCCCAGTCTCCTGCTTTCCACAAGCCCTGCCACAGGGGGGGCTTACAGAAAAGAGTCTGCATGTCCCACCTGTGTCTCACATGGGGAGAGGTTTCCAAGGGGTCTGAAGACAGAGCAGGAAAACAGGACATTATCAACACAGTTATTACTCAGAATGTTGTAAATCTCTACATGTAAATAGGGAGACCAGCTACTGTTAGGAAGGTGGAGAGTCTGCATAATCGACTGAGGGAGCTGTGTGCTGTTTGTCATTTTGAGTGTTCTCTGCATTCTGCTCTATAAAGGGGAATAAAAATAATTAGAGAAGAAATCTTGGAACCTCTGTGAAGTGTTTTTCTCCTCATTTGAAAAAAATCTAAATTGCATCTTGAACAGTGCGAAAGCTGAGGATTGTCTTTTCACCACGTATTACTGAAGCAAACGTGATGGAAGTGTTAATTAAAAGAGAAGTGTAATACACGTGCTGTAAATCTCACCAGTCCCAGTGACTTCCCTGCATACCTGTCCCCTGTCAATGTTAGGCAGTTTAATTTTTTTCCCTTGCATTTCATATCTCCATCCTTGGAGATGCTCAAAAACCGTCTGGGCAGCTGGCTCTGCTTGGGCAGGGGTTTGGACAAGGTGACTCTGGGCTGCCTCCCAGCCTCAACCAGATGTGTTTCTCTGTGAGTTACCCAAGTTGTAAAGTGTGTGGAAGTCTCAAGCCTTTTGATGGCCCATATGGACAGGAACTTTAGTCCTTGTACTTTTCTTTTCTTTTAGTAAGAAAAGGATTTCTTTTAGTAAGAAAAGAAAGCTTTTGTGTCCTCAGCAGCCAGGTGAGAAAGAACTATGAATATAGTTGTATTCAAATAATAAAGTTTTAAGTGCACTGTTTCCCACTATTTTCCTAAAGTTTTAGTAAGGGATAATGACATTAAAAAATAGCCTAGAGAGACACTGGGGAATTGTACAATAAGGTTTTTAAAATCTCAGTCTCCCCACTAACTCACTGTGCATAGGCAGGATCTTTATTGTGCCAGAAACAATCGTGAAAAGAAGACACAAAATAAAGCATTATAAATAAATCTGCAAGTGATCTTCCCTTTATTAATCATCCATGGATCCTTTATTCCCAGTAGCTTCAAAGTAGAATGCCATACCCAAATCTCATGATGTCCATTAAATATACTGTGCCAGGTGCTTCCAAGAACGTATCTGAGATGTCCCCTTGCCAGACCGGTGCTGGGATCCATCTCCTAGGAGTTTGACTCATGAAATGCAGTGCTCCTGTTCTTCCTTAATCTTCTGCAGGAAAACTTGCACAAAGTTTTTTGTTTTTTTTTTTTTTTTCAGAAGTAACACGCACTACTTTCATGCTATTTAGTGAGCACCGTGTTTTCAGTCTTCCAACGGCATATTGAGGCACAGTTTGCTTTATTGCAGAGACAGCAACTGAGATGTTGTTTGTCTCATTTAGTATAATTTGGGTCCCTCCTTCTCTGGAGAAGCAAACAGCAGGGGAAATGCACCATAAGGATGTAAGCTCATATAGTTGTCATGTGTAGTGAAACAATCTGTGTCTTCTCACACAGCCCAGAGTTCCTGGGTGTGAGTGTGAGTGCCCCTGAACTTTGCCTTCCCAGTGTGCTGGGTGCCCAGTAATGGTAATGAGATGAAAGCTGGCACAGAGTAAATGGCTTTTTTCCTTCACTTGATTGAAAGTTTCAGCAGGCGCACAATAAAGACAGAGTTCCTTTTGCACAGTTTAACTAGGTTAAAGAAAGTTGCCAGGATGGATCAGTGCAAGGCCGGGGTTTCCGGTGGTCTTCCTGGAGCGCTTCAGGCGTGGTTGTCTCGGGCTGTGTTGTGGGTTTTGTTCTGAGTGCTTTGGCGTCTGCCTGTCTTCTAGGTGTTTATGTTTTGCTCTCTTCATTGAGGTTGCATTTAGAAATTTGGGGGTTACTGGCACAAGATTGTCCTTTGGGTCCAACATACTTGGAAACGCACCACAGACCATTATGAATGGCTCCGCTGGACACTGCCTGTTTTGGGAATTTTCATCCAGGAAACATCCAGGGATGTTTGTTCAGAGGTGCCAAAAACGGAGGGTGTGGGGTTTGGGTTTATTTTGTTTTGTTTTCCGTACAGGGATATTTACTATTACAAGGGGTGTATTCCCAAGAGGATATTTCTTTAGTGTCGAATCATCATCCAGCATGTTTTTTTCAGAGTAGGTTGGTGAAAGGGATTTAACTCAAGCCATTTGGATTTTGGACACGTGGTCACTTTTGGATGTTTCAGCTGTCCAAGAAACATTTCAGATGTATGTTACTGAGTAGTTTAACTGAAATAGGAGAAGCAGTTTCAATTTACACCAGCTCAGATATATACTTGGAAAACCCAATCATGAACAGGAATTTTTTTCCCTAATGTTGTGTTTCTCTTCAGTATGGTTTAGAGGTGTTCACTGAGAGTTTTAAATGTTGTACATTGTCTCCCTAAATGAGTTCACTTTAGGTTAAAGAAAAATCTTACTTCAGTCTCTGGGCATGAAACAAGACAGATTTCCTATTTTCCATGTGCTGTAGCAGGCATATGATTTCAGTATTTCAGACCAAGCTGCACAGTTTTATGTTCTGAGACTTTTCCTCTTTTTTCTTGGTTTTATTTATAAGATTAAAGCTTGTAGCAGGTTTTTACGCGTGCCCACCCATGTCGCAGATTCTTCTACCCTTTCATTTCTCCACTTGTCATTTATCCTTTGCAATATTTAATTATATTTTGACATGTTGTACATTAATTTTTTGAAAAATGTGAACGTATCTTCTGCTGAAGTTTTCTAAATAATCTGCTGCTTTACTCTGACTGGACTTCTTTGCAAGAGCTGTTTGTACTGGCCTCTGAGCTCAAACCCATGCTCACTGGGAATTTGGAAGGGGACCCTCCTGTGGCACTGCTGTGAGACAGATCTAGAAGCCTGGACACAGGCAGGATGAGGCACGTGCCTCTTAAGCTGGATATGCCAAAGCACATCTGTCAGAGTCCTGTGATTTTTTTTGTTGCTTAGATTTCAAAATCAAAGTACAGAGGAGTGCAGAAACACCAAGTTCTGTTGCTCTGCAGCCTTGAACCTTGTTCCTGTGCATTCTGGTGCACTTGGAACAGTGCTTTGCCATGTCCTTCTGGTAAATCTCTGACTCACTCCAAGCAAAGGGGGAAATGATTCGGAAGAGGATTTAAAGTTGCACAGACAGTGGCAACTTCACGTTTCGTGTTTCACAGCAAAACCAAACTTTGTAGTCAAATCCAGCACTGTCAGCTGTAGATGGATATATTTTTCTGTCTAACAGCTAGGGTAATGTAAAAGCATGCTAAAAAATTGGTTACGTTCCTTCAGTTCAGAGTGAAGTTTAAGCTGGCATAAACGATGTCCTTCGTTCCTTCACCTCCTCAACCTTGTGGCATTGTAGTTAGTGTAACCAGGAATGAACTTGTGCAGGGAATTGAACAATGTTAAAAGTAATAGGGAAGGAAAAAATGTTTAATGTACTCCACATCGGTGTGCTCGCTGTGATGTTTGTTCAGGGTTGACACAGCAGGTGCATGGGAGATGTGGGGAGAATGGAAATGTCTAAAACTCCAGCCTTGTATGAAGTTCATCACTGAACAGCTCTTCCCTCGCCCCATTCCTTGTTGCTATTGAACAGCTTTAGTTCACAGTGGTACTTTGTGTTATGGAAATAATGTTGTAAGCATCCAGTTTCACGTTTTAGCTAGATGTGGTAATTTCCTATTCTTTTAATTTTGTTGTGTGGCAGAAGGTATTTACATGGCTTAATCTGTCGATAAATAAAGTGGATGTTTGCAGTGCAAGGGAAACCTTCCAGATGCAGATAAAACATTAAATAATTTTTTTTGGTGTGTTTCTTTTTTGCCCAGAAGTCAAAGAGCAGTCTGCAGAAGAGGATGCCCAGACGGAAGTGGAGAGCACCAAGCAGCTAACACCAGTCCTTCAGCACTCCGTGTCCGAGGAGTCCACGAGCTCCACCGCCTCAGTGGGTGTGGAAGCCAAAACCAGGTGAGTGAGAGAGGGAGGAGGAGGAGGAGGAGGAGGCTGCTGAATCAGGGGCAGGGCTGGGTCTCTGAGGTGCAGAGTGCTCGGGGCACAGGGCTGGGACTGCTGCTGCTGCTTTGAAGTGCCTGGGACTGGTGCCTTAATTGGCGTCCGGGGAGATCAAGGTGAAAAGCGCGTTCCGTGAGTGCTGTCCTCACACTGCTCCGGGAAACCCTTGAGTTACTGCATATTGGCTGGGTAAATTAAAGGAGGCATAAGTGATAGGAGATAAAACGTGATTACTGAAGCTTTCCTGCTGTGTAGGAAATGGTGTATTTGCAAATTTATATAAAGTTATTTTTGATGTTTCAGCTTGTGTGAGTGTATTTTCAGCAACAAAGTAAACCAGATCTCTTGTCATGTCGACTGCGTTCTTCCTTGTTTTGGAATTTATAACAGAGAAAATAGCATTTGTATTTTTTTAACTTTTTATTAATACAAATTAGCCTAAAAGCAGTGAAAGTATTAATTATGTTATATGAAGGAAACCAGAACATGCTGTCTGTGATCACTGTTGAAATGGTGTCACACAGTTCCAGCAGCTTCTCTGGTGAAGCTCTGGTAACGGCTCCTAACCCAGTAGCAGGTCTCTCCTGCTGCAGAAGGTGCTGTTACCAGACAGTTACAGGTGTAATTATATTTTGACAGACTTGGAGAGAGCTGTCGTCATCATTTCTCTTCCTCCTAATGCAACACAAAGTGTATTTTCCTTGCACAAAAAATTACTTAATCTACTTGATGCATATATAATTTCAGTGTTTTACATGCTCACAAACTTCTCAGATTTCAAGAGCTACTTTCCTTCTTACAGAAAATTCAGTTAAATAGTCCTTGTGCGTATACCTGAGTGAAATACGTAAAAATTTCTGTTCTTGATGGAATTTTCCAAGGCTGAGATTAAATTGCACTAAATATGTAGAGCAACTTGAACTGAGCAGCTGCTCTGCTTCATTATTTGACCCTGTTTTGGATCATTTGCAAAAACTTTAGTGCTGTTTCATCCGCTCTCTGTTCTTCTCAAGGTTACTTTTTTGCTGTTACCATAAATATTTGATTACAGCAGTTTTCATAGCCATAGACTTGTTTCTTAAAAGCTGGACAACAGTCTCCTGAAAAAACTTTGGCCTGGTTCTGAGCCAGCCCTTATTTGCCCTCAACTTATACTTCCAACTGAAAGTGTTGACTTTGATCAGTCAGGATGGAATGGCTATTATGTGCTCATTGCTTTGGCTGATCAAAGCGTTAAAAAGCTGAGTACTATTAATTTTTAATTAAAATAATAGTGATCAGACTGTCTCTGACATTTTGGAAAGAAATGTATTGAGGAGATGTGAAACTGTTAATTGGGAATCAGAGGGTTTCTCTGACCCCAGGTAATCTGGATTTGAAACTTGGATGCAGAATGGGGGTTAGTTGCAGCTGTCATTGATGTCCTCGTAACAGTGGAAACCCCAGATGTCAGGGTTTCTGTGGAAGTGAGTCTTGAAAAAAGCCTCTTCTGATCTGTGACTTTTGATCCATCGCTTGTGTCGTTGTCTGTGTAGTGCTGCCACTGACACTGTGTCATGCAGGGGTTGGGGGACTGGATTCTGGGGGCTTGAATCCATTTTCTTAGGAGAAAATACAGTGTGTGAGATAACAGACGCTGATAATGGATGTGTAATGATGGGAGGAAATGTATCAAGATTTAGGATAAAGTGTGACTCCACAGTGCCTTGAAACTGTAACTTGGGGAAGTAGTTTTAAAGCTGATTTCCAAATAATTCATACTTATCAGCTTAATCTCTTTCTTGGTTAGCTTTTCTGTTTTATATTATAAGTGACTTTCACTTTCTAATAAAATGGAAGGGTTTGTATATTTAAAAATAGCTTTAGGTATGTTAGACGTAAGAGAATTATGAGAATATATCATAACAGACAGAGCAGAAATTGCCTAGAAGACAGAAAAGAGTCCAAGCCTCCACTAGAAGTAGATATAGGTGTAGGTGGAGCTACTTTTGCATTGCTTTTTTCAGAGTTGAGTATAAGACAGTTCTGTGTTTCTGTCTTTGGTAGTGAAGATAAAGGAATTAAAGAAGCACAGGACACAGGGCATAAAATAAAGTCTTTTCCATGAAAAAATTAAATAATTTGCTTCTGTGATTTTAACATAGTAGGACATGTCAAATCTAGGATGGGGATTTCAGTAGCTGAGAGATTAACCAGAGCTTGGCTTGTGTGGTGTTTTTCTCTGGATCCTTCCCGAGACTGCAGCTAAATAAAAACATTCAAGAGAGAGGCGAGAGAGCTGCTAGATTTTGGAACCTTCCTGAGGTGGGATATGGGAAACCAAGAGAACTACTGACAGCGAGTGGGATTGGGGCAGGGAATTAAACAACAGATTCAGGATTAGTGCTCAGAAAGCAATGTGTTAAAACCCCATTAAAATAAAGAGAGTCTGAGCCATGCCGGGGTAGGGAGGCTGAAAGGGATGAGGCGTGTGCTTGAAAGGAGTGAGTGAATTATTGACCACATGTGGGGAGGGGCAACAACATCAAGCAAAGATAAACTCCCAAGCCTGGCAGTGGCAGGAGTAACACTGCCAGCTCCTATATATCATGGGTGTCATGGGTTTTGGAGCCTTTTCCTTTGGTTGTTCCCTTCTTTCTTTTTATAAGCCTTGTGAGGAGCTTCTGTCAGCCCGGGACTTATGGCTGAGTGGAATCCAGCTTCTTCCAAAGGAATCTGCTGCCTTGGTTTGTGCTGCCTGCCGAGAGCAGGGGAAGTGCAGCCCTTGGGGAAGGCAGGGAGCCAGGAGCCGGCTGCGACTCAGAGCAGAGCCCACTTCCACCTTCCTCCTCTGTTTCCCACATTGGCAACCCCTGGCATTAAAAGCTAACGAGAATGGCCTAGAAACACAATTTCATAGAAGAACAAAACACCTTTTGATTCATTTTACGTTCTGTCTGCTCCCGGAGACTGTGAATTGCATTAATTGCATGTTTTCGGTCCTTTGGCCATAATCATGAAGACGGAACATTCTTAAATAAGTAGAAGCTGAGGTTTTCACACAGCTCTTTTTGATTTTGGTGCTTTAGCCTGCTTAAATGTCTGCTCTTGAGAGATTGTTGCTAAAACTACAAAAAAAAAACCCCAAAACCTACCAAAGAACTGGCAAAACACCTTCCTTCTTTCTTGCTTCACTTGTAATTGGACAAAGCACGTAATTTTCATTCCAGACCAATTGCGCCATTCTCTGTTATTCTATTGCTGCTGCTGCTAAGATGAAATCTGGAGTGTGGAGATGGAGGGCTTGGGTGCTTTATTCCATCAAAAAGAAGTGGGTGGTGAACATCCGTAGATTGTGTGAACAAAGAAAAAAAAAGTGGAAAAGTAGCAGTCTTTATCTTTGTTTCTTTTTTTTTTTTAATAATATTAAAGCACATGACAAAATTTGTAACACTCAGAGCAACACTCAGTGGGGAAAGAAATTGTGGAGTGGCAGAGAGTAGACAGGCTGGACTGAATAATACTGCAGTGACGGAAGGAAAAGCACGATCTCTAGGCAGGAGGAGGCTAGATAAAAGATTTATTATTAAAATATGTTCAGAAATTTGTTGAAGTTGTAAAGTCAAGCATATGTTTTGAGGAGATACCAGTATTAAGATTAATTTTGAAACTGATTCTTTCTTTTCATGAACATGTATTATGATACTCTTTGTAGTTCTACATGAATGTTTTTCTCCAGGAATTGTTTCTGCAGAGAATGGACCTTATGCATTACACAGGGCACTTGAAGTCATAGCAGAGTTTTGCCTTTACATTTCCAGCTCTAGATCCATGTAAGCATTTATGGGATCTTCCTCTGAAGCCAGTGATTTACGTCTGGAAAGAGGTCATCCCATTCCTTTATCTTCCAAAGTGAAGTTCTTCTTCAGCTTTATATTAGTGACCAGTCTAACCCAAGAGTGAAATTACTGATTTGGCTAGCAGGGCACAACTAAGACTAAGACCACACACTGAAAAATGAGAAAAAAGTTAAATATTTACCGTTTTTCCATCCTGTTTGTTCATGCATTATTAGGGAAATGGTCTCAAGGAGAATCCTGTGACGAATCATTGTTAAAGCAACTTTGCCTTGGATTTATAGGGCAGGAAGGGACCTTTGGAACTCAGCTTGTTCACCTCCTTTTCCAAGGCAGTTATCTGCAGCTGTCATTCCTGACACAAGCTTACATAAACGGCTCTTAAACCTTCCAGTAATAAAAGCTCTGTATCTTCCTTGAACAGTCCCTTCCAGTGTCTTCTTTGCTTTTACTGTTGGAACCACTTTCCTCGCATCTAACCCACACTCTCCTCGTTCTGGGTTTATTCCATTACTACTCGTACCATCTGCCAAGGATAATGGAGGACAGCTTTGCGCAAAAGTCTCTCGTTTATTTCCCCAGCATGCTTTACCTCGTAACAGAAATCCCAAATTTGTTCCTGCTTTCTTTGTGGATGATGTTTTCTTGAGCTCAGATCCTTTTTGCTGGTTTGAGTTTTCTCCAGATGGTCTGTGTCTTTCTCGGAGCACAGAAGGCGTGTCACACAAATGGGGCCAAAGAAGGGTTTCACAGGCAGCCAAAATCCTGCCTTTTGCTTAGGCTGAACAATTGCCATTGTGGCCATAATGTGTTTAATGCTCTCATGTAGGACTTGTGCCTCATGGGATTGGACACCATAATCCATGACGTTCGTGGCTGGGCCTTTTAAGTTGCACAGACCTTTGCTCCAGGATATAATCTGTTCCATAGAAAGGTCCCACCACAGAAACCATGAAGCGTCTCGTCCCCAGCGTGAGCAGGTGCTCACAGGTGCTCCAGGTTTCTGGAGTCCCACTCTCAGCCTCTTGCAGATGTTCTTAGGCCGTTTTTCTGTCTCATCCCCATCCTAAGGCTCCTTGTCTCCACCTGGGTCTGCCCTGCTGCTTACAAGTCCTGCACTGGTGAGCAGCAGGCTGAGCACTGGCAGGTCAGGGGTCTGATGCCTGGACAGGTTTGTTTTTTTCTGTCCTCTAGGAGATGGCAGTCAGCCAGACAGAAGCACCCCACGGCTGGCAGTCTGTCAGGCCATGCTGAAGGGCTGAGAGCAGTACTCATTACAGTATGGAGTGCCTGCTTTGTCAGGGGTTGCACACATACAGGATGTTCACAGACAGTTTTAATAGTCTGGGATCCTCTGTTCCAGTGTGAGTGAATACAGCGTTTTCTCTCATTCCTTCCAAATATCACCTCTTCCATTTGGTTTTTTTTGCCTCCAGCTTTCTTTGTCAGCCTCTTGGGGTTTTTTTTTTGTTGTTGAATGCTCATATTCCATTCTCTTTGCTAATTCTAAACTGCTTATCAGTTTTAATCATTGTTTCAGGGTTCATTTAGTTGAGGTTTACTCTTTGTCTGTTCACCTGATGTGCAGTTTCCTCCCATTGGTTTCCAGTGGCTTCCAGACAGGTGTTTGTTACACGGTATTCCTTCTCACCTCTCTATCCATTTTCTTGTTCATTTCCTTGTTTCCAGTGGCTTCTAGACAGGTGTTTGTTACCTGGTATTCCTTCTCACCCCTTTATCCATTTTCTTGTTCATTTCCTTGTCAGCTGTGTCTGTTTTCTTCTTGCATCCTCCTGCTGTCTGTGTGATCTGTGTTATTTCCCATAGTCAATAGTCCCGTTTCTCCAGCACCTTCCATTTTCCTCACACAGCAAACTCTGTGTTGTGCCCTGCATTCCTTCCTTGCTTCCGTACCAAAGCTGATGGAAAGGACAAGCGATTTAAATTGTAAAATCTGGACTCACAGCACCCAAGAGCTGTAATTGCAGAGATGATCCCTGTGAGTGTCTCTGACCTTTGCCAGAAGGATGTTCATTGATGGAATGGATGGTGCACATGGAATCTGCTTTCACACAGGGTCTGAGAGAGATTGGAGTTTGCTAGTGAAGAGAGAATCTTTGTGCTCATAGCTTCAATGTGTTAAAGCTCTTCTGAAGCACATGGGCTCTGCTTGGTGAGGATAGAATCATTTAGAGAAATGAATTTGGACAAATTTTCAAAGGGTTACAGAAAGTCTGTCTGTAACTTCAGAAATCCAAATAGTAAAACTTAAAACCTTTCACAGAACAACAGAAGGGTTGGTCGAAGATCTGAAATAGATTCCAGTTAATTCAGGACCCTTCAGTCTGTAAAAGATGCTGGAGAAGGAAGATAAGCTTCAGAATCATAGATGGAATGGGGAAGGTGGTTGTATCTTGACTGTTTAGTTTCTTTTAATGCAAGAAACTGAGGGTCATCAAGTGAATCTTTTGAGGGATAGATGCAGAATAAAAGGTGATTCTTTGTGCAGCAGAGAGTTGTCTAGAGTGACATCCTTGCCAAAGGATGTGGTTTGCTGAAACTTTAGATGTGGTCAAGAGCAGACTGGGCAAGTTCATGAAAGAGAAACTGAGAATCAATGTACAGGAATCACAGTTGACCCAGGGAGGCCCTGAGCTGAACATCCTGGGGGTCATGGATAGTACCATGTCTACCTCCTCTTTAATTCCCTGTGCCTCCGCTTTTCCTGCTTAGATGAAGCTTTCTTGAAAAACTGCAGTTTAAAGCCAGCTTGCTAAATGGTGAATCTCAGTAGTTTTCAGAAAGTAAGACCCTGCATAGTATTTGTATGAAGTTGCCTCCAAGAGAGGCTGGCACCTCTGTGTGAGTTGGGTGTGACTGGCTGCCCCATCCCTGCAGGTGTTCAAGGCCAGGCTGGATGGGCTTTGAGCCGCCTGCTGCAGTGGAAGGTGTCCCTGCCCTGGCAGGAGGGTTGGAACAGTGTTTAAGCTCCCTCCAACCCAAACTATTCTGTGTATTATGTTTTAATTACCAAGAGAGAGAATTTGGCTTACAAAGACAAAACTTTCTGGGCACAGATGCATACTGAAGGCTGAGGCTACAGGGCTTCTTAGTCTTTGACTTTTGTCCCTCAGAGGTGAGGATAACTCTCAAAATTGCATGAATTGCCACTTTTCAGGTACAATCAGTTGCATTCTATTGGGGATTGTTTTTTGAGAATACAAGTCAGTTCACGTGGACCTTAAGGAATTATCTAGAGAGCTTTGGATTAGACCTCTAAATTCACTTTTTCAGCATTGGCATTTTGGTAACTCCACTTGCATCTAGGGTATGTTAAACACTAACTGATCTTTAAATACTTGTTTAAATTAAAGCTGACACAATTAGTGGTGAATAAGAACGTATTTTCTAAATTTCAAAATGTCAGATGTGTTGTTTTGGTTGTGTTTGGAGGGTAATGTTTTCTTTCTTTCAAATGAGAAGAGTATCATTAAGTTGATTATATGGCTGTAGAACTCCAACTGTGCTGGTTTGAAGAAATTGGAGAGCAGCTTTTGTCTAATGCAGTTTAATTGCTTTGTATAAACTTCTAAAATTCTTCACCTGAAGTTCATATGTACTCTGTCCTGCCTCCTTTTTTTAAAAAGAATTATGCTGCATAAGTTAAATACTTGCTTCAAACCTCAATCTCTCTAATAGTATAATAATGTCAAACCACTTGACAATTTCAGGTTGTTCTGTGATTCAGTTACCTATTGGAAAGAGACTGTGTGTCAAATACTTAAATACAGATTTTAGCAGAGATTTTTTTCTTTCTCTTTGTGGTGTCTCCATTTGCCCTTTACATCTTGTCTGTCATTAGTGTGCTTCATGATTCTTTGGGTTGTTAGTCCTATATCAATGGGAAGCTGTTAGGCCTCACCTAATGAGGTTTCTTCAGTAGTTTCCTTTCAAACTTCATTATTATTGAGGTCCAAATATTTACAGATTATTTAGATGATGCTGAAAACCTTCATTTGAATCTGAGTTTTAGAGTAACGTTACTTCTGTGGATATCTCACGTATGTTTGAACTCACACTGATGCACATCCCTGGTATTATTTCAAGTCAGAAATGGGATTTTTTTTTTTTCTTCACTTAAAATGGAGCTTGCAGGTATTGATTTGAATTTGCATAAATGATACAATGGTAGATCTTCAGTAAGGAGAAAAACACTTTACGCTTTAAATAACACAACCTAAAATGAGAGCAAAGGTATTTTGTGCATTAGCACAACTTGGCAGAGCTAAATAAATAGGAGGTCCCCTGTAGCGTTTAATTTAGCCTTTTAGCATATGTTAAAACCACTAACAGGGTTAGGTGGAAGAATTCTCAAGGCCAATTCTCATCAGTTTGCTTCAGTAATTAGTACAAACGATGCTCTGAAGTTCTGTTTTGCTCCCAAATACTCCATTTCACTGTGTTGAGCTTAATTTTAATTGTGAAAAATGGATGTTAAAAACACTGTAAATTTCTGTAACAAGTAGTGTGTGAAAAAGACATTCTGAAGACATTTCCAGGTATTGAGGAAAATTATTGCATAATTCCTTTAAAAACAAATTCATAGAAAAAGTCACATGATAACCCTCTTCACTTCCTTTTTCAGCCTAAACCATGAATGAAAGAGATCTTTATGCCTTTAGGGTTGGCTTTCTTTTTTATTTTAATGCAGTTGTTATCGTGGCAAATGGCAGTACTGATCATCTGCAACGTAGTGTTTCATGTTGAGGCAATGGCTATGGCTGGGGGATCTACTGGAATTGCCATGCCTTGCATTTTCTCAAATATAGCAATCCATTGTTTCTTCCTGTTTAAACCTGGTTTTAGCATGATTAATTGGAAAAGGTGAATGCGCAGCAAAACTGCTTTGGTACTAGCAGTCCCACAGTAGGCAGGGAGGGATTTCAGGAAAGTTACAAGGTGAGCATCCCTCAAGCTGAATCCAGGAGTTTGAATTTCTCCCGCTGTTGACATCCTCCGCTTTATCTCCGTGTGATGCTTGGGTTCCCTGTGCAGGCTCTCCTGAAAGAAGGGCACCTTTAACACCTCTCTGCAGAACAGGCAGCTGCAGGGTTTCCTTTAGCCTGCCGCCCTCACCATTGAGTACTGAAAGCGTTGGATAACTTCCAAAGCATCTCACTGACAGATGTGCTCAGCATAGGCCACTCTCTGTCTTGCTTGGCATTCAGCTGTGTGGGGGCCCTGGAGACATGGAAGGAAGTTATTCCTGTGAGAATGAGGAAGGAGGATTTATTCCCTTGGCTGCACAAGTGGAGGTGTGGGGGCATGGCTGTGCCCCATTTCACTGCAGCTTGTGGTGCGTTCTCCCCATGTTTGAAAAACGGGCAGGAGGGTGAGATACTGTTGAGTGTCACACAACCTCCAGTGGACACATCTGAAGATTTCCAGAAGCTGCACAGTGCTCACGTGGGCACGAGTGCACATCTGTGAGATACGGGCCATGGCATAAACAAAACACGTTTGCATGAGCCAGTCTGCACATCTGCTTGTTATCAAGGAGCCTTTGCTGACACAGGATAACCCAGTGTCATTTCCCAGCTCAGAAGGATCCAGGAGGAGCTTACTCCTGAAAGTACAACTACAGGTGTTGGTAATCCCGATGCTAAGGTTTAATTCTGCTAGAAAACAAATTTGAGGGACTCTGAGTTTTACCTTAATTCTCTGACTGAATATCTGCAAGCAAACCAGATGTTTCTCCTCCTCTGGTTGTGATTTAATATTGTGCAATTAGTTGCCCAATACTGTATGTGTTGAAATGAAGTTGTTTCAATGGGAAAGTCTGTGTTTTAGGATGAGTCCTGAAGGCTGTCATCAGTCAAGTAGAGGAAATGGTGACTGGTCTCCCTTCCTTCAGGATTAAGTGGCTGCAGGGCATTTTGTTATCCTTGGTCAGGATGTGGACAGGGGAGGATTATAGCACTTTAGATTCTTGTCGGGGGGTTGAATAAATTCTGCGTGAGGAAGAGAGACTGACCCTATGAAATAAGAACCTGTAGAAGAGAATGGCTCTGAAAGAGTGATGGGATCAACATGTTTCTTGTTAGAAAGGGCTTCCTTCAAGCAAGATCCAAGTCTGGATCTCCTGTGGCTTGATGGGAACACGCATCAGCTTCAGACGTGACTAGCTTTTCTTCTTCTTGCTGCGTCCCCAAAACCCAGTATGTCTTGTTCATTCTGAACACAGTTTTTCCTCAATGTTAGATATTAAAACTTCTGTGCATTCAAATCTATGAAACCCTCTGGGATGAGGTGAGGTGGAGGAGCACCTCCCAGTAATAAACCACCTCTGGATCTTTAAACCTTTATAAGAAAGTAGCATTTTTCATGGGAAAATACTTAATTTAAGTTGAAGTTACAGATAATGATGAACTTACATTCTGGGTTAAAGCACCCAGGATGTATCTTAAATGGAGTACTGATGAGCTTCTTCTTTCTCTTTTTTCTTAGTAGCTTATAAAAAGATTTGTGACACATCGTCTCTTGCTTTTTATCCCGTTTTGAATTATCCTGTTCTTAAAATATGTTAATTATGATAACAGATCTAGAGTTTGATCTTAAGATTTGCCAGTGTCTCTATTTCGTTATCTTCAATATGAGAGCTCTTCTTGCATCACAGATTTAGATCCTCTAATTGCATATTGACATATGGAAAGTAGATTTGTAAGTACTTTCTGCAGTCCTGAGATGATAGGAAAAAAAATCTCTACCTTCTGCCCATACAGACATAACTTAAAATATTTACTGAGCACTTAAAGCTAAAAGGCTAACGTGATGGAACTGGCCACTTTGTATGGCACGACGAGCCAGCAGCTGTGGCATGTCCGGAGACAGAGGAGCGTGGCTTTCCTGCAGAGGGTCTCTCCAGCATCGCAGCAGAGGCTGGGAGTTCACTGCCCCTGAGTGTTCCTGGGTGTCTGGCCGTGGGTACGGCCAGACAGCCCCTCTGCTTTCCCTTCTGGAAAGCGTGGAACCTTTTTTTCCCCTTTGTATGGTCTCTCCCCTCTACCTCAGCCTCGCAGTGTCCTAGCAGCACTCTGGGCACGTTCTGCTGCTCCTGTCTTCAGCTTGTGTGCTCACAACCTTTTCAGGCTCCCCCAGCCCCCTCCCCGTGGTGAGCGCCCAGTTCGGCTGCGTTCCCCAGCTCTGCTGGAGCAGGAGCAGGAGCACGGGCCATATGATTCTTGACAGCTTCACAGCTGTCTGCACCACGCTGCAGAGTAGCTGTGAAACTCACCGCTCCTGTTGTTTCACTCCACTCTGCCTGCAGAAAGCTGCTGCTGGAAGTTGTGGTGCCGGCGCTGCCTTACAGGCTCCAGAAATACCAGTTTTACTCCTGTATGCCTTTTCAGATGATACCACCTGAAAAGTTAGTTTATTTTTTTTTCTTAATTACTGTTCCATATTTCTCTTTTATAGGCTTTAACATTATTGCATATTTGCTGTGACTCCACTTTAAAGAACTTCGTTTATTTGTTTGTAATTATCCTCAAGTCTTCTAATGAGCAGTGATAGTCTGTCCTAACAAGATGTATGAATAATTATTTATTCCACTGTGGATAGTCTTGTGTTTGTAACTGGTGTAATTTATGTACCACGGTGTTGCCTGTTTAAATCTCTTAAGTCTCCTCACAAGTCTCTCTAGTCTCAACCAGCATAAATAGCTTTGCTTTCCCTGCTTAGGAGCTCTGCCTGTGAGGCCAGATCAGGTTTCACTGGCAGTCCAATGGTTACAGTCGCTGACAGACAAATAATAGTGGATTTGTTGCTCTGTCACACTGAAAGCTAGCTATAAAATAGACATATGTACTGTTCGGTGTAACTATTCATTTTTCACTGCTCTCACACTACCTTTATCCATATTTTCTTTGGATTTTTTTTGTCTTCAGATATCCTTTCCTTAAGATTTCTGGAACGCGTCAGACATTTGCCATCAGCTCCGGGGGTTGTGCTGGCTCATGGTGGTTGTGTGTTGAGGCAGATCAGTGAGGGATGAGCAGCCGAGGCCACGGGATGAGGACAAATGTTTCCTAACAGTACCATGGGAAGGTGTAATTTCAGTACCATGAATGGGACTTACTTTATCTGCCCACCAACCTGCATGTGAAACTGCAGTCTTACCTATCAACCATAAATAAAAGCATTTGGCTTCATTCTGGGCTTCATTTTGGACTCATGATACACTTCTCCCTTCCTTAGCATATGTCTGGTATTACCAGTAGTAGTAGACCAGTTCAGGTTTCTTTCTTTCTCCTTCTTCTTATTGTTGCTCTATGGTGAGAGCAAAAGGAACCATCCCTGAGTACGATAAACCAAATCTCAGCGGCTTTGCTGGATTCTTAGGTTTTCTGTTCTGATCTGGAACTTTCCTTTTCCACTTCCACTTTTTTTCTGTTGCTGCTCTTGTCTCTCCAGGCTGAAAAGCACAGGAGGCTTTATTTTTTCCCCCTAGAATTTAGTAAATATTTTCCAGCAGTTTAGCCTTAAGGTTTTCTCTTCCTCCCACTTCACTTCCCTCCTCTCACTCGCACAGCACAGAGTGTCCCAAATCCAAATGTGCCACCTTGGAGATGCACTGAAATCTACTTAAATGGAATCTAGGCATAACCAAGCCTCTATCCAAGTGCCTGATTCCCTGAGGCATCTTTCTGGGGTCTTTGGGGCAGAAATACGAAGAAAACAGAATTGCTCATTTAAGCATTAAAAAAAAAAAGTGTTAAATGGCCTTCCTTTAATGCAAACTGCATTAGTTGCAGAAGTTCACATTTTAAATTTGTGGGTATGTTTATTATAGAAATATTTTTCAGTAGCTTCCATATGATGTGACACAAGGAGTGCTGTCAGAGCTGTCATTTCAATCCTGTCGCTATGTTGCGCATGTTAAAACATAATTGCAAATGGTACAGGGTATTGCAGCGGTCACAGTTCTGTAAATAAAAAATTCCTCCAGTAAAACTTTTAGACATAATTTTGTTTTTAAATATTGAAGTAAACGAGGGTGGTTGAATTTGCGTATGTGGTCTGCTCTGGCATATGTGACTGTAGCCATTGCTGTGGTTTTCTCATTATGCCATTTTTCTCCATGATAGGAAACCTTCTAGTGTACAGTATTTGCACGTTGTGTTAGACATAAGTTGTATGTGCTTCCAGAAAGGTGTATGTGTTGTAATGTTCTGTGTGTTCTGCAACATTTTGATGCCTTTTAGCAAGCATGTGTCTAGACACACAGAATTTTGGAAATTCTAATCATTTGAATATAACATGGACATTTTTTGTGTTTGCTTCTTTAATCAGGCGGTTTTGTGGACCGGAAAAAAGTTCTTTTAACGTAGCTTCATTAGCTGGAAATAGTGTTTCTGAATGCTGAATTCTGATAGCACGTGGGAGCTTTTATTGTCTTGTTATAAAGGGTTAAATTAGCATGAAATTTGCTCTTTGATGGGGTATCCTCTGCTGGTTTACCCCCCAATAAAGAAGTAATGATCTTCCCTTTTACAGCGAACAACTCTGCGCCTTTTGTTACTGTGGAGAACGGAGCTCATTAGGACAAGGAGACTTAAAACAATTCGGTCCCACTCCTGGGTATGTTATCCCGTGGAAAAACCAGCCTTTAAATAAGAGTGAAGCCAGCGACAGCACCGATGGAGCTTGCGAGAGAACTCCAAGGCAAAACTCAGTGCCGCGCAAACAGAGAGGCCAGAAGAAGTAAGTGTGTCTACAATAAATGTGTAGATGTTTTATTTTGCACAAAATTCAGGAAGGATCATTACTGGTTCTGTACTACAGTAGGCAACTAACTTGTATTTGTGTCAATGTGGGGTCTTAATAAATGTTTGTAAGGAAAATCAATACATACAAAAACCTAACTAAAAAGAGAACCCCAGAGCAACCAACATGTGAGCGCTTTAACAGTGGCTGTCTCTTCCGCTTTTTAAAACTGGATTTGTTTCTTCCCCAAGAGAGAATCTTCACTCTGGAAGAATGCAGAAATGAGACATAGCTACCGTAAAGCGCAGATCTACTTGTGATGCTGAAGTAAAAGGGCACGTGAAGGGTGGAAGAGGATGGACTTTTGACCCTTCTTGTGCTGTGGGTGGTGTGGGGCTGAGGGCGGTGAGGGGCTGTTGGTGGTGCAAGGTTGAGGGTGGTGGGAGGTTGAGGGCACTGTGGTGATGTGGAGCCAGGGGCAGCGCTGTGTTGAGGGCCGTGTGGATGGCGTGGGGTTGAGAGCCGTGCAGGGTCAGGGGCAGTGTGGGTGATACGGGGCAGTGATGATGCGGAGCTGCGGGCGGTGCACAGACCGGGCACTGGCGGATCGGCTCCCAGCCGGAGAGGGAAACAGTGAGGGAGGCGGCTGCCGGCTCTGCCAAATTCCCGAGTCAGACCTGTCTGTGGCTCTGCCGCTGCTGCAGAAGCTGCGCGAGTGTTCCACCCTCTCTGAGGTTGCTTGGGTGCACGTTGTACATTTCTGTCATCATGTTGGTGGTGGAAAAGTGCGCATGGTGTAATGCTGGTATAGAAAAGTGGCTTTTCTTAAAGCTGATCAAAGTAGCACACTCATCTCAGGCTGTATTCTATAGGTACATGAGATACTATTTTCAGAGAAGTCTGTGGAAAGTGTTACCGTGCAGGGCGAGATTGCGGAGTAAATTGAGAAGTTCAGTAAATGGATTGGTTTGATATTGTGAGAAAGCTTTTTTATACAGGAAAATGCCTTGTCAGTTGGGATTTCGTTTTTCTTAAAGATCCTTTAAGCTTTGGTGTTGTGGGGAGCAGTTTGGCGTTGGAGCAGGCTCTGCTCTCGTGGGGGTGAAGCACTGGCACAGGCTGCTCAGAGTAGTTGTGGATGCTCCATCCCTGGAGGTGTTCAAGGGCAGGTTGGACAGGGCTTTGGGAACCTGGGACAGTGAAGATGTCCCTGCCCGTTGTAGGAAGACTGGAATGAGATCCTTTCCAACCCAAACCATTGTGTAATTCCTGTGGGTATGAATGGTGTTCAGGAACCAGTTTTGTCAAACAGAACATAGTGCTTTGTTCTGGAGGTGTTAAATGTTAATAGTGTCAGAATTAATAGGTTATGGGGTAGATGTTTTTTTAAATTAATGCAGGTCATGAAGATACCATGTAGTAATGGAAAACTTTTAAGATTTATTGGGTTGTGCAAGAGAGATTTTACTCTTTTTTCCATAAACTAAGGGGATTTTAAATGTATTTACTCATGTAATGGCTGAAGTAAAGCATGGTTGTCAGGAAAACAAGAGTAACTACAGGTTAAAATTCCAGTGGTTACTGTATACAGTTGAGTTAATAATAGCAGAGAATAATCAAGTTCGGAGAACCTTAATGGAAAATGCAGCACCACCTTTCCTACCAATTTCTGAGGCATCAGTGATTGGGTCTCTTATCAGCAGGCGTAAATGCACGCCCTTAGATGTCCAAGATATTCTTTAGCCTGTGGGAAATAAACTCAGAGTTGTTGCTTCTGGTTTTGTTTTAGATGCAGTAATCTGAGTTGTGTGAATTTTTTTTCTGTTGAGATCAGAGTTTGGGGAACAAATTAATAAGGTTGTAAATGAGTACTATATAGTAGTCTTTATATCACTGCATTTTTTAATCTCTACCCTCCCCCCCCCCCCCTTTCCTGCAGCTCCCACTTTATTTTCTTTTTTAAACATCTGATGGCATTGTATAAAGATGTTTGTTTCCAAACAGATTCTGAAGTGCTGGTATTTTTTCTACCTTCCACCCATAGCTGTAGTATTTTCTATAGGCACCTCACCTCTTAATGTTATTACCTCATTCTGAATTCCAAGGGTTGGGCAAGTTTTATTATCATACAGAATCAAACTTAAAGGGGCATGTGTGTCCTGAAGAACTGGAAGAGAGCAGGCTTGTTCGCTGAATAGGAGCTTTAACTGGAAACTGTTACTGGGGAAAGTGTTGGGATAAAATATAAAGGAAGCTTTTGTTCATGTTGATTTATATTTTATCATATTAGGAAAAAAATTTACTCACTTGCCATGAGTTTTGGATCGTTTGTGAATGTCCTGGTAATCAAGCAAAGAATGTGGTCACTTCTAAGTTTGTTTTTCTGCTTCCTGATCCAGATCTCGATCGAGTATAGCATCATGTACAAGTGTGAGCACCCAAACTGCTTCTGACGATCAGGTTGTCAAATTCTGGGATGAACTCAGTTTAGTTGGCTTACCAGATGACATTGATGTTCAAGCCTTATTTGAGCCAACAGGTAAGATCCATTGTTTATCCTCCTTTTTCTGCCTTTACAGTAGCAGTACAGTAGCCGCATGAAGTTTTGCAGCTGTTGGTTTTTTGTGCTATAGTGTTTGTCAAGTCTTTGGTGGTGCTTTGGTAGCTTTTCCCCTTCTCAGGTTGTGTTTTTGTAGTCTTCTCTCCAGAAAAGAAAATGCTCAGCTTTGTATGGGGAAATATTTGTAATCTGCTGCTGAACTGGTGTTCAGGTAGTAATACCTTCAGTGCCATGATTCAGTTCTGGGGAGAAAAAGGAAAGGGAATGAGGCACAGCTTAATATAGTTCTCAAAAATCTTAATCCTGTGACGTTACCTGATCTCCTGCTGCAAATGTTATTGGAAACAATGGAATAGAAGATTTAAAAGAGCAGCATCATTAGTGCAGTAGAGGCATAATGCACGTGTACGTTGCCAGAGTCTGCAAGTTTTCTGTCAGGAAAATGTCTGGTTTATCATCTGCTCTTTCATTTCAATTGAACTTTTTTATTAATTAAGTTAGTAATTACTTTTTTGGAATGCATCTCTGTCCAAATTCTTTGATGCCAGTAGTCCGTTCACATATTTTGCTCCAAAAAACGGAAATACATTTACATAATAATAAAAATATCACTCTTCCATGAGTGTGGAAATGTATTTCAAGGTCTGATTAAAAGAAAAAAAATTAAAATCCAATGGTTTTGTTTAAATATTTTTACTACAGTGTGTGTAGATGGGTGAGTGTAGATTTATCAACCTACATTTTTAAAGTTGTTAATATTTGTAATTGACTCTTCCCCAGCCCATACAGAGAGCTTTGGGATTTTTTTTCTGTAGTTAGAATTATTAAGTTGGCCAATACCTAATTTCAACAGCTAGTGTAAACCATCATTTTTAATTCTTGTATAAAACAGACAGAGAATTCCTTTGGGAGTATGCATCATTTGCATTGTTTTTCCCAGAACTGAAATAGAAACTTCTTGTAACAGTTACCTGTTGAGTTCTACAAATCCTGATTTTTTTCTTTTTGCTAGGTAGGTGTGTTTCTTTACTGTGTTTGTTGTATTGACACCATTTTCTCAGGCATTTATAGGAGTTTCTGTTCATGCTATATTTCGAGCTTTTAAACACTTTGTGTAGACTCCTAAAACATCATACAGGCATATTCTACATGGACATACAGAAATCCAGTCCTTGAGAATCATAAATTAAGAGTACAGACCTTGGGAAATATTACCTACAGTGGGATATAAGGTCAAATGGAACTCTGTGCACGTATCACACAAGCACTGAGGGTAGAATCAAAGTCAGAGAATGCAGTGCACCCTAGTGCTGTGATAACATGACCAGGCATTTGAAAATTATAAACAGATGCAAAAGGTGTGTTGTATATAAAAGAAAACTGCAGTGTTTTTATTGTCTAATAGTACCTGCAAATATTCAGTGCGTGGTAATGGGGGTTTTCAATGTTGCAACAAGAAACAAAAGGGGGAGAAGACTTCCCTGTTTTTTCTGTCAAGTATTTACTGCCAGAACTGAGTTCCATCCTTGGAGGAAGTCCAATGCTGTCCCTTTGTCTCCGTGCCCACACCAGGTCACTGCTGGGCTCATCACCGCTGTGCGGAGTGGTCTGTGGGAGTCTGCCAGACTGAGGAGCAGGTATCGCTGAACGTGGACAAAGCTGTTGTCTCAGGGAGCACAGAAGTGAGTAAAAAATGTGAATGCTCAAGCCTGTAAGAAAACAGGGTGGGCAGGGTTGATAAAAAGACAAGTGCAGTACAAAGTGTGGCCAAAAATATCCACGTATGGATCTCTGAGCTCATATTTTTAATAAGGTTTCCTTGGGAAGATCTTCGTGCTAAAAACTTCCGTTGCAATTTATTAAAAAGTTTTATGGAGTTGCGCAGAATCATTAATTAGTTTTGAGGTAACTAGAATGTAGGAAGAACCAGACTGACAAAACAAATTAGAGACAAAAGAAAAGCTGAATTCAATTAGCAAATGCTCTGCTAGGTAGAGGAAATATTTATTGTACTGGTTTATATCCTGAAATTATGTGACTCAAATATAGTTAAAAAAAATCTCAATTGCTTTCATGCCAGTTTCAAAAAGCAGGTTAGTATAAGAAGGCCAGTGTTTGCCATGAAACTTACATTGATACTCTAAATACTCACAGAAATACGCAGGTTAATATTTAATCTGTTAAATTGAAGTGGTAATGTCTTTGGACAAGTAAATACCTTTGAAAAGGATGAACTTGTTCTGGTGTCATATTCTGGTACTATTTTGAAATATTGGAAATGTATTCCACAATGGTTTTGCCACATGTAGCTTTATTTTTTTGGTCATATTTAATAATGCCCAAGAGGGTTTTTTAATAATTTTATTATTTTTTATATTAAATCAGTCATGCTGTAAACAAATCTTTGTAATTTTTGGTGGTTATCCTGTGGTTATGCTTCGGTCTTTTTTCACTTGAGTCTTCTTGCTTTTCCTGCATTATAATAGAACAAAAGAATTGGGCATAAGATACCAGTAGGTGTTCTCCATCATTTGGACTAAAAAGATGCTTTACATCAGCCTTTCAATACAAGCCATAGAATACAGCTTTCTTTGCACCTTCTTCTACTCCTTTAAGTAAATACTTTGTTTTGAATAATTTATTTAATTTCTGTGATTCTGCTTTCAAAATAAGACTATTCAAAATGAGTGAACCTGGCAGTATTAAGTTCTAGATGAGCCTGAAAATGTTGAAACATTTGTGTGTATGTGTGTGTAGCTATAAAAAACGACAGTAAGAATTGAAAGAATATTGAAAACTGAATAATTTTTTTTAATCTCGCTGCTGCAAAGTTTTTGCCCCCTTATTTTTGGCTTGCAGTTATTTTGTGATCAGCTCATTCCTGTCTATAGTCATTTCTTCTAACAGAAATCCTGGTTGAGCTTTTCAAGTTTGTGTTTTGTTGTATTGAATTTCATCCTGTTTTCGTTATTTCAGTTTCATTTCTTTCTGTCCAGTGCCTTGCTCTTCCCCTGCTCAGGGTGATGGTGCCTCACCTTTATGTCATCAGTACCTTTTTAAGTTTTGCATAGATGTTTACAATGGAATTACTTAACTGCAGATTTTTTGAAGAACGAACATCTCTGGTGTTGCAGTTTCCGTTTCGGCCCCGTCCTTTTATGTGCTGCACTGAACGTTCCCTACTGATCTTTTCAAATTCTGCAAGTAATGTTTAGATCCCCCTGTTGCACGTGTTTCATGGCAATGCAGAGGAGAGGAGAGGAGTTTGAACCGAGTGCCATTCTGTGAATTTTCTATTCAGTCTTCGCTGAAGCCGTTGAGAAACTTTCTTTGTGTAGTCCAGCAGTGAGCCAGCGAAGAATGATGCTGATTTGGATATTCTCTTTTATCCTTCTTGTGATATCTCCAGGGAGAGCTGAGTAAAGGCACAACTGTGATTCTGGAAGAATAGCTAGATGGAATTGGACTTCTTTATCCCACTGTCACACCAGGAATTTGTTTGCTTTTTATTTTATTTTATTTCCTTGAAAAGTAAGGACCAAACTCTTCTGTAGTTCTCTGTTCCTGAATACAGAGAAGTGTGGTGATTGCTCAAGAAGTTTGCGTGGAACTGGCTTAGAGCCCAAGTAATCCTATGTTTGTGTCCAGGCTGTAGTGCTTGGTAATAATTTTTCCACTACTTTTTAACTTGTTACTAAGATTAAGAAGGAAGAAAAAAGTATGAGGTCCTGCTTGTCCTGTGTGGTGGTGGAAAAGCTCATCTTTGTGCGAGTTACTTTTAAAAAGTTTAGAATGAAAGGTAAATTAATTAATTGAAAGTATGTTTTTGTGTTTGCAGCATCTTGTGCTTCTTTTCATTTGGGCTTCTTTCTAATGGGATGTTCGTGCATTTTAGAAGAAAAGTTCTGTTCAGTTGTTCTGAAATCTGTTGGCCATGCAAATGCGACTATGTGCTCAGGGCATACAGAAAAAATACTTTAAATAAAACCAAGCTATACGCTGTTTCCTCTGCTTGCCACCAAATTTGCTTTGGGTTTGTTGTTTTTTGCTTGGTAGGGGATTTCTTTCTTCTTGGAAGTCCTTTTGGCATGAGGAACTGGTTTGTGACGTGGTCTGCAGCACTGAAATCTTCTTGACTGGGAAAATACATTTTCTTTCCCTTCTGTTCATGTAAAAATGCATATTTGAAGTGTAACCAGCTTTTGATAATATAAGTCCATTGATTTAGGTCTTTCTGTTTTTAGGGAACATGTTCTTACCTTGAGGGACTCTTTAATTTGTAAGCTACATTCGTGTTTTTCATTAGTTAGGCTGCCTATTGTTTGCAAATCTGCTTTAACTGGATATGACAGTGTTTCTTATTACTCTGTTTACCAGTTGAGATGTCCATTTGGCTTCACTGAACTTGTGATTGCATTAATAAAGCTTGTGTGGACATACTTCACTGACCTGTTCCAAAATACACATTTTTATCCATTTTGGTTTTCTTCTGGGCCCTTGTTTGCTGAAGGTTTAAAACACAGCACTACAGGGATCTCAGAATCTGTGAATGTCTCACAAAATACCCTGCTTAACATGTCTGTCTTCTCCAGTTCTTTTGATTTGCTCATTGTGAAGGCTTGGCAAAGGCACCTGACCAGTTTGTTTCATGTATTTGCGTCTAGACAGAGGTGGATTCTTTGTCTTTCTTTCAAAGTCTGGGGTTTGCCATTCCTTGCTATTCATGGGTGCACAAACCTGCATCTGTGAGGTGTTTGAAATCCTGTGTGTGGCGTTGGTTTGTGACAAGGGACAAAGAAAAGCTGGAATATACAGTCAGACCTGTGGTGGAGGTGCCTCAGTTCATCTCATTGCTTGTTTTGCTTATCTCAGCCAGAGACAGTCAGGGGTTTTCTCAGAACTGCTTTCTAAGTTTAGGAGGTCTTAAGGAAAAACTGGTGATCTTGGTGACAAACCTGGTGCCAGAGCTTTTCTCAGGGTGACTCCTAGGAATTCACCTCATTATCCTGGTACTGTGTGTAAGGGAGAGTTCAACACCCCAATGTTGCAGCACCTTCCCCTACTACTTTAATAGCATTTCATGGGGTTTGGGAGTCATTTTGTGTCAAAGTTTAAAAGAAAACAACTCTTCAAAATATAAGTGGTGGAGACAAAAGTTCCAGTGATTTGTTTGATCCAAAACTTGACTCAATTTTCTTATCATTCACAAGTGTTTTCCTCAGTATATAAGATTCACCATAGTAAAGACGCCGTCATGTCGTCAGCTTCAGGAAGATAGACTTTTATTGGTGTTTCTACAGATACTTAGTGTAAGATGCAAAACCAATGTGAATTGTAGACATAGTAAGATAAACCAAGTAAAAGAATCTGATCAAACAGAAATTAAGAGTTTTTTCTCTGGAAAAAAAAATATAATAGATGTGGGCAAGTGGAGTTTACAACTTTTTCTTGGATTTCTGGTTTCAGTCGTACACTTTTGTAACTCTCTTGCTTTTTGATATTTGGAAATGTGAGCTTAAATTGCCATGTAAAATGTAGAGGCCTTTAAGGCTTGCATTTGTTCAACTTCTAACAAGACTGGTTTCTGAACTCGTGGTTCCTGAAATATTTTCAGGTATTTTTAAATAATACTTTATAATTTTGATATTTATTTTGCATGTATTGAGTAGGTTGCTGTTTGTTTGTCTGCAGTCAGCTGAGGAAAAATGAAGTTTGCCAATTACCTGCCTTACAGTGTGTAGCCACAGCTACTGTGTGTAATACAGAGTCCCAAATAAGGTGGACTGCTTTTTCTCCCCCTGTACGTAAATAGCTCAATTCAAAAAGTGAGTTTAAGGAAGTAGATAATGTGTTTAAACTCATTTTGAACAAACTGGGCCCTAGAAAGGAATGCAAGGGTAACTTTCCCAGGCAGCTTTCTCTTCTGATAAGATGTAGGAGGCAGTTTCCAAGTTTGGGGGAGTTTGTCAAGGACACGAAAGTCAAAGAAAACAGTGTTGGTGGAAACCAAGGAGGAGGTTCCTATCTGCTTGAGGACTGAATAGGAGAAACAGGATAGTAATGAAAAGTCTGTTGTAAATGCTTTGTTCAAAACTAGCATAATGCCTTCCAAGCTAGATCAGAAAGAAATAAGGTGAGGGTAAAGATGGGGAACGCGTTTATACATCCTCTAAAACTGTCTGTATTTTGAATGTGTCTTCATCCCTTAATCTCAGTGCACTCCTTACCTTGAAAGTTATCCTTGTTTTTCTGGTGTGTGTGTTTTATTTGTTCTGCTCCAAGTTGAAAACCAGTTGGGCTAAAATGATACTTCCTTTTGTTGTTCCTTGTATGTAAAAGTGACATCCTAAAGTACTGCTAACTTCATACACTGGGGAGGATTGTGCCCATTTAACCTCAGCAATTTTTCATTTGGTTTTACTTTTGGTTGAGAAAAACTGTGTGAGAAATGTCTTAGATGACAGAATCCAGAATGTAGGGACGGTGTTGACTTTGTGTATGTTGCAACCAAGCTGAACAGAGCATGGAGTGATGTGGGGTTTTTCTAGTTAAAGTGCAGGGTTTGCAGTTCTTTGATGCTTTAAAAGCTCCCTTCTTCCTTTTTCATTCCTGGAAGAACTACTAATTCTTAAATCCAGAGAAAAATGCATGAAGAGGATGTAATCTGTCATAATTTTTACCGTTTCTAGGCAGTGTTCTCGGCGTTTGCCCGTTTTTCAAGGATGAGTTTTGTAACGTGAAACTGAAGGAGCAGCTCTGGTATTCAGAAGTTCCTTTCTCAACCCTTGAGTTTTTTGTGGTGGTTTTGCACACAGCAGGCACTTGGCTTCTCCTCATCTCTCTTCAGTGCAGCTTGGGAGGGACTACCTGGCTGCTCTTGGGAGTGGCTTCTGATTTTATCTTACCAAGTGTTTTTTTTTTCCTGTAGTTGCTTTTGTCCTGCAACTGAGGAAATTCTACAGGAAGTTTTCTTCCAAAAAAAAATCTACTTTTTTTTTTTTTTTTTTTTTTTTTAAATGGGTCGCTGTCCCTTAGAGAACTCCAGCAAAGAAAGTGCTAGAAAAAGAAAGACTGGAGAAATAGTAAGATACATCTCACCAAGAAGTCACTTGCATGTGCTTTTGGTCAGTTTAGTAGATTCATTCAGTTCCTGGCGTGTTTTAGACTTACTGTAACAGTTCAGCAATGGGGGCCATGGGCTATTCAAGTTTTCCATGAATTTCCCTGTTGTTATTTAAATTTTCTCTAGAGATCTGTAGCCCTTTTCCTGCCGATGAGGATAGGCATTGTTTTTAAAGGTCCTTACTGACTGAGGGTACAACTTTAGGGATGGTTTAACACTGTAAATTATCTTCCATGATTTACTCTGTTCCATAATGGTTTGGATTTTGGTCACTCGAAGCCAGATCCTTGTTGTCTTGAAGAATGTGAATTGTTCTTAGAGCTTGCAAATGACATCAGAAAGCCTGTGTCAGTTGTTTTATAGCTGTATTTTCCCAAGTTCTGGAAAGCAGCTGTGGTATCTTAAAGTTACCATAGTTGGCTCTGATTTACACGGGTAATTCTTCTGGAACACCTTTGTACACCACGAATGTCAGTACGGCTTTGGTAAATCTGTTCAGGTTACAGAGCTGCCATGGGACCTCCCCGTGTTCAGATTTTTTGCAAGTCCAGCAGTTTGAGAACAGATATTTGGTGCTTAGCAAGATCTACAACTTAATTCTCGTTAGCATTGTCAAATGAAAAGTGATTAAAGTATTCTTTCGTTTGAATCAAAATAAGCTTTACCGTGACAGGAGAGTTGCTCATTTGAGGTCACAGAATCACAGGATGGTTTGAGTTGGAAGGGACATTAAAGACCATGCAGTTCCAACTCCCCTGCAATGGGCAGGCACTCTTTCCAGTCAAGTTGCTCAAAGCTCCACGTAGTGGAAAGAAAAGGGGGAATGGCTTCAAACAGAAAGAGTCTGGGTTTAGACTGGATTTAGAGTGGAAGCAGTTCTGTCGGCTGAGGGGGGTGAGGATTGGAACAGGCTGCCCAGAGAAGCTGTGGCTGCCCCATGCCTGGAAGCGTTCAAGGCTGGGTTGGATGGAGCTCTGGGCAGCCTGGCCTGGTGGAAGGTGTCCCTGCAGATGGCAGGGGGTTGGAACTGGATGATCTTTAATCTCCCTTCTAACCCAAACCATTCTTCGACTCTGTGATTCTGTTATTTCCTCTGCAGTGAGACAGAGAACAGAAAAATGTAAATTACAGTACCGACAGAAAAGTTTTGTTACCGATCAAAACACAGCACCTTTGAAGCTACAGACTTAAGGACTCAGCTTTCAAAACACAGTTTCCATTTCTCCACTTGTCTGGTAGACCACATTTTCAGAACAAAATGAAATACATTTCTCTAAATCCCTGCTGGTATATAAGACAATGAAGTAAATGCGAATTAAGAGCTTTGAGCTTCTCTTCTTCTTGTACATTTTTGTAATTATTTTGGCACCTAAATTATGGATACCTTGGGATATAATTAGGCTCCACACTTGTATGGGAATCTTCAGTGGTGTATTTAAAAGTTTGTAAGGATTACTATAAACTAGACTGGTCTGTCTGAATAGTATGACTGTCTGGTCATAAAGTAAGAGGCAGTAACACATGAGAAATATATGGCTAAAATAAAGGCTAAGCACTTCTGATGATTGAAGGGGTCTGGAAATTATTTTAATTTTGTATTTTATATTACCTCAGAATACTTTGTTACTTGAGTAGATCTGGGTAGGTGCTGAGGGAGAGGTAGGTAGTATGGGTTAATTGTTGTGGTGTAATTGAAGTTTATTTAGTGAAGAGCTGGTCTGTTCTTTCTTTCCCCACTGTTTGTTAGATGGATTGATACTTCAGATTTGTACTATGTGGTGTGAGATACTCTGTTATCATTAAGTAACTTTCCAAGTCAGCCAGCCAGTGAAAAAAATAAAGGCATACAAAGCTACAGTATTAAACAGAAAATATTTAATTAAAAAAGTTGTTTCTAATCTGAGTAGTATTAGGCTTTTCCCCTAGCCAAAATTTCATTTAAAATAAATGCAGAATTTTAAAGTCATTTTCCAGTAATTAAACATTTTTATTAATAATATTCCAGTAAAGCCAGTACTATGCTTCAGCCTGTTAAGGTCTTTGGGATTTTTACAAGTGGAAAAGTTTATTAGGAATATGAAGAAATACTTATTTCAAGACTGTATGGCGCATGTCCAATTTAGCACTTTTTAAAATTAGCATCTCAAGAAAAAAAAGAGGTTCCTTTCTTTAGGGACACTGATCTGTTCATGTGCTAATGTACAGTAGAGTGTCAATATACCATATATCAGCAAAATGTTTGATTTAGAGCTTTTCCTGTGCACTTGTTTATGGAGTTTGATTCTTATCAAGTGCAGATACTTAAATGTCACTTCTTAGTCTCTGTAGTAGTTTGATAACGTGTTAACAGTGTGATTGTGACATGTTGCCTGGAAGAAGGAGCACATGGTCATGTGAAACTTATTTAGCTGTCGTTATTTTTTTATATTTTCTTCCTCGTGTTTATTGTATTTACAAGAGGAGGGCAGGCTTTAATTTGTGAATCGCAGTTCGGAGAAGAATTTGCCCTCTCAGATGAAGCGGAACAAAAGATGGACATTTTTAAACAAAAAGTTTTTGAGATTTTTCTTTTGATGCTCTTTGTCACGAACTTTCTGTGAAATAACATGTATGCTTGTATCCCTACCTATTTGTTTCCAAGTCCATGAAAAAAAAAATACTGTGCATTTGTGTGCAAAACAAGTGGTACTGTGAGTGCACATTGGAACTCACTGCTTAGAGTAAAACTCTGTTTTGTTCCTTATTTGGGCCATAAGAACCAAGTTCTAGAGCTTACCCTTGCCAGTGACAAAGACCAGTACATGAATTCTAATATATATGTTTTAGGTTTAAGTAATAAACTTTTTTTTCACAGTGAGACAGAACTTCTCATAAACTGTCACTTCTTTCTGGTGCGCAAATGCAATTTCTCTCACTTCCATGGCTCTGTGTCCCCTACAGCTTTGCTTATCTGAACAGAAGCACAGTGTCATTTCTGGCAGGTGAATCTACCTAAGTGATCTTTCCCATTATGACTGCATTTGTGGAATACAGCAGCAAACGAGAGAGGAAGTACTTGGCTTACTCAGGCAGCACTAAGTGTCTTTCCTTAAGATGGTTTGTGTGGCTTGATCTGAAGGGGAAAGTGTTTGATTTTCCAGCCTGATCCATTGTTTTTCTCTCCCAGAGCAGTGGTGCTGCTGCGTTCCTGCTCTGGAGCCAGGAGGAGGTTCCAGGGAGCTCACCCTGGGAGCGCCCCCATGACACTCAAGTAGGAAAGCAGAGTCAGCCTTAGAGTTTTCAGTGTGGGTTTTTTTCCAAGCTGAATGCTTTGAAAAATGCACCTTTCTTGAACTCCAGATGTAGGATAGGTGGGTACCAGAATTGGGAGAGAGATTGTGGCTAGAGAAACGTTTCTGAGAGGATTTTGATGTTGAATTGGTAATAGGCACTGAGGGCAGGCTGAGGTGTAGGAACCAGACAAAATGGACTGGGGGCACAGAAAGACTGAGAAACAGCAACAGCCCAGGAATGAAAGCCGAAGAGCCTTGCTGAGAAACATGAAAGGGCCTGTGTTCCTGGAGGAATTTCCAGTGCAGGTTTCCTTTATTCGCTAACATTCACTGAAATAATTTACTGAAAGCTCTGAAGTGAAATTGTTCAGTGTGTGTTCCAAACTGCTGAAGTGTGTTTCACAAAGATCTTTTCTTCCTTTTGCATGACTTGAGTAGAAAACACTTTTTTTTCATAGTACGTCAAAAGAAATCCTTTTTTTTTTTTTTTTTCTTCCCCTCACTTCCCTTGGTGTATTTCACAGATGTTACTCTGAGCATTAAGGCAATGATACAGTAGTTCACGAACATTTCATTGCAAGATGTTATAATCTGGGGGAAGGGTTATGTGTTAAAACCAGAGAGAACCCTGGTCTCTGAAGAGCGAAGGAAACCCACTGAATGAAAATCACACTCTCTCTCCAGTCAAGAATGTGCCTTCTTCCTTGGTAATGTGTCATCTTCCTGCTGATCCATTTTGGGGCTTTGGGGTAGAAAATGAGATAGCAAGCAGATACTTGGGCTCTGCCTTTCTCCTGTCTTTCTGTGCTCAGCAACACATTGAAGGCACAGTCCTTCAATGTCTACAGAAGAGTGAGAATATCAGTGGATTTCCCCCAACTCTGGATGTGGAACAAGGAAATAAAACCTCATTTTAAAATGTATGAAAATACTAACAAATTTATTTAAATTATTACGCCATTAATATTTTCATCGAATAAGAAAACTGGTGCTCTGGATATATTTAAAGTCAGGAAACCACACCCACCCATCTCTTAACCAGCATGCCAGCAGTAAGTGTATAAAAATTTACACAAGGAAATGTGGCAGTAGCACCGATCTCCTCAATTTTGTAGGTGTTTTAATGCAGCCCTCCTTTTCCAACCTTATTACCGCCTCACTCATGGTTGCTTCTGATTCAAATATTTTATATTCAGTCTTTTCCTTAGCTAATCTGGGGGTTTTTATTGTTGGTGCTCAAGGGTCTAATTTCGCCTTTTGTGTGATGGTTATATTTATGAAAAAAGACTAATCAGTCTTTTGGAATTAATATTGGTTAGTTTCACATAAGGACAGGTCCTCATTATGCTTTGAGCATTATAGAAATAAAAAGGCCTCTTCAGCAGCTTTCCCCTTAATATATAGCACAGGAATAAAAGGAAAAAATACCTCAGTGGGGCTAGTAGGTGTATTTGCTCAGCTGTAGCATTGTTTGCTTAGTGTTACACAACTGACTCTAATCTAGGTTTCACAGCAGTTTCCCTTTTATATAGTATTTTATTTAAACATGTCTGTTAAATTTATCATGAATGTGAGTCACGTGGGGGTTTTTTCGTGGGTTTTTTTGGTGTTTTTTTTTTTTTTTCCTTTGAATGAGAGCTTTACAGTCCAGACTCTCTAATGGAATTAGAATTGTAAAGGGGTTCTGATTATTCTGGTCAAAAGAGTCTGAGGTTTTTTCCTGATTAATATAAATTATATTGTGGGTTTTCATTTGGGATTTTCACCCATCCTCAAAAAAATCTTACAGACATGCTTTAAAACTCAGGAGTACTCCTCATCTTAGTCTGTTGGCATCAGTTTGCTTTTAAGCAGTAGCCTAAAAACTACTTCTGAGATTGGTGTACTCAGCAGCTCGCAAAATCAAACCATTAGCAAAAAATAGTTTTGAACTCCCTGAAGATTTTGTTATTGACTTCCATTAGTGTAAGTTCTGTCCCAGAGTTGCAGATTGAGCATAAATATTGCAGACATCAGTATGAAGTGGTGCCATTAATGCAGGTGTCGTTGAGTGGTTTTTTTTAATAACATGGAGCAAATCAGGCATGAGAGAGGCATCTTAGGAATCTTCACAAATGTGGAGCAACTGCCCTTCCTGTGCAAGTGCATCACCTCACTGGGAAATACTCGCATTACTTGCATTAAAGCTATTTTTTTCTAATAGGCCACTGTTGATAGTCATTTATTTATGTGAAAGATTTAATATTGTTTATTTTCATGTATATAGTTGTCCTCTCCATTCCGCAGATCTGACCTGGGAATAAAAAGCAGGCAGACAATAGTAGGTCTGCTGCCAGTAATGAATGTGTAGGTGTTTCATGAGTCATAGTCATGATTAATTATAAGAATCCTATTAAATAATACTAATTGAAGAACTGATGAAGTGGCATGTTCTCAAAGCAGCACTTCACATAAGTTGGTTTTTTTTTACCAGTGTGTTTTCAGTGATATTAATGGTTTCCCTCAAAGATGTCACTTTGCTCTTCAGTATGGCAGGGAGGGAAAGTAGCTGTTATGAAGTAAATAAATATTTATTTCCTGAGGCATCTGACATGGGTGAAATGACTCGATACACTGTATTGCAGTGTCATGGTCTTACTTCAGATACATGTATTCAAGCTGCAGTCTAGACGCTCTTTTTTTATAAAACTGCAAGTTCTTCCACATCTAGCCTTTCCCTTTGCAATTTTTAATTTATACTATAATATTTCATTTCTGTTCAAAAAATTTTCGCCCACTCTGCTTCAATATGAAATTACTTTGCAAAGAACTGGGAAGAATGAGAGAATCTGCAGAATAAATGGTGAATCTGAATCTAAATACTCAATACAACCAAATATCCAAGCGAATACTGAGGGTTTTTGTTTTTTTTCTTTCAATTACTGCAGGTTGCTGCAGGATATTAGGTGTTGTTTGTGTGGTATTTCCAGGGAGATGTGTTGACAAATCATAAACCTTTAATAGCAAATAGAGAACTTCTAGAGAAATGACACAAGAAGACAGTTCAGTTGTTTGTATTATTCTTTGAGCTTTGTGAGGGAAATGTTCGTTTTGCAAAATATAAATGGATTTGATATGTTCAGTAAGTAGGAGTTTCAGTTTTCTCAAATGTCATACCAGGTGAGTTTTTTTAATGAGAGTAACTTGAAATAGATGGCAAATGATTGGGAAGACTGTTACCATTACTCATCCATCACATCAGAATGTGCCTTGGGCACCTCCAGAATGTTTGCTTCCTGTCAGACATAAAATCCTGTGATGGATAAATCCCCCAGTAAAGGTCGGCCCTGGCAGCAATGCTCGCTCCTCTGAGCAGCTGAAAGGTCAGGATGCTCAGGATCTTGGTAGGACTGGAAGCTGAGCATCTCACTAATGTGTGGTTGTACTTTCACTCCTAATTTTATGCGAGCTTCTTGTGCATTGTGCTTCTGGAAGTTCGTTTCTGTAGGTGAGTGCTCTGTTACAATCTTAGGCACCAGCTGAGTATTTTTCAGCCTTTCTTGAAGTCCTTTAAATACATCAGTTTTGTGGTAAACCATCTCTTGCCTTATGGGTGTTTTAAGTAAAATACTCATCCTAGTACTGTGACAGAATTGTTATCTTCGCACTGTCACAGCATTAGGATGTCATCTGATGCTGAGATATCTGTGCCATCAGAGAAAATTGGTTTTAGAAAACAGTGCAATCATCTTGATTGTTTTAACCATCTGAACAGCTCTCTAATACTACTGGACTGCTGACATGAATTAGCTGAGCAGCCTGTGTCTCTTGAGGAGTTTATTTGTAGATGATGATGATGATTAAGCCCAGGAACCTCAGTGAAGTGGACTCTCCACTGTGTCAGCATGGGGACAGTCTGTGTTTAGGGCTTACTGCCTGGGCTGTGTGGAAAATGCCCTGTCCAGAGCACAACACAGAGTCCACAGTAGAGCTCTCAGCGTCTCAGGCTGGCTCCTGCTCTCTCTCCAGGCACCACATCTTTTGTTGACCCAAATTGTTTCCCCTTCACTAGCTCTGATGTATTATTCATGTTATTTCAATGTGGTTTTACTTTTGATAAAGGAATGGGATTTCCCCATTTGACTGTAAACATGGTGAGAAAAAGCTTTTAGGACATTATTCCAGCCCTAGTTTAGCTGTAACCAGCTGAAATATAAATATCAAAACCTCCTTGTCCTGTCATTAGAGATTAAGGAAAAGCTTTATGAAGAAGTAGGACTGTGCTTGGTTTGACTTTGTGCCGCAAATGAAACAGAAGCTTCATTTAATTGTTTGTACCTTTACACATAATAACGTTAAAAAACACACAGAATCTTGTAATGGAGAAAAATGGGTTTAATGTTAGAAACCAAGTAGGAATTGGTTCTGGAACAGAAGAAAATACGTACATTTACTAAGGGAATCTGTGACATATAAAGCATAACACTAATCTCTGGCAGTTCTTTTCCATTTGATGGCACTAACATTTCTATAATTAAGAGCAATGGAATTATTTAGAGGAAAACTGTGTTATAAACCATTCTTTTTTTTTTAATTGAACAGCTGTAATTTCTACCAATGGAGCAAACTATATTATAAGAAAATGATTATTAGTTTAAAATGCAAAGTTAAATGAATGCAAAATTAACAAACAGATGGTGAAGAATTATTGTGCTTTATTTTACTCCTGGGTAAAAGGGCTCATGCAGGATTGTAAAAATGTCATCGCACTTCGTAAACCTGAAAGCAAACAGAATTTGCAGTTGTGCACATCTGTTTTGGGACACTGCTAGAGGGTTAGAAGAATCAATGTTGTTTTCAAATAAGGGTATTCATCAAAAGGATATCATTTACTTAACAGTTATGGCTTCTGCTAAGCATCAGACTTAATGTTCTGTGGAATTCATTACAAAATTTGGCAGCTTTTTTCTTCACAAGCTACTAAGGCAGCATTCTGCAAAACTGAAACAAACAGCCCCTTCTTACCCTCACCTCCTTGAAGCCCAGAACAACAGTTGAATAACCTGCTTCAGTGTTTGACCAGTAATTTTAGGGTTTTAAATTCTAGGTCAAGATGTTGCACTTCACAAAGCTTGCCCAAGAAACACCAGTGAAGGAACATGATGGGAAGACATGGGGCTTATTTGTTTATTTCAGTGGCTAGTGAGTTAAAGGATTATATAATGTTTGGGAATACTGTGTCTTGGGAGAAGCAATGGGACAAATACATGTAAGTGAGTAATTTAGTCAAATTGGAAAAAAAGCTAAAAGCCCCAGCCCAGCCAGATAAAACATGTCAAGTTTTTATTAGGAAAGAAATGATACTAATGTTCAAGCTGGTTGTTTCAAAGTATGCCACCTAATTGCTTTGTTTGAGCTCAATTTACAAAAATTAGTGAACTGGAGATGTAGGATTTTGTTTACGATGACTTTGTGCCATTTGGAGAGTGCAATTTAGGAACAGCCAAGGAAATAGGAATTATGAACAATAAGGTACTGATTGCAGTCAGTGGGGAAGGAATACTAAGGAGGTGCTCACTAATGAGGAAGGTATTAAAGGCAGGAAATTCTTGCATTTTTTTTATGTCTCTACATAATCCAGAGTTTCTTGTCACTCCATCCCCTCTATTACCTTGTAAATTATATGTATCATTGAGTGTATATAGTGACTTCGGCTGACATTAACTTTCTGTTAAATCAGGGTAATGTACCTACAAAATCTTTCTTAAAAGACTGTATTAAGACTATAAAATGAAAATACAAAGTTAAGGCCATGTCAGAAGGCAGGTTGTCTGCACACAATTAACATCCTTTGCACACAGTTAGTGTCCTTTGCACACACTTAATGTCTTTTGTGCCTAGGCCTGATTATGCATCTTTAATTGTATGGTCACATGCAGAACAGTTTGTGCCCAGTTCAGTCCATCGGATGGACATTGCTTTCTTAGTATAAACCTCTTCAATATTCCTTTTTTTCATTATTGTTTAGTGTGTAGGTATGCAGACTATGCAGATACTGCTGAAAAGAAAGAATTCCTCATTTCTGCATGAGCTTTTCTATAATGTTTTTACTATAATGAACATGTGAATTACTTTTCTATATTTTTTTTGAAACAGCAGATTTATATGGCACTGTTATGTATCTTAGGCTCCATTTTCCCCCAGAGAAGTTGAATTTATTTATATCTGCTAATTTGGATGGCAAAGTGAAAGAGTTTCAAAAATACTCAGACTTAGTTGAAAAGGTTGCACTGATACTGCAGTTCTTCCTTCAGTCTCTTGCAGTTGAATGCACAATCTATGTAGAAATTAAGGCTTAATTTTTACAGGGCAAAGAAAATTCCAGGCTTTTAACAATAAGATTAAGAATTAAACAAAAAAAGTAAGAAAAAAAATGATTTAGTGCACTGCCCAGTATCATCAAAGATCTTCATGGAATAAATGAAACTCAACTCTTGCAGGCCATTGCTCAGTTGCCATAACGAAGTGCTTCTCTTTTCCCACAAGCCATCCACAACCTTTTCCAATATTTCCTTTTTTTCCCTCTATAAATTAAGCACAGTCTCACAGGTAACAGGTTTCTTTAATGCAGTGACTCCTCTTAAAAGATCTATTTTATGCACAAAATCCACATTTGATCTGTAATCCTCACTGTGTTTTAATGCACACACGTGTGCCTGTCTGCTCATTCCTTTATCTGTGTCTCCATGGCTCTCTGTTGCCTTGTATTTGTCTGCCTGTATCATTTCCTTTTGTCAGGGAGAAAAAGGAAAAGGCAGACCTCCCAAACTGCAGGTTTAAAGCCTTTGTGGCTACATGAGAGCACTGCTATTTGAGCTGCCTGGGTGATACTGATACTGCATTAGGTGTCAGAGAACAGGGTACTTTTCCTCCCTGTAATCTTCATCCAATTTCAGTTGCCTCAGACTTCTGACTTTTTGTTCAAGTTGGTATTTTTAGCCGCTTGCACTCTTCATCTGTCCTTAACATTCCTCATCCTTTTTGCCTAGGTTCCTTCTTAGATCGGTCCCATCACCATTTCCTGGGTCTTAGCACCTGAGTTCCCTTAGGTCTTTATCCAATTTGAGTGCCGAGGTTTGATTCTTTGGCCCTTCAAGTGTTATCCCTGCCCCTCCTCAGCTTCCATCTCCAGCCGTGGTTTCTCCTCCCAGTCTCGTCAGATTCATTCACGCAGTGAATCCCTTTTGTCTCATTGCTCCTTACTTGTCCATCTGCCTGTGTGCTGGATATTCTTAAGTGGCAGGAGTGTCAGGATCCTTAGGGACGTCTGCTTTCTATGCCAGTGGCTTTTTGTCCTTCGGCATTTACAGTATTTATTACAGGCTTCCTCCCTCTAAGCCTTGTCAGACTGAAGGAATCTTTGCAGGGGGTACATGATGTCCAGTCAGTGCTAGAAATGGGAGAGTATCAGTCATGATCAATGAGAGTAGGTTTTTCTGTGATGCTTCACTGACAAACTTCTGGAAGTGTTTTACATTAAAAAAAAAAAAAAAGGAGGTAGTTTCCTCAAGCTTGGTCCCATCTGGATAGATCTGAACGAAAAGGGCAGAAGTTACATCCACCCACGCTGAAACTCCTGACAAATTGCAAGTCTAATGAATGAGATTGTTTTTAAGATGGGCAAAATGTTTTTGTTAATGACTTTTCTGTTCTCAGAAGTGGCTGGAAAGTTTTATCCAAGTATTTCAAAAATACAAGGAGAATTTAGAGATGTGTTATGAAAAGTTTAGCCCAGCTTCTGATTGTTCAGAAAACTTGAGAGGATTTATATGAAAGTATCTTTAAACAGTCTCCATGAACATCCCTTCTTTGATAGTGTTATGCTGACAAAAACTTTGGTGTGGACTTGGCTGTGGTACCAGCAGAGAACTTGTGTCACCATAGGACAGCTCAAGACTGTTGCTGAATTTTGACCTCCCTGTGGCTGTGCCTACCTGTGAGCTGTGTTCCAATCCCAGCTGCAGGCATTGGAGATCTAGCCAGTATTGTAGCCTGAAAATGGACACCCACTGTTTGGCCAACTGAATTGCCATGAAGTGAATTCCATAAAATGACTAAGCCGTATTAAGTATCATGAAGTTTGGTTGTCCTCATCAAGCCTTGTGTTATTTTGGAAGCATGATGTGACACTATGAGCAGTCAGTTCTCTTTTTACTTTAAATACCTTTATAAATGTACTTATGGCTTAACGTATAGAATGCTTGAGCTTCTTCAGAGTCTCAGATATGATTTAGGAGTTTAGGAGCCGTGCTGGATTTGACAGAAAGTTGACTTCATCCCAGTATGTTCTGCAATGACCAGTAACAGATGCCTAGAGATGATGATTAAACAACAAGCATGTAGCAATGTTTCCCTCAATTATTTTTTCTCAAGCCTCCAAAAATTTGTGGCTCAGCCCGTGCTCTGCCAACACAAAGAAATGTCTACACACACTTCTTAAGACTTTCCGAGCATGAATCAAATGGAACTGGCACAATAGTCTGTTTCCTGAGCCTGCCAAAAAGCAGCCTCAAACCAAAGCTGATGATTTTTGTTCTTGCCTTGTTTGTCCTGGAGTTGCTGATGCTGAAGCCTAATAACCACAGTTTAAATTACATTAAACATTATTGACCTTCTTGTTGTTGACAGTCTAGCTAAACAACAGGCTCGTGTGTGCTCTTCTGCCACGGTGGATATTAGATGGGAATTAAGGGATGGTTGTTAGCTGTGGAAAAGCTTAGCCTCACTCAAAACATTTACATTATCCTAAATCTTGCAGAAAGCGAGGAGGTGAATAAAAAAACCCCCCTTTTTTCTCATGAAAGTGTGAAAAAAGCAGCAAAGGCAGAGTCTGTGAGGGAAATCATATGCATGGAGTTATTCCACTGGCTTATGTAATGATGAGGAGAACACAGCTCTGAGGCACCCAAACCCTTCCATGGAGCTTCTGAATAAGCAGGGTTTGGGAACATTTCAGGTTATATGAGGAAGAATTTGTGTGCCATAAAGTTTGCATGTTTTCCTCCACCTCTTTCAGGTTTCAAATAAAAAATGGTATTTTACTTAGCAAACTTGATTCTTGCAAGTTTTTAACGTATTCACCACTAATACAATAAAACACCCCTCCAAAACTTGAATGCTTTTTGCTCTGAACTCTTGAATGCCTTAATATCAACACAATTTATTTAATGTACTTTTTAATGAAGGTGAGAAAGAGAGGCGACTGGTAGGAATGAGAAACAAAGCAGTGACTTGTGGAGTGCCTGAAATTTCCACACTTAAAGGGACTTCTGCTTTCTGCCTTGATTGCATGTGTTGAGTGACTGTGTTAAGGTTTGAGGAAGAAGAATGACTGATCTCTGATTGACTTGCTTGTTACAAATTGAAGTAATTTCCAAATTTGTGACATGAATCATATAAGATTAGAAAGCTAGAAGGTAATTTCCAGTGCTGCTGGAAAGGTGTTCTGTTTAATACTTCTAATCAGTAGCGCAGTCAAAAGCCGTTAATTGTTTTTATGTTGCCTTCTTACTGCATTGTGCTCTTTAGTGCTTTATGGTACTTAAAGCAGTGTATTTCACAAGAGAGGTGCTAATGGTCATTAGTGTCTGCAAGCAATATAAAGCTTTTTCTAGATGATGGAGTAATCCATGAAGATTATCAGAACTAGCAGAGAGCATACTTCATTTAATCACTGTTTAGATAAAAATTTCTTCATGCTCTCATTAATGACAGGTTGTTAAGGTCCAGTTCTCTTCAGTCATAGGTTTGTGTGACAGCATTTCCCAATAGCTAAACTGTCTGAAATCTGTTCTTATAGGTAGTACATTAAATTGTTTAACCAAGGACAGATTGCTTGTGTGTATTTTTGGTACGCTGACATGTAATGAAAATTTCTTATTGTTCTCATAGATTTTGTCACCTGATCTTCTTTAAAGAAAAAAGTTCATAATCAGTGAAAAACTTGTCATTTTGCAATTCACAGTACTAATATTTAGGTTTAGGACACTAACCAAGTTGCAAAGTACTTACTCAAAGAGTGTATTTTAGCCTTCCTTTAATATCTGCCGTCTAAGAGTTGTTACTTGTCCAGTTGCTGAGACAGTAATACCATGAAGTAATTCTAAGGGCAATAAAATAGTGATAAAACATGACCTCTGGTTAGTTCTCGGTAGTATCTGGATAAACTCTTACATTGTCTTAAAGGCATCTTTTTATAATTTGAATTTTGGAGTACTCTAAAGTGTGAAGCTGCAGGAAGGTTAGAAATACATGAACAGAAAGCTGCTGCTCTCGTCACCATTTTCCACTTGGGCCATCTGTTTCCAGTAAAGCCAGTAGGATTTGTGACATCAGCTGAGCTGAACAAGGAAGAATTAATGTTTTTGTTTAGCTGGTTTTGGTGCAATTACAATTGTAGCAAGGAGGTATTTGTCTTTCTGGAAATCTTCTGTGTGGTTTCTGCCACTCTTATTTCATGGAAGATGTTCTCCCATAGAAATAAAATACAGAGGAGGTGATCAGGCTTTGTTTTCTGTTAGTTCAGTTAGTTCTTCCTTTTCCACTGTATTTGTACAGCAATGTCATATTTGAGCCAATGGGATTAGTAAATAAAGGGAATTTTAAAATTAAATTTTAAGGATGGCATAGCTTTTGCCTTTAAAAATAATTTCTTTTTCTGTCTGAAAAATTGGATGTAAAAAAAAAAAAGTCAGCATTGCCAAGTAGAAAGAGGAGTGGATAGTTTTAAATTAGGGAAGTCACAATAGGAAGAAGAAGTACAAGTAGGGATGGACTCAGAGCTTTCTTGCAATGGACAAGTGCACAAGGAACTTAGTGAAGGAACAGTTGGTAACCACTGAAGGACTTTCTGAGTAGGAAAGTAGTCTGCTGTCTCTGCTTTAGTTTATTTCCTTGAGTGTACTGTGAATAAGTAATAAACTATCTCTCCAGCTTTCTGACACCTTGTAAAGTTGGGGTTTTTTTCCTGTAGAACAGGAATGTAAAATTATTTGATCCATAAACAAAACAGTGTTTGTCTTGCCTTGACAGCTTCCCATTTTCCAGTACCTGCCCTTGGAATACTCAGATTCAGCTTCCACCCCTTTCACATAGCACCTTATTTTGGGCTCATACTAATGAAACTGGAGACTCCAGGCTGTCCCTGGCTCTGGTGCTGTCCTCATATGGGCATGCATCTCACGGGCAATATGATCTATTGCTTCATTCCATCTCCTGCTGTCATGACTCCATGTTGTAGCAGTAATAAAGTACTATTCGTTACTGATTTTATTTAGCAGAGCTTTTAATATTTTTGTTTAATTTGATACATTTTTTGCTGTTCTTTTGGGGTCATAGCATGGGGCCTGGCTTCAGAGGAGTGTTGGCTTCTAGTGCTGGAAAAGTAACTCTTCTCACCAACATCTGCTGCCAAAAAAATCCCTTTGGGCATTAGTTTCTTCAGACTGTTTTATCTCTCTTACAAATTCAGCAAATGTTGATATTCTGTGCTTTTTATTTGCTTCAGATGATACATACCACATTGTTTTCAAAGTGTGTTTCACTTATCTGCCAAATGGTTTTCATTGCCAGTGCAGTTTAGCAGATGGGTTTGAAGAGTTCAATTACATGTAACTTGGGCTTCCATTTTTCTTCCAGCATCTTTATGTGGTTCTTTAAACCAACATCAACATTTTTCAAGGTTTTTTAGTAATCCTGTAGTTTGCTCATTTTCAATAATTTTGTAGTTTACTCATAGATCATTTGGGAAAAGTTACATTCTGATTTTGTATTTGCTATGTACCATGGTTGATTGGTGGTTTTGAAAAACAGATGTGGTATTTAAAAATGCTATTTATATTGCTATTTTATTCCGTTATTCCCAGCTTTTAATAAATGTTGGATTATTTCAGTGCTTACAGTTCTTTCATAATTTTCTTTTCCTGATTAAATAGGTACTAAGGGTCAGTGATGGGATCCAGCAAAGTCTTGCTGAATACTTTCTTGAGGAATATACTTTGGACCTTAGCTCCTCCCAAGTTCCCCTTCCTTTTTTTTTTTTTTTTTTTTTTTTTTTTTTTTTTTTTTTTTGTACAAATTATTGACAAAAGTGTAGCCTGTATGAGTTGTGTCTTAGCTAAACCTGCTCCATCTCCGTAGGTTTTTGGAACTTCAAGGACAAAACAGGGCAGTGGTTGTGTGTGGCTCAGTGTGGAGCTGTAGGTCTTGAAGTTGGAGGCTTTCGGCTGTATTTTCGTGGTTTTACATCTAAGTTCAGGATTTACCTTGTGCAGCATCCTCAGCAAAGGCTCATTGAAGGTGTCATTTCCTAAAAGGAGTTTCTTGCAGGACTTCAGTTTTGTTGGCAATCCATAAATGTAATTCCTATTGCTGCTGCCTTGCCCTCCTTCAGGAGCTGCATGTTATTATTTGCTTATCTTGTTTCCCTCTTCCCTCCTCTGCATTTCAGCTGGTAAAGGAGCAGGATGCATCTTTCCCATGCTTATCAGCAGGTGTTAGACATGGGTAGAGGTAAGATGTCCTGCAGATCAGGGGACAGGCTAAGCATTGTCGCCCACAAACTTGGCAGAAGTTCTTCTTGATGATCCCCTTTAATTTCTGTGCCAGAGCATTTTATCTCTTTACGCTGCAGTTCTGCTTAGCATACAGTAATATTTTTTCTGTCTCTTTTCCATGAATTGTGGTGCAGGCAGATATTTTCCTGAAGATGTTCATTTCATCTGGCTTTAAAGAATATCAAGGTAGCTGTTGACACAGGCAGCTTTGTGATTTGTATTTTCATATGGGCTGGTTTTGATATCTGTAGACTTGTAGTAGCACTGTTTCATGCCTAATTTCATACCAGGCTTTGAAACAGAGAAGAATTATGGTAATAAATATTGTCTGTATTCTAAGAATTAAGCAGATGCAGTACATAACTTCTCTTTCATTTGGTTTATGTTCATATTTGGATGTTACTTGACACTTCAGCTAGTAATCAAACACGCCAGTTGTTAGTGTTGTATTTCTATTGTGAAAAATGAGAGTCCCTGAGCTCAGTTGTTGCTGTGTGTTATGTACTCCTTCCTGTGAGCTACTGACCTGTTTTTTCTTGAGTTTACTCAAAATCTTACGGTGCTGTGCCTTAAGAAGTATTGTTGCCTTGGTGAAAAAGTGCAAAAGGATGTTACAGTGCTTCAGGGACTGTAATGAATCCGAGAAAGAGAAAAGACTGATTAACTGAATCAGAAAGGTGTGGGTGATTTTTTACAAGCAGACTGATAGACTCTGCTTTCTCTTGACTAGAGAACTGGAGGATCGTTGCATAGCTCTTTCTGAGAAATTATTTCTCTGGTGTCTAATAATAATCATGCTTCTTTATGACTTCTCAAAGTTTGGTGGTGTTATTTGTGTAGTCTTGAAAGGCAAGATGGGAAGAAAATGCAGGGTTATGTAATGCATTATTGTCCCAGAGAGAATTGTATAATGTCAGTAAGATTTTCGGGAGAGCATCATACTTGATTTCCATTTGCGTTTCTGATTACAGTGTCTGTGGTTTTACATTACAGCTTAGAGAGCCATGTGGATTTTAGTCATAACCTATTGACAGCATGGTGTCTTTTGCCTTTATTTTCAGAATAAGTTTCCAGCCCCATTACTGAAGGCATAGCTCAAGTTAGATAACATAGAATGAAAATGCTTTTCTGTGACAAGAAGAATCTTAATCATCAGAGTGCGTTTGGAGTGGGTTTCATTAAACATTTTAAGTAAAGATTTGGAAGTGCCACTGAAAGACACTACCCACTAGTTTCCTTCTCAGTATTCACTACCTCCTACTGGCCAAGGTGTTCATCTGCTAAATGAAGAAAGGGAACAGATCTGGCTAAAAAATTACAAGAAAAAGGAATTTCTTAATGACTTGTTCTGTTTGTTTTTCAGCGATGTGCATTTTGTAAGCACCTTGGAGCCACTATCAAATGCTGTGAAGAGAAATGTACCCAGATGTACCATTACCCCTGTGCTGCTGGAGCAGGCACATTTCAGGATTTCAGTAACTTGTCCCTCCTTTGTCCAGACCACATTGATCAGGCTCCTGAAAGATGTAAGTACACGGTGTTGAAATGACACAATTAGTGCCAGGTTTTATGAAAACTGCGCTGTCATAGGATCAGCTTAAGAGTGCATTTGTTCAGATGCACTGTCACAGTTCATGTACCCAAGAATTCACATGTGTTCAGGGACAGAAAAGATGTGAGTTCATACTCTACTGTTGTTAAAGACCAGCAGTGCTGCACAGCAAAGTATTTTTCTTTTAATGACAGAACAAGGAAGAGGTTTACTGGTAAGGCTTGTCTTCTGTCAGGTTTATTTGAAATTGATAGAGTTGCTTCTCCTGCCTCAAGTTAGAGCAACCTTCTTGCAAACACTATAGCTAAATAATAGATTTAGTTCCATTATGGGCTTTATTTTTGACTTGTTCCACAGAGGAGTTGGTTCCAAAGCTCTCAGCTTTATCTTGAGGAGAATAAAACTGTTTCTTTTTGTAAGACTTCATTACGGTTTAAAATGAATGTACTTTTGTTATGAGAAGATTAGTTGAGAAAACTGAATTAAAGAAGTAGTTATTAAATATATTTATTAAATTTGAATTTCATAAGAATGATGACATTTTGTATGCATAAGAACTACTAAGAAATTTTTTGGGTTCATTGAATTGTGGATAATTTTCAACAAAATAATAATTGAAAAACTTACTTCTTTTTAGCAAAGGAAGAAGCAAATTGTGCAGTGTGCGACAGCCCTGGAGACCTCTTAGATCAACTTTTTTGTACTACCTGTGGCCAGCACTACCATGGGATGTGTCTGGACATTCAAGTCACACCTTTAAAAAGAGCAGGTTGGCAGTGTCCTGATTGCAAAGTGTGCCAGAACTGCAAGTAAGTGAGACTTACAGGACATGGAGAAGGATGGTGTGAGATTTATATGCTGTGATTTTGAAATGCGTATTTCATTAAGTGTTTGGGGTTTTCTTCCAAAAACTCTAGAATATTTGCCCATCTTATCTGTTAGGATGCTGTATTAAGTAGCTGAGCAAACCCTTGTATTTGTTCTAGCAGAGCTGAACTGAAATTCCTGTGTGTTTTACCCCCAGAGTTACCATTATCTTGTCAGATTCTGGAAAGCAGCAAAACTTTTATGATTTTTTCCTCCTTTTATACAGGAGGATTCTTCTCAAGTTTACCCAATAAATAATTCTAATGTGGTGCCTTCACAGTGTGAGAACCTCTGCTTTTACTCAGCTGACAGTTCAGTTGTGCCTGTTCCTACACACTGGGCAGGTTTCCTGCATTAGGCCCTCTCATATGATGTCTTTCCGAGGCAGATAAGGAGTCATTATGAAAACAAAACCCTGGCTTAGTTGAGCAAAGAAACAAAGTGACGAGAGTGGCCCTGATTGAGTAGTTGCACCAGCCAAAGACAGAGACAATGAAACTTAATTGCTGTGGCACTAAGGGTTCACTTAGAAAATTCTGACTGCTTGTGGGCTTGTTCTCTTATAACTTAATCTGATGGACACTGCAGGGTTCTTTCACTTGCTTGGTTTTTTTAAAGGACGTACTGTAAAAGAAGTAAGAGTTTTGTTCAGCTTTAGTCAGATAGGCTGGACAGCATAAAGGAAAAAAACCCCACTTTGCTAGTGCCTCATGTATCTGATCAGTCAGTGCTTTCCTGTTTTCCAGGCAGAACACTTGGTATTTGCTAGCATTCACTCAGCCCACTTCAAAAAAGGGTGTTCCCTGATCACACACAGCAGATAGCAAATCTCAGCAATGAAGCTAGAATAGAGAGGCTCATTCTAAAAAGTATCCCTGAAAATGTTGTAGTGGGTACTTTCTGCATCTTTAGTGGAAAAGTAGAAAAAATGTGTTGTGTTCACACGCAGTCCATGGGACCACAAGAGATACATCCATGGGTTCTGAGGGAGCTGGTGGATGAAGTGGTTAAGCCACTGTCCATCATATTTGAGAAATTTTGACAGTCTTATGAAGTTCCCACCGACTGGAAAAGGAGAAACGCAGACCCTGTTTTACAAAGGAAAATAAGACCTGGGGAACCACAGGCCAGTATCACCTCCCTGACCTCCCTGCCTCCCAGGGTCATGGAGCAGATCCTCATGGAAACTGTGGTGAAACATGTGGGACATACGGAGGTGATGGTGACAGACACCGTGACTTTACTGAGGGCAAACACCGCGTGAAACTTTGGTGCTTGCTGTGATGGAGTTACAGGGTTTGTGGAGGAAAAGCGACTGATGTCACCTACCTGGACCTGTGCAAAGTGTTCAGCCCTGTTCAACACAGTATCCTTGTCTCTAAACTGGAGAGAAATGGATTTCACAGATGAAGCACCCTGTGGATTCAAGAGCTGGGGTCAAGGACTCAAGTGGAGACCAGTGATGAGTGCTGTTCTTCAGGGGTCAGAACTGGGGAATTGGGTCGTGTGGGCAGTGGAGTCAAAGGCACCCTCAGCAGGTTTGCCAACGACACCCAGCTGTGTGGGGCAGTTAATGCTGAAGAGAGGGGACAGCATCCAGAGGGACCTGTGCAGGCTGGAGAGGTGGGGCTGTGTGAACCCCATGAACTTCAACACAGCCAAGTGCAGCATTCTGCACCTGGCCTGGGACAGTCCCAAGCATGAGTCCAGGCTGGGCAGAGGGGCACTCAGAACAGGTTGCCTGGAGAAGCTGTGGATGCCTCACCCTGGAAGTGTTCAAGGCCAGCCTGGATGGGCTTGGAGCAACCTGATCTAGTGAGAGGTGTCACTGCCTGTAGATCTGGATGGTCTTTAAGGTCTCTTTCAACCCAAAACATTCTTTGATTCTATAATTAGTGCAGTATGGCAGTTTTCCCACTATTATTGGAAGAACGGCATTTCAAGCATATCTTCATGTGAAAAGAGGGGGTTTTAAAATACCGGGTCTCTCAGGTAATGAGGTTGTATCTAGCACGTATAATGCCATATACTGCAAGGCTTTATCTAGGCAAATCTTGTTGCATGTTTACTTACTGAATTAATTTATTTAAACTAAGCCAGAACACAATGCCTTTAGATATTACCAAACTATTTGTCTTGTTCTCAGCAAATTTATTTTATCACTGGAATCTGTGGTGGAGCTCTGTAATACATCATTGTAGAAAAATTGAAATTCTTCCTTTAATGTTTGTTTTGCTCTTGCAGTCATATTGTCTGACATTGTAGGAGCTCCGATAGTCAGACTTGATGGCTCCTTTTTTCCTTTCGAAAAATTACAGTCAGATTTCAGAAACAATTGGATGTTCTCTTCAGAAAGAAATAAAATGTATATTGCAGCTTTTGTACTGATTTCAGTACAGAAAGGCCATTAAATCTGTCTACACGTGTGTAAATGGAAGTGGGCCAATACCTAATAGTCAGAATGGGTGCACAGGCTCAGCTCTTGGTGAGTAAACATAGAGGTCTGCACTCGTATTTAAAAATGAATATGAAGGCATTGTCTCTGGAGATATTTTAAGTAGGGTTTGTGTATTTTTATGAGCACACCTGTGTCTTCCTGTGTAGACTTTTCTTGAAACAGGTATTTTGTTGCTGCTTATTGAAGTACTTTTTGATCCCTTGTTACTTTCCTTAGACACTCTGGGGAAGACAACAAGATGCTGGTGTGCGATACATGCGACAAAGGCTACCACACTTTCTGTCTACAGCCAGTTATGGATGCCGTACCAACAAATGGCTGGAAATGTAAAGTAAGTGGAAAGGTTTCAGAGTAACTCCTTTGTCATTTGCAAGAGCCCAAAACTTTGTTATCCACACTGTGCTGTTCCAGGTGTATTGTGGATTGCTGTTGTTGTGTAATGTAATTTCTGAAGGAATCCCACTTGGATGTAAATCCTGTGGCTCTACAGCTGCTCTGTGGGGGGAGCTGGCAGTGCTGTGGCTGAAGCAGCCTATGTGGGACAGTAGATCAGCCTCTATAGGGAAAAGAGAAGTGTAAGATCCAGGTGCAGTGGATAACCTGCAGTTAAATAACAGCTGCTCCTGTGATGCAGTGGGTACAAGAATGTAAACTCAAAGCTATATCGTAGTATATGTAATCTGTACTTCAAGTCTCTTTATATTCAACTCCTCCTTGGTTACCAAAACAGTTCTGCAGCTCGTGGGTTCCTTTGCATTTGAAGAAGGCAGGATGAATTTGTTGTTTCATCAGTAACTTTAGAAGTAATTGCAACATAGTGTGGGAAATCCCTGTATTTGAGGTGGATGTAATGTTACATCAGTTTGTGGTAGTCCTAGGATAACTGAGAGTAGCAATAAAAAAGTTTAATCTCATAAGAAATCCTCCTTTCAAGTCAGGGAGTAGTGTCAGAAAACTTCTTGCTTTTGTGCAGGTTATTCATGCTCAGCTATCAGATCTTGGATAACTTTTTGTGTTATTAGGGACAAAATCTATTAAATTTAATTCAAAACAGGAAAATGTCAGTTAATGGCAGTTCTGTCACATTGTGAAATATCGTAATTAACTACTAAATTCTTGTGATCTCTAGAACTGTAGAGTATGTGCTGAGTGTGGCACACGAACAAGTTGTCAGTGGCACCATAATTGTTTGGTATGTGACAGTTGTTACCAACAGCAAGACAACTTATCTTGTCCCTTCTGTGAAAAACTGTGCCTCCAAGACTTCCAGAAAGATATGTTGCATTGTCACATGTGCAAAAGGTAAGTATCCAGCTTTTGTTAATTTGCACTAAAATGCATAAAGCTTATAATGAGCTTGTGACACTGATGGGTTTCTGGGGAGGATTTCCACTGTGTTTGATGTACAGTGCCACAGGATCTTGTGCAGCTCCTTGATCCTTCATCCCTAAATACAATGAACAATAGCAAGTAGTTTTATTTTAATCTTAGCAAATGAGTATTAATTGGCAGTTACCTGAGGGTACCTGGCAGTTACTTGCTGCAAGCTACTGCTGCCTCTTTGATTTCACCTATTTTGTGAGGAAGCAGGCTAAAAAGGTCATTGTCCTAAAGTTATCTAAACCAAGACAAGTTTAAAAACTGTTTGCAGTGATCTGGGTTTGGTTTTGGGTTGGTTTTTTTTGTATTTTCAAGTTCCTTTTCTGTTTAATTTTATGTTTTTTTCTATTTTAGTAATTTAAAAAAATTAAAAATACACTATTTGGAACATTTAGAATGTAAGCTGTGTTTTGTATTCAATGGTAGTGTATCTCACTCTGCAACATCATGATGATGCACTACATCTTGTGGAGTCTGATTGGCTTTAGGGACAATTTAAGTCTCGATGTTTATGTTTGTTCACTGTTTGACATGCTGACATATGATGCTTATTCCTCTAAAATTCTCCATAATCAAGCACTGGTTGAAAAATCTTTATCTCCCCATAGGAATGGGAAACAGTGCTATTTTTAAATGGATTTTCACTATGATGGTTTATATTTTCATTACTAAAATCACTGTCACAATAAATTAAATCACAATAAATTAATCTCCCCAGATGGATTCACGTAGAATGTGACAGATCTCCAGGTAGTGAATTGGAGTCTCAATTGAAAGACTACATCTGCACTCTTTGTAGACAAGGAGAAGGGGATCAGACTCAGTCATGTGATGTAATGAACACTTCTGAACTCATTCCTGGACCTGACAGTATAACAGGTAATGAAACTTAAACTTCACAGTTCCAAAATGCTAACATCAGATATACTATCTGCAGTCTCACCAAGTCTTTTGTGAACCAGCCGCTCAAATTCTGCTCTGTGAGGTTTGTCCCTTCCTCTGTCTAACAGCAGCTGCTCAAGCAATCCATGGGTGGCTTCTCTTTCTGGCTTCAGGATTCTGGATACAAACATGGGCTAGTGAGCACCATAATTATGGCTCTCAACCTTCCAGCTCCAGCCTCTCAGCCTGTAGCTGTAAATTTCACTAATTTATTTTGGATGTGCTACAGTTCATAGATGTATTCATTTGACAGCCTGGCTGTTTCACTCATTTGTGCCTGGTAGATTGTTCTTGGAGGCGTTCAGTTCTGTTTCTCTCTAGCTGCTGGTCAGTCTCACAGTGCCTGCTCTCCTCACTGGATCCAGGAAGGACAGAGCAGTGGGAGCTGGACTGTGTTCAAGGGACAGGTGTTTATTTAGCTAGACAGCTTTTAATAGGTGTCCTTTTTCAAAGCAATATATGGTCAGTCATCTTGTTTCTGAGACATTCTTGTCTAAGTGGACAAATCAAGCCGAAGGCACAAAGCTGTGGAGAAGTGTGGAGTATTTTTTGAAAAATAAGTCAACAGCAGTAAGAAAGAACAGGGAGGACTTGGATGTGCTGATCTGAGCCCAGTGGGTCATCCACAAGAGCCATGTTATAAACTCAGAACCAAATGCTTTTGTGTATTTCACACCACGTGATCTGTTGGGGAGCACCTACGCTCATCCAGGCTGAATTTCCCTGGTGAAGTCCAGCTGTGGTTAAATTCAGAAGCAAGGTAAAATGTAACAGATTAACTGCACAGCCACTGCCATGTGCGTTTTTTTGGGGCTTAAGCAGCAGTGCTTGTGCACTGATCTTTGTTATTCATAAGTATCTGTGGTTTTGAAAGCCTGGTAAATTTTAAATTTTGTCAGGAAAGGGGAAGTGTTGGACTACAACAAAAATCTAATGTTTGTGTTCAAACCGATGTTTTGTGTAAACGAGTCATCCCTTTGATGTTAGCCTGTACATTACCTTTTGTAAGCAGTAAAGACACGATGGAAAAGGTGCTTCTGGAGGAAGGGCAGTGACAGGAGGTAAATGTCTGCAAATGGATTCACTCTGTCAGTGAACATGGCCACCAGGTTAGGAAGAGTGGCCACTTCAGCCTTTGCTGATCATTTCTCTTCTGGGAGCATAGGAGAGGCTGTGGACTCCCAGGCAGTGTTCTTAGAGCATTTTGAAGATGTCCAAAGCAGAATGTACACTGGCACAACTCCCAATCTCCTACAAAAACCCCTTTTGAGTAAGTACTGGGTTTATCTGGAAAGCTGAAGTTTTAAGCAATGCTTCTATTAGGATTTCTAGCTAGTAGAAACATTGACAAGCATGCTCTTGTCCCCAAGGAAGAACGGGACTGTCATCTCAGCTTCTAGGAGTAATCTGGAGCTATTACATCAGTACAGTCATGCAGTGTTTTGTACCCAGGAGAGCATTTCTGTACTTTAAAATCAGATTTGGAGCCAATGTGAATGATCATTTCCTCGAAGTTAAAATATCACTTTAAAGTTGGCAGAGTCTGGGAGCAGCTTTTAGGGTGCTAAAATTAGTATCACCTAATAGTTGCTGGCTTTTTGAACTTAAAAAAGACTTTCTTGATGCAGAAAGCTGTATTTGTTTCACTTTTTTTTGTGCGAACATCCATGGAGGATCAGTTCTCTTCAAGTTAATGCTTACAGTATACTTTGTTTTCCATACTTCATCTAGTGCATTTTAATGAATTTCCTTAACTGAGAGAGCTTTTACACAAGGGGAAAAAAAAAAAGTATTTCCTGTTTCTGTGCTCTGCAATGATCCTGTCAGCCAAAAAAGCACTCAGTAGTGCCATTTCCATGCAAGGATTAAGATGAACATGCAGGGTGAAAATCAGTGTTCCCAGTGCTGATAGTAGATGGGACTTCCTATCTATGCCGTAATGCATTGTAGTATTTGTATACAAATTTGAAAGCCTTCATGCTGCCAGTTCTGTTGAATTTTATAGGCGTGGAATTTAAGAAAATTCTTTCTTGTATTGCTCAGGTTGTGCAGAAGTCTGTGTCTGTGTGTGTATTTTCACTTCTAGACATATGCAATTGCCTTACAGACATGTTTTGCCATCTAAAAGGTATAGAACAGCTTCAGTGTTAATGAATAACATGTTCCTAATTTTTAGGAGTACAGTGTAGTCTCTTTAACCTTCTCACTGACCTGACTTGTCCTAAATCCTATCACCATTAAATATCAGTCTCTCTTTAGCCAAAAGGTCAAACAGTGACAGCAGGTGCTGATACCTAAGTAGTAGAATAAACACATCAATTTTAATAAGTGCTTTGCTTCTCCTTAAGCTTGTACAAGTGAAATGGAAATGGAAAGTGGTGGAGAGGATATGGCATTTCAGGAACAACCCATTACTGGTGATGTCCCTCGTCAGGAGTCAGCCATTGGATGTGTTACGGAAGGTAAGGAAGAGTTTTGCACACTGAGAAAATACCAGTTCAGAACCCTTCAGGACCAGAACCTTCTTCCAGTCAGTAGGGTTTGCAGTGCTTTATAAATGCCAGGGGGAAAAGCACCTGGAAAACAGTAGAAGACACATTGCAACAGTTCTGAGCTCTCAAGCAGAGTATTAACTTCTTTGCTTAATAAAAGAAGTGTTCTATTGAAGGCAAAGAGAATCTTCAGAATATTTATGTTGCTTTACTTTTGTTTGTTTGTTTGTTTGTTTTACTTTTTTGTTGGGACTGGCTTTTTCCAAGCTGGAAAAATCGTTGAATGCTTTGTACGCTGGAAGTTTATTGTAAAACCCAATGACTTGTTGCTATTGAAATACTGCCATTCACACTTCCTCTTACGTGCTTTATGCTTGTAACTCCACAGGCAAACTTGGTGAAGGATTTTCTGGTTGGTTTTTTTCCCCCCCCTTTGTAACTTCCAGACAGGGTTGCAGCTGCTGATCATTTCTGTTTTGGAAAAAACTGCATCTTACCAAACGCACAGGGAGGAGCAGCTAAAGAAGGGTCAAATCCACTAGATATGTTAGTGGTAAAGAACTTGCCAGGATGTCCCATTCAGTCCCAGATGATGCTGGAGGATGGTTTCTATAAGGGAAGACAAGAAACTTGTGTTTAAAGACAAGGTGAAAAAAAAAAGGCAGCTTTTCAAATTAGCTGTGGTCACTCAGTTGTGTGTCACAGCCTGTGGTAGAAGGGCCATGATTTAAACTGTGAAGAAATAGTCAGAATAAAATGCTGGCTGTGAACTTAGTGGCTGAGGAAGTTGTAGCAGTGTGAGTTTAAGAAGAGTGCAAGTGTAATACAAAGTAAGTGGCCCGTAAGAGAATCAGGGCCCATCAAAAGATGTGAGAAGCCAAATTCGGGGCAAAGAATGTGGTTCTTTATAGAGTGGAACAAGAACTCTGGAACTCCTTGATGAAGAAAGGTATGGATGAAAGGTGCTTGATTTTGGGTTCAAGGGAGGGCTAGATAAATATTTTTGAAAGAAATTCATAATACATTAGTAAATTAAATTAAACCAGCAGCAGCTGTTTTCATTTCAGTGGATTTCCTAAAGTCTGAAAGAGTTTTAAGAGGAAAATGTTTTTTATTAGTACTTGTCCCGTTCTTCTCAGCTTTTTGGAAGTGTTGGGACAGCAGCTTAAAATACATTAATTTATGATAGCATGCATCTTCAACAGACAGAAATTAAAAAGAAGAAACTACTTTTGGCTGCCTACCTGGAAATGTCTGTTCAGTTCCTCAAAAATTAATCTTGGGTCTATTTTCTTGTAATTTTCTCTGGTGTGTTTTCAGGGAAGAAAAATAATGAACTAAAAATACAGAGTACTGTAAAAATAGGTACAAAGAAAGATATTTATGAAGTATATTTTAAGCTACATATTAAATTCACTGAAGTAAAGTGATATGTGTTGGCCTGCATGATGTGTACCAAGTATACTTGTTGACCAGTACACCAGAAGTTTGTTTTTTTCTTTTTCACAGTGGGCCTTTAACGTGGTTGTACTTAATTACAGGCATATCACCAGAAGAAAAGACCACACAACTGGAAGCAGAAGTTTCTGTTGAAATCAATCCAGCTGAAATGGAAATATCTCCTAAAAAGACACCAACATCTGGTGACAGTCAGACTGAAAAAATGATGGAAGTGGTAGAAGGTGTTCAAGCTGTAGCACAGCAGGAGTTGGACGAACAGGCTGGGGAGACACAGCTGCCTCAGGGTGGTGTGGAGGTGTCAGAAGTGTCCACAGCAGACTCTCGGTCTCTGTCTGCAGTGCCTGAGACCATGACTGTGACACCAGAAATGCTGGAGACTGAAAGGAAAGGAGATGTTTCTGTCCCTGCAGAACAACAACTGGAAATGATAAAAGTGCAGAAAGATGTAGAAAAGGAAGAAACCCGTGAGAAGTCAGAAGCACCAGCTCTTCTTGAAGTAGAAACGACTGCTTCAGATGGAGGTGTTGCAAATAGTTCACCAATTGGAGACAAACCCATAAAACCACCAGCTGAGACTTGCCCCTCACTTCCCCCATCGCTTAACCTAAACAAGACAAACGTGTCTTCCTCACCAGATGTTTCTCTAGACCTGCATTGTGCACGAGATGTGCAGCACAGCCAGCCCCCAGTGCTGCCTCCAGCTGCTGGGAGCGCTCTCCCAACCACCTACATATCAGTCACTCCAAAAATCGGCATGGGAAAACCGGCCATCACCAAACGCAAGTTTTCCCCTGGCAGACCCAGATCCAGACAGGTAAGCACATGCACTGCTTCATTATGTGTTCATTAAATTGCAGTATAACTCATCAGATTCACCTGTTTCTTACCATACGAGTTTATTCACCTAAGTGAACGTGTAGTTTATTTCTTCAAGGGATTAATGTTCTGGTAAATAATGGAAAAGTCAGCCATGATAAAGCTTCTGTGGTGAGAATGTAAGTTGCTTTTGGCTCATGGTTAAAGCAAACTGGAAGAAAATTTGTTGTATTTTTCATACAATACGGTACAAATGCAGGTAGGCAAAATGCTGTGCTGCTTAACTTACCTTTTAATGTTTTTCATATATGCATTTATTTTGGCTGGTACTTTCAAAGTGTGTTAAAGCTTCTTAAACTGCTTTAGAGGAGAACCGTCTGCAACTCTCTGTTACTCTGCCAGATATTTTCTTGATCGACATTTCTAATGGCGTGGTAGATAATTCTGTGGTTTTGTTACATTAGGGAATACCATGCAAGAAGTATCTTGTACAAATCATTGTGGTTTGACTAGGATTAAATTTGATAAGTGAGAAGAGTCCTCAAGTCTGTCACTTTTTGCAATGTCTTTCTCTGTATTCAAGTTGTGTTCTGGGGAAAATGGTTTGTCAGCCCAGGGTATTCATTCCTTGTTGGTGAAATGCTGTACAAGAAGGGTGTTAGTGTTTCATCTCCTCATCACAATTTATTTTTAGTCTTTGGGAATTCAAGGTTGATGATTGAATGCTTTTCTGGACTTAGTGTTAACATAGGTTTTTTTAATATATTGCACAATTCTTTCAGTTTTTACATGTCACCTAAGGGTTCAAAATTTTTGCTTCCTAAGGTATGAGAGAGTGTTCTGGAAGGTTTTTCTGCTGTTTACACTGAGTTTAGGAAATCTGTGTTTTGTTGTGCTGCAGTTAGGTTTTCCTGGGTCACTGTACAGTCAGGTGTATATATCATATTTGCAGAAATATGTTAATGCCTTTAACACATTTCAGTACTCTTAAGTTCCTACTCTGGGCTTTTGATGAGGGACTGAAAGCTGTTGAATGATGTTCTGTAGACTGTAGATGAAAAAAAGAGATTTTTAAATGTTCAGTTACAGGCAGGTGTTTTCCTTTCGAGCGAGATGTAATTGGACAAATCCACAATGTGGAAGGCATGTATTTAAATCACTTTGGATTGCAGACAGAAATAGGTGTAGGTTTATTTTGTGGGGGTTTTAAAACTGAAAACATTCAGTTTTTAAAGGAATTGTGTACTTTTCCAAATGGAGAGCTGTGGACAGGAGCAGAAGCAGAGTCACAGAATGGGCCAGGTTGGAGGGATCACAGTTGGGCCATCTGGTCCCACCTCAGAGCACACGGCGCAGGATTGCATGCAGGCAGTTTGGTTTGCTGTTCCATGGGGGTTCTGTGGGGTAGGCTGGAAGGCAAGCAGGCAGTTTTTCACCAGTTACAAACCCAGAGACATAACACCTGTTGTTTCTTTGTGTCAATACTACAGACACTTCAGAAGGGATGCTTTCTCCAGTTCTGGCTTTTGGAAAGCATCACACAGGGCAGGTGCTGGCAGCTGAGAAAAGTGTTCCTTGGTGACGTTCCGTCATATTTTCCATGCCATTGAAACTCCACAGATCAAGAAGAGACAGAAGCTTATTTTAAAACATGTTAACACAGTGTTTCAGTTCTTGTTCACCTGGAGGTGATCACGTTGATCTAAAAGCAAGTAAAAAGTACGGAAAACAAAACTGGAGGAAAAGGTGCTTCTATAAAGTTGTAAGTGTAGCTGTTTGGAATAAATAGGTCATGTGTGATTCTTCTCTGGGTGGCACTGAAGAGCAATTGTCTTCTCAAAATCAGGTTAATTTTATGGCTTTGGGGTCTGCCTCTCTCTGTTTATAGAACAGCAGATATTGCTGTTGTGTGGTTTTATGTCAGGTGTGAGGTTATGCCATACAAATGTTCCCTGGCAGCTGCAGGACTTACTGGCTGCCTGGCGTGGAGGGGAGGGCAGAAAGTTCCACAAATTGGGTGGGTTTCATTGATTAAAGAGATTGTGACTCCTGTGCCTGCCTGCTTTCTTCGATTGTGCAAAGGAATTTCCATTGCAGACCTTGTTCCTTCTCCAGGACTGCTCAGGTTTAAAATAGTTCCTTTATGGAGTCTGATCACTTTGTGAACCCCAAAGACAAGCCAATGTAATTTCACAAGTAGTAATATTCTGCACTTTCTTCTAGAAGTTTGAAAGCTCCTAATATGCAGTTTACTTTGTTGGAATGTCCTTTTCCTATTTTAAAAATGCAGTAATGTATCCATTGCAATTGGTTTGTGGAACTTCCTATGAAGAAGAATAAGAAAAAATTTTTCTGAATCCTGGATATATTTCTCCTCAATTTTATAAGACACATGCTTCACTGGAGTCAAGGGGATCCATGTAGAAGGATAGTTTCTGATTTGGATTTGTTCTCATTAAATTAATGTCTTGTGCTGGACAGTAGGATGAATTATCCACCCTTTCTTCAGAATCTGTTAATACAATTGCTAATAAAATATATTTCAATAATTATTCTGGTTTGCCACTGAATACGAAGTTATTCATAATCTGAAGTGATTTCCTGTGTTGATAGATATTAAGTAGTTTGCTTTAGTGATGAATCTGCAGCATCACATTGCTCCTATTTGGAAAGGACTAAAACTCATCTCAAAAATGAAGACAATATTCTGCTTAAGAGGACTTCATGGACCCCTTCCAGGGCTGCAGTCAGTGTCACTGATGTCAGCATCCCTCTGCCCCCTGGCATTTCTGCAGGCATCCCAACTTTGCTTAGAAGCAACAGGAGAAAATGCAGCTTCTCACCAAAAGGGGAGCTGTGTGCAAATCAAAGTGTAGGTACAGTTAGGAGCTGTATGAATTGGCTTTGGCTGGTACAGACTTCCCCCCTTGGAGGAATGTGTCAGCTCCTGTCAGTAAGGTGCCCTTCTGCTGACGGTGTTTTTAGGACAGCAGGTTATCCATACCCTCAGCTGCAGGCAAGCTGCATCCTGCCCTGTGAGAGGCTCAGCATCTCACTGGGTTTTCTTCCCGTTCACCTACTCCATAGTGCAGCCCAATTAATTTTTACGTGTGTTTGAAATGTAAGTGTTCTTAGATCACAGATACTCCCCCTGAACTGCCAGCATGGTCAGGCTTTTGCAGTGCTGTCCTTAGAGTTGTGTCTGTCCAGTTTCTTCTCCGTGAAATCCGGAGATGCTCCACTCTTGCCTGAAATCTGCAAATTCATGTCAAGGGGCAGGACTGCTATTGAATCATTCCCAAATTTCTCTTTTCTGAAGAAGTAGTCTTAGTAGAAATTTTCATGTAAGTTTATTAATGACTAATCTGACATAGATCCAATTTGAAATGAATCTTCTCAAGGAAAATTACTATTTTCTGCGGAGGTCTGTGTTAAATGGTGTTGTGTTTATTCTGTGTATCCAAATTGAACAGATTTGAAACACTTATTTTTGCTATGCCACTGTGTACTGGAAAGCATAAGATTAAGTCAGTAAATGGAAGGCGTTACAAATTTTGGCACTGAAACGCTGGTAGGTGAAGAGTTGAGAGCATTCTGTAGAATAATTTTGAATAAAAACTAATAAACTTCTGCTGGTTTTTGTAAATGCCATAAATACTATTATAATATTATTCCAGAATGTGTTTTTTGAGAAATACTGTGTTCAGAGGTATTTCATTTACTTCATGAAGATGTTGATGATCACTGTTATGGAGTAGACTGAATATCTGTTGGTGTTTTAAGAGATTTTTTAAATGAGACTGAAAAAGACAGAGCACTGTGATGGGTTTGGATGTGTGCTGTCTTGGATGGTATGGCTTTTTTACTTCTTCTTATAAGTCTTCACTTAAATGGTATCACTGAGTTGTAAAGGTAGATGTTGGGAAAAAAAGATAAAAAAGAGTCTATTTCGAGGATCAGTTTTTGTTACGGTTTTTCTGCTTGGTGCTTGGTTGATTTTTTGGTTTTTTGGTTTGTTTTTGTTTTTTGTTTTTGTTTCTTTTTATGACAGAGACGTATTTTCAAGTGATTAAAGTTTGTTCACAACCCTAAAATTACATTAAATATTAAATTGCGAATCCAGCTTTGTGCATTTGCAATTGCAGTCGGATTCATAAAGCGTTAAGCAGCTAAACACAGTCAGTGGTAATTTAGTGAGATCTCCTGACCCTTGCTGACACTGGGTTTCCTTTTGTTATAATTTGCTTGCAGCTGTGTTGTTCAATTTTGAGGACTCAAGAATATGATGGAGAATTAGAACTTCCTGTTTCTGTCACAGTACATAATTACTGCTGGGGTTCTGATATAAATGAACTGAATAGAACTTTCTCTTCAGTGGTGTGTGGTAATAGGCATTAATTAAAAGCCAAAATATAATTAATGCATCTCTTTGATGTAATTCATTTGTTCCTGGTATTGTGGAAATGTGTGTTTTTAATTAAGTTTATCTGACCAAGAATTCAAATTTTTCTGATCTACAATAAAACTTGGATTAAATTTCCTATTTAATTCTTAACAATATGGTTCATGAATCATATACAAATCATCTTGTTTTGCAGGAATGAATATTTCATATTCAGATTTAATGTTCTTTTAGTTTTTTAATCTTTTGAATATATTTAATCACTAGAAAAGTTATCTTCTTGAAAGGGGAATAATTTTGTACCTCCAAACTACGAGTAGGTAATTTTAGTTGTTGATAAACTATTTTCAACATGTTTAAGATCTTGAATTTTGACAGCATGTTGCCTCCTTTATAGATTGATGAAAAGATTGTTTCTTTGATAAATTTTCTTTGTTTTGCTATACAAGTTTTCTTTGAGTTGCCATTGTATAAGAACAGTTACCTACCATGCATTATGAATATTAGAAATAATGGGGAAACTAATTAAAAGTCAATGGAAGTTTGAATTTTACCTGCTAAAATTGACTGTTACTTGATATTAAACCTACGTCTGGAATTGTTAAGGCAAATCTCCCGTGCCGTAGACCTGCCGATGCAGTTGCCTACCAGTGTATCAAATTTCCTTTTTCCCCCCCCACTTCTGACATGATGTCCCTGTTCTTTCACAAATGTTCTGTCCTTGTGCCCTGGCTGTGAACAGGGACTTGCCCATCTCTAGGTCTGAAGGTGCAGCAGGTTTCTGCCCAGCACTGTTCCCCCGTTGGAGGGTGATGAACCTCTTCATCTTCTGAGTTGTCTGTATGATGAGCACCTATGTGAAGTCTAGGAGAAAACAGAGATAGCAAAATCTTCCAATCCAGGGTGTTTATTCCCGCTCACTGACTGGAGCCCTTGGGCTGCTGCTGTCAGGAGCTGTTCCTCTGGAGTTCTGGCAGACGGGAGGCATCGGTGGCCATCCCAAGCACTCAGGTGCTCTGGGTACTGAGCAGTTTGTAGGTTGTATGTCCAGTTACCACCTCCTGTGGGCAGAATTGTCGGGTGGTTTTTTTTTTAAGTGTTGTATTGTCCATATTCCTTCTCCTGTGCAGGCAGAGCTAAACTCCCAGGAAGCAGATTTATGCTGAGTACCACCGTGTCCACGCTGTGGGTTGTACCGAGTGTTGGTGTTTTTACCATGTGACTTTTGTCTGTAATTAGGCTTTTAGGTCACTGACAAGCTTTCTCTTTTGGCTCTGCTGTGCCAGACCGCCCTGTTTTCAGTCAGTACAGCTGTTAGCAAGACACTTCTTAGCAGTCTGACATGAATATATGTTTTGATGGAATTGTTGGTTCTAAAGAAACTTACTTTCCGTAAGTTCTTGATGGAGAAATTGCATTTCAGGAAAAAAACAAAAAACCAAACCAAAACCCCAACACATTCTGCAAAGCCATCTCGTTTTCCTTGATGCTTATTATTATTGTACATCCCAGTATGCAAAGGTGTAAATGTGTTTGGGCTTGCCCTTGTGAGCAGTTGTGGATAGTTGGGGTTGTTTGTATGCATGAGGTTGTTCCATATGAGCCCTGGGATTATGCTGCTGAATGGCATTCTGGGGAAGATAAACCTACACTTCCCATCAGTTCCACTTCTCGTCCTAGTATTCAATATTTTTTACTCTCACAAGTGTAGAATTAGGAAAACGTGCTGTCCTTTATTAATCTAATGTGTAAATTGGCAGTGAAGTTATTTGTGATGTCTGTCTCCCACAGTCTTTTGTCCGTGCTTGAGAAAGTCTTTCACAGATTTTACTTTCTATGAGGAGCCCTCAGCATTTTTTTCCTTGTCTGTCTTAGCATTTTCTTCTCACTTTGCTTTATTTCTAGTGACAGTCATACGATATCTCACCATGATGGAACTACATAAATAGGGATAATAATTAGTTAAAAAGAGCTTGTAGGTACACCATAGAGATGTATATTATTACATGTACATAATACCGTGTTAAAATGTGAGACCACAGCGTAACATGAGAACACTGGGGTGAGAAAAATCGGTGGTAGGAATTTATAGTGGTTTATTTGTGGCAGACTTGCAGGAATGAGCTGCTTTGTTGATTACCATGGCTATTTTCCTTTTCTTTTGTCCAGTGGTTTATTCATATTCCTTTTGTTTGCTGTGCTTCTCAGACTAGTTGTTGCTATGATTTGGGTTAGTTTAGCTTCAAAAGTCAACTGATGCCATCAGTTCTTTCAAAATGTGATTTGGACTATAAAAGGGGATGTTACCACCTCCAACTACTGTCTTCTTCACTGATGTAATAAAATTTAGACGTATAATCTGTTGTTGTTATTATTGCTTGCTTTAGATTTGTATTAAGCTTTGTTTATAAAACTCATTTTGTTGTACTTAACCATCAGTTGGAAGTAAATATTGATTTTAGGGCGTGTTTCAATGAGAACCTAAAAATTTCCCACTTTCTACTCACTCAGTGAACTAATTGACTACTTAAGTTAATGTAGAAATGCCTATGCCTGCATGTGCTTTGCTTTTCGGATTTTTTTTTTTTGTTGCTTGCTTTTTGCCTTTTTTTTTTGCTTGTTTTCTTTTTTTTTAATTTTTTTTTTATGTTGCAAAGTTTTATACATCTATTTTCTCACCTACCGTATCCTAGGGGGCTTGGAGTACCAATAATACAGTCAGCCCACCTTCCTGGTCCCCAGACATTTCAGAAGGTCGGGACATTTTTAAATCCAGACAGCTTCCTGGCAGTGCCATTTGGAGCATCAAAGTGGTAAATAACTTGAATTTATTTTCATGTATCCATTGCTATCTTTCTGCTGTAGAGATTAGTGGTGAAATTCTGTACCTCACACCTTAATTAATCTTTCATTCTCTTACTGTTCAAGGCCTCTAAAAACTATTGAGACTCTGGAGCTTTCAGGTTAAAAGATGTGAGCTCTCCAGAGTGTACAGTGTGGTGGCATTGCCTTGATTGTCAATGGCAAGGAACACTTTGTATTACCCAAATTTTATGTGTGTTAAGTACATCACTTTTTGTGGTTGGCTTTACGTAGCTGTCAAAATAAATTACCTGAGAAGGAAAATGTCCTTAAGACTGGCAGTAAGGTAAGCCAGGCATGGAAAGGAGCAGAGGTCTGAAGGATGGCTTGAATTTGTTGCTGTGGAGAACTCTTGCAGAGTGGATTCAAAGTGACATCGTTTTTAGCTGATGGGGGAATAAATAACAACTTTCCTACCTGATTAGATGGACCAAAACTTGTATCCACAGTGACACTTACCATTACAAACACTTGAAGTAACTAAAGTAGAATTATTTGGTTTAAGTAAAGGCTAAGAAGAGCTAAATTATGAAACTGAAAATAGCTGTAGCTTCCCGATGATTTAAGTTCATCTCACTTTAACTCTCATGCTAATTTTATTTTAATTTGACATCAGCTTAGCTTTTGCTGCTTTAAGCATTAATTTTCAGCTTAATATTCAGCATTAACATTGGTACACGTATGTGCTTATTCCTGTTACTAGTCGTGTGAAAATAACAATACTGACATCTGTTCTGAAACAGAAAATAAGAAACCTACCAGAAGAGTTTCCACGTTGAAAAATTGATGATTGTGTGTCTTATGTGTGCACATGTATTAGCTCCATAGATATCTAAGGACATTTTTTGTTTCACCTCAGCCTCCAGCAGCATCCTTCCTTTCATTCCTCAAATATCATGTTACATTAACTTGGTGTGTGAGTCAATCTAATTTATCTTTCCTTTATTAGATGGATCTTAATAAAATTTACCATTGGGATCCTTCAGTTCTCCCTTTAATTATGACCATGAAGTCCTATATCTTCTTTAAAGCAGGAGTTGGAATATTTGACAAATACAGTAGGGGATATTGAGCCCACAGTGCTTCTTTCCATCCAAGAGACTCCTGCCTCCATCAATAAAGACCCTTTGTGTCTGTTGGTGACACAGTCCCCACAGAACTTTGTTGCTTCCATCAACATTGTTTTACAGAGCAAATGTTTTGCCATGGTATTAAAAGTATTTTGCAGCAAACATTTGGATACCCCATGCTCTGTACTCCATACTTGGGCTGTATTAGGAGCCAAGATCATTGACAAATATGAAATGCAATAAATAATCTCATTGCTTATTTTGTAGTAGGAAAGGTGCTTATTTGAGTACCTGCCATAATGACCAGTTACACGGATTAGAGGCTCTGAGACACATTGCAAAGATGTCTGATGTATCAGCCAGAATTTGGGGACATGAATATGTTCTTTTTCTCTCTGGAAGTGATTAGGGAGGATTAGGAATCCTCTTGTGCCTAGTTCCTCCTGAAATTAGAAAAAAAAAACAACCCACGAAATTCCAAACTTGAGTCACTGTATGAATAACAGGTAATTATTAGTAAAAACATATTTGCTCTCCCAAAGATAATTGTAGTTGAACACACTGAGTACTCCAAAGCACATCTCTGCATCTTAAATTAGGAAGGGAGAAAAGCTGTCTGTAAATAAATAAGTAGAGATTGTATAAGAAAAACTCCGCATTGTGGGGAATGTTGATCTGAGTGTAACTGATAGAATTAATATAAAAAACTCTCTCTGTACATGCTGAAGTAGGAGAGTTTCATGGAGCCAGCTCCTACTTTGCTTTGTGAGTGGGACTCAATCCTAATAAATTCCAGGTTTCACTTGATTATTCATAGTGTAAGAAAAACATCTATGATTACCAGTAATCAACTGTCCAGACCCTGTGCAGAAGTCCCATGACTGTCTGGGCTGCCTGTTTAAAGAGAAAAGAAAAATGAATCATAGAATAAAAGATATATTTTGGAAACCGTGCAGCTGAGGTGGGGGTGAAGTGGTGGGGGAAATCCTTATTTCCCGTTACTCCTGAGCAAAAAACATTCCTGGTTTTGGCTGCTTTCTCACTGATGATAAAGGTGATCATATTATACCATGTAAGTAATTGAAGGTATTTCACACAGATCTGTGCAGATGTTTAATGACCATGGCCTGGTGTGCTCATACTCACCTGAAATCACAGGGTGTTTTTTTCCTTGTGCTTTTCCCTAGTAGAACTTAACAAGTTTGAGTCCCATGTAACAAAAGAACTTGAGGTTGCATTTACATTGTTACCTTCCATTGAACAGGGCCGAGGATCGGGATTCCCAGGGAAGCGAAGACCGCGTGGAGCAGGTCTGTCAGGACGAGGTGGCAGAGGAAGATCAAAACTGAAGAATGGAGTCGGGGCTGTGGTCATTCCAGGGGTAAGGACATCCTTTTTGAAGTCATATTGCCATCTGTTAATGTAACGCTTTTATTCCACTGTAATTCTTGTACTAAAGTGCTGTATGAAAAAACAACGAGCTCTACAGAGCCAGGGGTGTTCGATGAAGCCTGGCTGTTACTGCTTGTGATGATGAACTAGAACACTGCAGCTCAGTGGGCCTGAGGCAATTCTGTGCTGCTCTTGCCGTTTAAAGACACAACAGTTTGGAGTCTTAAAGTACTCCTTCCATTTCCTTGGGTGCAGAATGTGCTGGGTAAAGGCAGCACTGACTGGAACAACCCAGAAGGAGAGAGCAGGGTTTGTACATGAGAATGTAACAGCAGCCATGGGAGACCAGAGCAAAGGTTCTTCTGGACTGAGTGGCGGTGCAGGAGTGCAGAACAGAAGAGGAGACATTTCAACAGTTTGTGGCTTGGGGACTTGCTGAACAAGAGGTGGTGTCTTCGTCTTGGGCAGCCTGCATTGGAGCTTTCTTTCATAAATCTGCCAATTCACTTAAAAAAAAAAAAAACTTCAGGAAAACCATGTTAACCTTTTTCTACAGCTCCTCTGCTTGTGTTTTAAGTGGCTGCCTCCTTGGGTTAGCTGCCTGCCCCTCAGTGTTCTTAGAGAAGAGACAGTGGAAGACTGGTTTCTATTCACTTCCTCCATCCATCCCACTCAGTTTCTATAGACCTCCATCATTTCACGTTCATTTCCTTACTTTGTGGACTTTCATCTGCCATTTTATAGCCCAGCACTCAGCTTATGATATTCTTGTGCAGTTCTTTGCACTTGTCTTTTGGGTTTTATTACTCTGAGTATCCCAGTCCTGTTGGCAAGCTTTGTCACCCTGCTTCTCCTCACTTGATTTTTCAGATTGCACACGAGTGTGTTGAGCACCACCACCTGTTAGCAGGTGGGCCCTGTCAGATTCCAACTAGCGCTCTTTTCCCACATACAAAACTGATCATTTATTCCCCTCTTTATTTTGTGTCTTGTATCAGTATAGGGACCATTCCTCTTCAGTTAAGTAGCTTTGGTGAAGGACTTTGCCGAAAGAGTTTGGTAGTGGAGTAAGTTGCATCCATCAGATTTCCCTGGCCCCAGAATTGCTGACTCCTTCAGAGAGCCCTTACAGATCATGATTTACCATAACTAAAGCTTCCTTGACTCTTTAATGAATTAATATATCAGTGCCTCTCAGTTCTTTGTTGTGATCAGATGTCTACTATTCTGTACACAGTTTCTGTCCAGAAACCCTTGAGAAAATAATGGTTACGTTTGCTGTCTCCTATTCTTCAGAAGCACTGAAGTGATTGTATGCAAGTGATTGCTCACTGCAGTTGATAGTTAAGCTACTTAATACTTGAAGTGCTTTTAAAACTTGAAAATCCTACACAGTCCTAGTCTGCTCCTCATGAGAAGAGGGATTTTGGTATAAAAAACTTGGAAATCTGGACTGTAAAGCAAGTTATTTTTTTCCCTCACTGTTGACTTGTTCTTTTTGAGTGTTCCTTTTAAACTTTGATTGCCAACTAGCCCTGCATATTTTGAGAGACGTCCTGTTCCTTGTGTTCAGAGGGACTTGCTAATTTTTATGTCTTTTGTGAAGTAATTCCTGAGACTCTCTTTAGAGCTGTATTTTTGTGTTCTTACATGTAGTCTGTTTGAGTTTGTCACACTTGCTGCTGCCTGTGTAATAATATCTTGGAATACTCTGGTGCTTATGATTTGAAAAAGGAGCAATTGTCTCTATCACTTTTCCCTTTTAAAGCATTGGATGGTGAAGATTCATAAGCAAATTGGTAATTTTAAACACCCAGGATGAATTCCACTTAGGCTAGTCACAGCACCTTAATGAACTGGAGGCATTCACATCATTATTTTGGTGTTACAAAGCACAAATCTGTACTTCAAGAGATGTTGGGGTTTATAGATCAAACTTCTCAAAGTTCTTGTTGTTGAACAGAGGAGAGTGGTTTAGGTAACATGCTATAAATACAAAATGGGCATCACTCTCCACAGTTTCCTACCGAAATTTGATCCTTTGAGTCATCACATAGACGGCAGCTCCAGAGTTCCAGAGATGGGGCTGCCTTGTGATAGAGTAGATGAAGTTGGCAATACCAAGAGGATCAGCCTTTTGCCAGATAAATGTTTGAAATGGGAGTATTTTCAGTCAATCTGCACAAAATAATTCTTACTCAGCGTGGGATTAGTGGACAGCCGCACAGATTTGGAAGTGCCTTGGTGTATCTTGGGTATGGGGAGAAAGGTGGCTACAGGTTAACCCATGGTTGGTCACTGCTGGGGTTCAGCAAACACCAACACTGCAGTCACTCAGTCCTTCAGATTCTGCTCTTTTGAATGTGCAATTACAAGATCTTTGTGAAGCCTGTGGAAAAGTAGGTAAGGGAAACGTTGTCCCTGAAGGTATCAAGGTGTTTCAGATGCTTTGGAGTTAACTGGTTAGTTAGAGCTGCAGTGCTCTCAAGTATTTGGTAATCAAGACACATGAAGAGTATATTCCCTCTTTAGCTGTTTCTAAGTAAATGCTGAGTTTCTGTGTATCAGAAGGATTCCTCTAGGATGCCTCTGATGTAATGATATTTACATTTGCCCCTAGAGTTATGTTTGGATTTGTAAAATATTTAAATTATTATTTAAACAAAACTTATCTGTGTAGGACTTAACACTGTATTTAAAATAATCCATATATATATACATAGTTGGAACAGCTGGTAAAACAAAGTTACATTTCTCTATCATGCTTTTGATCTTTTATGTGGAACTGTGTGCCCTTATATTCCTGATTCAGAGGTAACAGCTGGGCCTATTAGTTTAAATTCGTGGACAGAAAATTCTGTACTGCAAGATTCACTTGAAGATCAGAACACAGTTGAAATCTTTCATTATTTTTCTCTTCCTGAGAAGCTGTACATGAATATGCTGGATTAGTGAGGGGCAGGTCAGATTAAAAATCACTTACTGTAAAAGAAAAATTACTGTGTATAGTAAGAGCTGATGGATTGAGATCGAAACAGCTGTTTCAAGTTCACTGCAAGTTTTTATAGTAAAGATGGATAAGCCTCATAAACTGCTTGCAGTGAGTAACTTTAGAGCTCTTGCTTATTCCTCTAACATACTTGGAGAATTAGCTAAACCACATTTTAGGCAATATGGGACAAACTACATTTCTGCAGTTGCTCTTTGAATTAATACTCAAAAGTCTGTCACTGCAATTAACTTTTTGATGAAAAGAACTTCAGTGTTTACATGCAGGGAACAGAGCAGACTGGGCACAGTATGACAATTTCTGCTTCGTGATTTTTTTTCTTAGACTATGGCCTTCCTTCCATCTCCATTTAGAAGTGTAATGGGATAATATGTGAAGGTGAAAAAAGAAGAAGAGAATATGTCTGTAAAGCTATAGTACTGATGATGAGAAAATGTGAATTAATGCAGTAATTTCTGATGGAGGTAGCTTTTTATGCAAGTTTAAACTATATGAATAAATATTTGCAGAACTCTTATTTAGAGAATGTTTCGTTTTGTCTCATGTCTTAGAAAAGGTGATGTGCTTGCTATTTATATTTTGTGGTTTTTTAATAGGTCACAACCATGGATATTTCATCTAATAAAGATGAGGAAGAAAACTCGATGCATAACACAGTTGTCCTCTTCTCTAACAGTGACAAGTTCACTCTTCATCAGGTTAGGATAATCATTGCGATTTTTCATTTTGTTTCCTGCTCTTAATTAGAAGAAAGTGGATGAACGTCCTTGTTAGGAGTTAAATTGTACAGCAGGCTAGTTGGGCTTTACAGTTCCGCGTTTTCAGAATGTAGCGTCTGGCACGTGTTGAGGGTCTGCTCTTGTGTGTCATTGCAGGACATGTGTGTGGTTTGTGGGAGCTTTGGCCAAGGTGCTGAGGGCCGGCTGCTGGCCTGTTCCCAGTGTGGGCAGTGTTACCATCCATACTGTGTCAGTATTAAGGTGAGTGCTATTACACACAAAAATCACTTGATTACGCTGTTTTCATATTGTGCTTTAATAGCACTATGCTGCCTTTGGTTTTGTGGTAATTAGGGGAGTCATTAACTTGTTAGATATTCATCAGCTAATGTGACCATTATTTGTATGCGACTTGTGAAAGACTTTAATTAAATGTCATTTTATAGTATGCATAGCCTCAAGAGAAATTAACCTTTTTGTAATTTCACAACCATAAATAGCGCTGATTATCCAGCAGTTGGTTAAAATAACGGTTTGAGATATAAGCTTTAAACCTAGATTCAAGCAGAATTAAAAACAAAGAAAAAATTATACTGCATCTTCATTTACTTGGGGCATAAGGTTTAGTTGATTCAATTTGCCTGTTGGCTGTCAGAATTGACAGCAGTTGGAGTGGTTAATTAATACATTTTACATTCATTAGTCTAGGAGAGAATGTGTGAAAATTAAATTTGAATGCTGTGAAATGACCTAGCAGGCACAAAATAAGCTATTTACTGCAATATATACACTATACACTTTTCATTGGTTGTGATGTAAGTATATCTGTGTAAAAGTGGGATTTTTTTAAAAAAACTTGTCAAAAAACTTTGTTTTGCACGTACTTTACAAAATGCCATATGCGTATTTCATGCAATTATAATTTGACTTTTTGTTTATATACTACTCTTGCATTATATATTAATTGCAGTAAGTTAGCTGTTTGCTTCAGATGACTAAAACTCCAGCACTGTGATCCCATCATGACATGAGAGGATCAGGTTTGTGACCTTGAGGAACCAGAATGTACACAAGTCTCTGGGAGCTGACAGGATGCATCCCAGAGTCCTGAGGGAGTTGGCTGATGCAGCTGCCACGCCACTTTCCATGATTTTTGTAAAGTCCTGGCAGTCAGGTGAAGGCCCAGGTGACTTAAAAGGGGAAACACTGCACCTGTTTTTAAAAAGAGTAGAAAGGAGGACGGTTTCTTTCTGTTTAATCCATTCCTGTTCATTGAAGCGTCAGAAAGTGTAATTGATAAAGAGCTCCTTGAGATGTGGGTGGTGTGCCCCGAAGAGCATCCTGAGCTCCACAAACCAGACCGTAATTTATACATTGATCACACTTCACTGAGCCATTTTCAACTAACTCTCACCTTGCATTTTTTTCAGATTACCAAAGTGGTACTGAGCAAAGGCTGGAGGTGCCTGGAGTGCACAGTGTGTGAAGCCTGTGGGAAAGCCACAGATCCAGGGAGACTCCTCCTGTGTGACGACTGCGACATCAGCTACCACACCTACTGCCTGGATCCACCCCTGCAGACCGTGCCGAAGGGAGGCTGGAAGTGCAAATGGTGTGTCTGGGCCTGGGGTCAGAGATGCTGGCTGCTGGCCTCTTCTGCTTCTCTCTGTCACTTGGTGAATTGTAACGAGGTTTTAATTGTGTCTAAGTCAGGTGTATTAAACAAAGCCAACAAAGTGCTTCCGAGTTGTTTCGTTCAGTTATCAGTCTATACGGGAAACTCTTACCTCCTCTTAGGACTGCCTCTTCGTACCAAAAACCACATAAGTAGAGGTAGACAAATTTCTCTTTCAAAACTCATAGCAAAAATAAAACAACTTCCAATTTACATTCATTGTAATTATTCCAATGTTCAGTTGGAAAAATAAATGGGTGTTTCACCCAAGTGTTCTCAAAATAAAACCCTGTGAAAACCATTTGTTTTACTTGGGTGAAACACAAACAGACCAGACCTCTCACATGGTTAAGTCTCCGGATCTCAAAGTGAATGGCAACTGGAAGCAGGAACTCCTTTGACCTGTTGAGCTGTTACAAGAACCCATCTGCCTGCTTTTGCAGTTTCAGGGGAATTATTAATTAGGAATTTTCTTCAGAAAGTACAAAAAATGTTATTAAACATTCGTGGTTAAACACGTTGTTACGTTAAAACTTCATTACTCACCTCGTTCTAAGTGGGAGAGATTTAAAGCCACAGAATGATCTTCCTGTGAACTGACAGTAACAGATCTTTTTGTCTGTTCTGCAGGTGTGTTTGGTGCAGACACTGTGGAGCAACTTCTCCAGGTTTAAGATGTGAATGGCAAAATAATTACACACAGTGTGCTCCCTGTGCAAGTTTGTCTACCTGCCCAATCTGCTACCGCACGTACAGGGATGAGGAGCTTATAATTCAGTGTAGACAGTGTGATCGGTAAGGATTTCTAATATTTCACATATTCTTCCTGTTCAAGTCTTATTTTAATCTTTCCCCATAATGTAAGAGTGTAGAGATGAAGGAAATGGTCTCCTGGTAAACAACACTGGATTACTGAGTCTCAGAAATCTCTCAATAGTTCATTCCTGGTTGTACCACAGACTTAACTGTCTGACTCTGGGCAAATTAATTAATCACTCTATGCCTTTTCCCCCTTGCCCTGTAAAAATAAAACTAATTTAGCTCACAAGACTATTGTTGTGTTCTGAATCTAGATTACATTGTATAAAGTAATTAAAATTATTGCAATATAGGGAGAAAATTATCATGCAAAAACATACTTGGGAGATTATTTTATATAGAGTTCCTTCCTGTGGAGGGAAGTAGTTGATCTGCTGCTCCATATACAGGATGTAGCACACACCACTGTAGGGGATGCTGTATATGGAAAACGTGATTCTGTGGTTTCCCCTTCAAAGAATTCAAACTGAACAGCTATTTCCCATTTACTTGGACCGTAGACTGATACTTGGGTCTCCTAAAACACCACCTATTTCCTTTAAATTGTATTTTTTCCCCCACTTAATTTCTAGATGGATGCATGCAATCTGTCAGAACTTAAACACAGAGGAGGAAGTGGAAAACATAGCTGATATGGGTTTTGACTGTACCATTTGTAGGCCATACATTCCACCAACGAACGGTAAGAAGACGATCGAAACCAATGGCAGGATTGCACACTGCAATAAATAGGTTTGGGAATGTGTTCTGTGCTCTCGTGGAGGTTTGGCTCGTGGTAGAAGTAAGATTTTCTTCGTGTTTGTTTTAAGGGCTCTTGTGGAAGTGTCCTAGGCTCTTTTGCACCCTCAAGTGATTCAGGCCAGAGGAAGCCTCGTGGGAATTGTGGGTAGAGGTATTGAAGATAGGGATAAACTGCTAAGAGCTTTTGGTAGTGAAGGGGTCAAAGGCTTATCAGTTTGGCAAATGGAAGGAAGAAAGCCCGGTTCTCTAAAGTTGCATCTGCAGAAGAATCTGAAAATTACTTCTAAGCAGAAAAAGTTTGTGTATTTTGATGCTTTGAGGCTGTGTGAGGCGGCAGCAGCTCTAACAAGAGTCTGTGTAAGCATTTTTTCCCTCCTCCCTCATGTTTTCTTAATGCCTTTTCCTCAGCTCTCCCAGTAGTCAAGACCAGTGCTTCCCTCCCTAGCTGCAGTCTTGAAAAGAATTGGCCATACTTCTTTGTTTGGGAGTTATCCCTTCCTTGTTAATTAAAATGTATAATTCCTTCTGGTGAATTTGGCACTTCTCTGGACAAGGATACCGACAGCCTTGTTGGTCTGTATCACAGTTCTGTAGGAGTGGCACGTCAGGAGCTGAGGTTACTGCAGTTTAAGTACATTTACAGCATCTGGTTCCATGGGATGGTGCTGGTTAATGTTCCCGTGAGTGGCCTGTCAGCAGTTAGGTTGGCCTGTGACATGATTTATAGTCTTATATTTTAGTCTTGCTGCAAGGGTGATAGCCCAGGTCTGTTTTCCCTGCATGGCAGCTCAGGGAAGTTGCTGTTTCAGTCAGCTCCTTTACCATTGACACCTACTCCCATTTTTAGCATAAGCACATGAAAGTGTTCATATTACCCCTTCGCTGGGGTATCACAAGAGGCAGTAGAAGAAAGGCACAAAGAACTAAGCAAATATTTCAAGAAAAATTCGTATCCACCAAGAAGTTGTTAGTAAGATTGGTTTTCCTGATCGAGATTGAAGAAGTTGCGAGGCATAGGCTTGAGAGGTCTGCCAGGAAAAGTTCAATAAAGCATCTAATGTCCCTTAACACTGGCATGTCCTCATCACAGCAGTAATTGTAACTTACTGACCTGACCTTGGAGGCTTATATACTCCCTGCTGGAACACTTCCAAGTAACCCATTTTTATCACTAATAGAAGAATGACTAATGCTTTTGTATTTCTGCAAGTCACTTCATTGTAAAGATCTGCTTTCAAAAATTCAAAAGGAAAGAGGTTTTGTAAAGTGGAAAAAGTGAGAAACTTGCAGATACAACACAGACTTTTGTTTATTTTCATAATAAGCTTTGAGTACATAAAGCAAAAAGATCCAAGTAAGAAATACTTCTTCCTTTCTCCTTGGAGCTGGCAGAGCTACCTTTTAGAAATAATTAAAGCCCGTGATATGTAAGATGGAACAGCTTCACAAGAGGTTGTTTCACTTCCAGGCAGAAGCTGACCCCTGAGTTAGTTCTTCCTGCACACCTCTGTGGAGTAGTGTTGCTTAGGTTTGGGTTCCAAGGAATAGGAACCAGTCCCTTGGGAGTTCCCAAGTTTTCTTGGCAAGTTTTTTTCACCTTTTTTATAAGAGAAGTTTTTCTGTTTATTCTTTCCTGTTTTGACTCAGTATTAAAACCTCTCTAACACATGTGCACTTGCACAGTTGCATGTCTGAAGATGTCCTTTGATGCATGTTCATAGAAATACCTGCATGTGTACTTATATGTGAAATGTTTCAGCCTTTCGTGAATTCTTCTAAAACTCCTCTGAGAATTTTCTGTAAGTTTTTGTTTCAAAGTCAGAAGAATTAGCATGTGATAAACTTCGAGAAATAAATGTTAGTTAGCAGTAGAAAGCTTTTAAAAATGTATCATCCTGTGGGATTCTTACTGGGATGGTTCTTGCTCTTTCCATTTCATGTATCATAGTTGTGTTGGCAAGTATTATTACAGGGTTTTTAACCACTTTCTTTCTAGAAGAAACAAGAGCCCCTCAATTTAATAAATAAACAAAACATTTCACCTGTACCCTTGGTGAAGAGTAAATGGTTCCGGTGTGTAGGTATTGAGAAGGAACTTCCATTTTTCTTTCTTCAGAAAGTGGAAACTTTTTTAAATTTGTAAGAGCTCTTTCCTGACTCATTGTACCTGATCCTCTTAAGAAGTCATCTTCTTCAGGAAACAGAAGTAAAATACAGCGTTTTTCTTCTTGAACATACATAAATATCAAAAGCCAGAATGGTGTAGGATCTGCTCCAATGCAGTGTACCAGAAACCTTCATTGCTAGGTTATTGTGAAATAACCACCTCTGATCAGTGTTTTACCAGGTTCCTTTTAGTCCTGTCTCAAGTTATAACAGACGTCCTGCAGCATATTGCTGTGTTCTGTAGAGAAATTTACAAATTCTCATGACTAGATGCCAGGCAGGTGCATTAGGTAGCAGCAGCTTTTCCCCCGTGCTGTAATTCTGCACATTTGGGAGGGGTGTGTGTGTCTCTCATCCGCTCCTGGACAAGCAGTTCTTGGCCGTCTACTCATCAGTTCTGCCTTTGTGTCATTTGCCCTTGTATGTCATATGCCCTATCTGCAAATTCCCTCCCGCCTCACTTGCTCCCATCCTGTCTCTATGCAGACTCCAGCCTCCTCCTCCCTTGGTGCTGTTTTTGTTCCTCTGTAGGATGCAGAGGGACCAGCTCTGCCTGGTTTTCTGTCACCAGTTACAGCTGATCTGGGTGCAGTTTCTGAAGCTGCCTGTGTGCAGTTGTTCCTCTTGGGGCTCTAGTAAACATGCTCATGGAGGCAGTGAGGATTTGGTATCACCCCTGTCCAGGGGTGCCTGTTACTGCCAGTGAGACACTTCATGGCTGGTGGTCTCTCTTTATCATTTTCATTAAACTGATCTAAATTTTTCTTCATTCTGAAACTTAATTTTCTGTGCCTTACAAATGCAAGATACAAATCCGACATAAAATGTGCTATGTGTTAAAAAACTAACCTTTGATTTTTTAAAATTATTTGGCACATTTGCTATGTCAGCTCTAATGTTCTTGTGTTACTGTATTTACCAAAAACAAAAAACCCAAAAGAACCCTGTGTCATTGACACAGTTATGCAGGCACCCAATAAAGAGTGCTCTGCTGGTGCTGTGTTTTGACATCAACCGTTCCACTCTGTTCCATATGCTGGTTTCATTTTTTCATAGAATCGTTCTTTTCTATTACAGCCTTAAAAATGAACTCTGCTTTGTTTTTCTCAGCATATTGTATTCTGTGCAATTATTTGCTTTCAGCTGAGGCTGCTAAATGCTGTGCAGTATTCAGCATGTATAAACCCTTGTGCAGATAAGTTTAGCAATTTTGGTTAAACTTCAGCTGAATGCCTCAGAAGGCTCTATTTTTGTCCATTTTAATATTTTGTTCTTTTGGATAGGCTTTCTCTAACAGTACTGTGCTTTTCTGCTCTCCATTTTATTGATTGTAATCCTTAATCTGCACTGTAATTAGCTCCTTTTCTGGAAGTCTGTTTGATACTGTCTTCAAACACTGTTTGTTCGTGCAGTTTTTGTGAGTGGGTCTCTGAAGGCCTCACCTCTGTCACTTCCAGCTTGTTTATTTGAGCATTTCAACTCTATTCAGTCTCCAGAGCTAAAATTGTTCAGTCTGACCTGGATGAGATGATCTCTCTGTTGTTTGACTTTAAATGAAGAATTTCAAATTCCTGTTCACAGCTGTCTGTGTGAATTTCTTGTTTACCTTTAGATTCCAATTCAATAATTGCTACTTCAGTCTTAAAACCATCTTGTAAATTATAACAAATTAAATGAACAGATGATGTCTTACTTCCCTTTGAGTAGTTCTTTACAATCTGCCTATTTTCTGTTGTTTCAATTCAGTGTTTTGAGTATCTTCCTTTCTGCAGCTTGTCCCCTATTTTTTGGTTTTTTTCGGGCTCCATGGCTCTCTCATTTCGAAATGTCATTTTCAATTTATTTTCTTACTTGTCTTTTCTCTCCTTTGTTGAGTTCAGTTTTTCAGTGGTTCTCATAGGCTCCTTTCATTTACTAATTGCATGAAACACTGGTTTTCTCTAGGTTATACCCTGTGCATTAGTTGCACATTACGTAAAACTTTCAAAGCACTGTAATTTTTGAAGACAGACTTGCACTTTCCTTAAATTTGTTTATATGCTAGAAAGCATCCTGTATGTTTCATACTCATTTTAAGTGTTTCTTGGGTGCTTTTGTGCTTTTCCTGGTCTTGCCCTGGCTCCCATGGTGTGTGTGAGGTGGGAACAGCGGCACTTTTGTCACACAACCAGTGCCGTGGTTGACGAGACACACGGAACCCCCCACAGGTTCTCTGCCTCAGGGGTCTCATCTTGTGTGACAGGCACAAGGGAGATACTCCAGATGTTATCTTGAGTCCTATCTTCAGCATGAATAAGATTTTTAGGGAGAAAAAAAAAATAAAAAACAAAAGTGGGGATAAGCTTTCCTCTGTGGTAATGCTAACTGTGCCAGACTAACAGGTTTTCTGATTCTAGTCCGGCGTTTGCGAGATAGAAGCTCCTAATTTTCACTTACTGCTCTGTCTACGTAATCTCTGTGAAGTCAATACTAATTAAAATTAAAAGTTTAGTCTGTACATCATAGGTGAGTGTAGCATGATCGCAGTCATGTAGTTAAGGCATTTCTGCCCACTGCGAAAGTAGCCTTGTGTTGCAGGACATTTTGATTATTATTTTTCCAGTCACACTGCTCCACTGCTGCCCTGTAGAGCACAGGGTGTAGTTTTTGAGTTTCTGCTGTTCCATTTATCAACGCTCTTATCTGGAATTAGAGTTTCCCTATCTAACTTCAGCAAGTCCTGTGTTATCTGTTCTCAGATACATCAGCCTTCTCCAAGTGCTGTGTAAGTGGCCTGACAGCACAGACACTGTGAGAATCTTGTGTGCAGAGCCCGTGGAGTGTGCTGGCCCCTCCTTGGGGAAATACTGATCAATACCCACTTCATAAAACCCTCATTTTTAATGATTAGGGCATAAAAATGATTAAAAATCATTTTTAATGATTAGGGCAGCAAAACCTGAACGTGACTAGTGTAGAGGTTGCTTTCCAACCCAAAAGATCCAATGTATTCATTTGCCCTTGGTCCAGTAGAAGGAGATAATTTCCCACTGTGTTCAGTGCAATTCCAATGCCATTCTTGGCTTTAGGAAGTTGGAGAACTTCAGTTTGTATCAGGCCTCTTCTGTAGTCACATCTGTGACACTGAAAAGCACTTTATTTTAAAGGTGCAAGTAAATAATTGCCAGCAGTATAAATCAGGGAGTGTAACAGAACTGCTTGAAGGAAAATTGATAGTTTCAATTTAAATCAAGTCACCATTTTTAAAAGTTGAAATTATTTTCCTTATATTTTTCAGTGCCTTCTTTGGACTGTTGTGATTCATCAGTTGGAGCTCAGATTATTTCAAAATCAAAAGAACTAGGTAAAGAATGGAAATGCTTAATATCTGATCATTTAGCATATTTTAAGGGTATATTTTTTACATGAGACAAAAATTCTTTTTCCCATGGTTTTGTAACACACAGCATTAACTATCCTTCAGTTACCACAGCATGCTTTCCATTTTCTTTTCCTCATCCTCTCTTCTTTCTTCTCTTTTGCCTGCCATACCTGCACTATAATAATTACTTTAAATTATGCTTTGATCCTGCAGTCTTAGTTGCTTGCCTTAATATCAGTGGTGATAACACGGTGTGGCTGAGTCAAGCATGTACACAGATGTTTACAGGCTTGAGCTGTTAGGAGGATGCAGCTTTTCTGTATTTGTCTGGTTTGTGCTAGGAATTTATAATCCTGACAAGCCTGCTCACAAGTCAGTCTTTATAACGATAGCAACCAGCAGCTTCCGTCATGTCAGGACAGCTTCCATCACATCAGAGGTTTTTTTTTGTATTTGACGCCTGAGAGAAGGTTCTCCCCTCAAAGATTCAATCTGAAAAAGAGTGTGAGATGTTTTTGAAACACACACCTTTCAAGTTCGGTGTAGGAAGGCAGTCAAGTGGGAAGAATTTGTTCAGAACCCAGCTGTATTGTCAGATGTTACACGAGGAAATGCTTTTGGTTAAATGGAACAAATGTTATTAGATTTGTTTGTTTTCAAAAGCTGTGTTATCAAATCATGATTTAATTGGCTCCAGAGAGCTGAAGCATCATTGCAGCCTCTTCGCTATTTGACTGAAAGTTCCCAAGCTTCCACTTGCAGGGCCCCGGCACAGGTGACAGGGCCTTTCTGCGTGGTGAATTAAGGAATATTAGAGCTTATCAGTGGACTCAATTGTCACTAACAGCTTGAGGAGGAAGCAGTCTTGCAGGTCTTGGTAGACTTGGGTTCTGTCCACTATTTCCTGTTTGGTCTTCAGCAGCTCACTTGATACAGCTTGGGTTTTTTGTCTGCCTATAAAATAGGGCTGATAAATTCTCAGAGTTACCAGGAGTTCTTGGAGGTTTAAGGTTAATAATAAAATGAAGCTAAAGTGCTGAGGGCTGGATGGGGACCTTGGCTGATAAGCAGCAGGGACCCGAAGTATGACTTGCACAGTTCTCTGTGGGTGCCAGTAATACAGAAATATCCTGCAAGGCACCAGTTTCCATAATCAAATTGTTCTTTCTGATGGGTCCTTGGTGTAAGTTGTTTCATAGCAATGTAATGGATTATTGCTGGATTTGACATCAGACTCTAAATCGTAAAGCTGTAATTGTAATGTGTAAGAGAGTGTCAGATATCTCTGGTTTATTTATACCAATTTCTTCACTCACGGGTCAGCTCCATACATGTGGATTATTAACTCTTGTAAGTGCTATTCCTAAAAAAAAACAAACAAAACAAAACCAAAAACAACTAAGACTTGTAAATTAAAAGAGTTTTATATTGCTGTTATGATTCATTCAACTTTTATAGACCCACCGAAGACATACACCCAGGATGGAGTCTGCTTGACAGAATCCGGCATGTCTCAGTTACAGAGCCTCACTGTTACAGTGCCGAGAAGAAAACGGACGAAACCAAAGCTTAAACTGAAGATTATAAATCAGAACAGTGTGGCTGTGCTTCAGACACCCCCAGATGCCCAGTCAGAGCACTCAAGAGATGGGGAGATGGATGACAGTAGAGGTAGCAGTCTACTTTTGGCATGTCTTGTAGCTTGGAGTGTTGCAGTACCTGCGTGTATTGCAAATATACCTGGGAGTTTTTATTACACTGATACTCCTGTGTTCTGTACAGAATGTTTTATGGAAATTTCTTGAACACTAGTCATGGCTTATTGTTGTCCATTTCAGGGATTTTCCTTTTGTTCTGTTTATGGGTCATCCATCCTCTAGGAAACTCACTTGTTTAGGCCTGCCAGCACTGGAAATAGGGGATAATTTTATGGTTAATCTTTGGGTTACCTGTGGGAAACGTTGTGCACTCACTGAGTACGAGTGTACTCAAATTCAGTGCAAACTGTTTGAAAGTATTGGCTCAGCAAAGCAACTTCTTTGTCACTGAGAAGGTGGTATTAAAATAAAGTGTGAAAGTGGAGTAGTTCTTTGCTGAGAGTATTTATCTTTTCTGAAAGAAGTAAGATGAGCTGACCTGAGTCAGTGATCTCGGCTAACACTTGAGTCCATGAATCCATGACCTGGGGCAAGGCTCCTTCCAGCGCAGGTGAGAAAGTCATTGGTCATGTTGGTGTCTCCTTGGAGAGGAACTGAGGCACACAGGCAGCCCACCTCCCCACAGTTCTGTTAATGCAGCACTGCCTTGTTAATCAGATTGAATGTCAGAAGAAGCCTATTTTAGCTACAGAGTGTACTTGAGATAACTGGGTAGTTCAGCCATCAGTGAAGTTTCAGTGTTAACTTGTTGATGAAAGTATTGTTCCTGTCGTTTGATGAGTGCATTCTAACCCTCTGTTGTTGACTAGAACTATTCTTTTATAAAAATAGCTTTCTTTTATTTCTTTATAGCCTTTTAGACAATTTGTTTTTCTTTCATTTCTTTAGTAGTCGCAGGATTTGTGACTAGGTACATTATCCTAGCATTACATGGGCTCTGAAATGTCATCTCACATTTTCGTATTCTCCATCAGCTAGGTTTTTGGAAGCAAAAAATGCTTTTAAATTTGGAGGCAGCTAGTCTCTTCTCTTGTTCTTCTTCAGTGGTTAATAATCTTTACTTTTAAAAATGTGTGCCTGTATTCTATATGACTTTTTCTGACTTTGTTATCTGCTTGTTGGCTTCTATAGGTGGTAGTTCTTTTCAAGTAGATAACAGGATATATAGATGTGATAGCAGGGTATGAAAGGGAGAGCCAGAGCGGCCACAACTTCAGTTTCAGTTCTGATCACCTTCTGTTGCCTTTTTGAGAGTTAAAGTACATTCATGTGTGTGATGGTAACAGCACAGTGAGTATGTGGGAGATGGGCTGGGTTTCCTTGAAGCTCTGAGTGTGTAGGGCTCTGCAGAGGGGATCAGTGTCTGTCTCTGAAAATCTGAAATTTTTATATGAGCATCAGGATGAATAAAGCTATGCCATGGCTTTGACTGGAGTAACACAGTGAAGTAACCCCAGGGAAAAAGGAAGAAAACCCTTATTTTGGCTCTTGACGTTCCGGGTGGAGAAAAGAGGCTTTATCTGAGAAAAGTGAGCTCATGGAATTTCGTTACCATCTCGTCTGTAGGCTTGCATCAGGTTCAGCTTTCATTGGGTCTTGTACATTTTAGAGTCTGCTTGAAAGTTGACCTTGCTTTGGGAGCTTCAACTTGGTGGCCTTTGCCATCCACTGCCTTTGTTGGTAGAATTCAGTGAGGTCTTTATCAGTGGGAGAGTCTGGGCCATCACCTAGCCTGTGGAAGAGTGAGGGGTGCAGTTCTACCACAGCAAAAGTGGTGTAAAAGAGTCCAGCCCTGTTACAACAAAAATTTCTCCCTCTTACAACTGCATGGGGTTTTACTCCGTCTAGAGTTATACACCTATATCCGAAGCAGAACATGAGAATCCCAGTATCTTTTCAGGGGTGAGAGTATTTAACATTTAATATTCCAGAAAGTTCATGATAAAATGAAGATGCAAGGTCTTTTTGGGGATATCAGGAAGAATTAGTTCCCTCTCTCTTCATCACCAAAGGCTTTTTAATGTCAGCATACTTTACATCTGTTTCTACCCTGCTTTCCCACAGAATATAAACTCTTAACTTTGAATTATAGTCTTCTTCTTCAAGGCTGAGTAATTCCTTTGGGCTGAATTTTGTATTACATAAATCAAATTCCTCTTCATAGACCAGTCTGCTTTCAGTCAGTCACACGGTTTCAAGTCATGAACTCACCACGCTAAAAGTCATTACACTTTGCCTTCCAAGTGTAGGCTGCAGTTTTTAAGTGTCTTCTGAATTTATTTAAAAAAAAAAAAAAAAAAAAAAAAAAAAAAAAAAAAAAAAAAAGCCCTGTCAAAGAAAACCGAGGAGGACAGTGAAGAAAAGGAAGTTTATTTTGGTAAATTGGATCCATATTCCTTGATGGAATAGCTCAGGATTACTCAGACACTTTGACAGCCCATGCTTCTGAAGGAGGTACCAAAAACTTTCTCTGATTTACATATACTAATTATAGCATTTATTTGCTGGTTTTGTCTAAACAGCATCTCATAGGAAATGTGTTTATAGATGGAATGGGTTTCCCAGAAATGTCCAGGGATTATGATTATCTGTCACCCTTTTCAAAAATCTGTCATTCAGCTAATTTCTCATAAAACAGTCGGATATGGAAATTTTGGGGGAAAAAAAAAATTTCTTTCCCTTTTCCTTTTAAAGTTACCATTGCTTCTTTTCTGCAGAAGGTGACCTTATGGATTGTGATGGAAAATCAGATTCCAGCCCAGAACGAGAAGCTGTGGATGATGATACCAAAGTGGCTGAAGGAGCTGATGGGATTAAAAAAAGGAAGCGAAAACCATACAGACCTGGTAGGATGAAGTAACTTGGATCATTGTGTGTCCATTGTTCATTTCTTCCTGTATAATTACCAAAAAAAAAAAAAAAAAAAAAAGAAAAGAAAACACCATGAAATTTTGAAGTATTCTACTGCTCTTTGTTGACTGTAGATTTTTTTCCACCTATTCTTTTTAAAGTTTCCTTTTTTCTTCTTCCCAAAACACATTTCCAAAGGTTGCTGGTCAGCAGTGCACTTGCTCTTAGTGTGCTTGTCGATTACTTGTAGTAGTTCGAATCTGTGCCTTGTATTGATTCTTTACTTGATAGGAAATTGTGCTGTATTTCTATACTTGGTGAATGAGAGTTTTTGGGTGTATAAGTGTATGTATATATGGAAATATCTGAACTTCAGAGAAGTTTTTGCAATTATTTTACTTGTTTTCTGAAGTATTTTAAAAGAGTAGTTTACCAGATATTTGCAGATTACTTCTGACAGGTGAATTTTAATGAATTCGGTTATTGTATGAATTCATTTATTTTAATTTCTTTGTGCCGTTGACTCTTAATTATCCTGACTGAATTAATAAACTGTATGTCTTGGGCACACAAACAGTTGAGCTGTATCCATGTAGAATACATCCATTAGTTATCCATTAGTTTTCTGCAGCCTACAATTCCCCTGGAAAAATGAAACAGATCTGTGTCTGATACATTTAGATACACACCTAGTGCTAAGGATCAGCAACTCTGCATTCAGTCTCTAGTGAAGGATTCAGGAGTTTCAGGCACTCTGATGCTGATTAATTATCTCTTTATTTGGGATATGTCCTTCTCTAGTAGCATCATTTGAAGTGGTGGGCTCTCCAGAGCTATTTGCACAGGGTTTTTTGTGGTCCTTTGAGGTTCTTTAATAGGTCTCATTTGGTAGATTGACGGCTAATTCCAGCAACTCATCAGTTTGCCCCAAGGGAGGGGAAAACCAACATCTGAAAGTTGCCAGGTTTGGTGATTTGAACTTCTTGTGGATGTTCTACAGTCCTGAAATTCTGATCATTTTTCATTACATGTATACTCACTGAGACATAAAAATTCAGAAATATTTCCTAAGATTCCAGATGGAAACTCCTCAAGTATCTCAGATTCGTTCTTAGACATTTAGATGCATTGGTCTCCTTGACCTGCAGAGTATTCTTGGCTCTCATTTGTACTATGAAACACAGTTTTTATTCAATACTTTGAATTTTTGCTTCCTTGTTCAGGTATTGGTGGATTTATGGTACGTCAGAGAAGTCGTACAGGGCAGGGGAAGACAAAAAGATCCCTCTCCAGGAAAGATTCTTCTGGATCTGTTACTGAACAGTTGCCTGGCAGAGATGAGGGTAAGTGCAGGAATTTGGTGTTAAAGGTTTGTTCATGTTTAATGCAGTAAAAGCAGTACAACTCATCAACACGTATGTTTGTCATGATGGCCTTTATTAATTCAACTGAAAATACCCATTCCTGCATAGCTATAATTTCTGCAGAGCCCATGATGTGCAGAGAAACTGAAACAATGAATTGCAGGCTGTTGTAGGGGATAAATAGTGAGAATTATTATTATTATTATTATTACTAAGTTAGATTTAGAGGAGTCCTCTTTCTGATGCACCTTTCTCCAGATGTAGCCCTGGTCCAGGGGTGTCCTCTGGACCATCAGTTTTAAAACTCAGCAGTTTTCCATATTCCATGAGTCTGTCTAATCAATTCTTATAAATTTGTTTATGCTCTGGAAAATCCTTTATTAGAGAGTTTAGTGATATGTTATTATTGCATGACTAAATAATTCCTTTTTATTTTAAACCAGATATCAGATATCTGAGAGTTTCATATGCTGCTCTCATGTTTATTGTTGTGAAAGATTATTTTTTAAAAATCATTCATAACAATTTGTGATACAGAAATACTTTCTAGATGTGTATCATATTTCTCCATCACTGTTGCCTTTTCCAGGGCTTGAAAATCCTTGACTTCATTGAGTGTCTTTTCCCATGGCAGAGCCATTTTCATGCCTCTGACACTGCAGTTCTTGGTAGATTGGGCACCTAACAAGAAGTCTGATTTTATTCATGGGCCTTTTTCTCTTTCTTGCTGTGTGTGATTAGACTAAATTATTCCATCCATCTGGAGTTGCTCACACTAATCTAGAGAATGTTGAGGTATCATTCAAGGGAGATGAGGCATATGTTTAGTTCAGTTCCAAAATCTTGGAAAAAAGTTCCCAATCTTGATAGAGTTTTTGCTTTCTCTTTACTATTAGTGTTACAGCTGTGTTTCTGCTTTGTAAATAATATTTCATTGTGGCAAACTGCCTTATTTCATATTGTGCTGAAAATCTTATGTTAGATCTTTTCATCTCCATAGGGGTCTGCTCCTTTAAGTAAAAATTGTTTTTGAAATTGGCTCAAAAGCTAATTCCCCATTCTGGGTAACACTACAATGCATATTGTTAAAAAGGAGTATTCTTAAACAAGTTGAAACAAGTATTCTTCATCTGAAAGTTGGAGCTTCTTTTTGACTGCTCAGGCACAATTGGTAGTTGTGAAAACTACAAATCAAAGCTTGCCGAGAGCCTTCAGTGGCCAGTGCTCATCAGCTTTCCCAGGATTATTTTGCACCCTTGTCACATCCACTCCTTTTCTCTGTGAAATCTCCCTCTCAGACAGTGCAGAGGTCACAGTGTTGGTGAACCTCATTCCGCTCATGGTCCTCTGGATATGCTACAGGAGATCACTGCAGTACAAAGCAAGTTGATTTTATTACCATGATAATATAATTTGTTAAATAACTTGCCAGAGTCCTTAACTTCATGTAATTTGCCTTGGCAAGACAGAAGTAGCAGGCCTTGAAAAGTTCTGCATTACCTGCAGTGTTTTTCTTGCTCTGTTGTAATAAAATAGTGAATGATTGATGACCGCTCTGTGCTTTTGTGTTTATTAGAAAATGCAGTGCCACTTTGAAATATGACAGCTGAATAAATGTATAGTTTTTCTTGAAGAGCTTCTTTATAGATTTCTTTTTCTAGGCTCTTCATTATTTATATGATAGTTCTTTCTGAGATTTAAAAAAAAAATAAGTTTTTTACTTCTCATTTGAGAAAAAACAGTATATGAAATGAAAGGTGGTTAATGTGTAACTCAGCACTGATGACACTGGAGATACTTCTTCAGTGGAATTGTCTTTTCAAATATCTGGCTGAATGGCACCTATAATTCCTGTCAAATTAGCAAATTCTTAGGTTGCCTGGGGATACAGAAGGTAAAGGTCTGTCTGTCCCTGGGAGGCAGAAGAGTGATGTGGCTGGTGTCACATCTGGCATTTCCTGCTGCCAGAGCCTGGGTGGTCAGGGCAGTTCACAGCTGGATGAAAGCCGCCTCTGGAATGCATCTGGAGTGAAGTGCAGTAACCCATGCACCCAGAGGTAGCCAGATGTGCTGCCACTGTACCTTCAGAACAAAATACTGAGTGTTTGATTCATTTGTGCCTGGATGTTCCTTCGTAGGTTGGACCGAGCAGCTGCCAGACACTCCGGTTGAGGAGTCTACCCCAGCTTCTGAGAGTACTGAGAAAATAAAAAAGCGTTACAGGAAAAAGAAAAATAAACTGGAAGAAACCTTTCCTGCCTACTTGCAGGTAAAGCTGGTGATCTGTTCCTCATATTGTAAATCCATTTAAAAGCCTGACATTCGTGTGTTCTTTCATAGTTCATTTAAACCATTGATGTTTCTTTTCTGATTCCAAATTGATGGTTTAAATGAAATGGGTTTTCTGTAAAGAGTGTTCATGAGCTTGTACAGTAAACTGTGTATTATGTTAAATCTCCAGGATTCTGGTAAATCCTTCTTGATGAATTTGGATTTCTCCTTGTTCTGAGAGATGAGATGGGGTGGAAAAATCATTCCTTTGCTCTGTGAACTGACACATCATGTTTCCACATTCAGCGCTGTAGGATGTCTTAGCCTGATCAGGCCGCTTCCTCAGCTTCTCATTTTGCTTTTTGAGGATTGTAGAACATGATTTGATAAGGGAAACTTGTTTCCTAGTTTTATGGATTTATATGCCCTGCATCTCCCTACCACAATAATGTCTGCTCTTCCATCCCATTAATTTCATGGTGTCCCTAGCAGGTAAGAGGCAGCAGGGTGTGGAGGATAACCAGGATATTAATATCCTGGTTATCCTCCACACCCTGCTGCCTCTGTTAATAGTGATTGAGCAAATTTCCTTCCATTATTCAGGTTATAAACTGTCTGGTTTAGATATATATATACCTCACTTACTTGGCTTGTTCTTCTCAGCCACCTTCTTCATGGTGAAGGGAGCTTTCTAAAGTTGCAACTTTCATTGTCTTGTAGATGTTCACCAGGCTTCATGCCATGAACTGTATTGGGATTGAAAGCAAAGAATTAACAGACAGGCAGAGCATTTTCTCTTTAAAAAACAGTATTTCATAAGTGGGGAAGTGACTTGGAAGGAAAATGCTTAAAACATTTCCTTTGGAGTAATGAGGATAAATATTTTTAATGGATGTTTTACTCCTGTAAAACATGGAATATTTCTTAGATTCTTTGTTGATATTACAATAATTACTACTGAAAAATCTATTTTTAGATTTAATTTTAGAACTGGATCGTAAATCAAGATTTTGAAGATAACAAGGGAACAGAAAGGTTGTTATATAGTGAATAAAGGTTGACTTGAAAATTTGATAGGTTGTTGACAAATTACTGAGTGTTCAGGCTTAGGTGAGTGATAGCTGTTACACAATATTATAAAAGCCACTTTTATAATGCAAGTTAAACGTCTTCAAGTGTTTTGTTAGAGCAGTTAGACATGAGGATGATTTTGTGAAATGCCATGTATGGTCATTCTCAAAACTGAACCAGAGTTCTAGATCAAGTTGCCCCTTCTTCAGCCGTCCTTTTTGTGCAAGGAGAAATATTTCAAATAATAAACAAATTGTGATAGATAATAACACTGTATTGGTACACTGTCTGTGCCACATATGTATAAGATGACTAAAGTTTTCCTGTATAATCTAAGGCATTAATTTAATCCTAAAATTTGTGTAATGTAGCTTCCTCAGGTGAGTTGTAGCCACTCCTCATAGCCTGGGCCGTACTGGAGTGTCTGTGAGACTGAGACTGTGTTTTTGTATTCTTATTAATCCTTAGCTTTTAATTTTAACTTTTTCATTTACTCAAATTTTTCAGTCAATACAGTGTTCTTCCTCCGTTAAATCATTTCATCTTGTTTGCAGGAAGCTTTCTTTGGGAAAGACCTACTGGATACCAGTAGACAGAACAAGATGAGCCTGGAGAATTTACCTGAAGAGTCCCTTCCACTTTCATGTAAAACAAACTTGGCCACCAATTTCCTGGATCCTTCATCTGACCCTCTTCTTAGCTCCACCTCCACTCCAGCTCAGACAAAACTGGGACCTCAAGGTATACAAACCTAAACTTACTGATAATTCAGTAGTTTAGTTTTATTGTGGTGACTGGGGCTTTCCCACTCTCTTTCCCACTTTCCTCCCACAGTTTAGCTGATGTATTTTTCAGCATTCTGTATATGAACTGTCCTTGTGAGGTTAACTAACACTGATATTTCATGTTATTCTCGTCAAGGGCTCCAGCTGTTGCAGAAAGAGCAGTGGATGACACAACAATTGGCACTTAATGCAAATCTGCAACATCTTGACTATAATATCCATGGCTATAAAATCCATGAAAATTAGCTCTGTGTAAGAAAAAGCATTCAGTTAATTATAGAAGAAAACATAGATATTCTCATATAAAGATATTTTTAGTAGTCTAGTGAATACTAGTTGGATGAATATCATCCAGCTCTTCTTTTCTTTACTGTTTTAGATTATTTTAGGTTGCCAGTCTCCTCGGAATTTTTGTTTCACCATGTCCTTTCTGAACATGAGTGCCCTTTCCAGGTACAGTTTGTAGCCTCTAGGCAATCTTTTGCTTCTGCTATTGCAAAACCTTACTGAAGGTTCTGCTGAGAGTTTTGCAAATAGCCAAAGGGTTGTAAAGTGCTGCTGAAAGAGCAGCCTCACACAAAAGAGCAATTAAAACCTTACTGTCTCCTTCAAATTATTTTTTCTCTGTCTTGTAGTATATGCTGTTAGCTAGAGGTGTCTTTATTTTTAAAAAGTGCTGCTATTTCTTTTGTATATTAATTTATGGCTTGTGTTTCAGCTGATCCTCAAAGTTTTCCATCTAAAACTGTTTGCACACAGTCACAGTTTCCACTGTCCAGAGAGTCATTTGAAGAAAGGTCTCCTATTTGTGATTGTTACTCAGTGAAAATCTGCTAAATGAAAAGCAGAAGGCTGTATTATAATTAAACATTGATTCTTCTGCAGTTGAAGCTGTGAGTAATAGAGAATGCAAAAGGTAACTTCCCCTGAATGGGAAGCTGCTGGAAATGGAGTGTTTCATGGTCTGTATTTCCTTAGTTCTAGTACAAGAAGATAAGGTCTTCTACTTACTACAAGAAGATACGACTTTTTCCATCCTGACTTTCTTTTGAAGCCAGAGAAATTCAGCTTCAGAGGTCTTTGCTGGCCTATCCAGCTGCAAGCGTGAAGTCACTGATGTGTTCATGTGCTATGGTGGTACAGGGTTTTAGAAATTCATGAAGTAGATGTTAATTTAATGTTGTGTTTTCCCAAAGTCTGGAAGTTCTTCATAAAAAAGCAGACTTGTAAAACTTTGTAGTTTCATCTTCTTTTTATTCAGAAATAAATAATAAAGAGGTGGCTGTTAATAAATAAATCACTAGCAATGGCTTCAGTGGATAACCTGCTGTTTTTCCCATTTGAGGTGTGAGACACTGGAAGGGCAGTGTTTTCTGGCCATAGGAATGTTCTCAATTGTCTTTTTCAATTCTCTTGCAACTGTTCAGATTTCCAGCCAAAACTGTGTCCAGATGGAGCTGTTTGGTGTAGTTGGGGCACCAGTGGGTGAAGTCATCTGCCAGAATTGATCAGTTCCAGTGCAGTTCTGAAGCCTTTTTTTCCTGTGACTTTGTGGGACACAGTTATTTCCACAATAGCTTCCCCCCATGTGAGAGGCCCTGGTTCACTGGCTAATTGCTGAGCTCCCTTCTGGCTGGACTCGCAGAGGAGCTGCAGATGAGAACAGTGTCCCAGGGCACCTGTGATGTTTTCATCATTTCCACACAGGCCTGGCTGTAGGGCAGGAACAACATGAACTGTTTGTTCCCTGCTCTGGGGGGCTGCAGGACTGTGTTGTCACCAGCTGTGCTGTTTTCCTACAGTGCCACTTCCCACAGGGATTGCTGACTCCTGTGAGAGTCCTTCCTTAATTGCACAGGTCTTTTCCACAAGGAAAGCGTTCTTCCCTTGGAAACTCCATTTGTGTCATCCCAAGATTAAGAGTTAGATATGTTTGTTCATCTTCCAGAGAGTTCTCAAGCATCTAGAGAAGTGACCCTGCTCTGCTTTCCAGCAGGTACCAGCTCTGCTGGGGAGGGCAGGGATGTGTTCCAGCTGCTCCTGAACTGACAGTGCGTTTCAGGGACGTGTTCTGTGATTTGTTTGTTCTCACTCCTTGGTTAAGGGTGGCTGAACCTTGCACTAGCCAGGATTGCAGTAGGGATGGGGATTGGCAGAGCTGGACAGAAGAGGGGTTTGGGAGTCCTTTGTTAACTGCTAATTTCTAGAAACTGTGACTGAAGTGAGCTTTAAGCTCCCAGCCCTGCTTTTTGTCTGGCAGAGAGGTTGCTGGTTTTATTTTCAGTTAGAAAACTCACCTTTCCTATGTTTTTATAACGTGACACTCTGTGCGCTCTGTTCTGCACAGCAGCAACCCTTAAAATCACTTCCAAGTGCTGGAGCAGAGTATAAAGGTTTGCCTACAGGTCTCGCTGTCTGTTCATGGGTGAAGTTGAAGGTGTTGATTTAGATCTCTTGCATTCTGAGGACTGTCTGCCTCTCTCTTGAGTTTCCTGACCTGTGTGTCCCTGATGAAAAAGAAGCCACTTGATGAGGTGTGTTCTGTGAAGGCTCTGGCAACGTGACCTTTCCTTTAGTTTGAAATAACCTGAATTCAGTGGGGTTTTTTCTGGAAGTGCTGACAAAGTCATCTGCTCAAGTGAGGTCTCCAGAGAATGCTAAAGACATTGTTCCTAGACAAAAGAAGAGGAGTTGTCTGAGTGTCTGCAACTAATTCAGGTGCTGCTGGGACATTTCATAACTAGAAATGTTACTGTGTGATTAAACATCTTGGGATGGCTGCAGCCTTGGGAGAGGCATTTTTATGATTTTAGAACTTCATGAATAAATAACTGCATTTGAGGGATCAGGATCACAAGATAGCATTAGAGCTGTACTCTCTTAGAGATCCAGCATTACAAGCAAATTATTTTCCTTTTTGCTTTGTCTTGGCTTTTATCTCCATTCTGAAAAGAGTCAAATTAATGAGCAGTATTGAGCTATTTGTTTGGCAGCAGATGTCAACCAGCTATTGATTGTGATCTGAAGCAGCTGACTCAAGTGATTACGTTGATTCCAAGATAATATTTAACACACATGGAATTAAAACAGGGAAAAAATAGAAGAAAAAAAAATTAAAACATGCTTTAGATTAGATGTCTTGTGTGAATTTTATAGATTATAGACTTTATCCCTCTGCTGTCACCAACACTCAAGTCTTTTTACAGAGTTAACAAACTCCATTTTGAGAGCAGGATGGGTTTGCCAACTTATCTGAAGGCCACTGTGGAATCTGACTTCCTTCATAGTTAGAGACCCTCAAATTTGAAGCCTGAATTTATTCATGGCCAGTTTGTAGCTACAGGTGGTAAACTTTGTATATTTAAACAGTTCACCTTTTTACCTGAGCTCTTCCCAGTCTTTTCACCTGAGCTCTATACAGTATACACCTGAGTTTATACAATATATTTATATTCACATTAGAAGTTGAATTGTTGGGATTGTTCCATAGCACAAGGGCTGTGGAGAAAAGCACCATAACATAAAATACTGGAGAAGAATTAAAGGCTGCCAGTACAGTTCCAATGCTTCCTTCTCCCTGACTTAGCTGCCTTCAAGCAGGAATTGAGGAAAGTTAAAGAAGGACTAAAATGGATCCTTCAGCCAGCTGAAGTCATTACATCACCTTGTAGTGCTTGGTGTTACAGTTATTCGCATAATTAGACCAAATTTCCAGAAGGAAAACAAGTATCTGAAAAAAACCCAAATAAATTTTAAAAAACCCTAAAAAACAACCTACCAAACCCCAACAACTGGTTTGTGTTGAGAGTCTTACATTTAGCAGTACTTCTTATCAGGTACACAAATAACTGTGCAAAGTGGTGTGGTTTTGAGGCACTTTTTGGTAGTTTTGCTGGTATCAGTAGGAGCAAATGGATTGGTCTGCACTGGCTTATTAATCCATCTTGTTGAGTGGCAAATATAAAATCTGATTTAATTAGGGTGGTTTCATCTTGTCTGCGTTACAAAGGGTAAAAATGAAGAATGAAAACAGTAAAGTGAAGAAAAACCGTTTTTGTTTTGACTTGGTAGTGGAAGAAGGGAAAAGGGTTGTCTCTGAAAATCAGCAGAAAGCACTTGTAATTCATTGTTAAACCTAGCAGCTTGGAAAGTAACCTCATGACAGAAGTGCATCCTTGGCACCAGGCTCTGAATTAAGCTGTGTACTTTCCTGGGGCAGTTGGATTGTAACAATGGGAAATACATCTGTATTTGTGTAAAATGTGTGCGTTCGTTGGCTTTCTGGTCCCTCTTCAACCTGGCCATATATTTGTTTTCCACACTGTATGTTTTATGATTTGTATTAATCCCGTTTTTCTGTTTAATTTGTATTTGCCATCTCATCTTGTTTTATTGGTCTGGCAGTGATTGCTCATGTAGTCATGACAGTCTGCAGTTTTACTGAAAAATATTTTTCTCAACTTTTATTAGTTTGTCAAACATTTTTTGCAAATGTTGCACATCTGTAATAGTTCAAAGCAACTAGTTAATAAAACCAGATGGGCCATTTGGATTAATTCCTCTCTAATGAATTGGAGGTCAAGAAGACAATAGCATCCAGAATTTATTATTTCATATTAAAGAATTTATTGCTAAACCAGGCCAATTTTTCCTGGATGGCAAGCAAACATGACTTTTCTGTCTCTGGCCATTCTTGCTCCTTTAGGTTTTCTTCTGATCTTAAAAGTATCATCTTCAATTTCTATTTATTTACTCTTCCTTCTTACTCTTAGATTTCACTTCCCTATCAGGGTGTAGTAACTAGTTGCTTCTGTGTTAAGAAAGAGAGTGGTGGTAAAATAAGTAACTGATTCCCTTTTTTTAAAAAAAAAATTACTCTTTGTAGATTTACTGTGAGCTGTCCTGTATAAAACCTGCTTGTTGACTTACACATTCTTCGGCCTTTGTGTCTCAGAGGTTGCAAGTTCAGAGTAGATTTTGGGATTGTTTTCCCCCTGAAATCATCCAGTCTTTGTTTCACATGATGTGATCACATTATCACTTCTATGAGCACGTGCAGGTGGCTCAGTCCTGGCAGGGAGGGGCTGCTGGTCAGCACAGTCCCTGAGCCCAGGGACGCTGGAAGTTTAAGACAGCAAGGAGACCCTTAGAGCCCGGTACATCTGTGTTGGGGTTCGCAGCTCCAGAACATCACCAGAGATGTAGAAATGTTGATTTTGTTCATTGCATCTTCTACAGGCAGCACCGACGATCCTTTAGCTGATCTTTCTGAGGTCTTAAATACTGATGATGATATTCTTGGAATACTTTCTGATGATTTGGTAAAGTCTGGAGATCATTCAGGTATGTGTGTCCTTAGGGTCTCTCTAGTAATTGTTTCCTTTTTTTCTTCTTTGTTATAGATGTATTTGTTGTACTGTATCCATAGGTTATGCTCTAGGTCATTTCAGATACAATTTTCATATCTTAAGAATACCTTAGTTTGGAACGATTTTGGTTTATTCTACCAAAAAAAAATGCCCAAACTTGTCAGCATTTTGTTTTTACTTGGCTCTTTGCTTTGCTGCTTAAGAGAGGATAAAATGTAGCTGGCGTTGTCTCTCATACCTGCGTAGCTTTTTTCGGCATGCAGCTTTTTCTTTACTTTTTTTTGTTTTCGTGTTGTAATCATCCATTTTATCTGGTTTGGGTCCTGTAGGTCTTGATTTAAGCACTTTCCAGGTTGAGAACTCACCCTCCCCATTTGGTAAGAATCTAAACAATGGATGATCCATGGGTAGCCGTAGCCCGCTTTTCCTAGTGGTTTTAGCTGAAAGAACTGCATGTGTAGAAGTTACTTCTCCTTTACTCTGTCACTAATTCGTGTTTCATTTTCCACTGTGTGGTGTTTGAGTCTAACACTACCTCTAAACTCTGCACTCTGCCTCTAAGAGTCCTGCATCAAGTTTTGCTTACAGCTTTTGAACACCTTCCTTAGATTTTTGTGTTTCATGATACAAACCCATATGCATTTTCTTGCTGCCACTGTAAATATTATTTCCTGTAGTAGTGTGTAGTTTTTATCATAGTGGTATACTTTGTAAATGAGAAGCATTTTTATCAATGTGAGTATATTAAAGCATGATTAAAGCAGTCACTATCCTTTTGTTTTCACTGGATAATGGTTCATCACTTTATATAAAAGGTTGGCAATAAGTAGAATGGCATGTTTCATTATTTTAAATTTGGGGGTATTTGGTAGTTATTACAGAAATATGTTTTTAAATACTAAAGGACATAGTTCTTTTTTCCCAGGTTTTTCTCATTTGAGAGATTTATTGACTTGTAAGGGATGTTAGGAAATTTGTGTAGTGAGTTATGTTTTCTTAGTGCCAACAAATCACTTTGATGTGACCCGTAATAGTCAGAATTTGGTTTTGAAAGATAAACTTCTATAACTTGTTTTATATTGGCTACACTTCAGCAGCATTTCAGTAAATATTTTACGTAATATTTGAAGTGAAGAACGTTTGAAGTGAACCTTAAGGTGCATGAGGATGAACCATGTTTACTACTGGTGTGATTCTTTTCAAAATGTGAGCAATAGTTGAAGTGGAACTCTCTACTGAAACCTGTACATTAGAAACCATGCTGAACTAAAACTCGGTAGTCTTACTTCCCGTTCTTCCAGTTGCATCATATTCAATTAACATTCCTCAAACAATACAATAAGCTGGAGGCAAAGAGTGGGAAGGTTTTTTTACCTTTTCTAATCAATGTTTTGCTTTGCCTTACCTTTCAAATATTAGAAAGTCCTGGTTTAATTGACAGCTGAATTCTAGGGGAAGGAAACAGGGTTTGTACTCTTCATTCAATACTAATAATAATTTCTAATTTAGTATTCTTTCTTCCTCCAGCTGGGTTGGATATTGGCCCCATCTCTGATGATCCTTCTTCTCTGCCTCAGCCGAATGTCAGCCAGAGCTCACGGCCACCACTGAGTGAAGAGCAGTTAGATGGAATCCTCAGTCCAGAACTAGACAAAATGGTCACAGATGGTAATTCTTTTGTCCCTTACCTTGATCTTCTACAGAACTTAGGTAGAAATCCTCTTTTCTTTTTTCTTTCCCCCAGATGACACATCTCTGTATTGTAACAGACCTATTTGGACTTGGCTGCACAATTACTTTTATTGCTCCCTCTGATGATTACTTACCCTGTGTTGCCTTTCCTTTGTCCAGGTGCTATTCTTGGCAAACTGTACAAAATCCCAGGTACGTGTTCTGATCCTCCTTGTCTTTTATGGAGCACCGTTCACAAGCAATGCTAGCAACTCACGCAGAGTGTTTTTTGCAGAGCTGGGAGGGAAGGATGTTGAAGATTTGTTCACAGCTGTGTTGAGTCCAGCAGCCCCACAGCCAGCTCCTCTGCCACAGCCTCCTCCCCCACCACAGCTCATGTCTTTGCACAGCCAAGGTATGTTCCTCTGGTGCTTTTGTGAGCAGCAGCCTGGCCAGGAGAGTTGTGCACCTTTTAAATGCTGATGTGGAAGTAGGACACACCTTATGCTGTGCAAAATTGTGGAGTCTGCCACTGTTAATTTGTGAAATATTATTCTAAACCCGTTCTGAAGGGAGTATGTGATTACCGCCCATGTAAATGTTGCTAATAGAAAAGGACAGTTATTTGAGATTTTTCTGACATACGGGTGCTTTTGTTTTAGCTGCCACTTAGATGGTTTGGAAATTAGTCTATGATAAAGCATGTGTTCTCTTCTGACTTCACTCTTTAATTACTTTTGAGTACCTCCTCAAGGGTAAGGCAGGAGTCTGTGTAACACTGATTTACTGAGTCTTAATTTCTGCAAAAATGCAGTTTAATTTATTAACTAGTCCTAACAGAAAGGAAGCTAAACAAATTTTAAATTTATCTTGGAAATTATACTTTATTTTTCTTCATTACTACTAAAATTATTGTGAGATGATCCATTATCTTGCTCTTGTATTGAAGGCAAGAGACAGATTGATTTTATTATTGTTATCAGTAGAGCTGGTTTTTTGAGCAGTATGTGTGAATATAATTGAATGTGCTCCATTTCTCATCCGACATCACCTGTGGTGGGTTTTCCATGAGCTCATGTAAAGAATGTCCACCCTTTTATACTAGTACTACAGGAAAGACTATGCAAAGTGATTTGACCAGTGAATTAATCATAAGAAGAAAAGTGATTTGTTTCCTAGTTAGATCGGTTTTCGTAAAAATTAAATACTTCAAATCCTCTTAGAAAGGAGAGTGTTTTAAGTAAACAATGAGTTGCTTTAAAGCAAAAGATAATACTGGTGCCATTGCCCGTTTGCCAGTTACTTGAGTACTTGGGGATAGCTCCAGCATTTGATCTCTGTAAGATCGTTCAGCTCCTCCCTGTGGGAACTGCCATGATAACAAAGTTTTAGATTTACACTTTGGTTCTGCTCCAGTGGAGTGATCCACATGTTCCTGTGAGATAAATGCTTCAGTAATGGGGCAGCTTGCATCAAGTTTCAGCAATTTCAAATAAAATTATTGCTCCCTTCTCATAAAGACATGTGAGCACCCAGTGCTAACCAGAGGCCTGACTCCATCCTGTTTGTTTGCCAGGTCTTCACAGTTAGTTACTGTGTTTACCAGCACAGTAACATTCTCTTAAATTTTGTGTTACAGCTGTGGTTGCTGCACAGCTTACATAACCTCTAGATCAGAAACAGTCTCCTAAAATGGGAGAATGATAACAGTGTCATCCTGCAGATGAATCTGATTCCTGAGCTACTTCTGTGCTTTTAAGGAAATACTGGGGCAGCAGTTGTAATCTCACTGAAGTGATGGGATCCAAAGGCCAGAGTTAATTCTGTGTAGTAACATCTGCAAATACCATCTGCTGGAATGAATCTGCCTGTGCCACGTTTGTAATGCTATAATCAAATAAATAACATTTTCTGCCTTCGGACTGCTAGACTGGACGTTTAATTAGAAAATGTTAATGCTCATTTGAGTAGAGTTATCTGTTTCATTGGTCACAAATTAGGGAGTTAGTAGATAATGAGGCTTACTTTGGTACAGTGCTCAGGAGTCTCAGGAGATGTTTAATTCAGATGGCTAGTGCTCATCCTGCAAGGACTGAAAACCACCTTGTCCATGGCTTGCTGCTTGGATCGGGGTCTAACAAACACGGCGACCATTAGCTGTTAAGTTTATTACCTCAATATAAAGTGCAGTACCATGACATGGGCTACTGCAAGAGTTTTGTGAATCTATTTTTGAAAAAAAATTATATTTTAGAGAATAAAAAAAAAACATGTGCAGCAATGTAATAGAGTAGAAAAGAATCTTCTAAGCATATAGGGAAGGATTTTAAACTGATTTAAAATCTTTCCCAAAAAAGTAAGGTCAGCACTGTAAAATTCTGAAGCGATTAGTTTTCCCCTAGTGGAGACATTTTTCTATCAGTGATAGGTTCCACCTCTGCCTTAGAAGCAGTCACCCTTGAAAACTTAAATGAATGACTTAAACTTGCTCTTTCCAGGGGAGAATGCATTTCCGAGAGTGCCCCTCATGAATGGTCTGATTGGCCCCAACCCTCATCTCCCTCACACAGCTCTGGCTGCTGGAGGTGGGCTGGGCACCTTCTCTCCCATCACACAGCAGCCATACACTGATGCCAGGTAAGTCCACATGGGGAATAAAAGATACTTGGTGTGTTTAGCATTAAAAAAAAAAAAATACATGAGTAACAAAAGCACCTGGAGGGTGCTGTTGATTACTAATAATGTGATATTTTTAGTTCTTGACAGCCACCACGAAACCCTGTGTATTGTTGCGGTGTGTTCACTGCTGAAATAGCAAACAGAATGAGCACGTTGCTGATTGAGGGTTGGTTTGTTGTTTTCCTACAATCTGTAAAACAAACCTCTTTTTTGGTCTGTCAGGGATAAGAATCCAGCGTTCAATCCAATGGTGGGTGATCCCAACAGCTCATGGGCACCAGCTGCTCCACCCCTGGAAGGTGAAGGCGATACCATGTCCAATGCTCAAAGAAGCACTCTGAAGTGGGAGAAAGAAGAAGCTTTGGGTGAAATGGCAACTGTGGCACCTGTTCTCTATACAAATATCAACTTCCCTAACCTGAAGGAAGAATTCCCAGGTGAGTAATTTACTGAATCAAGTTGAATATTTTGCAGCAGTTGTTCCATCTTGATTTGAAAATATCTCAAATAGACTTATCATAGCCTTGCGTATTGACACGTTTTTTGGTTGCAGACTGGGCTACAAGAGTGAAGCAAATTGCTAAACTGTGGAGGAAAGCAAGCTCTCAAGAGAGGGCTCCCTATGTGGTAAGAACAATTCCCACCTGCATTTGCATGCTTCCAGCAAACATGTTTTAATTTGTAAGGTGATGGTGTTTTGTTTTTAACAGCTCGGTTTCTAGGTTTAGTGAAAGTTCCCTTACTCCAAGAAAACCTTTGTAATTTAACGTCTAAGTCTGAATAGCTCTACCTCTATTCTTTGTTTTTCAGTCTTCAAATAAACTCTATTAGTACTGTGCAATCTAAAGACATCAGCTGAGATGAGAACATTTGTGGCTCCCGCTGCCTCTCAGCTGCATTTGATTCATGCCTCAAGTCATCTTTGCTCTGCCTCTTTCTACACAGAATCTCACCAGTTTCTTCAGAAAGATAATAACTGATCATGTGATTCCCCTCCCTTTCATCATCCCCTCTCTCTGGGCTGTTCTTTTTTCCCCTGTTAGAGCTGCTGAAGTCTTTCAGCTATTGAACTAGCAGTTCCAGAGGTGTCAGTGCTCACACCTCTGCTTTCCTCATTTACTTCTCCTTGTGTTCTTGCTTTGCTGTTCCCTTTCTCTGCTTGCTCTCTTGTATTGCTTTGCATGGAAACTCTTCTGATATCTTCTGATACCCATTTTTTCTGATAACCATTTTGTGGGGAGCTTGAAGGACTCCATTTTTCTCGCAAAAGTCATTCACCTTCTTCACATCTGAGTTAAGTGAGCACAGGTGCTTGTAGCAGCTATCTGGAGTTACATGGTCATTGATTTCACCCTGCAGAACTTCTGCCATTGAAAGGGGCTGACCCTTAAGCTTTGTTGAAGCCTCTGTTGAAGCCTGTGTGCATCCAAGTCTCAGAACCTATAATATTGATTCTTTTGGACTTTGCCAACAATTGTTGGCAAATCCACTTTTCTTTAACTTCCATTCTCTCCTGGTTCTCGTCTTCGTTTCTTCACAGCAGTCATGCCTTAAGTTTCAGCTTTCATACTGGATGATCATTCTCACTTTGCAGGTTTCTGTGGATTTTGCAGTTTTAAGTCTCTCAGCCTTCCCTTACCTGCCCTTTTTTCATACAGTCCCATCAGTAAACAAACCTCATTCCTCTGCATGCTGATGACTCAGAGTTTAGCGGTACTAGATCATCTTCTGCTGTCCAAATTCAAAATTGCCCTTATCTCTGGCTTAAGAGGATAAATCATATCCCAAACTCACTGTGAGAAGTGGAGTTCTTGATCTTTCTGAAACCCTTTCTGCTTGAAAGAATAATTCTCTCGTTTCTTCTTTGTATCACTGAGGCATCATCATTATTCTGCTTTTTATTCAGTGTTGCAATTTCAGCACCTTTGGACCCCTATGTCATCTTACCCATGCTATAGCTAATCTTGGTGATTCTTTCTTTGTATTATTTATAAGATAATACCCACTTACATGGGTGGCATTTACCACTTCACAATTATTTCTATTACTGATTGCTTTATTTTTCATTGTTCCTAAACAATGCAGTCCTGTGCTCGTGATGGGTATCCAGAAGTCAGTGGGAAAAATTGCTTCCCTCAGGTACAGGAGGAGAGTGCATGCTCCTGCCCGCCCCAGTATTTACACAGCAGGATGTGGTTAATTCCTCTCCGAACAGTCCTTGTGCTCCTGCCATGCAGCTCCTGCTGCTGTTGCTGGCGTTGTGCACACCAGAAGCTGCTGTGGTGCCTCTCCTGAGGGACTTGCACTCTGAGGGGTTGAGTGAAGGCTGAAATGAAATTCAGAGGAGTGCTAGTAAATTTTCACTGTAGGCTTTTTACTTTACTTAGCATGCACAATCCCATCACTTACAGGGGAAAATGACAGTGATTTTTCTGTTGCTGTGACATTGGTGCTCTCATCCATGTCACTATTTCATTTTTGTTGGGGAGGGGAGAAGTATTTTAAAGCCTTTTCCTCATGGCAACCTCTACTTGACAGCTGCAAATAAATTTGTGAAAAAGAGGATGTGAGGGTTTGGTTCAGAAAAGAAATCACATCCTAGATTGGTGGTAGAACAGGCTCTTTGAAACTTCCATTAGATACTTTAAAGTGTCACTAAGGCTGTAAAACGCCTCATTGAAGAGGAATTGCTTTGTCTCCATACAGTTTTTCCTGATCCATAAGCCCATATCCTATGTTTATACTGTTAACTGTTAACAGACTCAGAGCTGTAGAGGTCATTTAATGGACTAGACTGTATTTTTCTTGTCATTGAAGTTCTCCACATTAGTGGCCTTTATTGATCCAAACATCATCTGCTGTGCTCAGCCTTCACGTTGTTAGACCACACCAATATGTGGTTTGAAAGGTAAACTGGTGGGATTAACGATTTCTTGGCACAGCAACAGTGCCTGGAACAGACACCCTCCTGTATAGAAAAGCTTTGCTAATAGGTTTACTGATTTACTAATTGCTAGTAACCTCTTAGTTCCTTCCATAGATGTTAAACACGGAATTTCTGTAGAAGTGTGAAGTATTTTCTGTTTGGAATTCTTTTTGAAGTGCACAATGTCATTTCCACGAGGATGTGTGTGTTTAAAACAGGCTGTACAAATAATTTGGTGATAGATTTTGTAGGAATAACAGACACAGTGTGCACACTTAAGTAGAAGAAAATAAGTCTAACTGCATCTTTTCTCTTCTCTCAGCAAAAAGCCAGAGATAATAGAGCTGCTTTGCGCATCAATAAAGTACAGATGTCAAATGACTCCATGAAAAGGCAGCAGCAACAGGATAGCATTGATCCCAGCTCACGCATCGACTCTGACCTCTTTAAAGATCCTTTAAAACAGAGGGAATCGGAACATGAGCAGGAATGGAAGTTCAGACAGGTGTGTAGCTTTTAGGGGGTTTTGTTATTTTCTCCCTGCTTTTTATTGCATTGTCAGAATCTGTTGTAATAAAATCAATTTAATTCTTTCTTTGTAGAAGAGTATACAGTCAGCCGTTCTGCTTGGGAGGAAAATAGGTGTTATCAGAAGATAAGCTGCTTGTGAAAAAACTTTTCTTTAAGTTTTGACTTTTAAATCCTGGGTGTTACAGAAATAGGTTGCTCTTTGTCTGCATAGGTGTCTGGTGCAGTAGGGTTTTATTACATACCCTGTATTGCAGTAACTTTGTCCTGCAGACTGCTGCCTCACATGGGGCTGGGCGTCTCTCAAAGCCCACACCAAAGGTTACTGCATGTCAGTAACCTTTGTCTCCAGAGTAGAAGGTTGGAAAGCGCTGATGCTCTTTAGGCAACCTGGGAAATGCTTATTCCCAGGAAAGCAAGATGTGTGTCAAGGTGATTGAACTTCACAAATAGCTGGACTCACTGCTCCCATTGCATTTAAAATTTGCAATTACTTGTAACTGATATTGGATGTGTCGTAAAGTTTTCATTATAGATTCAGTCATTAGAAAGATTTTGTCTACCCTAAACTTAGAAGTGTAACATTTTTCCTCATAATTTTAAAACAGCAAATGCGGCAAAAAAGTAAGCAGCAGGCCAAAATAGAAGCCACACAGAAGCTCGAACAGGTGAAAAATGAGCAGCAGCAACAGCAGCAACAACAGCAGCAGCAGCAGCAGTTTGGTTCACAGCAGCTCCTGAACCAGTCTGGCTCAGACACACCCAGCAGTGGGATCCAGAGCCCCTTAACGCCGCAGACTGGCAATGGAAGTATGTCTCCTGCACAACAGACATTCCATAAGGATCTGTTCACAAAGCAGCAGCTCCCTGCTACGCCCACGTCAGCGTCCTCAGATGATGTGTTCCTGAAGCCACAAGCCCCACCTCCCACTCCCACCCGAATCCCAGTACACGATTCCCTGTCTCAGTCTCAGACTCCTCAGACATCATCGCAGCAGATGTTTTCTCCAGGTTCCACAAACACAAGGCCTCCTTCTCCGATGGATCCATATGCTAAAATGGTGGGAACACCCAGACCAGCGCCCATCAACCAGAACTTTGTCAGAAGGAACACCATTGCCCCATTAGATTCCTGTGCAGCACAGTCCTCCATATCTCGGGAGCCGTCGGGAAGCAGGCCCTCGCCGGTCAGGGACTCATGTTCCTCATCTCCAGGTAGCAGCGATCCCTATGCAAAGCCACCAGACACACCCAGGCCTGTCATGCCATCAGAGCAGTTCTCCAAACCTCTGGGAGTCCCACGCTCGCCCATAGTTCTGGAGCAGTCAGGGAAGGGTCCTTTAGCTGCTGGAAGCAGCGATCCATTTACTAAGCCGGCTCCTAGGACTGACGCGTTCCAGAGACAGAGAGTAACCTCTGCTGATCCATATGCACGGCCTCCATTGACTCCAACCCCTGCTCCTGTGGATGGCAGCCCTGGACCTTTCAAAACCCCTCTGCGCCCTCCTCAGTCCCCACAGGATCCTTACTCCTCCATGCCAGGCACGCCGCGGCGCGTTGCTGTTGATCCCTACGAAAGGCCCCCTCTGACCCCGAGGCCGGTGGATAACTTTTCCCATAACCAGGCCAACGATCCCTACAGCCAGCCTCCCCTCACTCCCCACCCTGCAATGAAGGAGCCTTTCGCCCATCCGCCGCGGATAGTGCGGCAGCAGGGTGATTCTTTCCCTCAGTCTGGGCCCATTCCGAGGCCAGCTTCTCAGGACCCTTACTCCCAGCCCCCGGGTACTCCTCGGCCAGTTGCTGATCCTTACGCCCAGCCCCCAGGAACTCCTCGTCCCTCCGCAGTGGATCCATATTTGCAGCAGCCGCCAACACCGAGACCTGCTCCACCAGCAGATTTGTTTGCTCAGTCCCCAGCAAACCAGAGACATTCTGATCCCTATGCCCAACCTCCTGGAACACCACGGCCAGTTCTCAGTGATCCTTACTCTCAGCAGCCAGCAACCCCAAGGCCAGGGATTCCTGAGAGTTTTAACAGACCTGCCATGACGAGGCCAGGACTAATACCAAATAGAGATTCTTTCCTGCAGACTCCACAGAGCAGGTTGCAGGGCACTTTTGTCAGGCCATCAGACCCATGTTCTCAAACTCCCAGGTCTGCAGGACCTGCAATAACAGATTCATTTAGCCATGGTGCAGCTACTCCAGCGCGTGACCCATATGATCAACCACCAATGACTCCAAGACCTCAGCCAGAATCTTTTGGAACTGGTCAGCTGGCCCACGATGCTGCCGAACAGCCACGGCCTGGATCTGAGGGCACCTTCAGTGCGTCTGGAAATGCTCCGATGACTTCTCAAGGGCAACAGTTTCCCAAAGTTTCCCAAGTTCCTGGCCCAGCACTCACCACGGGAGTAACAGATACGCAGAATACCATGAATATGTCTCAAGCAGATACAGAGAAGTTAAGACAGGTGAGAATTCTGATCATATTAAAATTCTCAAAGTAGAAGAGTTTCTGCCATTCTTGTTAATACTTGAAGTTTCTTGTCATTAAGCATAACTATGTGTAAAATACAAATTACCTTAATTTACTTATCAGTTTGGTCCTTCTGGATAGAACCAGAATATCCAGAATACAGAAACATCAGTAATTTTTAAGGAGTTAGAACAAGATCCAAAAAAAGAGGCAAAGGCTATATTTGAAGCCATTGAAAACATAGATGGTTGGTCTGTAATAGTGTTTTTAGCTACAGTCTGAGAAAAAAAAATACTTTACAAGGTCAGTTTGTTTTATTCTGAATGAGGTGTGGAACTGATTGTCACTGTTCACTGGCTGGAGAAGGGAGTACAGGCAAAGAGCTCAGACCACATGTCTGACTTTGCATTTTTGCATGCATGTTGCCAGCACGGTGAATCCTTTCCTTGGTCACTGCTCTTCTTGAGGCACATTCGCTCCAGGTTTCTGTCCGTGGATGTTTGGCAAACAGCTCCCTTGCTGAGGGATAGAATTACATTCAGCCTGTGGAAAGCTGCTCAGTCTTTTGTTTGGAAGGAGGGATGGAATTTACTGGAAAACTGTTGGTATTTATCAGAGAGTTAGAGTAAATTCTGCAGCTGTAGTGTAAAAAACTCTTGCTGAATTGTCTTCAGTGGACCTCTAGTTGCCTTTGTCCCTCAGAATGCTCTTTTCCTGTGGTGAAAGGGCCTGCATTACTGGAATAGAAAAAGGAAAAGTGAGTTGCTTCTATGTTCACTGGTAGAATGGGATCACACCATACACTTTACCAAGACATCTGGATGTTAAGTTGGCACCGTGCACCATTTGATCCTCCTTCTCATTTCTGTGGTGATTGTGGTTTATAATGTTTTCCTGTAACAACTGAAGGATTTCTTTTCCTCCTAAAGGCTTAACCTAGCAGAGTGTAACACTTCAAAAGATGTCAATTGCGGTGTCAAGCATAATGATTTATTTTCTTTTAAACAGCGCCAGAAGCTCCGTGAGATTATTCTACAGCAGCAGCAGCAGAAGAAGAATGCAGTTCGGCAGGAAAAGGCCTTGCAGGATGCGGCAGCTCCTCCCCATGCAGCCCCTCTTCAGCACTGGCAGCAAGACAACTTAAATCAAATCTTCAACCGCCCTCCTCCTCCCTACCCTGGGAATATTAGGTCCTCTGTGGTCCCTCCAGGTGGGCCAAGGTTCTCCATGTACCCAAAGGACCAGCGTGGGCCGTTCCCTGGGGATGGGCAGTTCAACAGGCCCCAGTTTCCAGGAGATATGAGCACCATGGGGATGAGGCCGCATGGTCTGAGGTGAGCTCTTGGATCTCTTGAACTCAGGGTATCACAATTACAGTTACAATCTCAGGTAGTTAGAGGAAGGTGGCTTTTTGGACAGGATGAAAAATCATCTACAGGAGCTGGTAACCTTCCTGAAATCTTTATGTGCAATGGGTTTTCCTGTAACATTAGAATGTGTGTTTTACACTAAGTATTTTACACTGTTTTGTTGGGAATAATTCAGAAAAATAAATGGAGAAAATGCAGAACTAGTCAAATTCATGTGACCTGAAATATCTTGTCCATGGTTTTTGGGGCATCTCTTAAAAAAAAGTAAAACATCAGACTTTATTTTTCATGTCTTAATTATGAATAAATCCATTTCTGATGAGTATGGAATTAAACATCAGCTTCTGTGTGTGACATTTTTACAGTGAATGCTACAATGTGAAATGAATACCAGTATCAACATACATTGTCCTCTCAGAAACTGATTTTTTCAGTATCTGGATTTATTTCAGTAATTTCTAAATCCACACACTGGGGTTTTTTTACTCTGAATTGCATTAACATGAATTTTAATTACTGGGTTAGTTCTGACTGTCAGAGTTTTCTATTCCATTATTATTATTGTTATTATTATTGAAATTGAAAACAGGTTGTTTATTAAATATAATTAAAGCAATTATTTTATTGTAGTCATAAAGCTCATTTAAATGTAAGTATAATTAGTCAAAACATTTATTTAAATATCTTGATGAATGCATCATGTAAAGCATTTTGGTGAACAGTTACTTAGTCATGCGAGACAGAGAAAAGAGATGATTTGTTGCTGTGTTTTAGATACGGGTTTCCAGGAGGTGGCCACGGCCCCCCCTCGGGCCAGGAGCGTTTCCTCGGCCCTCAGCAGCCGCTGCAGCGCCCTGGAGTCCCCCCCCAGCTGAGGAGATCCCTGAATATCGATATGGCCCGGCCGGTGACCAACCCACAGCTCAATAACACATCCGGGATCCCGCAGCATTTCCCCCCGCAGGGAATTCCGGTGCAGCAGCACAACATCCTGGGCCAGGCGTTCATCGAGCTGCGTCACAGAGCTCCCGATGGGAGGCCAAGGCTGCCCTTCAGCCCTGCAGCTGCTGCTGCCTCTGTGCTGGATGCAGCAGCTCAGCACCAGCGGCACCCCGGCTTCCTGCCCAGGCAGGATTTCCCAGGCCCCAGACAGGCAGAGCCGCTGAGACACAATTCTCAAGGAATACCAAACCAGTTGCAGATGGCTGCGAGTTTGGAGCACATGTCCCAGTCCCAGCAGGATCAGATCAATCCTGAGAACCCCCCTGCACTGGTAATGCGTTCTCTGGGTCAGCCAGTTGCCGATGCGTTCCCAGGACCATCTTTGTCTACATCTGCACCAAGTGACGAATCTGCGAACTTGCAGATTCCCAACCAGCCAAGTGACGGTCTAGAAGAAAAGCTTGATCCTGATGATCCTGCTGTAAAAGATCTGGATGTGAAAGACCTCGAGGGGGTTGAAGTCAAGGATTTAGATGATGAGGATTTGGAAAATCTGAACCTGGACACAGAGGATGGGAAGGGGGATGAACTGGACACTCTAGATAATTTGGAAACCAATGATCCTCATCTTGATGATCTTCTGAGATCTGGGGAGTTTGATTTAATTGCATACACAGACCCAGACCTTGATGTGGGGGATAAGAAAGGAATGTTTAATGAAGAACTAGACCTTAACGTCCCCATTGACGACAAACTAGATATCCAAGGCAAGGCAGAAGAGCCCAAGCAGAAAGAACAAGGTGATAAAACTGTTGCCCCTGCTGAGACCCAGTCTCCACCAAAGAAATCAGCTACAGAAAATGAAATTAAAACAGAAGTACTTTCCCCAAACACTCAAGAGGAAAAGAAGAATGAAAATGAAAAAGGTGATGGAAATACTGAGTCCACAAGTGCTCAACAGGCTGCTGAAGTGGAGTTAAAGGATGGAGAAAAGGCTCCTGCACAACCTGCTAACCCAGAATTCCCTGACAAAACTCCTGCTGTTCCTAGTCAAGATACAACTGTGCCTACTCCAGATGCTCAGGGATCTGCTCCACTCTCTGTTCAAGGAGCAGTAAGTTCCTGCAGCATTTCTGGGTCCACCCCAGTCCTCTCAAGTTTGCTGTCTAGTGAAAGCTCAGACAATGCTGAAGCAAGAACTCTGGGATCTCCATCTCAATCTCTGCCACCCACACAAATGAACCATGGATCAGGTATTCCACAAACGCTCATGACACCTGCTGGACAGATCTTGGAAAACACTTTAAATTCAAATCTGCCCATGGTTCCACGAATGAACCATAATTTTTCTCAAGGGTCACCAAATCCAGGATTTATTCAGGGTCAGTCATCTAATCATAACTTTGGGACAGGACAGACATCTAACCAGACTGTGGCTGTACCAAACCGTCCTGGTCCCAGTGGCATCTCTGGTCCCCAGCAGATGATGCTCCCTCAGCCATTAGCTCAGCAGCAAAACCGAGAGAGGCCACTTCTGCTGGAGGAGCAGCCACTTCTCCTGCAGGACCTCTTGGATCAGGAGAGGCAGGAGCAGCAGCAGCAGAGACAGATGCAAGCCATGATTCGCCAGCGTTCGGAGCCGTTTTTCCCCAATATTGGTATGTGGGTGTCCTGTTTGTTTGTGTTCTGGTTGGCGTTTTAAAAATGCAGCAACAAACAGTTAAATAATCCACAGCACTGCAAGAAGCAGGTAAATATGTAGAGCTTGAAGGTGGCATAATAAAAATCAACCTGCTGATTAGGTACAAAGGGAGTATGGAAATTGAGCATGTAGGTGGAATTCTGAACTCTGTGGCAAGGCTCCTGTTGTCATTACCGGGATCGGGGTAACTCTGCTTTACTGATAATGTTTGTGACATCAGCTGTGTCACATGCTCTCCTTATCCTTCAGGTTCTTATGAGCTAGGGAGTACATGCATCTTTTGTAAACAAAATTAAGTGGTCAAGTGGAGTAGCTGACCTTCTGATATTTGATCTATCAGTTTTATGTTTATGGATGTTTTACGACTTTTTTTTGCAGTATTTGTTGTGTCACAAGAAAAGGGATTATCAATAACTAATCCACAGTCTAGACAAGGCCCAGAAATACCACATATAATTCTGCTTGTACTAAAAAAAATTTAAGAAAAACTGTGGTTGCTTGTTTAATACAACCTAGCAGTTTGAGCATTCAAACCAAGAGCATTGCCGTCATTTAATTGATAATAAAACACCAAATTTTGAGAATTGTTCGAGTTGTAACCACAGTGATCATCAAGGCCATTCTGGTAGCACATTAGTGATGGTGTGCCAGTTGCCAGTTGAGATCACAGAAACAACTTCCTGAGTCTTAAACCTATAAATAGAATTTATTAATCTGTTGGGTTATAGGCCAGATTTGGTCTAGAGCCCTTCTCAGACTATCAGACTGACCTGCTTTTGGTTGTATGTTGTGGCTGAAAACAAGGACAGCTGTTGCTAACTTCTACAGGATACACGAAACTCCTTATTAACCTTGAATATCAAAGTGGGGAAGACAATGAATGTGAAATAGGAATGCAGTTAATGTTTTACTGAAGATTTACTCATGAGCTAAATGTAAACAAGTAATTTCCATTTGATAACTTGTAATGTTCAGCTGCGCGATTCACTGCTGCTGCTTTTGTCTTACAGATTTTGATGCGATCACGGATCCCATAATGAAAGCAAAAATGGTGGCTCTTAAGGGGATCAACAAAGTCATGGCACAGAGTAACATGGGGATGCCACCAATGGTCATGAACAGGTAGGCAACACTTGGTACCATTCTTTAGGACTACTGAATGTAGAAGGAAATGACAGAGCTCAGGGAAACTTTGTGGAGGAAATGAAAAAAGATTGTGTCATGTAGTTGGCATTCCATGCTAACACAGGATTATCTCCTAGGGCTTCAGCCAGCGTGGCAGTAGGAACTGTAAAAGGTATTCAAATGCATCAGACTGGTGTTCCAGTCGTAATGTCATGGGTCAACATGGCTTCACTGTTGATGCTTTCTTGTTTTCCCACTTGCTAATTAGGTGATGACACATCTTGCACGGGTTGTGCTAGAAAACCTGGGGGTGGCCAGGGAACAGTGGAACCTCATCTTGCCGCAAATCATTTAACGCCGGGTATAAGTAAGATTTAGCCCAAGTAGTGGAAGTTCCATCCTCTCCTTATCCCTTCTGAGGACAAAAGGAGCCATGAATGATGCAGGCTGCATCCTGACTGTCCTTAGGGCAGGTGGGGAGTCCATGGGCCAGGGAGGATCTGTGCCTGTTCTTTTTGTGTGGCCCTTCAAACTGAGTTTTTTCTTTCCAGTGCCCCATGATAATAAATGGCTTACCCAAGGTGTACATTTACCCAACTCCAGTTGACTGTGGTGGTGACCAGGAAACCTAAATACATTCAGCTTTCATTCTTCTAATTGTAAAATATTAAAATACGAGTACAGACTTGTGTGTGTGTGTGTTTTCGCTGTTCTTGCACAGTAGGTCATATTTATATCACCTCTCTGAAAAAATATAAAATGCAAAAGTTTCAGCCAAGGGCAAAATGCTGTCTGTATGCTCCAGATGTTGAAGAGGTGTGGTACAGAAATTCAAGTCAACGTCTGTAAAATATTTGGGTGCTTTGTTTGAGTTGAACATAATAAAGTTGTCTCTCTCTCCTAAAATGCCAGTTTGCAAGGTTACACTTTCTGCTTATCAATAGGTTTCCCTTTATGGGTCAGCCAGTGCCAGGGGCTCAGACCAGTGATGGCCAAAATCATATGCAGCAGGCAATTACACAGGTAAGGCAACTTGATATATATGGGCTTGAAACAAAACCGTTCAATAATGATAACTACGTTTTGGGTATTTTAATTGAATCATGATTTAATATCCTTGTCTGTCTGTTTTACTGAAATTTTTAGGATGGAAGTTTGACACCTCAGATTTCTAGACCTAATCCTCCCAATTTTGGTCCTGGTTTTGTCAGTAAGTAAAGATTTAGTAATTTATTGTATGGGGGTTTTTTGTTTGTTTGTTGTTTGTTTTTTTTTTTTCCTTTTACACTTCTCTTTTCTTTAAAATGAACTATCCATAAATGGTTCCTGTCTATATAAAAAATAATCCTTTTAAAATTGAGTCATTTCATCATAACGATGCGAGGTAACGAAGGGGTGTATAGTAAATGCTGCTAACATTGTTTGTCTAGAAGCTATCATCAACCAAACACCATAAAGAAAGAGGAAAACAGAAAATTAACATTATTTGGATTTGTGTGAGAGCAGTAGTCTATTAACTGGCAGATTGCTTTATCAGAAACCTGGTCTTGGGTTCTGTTGCAGTATTCTGAGCTCAGTGAGAACAACTGTATGTATTGATGGACTTCTTTATTTCAGAAGTTGCAGAAAGTTTTGTGCAGCGTCATTGTTATTTGAACAAATACCAGAATAAGCTTTCCAGGCACTGGTTAGGCAAGCCTGGCTGTGAAGCACTGTTGTTGAAAGCAGAAAATATACTGCCCTAGCTTTTCGGATTCCATCGTTCTGGATGCCCTAGATCAACTGTGAATCCTAGTCTCTGTGATGAGAAGGATTTATTAGCAGAAGTTAAAACTGAGCATATGTTGGGAGAGGAAGACCATGTGTAAAAAAGTGCTTCTGTCACTGGAAATACTTGACTTGATATTTGTGAGTAAGAAACAGAAGTTAACTTCTTCACATTTTGCAGAAGCTAGAGTAGCAGCACTGAGTATGCAATGAGGAGCTCTGACAATATCATCTGTATTAATTATTTGTGGTGAGATTTCACATGGCACTCAGCATGGCCCCGCTCTGGCTGGGTGGTGGTGGGCTCTGAGTACTTGAGTAAATCTGTTTTTCAGTTCAGTAGTAGTCACTTTTACCTGGAACTCATTAAAATTTCAGTATTTCGATGTTTCTGGTGTTACACTCAGTGTTTCCACTCCATTGTCCCCTCAGTTTTTGGTATCAGTTCTGCAGAATTTTTCCCTGAAAGCACCTTGAGGCTGTAGCTCACCCTGAGTAGATTTGGTTGAGCTGTTCAGTCAAAGCTGTCACTGGCACAGTGACTCGTGGTGTAGAAGGTGGCAGGGTCTGGAGCATGTGGTTATATTGAAATCATGCTGCTGTGTGGTATCTCTGTTAAACAAGGGTCTTCACAAGGAAGATCTGTGCTTATTTGTGGTGTCCCAGCTTACTCAAAATGTGATCAGGAGACAAATGACACCGTCACCAGTGTTCTTTCTCCCTTGCTTTCTGTGCTTAGTGCAGGTCAAGTGTTATCAGACGTGGTTTTTCTGCCTCCAGAAGAACATCAGAGAGCAATGGACTGCCTGTGGCAGATGAGCATTTCTCATTTGAAAAATGAGAGGCATTTATTTTGGGGGCAGGAAATGGCACTGGTGCTGAAGGCCCCATGCTGAGGGCTAACACTGACAAAGTGATTTTCACAAAGACAGTGTCTTTCTTTCACTTCATGAATATTTGACGGTGTTCATCATTTTAGTATTTTTCTTAGAAGTTGTAATAAAAATAAATTTCGTATGTACAATTTTCTGCAAACACCAGAATTAATCAGGCTGTGCTTCCTGTAAGTTTGTGTCCTTGCTCCCTAATCTCTTTGTACTTGAGTTCCAGGGATCTTCCATGTCCCCTTTTGTGTGACAAGACAGGGAATCACTGGGTTCTGTAGCAGTTCTCAAAGCCACATCTGCTCACTGGCAAGTGCATGTTTGCTGCCTCAACAGCTGGCTGATATCTCCTGAAATGAACTGTGTTAAAACTGTTTTCTCTCACAAATGCAGTAATTTGGATATCTGTCTCATTTACTCAAGTCACTCCAAGAACATGCTGCTTCTTGCAATACCAAATTCTCTGTCAGATTTGTCTGAATTTCTCCACTTGTTTCTTAAAATAAGGGGGGAACCTGATGTTTAAACTTGAGCTTTAAAAAGTGAGATGAGAGCTCATCTCCGGGATGAGATCATATCACACTTCATTTCCCTTCTCTCTAGATGATTCACAAAGAAAGCAATATGAGGAATGGCTGCAGGATACACAACAGCTTCTTCAAATGCAGCAGAAGTACCTGGAGGAGCAGATTGGAGCCCACAGAAAATCCAAGAAGGCCCTCTCAGCCAAACAGCGCACAGCCAAGAAAGCCGGCCGGGAGTTCCCAGAGGAAGATGCAGAACAGCTGAAACATGTTACTGAGCAGCAAAGTATGGTCCAGAAACAGCTAGATCAGGTAATCATCTGCAATCCAGGCTGTTCACCTTGGCACTGAGCTGTCAGAGTGGTAGTAACTCTTTCCTTTAGATCTTCTGAAAGACACAACGGAGCTCTGCCTAAAGGAGGCACTCCCTGTTCTGTTTCGTGTGTGTTCAGCATTGCTCTGGAGTGTAGGTGACCCTGGGGCTGCAAAGCAGCATTCTGTGGCAAACATTATGACAAAAAGCTGGGTTAGTACTTTGGGAAGAGGGGAATTCCTTGGCAAAATGACTTGCAGCAGAGTTCTTGGCACTATGGAAAGCAAAAATGAAACATTTGGAGAAAAGTTTTAGCATGCAGGGCTTTGTTTCAGGCTTGAATGAACCTCCAAACCCAATCTTTTTTTTTTTTTTTTACAGTTTGAAAATCTCCTTTTATTATATCTTTAGTGTTAGGCTAGTTTTATGGTCTGTCTCATTCCTAGATGCTGATCATCACTATTGTGTCATGGAATAACACAGGTCAAAGGGATGTCTGGAGATCTTGTAGTCGTGATCAAAGCAGAAGTAGCTTCATGATTAAATCAGGTTACTCAGCACCTTGTCAGTCAAGTTCTAAGTCTCCAGGGGAAGAGATTTCCCAGCTTCTCTGGGCCCCTGTTTCTACATGTAACCCCTTTCACTGGGCTTTGTTTTCCTTTCCTTACATTCAGTTGGAATTTCACATATTGTAACTGTGATAATAGTAAGTGAGATGAAACCTGTGATAGTTTTGTTAATACGCTGTGCCCACCAGTGGTTAGTGCTGTGTTCCTCAAGACATTTTTTATAAATTACCTGGCACGATTGTCAGGATCAGCTAGTCCTGCTGAAAATGAAAATGCTTTAGAATTATCCTTTACTACTATGAAGAAAAAAACTTGGCAGCAGACAGCTTGGAATGAAGTCCTGAGTGATACCTGACCCTCCAGTTCTCCTGTTTTGTGTCTTCAAGATGAAGTATGTGCTGGATGGGATATTAGTTGGCTCGTATTTCCATCTGTGTGGAAGAGGGATGGAGTGGGTAAATTATTTCTACATTATGTTTTTTCCCTTCCACATTGAATCACAAGTAGAATGAACGCAAAAAAAAAGCCTTTAACCAATCTTTATTATACATATGACAGTCTAATCTTACGGTGGAGTTAGACTGAAGTAACAACTGCTAACCATGACATTGCTGGCAGATTCATTTACTGCCCCATAATTAAGGTTCTCCTATTTGTAATTTTTAAATTGAAATTTAATCTACTGCTGGCAGGTGTTATCAACTGCCCTTTAGCCACTGATTTAGACCAGTGGTTGATTTAATCCACATCCTGAGTAGCATTTTGTTCTGTACCTCATAGGAGCTTAAATGAGGTTTAAAGTATAGTTTTAACCACCTTCTTTTGGAAGCAATTTGCCACTCTTTCAAATCAGATCAAGTCATTTTTCTGCAGTCAAGCTCCTGTTAGTTTTTGAAAAGCCTCTGTATGTATGGAGACAGAAAAGAGCTCCTGGGTCCCTCTGAGTGGCTGGTCCTGGACACAGGAGCTGCCTGTGCCCCACGAGGTGATGTGAGACAGGGTTATTGGCCAGGCATGGAGCCACACAGACACTGCCAGATGGCCCCTGTGGCTCCGTGCCTGTGCTCACGGGCTCTGCCCTCCCTGCACTGCTGAAATCTCCAGCTCAGCTCAGAGCCCCTGTGTGTGCTCAGCCCTGGGCCTTGGACACCTCAGCTCATTCCAGGGACTGTCACTGATCCACCCCTGCAGGCCCTGGAGGTTATGGTGCTTTGGGTGCCTCAGAGATCCTGCACAGGTTTCGTGCTGTAGGTCCCTACAGAAGAAGCCCTGGAGCATTGGATCTGTGCAGTGCAGATGGATCCAGTCAGTGGCTCTGTGCGGTGGCACTGTTTATCCTGCAGTTTTCAGTGCCAAGGCAGAGCTCATAAATCATCTTGGACCTGGGATTATTGTGTAAATCCCATTTTGGGTGCGTCTGTCCTGCAGCCTGAAGTGTGTCCTATGGCATCACTGTTACCCTGAGCTTTCTGTCTTAGTCCTTGCTTCAGATAAAGAAGAGGGCCTGTCACACAGCTCGAAATACATTACAGAGCTTTTCTGTCCCCGCATAAGCTGTGGAAGTCATGAACAGAAGTGAGAGAGAGATTTTCCATAATGTGTGTATCATCAGCCAGTGGATTGCAAATCCTTTTATTTTTTTGGAGACAAGTTTAGTTCGGTCTCAGCAGAGTTTCTGAAAGGCTCTTGCTTGTCCGGTTGGCAGTGTTGTATCCTTCCCTCAACTTCTCCTGTTTGTCTAAACTACAAGGCAGAACTTTAAATGTCCATGTTGAGTTTATTTTGGTCTTAAAATTTTAAATTTTCAAGCAGCAGTTACAATTTTCATCCGACATGAGATGTTTGAAGAGCTGCCTGTGTACAAATGGGAATATCCTTCACTGTTTTCCTGCAAACTTTTCCAGTTACATCTTTGTAAAATGTTGCTGATGTGTGAACATCATCCATCTCACTGTTTCCCTTCTCCTGTCTGTTCCCAACTGTTTGTATCCTGTGCATGGATGATAAGATCTCTGCGAAAAGGATCACTGCAGGTTTAGGTTTGTATATTCTGTAGCACAGTGCAGTCTTGGTGTGTAATTACAGCTTTGAGGCGCTGCTGTTTTGTCTGAAGTCTTGGGCTGGGGAGTATTTCTAATGAAATAATGTCTGTTCAGCATTAAAAACACATTAAAAACATTAAACGAAACGGTATTTTGGGCCGAGGTTGGTTGTCTCCTGGAATTACAGTGGTGAGTTAGACGGTTTGTGCTGCTTACACAGCCAGTTTGTGGCAGAGGTGAATAACAGTGTTTCGATGTTTAGATCCGGAAGCAGCAGAAGGAGCACGCGGAGCTGATCGAGGAGTACCGCATCAAGCAGCAGCAGCAGCAGCAGTGTGGGATGGCCCCACATTCCATAATGCCGGGGGTCCAGGCCCAGCCTCCCATGGTTCCAGGAGGAGCAGCGCCAGCAATGAATCAGCAGAGCTTCCCCATGGTGGCACAGCAGCTCCAGCATCAGCAGCACGCAGTGGTGATCCCTGGGCAGTCCAACCCCACCAGGATGCCAAATTTATCCGGATGGCAACCTGCGAACGCCCCTGCGAGTCACATTTCCATGAATCCAGCAAGGATGCAGCCTCCAATGACACCGTTGCCAATTACGCCTGGTGCGCCGGCTCCTGTGCCTGGCCCAAATGCAGCTGCACAGTCAGGGCCACCCCCAAGGGTGGAGTTTGAGGACAATAACCCTTTCAGTGAAAGTTTCCAGGAGCGGGAGCGGAAGGAGCGCTTACGGGAGCAGCAGGAGCGGCAGCGCATCCAGCTGATGCAGGAGGTGGATCGACAGAGAGCTCTGCAGCAGAGGATGGAGCTGGAGCAGCACAGTATGATGGGGCCTGAACTGAATAACAAATCATCCTTATCTCAGATACCTTTCTTCAATTCTGAGCTGCCTTGTGATTTCATGCAAACCCCTCGGCCCCTGCAGCCGTCCCCACAGCAGCAGCAGCAGCAGCAGCAGATGGGGCAGATCCTGCAGCAAGGTGCTGTGACCTCCCCTCCCGCCACCAATTTTATGCAAAGCACAGAGAGAAGGCCAGTGGGACCTGCGGCTTTTGGACCCGATGCATCTGCTGTTCCAGGTGGAGCTCCCAATTTCCATAATGTAAAACAAACCCATGGGAACCTCCCCGGGGCTGCCTTTACGCAGAACCAGGTCAGGCCTCCGTTCCCTGCAGCTGTACCTTCATCTCCAGTGCTGGGGGGCAGTGCCCCGTGTGGATCGGACACTGGTGTGCCCCAGGCTGCAAACATCCCTGTAGCAGGCCAGTCTCTCATCCAGCTGTATTCTGACATAATCCCAGAAGAGAAAGGCAAAAAGAAAAGGACACGGAAAAAGAAAAAGGACGACGACGCCGAGTCCATAAAAGCCCCGTCAACTCCACACTCTGATATCACTGCACCGTCAACCCCAACCATTTCTGATGCTACCTCCACCCCCACAGTGAACACCCCCAATGAGCCACGGCACCAGGATGAGCAGGAGCCCGTGGAGCTAACGGGCCCCTCGACATCCAGCACGGGGGAGAGCCGGAGCTCCCCGGAGCTGGAGGGGAGGCTCCCTGGTGGCAGCAGCAGCAGCAGCGTGTCCCAGAAACAGTCTGGGGGGAATGCAGAGGCTGAAAAGGCTAAAATGGATACACCCAGCAGCCTCCAAGAAGTTAAACTGGAAAAGGCAGAAACTGATCAATGCTCAGGTCAAGCTGAGCCTAAACCAGAAAATCCAAGCAGTATTAAGATGGAGGAGGATAAGGTCTCCTCACAGCCAACCTCTTCAGCTCCGAGTCCAGCGCAGCCACCCGGGGCTCCGGCAGCCAAAGGGGAGTCAGGGAATGAACTGCTCAAACACCTGCTAAAAAACAAGAAATCCTCATCTCTTCTGAATCAGAAACTGGAGAGCAGTGGCGGAGCAGAAGAAGAGGCTTCTGGGGATAAAAAGTTAGCAGAGAAGCAGAGCCCCGCTGAAGGAATGGTGAGCCTGGTACTGGTTTCATTGCACTGTGGTCAGCAGCCCGAGCCTGATCTGTGCCTTACTGTGGGCATGGTGGGAACATAACCTACCTGATGTAGGAGGGTGGAGGAAACAGCTTTAAGGAACTTTTGCCCCTTTCCTGCCTTTTCTCCACAAGTAAATCGCCTGTGTTGAAAAAAGAATAAATTTTAACATGGCTTCTTAGGTCAGCAGATTCAGAAATCACTAAAATGCAAAAAAAAAAATTATTTTTCTTCAGAAAGTTGTCTTGAAAAAATACCTCTTCCTAATACTAAGGCAGGATTTTACAGTGTGAGTCCTTGTTACTCACTGGGATGTGTCTGTACAGAACTGTACAGAATTCCTAATTACTGTACAGAATTCCTGATTACTCACTGGGATGTGTCTGTGGTGTGTCTGGGTGCTTCTTTCTCCTGTGACTCCACCTGAGTCGAATGTATGATTTATCAATTTACAAGGTCTTTAAAAACAGACCTAAAGAAAAGTGCTTTCTGTGGAGGTAGGATACACTTTACACTTAGACTTGTTGGTCATTCTGTTGTAATCTTAATCTCTGCTTTTGGGTTTTGACTGCCTAAACTCTAAATTCATTCTTAAAATAGAATTTAAGTGTATTTAAAAGGAAAAAATACTCCAAAGTTAAGGTTGTTGTGAGCAGCACGTAATTAAGTATTAAAGATCCAGCATTAAAACATGTGAAAGGAATATTAGAATACTGGTGGTAGGGATCATGTAGAGCTTTTTAAAATAATAATGGATTTTTTTTTTTAATGGACTTTGTTTTGGCTTGCCCCTGCAGCATTAGAGTCCCATTCTGATCCCTTTTACCCAGCTGTGCTTCTGTAGGAGGAAAGGCTTTGCAGATTTGTACTGGAAGTATTTAAGCAAGTGCTGCAATCCAAAAATGTTTCACAACATTACTTTTGTTTCTAACCTCAAAATACTTTTGTATTATATTAACTTCCACACCTTTCTTCTGCCACCAAGTCTGTCTTTCATTAGGCCCTCGTGAACATCTCCAAGTTTTCATGCACATGTAACTTGATTTTAGGAGGTATTCAAAGAGGAATGTTACTGGCCTGTAAGTTTTTAATGATGTTTTCAGATGTCAGCGGTGTTAATGGGAGATCATAATTCTGTCTGTAGGGACAGTTTAGCAGTTCCTCCTGCCAGTAAAATACACTTTGTTTTCAATGAGATTTATTACTCTCTGCCTGTGCTTTCAGAGTCGTGCAGTAAATCCGAGCGAACTGTGTATTAACATGTCAAAAATTCTGCTGCCCCTCCTTTTTTCACACCAGCAAACTGCAGGAGCCCAGATGCAAGGTGCATTTGGGTGCAGTAACAGCCAGCTCCAGAGAACAGATGTAGGACCTGAAACCAAGAAGCAGAGAAACAAGCGGGCTCAGAGGACGGGAGAGAAGGCAGCTCCTCGGTCCAAGAAAAGGAAAAAAGAGGAAGAAGAAAAGCAGGCTGTTTATCCTAATGCAGATACCTTCATCCAGCTGAAACAGGTGAGTGTGCAGGGGCTGGGAAAGGCAGTCCAGAGGCCACTTGGAACCGTGGGTTTCTCCCAGTGGAAGTGAAGTTGATGCTTAAGTTGAATTTAGAGCACAGGGTGGGGAAAATGTGAACTTCACAAAAACAGGGAATTTAAAGTTGGGGGTTTGTTTAATTATGGAAGGTGGGCTGACATGATGGTGGTGCCAAAGCCACAGAGTTCCTGTCAGCTCTGGCAGACTCTGGGTGAGCTGGCAGGGGGCTGGAGCTGAACAGAAGACCACATTCCTTAACAGAGTGTCCTGTTTGACAGTTTTCCTGACAGTGGATAAATTCCAGTTCTTCTTTTAAATTAGAAACCACTCTACTGACTGGGGAATTGCAGTGTGCTGTTTTATATTTAATTTCTGACCTCTTTTTTTCTTTTAATACAGCAGCTTTCTCTTCTGCCTTTGGTGGAACCAATAATTGGAGTGAGCTTTGCACACTTTCTCCCCTATGGCAGTGGCCAGCTAAACGGTGGAAATCGACTTGTGGGAAGTTTTGGTAGTGCTACTCTTGATGGGGCTTCAGATTACTACTCCCAGCTCATTTACAAGGTATGGTTTTAATCTGGATTTCTGTTGTGTGGGAAGAGAAGTCCATGATATTATTACTACTAGTCAGAGTTCTTGCCTTTTATGCAACTAGAAGAAAAACAACCTTCTATTGCTAGACTAGATAGTGCAAAACAGTTTTACCATTGTTTTACTCCTGAAAGTGGATATTGGTTCTGGAAACTGTGTTATTTTAAACTAATTAAAAACTACAAATACTCTTAACAAATGGATGGTAAATAATGAAAATTGTAATTACAGTTTTGTGGAGCAGAAAAGACTGTTTCTCAGTACTTTGCAAATTCACTGAAAGCATTAAAGCATTTCTTAATGTGAATTAAATAAGAAACAGACTTTTTCTCATTTGCCCACCAAGCCCTAACTAAGAACCTTGGAACTCTGAACAAAATAGACTGTTTGTTGGTGAGTTAATAACCCACAGCATTTAAATCTCTGTCTCTGAGATCAGAGTGGCAATACGGGAAGGGCAGTGGGATACTGAACAGACAGAATCAAATTTGCTGCTTGGTTACCCTAATATAAAAACCTATTAAAACCAGTGGTGTTTTCTCCAGCTTTACACAGTGTGTAAGCTGAGAATGGGACCTGCAGAAAGAGTTGTTGTGGTCAAAAGTAAGTAATAAGGATTAGCTTGGTGGGCATGACTGCAGCAACAACAGTCGAAGATACTGAAGTTCTCATTTAAGTTTCATTTAAATATGGGCAGTTGAATAAACTGGTGAGAAGTAGCCCATAGTGTGAACTTGCGGAGTATCTGCTGCTCCATGGCAGCTGCTTCAGTGACGGCTCATCTTGTGTTGAACATGAGGCAGCTTCCCTTCAGGGACAGCTGGGGAAGCTGGTTTGTTCATGGTGCTGCAGAGTCACTGTGGAACGGCTCGCTCAGCATGGAACTGGGACCTTTGCTGAAACTGTAGGAACTCGTTTGAAACTGTTCCTTAAAATGTTCTTTGTGCATTTTTGTAAACAGTTTAGCCACGTCTTCTTTTGCTAATGTATTTGCTAATGTATTTAATGAGTGTTTACTCAAGTGAACAGTTTCTCTGATATCACTGAGATAAGAAAAGCCAATCATTGTGCCTTGCACAGTAGATACCTGTCTGTCACATGCTTGAGTATCATCTGTGACTGCATATCATTTCTACATCTGGGTGTAAAACTCTTGAGTGGGTTTCATTGTCTGGTACTGGAACAAGACAAGTTTTTCTCCCCGTGTCCCACCCTGATTGATGGTTCTTTAATTCCTGTCATGCAGCAGAACAATCTGAGCAATCCCCCGACCCCCCCGGCCTCTCTCCCTCCCACGCCGCCGCCCGTGGCCTGCCAGAAGTTGGTCAATGGCTTCGCCACCACGGAGGAGCTCGCTGGCAAGGCTGGAGTGCTGGGAGGCCACGATGGTAAGGCGCACGTGTGCTCGATGCTGGTTCTGTTAAGTCAGTTCTGTTTGTAGCAAATGGCAAAACAGATCTTAGAATCACAAAATATGCTGAGTGAAGGGACCCTCAAGGACCATTGAGTGCAGCTCCCAGCCCTGAGCAGGACACCCCCAACAATCCCACCTTGTGCCTGAGAGTGTTGTCCAAGTGCTCTTGGAGCTCTGTCACGTTTGGTGCTGTGTCCACTGGCCTGGGGAGCCTGTTCAGTGCCCAGCCACCCCTCTGGGTGAAGAACCTTTTTCTGATATCCAACCTAAACCTCCCCTGACACAACTTCAGGCCATTCCCTTGGGTCCCTTTGGTGGTGAGAAGAGATCATCACCTGCCCCTCTGCTCCCCATCATGAGGAAGCTGGAGGCTGCTGAGAGGTCTCCCCTCAGTCTCCTCCAGGTTAACCTCCTAGGATGGTTCTCAGTTGGAATTTACATAAACAAAATGCCCAGACTTTTCAAGGTTATAATCATTACTAGCTAGCAATATTTTACATCAGTGTAGTGTCAGGTGTCAGTGCCTTTGCCTTGTGCCCGTTCAAAAACATGTTGAGAGCGAGACGCGCTCTTAAAAAATGAAAAAGAAAACCTAAAGATCAGGTTTTCTGGTACAGTACAAATGACTGGCATGAACTCCTTGATTGAGTGAGCTCAAAGCAGCCTATCCAGAATGTTTACTGTCAGTATGTATTTCCTGATGCTTACAATTTGGACAGTTAAAATTGCTTTCTATTCTTTATACTGGCTATTTGTAAAGACTATTCAGTGATTAAAATCCTTCTTTTTCACACCCCTTTTCCTTTGTTGTTACAAAATCGTTGGGTTTTTTTTTACTTTTGTGGGTTTTTAAAGTAAACATCCTCTCAGTGGCAGAAGACACACTCAAAAGACACACTCAAAGATCCTTTCAAATCCTGTTTGCTCAAAATTCTCAGGTTTTTGTAAAGATTGAAGTTAATCCTGAACGGTCACAATTCTTTGAACTCCCAAGTGTCTGAGAGTGGTGTCAGCATCAGGCCCCACCCACACCCAGCAGGCAGCTTGTCTGTCACTGAAAGAGCTGTCCAGATGTCTCATTGTGCTGTGCCTTTCTGGTTTCAGTTACCAAAGCTCTGGGGCCAAAGCAGTTCCAGTTGCCTTTCAGACCACAGGATGATTTATTAGCCAGAGCAATGGCTCAGGGCCCCAAAACCGTGGATGTCCCTGCTTCACTTCCAACACCACCTCACAACAACCAGGAGGAGTTAAGGTAGGTTTTCCTTGACATCTTCAAAAAGGTATTTGGAGCAGATTCTGTGATCTTTCAGTGGATGAGATTGTGAAGGTGTGCAGAAACAAAGTCCTTTGTGCACAGCCACAGAAGAGCGGAGGATGAAGTGGGATCCTTTTAACTCTTAACATTCCGCGTGTAGAGAGCAGCATATTGAAGTAGGTGATTCCAGCCATTGCTAGGCTCCAGATTCTGTTCAATTGTTAGGAATTCCTTACCTTGATCTCTTAAAAGTGGAAGAAAACAGTACAAATAGATGCTTTTCCTGGAGCAATGTGGTGCTGTAGTGACAGATGACTGCTGTAGCAGCAGTGAGACTGTGCAAGAGCCAGCCTGAAACTGCACAGCTCCACTCAGTTTCCCAGGTGAGAAACACTGGCTGGAACATGAGTCTCCCTGCAGAAATCTTCCCTTTTGTCTCCCTTTCACTTGCCTGCCCAAAATATGGGTGTCTGTGAAACACTGGAGCCTGTCTGTGGACAAAGGCTAGACAGTTTAAATACTAAAACAGTTCAAATATTAAATGCTCATTTCTTACCCTGGTAGATAGAGCCATGGGGAGCAGAGGGTTTGGCTTTGTTGGTGTCTTTGTTTTTCTTCATGGGTCTTTCCCAAGAAATGGAATATGTGTGTAATGGAATATGAGATACCCAGAGGTGATGGCCAACCATCTACGTGTGTTCCCTGACCAGTAGCAACAAGCAAGTTCATTTTAGTTCCCTGTCATGATTTATAACTTTGGCTTACCAAAAGTTTACTCCATTTCCAAAACGGCTTTTTTGGGTTTTGTTCCAGGGTTCAAGATCACTGTGAGGACAGGGACACTCCTGACAGTTTTGTTCCTTCTTCCTCTCCTGAAAGTGTGGTGGGGATGGAGATCAGTCGCTACCCAGACTTGTCGGTTGTAAAGGAGGAGAACCCAGAACCTGTCCCATCTCCCATCATTCCCATCCTACCCAGCAGCACTGGGAAAGGTGAGGCTGCAGCACAGGGAACACTTGCAACTAGGATTGTTTTCCCATAAGTGTAGGATTAACGTGCTGTATTCTGTTTTATTTTCAGGTTCAGAAGCCAAAAGGAATTACATAAAATCAGAACCCGGTTCAGGAGCGTTGCCTGGTTCTGGCTTCTTCTCCTCCCAGCTTGGACCATCCCAGAATGGTCCTAAATCTGGCCTTATCTCTGTAGCAATTACTTTACATCCCACAGCTGCTGAGGTAAAAGGAATAAGCCTGTATTGCATACATAGGGTACAACAGCAGTTAATTTGGTTGATATGTAGTGTCTCTGAGGGGGTTACAGTGCAGTAACGGTGCTGTTGCAGTTTTCTCATGGTTTGCATCTCTGCTGTCTGAACTGCTTGTCAGATGTAAGTGAAGGTTTGTTTTTATTACTGTTTTTAGAACATCAGTAGCGTTGTAGCAGCATTCTCCAACCTGCTCCATGTCAGAATTCCCAACAGTTACGAGGTCAGTAATGCTCCAGATGTCCCATCCTCCATGGCAGCCACCAACACTCACAGAGGGAACCCATCCATGGAGTACAGGCAGCACTTGCTCCTGCAGGGTCCCCAGGCAGGATCCATGGGACCTGCCAGGATCGTGGGGCCCTATGGACTGAAGCAGCCCAATGTGCCATTCCCTGCCAACAGCAATGGTGAGTGGGCCTTAACTTCCAAGTGTTCAGTACCAGGGTTTAACTGAGTCAGTGTTGGTGCATTTCAGCCTCATGAATCCGTGTTCTAGAATTCAATAACTGATCCTTGTTCCAAATAAAACTCTACTCTTCTTACGTGATCATGTGGATGCTCCTGGATTTAACCATGAGTGAGAACTCATCCATCTCTGATTTCCACTGTCTCTTTACATCACTGTCAGTGAGGCATTTCTCCCGTAATTCCTAACATTTTTAGGAATGGGGGGTTTTTTTGTCCAGTCTGGTTTTAAATACATCATTCAGAAAGCTTGTTCCCATGCTGGAAAACTTAACATAATTGTTTGAGCCTGTATTCCTGTGTTAGTTTGTAATTTTTTACACAAGAATGTGTTTTCGCCTGGTTTGCCTTGTTTTAGGTCTGATTTATATAATTTATCTATCAGGTAAAGATTTAAAGCCCTTCTTCCATGCCCTGTCCAGGAGGGTGCTAGTCCTCCAGACCAGTGAAGAATGCTGTGATCTCTGATAACTGTGGTTTGATCTGATGCATCGTCTGACAGACGATCTGTTCCCTAGGTCTGGCTGGCTACAAGGATCACAGCCAGAACATGGCAGAAGGCTCAGCACTGAGGCCTCGCTGGTGCTCCCACTGCAAGGTCGTGGTTCTGGGCAGTGGCGTGAGGAAATCCTTCAAAGACCTGCCCTTCCTCAAACAGGTCAGTGCTGAGGGGCCCAGGGCAGGGCCTTAAAGTAAGGGGTGGCACAAAGTCCTGCTTCTCCTGCCAGCCAAGAGCATTTCAGCTTCCTGTGTAGTCCCCCTTCCCTTGTGTGTCCTAATTCAGGGTGGGACATTCAGGCATGTTTGTAGTACAGTTAAAAAATGGCACAGTTGTTGTTACTGATGCGAAACGACTTCCAGTACGTTTCATAAAACAGGTCCCATCTATGGAAGTTCTCAAAGCTCTGCTACCCGGCTCCTTCCCTGACCTCTTCAGGGACCTCAGTTCAATAAAAGCTCATTTGTAAGGCAGCTCCTTTGCTGTGTCAGGAGTTACTGTAGGAGCAGGAATACCTGCACTCCTTCTGGGCAGGAATCAGATTTCAGTTGCAATTTCTTGTCCTTACACTGGGAACTGTCATTCCTTCAGAAAATGCCATTGCTCTTCAGTGACCAGGAGGTGACCACACCACAAAGACATAGCCGGAACTTGCATAGAGTAAAGGGTTCATGCAGCCAGGAATGCACTGTATTCCTGGTAAGGTTTTGCAGATGGATCAGTAGATAAAACAGTGTGATCTGGCTTTGATTAGGCTGAAATGTGACATTCTTTTGCCATTTAAAGATAAAACAAAATGGATTTTGCTTTGCAAGAGTGCCTATGGAGCGGATGGGTGCATGGTGTAGAATGTTTTGATTGTTAAATTTCTGTGCAAGGCAGGAAATGCTGAAGAACAAGGGTGTAGGTGGTGGTAACGTTAGATTACCTGTCAAATAATCAAGTATTTATATCACAGCATCCCTCATTATTTCACAAATGTTCTACAAATAAAAAGAGTTTCCAGCCAGATTGGGAGACTTGTTTCATTACACTTGATATGTGAAGAATGGTATTAAAATGCACTTCTTAACACTGTTCTGTGTTTGATTCCCAGGATTCCCAAGAAGGCTCAGATAAAATGAAGGACATTGTATTCTGTAGCAACAACTGCTTTGTTCTTTATTCAGCAGCTGTGCAAGCAAAAAACTCAGAGAACAAAGTAAGTATCAAACACTGGCAGACCCGAGTGAGCTGAAATTATTGCAGCTATTTGTTGGAGAACAGAAGGGGCCAAGAGGGAAGCTTGCACTTCATTTGAGAGATTTATAAATTAATTGCTCTATATTCAGACGTTGAGGTTCTGAACCAGCAGCGTTAAGTAAAAATTCTATTTGCAGAACTTTGTGCCTGACAGATGCGTGGCAGAAAAGCCACCACCTTTGGCTGCCCTCCCAGGCTTTGAAGATGCAGTCTCAAAAAATCAGTCAGTCAAGTTCTCTGGGCATGGTAAACACCCCCAGACACGTTTTTAAGAGGTGTATCCTGCATTTGGATTTGGCTTATACAGTTAAATTTAAAATTAAAGCTGTGAAAATAAGAATTGAGCAGCTGGTTTGTAAAAAGAGTTTCATTTGTTCAGTGTAACTGGGAAAATAGAATCCTGCTCCCTGACTTTATTTGGGTGAAGCTGCCATTTTAAAGCATTGTTTATCAAAACAGCAGTAAGGAGCCTGTGAGCTGATAGTGACCGGGAGAGGGAGGTTCTTACTACTGGAGAAGTACATCTGAAGAAGTTCATTCAACTGAAGGTGGAATTAGGCCAGGGAATTTTCTCAGGTGGTCCTGAATACTCTGCTGTAGCTCTCTACCTGCAGACACCTGTGAGGGGTGTCTGACACCTGAGAGAAACGGGGCATCACATCTTGCTGTGTCCTTCAGTGTCAGAGGAAAGTGAATTTAAATATATCTAATTATTTAGTGATTAAAAGTGAAATAGTCTTCACCGAAGACTGAATGATCCTGCTGAGTTTCTCACAGTTAAAAGTTTTTGAGTACTTCTTTTAACTAACTTGTCTTCTGCTGCTTCTAGATCAAATGTATCTGTTTTTCCCCTAAAACCTTGGACAGAACTGGCTGTGTCCTTCAGGCTTTACCTAATTAATGTGTTCTCATAGTCCTGTATAGACTGTATAGTTTGAAGCCTTCCTTCAAGTGCATCCTACTTATTTTATCAGGAGGAATTGAATTCAAAAAATACAACCCTGGAGAGGAGAACTCTGTGTACATCCCTCTCCTTTTAGTGTCCCATGCAGCTCATTTTCAGTTGTGTATAAACAAAGTAACATTCCTCTACAAGTGCATCAGCATGTACCTGATTAAGTTAATTAAATGTCATGCTCAGCTTCTTGATCCTTTAATTCACTCTTTCAAGATTAATCACACAAACCACGTTAAGCACTTCATAATCTAAGCCTCTTTTGTTATTCTTGTTTTCTCTCTTAGGGTGGTTTTTTTGTTTGGTTATTTTTTGTTTTGTTTTGTGTTATTTGTTTTGGGGATTTTTTTGATTGTTTTTTTTTTCCCCCACAAATCTCTGCAGGTATAATTGTTGTTTACTGTGATTGAATAGTTTAAGTCCTCAAGTTGTATCTAATCCAGAGCCCTGCAGGAATTCCTCCTCACTTGTTTCCAGGAAAAAAAACACATGGCATTAGTTTAAATTTTCCACTTCTACCAAATACCAGATTCCTGCGCTTTAAATTAGTTCTCTGACCCATATTTTAAGGTTACATTGTGCTGTAACAAAACTTTCTAAGAATCCCTAAGAACTAAAGCTGGCAGTCAGCTTCCCAAGGGCAGTTGAGGAGTTTTGCATTCAGAACCTGGACAGAGGATTATTTTTGCTTTCTCTCGTGTAATAAAGGGAGCACCATGTTCTAGGTAGGCTGGGAGAATTTCCTGCTCTGGATCCTGGACCAAGCTGTGGTAACGTGGGTTAGGATAAATTCCATCTTCCTCTGTTGCTGCATCGTGATTTTAGGCATTTGGAGAAGCCTCTCCCATACTGAGCTGCCCATGTTTTCGGGTTCTGTTTAGTGATAAGCAAGTTTGGGATCCTTTCCCTAAAGAGTTTTCTGTTGATTGTCAGGAATCAGTCCCAACCCTGCCACAGTCGCCGATGAAGGAGAGGCCGCCCAAAGCATTCCATCAGTACAGCAACAACATCTCCACTTTGGACGTCCACTGTCTGCCTCAGCTGCAGGAAAAGGTTTCTCCACCCTCATCACCCCCCATCATGTTCCCCCCGGCGTTTGAAGCAGCCAAGGTAGAGGCGAAACCGGATGAGCTGAAGGTAACGGTGAAACTCAAACCCAGGTTAAAAGCAATACACAGCAGTCTGGAGGACTGCCGGCCTCCCAGTAAGAAATGGAAAGGGATGAAATGGAAAAAGTGGAGCATTCAGATTGTGATTCCTAAAGGATCATTCAAACCTCCTTGTGAAGAAGAAATAGATGAATTTCTTAAAAAACTGGGCACAACCCTTAAACCAGACCCCGTGCCTAAAGACTACAGGAAATGTTGCTTCTGTCACGAGGAAGGTGACGGATTAACTGATGGACCAGCAAGGCTTCTCAACCTGGATTTAGACCTTTGGGTCCATTTGAACTGTGCTCTTTGGTCTACAGAAGTCTACGAGACCCAAGCTGGTGCCTTAATAAACGTGGAACTAGCACTGCGGAGAGGCCTGCAGATGAAATGCATGTTCTGTCACAAAATGGGTGCCACCAGCGGTTGCCACAGGTTAAGGTGCACCAATATTTATCACTTTACCTGTGCCATTAAAGCACAATGCATGTTTTTTAAAGACAAGACCATGCTTTGCCCCATGCACAAACCAAAGGGAACTCACGAGCAGGAGCTGAGTTACTTCGCGGTGTTCCGGAGGGTGTACGTGCAGCGCGACGAGGTGCGGCAGATCGCCAGCATCGTCCAGCGCGGGGAGCGCGACCACACCTTCCGCGTGGGGAGCCTCATCTTCCACGCCGTGGGCCAGCTGCTGCCGCAGCAGATGCAGGCCTTCCACTCCTCCAAAGCCCTCTTCCCCGTGGGCTACGAGGCCAGCCGGCTCTACTGGAGCATGAGGTACGCCAACAGGCGCTGCCGCTACCTCTGCTCCATCGAGGAGAAGGACGGGCTCCCGCTCTTCGTCATCAAGGTGGTGGAGCAGGGCCACGAGGATCTGGTTCTGACTGACACAACGCCTAAAGGTAAATTTTGGGAACCAGGATCGTGGATTTGTGGCTTTGCTGTTCATTGGGGCACTGCTGATTCTTGTGGTACAGAACCTGTTTGAAGCAACTGTTGCAGGCGCTGTTCTAACATAATGTTTGTAGTGAGCTTCCAGGGCTTATTTTTAATACCTTGCTGTAAAGACTGTGGACACCTCTGAAGAAATTGTGTAAGCTGCAGATCAGAAGAATTGTTCCAAGTCCACAGAGGAAACCCAAGACTGAGTGTTGAAAATGAACCAAAGCAGTAGGAAAGTCAGCACAGGTTTCATTTTGTGAAAAGTGACTTTGTTTAAAGAGCCACTGCTCAGTTATCTTCAAATCAGCTGGGCTCAAGTTAGGGAGCTCTGAAAACAGCTGAGTGCCCACATTGTTCTCAGGGTGGGTGATGTCTCTGTCAGGGTGAAGAATGTCAGGGTGTCTGTAAACATATGGGCAGGTCTTGGAAATTGGCTTGTGGATGTGCTGGAGGCCTGTGGCCCTCAGGGTCTCAAGGCCTTGGTGCTGTGTTTGCTGATACCTCACAGAATGAACACTGACTACAATTAGGGGAAATAGAATATATTGTGGATTTTCAGAAAACCATACTTTTGCAGGATTTCTGAAGAGAATCCTGTCCATGTTCTTGTCAGAGGACTGAAAGTTTCCATGCTGAGAACACTTCATTTCTGAGAACTGAGGGTGCAGAATCAACAGTGTGTTTGTTTGGGATTTGTTAAATCCCAAAAATTAGCAACTCAGCAAATTATTCTCCACTTGACTTTTTAGATCCTGGCCTGTTTGTATAGGCAATCAAGGACAAAAGCTTTCTCACTGCTGGGTTCTGGTTCCCATATCCTCAGCATTTGCTTTAAAACCAAATGTAATAGTTTTTTATTTTTTTCATCACTGTAATTCTTTCCCAATCATTGTGTAGGTGTGTGGGATAAAATCCTGGAGCCTGTTGCTTCTGTTAGAAAAGAATCTGAAATGCTCCAGCTGTTCCCCGGCTATCTGAAGGGTGAAGACCTCTTTGGTTTGACAGTCTCTGCAGTGGCCAGGATTGCAGAATCGGTGAGTTCACCACCCCACTTCTTGCTGGATCATCCCACTTGCTGGATAGACACGCGAGAAGGGGAACAGAAAGAAGTGTGGGGATGTAAACATTTTGTTACACACAGAATTTAACATGTAATTATTTGTATTTTTTTTTCTTTCTCTCTTTTTTTTTTTTGCAGCTGCCAGGGGTTGAGGCCTGTGAGAATTACACTTTCCGCTATGGCCGAAACCCCTTAATGGAACTTCCTCTTGCCATCAACCCCACGGGCTGTGCCCGTGCCGAGCCTAAAATGAGTACCCATGTCAAGAGGTTTGTGTTAAGGTATTTTGTTTTAATTTCACATAGTACAGCCCAGGGTTTATAGGCTGCTTTAGGGTTATTTGTGCTTTCGTCTGCTGCTTACAAACCCTGTCGTCTTTGGCTGTGAATGTGCATGCCCCAGTCAGAGGAACTGCTTTGTGTCTCCGCTAGCTGGCTTTAAGTGTCTGTATGTCTGAGAGGATTTTTATTGGGTTTCCTGGCTGTTTTCAGAGAAATCTTCAGTTTTTCTTGTATTCTTTCCTGTTACATGCCCAATTCCTACAGGCCTCACACCTTGAACAGCACCAGCACATCGAAGTCCTTTCAGAGCACAGTCACGGGGGAGCTGAACGCGCCTTACAGCAAACAGTTCGTCCATTCCAAGTCCTCTCAGTACCGCAAGATGAAAACCGAGTGGAAATCCAACGTGTACCTGGCTCGCTCTCGCATTCAGGTCAGTTCCAGCTTCAGGAAAGGGGTATTAAAAAACTACATACGCTTTTATTAATATCTGCATTACAGCTAAATTTTTTAGATGTCATATCTTACATGTAAGTATTTATCTGAATCCAGGTGAAAATTTGAAACTAAACCTGTTGCGAAATTCCTTCCAGTCTTGTTCCAAAATTGGCAATTTTTACGTGGCACATCAATTGCACAGATTTATCTTAAGTAAGATTTCTTTCTAATTATTGTAAATATCTTAAAAATTAATTTGTTACGGTCATCTAGAAAAAGGATTTTTTTTAAGATTTGGGGTGGTTTGTTGTTTGGTTTTTTTTGCCTGTTGCTCAAAACCACAGTAAAACTTAATAGAAACGCACAGTGGAAGCATGAGATGCTCAGGCCAAGCTGATGAATCAGTACAAGAGCAGCAGGAAGAGCTCAGTACTTGTTTTCCTTCATAGAAGCATAAAATCCATTGTTTTCTTGATGCTGCTGGTTTTCCCCACAGTCTGTTTTGGAAAAGCTTTGTCACTAATCTGGCCGTGTGTGGGCACGGTTGTTGTTTATTTCAGGCTGGACTTCGCCATGCCTGGGTTCCTCTCAGGTGTCTCTGGTCTAGCAGGACCCACTTTTGTTTCTCAGTGAATTTATAACCTTTACACAGTCAGTGTCAGAGGGGTAAGAGCAGCTTTCTCACCGAGACAGCAGCCGAGTTTCCTGGGATCTGTGCGAGGCTGGATTCTGCATTGGGCTGTTACTGCGTCAGTTATTTATCAGTGCTGCTTCTGTCTCCCCTTTCCACTGCTGGCTTCGGGCACAGTGAGGAGCACAGAGAGCAAAGTTATTAACTCTCAGTACACTCTCTGTAGGGCCTGGGCTTATATGCTGCTCGAGACATTGAAAAGCACACAATGGTCATTGAATATATCGGGACGATCATCCGGAACGAGGTAGCAAACAGGAAGGAGAAGCTCTATGAGTCTCAGGTAAGGGTGTGGTGTTTGTTCATTCTCTCTTTCCCCTTCCCCATTCAGACATTCCTTGAACAAAGCAAATGCTGTTCTGCCCCATGAATTCAGGTCCCCTGATTTGTTTTCTGCAGTGTCATAAATGCAAATAGGCTTAAAATAAAACCAGCGTAGTCTGCAGTGGTTGTGACCAGAGTATTTCAATGTTTAATGAATCTCACAGCAGCCTGGCCAGGTTGGGAGGACACATCCTCTTCCAGAGGACACAGCTCTGGCAGACATGTCAGGACCTCAGTTTTTAATGAGAACTTCTTAAATGTAAAGCCGCTTCTTCGGTGCAACCAGATGGCTTTGTGACAGTTAGTGCCTGTCTGGGAAGCAGTCAAATATCCCGAATGAAGGGCAGTTAGGGAAAACTGGATTGTCCCGAGGTTTGTGTTTATGACCCATCATCCCTCACAAACCCGCGGGGCCACAGGCAGTACGTGGCAGCGCTTTCCCTGGGCAGCCAGTGTGCAGTGCCTGATCCGGAATGCAGGAGGGCACTTGGAGCTGGCCCGTGTTGTTGGCCCCTCACCAGAGTCCTTGTGCCACTTGTGTCTTTCAGAACCGTGGTGTGTACATGTTCCGCATTGACAACGACCACGTCATCGACGCCACCCTGACGGGAGGCCCTGCAAGGTGGGTGGCCCTGGAGGGATCCCTGACCACCTCCTGGGGCATCCCCTGTGTTGGCCTGGGGCTCTTGGAGGCTCTGAGCTTGTGGGGTTCATTCTCTGGGCTGGTGCATTCAGTCTTCAGGCTGTCCCACTGTCTCTTCCATCAGCTTTGCTCATCTTTCAGTTACATTTCATGGCAGCTGAGAAGAAGGGACTTTTTTTTGATCTTTTTTTGATCCTTGATTTTTTTGACACTTGATTTTTTTTTTTTGACATTTTCTAGGTAAAGAAACAAGTACAGAGTAATGTAATTGTATGTGGAAAGGCGGTGAGCCCATGAAGCTAAGGCCATCCTGAGGTTTGGTTCAGATTTGCCTCAAGGGATGGATTTTCCTAAAAGGTTTCATCTGTCCCACTCTTCTTTTGTAGGTACATCAACCATTCGTGTGCACCCAACTGCGTGGCTGAGGTGGTCACTTTTGAGAGAGGACACAAAATTATCATCAGCTCCAGCAGAAGAATCCAGAAGGGAGAGGAGGTAGGACAGGTTCTGGCTTTACATCCCTCTTGCCACGTGCATCCATTCTGTGATTCCTGGCCAGTGGCACAACTTGTTTGTGCTGGGGGCAGGTGACATTTCCCTTCCCCTTCCCTGTCCCTTACAGTGCAGCCTCTGCTGTGTTTTGTTGTTGAACCTGTAGCTACAGGGAAAGCTGTGGCAAATTCCAGCTCTTCCATAACCACTCCCGTGCCTCTCCTTCCAGCTTTGCTACGACTATAAGTTTGATTTTGAAGATGACCAGCACAAGATTCCATGTCACTGTGGAGCTGTAAACTGCCGAAAGTGGATGAACTAGAATGCATTCCTTGCTGTCTTTGAGGGTTGCTTGTCCCTAGGAAGAAGTGATTCACATTTTGATTTTGTCGACAGAAAATTGTTGCCTTTTTCAAGGGGGGAAAAAAAAAATATCACTTCTGGAAATACAGATTTCTACACAAGTATTTAAAAAGACAGAAAAAAAAAAAAAGAAAAAGGAAAGAAAAAAAAAAAAAAAAAAAAAAAAAAAAAAAAAAAAAAAAAAAAAAAAAAGAAGAAGGAAAAATAACCCACCAACCAACAAGCACCAGAAGCAAGCCGGCAAAATCTGAAGCTGACTTTCCAGACACGTGGAGGTGAAACTGAGTTAACAGAATGGTCCAGCACTTTTGTTTTTGAGCTCACTAAGGAGAAACTGTTTAACTTGGGCAAAGAACCGCTGGCTGACCTGCAGGAGGGCAGGTGGCCACTATGAATGTAAGACTGAAATCACCAGCGAAAGGGAGAAGTCCAAAGTGCTGGCCACAGCCTTATTTGATAAAGGGGCAGGCCCTCTAATTAAAGAAAAAAAATTTAAATAAAAGTAGACACCACTGAACAAGGAATGTACTGAAACGACTTCCTTAGGGATAGAGCTAAGGGAAAAAATAACTTGCACTAAAATACATTTAAATACTTGATTCCATGAGTCAGTTTATTGTAGTTTTTGATTTCTGTAAAATAAGAGAACCTTTTTGTATTTATTATTGAATAAGTGAATGAAGCTATTTTTAAAAAGAAAGTTAGAAGAAAGCCAAGCTGCTGCTGTTACCTGCAGAACTAACAAACTCTGTTACTTTGTATAAAAGTGTAAATATTTTGAGAAAAAAAAATACAGTATAAAAATAGTTATTGACCAAATGCTACCAGACTCTGCAGCAGTTCGGGTGCTTATTCTCAAACGTTGATAGGGATGTTACAATATGATCTCATGTACTCACGGACATGCGATTCCCAGTTCAGAATAACCAAAATCTCAATTTAAAGAGAGGGGGTTTTGTATGTTTAAAGCAGTCTCAACTGTGGTCTTACGAGAACTTTTTTAAGTAAACCTTAAGCCTGGTAAAGGCGTGTATATTACAACTCTGACTTTTGTAGATGTTTGGGTAATTTAGATTAATTTTATTTGTATTATATTGTTGCATCCCTATTTCTTAAGTCAGGTTTTTTTTGTGCTTACAATTTGTGATAACTGTGAATAACTGCTAAAAACCACCCAAAATAGAGGCTGGACATGGTTTCTATTCTTCAGCAAAAGTAGTCAAGGATTAGGTGACTGTTCAGTCTACGTTAAATCATGTAAACAGCATAGAATGAGTTGGAGCTTCAGTCTGATGCGATAGCCTTCTTAAAAGGAAAACAAGGAAAAAAATTAGGTGTAATGTGCTTGCAGCTGCAGGACTCTGGCAATAGGGTTTTGGAAAATGTAATTTAAAGATGTGTTTGTATGGATTGTTTTTGTTTACATTTCTTTAAAAAAATAAACACTGTTTTGTGTTTGCTTGTAGAAATTTAATCAGCATTTTGAACCAGGTTAGCTTTTTATTTTGTACTTAAAATTCTGGTACTGACACTTCACAGGCTAAATATAAAAAAAAAATGAAGTTTTTTTTTTTTGTGTGCACAATTAAAGTGGACTGTAAACTGTTGGTATATTCAGTAATACAGTTCTGAACTTGTAATGTATATGGCATGATGTATTTTTATCTTACAGAATAAATCAATTGTATATATTTTTCTCTTGATAAATAGCTGTATTAAATTGTTTCTTGAATATTTTTCTTCTCTTGTACAATATTCCAACATCCTACCAGTATTTGTCCTACAGTTTTTTCTGTTCTGTATAATAGTATCTAATGTTGGCAAAAAAAATACAAAAACAACACAAAAAAAAAGAATTTTTTGAAGTATACAGAGTGTTATGGGTTTTGGAATTTGTGGAAACAGATTTAGAAGATCAGCATTTACGAATAAAAATATTTTACATCTATAAAGTGCATCCTCTTGTTGTCATTTGAGGTGTCTGGTTTCTGCTTCTTCCAGGATCTGTGTCTGCTTCCACCATCGAGAAGTGTTTTGCCTTTCTCCTTCTCCAGTGCATCCTAAATCTCACTGTGGGTGCCACATCCTCATCTCAGCCCATGAACACTAAACACCCTTCCCCAGTCCCCTCCAGCCTGCAGGAGGGGGAGTGAGCAAAGGACCGAGTGGGGTTAAAGCTCCAGGTTGCTGCTGTGGCAGTGCTGGACACCAGAGACGTTCCCAGCACAGGCCCAGACTTGAAAAAGGCTCCAAGATCTATCACAGAGCAGCGGGAAGCAGCCAGGCCAGAGCTGTTCCCTGGTGTTATTCACATGGTGCACTTTGGCTGCTGCAGGATCTGCTCCTCTGGCAGCCACAGCCGCCACCCACTCCAGGAGCCAGAGAGGAGGGACTTGACACAGGGGCTTAAAAATCAGCCTCAGGCAGTTTCCTTCTTAACTAATAATAAATTCTCAGTATGACAGCAGCAAGCCGGGTGCTGAGACAGTGCTGACCCTGGGATGAGGCTCTTCTTTCTGTGCTTCCTAGTCACCAAAGCCTGCTAGGGCAGCTGGGAGCAGTCACTCAAATACAGGGCAAAACTCTGAATTCCTGCTTCCAGCAGGCAGCCCAGCTGGGAACACGCCCCTGGCCCAGGGCTGGGCTTTCCCAGCAGAGATCTCTTACCTTCACTCAGGTGCTAGCCTGGCTGTGTGGCTGCACCAGATCTGCCTGTGGCCAGGAGCTCCCTGCAGGAACAACTGACACCATCCAAAACTTCATCACCTCCCTCTGTTCCTGGAAACCAGCACAGCTCCCAGGGACAGCAGCCCCACTGGGAGCAAAAGGTCAAAACTTCTCTGTGGCAACCGACTCAGACCATAAATAAGGCAAGCTGCTGCTCTCCCTGATTGAGGATTTGTTTGGGTTTTCTGATTTTTTTACGGTTTCTCTAAAAAGAACATAAAGGCAATAGAAGAAAAGGCCAAGCAAGGCTTCTGCATGACGTGGCTGCCACCACCGATGTCACAGAAAAGCGCCGCACACAGCTGGGAGCAGCTGTGCCAGCACCTGCTGCAGTCAAGGTGAACCAGACAGGCATCAGCCCATCCTCTGACCCCGGCAAAGACTGGAATTTCAACACAGCAACCACCCAGGCTGCCACTGCTGCCAGTGAAAGGGTTCACCTGAGATGACACCCGGTTCCGGCCCTACCCTGCAAGCCCTGCCTGACTGCAGCAGGCACCTGGGAACTGAGGGCCAGACTCCAGGCGCCCCTGAGCAAGGCACAGCACAGGCTCAGCCTAAGAGGGCTGGAGTTGGTTTTGGAGGCTTTCCGTGGTAGGAAGGAGCTTTGCTGGTGTCTAACTTAATTACTCCCATTGTAATGCTTTATCTGGAAGACTTCAGCCCATTGGTTCTGCTTTTTAAACCCTGGTACCTGCTTTTCCATGCCAGGGGCTCACTCCCTCCAGGACCAGTGGAGGAGGCAAAGCGGCTGCCCTCTGACCAGGCCCCTCTTACCTGCTCCTTTGCATCCTTTTCTCCTCCAGATGCTGGCCCTGGCAGGCAGCTGAAGGACCAAACAGTCTGGCACAGGCAAATCTCCTCTCTGCAGAAAGATGTGGGTCTGTAATGACTGCAGCATTATCATTATTTGCTTCGCACTGCCCAAAAGGTCAGTAAGTGGATGCTGGAGCATTTGTGCAGTTGAAGAATGTAGCTGGAAGGGCAAGGCTGTCCTGGCACTCCAGAGATCCGAACTGCACGCTCCCAGGGCAGGCAGTCACTGTGGAGTGGGAAACAGGGCCAGCAGCGGCGCTAAGAAAAAATACACTGGATAAGAGCAGCTTTTCTCTTCTGCAGGAGCTTCCACACACTGAAGAAGCTGAGGCAGGAAGTCAAAGAAATACTAAAATAAATGAAAACAGAGAAGTGGAGGAAAAAACTCAGAAATTACCTGTCAAACCTTCCAAGATGTGAGGAAGGAAGAAAGGGAGTGAAAACAAGGGAAGACTGAACATTATTTTGTATCAGTGGGTAAGCTGGTGCTTTCTGGTCCAACAGCTACAAAGAGTAAAGCACATACAAATTAATAAAAAAATGATACTTTATTTTAAATGTAGCTACTGTCATGAGTCATCAAAATAGACTTTGCAATAGTTACTTTGTTTTAAATACGAGGTGACGAATGACAGCAAAGAACTTAAACTACATGAAATGTCCTAAAATTAAAAGAACTAAATTTAAATATTACAAATGACAATTATCAGAAGATGAAAAGAATAAAAATATTTTCCAGAAAAAGTAAAATAATTTTGGCCAGTAAACCCATACTAGAAATGTAAATTATTGAGATACTGCACATGAAATAGTCAAGGAGGACTCCTTTCTGTCACTGTCATTTAGAAGATCCACAAAGCTGAAATCTCACCATTTAAATTACATTGCTCTAATGATTTCTCTTACTTAAAACCAGTCCAATACTCCAGGATCATCCAAGGAAACGATGATCAATTTCACTTCTTCCTGCAGTGGGGCTGCTGCTCTCCGTGTGTGCCCAGGGACCACCTGGACCCTCCCACACTCAGCTCCTCAGGGCACGGCATTTCCAGCAGGTCCTTCCATGGTTCTGCCAGATGTAGCGGCCAAGGGCTCTGCACAAAACCCTCCAGAATGACTTCAGAGTGTGGCTGAAGGGGAGCCAGGGCTCAGCTGAACTCTCCTCAGCCACCTCCTGGCTGTCTCAGCTCTCAAAGTGCCACTGCTGAGGAAGGGACCCGTCGCAGATGGCCACGGCCACGTAGCCCTTGTGGCTCAGTGGATCCACCACCTTCAGGCACTGCCCCACCGAGACCTGGTACAGGCGGTTGTTTTTCTAGAGCAGACAAAAAGACAGATGGGATTTATTTACTAAAACTTCTGTTCTCCATTGTCAAACTGGAGCTGAAAGTGATGCCCAAGGGGAGGGGATGCTCCTTCCTGACAGATGAGCCTTTCAGCAGCCTCCCTGACACTCCAGACCCACAGCAGCAGTGGAGTACAGCAAACCCTATAACCACATCCAGACTTGGAAACAAAGGCTCTCATGTCCTCACAGGCCCCCAGTTGGGATTTTGTTTATACCACAGTTTTTTAATGAGCTGGAGGGATGATCAAACCCATTCCCCAGCACTCAGCAAAGAGAGAGCCCACACAGCTGTAGTGGGCACAGACAGGTCATAGAATCCTAGAATGGTTTGGGTTAGGAGGGACCTTAAAGATCATTTAGGTCAAACTCTCCTCCCATGGGCAGGGAGAGTCTTCCACTGGACCAGGTTGCTCCAAGCCCCATACAACTTTGCCATGAACAATTCAAGGGATGAGGCATCCACAGCTTCTCTGAGCAACCTGTACCAGCATCACACCACCCTCACAGCCAAGAATTTCTTCCTAATATCTAACCTGAACTTGCCCTCTGTCAGTTTAAAGCCATTCCTCCTGTCCTATCACTCCATGCTCACACATGAAGTGCAGATTCTCCACCCCTGCCACAGGCATCACCAACAGCCACATGCACCCGCTGTCAGTGGCCATTCCCTCATTCCTGTAAAATCCCTGCCTGCAAACACAAGCTGCAGAATCTTCAATATGTTCTGCTCAGCAGAATTGTCCAGCTCACTGTTCCCACTGCCCCTGGCAGCTGTGGCTGTGCTGGTGCAAGTGTCAGACACACACAAGCCTGGGCTCACACAGTATCTGTCTATCTCCACACTATCCTGGGCTGCAACAGGACTCGTGGGACTCGCCTTGGGAACTCGAGCTGCCAACCAGCAGCACGGTATGAACCTGAGACAGGCTGTGCAGAGCTGTGCTGGAAACACCGTTAGCAGTGCTGGCAGGGCTCTCCCTCCCTTTGTTCAACCATGTTGGTGCTACACACTCCCTGCTAGGCTGAGGGCACGTGAGGGGCAGCCTCTGTGTGAAAACCCAGGAGACAAATTCCATGTGTGAGCAGAACTGGCTCAGTTTTGTGGAACTGGCCACTCCAGGCTTCAACAATTAAACTAACGAGATCAATTACAGGGCAGAAGCAACTGCTCTGCCCTGTGCTTCTTCAAGCACTAAGCAGGAATCACCACATGGACTCCTCCTGTCTCCCAAGCCTGCAAACACAACACAAGAAAGCTCTGGAGTGGGTTTTTTTTCTCTGGCATATCCCAGATGAGCCACAGTGCTCTGGGTGGCTGGGACTGGCAGAAGAAAGGCTCAGTGGAGCTGCAGAAACCTTTCTATGTTGCAAAGGGCCTGCATGCCCCAGAGCTCAGCAAAAGTCTTTCTAAGACTGAAATGCAGCAATCAAAGCCTGTGCAACTTCTGTACAGGATGCTTGAACCATGGGCTGGGCCTGGTACAGTGCAACTGCCTTAGTACATCTGAGGTTTAGTCACAATTAAACTCAACCCTGATGTCCTGTTAGTGCTACTGTCCCTGACTGAGACATTGATTACAATTAAAGAGCCGTATGCCAGCCTCTCCACTGACCCCAAATGTCCACTGCTGAGAGCCACCAGAGCCATGACACTTCATGAGACGAGGGGGATCGGACGAGCGAGTTTCCGAAACGTCCAAGCAAAGCAGATTATTTAAAATCAGCTCATGATCCTCATTGTAAATCCAGACCTGGAAGAGAAGACAGGAAGACATTTATTGCAATGTTTCAGGGCAGTTTCCTTGAATCCTTTGTTCACCTACAGAGGAGATGCTTCAACATCTGGATGTCAGGGATTTGGCCTTGCAGAGAGTGGTGAGAATTGAATGCAGCCCCTTCCCAGCTGCATGAAGCAGGAATGCACTGGTTCACATTTGCAGCTTCAGCTGCAATTGGGCTCCTGAATTTACATGACAGAAGAGTGTCTCTGTGATCACACTGCAAACCACTGTCAGCCCCAACAAGCAGCAAGGACACGCTCAAGCTGTCAGTCTGTCCTCTCCCACAAGCTGCTTGTGCAGAGCAGGTATTTTTATTCTTGGCACAGAAATGTATCAGGCACCTTCAGTTGCTGCCATTCATGCCCACACCCTGCTGGCTCTCAGCAAGGCACATCTGGCACAGCTGGATGTTCAGGGAAGCAGGAACAGCAACCTGGTCCTGGAGCTGCTGATTCTCCCTCCCTTGTTTAGCTCCCTCAGGCCTGCAACGATGGGCCAGGATCAGAACTGTGGAAGACCTGGAGCTCTCATAAGCAACAGGAGACTGAATCCCAAGCCAGAAAGCAAAGAAATTAAGGAACTTGGGAGTGTGCACCTCAAAATATGCTGGGGTACAGAGGGGGAGGAGAAAAGAGAAGAAAGTAGATGGAAACTGTAGCCCTGCAGTGCAGTGAAGATCTTGGGACTATCTGGCTCAACATCCAACGACAGCTATTCCAAATGCACAGTGGAGCCCTGGCATGCCCAGGGCAGCTGGACAGCACTTCCCAGCCCCTGGGGATGTAGAGCAAGGCAACTCCCTTCCCCCTGACTTGTGAGCCTGTGAACAGGAGGAGCTGAGCCCCTCATTCCTGTCCCTGAAGTTCCTACAGACACACAAAGTTCTTGTGGTGTGCTCCTGTTCCAGCCCCGTTCCATTTCTCACACCTCAATGTGCACATGCCATGCCCACTGTAAAACTAATCTTTTCTTTTATTTTTTCCATTAAGTCTGCAAGAGTTTCACAGTCAAGAGTATGGAATATCAAACTCCAGGCAGGAAAGTCAGGCACATAAGTTTTGATTTGTCTCTTTTTTTGGCCTGTGAAACTAAAACCAGCCTTCTGGAGGGTGCTGGGATTTGTGACACAGCCTCAGTTGGACAGCATGACTGGAAAGCACACAGCTCATTATCACAGTGACTACTGCAACACAAGGAAGGCCTCTTTGGAAAAAGTGCAGGGATCACATTAAAATTTGCCCCAACCTCAGGCATTTTGTGCCTTCTAAAATACTCTTTTCTGTTTAAACCCTGTCATGAAAAAGAAAGCATGGCAAGATTAAAGAGGGAGGAGAGAATGGAAAAATGGCAGGACTTGCCAGAGAGAATTACTATTGGAAGAATAATGAAGGAGCCAAATCCAAACAAGAGATGAACTGGTAAGAGTGGAGAGAGAAGACTGCAGTGACACAGGGAACAGATCTTCAACCAAAAGCTGAGTAATGTCAAAAAACACAAGACAGTGGTTAAATCCAGTGTGATACTTCTCCAGAAAGGCTTACACAAGACAGCCAAAAATTAATTTCAAACTAATTATGTGTTTAGTGCACAAAACAAAGGAAAGAAGAAAAATAGGCCCAAATTTGGTTCCATCCATATCAGAGTATCACTATGAATTTGCAGATTATTAGCAGATTCAAGCACTGGGAAAGCAAAGCCACCCCATGTTCTTTGTTACACAATTGCAAGCCTTAGCATACTCCAAAAATTATTAACTCATTTTCTGCTGAAGACTGAAAGGATAATGTTCAGTTCTTGCTGCTAAAGGCTGTCAGGAGAAACAGCCCCAGGAAGGAAAGAAATTCCTGGCAGGCAGCACAGCATCTAAAGTCTATAAGCAGAAAGGTGCCTTCCCAGGATTTATGTCTTATTTCTGACAGCTCTCTTGTTTTATCCTCCTATGCATTTTCAGAAACAAAACAAAACAACAAACCCAACCATTAAAAAATCTAATCTATCTTAAAAAAAAAAAGAGGCAACAGAGGGGCAGGATATTTTCAACCTGCATGCACTTCCTAAGTAGCAGAGTTAGGAGAGCATCACTGTGAAGACTTTGGTTTCTAAACCTGGGATTGTGTCCAGTTTCCACACTCAGGAAAGCAGCATCTTTAATTGCTGTCCCCCAGAGACACGTGGCAATGCTCTGCTCCAAAGGTCCAGGGAAAGTCACTGGCCACTTTCACTGGTGTCAAATAAAATCACTAAGATGCAATTAGAGAATAATGAATCATTTCTGTTTTCAAATAAAACCTAAATGGCAGATGTTATGGAAAAATCCCCTCTCCATAATGAAATTTATCACATTTGTGGTTAAATAATTTGGTGAATGCTGTAGGACTGGCCTCTTTCTAGCAGTTTTTTTCTCCCTGCCTCTCAACACAGGCAACTGGTTGATGAAAGGTGCATGGACACCTTGAGGCAGGTGCCCAGCATGTGCTACAGTAGATCTTGTGGACAAAATAAATAGGAGGAAGTCTGAAGTATGAGCTCTGTTAGTCTAAACTTCTGTTACATAGGTGCAGTTCAGGAAGAACTGGATGCTTAATTCGGATCCCTCAAAATGTAGTTTAAGCTATTTACAGATTTAAGACTGAGGCTCCCTAGGACTTCAGTACCTTTAGGACTTCACTTCATCCATGTGACTCAGACAAATCCCACAGCCTTCTCCTGAATTGGAAAACTATCTTAAATAAGCCAGGAAACATCTGCCTACCCTTTGGCTTTCAGAGATCACTGGAGTGCAGCAAAAGCCACGGCTGGCCAACTGGCAAAGCTTTGTGGATACGCATTTTTTTCTGATTTACAGATTTCATTAGTACTATTAGAACACATTGAAAATTTTCAGTAAATACAAGACAGTAACTACTGCAGAAACAGCCCTTTGTCTGAAACAAAATCCCTGCCATGACCCAGGGATTATTCCAGTATTTCCATCAGTTACAATCTGTTGCTTAGCTTGGCATGGCTACATTATTCTGTCAGACAGTTTGTAAAGGACAAAAATTTAGCGTAAGAGCACAAAAAAGCTGCCTTAGCCCCAAGGAGAAGATGTGCCCAGCCATTTGCACCATCACATCCATCTGCAGATACTTCAGCTCCTGTTATTATGGATGGCAATGGCATCATAGCACCAAGCAGCCTGTGACAATCACCACAAGCAGCCAAGTCTGGTGGGCTGTAATCATTGTTTGAAGCTACTGCTACTCTGAAAACACAACATCCTCCTGAGGGTCATTCCCAAGCAGATATGTGACCTCTGCTCCACAGCTCAGTGTGCCACTGATCCTTCATGACAAACATTAGAGGGACCAGAGAATTGTGCCTTCAGTAGTTTACAGAAAAGCAGCAAGATTGAATTTGCACATCTTGACACTCACTCCAGACATGTGCTGTATCAGAAAAGCTAACTAATAGCCATGATCTAGGGATTTAAGGAGAGAGATCTTACAGAAGAATAGCACACAGGAGCAAAACCTTGTAGAGTCTGAGTCTTGAGCAGCTTGTAAAGGACATATTAAGCGATTTACAGATTTAAGACTGAGGCTCCCTAGGACTTCAGTACCTTCAGGACTTTATTTCATCCATGTGACTCAGACAAATCCCACAGCCTTCTCCTGAACTGCAAAATGATATTAAATAAGGCAGGAAACATCTGCCTACCCCTTATTAAGCGCTACAGGAATGTTAACAGACCTTTTCTGAAGTCCTGTGTTTAATACATTTTTTTCAAGGTCCAGAGCACAGATCCCTCTTCTGTCACTTCAAACCTCTGTTCTACAAGATTCCATCACCTCTTCCACTTGTGCTATTTCTAACAAGATTTTCTTTACTGATTCCTAAGTTTCTGTTCAGTCCCCAGAATTATCCCAGACTGTTTCTATTGCAGTTAATAGAGCACCCTAGTTTTAATTATAACTTTAAAATATAATTTTAATATATTTTCTAGATAATAGAACCACTTCCCTTCTTATTTTCTTTCTATAGCAAAAATATGAACTGAATGCCAGTCATGTCAAGCCTAACAAAACAGGACAGTGTGATGTGCTTGACTAATTTTCACCTCTACATAATGATGACCATCTAAGTCAACTACAATGAAAAGGATTGCCCATAATATGCTGATACAATTGAAAGCTACAGAATACCTGTTATTTCTTTTAAATCCAAGTTAAATGAGAATTTGAAATTCCTTAGCAGCCATGAAGGCTAGAGAAAACAAAGCAAGCATAAACCAAAGGCAAAACAGAATTGCTTTTATGTCTAGTCCCATGACTTTAGAGAGGCTGGTCAGCTCTCATAAGCATTCACCAGACCAAACCCAGGCTTTTTTCTTAAGACAAAGGCATAAAACAGATAATTCTAGAGCAAAACCAGCTGAAAATGCCAACAAGCTGAAACAACAGTTAAAATCTTCCTACAGTCAGGATGTTTCTTGCTATTTTTATAAGCAGAAGCTGCTAAATAAGTGTCATCTTTCTCTACATTGTCCTCACATATCTATAGCAAGATTGTTCAAGAGGTTATGACAGCAAGTTGGCTGAATGCACTCTTGGGCTTTATTAGGAGAACAAAGTAAGCCTAATAGCAGAGAAACAGTGTTGGTTGACATACTTGGTTGGAGAACAAAATCACTGCGAAAGAAGATAGCACAGCCAGTTTTTTTATGAGAACTAATTGCTAAATTTACCACTAGTAAACCAGATTCATGAGAAAAGAAGCCAAAGATCAACAATCAGAGCACAGATTTGTCTTTCTCAGCACCAAAGGGCTAACTGAAGTTTGTTCTCCTGGATTAAAAAAAGTCCAAAAAGTTTTGATATGGAAAACCAAGAGAGTTTCTCCTTCAGGCATGTGGCACTTCATTATGAGAAATACTGCAGCAAGGCGAAGGGAAGCATAACTCTGTGGACATCATGCCCAGGCTTTCTCACCCAAAGACAGAATGGCTCAGCTTTGCACTGTAACTGTACAGTCACTTGGTGATGATGGTGCCCACCAGTTCCTATTACACTTACACAGCCTTTTATTAGCAAAGACTTGCTGACTGTCTTACAGCTAATGGAATAGATCAAATAGGAAAACCTCCATTCCCATTCCAGCTTTAATTAATCCACCTTTAACACAGGAACTCGCAGTTTGGTCACACTGATGATTGGTTGGTGATTCAGAGGTGAAGGACAAGGATGTACTTGTACTTGCTCCCGTCTGACAGCTGCACCTGAAGGCCACGTGTCAAGAGCCAGCCACACTTATCCAGAGAACTGCAAACATCCCTCTGTCTTCCTGTCACACTCAGCTGGTGAGGCCACAAGCAGGAGGCAGAGAGTCCCATTAGGTGACAAAGCACACAGCATTTTGTTGGGACTACCACAGATCACTCTGCTTCCACGGCTGCAGTTTCCTTACCCTGAAAACTGTTGCCCATGTCATAGAGCATCAAGTTAGTCCAGCACAACCCACCTTTACTAAAGCTATGCTGCTTTACATCCCACGCTCCATTTATTCTGTGGCTTTGATTACTTTTCTCTCTAGATCCAACCTAGCTTTTAGAATTAGGTCCCATGGGCTCCTAAATCATAATATTCTCAGAGCAGGTCTTAGCTATGCAAGCCTTTATGGCATTAGCTGAAGATCTCTCTATCCTGGAGACTTTTTATCCAAGTCCTGAATTTCTGTCACCTGAAAGAAGTGAAACAGCAAAGGATTCATGTAGTAATACAAGAATTCCCATCAGGTTTTCACATCTATCCCTCATTAATCCCCACATCAGCAATTCACCTGTAGCCAAAGAATCATCTGAATTCCTTTTATTTAACAACAAATCATTCACTTATCCCAAACTGCAGCCACTCCAGCAGCAGAGGACTGGTCGTACAATACACAAACACCAGCGGGACAGGAAAGGCCTGCTTTAAATTCCAGTATGAGAAACCAACTGAAAGAGCTGCTACAAATTCTGAAGTGCCAATCAGTGGATTATTAACCCATCAGGAGCCACTTTAGGGCAGCCTTCAGCCAAATACAGAGATTCATGCCATAAAGACAGAAGATTATAATATCCAACACAGCATTAGTAGGAGCTCCACAGTGTCCTTGGCCAGCCCCGTGGTTTGAATGACTCTGTAAGCAGGAGGAACTGTTGATGTTGATCTGTCTGCTGATGAGATGTCACACCAGGGCACTCTGCCAGCAGGAAAACATATTGGTCATTTTAAAGACATGAACCACTATTCAATGGAATTGGGAATCTCATACCTGGTTCTGATCGTTGTAGTCACATTCCCGAACCACCACCAGGCCTCCTTTCTGACTTGGGTGGCCCTGGGCAACCAGGCATTTGTTGGTTTGGAGGTGATACAGCTGTGAAAGGAAAACAGTTTGATAGTCAGAGTGAAAAACAGCTCTAGCTCTCAAAGTGTGGTCAAAGCCCTAGATCCCTAGTGTGCTCAAGAAAACCTCAGCCAACCCCTTCAGTAATTAAAAAAATCTTCCCTTTTAAAATACCATTCTGTTTTTCAGATAATTTGGAGAAAAAACTGCATTAAGCAGTTCCAATTTACTTTCTAACTACATCAAGACTTCTCTCTCTGCTACAAGTGCAGTACACACATCCTGGCTCAGCACATGCTGGCTCTACTCTGTCAAGGTTCTTTGCCCATTTCACTCTCCATGGAAATCTGAGGTCCCACAAATTCTGCTCAGGAATATTGACTGTACTGTATAAACTACATTTTACCACAGCTTAGCTTAAACATAGGTCTCCTCCTACAGCTTCTTTTCATGGAACAGGACCACCTCCCTGAGAAAGGAGAAGGAATTACTGAAATAAAAACAACTTCAGAGATTTATGTTGTTTGCAAATTGATTTTCAAGAGCATTTACATAACTGAAAAGCCAGTGTTATCAGCTGTGGTATTTTACTGATGGATCAGGGAGGAAGAGAACATTTTACAAACATCCAAATGCTACTTGTGCTCTAATGCCCTACCTATGTCTGATTTAGGGGATGGTGTATCAGAGGACTGAATTCAGCTCAGAAGCCTGTCCTGTGATGCAGAGCTGTAAGCACCTACCATCAAAGCAAACAAGGAAACTCTCAGCAAGTTGGCAATCTCTCCTGATCTGAACAATGACACCCACCCTAAGAGACATCCAAGACATTTTCTGCTGTACAAAGTTTAGGTTGCTCTATTTCAAGAATCAAAAAATCATTAAGATCTTGATGTATCCCCACAGAGGTACTCAGGGAGACAAAACACCTCCAGTTCTGGCTTTGAATTACACACATGCTCTGAACTAACTGTTGGCCAGCAGACTTCTTTTCAGCCTGATTATTTTTCTTCCCCTGACGTGGTGGGGATCAGGCTCTTCAGGCAGCAAATACTGCCTGCACACTATGAGCTGAGAGATGGCAGAGCCTCAGATCTGACACCCACACTAAAAATACCTATTTCCAATTTGGAGCTGGATGTAGAGGAAAAAAGAATTTACTGTCCTGAACTCCAGGCCAGGCTGATTAACTAGCCAGCTGAACTCTATTATGAAGACATCTATGGCTGTCTTGGCATTGTTATTGACTCTACAAATTTTCAGAAACCAAAATACACTTCCAGTAATAAAAGGAACAAATTGCTTGGTCACATGATAGCAACAATTAGCACAAATACCAAACACTATTTTTCACTAAAGACCACTGCTGGAAATAGCTGTCCCAAGGCACATCAACAATCGCCTTGAGTGCACCATGTTTCTCCTGTTCCCCACACACATCTAAAACAAATTACACGAAACACTCCAAGTAACATCTCCTCAAACACAGATCTAGCACAGATCTCGTTTTCATCATTCCTCACTCAACAGAAAGCTTTTAAACCATCGAGTAGATGAGTTTTGTATGATTTTTGTCCTTTTTTAAATTGGCCATGATGGCCAGCATTGGATAACACTGGCAACAGCTGCAACCATTTGTGATCATTACATTTCTTCCCAGCTGTCAAACCACCACTTATCTGTGGCCCAATTAGTTTTTGAGAATAAACTGAGATTTGGAGTGATTCCTCCCAAATCCTAAAGAGTCTGGCACGCACTGGTGACATTGGCTGATCATTCTGTTCCTTGCAGGCATCTGGAAATAGTTTATACAACCATCAGAGCCAAAGCTGACTCTCTCATACAATGCTGGGTATAATTCTTGAACCCCAGAGAACCAAGCCAAAGATCTGCATTTTTCTGCTTCTTTTCCCCATTTCTTAAGGGGTGCGCACAGTTTTTCTCAAAATTAAACCATGGTAAATAACTGCTGGGAAGATTTAACCTTAAGCGTTGCTGAGATATTCAGATCCCTCAAGTAGCTCTCTCCGACATCAACAACTCCTCAGTTAAATTTCTGTCTGAATGAAAGCAGAAGGCTATTAAATTTTAAAAAGGAGAAAAAAGGGTCTGACTAGGGGAGTAATAGCATCCAACAACTAGGGGAATCAGCCCATTGTATCAGTTTTAGTCAGGGAAACAACATAACTGAATTCACAGCTTGGCAGGAATATTCCTATAAAAATACTGCACAAATTGAGGATTCCCAGACAGCTGCTTCCAAGGAAAAGGCCTAATGGTGTCAATAGGTCCTGCAGGAACACAGGTCCTCCTGACTCACTTCTTGCAGAACCAGCAATTGTCAGTAGCTACTGACATCACTACTAAATGCTTCCAACTATTGAGCTGAAAGGGAACCTGCTATCCATAATCTCTGTGCACATGAAGCAGGTTATTCCAGAGTATTCTCTTCCACAGAGAAGACATTGAGAAAGTTGTCTTGGGTTTGAAATTATCCATTATTTTGGGGAAGCAGAAAAAGCACACATCAAGTGAATCTGACCCTGGGAAGAGCAGATGCAACTGTCTGGTGACTCTGCCTGCATACAAACCCATAAGCAAAGGTGTCAGAGCTAAGGCATGAATTTAATAATGATTTCTTTCATGAATACACATAAAAAATTCTCCCTTCATTTCTACTTTGAAGAAAAAAAGAGAGGAGAAAAACTCCCTGTTTTTCATTAGCTAACAGCCAAGACTAGAAAAACCATCATCAGCCTCAGATGCAAATGTTCACCTCTGCAGAAAATTACCCAGAAAAAGCAATGAGTTTGGAAACTAATTACACTGTACCCTTATCATAAACCAACAGAGCATGAATATTTGAGGCCAAATCTCTCTCTCTATCCAAACCCATCTTCAAAACCAACAGCCATGAAAACACATTCTAAATACAGCAAAACTTCCTAACTCAGAACTTCTACGTAAGAAACCTCATGCAACAGTATCTAGTCTAAGGATGACCTGAAATATAGATCAGACTGGAACTGATTTGACAAAAATCCTCTTATTTTCAGGACAGCTTGCTGCAAAACTTACAGACGATTTTTGTTGTATTTGAGCAAATCTTTAAGAAGAAAAGTCTCATAATAATTAACACACCAGAATTCTGTATTTTTAAGCTTCTCTTACCCTTCCACGCTGGATTATTTTTGGTCGTTTCTGTGCTCTATTAATAAAAACTGGCTGTGGAGCTTTGGCATTGGGCCCAGATATTTGCATCTCAGGATAGATGTTATCTAAATACCACTTAAATGACTTGCAGTTCAATCTCTTCCTCAGTTCTACACGGTCGGTGATATTTCCATAGCTCCTCGTCCTCAGCTCAGGTCTCAAAGCAAAATACTGCTCCTGTATTTAAGAAAAACAGGTTGGGGAAAAGGGAAAAAGAATTTCAGATTACTGATTCCCAATTTTTTCCTGTTTCCAGAACTCCCACAATTTCATTTCATTTTGCTAGTGCATTCAACCAGTAGGTTTGAAACTGGCAGTAAGAAATTACAATGCTTGGATTGTCACAGGAAGCGAGATTTAATCTTGCCTAACTCTGAGCCAATCTTTCTAATTGAGGGGTTTTTATGATCAGGATAATTCTTGGGTACATATTTGCATATTTTTAGATGCAAACTTGAGGAACAAACAAATCAGCCCCTGACTTTATTCCATTGGCAATACAGGCTAAAACCAGTAAATAAAAAACAGATGCATGTATCATCAGCAGCATCATCTGACAAAAGTTTCTTGAAATTATTTTGATTGTTGAATGAATTGTTTTCAGTGTTGTGGATTCCAGTGTGTTTTGTCTTGAACAGTTTCCAGCTTTCCAGCTTTACAAATGATCAGGGTAAAACCATTCCAGAATAGAACTATTAATGGGACTAATATCATGAAGTTCAGTGAGATCACACCTTATTCATGTGAATAATCAGAACTGTCACTGGGATTTCTGGGAAGCCCAGTTCTTTCCATTCACCTGCATCATCTCCAGAAAGGCTCCCACAGTGTTATTTTTTTCACATTCTATTTTATGATGATACTCAGAATCTTACAGGTTAGGTGAAGACAGATTAAGATTCCAACCCAATCTCATGTGCTGTTTGACTCCCATGCAGAGAATGGGGACAAACAGGAGCTGATGAATATCCAATGTGGCATGAACACTATTGCTAAAACTAGAAAAAAAAATCCCCTTTTAGCATTTAATTCCAGGTAGATTTACAGAGCCTACAGAAAAGGCATTGTATTTGCACATTAATTTGTTTACTAGGTGCCATTTAGAATTCAGTTCTCAGGGCATTGAACTATGGTGTTTTGCTGGATTCATCTCTAGGAGATATCTGGAATCCACCCACCATGATGTGGTTCTGACAGTTTTCAATTATTTCCTGCTATCTGATACTCAGATGACAGCATCACCCCTGGACAAGTCACACATCTCTCCTCATCAAGATCCTTGAGCATTTGGATGTGCTTGATGTATCACTGCTATTTTAACAGCAAAGGAAGGAGAAGTGTGTACTTAGTGTACACTGGACTCTAGGCCAGCTCTAAGGAAGTTTGGAGACAGACTGGACATGACAATCTGGTCTGCTTCAAAAAGTAGCTCTGCTATTCCAATTTCCTCTTTCCTGGTTGAAGTTCAAATGGTGGTATCCTACCTTCCATGTGTTATTTATTACCACTGTATACATAAACTTATACTTTTGCATTTTGCTTTTGACAGTTATGAAAATTTTGCTGAATCATTTCCCTTATGCCATTTCATTTATTAAATACTGACATTTACTCCTTTAAATCTTATCTTTGTACTGTGCATTGTTAGATTGCTTTGGTAAATTATACTGGCCCTAAATATTTGCATTATTCTTATAAAAACAAAAATATTTCCAAGCTTGTCTTCCATACATTCTCTGGCAACTATCAGAGAATCAGACCAGAAACAGCTGGAAAAACTCTGGACACAAATCTGTGATAAGAGACTGCTTGAATCAGCAGTTCATGTGCTTGCTGGAGAAAGCAGTTCAGCTGGAAATTATAACAAAGAATCAAGTCCAAGCTTCAGAGAAAGCCATCATTAATCACAAAACAACTGCCCCGACATTGGTAAAATGGAAAGTGATAGATCTGAACTACTAAAGCATTACAGAGATGGAGAATGGAGATAAAAATTAATGGCCTCTAACAGGTTCCTCGAACTGAAGATCAAGATAAAGATGGGGAATGAAACATAAACCTCTAAAGAATACAAAATTAATAAAATATGTCTTGTATAGAAATTTTAGGGACCACAGGAGCTGAGCACACAGCAAATCCTATGGTCTCAGAGGGCAAAATGTCATTAAGTATCTCAGAGATGAGGGACTCAAACACCTGATCTATGTTTTAAAGCAACAGTATCAAGATCTGAAGGAAAGGAAGGAATACACTTGCCCTTGAATCCAGAAATTAATCCTGATCTTCCAGGGCAAAACAGACTAAGAAGCAGATTGCTAATTAAAACAGAAAACAAACAAGCAGCCAAAAAAATCCCTGTCAACAACATGGAAACACCTGAAGGCACATGGCTGCCACGTAATACTGATTTGGACACAAAGCAATGTAGAGCTTACAAAAGCTCATCCATCATATTTCACTTCACTAAAAAGGCATGAAACTCCATATCCTGCAGGCAGTAAAGTAACAAGGAGGACACTTGAGCACTCAAAAGCCAAAAGACAATTCTACAGAATTTAGGAGTTCAGACTAGAGAAGGAAAACCCCATCTGAGGCACAACAGATCCCACTGTGACACAGTTCTTTGACAAACAAGCCAGTTAATAACCATTTCATCACCTTATTTCATGGCAGAGGACTGTCTCTTACCTTGTATTCATCCATCCATACATGTGCCAGCCTCAGTGAGTTATGAGCCATAGTGTCCTGTCCCCCAGGTGAGCCATAGGGACGCCTCTTACGGAAAATGTGTCCCACCCTGGAGCAGGGGATGATCAGAAGTCTGCCACCACACATCCAGATCTGGCCATAAAAACATAGAACATGTTCAGATTGCTCACTCATTGTTCAGACTGCTCACTCACTTCTCCCCTTCTTCAAGGGATACCTTGGTAGGGTTTTCCGTTATGCAGGATTAGGGGTCAGCAATGTTGGCCTTCATGTCATGTTTTCTGACAAATTAGATCTTTAGATCTCCATGTTACAAAAGATTATTTTTCTCATATGACCACGCTTTCCACAAAACACATCATGGCTTTCAAGAGACAAACAGAAAATTTTCTAAAATATTTTGCTCTACCGACCTATCAGAAGAGACTGGGATATATGGGATAGGACTCATCCTGCAGATTAAGTTACCTAAATTAATTTACCTGCATGAATATTGTCCACAATTCTGTGACCAATCTTCGTCATCCAGTGAGCCTGGAGAGCTTTTCAACTAAGCATGGAAACTTATTGGACAGAGCTGCTTGTTTCTGTTAAGATAGGGGAACTCAGAAACACTGTTCCCATTCAGATGCTACATTTAGGAGTCTTCATCTGTGGCACCAGGGATCTACATTTGATTTACACACTCCTTCCATTTCTTTTTTTAAAATTTCTTTTTTAACTTCATCTTCCAGCAAATTACCAGCACTGGCCCTTTGCTGGACTAATATGTTCTCCAGTCTCAGAAAATCTTCCCACATTAGCAGTTTATAATCAAGTCACTTTTAAAACTCTTTTCTAGACAAGATAAAGACTCAACTGCTTTTCAATCCTCCCCCAGAGAGATGGGGACTTCCAGAGGCTCAGAATTCTCTGAATGTTCTCCAATTTTTCAAAGCCTTTTATTGAAACTGTGTATTACAAGATAACAACAATAATTTCCACACACTTCTACTCAGATACCTAATGCTTACATTTGTGCTGAAAATTGCAAGATTTCATTTATTCAGTACACACTCCTTTAAAGTCACTTAAATATATGAAATTCCAGTTCTTATTTTTGAACTCTAATCTTGATTTCTCTAATTGACAGATTCTCTGAAGTTTTGGGCGTTGTGTGTCTAGTTTTATGTTTGTTTGGTTTTTTAATGCTAACTTCACGTTTTAATCCCCTTTTCATATCTGTCATGATAGCATATCATTTTCAGGCAGACTCTTGTCAAACCTGTTGATGAAAGCCCTTTACAAAAGTAAAGAGATAAGCATGACATGAGGCACAGTAAGTTGTTTTTCTTTCAGTGGAGTGACAGGGAAGATGAGAGAAAATATAGGAGGCCCAATGCAGTACCATTTTCAGATTGAAATGAATGGCATTTTAAATATGATTTTCTCATTATTTTTCCAACCAAGATGACTCCTCTACATGACTCTCAATTTAGTTCCAGAAAACTTTACATTTCTGGGTCCTCAAAAAGGAGGCTGAACTGTCCAAGGAAATACATGAAGCTTACATCTTAGCAATATTGCTGTGAGCCACACACCTGTAATCAACTTGGGAAATTCAGTAGATACTGCTCACAAACTAATTTCAAAAACTTGCATAATTCTTCTTTTCCTTTGCTTCTTTACAGCTATTATGAAATGCCCCACCACCAAACCAAGGAAAAGCCACAAACATTCAACTCCAGAGCTGTAAATTCTCTGATTACCCGAAAAGATATTTCCAGGTTTTCCCCTCCCCAGATGTCCATGCCACTGTCGTACTGCCCAAGCTCATTGAAGTACTCACGATCCATGGCAAACAGCCCTCCAGCCATGGTGGGTGACCTGAAAAGGTACAAGGAAAGAAGTTCATTTTCTTTTAGAGAGAGAGAGAGAAAAAACCCACAAGGTAATTTCTGCTGAATCTGCTTTTCCCAAAGTCCAAATTCATAAACTGACACAACCCAATTTAAATCTTTCAGTCACTTGGACATGAGTTCAATCTCAAAACATTTTCAAAAGCAGATCTGTAAGTGATATTTGTGATCTTCCATTGTTCCAATACCTATTAATCATATTTCTTTACCTGGTAAACTTAAGGAAAAGGGATAGGACAGAGAAAGAGGAAAAACAAATGCCAGAGGTAGCTTTGTTTCATCATTGACTCAATTATCAGTTTACTGGCAAGTTATTTACAGTTTGTGTATTTATACAGATGGTCCCTCTGGCATTTCCCAGTTTTTCACCTTGCCTGTATGTTACTAGACTGTGTTCTATTCTGTAAAAATCTGCATATGATCCACACTGTTCAGTCTCTAGATTGAATTCCTACTGTATCACAACACTGGAATATGTGGATTATACAAGAGTGTAACAGAGTAAAAACATTCCATAAAAAAACACGGTAAGATAGTTGGAACGTCCAATGGGCTGGAAAAAGGCTTTTTCCCATCCTTGCAAAAAAAAAAAAAAAAAAAAAACCAACAGAACTGTGATGAAACAGGTCAAGATTTCATTGCTTCTCACACAAATTTCTACTACAGTTTCTGTCACCTTAAAAAACAGGGTTGAAAGGATGCTCTCAATTTTCCCACTCTGACACCAAAATATTTCATTGTGGAAAGTCTCTAAAATGCAATACTTTCTGTTGGATGGAAAGCCATTTTCAAGGTTAAATACCAATCTGGGCTCCTTTTTTAAAGGAGGCAGAGATCTTTAGGTAGGAAAAACCACTTTCATACTCAGGTAATCTTTTCAGATTATTACACTTGCTTTAACTATAAACTTCTCTGTCTTTTTAGCACAGGAATTTTTCATAAAAGTGAGTTGAAGGAACAAAAAAAACAGTGTTGAACACAGCAACAGCTAAGCTTCAGCCACTGACCAAATCAAATGTGAGAATAGCTCTTAACAGAATAAGGATTTTAACACTCAATGATGATTCCTCACTCAGATTTTTTCAGTCTGTCCTTTCCTTCCAGGTTCAGAAACTGCCACTCTCCAAACAAGCCAGTGAAACTGTTAAATAATTTAGTAATTTTCCTGGCTTCTCAGAGAAAATCTTGGGATGGGGAGACATGGGAAGCCAACTGCAGAGCTGTCAGATGACAGCAGAGAACCTTGTGCTGGAACTGTTTGTGGCAGCAGAAATGCTCTTCATTTACAGTCCAAGAAAAGAGAATGAGAGAGAAATTAGACCACACCGAATTTCTGATTCACTTGGCAAATCTTATCCACAAGGAGTCAGTGTGTAAGAAAGGGGAATTTCCTGCACCTGACAAACCTGAATTCTGTACTGAGATTGATACCTGCAACTAGAAAAAGCACAGTGAGCTCCTTGCCTTTGCTGTAGCAGCTCTGGTTCTTTTCATGAAGGGATTCACTTGGGACAGTTCTATTCTTGTGTCTGAACTATCCATGTCTGCTCCTCATAAAAGGAGCTGACACCATTTTACATCAGCTACACATCCACGAGAACCAGATATTGCCAGTTCTGTACAGGTCACACAGCCATCAGTGGTTAAAAGATAAGGAAGGTAACTTTCAAGTCCCAGTGTTGAGCTTCACAAAAACTTTTATTTCAAAACAACTCTCAAAAGAGAGCAAAAACAAATTCCTATTACCACAAACAGATTTTTGCAATCTAGTAATTCTTTAGCATTTCATCACAGAAATTATATAGTTCGTATTAGTGGGATATGTAGGCTAGTCCTAGAACAAAGGCAGTAACAAAATTATCACTAAGCCAAGCAAATCAAGAGACTGGAAACAAACATCAATGCATAACTCAAAAGTGAAATTATTGGACAGATTTAATACAGACTACCATAAGCTCCCTCAGAAATATGTCTTCAGCAAAAGCGGCTACTGTCTAAGCATTGTCTAGAAGTGTGCTTTCTTGACCTAATAAAACAGATATATCTAATTCATGATTAAATGCAAGAAATTAAAATGAAACAGTTTAGGTTACTATTCCCTATTTCTAAGTGAAATGAACAAGTCAGATATTTGACACGTTAGGCACCTCCTCCTAAACCTGCACAGCCAGAGAACACTCCCTACTGCTCAGGAAGTGTTCCTGATAATCCCTGTGTGACACAGAGCTTCTCCCACAGAGGAGAAACCTTACTTGATGGGAGCAGTGGCTCCCTCGGGTCCTTCCAGCTCTGCCAGAGGGACGAGATCCCATTTGAAGTGCAGCCCCCAGTTAAAGCCCCCCCTGACGACGGGGGAGGAGCTGTAGCTGAGGGTGTCGGCGCTGATGATGTCGATGACGGGGCACACCACGGTCCTGCGATCCTCCCTGATGGGCGTCAGCAGTGGCTGAAGCCACATCTCGTTCACCTCACAGTGACTGTCCAGGAACACCAGCACCTTCCCTGCACAGCACACACAGCAAACATCCCATGAACGCAAACGTGCAATTCAGTGCAAACGCTCATTGGGGAAAGCAATACCTGGCCATTTACATGGAGATTTCCTGCCACAGTCAGTAAGAACAGTTTGATTTATGACGTGCCCTCATGCTCACTTGATCTAAAAAGGCACCAGCCTTCATGACACAACATAAAATGTATGTAACACTAGAGTAACGTGGAAGAGATGGGAAACAGCTTTAAAGAAAACAGCTTTGGAGTATGCAAATATAACAAGTCACCCCACAGGCAGTATTGACTGGGCATGGGGATGGAACTCCTGCAGTTCAGAAGAGAAAAAAAAATACGTAAAATTGGACTAACTGAAATGAATTTTTGCATAGCTTGGAAAGTGCAAGCACAATCTTCTCTCTGGATTATACAGTGCTAATGAGTAAACACCAATTAAGAGACTTATCTGCCACTCAAAATTATTTAAGAAAGTAGCACACACTTTCTCAGATACCAAAGAATTTAACTGAAAGCACATTCTTGTAAAGGCTGTTTATAAACACCAAGTATTGGTTTTCCCAATTAAAATTCACTGCAAGAGAAGAGCTTATACAAAAAACATTGCTATTAGATTTGAACATTAAAAACAAAACTAGCGTACTTTAAAAGGGAGCAGATTTCATCTTAGAGGAGAAATTTGCACATAAAACATGCAAAAAATATTCTGCAACTACCGTATCTTGACCACATGGAGGTGCTCCTGAGACAACAGTTTTTCAGGGCAAGAATAGGAAAAACTCAACATTGTCTCACTAATACTGCAGTCATTGTTTGAGATACAGTGCAGGGGAAGGTTTGGGATGATGATAACTTGTGTTCGTAACTTTCAATAAAATGAGTTAATCTTTTAGAGCACTATACCGGTTTTGTTTCACAGTTTCACTTACCCACTCCAAAAAAGTATATAATTTTATTGAAAGCAAATGTCTCCAGGAAAAAAAAAAAAAGGAAAGAATCAACAGCTGAGACACTCAAAGTATCTCAAGGTTTAAAAACCACTCATACGTGGATCCAAATTTGCAGTTATCATTTGAGATAGTGCAGGGGAAGAAAGATTTGGGATAATGCTAAATTGTACAGCTTAGAGTGTGGCACGACATGCAGAGCCCCTTCAGGGGGATAAAGTAATCACAGGTCAAACATCCAACATCTGAAAAGCTGCACTACAAAAAGAGAAGTCATCCAATCAACTTATTGTCAAAGTATGCAAGGAGAAGAGAAAAAAGCAAGTGTACCTGTGGCATGAGAGGCTCCCACCATCCTTCCTCTGATCAAGCCTTCCCTCTTCTCATTTCTTACCAATTTTGTGGTTTTGGGAAGCTGAGTTTTAACATATTCACTCAAGTCTTTCTTCAAGTCAGCTGAAAAAAGGAAAATACAAGTTCAACAACAGGACAGAAATTCTGAAAGCTCTGTTAAAAATCTCAAGGCACTGAACTCAAAAACGGCCAAAATCTTGATCAAAACAGCAGAGCTTCAAACCAAGAGTTTCATGAGGACAGTCAGTCATCCCACATCCTACACTTCCCCTCCAATGCCTTTAGTACATTACTCAAGTTAAGTGGAACTACTAGACTCAAAAAAAAATTTTGCTGTTCAAAGAAACACATTTCCAAACTCTTCTCATGGTGACTGGCATTTGCAACAGATGCAATAAACATTTCAGGCAGGCAAATGATTTAAATTACTACTGGTTTTTTTCCATACATGAAAACAAATGCTGACACGTTTCAGAAGAAGCAGGAAGACACCTTATATTACCTGTGCCTGCTTAACTGACAGAACAACAGATACCAAGTACAGCTCACTCACAGCTGGTTGCTTTTCTAAAACCCAAAAGGATCAAAGATTCTGCTGGCAAGCCTGTGCTTTTGAAGGAGTGCAGAGTTCACTGGAGTCTATGGGCACTACTGTAACTTAGCTAACATCAATGGCAATCTTAAGAGTAACAATACTTCTTTCACCCAAGGTCAGTGGTTTCTAACATTAAAGTAGAACTACTGAAGAGAAGATGGAGACATAAAGACTGAAGTAATGGAAAAGCGTAAGTTAATAAGCTTATGGAGAAATAAAGAAGACTATAAAATGAGAAAGAAAAACAAAAACCCAACTGAGACTTCATAGAGAACCTTGGTGCAGAAAGGCAGACTTTTGTCAGAGGATACGCCAAAATAAACATTACTCTGATGAATGTCAGCTCAAACATTAAAAGTTGCTGTTAACAAGACAAAATGCCAATGGAATATATGTGGAAGTCAGAGTTGCAACCTCAAGGAGGAATAAGAACTTTCAGGCAGGAGATTCCCAGACGCAATTCCAAATGTTAAGATCTCAGCCTTTGCACTGCAAGCAAATGTGGTGGATCAGAAGTGAGAAGGTAACACACAGCAAGTATGATGCTAGAGAATACTCCAGGACAAAGGAAACTCTCTGGGGAGATACAGACAGAATTGATTTGGGTCACAGGAATTCTCTCCCCTCGTCTGGAATAATGACATCATATACCAGAGACAGAAGGGAAGATGTTTTCAGAGAAAATCTCCTAGAAATTTGATTAAATAATCTCTAAGGTGCCACCCAAATGAGATGCCCAAACAAGCAGGGCACATTTGCAAACCGAAAATAAAATAGTGTTTGAATCATTCTTCACCTGATTCATTATAGCAAGAGAAGAACAGTGTACACCTGCAGAAACAATGGGCCAGCACAAAGCAGAAAAGCTCAATTATCAAATTCAACTCTTACAGCAGATGACGCAAATAAACGAGAAAAGTTTCACATCTGCAAACTTCTGAAAAGAACAGAATTAAGAAAGAAAAAAGAGAAAATAAAAGACATCACATCCACACCAGGAGCTAAACCAGGTCCACAACGTCAGCTTGGGCAGCAGAGTGTAAGGGGCAGTAGAGTTCTGATCCACACAAAATGGCATTCTGCTGGCAACTGGGTCCATAGCACAGATCATTCTTAACAGGCACGTTTATCTCAGACACATTTGGGGATTTTTGCTGCCTATGGGGTTTTGTGTGTTGCCTTCATGTGCACTGGGAACACTGATTACTTCTGATATAACCCAAAAAAATTGCTTCAATCCAGCCTAAGAAATTTTGCTCCAAAGAGACAATTGCATCCTTTTAGCCAAAATTATTTTAGGCATTACCTTCTTCCATTTCTACACAACAAAGGCAAAATGGGCCCTAGGATGGGAGTCTGGAGTGTTATTATTGTAAACTATTCCGAAGTACTGAGTTGCAGACAACTGGCTCCTTTTCTGTTCTTCAATCTCTCTTTCTACACAGAAGAATGCCTCCAGTAACAGCCTTCAAAACACATCCTCAGGCTTTTCTGTAACAGGTTAAGGCTAAATCAGGGAGAAAGAGGTTATACCAAAAAAAGAAAAAGAAATCCTGCCATTCAGGGAATGGAAAAAAAATATAACAGTGGGCTTGGCTGAGCCATAGCAATGCCTGCTTAGCTAGTAAAACTGCTGATGATTGAGTCTAAGAAGATTTTTGAGGCAAAAGTAGGTGCAAAGGCCCAAGGTTTGCACAAGACCACTGATGTGTAGCACAGCTCTCATTTTTGCAGGTGAAGAACTGGAGAGAATTTCATCTAGAACACTACTCCAGAAAACAGGTAACGGAAGGAAAATTAATATTTAACTAAAAAACAAAACAAAGAGGCATAATGATCAAGCAATCTGCCCAAGCTCATCACATCTATAGCACAGCTAAAGTTTTTATCCATTTCCTCAATTCCCAAACCATCCCCAGTCCCCATCTTTCTTCTGCTGTAAGAATCCATCCATTAAAATTAAGCAGCAGCAAAAACATAGGATCATTAGCAACAAGAGCAGTAATTCTGTGTAAACAATACCTCCTCCTGCCTTTGGCTTCAGAACAAGTTCATTTGAAGTCAGAAAGACAAAAATAGCTACTGAATGGTTTGAACTTGGTTCAAATTCACTAATTGCTTCACTTTAACAACAGACCAGAAAAGCGATGGCATTACTGCCTCAACACAGGCATCAATCAAATGCATCCTCACATTCAAAAGACTGAGTTTTGAAGCAAGGCAAGCTCTGAATACAAACCAAATTGCACAAGACACTTTACAGCAAGGCATATGCTCCCAAAACACAAAACAAAACAAGCTTTTAAATACTACACGTTCTTATCAGCAAGGAGCAGTGTTTGATCTTTGTTCTCTCTTGTATCTTGACTTTTGATCTGACCTCAGAGAAATCAACTTCCAGCATAACTAGAGAATTCCATTCTACAGCAGAAGCATCTAATCAGTCTCTTGGAGCAAGTGAGACTTTAAACCAGAAACCAAACAATGAGACCAAGGGAGCTATAATTATACATATTAAATAAAAATACATTCTAAAAATCATTTTTAAAGTGCAAAAAGTTGTGGACTTGTACAGAGGCGAGCAGGGAACTTGCAGAGACCTGCTGGCAAGAACTGCTATGCTAACACATTCCTCAACAGGAATTTGGCTTTTAAAGGGCCAAAATGAAAGGCTTTTGGAGGCCCATGCTTGAATTGCGTGTCTGTCTTTGCCTTGTGTGTCAATCGAGAGAAAAAGCAGCAATCCTTCAACAGGAGCAAAGCAACTCTGAAGGGTTTAACCCTCCAGGGCCCCTCCATGCCTGCTGGAGCACAGACTGCTCCCAGAGCCAGGACAGCCGCTCCCGGCGTGGCCACAAGAGGCTGTTGGAGAGCCACGCTGAGCCCGCCCAGCCACGCTGAGCCCCCGAAATGCTGAGCAAGTACAAAACACGGCACTGTTTCCATCGTGCAACAGCAACCCATCGGCGACACCGCAGCCGGGAGTGTCTGTGTGCCTCCAGCTCCTTTCAGATGCATTCACAGCGAGTAGTGAGTGGCGCCTCTGTCGTCTGCTCTGAGCACCTGAGCAGCCCAAGCAAGGAACTACGAAGAAAACCCAAACTATGAACAACTGCTTCATGACCCCCAGTGATCAGTGTGTGCAAGAGGTGAGGTAAGAGTGGAGCAGCTCCCCTGCGAGGGCAGGGGAAAGCTGGGGCTGTTCAGCCTGGTGAAGAGAAGGTTGTGTGGAAACCTCATTGCAACCTTCCTGTATCTGAAGGAACCCTGCAGGGAAGCTGAAGAGGGGACTTACCAGGAACTGTAGGGACAGGATAAGGAGTAATGAGTACAAATTGAAAGAGGGAAGATTTAGGTTAGATATCAAGGAGAAATTCTTTAGTGTGAGGGTTGTGAGACACTGAAATGAGTTGCCCAGGGAAGCTGTGGATGCCCCATCCCTGGAAGCATTCAAGGCCCAGTTGAATAGGGCCTTGAGCAACCTGGTCTAGTGGGAAGCATCCCTGCCAATGGCAGCAGGGGTTGGGACTAGACGATCTTTAAGGCCCCTTCCAGCCCCCTAACATTCTTTGATTCTATGATTATTAGCTTCAAAACCTGATTTTGAATGTTAAAGCCTGTATGATACAAAGCCTATCAGTAAAGTGGCACCAGTGGCAAAGAGGATGTCACCTTGGGCATCTCTGGACACCACACATCTGTACTGGCTGGCACTCTGGTGACGGGCTGCAGTACAAACTGGTTTTGCATCATGACTTCCACAACTGATTTTGACCAGTCAGTAAGGCACAGAAAGGCCCAGAAGTGCAACATTCCTGAAAGAGCCTCTCACCCAATTCACTGTTGTCATCCACCAGAATGATCTCGTGCAGGAGGTGGGCAGGGGTGCGGTCCAGGACGCTGTGCACTGTGCGGAGCAGGGCCGACAGCGCCTCGTTGTAGAAACAGATCACAACGCTGGCAGAGGGCAGATCAGCAGGGTAGGACTTCTCTCTGCATCTGCAAACAGGAACAGAGCCTTTGTCACTATTTACAGAGGGGTTTCCATAGAGCTGGGTCACTGCTGAAACTTCATAAATAACAGGCAAACATTTAATGTGTAGGAGGAACTCCTAATGTGAACATAATGAGCCCAGACGTGTAACAGCTATAGGAGGGCTCAGCACAGTAAATTACTTTCCACATAACACAGACTCATAGTTAACACTGCTGTATTGGCCATTGATGGAGAGACAGGAAGACTGATTCAGTGATCAGAATTCGATTTTACGCAGGTTTTCTAAAAGCTTATATAGCATTTCAGGAAGGTTAATAATTTCTACTACAATAATTAGGTTAAAAGATCATACAAGCAACTCATGCATTTTATGACACCTTTTTCGTAGGGGGTTGATTGAATCTCTCCTCTTCCCATAAACAGGTTTAATCCCAACTTCTTGTAATCTCAGAGGTGTGTTTGTTCCTGCCATGGCCTCCTGGTTATCAAACTAGCTATGCTAATTAAATCTGTCTTACTCTCTGTCTTGTGTATTCCCACACTGCTGCTTGTTAGAAAACAGAGGGTATCATGGACTGAGGTGGGAATAAGAACCAGAGATCCTCAAGACAGAGAACAGAAGATAGTGAAGGCACAGTCTAGTACCCTCAGGTAGCTCAGACAGTTCAAGTATGACATGAAGCCCACAAAAATACCCCAGCTTTATTGGCCAGCTGCTGGAGACAGGGTTGGATATCCCAGAAAAACTCCACTGGTCCTGAATACTTATTTACACAACCAACGCTGGGATTCAGAGGACAGATTAAGACACTTAAGTCCAGTAGTGCAGCCTAAATAGTGTTCAGCTCACCCTAAGGCTGTCAAGTGTGTTTTGTCAGCTGAAGAGCTCTGCATGCTTCATTAACTGCACTGACTGGATCTCTGCTAATTATAATAAAAGCAGAGGCAACTGACTAACAAGCAGTTATCTAAGCACCTAAATCTGCAAGATGAATCCCACTCAAATCAAAAGATCATTCTTACTTCTTATTTTCAAAGCTCATCCTTACTTTTAATAGGGCCAAGTATCACAGATTAATGCCATATGGAGGTGCCAGGCATTGGGAGGATCCAATAAAAATAGGAAATTATAAATGAAAACGCAGAAGTATAGAAGAAAAGCTTTCATTTACTTAGAAGGAGCTCAATTCTGGGAAAAACAATCAGCAAGTACAATTCATTACATTCACCCACACCAGAGAAACCACTAGAAATATTGATGTACATTTATTTCTTTTTCAGTGCTGGGAGGTTTTATTGTTGTTACAGAGGTGAGTTGTCCCCCCCCCCCAATATGCACCAGGTAGACTATAGAAAAATATCTATTAATAGAAAATATTCAGAGCAGTGCACAACCTATCACATACCTTTAGCAGTTGACAAAAAAAAATTTGCATCTCCAGAAACAATATTCAGTCAAAAGAAACAGGAAAGACCAAAGGATAGAAATCCTAACCTCAAGCACTCCTGTTAAATAGCTGAAAAATCCAGCTTTAGCAGCACGTGAGGATGGGACAGTGTATGACAGAAATGTTATACCAAAAATATAAAATACTCTATCAGGTGTAAAAAGCCATTGAGCACATGAAACTGTACCACGTTCTCTCCAAAGATCAGCACCTACTTTGCATCTCTTGTATCAGGCACCTCCCTGTGGTATCCCAGTCGATTGCTGATAAGCATATTGAAAGCATGCTTCTGGTAGCCCAAGTCTCTTACTTCCTGATCTTCTTCATTAAAAATCATTCCTGCAACAGAAACATGCCAAGATCAACTAAAAGGCTCAAAAAACATCATTTGAAAGAAATTAAGGATTGAAGCATATGCTTTAACCTCTTCTAAAACCCATTATGCTCTTAAAAATCCCTCTGGTTTTGCAAGATGTGTATTTGTGCAACTATTTCTGCTCCCTCTCACAAACAGGCAGCACTTATGAGTAGCCCTTGCAGCTGTAATAAAATTAAATCCTTCTCCAAAGACTGCTGGCTCCATTGTGTTTATTGCCTCCCTTCACTCACATGGCCTCTAATTCTTAGCACCACCTAAAACCAACATCAAACAAGCAACAGAGGATAGACTTTGGCACACAATGAATCAGCATCTATCCCCACAGGTGACAGGTCTGTAATGGGATTTTTGAGAGAGGAAATACATTTAGAATTGTTGAAAAAATCCTCACAATAGCAGCTCCAATTTCGTGCAGTTCTAAAGTCTGCGGTAACAAAAATAGCTATGCAAGAACTGTAAACTTTTGTTTATCTCACCTGGGACTTCGACAGCAAGTAAAACACCAGCAGAGCTGCTGTTTATTGATTATTTTAGCAGATGTGGCGACTGTTACTAAGCATGGCAGAAGTAACTGTAGGCAGTAGGAAATGCACTGCTATAAGCCAAGATGAAATTTTCAATGCTATCCTGCCTGCCCTGACTCGGTGCCATGGGCTTCTCTCACTGAGCCACGCACTCACCAGTGTGAACAGAACCAAAAAAATTGTGGCGCTTCACAAAACTCCATGAGGGAGAGACAGCTGGTGTCTGCCACCACCTGTGCCTCTAGCCACTTCTGCAACAATTCAGGTAGCAGAGTGATTATTTTTTATTGTCTCTATTCAGTTGGCTGCAAAGAATGAGATGCCTGTCACCTCTTTGGTTATTATCAAGCTACACTGAAATTTCAGTACAAGAAGTGAGCAAGGATCATGTAAGTTTTCTCCTTCCACTCTGCCCATCATCTCCAATTCATTCAGAATCAGCAGAAAATAGTTAACAAGAGGGTTTCTCATTCGCATGCTACCATACTTCCAGGAAAATATGTTTCATACATTCACAGATTAATTCAGATTGAAAGGGACACCTGGTCTAATCTCCTTCCCAAAAGCAGGTCTAGCTAGATCAGGTTGCTCAGAACCAGTGCAGTTAAGTTTTGAAAGCCTTCAGTAAGTCCAAAGATGGAGATTCTACAACCTCTTATTTCTCTGTTCAAGCATTTGACCCCAACCACACTGAAAATGTTTTTCTTCTTCCATAACTGAAATGCCCTGACTCCAATTTCTTATCAAAATCCCATGCAGTCTGGAAGGAGGCTGCCTCCATCTTCCCCACAGCCTCCTATTCAGCTGCTGTTGACAGCAATAAAATGCCACCCCTCAGCCTTCTCTCTGAGGCAGAATAAACTCAATCCTCTCAGCCAGTCTCCACACCTCATGTTCTCCAGTTTTCACCAGCTATGCAAAAGCCAGCTGAGCTCAAGCCTGGAGAAAATGAGTTGGGTTAAACATAAAAGAGAAGAAATTTTAAAAGTTTGAAATGGAAAAAAGCTTCAAAATGAGTAATCCATCTGGGCTTTCGGAGCTCAGCCGTGTCTCAACGACAAAGTCTACCTACATGTACCTGGTGAACTCTGCAGGGAATTCCAGGCATCCACATTCCCACCATTCAGTTCACATTTAGCACCCTGTGGCTTTTAGTCTCCAGTTCAGCAATGGCAATGCAGCAGCGATATCAAACAGCTCAAGAGTCAATGCCCTGACATTTGTGCAGGAGCAAGTGGGAAGTGCTGGGTAGTGATATCTGTGAGATAAATGGGAGACACCCACACAGTGCCTTGTGACTGGCTGTGCTGCTCACGGATGAGTGCTCCCACTGCAGATGAGCTGTGCTCTGGGGGTAGGAATGAGATCTGTTTACAGTGGCAGTGTCACTCCCCCAGCCATAGCAGCATAAAGGGGTCAGTCAGTCCTCTAATGAACCACATCCATTCCCAAAGGAACATCTCCAGCTGGTCAGTTCAGACACCCAGCTCCATTATTCTGGTACAATCAGTGGCACAATGTACTGTGGTCACCTTAAAATGTTTTCTTCATACCAAGAATGAGCTTAAAACACATCCCAAATGTTTCATTCTACAATCTATCCATAGCCAACCACTAACTACATTTTTCTGATCTTATGAATATATCCAAGGAGTCCTAATATTTTTTAAAGCTTCTCTTGAAGAACAGTGTTAAATGCATGCAAAAGACCTGAAAGATTTCAGTTCTAGCAGCAGATAGAAGCCCTTGGAAAACAAGGAGCTCACAATCAAAACCTCAGTTTAGGCTTTACTTCAGCAGTGTTATGTGACTCTCACAGATCAATGAAAAAAGAAAGGATAGATGATAGATTGACCTATCAGAGGACAGCTTGGGTTTGACCATCATACACCAACTTTCTTTTCACTTTTTTTTTTTTTTTTTTTTTTTTTTTTTTTTTTTTTTTTTTTTGCCTTGTGTGTTTATCACTGTCCTTCCCTAGACAGACTTCAGGAAGCCCTTTCCTAAAACACCTCATCTTAAGAGCTGTCTCCTGATGATTCCTGTAGAATTTATCCTGGCACTGTAACTTCTCTTGGCTTTCACCAACCAAACCAGTCACTTGATTTGAAGATCAAAGGACTTCTCAGTTAAAAAGCTCCATTTCTTTCCTGGCCCAGACTGAATAGTTGGAAAGAAATGGCCACCTCTGGACTGGCCTCCACCTCACTTGGCACTTGGGCTTTTTGCAGTGAACTGAAAATCACTTGTGATATCACAGGGCAACATGAAGTGCCATTTTTCTAACATATTCACACAGCTCTAATGACCAAGTCAGAAAGTGAAGTTTGGTAGAGTTCTAGAAACTCACAAAGCTCATGATTCACCATTCATCCAGCCATGAGAGGGGACTTCACTGAGATCTGAGCATTCAGTGAAGGTTTCTGTGCCGTACTTCCCAAAGCAGCAGCACAAACCGATATCTAAACACAGCAGTGAACATGCTGTGAGCACTAGAATACACAAAGCATTTTAATTTGGAACACAAAATTAAATCACTTCATTGATGAAACATGCTCTAGTGAAAAATACAGATCTTTGCTGGTACAAAGTAACCAGGATTTGGCTCTAACCACTGTCATCTCAATCTTGCATTGTAAGTTTGTCCTACATGCCTTTCTTGCAGATTAAGTAGTACTCCAAGCACATTCTCCAAATCAACAGGTCTTCATTATTTATTGACATCAAGCTATTTTTAATTACTGCATGTAAGTAGAGTTTCTCTGCAGCTAATTGAAGCTTATATATTTGGGCCCAATTAATACAGGAGTAAGATATGAAACAAGCACACACCGAAACTTCTGAAAGCAAGGTTCAGTTCATCAGGGGCAGACCCTGCTGTAACCCAGCCTTCATCAGCACTTACATAGCAGAGATGTAAATGTTAGAAGGAGTGTATTTTGGGTTAATCACTGTAGAATAGATTTAAAGTAATGCCTAATAAAGAGAGCCACGAGTATCACCTGCATTTTAACAAAAAAAAACTCCTTCATTGTACACTTTCCTGAGGGTTTTTTTTTTTTTTTCCAGAAAACTCTCTCATTTCTCCTGTTGTTTTACTAAGTTTGTCACCAACACTGAAAACCACTTACCCATTTCAGGAGAGAATTCTATCTCCCCCTTAACTGGATCCTGGATATGATTTCCAAAAGAGTTTCCTATCTTATTCTCTTTCTGTTGCAATTCAGGTATATGAACCGGCCCCCGTGTAAAACGGGGGTAGAATTTTTTTGGAAATGGCCTCTGAGGTTCCAGCCCCTTGATGGGCACATTCTTGAAGGATTGGTTCTCTTCACTGAAGTTGAAATAAACAAAGAGCAGAAGTGTCCAGGTCACGGATGTGAAGAGGCACCCATAGCAGAAATAACGAAGTGTGACACTTCCCATTGTACACTCAGCATCCTTGAGGGCCCATTCTCAATTACCTGAAAAAGGGAAAATATGCATTTTGAGAGTGCTGCCTGTTACCTTATACATCACAAAATACATTTGATAGGTTACTCCTCCATTAAATGATTTTTAGAACTTAAACTTTAAGCACAGACCCTAGGAAGTAAATCCCTTTACACTCTCCCATTCAAAAAATAAACACAACCAGTTTTCACATTTAATGTGGATACCACTGCTTTAAAATATGGAGCAAACAATCACTAAGAGCCCAAAGACGCACCTCAATTAAAGGTAAATATGATTAATTTTCCTCAGAATAGTTATATAATTATCTCTGTTCCACAACAGTGTATTTCTAGTATGCCTGCCTTGAATTAAACATATAACTATATAATTAAATATACTATACACAGGGAATTGATTCTTCAGGAATTGTTTTGGCTGGAAAGGACATCTGGAGGTCACCTTGTCCAACCCCCTTGTTCAAGCAGGGCCACTCTGAGCCAGTTGCCCAAGAGGAGGACGGTGTATATCCATTTTTGTAGCTCAGATCCTATCCTAAAGCATGGAATGAGAGACCATGGATTCAAAAAAGCTACGTGGTTCAGTCCTTGCCCCAAATTTAAGAACAGCCCTCTTAAGTGTCCCAGGAGTTCCAGAAAAGATGGGGTGCAACTGAACAACACACAGCACCAAAACAGACACATTTACAGATAACCTTCTCCACAGAAAGAAGACAGATGGGATAGGAAAAGAAGGAAAAGTTCTGAGGTAATTTACTGGGTTCCTCCAGGCCTCTGCAGATTCCAGAAAAGCTTTCATATTCCCTGGAGAGACGCTCATCTAGAGCTGGAAGGAAGCAACCCAGACTAGAGTTTTACTTTAGACATCCACAAGACAAATTTCCCAAGCTATACTGAAAATTACTGCCATCAGCAAAATTGTGAAGCAAATGAAGCTGGGGAAAATATTTTACTTATAGGCCAGGAGAATTGGGTAGACTTTCTGGGGTTCCCCAAATCTAAAAAAGGCTCAACATGCTCCCCCCATCCTGCAAAAGAAACCCAAAAAAACCCAACCAAAACCAACACAACAAAACCTCCTGACAACACACAAAACCCCCCATACTAACAAAAAAACCCCACACACAACTTAAAAACTATACAGAGCAGTTCCCCAAACTGGGGGGGGAAAATGCTGACTCAAAGAGTTAGACTTCTTTCATCACTATCTAACCAAAACAAAATCTTTGTACAGTAACAAAGAATCAGGAAATAATTCAATCACCTTTTAATTAGCAAAAGTTTTATTTTAAGAAAACAAATATTGGGGTGGGAGTCAATTATTTATGCTGATGCACTTTTCAAACTCCTCAAAAAGTCAGAAACTACCACAAGTTTTCAGGTCAGTCTGGCAAAGAACAAACCAGAACATTTATGAGTACAAACAAATTACTCCTTCTCAAGATGGGAAACTGTTGAATAAAGGTAGAAGCTGTTTATGATCCCAAAGAACCTTATAAAGACACCATTTACTTTGACAGTGTAATCCTGAGTCCTTAGTGACTTGCATCCAAAAAGAATGTATGTCAAAATTCAACCCATCATCTCCTGAGAATAAAATATCCACAGAGTAAAGCAAAAAACCAAAACTCACCCTCCTCAAAAATAATTTACCCATTGTTCTTACCATGTCTAACTCCCTCACTTCTGCAAGGCAACAATCTACAGAGCAGTTGAGCCCAAGGAGCTTAAAAAGGTCTTACACAGGGTTTAGACCTCAGGCTGACCCTGTGCATACAGATGAATTGCACTCTCTGTGAAACAGGCTCACTGTCACACAGAAATCTCGCTGCTTTAACTGCAAATCCATGAAATTAGTCAGGCACTGAATGTTCTGGGGCAGAAATGATTGAAGAAAATCCTCCTCATTTTCACCAGCAGAATAGGTTTACCAGTTAGAGAAGTACAGATGAGCAATTCCCAGTGCCTCATGCCCTGTGCTAACATGACCTCACCAAGGTGAACCTTGGCTCAGAAAAAGCACGTGAGGCTGCAGAGGAGCAGGAGCAGATAAACAGTTATATCCTCTCATTATAATAACTCTTCTTGCTTGGCAGTCTGCAGACAATTAATGCTTCCCCATAAAAGAGGATCTGGGTGCTTGCCAGGTTCTTTTTGCATGGCCACCAGAAGGTCATCTGCTGTAAGACTTGTCCAAGCCTAACATACTGCTCCTCAAAAACTGCTAGAGGTGTTTTTCCATTCACTATGGTAACACAGATGGACAATCCTAACATGAACTGACACTTTGGGACAGCACTGTCCTAGTAAGATAAAAATTCCTCTAACAGAAAAGGAACCTTTCCATTTCAGAGTTGTTTAAGGATACATCTACACTGCAGCTTGCACAGAAAAAAATGAACATAATCTATTCTGTCTTTGGTAATGGTCAGAAGACAGGCACACAGAGCAGAATTCCTCATGGATTAAATATTTCCCCAGCTCCTTGCATCTCTTTCATAGCTCAGAGCTACACCTGCTGCTGTGGAACTTGCAGCCACGGTGAAGTTAAAGTTTGCTGTGGCTGACATCAGGCACACTCAGATTAAAGAAGGGATGAATTACTAATCACCAGAGTGAGGACATTGCTGTACATCCCTTCCATTTCTGACCACACTAAAAGCTCACGCTACTGCTACAAAAGTAACAAATGCAAACCAAAGCTAAATAAACCAAGTATTATTTCCACCTGATGCTTGATAGATCTGCTTCATGTTCTTTTCCTCTCCTTCACTATTCTGGCATTTTGTAACATGATAAAGATGTTGAAATACTGCATTTAAATCAAATGACAGAACCTCCACAATGCACAGCCTGTGCCCGCTCAGTACCTTGCTATTCAATCAAGACATTTGGTAATTTATTTGGCAGGAAAATACAGACTCACTATGTAGACCATTCTGAAGGCAGAAGGAAAAAAAAAGTTAACTCTGAGTATGAAAAGCACATTGAGGCTTATTAGTTTGCTTTATTCACCACCACATATGTATTTACACTAAACACTGTCCTTTGGATTTCCACTTCTACCATTTAAGCAGAGTCACGATCTGTGTCAGAGCTGCACACTCCAGTTTTAGACAGTGTTAGGCTGACTGACTTCTCACAGATGTGCTTTAGGTCAGAGGAGGTTTCGTGTCAGTCCTGCTTGGGATCTGCCCTGAGGAACCAAGAGAACCCTTCCAGCCCTACCCTTCCATGCATACAAAGCACAATCACACAAATGTATCTCTGCCCCTCCTCAACACACCAAGAAACAAGAATCCCTCCACTCATTCCAGTGTGCAACAAAAAATAACCACTTTGAAAAGTGGCAGAGGGAGAAGGAGGGGACTGCAGCTGGGCAGAGGGACACATTCAGTTCATGGAGCCTGACACTCAATCCTTGATCTTACCTCAGTCATCTCCCTATCCATGACCACCTTCCATGCAGACACAGCAAATAAAAGTCTTGCTCAGTCCAGACTCCTTTGCTCTCCAGTGTTGTGTAGTCTTCTAGAAAATACATTTTGCCAATTTACCCAACAACTGTCTCAGCCTATGGATGGTCATAATACTTTGATGAGTCTCTTAAACATCCATCCTCTCCCAGCTGTTTCTCCAAGCAGGATTTTGAAACTTAAGCAAAGCCAAATCCTTCCTTATTTCTTCCTCACTTTTTTTTTCCTTAAATAGAGAAAACCTGTTCCTGAATACAGGAGATGCAAAGGACATGCCTTTCAAACCCAAAGTATTAGGATCTTTCTCAGCCCTGACATATACTGCATGAAAAAACAGATTATATGTATTTTTAACTCAACAGCCTAAAGCTCTGTAATGCAAGCACAGCTGGCAGGTTTGAACAGTTACATAGAAACAGCTGAAGTAAAAAAAAAGCAGAATTGTATTATTCAAATAACCAATGGGCTCATAAGAATAATTTTCACCTATGCAATACTGTAACAATGAGTCCAGTTACCAATAAACTGCTATTTGGACAGTACAGTTAAAACCCTTTTCTATTTATTTATTCAAGTGTAAACAAAAATACTAAATGCCACAAAAGAATAATCCATGATTTAAACATAGCAAGAAGAATTGTTTCACAATACAGTTCCTCACAAATTTTCCTGGAAAGAGACTAGGCTTGAGGGTCTATCATGCATCCCCCCTTCATTTCTGAAAAGCAGTACAGCTACCAAAAGTAAAAAAAAAAAAAACCGAAAAAAAACCCCACCTCAAACAATTCTCCTTTCCAAAAACTCAAGTAGTAAAGAACATCCAGAAAAAACAGAAGGCATTTCCTTTCCCTTGGCAAGATGGGAGCTTCCAGAGCAAGAAATAAATGATAACGCCTTAAAGTGTTTTACAGGCATTCATTCCCATGCCCTAGAGATGCAGGGAGCTCATGGCTGCTCACTCTGGTGCACTCAGGAATCCAGAGACACTTCAACATAACAAACACAACTCAGCCAAGGTGGCAGCATCTCCTGCATCAGGAAATTACAATCCAGTTTGGAGGCAAGAAAGGAAAAAACATATCATAGAAGCTGTCTCCATCAGCATCACCTCAGAAGAGACCAAGACTGAAAGGAACAGTATTCTGAGAATTTCTAACCATATATTCAGCCTTTCAGTGTCTCTCTTGTTCCTCTATTTTGACTGCCATATATTTATTGCATGACAGTTTTCCTTGGGCAAAGCCTTGGAAATTCAGTTTGCAGACCCACATACCAGAAATGCCAGGAGTAAAATATTTCTCTCTAATTTCCACGAATTACAGTACAGAATTCTCAGTTCCTTGCACAATTGGTAAATAATTGATTTTTTTAAGAGAACTACAAAGGTTAAATATTACTAACTCAGTAAAAGTCTCTTAAATGCAATCAATCACAAAGCTGAAAAACTCTCCAGGAGCCCACCTGCCAGACCTGAGCTGCACTATTCACTGTGAAATAGGCTTTTCATGTCACAGCAGCTTCTTTTAGCAGCCTTACACCACCACCATGACACTCATTTCATACATCAAGCCCGGGAACATTTACATTCATTTAACACCTGGCCCAACAAGGACACAACTGTGTTCCCCCCAAAGCCCAGGAGGGTTTGTTGTTAGTAACCTGTGCAGCTCCCAGGAACACTGGCCCAATGTGTTTGCGTTGGATATTTTTAAAGGAAGCAAAAAATGTCAACCACAATCCACAATATTTTGGCTTAAAGAGCAATATTTGCTACAGACTGTATGACCTGCCGCTGCTTAAGCACTGACATCTGCTTGGATTAAGCTCAACAGTTTAGTAAACACACCGTATGAGTAGGTATTTCATAACTGTGCCAGAACTCATGTTTGTCAGAGGTCACACAGAGGATCAGACTAACCTCAGGATTTTTGAAATAGGAGTAAAAATTATTTGAGAAAACCTTCAAGTCTGCTTGTTGTTTTTCCAAGAACAGCTTTTCTTAAAAAAAAAAAAAAAAAAAAAAAAAACCACAACAGGAAAAGACAGATACACAACTCATACTACCCAAGTAGTCCCCTGCAAGACTACCTTCGTATTTTGGAACTATACTGAGGCAAGGAACAGATGTGTATAATCTTCATTTTTAAAGGGCATTCTACAAAAAAAAAAAATCGTTAAACTGCTTTATCTTTCTACAGAGTATTAGGATAATTTGCTGCATGACCTTCGACAGATGCTTCTAATTTTTACTTTCTTATTTTTTGAGGGGGATCAGAACACAAGAATATAAAAACACTACTCATAAATGCAACTTTGCTCTTTTAAAAGCCTTAACTCTTCCCACATTTCTTGGCCTCCAAGATGTTACAGCCACCCATGAACAGGCTTTCCAACTTGCTGGTTGAATCACTATCAAACAACAGCATTAACAGTGCAATGAACAGAGGCCACATGAGGAAGAATTAGTATATTACTGCAGTAACACACACTCATCACACAGAGATGCCATTCACACACCTTCTGCACTTGCAAAAGAATTCTTTTTTTCCAGGCAACCTTTCCATTAGAATCTCTCTCTTCAGGGAAAGTCACAGTTAACAGACCAGCAAGATGAAAAAGGGACTCCTCAGACAGCTTTTGCTTCAGATCCAACACACATCACCAGGAGCAACATCCACTGAACATACAGCCAGAGCAAAAGTAATACACACTTCCAAATAAAAGTGTTTCATGTGCTTCAGAATCTAAGCACTGAGCCAATTTAACTCCTCAAAAAACACTCATACAGAATTGTTTTATCAGTAAATTTGATCTACCGACCAGTTTGTTTTTAATTAAAAACCACCATTAATTTTTGACCTTACAGAGGGATGGGTGATTGCACTTTATGAATTAAGTGGCTTTTTCTGACAGAATATATGCAAGTAACTACTCATGTAAAGATAGGTTTTCTACAGGAACCTAAATCATGCCAATCAGCAAGGACAGATGCCAAGTGCTGCACCTGGGACAGACAAACTCCGTGGCTGCTGGCACAGCCCAAGGAACAGCTCTGCAGACAAGGAGCAGCCAAGGCCTGGCTGAGGCAGAGCACAGCCCTGCAGCAAGGAGAGCTGAGGGATGCACCCACAGGAGCACAGGCAGCAATTCCCCTGCTCCCAGTGACCCCACAGGCAGAGGACAGCACCCAGGGAGGGATTTGCCAGGACAGGAATGACATCAGGAAACCGCAGAGAGGTCAGTGAAAGGCCACCAAGACAGTCACAGGCTGGAACACTTGCCCTGTGAGAGCTGAGGATGCTGGGCTCCCTCAGCCTGCAGAAGAGACAGCTTTGGGATGGGAACTAAAATAGCAGCAGCCTGTTGCTACCTACAGAGATGTTCCCAAGAAAACAGACCCAGGCTATTTAGTGAGGTGCAAGGTACGAGAAAGAAAGAACTAAAAAAGACTAATGTTAAATCATGTTGATGTTAATGTTCAGTCACACCAACACTCATTCACAGAAATATCCTGTGGACCACAGACTGTCCTCTTGCATAAGACCACTGTTCCCATTCATTTTAATGAGATGACACATTAAGATCTATTTTTAATTAGCCTCTGCAAGTCCCTTCTAAATTCCACTTTCCAAGCTTTGAGAGCCAACAGTTTAGTCATTTCAGCATAGATATACAAATCCATGTCATACCACCTACAATAAATCCTCCTGGAGTGAATACAAAATCTTGAGCAACATTTTACAGCTAATCTTAAAATACAAATAATATTCATTATACTTTAAAGATAGAGAAAGGCACATAGATTAGTTGCATGAATTGTTGAAGACCTATGAAACTATACTCTGAGTATCTGAAGTCTGAAAAGTTTTAAGTGTTTTAGGACAAATTTAAAAATTCATCTTGTGAAGTCTTTACATTCTCAGTCCTCACTTTCTTTTTCCAGTGTCAAATGACTCATTCATACACTGATTTGTATTTCAGTTTGGGGGCTTTGACCAGAGATGTCTGAATATTGCATAGTATAATTTTCAAATCTGTGAACTATACACCGAAATGTTCCCTCTAGGAACATAAATTTGCTTATCAAGCTTTTTGGAATTTCTCAATTCCAGTAAAAAAGCTTTACTTAGCAGGCTGCCATTCCAGAGTGTATGCAAACACTTTGGCTTTTCTGTAATAAAAATGTAAAATTCCTCCTTTATCCACTTGCATTTCAAAAAAAAAAGCATCCTTAAAGAAATGTTCAAGTATCTTCTGCACTAACATCTTCCACTTCTTCGTCAACAATAAAACATATTGGGTTTTTCCCAATTGATAAAGGATTCCTTTCTCCCCACATATTACTCCACTTCATGAAGTGAGAGTATTCCATGAGGGCTCTAAATTAAGGACACAATTTAAATGGAAAAAAACAGTTACAAGTTTTGGAAAGAAAAGCTTTAGTAAGCCAGGATCTCATGTTAACAAACAGCTGAAAAGAACACCAGGTTTAGTTACAACCAGTGGTACAACATTGCATCTAGGAAAGTAACATAATAGTCCAGCCTGATTAGAGAAAACAAGGACTCTTGGATTAGAAATACAAGCTTACCAAAATCCTAGTTCTCAGTAAATAAGTGCTATACTTTCATGCTGCTGCAGTGTCCTCATTCCCCTCCAAATAAAGCTTCTTATTTCCCAAAGCACAGTTATAAGAAAGAAATTCTTACCTATCCCCCTAGCAAGTGCTCTGCAGGCTGCTGGGCTGGATGTCCCTTTAAGCCATCTGGCACACAAATACATGTCATGCCATTCCCGGAGTCCTAAAAATACCTTCAGCCCTTTTTTGTTGCTAATAAATACTTTCTTCTAATTCAAACAACAAGATTTTCTTCTCATCAGTAAAAGCAGCTCTGAAAGCCAGAATGTCTCCAAAGAAAGCTGCAATGCATTTTGTAATAAAGCCCCTTCCCTCTTCACAGAGCTTAGAAAACAGCAAGGTTAAACACCCCACAAGTTGTTCCTCATTGCATCTCTCTCACATGAAAGATCCACACATCTAAACATTAGTTTAACAAGCCTTCAGCACTAGATACAAACGCAGAATGCAAGAGAGCTTGCAAGGTCAACTACACACAAATAAGCTGCTTAATACCTTTTCTAAACGTTTAAAATCTGCTTAGCTGTCCCTCACATTTAACGGCTGCAAAGCTCACCGAAATAACAACAAAAACGCAGATTCATGCAAAATAATTAGATTAGTGACACTTCTACAGGAAGAGCTGAACTGTAGAAGCCTCACCTTTTTCCAGAAGAGTCGGCACTAAAGCAGAGCAAGGTTACACAGGGAGAGCACATTGACTGCAGCAGCAGCAGCGTGTCTTCATTCCCAGCGAACAATGAACCGCTGAGCCAGAAACTTAACACTTTGCTGTTTGCAAGTCCTGACTGGGAATGGGGGAACAAGGGCAGGTTTCTGCAGGAAAACAGGCCAGTGTGGATGCTCTGAGGACACCAATGCTGCACATACTCATCTGACTGCCCCAAAACCATCTATGCATTTTTCTGTCTGTAATTATTTTTCACATCTCTTTTATGATGTTTTTACAGCTGATGCAGGATCCATATAGCAATCCATGGATTTGGCAATATACACACGGTCATCTTCCTGCCACTCACATAATCAATCAGTAGCATTCTTCATCATGACTAGACCACAGTAATGCTAGAGAAAATGATCACTAAATTGTATAAAAAATTCCCTTACTCCTCATTTTCCAAGTCACTAGGAACTTCACAAGATTCCCACATTTTGACAGAAATTTTCTAGGTATATTTTCTTTCAGAAATTTCCATCAGAAGTGCTTTCAGCTTTTTTTTTTTTTTCAGTCTTTTACAAGGAAAGTGAAAACACATTTTCTAATTCTTAAAAAAAAAAAAAAAAAAGACAAAATTAAAAAAAAATAATTCAGGCCTCGTTTGTGCAACCCTGCTGACAAAAAAAAGCTGCAGCAACTCTGTCACCAAAACAGACCTCACTGAAGGACTGAGGAGTGGGACAGTGGTAAAAAGAGGGGCTGACCAGTCTGTTTTAAACTTGTCACTACTCACCATGGAAACTGTACTTGGCGCAGGTTCTGCAGTAGTTCCCAGAAGACATCTACCATCCACTTGTGCAGAGCTCAGTACTGATACCAACAGCTGGATACAAAAAACACACAAAAAAGTCTGCCAACTCACCCTGGGAACTTCCAAAGACTCCACCTGAGCTTGTATAAAATGCAAAAGCGCTGCAATTATGTTACTATTTGTACCAGAGAGTTGGAAATTGCCTCAATGAGAATTGTTACATTGCACCTCATCCTGCAGCGTCAGATTATAGAATTCCTAGACTTCCGTGCCTACTCTTCACAAATCACCCAAGTCTACTTCATCTCTCTTTCTGCAGGGTTTTCCTTCTCAATAGGCAGAAATTTACAGACAAATACCTTGTTCCGGATCAAACATCTTTATGGAGCCTGAGTAACTGATCTAAGCATAAGGATTTATTTGTTTAAAAAAACCCCAAACAACAAAAATCAAACAAAAACAAACAAAAATATAAACAGTAGATGAAACATAGCCCCAGAATTAACTGTGAGGTTAAAACAAGTTACAGTTTAAATCCCTAGATCACCTCTAATAGGAAAATATTTAACTCACGCTAAACTGCTCAGAGTTCTTAACCCTGTTACAGTACTCAATGCTGTTAAGGATGGCACTATCTTAGTGATTTCCCCAATGCACCACGTCCTGTGTTTTTCCATGTGAATGGCCATGGTTTAAAAAAAAAAGCAGAAGTGAAAAAATACTAAAAGCATGAGTTGAACTAAATGTCCATCTGCATTTCTCATGTCCAGAAACAAATTTCACTTGGAGTTTTTCCCTCCAAGCTTTAGCACAGAGTCCACATTACCCATGCCATTTGGAACGTTCATTTTCCCCAGTAAGAAATTCTGAGATTAACCAAGACCCTGCAATCTTCTTGTTTTGGTTTCATTTTTCTCATCAGAAGCTTAAAGTATTTTCTGCACACAGGTTTCTATCAACATCTTTTATCTTCTCACAAATGTCTCTAGACATTAATAAAAGAGAGGAATCCTAAGGATATAAACCTACTTTGTGTACTCTCTTCAACTCGCTGACTGCACCAGGATAGGTGGATTGAGACAAGGGATTCTCTGGTTGAAGTATTTGCTCTGCTGCAGATTTTGATGAGATTCTCAACAACTCAATGTCTCAGTTCTCTCCTCATGCACTAAGGCAAACACCTTCATTGTTGGGTTAAAAGACGTCACTAGCAGAAACGGATTGTACACTGCCTGTAAGGAGAGCAAATTTCTACAAGTTATGCCAAAAATTAATTTTCTTAGTCTTTCATTCCTTCTGTGTGATCTTACAGACTCAATCTTTCCTTCTCACAAGAAATCCCTTTGAGGAAAGAGTTGTGGACCACTCCTTTTCCGTCCCCACTTGGTCACTTTTCTTCTACTTATCTATTGCCAATGTTTCTAACACGAAAACATACTTGGGATTTTGATGTTGAAATCACGGATGTTGCAACAAAACGAAGAGCAGATCAAAAATACATTTTCCCACTTCAGTAGGAGCCATGCCTCCCAACACTCTGCTTGCACAGAAGGTTAATGTGCAATCCAGAACTTGGCCATCTCTTGGTTCATAGGTGATGAGTCTCGACATCTGCTGACACTAGAGATAAGAGATTCATGCTAACTGACAAAATTAAGGTATTCCAGGGGATGGAAAACTAAAGGAAACACTTCTAGAAAACATATTCAATAACAAATATGGGAAGCATCAATAGAGACAGTGGCGTCCTTTGTTCTTGATGTTATGCTTAAAGAATTGGCAAAATAGTCAAAATACCTACAAAGATTAATTCATAAGAGATTTTGAATCAAAACATGATAGTTCGTGCTCCCTGGAAAAGTATCTGTGTTTTAATTAAGGCCACCTCCAAGGTTTAAAGCATCCAATTTAATCCTTGTCTGCACAAGAAAATCTGTGTCATTTAGCCAAGCAGCGTTTGGACGGTTTTACACAAACTAAAAAGACCTCCACGAACATGCCTCTAACATTCATGAAGTATTTGCTTAAATCAGTCTGGCACATAGCAACCCTTCACTGAGGTACCCTCCTGTCAGCATGCCTCTGCAAGTTTATTAGCTTAGCCTGTCAACTGAAAATCTGACTTCTTAAATGGTGCAGTGTCTCCGTAGCTGAAGTCTTGAGAATGACAAAAAGTTACTGCAGGGAGGCAGTTACCCCCCAAACAGCCACACATGCACGCATTCTTTCCCTCTTGAGCAGCAAGAAGAGTTACTTTTGTCCTGCTCCACGGCAAGAGAGGCTGGAGTACAAATGTGAACAGTCTCTGTAGCAGAGCAGGTAAGGTAGAACTTGTCAGTCACAGCCAACTTCAGCCTCAGAAATGCAGAACTCACAATGCTACTACTGCCATGAGACAGAAAACCACAAGAGCTCCCAAATGAATTTAGAGCCACAAAGACATCAGAGACCTGTGAGCACTATGGGGTAGCAGCTCTGGACTCCTCCCTGGCCTGCACAACCTCTTGCTCACCCTCTAAAGCACAGATCAGGCAGCACCAAATCCTGAGGTCGCTGCATCAGGGGTCTCTAATCCGTGCCAGCAGTGGAAACGCTGATTCACCCCAGTGCTGTGCTCCAGTTTCAAACACGCAAAGGATCAGGCTGCCAAGCCAGACTGCACAAGAAAGGGCTGAGATACAACACATTCAACACATGTTTACAGGCACTTCACTCCTTACTCTACGTTTCAGCAACACCATCAATTATTTAATCTACAGATTTAGCAGATTTTCACATCTCAGGGACTAAGTTCAGAAGTTCCTACAACAAAGTATCAGAAATTTAGTATACTTGAGGTCAATTTTTCAATGAAGGAGTCCAGTCAACTTCCTAATTTTCCATCTTTTTTGCTGCAGTGTATTTCTAGTTTTTACAGAGTTTTCAAACAGAACATTTACACTAATTCTTACACAATGCTGACTCACGTGGGAAACACGCCAGAACGTGGCTGAAGGATGTGGTGCATACTATTGATTCTTACACAGAAAGCTGAAGAAATGCTTTTACCCATGCTGGAAAACCCTGCCTGAACAGCCAAGACCTTACCACTGACACTGCTTTATACATTAACACAGTAGCTGCAACAGCAAATGCTTTCATCTCCATAAACCACCATATGTTTTGAAAAGAAATCTTAGATAAGAAGACAGTTTATCTGCCCCCCACACTCTAACAGAGATTGAAACAGATTTCACCTCTGTAATACTTTTTGAGAAACAAAAGCAAATTAATTTCTGCACTTACAGTACAAGAACATGCTTTCACTCTGCAACAGCAAGCAGCATCTCTCCAAAATGAATGGCACCAAAGGAAATTGCTTGATTTTGGGGATACCTGTAGCAACAGTATCACCTACCAGGCAGATGGAACTCTTTAGGAAGCTGACAAACAACAGTCACAGAGAGGAATTATTGTAATCTTGGAAGTTTTACTTTTTCCCTTCAATGGAAGTCTCCCTTTACTTCTCTGCTTCAAGTTACCAACACACAGGTGCCACACTGCCAGACTCAGCCTGCTGACTGCTCAGCCTGCAGGATCTACAGGACCTTCAAGGAATGCAACCAAAGAACCATCCTGCCTCTGTTCACACCCCCCCCCGCCGCCCCCAGTATCCTGTTCTTTCTCACTGGAAGATCCAAAATCCCCACTTTTACTACTCAGACACTTCTAAGCTCATCCATGTGATCCTACACCACATGCACACCCTGTACCTACCATTAAAAACTTGGGGGTTCCATCACTTACTGTGAGGAAGCCTATTTTTTATAGATAAATTTTTAAAATACCAATAATTCATCTTCATTCCCCTTGCCCGGCTGTTTCCAGGCTTTCTGCCACCTGAAGTGCTTCAATCTTACCTACTGTTATTTTACATCACTATGAAAATGATGAGACTCACCCATTCTCACAAACTAAGGAACTCTATTCAGTGTTACTCCTGTGCATAATGCAGTATTGATTTGCATCCTCTGAGAATGTGATTAGACAGCAGAAGTCGGGCCACAGGCCCTGAAATCTGCAGTCACGCTCTCTTCCAGCAGAACAAATGCCATTTCACCTGCTGGCATCCTCATCTGAGGCTGGGAGACGAAGGCTCATTAGAGCCGCACTGTTATTTCTTCCCTTCCCTGCTGCAGAAGAGCTCCTAAAACTCTGCAGGAGGTTATCTTACCCAGAGATGAGGAAAAGCTTATGCAGAAGGCATGCAGTTCTTCAGAGACAGTTCTACCAGGGGAGGCCAATTGCTTGTTAATCAAAAGCCTCTTATCTGGAACCACCTGGACATTTAAGCTGTTTTAAAATGAGGCCCAGGAATCCCAGCTGGACTATTTCACATATTGAGAGGTTCTCTATGGGGTAGCATGGCAGAAACATACTGGCAGGAGGAGGTTGGTACCATCCTTTCCTGGGCACAGCCTGCACTTGGATCAGCTTAAGCTAATCAGAGATACCCAGGAATAGTTTCCTATTAAGATGACATCCATAGGGAAGGAAAAAAAAAAAAAAAAAGGCAAAAAAGCAGATCCTAGCTCATAAAGCATGCAAGAATATTTACTATAACTTACAGACTACCAGACTACTCTTTCTAAGGAGACAAGGTGTTTGATCTTAAGTTAAAATATATTTTCCAGGGAAAAACAAAGCCAAGTGCTAATAACCCTGCCCACTTACACAATTACTGTGCTGGCACTGAGAGATTTCACCCTTCCTTTGAACAGCAAGCAATGCTCCAAATACTCTGGACCAAATGGAGAAAATCCTGATGTTTACAAAACAGCAACCAAGCCAGGTCATGGGATTTTATTTTTTTCTTTGGAAGAGTAGGGGCTGCACTTTAATTATATAATAAAGTCCTGTAGGGTCTACTGCAGCTGATATTAAAAACAACTCAGGATACAGCTCGGCAGAGATGATGTAATAGAGAGCATCAGTGTTCTAATTTCCACAGCAGTTTTAAGGCTGACACCTGTGACAAAGTGAACCAAGGTGAAACAGCTGTCTGGAAAGGTGGATTCTAAGCAAAATGTTTGCTTCCAGTACCACATTACAGCAGAGATTTCTGACCTGCTAAGCCCCACACTGCCAGCAGCACAGGGCTTTTGGTGGCTTATTCAGATCCGCCTGTTTTCTCGCAAGCAAGGGACCAGAGAACCTTTATTCTGCCTTGCAAGTAACTTTAAGACAGTCCGTTTGCTAGTTCTGCTCCAGCTTTCCTTACAAGCTTTAACACACACACACACAAAAAAAGAAAAATACCACATGGCAATAATGAGCTGACTAGAAGAGCTGGAGACCAGCCACGAAGAATAATACATATTTGCTAAAAGGAAGAGAGAAGCCTCAGTGTTGTATATAAGTATTTACTGAAGAACAAGGGGGAAGCAGAAGACAGGGGGCCGGGGGGGGGGGGGGGGGGGAAGGGGGAAGAAACAGTTTTAAAATAAATTTCCCAGTCGTAAAGAAAAGAAAGCTTTAATATTTCACGGGGTCACACAGCGCTCCAAAAAGCAACGCCTGACCTCGCCCTACAAACGAATCAATGAACGGAGCGGCGCCAGCAACACCAACGCGTACCGATCCTCACATTTCGGGTCGCATTTGCGGAGTTTCAGTCTACCTGTAGGCGGGCTGCTGCTGCTCCTGCACATGCATTTAAAGACTATCAGAAACAGTAATTACGTTATCTCCCATCCTGTGGAGCACAACCGGCTGCAGCACAGTCCTCGGTCTCCCCCCGGGGTCAGGTTAACGCAGGAGCCCTGAGCAAGGGGCCGGGTCAGGCGGGGACCCGGCCGGGGCAGCCTCCCGCTGTCACCTCAGCCGAGACCCGAACCGGGCCAGCCCCGCACCGGACCCGGGGCTCAGGAACCGCTGCCTCAGGGCAGGCGGGAAAACAGAATCGCACGATCAATTAGGCTGGAAAAGACCTCTGAGATCATCGCGCCCAACCTACGACCGAGCACCACGGTGTCCAGAGAGCCCGATACCGCCGCTGAGCCCGACCCGCACCCCCCGGGCTGCCCCTCACCCCGGCGCCGCTTCCCCCGCCGGGGCCGCCTCCCCTCGCGCCGCCACCGCGGCCCGTGTCCCGCACAGCCCCGCACTCACCGCGGCGGCGGCATCGCCCCTTCGCCCGCCCCGCGCCCGCTGTGGCGGCGCTGGCGCCATGTGACCGCTGCCTCCTCCTCCTTCCCCTCCCCGTTCTCCTCCTCTTCCTCCTCCTCCGCCGCCGCCATGACAGGCGGGGCTGGGGCAGCGGGAGAACATGGCGAGCCCCGAGGGGCAGAGCCGAGGGGCTGTGCCGCCGTGTCCCGCGTCCCTTTGGCCGAGCTGCGAGGGGAGTCAGGGGTGCGGGGCTGTGGATGTGCGGCTTTCACTGCCCTCCCCTCAGATATGCAGTGCATGTCTCTGCTCATCCCACCGGGTTTACACGGTGTCTGGCAGCTCTCTGTGACGATTAAAGCCTTTTCCCGCTCCCCGAGGTGTTTGTTTCGGGCTTTTCGGCGTTAAATGGCCCCATAAAAGTACAGAGTCACGGAATTGTTTGGGTTGGAAGGGATCTCTCGAGGTCCCGTTCACATGGAGCAGGTGACACCAGGGATGTGTCCAGGTGGATTTGGATCCAGACAGGGGAGACTCCATGACCTCCTGGGCAGCTGTTCCAGTGCTCAATGGAAAGAAGGCCTTACTCATCTGGAAGTGAAATTTCCTCTGTTTTAGTTTATTGTTCCTTCTCCTGTTGCTGGGCACCAGCAAAGAGAGTCCAGCACTGTCTTGGCACCCACCTCTGAAATACTTGTATGTATTAACGAGATCCCTTCTCAGTCTTTAGACTGAACAGGACCAGCTCCTGCAATCTCCCCTCATAAAAGAGACACTCCAGTCCCTGTACTTGTCCAGGGACTTTGAAGGAGAAAAAAAGATGTGTAGGTCATGTTGATGGTGGATGTATGGGCTGACCAGCCATGGATCCCTCACCCTTTAGTTCGAGTTGCTGTGTGGAATGTGAGGAAGTGGCTTCTTCAGCAGGAAGAGGGAGATAGCAGAGGAAAATCTACCACAACTACACTGAAATAACCTGAGATTGGCAGTTAATGTACTTCTACAGCAACAAGATTTACATCCTCACAGGTGAGGAGTCATGCTGAAACCTCAGATCTTTCATGCCCAGAGTAAAGGGTCAAAGCACTGGCTTGCTAAACCCACCACACCGAAGATCCGTCTTTGTGCAGGACTGACTTGGGAGGTGTCGTTTCTCCAGGAAAAGGGGTGAAACTGGAAGTCATGTTGGTTTTGTAAACCCTGGTGAGGTTTAAGAACAAACTCATTGTCAGATTTGCATGGCATCATCGAGACTGAGAGCTTATTTTATAAATACCCAGATTACAAACTTGAGCTCCTGAGTGACACTTTGAAGATAGCAGATTTTATTTTATTGAAGTGGAAATTAAACTGGGTTCACACATCCAAGCCTGTTCTTTGGTGGATATTGCCCCCAATATCCAGAGATTATGGCAAAGTGCTTTATAATAAGTAAAATAGAGCAGAACCCAGAACCTGTCAAAGAGCTGTAGCTGCAGCATTAGAGTACAGAGGGCAAAAAGGCAAATCCATAATCAGAAGCTGCAGTGAGAGAAAAGGGAGTTACAGCCTGTGGAGGGGTTAGTAGGTGGATGGCAAGGAGGTAGCAGGGATCAGGATGAAAGCAAGGTGCAGTTAAGTGAGATAGCCACACAGCCAGCCCCCCATCAGACAGCTTTTCAGAATTCCTGCTTCATAATGACTAACATGCAGCTTTGAACTCTCTCTGGTAATAATTTAGCCCAAGGACTGCAAGTGTGTGTTAAGCACTTTCAAGTAAAAGCAACCTCAGCATATATGCTATCTGTTTTCTGCAGAACCATTATCCTGGAAGTCCTGATTTGGCCAGTTGTTGCCCACCTTGTAATTCCAGCTATTTAATCTCCTTTAATTCTTATGGGTGAGAATTTCCCTGGTGCTTGGATTATCATTTTATTAACAGAATTAATAAACCTATACTCTTTAGTGTCATTTACTGTAAGGTCTTCGAGATGTGTTTCACTTCTCAAAATTCCTGATAATGGTAATCTGTCCAGCCCAATTGCTTAATAAGGTCTGTGATAACTCCTTAGTGTTAACTAATTGACTCACTTCCTATGTGCTCACAGCAAGAGGCAAGAATTCATATAAAAGTCCTGGCAAGAAGCCAAAACCCTAAGTAATCCTTTGTCAGTGCAGGTTGGGGTCAAAATTTGGGTTCCATATGTACTCAAGCACTGGAATTTCACTTCTGTTGTTGACATGTCTTGGATACAGAAATTAGACAAGAGATAAGGACAGTGAGCTACAAAAAGATATTCTTTAAATCTTGTCTCTTTTCTTAGATTGACCCATCTACTTTGTGAAAAAGGAGGTAAATGTCCCAAAACCAAACAGAATGAATATGTATTACTTTTCCAAATCCATATTGTCCAGCTGATGTGTAGTGCTTGTTGACCAGCTATGATAGAAAAGACTGGAGGAAACTCCAAAGTATTCTCTCAATAACTGGGAGGACTTGCATTTGTTTCAGTGGTTTCCTGTTACAATTGTTTGCCTACGGGCTGTCTATGACTGAAGTCAGTCTGTGCATCCCCTAGTAGAATTCCTAAGTGATTCTGGTTTTGAGTGGCAAAGAAAAGCCCTTGTAAGTGCTGGAGAGTTTATTTGGAGTGTTTGAGGAAGCAGGACATTTGTCTGGTTACTCTCAAACCTCTTCCTTCCTATTGTTACTTTTGCTGAAGACCACTTGATGTGTGTTTTTTTGCCTGCTTTCCCAAGGAAATAAGGTCAAATGACAACTCAGAATATGTATGTGGATTTATCTGTTCTGCTGTCTCTTCTCAAGTGCTTCTGAAATCTTGGGCCATATGTATCAAATTTGACAGTGGGTGGAGATGTCAAAGGGATTATATTCTAAATAGTCTTGCAAAAGCAGGTGTCTGAATAGGAGAGACTGTTATCCACCACTGAGGAAAAGCCCTTAGAACAAGGTCATCCCACATACCCTTAAATTTATTAGAAGCACTCAGGAAAGAATTTATGGACCTCTTGTGGCTCATCTATTGGAGGCATCAATTCTGTGCTTTGGAACAAGTGAAAAGGCAGAAAGGATGTTTACTACATTAAGACCAGAATATAGAACGAGATGGGACAATTTGTAAAATCAAAAATGCTTGCACATCCTGAATATTGTGTGGAATTCTCCCTAAAGCACCAAGAGAGGTACAGAGGAAAAACAATGAACTGATTGGAGATGTGGAATTGTTTCCTTTAAAAAAAAAAATAATAAAGTGATTGAATCCACTTGAACGGTTTAATTTGGAAAAAGGCCATGAAGGAATGTGAATGTGATAATGGTCAAAAAATCTATTGCAATAAAGTGAATTCTGTATTTCTTATAGCATAAGATTTAGATGTCCTGAGTGAAAATTCCTGGCAATAAATTTAAAATAAACAAAAGAAAGTGTATTTTCCCCAGAGTTACAGTTGTAAATTGCTGCAAGTGTATTAGAGAGGCCAAAAGTATAAATGTTGTCATGAGTGGATTAGAAATGGAAATGAGAAAAATGTCCATTGAAGCCTCTTAAGCATAATGCTACTGCAGCTGCCAGCTGAGGAAATCTCCAAGTTAGGGGTGGGTTCAGCCAGCAGATTAAGGCACCTAAATTTGGTTTTTTGCTGTGTAGGTGTCTCCATGTGAACCAGATGTCTAAGCTCCCCTTATACTCAGCAGAGAATTAATGTGGGATTTAGTTACATAAATCCAGGCACCGAGTGCCAGTTCAGGCACTGAGGAGTTTTTTACCTGGCCTCCAGCTCCAAGAAGCAGCAGGTATCCTAAAAAGCCTGTTCTGTCTGAAATCTCATGAGGAAGTTTTTGATATCTCAGTCCAGCCCAGCTGTCTTTGAGCACAGGTTGGCAAGCTGAACCCTGCTCATGGTTGCACAGCAAGCTGTTCAGGCCACCTCAAGGCAGATCAGTGTGTTCTGAACAGCTGAAGGGCTCTTTGCTTCATCAACTGTATTGAGTAGTTCTGTATCGACTGTAGGAGGAATTTGCATGCAGATGAAGACAGCAACATGGGGGACACTTCAGTCTAGGTGTCAAAACTTGTAGGCTTTGCCAGGCTGTACAAAGGGAATATTGCTTAGCTTTTAATGCTGCCTCCTGAAGTTTCCTTAGCTACTCAGACCAGTGAATTGATTCAGCAAGTATTGATTTAGGGGAAGAATCCAAGAGATTATGTATGAAAAACCATCCTAAAATACTCAGACCTGTTGGTAATGAGGCTTGTGTGAAAGTATTAGTGACAGTCTGTTGTATCCTGGTGCACGGGTATGGAGTGACACTTGGAACACAGCTGCATGACTCCCTAAGCCTGGAAGATACCCAGTGGCCAAGAACTCTGGGGTAACCACAGATAATGCTGCTGACACCCAGAATGGTCACTTCTTAAGCCATTAAATCCTGTAGTTGAAAGGGATTTCTTTTTTCCACAAAGGGAAATCGAAACGAATTTGGTTAATGACAGGCTTTGCACCCTGTCATCTGTGATTCAGACCAGTTAGGTCTTGTTAGAGTAGCACAATTTGCCTAAGAAGAATTTAGGCTAAGAATCAGGGCAAAGAAATCAAAAAGAAGGATAACTAGAAAAGCCAGATGATAATTAAATGAGTTTTGGAATGCTGAATCAGTTTTTTCCTCAATCTCTCATGCTTCACATTATGTACTTGTTGGAAATACAAAACTTTTAGCACTAATGCTGTTCTCTTGGGCTGATGAAAGTTCTAACAAAACAAGTCAGCAAGCTCAAGAGTTTCTTTTTTGGACGTCCTACAACAAGCTATGAAGCTTTTTTCAGACTTCATTGGGCACCAGCTGGGCTCCTGCACTTTTGCTGTTTATTGACAGAATGCTTTGAGAGTGCAATAAATAATAAATAATAAATAAATAATAATAAACACTTCCTTCTAGTATTGCTGGTGTCAGGAGAGCATTGTACCTCTCAAATATCCTGCTCAGACAGAGATGAGAGCAAACCTAATACGGTGAATAGTGGACAGGTTCTCTCCCTTTTCCTATACACAAGACACAGATAAGATCTACAAACCAGCTAAATATATTAACCCATGCTAATGAAGCAGGAAACAAGTAGTAAGCTGGAATGATGAGTATGTGTGATGTGGCCCTAAAATCTGCAGGAATATGAGGAAGGAGCCAGTTGTGTGACATACAGTGCCTGGGAGAATTCACAGACTAAGGATCTTACTAAGAGTTGTTTTGTCTTAGCAAGGAATTGCAGCACTGAGCATACAGAGTAGTACTGTCATGCTCTCTTCAATTCCCTTCAAATTTTTGCCCTTCATTTTTCAGCCCAGGCTGTGCTATTTTTTCTGCACTTCTTAACACTTTTAAGTTCTTCTGTAGAGTCTCTCTAGAACTGTGGAAAAGTTGTGTTTTATCTTTGAGATGTTGCTGACTAAAATCCATCTGTTTTTCATGTTCAGAAGTTCTCATTCTTAAGATCAGGGAGTGAGATGCTACATTTTCTAGAATTTCTTTTTACTGAAATAAAACTTTCCTTGGAATCTGTGGAGGGAGGTAATTGGCTAAACATTCTGTCCAGTGTTGCTCAACTGTGCTCAGATCACTTCACAGGCTTTGGAGTCTGGGCCAGCCTGGGCTGATTTCTTTTCCACTTTGGACTGTTTTGCAAAGTTTGAGAATGAAAGCAATCCCACAAACCCAAGAAAGCTCATAATTGAATTGGCTTTTTACCACTGAACTATATTGCAACTCTACCAAGAGTTTCCTTATATAATTGTTTCAATTCCCTGATAAGAGAAGGAAAAAAGTTTATTTGCAGAGCAGTTCAGTCTCATTACCTTCTTTTTACAGGTGTGGAAGTTAAGCACAGAAAGATGAAGTTGTTTGTTCCAGGTCATCTAACAAAGCAGTGGCAGACAAAAAAATAGAAGTGAGTCCCTCAGTGCTTTTTCTGTTGCATCACTCTGTCTTCCTGTTTTGATGAAAACTTCTAAAATGTTATTTTCATAGGTAAGTATGTGAGAAATATTCAGACTTCCTGAACAGTCTGAAAAAACCTTCAATCACATAAACTGAGGTTAGATAGAGTTCAAACTGAGACTAGGACTCCAAGCCTGAGTTGTGGCATTTCTGTTATACAGGGTTTCTTGGTTGGGTTTTTTGTTTTTTTTTTTTTTTTTGGTAATTTTTTCTCATAGCAGGTTTAATCTTTCATCAAAAGATATCTCAGCCTCTAGCCTCAAATCTGTTGTACAACAGGATGCTGAGCCTTTTTGCTTTCTCATACTACAGGGTTTCTTCTGCGTTCTCAGGAATGGGCTTTCACTTTCCTGGAACTTGTAAATGCATATAAAGGATGTATGTGTAACAAGGAAAGGGTGATAATCCAGTAATATTCATAGTCCTAATTTTTGATCTATTTTTCCCGTTGGTTTTATAAAATTATTCTGATTTGTATTAACTGGGGATAATTCCTGCTTCTCTGAAGCAATTTTAATCACGGAGTGGTACCCTTCTTCTTTTTCTTCTACCCCCTCCTTCAATTTGTCTTTCTTGTCTGTTTCAATAACACATCCTAAAAAAATTTCACAACTTGACAATTTTCATGGACAATCAGACAGTGATTTAGAAACTTGTACTTTAAATCATTCTTCTTTTTCGGGGGCCTGACATATGTTTACAGTAAACCTCATCTTTGTATTGTTTTTTCAAAGAAGATGTGAAATTCAGGAGTAGCTGTGTTTCCTACCTTATGCACATGTGAGAAACTGCAGAGGAAATTATATTCGTATAGCTAAGAGGACAAGAATTAGGAGACATGACTGTCCCTCGAGGCGCTCTCTCCATAAATCTGGATTTATTGCTTGATGTCTTTATAATATACAATATGTTGATAAAATTCTTACTCCCACAGCCTGTGCCTACTTTATCTGTTTAGATTAGAACCACTCGCAACCAAACACAGTTTCTTGTTGGGCAATTAAAGCAGGGATGCCTGACCTCTCTCTGAATTCCCAGGCAAATCAAAAGCAAAACAAGAAAAAGAAAAATCCCCATCAGCAGCATACTCTTTGTTGCACCACTAACTTGTGGTTTAGCAGAGAAATATGTTAAAGTGGCTGTAAAAACCAGTATTTCTAAAATGCAAGTTTTAGAATTGTCATAAACTTGATTTCAGTAAATGATGAAAACAAAAATAAGTGTTCTAATTGGTCTACACAGTACCCAAGAGTTGTGCAGTTACGTGTAAGTTTACTCCTTATTTTAGCATGAACAAGATTGGTATGATTAAAATGCTCAAGGCAATTTGGGGCCCTATTACATTAAATGAATGACTGGAGGAAACCATTATTTCACTATCTGAAAATGTCGAGCTCTGAAAGAAGTGAACTGCCTAAGGAAAATGGTGAAATTGGAAGATAAATATCACAGAAATCTATCCTGAATAGATACCCTGCTGTTCTGGGGAATAGCATGTTAATAGCAAGAAAATTCTGTGTGAGCTGTGAGATGCCCTCTGGTGTATTTCTGCTGAGACACTGCACATGGCCAGAGCAGGAGAAAACACCAGGACAGAACACCTGAAGTATTGACAGAGGATAGGGAAGTGTAAAAGGTACAGGAAGCTACGTAAGGACACAAAGCTGCAGAAGAGGGATTGGTAGCAATGTGATTTAGCATCTAACTGCCATTTACAATAAGAAGAATTAGCTGTGAGCTACTCAGGTTTAGGTAACATTTTCAGTAGGAGGGGTTAGAGGATGCTGTATGGTGATGAGAATTCAGCTGGGGAGGGGATCAACTGCATTTTGTGGATGCTATAGAGGAAAGGGAGGTTGGAGAGGCTTTGGAGAGCCCCAGAGAAAGGAGTTCCATTCTTCTTCACCCTGATGTCTCTGATAGAGCATTGTGAGGGTATGGGAATCCCTAAACTTGCCTGTGCAGCCATGTGTCTGAACTCTCCTCACCACAAATCACAATATACTCTGTCTTCTTCCTGCAGCAAATTCTACTTGTTTGGAGCTGCAATGAAGAGGAAGAAGCAGGGAGGGGACAGGAGAAAAGGAACTGTTTCAGCAGAGGGGAAGGGAGGAATAGAAGGTACTGAGCCCAAGAGGAAGGCTTTAGAGAGCAAGGATTTCTGTTCCTGTAACTAGGGTCAAAAATCACTGCTTCCAAGAACCAGTGCTCTGACAGTAATGCCTGTTCCCTTTGCTTTCAGGGACAGCAGTGGCTGGGGGTAGAAATCAAGCATGGCCTTTGTGCCTTGATGTTTGTGTGTAATCCAGAGCCCTGAGCAGAGTGTCCCAGTGGTGGTGCAGTGACTACTGGGACATGCTCTTACAGCAGCCATGGATCTCAGGTAGAATTTTAAGTAAAGTATCATCTGTCAGAGAAATGCTAGTAAGTAGCAGTAGTATCTTGAATAGAAGAAGAAAAGAAAGAAGTGGAAATATCTCAAGGTCTGAGATTAGGCTGGTAGGCACGAGGAGGATTTAGAAAGTCAGGATTGTCTTGGAATAGTCTTGTCAAGGAAGAGAGAAGAAAACTGTGGTTGGGGTGAGATAAATTAGAATTCTGTTGCCTTTAAATTGGTATGGATGGCTCTTCTCCAACCTTAAGTGGCAGTTCTAGATGCTAGGAAGTTGTTCTGTGGTGTTGATTATCCAGGACCTTTCAAGAAATAAAGTCACATAAACCACAAGGACCTAAATATGTGTAGACAAGAGCAGAATCAAAAGCAGGTGATTCTAAGAGTTTGGGGGGGAGCTCCTGCACTGTAAATTACCTGTTTATAGCTGGATATTTTGTATTTGCAACTCTCTTTTGGAGGATGACAAAACAAAATATGTTTGTTGCTTCATTCAAGAAGAAAAAGAGTATTATAAACTATTTTCATAAGTAAATTTAGCCAAATCTCAATCTTTTTGGTATGCCCTTGTGATGGAAAAAAAAAGAATATATCATTTTGTATCATTAAGAGAAAATACCAGTGGTTGAGCAGATATCTGATTTTAATGTCTCCATATTTTGGAGATTTTTTACTAATGAAAGCTTTGGTTTTCTTGTGGATTAAATAAGTGAGGAAATGAGGGCAAAATCCATTTGAACAGATCAATATTGGCTGTAACAAAATTTCATTTCAGCACTTCATTGCATAAAAATCTGTTGCAAACCAAACAATCCTGGTGGTATTACAGCCTTTGTTGCCAAAAGAAAGAAGATAAAAAATTCAGCTTTCATTGTAATGAAAGCCTCCAGTTCTTGTGATCACAGGAATAAAGCCTTAAAGATTTGACAAATACATAAAATGATGGCTCATCCTACAGAGTCAAATTAAAAAAAAAAAAAAAAAAAAGTGAAGAGACAAAGGGAAAGAGTATTTTTTAACAAAGCCGTTCTTCTGATTTTACAGAGACCAACTCCAGGTTTTGTTAGTGCTCAGGCCGGTAATGCTGAGCATAAGTCCCAAATATGTTGTCTGGCAGTGCACCAGTTTGAGTTAAACCAAAATATATTATCCATCCCCCTAAATGCAAGCTTCTGCTGCACCAGATTTTAAAACCAAGTTATCTGAGAGTTCCAAAGCAATACCAGATGGTGACTGTAGGTTGGCTGGAATTTGCGATCTCTCTCGTCTTGCCACATGTTTCACCACTTGCAGTATACTGAATTATATCGTTCAGTTATTTGTCTTCTTGGCTCAATACTCCCTTTCTTTCATTCTGCGGACTGGTGCAATTCTTCATGGTTTCACTAGGTGGGTCCCCACAACAGTGCACTGGGGAAGCAAATTGTTGATCAGCCTGAACGCACTCAGGTAACTTTATCTCCCAGTCAGGTTTATTTTCACTTCCTTTGGCAGAAGTTCACCACGCCACGTGTTTTGATGCACAGTCTGGTGATCACTGTGTTGGGAAGTTGTCATAAAGGGGCTGGTTCTTCCTAGGACTATTGCATTTCAAACTTACCTATTTCAAATTGAATTTTAAACCAGTGTAGGGTTTTTGATAGCCAGTTAGGTTCAGTCCCATCAATTTTTGCAATTATTTTACCTCTCAAAGGGTGATGAAAAGCTGGTGATCAGCAGCATTACGTATATCCTTCCTTTCCAAAATCACATCATTTTTAATGCTTTGATACTGTTTATACAAGTCAAAAACAAACAAAAAAGAAAAATCCTTTCCATGTGTGTGAAGTGTTAACTTGATGCCTTAAAGATCTAGAAATAAAGCAACACACTTTCAAGACAATATTAGTATAGGAGGTAATATAAAGGCTGGTCTTTACTGGAGGCTTCCAAGGGGCAAATGTGGAAAAGTGCCCACCCCATGTAGGGTGAATACAGTTCTATAAATTTAGCAAATTAGCATAATTGACAAAAATCACCAATTAGAAGCATAAGTGATGAAGTAAAATCCCCCCTTTTTGGTTTCACAACTTCTGTAGCCGCCTTTTAGATAGGAACTGAACTTCTTTCGTGAAAATGTGTCTCAAAGAGCTGGTTTCGACCTTGGCTCCCAGAGACCCGAGATGGGATAGGGGCCTTGGACCCATGGGGTTTGGAGCCTCTGGAATGTGCTTTGTCTTTCTCCCTGTCAGGGTAGGGAAAAGTACTGGAGCTAGCTATGAATACAATAATAGGCTACAGAGCTACAAATATATGTGAAAAGAATATAGTGAATATATAAAAGCAAAAAAGGCAAAAATCAATTCAGCATCAATTGACTGGTGTTAAAAGAAAGACTTTTTTAGCTGCAATCTTCAAAAATTTTCTTTCCAAGTGTTTTATATGTGTATATTTAACATGGAAAAGTATTTACCCCTTGGACTTGACCAAAACTAAACCCAACACAAAGCTTCCCATCTCTGTATCCAATAATGTCCCATATAAAAGAAAAGGGAAAAAGAAATCATATATTAACAATATTTTTAATGTCCATAGTGCTCTGACTGAAGTGGCAAGTGGCTTCTTTACTGTCTCAGATTGTGTCTTCACCCTGCAGAGAGGGAGGATCCTTTAACCTGCAGAGAGCTCTGTACTGTCATGTCCAGGCTGTTTCTGACACTCAGACTTGTACATTTAAACCCATGGCTCTTTATCGTGTAGTTTGTAACACTGATTTAACTTAGAATGGTCAACTCTTCCTGTGGGAGACTTACCTAAGGACAACTTCATTGTCCACTTCTCATATCTTGACACCTACAGAAAAAAATCAAAGCAGACAATTTCCATTATTGTGAGGTTTGGGATTATTTTTTCTTCCTCCTTTGTTCCCCTCTTATCCAGGCTCACTAAGTGAATCTATTTAGTCTGCTTATTTGATTATGATGATTTGATTAATGATTAGACAATTCATGTGGAAGCCTATCAAGAAGCACAAATTTTGATTAAACTACAGATTTTATTCCTTGTTATTTATGTTTAAAGGGCAAAGAAAGGTTTAGAAAATTCTTACATTATGTATTACAGAGATAAACTGAAAATTAAAATTGATTGTTTTCTTGCTCAGTAACCAACTTGCATTAAATAAAACTCATAATCATTACTGACTATATTTAAAGTCATAAAATCTCGGTTTTTGAAATGTAAGATGGGAAAAGCTGTCACAATAGACATAAACATGGTAGTACTTTATGTCAGAGATCTGGCTTAAAATTCATCCTCAGGAGTGACTATAACATCTGATTTCCTGTCTTTAGCAAGTAGGTAGATAGAACCTTCTGTGTTTTACCCAAAACAGTTTTAATAGTCTGCTTCACCTCATTTTGATGGCAAGACCCAACTTGGAATAAAATAGCTTCTGTAGTGTTTTAGTTGACTTGTGTCTCTAAATGATAGTTATGAGCTTCACTAGTTATCTCTCCAATATCAAACTTGCATCAGTTAATCCCCCTTCTTCAACTGGGGTCCATATCTTTGTTTAGGCTGAGTGCAAATTCTCTAGGAATCCACAGCAATGAAGAGAGGTGAGAATTCCAATAAAACCCTGATTCAGATTTGGGAAGAGCTTGTGCGTCTGAGTCTGGAGACCTCATGCTCTCCTGGTTAGAGTCACCCTTCTGTGTCCCTGGGCAATGACCAGAGTGTGGTGCTCACCGTTTCAGCTTGCGGAGTTACAAACCACACAGCCAGACACACTGTATGAGCTTGGTCTGCTCACACTTGTCTGGCACCATCATTTCCTCTGGGAAAATGGCAAAAGCATATAGCAACTTGTCTGTTTGCATGTGGGCGTGAGCCTCCTGAGAACGCAGGACTTGGCACCGTGCACGAGCGAAGTTCAAATGTCCTCGAGCTATGAGTTGTTGACATCTCTCAGAACAGGCATATAAACTACTTAAAGCAGTTTTAGTGCTGCCTTATCTCAACATTACCTTCAAAACTTATCATGATTCCCAAGTCACCAAGTCACCCTGACCGGGGAAATGTGCTTGCAGCAAAGGGTGTTAACATTTACGTTGTCCCACTGTCTGCAGGCAGAGGGTAACAGCGCATACAGCCGCATCGGGATCCTGGGCGAGGCCAAGCACACTCCATTAAATGCTTGTGTCTTGCTGCCCCACAGTGGCTGTGTTTACAAAAGGAATAATCCCGACAACAAAGGCAGTGGTGAACATTTCAGATAGCAGCAGTTTCTCATCCAGGTTATTAACTCTGCGAAACAGACATTGCATTTGCACGGTTCTGTGACTACTACTCTGATTTTGAATGCAATTAAGCATGGCTGGTGGTGTCACACCTATGCTACCAGTGACGGACCTGTCCCTCCTTTAGAGGAGGTAGTACAGAAGTGCCAAGTGTCACTCTTGTGATGAAATCAGAGGAAGGTAAGTACACCACAGAAATATTCCAAGGCCTCTTGAGGCTGAGAGTCAGCAAGCGAACCTTGGCTAGAACACCAAAATCTAAGTTGTTAATAGAGAATTAAAATGGTAGGCATCCTCTGGGCTATAGCAGGATTTAACAAATACCTGTGAATGAAACGTTCAAAAGGACTCCAAGGCAAAGCTTGACGGCAACTTGGAGTGTGCACAGAGGGAAAAGAGAAAGCAGTCCAGGATCGTGTTACTCATCTGACTGCAAAGGGCTCTGTTTTCAGCGGTGCCCCCAGGGCTTTACCTGATCTATCCAAATAAGTCTGCCCTTCCCACCCTGCAATCATTCATACATAAACAACTCTAAATACTTTTCTGACTGTTCAGCCAGTTTCAGCTCTTCTTGCTTATTCAGTGCCTCTCTCCTGCCAAAACAACAAACTGAGCTCATGTGGGTTGTGGCTGGGGGCAGAGGCAGGCAACAGTGGTCTGCCCATTTCCTTTGTTTTCAGTGTTTCTCTTTGGCCTTTCCTTGGGTAGAATCCAAGGGATGGATCATTGCTGGTTCCATCATGATGCAGACGGAACAGACATCACTTTTCAAACAATGACAGCTTTATGAAGCTTAACAATCTCAGCCAAAGTCTTGATGCTATCATCAGTCATGTCTTTCTTCCCCAGTCCCTGCAGGTGACTGCAGCTGGCAGCAGATCTTTTGACAGTCAGATTCTCCATGTTATCTCTTTTGGACCAAGCCTTTAAATAATTGGACAGGAAGATCTGGGAAAGAGATATGCTGTTTCAAGGCATAAATAACATCATGCTGAGTGCTACAGAAAGCTTTTATTTAATTTAGTTCGATTCGGTTCAAACGTGGTCATCTGGTTTGGCTTTCAGCCAAGATTTCTGTAGATTTATGCTCAGCTTCTTCTTAGACCACTGACTGTCATATACAAATCATTTCACTGTACCTCCATTCCTCAGCTCTTCACCTCCTCTCCACCTCCTTTTCTCAGCTCAGTGGGAATAAGAAGAGGTTCTTGACTTACAGGAAATGGAGATAAAGAGTGATAGGATAAGGAGTTTGTGTGATTTTCTGATTTTCTAGTAACAGAGATCCATATACATAACTGAAACACGGGGCTGAAATACCAAGAGTCTTTGCTACTAACAACAAAGAAATATGAAGAGCACTGCTGGCACCTTGCCATCGAATTGTGTTTCACCCCTATGGAGAAAGGCAGACCATACAAAGTTGAAACTATTTAGGCTTTCAGAAATCAAGTGAACTTAAGTTTTGGGTACTCTGTCCAACAAAGTCACTGTGATGGTGATAGTAACAAGGAAGAAATGTTTCACAGTGAGGGTGGTGAGGCACTGGCACAGGTTGCCCAGAGAGCTGGTGGATGCCCCATCCCTGGAAGCATTCGAGGTCAGCTTGGATGGGGCTCTGAGCAACCTGCTCTGATGGAAGATGTCCCTGCTTTTTGCTGGGGCTAGATGAGCTTTAAAGGTCCCCTCCAACCCAAACCATTCTGTGACTGTGTGCTTTAAAGTTTAATTCTTCAGTTTCCTTTTAGCCAATTGTGATGTTTACTCAGAGATTCATTTTAGGTCACAAAGTATCTTTGATAGGGATCAACTTCACCTTTTAATCTGCAGGTATTAGCCCCAGGCTGTATTTTTGCTTCCAATACACTAAAAGTATTTACCTAAATGAAAAAAAAAAAAAAAAAGGAACAGAACCTCGACCAAGGACACACACACATTCATGTTTGCCTTTTTTTAATTCTCCCACCACCTTTTTTCACAAAGGGGAAATTGCAGATACCTGGCCTTTCCTGGAATGTAATCTGGGAGGTGATTTCAGTTTTGCTGTGGTAAGAGGAGCAGCACAGTCCAAGCAGCAACAGCATCCTGCCAGCTACTACTTCCACCAGAATATCAGCAGGAGCCGTGAGCCTGAGGATGAGCAGTTCCCAACAGCTACGGATCAGGGGCAGCAAAGAAGCATTAGATGGTTTGACCTATGGCATTTTACGATATTTACTTGCTTCCCAGAAGTCTGGGAGGCTCTGGATTCCTTGGCATCTGGCTGCGCCAGGAAGATAGATTAACTGAAGGACTGTTACTGTTTTGTCTTGGGTGAGGCCTCGTGGGCAGCCAGCTGTTTTATTTTGTGTACAGCACAAAAGGTTCCTTTAAATCTGTGTGTTCTAGGGATGAAGGCTTGGAAGTGAGAGGGTAAACTGGGATTTTTTTTTTTCTTTACACAGCAGTCTTCACTAGCCAACATTGTTGGCAAAAGCAGACAGAAGACAGAAATTGCCTCAGAGCAATGCTCATACACACTGCCCTGTCATGGAAAGTTTAAACCAGAAGGGTCAGTCCAATGTAGTGCTAAGGGCCTGACTGGTGCTAAAATCCTCTTGCTGCCTGTCCCTGCCTGTTATGGGTCGCTGCTGGAGCCATGTAATATGCTGAACATACTGAAGTTCTGAAAGTCAGGATCCAAAAGTCTAATGCTGTGGCTGGACTAAAATTACCATCCTTACGTGTCACAGGGAGCTCTGCTGACTTCAGTGGGTTTTTCCACAGACAAAAGTGTTCACCTAGAATTAAATGTTTATCAGTTTGCAGATAGTAGATAGTGGGTGTCCTCCTGTCAGGAGACATTGTGGGGCTCAGTGGTATTTGTGTGAACCACATGCAGTGGGCTTTCTTAGATCATCCTTTTATAGTGTCATGTTCTTGTAACACAGTCCTTACTTTTTTCACATTTTAAGCCAGAAAAATTACTGTGTGCTCTCTGCAGTATAGCTCTTTCCTGCCAAAGCTGCCTTGGAACAGAAGGAAAAGACAGCTTTGCTTTTCCAGCTATGGCTTTTTAAAACATTTTTGTCTGAATCTGTTAGGCTCCCAGAGAATGTTCCATGGGTATGTAGAATATTATGTTATTACTGCAGTCTATCTGCGTTAAACCCTTTATCATTCCACAGCCCTTTGAAATAGGAAAGGTTGTAAGTCCTGGTTTACAAATGAGAAAACAGTAGCGCAGCACTTAACCCCTGTAAGATTTCTCTTGGACAAAATTCCCACATGGGAAGAGCCTGTTGCCTTCTTTGTCCTTGCCTCAGCCCACTAATGCCAGTGATGTGAATGAACCACGTGGAATTGTGTCCGTGCTGGAGACAGGGGCCAAGGAGATAGAACCAGACCTGCTCCCACATATTTCAATAAAAACTGTGAGCACACAGTACTCTGGAAGGGTAGATCTTAAGTGATTTGGGGTAGTCACCCTCTAACTGCTTGTAAGAAAACTGCCAGAGATTTTGCTATTTGTGTGTAAGTCTCGACTTATTTTTGTTTTCTTATGCAATAATGAACAAAAATTAAAATTGATAAACATATTTATAAGCTAATGATCAACTTCCTTAACAATGTTGGCCTTCAGATTGCAATTAGGAAGCATTTAAGCTAATAGAGAGGTCTTAGAATTCTTTTTCCAGCTTCCTTGCATACCTCTCTGTCTGTACTGATCAAATCTTTGAGGTTTTCCTTACAGCTGTTAAGAGATAGAAACTTTATTAGCATGTGTACATATGTTGTACAGCTAGGTTAAAGTCCATACAGCTAAAAGAAACTCAGAACTCAGGTTTCCAGGTTTATTTATAGATTTTTTTCTGATGCAACAAACTGAAAAACAACCCATAAAGCATGTGGGCCCATCCCAAACTGGTGAACACACTTTAAACTCCAAGACAATGTGAATAGCAAAGTGCTTGCTACATTCAGGCTTCTGTCCTAGATTCACCCAGACAGTTCCAAACTGTTTTGGCTTTTTCTGTCAAGTTTCTGGATGTACTTAGATAACAGATATCTCACTAATGTATTAAATGAAATACATAATACTAATGAATCTCACCAGTATAAGTTGAGGTGTAATTTATACTGTCACTGTAAAAACTGGCATTGTAGTGATGACTCCCAATCTCCAACCCCTCTATTACTTCACTGCTTGCCACTGCTTGGACTAAAACTAGCTGAGCAAGTGTGGCTTTTCACCCCAGGAATTTTTGCTGTCTGCCAGTGGCTTGGGCCTTGCAAGTCAGTGATAGATTCCCCTTGTGTCTTGAGCAAGTCCCACAGCTGGTGTGCAATTAGTATTCCAGGAGTTTGCCATTTACCCCCCCAAGGAACAGATCCACAATGCTGAAAGGAGTGCTGAATGAAATGCCACCTGTAGAATCTGTTTTACCACTACAGAAGATTTGGGGATAAATCAATACTTAAACCCACAAGATTTTCAATAATGGAAAAAAATTACAAAAATATACAGGATGGGTCACTAGGGTTATGTTTGTCAATAAAGCCCTTTCATAGCTGTTCCAACATCTCATGCAGTAGGAGGCTGATTAATTTCTCCTGTCCACATCAGACTTGGCTCACCTAGAAAACTTGAGAGCTGCCTTTTCCATGTCCTAGTGATAAAGAGGTTCCTCAGAGTCTAGAATAGATGTTCCAACCTGAAGCAGAAGATCTTCTCAACTACCCCAATAACACTCTCCCTTATCTCTTACAATCAGGCACTGAAATTAATGAAGGAGATAAGGTCATTACTGTACTCTGTAAAAGCCTTCTTTTCCTGTTGTACAGTTTCATTAGAACACATTCTTGGTTTAAGTTTTGAATTGGTTTTTGTTGATTTTGGTTTTTTTTTTCCCTTACAGGTCCCTTCAGACAGGGTGATAATTTTTGCAAATCATAGCTTATAAACATATAATGTGCACTTCATAAGTAATAAATTATTATTAAAATTCCATTTGAAAATGCAGCTGAAATTTCCTCATTTTTAGGAATTTAACACAATTAAATTTTTAACAATTTAATGAAGACAAGTGGATGACAAAAATGGGAATTGAAGTGTTTGGAGTTTTGAAGTTCCTAGGAACTCTTAATTTCAAGGGCCTTTTTTCCTCCTTAGCCCCAACTTAGCAGAGAGATGGGAGAGTTTAGCCACCAGAGATGTTAAACACAACACTCAAGAGTTTTTTGGTTTTGTGTAGAGTTGTGTATGGGAGTGTAGAGCCCTCAGACCTTTACACCTCTGCTGTAACCTTTCTCAGGTGTTTGTCCTTCGGTGTGATTTTGAACTTGGTACAGAATAAACACGGGCCCAGCATGGTGTGAAGGCCTGTAACACAGTCCTCCTTGCATTAACATCGCCTGTACCAGGCATAACAGTACAAAGTTCAGGCAGCTGACTGTTCTGATATGATTTCCTTTATCTTATCAAAAGTCCCCTAATGAGCTGGTGAGTCCAGACTACTTCTTGGTCTCTAGTTCCTTGGCGCAGTCTCTGTCTTCAGGCTACATGAATCAGTTTGCAGTTCTCTGGCTACTGTTTCTTGATTATCTGCCTATTTTTTCCCGGTCACTTCTATCTGTAACTGTATGGTAGGAATATTTTGATTCACAAAACTCTGACTTGCCCTAATCCATCTCATAATAAAACATTTCTCTCTCACATTTTCCTAGTTCTGTCTCTGAATGTAGCCACAAAAATTTTGATTGCTGTGTGTACTTACCCTGGCCATTTTGAGTTCCCTGCCACCTCGCTTTCTATGCACAAAATCACATTAAACTTGTTTGTTGTTCCCCACTTACAACTTCTACATCCTCAAAATGATAATTGGATATTAATTAGCAATTGCAGCTTCACAGGGACAGTCAGAGCTGTAGTCGGCACCAGTAGCCTGAAAGAGTGGGTTGTAAACTTGGCCCATAACAGTTATTAAATCTCTCTGATCTGAGAAATGTCCAAATCACAGTTTAAGACCATTGCAGACAGTTTGTCCAGACTTAAGTGAGGCTGGTGAGTGCATGTCAAATGCCAGGCTGGGACTACTGCAAAATAAAGATCATTTTCATATGTTTAGTTCCAGTTTTATTTCTCATAATGTGTGACTAGTGGCTCGTTTCTTCTGAAAGGCCTGTCTTTGGCCACTTACTTTCCAGTTGACCTTATAAGATTGCATTGTGCGTCTGAAAAATCAATTTGAAAAGAGCTGAAATACACTTCTATTATATATTAACACGTGTCCTTGCAAAGAAAGGCCATGATCTGAGTATGCAAAAGCTAATAATTGACCAGCCTGTGGTGCCATACTATTTGTTCTATTTATTTTCTTTGCAGAAAGCATGCAAACCCTTCGCAGGGACACTAAAAAAAATTCTGCAGAATACCCACACCAAGTTTAAATAGGCACATTTTAAATGTTGAGCAATGATTATCAGTGTATATCACGAAGGCTGCAAAACTCTTCTAACAAAAGAGAAAATTTAGATTTTATAGTTTAATAGTAGTGCATGAAAAATAGGTTTACTTTGGCTCATTGTAAGACTTAAAAAAACCCCAACTCCAGATCTGATGTGATAAAGGCACATGAAACGACAGGTTTGTGGTTTTGTGTTACAAGAGGCAAGTTCAGCATTTGACTTCAGGAAGTCTCTGAGGGCTCCACGAGGTGTCCAGGGTTTACTCAATGTGTCTGCAAACCACTCGAACACTGAAGCTCAGCGGTGACAGGTGTCTCAGAGCAGAAAGTCCTTGTGCTCACTTGGGGGGACAAAGAGGACAATGCATTCTTGTGTCAGCTGTAGTGGAAGAGGGGACATGGCCTGGAACTAGCATGGCCAGTGGCAGCTGAGAACTGGTTTGGCCTCCACCCTTGTTTGCCTTCCTTGTCTGCAGTCTTTTGTACTCCTTTTCCTCCAACAAGAATTGCCCTGTGCCCTGGAAGTATTTCACTTCCACAGATTTTATACCACAGGACTATTTCTTCCCTAAGCTACTTTCATCTACACTAGTCTTTCATAGAATCATCAGCACAGAATAGCCTGGGTTGGAAGGGATCTTAAAAAACACCCAGTTCTAACCTCTCTGCATTATGCAGGACACCTTCCACTAGACCAGGCTGTTTAGAGCTCTATCCAACCTGGCCTAAAACTCTTTCAGAGATGGGGTATCCAAAACTTCTCTGGGCAACCTGTTCCAGTGCCTCACCCCACTCATAGTAAAGAATTTTTTTTCAGTTTGAGGCCATTCCCCCTTCTCCTATGCTCTTGTAAATAGTCTCTCTCCATGTTTCTTGTGGGCTCCCTTCAGGTACTGGAAGGCTGCAATTAGGTCACCTCAAAGTCTTCTCTTTTCCAGTCTAATTGGTATAATTTTGAGAATAATTTTGAGTTTCTATGCTCGTGGTGGTGCCACACCTTCTTTGGCTTCATGGTACTCCCACGTGATGCCAGAACCTCTGGAAAAGTCTCATAATGTTCAGAACTCTTTCACAGTCTGTAGGACTGAGGTTAAAATGAGTCACTCTTGCCCTTTCTCAGTAATTTTTGGGAGAACTCACCTTTCCTTCTGGGCAAGGATATATATTCTTGGAAAACATCAGAGGACTTGAAGCATTTGAACAGTTAACTTCTGTTCACATTGCTGTGAGGGAATAATGGTCTTTCACCCAAATGAGTACATTCTTTAATTCAGTTTATAATTCACAATGACCGTGAGACATGAGCTAATTGTGGTGCTTTCATTTCCAGCTTTGTAGCTTGAGAGCACCAAGATTTCAGCATTACTTTTTTTTTTTTTTTTCTTTTTTTTTTCCTTTTTTTTTTTTTTTTCCCCTCTGACTAAGAGTTAAGCTGGGGGCTGTATTTAAACAATGTAATGACAGGGCAGACCCAGTGCTGGTATCCAGCTGAGACTTGGACACCAGTGTTTTAGTAGTCATACCTCATTTGGCCTAATTCTCAGATTACCATTTCCATTCTGAGTGGGAACATATTCCAATCACCTGTTATTACCCTGTTATCATATTGAATATTATCCCTTTCATTAATATATTGCCATTATCTTTTTTGCCCCTGCTTCTCACTGAAAATCTATTCCAGAACTTGCTCTTATACATGAGAAACTTCTTCCAATTCTAAATGTTTTCATTAGAGGTTTTTGTTTGTTTGTTTGTTTGTTTGTTTGTTTTTAATGTTTTCTTATAGCAACTCTAAATTTCAGCTTAATTGATTTGACTGAGAACACTCTCAGAGTCAGGCTGATGTTTTTTGAAAGAGCTTATAAATCTATAATTCCAGTGCTCTCCAGTTTTCTTCAAGGAGAAAGTACATGTTTCCTCCTGCCCAGCACTCCTTTGATACCAAGAGCTATTTATTTGCTTAGAACAACTCTTCAGTTTTGGGAGTTACTTTTAATTTTGCTTTTGCAGCTTGAAATATGTGGTCTCTCATAGCAGATATTAAAGAGAAAATCAGCACATACTACCCAGGAGCAACATTGCTACTAATTGCTTACCCAGAGGATAAATAATGAAGCAGCTTTACTGTGAAAAGAATTAATAAGGGGCATAATATTTTTATGAATAAGAAAATCGTATTATTCACTCACCTTTACCATTGAAGCTGTAATCTTTTATATGATTCGGTGATAAATATTTGTGTACCTTTGATGTGTACTTGTTTGGGTATTGGGATTCCCTCAGCTTCTCTTTTAGTGTTAATGAGCAGAATGCACTAAAAATATTTTTCCTGAACTTGCCCTAATTTTATGGGACATCAGTGCTCTGGTGGGACTAAGCTTTTTGCTAAGGAATTACTCTCAGATTCTGCAAACATGAATGGCAAAAGTTGTTCCCTTATCTACAAAAACCTTAAAAGAAACTGAGTTTCCACTCCCAGGAGTGGAAGTCTTGCTGATGAGTTGAATGACAGCAAGTCTCACCACTTTGAAGAACAGCATAAATATTTGTCCAAACACCAAAAAGTAAATTCTGAGTATTAACAGCCTAAGAGTGAGATTTGACTATTCCATTAAATCAACCACCTTGCACCAAGTATTTTGTATTTTATTTTGGCAGTTAAATAATATTTGTTGAATATGGATCCTCAAATCCTGATAAAAACAAAACTTCTGTTATGGTAAGATTGCAGGATTAGCCTCAGCTTTAGTAATTAATGGCCTGCTTCCAGCAAATTTCATATGGAATGCTTGAGACTGGTTTGAGATATATATGCCACATACGTTTATGTCTGCATATCAGCAATTCTGTATCTTTAATATGGTATAAAATTAGACCTGTTTATGATGGGTTTTACATATGGGTGGTCTTCTTGTATTCTTAATTAGTTAGACATCATTTAATTACTCTTGCAGTGTATACAGTCAAAACACAAATGTGTTACAGTCCTGATTTGAAGCTCACAAACACAAAATGCTTGCCATTATAATCTTCTAGATATTAAATATCAGTTCAGATATCCATAATTCTGATAATTCTGAATAACTGATAATTTTGTTAGTTCAGGTGGTAGAATAATGCTCAGTGGAGGTTACTACTGTACAATAAAAATATCTTCCACATGATCAGCCTTGTGCCATCAGAGGTGTGGATGGGTATGAGGAAATCTGACAGGAGGAAGACTGCTCTTTCCTTCCTTTTCCCCAAGCTGTTGTGGTCCCAAATCATCTTCCCAAGACCCACTGGAGTGCAGCACTGAGACTCTTGGCACCACTCACCTCATGGGCAGCTCCCAGAGGAAATGGGTCTTGTGTGGACCACAGTAATGCTGGGCATAAAGAACAAATTTCACTCAGCTTAAGAGAACCTTCGACATTTCCCACCCACATTTTTATGTATACCAGAAAATAAACTAAATTTGTATTTAGTAAGAAGACCATAAAGTCAAGATTATACCCTTCCTGTCACCTGTGAGGCTTGCAGAGATGCTTGCAGAAACAGAAATCATTTGCATCTCACCTGAAACAGGACTTGATAAGTTTTTCAATCATCCTCCTGTTCACTCTCCTCCAGTATGTAAGTTTCACGCCCCTCCCACACCTGATTCCTTATTTCATTCATCCAGCAGTAGCACTTTTCCACACTTTGTGGCAGACTTCCTTGGTCTGTAGAGGTGGATATGATCTTGACATCTGTTCTTTCCACGCAGATCTTTGTATCCCATGTCTCATGATTCCAGCAGGCAATTGCACTGTATTGATGTTCACTTTCCCAGCACTTTGTGTGAGCTTCTGACTGTGTCCTCATTCACTAAAACAAGATATTCCTGCTGGTTGCTTGCATTTGTTTGGCTCTCTAAGCTGACTGTTGAAGAAGGAGTAAAGACCATGTATAGGGAAGTCAATTTGACTTCAAATAATGAAAATTCAAACTGTTCTCTGTGCTCTCCCAGCAGAGTTGAATACCCAGAGAGCTGAGAGGACTGGCTGCTTTCTGCTGGAAGTTACTAAGTTGGCCCAAAATGGGGACCTATCAGTTACTAATTACAAAGGTAAGAGCTACTTTCTTTTTATTTTATCAAGGATATACAGTAGAAAATACCCTGATTGCATGGCCAGCATAACTTTGAGTATTCATGTTAACTACCTTGTGCTTTCATATGTTAATTCATACCTATCTAGGAATATTACAACTATAACCCCTTCATCAGTAACAGAACACAATCAATTAATAATTTTGTTTGTTTTGCTGTCTGTCTTCAACACCTGGAAGTTCTCCTTGAGCCATTCCTTTTCTTTTAACTCACTTTTTACCTTCAATGTATCTACTGAGCTTGCACCTCTCCCTAATGTTACTTTGTAATTTTTCATTTGAAGACTCTGAAGTCCAGTCTTTGCATAATAAGACATAATCAAAATTTAAATTGAGAATAAAATAATCTTAATGAAGCTACACTGAATTACATTAACTATTGTTGGGAACTCTTTGGATTCATTGTGGAGATGGACCACTTTTATATTCTAGAGTGATTTCTAGATATCTGTTGCTTCTAAAGATCTTCTGATAAGATTTTAGATCCTCTTCTTAAGAAAAATGATAAAAATAAAATGATTTTGATGTATTTTGAAACAAAAGTTCTTCCTGACATGAAATTATGTTCTTTTCACCATTTCTTAACATTGTTAGTCAGATTCTCCTGGCTTTAGAATCTGACTGCATGAAATTTGTTAAATCTGCACTTGCTATGTTACAAATATATACTTATTTTGTAATTCCATCAATGCTATGGTAATGTACAATCTGCAGTCTTTAACTGGATACATCCATCACCATTCATCTGTCAGAATGATTTGCCAATAATCATGACCCTTGGTACCTTCATCATTGTACATCTGAGGATTCCTCCTTGTACAGCTCATGTTCTGCCAAAGCAGGAGCAGCATAGTGGAAACAGTGTTGGCTTCTTCCTATGGAAGTGGTCAGCTGGTAGGCGTGGAAAAGACTGAGGAACAACTGCAGTTAAGTTTTCAGAGAGCCCAGGTGTGCAAGGGAGCCAGGATCTAACATTTCCATCCACTTGGCACAGGTGTGAGCTGCAGACCTCAGATGGTACAGCAAGTCTTTTAGGAAAACTCTTACCTCTCAGACAGAGCAGCCATGACCAAGCTTCCTACTGGCAATGATCCCTGACTGGTGTTAATTCCTGAACCATGCCTTGGCAGTGTCTTGGAGAGCTGCAGGCAGCCTGAGCCAAAGCTCTGCAGGGACTGTGAACAGTTTAACAATCAGGACAGTTCCAGGACAGTGCTCAGGCCAGTGTTCTGGTGCTCTGGTTTGCTGGTGGAGGTGACAGTTCTGAGCCACCTTTCCTACATGCCACTTGGGGAGATGTCATCTCGGATCTCATGAATTCACGCTAAACACCTGCTCATCATGCTTGCCTGTGCCCATCACACATGGAGAAGCATAAAAACAAATCCTGCAGCACTTCAATTACACAGAGTAGATACCTGGGACCAAAAAAAGATGATGGCACTGTAGCAAATACCCCTAGTTTAGAAAGACTGTGCTCTCAGTACAAGAGAAATGCAATTTATTTATGAAAATGAGGAGGAGTTGCCATTCACTTCTCATGCTTTTGGGATGTTTGGTTCTTCTTGCACAAGTTGTGATATCCATAGGTCCTGGATGTCAAGGTGTGTAGCCAAGCAAAGTTTCAGTGCATTCTGATCCTTTGGAAGCCATTGTGCAGAGGAGGTTTCATATCATTCTGCTCCTTCTTCCTGTTTTTATTCAGTCCTCTGTCTCATCCATAAACTATCACCTTCTTATTGATTCTTCACACATAATGGGATTTCTGGGGCTCTCCTGTAATTAGTTAATACCATGTGAGAGAACACGTTTGGATTGTTTTACAGTTCTTGCAATTTTGCCTTTCCTAAAGGGAGACTTGCCACTGGCCTTGGCAGGAGGTCAAGTGGAGAACCCTGCTACAGGTGTGTTCTGGGACACTGTGCCACCAGTACCTTGCAGCACAACAAATTTGAAGCTAAATATCCAAAACTTATTTTCTTTGAGATCTTACAGACCATCCTGGAATCGACTGTTTCTCATTGCTTTGGAAACCTCACCTCTTTTTGCACCAAGCAGTAACAGACTGATGTTTTGAGGCAGTCTCACCCACTTCACTCCAGAAGGGAAGTGTTGTTCCTGCCCACTGTCCTGTCTGAAGCCAAGCACACTCCATGCCGAGGCATAAATTCTGATATTATCACACAGAGGAGGCTCACAGAAAGTGTGTTTGTAATTCTTCAGCTCTCTGAATTCTTCCCCGTTCACTGGGAAGATCATGGAAGTACTTTCAGATTCGTTCTGCTGAAAACACTTTTTGTTCTTATGCCCACACATATCTGGTAGAACCACGTCTCTGCCTCCTTTAAACGTTCTTTTAGCTAATGTACTGCACTATGCATATTGTTGGAAAAGAAAATGAAAAGCAGACTCCTCTTGAATTCTATCTGTAATTCTCTGTGTTAATTTGCACAACTGACAAAAATCACTCAATATGGGAAGTGAATCTTTTCTCACTGGTTTTGCATATAATCTGTTATATTAATTTTTGATTGAGGTTATCTGTCTAACTTGTAGGCCTATATATGCAAATCAAAAGCTCCAAGTATTGTGTTTGGCTAACAGCCAGAAATTCTGACTCACAATCAGTAGAAAACACAAAAGAAATTTTCCTGTATCAGTAAGGAAGAGATTAGCTACATTAAAAAGTCTTTGTCATTTCTTCTATGACTCTTAAGTACTAAGAAAACTTGAGGCTGAACATCATTCCAGTTAATGGAAAAATTTTAATATATAGAAAGCAATATAAAAAAATAATGTCTCCTAAAGTACTTTGATCTTTGGAAGGCTCTCCTGGCTCTCAGAACCAACAGAGGTTGTGTGAACTTTGAAAAGTCAGTCTCAAGGTCTTTTATCAAGCTGTTGTTGTTCAAACAAGAAAATGCATTTTTCATGTTTGTACCTAGTCAGGTCTCCCAGATGCTTTCCAGCAGAGATGACAGAGAGTATTACTCTTATTTTACTCTTACAGTGTAGTGATACAAATGAGAAATAAAACTTACCTGTCAACAGAGTCTATAGAACAGTGCTTACACTGATGCGACCACACAACAGGGTTCAGGTCACAGCACCATGCACCCATCTGATTTCCTGTGCCTGTATTTCCTGTGTGGTCAGTGCTGTGCAGCATGAGGGCAACCTCGTGGGGATTGTGGTTCTGGAGCTGTGAAGATGGGACACAGTGAGGTGAGCACTGCAGCTGCCAAACAAGGAGCCTCCTGCCAATCCTGGCACCAGTGCCCCTGCCATAGCTTTCTGTGCACCAAACAAACCCATTCCATGGGCCTACTCGTTTTGAATGAAGACTTTCAAACTTTTTGATACCCAGGATCAGTTGTCAAGATGGACAAGATCGGCAAGTGAAAAAGGAAGTAAACTCAAAAAACTGCTCCTTCCCTTGGCAGTTTGAGAGAAATTAGCAGGCAGGTTAAATTAGAGAAACAGCCCAGAAGGGTCCTATGAAACTGCTTCTCCCTCAATTCCTCTCCTCTGCACTGTGGTCCAGGTGAAAAGACGTCCCAGTGACTCAGTGGATGAAGCAGTGCAGCAGCTGTGGAGGGAGTGACCAGCACCCAGCAGAAATGGTGTGACAGTAGGGAGGGAGCTGCAGGGCAGACTGTGCTGCTGGGCTTCAGGTGACTAGAGGATCCACTGCAGTAACCACTTACGTACCAGAAGGTGTCTGACAGCCTGGAGAGGAAGCACAGCCACCTGTCCACACAGCCTCTCTTTCAGCATAAACATCTGTCACTCCTTGCTACTGCTATGTTCTTGGAGACCTTCTGGGGACAAGAGGCTCCTCTCATTAACCTCATTACCTCACCTTGCTTCAGCCACTCAGGCTTTCCTGCCAGACTTGCAATTTCTCCTCCAAATTTCCCCAAGGAAGGCGATTTTAATTGCAGTTTTGCTGCAAACAATGCAATTTAGCTGTCTACAGGAATCTCCTCCTGTTGAGCCTGTATTCTACTTGACTTGAAATCTGAGCCCTGCACTGTGCTGAGTGTCAGCAGGTAGCAGGTGAGTGTGGGTGTAGGCAGACAGATGTCAGGGCTGTGTCCTCTCTGGCCTCTGCAGAAGACTTGTGCAGAGACTACTGCATCCCAATACTGCATCAGGTTAATTAGATTGAACTGGTAATTAAGTTGAGGCCCTATGCAGCAGGGTCGAATTCAATCTAATAAATGTGTTGAACAGAAACCAAGCAATCAACTTCAAGCATGCGGAAAGAGCTGAGAGGCAAATTAGAGAAGCAAGAAAGATGGAGAACAAATCAGAAGGATGAGAATGAGAGGTAAAATGTGAAAAGAATGGGACAGGCAGAGGAGGTAGTGCAGAGACCAACATGGACAAATATTAACGTAAGAAGAGAATAAAGAGAAAAATAGCTATGATTAGGCATAGTCAATGCTAGGATGCTGAATACCAAAAACAGCCAGACAAGGTCTTGGGCTTCCAGATTTCAAAATGTCTTGATTTTTAAGAACTTGTCTCTAAATCCTGGAAATGTTTTTAAAAGGTTTGAAAGTCCCAAATAAGAATATATGTATACATATACTTAAGAAATAATGTGGTTGACCTGAGAAATTACAATATTTACCCTGGTATGGAATACACACATTATTTATGGCAGGAAATTCAGTCTCCTAAAATGAGACTTCTGCAGGGTTTTGTGCCTAAAATATACCTACAGATTGCATGTGTGAAAAATCTACAATGAATGCTCACAGTATGATTAATATATCATCTGCAGAGAAAGAATAATAGTTTGTTTCACAGATAGCTTTTTTCTCTAATACAATATATATGATATACCAACAACAAACTATAAAGCATTACCAAAAAATACTCGTTTTAATAAAGATTTAAAGCCCACCAACAACTCACATATCCTTCCCCATTCACCACTTTTTTTTTTTTTAGATATGCTTTTTCAGTGAAATTTAAAGTCTTTAGAAAATCTCTACATACTGCATGTGAAACCTCAGCACAAAAGTTCGCTGGTGAGATATTCTTTTCCTTACAGCAACTATAATTGATAAAACCAAGGCTCAAACCAAACTTTTATGGCTATTTTATAAACTTAGGAATGTACTCGGAAAAATTTATTATAGAAAAATTGACTCAACCTGTGTTTAAGGATTAACAAGGATGAGTCCTGTGGCAGGGTGTAGCCCAAAACGTGCTGCTTCTGCTGAGTTACAGGTAGGGCTGAGTTCTAATGGGGGGCATTCAGGTGGTGTAGGGGAGAGGCAAACTGTAGCTGGTGTGTTTGAAATGCTGTTCTGCTTGGCCCCCCTGAGGGGTCATGAAACCTCGAAGTATTTGGGTGATAAATGTGATGCCCCATCCCTGGAAGTGTTCACAGCCAGGCTGGATGGAGCACTAAGCAACCTGGTCTAGTGGAAGGTGTCCTTGCCCATTGGAAGGGGGTTGGAACCAGATAATCTTTAAGGTCCCTTCCAACCCAAACCACTCTGTGATTCTATGATTTTCTCCAAACTCTTTCAGTACCCATTTGTCTGTGAAGTTAGTCATTTAGATGCTTACATGCATCTGAAAACATGGTTGTTGGCAGTCAAATCGATCAAAATAACTCTCGATTTCGTTAAAAGTATTTACAATGGTGTTTTTTTATATGCTGCCTACATTTATCCATGAAAGACAAAAAGCAGAGAAGGATAAAAACATGGTGCCTTAATGTCTGAAATAATTGGTGATTATTTTATAGCAGGGTCTTATTAACACTTGATTTTACAAGGAGTCAAGGGCCTGAAGTCTAGCAGCTCTAGGAGTATTTAAGCTTTGTTTTGCTGTTTGTTATATTTTTTGTGGTTTGTTTTATTTTGTTTTTTTTTTTTAATGTGTCTCTAACCCTCAGAGCTGCAATGAAAAGTTTAAAAATATGACTGGAGCATCAAAGGTCATATCTTAGAGGGTCAAAGGAAAAAAAATAAGGATAACCCCTTATTGTGGTATTCTGAAAGTCATAAATATGCTTAAAGCAATATCCTGATGGGGGGAGGTTGATTTGTGGATTTTTTTTAGGTTTGGGAGTTTGGTCATGCTGCCTTTATGTCGCTTTCTGAAACTTACTTTACAATAGCCACAATTATTCATACAAATAATCTAAAAGAAGAAGAATTAATTTAGATCAAAAATACCAAATGTAGAACATAAATGATAATGATAATATTGTGGGAAACAATTCCACATAAACAAGGAAAAGGACTATTTATATGGTAGATTTTATTCCACCTTGAATGTTTGTTAATTTAATGAATAATGGCCAGGAGATCTGCTTGCTTATGATAAAGCATCTACCACTGCTAAAATCCTGCTAAAGAAATTCTACCTTTTCTTCCTTAGTTTTTTTAACTTTCAAGACCACACTAGCTAGAAAAAATGTTGTGACAGTTTTTTTCATAGGCATGCTTATTAGTAATTTTTTTATTTCTTTATTCCAGTCATTTCCATTTCCCTTGGCAACAGCACTTTGTCGGCAGAGTGTATATAAATGTTGGGAGAAAACAAGTGTTAAAGACCCATCCACATCCCTTCCTGACCTGTGTCAGTGATGTTAACCCCTTTCATTTCTGGATCTGTTTCCTTCCACGACACCCTGTAGGGACCTATAGGACACTTGTCTATTACATTAAAGGGGTCATATTTTTATTTAATTCTGTATGGTTTTAGAGAAGTGGCTACAGGCTTTACACCCGACCAAGCTTTGCACCTGTTAAATACCGAGACTTCCATAAGGAGGGAAATAAATCGGAATTCTTGTATTTCTTGATGATAACCACTGCAACACAGTATTCTTTCAGAAGATAAGATTTTTAAGGAAAACACTCCTCCCCTCTCTCCTCAATCATTGTTTTATCGAATTCCCTAAGATTTGTTGGGAGTGATTACGGTGTAGGCTTTGTGAATGCATACACGCACATCTTTGAACCCAGGGAAAACCTGAGTTTAAGTGCTGTGATCAAAGATCTGCAGCTGTAGCGGGCTTGGTTTTATCCTCAAATTCAGGCAGTGTAAAAAGCTGCAGGGATTGTCAAGGGAAGAAGAGCCCCTTCTGAAACAAACCCTCGTATTATGGTGCAGAATGTATGCTTGTTTAAACCACCTGCTGTCCTAAAGAAAAGACACCTCTCCACCCCTGCTGTCCCAAACTCTCAGCCCTGGTGGCAGCAGGGGTGGCACTGCCGCGGCTTTGCTCTGAGGCAGCGGCACAGCCACAGGTGATGGATGTTGGAAGCTTTTCCTTCTCTGGGACCCGGGGACGCCAAATCCACCCGCCCCGCGGGGGCTGAGCCGCCTCTTTCGCTCGGCTGAATCTGCAAGCGCGTTGAAGGCTCTTTGGAGGGAGAGAGCGGAAAATTCTACGTTCAGGAGTGGACTGCGGCCCTCCTGGGCTTGGCACACGTTCCCTGTCAGCCCGGCGGAGGGAGGGCAGCCTGGGGTTTAGCCCAGCGGGAATGAAGCCTGGCGAGGCCGCCTCCTTGCCCAGCGCCATCCCGGGGCCGCTGCAGCGGCCGGCCCGGGATGCGGGGAGCGCGGGTGGGAAGCGGTGCCTCGGGGGAAAGAAATCCCCCACCCTTAGGGCACGGCCAGGAGAAATCCCGCGGGGAGGGAGGCGAGGAAACAGCCTGGGAGGTCGGGAGGGAGAGGAACCGCGCCGCCTTTGGGCGTTTTTGGCAAGGTGAAACCCAGCCTTTTCGCCCACCTCCGTGCTCCGGCAGCCCGGGGAATGCAGGCACAGCTCCAGCTCCTCTCCCCTCGCCAAGGGGCCGGCGGGGCGGCCCGGGGGAAGCGGCCGGACTTGCGGAAAAGTTGCGTGGTGCTCATTCAGCAGCTCCCGGGGACCCTGTCGGGGCTCTCGGAGCGCCCGAGCAGCTCCTCCCGTCCTCCCGCCCTCCCTCCGCGCTCGGGCTCCCCGCAGGACTCCCCAGTCTGCCAGGAGCGTCGCCCGAGCGCCTTCCCCTTTTCGGGTTCTGTGGCCTTAGGGTGTTTTGGGGGTTGGGGTTTTTTTTCTATTTTTATTTTTTTCTCTCTCTCTCTTTCGGTGCGAGTGCGGCCGGGCTGGGCGAGGGGAAGGAAACTTTCTCCCCCCCCCCCTCCCCCAGGATGCTCCGGATATTTTTGAAAGGGCGGAAGAGTGAGAAAGGGAGCAGCGTCTGTAAGGGCATCTCCTGCTCTTGCGAAGGTCCCCCCTGACACCTCGCTGCTGGGATTAAAGACCGGAGCTGGAGAAACTCCTCCCCTTCCCTCGGCTTCTCTCATTCTCCCCCCTCCTCTTGCTTCCCCCCCCCCCCCCCCCCCAAATTTCCTAAGGCCATTAGGAAGGGGGGAAAAAAAAAGAGAGAGAGAAGAGAGAAAATAAGGAGCCTGGAGTAACTGCGGCCCGTGGGACGGTGGGGAGAGGTGGAAGAGGAGCCTCTCTCTCCAGATCCATCGCTCAGCACCACGCTTGGGTGAAGGCATGGGAAGCACTGCCATGGACAAGAAGAAAGATGCCTCCAGCAGCAGCAGCAGGAAAATCTCCAGCCACAAGAAACTCATGTTGCGAGTGCACATCCCCGTAAGTGGCTCCTCGCTCTTCCTCCCCTTCGGCAGCTGGCGTGGCTTAGGCATGTTTTTCTCTGACATGGAGCAGGGAGAGGTGTTTCCTGCGCCGAGCTCTGGAGTTTGGGGCGTGCTGGGCTGGGGGCGCACCCCTGCAGCAGCCGAGCCCTCCACATCTGGGGTGGGCTGAAGAGTGGGGTCTTGGCCCCCCGTGCAGTGCTGGGAGCGCAGGATGCAGTGTCCGTGGCACGGAGGAGTATCCTCACTATCCCGGTTTCAGAAGTGACTCTTACTGCCTGCTGTACAAGTGCTCCTGTGCCCTGGGCTGTGGGTTTGGCTCAGTTTGTCTCATTCCCTCTCAGACTCGCAGCACGGTCTAGCAAAAGGCTGGTCTCAACATTCTAAGGTTTGGCTCCGGGAACTGTCCCTGCCTGTGGCTGAACCAGCGTTTAATCTGATTCTTCCCTCTCTCTCAAGATTTATCCACTTCTGAATTTCCCCGGGCTGGGCAACCTAGAGCTCGCTCAGATTTGGATCCAAGCAGTCTGGTCATTGCCGAAAGAGCAGGGCAGTTGTATTCACGGCAAACTAGTGAGCGGTGCAGTCTGTTCGCCAGCTCTCTTCTGTATATTCCTCTATAAAGTTAACGTGCAAGAAATTATACATACAGATACAGAATAACCACAGATCTAAAGTTTTATTTCCAGTGAGTACTAAAAGGCTGACTGGCTCCGTCTTCAGAATTATATGCCTTTCAAAACTTAGATTACTGGTTTTCTTTACTATTAGGATGTTCTTGTGATCCATGTAGCTCTTAGTTTTCTGTTCTCAGTCCTGATGTACTTTTGGTTTCAGTGCTTCTGGCGAGAAATGACAAAGTCCTTGTATCTTTTCTTTGCACTCTGTTGTTTTATTACTTACTGGTGTTTGGAATTTTATTTTGTTTATTAGTTTGTTTTAAATCTCATTATATGAAAGTGGGAAACAATTCTGCCCGTATCTCTGCCAGGCCACCAAGGAGCAAAAAGATATTTCTGGTTCTAAGATTTTCCTTTGTTTTAGGAAAGAATAAGAAGTCAAAGCAAATTTATTAGGTGTCTTGAGTGTGTGGAATAAAATGGAGGAAAAGTACATGACTCTTCTGCAGATTTTATTTTTCTCTGGGGAGGAATGCAAGCCCAAGAGCCCAAGCCAAACTTCTGGAGCTCAGAGTGCACTCAGTACTAGAAAAAAAGGGTCTGTTTCTGCTAACATGGGTGTTGGCTATGTATTTGTGACAGAAGATTTTAGGCAATAAACTTTACCATGTTGCCAGTGATACTTCACAATAGGGATGCAAAATACCAGCAAATAAAATGTACCACACCAAAGCACAACTCCCCCTGTGCTCATTATTCCTTCCCACCCTGGCTGCAGTATTGTCTCTGCCATCTCTTTCTACTGCCCCCCCACCTCTACTCAGTCTAGCCAGAAACTCTTGTGCAGTTGGATCCCCCTGCTGCTCCCAGGAGCTACAGAAATGCTCCCAGCATTTTCTGCCTGCTGAGAAGCCATAAGTAGTTTTGGAGTTTCCTGTGGTTCTTGCCGGATTTCACAGCATCCACCTGGTGTTTTTGAAATAATCTGCTGACCACCAGATATCTCTGACCACACCAGAATTGAGAACAATTTTCCTCCTTTTATGGTGTGAAGCTAACAGGAAAAAAAGTACTTAAGGAACTCCTTAGGACTGAATCATTATTGACAGAGGAATGCTAATGCTTTTTCCTGATTTCCTCCCTAATCCATAGACAACCTTTCTTCATGAGTGTTGCCTTAGTTCTGTCTTGGATGGAACACTTTTAGTAGTGGGTCATAATTTTTCACGTTTATCATCTCTTGGCTTTTTGCTATGCAGTTTGTCAACTGGGTAATGGTAGTGACTGATATAAAAGCTTGCAAATGCTTGATGCTGCACTGAAATCAACATAAGTTTTGTTGCTCACCCAGTTGGAAGAGTTTCAAGATTTGGTAATGAGATAACAACTTCCATCCTTCCTCTCCATCCCCAAAACATGATCCTTGTCTTCCATTCTGCACCTTTCTAACATTCCTCAAATGGACTATTGAGCCCATGGTTGTACTCATATTTTTCGTGGCTTTCTGTAATCTGGCAGAGTTTGAACATGGCTGTGCTATAAGAAAGAACATTTTTTACATTCTCCTTACTTGACAGAGGAATCTGCATTTGAAAAGATCTGTTTAGACTGTTTTTTTTTCTCTTTCATAACGTTGTCGTGGCTGTTGTTTTGAAGCATCATTTCTATTATTTCAGTGGCGCCTGTCAGTGTAGCTGTAGTTGTCAAGGGAGCTTTCACCAGACAGTAATTTTTATTTTGTTCATCCTCTTCTTTGTGTTTCTGTGAGATCATGTTTATTGCTGAGGCGTGTAATTCATGCTCATCTGGATCTTCAGATTAGGAACAAGAGAAGAACTAACAGGGTCTGTGTAGGAGGGGAGAGAGGAGTCCATTCTGAAAGAGAAAGCAATATGACAGAGAGGTACTGTTGTGATGCAGGTTGACATAATATGTATTTATTGGTCATGCAGAAATGCTGATTGAAAAAGTAATATATATTGGGGGGGGAAACAGTGAAAGATGCAAAATACACTATCATTAGGTTAGAGGATTGTGGAATGATAGGGATTGCTGAAAAGAAAGTTGTATGCATTTCTTCCCTCCCCCACATAGTTTTATTGTTTGAGGTTTGTCTGTGACAGTGGGAAAAAACAGATCAATTGAAGAAAGCAGGTTTGTGGCTTGCAACACTCCAGGGCATTTCTCAGGTACACCTTTCTCAAGGAAAAACAAGACATGATACAAAAAGTCTGGAAACAATCTATTTTCACCTTCTTTCTGTGCTCAGTCTCCTTGAGCACAGGTGGGTGGTGCCCTGCCTGTTCTTCTGGGAGTGGTGGTGGACCACTAAATTCCTGCAGGCTGGCTTTCCTCACTGCTCTCAGCTTGTGTTCAGTAGCCAGGAATAAAGCAGGGGCCACTGTATTCTGTAGCATGGCCGGGGAGTGTTTGCTGAATGTCTGGGATGACGGAACATCTTGTTGTTTGGTTGTTGTTTTCTTTGTAAATACACAACTGACTTAAACTGGTAATTTAGATGGACCAGAATATAATTGCAGGTGCCTTTGTAAAGGTCATATCAACCTCTGTCTGTCCCAGCAGCACATTCAGAAGTCTTGAAATTAGACATGCCTAAAATGGAAATTTCTGGTCCAAATATCTTTGAAAGCTGCTACAGATTTAAATAGAAACCTTTGCTCTATAGATGCATCATATCTGTAATATGAAGACATTAGCATTATAAAATTCCATTTTAAGCCATAAGTTAATGCCTGCACATTACTTTGAACATTTTTAAATCTCTATTCTGAGATGGGATGCAATTGTCTGCTAAGTAGGAGCTCACAGCAGTGGGATCAGAATGTTCTTTTGTCATCTTGCAAAATCGATCTGTTCTAATGTTAACGTTGCCATTGTAGGTCCCTGGTGCTGCAGAAAAAAAAAAATTCTGTTCTTGTTTACTTTGAATTTCATCTGGGATGGTTTAGTCAGTGCAAGCAGAGTTATGTTGTATTTACATGAGCACAACTGAGGGTAGAACCTGTCTCAAGAGCTTCACTATGCCAGGTGCCAAGCACACGCTGCTCCCAGCAGGTGGGAATTGCAGGAGCTTGGCACTTCCTTGGATTTTTCCCAAATACATTGCAAGGTGACTTTTATTCAAAAGAACAAGGAGTTTTTTTCACAATAAGCACAAAAATAACATCTGTGAATGAATATCAAAACACCTTTCAGTTCAGTGAGGCGACTCTTGCCTCTGGTACTTTAGCCCTGATAGCAGAGGTGATGCACTAGAAGGATGTGCTTGGAGACCAGGTTTCTTTGTTTTCTATGCCACACAAAGAAACATCTCTGCACAGTTTCTCCCTTTTCTTTGTCAACCTCTGTGATTTTGAAGAGAGTCCTCAATGTCAAAATGTATTGCTGTTTCCAGGCTTGGTGTTATGCTGGGATGCCAGGCTGAACATCAGATGGCTTAAATATTTCTAACCCGCTAGATGACAATGATGTTCTGACAGCTACTGTTGGCTCAGGCTCTGCCCCTCCATCTTGCTTTCCACACTTGCAAAGTCATTAATGGCTGCATGCCTAATAAATCACTGTGAAATGATTTTGTTCTGTCACAGTTTTTACAGGATGCTTCTTGTCTCCGAGTAATTGCAGGGTGGGGTGATAAGAGCAGCACTTCAGTCTAGGAGTCACTTTAGGAAGCTGCAGATGGGGAATTATCTAGTGAATTCTTTGAAAGGTGAAAGGAAATCAGCTTCCAGTGTGATCTAGAAATGAAAGAAATGTTTATTTTCTTGGGAAAAGGAGGTGAAGGGAGAGAGAGACAGAGGAGAGAGAAATGTTTCCCTAAAATTAAATCTGCAACTGTTCTCCATCTCACTTTCACAGGGCAGGCTGTGAGTTGTCCTGAGCCTCTGTGGCCTTGAAGTTTAAATTTGGATTCCTCCCTCAAGAGCTGATATATTAAGACAGGAAAGGGCAAGAAATATTTACTCAGGAGTGTTGAGATGGTACTTTGAATTATCTGAAGGACTCATGTTTACAATCATAATAGCTGCCACTGCAATTAAGGAAGCATTAGCCTTCTTGGTTCTAAAGCAAAACAGAAACAGACCGTCAGTGTATAGAACCATGTTGTGTCTTGAAAAACACTACTTTTCCTGGTCTGAGATTCTGCTCCTGAAGCTTCTCACCCAACTTCCTTTATTTATATCTGAGCCTGTGAGGACTGTGGGCTCAGAAAAAAAGTGAATTTCCTTGGAAGAATAAGTTGTGAATGTGGAACGACCTCACAGAAATGTGGATGGTGAGACTTGGGCTCAGGGAAGTTTACACTGTGCTTGTATTGGGAATTAGTAGAACAGAAGAAAAGTCATGCTCCAGAAGGATCAGGAGTGAAGTGGGGGGTAGTGATCTCCACCTAGGAGGTTCCAGCTCCTGGTCACAGACCAGCAAGGTTCAGCTTATGCTCAACTTCACCACATTGCATTCAAGGGAGCTACTCAGATGTGACTGAAAGCAGAATTCAACCCTCATTTTGTTGATGATATATGGACAGTTATGGAAGTAGGTTGGTGTGCCCAGGTGCTGGCTTGGCAGGGCTAATGGGAAGAGAAAGGAGGCAAAACTCAAGCAGCATTGGTTGCCCAAATTGTGTACATTCATGTTGAGTGAAGTAACACGTGTAATTCTCATCCCTTTGAAGAAAAGCTGAATTTCTGTCAAAAGGCATCGCGTGCACAGGGAATAAGGAAAGAGCAGAGTTGGTTACAGGGGAAATGCAGCATCAAGGAAGACATGAACAGCAGACAAGGTGGGCTATTAGACCCTAGACAGATCACCAGGCTTTAGGAATTGGTTCCAGGTCCTGATCTGGTTGCAGGGGGCTGTTGGCTCAATTTTCTGCTGTTGTTTGCACTGTAGACACTCTGGAGACAATGTTGCAATCTCACAAACAGGGAGACCTGTGCATGTCTTCAAAGGCTAAAAGAAAAATGTTTCAATCTTGAATGGAGTGTGTCTTTTTCTCCTGCAAAGGAAAACGTATGTACACAGATGAATATACGATGCCATCAATAAATATAAAATATTATTGTTGGTGTGGTGATACAGTGCTGTACTGCTATTGAACTATTTCTCCTTCCAGCAGTGAGCTAAAACACCAATGTGTGTTAGATATGCAGAGTGATTTTTGTGTTTATTCTTTATGTAGTTGTAGAAACTGGAGTATAATGCTTCAGTGTAGTGTTTGCTTCTGTAGCACTGTCTCTCTTAAGTTGCTTGCATATGAAACCTTTAAAGCATGAAAGCATTATTTACACAGTAGAGAACCAAAACATAATGCCGTACTTCACTTTTTGACACTGAGGATTCATAGAATGGTTTATAACATCCTTCAAATTTTCATAAAATTTAGCTTGACAGTAAATTACATTATGTGAGTGTGACCCAGTGGGATGCAGAGCAAATGCATCGCAGTGTGAGTTTCATGGTTGTCATTTATTTCCCACACCGTGATTCTTCAGACCTTACGGTCATTATTGCAAAGGGTGCCTGTGACCCTCTGCTCCAAAAACAGAACCTATGTCATAAGCTGAAGACTTAATCTATTTTTGTGACCAGGGTGACAGAGATATATGCCTTTTTTAAGCTGCTGGAGAACATATTCATACGTCTGGGGATTCATTAGGAGGAAGTTTGTGCATTATAAGCATTGTCTGCCATGTTATGGAGCCTTTATCTTCATTTATGTACAACAGCCATTGTGCAATTTTCAGTCAACTTTTCATGTCAGTAATGCTGCTGGAACAATAAAAATAAGAAAATACTCTGCTTCTGCCAGCTGAAGAAAGCAAACCTCTCTGAGTGGTCAGAGTGCTGCCTGACAACACTACAAAACACAGGACTTTCCTGCTCAGTTGTGATTTTACCAGGGGTCTTTTATGAATGACTGAAGTTTGCGTCTGGTTTGTGGAAGCTACATGCCTGTTGATTCCTTTAGGAGAGGTTGGAAATGTGTTTTCTTTGGAATTGTGGAAATCAGTACTTGGTGAGCTAGATCAGGGGTAAAATCTGAGTCCAGCATGAAGAAACTTCAAGGTGAAGCCAAGCTCTACATAGAAACGGGATCGTTTTAGGAATGTGGTGGACTAAACAGGTGCCATAAGCATTGCCTGCTGGCTGTCTAGTGGTAGAAATGGATTGTTACCTGCTTGCCATTTATTTTGAATGGACTCTACAACGAAATCTGAAAAGGGGAATTATTTAGAGATTTCTCAAGTGGGTCACAGTGACTCTATTAAGGCTACCTAGCCTGAATCCCTGACAAATTTCCACAGATACAGGACTGTTTGATGCCTTTTAACAGGTGTGCATTTAATATGTTTACTGGGGCTCTGTTGCCTTGCTTTTGGCCATGTGGCCTTTAAAAGGTGTAAGTGCAAACAAGCATTTTTACAGAATCATGGAGTTGTTGAGGCTGAAGAGAGAGATCTGGAGGTTGTCTAGTCCAGGTGATATTCCTGACCCAGTGGTCAACTAGTGCAGGTGGCTCAGGACTGTGCCAAGTCAGATTTTGGATTTTCCCAAGGATGGAAACTCCTGAGTTTCTGCTGTGAAACTCTGAGTTTACTGCTTTGATAGAACACATTCAAGCAAGTGAAAGTTCCTGGAGACAGACTACTGTTCAGCCACTACAGAGGCACATGGAATTGAACTCCATAGTTAGTTGGATCTTGTTCCAAAAGCATAGAGCCAGTCTGCGGAGTGAAATTTAATTTGGCTAGAAGGAGTGTAGAGACTTCTGGGAAAAGGCTTCTCTGAGATGGATATCAAAACTGGAGGCACAATAGTCCCAACAAGACTTGAGAAAGGAAGGAAGAATAAGGAAGAGGTAAAAAAAGGTGCTTAGTCAGTGTTACCATGCTGTGTGTGAGCTTGCCAGCTTCTCAGTAGATCATTGCATCTTCTGAAATGTGGTTTTCATCAGGTGTTTCCATTCCTTTTGCATAAATTCATTAGAGGGCGATTTGCTGTTACTGAGTATTAATCATATGTTGGAAGTGTGATCTAAACCAAGACGTGTGAGGAAAGACAGTTCAGGGATAAGAGCACTAAATCCTCAGCAGTCTGAGTCTCTGTCTGCTGTATGGCCTGAGGGCAGAGGAGGTGTAAGCTGTGCGTTGATGAATGGCTGAGGCTTGAGGTCCACAAAGAATCTATTTTGAAAGTGTCAGTATGCCAACACCGAAACACCAAAACAGCTCGTGGGATCTTCTTTCCATCCATAACTGAATGCTGTTAGATCTCTGTACATAGGTTAGTAAAGACAAACTCTCTGAAGAATTTAAAGCCTTGACGGATTGTATTGGCTGGAGGAGGTGCGAAGAAACAACTTCATCCCTGCAACACTGATATTCAAGGATATGGCTGGAGTTTAAGCAACTTTTCCCATGTTGTATAGGAATGTGACAGTTGGACTCCTGAAGTTTTCAGACCCAGTTCCCTTACCTTAACAATAAGCCAAACCTCCTTCCTTTAGTATTTGTTCCATAAGGATCTGTGTACAAGCTCAACCTAAATCAGATCTGTGTATAACGTTGACCTAAGGCAGCAGTGATGGGAAGTATTTTTCCTTCTGCTTTTTGAAAAATACGTGTGAAGTGAAAGGATTCCAGTCTAATGTCTACAGACAGTCATGCCATGTCTTAAAATAACACTATTAGGACTCTTGGCAGCCTGATCAGGAAAACCAAGGATTGAGGATATGAGATAAATTAGAGGAGACTATTTTAATTTCCACCATCAAAAGTGGTACCAATGAGTGTGCCTGATTATCATGTCCTCCGTGGGGTTCGTGTTGAAAGCTGTGAAATGTTAGTCTTTTATTTTCTGTATAGCTGGTGGCACATCAGATGTAGAATTTTTGAAACAAGGCATCTACAGCTATTTCACATGTGATCATCTGCATTGTCAAGAAAATGGAGTTTGGGTACATCTGAAACAGCTCTTTACCAGCCATGTTCAATCTGCAGCAGTCTCCAAAGAGTTTGCAGGCATTCTGTCTCCTTTCCTGAATTCCGCTGACTTGTCCTTCCAGTTGCTGGAGCTGGGCATCCTCTAGTGCTGCTGCCAACTAGAGCCGGAAAGAGAATACCAGTATGGTCTCAGCACTATTATTTGATACTCCTTCCACTAATCCTAGATCAACTCCACATTTTTATGGAGAAATGGGGAAATTCTGCCATTTGAAAAGTTGAGCCAACATTATTCATAAACATAAAATCTATAGCCTGAAAAGAATGGGAGGTAGAAGATGTTATTCAGCTGTTCCCTTTGCTCTTTGTTTAGTGATTTGATATTCAAGGTAAATACTAATTTAAGAGACTTCTTTTAGTTGGGTGATGATTAATTATACATTTTTCCATATATTTTTCTATGTGTTTTAGAATGACTCTACATGCTTTAAGCTGCGCAGAGGCAGGAGAGTACATGCCAGCATTTTTCTTTATAAAGCAAATCCAGTAATTCAAAAAGCGCAATTACTTCAATTCCTTTTTTTCTGTATTGTACTAAGAGTTCTGGCTCTTTTCACTGCTGCAGATCTGTGGACATGTCGTCAATTGGCATTGTAAGAGTTGCTGTTAATGGAACTCTTCTGATTTTTCAGCTGTAAAGCACTGGAGTTAGTAAAAGAGGAAGCATCTTACTTAACCATGCACTGGAATGGGCTCATCTCCATTACTTAGTCAGACAAAATTGTTCTTCACCCAGTATTCCTCAGTCGTCCTGGTGGACCTCAGCCATTTCCCAAGGCAAGGGAAGCTGCTGTTCCCCAGCTGGATTTCCCAACAGATTGTGTGCCTCCTCTCATCCTCCTGCAATGCTGAACAACGCATGTTGCCTTATAATGCCTTCCTGCTTAGCCAGTTTGTTTTATTTTCATTGTCAGAAAAAACGAGTGGTAACTCGGTAAGCCTTGGTAACTCACTCGCTTTTGATTCCCATCTGTCTGTAGTCTCAGATCCAAAAATCTGCAAACAGATGACTCAAGTTTACTTGAAATGCCATTCACGAGATTAAGCCTTGAGAAAAGAAAGTAGATGCTAAGGAGGCTAGTAGCTCAAAGAGATGGGATTTTCAAAGGAATTTATGCATCTTGGGTTTTTTTACAATATTTGAAGATCCTGCCAGTTCATTTGCATCAGGATATCCTTAATTACACTTGAAAATTAAGCTTTACATCTTTCAAACTTTCAAGGTGCCATTCTTCCCTCTTTGCTGCATTACAAACCAGCCACTTTCCTCCTTTTCCACTTCCAGTAACATTCTCTTGTGTCTGATAGCTCAAATGGAAAAAAACAAACAGACAAAAAATACAACCAAAAATATCAGAAATTGGTTTTTATTTCAATGGAACAGAGATTGAAAGTAATACTAGGAGGTAATTTGGGAAGAGATAAATAGCAGCTGTTCTCCTGATGATAAAGACTGAAACTAATACCGATGCTTGGTGCGTTGCAATCTGTTGTGACACATAACAAAGTCTGTGTATGTTTGTCTTACATTTGACTGAGAGGGACCAAGTATTACATGTCATAAAGACTTCAGAAAGAAATTTCTTTTCGACATATCTTGAGAAAAGGCTGCAATCACTTAAAATTGAGGGAGGATTTTTTTTGTTTATGTATTTTTTTACCTGGGTAAACTTCAAAACTTTCGTGAGCTACTGTAGGCATTTAATGTGTTCAGACTCTTTGTGGGTAGTTATTTCAAATTTACTTTCAAATATAAATGTTTAAAAATTAAAAATATATATTTCACTGCCATAATCTGCATAAACCTTTTTGTCAGCATGTTTGTGAAGCAGAAGGATTTGGGTTAAGTAACCAAGGAAGAGGCACACATGTAAAAGCGAAGGCTGTAAGATCAATGGCATTGATCAGTATGTGCACTTTAATGGATGAGAGTTGTGACACACAGGCTGAAATCTGGGGACATGTGTCTGGGGATCGATCCTCTTCTCTTGGAGGAATGGTAAAATCAAATTTCTCGACTTCAGCAACAAAGTGAGAGAAGATATTAACTAACACACTCCATATATTTCTGAAAGATCATTTTCAGAGGGCAGTAGTTCCTTTGTTTGTGTTTTATGGTCTTGAATATTCTGTTCACCTGCTCAGGTTAATTTAAGAAACAAGTAAGAACATAAGTCCTTACTGACCGTATGAAGTTCAACAAGACAAAGGGCCGGATTCTGCACCTGGGATGGGGCAGCTCTGGATGTATGGAATGAGAGGCTGGAAAGCAGTGTCACAGAAAGGGACCTGGGGGTCCTGGTCAGTGGCAAGCTGAATATGAGCCAGCAGTGCCCTGGAGCCAGGAGGGCCAACAGAGTCATGGGGAGCATCAGGCCAGCTTTGGCAACTGGGCAAGGAGGGGATTGTCCCACTCTGCTCTGGGCTGGGGCAGCCTCACCTCGAGTCCTGGGGGTAGTTTTGGGAGCCACGTGACAAGAAAGACATTAAAACATTTGAGACAATCCAAAGGAGAGCAACAGAGATGATGAAGGGGTCTTGAGAAGAAGCCATGTGAGGAGGGGCTGAGGGCACTTGGTCTGTTCAGCCTGGAGGACACCGAGGGGAGAGCTCACTGCAGTTACAGCTTCCTTGTGAGGGGAAGAGGAGAGGCAGGCACCGATCTCTTCCTTCTGGTGAGCTGTGACAGGATCTGAGGGAATGGCCTGAAGTTGTGTCAGGGGAGGTTTAGGTCAGATGTTAGAGAAAGGCTCTTCACCCAGAGGGTGGCTGGGCACTGAACAGGCTCCCCAGGAGAGTGGTCACAGCACCAAACCTGACAGAGTTCAAGATGTGTTTGGACAATGCTCTTGGTCACATGGTTTGACTCTTGAGGATGGTCCTGTACAGGGCCAGGAGACAGACTTGATGATCCTTGTGGGGCCCTTCTAACTCAGCATATTTTGTGATTCTGTGATGAGCAGAGGCTGTGTGTGTGGAGGAAAGCTGCCCTGTGTGCAGCTGTTTGCTCCAAACTGAATACATTCAGTGTGTATAGACAAGCTGGCAAATTGCACATGTTGCACTGAGAAATGAGCTGTGATGGAAAATAGAATAGATGTTTAATTATTTCAGGGGAAAACCCCACGCTATGCATATCCTGTGCTTTCCTGTCACAAAACAAACAGAGCAATGAGCTTGACCTTTAGGCTGTTTTGATTTCTGGTGGTTTTTTGTTTACAAGACTTGAGTAATTTGAAGTTCTATCACCTGGGCTGTTGTGCTAAGGGGATTAACACACAGTGACTTGTCCTACTGTCCCAGATGTAACCAGGACTAACTTCTTCCTTGCCTCTGTCTGCTTCCCTGCATACAGCCATTGCTGTAGAAGGCCTCCAAGTCATGTCATGTCAAATAATGCATGGTCTTCAGAGCTCACTGGGGGAGAGAAAAGTCTGGGAACAATGTGAACAGGCACAGCCAGGCATTTCCACTAATTGTTGATGTGGATGATGGAACACAAAAGCAGAAGGAGGGAGGGGGGAATGGAAATGTGTCTTGGTGTGGAAATGAATGTGTAAAAACAAATATGCCTGGACTTGCTTACTGGGAATGTAAATGTAGCACAGGAGAACTCCCACGTCAGGAATCCTCTGCTTTAGTCTGTCCCTGCCAGATAATTTTAGAAGGTTTCTTTTTTTATTGATTTACCTCCAGAGACTTCTTTGGCTATTTGGGGTTGTGGACTTCAGCAACCTTAAATTGTAAGAGGTAGTTAGTTGCATTTTACTGCTGAGCTAGCTTGAAATTATCTGTTAGTTTTTGATTCTGGTTATTTCATATTGCCTAAATATTGGAAATGGAAAATTGGAATTACTTAGTTATTAATGTCACATGGCAGTGGCATTTCAAAGTATATCCTGGTGAAGTGGAGTTAAATATCTAAGAAACTCTTTTCCATACTGTGTACTCTAATCCAAAGCAGACTGATTTCCAGATCAACTGTATAAAATAAGTAAAATAAAATTAAATATTTGAAAGGGAGGGGAGATTATTCATAGTGACAAAATAGAATTTCCTCTCAAGAACTGTTGTACACAAATACCTACAATGTCATTTCCTTAAACTCAGAAACACAAGAGGTAAAGACAGTGATGAAGAGATGACCATTTGGTAGGATAAGCCTGAAAATGGCACATTTACTCTATAGAGTGGAAGCTATATGGAATTATGAGCAACTGAAATGAAGTTAGTAAATTCAGTGAGATTCACAAGGTAGAATTAGTGGATTTATGTTTCACTACACAGTGGAAATTTCTGTACACAGGTAAGCTACCAGCTCATGCTGGGCTTCCTCATGCCCTGGAGAAGGGAAGGTTTTTAACATCAAGGAAGCAGAAAACACAAGTGATGCACAGGGCACTTGCATATTCACCTGTGCCTGAAGGATCATCCTACCTATGCTGAAAAGCAGATGTTTCTGCAGTGAGGTGCAACAGCTGCAATTAGTAACCAGCACAATGCAACACAACTGGTGAAAATCCAAATGCTTACTTTGTCCGTTTACTAGATGAATTGCAAATGTCTGACTGAGCTGAGAACTATTATGGAGGCAAGAGGAAAGGGAATAGCCACCAGAAACACCAATTTGTTGATTATATAATGGATCTGTCATTAGTAACTTGATCATGCCAATGAAATTGCTTTTTCTCCAAGACAGAGGCTTGTTCTTACCAGGACTGATTGAAAAGCACTCTGATTATGCCAAAATGTGCTTTAAATGGAAAGAGGGAGATGGAAAACTATTTAACAGTAGAAATATGATTGCTGACGGCATTGCAGAAAAGAGACACTGCAGAAAGATAGCATGGTTTTATCCAAACAGTTAGATTGATCCCTTTTTAGTTAAAAATATTTTAATTCAGTGCTGTGAAAGTTATCACAAGGACAGCTGTAAGGACTGATCATGGGTCAGAGTGAAAATGGAGTTCATCTTGTGAAATTCATCACAACGGTCTGTTGTGGCACTTCTGTTTTGACAGGCAGGATTGACCTCCCAGCAATTACCATTGAAAATATTTATCATTGTAGTGTGGAAATCTGACTTCCTGGCATTGGGCTGAGAACTTCATTTCACAGTAATCTCCTGAACATCTCTGCTGACTAAGGCTGATTCTGAGCATGTTGCCAAAAGGTCTCAGTTTCTCCGCCTTCCTCCCAGTCTTCTAGTTTTCACATCAGGTTTCTCTTTATTATGTGCTCCTGTCTTTGTGATCCCATGATTTCCAAAAGCCCCTGTAACCTCCACACAAGTAATATTCTTTATTTAAACTTCTTTATTGTGCAGGTGATGACACATTGGGACAGATTGTCCAGAGAGGGTGTGGAGTCTCCCTCACTGGAGATATTCCTGAACCATCTGGACACAATCCTGTGCCATGTGCTCTGGGATGACCCTGCTTGAGCGGGGATGTTGGACCAGATGTCCCTCTGTGGTACCTTCCAACCTGACCTATTCTGTGATTCTGTGGATATTCCCCGAGCAGTATTCTCCGAGCCAAAAGCACTAGCTGCTATCTCTAGAGTTTCCAATACCTACCACAAAATATGAAGAAATCAGGGTCACAGAACTATGTGTTGGGTCTCTATGGGAAAGATTTTTCGATTTGTTTACACTCCTGAGACGTAGGCAAACTTTAGGGGTCAATATCTTGTTTTTTAGAATTTTGGCGACTTTGCTCACAGGTGGAGTATTTAATACTAATGTGTGTGACAAGGTTCCTGCTTTCATGGAGGATACCCACAATTAGCATTTTTGGGGATTTAAAAAATATTTTATATGGCTTAGGTAACCAGTTCAGTGCAGAACATGGAGCAGCTGAAGCTGCTGGAGGAAGATTTCCAGCTTTCTGAGCTGCTCAGCACTAGATATGCTGAGTGCCTTTCTGGTGTTACTTAGCAGGAACATTTTCCCTGTCACTGGAGCTGCTGTGGACAGTGGGGTTGGAACTGGAGACACTTTCTGCATGGGATGGAATTGTTAGGATTTCATTCTGGCTCTGTGCAGCTCAGAGTAATGGGAGAAGGAACCACCTAAAGCTTGTGAGTGTATAAAATATAAATGAGCAAAATATGGTGTACCAGAAATACCTCATGGATGGATACCAAAATATCAGTATTTTTGGTTTGATTTTGCAATAAGTCCATTTGACAAACAACCAGGTTTCTTCTAGTTTTTCTGCTGAGAGCTTTCTCTCTTTGCAGACAAATTTTACAGCTCTGCTTACCACAAGTCTCACCACATGCGAGAGGATAGTGCAAAGTGTCTGATATAAGAGAGCTGTGATGGAGATGGTGGAGTGAAACCAGGGTACAGTGGTAATATTTATGGCTAATGCTGTGAGGTACCCTCTCTGCTATTCTGGTTGTGTTACAGCTGTAATTCTGTAGCTGTGGTCTAAAATGGGGAGGCAGGTAAGAGGCTGAACTCACTGTGAGCCAGGAAACCTAAAATACCTCTTTAACTTTTGGCCAGATGCCCAGACCAGAATAAATATGTTCTGCCTTTCTCTTTCACATTCCCATTGTAGAGACAGAATACAAAAAGGCCAAACAGAAATCTGACAGACCATATTTTGTTTATATAGAGATTTGGTAACTCTATGAGATGAAGAGACAGTTACCAAGCTAAGTCCTGTACTTTATGTGGGTTTATTACAGCCATTTAAATAAAGTATGCCTCTGTGCTCAGGCTGAGAATTTGTAAATTCAAACTGTTTTATGCATGTTTACATAATATATGAGGGGGTTTTATGTGTAGTACATATACTTGCCTAGATGATTCTGTTGTTAGAATGATCATGGTGATTTAGTTAATGTTGTTTTCTTTTCTAAGCGTCGTCTCAGAATTTATCACAATTTCATTAACAGAAAAAACCCTGTCTTTTATCTGTCCTAATTTGTACACAAGGCCAGTTTGAGGTAAAGGTTGACTTTTCCGAGAAGTTTCCAGAATTTCCAAGAAAGGTTTATTTCCATCTGGTAATTAATTAAAAATAGGCCTTAAAACTTCTTATTTTCCTTTCTAGGATATTCTGTTTCTCAGGCCTTCCAGCAGAGCTGTCTGTGAGTCTGCTGGCTTTCTGTGTCACTTTACAGATCTGTGACACCAGTGGAGGGACAGGACTTTCCTCTGATGGCTAGAGCTGCAGTTCTTGGTCTGACACATTGGTTGGGCTTCACAGGAAGTTTATAGCTTTGGGAAGGAAATTTAATTACATGTTCTGGCAAAAGCCTTAACATTTTCTTGCTCTTTTTACTGTTGGGAAATTGCATGTAAAGCAACTAGACTGGTGGAACATATTTCTGTATTTTATGTATAACTTCAAAGCAGAGTGAGCACAAATGTTTATCTCAGCAAAGTCTTTTCTAAGTACAAGTATTCATTAAGCTGACCATAGAAATTCAGTCAAACATAAGCTCAGCTATTGCTGGTAATTCATTAACAGATTCATCTAAAACTTTGTCCAAAGCTTTAGTTTCTGAATCAGGTCATGAACATCTCATTTCCTCACCAGTCTGAAAATACACAGTTGATTTGGTGGTTAAAGCCAAGTTTAGCCAGACGGAGCAACAGTATAACCTCCTAACCACAAGCTTGCTTTATCTTGGATCCAGCTGTGCTTCTCCTTCCACGTGTCAGGGCTGAGGAGGAAGAGGATATCCCTGAAGTGTGAAACATGGCAGTCTTGGCCCTGACACCCTGATGGCTTTGTTCTTCATCTTGAAGGGAGTGTGTAGCCCAAACCAAGCTCTCACTCCACTGACCTTTGGGTGGTTCATTATTTGCCTGGGAACAGAGTGTGGAGTAAACTCTGGAGCTGATACAAACTTTTGCATATGAAAAGCCCTGAAGTGCTTTAGGAGTTATGTTTTGTCATACATGACTGACATATAGATAGCTATCTTAGATATCTGTGGCAGCAATCACTAACTGCTTTGCTGGTGTTTAGCAGTGCTAGGAACATTTATGCTGGAATTCAAGGAAGTTACTTCATCTGGACTACACGGTAGGGAAGACTTTGCCAAAAAATGCCAAGCGTGGAACAGAGTTTAGAGTAAAAATTCATTTTCTGTGATCTGTGAGATCCTGAATGAACACAAGAAGTTTACTTCTCTGTGTCTGGAGAAAAATATGGTTTTGTTCATTCCATGTAAACTCAATTTCCTCCGCAGCATTTTGCCTGCCTGCACTGGCCTTGGTTTTTTTTCCTGGTGAACCAGGTAACATCAGTGCCCTAACTAATCTGGATCAGGAATGTAAAGTATCACCAGTCATTGAACTGCCAGTTTTTGGATACATGCAAGATCCTGATTTTCCCCAGTCTCATCTTGTTATCTATATGGTATTCAGTTTATCCTCTTGCAGCTCTTATCAGACAAGTGTGCCTTCTAATATCAACCTCCTGTGCACTCAAGGTTTCACTTACACCTTAAACACCAGGAGACCTGCTTTATTTGCTCTTGCCAAAGAAATGGACTCTTGGAGGATATCCAGGGTTTTTTTATTGAACGGGTATTTGATCCAAGCATTTCTTTTAAAACTGTCCTCGAAAGAAAGCCTGGGGAGGAGCCAACATAATAACCCTAATGCACTGCCCCCTCCATGTCCTTCCTTCTGCAAATTTCTAAATGCTTAGAAGAAATGGTCAATTTAATGTTGCCCTGGAAGTTTCATTTTTTTCTGATGTGAAGCTTGGAAAGCAAAAATTTAAGAAGTAATCTGCCCAAGACTATAGCATGCTGGAAAGTAGGGCGCAATCACTCCCTAGTCTTACATGCATGTAAGGTAAAAACCCATCATGCCTAAAGCCAGACCACTGTAGGTAATTCAGCACTGCAGATGTCTTGGCCCACTCTGCTCCTGTTTCTGCACTGGCTCTGTGTGGAGCTTTCCCTGTATAAAATCATCTACAATGTGGCTCCCTTTGGCCTCAGGAGTTTACCTGTGATGGGGTCTGTTGCCAGACCTCTGTGTCAGTACATTTACTGCCTTCAGTTGTGGACAAATCCAATTTGACTCATTTGACGCAAAATCAAAGAGGACTGTGAGCCTATGGCTCCCCATAAAACATCGCTTCCCTGCCATTCACTGTTGTTATGGCTGATGGAAATAAGCCAGTGTTAAATAAGGGGTGGGAAAGCATCGCCCTGCCTTAAACTGAGTACAGCTGCGAGGGCAGGCAGTGTTTTGGCATGCTCTGGGCTCCTAAAAGCGCTGCAGGGGCAGCAACGGAAGTTACTCCCACTATTTGAAAAGGCAGGTCACCAGAGTCCCAAAGTTCCAGCAGCTGAAGCCTCTGGAGAGCCGTGTGTTCCCTAAGCCCTGGGGAGAGCTGAGGAAGAGCCTGTGCTGTGAAGGACGCCCTCACCGTGGGAACTGTGGTGTGAACCTGCAAGGACGGTGACAGATCGGTTCAGAACTCTCCCGATGAGGGTCTGGTTTTTTCTAATTGTGATAAAAGAAATCAGCCAGGTGGCTGAGATGAGTGAAGGTTGGGACTGTGGTGGTGGCTGGTCAAATGCTGGAAATACCAGTGCTGTGTATTTCTAGGTGGCCTTTCCAATCCATTTTCAGGAAGTTGGGTTTTTTTTCTTTTCTTTCTCTGTCCTTGTTTACTTGTAATTTCACTTTCAAAGCTCTTCCTTCCTCTTTCTGGGCTTCTCTTTCAAATCCGTTAAAAAGAAATTTCGTTCAGATTCGCAGAAACAGTGTTTGCTTGTCTGTTTGTTTTCCCAGGCTGTTCAGTAGGTTACAAAGATAATTTCTGCTTGTTAGTCTACATAGGTAGGATTCCTTTGATTCCCTTTTGGAGTCATTATACAGCTCTTCATCAAAACTTGGGGCATTTGAAACTCTTAAATAAGCAGATGGTACATTTTTCTGAGCAGTATCCCATGTTCTGTATGTGTGTATGTGGGTGTGCCTGCACACACCCATATTTCCATGTGTATTTTTTGCATATAATCCTTGGGGCACATCTGATCTGAGACTTTTGAGAAGGACCGGAACCATGGCATCAGGGAGCAAGGATTTCTTATGACATGTCTGGTATGTTTTGATGCAGGTGTAGCCAAAGAAGATGGTTATCACACTCTGAACGTGGAAAAGGTCACATTCTGACATGTAGCCACAGGTTGTGGACCAGACTCTTTCTAGATTTGGAAAACAGTTCAGAATTAACCTTTCTGAATCATCCCATCTTTTTGTGTTGAACCTCACATTATACCTAGAATGACTCCTTTCCTGTGTCTGTAGTCCTTCCTCATCTTTCAGTTATTAGGCATCAGAGCTGTTTTTCTTCTGGAGATCAGTCAGTTATTTGGTCTCAACAGGAGGATCAGAATTTCTTGAGTCTAGGAAAAAAATGCTAGAAATAATTATTATTTATTTCTATTTTTGCTTTAGGGGATGCGTGAAGCAAGAAGGAGCCTTCTTTAACTTGCCATTTATTTCCTGCCTCCTATAGGGAAACCCTTTAGGCAGTGCCATCACATCTTCCCTGCAGTGAATAAACTTCATCAGTTTGCAAAGTGGTGACGTTTCTTGCTCTCATTAGAGCTTTTCTCCGGAACATCACTCTATTTTTCCCTTCCAAATTTCCAGCCTCATTTTGCGCGCAATAATTTTCCATTTTCTAATCGCACCCACAAAGTGTCCTTTATCTCTTCTCCCTTGTTGCTGTTTATGCACCTTATGTAACTGTGGAGAAGGATCACACACACTATCAGCTGTCAACCGCGGAACCCAGCGAGCCAAGCTCCTTTAGTCACGTCCCACGAGAGAGACTCTCTGTTCCTCTCATCGTCAAAACAGCCTGCTGGTGCACCTGTTGCCAGCTGAACTAACCTTCCCTGAGCAGATGACCAGAACTGTACACATTATTCCAGATGAGCTTTCACACTGCTTATATATATCAATATGGGATTAAAGCTTTTTATCTGTTCTGGAGGCCTCCTGATGCCTGTTTTGAACTGCGCTTTATCCATAGCAACATTACCATGCCAGCTCCCAGTTAACCTTTTGAGACAGGTTCACTTCAGTTTGTCTCTATCCAGTTGAGTGCTCAAGTTTTAGACAAAATTATAGTCCTTGAAAACATAAATGACGGATTAAGGACTAAACTAAAATAATTAAATTAAATTCATTAAATTAACCTGATTTCTGTTCCTCCACTTGTTCTGATCATCCAGTCCTTTTCATGAGAGATCCTCATGTTTCTCCTAGGGAGTGAGCCCAGTATCTTGGTATCATCACCATGGTGCCTGCCTTAGCTTAAACACAGTGTTGTTGTTTACCCAGATTTCAGGAAGCTGTTTCACAGAAAAATTATTGCTTCTCTTTGCACTTGGGACTCGAAATTCCTAGTTGTCCTCCAAGCTGCCTGGGATGCCAGCAAGAGGGAGCACAAGAGACTTCCCCTTTTTCTCAGCATTGTGCACTTGAGTGGCAAAGAAAAACAGCAAGAGGATGTAAAGGGGGTAATAAGGTTTTTCTGGGTGCAAACTAAATCTTGGCACAATTTAGTAAGAAATTGAGATGTCTCCCACAGCTGTCTGATTTATTGCTAGGCCAGACTTGGGCAGAGTCTCGCAGAGATGGTACAAGACAGACCCGGAGATCCTACCAGATTTCATGGTCATAGTGACAGACCTTTGTGATTCAATATTATATTTTCTTTTATTTGACAAATAATATATTTTTCTAAATTTTCCTTTTTAATCTTAATTTTATCTAAAACTTAGCTCGAAAAAATTTATACTATAAGGGAACATCTGTCATTTTTGTTGAATTACAGCCCACTGAGACAGGAGTTACTTTCCAAGTATTTGTGTAGCTACAGGTTTTATAGCCTATAGACCTCTTGTTGCAGAACTGTGAATGAAAATAGATCAGTTTTGTGCAGGAAGGTAAAATAATTATCTGACCAAGTTGTTAAGACAGTATTTAACAGGTTTACATGTTCAGTTAGGACTACATCTGTCATCCTTGCAGGAGTAGTAGCTGTCTTTAAATGTACAGTAGAGAGTGATCAGAGCAAGTGGATGGAATAGATGTTGGGTGGTTTGACTAAAACCCTCTGTTCAGGGTAACCCGCATTCCACACTTTTATTATTGATGGTTTTTGAAGTTTTGTTTCCTTGTTTTTTATGCTACATTTTATAAACTTTTATTATTCCCCTGTTTCCCTGACCTATCTCCTTATTTTTTAAAATTTTATTTTTGCTATCTCTTTTCTCAGGTCTCTTTGAAAGGTGTGAGCTGTCCTTTTTCAGTGGTGATATTCAAGGGAAATAAAAGGTTAATACAAGATCTGGGCAAATAATGATTCATTTCCAACAGTGCTACCAGCAGAATTGGCCTTCAGCTGCATTGTGTGCTGAAAACTGATGACTTACAATTGGCTAAAGCTGACGGTGGGGCTGGAACAGCTGTCGTACAGCAGGGCAGCAGAAATTTGCAGAAACAACTGGTTTTGTTAAAGCTGAAAAGGAATGTTGTTTTCGTCCCCTCTTGTGTAAGTAGGTGCTCTGAAGGTTTTCTTGTGCTGTTAAATACCTGGTGAGAAACAGCAGGATTTCAAGAACAAAGCTGTTTGCATGTATGTAAACTTACATAGTGAAATGTTTAGATAATTGATTCGGTAATGCTTAAGCTTTAGGAAAGTTCGGGGGTTTTCCTTTTCTTATGGATCTAGTGCTTGTGGCAAAATTGCTGGATGAACAGCTCTGTAGTAGTCCATTTATCCAGGGAGCAGGTCCTGCCCAGCCCCTGGCCTGGCATATCCTTTGGCTCAGCTGCCAAGATTCCCTGGAGAGGATGCTGGTGTCTCTCCACCCCACCACCATCCTGTGGAGGTGGGACAAGTTAAGCTTTGCTGAAGGCAATGATAGTTTTGTGTTGCAGACTCTGGACCATACAAAATCCAACTAAGTACGACTTCATCTCATGGCAGTGAAGCTGATTTATGCGGGCACTGTCAGGGAGGGCATTTGCTGTGCCAAGGGAACTGTGTCTGTGTGGCTCGTGGTTCTGGAGAGAAATGAGCTGCTGCTCCTGCCTGTTATTCCAACCAGCTCCTCTTTCTGCTTTGCTTCTAATAGGACCAATGTTCTACCGGAGAGATATAACTCTTCTTCTGGGAAAAAAAAAAATTCTTCTGGGAAAATGCATTGTTTTATCTTGGTTTTTTTTTAGTACTACCTAGAGTCCTTTCATCTGTGCTGGTGATGTTACTGCTGCCTCCCCTGGGGCTGCAGCACGCACCCTGAAATGCGTCAGTGTGTTGCCATAAATGCTGAGCGCTTCGTTGTTTCCTTAATCCGTGCTGACTCCATCGTTTCTGGGTATTATCGGGAAAGTGCTCACCTCGGTAGCAATTACACATGGTCCACTGGACTTCATGTTCTTGCCTGCGTCACCACATGGAGTGGTGTTAGCACTGGAGAGATCTTCCCTCCAAAGAGAGAAGAAAACTGAGGGGAAGGAAGAGCATAAGTGGCTCTTCTTATCAGCAAAAAAAAAAAAAAAAGAGGATTTGTTTTCGAGGGCTAAGCTGCTAATGCTGAATGACATAAAGAGATAAGAGAGCTGCTAAGTCTTTGAGGAGGGTCGTGGGGACAAAGTGCGCTCTCCAGGGAGGATACAAAAGACAAAAGAGAGGAAAACCAAGAGTTCTGGAAAGAAAAAGTAAGCCACTCCAAGAGGAAGCTTAGCAGAGAAGATGGGCAGCAGTCAGAAAGGTTGTGATGTCTATGTCAAGGAAGCCAGGGCCAACAGAGGCTGGTGAAGATCATCCTCCACATAACAGAGATAAGACCCATATACAGCAGGAGAGAAATGTAAAAGGTAAGGGCCCTAATTTTCCTCACCTTTCTCCAAGCTGTTTTACTTTAGTTGCACTGTTTGGGAAAGTTACTGCATCAGGATGGATTGTTCCCTTATAAACTCCCCTGGCTTCCATTGATTGGTAACAAATAACCTCCAACACCAAAGGTAAAAAATATCTTCTACTGATGTAATTATTTCCTGAAACAGAAGGAAGTATATGAAATAGCAGAGAATGATATCCTTGAGAATGTCTTTCTCAAGGGAAGGTAGTGAAGAACCAGTAAATAGGTTTGAGTATTTAGCTGGGAATTCTAAATTACCTTCAGAAAACATTAAAAGAAAAAAAAAAATTGCAGTGTGATGAGATTAGATGAACAGCCTGAAGTAGAGGTGGCAGAAAATCTGACCTTTGCTCTTGGTAAAGTAGCCATCAGATTATCCGTGGAATGAGAAGCTTCCAGTAAAGGATGAGATACCTGTGATGAGATACCTCTGTGTTTCTGATATACCTGAGAACTTTTCAGAGTCAAACAGGATGCTCTGAATAATTCCAGGTCGTTGATGTAGTTCTGATTAGGACATGGTGAAAAGAAGTTGTGGAAAAAGCAAGACTAGCTGACTTGAGGAACTGACCAGGATTTCTGGAGTAGGCGATGCCTGTTACGGAGCCATTTTCCCTCATTTCCTAACGATACCTAGTAATACTGGAAATGGAGATCTGGCACAGCACAGCCATACACAGCCTTGTGTATTTTGGTATTTCCCCCAGATTAAGTTTATTTTAGCGGACTGAAATTTTGACGTGGGCATGATCTATCCTTGCTTCTTGCCATGGATTTTGCTATATTTGCCATCTGAGCTTCTCGTGTGCTGGACAACACAAAGCAGGGCTGCTTCAAAACATAATAGTCGACTTGTTATTAGTAGCTTGTTTGTTTGTCCTCAGGCCTATTTATAAAAACAGCCCCAGGCAGGGAATTCTGCCAGCAGCCCAACCACTAAACAATTACAGATCTTTTCTCGGAGCTGTGTTTTCCAATCTATGCAATAATTCAGCAGCAAACCATAGTCACTGCTCACGAATGTATGAAAGTAGCCATTTTCCTGTGTGCCACTGGTTTTGTTAGTTTTTAAAAAACAAAAATAGAGTCTCAAAAGGTATCCCTGTTAAGGCTAAAAAAAATACAAAATTTAATTTACAGGTATTGCTGCCAGGTTACTAAAACCAGGCCCAGTATGATATGCAGAACTCAAAAGTAAGTCAAAGTGGTCAAGTAGATATTAATCAAAAATTATAGATAGGCTGCAAACTTGAACAGGAATTCAAGGGACTGGCACTCATAGAAACCATGCTTTCCAAATCCCTCCTGTTAGGTTTAAGAAAAACAAACAAACAAAAAACCAACCAAAAACCCCAAACAAACAAAAAAAAACCCCAAAAAACCTCACTACCACCAAAACTGAAAAACCATTCTAAGGAAGAAGATTCATCTGATTTTGGAAGGATAGCGTAATATCTGATTTTATTGGTGCTGTGATGCTTCATAGAGTTCAGTTCACAAGTGTGACAGGTGCTTGACTGGGTTTGCATGGTTAATGGTGCAGTGCAGATGAGATGCACTCTTTAATTAGTGGATAGGAAACTGTAGAGAGCAAATGATAGTTCCTTGGCGGCCAAAATGGGATGGAAGGACATCTAAACATTTGGTTTTGTTCAGATGCTGTAACAGCACAGCGAGAGTATTTTGTGAAAATAGCCTGATAAACAAGTCAGTAAATGAGTCTGGTAAAGTTTATGAAAGGTGGGAATGGTCAAATGAGACTTTGGGGGAAGTCCTCTCCGATGGAGATTACTTTGCACAAGGCTGGGTCACTTCTCTGTACAAAGTTCAGGAGTCATGAACCAGAACATCTCTGCTTGGAGAATGTGGGTTTGTTAACCAGTTTGGTTGTGTTTCAAGGGTTTGAAATGTTCTTTCTGCACTTGAAATATGTGTCTGTGTTTGCTAGATATGACGCAAGGTTTTGGCAGTTTTGCACTTGATTTATAATTTAAGCCTTAAGGAAGACCTGGGATTTGGGATTTAACCCCAAATCACCATGAAACTTGTTCGATGTTTAGATACTGGGGTTTTAAAAACTGTTATTTTATTATTATTTTATTTTATTCTTCCTTGGAGGGAAAACAAAGCTAATCTGCCTGGCTGCTGCCATGGTGAGGTGTGGCAGGGACAATTTGTTCCTTAGATAACTTAGGCCTGCTTATGTAAATACACCCTTGAAACATTCAATCCCTCTATTGATGTCTAAAGATTGAGGCAAATCATGAAGTAGCTTAAAAATCAACTACTGTGCAGAGGACAAGGGTTGGAAATGTAGAAACCCTGTGTTCTCCTGTGTACATGTGAAAACACGATCTGTTAAAGGTATGACAGAAGCAGAGCCACTGCATCTCGAGGATGTGCAGCAGATTGGAGGGATATGGAGCATGGATGTGGAAGTTCAGCATCAACTGCTGCTTCTCCCTCACAGCAGCCTGGGAATGTGGTTGAGAAAGTTTGTATTTTAGGAAGCAAACTCCATCCCTGTTCACTCCTCAGGTTAATGAAAAAAACTCAAAAAGTTGTGTTTTGGATGTCATGGCTCAAAATCGAGGTCAACCAGTACTGGAAAGTGTCTATGAAGTGTCTTGAACTAGGAGGTGTGCGAGAGGGAGATATCCTGTAGCATTTGTAGAGGCTTTTCTCCTATGACTCATTTACTTTCTCAAATGAAAACTAACATATTGTATTGTATTAAGGAGCAGATGCAGACTTTAACAATAAAGTTTTAAGTTCTGCAGAGTCAACAACCTTTTATTTTTTTTTCCATCCCCTCCCCCCTGCCTTTTGCCTCATCTTCTTTGGAGTTTAAAAATGGGGAGCAGCAGAAATCTGGCTTTCAGTCTCAGTTCCTCCTTTTTGCACAAAGTTCTTGTTGGATTTCCCTGATCTCCCTCCCTACAGATAATTCAGCCACTCTTCTTATAAAAGGTTAAGATCTGATGGTGTTGAAACCTCTTGTTTACAGTTATTGCAGAACTGTAGTATGGAAATTTCCATCTGCAGCAAGATTAAAAAAAAAAAAAATCCCTGCTGTTTTTGTGAACTTTCGGATCCAAATAAAGAGAGAGTGGTTGAATCAAGCATGTTAATTCTGACTAGCACATACAGTGTGTTCAGCCAAAGAGGTCTAAGCTAATATCCCCATAACGCTGAAAAAATAGCCGCCTTCTGCTCCTCCAGGAACCACAGTCTCACTTGCAGAGGTGTCTAAACTGCTCTGATAATCTCTGAATTGAGGTCCTCTAAAGTGCAGTGCTGCCTTCCTTAGGGAGATATGACCAAGTTAAGAAGTTACTGACTTTGTTGCCAGCAGTGGGTTAATTTTTCTTGTTATTTAGGTCTTTCACCTGTTTGGGCAATGACGTGCATGGATGTCAGTGCTTTTGGAAAGTAGTGATCATAGTGCAAGAGGCCTGTGACAGATGTAAATCTGTGATTTGATTGTTTTGGGAAGGAAAAAGAAAACAACCTGTGGATCCTTCAGGCCTTTTGGAGAAACCAGACAATTAACTTCTCTAAAAGCAACACCAGTGCTGCCTGTATTTCACATGCTGTGTTCTATACCTTTCCAGTATTACAAGAGGTGTAATTTCATAGAGAACTTGTGTTTTCCATATCAGTTCAGAGCACACACGAATAAAGCACCCATTACCCTGCAGCCACAGCTGCCTCTCCTGCTCCTTCCACAGCCCAGCAGGGCAGAAGTTGTGCAGTGTTTACATTGGTCACAGAAGGGCACGCTGCTTGCATTTAAATCTTGCTCTGAAGACTGATACTTTCTCTTAACACAGCAACAATAATCTAAATTCCAGGGTTAAGTTCCTGACAGAAGCAGATGACAAAAAGCAAACTTTATGACAAAATGCAGGGTTGTGGTTTTGGGAAGAGATTCTTTCCTGAGTTGATGCTTTTCAGTTGTGTACATGTTAAAGTTTGTCCCTGGGCTAGTCTGAGAAGGAGCAGTTGATAACGTTTGTGAAGCTGGTCCATGTGCTGCTGAGAGCAGGAGCTGACTGATCCCTTTCTTGTGGGCTGAGTGCTCAGTGCTCACTGCAGCACCCTTGGCCACTGCCTCATTAATGAGCTCAGTGATCTCAGCATCTTCAGGCTGCTCTAAGTGACCGTGTTTTTGCATTAAAGCAAAACTGAGGGTGTTCCACTTCCTCCTATTTTGCTTTTGGGACAAGTTATAATTAATCTCCTCTTGCCTTTGCGAGCCCTAACCACTGCATAAGCACTAATAATCAAGGTTAAAATTTCAACACTGGAGTGATTTATATTTTCAGAGGCCTCTACCAGCATTACACAGTTAACTGTCACAACATTTCTGCTGTAAATGAATGTTAGGTTCATTTTTTTATGTGGGGGAACTTTTTGCTGAAGTGCAGGGCTGTGTTGAAAGCATGAGGGAAACAAATGGTGCTGTTGGGACGGATTCCAACAATGCCTTTTGCCAGAATGAGGCAGGATGCCTTGGGTTTACCTGGCAAGGGAGAATATATGATAATGCATCGCCTCTGTACCTGCAGGGAAGAGCAGGCATCTCCCCACGGCATCCGAGGGGGCTGTGCTGTGCATGTTTTCAGCTGTGCACTGACAGCTGCAGGTGCTTTCCTGTCAGATAGCGTGGAAGGTGCCTGGCTGGCTCTCTGCTGCTGTGTTGATCACTTGACGAGGTGTTCACCTCGTGCTCATTAACTGGCTGGTGCAGGGAAGTCTGGTACAGTCAGGCAGGATTTGTCTGGGGGAATGAGGAAACGCTGTAAAAATCAGGATCAGAATTTGCTTTTAATCTGACTGCCTTTGGGCTGCTGGTCTCCACGTGAGACATTATCTGTGGCACAAGGAACAGTCCAGTGATTGCTTTTAGACTGTTTTGGGGTTTTTTTCAGTCATGGAGTTGTTCCCCTGGCAGCATCCCTGTGGTAAAGGCAGGCGGATGTTAAAAGGGAGAATGTGGATATGCAGATAAAATGCATGTGTGAACAATATTGCCACCTCAGCACTCAGGATCTGCATCTCCGGATCAGGTCTGCCCTGTCTCAGGGTACTTTTCTAAAGGATGCTCTGCAAGCTCCTCTGTGTCAGGATGCCACCCTTATGCCACTACTGAAGTTGGACCGTGGTCACTCCAGCTTCACCAGGAGTGGAAAAGGCAGTGAAGGGGGAGGAAGGTTTCTGTATTCCCTGCTATTTCTAAAGCCACAGTTTCAAAAACTACAGGAAAATCCATTTCACAGCTTTTTTTTTCCCAGACAGTTCCATTGTTTTTGTTTACATCCGCAATCTTCCTAGTTTGTATAGAAAGAAAAATCTACAGTGGAAGAGAGAATATCTTAAAACTAAGGAAAATCCCCACAGAGCTCTGAGGGAGATCACAAAAAGTTTTCCAAGTGTCATTGTAGCAGAGAGATGTACTTGTAAGGTACATCTGGGTCTGCATGTGTGGCTTTGCCTGGTAAAACAGGGGCACGTTAGAGGCAGAATCCTGGCAGTGGTTAAGCCAGTGGGATTTTTGCCAGTGATTTTAATCAGAGCCAGAATTTCACCCTAGGTCTATAATCTTGTGTAATCTCCCTTTGAAGTCACATGGATTTTTAACCAATGTGTTATGTAACACCAAAACAGTTCACTATCCACCCAATAATGTCTGTTTTCCTGCGTAACCAAAACGAAACGTTCCAAACCGTATTTTCCAAAACCTGAGATGAGATTGAATTAAAAACCATTTCCCCCCCGCCCCCATTTTTCTGAAATATTTGATGTTTGTAGAGTCACTTTGAAGCTATGAGAGTAGTCTTTTTTAAACCCCTTGTCTGACTTTATAGCTAACCACGTTTAAAACTTGGTGTTTGGGACAAAGATTTATGTTGTTCCTTTCCAACCTGAACTCTTCTCTGATCTCACAGTCCTGCTTTAGATCTTCGAGAAATGCCTTTTAGGCTCAGCTGCTGATTAAGAAACTGATAGGCTGCTGAAAACACAGTTTGTCCCATTAAAATGAATAAAATTATAAACCCTAATAGCTCCTTGTAAAAATTGGAGTTTGGGGGTTTTTCTCTGCATATTTGGAGTCCATTAGCCAATGACCAGTTCTGCTGAAACCTGAGGAAATTCCATTTCAGCTTACATAGCCCCAGAATTTCACTCTATCATCAATGCAACATCTGGGATTTTTAAGACTGCAGGTGTGTCTTGAGCCTGCTGAACGAAAAGAAAGAAGGTGATATAAAAATATGTTCAGTATAAATAAATGAATAAATAAATAAATAAAGTACTTCCATGTCAGAGACAAATAGAGGAGTATCACACAAAACCACTGTTTTGAGACAAGAGCTCCTGTGTAATTTTAAAAGGAGTTGTTTCTTTCAGATCTTAAAGATTACGAATATTTGGATTTTCAAGACAAGACTGGCCAAAGCCCTGTGCACCCTGGTTGAAGATCCTTGTTGACCCTGCTTTCTGTAGGAGCTGGGTCTAAAACTTAAAAATTCCTTCCCCTTTGAATTGTTGTATGACTTTGAATCATGCACAGATCTCCTTAAATAAGCATTAGTAAATCCTTGTCTAAAACAGACTATAAATTATCAGGTGACAGTACACAGGTTGTCTTTCCAGTGCATTTTGGCTTTAAATTCTCTATTTACCCAGGACTGAAAGCTGGATTTTTGTTTTACTTTAATAAAAATCAGAAGGTATATCAGCGGCAGAGGCAGCTCTTAATTCCTGACCTGATGGCCTGATAATACAAGTCTTCCAGGACCGAGGAATTGTAACGTACATTGGGAAAGATTTTGTACTTTGCAACAACAACATCTTAATTCACAAGTAAAATTGCTGTTGACCTTGTTCATATACACATATTTTAATTTTAAAGCAGTTAAGGAAAACTTTCTGGCTGTATTAATCTATTTTTATTGTCAGTTTAATGAGTTACCTTTTTTACCGTATAGCAGTACCTTGGTGGTTTGGGTTTTGTTAAAAATAACCAGCTGACAGTTCCTGTTTCTTTGTGCCTTCTTAATTTTTGTGACTTTTATCTTTTTTTTTTTTTTAACTGTTCATTTCCTTTTAGTTCTTTTCTTAAAAGAAAAACCTCTGCCTTTGCAGATCAGTCATGTTTGAGTGAATTTGCAAGTATCTGACTCCAGCTGAATTTGCTGTAGAGCACATCTTTGTAAAGCCTTGAGTTTTCTTTGTTGAGGGTTAACTATATAATACTTTGATTTGAATGTTTCAGCCTGGGAATTGTTTCAAGTGGTGGATTAAGAGGTTTGTCTAAAGTACTTAGGAATGTAGGATTTGCAATAGCAGGTGAAATAATTTGTCAATTATGTCTGGTAACCTGCCTCCAGCAATTGTCAGGCTCTGTGGCTGTGGTGAAATTTTTTTCTCTTTTTCTCAGCATCCCTTGAAAAATTGGGCTGGTTACTTGTATATTGCAGTATAGGATAACTGTGGGAAAACAGATTGTGTTTTTAAAGGATAATTAAAGCTCTTTACACTGCAAATTTGACCCATATTTTAAAATTTCAAATTTGGTACAGAAAGTTTCAGACTGTAAACCTGGTTTTTGTTCCCCTCCCCCCAAAAATGGACAGAAGACTTTTACCCAGTTTCCTAACTTTTCTGAAGTAATGTGTTTTTTCTATAGAAGTCAATATAGTTGAGGGCAAAAGAATGCATTAGTGATGTACCCAAGAACTACTTCAAGAAAATAATTGCTAATCAAGAGATGACCAGAATTAGAAATCAGCGAATCAAAATTTGTTTGGTTGAAATAAGGCCACATTTCTAAATAAGAGGATGACCATGGGCTCAGTACCACTTCTGAGATCCATCATTGGTAACCTGAGAGTTAAAATCTGCATCTGATATTTGGGAATTGGGGGCCAAAGGAAGCATGTCCTGCTGTCATGACTGCCAGCCCTGACCTGTCACTGCAGTGGCCTTTCCTTATTGTCATCCTGAGGAATCAGGGACAGAAAGATGGACATATAACAACATAATCTCTCTGTCTAGCTCCCAAATGACAGCCAAACAGGAAGGTTCAGGGACTTTTTCCCCCCCCCCCCATTTCTCTTCTAGTTTGTCTTTTCAGAGAGTGTAGGCTATAATCAGTCGTGTGGCTTTTCTTTTGCATCATGACTGTCAGCACCTGAAGGAAAATCTTAAATTGCCAAGCACTGCTATAAATTGGACAGGTTGCTGCATGGCTGGTTGGGCATTGTACCGTGCCTGTGCTTCTCCAGCTAAAACAAAAGGAATAAAGAGTTGTGTTGAAATGGAAGCTTTACATTTTTGGCTGCTTTGAATTCTATTTCTTCACTTCTACAGTTGTAACAAAACCCTTTTGAAGACAGTGTTTACTACTTTGATACCAATCAGGGCAGTGTTTTTATATCTCAAAACTCCAAAACTTGCTTAATTATTAAATGTCATAGTATGCCAGGGTCATATTTCACCCTTGCACTCTCAGAAACTCTTTATTATATAAATATTTTCACAGCAAGCCCACTGTGGTGGAACAGGGCTTTCAGCAGTGTTACCCAGAGAGCTTGTGAAGAAAAATTCTTAAACAGCAAAGCAGACAAGGACAGTGCTGGGACTTGGAGTTACAGTGCAGTGAAAGCTAGTTCACCTTTTCCAACTCCAGTCTTCAGCCCATTCCATAATCCTTGAGAAGATGACGAAGGGTGTGTGGCTGAGGAACATTAATGAGTCAGGAAGCTTTTTGCTCTTGAACCTGTGATTGACGACTTTATGGGCACTCTTTGTGCTGTGTTCTTAGGAAACAAAATGGAAAATGCTTTTGGGTTTTGCAAGAATGCTCAGAGGTAGTTGAAGTGTTTGATGAACAGCCTGTGTGGGATCTTAGCCTGCTTGGAGCATTTTGCAGTGTAAATACAGCATGAAAAAAGAGATCTGATCAGAAAATCTACTTGACCTGTTTGGGAGTTGCACTTTGCACTTTTTCTGGAGCTCTTTTTCCTTTCCAGCAAGATCCCTGGGTCTTGCTGGAGGGCAGGTACAGTTTCTGCTAAGATAATGCCATGTTTCTGGTGCCAGACAAGAGGATCTGAGACACAAAGGTTGGCACCTGCAGCACGTTGCCCATTCGCTGTGAGAGCAGAGGATGGCCTAACCCCCTCTGTCCACCAATCTCACCTGGAGTTCTGAGTGCACAGGGAAAGTGGATTTGATGTGTTTGAAGGAGCAAGAATGGCTATCAGTGTATATGTGTTTGCTTTAGGGGTTATTTTCTTTGTTAATTATGTTATTTATTGAAAACTGTAGACTTTTGCATAGAGTCCTGTTTGTGGAATGTTGTTTGGTACCACAAATTGAATACCTAAGCACTGAATGAAAGGCAAAAAAAAAAAATTACAAATTTTGTTCTTGTAAGAATATCTTGAAGACTGCAGCATGTGAGAGGGCTCTTGAGACACTTAAAACCAGGACTGTTCAAATATATTTTTTTCTTTCCATTTGTTTTGTGGGGTGAAGGGAAGCAGATCTGATGCTGCAAAAACTGTATTTCATTCCTGCTGTGAATCATCGGATAGTTCATGATTGTTTGTCGTGGAAGAAAACAATCGAGACTAGGATGGATTCAGCCTTTATGAAATCAAAGCCGAGGTCTTAAGCCCTACTGTTGTGACACACTCTCTGGAAGGTGGCTTCCCATTCTGGATCTTAGGAGATCACTCAGTCCAGGCTCTTGCATTAAAGCAGGAAAGGTGTAGCTGGACTGGATTGAGGCCATGGATGGCAGATAGGTCACAAAAATCCAGTAGGATCAATAAAAAGAGGGAATGCCTACTAAAGCAGCAGATGGTGCTTCCACAATCAACTCTCCCATCCTGGCCCTGCCTCTGCTGAATCCAGATGGGAAGAGGAGATAATGCTGCAATTTCCCTTATCCAAGACAACCCTCTGCATGAAAGTGGAATGGTGTGGGATGCTACAAAACTTAGATGCAGCTTCCAAAGCTATCAGACCATCTCTGGCTAAGCTCTTTTTGATAGAAGCTCTTACTAGAAAGATCTACCACCTCCCGAGGCAGCAGGTTCTTCAGCATCCCTTGGCTGTCTCTTAAACTTTGTGGTCATATTGACAGGAAACTTTCCCTGCTGTCCAACCTAAATCTTACTTCCTGCAAATTAAGTTAATTTATCTTTGTTCTTGGCTTAGTGACCATGGAGAGTATTTGACCATTGACATGTTTCTTTTTTGTCTTCTCTTTTCTAGTCTGGAGACCCCAGTTATCAACACATAGACTGTATGTTATAATGTTCCTCTGGTTCTCTGGACTGCTCCATTTTGGAGCACTGTGTTGTTTTGAAGATGCTCTGGGCAAACAGGATCTAAAATTAGACTCACAGAAGTCTTATGGAGTGGGAAAATTGCCTGTAATGCTGTCTGACAGCTTTCCTAATGCACCCATTTGGATACATTTGGGGTTTTTTTGCAGTTTCATGTCACTGACTCATCCTCGAGTAGTTCTCCCTTTTAGCAGCCTGGCTAATAGCCAGCTCTTCCCTGCTTCATATTTATGTGTTGTCTCCCTTCTTTCTCTAACCTGTTGTAGTTTACAGTGTTTCATTTCATGGATGAGGATCTTTTCTTGGCTTGCAAGATCACATTGTTGCTTTTACTGTCCCTAAAACAGCTGAGAAACCTCATGCAGTCTAAATAAAATTATTTCATCATTATTATGAAGTATCTTCTCAAATCAGTTATCCAGATGATAAAGAAGGCACTGCCTATAACCAGACCAACACTGATGGTGTGCAGCAGACTTCCAGCCTTAGTGATAAGTTACTAACTCCCCTTTTCAGAGCTTTCTGAGAGGGGACACTCTCGCTGTGATTTTTTTATCTGTACCTTATTTCTCTAATTTGCTTATAAGGGTGTGCTGTGTGAGAGCATAATAAGTTTTATATCATCCAAGGCATATCACATCTACCCTTCCTTCTTGATTCACGGACTTTTTAAAAGCTGCTTCAAATTATATTAGATTAGTTTTTGGGAGTTGTTATTTGTAGATTTATTTTTAACCTGCCTGTGTAAGATATTTATCTTACTGTCGTATGGCAACAATTCCTTGGTCCCCCCAAATAACCCTAAATTACAGAATAACTTTGTGCCTTCTACTCTGTAATTCCATCATTTAGATAGTTGAAAGTACCAGTCTGAGTGAAGAAAACATCAGTGCAGTAACTTTTTTTTTTTTCCACATATATTTTTGGAAGCCTTTGTTTACTGCCTGTATAGAAATTGAGAAAAAAGAATGAAAGATTTTCTCTGCAAACCTCAGTGGCCACGTAAGTGACAGTATGGCTGTTATTTGAGTGGGCAGAAAGTGCTTCTCATGTTGGTGGAGAGCAGAGCATTATTTTCTTTGGAAACAGGAGTGTTTGAGAAGCTTCTAGACACCCTTTTTTTTCTCTTTCTGTGCTTGAAAATGAACTAACATTGTATAATTTATTATTATTTTGTGTTATTGTTGCCAATCTAAGACTGTTCTGTCATGTAACACATCACACATCTCTAGAAATATTCTCTGCTCTGACATCTTACCACATCTGTATGTAGACAATGTTTTCTTGAGTTGCTTTATTTTTTAAGGTTTGAGTAATAACAAATGTGCCATTTTTAAGTTTTCACGGGTAAACACAGTGAGGGTCTTGGAAAGACTCTACTGATTTGTGACCTGGAGGGTCTGGGATGGAAACAAACCTAGGAAGGGGCCCTGGTGAGCATGGGAGAGGAGAGCAGTCCTGTGCTAAGTAGGTGGGTAAAGTGGGGTTTGTGGAGCCCAACGGTCACTGTGGAGTCCTTCCCTGGACTATTTTTGGTTCAAATGAACAAAGAAACAAAGCCCAGTTTTAGGCGGTTAGTTTGAACAGCAGTTTGAACTGCTTGTGTGTGTGAGATCTGAACTGCAGAGCTATCCTGGCTCTGAAAGCAGCATCTTGCTAATCAAAAAGATTCCCAAAAAGCCATTTTCCAAAATCATCCACGTATTCATCCCTCTGGGCAGTTTCTCAGCCTTCACTGAATTATGACCTTTTATTTTAGCTTTTTTTTTTTTTTAACACTTTAATTCTGTAACAGTCCCTAATCCTCACCTTCCCAATTATTCAGGTGTGACCATTTTTCCTTGTAGAGGCAGCCCTGTTAGCAGCAACACCAAACATATAATGTCACAGAAAGGAAAATGTAAGTACAAATAAACTTGCTTGGGAAAGCAGCATCACCATGGGCAGTAAAGAAGTTGTTGAAGTGGAACAATGTGGCAAACCTGACGTTGATTGGATTTAAGGCTCTAATCACTTTCCCTTGCACATGAGTCTCATATCTGTTGTTAACTTTAATGGGACTTATGTGCCAAGCCTGCAAGGAGAATAGGTCCTTAATTCTCCTCGCTGCCAAACTGTTTCATTAGGAAGTATTTCCATGTCTTCCTGTTGGAGTTTCAGTCGGCAGTACCGACACAGACACAGTGCTGGCAATGAGGAATTCTCCTCACATCTGGGAGCTGTGGTGAGAGAAGGGCTTGGCTAGATCCAACACTCGTGCCAACGAGTGTGTGACTAAAGATTTAAAGCTTCTTACCTCCTGCTTGCTCCTGCAGTGACTCTGGAGGAATGGCTTTCTCTGCTCTTCTTTCCTTAGTTCCTAAATAGGAGAAGCATTTGTCCCTGTCTCCCTGATGGAGCTATTGGGAGGATGAATTGAAACGTGTTTGTAGAATTATGGGCGTGAGAAGTTTTATTTGAATGTTACTCCTTATTAACCCCGCCAGCATTTCTCTGAACTTTGATGGTAATCTTTGGCCTACAAATATTGTATGTGATTCCATGGAAATGAATACCAGGTGAGCAGCTTCACCACATTTTGCAGTGGCTTAATGAGTATGTTTATAGTAATGATCTTATAAACCCAGAGTAATTGAACAACAAGCCACAAATCAGTTGCAGCCTGGAAAATCCTAATTTGAGGCCATTTTCTGCCTCCATCTGCATAACATTTTGAATTTGTTGCTTTTCATTTTCATGCTAATTACCCTGTGTGTTTCAAAGACTGCTTCAGCCTGCTGGCAGCTCAGGAATGGGAGCAGACCTGCTGCTCCTTGGCAGCAGGTGAATGCCTTGGCCCTTGAAGAGCAGTCCAGATTCACGTTTCCCCGGCAGCCGGCTGCTCAGCCAGGCCTCTTTGCTGCAGAGCTTTTCTGGGGGAAATTCCTAACTTATTTTCAAACTTCTGAATAGCATTTTGGCTTCAGAGTTTCCTTCTGCTCCCAGCACCCTGAGGGTTTGTCTGCTGGGCTGCCTTGGCTCCAGAATTCAGATCTTTTTGGCTTGAAGGTGGCATTATTTAGGAATTACTCAAAAACCTTTCAACTATGTAGGATAAACAAAGAGAACTGAATTACCATTTTAAGGTGTTGAGGTACTACAGGAAGGTAGGATGTTTTTCCTGGAGTTGTTCTTAGTTGCCATAGTTGATACAAATATTTCTTTAGTTTTATGTAATACTATTTGTGGTCAAAAATATTCATGGATATCAGAAGGGAAACATGACCTGTGGAGCTTGATGTTGTTGGCAATGTAATACAGACTCTGGGTTGCTATTGATATTAATGTATGATATTTGTTAGCAAACAATGCTTGAGGGTTGTCAGTCATTGGGAGGTCTGCTGTGGGTCATTCTGGGCTTTCTTGGCTCCTTCCCTAGCAAAGCTCAGTGTCGTTTGGGATAACACTGAACTGAATTTTCTAAACTAATGCTGCACTCTTTCAAACTGAAAGTGCAATTCTTGTGACTTGAGCTGGTGACAGCTCTTCAGCAAAAACATGTATTTTGTTTTTCACTAATTACAATGCTCTAAGATCTCCTAAGTGAAACATATTGAGTTATATGTGGGCTGTCAATCATGTTTTCCTTTGCTCATGCTGCATTCCTACAGAGAAAAATAGGCTAAATTATACATTGTCACTTCCTTTAGTAGCTCTTACAAGAAATGTGCACATCTCAGTTGCTCAGCCTCTGGCCAGTAATGATGCCTGTACAGCTTTACATGGGTGTCTGACGTGTTTTTCTCAGCTTGTTTTTGTGGCTATGGATGGTAACTTTGGGATTTTGCCTTGTTTTTCTCATTTGCAACTTTACTGGGGTGTTTGGCTTACTTCAGCCCTTGAGGAACAAAATTTATCTCATAGGCTTGATCTACATGGCAACAACACTGAGATGTAATCATGCTGTAATATGTGCATATTATTCCTGTTTTGTCTTGGGATCCCATACTTCTCTCTTCTGTTGCCCGTTTTTTTAATCTCATCTTGTTCCTTCAGTGAAAGCAACAAATCAAAAAGTTTTGGTTAGAAGAAATAGCAACAGAATATTATCAAAGTCAGTTGAAATATATTAGATGTTAGTAGTTTTAGGATGACACAGTAGCATTATCCTAGGGATATTATGGATTTTTTTTTTCCCCAAGGGCATCTTTGCATTCCCACTTAGGGGGTCTGCTCTGGAGCTGTGTACTTCTTATTGAAATGTTGTACAGCTACAGGACTGGGCCTAAAAAGCTGAGGTTGCTGAGATGGCTTTGATTTAACCTTTCTCTGTGTGTGATAGAAATCACAGTCCCCTGAGTGTGGAGAAGGTAATTTCAGTGAGAACTTGGGATGTGTCTGACTCCTGAAGAAGCACCTGGTGCTGCTCAGCGTGATGGGCTGAGGGACAGGGATTGGGACAGGCTGTCCTTTAGTGCCTCTGTGAAGGTCCACATGTCCCATCCCTGCTGAAAAAAATACTGTGTCCCCTTGAGGGGGAAAATTTCAGCTTCCATTCGCTCTCACAGTTAGTCTCACAGGCTCATGGTTGTTGGGATTTTTTCTTAGGTAAACTGGTGAGCGATAAATCGTCTGCATCTTTTTTCTTTTTTCTTTTTTTTTATAAGCTAGCTTACAGCTGATTTCCTTCCTCTTTCTCTTTGAAGATCTGAACTCTTCTTTTGTAGTTGTTTGTTGAACTGCTGGCCCAAGGTCTGGTACAGTTCTCAAGCTTTTGCAGCTCTGTGGTTACAGAACTTATTCTAAGATCTCAGGAACTGCGAACTCACGCCAGAAAGTAAACAGCTCTAACAGCAGTACAAAGAGCAGGGTTTTCTTTATTCTTTTGCACAGAGATTGGTGATTGCCAAATATCCGCATCAGGTTTGGGGCCTGATTTGCTTGGGCTGATGTTTGAGATTTCAAACAAAAACTGTTCATGATTAACATAGTGCAAAGCATGTATCTGTTTCCAGTTGTTGTCTTCACTAACCTTTTCACAGTGCTTTGAGCTTCCTCTTTGGTCTTCACGAGTTACACAAGGACTTTTCAGCTTGAATTCCTCAAGGAGAGATAAACAGGAGGCAGAGAAATCAAACTAGACTGGCCTTGCTCTCAGTGCCTTGATATTGGATTTCATAAACCATTTGTTTAAGCATATTTGTCTTTAGTGGTTAGGAAAACCATCTCTGGGGTTGCTTTAGTTGGCAAAGGTACTGATCTGTAGGGAACATGCTGTGCATTGTGTATGCCTAGTGCTGTTTTATGGACCATCACAAATCAAATTTGTTTGAATTTCATCAGATGCTTCTGGCTATCCCAGCCCAAATTCATATATAAGGCTTTCATATAAGAACATGCAAGAAGTGTTGAAATAAATATTGGTAAGGTTACAAAGTCAGTGCCTCAAAAGCCGAGGAAAGTTTGGACACAATGTTTGTCCAACTCCAATTCTGTTCTTTTCTGCAGATCCATTAGGATGCCCATTTATAAACCTGTAAGCTACCACTGGAGCTGTGCTAAGGCACCCTGCCAGGCCTTCAGCTTTCCTCATGGACACTGGGATCCTGCTGCCGTCCCCTCTCTGGAGAGGATATGTCAGTCAAAAACTGTAACAGATTTTCTGCCAAAGGACTCCAGGCAGCTTGGTGAAGTGCTCTCCCAGAGTGCAGGCCCCATGTAGATGCTGTGGCACATGTCAGCCTTGTGCCCTCACCTGTGTTGTCTCAGATGGAAATAAGGACCTCTGTTTCAGCCACTGAATGCTCTCCTCCACATCTATTTTCTGTCCTGGAATTCAAACAGTAGGTCAAACATGGGCATTTGTGGTGAGACACCTGAACTTAGGTGTCTCAGTCTTAGCTGACTCTGCCCATAATGTCAGTTTACCCAGTCCTGTTGCTTTCTTCAGGAGGAAATGATTCTGTTTAATCTATTGGAGGTGGACACAAGTGAAGTATCTTTTGCCCATTCCCAATAAAGCTGTCTCACTCACATCCTATGCCTTCAGCCACTTTGCACTGTCCCTGCCTCCTGTCTGCTTCTTAATCCCAACTTCCATTCTGTGGATGTTTGAACTCAATTTCAGTCTCCTTGTCCAGCAAGTATTAGATTCTGTCCCTCTCAATCCCTTGCTCCTTTTGAGATATTCTCAGATGCCACAGCTGCTTACTTGTTAGTCTGGCCACATTATCTCCCACAATTTCACTCCCTGTATTTGAAAAAAACTCAGTTTGTCACTCCCACTGCTGCCAGCTCTTGTCCAATGTAAGCGTGAAAGTCCCTATATAGTTTAATTTAGGTTCATTTTTGTATAGAGAACATAAATGTTTGCCTTATGTGGTCTGTCCTGCCAAGTCATAACTCTTAGACCCAAACCAAGGAGGAGCTGGAAATCCCCCTCTAAAATTCACCAGAAAATTGTTTCTTATATAGAAATATTCTCAACATTTTTTAGGAACGGCTTAAATATTTTGGCTGAAGTTTTCTCAGATAGTTCCTCTTTGGGCAGACGCAGCTTTGGAAAATTTCTGCTCTTTCTCATTACATTTGGCAAGGCTTGAAGGCAACTTAAAACAGGTTGTTAAAATAGCAGTTGCAAAATACCAGATTCAGATGCAATCCTTGTTTTGAGCATGTGGCTGCATCTGAAGCCATACATCAAGCTTACGACTTTACAATAGTTCTGTAAAGTATTAGAGGCACTGACTTGCTGTACAGCTTTCTGAGTAGCTGACCCAGAAACTACCTCTTTGTGATTTTCATAAACTGAAGAAATTTAGTAGTGGGGTAAGATCAATATGGACTGCTCTGCATTGTCCTGTTACCTCATTTCCTCAATTTAAAAAAAAAAAAAGACATTAAATTGGTCAGAGAGCTTAGCTTAAGCTGCTGAATGTTTGTGGTTACATCGGGAGGAACAGGCTGGTCTGGTGGTTGCTTAGGACAACAAAATTAATGTCTCAAAAAATCAGTGTGCAGTGGCACTGGTTGCCATGAGCGTGTTGGTAGGGTGTCTGTGGGGATGTTTGTGGCAGACAGAAACTTGGAGATACATCCCTGAAGTGCTTTTTGTTCCATGACTGATGCCAGTTCTTTCCAAAAGGTGCTCCTCTGTCAGCATTGGTAGTTGCCATCTCCAAAGGTTTTATGCTGTGAGGATCTGCAGAACATTTATTACACCTCATACACAGGGACCCACTTCAGTCCAGAGCACGTCACAGCTTCAGTAGAGTGTCACTGAAACCCAAATCCACCACCATGGTGTGCTGCAGGAAAGGGGCTGGAGTAATCTAGAGTGCTACCAGCTTTTTATTCTGAAATTTACTTTCCCAGCAGGAAGTAAATTATTTGTTAGATAATTTTCTGAAGTGGCCCTGGAAATGGGACCACACATAAAAAGATGAAAACCAACCACACAAAGAACTTTCACATTGGGGCAGGAAGGAAGGAAGAAGTGGAAATCCTTTCTGTCCTGAGCACCTCCATCTGTTTTAACCTCAAGCATGTGAATCACCTTTTCTTCTCCCAGTGATCCAATTATCAGTTCATGCGAGAACATTGTGTTTGTCCTTTCAGGACATGAAGCTCAAACTCTATCGCTGAGTTAGATAAACCTCTTAATTTTTGTAAAACTGAAGTGAGGAATGGGTTCAGAAAGGTTAACCATGTCATAAGCTAGTGGATGCTGCTGGTGCTCACTTTTCTCTGGACAGTTCTGAAGCACTTGTCTGGGCAAGCTCTGGCTTGGAAGACCACAGCTAAAAATATCACAGACAGGTTAAGGGTAAGACATTTTGGGGGATACTGGCTGGACTGCCTTTCAGCTGGGATGTAGTCTAGAGTCTAGCACAACATCTGGATCATCATTGACTGGAGTAGATCTTGGACTTGGACTTGAGTAAGGAAACTCCATTCTGAAAATACACTGCTAATATCTCTTTGGTGGTAGGAATAAAGGAGTGTTCCTGTAGGCAGCCATATAGCACCGTACTGTGCTCCTGTCAATGTTAGGAGTTGCCCTGGATGACTCTTTGGACAGGATGCCTGTTAGGAATAAGTTTGTACAGAAGAAAGGGGAATAGTTATTATTCTTGCCTAAAAATAAGCACAGTATTGAGCTGCATAGTGCATTTAAATATAGTCCAGTCAGTGGTCACTTCCTTCCGTGACCTTGAAATCTAGCATTTGAAATGGTGTTTTCCAGGCAGCTGTAGGGGTTTTAATTTTCTCCTTCCAGATGCTTTCTGCTTCCCTTCTTCCTGCCCTAGAGCAAATAAACCAAATTAGCTCCTTTTCTACTGATGCTTGAGATGTTGTCAGTGTATTAGACAAAAACCTGACTTCACAGCGTAGCTTCAAATGCAGTGAAAGGCTGCACTGCATGGTTCAAGTCAGAAATATTTCTCTTACTGCTTTCCCAGAAACAGTGTCTGCTGATAACCTTTCAGTGAAAATCTGAACTGATGCTCTGAAGGTAGATAATCAGACTCTTAACACCTAGGAATGAATTCTGTATGGAAAAACCGTTCATAAAAAAGCTTTAGCTGAGGTGGGAGTCTGTTTATTACAATGTCTGTGTGCTGTCAAAGTTTCAGCAGGAGGTCCCCAGGGTCCTCCTGCTCCTTGTTAAATGGGCATATTTCAGAAGCGTCAGAGTGGAAAGCTGAGGGACTGAGAAATCTGTTTTCAAAAGCTGCTTTGCAATCAAGAGAGACAGTGGTCCTGGAGAAACAAATATCTTGAGCTGTACGTGGATGGAAATGTTTATTCTATTTTAGGACATTGTAGCTGGTATATTACGCCACGCTCATAGTGTTTTAATTCAAGTACTAGGAGAGGGTAAACCCAGGAGTATTTTGTAGCTGCAATTCCTCCATTTTTTTTTTTTTCTTCCAAAATAGCTGACAACTTGTGCATTCTTAAGAATTTGCTGCTAATAGCACACACAAATAGTAATTAACATATCCTAAAGTAAATAAAATTCTCTTTTTGGAATATATTACTGGTCTGCAGGGGAGAATTTTCTTTGGCAGGAGCACTACAGAGGTATCCAACAACAAGGGCAAGGTTGGAAGCTTTTCTGGAGTTGTTTGAGCCCTCAACCACTGTTTGTTGATCAAGATCCAAAGCTGCTCTTTGTCATACTTAATGCTGGTGTTGTGGCCAAATGATTTCTCAGGTTTCTTGGTGCTTCCTTACTGAATATTATTACCTTTATATCTGAATTTCACTAAACAATACTTGTTACTGTATATTCTGTTAAAAGGTGGTACCTCTGAGTAGAGTGTAGTCTTAACAAAAACCAACAAAGAACAGCCAGGAGGGGAGAAATGAAAACAGCATAGTTTTTTGAACAACCATTAATGATTTTTCCTTTACATGATAAATAAAGAGTTGTGGTTGTACCTGCTTGTTCTAAACTGATATACTCCTGCATTTTGCAAATGTGGCTGCAGAGCCTGGTGTGGAAGAGTGATTCTTGCTGATAAATCAATGGAAGTATTAGTAGATCTAATATTAGGTCTATCAGGTCTCATTAGACCTGCCATAGCAAAGCACAATTTTGCCCAGGTCCATGTGGGGAGTCGACTCAAAGATTGGGACTGGGACCCTTGTCCACCACCCCTGTTCTCACTGGAAACTGTGTAAAGGCTCAAAAGTACTAGAAAAGGAAGAAAAAGACGTTTTATGAAACACATAAGAATGTGCTTTGAATTACTGAATGTTGCCAAGAAACAGATTTCAGTCTCCAACCTTCAAAACAGATGATCCTGCTGTTTATGGGATGTGTTCCTGTTCAGAAGCTGCTCTGGTGCTGACAACTGGAGGGAGGTGGTTGGGCACTTGCCGGGGGATTTCTGTCAGCTCAAAAGCCTTTTTGGACTTTTGTTACCCAATGCGGCACTATAACACAGTGATTAAAACCGTCACTATATAAATGTGGTGTTTGAGGTATGGAATTGGTCCTTCCAGGAGGTTTTCAAGATGTAACTGGGCAGGGTGCTGGATAATCTCATCTAGGCTCCCTTTCCATGAAAGGGTGATCTTCTTCAACTTGGGCTATTCTGTGTCTTGGGGAAAGTTGGATCAAATTGGTTGATCTTTTGAACTGATATGACATAATTAACATTCTGATTGCCATCTTAATTATTTTTTCAGCATAATTCATAGAATCTCCTCAAAACAGGTTTGGATCTTCTGGTGCTGCACCCAATGGAATTTGGGGTGTTCTGGGCAGGTTTGGAAGCCCAGATGTCTGTGGAGGACGACTTAAGTGTGAGGAATCAAACAAGTGATGCTTTGTGTGTAGGTTGTAATTGTTGCTGCTATTTTATTTCTGTGTTTAAGTCAATATTGTGTCAAATGTACAAAGTTTAAAAAAAGATCATTTCTTTTTCTTCCAGTTCTACAAAATGCTGAAAGTATTAAAAAAAAAAAAAAAAAAAAAAAAAAAAAAAAAAAAAAAAAAAAAAAACCAAAAAACTCTTCCTAAACAAACCTAGTCAAGATATGGTTGAGAGAAAAGACCCATCAGCCTTCAGGGCTTGCTGGAATTTATCTACTGGGAATAGAATGTGGGTACCCTGCCAACCTCAACCACAAAGTCATCCTTCACCATTAAAATATAGATGTAACAGGGAGGCCATGGAAAGTGGGAAGAACTAAAAATATTCACCTGCCACAGTAGTTTTCATGCATGTGTCTGTATTTATACATACGTGTGTGTGTGTGTGTGTGTGTATTTTTTCAGATAGATGTACATATATTCACACACATTATTACTCTTATTAACCAGAGTCACAGTAGGAAGAAAATTATTTGAGTGACAGTTTACACCCTTTTTTTTTTGTAAGGTGTAAAAGTTACAGCCTTTAAAAGACTTCCCCTTTTAAATTATTTTGTGAACCTGTTAAATGAAAAAAGCCTGTTTTATATACATGGCTCAGTGATTGCTTTGTGTGCAACTTGTCTTACCTTTAAAAAACCTAACCCAAGAAAACAAAAAGCAAAATTAAAACCAGAATACTGCAGAAATTGGCATAAGTGTTTCTTCTGATGTGATAATTTGTATTTGATTTTTTAAATTTTTGTTGATTCTTTATTAGTGGGGTTCTTTGAAATCAAATTGCTTGAAAATCACTTTACTTTAGGCAAATTTTGTGTCCATGATGTATTTAAGGTGCTGCTGTCTGCAGTGAGAGACTTTGAGAGCACACTTCTCTTTCCGGTGTGAGAAATATTTTAAATAATTATTTACATGGCCAAATTAGGAAGTAAAACCTAAACTTGTATATGCTCTTACTTGAGTGGGTTGGTTGGTATTTTGAGGTTTTTTGGGGTTTTTTTGTAAATAAGTCCCTGTGGTGGTAATAAAATATTTGATCTTAAAATAACTTCACTCTCACTGGGTGCATCCTATATCCAGAATGGTGCTTAAATAAACCCTGGACTCTTATCATAGATGGCATTTATTTCAGAGCTCATCACCACAGGGCTTCCACTGTGCTTGTGGATGCCACAATGGAACAGTGGGGCTTTGCCTCAAAGAAGCATTTCGGGAAGGGGATGTGGCTCTGCTGGGAGGGTCCCTGAGCTGCAGCACCAGCAGAGGGAAACTGGTGCCAGCAGCCCTGTGTGACGTGTCTGCTCTGGCTCCAGCCCTGTGTGACATGTCTGCTCTGACATCAGCCACGTGTGACCAGATGTCCACAAAGCAAGTGCATAATTACAGTTAAAGGACCTAAAGGGAAGAGAGCAGCTATTCGTCCCTTTGTTGTACAAAAACCTATCACAGTATGGGAAAAAGACCTACTATCACAATGAGGAATAAAATAAAAGCAGATTTTTAATTGGAGTAATTTACTATATTTAGGTCTGAATAATGTTATTATATTATTTTAATGTACTGTTAATGTTAAGATTAATTTATGTTAAATTTAAATATGGTCTAGTTTAAGTTTAGGTTAAATTTAAATATCGCTCAGTTTAAATTATATTAAGTTCTGTTAAGTTTGGACCCTATTAAGTTTAGGTTAAATTTAAGCTTAAATTTTGTAAAGTTTAAGTGATAATATTGTTCATGCTCATCCTTGTTCATGCACATAAAGCTCGTCCTTTAACTGTAATCAACGTGTCTGTTCTGACACCAGCCTTGTGGAGCATCTTCCCGGAGAGCTGGGCAACCACCCGTGCTGTGGGAGTGGATGAGCCAGCTCTCCGGGAAATGGTCCGTCTGTATTCCAGAAATCCCTGTGATCATCCCTAGTTACAGTGTGAAAGTCTGACTGCTCATTCCAATAGGAACCAGCATAGTACTGGGGATGTAACTATTCCTAGGCCGTTCATGCCAGTCTGCAAGTGTTGATGTGGCTCGTACCCGTTACATTCAGCCCCAACTGCTGCCTGTCTCTAAATTAAATCGAGCGGATAAACTCATTTACTTCTTTTTTGGTTAAGCTGACAAATTCTTTCTGGTGAATTTGTAACTCGGTGTCAGGTTTCTGCATCACGATGTATTTAAAAGTATTTCTTTTCTGGCAGTGCTGACCTACTTTAAATGCTGCAAGGTGCTCTTACCTCCTTTTTTTTTTTTTTTTTTTCCTAACAGCCGGTTGATTCCAGCAGAGATCTTTGTACTTCAGCTTCTAAACCTTTGATAACATTTTGACTGTTCATTCCTGTATGTAGGCAGCCACTTTATCCTTTTCTAGGTGGGCCCTTGCTTCAATTCAAAGTTAATGGTTACTATTTATTGCACATCTACAAAAGGTAAAACCTACATAGAGCAAAGTTGCTACGTGCACAGAGTGCCTTAGAAAGCCCAGAATCCCTGACCTGAAGAACATATTGTCCCTAGCCAGGCTGTACAAAGGTGTGAGGATGTGGGTAATTCACCTGGGCCCTGCAGGCACGGGGACAACTTCAATGAAATAATTCAACATCCACCACAACAGTCGAAGCTAAGTCATGAGGTTCAAAGAAAATAAAACTTGCTATGAGCGTGCAAGAGCATCTTAATTCCTGGATAGGTGTGCTGTGATGTTATTGTAGCAGGATGTTTTCTTTTGGGTCAATAATTAGTGCTCTCCTGAGGGCTGCAGATGTGCTGTAGCATTATATGTTCTCCACCACAATCTCTAAGCCAGTCTTCAAGTGTTACAGACTGCTCAGGTGTAGCTGGGTTTATGTGCAGCTAATTACCATCACCTTTTTCTCCTTCCTGCCTCATTTTTTTACCCTGGCTTTTTTGGCACTGACTCCCCTATCCCTGTTGCTGCCACAGCCCCCAGAGCAGTGCGTGTTGCCAGGGGTGGGAGCACAGAGCAGCCCAAAGGCAGAGATCAAGGAGGCAGCAGCAGAGCTGAGGCATCTCCGTTCATCCATGTGTCCACTGCTGTGTCCTCGTGGAAGTGCTGGTCCTTAGAGATCCCACTCTGGGACCAGCGAAGCTGAAAGGAACATTGCAGAATTCACGTTTTTATAGATCCCAATAGCCTTTGCACGCAGATATAAAAGGATTTTATGCTGAAACGCCTGGTTGGAGTTCTTACCCATAACCCACCAGATCCTACTTCCCTGTGGTTTTCTCCCATTTCTGGATGCTGCAGTAGTATTCTTCTATTGTCTCGTGGCACAGTTTCTGGCCCACAAAGGGTGTTTCTCATCCAGGCTTTTAAGGGATACAGCAGAAGCAAGGTAAGATTCATCCTGTGTCCTTCAAAACTTTTAAAATTCAGTGCTTTTGTAGAGAACAAAGGCAATGGGGGCTCTGAGCTAGTCCACAGTGTTTAAATCTGGTCATCCTGAATCACCAATTGCTGCTGATTCACAAACCTCCCAGAGCATCACTGATACCAGTGTGGCAGCCTTGAGCAAAGCTGAATGAGGCACCACCGAGTTGCCACCAAGTTCTTGACATTAATTTTGCTCTCTGGTTTATTCATCCTCAGACACCAGGACACCTATGAGGGGTTTCACCCACACCACAGAGGATTATAGTCCAAAGTGTTGGTCCCTCACTCGCTGAGTTATTGAACACTGTGTCCCAGCTCAGACTTTGTAATTCTCCCCAGGCACCCAGAGACCTCCACTGCCCCCAGACACAGCACAGCTCTGCACTGGCACCTCTCCAGAAATGTCTCCACCCTCTTCCTCCCCACCATGACATAGGAAAGAGGCTCCAGCCCTCCATCTGTGAGACCTAGACAAGTGGGAAGGGCAGTGGTGTCCATGTGGAGCAGGCACAAGGCTGCTGTTGTGCAGCCTCCAGTGCTGCCTTTGTATGAACACCTCATCATTTCAATGTCATTTGCATCTGGATATATATGCAAATACAGAGGGAAAAACCCCTCTGTGTGAGTCCTGCTGAAGAACTCGATTTGAGAAAAATCCTGCTTTTGGTCCCTGAGCTGGCTGAGGCATCTCTGGTGCAGTGTGATCCATCTTCATTGCAGAGGCTGGCAGGGTGCTCCCTCCCCCGGGAGAGATGGGTGATTGCTCACTGGGGTTTGATGTTTCTCACATGGATGTTCTCCTTCTGGCTTGTCAGCAGTGAGTCAGGAATCTCAGCTACTTGGTTCATTGCCTGGTAGATCATGCTGAAAGATTGCAAGGAAAAGTTTGTGGCTGTTGGAGATGAAAAAAGGAATAAACTGTGGATTTTATTTGTCATGGGATATTTTTCTCTGCTCCTCTCTCTTTCCATTTTCTACAATCTCCATCACCCTGCATTGCAGTTTTGCCTGATTTGGGCGGGGTGGACTCTGCAGTTCATCCCTGCCTTACTCTTGGGGCTAAATGTTTCAGTCTTTTTCTTGTAGTCCCTTTTCCAATTCTTGCAGATCACAGCTGCCCTTTGCCTGGCATCAACTCTTGAGAGACTACTTTGCATGTTCTGCTAAGAGCAGGTGTGTTTTGTGGTGCAGTTTAGGATTTTTTTCTCCCCATTTCATCTTCCTCTTGAGCTCTGCTGCTCTCCCAGCTGCTGCTGTGGCTTTCCGTGCCCTTCAAGGAGTTGCTTCTCTCATCTGAGCATTGCCCAGGTGCTTTGGCTTCTTGGCTGGAGGCTGCACATCTGTCTTGCATGTTGCTTTTGGTTGCTGCTCGTGCTCAGTAGGAGTGGGCATAGGGCAACCATGAATATGATGGCTGGGTTAGCTGTAAAAAATATGAAAAATGTTTCTTAATTACACACTGGACAAAAGCCCTGCCCTTCCATGCAGAACTCTGGCTCACCATGCACTTCAGTAATTGCTGTATCTGCTGTTCTCTGAAGTGATATCTTCACAGACAGAAGGCCCATTGATTTCAGGGCACTGTTTGCCTTGTAAGAATAAGGAAACTGTAATGGAAGCTGGCCCCATGAACTCATCTAATTTATGTAGTACTTACAAACCCACCATATCTTGGTGGGAAATTATGGACTATAAATAAAAACAACCAATAGCCAGACATTTTCAGTCTCCTCTGGGAAATTGTGGAAGGTTGCTGTACTGCCAGATAGAAATTTATGATACTTTAGGCTTGCATTTGGACCAAAAGGATGAAATAGAGTTGGTGTTTTGGAACAGTTCAAGGAAATTGTGCAGGAACTATGTGCAGTCAAATCTGAAGCTGATTGAGGGGTTCTGGTTCTGAATTTTTTGAAGACCAAACTCTTCAAATGGAAAAATAAACCAGTACAGCAATGGCTGTTTCAGTTGGGCAAGGAATTCTGTACCTTTATGCTGGTGAAAATGTGACAGTCAGAAATCTGCTTTGCTCAGAGTTTGGTCTTTGGGCTTTGAGTGAGTGTGTGATTCACAGTCCAAGGCACAAGCAGGTTTTGGTGGTTTGTTTTCCCTCCAGTGTTGCTGCCTGGTAAAGTGTGAGAATCCTACAGTCAGTCCAAATATGTGAGTGATCTAGAAGTGCTTAAAAGGAACTTTGTTTTGAAGCCATGTATTTATAAAATGAATAATGACTGCTGAACTTGAGATGCAAGGACTTAAAAATTGGGGGAAAAAAATTGAAAATGTCTGAAAAATTTATTGTCATGGAAAGTTGATTATATAAAGCATTTTCTGGAACCTCCTGAATTGTCCTTAATATGTAAGGAAGCAAGGAAATGGCTGGAGTTTTGCATCCCTGTTCATAGAGACTCCTAGAACTTGTTGGTAAAGTATGGTTGAAAACTTTTATCAAATAACTTTATTTGTGTGACTTCCCATATTGCACCATCTTGTGCTAGATGATGTGCAGTAACTCACTGCTGCTTTTAGTCACTGAGCCTCAGCATCTCTGATAGAGCACAAGCACTGGAAATCCCAGTGTGAAACAAGGTATTTATTCAGAAATTAGTCGGTTTCTCTCAGATCTTCACCACTTGCTTACACAGCCACATATGAGCCCAGGTATTCAGTATGGGAATATTTAATAAAGAATATATAAATATTTACATAAATGTGATTTGGACACCTCAGGCCTGTAGGTTCAAGAATCACTTGGGCTTTTTTGGCAGGACACATCAACATAAATGTGAGTAGTCATTAAATAATGGTAAGAAATGATAGCAATGAAACCTCCCTGCCTATTTTTCATCCCAGAAGGGTGAAAGAAAATGGCAAATTATTCAGTGTTTTTAGTGGTTGTCAGAAACTGGACAGAATCCAAAATCTACTTCAGCAAATATTTATGAAATGGTATCTAAACCATTAACTGTTCTGCTTATCTGAAATGTAGTTGTGCAATCTGTTTTGTATTCCTTATCCAAAGGTGGGGGAGGAAAAGACATGTTTTTGAGGTAGAATTTGTGCCAGTCTGACTTTGAGACCAGAAACAGTTTTTAGATTTTATTTTTTTTTAGGCATCTTAATTGGTCTGGGTGATTCTTGACATTGGCTACGTCCAACTGAGCCCTGTGAGTGATTTGAAATAGATGATTTATGGATATGGGACATTTTCCTGGCTGTTAATGCCACTTTTTATTTGATCTGATTGCTAATCAGAATAATCCTTAGAAGTTAACTATACAGAGAAACATTTGACCTGAACTGTGCTTTGCAGGAGAACCCTTTTTATTCCAACATGAATCCAATCTTCCCTTTTACCCTCTCTAGGTCACCCACAGATTTCTTCCTTTCTCCTACAGCTCAGTGAGGAGAGACAAAATGTGTTTTGCTTGCTCCAGCTGGTTGACTGGTTTCTCTCGTACCCCCTAAACAGAATTTGAGAGAAAGCTTGTTTATTTTCCTAAACTATTTGTACATTCTGCATGCATAAAATATTCATTTAGCTGGGGAAAAATCTTCTAAACACCAAATATTTGTGCATGTTTGTGTTAAAAAAGGATGCCAGTTATCTTGTCTCGAAAGGATTCAAGTAATAGCTGCCATTTGTGAGTGAACACTATGTACCATTTTCAGCTTTTTTTGCTCCCAAGGGGCTTGTGTTATCAGAGGCACCTAGCAAATCCAAGGAAGGGAGAGCATGGATGGTTCCTAGGAGGTGCTGTCTGCCTGGCACACGAGGGGTGTCACCAGGACCTCATCTCTTTTTCTACTGAAGAAAAGGTACTGCCCAGCCTCAGCGGTGTTTATTATTTGACGTAGACAGAATTGAGGTCAGTGTTGTCTCTGTCCCTCTTGCAAAAGGGTACAGCATCCTCCAGTGAACGGGATAAATAAACTGAGAGTGATGTGTAAGCCAAGTCCACTCCACTGATCTAATGGTTTAGTGACCTGGAGTCTTTAGTTAAAGCAAACCTTCCATCTTGGGGAGTTTTTCGACAGATCATCACAAATGGTATTTTGAGATGACCAGGAAAGGATTAGCAATGCTCCATGGCTCAGGATCTGGCTACCTATTTCTCCAGAGATGTGTCTCCAGAATGCATTGCACAGTATTTTGGTGCCTCTGTTCAAGTATTAGAAGCTGCAGGGATGAGCTTTCTGCCTTCTGCTTTCTTTTGCTTTGTTCTAGCTGAGGTGTCCTCAGCTGAGCCAACCTTCGATAGCATCTTGGCCAAGGATACGTCCCCATGGCCTGGGGAACAATTTCACTGCCGGTAAAGGACACTGTGAGATTGGCTGGAGTGATTAAAGCTGAATGTGGTTATAAAAGAGGGATTCATCTTGATGAAGAAGAAAACTCAAATCCCCACCATCCTTCAGCTCCTACTGGGCACATTTGCATTGCTCTGCTAAGCACTTGCTCTTGTGGTGCCCTTTAAAAATAACTATTATCTTTTCTTTTTTTTTTTTTTTTTGTGGTGATACTTTTTATGGTTATACTTTGTGCTCAGGCACTTTATTTTCCCAGTGTGGTCCTTATAATAAATTAAAAAGTCAGCCAAGTCATCCCCTGTTCATGCTGCAGATGGGAAAACTTAAGCCCAGAGAAATAATGTGACTTTTGTGCAGCTACAATGAGGAGCTGTCGTTAAGTGGGGAATAGGGCTGTTATGGAGCAGCAGAGACTCCAGCCTTGAAAATGCATTGACTGCTCTGTGCTGCCTTCCCCAAGGTATTTGATACTGATGCAGACGCAGCCTCAGTCACCTGAAACTTCTATTGAAAGCGGGATCTTTTTTTCCCCCTTCAGAGGGCATTAAAAACGCCTGCGGCTATTTGAACCCTCCGGCTTCCCCTGTGCACCCCGAACATCTCCCTAAACGCACCCAAACCGATGCTTAATGACCTGTCCGAGCCCCGGGGCGGGTTCATGTGGCAGCTCCTGCAGCCGGGGAATCGAACCTGGCCGCGATGCCCGAAGCGCTTTTGGCACGGAGCCCGCGGGGAGCCGCGGAGAAAGAAACCCGCCCGCCTTCCTTCTCCTGCGGTCCCCGGCGCTGCTGCCATCCCCATCCCCATCCCCGCGCCGTGCCGCGATGGGAGGCACGAACACACCCAGCCCTGGTCCCCATCTGTTGCAGCATCGGCTCCAGTAGCAGAGCCCGAGATGTTTCAATGCGCTTGCCTTTAGGGAAAAGCTTTCAATGCAGTTCTTCGATGGACGTTTCCAGCCAGACTGCAGGATTTTTCAGAGCTGTAAGTCAGAGCGGGGGCTCGATTGTCCCTGGGTTTCTCCGGATTTGATTATTTTTGTTATTAAATTAATTTATCTAAGCAGGGGGAAATAGGGTTTGCATTCATTTAGGTGGATGCCCGAGTGCACTGCAAGAGTCTGCCAAGAGGCAGGAATTCTTCAGGCTGTGTAAGAAATGCATGGTTCTTAGGTATTTTGGTTTTTTTTTTTTCATTGTGTTTTGTCTCTTTTGTATGCATGACTGGCACGGGGCTGTTGTCCTGTTTTTAGAGCGTTTAATTATAATAGATACTCCAAGGCTGAACAAAATGTTCTTTTATCTAGTTAAAGAATGTAGCTTGGGTTTGGGGCCGGTTTTGGTGGTTGTTTTTTTTTTTCCCTTGCATAACTTTTCGTTAATGTTTTGGAAAGAGAGATTATCATTTGGGGGGTGTTCATTTATTTTCAGCCTAAAACCATCTGGTCTCTGCATCCTGCAATGCTTGGTTTCTCCTACTGCTCATCTCAGAGCCTCCTGAACTGCTGAGCAACTAATTGCCATGTCTAGTCACTGCAACCCCAAATCACAGGTTTTCAGGAACTGCTGTTTTGCTTAATGATTTTAATTTGATATTTGATGAGGTTTGTCAGGATAAAGAGGTGTATTACTGGCTTCATGTGTTCCTGCTTGCATTTTTTTCCCTTTCTACTACCAGAATTAGTGCTGAACACATGCAATTTGCACTGCAATTAATGGATCTGTGAGATAATGAACGTCCAAAACGGATGAGGCGGCTCCATCCTGGGATCAGAGCCTGAAGGGTTTCAAGATCTTCTGTTAGTGGTGTGATGGTGAATAGCAAATGAAATTTAATCCAGTATAAGATGCAGGGTATTTTGCCAGCATCTTGTGTGTTTTGTTTGTTGTTCACTGTTACGGGCCACGGGAGAGATGAGGGTGTTAACCTCTGGGGAAGAGATTTCACCCTCTGCCGTGAGTGCAGGAGAGGCTGGAAAGCAGAGGCGGTGCTGACTTTGAGCAGCCCTGGGAGGTGTGAGGAAACTGGAGCTGCTGCAGTTGGGAGCCTGGGGGGCAGGATTATTTGATGGAAGAGGGAATGATGGGCAGCAGGATGAAACGGATCCTGCTGACAAGGGGCCAGCCCTCAATTCAAAGGGAGGCAGTGGGAAACCCAGAAAAAGAAGACTCGGTTGTACTTCAATTTAGTACATTTTCATGAGTGGAATACCAAGGTATTGATTTTTTAAAAAATGCCCCAGTTTGAAATAAGCAAAAAAGCTCACCTACCCCCCCCCCCCCAATCCACCCCATCAATCTGTGCAAGGATGTCTGACATTCATCAAGAAGAAACTAGGAGAATTAAATGCAATATTGATGCAAATCTTTAAAAGCAAAACACAGAGTTGATGGAAATCACCTGTAACCAGAGTTTGCTTCAGGCAGCCAAGAGCCATCGGGTTTCCATCAGGAGGAGAAAATCCTGCTGTCATTTCAGCCTGTTTGGCCACCCAAGTAGGGGCAGTCACAAGCTGATTTGAAGACAAGAAATATTTGGTCATCCTAAATTTAAAATAAATGGCAGTGAAAAAACTGTAAGACCTTGTTACCGTGTCTTTATGCTCATATGATTATATTTGTTTCCCCTATGCATTGCCCTGTATGAGACCGTGTTCTATATGTGTGTAAAAATAGTGATGCCCTGTGAGTTGAACATCTGGGAGGACATAGTCACCAGGGCAGTTTGTTTCTGCTTCTCAGTGTAGGTGCCAGTGCCTTTGCTTTTAGAATTGATGGATATTTTGATAAAGTTACCCTTTCTATGCTGGTTTGAGGGACACTTTCCTAATAGGTATTTGATGACTTCTAGTGCCTGATTGTGGTTCTAACTCCAATTTCCATTTCTAATAAACCTCAAAATAAGTGTTAATAAACCTTGGGTGTAATGTACACCAATAGTTGTACAGCTGTTCAGTACATATGGATAGAAATTAATGTTCCTGATGAGAAAAAAATACCCAATATTTTTAGGGCCATATTACTGGCGTGAACTTAATTTTTGGCAGTAATGAAAAAATAACATTGTTATTCTGAATCAAAATTTCCTGCTTGTGGATTTAATTTATCTTGAAGGAAATAGAAAAAAGAAAAAAGAAATAAGAGGAAAAAAAAAAAAGAAAAAAAGCTTTACTGTGTTTTACTTTGGGTTTGTTTTTTTTTTTTCCTTCTTGGGTGCTCATTAATTTCATGGGAGGTTTTCAGTGATGTTCCTTGGCAGAGTGGTTGTCCATGCCAGGCTGAGCTGTAGGCAGGGGCTCTCCCAGTGCCTTGGTTTGGTAATTCCAGTGTGAGCTTTATTTTTTTGTGACAAATGGGTTTGGACTGTCTGCCACATGGCTTGGAGCAACAACCAGTTCTAAAATGTCCTCTCCCATGCCAGGCTCATACTCTGCCCATCTGTCACTGTGGCCGGGGTGTCCTGCTAAGTTGGGAATGTTTCCCATACTCTCCAAGCAGGATCAAATGCTTCTCAACACATTTTGATGCATAAACTGTCAGCCAAATCAAGTGCAGATTTGCCTGTTTCAGCTCACCAAGGCCTGCTGGGTTTCAAAGCCATTGCAGAGGGCAGAAAGGACTTTTGGTGTATGTGGATAATGAGCTTAAGTTTTCAGTTGGGTTTCCCTGAGCGTGTGTTTGCTTGTGCTTTCTCCACAGCATGTTCAGATTGGTCGATTGTAATTGTGGTGCTTAAATGGACTCATAAAGAATAATAAGATGGCTAAAATCAGAAGACTCCTGCTAAAAGGGTCGGAATTTGATATGGCTTGTTTGTAAGGTTTTCTTCCCTGCACTGGATGTAAACTAGGAACTATTTCTGAAAAGAAAGAAAAAAAAGAAGTCATAGTCCTTGAAAGGAGCCTGAAGTTTACTTGGGGAAACATCTTCCTCAAAATTTTAGTACTGCATGTACAATAATTAGAAAAAAAACCCTGGGTATGTGTCATTTCTTCCCTTTCCATATGAGGATTATTTCCAAACTGGACCCACTGCAAAATTTTATTTTCAGTGGTGGTTATTTCTGGTGTGAGTGAGTAATCTCTTTGTTGTGTTCTTCTGTTTGTCTCATTGTTCAAAAGATTTTCCAGATGGGCAAGTATTTGATCCATATTTCTTCCAGAGATGGTCACTGGTGTCTTCTAACACCTTCTTCCAAGCAGAACTGTGATGCTCTTTGAAGCACATCCCTTGAGACAGAGTTTAACAAATGACCAGGGCTTGGTGTGTGTGGGCCTGGAAGTGTAAGATTTACTATCCCTTGGACATTGCCAATTCTCTTTACAAACATGCTTTTTCTCAGAAGTTCTATTGCTGGCCTGTTTTCTTAAAATTGAAATTCTGTGATTTTTCAGTTGGACACAGCGGTTCCTTCGTCTCACTCCACTGGGCACTCACCCCATCAGAGAATTAACCCTGTTTTCTACACAGCAGCCAAAGCTGTGCAAAGAAAATGTCATCTCAGTAACACTTGGAAATGCCCCCAGAGCCTGGGGCCTCATTGTGCTCCCAGTGCAGGGATGCCTGGAGAGTGTCTCAACAGCGAGGAAAGCCGGGATTGAAACTGGGCTGAAATGATCCCGGCTGGGTCCTGCAGCCCAAGGAGCTGGGAGCTGGCTCTGCCGGGGTCCTGCAGCCCAACAAGGGGGCTGGGAGCTGGGAGCTGGCTCTGCCGGGGTCCTGCAGCCCAACAAGGGAGCTGGGAGCTGGGAGCCGGCTCTGCCGGGGTCCTGCAGCCCAACAAGGGGGCTGGGAGCTGGCTCTGCCGGGGTCCTGCAGCCCAACAAGGGGGCTGGGAGCTGGGAGCCGGCTCTGCCGGGGTCCTGCAGCCCAACAAGGGGGCTGGGAGCTGGGAGCTGGCTCTGCCGGGGTCCTGCAGCCCAACAAGGGAGCTGGGAGCTGGCTCTGCCGGGGTCCTGCAGCCCAACAAGGGAGCTGGGAGCTGGGAGCCGGCTCTGCCGGGGTCCTGCAGCCCAGCAAGGGAGCTGGGAGCTGGGAGCTGGCTCTGCCGGGGTCCTGCAACCCAACAAGGGAGCTGGGAGCCGGCTCTGCCGGGGTCCTGCAGCCCAGCAAGGGAGCTGGGAGCTGTCTCTGCTGCCGGAGTGATGGCTCAGCCTCCCCAAGCCCGGCGTTGTCATGGCTACGCCGGTGCCCGTGTGTGGAGCCGGTGTGAAGCACGCTCCGCACTGCCGTGCACACACCGTAGTAAGAGGCAGTCCCTTGTTTGGACAGCTTTCTAAATAGAGGGGAGTAATGGAAAAAAAACAAATCCACTCAACTTTATTCACGCTGTAGAGACAGTAAAGGTGGAGAGGTGAGGTGAAGGGTTTGAATCCTCCAAAGTTTAAGCAAGTCGTCCAGCCTCTCCCATACCAGGGAAATGGGAGCACATTGCCCGTTGGAGATGCTGGCTTTTCCCTTCTCTCTAGACTGGATAGAAACTGTGGGGTCATAACTTGTGACAGATTTCCTTAATCCCTTCCCAGAGCTAATCCAGAAAGCCAGAGCAGGTAATGAAAATCTCATTGCTGAAGTGCACTCCTGAAGCTATTCTGGACTGGATATGCAGTTTGTCAAGTGCTCTGGATTCCCACAGCATGAACGATGTATTGTAATTTATTAGCATTGGATGTCAGTGCTAACTGAAAATCTAGGAATGGCACAAAATCCTCTTAGCTCAAAGTCAGGGGTGGAACCTAAAGGACATGCAGGCTGGGTTTGGGTAGAATACTGTACTGTGAGTGGGATAAAGTCTTCTGGGTTGTCTCTGAGAATTTGAGCTTTCTTCTGTCCTTGAGGGCATTTTATGTTGCCAATTTCAACAAAACGCACCTTTAAATAAAGAGTTCAGAGTGTGATGAATGCAGACATCCATTTTGGGAAAAGAAAAAACTAGTTTAGCTTACAAAATGAAGCATATTGTATTTATTGGTCTCTTTTTACAAGTGGTGTTAAAGGTATAGGAAAAGCTGTAGCAAAGTGACTGTAAACCTCATAGGCATGAAGTTGTTCTCTGTAGCTGTAGAGTGATGTAGGAAAATGTGTCAGGAAAGCACCAAGAGGGGAGTCTTTCCATTGTGGACACCATGTGCTTTTCCCCCCTGACCTCCCATTCAGGTCTTCAGCACACAAAGCACAGAATCATCTTGTTCTTCCTTTCCTTCTCTAATTTCCTCTTTGCTTCTGCTTTTTTTCCCCTTTATTTTTTTTTCAGTTGAGGGACTAGGAGATCAGAGCAGGCCCCTCACTTGCCTGGCTTTCCAGCTGTAAGCTTTCTTCTAATTGTCAAGATTATTCACGGTTGTTGACTGACAAGAATGGAAAGAGGAGGCAACAGGCAGCTGTCTTCCTAAATGCAGTGAACTGGAAAAAATAGTTTGGAGTTCAAGTATTTATGGCAGAGATCTTTTGCCTGGTGTGAATGTCACCTTTTTTAGTCATATATATATGCAGAGGGAGAACCCTGCATATATTATCCTCAGATAAGGCCATCAGTTGGGGGTTTTCAGTTCTGATTCTGTTTTGTTTTACTCTTCCTTGAGGATACGGTTTTTGAAGAGATTTGGCCAATAGAGAGTGGGGGAAAACATAAAAAATGCAAAATGCAGTGACTTTTAAAATAGCTGAAGTGTGGAGGTGACTTAGTAAGCCTCAGTATTATCCTTGCATTGAATCCCCTTCAGACTGTTTGCTCCTGTGCTGCAGCGGCTCGAGTGTTTTTATTACATTGTGGCAAAATCATCTTTTGTTTCCAGCAGTTCTGCTATTTCACTGTGGCTGAAGTTGTGTTTTGTAGCAAATGCTGGCTTTTCTCTGCTAATGCATTGGGCTCCTGTGTCTCATTTGTGTAAGACAAACTCATAAGTATTGGAATGCACTTTCATTGGCACTGAGTATGTGCCATCTGAAGGCTAACATTTCCAGTCTCCTGCAGTCCTTCCTTCGAGTCGTGCGTCTTGGTTTCTTAATTCCCTCATCACTCACCTAACCCCATTTTCCAGGACTGATGTGTATTATCTTCTGCTTTTACCTTGTGTTTCTAAACTTTGGGTGATTCTTGAATGAAATGTCTCGCCTGAGAAAGGTTGCCTTTACCTGAGCACCCAGGAATAGCAGTTAATGATGGGTTAGTGTGTGCATCGTGGTGATGTCACAGGAATTGTTGGGAAATTTGGTTTCCTCCCTGGCATGTTTTCCCTGCTGTTCTCTCACTTTCTCTCTCTCTCTCTCTCTCTCTCCCCCTTTTTTTTTTAAGTGACATTTTGTTATTTGCACGTTTGCTAGGTTGTCCATCTGCTGTTGTAATAAACACGCTGCCAGTCACTGCTGTGTGGTTTGGGGTGTGGAGGAGCTGACAAACCAGGCTGTCGTGTGCTTGGGGATCCTACTCAGGCTTTGTCAGAGTACCTCTGTGGTGCTCTGTGACTTACCGCTGAGGTGGGGAGCAGCACCCTCCATCACAGCATTCTCACACAGCCCTGAGCTCTCTGCACATCATAAACATGATGGGGCTCCAGGCAGGAGGGATTCCATCCCACCCCAGGCTGTCTGTGCTCAGCTCATCTGCAAAGGCTCAATTTCCAGTGAGGTACGGTGGGGTTTCCAGGCAGGAGAGCACAAGGCTTGAAAGAAAACGTCATTCTTTCTGTAAACAGCATAGGAATGTGTTCTAGTGATTGAAGCCTGAGATTGAGAACAACACAAAAAACAATCCATGCTCTCTTGAAAGTTTTTTTTGTGGATCTTATCTACAGCCCCAGAAACAAAAGAACTGAATTTGCTGTTGACTGCTGGAGATTATTGCCTGTCAGGATCAGCTAAGAATTTCAGAAATTAAGAAGAGTGTGCTGGATGCTGCCAGTATTCCATGATCAGGATAACTCAGGAAGAACAGCTTGGAAGACAGCTGTTTTCAGAGAAATATCAAGGATTTGTTGGTTTCATGGCTCTCTTTAATACTTTCCCTTTGAAATTCATAGTTTTAGCAGCTTTTTCTGCCCAAGTGGTGGCAATCCATCCAAGCTGGAGGATGTGTGGTGAGAACAGTGGTTTTAGTAGCTCCTTAGGACCATGTCCACTTCTTGCTGCAGCTAAAAGAAATGCCTCTGTATTGCACATCAGCTGGTTTTCTTCTGCCAGGCTTTCATATGTGAATTTCTTTACATAGAACGTTGAAAAATCACCTGATGGATGGAGATTTTCACATATTGAGATCTGGGTTAGATTTCAGTCAGCCATTACTCGCTAACCTTTTAGATAGTGCCTCTTTGAGACTGAGTATTTCCCATTTGTTCCAGGCGTGTTGTGTAGGGGGACTTACCTTCTGTTATTTCTGATATCTGATGCTGTATGCACCTTGAAGTGCACACAAACAAGGTGACTGCACAGTCACCCAATAACCCCTGGACTGTGCTTCCTCTGGAGTCTTCACACTGTGGACAAAATCATAGAATCACAAAGGTGGGAAAAGGCCTCTAAGATTAAAGAGTTGACTGCAAACCTGCCATCTCCACCATTTCCTCTTGTCCTCTGGCTTGCTTTGGGAGAAGAGACCAACCCCCACCTGGCTACAACCTCCTTTCAGGGAGTTGTGGAGAACAATAAGGTCTCTCCTGAGCCTCTTTTTCTCCAGGCTTAACTTCCCCAACTCCTTCAGCTGCTCCTCATAGGACTTGTATTCCAGACCCTTCACAATCCCCCTTGCTCTTTTCTGGACACTCCCCAGCCCCTCAATATCTTTCTTGTAGTAAGGGGCCAGAACTGAGCGCAGGATTCAAGGTACAGCCTCACCAATCAAGTCTCTATCTTATTTCTACCCTCTCTAATTCTCCAGACCTACCTTTTTTTTTTTCCTTTTTTTTCCCTTTTTTTTCTTTCTAATGCAAATAGCCTTAAAAGTAATAGCAAACAAATAAATTGGAATAGCCTTGTGCAGTACAAAGCTGGCTTGCACAAATCCAACCAGCTTTGTACATCTGTTCCTGCCCACTCCCACTGAGTCATCCCGAGTCTTAGTCACCAGCATCCTCAGTCTCACAGTGCAACTTATATATTTCTCTCCAAAACACATGCTACAGTCTAGATGGCATGGGGGAGTGAGAAAAGCAAAGCAATGAGCAACCTACTCCTAAAGGAATAAAGTAATGTAGCAAGTCTTATTATACTTTACTATAACTGGTGTATCCAAACAAGAGTAACAAAAGGACAGAAATTCCTGTGTATGTCAGTTTTGCATCTTTCCTTGTGCAATAATGGAGTGATTTGTTATAAATCCCCAAAGGCTTCTAGATAGGATTGTTCTCAGAAAAAGACAATTTTCTATTCTAGCAGAGCTACCAAGCTATGCCCTCTATTCCACCGAGATCAAACTGTGGATTCTGCTCAAAGGCTATTAGCATATGTAGCATATTTGCTATTCAGAGTTTTACATAGGCTTGTAATAGGTACAAATTCAAGGTTGATCTAAAAAAAACCTGCTGGTGTGCAGAATGCAATGAAAGAAACTGTTCACAGTTGATGTTAATAAAAATCCTGACCTTCTTTGTCCTTGCTAGGATATTTGAAGTGCTCATAGCTCAGTAATATCAGCAGAGGAGGAGACTTTGTTAAGGTGTGATGCTGAGGTTGCTCTCAGCTTTTAGCAATCTTTTGTGACATCAGAGCTCTTGTCAGCACTCAGCTTAATTCCTCTGTATGTTGTTTTCTTTGTTTATTTTATTAAAGGAGCTGTCTCCCCATATTGAAAACTGCCTTAGCAATGTGTCACCTTCTGCTAGAGTTATGTTGTAAAAAGAAACTGTAATGTCTGGCAGGCATTTCACATCCTTAAATTTGGTGCAATCCTAGAACATATATAGAACTTAGTGAGGCAGAAAAATAATGCCTCAAAGGTGACACCATCCATAGTCAGGACTGTGTGATACTACCCACACCAGGACTCTGAAGCTGTTTATAGCTGAGGAACCCAGACTTTCAGCAGAGGTTGCTTATGGGGCTACCATGAAGCTCTTCTGACCTGAGTCACCCCTGAAATGCAGGCAAAGAGTTGACCACGTTCATGGGGACTCACCACTGTGGGCACAGATTCCACATCCCCGTGGTGTTCACAGTCAATTCATCATGTTTGAATAGACAGCTGCAAACAATGCCAGCAGGGAGCTGTTTGTGAAATACTCTTTTGATACCCAGCCCTGAAATTTTGGACCACTGTCGAGCAGGGCCATAAAAAGGTCCAACTTCCACCCCAAATACATTGGAAATTGGTCTCTGGGCGGTCAGTCACAGCATGCCCCAGCCCTTGCTGGCCCTTTGGCTTCATCCATTGCAGAGGAGCTTTATCAGCCTGGCTGCCAAAGTAGCCTTGAAACTAAACAATAATACAACAAGAATCCTGTTTATTCTTTGTTTACTGGATTCAAGGTTTAGTGGTCTGTTATTTTAGTATTCAGGTCTGTTATTTAAGTATTCTTCTTCTTACACCAAGGTCTCCAACTGCAGCAACCTCAAAACCAGAGTGTCTGAGCAAGCCTTTTTGGCAGGAATTCTCCCCAGTAAGGAAAGAAACAGTAAAACTGGCTGGAAAAGGTGAAAAAATTGTTTGGCTAACCAGATCTCGCTCCTGCTATTTGACTATGCTATGCCAGCCAATGTATTTGCTTTCTGCATCCTCAAATGTGGTTTCCTTTCCTATTCTCCAAAACAGTTCTGAGAAAAGCTTCTTTGTTTTCCCAGGATATCAAAGAACAAAAATTTTATTCTTACTTCTTTTCACATAATCCCAAATATTCTGATATAAAAGATGTCATAGGAAAACAGGCTGGAATTAAGGATCACCTTCTAGATGTAGGGGTAACCCAGACCAGATTCATGCTAGAGTTAGTCTCACCTTTGGAGGAGAAATTAATGTGAAGAATTTTCCAGATATCTGTTGTTTGCCCAGAGAAGATAGGGAAAGAAGTGTTAGAGAAGAAAAGTGCAAATGCAGACAGAAAAATCCTGACTAGCACTGTAAAATCACCTGTTGAGCAGGCGCTGTGGGAGATTTCCCTCCCCAGGAGGGAGCCTGGCTGCTGGCAGGAGCACTGAGGCATGGTTCTGCTGTGTCACGGCTCTGCAGTCCCCCAGGAAAAGCTTTGCTGTCCCTGGGGCTGTGTTCTTCAGTGACCATAACAGGAGCTGCCATGACAGCCTCTTGTAAATAAAAGTGGATTGGAAACAAAATAAATCTGAGGTGACTTTGTGGCTTTAAAGTAAATGTAAAGTGCTCAAGAGGTTATTTTTTTTCTAACAGGGTGGCAGGAGTGATGTCTGGCTGTCAGATGGAGCAGAGTGATGGAAGGAGTGACTAAGGAGCACAAGCATGACAGGAAAGCCAAAAAAATTTCCAAAACAGGCTTTTCATACTCTTAATTCCAGGTTAGCAGCAGTAGGACCTGCTTTTTCTCTATGGAGGGGTGATCTCAGACTGTGGTCTCTGCAGAAGTTGCCTGTCCAAGGATGCAGTGCAGGACTGATGGACACAGGGCGTGATGCCGTTCTGCAGCCAGGGCTCTGAAGTCTGAAGGACTCTTCCTCCTACCAGGAAGTCACTGTGTGCCTCTGACAGAGTTTTAAATGTCCCTGCAGAGCCATTTGATCGTCCAGGGAGCTGTTTCCAAGTGCAGTAAAGCAGAGCTGGAGAGCAGGAGAGCTGTCTAAGAACAGCTTCAGTCCCCAGTCACTGGCAGAGCAAGCCTTCTGTGTGTATCTGTTGGCATCAGATCAGAGCAGTCACGTCTGTGACAAGGGCAAGGGCTGCACCATTGGTCTGTCAAGAGTTCTGTGGTATTTTGCAACACTTTTGGAGCAGTTTGGTTTTTTGGGTTTTTTTTTTTAAGAGTTACTGTATCATCAACTGAATCATGACATGTTTCTGGATGAAGAGGAACACGAGACAGAAATTGTTATCTATCTGTATTCTGCAGAAATATTAATGAAAGGGAAATAACCACCTAATATTTCCTTGCTTAACCAACAGACTGGAATTGAAAGAGCAGCATTTGTAGCCTGGTATTTGATATATGTGGTTTTTTCCTTCTGTGAATGGATGCCTTCATATATAGAATCCCATGAAAGATTAAAAAATTGTTAGGTAACAGTTACAATTATAGACTTTTTCACAGGACTAGAAGTACAATTATTACCCACTTTGAAATGTTCAGTAGTGCTGTATTAACAAAAAGTCTCATGCTGCCCAGAAAAATGCAGCTCCAGTTATTTTGGCTTACAGGTAGAGATTTGTTCTGGATGTAAAGACAGATGAAGTCACAATGCCTCCATGGTATCTGAGAGTTACAAATCAGAATAGAGTTGTCGTCTGGGTTTCATGATACTGTTAGACTTCAGACTTTAACACATCTGTGGCTTTAAATTTGGAAACATAAATGAGAACTGAAATTTAGCTCCTAGAAAAATAGCTGTATCTACCTACCCTCTCCTGGTTTTGAAGGTTTCTGCTCAAATAAAACATTTTGGTTTAATTCCTGACAGTTCTAGATTTTCTGAACAGCTTTTTCAACCCTGGTTAGTAGATATGTGTGCCCTTCAACCCAGTTTCTGCCATCCAGTCTCCAGCTTTCCTAAACAGCTGCTTTCCACCCTGGAAGTTGCACCAGGGAGTAATATAGAGGTACTAATATGTGGAGCTCAAAAGAGGTTATTTTCTTGATTTATTCCATGGAAAATTACTTAGCACACATCAGATTCCAGCTTCTGCACTACTGAAGATGGGTAGAGGAAAATGTTGGTAAATCCTTTGGCTAAATTAAACACAAGGGGATATGTTTTTCTATAACTTTCATTAGGCTTTCAAATATCTTCACAGAGATTCTTCAATTAAGTCCTGCAGTAGAATATGAAGTAATAATGATGCTGATGATAATAATCTATGTATTGATGGTGTTTATAAATGCTGTTTATGGCTAAATAATTTTATATGGAGTAAGTCATTTGGATTTTAATTTTAATCTCTTCCTTTGGTTTTGAGATGTTTCCCTATGTTTTTATTTGCAAACAAAGGTGATGTGAAACCCAGACAAGAGGGAGATGTTCCATAGTTGAGCTTTGTAGATAGTTCCCATTGAATGTGCATGGATGGGGCTGGGAGCAGATGAATTTGTCAGGAATATGTTTGTTTGGGGCCGAATGATTTGGGGCCAGCTTGGCCAAGCCTGGCTGCTGCTTTTTTTTTTTTTTTTTTTTTTTTTTTTTTTTTTTTTTTTTTTTTCCCTTTTCAACTTGGCATGAATTACTCCCATGTGTTTTAGTTCCAGTAATTCAATATTTTGTTCCTTATTTTTGTTGCTTGTTATGTAACCAGAATATTTTCAAACACTTGAAAGAATTATGCCTGAGTTGTACACAATTTTTGAGCATATTTTGACTTCAGTGTGATTACACAAAGCGATGTGATTAGACCTGTGGCTGCTCTGAATTCTGAAGACCAGCAAGCCCTGCAGACTTTGTGGATGGTGCTAATTTTTAATTAAGCTCTGTTTGATCACAGATTAAGTTTACGTGAAATTGCTGTTTATTTATATTTTGAACTCTTTTAAATGGATGCAGATGTGGCGGTTGAGAAGCACTGAATCATTGCATGGAAAGGGTGATGCCTTGCATCTGGGAGGTTCTGTGTTGGGGAGGCATTCCTGACATTTAGAACATCATTTAGGACCCAAGATTCAATTCTTCAGCACAAAGCTTTAGGCAACCTCATGCTTCTGGTCATGGAATTGCTCATTATGTACTTTTCTGATCAAACAGATGCTAAACTTGACACTAACATAATTTCCTTATGCATGTAGAAAGGAGCTCTAAAAACCCTGTGGCTGGAACATGAAGTAATCATAAACAGAACAGACGGCAGGAGGTGGAATATAATTGCAGTTTGTTTTTGTTAGTTAAAAATGAGCATGTGTGCTTTTCTTACGGCTTTATTGTCTTCAGTCCTGCAGAATTGGGTGCTCCTCTCCCATTTGTGGTTATTTCCTCCCTGAGCACCATGTCGGTTTTCTGTGTCTTTTTTAGCAGTTACGTATTTCTCAGAATGTTGATATACTTTCATTCAGGTTGTGTTTATTGCTATAAATACTCTTTAAGATCATGCATCCCACTAAAGGCAAGATAGGCATTTGCTGAGCAAGTGGATGTGTTTAAACTGTAATTTCCTACCGGTTTTTCTGTGGGATTTTGGTACCTCCCCTTGAAAGTTTTAACACAGGACTTTTGGCTTTGGCCGTGCAGGTGGTTTTTTGATGGTGCAGGTGCTGCTGTGGGCTCCCTGTTCACTTGTAACTTCTATCTGACATTGTTTCACAGCCAAGGAGAGCCATCAGAGTCCATGCTACTGCTTGCCAGCAATTGCTGTGGGTGAAGCAGTGGGCGCTCTGGAAATAGACCTGTGGGCTTCAGTCATGGGATGCTCTGATGGAAGGAAAAAAGCATTAATAAAAGACACCATTTTTTCTTCTCTGTCCTTGCAGGATCTCAGCTCATTTGCCATGCCATTCTTGGACGGTGATGTGGAGAGCACAGACAAAAATGCTTCTCGCAAGGTAGGATAGATCCAAAGCTTCCCCTTCTTCGCAGTGCTTGAATCCCTTGTGGTACACACAGTTTGTTAGGCTTAAAAAAGCCTGGGGTTTTCAATTTCCCTGCCATACCATTAACCTGTTGATGGTGATGCACTAAGGCAAATCCAGTGCCTTTTGCAGTCCTTACCATGACAGTGCCTGTGCAGTATAATCTGTAAAGGGTGCGAGCTGCTGGTGGTGTTGTAAATACTGCAGGTGTTGTGTGTAACACAGCTGTAAATCAGTGAGGTGATGTTGCATAGCTGCTCAGGAATATCTTTACCTTACAAGATCTGAGGTGTGCTGCAGAAATATACACTGCCCAAAGAGGAATCTGTGGTTGTTAGTAGGTTTTCCTGGAATTGCCTCCTGATGGCTGCTCTCTCTCTATGGAGGGTTTAACTGTTCACTGTCCTTGATCTCTCTGTCCTTGGCACTGGAAAGATGAACTGCCTTCATCTGCTGAAGCCATAGTGGTAGAGCCTTCCTGTGAAAAAAGTAGAAAGGTTCCTCCTCAGTGTGGGATTAACTCAAGGTTATCCTTGTGGAGGCATTGATTTGTTTTTCTGATGCTATTAAATTAAGCCAATGTAGTCACAGAGTTGGCTTGCTTTAAAAAGGATCAGGGCAGCATATTCAATGGATGACATTGGTGATAGTTATACACTGCCTACACAATCTTCAAAGCAATAAAAATGGTGGGTGAGATCTGTCATCTTCAGGTCCTGTCCTCCTCATTTTCACAAAGCACTGAAGTACAGGCTGGTCTGCTAAATGGAAGCCTCCTACCAGCCACGTTCTGGGCTTGGCTAAGAGGGATTCTCCTCCAACCCATAGACAACTCCAAAAGCTGATCTTCAGCTACTCTGCAGACCACTTTCGCTTGTCACAGTATTTACAAGGCTGTGAACCTCCATGGCCATTAAACCTGCTACAAGCCGTGTGGCAGAGAGTCTGCAGGTTTAGTTTAAGGCAAGCAAAGTAATAAATACTCCTAAGTGAAGCTGATCTGCATCTAGAACAATAATAACTTAGCTCTGTTGACAGCATGAGTTTCTGTTCCTTTGCACGTCACAGCTAAGGACAGATGTTTTAAGAATTTCTGCAATCCATCAGCAATTGAATGCATTTGTAACATTGGCCTTGTTCGTTCATCAGGAGTTGCTGATGCTGGGGAACTTTTGTAGATGCCAGGGAAGCTAAAATATACAGAGCTACCAAAAGGTGCATGTTTGAAGGGTTTGAATACAGTGAACAATGTGATGTTTTTGGAAGGGACAGTCACGCTGGAAGAAGGCAGGGGATTCGGGCTAAAACTTGATTTTTCCACTTATCACCTTCTTTTCACAAAGAAAAGTGAGAAAGACGCATGAATCTCAGTCATGAGGAAATAATGTGCCAAGGCTAATTGCCCTGATGAGCAGAATTACATGATATCATTGAATGACTTCCACTCTACCATTCCTGAGTCCTGTCATTTTCTTCTGACTGGTCTCAGGACTCTTTTTGCACAAAAGCACAGAATCGTTTAGGTCGGAAAAGACCTCTGAGATTATTGAGTCCAGCCTTAGATCACCACCTGGCCTTTGATGAGTTCATGTCTTGGGAGAACTGGAAGGACATTTCAATAGTTGCCTCTTTTTTTGTAGCATTGCTAAGTGCTGGGGCAAGTTCTGCTTATGGAAATGCAACTGACTTTGGAATAACCACGGAGCCGGGGCTTAATATGTGAAGTTGTATTTTTAATTGGCCTTTTTGACTAGGTGTGTAAGACCCAGTGGTTTTTTCTGCTATTATACTTAGAGCTCTGTTCAACACATGCAACAAAATGGTAAGAAGGGAGCTGGCAGTGCCCCACTTGTGATGAAAACCAGATCATCTTTTAAAATCCATTGCCACATATATAACCCAATATGTCATTTTCCTCAATGAGAATATGGGATTTTTGCTAGTAGTGAATGATGAGTAGCATCAGACTGCAGAATTCATTTAATTCTAACTAAAACATTGCCAGTCCTCACTGCTAATATGTAAAAAAGTGCCCAAGTTACTCTTCAGGGAGGAAGGTTCTTCTTAGTTCAAGTTTGAAATCACTGTATGGTGTGTTAACTTTTGTCTATTAAAAGTCAGTATTTCATCAGTACTTTGGCTTTTTCCATTCACTCATCCTGCTGGAGACAGGCAATCTATCAGGGGTGGATTTCTCTTCCTGCACTTAAGTCTTCTGTCACCTGGGCTATAGATCAAGAGTGGTTCACAACCCATCTTCCCAAACTGCCATTAATTTAATTCTCTGTTCTTTTTGAAAGGCTTTTAGAAACTGAATTAACATTTTTCACAGGAACTCTCCGCAGTTTACCATGCAAGTGTCTCTCAATCATTATCCTGTGACAACAATCCTCATTACACAGCTAGAAAATTCAAGTCTAGAATTATTTGTTCAGGTTCACGTAGGAATTTTTTTGGCAGCAGTGGTAAAGTGACACACATTTCCTGAAGCTCAGCCTTAATCACTTCTCATTAATATGTCTACTATTATAAATGATGTATTCTTCTTTCCTTTATGACTAATGGCAGGAAGAGGACAGGGATAGTTTTCACCCTCCTCTTTTGGAGATGGAGAATATAATACTGTGAAGGATCTTGTGCAGAAATGTTTGGCAGGGTGTGATGGAGAATGGTGCCTGGGACAGATGTTTTTTTGCCCTTCTTAGTGCCAGACAAAATGCCCTAACACTTGTGTGGGTGGTTTTGTCTAAAGCAACTGGTATTGCTTAGACTGCCCCGTGCTCAAAGGTGGGACTCTCCAGAAACGGTTTAAATCCTTCCTGCACAGAGACCTTAGAGGATCGTTAAAGGCAGAATGAATGAATATATAAAAGGAATATAGACAAGAACAAAGTCTATAGTCTGGGAGCTGAAAAGCAATCAGATTTGCTGCATTTCCTCAGCCTGGGAAAACACAGTGGAAGAGGGATAGTTTAGAGACCTGGAAAATCATGAGTGGTTGGGAGCATCATTCAGAAAATAATTCTGGTACAGTGTGGCAGAGCAGCAGTCAGGGATGAGTGCCCCTCTGCACCCAAATGGCTCTATCAATTTTAGAGGTCTTAACACCTTGAATATTTATAGATCTTTCATCTCAAATGAAGGTTAACGGATAAGGTGTGGAAATTGCAGGAATTGCAGGACAGCCATTACCTTCAGCTTAAAGCCCAGGATTGTGAATGATCAAAAAGAAAAAAATTACACAGGAAACTTGTTTATGAGGAGTCAGCTAGCAAATTGTAGATGGAGGAGGGAGGAGGTGGGAGAAAAGGTGTTTGAAGAGTAATATTGATCCATTTCTTTATGGAAATAACAGAATTGTCACAAAAATATAGACGGAAGCTTGGAAAAGAAGCGTGCATTAAAAATTCTTTTCTCTATGTGGGGAGAAAGCTGGTGAGATGTTTTTCTTAGATTACAAAGGTGGCTCTATCCTATTAATAGCTTAAGTGCCTTTAAAGCATAAACTGTTAAAGTAAGATATTTTAAAATTAAATCCAAACAACTCTGATGAAACACTCTTGAATGAAGTGGCAGAGCTTTCTCTGCCAAGTGTTGATTGTGAATAAATCATGGAGCAGAGATGAAGTTTCAAAAGACTGCAAAAAAGGCAATTACTGTGTTAATATTTATGATGTTTGCAATTAGGATAATGTACAGGTTTGTCAAACATTAGTCCTGAGCAAAACAATGAAATAGCTAATGTTGGCTAGTTAATGACGCTGTTGTAATAGACTCGTTTGGATTGAAATTAATTGTAAACGGTTCTTATTGAACAAAGGTGGGTGTTTAAATGAATTATAAATTTGGTTGAGAAATGTCATAGCGTTGGTGTCACGTATATAGAAAAGTAAAACAAGTCATTTTGATTTAAGGAACTGGAATGTGACTGAATAAACATGGAACCTAGTAAATGAATAAAAACCTGGCTGTTAAAATAAATGGAGACTCACTAGTGGAAAATTTTGTTTCTAGGCAGACAAAACATTCTATTGCTGTACTATATCATACCTTATCAGTGGTTTGAAAGATAGACTCATTACTGGTACAGTTTGTGGTTCATACAAAAATGAGAGGGGAATGGCAAACTGAGAGTGGTAAATTCTGAGCAAGAGACTCTGATGCAGAATGACATGACTCACTTAAAGCACAATTTGCAAACAAACGGCCCATCTCCATTTGGCCAACCTGTGATCAATTACACCTAGCAGCATCTAATGCAGACTTTTTGGGAAGTCTTTCACAGAGCCTGGGTTAGATTTTGAGAATAGCTGTAGGCAATCAGCTGTTTGTGGATTCTGGATGTGACTCAGTGGTTAAAGGATTAGTTTGGGTTCAATGAACAAATGTACAACCTACGAATGAAGGAATAGAGTGAAAGTAGAGGTTTTGTTCTGACTGTGTTTGGCACTAACTCACTGTTCTGCTATCAGCAATGCAGGGAAGTGTTGGTGAAATACAATCAGACTACTGGGGGAGTGACTCCAATATTGAAGGATTCCAAGGAGTGTTTTGTCTTGCTACTGTTTTTGTTTTGTCGCGTTACTTGTGGGAATGGCACAAGCAAGCCCTGGATAAGGGAGGGAAAGAAAAAACCAAACCATTTTCAGCCCCTCCTTCCTGATTCATTGGCAAATAAATCTCCTTTGGATTTACTTTTTTCACAGTTGTTTAATTGTTCATTTTTTATGAGCGATGAAGATGGGGAGCAAGTCCTGGATAGTGCCACAGCCTTGGCATGGGGCACCTGCAGTGGATGCAGGGAGCCTCAGGGCGAGGGCAAGTGCAACAACCAGTGCACTGTGATGTGCACGGCTCCTCCCCATCCACTGCTTTAAAACAAATGTACTTAAGGGTTAGGAATTGGACAGGGAGCCAGCCCTACTCTTCCCTTTCCTAATGCCTGCTTTCTGTGTTTGAGCAGCCCTGCTCACTGCTGGAAACCTTCCCCTGACCATGTGTGCAGCAGTGCAGAGCTCCCAGAGCAGCCAGCCTCATCCCATCGTGCTTTAATCTGGGAAAGTGTCATTGTACTTTAGTTTTGGGAAGTGCCATCTCTGACCCTGTAAAATACGATGCCATCTCAATTGGTGCAGCTCATGCAGAACGAAGGGGACCAGTGGTGGTGAATGTGAACACTGGGAGAGCAAGTCCTTCATTACCTTTCAGTCTAATGAAGTCAGCTCTTGTGTCTCTGTGAGCTCTTTTGTTCCAGCAGGACGAGAGAATCATCCAATTAACTTTATCAAAGGGCTTTTTTGTTGGGATTCAGTGGAAGGGCAGGAAACAAGTGCAGACACCTATCTGGTGTATTGTCTCTAATTGTGTTTACTGTCCCTGTCAAGGATGGTGGGAGGTAATTCCTTTTCTGTTACTCGCGTTTCAAAAAATTTTTAAGTGAAGTGGCAAAATAAAGGTCAAATAACTCACTGTTGTAAAAGCAAACAGAACTCCATAGTGCTCCATAAAGATCCTCACTGTTCAGGGTTGGAGAAAAAGGGAACAGAGCTCAGGAGCATTTTATAACTTTCACCTAAATGCAGAAGCATTTTGAAAGGCTATTTAGATTGAGCCCACTTGTGTTCGACAGAATATTTTTTCAGCCTGTTCTGAGAAATGAAACTAAATTCACCACAAAGTGAACCAGAGCCAGAGATTTTTCAGAGCGAGGATCCTCTGGGGAAGGCTGTGTGCTCAGTCAAGGATCTGCTGCTGGAGCACCCTTGGCAGGAGAGCAGAGGGGATGGCTGTGAAGAGGTGCTGTGCCTGGATTTCCAACACAGTCTCTGCCTGGCCATGGTCAGGGTTTTCTCAGCAGAGCTCATTCATTTTTCTGGGCATGTAGCTTTGGTAGGACACTTCTCTCCCCTGCAGTTCAGTGCTCCTTAAATTCTAGGTTGGGACCAGAAATTTCTTCTTAGAGAGGACTTTATCTGGAAAAAAAAAACAAAAAAAAAAAACGGATCAGATTTCCACTATAAAGCAAAGGAACAAAACTAACAATGTTGGGAAAATTTCTGCCTATGGCGGAGCTGAGATGGGTGGCGTGAGGATGATGAGAGACCAGTTTGTGGTGAAATATGAATAGTTTGCTATCTTAGCCCATTGCACTGGGGAGTATTATATGGTAGTGATTAAATGTAGTTCACTTCAATATTTCTTGTGAAATAAGATGAAGAGTTGCAAGCCAGGTAAGAAAATAGATGAAGGAAAAGATTGATATTGAAAGGATGAGTGCTGGATGGAGGAACAGAACCAGTGGGGTTTCCCCAACGTCACTCCTGAGTATTTGCCAGTAAAGCTGAGAGAAAGAATAGAAGCACAGTAACCAAATTTGTTAAACATGCAAAGGAAGGTGGTTTTTTAATCATAGGGAGGGATCTTGTACAGGAAGACCTGGATGACCTTCAGGATGGATAATTCTTAACAGCGCAAGGTTATTCACTTGATGTATGTTAACCAGAGCAACAAGTAGAAGAGTTCAGGGAGTGTTCCCTTGGCCTGAAGATGAAGGGTTTGGCCACAATCCTGTTGCAGAGCCAAACTCTAGGCTAGGAGAAAGGAAGAAGAGATTAGGAAGAAAGATTCCGTCATTCAGGTGAAATGACAGGGGCAGCCTTCATAACATTAATTCCTCGTAGCAAAATCTTCCAGAGCTCCTTGACCTGGGGCAAGTGCCCCACTATCACTTTCTGTTTCACTCAAAAAATGGAATGCTAAGTCTGCGAGATGGCAAACACTGTAAGACATGTCTCGTTTTGTTGCCTTTTTTTTTAAACAGTGGATAGTTCTGGATGTATTTCAAAACATGCCTATGATCACTTAGTGTGTACAGGAGGGCAAACTCTGTCCCTGGTCCCCAGCTGGGGATCCTTTTGTTCTGTGAAACATGAAAACTGATAACAACTTAGTGCATTTTAGGAGATTTTATTCGCAGTGCTGTGTGAGATAACCAGTTTAGCCTTGAACAAATGCAGTTGGTCACTAGAACCAGCACATCTGATGTAGAGCAGGGCTCTGCTCTGTTGCTTCACCTCTCTGGGGAGCAGCACACTGCTGTGGGCTGAGGGTAGGGTTACACTGGCACTATCACCGACTGCTAATTTAGCCCCATTTCAGCTCCTCTGTTCTCTGCAGGCTTAAGGTCAGGGGCTGACATTTCTCTCCAGCATAACCAGTCTTAAGGTTTAAGGAGTCCAGGGTTGGGCAGAAAGCTCAAAGATCCCGTTTATGCTTTGCAGAAAACCAGCACAGGAAATGTTTTGTTTTTAGTTGGTTGATTGGATGTTTGTTGTTTTGTTTTGTTTTTGTCTTGTTTTTTGTTTTGTTTTTTTAATTAGGTGAACAGTCTTAGTACTTAGAAGAATTTTTCAAAATTTTTTTTATTAGATCTTATTTGTGCACGGGTTAATATTGTGCTTGCATTGTGTGTTTGGCTTCCTTATCTCCAAGAGGACAATTGTCTGTTTGGGATAAAATGAGCCATTATCCCCACGAGCATTTATATTGGTTTTTAGGTGTGTTTCGTATTTCTGCCCATTCTCTTTTTACAGCTCCTCCTGGACCAACACAAATTGATTCACAGTGCTTACTAATGTGAGAAACCAGGGTGTAATACTTTTATTTTGCTACTACAGCTCAGCTGGGGGAATAGTTATCTTGCCAAAGAACATGTGGGAGTTTTCAGCCCACCTGCCTATCACAGCTTCAGGGAATGAGTCCAAAAAGCATGAAGAACAGGCTGATGAATGATCTAGCTGTGTAACCTGCCTCTAGCATCACTGCCAGAGTTGTCACACCAAGTCTGCATGGGCTGATGGCGTTTATTCCACAGCAAAGATTCTTCTGCATTTCCAGTTGAAGCATGAAAATGAACATTGCCTCATGACTTTTGGATATGCTCTGATAACTGTTGCTGCTGATTTTACTTGCGAAGCACCTAATCATCTTTTGAAACTTGCAATCCATTAGCCACAAATGATATTCTAAGCAAGCAATCTTGGTGTAATTCCCCAAGCAAAATCACAAGTATTTACCCACCGTGATGGTGGGTGTAACCTGTGTGTAATTAACAAGCTAGAGAAGAATTCAATGTAGTAATTTCCTTTAATTTGGTACCATGCACATGTGTATTTAGCAGTGTGCCCCTGGTGCTCTGACAATTAATTAATTCATCTGCCTGGCACGATGGAGAGAAGGCAACTGGTTGTGATTGCAATAAATAAAAACACCCTGCTGCTTCTGCTCAGAATTTGAGAACAATTTGCTTTTGTGTCTGGCTTGCATGTAGAAGGGAATACTGACCTTTTTGACAAATTGTTGTTTGACATTTTACATCTCTAAAATTGCTTTTATGTGTAAGGACACCACAGTGGTTTTGAAGTGTCTCCCATCAGTGTGTCGTTTAAACCAAACCAGCATGCAGAAAAAGATAGCATGAAGCATTAAGGGTAGTGCCAGAATGAGGTCCTTGGCTTTACAAATGTCATGGCTTGCCACTTTAGGAAAAAATATAATGAACTTACCTTCCTGGAAACACACCTAAATTACAGTAGCAGTGGCAGATTGCATCACGATTAAAATGAGCTAGAAAATGTTCTTACTCCTCACTTTCAGGAAGTAGACTTGGCAGCAGACTTATTTAAACTGCCATGCAGAAGGAGGTGCCATTGTGCTACTTGGTTGTTCCTTGAACTGTGTAGTTGCGAGGAGAACAAGGCGTAGGTAGTCTCAGATGATTTACAGATGATATTTTAGTAAAGTTAATGAGCTTTTATGAGAAAGTTATCACTTTGGGACTGCTTTACCCATGACAAAAGTGCAATTTGTTTATGAATTTCCTATAGTGTGGTTATTATTCCAGGTCTCAGTTGAGAGACTGTGCCCTATTATTCCTGATAAATACTCACTGAGACACAGTCTAAGTGCTGGAGGACTTGGAGTGGAATAAAAGCGATACAGTTCTCATGGCAGAATAGATTTGTAATTTGGAATGAGTTTTCACGATTGCACATAGAATCCGTGACAGAGTTAGGAGGCAAACCTGAGCCTCAGGCAACTGCATTAAGCATGAAACACTGCTTTTTTCTTCTCTGGTGGGGTCTGTCCAGAGTCCGTTGTTGGCTTTTGGTACTTGCTATTGCTTCAGTTAGAATTGATTTATCTTTTTCAAAAACTTCCCCTTGAGGGCTGCTGCTCCCCTAATTCATCTGTAAAAGGACAGGTCTATGTTTGAGACATTTTTGCCCATACTGTCAAAAACAGGAATGCAGTTATAAAAAAGTTGTTCTGTCTCCTGTCAGACATCTTTGTGCTGTGCAGAGGAACACAGAGCAGAATTCATCATTGAACCAGGACTGTGCTGGCACATGTCTGTGCCCCTCTTAGTGACCCACACTATCTGTGTCCATCTCCCAGACAAGGTGGCACTTGCCCTTTAGGTCAGAAACCTTCCCAAAAGGGAGACTGTAATCTCCACAGGCCTTTCTGCAGTTCCACACATCGGGACCTGCTCCAGCTCTGTCCCATCCCCAGGGGATAGAGGAGCTGGTCTGAAGTGTATGTGCAGGACATGGAAAGACTACAAGAAGGGGGACTCTGGGTTATGGAGGGCGCAGTTATCTGACCATTATGCTGCTTGTACATATTTCTACAAGGGTTTTGGAGCCGTGAATAAGCATTGTTTTGGAAAGGGAGTTATTTGCATGGGTTTTAAACTTTGCTGGCCATTTTTACTTGCATTCATACACACCAGGCTTTCACCGACCCAAAGGAGAGCATATGTGCCTATGAGTTTTCCTTTCATCTAAATCATCCTAATGAAAGATGCAATTTTTCCCTAAAATGATTCCCATGGCAGCACTGCCCTTACCAGACTGGACTCACACACATCAGGAGGCATCTTCACAGGCAGGAGCTGCTGCCTGCTGCACCCTCCTGGTTTGTGTTGAGTAATTGGGCAGAGAGGAGCAGGGGCTGTGGGCACATCCACCTTGGCCTTGGCTTAAGCATTCCCTGGTGACCTGAAACCCACTGCTGCCTTCTGCCAGGAACAGAGCCCTTCATTCATGAGAAATGCCCCCAGCTAAAACAGCAGCCTTATACCCACAGAACTACTTTGTGCTTCCAGAAGGAAATAAACTCTTCATGTAGCCCAGGCACGTGCAAATCCCACAGAGATTTTGGGTCAGCTTCTGTTAATTGTATGGGGAGGAGAATTTAATCTTAGTTCCTTTTTTTCTGTTTGTTTTTCTGGGTTCTTTTCTCCCCTTCACTGGCGAGCCCTCACAGTGCAGAGCTGTGCTATGCACAGATATTTACACTGCTGGAAAGGCAGCACAGGTCCCTAAAGGGATACAGCTGTTAGAAAGGTCATATCCCAGCTCAGGCAATTAGCAGGAGCATCATCACTCTTAAAATGGTTCCTCTATTTTTGGGATAGGAGTTGCAGTCCCACAGTTGTGGCTGTGGCTGGCGTCCTGGAGGCCTGTCAGGCACCTGGGGACCTGTGTGCTGTGCTGAGTCACATCATGGATGGAGATTTAAGTACTGTGGGTGGGTGCTTAAATTCGTGGGGAAGACTTTGGGGCACCATGTTTCCTTTAACCACAATCATTGCCTTAAATAAAGTCACTGCCAGTCATCTTTCATTTTCTGGGGAAGGAAGAGGGATGCGTGACAAATAAAAGCAGGAGACAAATTCCTGCGTTACATGTGTGATAATAAAATGTACGCATACCTTGAAATGTTTTTGTGAAATTCAGGGTGTCTTTAGGAGCAAGGGGCACCATGAGGCCAGAGAGGTGGCACACACACACCTGCATGTCAATGGAGGGAGGTGCTGGGGAAGGTGAGCTCTGGCTAATCCACCACCCCAACAGGCAGAAGTTGACTCTGTTCAGACAAGTTCAAAGATCCTGGAGGCCTGAACTGAACTGAATTAATGGAGATTTTTCTTTTTTTCTTCCTCCTTCTCTCCTCCTCAGGTGGACGAAAGCTACTCAGCCGGCAGCCCTTCAAAAGGCCTTTTCTCAAAAGGGCTCCAGAACCGACCTTCCAGCCCCGTTTCTGCCCCTGTGAGATCCAAACACAGCCCTGGCTCACCCAAAACAGTGTTCCCCTTCCCCTACCAGGAGTCTCCCCCACGCTCCCCACGCCGAATGAGCTTCAGTGGGATCTTCAGGTCCTCCTCCAAAGAGTCTTCCCCCAATTCTAACCCGTCTACCTCTCCTGGGGGCATCAAGTTTTTCTCCAGATCAAGAAAAAGTAAGAAATTGCTCATGTTATTTCAGGAAGATACACGGTACCTCTGGGCTTGGCCCATTCTTTACCTGCGGTAGTGAAGTAAGTGCAGATGAGGCATGTGCTAATTGCTCCTTCTCTCTTTCACTGACCGTGGGTTTCTGACGTGCTGGCCATTAGGTGTGACTTCTGCAGGGCCATGGACACCTCAGGGGCACCTACACAGGCCTGAGGATGGAAATCTCACTCCTGTGCTTTGTTTAGAAATCCTTTGTCCACGTTAGTGGGAGTTTTCTGGGTGGTTTCACTGAGGCTGGTTGGATGTCAGTGCCAGGACTTGAGAACAGCTGGAGACATTCCTGGGATATGTGGTGGAGGTGGGCAGTCCTTGTTGTCACTCAGGAGTTACAGGTTCTTTAGACCCCATAGGGAATTTCAGCTGTGCTTTTTAATTGGTATTTCCTTGCCCTTTTGTAGGAAGGGCAAGTGACCTTTGCTGGATGGAAATAAATTGTAATTGTTTCCAGTCAAATGACCATTGACGGGATATTTGAGCTCCTCTGCAAGAATATGAAAGGCAGAACAAACCTCCTTGGCTCAGAGCACTTACTATATGCAGCTTTGTACTGGGGGAAGATTTTAGCTCTTCAGCAGCCTGTGTGCTATTAACACACTGCGAGAACTCAGAAACGAGCAGGGTTGAGAACGTGCTTCAGTTTTAAAACTTTCTTCCTGAATGAAGTTTCCCAGTGCTGGTCAGCAAACGAAACCTGGTCTGCATGAAGGTTTAATGGCTGTGGGAAAGGAGCAGAGTTACAGGGGAAAGAGAGGAGTAGTGTCTTGATGGATTGTCAGACCACAGTGAGTTTTCAGTCCGTAAACAGAAGAAATAATGAAAGATTGTTGGCAAATCTTCTGGGACAATGTAGGTGCAGAATTGGTCATATGCCCGTGTTGGGCCATGTGTTTCCTGCAATGTATTGGTAGTTTTCAGTGATTTTAAATAGGAGAGAGGGAACTTCTCGGTTTTCTTTATGAGAATTTCTCTTAAAATCATTGGCTTTAATCAGAACAAGTCATTTCAGAATGACTTGTGCACAAGAACACAACAATACAAACCAATAGAGGATTTTTCTCTTTATTAGAAGTGCTGCTGAAGGTTCATTGAAATGGTGTCTTTTCCACTCCTTGCCTCTCTCTAAAACACCATCAGGAGATTGAAAGCAGGAGTCAGTGTTTCTGAAGGACTCAGAGGTGGCTCTGAACATCTATTCAAGGATATTTGTTCATCCCTGCTTGAAGCTCAAGTATGATTTTTACGCTCCCCTCCTGTGAAAACTTCACAATAATTAAAATCCATTTAAGCTCTTCTTGCTAGTCCACATAGGTTTAAATATGGCCTTTAAATATTGGCAGTATTCTGCTGATGGAGTAGGCAGAGAAGAGCTCTCTGCTGCATGAACAGCAGCAATTTAGACTGCAGAGCAAAGCCGTCCTGGGACTTTGTAATCAACTTATCTAAGCAGCCAGCGCTATTTAAGCCCTAGCAAGGTACAACAGAATATTAAATAAAGGGATCTTCCAGGAGTCAGCAAAATCCTTTTGGTAAGGTCACATTTCTGCCTCAGGAGCAGGCTTGGAATGGGGCCATGCTATATTTGAGCTAACAGAAAGTATCCATGACCCTGCTGCTCTGGGAGTCTTGCAGGAATTGCGCTGGGCTTGGGTGCTCGTGGTCTTTTGTTCTTAAGGCAAGAGAGACAGCCTCTTGGGAAGGGTATGCTGATTTAAATTGCTGTTTAAATTGATAACTCTTCTCTTTCCACAGCTTTTTGCAAAACAGAACATTTCTTGTCATGCTTGCACAGCATTTAGCTCTCTTACAATGAGTCTAATGCAGGCACCTACCTTTCACTACCACATTAATTTTATTCAGAATGTGCTAAACAGGGGGCAGCAATCAATTGCATTCTTGGAGTTTACTACATTTAATTAACTTTGATAGGATTTTATTTAGCAAAACGCTTTCAGGACTTCTGGAAAAGTAGGGGTTAGCATTTCTGTTGTATTACTTTATTTTTACAAGCAATACCTCTGCATTCTACTACTTTGCAAATAGAGTAACCCCATGTACTATAGAACAGTAAGTTAATTTGTTATGTGCTACTCAAAACAAGGTCTCTGTGGCTGGAACAGCATTTCCTAAGGGACAAGGAACACTCCTTGTTCTCAGACACTCCTCAGACCAGATACTTCAGATTTTGCAGAGATGCTGTGCTGAAGAGCTCTGAGAAAAGCTAAACCAGCACATAGCTCCACATTTCTAAAGGTGCTTAAATGCTTCACTGCTCAAAATTGTCACAACCTATGTGATTAAAATCCCATTTTCTCGAACAGCTTGGGATAGCTGTGTTAAAAGTGAATGGCACTCAGGTTGTTTTATCAGTTCTCAAACTGAGTGCATTGAGATCAGCTGGGCTGGCTGTGGTTGCCTGCCTTTACATCCCTGCTAGTGCTGGATTAATTGCATTAAAATGAAAATTAGCTCTGTGCTGGACTGCACTCTGAGGATCACTGGGAAGTCATCCTCCCCCTCTGCTTGGCACCAGTGAGACACATCAGCAGTGCTGGGTCCAGCTGTGGGCTCCCCAGTACAAGTGGGGACACACCGGTCCAGCAAAGGGCTATTGCACTGGGGTTGCAGCATGTGGTGTAGGGGGAGGAAGAAAAAGGAGGAGAAGACCTTTGTGCTGTCTTCAGTTTCCTAATGGGGTTATGACAGGTGTGCCAGGCCCTTCTGGGATGCCCAGAAAAAGTGCAGGAGTCAGCAAGGGAAATGCCAGGAACGTGTAGGAAAAATGTTCTTGGTGGGGCTGGTGTGGCAGCAGGGGTCCAGAGGGGCTGTGAAATGGCTGCCCTGGCAGATTTTAATAAATTGACTGGACTAGGCTCTGAGCACCCCAGTTTAAAGTTGCTTTGAGCAGGGATCAGACCAGAGATCTGCAGATGTCGCTACCAGCTGTGGCTCTTCTGGGAAACTCTGTACTGGAGTCTTCCCTTTGAGTTTATAGCAAATCTGTGTTTTATCCAGACAATTAGCAATTTAAAAAAAAAAAAACACAACAAAAGCATCAGATAAAAGTTCACAAGGACCTGGGGTTTGGTTTTGTCCCCCACTTTATCTGAGCCTGTGCTGCACTCCTTTCCTGTCATCATGAGCAGTATGTGGGGGAAAGTAGGTGCAGTCTTTGTTTTAAATAACATACCCCGTCTTCCCTCCACTTCCTCCTCCCACACATTGTTCAAAACATAGACTAACCTGTTACTCTGCATATTCCTTGTTTTTCTTGGAAGCGACTTCTTCCTAGCTTGTTTTCATTTTAAAGACTATGTGTGGTATTCGCAGCGCTTGCTTTCCCATGTAGTTGCTCTTTTCCCAGCTAAGTTATTTTGCCTTTTGAATATACACAGTGTAGGAAGGGCTAGGGTAGGACAGTGTTAAAATAGAAAGTGATTTGCAGATGTGAAACTTAAAATATTTTCCACTTCAGGCTGGGAGTTTAAATTTTGCTCATCTTCAGTATTTTGTCATTGGTTTCGGCAATATCCAGGAGCTCATCTCTGTGCCTCTTCCCTTTGGTTACTCCAGCTCAGTATTGGTCATAACCCCACAGCTCTGGCCTGACAAAAGATTTGCCTTGAAAGAAAAAATACCTTCCCACAACATGTGCTTGGCTTCCAGCCACTTCAGGTAGTTCATAAATACAGTTTCGAAGCAGTAAACTGCTGGCTGAGGCTTCACATTCAGCATCCCACCTTTGCAAAAAACCCACCTCAGGCCCCTCTGGGAGAGGCTCTGCAGTGACCCTTTTTGGGTGAGGTGTGTGCTTGGCCACTGGCGCAGCCCCTTCACTTTGAGAAGTTCACTGCAGAAAAATCTAAGACAGCTCTTTGCATGCTGGGTTTCTGTACGAGTGCTCTGAAATTTAATTATCAAATTTATTTAATTTTTCACTTCTTTTTTGTCTGAGAATTTCTTTGCAACAGCACTGTTAGACCAACAGCTGAAAACTGAACATGGGTTGGGAGTGAATTAAGCCTGGCTAATTTCTAGTGCTGGTCTCTGTACTGTGATGCTTGGAAAATGCATCCCCTCAGTGCTGCCCACCTGACAGCTCCCAGAGCCAGGTGCTTTCTGCAAGTGGAGATTGGCTCCAGCCCCTGGATCCAGAGCTGGCTTCAGCCTGCAACAATCCAACACTGGGTGTGGATATCAAAGGACAGGAGAGATGACTGTGATTTATTGGGATGCATTGGAAAATGTTGGATCTGGGCATGACATCACAGCAAAGAATAAGGGGTGGATACCATCCTGGTTTTGGCTGGGATAGAGTTAATTTTCCTTCTAGTGGCTGGCACAGCGCTGTGTTTTGGATTCAGTTCGAGAATAACGTTGGTAGCTGCACTGGATTTGTGTGGCCGGGTTTTGGTAGTGGGGAGACTACAGGAGTGGCTTCTGGGAAAAGCTGCTGGAGGCTTTCCCCATGTCCAACAGAGCCAATGCCGGATGGCTCCAAGAAGGACCCACTGCTGGACGAGGCTGAGCCCATCAGCAACAGTGGTAGCACCTCTGGAATAACATATTTAAGAACAGGAAAATATCCTGCACAATTGAGGATGTACAGCTCAGTGCCACCAGCAGCAGCCCTGTGGGCACGTGAGCAGCCATGGAACATTAAAACAATTACATTTTAATTGGATATGAGTGCATTAGTATGACCTGTAGCTTGCAGTAGGCTTCTACAGAGCTGACACTGATTTCACAGATTTTCTTCAGGGGCAACAGGAGGAAAGGGTGAGTGAAGAGGGGCAAGTTGAAGTTTGAGACGCTGTGAAAAGTGATTTCAAATTGGCATTGTGGAGCTGCTTCCCAGTTTGTTTTAGGCTGGCTCAAAACTGCATGAAATGCTCTCACGAGGCACAAGTTGGGACCTGCTGCTCCAAGACATCGTTGAGTCCCGGCTGCAGTGGGCAGGCACTTCCCATGTGTGTCACTTTTGTGAGGGGTGTAATGCCAAGAGAAAGCAGTGACACATCTCAGTAAAGCAAACTGAGGTGATCCAAAGTAAACACAGGAGGATGACCTGCACTGGGAAGAAACACAATGCAGATGACACTTTTCTTGCATTAGCTCTCCCTGCACAGCCAAAACATGCACAAATAAATGAGAACAGCTTTATTTCACCGAGTGGAAATCAGGGAGCTACCCCCGCAGATAGGCTAAAATCAAGCACCCTGAATATTTTATTAGAAGTAGATGGTTGTATGAAATTTAAGTCATTAAAACGTAGCTTTTCTGATGGGTCTGAGTGCCTCATTCGAAGGACATCAGAGCATTTTCAGTGCTGCTTTCCCTTCTGACACAATTGGTTCAAGTAACAGCAATACTCATGACACGTTAATGATGCTGTCAGTTTCACCAGCAAAAGAAATCAATTAAAAGACTTCCACTGACCTAAAGCTTTGGGTTGTGGTGCATGGGATCAAAGGATAAATTTAGCTCAGAATTAAAAGTTGCCTATGGAACATGGAATTGAAAATTACACAGCTTTGAAACACCTTGATGCTGGTGGTCAGGTTTGAATAATGGTAAATTTTCAGTGCACTTGAGAAAGGAAGTGTTTTTCAACATAAAGTTTTAGTGTTCTGCTTCCTCTTAATACTTTTTCTCCTTCTGAAATTCAATACTATTAACTGTGGTGCCTAAAGTAATCCATTAGGAGGACTCCTGGTGCTCCCATAATAATGGTCCAGATGGTATTTTTTTCAAACTGTGAGAAGCAAGGCAGAATGGTTGTCATTTGCCTCATTCATTCTAATAATTTGTTTGCTTGTAGAACATCTCATGGTTAGATGATGCCCTCTGTGTGAAAAGCCTATGTCTGTACTAATTTTTACCCATAGATGGAGCAAGTAGCTCTCATTTGCAGTAACCCGGGGAGGAAATTGGGAAAACCCTGCCACACTGCTGCCAGATTGGAGGCCTTTGGATTGTGGCTAATCTCTGCTAAAATTTTTCTTCAAGCATTAGACTGAAGTTCATTCCCTCCCAAGATTTTACTCCATATTTGTGATATTTAGGTGACAGCTTGCAGAGAAAGGAGTTTAGCCCAGGACAGGATGTTGTGGAGGGTTGGCTGCTGGGCACAGACGTTTCACCTTCCCTTTCCTCAAACTATTTCCCATCATTTCTCTTCAGGAATGTTTTCCTGCAGAATGGCACCATGCAATGGGGCGTCCTTCCTCATGCCAGCTGCTACAAGATACTTTTGGATTTTTCTTTGCTAAATCAATACATTCCTCCCATGGTCCTGGAGCCTCCCAACCTTCAGACCACAGCTACAGAGACCCATCAATTCCAGCCTGCACCAGGACTCTGAACAGCTGAGGCCACTCCATTTCCAGCTCTTCCCCCATGTTGAATGGGCAGGCAGGTGGGATGCAGAGGGAAAGGGCAGGAGGCAGCTTTGATTTGTGGCTCTGACTGCTGTGCAGGACAAGGGGAGCAAGCTGGGGAAGGACAGGGCTGCTTGGTCCAGGTCCACCATGGGAGGATGATGTAGACTCTTCCACAGTCATCTCATAAAACCTGGGAAAGGAGAAAAGCTGTTTGTCTTGCTTTATTCTCCAGTACTGGTGTGCCAGGACATCTCATCATCCTTTTTCAACCTTGCTGTGCCCTCAGAGGCAGACAAGGGGACCAACGCTGTGCATTTTGGTCTCATCTACACTAGAAAAATGACTTTTTGCAGACAAAATGTGTCAGCACTGCTGCAGCTAAGCTGGTGCTGTATGCATGGCCAAAGACCAGCCACGTTCAGCATCATTTCTCCTGCCAGTTACTGATGTCTGCTGTCAGCAGCAGATGATTTGTCTGGTTAAAACGTGCCTATGGTGATTGTTCTTCATTTATTTGGAGATATCTTTCAATGTGCTTCCCTTTTCACCTCAGTTTCTCATGGTCAATGTTGTCTGCATAGGGGGAGTACATCCAGTGTGCTTTTATATTTCTCCCCTCTCTGTCTAGGAAAGAAGGATTTTTTTGGACTGTCTTCAAATGCCTAATGATTTATATTCAATCATTAAAAAAAAAAAGGAATGACCTTCATCTGGAGAGTATGGGACAGACCTGTGACCAGATTCATTCCCATTTTCTCTCTCTTTCCTGGGGTTTCAGCTGTGGAACGTACTGCTGATAACCAAACTTTTAACCAAACTTTTAATAACAACCAAATCCTTATTTCTCGTGTTGTATGGACAAGACCTTAGTTGTGTATTTGCTCTTTTAGAGACTGCTGCTGGCATGAAGGGGAAATAGAAACTGCAGTTTGAACATCTCCGAGGGCTGATGAACTGCTGTTCTTCTTTGTGTCTTTTGATGAAAGTTGTCTGAAGGGCATTGCTGATGTGCAGGTGACTTTTCCACACAGGCAGCAATGTAAGCAATGGTAAAGCTAAAGAGTCGTAAATAGCAAAAATTGCTATCTTAAATTGCTGTCTTAAGCTGTCTAATCAGAGGAAATAATTGTGGGGGAGATTTTTGTGGTTGTGGGCTATTTATATTTAACTGTATCTTACAAATCTGAAAATATTTGTTGGGGCAGACCTTCAATTATATTTATGTGTCCATTTTCCATTTTGATCAATCATTTCAGAATTTGGTCCCTAAGCAAGTATTTGTTTATAAATGTTGGAGAAGCCCTATTCATTTTAGTAGGTTTGTTCACACATTTAAAAGTACCTTGCTTTTCCTGATTCTAAGTGAATGCTTGTCATAATTCCACTGAAAAAGCATCGTGCATCCAAGATTCTTTGCTATGTAGCTGGAGTCTGGAGGAGTAATAATGACTTAAGGTATCAGATCCAAGTTTTACAGATATCATGGGTTTTCAGCTTCTTAGATAAAGGCTTGGAAATGCCACAAAAATGGGCTGAATAAACATGATAAATATTGACTCAATCGGTTTTATGATTTGGAAAAGTATGTAATGGAAGACCACAAGGCAGAAAAATAATTGGGTTGAGGAATACAGTGTGTGTAGTAGAGTGGGTAAAATACAGTTAAATACCAGGCTCAGGCCAGGTCTTACGTAGCCCTTCTAGGGTCAGTGTGAGTTATGGCTGAGCTTGGTCTGATTTTAAAATGAAACAAGCCCCATAAAAATGATGGTAAATCGCTGTGCATTGTGAGAGTCAACAGGGCAAGGAGCTGATCACTATCACGTCTCAGTTCATGGGCTTTGTGGAAATGAGCCTTTCCTTTTTTCAGCCTTTGTGGCTGTGAAAACATCTTGAAGGAGAGCCCTGCTGTTAACCAGTGATTTGACTGGGAGGCTTTTATAGACTTCATACAGACTCTGCTGCTTGCCTGCAAGGTTTTCTAGATCTGTTTCCTGCCTTCACATGTACATTTTCCCACTGACCATAAAGGTAACATTCCCATTTGTATGAGAAGTAACCATGGGCAGGCACTGCAGCGTCACAGCTGAGCTGGTACAAACCATCACATGAGCTTCCAGCAGCTGCTTTAGCAGCTCCTCACTTCCAGCAGATCACTGGCAGAGTCACGAACTGGGCAGGGAGAACCTGGATCATCTATTTGGATTCACTCAGGGGCTGGAACACCTTCAGGTCGTGTAGTGATCATCTGACAGTGGAGTTGTCATTAGCCCATTTGATCTGTACAGCAAATTTAGAAGCAGGTTGGTTGTTACTGGGAGAAGGAAATGTGGAAAAGCAGAGAAAAAAGTATAAAGCTCTGCTTGGTGCCAGGTTTAGGATTTTTTCCCCATTGTCATAGTAAATCAGATAAATATCAATCTGAATTAGGAGATCTAGGAAGAAGTCTTTCGTCCTTGCAGTTTGACAGAGGTGAAACTGCTGTGGAAGTGGTGTAATTCCAACCTATGTCACTGATCTAATTCCTGTTCTCCTGAATCTGTGTAGTGCAGCTGAATCTTTCCATGCTGCTTTCTCTTTGACCAAAGTCAGCTCATGTTTCCTTTGTCAAAGCCAACGAGAGCAGAGATGCCACTTTTTAAAATTAATTAGTTTAGGATTTTCTAGTCCAGTGAGTTAATTGATTTGAGGTTTATTGTGAGTAGAATAATAAATGCATCAGCTGGAGAAGGCTAGAAATCATGTTCTTAGTTTAAAATGACAGGCAAAGTCTTCTACTCATGTCAGAAAACAGGTCTTGGGTCTAATTTTTGGACAGTGATCTATGAACGATTCCCATCCATCTGAACCTTTCAATAAATCTGTTTGATAATCCATCAAAACTTCTGACAAGCTTCCCTGGCACACCGTGGGACATACTGAATAAGGGACAACACTGTGCAAGGGACCCAATTCAGGTTTATTAAAGCATTTTGTTACTCACATGTACTCACATGTTAGCCAGAGGTCCATGCTCCCCAAATTTTGCACCGTTTTGTGATTTTCCCTCTCTGTGCTGTGCCAGTGTTGTATGAAATGGTTTGTGCTGCTAAGTGGGTATGTGTGGATGCTCTGCAAAAAATGTGCAGAGGATGGGGCAGGGAGATGAGAATTTGTGAGGGTACAGTGTGAGGCTGGAGTAAGCAAAAATGTTGTAGTGAATGTGATTTTGGGAGTAATGCCCTGAATAGAAAACTTTCTGAAGGGAAGATTTTAGTCAGTAGAGTCATGTCTGATGATCCATCTCTGGCAATAATCTGTAATTGGCGTTCTCACGCAGTGCTTCCCCTTTGGTCTGCTTGGGTATTAAAATCTGTTATCCAGCTGAACAGCTAGACCAGTGCATCTACAGAGCATTGCTGAAAGAGCCAAATGTCAGAAATTACCTGATTTATGACAGTCCTAAAACCAGCAGTGGTGACTGCTAAATGACAAACCCAAAGCCAGCAGAGAGCTTACAAAGGTCCCTGTGCCTGGGATCTCTAAGATGGGTCAGTAGACTCAATCATCCTCCCACCAGGGAAGGCTGGTTCTAGAAAGGGCACCAAGGGTTAATGAAACCAAATTTTCTTATTTTAGTTTTAAATCAAAAGAAAACAAAAAACAAAAAAAACCCCACCAAAACCAACCAACCAAACAAATAAAACCCCCACAAACAAAAAAAGAAAAGGGTTGCAGATTGCTTGGTTTTGATTTGTTTTTGTTTTGGATTTTTTTTCTATTTAAACTTTCAGTTATGCCCTTTTCTTTTGCAGTTCACAGAGTATTTGAAAATTCTTCTGTAACTAAAAAAAAATTCTTATCTTAGGTGATGAAAATATTGTGTGTAGTTGATATGTGAAACAAGTACTCAGAGCTTTTGATGATCAACCATCAAAGCACCTCAGTCCTTTAGTTAAATTATTTTGAAGCTTGCCTTGGGTTTCCTGTAAGCACACTTTATTGGTTGGCAGCTGGGGTGGATTTCTTTGTAGTTTGCTTCTTGCAGCATCTCCTGCTGTTTACGGCTCTCTGAGCCCCAGAAGTGAGTGAGTGCAGGGTTGGGAGCTCTGTGTGGGCGTGTGACACGGGACTGCCGTGACAAGAGCGTGGGAGCAGCTGTGCCAGACAGTGCCACACTGTGCCAGCCCAGACTGCACCTCCCTGGCAGCTCCTCCCGCACTGTGAAACATAGGTGCCCTCCTGTGGGCATCCCACTGCTTCTCCTTCTTGTTTGCCTGCCTGGAAGTGCTTTGGGTTAGGTTTTGAGCTAAAAACCTTTGACTATGCTTGCTGTTGTTTTGTTTTGTTTCTTTTTTTTCTTTTCTTTTTTTTTTTTTTTTTTTTAACTTCTAAACCAATTAAAGCATCAGGGACTAAAAGCATCCCTCCCTCCAAACTGCAATTTCAGCAGCTGGTCAGGAAATCAGCTTCTCCTCCCCTCATCGCAGGAGAGTTTGACATTGCCCTCAGGTCAGGATATGACACTCCATATCAAGGTAGACATTTAATTGCGTTGATAGATGCGTGGACCATAACGCAATTAATTTTTGGCTGAGGAACACATGTGGAGGTGAGCCATTAATCAAATTTTCTTCCACAAACACTGTTATTTGGGAGTACAGAGCATTTCTTTTCAGGGTCACTGTGAATGTATCTGCTTCATTGCCTGCCCGAGCTGGGCAGAAGGTCTGGTGTCAGATTTGTTTGCTTAACCTCAGTATAAGGTTTCCATAGCTCTTCATGTTCACAGTCTTTCCGTGAAGCTGTTTAGTGGTGAGAGGACTGCACTTGGCCATAGCTCCAACAGGATGACGCTGTTTGCAGTGAAGCCTTTTCTTCAATTCCTCTTTTGCACTGACGTGCCCCAGAGCACTGAGCATCCAGAGGCCAAAACTGGCTTTGATCCATGCAAAATAGAGGTGCACATCTAAACTCCACAAAGGCCAAGACTTTCTGGGAGGAAGCTGAAAGAATTTCACCTGAGCTAATGCAGGAGCAAGAGTAACTACAGGTGGCAAATAATGCCCGAGTGATTTATTCTGTTTAGCGTCTATATTGGTGCTGCTTCCTTTGTGTGTGGTAGAGAAGGGCTGAGTTTGGCCGTGTTCAATGCACCTTGAAGGATTTCTGAAAGACAAGAAGCACCAATGGCAGCTGAAACAAGTAGCCAGCTAATAGAAATGGGCTTTTGGCAAAGGAGTCCTCAGCAAGGCAGCACCAGCTTAAACTTGTTCAGGAGAGTGATGAAATGAATGAGGGGTTAGCTGAGTTTTTTCATCTTTTAGAAGAAAGTATTGCCTCTTGCAGCAAAGCTGGTTAAAATGTGTTTCTACCTCCATGAAGATCAAATTTTACTCTGTTATGTGCATTTAAATACATTGGATATACTATGTATGACTTTTTCACAGTGACACAGGGGAAGATTTGATCATTGGGCTCTGAACCCAGTGGAACAATTTCCAGACTTGGCTGCCTGAAATTAATAGTAAATCCTTGCTGAGCCATCTAAGTGAGTTGATCTGAAGAAAAAAGCGAAGATCTCCTTAAAACAAAACAAAACAAAATGACAAAACAAACAAAACCCCGAAGAAACAAAAAAACCCCTCCAGAACCACCAAACCAAACAACCAGAAATATTTTGGCTAATTTCAGCAATATTTGCTCATTCCCCCTTGAAGGTGGTGAGCAATAAGCAATAGTTTCCTACGTGGGGGTCTAAGTGTTGGGTTTTGTCTTCAAAAGCCAGAGGAAAATCCTTACTTCTAATGCAATCAAAGGGATAAATAGTAAGTAATGAGGAGTTTCGCCGATCTGACATCTTGTATGTTTGCTGGTGTTCACAGAAATCTTTCAAACAAATGGTGGGGATTAGTGCAAACCCATTTGTACAGCTGGCTAGATTTTGTTGGATCAGAAGCCCAGTCTGCAGAAAAATAGGTGGATTATCAGCAAATTCTTGCTAGTGGCAAGGGCAGACAGGTAGGGAGAGACGTTTTAAATTTACAGAAACGGTCAAAGCCATGGCTGTGGAATGACAGATTTGGGCTTTGTTGCAAGTGTTAAGAACATTTGTCTTTCTCCCTGTTTGTTGTAGAAACAAAGACCAAAAAAGAAGCTGAGATTTAGCATTTTTCTCAATTTCATTGATGTATATAATAAATAGCCATGCCTTTGGGATTCCTTTGTGATGGGCCACATTCCCTTGAAGTTTGTTTAAGCAAAGAGGACTTCTGCTCTGGTATTATCCAGGCCATTGGAGTGAGGAATGTTTAAAAAATAGTAGAATATGAAAGTGCAAATAAGAAGTTTAGCATGTCATATTTCTTCGTGTTTTATGGAACATCTCCATGTAGCAATAGTCACACATATTCATGCTACCAGAAAAATCCTGAAAGACAAGGCTCTCCTGATTTTTGGGTGGTGTGGGGGGTGTGTGGAGCTTCTGTGCAAGGGAGATGTCATCAGAGGAGTTCTGCCCCATGCTGTTGTGTTGCTTTTTCATGTAATCACAGAGTTTAGGAGTGATGAAGACAGTTGAAATCTCAAATGGTTTTTTAAGGGAGAAAGCCTCACACTCAAGGACGTGAGGGATTGTCCCCAGCCTCAGAGAATGGAGGAGCTGGAGGAGCACGTGGCTTTTCCAGAGGGTGGCATTTGGGGTAAGGCTCCTCATCATGTTTGGCTGTGCCGGCAGCTGGAGAAGCTGTGGGTGGCTGCAGTCTCCTCAGGGACCCAGGAGAGGTTGTGCAGCACCCAGGATGCCACAAGTTAGAGAAGAGGGGATTGAGAACCCTTTGGAAACTGGCCTTAGGTCGACTCTTGTTCCAACCGCAGTTTTTTGGTGTGAGTTTTGTTACTAAAGACATTTTACTGCAATTAAATGGCATTAAAGTCAACCCAGCTGCTGCTGAGGGCTGGCCAGAAGTCATGCTGCTGTTAAAGTCACCCATCATTTTGGGATGAGCTTTGAGGCAGAGTGTCTGGAGCTTTGTTTGGAGCAGCTGGAAGCCACAGTGGCTATCACAGGAAGTCCCTACAGCCCCTCTGTTTGGAAAGCTGGGATATGGAGACAGGGAACGTTGTCAGTGGAGGAGCTTACAAAGCAGAATGTGTAAAAAATCTGTGCTGCAGAATGGGAAACTTTTATCCAGGGCATGCAGCTGCTTCCCTGGAGAGCCCAGCTACAACCTCAGGAAGGGGGAATGCCAACAGACCTACAGCAGTGGTGCCAGGGCTTTAGCAACTCTTGGCTCTGGTTTAGCCGAGAGAGACGAGAGGATCCAGCTGCCCCGGGCTGGGCTTGAAGTCTCACCTGTGCTTGGGAAAGAGAATTGGAGAGCGTGATTATCAGGACTCACACCATCATTTTCACTCCTTTACTGCATTTTGTATTTAAGAAGAGCTGTGCAGTGGGAGAAGGCTTTTCTTGTGCACAAGCGTGTGTTCAGTGGGCGCGTCCTGGCACTGCCTCCAGGCTCTGACTTTTGCATCTTCAGACACATCCAAATGCTCTGATGGTTCCAGCAACATCAGACTTGGAGAAGGCAACAGCAAAAGGCATCACCACAAAACAAGCCTGTTGAATCATCTCCACCTTGCTTTCCTCTGCCTATCATTATGTCCATTCCAGTTTTAAAGCTGAGAAGAAGAGATGTATCTTTCAGGGCTTGTTTCTGCCTCTAGGTTTCCATCTGGTTTTTCATCAACATCAAGGTTTTCTGAGTAAATTGTTTGCCAGTGCTTAAATTTTAGGATTTGGAGTGCTACAACAGGAAAGTGTCTTCTCCTCCCCACAGATCTGCTGAGGTTGTCAGTACCCAAAATCTCATGTCTGCTACCACTGTAATGAGAGGGAAAACAGGGTTAGATTGGATAGATGAACCTCACATGTTCACAATGCTTTGTGCTTGGCATCAGCTGGGAAGAGTTATGAGATTGTGGTACCTGTTCTTGTTGCATTCAAGCTTTATTTACCCTTTTGAGATGATGCAGTCATGATGTTTAGTGTTAAAATATATAGATTTTTTTGATGAAGAACTGGAGGAGGAAGGAGAGTATGCCCTTTGCTCCAGCTTGGCTAAACTGAGTCATTCCCCAGTGCAGGAGGGCTCTGCAGGAATGGGGACCTGATGTTTGGGGTGGCATTGTTGAAAGACCTGCTTGCTTATTCAAATCCTGTGACATTATTAGATAAATAAAACAAGTGACACTAAAGAAACTATCTGAACAGCACATAATTTCCTTTGGAAAATAACCCTGCAGGGTGGTGAAATCTGCTGCTGTGGGGCACCGGGATAACTGCACATCGTTCCTCTCTTGGGAACCGTGTCAGGGACCAGACTGGAAAAATTGTCTGCAGTGGATGTTTTTTACTTCTCTGTCATCTAGCTGCCAGGAAGAGGAGTTTAGTGCTGTATTTTGTGTATGCACTTTGGTCCTGTTTCTGTCTCTGCATGAAGCTCTCTAAAGTCCTTCCAAATTCTTTACCATAAAGGATAATAAAACACTGCAGTGCTTCATTAAATGGCATCCAGAACTCCTTTCTTCAAACACTAAGGCACAAATCAGATTGGGAGCATAACAGCAATAAAGGGAAAGACTGGGGAAAATTCACTTGCCTTTGGAGTAGCTGGATTTTTGCCATCAGTGAAAACCTGGAATCCATCCACTGTAACAAAAAATTAGCAGGTACTTTATAATGCTCTTTTTTTTTCCAAGACTCCATGGGTACCCACCAGTAGTGAGTAAGTACTCCATGAAAAGCAACGTTGAACCCTGCTGCCTTCTGCTTTGGAGGTCACAGAGAGACAGCTGAGCAGATCTCAGCAGTGGCAAATGCAAGGCATGAAATACTGTCACTGGGAAAGAGGGAGCCAAGTCTTAATCGCATAAACAGATTCTCATATACTTTTGCCATGCTATTTTATAAAGTGTTTATATAACTGAAAGGATTAACCTGGAGGAAAAAAAAAAAAAAAGCTAGAAATTTTTTTTTTACGACTTCTTATTTATGGCTTTATTATGGTTGAGGAATTAGTTTGCATTTTACAAAGCCAAAAAGTGGGAGAGGAGAGAGAGGGAGGGATCTGAATAAGGAGAGATATTTGCACGGATCTTAAAATATTAAAGAAAACCTAAAATCCCTAGGAGTTACTTCTGTCAAATGCAGACACGCAGGCAAATCCAAGGCTGGAGCAGGACTCCGTATCCAGGCAACGTCAACATTTTTTGTTAAGCTACTGCCAGTGCTGCTGACAGCTTTTGCCACTTTATGGTCACATTAAAAAAAGCAAATGCCTGACATCACTGACATTCTTAGAAATTACTTTCCTGTCCATCCAGCAGATGTGAGGCTCAGCAGCACACAGCACATGCACATCTTGCAAAAATTCCGAGGGAAAATCCTGTGATGGGTTCGTGGCTAGGAACTTGTGTTTCTCTCTAAACCTGGCACTTTGTTTCCCCAAAGTTTCTTATCCTCTGCCTTGGACACAGATACTTGCTGTGCACTGGAGAAGGAATCTTGTTCAGTCAAGCCGTTTATAAGCGACTTCTGCCCCTTCACTGAAGGCTGCAGGATTGGAGGAGCCCTTTGCTGTGCTAAGGAAGCCTCCAGCTCTTCTTTCCTTGTTCTTTTTGCATGGTGCAAAAGCCAAGGAGGTAAATGAGGTTGAGAGGTTCATTAATATGCTAATAATGCTAATATAGGAGGGGAAGAAGCCCTTGATTTGCAGCCCTAAAGGGGTAAGATGTGACTGGTGGGCACAGAGTAGTGCAGCTTGGTGGGCTCAGTGCTGTAAAGCAGGGTCACTGGTTTGCCATGTCCTTAGAGAAATGCAAGTGGTTTTGTGCTGGTATTGTTAACACAGTGGCGCTTTTCTTGGAGCCGAGCAGTTAAAACTGTTGAAGAGCCAGCTTCATTCTTCACCGTGGGCCAACTCAGGGAGCACCACTCCCCGGTGGCTGCATGTTTTGTGCCCTTGCAGCAGAAAGCAAAACCATCTGTCACCTCGGGAAGTGCCTGGTGACAGCAACCAAGGAAAGGTTGTGGAGACTTAAGGAGTTCCCAGTCATGAAGGGGATAACCACAAAAACCCAGTAAAAACTTGCTGCTGACATGAAGATGTTTAGCTCACTGCTGGCTAAGTAGCTAAGCACATTAGGAGGAGATGCACAGGGAGCTGCTAAGCTGCAGAAAGTCCTTTGGGCTCTGCTGGTGCCCCACTCATTCCCTCCCACGCCGGATTTGCACAGGCTGTGATGTGGCAGCTTTGTGCAGACAGGGAGGGTAAAGACTGGGACAGGAGCATCCCCCTTGGCTTCCAGTTTCCCCAGAGCTTTGTCCATGACCCTGAGTGGATCTTCTCCATGTTTTGATGAAGCTTCATTAATTAATGTCGTTGAAGAGTGTGAATTTTGCAGCAGGTGACTGTAAATAGGGAGGACTGAAGGGTGCAGGGGGAATTTGATGGACTGATTTAGGCTGGTGGTGTTGAGGGCTCTGATTCAAAGATCAGCAGGACCTTCCTAGTCAGTGCTGTGCTTGGCACAGGAGCTCGTGTCACATCTTTTAACACATGCAGGAAAAAAAACCCCACTCTGAAATTAATTTAAAGACCTCCTGACAAGCTCAGTTTTGCTGCAGTGAGCCTGGGTTTTGCTACTGAGGCCAGTGGAAGTTTGGGTTGAGGGTTGGTGCTTTCCACCCTGCACTCTGAGCAATTCCTGAAGCCATGGGAATTTTGCTGTTCGCCTTTGACCGCATAGGCTTGTAATGGATATAGGCAGCAAATAAACAGGGAGGAAAGCCAGAAACCTGCAGTCACCATAAAAATCTACTTCGCCTACTCTGGGTCTTTTATTTTCTTTAAGATTCTTAATTAACTTTATGGTTAATAGGAGTAGAAGAGGGATTAGTCTAAGCATGAGACATCTGAAAACAGATTTTCATCTGAAGTTCTCACAGAGATGATGTGGGGTTTCCCTGGTTGTGCAGTTGCCTGATAGCAGAGTTTAGAATAAAACCAAAGTCCATTAATGCCATACTCAGTCCCATTTCAGTGTTTCTTCCTCTCCTCCTCTGCCCTGAAAGTATTTTATTATGACTGGAAACAACCTACCTGGTTTAAAGGAGTATGTGGCTTAGAGCAGTAATTTCTGTTTGTGTCTGTTAGCACAGAGGTTTTAATTTTTTTTTTTCCTTGCTCCAATGACGTGCTTGCAAATAAGCTGAGCGTCAGATTTGCCAGGCTTTATTGCCAGCTGCCAGGTGATGATGGAGTGGGTTTTTTCCACAAATATGTAATAATAACAGAAGTGTTCAGTCTGGAACATGGGTAGGTTTTTACAGGCTGTTTTAGGCAACCTTGACTCTAAGAGCCAGAATTGCACCGGGTGGGAGAAAGCTCCTAGGCCTGTTTTAGAAATGTGCCCCTGAGAACAGAGGCACCTGAGTGAGGGACTGAGGATGCAGGAGGCTTTTGGGGCAGATCAAGAAATTCAAGAGTCTCTGCTGCTGGATATATCCAGAGCTCTGTGACCATAACACTGACTTTCTGCTTTGTTTCTTGATGTGGCATTTAAGGGTTAGTGGCATGAGAGCTGCTGGGTAGAGTGCTTTCTAGTTTAAACACTGAAGCCACTGCATGAACTTTGACAAGATCTGGGAACCTTATGGCTCTCTACAACAAATTCTGGTCATCTGTGGTGCTATTTTAGATCATTTTCAAATTACTTGACAAGGTACAAACAGTATTGTGTTTGACCCAATGTATTGCTAAGCTAAGTCACCACTAGAAGGGATTCCATGGTTCCAGAAGTCTCTCAGTTTGAGGCTCATTGTGTTTTGAGGAAGTGAACAGGGAAAGATGCTGCTGCAAATTAAGTGCCAACTGGGATGTGCCTGGGCAGTGGTCCTCTGATTCATGAGGGGATCCTAAAACATAAATGGCCAAGCATTGTGTAAGGAGTGACAGTGGTGTTGCCCCTTTCCCACTCCGTCTCTGGCTTTCAGGCAGATCCCCAAGGACACAGCTGACAGCCTTTTCAGTCTCTTCTTTTATCATTAGCTGTTGTGAAAAGTTTCAGACTATTTTTTCTCCTGCCAGGTATTGTGTGTGCAGACTGGCAGGCTTTGCTTTTCCAGGAATATTCTCTTACTGCCTTGTAGCTCCCAGGTTTCCAGCCCTTCTGTCATCTCGAGGCATAAAGACTCAAAGCTTTCTCTAGTTCGTGCCTGCATTGGTCCCAGCCAACCCACTGAGATTTTTCACACAATCCTAAAAATAACAGCTCTGAACTTCACAGTGCTTGGTGTTTTCACTCATACAATGAATGAACAGGGAACTTTTCACCACCCAAGCTGTTCCACACTATCCTTTGAATCATAGGATTGTGGCTCCCACGGTCACAGCAGCTTTTTAGCTGGATCCTGTGGATCCTTTTTTCCAAGTCATCTGTCTGCCAGTTACAAGTAGAATCATCAATAAATGGGAAATACTTGGGTGGCTTCCAGATCATTGTTGAGAGTAAAACAATAGTTTTCCCTTACACATCCAATGTCTCTTTCTTTGTCCCTTCTGTACCTTTGGAGATTGTTACAGTGCCTCTCTACCACCTCAAAAAGCTGCAGGGTCTGTCTTTCTCACAGTGCTTTCATCTCTCTCTGAAAAGTCAGTAAAGTTTCTTTCGCTATCAAAATTGCTTGGTGTAATCTGGGTGCAAAAAATGTAAAACAAACCCCATTGAAACAAACAACAACAAAACTCGGAAAAAGAAACCAGAAAGATTTTCTCTTCCAGACCTCATGTGTGTGATAATGTGTATTTTCTGCTCTCTGTTCCCATCTCTTTTGGCATATTGGAAAACTAATCCTAGGAAACTTCCTCTCTCTCCCTCTCTCTCTATCTATAAGATGGTGGAATTATCTTGGGAAGATAACAGAGCTGGTTTGCCAGTTGTTCAGTCATTATGACACTAAAGCATGCGAAGCACTGGGCTTTATTCCTTTGTTTACAACTAATGATGCTTCGGAATCATTAATTTCTTGGAAAATTAAAGGTAGAAAATGAAGACAGATCTTGAGGAGTTTTTTCTGGATTTGTTTTCTGTGGGTTTTTTGTTTTGTTTTTGTTTGTTTGGGGTTTTGTTTTATTTGTTTGTTTGGGGGTTTTGTTTTGGTTTATTTTTGGTTTGGGGATTTTTTTTGTTTGTTTTTCAGTTGATTTTGGGTTTTTATGTGGAGTTTGGTTTTTTGTTTGTTTGGATTGGATTGGATTGGTTTGGTTTGGTTTTTTTTGTGCAGGTATGGGCCTTTTTTTTAATCCCTTGTATGGTTTTTCAAAGGCCTAAAGGTCTACTGTATTTTGGTAAGGATGATTTAAACAAACAGATGAAGGGATTTGCTGCAATTCAAAAAGACTGTGCAGGGGGTTGGATTTCAGTGCAGTCCCTGTCTACATACAGAGGAATTCTCCCTTTCTATTGTATTCCCCTTGCTTCCCACTTGTGTTAAGAACGCAGCATTGGGTGATCTTGTGGGAATTTTCCCTCTTGGCATCACCGCTGTGTTTAGTTCATCAGGATGGAGTCCTGTGCCATGTCCTTGGCCATTGATGTAACCAGACTGACAGTGGCTGTGTAATTAGTTGAAGTCCTTCCCATGGATACCCTGGCTAGTCCTTGGGATCTTGTGAGCTTTGAGCTTGAGTTCAATGAGCAATTCAGCTCACTGCCACAAGACCCTGTTTCACTGCCAAAATAACATTTATGTCAACACCTACAGATGACCTCAATAGCCTTCAGGTTCTGCTGCACCATCACAGCATCAAAGAGCAGGAGAGGCACACAAATGCTCCTTTGCCCTTGAGACTCACATGGCACGTTTCATTCCTCTGGGAGTTGCTGCTCCCTTGAAGCTGAACTATGAGGTCCATTTTTAATCAGTGAAGAATGGGAGAGTCATCAGTGAAACTGCTGGAGCCAGGAATGGGAAAGGCTTCTCAAGCATTATCTAAACATTTAGCTTTTCAAGGTGGGCTTCAATTTTCTCTTCAGTTAGCATTTCTGTGTTGTCTCACAGGTCTAATGGGATGCTGCTGGCCACTGTCTCTGATTTTATGTATGTAATACATATATATAGCATATATGTCTTTATTTCACCCACTGTGGCACAGCAATGGGTGGCTGGTTTGTGTAGGGTTGACATGCAGGGACAGCTGAGCACTGGTGCCAACTGTTGCTAATTCAGTGAGTTGTTTTCTTCTCTCCAAATAAATCTCCAAAAACAGAATCAGTGCAGTCCTATATTTCTGTAGAGTTGTGATGCTCTGATTTTTTTGTCTTTTATGTTTCATAGGAGTTCGGTATTGGGATAGTTGTATGAATTTCACTTTCAGGCCGTCCCTAACATATCACTTTTTTTGAGCAATCTCTGTCTTAATTCATTTGCTGACATTCCTTTTGTGATCCATTCAGTGCTGGTTTTAAGACTTTAATTTAAACTGAAGGGGGTATTTTATTCAGCCCCACAATGCCCATTTTAACTTTGACATCATTTAATCTGTTCCAATTCTGCATGAAAAGTGAAGAAGCAGTAAAGACAGGAGGACAAGAAGAGAACAAAAAGGAGATTTGTGATGTTCCAGTGAATCCTATCTCCTTCGCAAGGTTTTGTGGATCAATATATTTGAAAGACCTGATAGAAGCAAGAAGAAAGAGAAGCAAGAAAAGATGAGAAAAGCCCAAGTGGAAAATGCTTCTAAGGAACTTACTATCTCTTTTGTTTTGTTGGTTTTTGTGGGTTTTTTTGTAAAAGTTACTGCTGAGATGTTTTTCTTTAGCTGAGAACTTACTAAATTTTAGAAGTTGTGTTGTCAGCAGACATCTTGTACTTCCTGGATCGAATACTGTTTTGGTGTTTTGAGCACAGGCAGATTGTGATGCATTTAAAAACAGCTCAGTTTTTCACAATAAGATCTGAAATCGCTGAAGAAGTGAGTGCTGGAAACATATGCACCAAGTTTATTAGAAGGATGCCGGGAAATGATAAAATTATCATTTGGATGGGATCGTAGTCATCAGTCCCAGCTTATTGCTTTTCTGGGATAGATGCTCTGGGTCTGAAATAGTGTTTTTCTTACTAGAAATCACCAATATTCCAACACTACCATCACTGTTACTCCTGTTCCTGCTGGTTTGTGTTACAAGCTCTGGAAAGGTAGGATAGGAAAACATCACAAAGACGGCAGGATGTAATTTATAAGTAATTTACCAAGAGTTCTGGGGAATACAGTGTACACCTTAGGGGACTGCTAGAAAGAAGTGAAATTAAACTTTTAGATTTTTCTGACAGATTTTTCAGAGATTGAAGTCTTTTTTTAATGTATAGTGAAAGCAGCATGAAGTAGTATTAAAAAGGGGGGATGAAAACTTGTTACAGGGAAACACTTGGTTATGATTATGGGAAGTAATTGAGCCCAGCTTGGAGTCATAAACTTGCAATTCTTTTATGGGGTGTGAGCTGGGCTTGGACCAGATGGAGAAAGTGGTAGTTTGTGTTTCTCTTTGAAAACATGGTCTATATGTTCTGTTCCACCAGCCTGCAAATGGTGTTCAGGCTAAACAGGCTTTCTGTTATTCTGCATTGCATCACCTGGACTCGAGTGGCTTTTTTTTTAGAGCAACGATCTCTTTTACATATTTATTTGCATGTTATTTTGAAATATTTTCCACATTTTCTATTTATATGAAATATGGGTGCATTTAAGATCAATCTGTCGTAAGACGTGTAAGCATGTGCCAGCACCACTGACAGCATTAGAAAATCTTCAATTTTGCCAACATCATTATGTAGAGTTTAAAAAAGGAAAATTAGAAAAAAAAATCCAATTTAGGGAAAACTTTTAGGACAACATGGCAGATGTTTCTACATGATCCATGTAGAAATGCAAGCATGATTCATGCTTCACCTTTCTGAGCATGGATCTGAACTTAATTTCTCTTAGCAATGACAAAAACAGAGGGCATTTTGAACAAGGAAATTCTCAGCAATGAGGAAAGGGAAATACTTGGTTTTGCTGATTTGCCAGTTCAAACAGTAATTGTCACTAAGGGGATACATATTCCTCTTAGCCTTCCTGTTTTGAGCTAAATGAGCTCTTAAATTTCGAGGAGAAAAACATTGTTTTTTCCATTTTCACATCAAAATAATTTAGATAGCACTAACTGGTCCCCACTGCCTGCCCTGCGCTCTGCTGCTGCATTTTTATGTCAGGTTCAGACTCCTGTTAAAAAGGCAACTGAGAAAATGGTTTGAAATATCAGGTTTTAAAGTATTTTCCCCGTGGCACAGAATCTACACCTCCATGAGATGGATGGATCAGTTTGTCTTTCAAAGCTCTAACATCCAGTGGCTGCACTTGTTTGGTGTGATGGCATCTTCCATATTTTCTGTCTGGTCACCAAATCTGAACAGACACCCTCAATTCTACCTTATAGAACAAATCTTCACAACACATCCGGTGAAAAAATGGGTTTTGTTATGTTTGTGCCTGAAGAGTCGTGGTAAATCACCGTGAGCAGGTCCTTTTATCCTGAGGGATGGAGAACCTAAAAGCAAGGAGTGTCAAAAAGAGGGAGCCCAGCCAGGGCTGGGGGGGTTTGGGCTGAGGTCTGGGGAGCTTTGCAGAAACAGTGGGGCTAGGGAAGTGTTTCACGCACTTACACCAGTGTTTGTTTGCTCCTTCCCCAAAAATCATTTTATTTAAGCCGCCCATTGCTTGGTATCTCTCAGAGTGAGTTCATGTAGGATTTTTGGAGGGGCACGGTGTTATCCTTATGCAGCTAAAAAACATAATAAGGGATAAGTAATTTGGGAGACTTTAATGTAGCTTGACAAGAGTCCATTTCATGGTTGTTTGGAAGGGATGGAAGGGATTTGTGTTTTCAATCTCCAGGACATAGATGGCCCCAAAGGAACACTTTGAAGCACAGCTTTTTATTATTAGTTTTACAAGATCCTTGCGCTGGAATCATTAAGAAGATGTAGTACCTGGTGTAAATGTGCAAGTATCTGCTAGACCATTAGCTGTGGGAGACAGACTGATTATACTCAAAACACTTAGTGCTTTTTTAATAAATTACTGTGAAAGTCAGTTGTTAAACAGTGTTGTTCCATTTTCTAGTAGCTCTGTGTAGAAACATCAGAGTCTTGCTGCTTCCCTTAATAAGGGGAAATGAGCCCTCCTGGTGCAATGGCCCTGCTTGAAAAGGTCATCAGCCACTATTTATCCTTGGTTTCTATCAGAAAGGGGGCTGTCTCCATGCTGAAGCAATAGCAATTCTTATCTCATTAAAAAGGGATTTAATTTTTTTGCTTTCTGATAACATTAAGTCATTCTTAGCAATCCTTTGGGCACTGAAGAATGAGGAATGCTTTTCTGAAATAGAGGGAGCAAGAGGTTCAGACTGCATTGGGGGTGCAGGCAACACTTCTTGTGTTTTTGGCCAAGTAAAGACTGGAAAGGGAACGAAATAACTGTTGTCAAATATGTCAGGGGTGACCCTGGATCAGAAAGGTACATTCTGTTCTCCATGTGCATGGTAAGAGACGAGTGACTAGGCTCAGTTTGCAGCACGGGGAATCCAGGTTTGGATTTGGGGAGCTGGTTTTCAAATGGGAAGTACCTATGGAAGTAGGTTGAGAATCAGCACTTGAAATGTGCTTGTGGGGAGAGCCAGAGCTTGTCCCACAGCAGCTGCTGTCAGTGGTGGTGCCATGATCGTGGCAGAGTGAAGGGAGGGGACAGTGCAGATGAAAATGCAGAGGTAAATGTGGTGGTCACACTAAGCCAGATGGGGTGTGCAGAGCTCAAGAGTTCTTTACAGCTACATTAAACCAAATATTTAACTCACACAGACACTTTCCCCTGTTAATTCCTCAACTCATTGCTCCATTTGCTTCTCCTCTGCGTTGTGGGTGAACAGTGAGCCTCAAGGGAGGGGCTGGAGAAGGGGCTTTGCAAACACACTGTGCTGACAGGAGACTTTATGCCAAGGATTGTTATTTGGTTACAAGCAGCAGGATATTCACTTGCAGAGCTGAAACGGGGCCACAGAGATCAAGGTAAAAGAAAGTGGGAGGACTAATCATAAGGGGAAAGCCTGAGAACAGCTTCCCATTAATTATCATCGTGTCTCACTTGGATATCAGTTCAGAGCCTTGTGTGGAAGGTAATTAAGTGCCTTGGTAATAATTTGATTGTTTTGGTTGCTAGGTGAAAGAACAATGGTGTCCTCTGTACTGTCTTCTTCCACATTCTCTACAGGGTAGACTTGGGCGAGCCTCTGGTAGCTGAAGATGACAGAGGGACCTGCTGTCACCTCTGCATGTATTCTTGGGGTCCCTGAAGGCCCAGGACATTCTTGCATTAGTGCATTTTTCTGAAAAACCAGAGCTTGCAAGGAATCTGTCTTGATAAAGGCTTTTTCTGCAGTATTCAAGGCTGGGTTTAGTTTTTCTTCCTAATGATATTAAGTCCCAGATGCAATCATGGGCTCAAGAAAAAAGTCATGTTTCTTTGTAGAGGAAAAAGGTGAAATAACCTTCAATTCCTCCTAGGAATAAAAAAGATAAGTCTCTCATTAGTCATATAGGGTTTGATTTTTGAAAGAGCTGAGCCTAACAATATAGTGGTGTCCAGAGGAAAGGCTGATGCTCTGTGACTTTAAAAAAAAGCTTTTGATTTAACAGAGCATTTATTATAATCCTAGGAAGGTTGGCTATGGTCAAACGACCATGCCTTGGTCACACTTGAACCCCTTTCCAGCTGTTCAAGATCCAGCCCACGATGATCAACCCTTTCCTAAAATAAACAGCTCTAAATGTACAGACTCAGAGGCGAACATCATCCTACAGCCTGACTGACTGGGATGAACAAGAGCCTCGTGCATGTTTGTCTCATTGGAAAGACCACGAGGTGGATTTAGCTGTGTTACAAACAGCTGTGCCGGTGCCTTTTGCTTTGCAGAAGGCGAATTTGAACAGAGCAATCTGTACTGAGCACAGGGATACGTGCAGCACAGGGAGGGCACGTCACAGAGAAGCTCCAGTCCATCACTCCAGCTATAGCTTCCAGAAAGTATCAACCTTCTTTTCATGAATTGGCAGGAGCTGGAGCCCATGAATCCATCAGTCATTAGCTGGGGAGGGCCGGGCGTTCCTGAGCTCATGGACAGTCAGCTGGGCTCTGCTGTCACTCCCAAGACCCAGCACACGTGAATCAAAATAGTTGGGTGATGTCACGTCATGGTGCCAGTGTGCCTGGGGCACTGCTGCCAGGAATTGTCTGTCCAGGGGTGGTTTCCTTTTACAGCCTGTTGAAAGAGTCATCATGCCAAGCTGCACATGACAGTTCCCTTCAAGAGGGCTGGTGGCTCCTTCGCAGTCAGTATTTTTTAAACAAGGGAGCTTATCAGGCGGCTCCTGACCTTTTCCACATGAGCTGATCCACTGGGAAATGTTGTTTTGGTCTCCAAGGCTTCTGACAGCTGATGTATAAGAGCTGTGTGGCTGCAAGCTGGGCAGACTTTGAACTTCTCCCTGTATCCACAGAGACTTGCAGGGCAGTTACTGTATGCCGGAATTAAGGCTGGAAGCGCCTGGCGAGCAAGGGTCGGCAGCCTGCTGCAGGACAGCTCTCCACAAAGACCACAGCCAGGCACCTCAGAGCTGAGCTGCTGGCCAGCTGGACTTCTTTTGCAGCCACACTGTCTTTCTGGAGATTTATTTTCTCACACCTGGGCTTTCGGTGTAAGCAACACCTCGCCTTGCCCCTCGTGCTGCTCTTTTTTCTCCAACCCCGGGCATGAGCGACAGCTGCCGCCACGCGAGTGCATGTTGCAGCTCATGAAGCGTTTTGGCAGCTTCAGAGGGAGCAAGAAGAGAAAGGAGCAATGCAAAATCCTGGAAAGGCGCCACTCCGACCCCCAGGGCCTGTCTGGTAAGGACTCTCTGCATCCAGAAAGGAGGGACACTGCTCTTTGGGAGAGGGTGATGGTGAATAATTGAGCAACAGTGTTGTGCTCCCCAGTTTCACCGACTGAATCGTGCATTTTGTTGCATGGAGGTTATTTTGGTGTTGGTTTGCACCAGAGATGAAAATCTGAGCTGACACCTGTAGCACACGTTGGCCATAACCTTTAGGAAAAGAGTGCTGGTACAGGAAGCTTTACAGTAAATACTACAGCATTCAGAAGGGGCTGTTGCCTGATGTCACTTTAATTGGACAATAATGACTAAGTCCTAAGTTAGGCCTAGTAATATCTATTGAAGCGTGTATCTTAAGTAGAGGAAAAATCCTTATCAGTCTCGTAACTAATGCATTTAAAAACATCTTTCTCGTATTGCAGTTATCAGTATAACTGTGTTTGAGTTGCAGTTAGGGACAGTTCTCTCTTAATCAAAAGCTTTTCCTGGTCACTGAGTATTAACTCCCATACAGGTGCTGAGTTGTGTGTGTCAGAGAGAATCTGTGTGCCACATAGAGATCAGCTGGTCAGGGGAAAAGGGATTTTTCAATAGGATCTGGCTGTTTTCTTAATAATGGAGAAGGAGCAATTTTAATGTGTTTCCCATATGGCCTAAAGGTAGCTGGTTCTCTAAAGACCATGAGTGTAACTGAACAGCTCTGTTCTGTGGCTAAGAGGGCTAAAACTGATGTTACACTGAATCAGCTGGAGAAGGCTCAGTTTAGAGAGGCTGACATGTACAAAGGGTGGGCAAGGCTCTTTTATTTTCTCTTGATCAGGAGTCACTGTGTCAAATCCAGCAGAATGATGAAACTAGGGGTAGTGTTGGACCAAATGGACAATGTGGAGACATACACGTACATTTAGTGATGAGGAACTGCAGCTGTTGGATGGGTGGCTGCCCAGGGGGCTTGGTTTTCTATTTAATGCTTTCCAGTTTATTTAGTGATTGGTTGTGTAATTTTTAAGTTGTAATCCTTGCAAACACTTCTCTTTTTGTTCCTGCTGTGTACAGTTAAGTGATTTTAAATCTAGGACTGTTAACTGTGTCTTGTTCTGTGTTTCCCTAAACCCACCTGAGGGTTTCTGTGGGGAGTGGTAGGAAGGTCAAAGTGATGTGAATGAGAAATGACCCCGGTCTTCGGAGTTTCACAGTGTCAGCAACATAATCACAGAATCACAGGGTTTATGCAACAAGAAGGGTAATATTTATCTTAAAGACATAAAATTCCTTCCCAAATTTCTAATTAAACACCCTAAATTCTTATGTAGAATAGATAGAAACAAACGTGCAATTTGTTGATTGAATGTTGAATGGTGCTTTGGACCGCTAATTCACTGTCTTATTGTGGTTTAATCAACAGAGGGGAATAGCTATTATCTGCAAAAGGATTCACTGCTGGAAGCACTAAACATAGTGTTGCATGTCTGCTTCCTCAGAGTCTAAACCCTGTCCTCAGCTCCCACCATGGAGAAAATAATTTGTTCTGCACCAAAAAACCTGACTATATGAACTGTACTGTTTGTGACAGAGTTATATAAAAGAAATTGGAAGTATAATGCCAGCAGTTGATTCTTTTCCTCATTCCTATTATTGCAGCTTTTTTAGCCCACTCCAGTGATACACAGAGAGCACCAGGCAGAGTTTTCTGCACAATTTTTACTCTACAGATTTTGCAGATGCCATTCTTGTAAGAGTGTGACCAGGTCAGCTCCCTGCACTTCCATCATCAGCAGAGAACTACCAAGTCACAAGGGTGGGGAAAATCAAATGGGCTGTGTCCGAGTTTCTGCCTTCCTTGGATGCCCTGCTGTGGGGATTGCCTCTGCCATCCCGACAGTCTGGGCTCCTTTCAGGGAACAGGTTAACACGCTTGCAAATGCCTTCCCCTCATGCCCCCCACTCCAATGGCCTTAATTATCTGCAGGGAAGTGCAAAACCAAAGCTTTGCATTATTTGCTACATTTAATCAGTATCTTGTAGCTATTAGGCCCCAATAAACACTTTCTGAGCAGCTTTTGAGAGAACTGCTGGCTCTCAGCAGGTTTTATGATCAGTATTAGCGTGTGCAGGAGCGCTGGTAGCAGCCAGGCTTGGTGGCTCCTCAGGGTTGATCGCACACCAGCACATCCCATTTGGTTGTCATCTACCATCAAGGGTGAGAAATGAATGAGAGCAGCCTCCCTGTTACTAAATGAGCTTGGATTGTATTCAGAAAAGGATTGGAAAAGGAAACAAGAGGAAAGTATCCCCTGATTTTTACCCTAAAGGGGTAATCTTACACCTGGACTGGTTGAACTTGGAACTTTTGATTTTTCTTGGCCACTTCTCTAAGTGTTTTAAGGAAGAATCTTCCAGTCCTGGTAAATAGGATTGGGCCAGTGCAGCTCCTTGGCTTCCCAGGGCTAGATGCTGTCAGGCCACTGCAACTGAAATTATCAAGTGGTACCATTCTTCTGTGTGTCAGCTGAGCTAAACCCCTTCCCTCCTCTGCACTGGTGCAGAGGTCGCATCCTGGTGGAGAAATAAAGAGTGGCATTGCCAAGGATGGTCATCTCAGTAATTCCCTAGATTTGAAGCCTTACAGTCCTTTTATTCCAAGTGCACAGCAAGGGGAGACCTGAATGCAAACAGAAGCAGAGAGCACACAGAGAGGGAAAGGAGATAAACATGAATGAGTACCAGGAGCAAACGAGAGCAGAAGTGAAGGCAGAGATCCTGCAGTTTGCTCTGGGAGAGGAGCAGCCAACAGGGAGACCTCAAAGCTCGAGCTGTCCACCAAACAGCAGGGAGGCTGATTTATGCAATAGGATTTTGGCAGGGCTGAGAACAGGGATTACCCAAAATTTCTCCAGCCTCTAGATCACCACTGCATAGTTTCCTCCTTCCTCTTGCAGCTGCTGTGCAGGGTTCTGGCAGTTTCTCCTCCTGGCAGCAGCCCGATGTGTTGTAAATGGATAGGCTCTGTGGCATTTCTGAAGGGGAAAAGTTTTTGACCCCAGAGAGGCTATTTGCTCTGCCCTTTAAAGAGCACCACGTATTCCACAAGGACTGAGTGACATACGCAAAAGTAGTAATGTTTGAAGTGTTTTTTCCTTACCCAAGTCATGAGTGCCCAGCAGAGGAACCGCTCTGCAGCACATGTGGCTGCTGTGAGGCTGCATCAGGGCTGCCTCCAGCCAGGAATTTAGCCTCAAAACACTTGTTTTGGAGTGTTTTAGCTGCATGGAAATGCCCAGGAGCTTCTCCTTGCCCATGCTGCTCCTCTTGAGGTTTGTTACTTTAATCAGGTGACTTTTAATCATGAGGTGCCAAAGCTGAGCCCCAACAAGCCAGGCCCGAGGGGCTCCTAACAAACCTCCGTGCTGCCCCTCAGCCCTGTCCTGTCCCACCTCAACAGCACCCTTGAGGATAATTTCCCTGTCAGTTGTTATAATTAGGTCCATATTAGGATAAACTAGGAGTGAGCCTGCTGGATGTCTCAGACCCCAAGAAACACAAGTGCAAAGATGCTTCAGCCCCATGTGAATCAGTCTGTCCCAGTCGCTCCATGACTTGCTCAGTGCATGTTTTATCTCATGTCTCTGTAGCCACCATGGAATGGAGGGCTGCTGAGGCTCTGCAGGGCATCTGGGAGGCGTTGCGGGGTGTCCTTAAATACCCAACCTAAAGGGAAATGTCTTCCCCTCTCAGTCAAAAACTCAAGGGGCTTCTTCTCTCTCTTGTCATGGTCCTTCCCAGACCCCCAGGGCTGGGTGTGAGTGTGGATCATGTGTCGAGCAGAGAAATTATGTTCTTCCTTCCCTATAATGGGGATGAGGTGACTGCATCCATGATTACCTTGTGCAGGTAACGTGCCATGGGATGTGACCAGCTCACACAGCTGTCCATGGGCAGGGACTTACACCAAACCAAAGAGTTGGTGCTTCACAGTGCACATGAAAATGCAGGGGATAATTCAGCCTGGCTCTCATCACTGTTCATTGGCACAAGCCTGAGAACAGGGCCAGAAAACATGGGAGAAGTGCAGGGTGAAAACATGAAGCACAGAAAACATGATGGAGAAGTAATTGCTAAAAGGAAACAGGGCTTTATATCCTTCTCTTCCAGCCTGGAGAGCTGCAGCTCACTCAGCTCTTCACCCCAAAGTGGGTGGTGCTGCTTGTGGGAGGATCAGAGATATTTATTCTTCTCATTCTGGTGGGATGTTTTTGTTATGAAGCAGTGGGGGAGAAATCATAGTGAAAAAAATCTGGAGAAATAAATGAGAGTGAAGGGATTGCTGCATGTCCCAGCACTGCCATAAATGAACTGAAAGAGCAAAATCCTGTTGCTCCAGTAAAGCAGCTTAAAACCACCATCATCGGAGACTGGGCATGAGAAACTGAGACAGCTTTGGTTTGTTAATGATTTTCTCTACTGGTTTTCATGCTCTGTTGAGCTGACAGTGAGTTGAGAAGATGTGCAGGCCCGGCTGATCAGTACTGATTAATCTTGTACTACAGAGAGCACCAAGACCTGGAAGCTGTGAAATTTCCATAGTTGGTTGTTGGGAAGGAGAAAAGCAGTGACAAGCCTGATTAAATGTTTGAGACTTTTTAATTTGCTGTTTTCTGCTTCCCTATAGTCTGTCCTGGTGCTCTCTGGCACATCCTGGCCTTGTGCACAGCTTTGAGGCATTCTGAATGGGGGAAAAAGGACTCTGGCCATGAGGCAGTAGAAACATCAAGGTGTTTTCAAGCAAGCACCTGCAAATTCAGATGGTAATAAGCCCCATAAGACCTCCACTGATTTGGTGGAAACTGAAATGGAGGTGGATTGAGCAGAGTGCAGCATCCTGGCTCTGCAGCCCTTTGCAGGCTTAAGGAAGATGTAGACTCTGCCCTCATGATGAGTTGTCCAAGAATGCAAATTCTCTGAGTAATTTATTTTCAAAGAAGTTATTTTTGCCTGGAGGGCAGGTTAGACATGTAAAAATACAGTGTGTTCTCAAGGCACAAATTTCCACATCAGTGCTGCGAATGAATCTGCCCACTGACTTTTCTTTCCAGTCCTGCTCCAGGCAGCTCTGTGTGTCTCATCACAAAATTTGGTCAAAAATATCTGTATTACTATAAATGACTGAATTACTCAGCACTGACGTGCTGTTGTCAACAACGCGGTGAGAGCAGCAGGGCCAAGCCTCCCTTTTGATGGGCTGCTTTACAAACTGTGCAGGTTTCTGGGCAGGGAGATCTCCTGTGTGGGATGAGTCCGTGTGGTTCCGGTCCTTGTTGCTGCTTGTGGGTGCAGGTGTTTGTCCCCCAGACACAGCAATGGCAGAAAGACTTCATTTTTAACTGTCTGAAGGACACTTTCCTGTTATTCTGCAACTGTTCACATACTGGTATTTGAAACGTAGGATAAATGTTATTCCTGAGGGAAAGAAATTAAAGGCAATTCTTGGCATTGAATCTGAGCAAAGGTGTGAAATGCAAGTATGAGGAGGAGTTCATTGAAGTGGAAAAGGGGAAACTGAGATAGAAGGAAGCTGGATACTGACTGTGAGTGAAAGAGGTTGCAGATTCTACCTTTTTCTGACAGCAAATAATATTTTGTATTTATAAGTATTTCCTTTTTCCATCCTCCACTTCTATTATCTTCAGGTAACAAGTCATTTCTGATATGTCTGTGAGGCCGGAACACTTTATCTGTTACTTCTGATAGAAATAAATATCTGATTCATTTTAGAGGCTGAAATAAAATAATGTAGATAAGACTTTCATATGTGGCACCTCCGTTTAATGAACACAGCCTGGAGTGCCTTCATGATCGATGCTGGAGGGTCACAGCCTACATACTAAAAATCACTGGAATTACTCATTTCCATGCATCCTCTCTCATCCGTATTACTCCAGTTGGGAGTAGCATAAAGATATTTTTTCCCCCCTGCTTTTCCTGTACTTTCCAAGGGTTCTCACTTCAAAAGAATACCTGCCTGAGAAGTTGTTATTCTGCTTATTTGAATGTGCTAAGATAGACTACAATTTATTTATACTCCCATGCAACTATATTAGAAATCCTGTTGTCAGACTTTAAAAGCAAATTTCAAGGCCAGGTCTGTTTTTACAGCCTAAACTTGCACTTGACAGTAGCATTTAGGTAGATGGGTACTTTTGTTTAATTAGAAATCAATGTTTTGGACTATTGACTCCCTGCTCAAAGTTTCAGTGAATTGCCCAAGACTGCAATTTCAAAGATGTTGTTAAGGCAGTTTGTTTGTCAGGTTTAGTGGATCAGCAAATCCCAGGAATTACCAAGATTCAGCTGTTTTCTACTTTCACCTCTAGTCATGTCCGACCTAAAAGCAGTTCAAGGACTTAAAAGCGCTCGTAATGCTGAGATTGAACGTCTCGAAATTGTTTCAGCCATTTGATTGTCATTCCAGAGTCACACTGACGTGTGAAGGCTTCACTCTCGGGAGATGAAGGGTTGCTCTGTGAGATATGGTGGTGCAGCTGGCAGGCTTGGCTCAGGGGCCTGAATTCTCCTGCTGGAAAGGTCACACAGCCTGGCTTGGTTTAAGGACAGACCCCAGCACCAGAGAGTTCCCGTTCTGTCCTTTTTCTGCTCCTCCTTTGATAAAGTTGGGGCAGTTTAGCTGGAGGAGGAGTGGTGAGATTAGCTGACATTAATTAATAGCATCCTGTTGTTTCTTTGGAGTTTTTTCCAGGCGTTGGAAAACAGCTGCTTCCCAGTGCTCTGTTCCCTATGGGACAACAAGAACCCTTTTGACACACTCAGAGCCACAGTCACCGGATTGTTTAACAGACCCTGCCCATCTGGCCCCGTGGTTTGATTTCAGTCAGAGCAAGAATGATGATAGTGAACCCAGGATCCCGGTGACAATCCTGCCTTTCCTGGAGGGCGATGCTCCTGGAGAGGAACAGATGATTTGTGACATTTTCACTGCTTGTGTGGAGTATAATTAGGGATAATAAGCAAGAACAGGGCAATAAATTAATTTAAGAAATGCAGATGAGGCAGAAACGAGATGGCAAGTCGTGAAACTGAGACATGAAGGAGATGGAAAGCTTGCAATGGAAGGGTTCTTGCTGCAGGAGTGACTACAAAAGTTGGGTGGGTGTTCAGAGGTGAGGGTTGCACCAGTCTTCTTGAGAGGAGGACTGAGTTGAAAGGATGAGAAGCTGGAATAACGTTGGCATTTCCTAAGGGAACCAATTGTATTACCGAATTTAAGGGTAGTTCATGTCCAGGGATCTGGGGACTGGAAATGTTCACCAGGGCCCTGGGTGGTGAGATGAGCCTGCAGCAGGACATGCTGGGTCCTGGCTCCCAGTGAGTCAGTCGCCCCAGGACGTGGGGTTGTGGTGGATATAAACTGGAAAATTATTCAGAAATGTGCAGTCACTATCAGCAGGTGAACCACATACTGGGTTACACCAGGAGGAATGGAACAATCCAGTCTAGGGAGTTATTACACCCTCCCTCTTGGCCTGCTGGGATGCACCTGCAACAAAGGTGCCCAATTTCTGGTTCCTCCCCAACAGAAAGACAGAAGGAGGCTGGAAAACTGAAGAGGGTTTTCCTGGAGAGCTGTCAAAATGTTTTGTGACCTACAGCAGATGTTTTGGGATCTGTGAGGAGAGGCTGAGCAAAATGGCAGGGGTGTTTCTGTCCAGCAGAGAGAAGGCTAAGGTGCATTTTAATAGCAGCTTGCAACTACCTGAAGGGCATTTTCAAAGGGGATAGAGCCAAACTCTTCTTAGTAGTCACAGATGGTAAAAGGAGGAGGACAAGGCAAGAATTTGTGCCTGAGGAGGATCAGGCTCAGCAAAAACTCTCAAGAGGTTGGTGTGGTGATGGCACAGGTAACCTAGAGGGGCTGTGGCCTCCATCCTAAGAGATTTTCAAGACTCTTCTAATCAAAACCATGGTCGACCTGGTCTTGGTTGATACCAGACCTGTTTTGAGTGGGACACAGGAGAAGGGGCCTCCAGACATCGTTTCCAACCAACATTTCTGTGGTGCTCACTTGTTCAGTTGCAAGGAAAGCTGAAGTTGCAAATACTGTGGCTGTACATCTTTTCCCAGTTCTCAGTGCAGGCACAGAATTGTTCTAATTTTCATGAACATTCAAGAGCAGAGTGACTTCTTGGTGGATGTATTTGTGCAGCTGATTTGGAGGAGGGGACCACTGCAAAGCTGAAGACCAACACCAGCACATCTACTGGGCCAAGAGAGGCAGCAAGATGTGTGTGTTTCCTACAACAGGTACCCAGGCTGCCTTCTGGCTGTTTCAGATGCATTAAGCATCACCCTGAGAGTCCTGGGGCAGTTTTTAATGCCCCCTGAGCTGAGCAGTGTCTGAGCACCCCCAGCTGCTGCCCCACTTCAGGGAGCGTTCCTTTCCCAGCCCCAGGAATTGCAGTGGGACTCAGTTTGTATCAGTATCTGTCACTATAGCAACTCCTCACTTAACCAGTCCCTGCACTAAAAATAGATCACCTTGATCTCAAGGAAAGAAAACCAAAGGAAATCAAAAGGGGCAGTGGCAGCAAGAGCTGTGGAGTCAGGCTGAGTCTGGAGCATTTGAAACCTCTTAGGAATAATCTATCACATAAAACAAATATTTCTGGGGAATCTATTAATCCAGAAGCCCCTCTGTGTACGGGTTGGAAGCTTTAGCAAAGGACATGACTTTTTATCAGAGGGATGTGTTTGCAGCTATCAGCCAGCACATGGGATGTGAAACCCTGTGGGATGTTGTTTAGCTGGTTAAGACATGTAAGGGATCTTATCTTCCCTATAAGCAGACCTGCAGCTCTGTCACTAGAGCTGATAGCCTCCTGAGCTCTTGTATATAAGTTATCAAAATCCCTGCTCATTTATGAAATTGTTGCTGGTGTTAGCAGGAGTGTGTGAGGGACCCAAACCTGAAAAAAGTCAAATGCTGTTGGTGAAGTCGCTGCTATCTCACGCTGCAGTTAAGGGGAGCTGAGTGTTTTGGCACCTGATAGGGACAGGGCCCTCGGTGAGGGACGTGTAAATGATACTTGATCCTATTTCCCCTCCAAACCCAGTGTTCACATCTTATCCTCACGGAGATAGGGCAGTAGGTGTGAAGGCAAAAGAGCAATAAGATTAAAAGTTTGTTGAAGAACTACAGAATTAACTGAAAATGCCTTCTTTGATGGGAAAAGAACAGAATTTGCATAAAGGCAGCTCATGTATCACAGGCAGCACATATGATGCTCAGGAAAGGGTTAATTTAGCTTGTAGAGATGACTGCATCAGGTATTCAGAATTATCAGTCAGCAAGAGTTTGCTCTTGATAAAGGGCCAGATAATTTTAATGACCTTTTAGGGCTGACAGTTTGCAGACACAGCTGATATTAAAATGTGTAGGTTCTTAACTGCCCCTGCCCTGTATACACTGATTCTTCTTTTATTTAGTGTTATGAACCGTGTCTTTTACATTTAGTTAATCTTCCAAGAACCAAGATAAGCAGCTTTCAATGCTGACTTGCACCTGTGCAACACGGGAGGGTGAGAGGTGGCACCAATCCCCAATTCCCTCCATCCTTTTCAAGGATATTATTGCAAAATATAGAACTAGTTCTTAGTGCATTTTTTGACCTCACTTGAGATCCAATGCTTTTACACTATCTGGGGATCAGACCCATATTCCTCACCTTTCTCTTCACCAGATGATCTCTTTAATCAGCTTTGGAGCTGTGAAGGAACTGCACTGCAAAGTTCTTAGATATCCTAAGTGTATTCCCAAACAGCAGGCATGGAGGTGTGAAAATAAAAATGTAAGTTTTGTAAACAGAAGAAAATCATCCATTGAAAAGGTCCTGTGATGCTGAGCCCACCCCAGGCATGACTCCAGCCCTCTGTCACTGCATTTTGGGGTGCAGAATCTTTATCAACATTTAGATGAATGTCTCTTGACACACAGGTGTTAATGAGGAGGAGAGCAAATGAACTGTACATATCATTCAAAGACTCGTACAGGAGTAGTCACAAGTCTTCTGGAGATGCTGGCTGCCATCACTCAGTGATGACAGTGCTGTATTTGCCAAAAGACAAAAGTTCCCCCAAATTGCAGGAGTTAGTGCCAATAGATGCCCTGTCTAATGCTTCCCAGCTCCAGCCTGGCAGCAGATTTGGCAGTTACAAAATTTGCTGTAGGAAAGAGCAGGGTACCCAGTACCAGTTTTCTCCTCACATGATCTTTTCATGACAGTAAACTGGGGGGTTTTTTTCCTCATTTAGCTGGAAAGACTATTAGAAGTGCTCCTTCTGCCTCTAAAAAAGCTGCTGCTTCCACTGAAATGCAGTAAAACTCACCTTCATACCCCAGAGCAGGTGACAACTTTCTCCTGCTGTCAGATTTGGGTTCATTTTCTTCCCTATTTTCTCCCCCTATCCTATAATAGGATACCAGAGTTTTCCTTTCTGTCAGCCAGATCCTTGTTTAAACCTTCATGGAGATCCTTCCGGGCAGCGGTAATAGGAAAACTGGAGACTATGTGAAGTCTGTTTCAACTTTAAGGGTTGTAAACAAGAGTCTTATTGTAAATCATTACAATTTTTTCTCAAAATAAACACCAGTCTGATACAGAGCATAAAGCAAAGCAGCAACATACCCGTACGAGAAATCCCGGCAGCATAAACTAACCTTGAGATGTAGGAGACTAAGACAGAAAAACTGTAAAATACTCAAAGACTGACAAAGCTAATCCTAACTGAGGAGACTTGTAGAGAAATTATGATGTTATGGGTTTGAAGTGCCAGGTGAAATGAAAGCCTGGAAAACAATGAATGAGCAGCACTTTAGTATTTAATTACAAAACTCTCTGGGAGATCAAGAGATGCTGCTTCTCTGTTGGGTGGAGCTGGTGAGTGGTCAGGACCTGGAATGATACACCTGGTGCTGAGTCTCGGCCAAAAATGAGATCTGTGAGGCTCGTACATGAAGGGGAAGGTCAGCCTAAACTAGAAAAGAATTAGGCTGAAGAAATCATACCAGTAGAAGTTTTTCCCTCCATGTGGGGATAGGGAATAGCCTCAGTCTCACTGCAACTGCCGAGCTGGGTTAGTGTCCCTCCCTCATCCTTGGGTGACCACATAGGCTTGAGTGTGCCTCTGCTGCAGTCCTGCTGGGCAAAATGACTCCACAGAAGCCAACTTTAAATTAGCTGATTGCCAGTTTAAAGGAGAGCAGCACTTCCCAACTGCCCTGTAATGGAGCTTGTAATTCACCTTGCTTCCCAGGCAGCCCCCAGCTGTGCTGACACGGCGTTATCCAGGTGCTGTGTTTGAAGGTGACTTGGATCCATCCTCTCTGCACTGCAGGCAAGACAATTCCAGCTTGCTTTTTCCTCCCCAGCTTCTTTCCTAACAGGAGTCAGGAATCCACCAGGTCTGATCCCCTCACTGCTGTTGCAATATCATGTAACCATAAACAGGCCACGTAAGCTTGGACTTGACTCTTCACACTCCTGAAAACAGCAGCCTGAGCCCCCCATCCTGGGTTCTAAAAGAAACACAAAAAGGAGGATTTGACCTCAAAAGACATTAAATACTCTGCAACAGCTGGGGCTTCTGAAAATCAAATTTAATGCCTGATGTCTTTTTACCCTTTCTTTTAAGACCTTTCCACATATCTATGACTAATTGGACCAGCACATATCAACACATTTAGGTGGCTGGAAGGTTTTGGCTAATAACACGAGCAGCTCCTTGTCATTGTGTTATTTGTTCACTTGTAGGTCATGGAGTAACTCTAAAAGATGGGCACCATTAGTATCATTGCACAAATGGCAAAGTTTAGGCTGTAGAAAATAAGATCTGTAGAAAATAAGACCTGAACTCCCTATTATGTAGAAAATTATCATAATAATGTTTTATCATAACCATCGTGTGGATGGCACCAGGATAAAGGCATGTCCTGCTCAAGTGCAAGGGTACATTATTATTTTTACTGCTTTGAAACTCACTTTCAGTTAAAGCACAAGTGTACCAGGTCAGGCCAATTATCCATCCAGTTCAGTCTCTTGTGCCAATTGCCACAGGTAGGGTAAGAACAGGACAGGAACATAAGGGACATGTTTCCCCTTGTACTCTCCCAGCTCCAGCACTTTGTGGCTCGCATCCTAAGCTAAAGCTGATGTTTGGTAGGCTTTAAATAGTTTCTTTCCAGGATCTTGTCCAATTTCGTTTCAAAACCAAACTTCTAGCAACTACAACAGCACCTGTTCTGCTCTTTAAGAATGGAATATATCAGAAGTATTTATTTGTATTTGCTTTGAGCCATCTGCTGATTTTATCTGATGCTCCTTCCCTGTTTACCATCTCCATGCTATGCCCAATTTTACAGGTTCTATCATATTCTTTGCTTGCAGTCATATTTTCCTAAACTGAAGAGTCACCCTGGACCATGGAACAACCTTATCAGCCTTTTCTGCATCTTCTCTGGCTTTACTGAGTCCTCTTTGAGCTTGCTCAGTAGAAAGCCAAGGTCATCTATTGCAGTGTACAACTGCAGCTCACTCTGCACCTCTGGATCATGAAGTTGCCTTTGGGCACAGCCTGCAAGTGACCAGCTAGACAGGAAAAGGCCACCACTGATGCCACCCTTGGCCTTGACCTGTAATGCTTGACACAAAAGAAGGTTATTTGTGTTCTGTCCACTCTGGTAAGCAACCCCTGGCCACCCAAGGCACTGGTTACCTGAAAAGAAGTGAGCTTGGCCTTTGTGGTGTATTTTTCTCCCACAATGAATGGGTAACAATCCCACAAGGAGTGGGTACATCTGCAAGGTGGGACATGTAAGAGGAAAAGCATTTCTTCGTTCTCTGATAGGATTAGGAAAGTAGCTTTGTAAGACCTGTAATAAGGGTTGTCAAAAATAGTTCCCTGTCTGGCAGATGAGAAGATGATAAACCCAAAAATGTTATTATGTGATTTATCTATCTGGAAGATTTAACTCAATAGCTGGAAAGCTTTTTGCAAAGAAAAGGCAGATCAGAGTGCCCAGAAGACAAATTCAACTCTGCACACAACTATGCCCATAGTAAAATAATTCTCTGAAAAGTGGAGTTGTATATTTATTATTTCCTTGGCTTGTGTCTGACTATCTAATCAGTCTTCGTACATGTCAGCAGCACATCCATAATAAGAAAGTGCTGTGTGGATTGTGTGAACTGGAATTAGAAATGTGATAATCAGCCAAACCGTTGGAGGCAATGTAAAGGCTGCCTGGTATTTGCATTCCTCTAACTGAGGAGAAAAACCTTATACGTGCAAATGAGTTGTTGGGTTTGTTTGTTTTTTCTTTTTTTTTCCCTTCCTGATATGTTATAACCAAATTTCTCCTGAAGCAGCGCTTCCCTGACAGCAGGCCAGCTCACACTGGAGTGTCTCCATGCCTGGTTAGACCTGTTCCAGCCTGCTGGTGACAGCTGTGCTATTACTCATGTGTGAGGTGATAGAGGCACAGAGATGTATATATGCCATGGAAAAAATTGCTGATGTATAGGTGGGCCCATGGTTTCGTCATAAGGACGCCACAATTAGGATCAGAAGATCTATTTTCCTGTCTGTACAATTCTGATAATATTAATCCATCCCATCAAGATGTTCTGAAAGTAATTAAGTATTACAAAAGAAGCCTCACTCTGTGATTCTCATGGTGCCTCAGTATCCTAAATTGTTATCAATCCTGATGTGAACAATCTGCCAGTTACATGGTTACTCTTCAGCCTCGGGATTTTCTGTCCATATCCTCCTTGGGTCCTTTCTTCCCATATTTGGATTCACATCACTGTTACAAGGTTATCAAGGTATAAGGAGAGCGTAAGCACAAGTCTGATGTTGCAGAGGGAAGGTGTGAAGTGCTGAGCAGGTAAAAGCAAGATTAGAAGTGATGACTAGGACAAATTCAGCAAAGTTTGATCCTAAATTCAATAGCAGCTCTCTGTGGCTACCACACCTTTGTGGGTGAGCCATTGATGTGTTGCTGTTCAGTCCCTGTGTTCAGCCCTGCCCATATCCAGTGTCCCAGCTTGTCGTGGAAAGAAAATGAGACAGAAATAGGTGAGACTTGAAATGAAGAGCTTTTTCATTTAAAAGGTTTTTGTGACAAGACCTGTCCTGACATACACCCCAGGGCAGACATTGCATATCAAATTATTCTTTAGTGTATATACTTTTAAACCATTCCTGGAAAGTATTTATGCATATTTATAAAATGCAGAATTTGACACTGCTCTATACATAAAGAACGTTCTCCTCCCAAAAGCTGCTAATCAGCTAAATGGAAATGAGAGAGTTTTTTGCATGTTTTAATGGTTTGGATAACTAAAAGATAGATGAGGTGTCAGCTCACCCTGCATCAGGCAGACTTCTGTCCCTCATTGGGTTACACGACCCAGCAGAATCACCCTCCTGCCATGAAGAACTGGATATTTAAATTCTCAAGGGTACAACCTGAGAGGGGGAGACAGAACAAACTCCCTTTATGCAGTTCTAAGGGCATAATGGAACAGGTCTGTATCCATTTTTTTGGTTTCTGAAATTCAGGCTCATTGTCCCAGCCTGAACCTACTCCCTGCTCACATTGATGCTGTGTTTAGTGGCAGGTGCCAGAGCTCATCCAGGCTCCACTGGAATCTGGAAGAACAGGAAACATGAAGGGAACTTTAAGCCTGCAGTGTAGGAAGGAGACCATCTGAAGAGCTCATAGCTAAGACACTGTGCACTGATGATTGGAAACAGGAACTCACAGGAGTCCTTGGATTTATTCCATTGTCTAATGGCAAAAGGAACATTTCGGGACAGAGGAAGCTGATTACATTCCTTGCAATAATATTCTTCTTCAAAGAGGCTGACATGTCTTTCTGGTTAAACAGAAATATGAGCTGACAAATGTAGTTATAGACTTGAAAAGTAGCAAATCTCAGCACTGTGTTGGTTACTCAGGCATTGGGAAGGATGTGAGAACAAAATAGCTGAGTTGTATTCAAATGCAGTATTTTGCAGGGAAGTGATACCATGATGCAGATCGATTCCCCCCTTGCTCTCAGCCCCCTGCAGCTCTTTTCAGCCTTGAGAAAAGACTTGACAAAAGAAATCTGGCCCATTCAATTTTAAAGCCCCTTAGGTGAGGTCGTTCAGGAAAATGTGTTGTGATAAGAAGAGGGATTAATGTAGCAGATGAAAATCAGAGTTGTGTTCACTACACTGGTAGCTCAAGTTTCACCCCAGCTGACTCCCAGTCTTATGCAGGAGGTTCTAACTTCGACTGAGGGATGCTCTAAAGCTGAGCTGCTTTGCTCAGAGGGGATTCTGTTGCTGACAATCTGGAGCAGAGAGGGAGCAGCTGAATTGCAGAGGGGCTGCTGTCCCTGCTGACACTGCTCAAGTCAGTAGGTCTGTTTTTTTGGGTTTTTTTTTGCTCTCATTCACAGGGAGGAAATCAAATATAGTAAATCCTGGCTAACAGTGGCAGACAGCTCCTACAGGAGAGGGCAAGGAGCACAAACAGGGTAAGAGGGGATGTAACAGGGTGTGAGGGACTGTAGCGGAATGATGTCAGTAATTGGAGAATTTGACAAAGACTAATTGTCTATACGTGCAACATTTTAGTGTCACTCAACCAAAACATATTTTGCCTAAATATTTCTTTTCAGAAGTCTTATTGTAGCAGTTCCAAAGAGTTTTTATGATCTATTTGCTCTCTGCCATAATGTGTCATGGTCAGGGGTAGTAATAGCAGTTTCAGTCTTCATTCTCTGTGTTTTCCAGAATACGATAAACCTCAGCCACAGAAAGATGAAGGAATTCTGTCAGGAGGGATTCAGTATCAAAGCCAGAACTGAAACTTTAAATTTTTCTATTTCAAATTGCACTTCTCTGCTCAAACAAAGGGGACCTTTTCTGCTGGCTGGCTCCCCTAGTCTGTGTGTAACAGGTGCTTCTATTTAAATTAGCATTCCTGAACTCCCATTTTTCTTGGGCTTTTTTTGTATCATAGCACTCATTCACTTCTCCTTGTTGCTTGAGAAGACTTTCTGGAGTAGACCAGACAAACTACATCTCCTCCTTGGGGTTACATAGCAGGTAACTCAGGGCCTGGTTTGCTCAGGATGCCTTCAGTTGTATCAGTACCTGTTTTCCATCCTCATATCCAAAGACAGTGTTTTGTGCTCAGTTATCTCATCCAGGTATCTTATCCTCCAGTCTCCCATCAGTAGTGTTTCCCATGGGCAGGTGCATTTACAGAGATCTTTGTTAATTTTTCCAACAGAAATATTTTTATGGAGGGTAGGAGCACAAACACTGACTTCCTGCTGAACAGTAATTTAGTTATTGGCGAGTAAGAGCAAGCAGAGAAATTCAGGCAGAATGAGATTTTTCCGGGTACTGCGTCCCTTTAAATGTGAGATTATATTTTGATGTTTGGGAAAACCAAACGGGCACATGGAATAATCCTTAATTTTGCAGTTATGACAGATACTGCTGAGCACACAGAGAGGAAAGCAGCGTATTTTAATGCGCTTTGTTGGCTCTCTTGGAGGAAGTCTGAAGGCCTGTGTGAGTGTGTCTGCCTCTGACATGCTGTGATGACATACAGCCACCTTGCAGGTGTATGAGTGGGCTTAAATTTAGTTAAATCAGGTAACCCTCTGGCAGGGAACTCTGCATAAATACCCTGAGGTGTTGGCAGGCCTGGTGAGTGCATGGTTGCATTTTCACATCTCTTGGTTGTGGTGTAGACACGCTCTTTCTTGCAGTCAGTATGTTGTTTGCCCAGATTTTTGTACTATGAAGTTTAAAAGGATGCTCAAGAAAATATTCTGCTGAGTTTCAGGTGACTGGGATTGCCATTTCAGATTGGGATGCTGGTGCATGTACTGCTTAGAAAAGAGAGAGGGTAAATGAAAGGTTTAGATTTTGTTGATCAGGGCTTGCTGAGTGATTTTGGGTCAATCAGATAAACATTTTCCCATTCAGGTGCTTGCATCTCATTTCCTAAAACCCTGTGGCAAAATGCCAGAACAGTCATCAGTAGTACAGTGGAGTCTCTGAATCCAGTGAGTGCCCTTTGCCTTAGCTAAGGCACTTGGGCAATTATTTAAATAATTTCTATGGATGTGGGTGTCAGTGCAAGTTGACAGTTCTTGCCTTAAGCTCTCTGTTCACCCAGCTGGTGAAAAACGTGGAAAAGTGAGCTCCCTATTGTGAGGCTGCATTTCATAAGAGTGCTGAATGTGGAGGGAGAGCCTCATTTGGCAACAATTCCACTACATTCACCATCATCACCAATCTTCCCTAATTTAATTTAGCTGAACTATCAGCATCTGATGCACATTAATATAGGATGGAGAATTGAAGAATCATCGATCTGAGACAAATAGGAAATGGTGCTTGATGCATTGTAAGGCTTTTGGGAAAGGAGCTGGTATTTGCTGTCCCTTTGCTGCATCCCCAGTGAGCTTTGACTCATCCTGCAGTTCTGGGAATGAGTCTGCAATTGCTGTGTCCTCAGCTGTGGGTATTTCTGTAGGGAGAGGCAGCTGTGCTGGAGCTCATGGACTTTATTTTACCAGTGCAGTCAGTGAGGGAGAAGCAGGACACGTAGCAAAGAGCCTGAAAGTCAAAGGCATGTTGATGCTTCTGGGAAGGAGGTGTTGGTAGCACAAGTAGTAATGCCATGTGTCACCAAACAGCAAAAAAACCAGGAACAGGTTTTCTTCCCCAGATAACAAATTTCTGAGAGAATTCTGAAAAGGAGGTGGAAGTGTCAAGCTCCCAGAACTGGAAAGAGAGGAGAAGAAACTGCGAAAGTTGTTTGGCTTTTCGCTTTCTAACTCCCTGTGTTTCATTCTAATGATTTAATGGGCTGTTGAAGGTACGTGGGTGAGTTCTTGGAATCTAATCCACCTATAAAAATCTCAACTGGTCCTGTCAGGGCTTATTAGCTGACATAGACCTTCCTTCACTTCAGCCTTTCATCTCATGATAGAAGAGGTTTGCAGGTGGGGCCTCTGGGTAGGTTTCCTGCCCTGCCTTCTTGGGCACATGCTGAGCGTGACTCTTCCAAAAGCAGACTCAGTGTGAATCAAGCTCATGTGATGCTTGAACCTGAAATACATGAGCTACAGATCACAAACTTCCACTCTCCTGTGATTTTGTTTTATATATAAAATATATGTGACTAGGCTTTCCTGTTGTCATATGGTTTCAACCCAAATATTATGCCACATTAGGCACAGAATTTTAGTTGTGTATAGGGAATGGCAACGCACAAGATTCTAAAGCAGTGTGGCTGTGCACAGGAAACTGGTGACAGACCATCTAATGACACAGCCCATTGTGCTTTTCAGTGAGTTATTCTGTGTCTATATGGCTTTTAATGCTGTAAATAAATGTAGGTTTTCATGGCATTAAAAAAATCACAGCAGAACTTCTGTGCTTAGCTTTTCCACACTGTAAAAGCTTCCTTATGTGAGTAACTCACGGAGGGACTATTCATAGCAATAACTGCTTCTCCCAGCCCTAAGGATTTCTATTTTATTTTGCAGCACCTTGCCATACAGACAGGACAGGGAGCATCTGTCCCACTAACATTATGGAATTCAACTTTTTATAGGAGATAATATTGAAACATAGGCATGGGGGTGGAGGAGTTGGAGGTGGCAATCAGCAGAGGGGTTTCAGGGCAGAAATGTATGGCTGTTTCTTACTCCAGGATCATGTTTGCCTGGGATTGCTGTTGCATTTTTTTTCTTCTTAGAAGATGTAATAGGAGCTGAATTTTACTTGCTGTTTAAAAAGCATCAAACTGTACTGTACCTTCTGCATAACCAGCAGAGTTACTTCGGACTGTTTTTCAACCCCTGTTAAAAACACAGGGTTTGGCAGTCAGGCAGGCTGGGTTTCAGGTTTTCTATGACTAAATTCCTGGTACTGTTTTGAGTATTGGAGCCTGGCAGTTATCTGTAGCTGTCTGACAAACGCTTGTCTTCAACTGTTCTCACAGGCAGCTTTGCTTGATTTCCGTGAGGGTTTTTTTGGCAGCCACTTAGATCTAAGAATACATTATCAGTCTCCATCCAGATCCCCATAACTTGTAAACCAGGCTGCACCCAGACTATCTGGAGGGAGCAAAGGGGAGAATCTCCTCCGTGGGCTGTGGAACAGCAGAGATGGTCCAGGGCTGTGGCAAATGTTTTGGTGGCTGTGGCTGCTCTCCCCCTTTGTGAGAGCATCCTTAGCCCTTCATCAGCTTGGATCCAGCACAGACGTCAAGTTGGTAGAAGGCAAAAAATGACTTGCCAAGGCAAAGCTGCTTTCTGGGCTAAGAATGTGAACACAAAGACCTTGCTGGGGAAGGGGAAGGTTTGAACTCATCCCTCTGTCCTCAGCCATGCTTTGGCTGGTTTGGCCCGTCTCTGCCCCATCTTTGCTGCAGCAGAGACCAGAGATGTCTCTCACAGAGCCTCTCCATGTCCTGTGTTTGCCTGCTGTTATGGAGATCTTTCACCTCTGTGTCCCGCAGGCTTGGCCGTGGCAAGAAACCATGTGCTAAATCCTCAGCACAGGGCAAGGAATGTAAAAATGGGAGGCTTCACCTCAGGGTGTGTCACCCAGGCATGCCCCAAGCCCAGGTGTCTCTCTGTATGGAGTGGTATAATATTTGTCCCACTGCAGCAAGGCTGCCAAGCCACGTGGCTTGGCAATCGGACATGCAGGCGGATTATTCTTTGACATGTTTAGAGAGGCACACCTACCAGGCAGCATGTTTGCCCACATTTGAAAGGATCTTGATTTAAACAAGAGGGATTACAACATTCTGTGTTCAGTCTCAGGGCTGCAGGAGTGATTTCAATTAATTAAATGGCATCGGGACAAGTTTGGGAGTTGTGTAAGAACGTAAAATTGAATCTAAAGGAGTCATGGAAAGGCATCTCAGCACGGCTGTGAAATGAGTGAGGCACCTTCACTGCCCCGTTCTCTTGTGCATTTAGTGCTCAGGATTTAGAGAAGTGCCATTTTATGTAGTGGCAATCAATTAGACAAATATTGCATTAATTTAAAGGTATTTCCACTGTTTGTGGGATTACTCTTGGGGGCCTTCTGATGGATCTGAGTTCCACAGTCCTTCCACTGACACGTACAATTCCCTTCATGCTGGCTGGTGGGACTGTAATTGTGTCTTCTCATTCCCCACATTATTATAAATAAAATAAAGTCTATAAATACTTCTATTTCCACTAGTGAGGGAAGCTTTTTTTTTTTTAATATCATTGGTCTTTTTATTTTAGTTTCTTTATCACACCTTACGGGACATCAGGAAAAAATGTCTTGTTTTTCTTCTTTTTTCTTAGACATGGCTTTATACTAAAATCCTCAAACTTCTCTAGCATAGTTTTACACAGAGGAAATCTGAAAGATGTCCAGCTTGGATTTTTACATGGAATGGTTATTCTAAAAACCTGAGTTATGAATTTTTTTTTTTTTTTAATTTTGCTTATTTACATGTACACATGTATACAGTGACAGGTAAAGGCAGCTGGAAGTTGGCAACCTGTAAATCTGGTAGCAAATCAAATGTCACAGCCAAATCAAAATACAGTCCCTGACCATGACGGAAGTTATAACACACATTTCTGTAGAAACTAATGTATGCATGGCAAAGACCATACTTAAGTAGAGGCAAGAAACCCCAACCCAGAATACAGTCGTTTAAGTTATTTTGAATTTTAAAATATTGGGCAATAAAAGTGGCAGAGACTGTGCAAGTCAGAGATGAACAACTTGCTCTAGAAGTTGCTCTGAGGCAGGAGGAGCATGAGTAGATACATAGAGTGAGTTGTTAACTCACTTGGAGTCCAGGTAATGTTCACTGGAAGCGTCTCTATTGATATTTATTGGGATTTAGATCAAGACCTTTGCCTGAGAGTGAAATGAGAGATGGAATCAATCACAAACCATTTCCTCTCTTCCAAAATACAGCCTCACTAAATAGCAACGATAATTAAACAAATCAGCTTAATGTAGCTTGTTCTATCCATTTTGTAGATGTGGAGCACAGGTTTCAGCGTTGCTAAGATGGTGTAGTATTCTATTTCACGTTTTGCCAATATTTTTTGTATAAAATTCAAGAGGTTTCTTAGATATTCATAGCATGATGTAGCAAGTCATAAATCATCGCTGTGTGGTAGGTAGGAAATGTCTCCAGGATTCACAGAAAGGGAAGCAGAATCAGAGGAAAATAAGATTGTGGAGCTGAAATGTTTTTTTAATTGCCCTTGTTTTTATATCCTATAACATTATTTCAGTTGAACATTTACAATTTTTCGTGATCATAACTCATGAATAATTGCTGGGTTTATGGTCATATTATGTACAATGAAAGTCTGATTGTTGCTTCATAAATAGGTACAAATCAGGAGTAAGTTGAAGTATTCGTTTTTCACATGTGTATATAAATGAGAAAAGAAATCAAAAGTAATTTATGAAGCAGAATTACCAGTCTAAATTTATTGCAGCTTATTGAATCTGTAGTCTCTAATGTCCCTGCCTTCTGGAAATATGTTACTTTATAAAAGCTTTAATTTTCTTTCTTTTAAAAAATGAAGCAAAAATAAAAGCTTTTATATTTTGTCTCCTTGGAATTTATGGCCCCTCAGAGTGGAGAGAAATATTGGAAAGACTTCATGTTTCAAAAGAAGAAAACATAGGAATCCTGACATTTATAGGTTTAAATGCCATGACACTTTAAGGCTTGAACTGGTGATTTTTTGAGGCATTTGAAACCAGTCTTAGTGACGAATACAGTGTGTTCACACAAATATTGTGTTCATCACAGTAGGACAAATGCATTAAAATGCCCAGTGGACTTTTGTTTGTTTAATGCTGGGAAATGTCCATGGAAAACCAGGAAGCTAAACCAGAAGCTGGCTTCATCATCAGAGCTGCCTTACACAGGCTCTACATGCACAGCTTTAGGCACAGTTCTTTGAAATTTTTGGCTCTTGTTCTGGGTTGTGCAACGTTCAAGCAAAGGTGGCTGAGCTGCCTGTGATGCCAATCAATGAATGAGTTAAAATTGGATTGGCTTGTGAAACATCCAGGTCTAATCCAGTGTTTTGGTAGCTCTGCTGTGGCCATATCAAGCCCACTTGTAGCAACACAGCTATTGAAATGCTGGGTTATATTTACATTCAAGAGGGGAATGGTTTGTTGGTGTTGCTGTACCTAACTCAGAGTGTGAGATCCAGCATTTGTGCCAGGGGATCTGAAACACCCTGAGCAAAACAAGGTGTTTGTGAGCACGTTCAGCTTGGCCACGCTCTGGTGTTACGGCCAGCAGAAGCCACAGCTCTCAGAAGTGACAGTCTTCCCTTATGCATGGGGTAGATAAACAGCCTAAGAATCCAAACCTTGATTAGTTACGTTGACTTAATAATGTATAAATGACCCCCTGTGAATCCCAGAGGGAATTTTTTTGAAGAACTGTTTGACAAGGTCAGCAACTCAGTTTGGAAGTCGCAGAAAAAGCCACCCTCAACTTCAGCAGGAGGGCTGGGGAGGTTTTTAGGCCTATTCACAGGAGTGAGGGTGGATCTGGCATCCTCAGGCAGAAAGGGTAAGGTCCATATTAGAGATAAGGCATGAAGATCCCCTGGGAGTAGGACTGGAGCAGGGGGAAGTGAAATGAAAATAGCATATGTACTTTATTATTGAAATAGATATGTATTACAGATGCTTATGCAAGAAAGGTTTCACGGTGTTTCAATGAATTTCACTTGTTTCTGTGTGCAGCACAGGCCTGTGCCTTGCAGCCTTGCACTTGTCCCACTGGGACATCTGGGAAGCCCAGGTGCCACTTGAAGTAAGGTCAAATAAGGATCAGTTTTATTACCCAAGTAGGATGAAACGTATAGAAGATGGAAAGCAGGTGACATCTGAAAGCTCCCTAAAGCAAGACAGCTTGTCTTCGGGAAAAAACCAAATAAACAAATTCATGATTAGCCATGATCAGCCACATTCCAGGCTAGAGTTATCCCGTGTGTTACCGTCACGATGAGCGTGTGCTTTTCCCATGAGTTTCTGTGGCACGTTCCGTTTCGCATGTTCCCTGCAAGCCGGCCTCTCACGAAGCCGAATATCGGAGCAGGAGTGATCTCGGCGGTGCTGGAGGGATCGGATGAGCAGCCCAGGAGCAGGCGGGGGCAGCGGAGTCAATGGCAGGGGTTGACCCCAGCAGCCTGCCAGGACCGGGCAGCTCCGCATTCCAGCTCGGCGCGGTGGGAACGCCGCCAGCCCAGGCTGCCCAGGAAAACTCATGAATTAATGCATGTCTCTGCCGAGGAACAGGGATGTTCTGGGGCCTCTCGGGAAGGAAGGGAATGCGCTGGTTTGTGCTTCTGTCCCCCATTCAAAGAGCAGCTTTTAACCCAGGGGAACATATGAACACTGGGTTTGTAAACTGAGATGTGTAGGTTGTTATTTTGGTCGACGTCTCGTTGCAGATAATGCTCCACATATTTGATGTAAATGGTACAATGGGTCTGGCTCCAAAAGAAGTGTGTAGCTCCAGGGATAAATTGCATCTCTGTTCTCAGGGGAGTAAGAGATGCTGCTCTGTTTAAATCTAATGCAAGCTAATTTCTGCAGAGCTCAGTGCATACTGCGGATGTCTTGCCTTTGTTGGGTTTTGTTTCACATGATTAATTAACCATACTGCTGCTTCCAAGCACCTGAGACCCCTTTGAAGTTGCAGTTTGATCAATTGATATGTGTTGTGCTACAGGTATAAACAACTTTAGTGCATTAAACCAACACTAGTAGTTAAGTAGTTTAAGTAGTTCTGCAGCTGGAAAACTTTCCTAGGAAGAAGTTCTCCCTCCTGAATCACGACTTCATGTTCCAAAGTCTCCACCACCAAATGCTGGCTTTGGTCTTTCAAAATGCCTGCTGTTCTAAGCAAATGTATAATTTCTTTTAAGAGATAAAACATCCATTGCCACACGTTTAAGACAGTTGTATTGGCAAATACAACTCTCCAGAGAGAAGAGAACTGCAGCCTGAAAGGGATCTATACAGTGATTAATAATCTGCTGCAGAAGAGCTTATTGTGATGGCTATTTGGTTATTTTTTCTCTGCAAAGCGCTCAGTTTTTGTGATGCCGTAGCTGATCCATGGCAGTGTTGCAGGGCTGAGTGGACATGTTGGTATTTGATGCCAGTTCTCCTGGGATTTGCAGAAATCTGGCTCTGCGTTTGGAGCCATCTGACCTTCCCCTCCTTTGGCAAGGCCAGCTCACTGGTGGGTGCTGCCACCAGGGAGAGTGATGGTGTGAGCACATCGTGCTCCTGCTTCCTCCTCCTCAGCAAACCATGGGAGCAGGAGCACCGTGAGTGCCAGGATGCAGGAGGGAAGGAAGAGATTTGTTAACAGGGTCTGGTAATCCCCACAGGAATATAGAAAAACATAGCAACCTCCACATTTTCAGGAATCATCCCTGTAACCTCCATGAGGGAACGAAATCAAGGACAGCACCTGGCTGCCAGCAAGGCTCCCATCTCCGCTAGTGATGTCGTCAAAGACACACATCTACCTGAGCAATTGCATGATTATTTCCAGCCTTAGTCCTGAATCTGGATCCTGTTCCCCTGGCGCTTTAGCCCTCGGCCAAAGGTTTTACACCTACCTGAAAGGCTGCTGGGAGAGCCCAGAGCTGAGTAAAGGAAGGATGAAGTGGCTGTGGATGACTGTGATTATTGAGGCGTTTCCTGCACCCTTCGCTTCGTATATATATTGGTGGCAGACAGTTTCCCTGTGCTCAGCACACATTTCTCCTTTCTTACCTAATTTAATTGAGATAAATCCCCTGTGTCAGCCAAACCAGAGGGCTCCAAGTGTGAGAGAGGAAACCCAGCTCCATAGGGAAGGGGAGGAGGAGAGGAAGGCAGTCGAGGGAAAAGGACTGAGCCAGTGTTCCTTGATCACATTGTGGCACGTGGCCGGGAATCACAGGGTCCCCGGCTGCGTGTCCTCCCACCTACAGGAGCCTTCCACATGTCTGTCACACTCTGACACTGGATCTGCAGCAACTGTTGCTTCAGCAGCTGCTGGCACGGACTTATCAACAGGGGTGTTGAAAACAGAGCCAGAGCAAAATGTCATTAAAACTCCAGCTCTGGACACCAAGAAGAGAAAAGCGGAAAAGTACCAATTTGGGATACTTATATTTTTAAGTGCGGGGATTGGGATATTTTCTTTTGGATTTTGATTGATTTCAGGTAACAACCAAAGGAATGAAACAAAATATGGTTAGCAACGCGTTCTGTTGTTCCTGCATAGATTTATTTCTACCTATTTCTTGCACTGTGCTGCAGTACAAAGGTGTGCAGTGGCTGGGAGCCCTGTTACCCCTGGTGGGACACAGGGTGTAGGGAGCAAGGTCACTGATTGGTGCCATTGTGTCTCAGCAATGACAGAGTTGCGTAATTATATCCATCAGGGATCCTTTTTCCTTTTGCATATTGCTGAGGGACTCTCACAGATTTGGCCTTGTTTACCTTGGCCATTTTAGTGGCGGGGCAGGCTCTGGTTGATACCCGTTTGTTTCTGCAGCTCTCGCCTCCTCCTGCGGCCAGCTGTGCCCCCTGCCCAGCTCTGATTATTTTCCTTCACACTAAATAGTTTTGATTCACCATCAGAGCCCTTTATTTTCACTGTGCCTTTGTTTACCAAGATGAGGCAACACTCTCACAGCCCAGAGGAGCACAAATAATTGCAATTTTGGGGAAACAGGTCCCCCGGCTCCTGAGATCTCAAGTTTCCTGCTCTGCCTGCTTGGTACCAGCGGTACCAGCACACCCAGCTCCCATCTTGTCTTGGTTTAAACCCACAGCCACTCTTGCTGCTACTGCACTTGAATGGAAGTCAGTGCCTTCTCCAAAAACTTACTGGTTTACTGGTTGCAAAGTTTCAGGTTTGTGCTGGGAAGTTACTTTCATACAAACTCCAGGACTTTGTGGGGTGGCAGAACTCGGCACAATCTGTGCTTGGAATAGGGCTGAGCACTCTTTTGGCATCACCGAGGTGGACAGGGCTGAGGCAAAGGCTATCACAGATCCCACACTTGGCTCCGCATAGTGTGAATACCTTGGACATAAGCTCTGCAAGGCCAGTGGCCAGCCACGTGATAGTCCAGAGATCTCAGCTGGCCTGGGCTGGTGTTCAGCTTGTACCAACCACTGATACAGCTGAGTTGTTCCAAGATGGATTCTGTTCAAGTTCTACAGAACTTCAGGAATGCTTCAATCCTGTACCAAGAAAAAGTATCAGTACCAGCTGCCTTCCCCAAAACAGTGACTGAATTGCTTTTACAGTGGTGAAACTTCAGCAGACTACATCTGTTTAATCAATGCAATAGTTGGGATTCTTTTTTTTTCTTTTAGAGAAAAAAGGCTTCTTTTGGCCACAGCTTTACAGTGTAATGGAACAAGTGGTGCAAATGAACTGCTGAAGCCCCTTGTTGTTCCAAGAGCCCATAAGGATAAATCTTGAGGAAATTTATGGAGAGCCATGACCATTATTCTGAACCATCCTGTCCTCTCTCGCAAGGAGAACATTGCAAAAATTCCTGATGTTCTTTGCAGTCAATCTGGAAGCTCATGGTTGATAGGAGTTAAGGATCTCATGCTGTCTCTGCAGTATCATCTATTTTTCTGGAGGTATCGAGAACATACTTCAGAAAAAACAGGCTTGGGAAAGCAAAGGATGTGGTTTACTTGGCAAGTGCAGTCTCCTAATCTTATTGTCCTCTGAGTCTGGATTGGATGGACTAGGAACCAGTCTCCTTTTCTAACTAGTTTTTGCAAGACCTGGCTCAGCTCATGTGCTATCAACCACTAACCCTTGTCTGGGTGGCTCTTTAAAGCCAGCTGGTCTTTTGCCACCTGACTGATTTGTGTTGAGCAGCAGCAGCAAACTCCCAGCATCAAATACATTTTCACCAATGTTCCATAAACTGGGGTAATATAGAGAGGTTTACTACTTGCAGAAGTGCCTGAGAACTTGTCCCGGTGTTTGTGGAGGCAGATTCAATCTAAATGGCTTCCTGAGCAGGAGCTCTGGGTATCTCGGGGATATGCAGACACTGAGATAGCAGTGCACTTGTCCCAGAGCTGCCAGTGCTTCAAACTTGCAGCACTTCTGTGCTTTAGCAACTGAAAGCAACCAGTTTTCCACTGCAATAGCTGCTTGTTACAAAGAGAAAATAACTCATAATTTATTTTCAGGAATGAGGGCAAAACAGTGCAGCTTGGGAGGGAAGTGATGAGAGCCTTTCCCTGCTAGGTTCAATCCTAAATTAGCTTCGGTCAGCAGTGACTGAAATCTTTTATCATTTCACAGTTGTTCCCCGTGGCCTTTGCAATGTTGGCTTTGCTCCCTGACATCTGAGTCAGTCCTTGCATAACCAGCCCCCTGCTCGGGCCTGCACAGGGCTGGGGCAGGTTGGCAGGGAAGCATCCGCTGGCCTTGCCGGGATCACACGTGTCCTGTGAAGAGACCTTCTGCTCTTCAGAAGAGTTCAGGTTTAATGGACTTTCTTCCAGGTTTGAAGCCCTGACCCCTGCCTGTTTCCAGCTGTCTCAGTGGGCAGGGTGGTGGGGTGGAGTAATCATCTGCTCCAAGGTGAAGAGCAGCGTTTGAGTGGCACTGCCAGGGCTGTCTCAGCAGCCTGACCAATTGCTCCATCTGGTCCTGGCTGGGGGAGTCATCCCTTCCCCAGGAGATCTGGTCCTGCCCTCATGTCCCTTCCTCACCACCTCCTCTGAAGCCCCTCTGCTGTGTGCACAGATTCTCACAGGATTAAAGCCTTAACTAGAAGAGCTTACAAGTCTTCTGTGCATTTCCTTTCCTTGACCGCTGCAGAGTTACAGAAGACAGCAGGGCAGGCAGGCAGGCCTCTGCCCACAGGCTGCCCTTTAATGCAGAGCTTAGTCAGTAATCAGTGTGGCTTTCCTACTGATCCATCTCGGGTGGGAAACACCTGGAGCAGATATTTAAGAGCTGTCCTGTCCATGCTTCTTTTCTCTGGCACGTTAGCAGGTCAGAACTGCTCCTGCAATTGCTCCCCTTTTAGTATTTTAACATTCATGTTGTAGACTTTGTCTGCATCCCTGGTGCCCAAGATTTTGGATACTGTGGTGTCCCCAGTCAGAGAGGCAGCAAACTTCAAGGAAGAGCCTCTGCAAATGTTTCTGCTTGGAGATGGGCCAAGTTTTATCCTGATGCAAAGGAAACATGAAACAGTCTGTTCACCTTTTGTGATTTTTGTGGCTGCTGGCTTTGCCCGGCTTCTGCAGTGTGCCAGTCCTCCTGGCTGGCTGTTAGGGGGCCTGGCTCAGCCTTCCTGAGTCCAAGGACTGAAGTGATGCTGTAAAATCCCTACCCCACTTTGGAGTATTAATTTGAGTGGGAAATGAGGCTGGGTTGGTGTGTCAGTGTGAACTGCCTGTCCACAGCTGATGCTAGTGTGCAGGAATGGGATCAAAGTCTCTGGAGATTTAGGGAGACATCTGCAAAAGATGAGAACTGGGGTGATGGAGAGGAGCAGAATGAAGGGGCAGGGGTAGATCTGCTCAAATACATCACATTTCCCACTGAGCCAGGGGAATCTCTGGCATGGAGGTGTCCTCTGCTCCAACAAGCCTGCTGTTGAGGTATTCATTCTCAACATGCCGAGTCCTTTTGGCTCCTATGTTTTCATTTGCCTTATAGCAGGATGACAGCTCTGGGGAGCAGAACAAGCCAGGAATGTGACTTTGTCATGTGCTGGAGGCAGGCTGTAATAGTGACCTGGGATGGGCTGTGGGGTGAAGCTGGGGTTGGATGACAGGGGAGGGGATTTCCTGGAGATGCAAACTGCCTGACTAGCCCTTGGGAAAATGTGCTCTGCCAAAGGGCTCTCGTGCTCTTTCCTGCCAGAGGTTTCCAGCACCACAGGGCTGGGTGCTGAGAGGAGGTATCAGCTGTAATCTGTTGGGCAGCCAAGCAAGGAAAGCCACCCTATGCATGGTTTTGGGGGCTGGTCTTGCAGGCACTCTGTTGACTTGGCAAGTGGAGGAGATAGGTCTAAATGAGCCTGCATGTTGAAGATGAAATTGCAAGAAAAAGGTAAATATCTGAGGAATTCCTCTAACTTACTCTGGTAGCATCGGTCTGTACTGGTCCTGAAATGGAGAGTCAGATATGACATTTTAGCAGGAAACATGGAGGGGAGAGGAGATGATTGGTCTGAAGAAGAAGAAGGAGGCAGGTCAGGAGTGAAGAAAGTCTACATGTCTGGGAAGGCACAGGCCAACCCTGTGGCCATGTAGTTGCTGCAGAAATATCAGAAGTGTTGCAGACAATAGAGACACTTGGCAACAGAGAGATGAAATCGCACCAGGTGTTGGTTGATCCAATGCAATGGACATCACTGAAATGTTGTCCCCTCCCATGAGTTTGAATGGGCAGGTAAGAAGAATAAGATGATGGAGTTTCACTTGATAGGATCATTGAACATCCCAAGTGAAGTTTTTGTTCATTCCATGTAACTGATATTTATCCAGGTATGAGTTTGAAATTCCCTTTACGCTTATGTTAACAAAGTTCATTATGTTAACAAAATTAATTTCTGGCTGAACTTCTTAAGTAGGATGGGCCCAAGTGTTCATGGATCTCTTGGGCAGGTAGCACAATAGCTGAGCCTGTTTGATTTCATAGCTGTGGCAACAGCAGCATCTAAAACTCTGTAGACATATCTTCTGGTAACCCTTGGATAGCTTCTTGGGGTACTTCCTGGCTCCATCCTGAAGTTTAAATGTACAGATGTGATATTACTGCTCCTCAGCCTCATTTCATTCCTGGGTATTATAAGAGTACTTTCCCGGTAAGAGTGAGGAGAGTTGCAGCAAGACGACAGGGCTTAATTTGATTTTAATCCTATGCTGTTTCTGTGCTGGGTAAAGAAAATAAGATGGTAACTGACTCTTCTTCATGTGTGGGCAGCGTGGACTGGCCTGCGGTTGATAAGTACATCCCAGTTCAGGGGTTGGTGTAGTTGTGGGTTTGGTGCATGGCTAAGCAGCTGTCTTCTCTCCTTTTTCCTCCCTTGTGCCCTCAGCCAGATCCTAGATGGACAACTCTGTCCCACAAGAGAACTTGGGCTATAGTTTGCTGTACACTTCCAGGGGTAAAACCGAGCAATGCCACTGTACAAAGTGATTCTGCTTTGCTCCTGGTCCCTTTCCCACTGCTGCCTACCTGTGCCAGGAGGAGTGTTTGTACTGCACGGGAAAACCAGTCCAGTTTAGAACTAACCAGAAGGACGGAGGCCTGAGGTTCTTTGTCATCCACATCACCTTGAGATCTAATTGTGAAAGGCAGAAGAAGGCTGGTGCTGCATGGATCATTTCAAGGGAAGGGGAGGGGAAGTTCTGTGCTGGCTGGTGTCTAGAGAAAGCAGCCGTTTACTGCACTAATGTTCTGCTAAAAGCACCATCCAGTACCAACTAAGGCAATGGAAATTATGCTACCAAGTGGCATAAGGAGCAGGAGCAGTCCCACAGCAATTTATTTCAATCAAACAAGAGCCATGAAGTCATTAGTTATTTCTTCAGAAGGCTTTGGTAGGTGTGCTAGAGAGCACTGCGTCGCCTCTGCCATGCCATATGTGCACAAAAAGATTAATTCCCAGGTTAGCAAGAGAGGAATTGTGATGAGGCACAGGTCTGACTCAGACACAGTGGGAAGAGGCAAATGCCACAGGCTGAAGCACTGCCTGGACTCTTGCTGAATTTTGAAAAGAGCTAGAATGAGAGATTTTTCTTTCCTTTTAATAAAAGAAGAAAATAAGGTTTTAAAAATCAGTATCAGAAGCAAAGGAATGTCAAATTATGGCTTCTTTCTTTAGCTACAGCTTTCCCGAGGATTTGGAGTACTTTGCAAATATTTAATTGCTCGCACCTCAGTGCCCTTGTAAACATTGCGGAAAATAAACAAAATTAAACTGTGCTGCCAGACTGGCATTCCAGCTGTACCTCTGGTGCTATTACTGGCACCTCTGGAGCTATCCTATTCACTGCAGAAGTAGGAACCTGAGGCTATAACACGAACCGATAAATTAAATAGAGAACAGGTCCCGGGGCCTGAACCCTGCAGTCTCAGTTCTGATAGCCTTACATCCTGCTATTCCCAACCTCGGGAAGTGTCACAGTGTGATCACAGCCTTTAGTTGTATGCACTGTACAGTGCACGTTCCCCTGGCACCAGCCCCGGAGCTGTCATGCCTACCCTGCAAATAGATGCCCTACTGGTCTTTATGTGCATTAATATTCTGTCTCTGGGTTACACAGCGAGTGGATGTACTATGCAGATGAAATCACCCGCAGGGATTTCAGTGGGGTTCTGCAGACTCTTATTTAGACTGTTCTTTTCATCAACTTGCACCTCTAATGACATATTTGTAAAATGTTTGCGGCTTTTTTTTCGATTCCACGGGGTGTTCCTCTGCTTTAGTGTTACAGAAATAAGGTACGTGGTTAAGGCGCTGTTTCATTGCAAGCCTTGGCCTCAATTACCTTCATTTTTTTAAAAACTTTACACTGGATGGATCATAAATCATAGGTGAAGCAACAACCTACCCTGTTCTGCAACCCCTCAAGCAGCTGCTTTCAAAAAGCTGACATTTAGTGCAGAGATTAAATATAAAGTCCCTAAATGTGAAGTTAAGCACCAAGAGCAAGTAAGTAATTGCTTCCGAACTTGTCTTTATATACTGTGCTTGCAGCATTCCTCCTCCCACTTTTCCCCCCTAATTTTCCTCCTCTTTTCCTTTGGCTGCCAAAATGCAAACCCTTTAGGGCTGGGGCCTCTGCTTCCCCGTCGGTCCGTGAAGAACTTTGGGGTGCTCCCAGAAGCAGAACACGAGCAGAACATGAGCAGTGATGATGGTGGCTGTGCTTTGGGAGCTTTGCTGTGCAAAGCCAGGGAGAGAGGCAGAAAGCAGTTCTGGCAGCCTCTGGCAGAGGGCAGGGTGATGGAGGGACAGGCAGTGCTGGCCACCAAAGTGTCTCCAAAGACTGCAACTGTAATGGCAGGGGAGCATTTAGCTCAGCTTGGCTCAAAACAGAAGAAAGCCTGGACAGGACAATAGAGGTTAATGCGGAGAGCGCTGTTAAATGCCCGCCTGAGCAGCCAGCCTCTTTGCTAAAACAGAAAACAAAAGTTATTTCATTAGGGGCTCTGAACACAAAGTACTCAGTGAAAGTTTAAATGCCAGGTGGTGTATTAGGTAAATAAAGGCGTCCCGCTGTAGGCATTGTTCCTCCCAGCAGCCGGCTATAACCAGCAGCGGTACCAGCGGCCATGTGAATCCCTGCCATGTGATGTGCGGCTGTGCCCGGCCGAGGCGCTGGGAAGGCAGCGGGGACTTTGCTTTTCCCGGCACATCCATAAGGGCCAACTGCGGCACGCGGCTCGTTCGCCGGATTCGCTTTCGCCCATCACTCATCTGGTCTGGAGGAGAAACGCGGGGTTTGCGCAGATGCCGCGTGTCTCTGCAGCGCGGTTTGAATGAAGAGGAGTGATTGATTTGCATTTTAGTGACTTTTTAGACGGGGATCGCAGCGCTGCACAGTTAGCTTTTGTTCTAGCCCAGCGGCCGTCCCCAGGCAGCGGCTGCGGGATGTCACATGCCCTTGCCGGCGGGGCCGGGGCTGTGCCGCAGGAGCCCTTCGGGAGGTGGCCCTCCTCAGCTCCTCCTGCTCTGCAGGCGGTGGCAGGAGAGGGGATTGCCCTGGCTATCGCAGTCCGGATCACTGCCGGCCCGAGGGCGGTCCGGCTGGGCGAGCGGGGTGGAAATGGAGGGGCGGGAACCGTGGAAGTTGCCCGAAAAATAAAGAACTTTAATAGTGAAAATAACGAACTGCGGAAACTGTACGATCTGAGGGGCGATATTCAAAGACCAAGGGGTGTGGCAAACTAAACAATATCTCGGGGTATCTGAGGGCCGGGGTCTAATCCTGAATGCAGAACAGGAGCGTGACCTTATATGCGACAGGTCTGGAACTAACTGAGAACTAGAACCAGAAACATGGCCTGTTATGGAATGAATCTGTTATCGGGCTAACATTTATCTTTTCTGTATCTCGCCTCCCATGGTCTCGGGTTGAAGTCTTCCACATAAGCTACGTGAGCTAAGCCACTGTTCCTCCCAGTCAGTTCGGTTGCCACACCTGGCGAAAGTGAAAGCTGAGATCCGCAAGCTTCCTGACCCCGTGCTCCGTGGGCGATAGATGCACAGGCGGCTGAAGCATTCTTTGCTCATGTGTGTGTTTCTCCTAGAGATTCGTGCCCAAACCTCGTTCTGCTATTTCTCCTCATTCTACAGGATGTTCCCCCTTCAGGCTGTTACCTGCCGAGGATCTCTGTTAATACTTTTCTCCTCTCACTGGCACTTGTGCTGGCAAGGTACACGTTCTCTGTGTTTCTGACTCTGAATCTTGGCCGCAGCCATCTGGTGTCTGATGAAGTCTTGGTGCTGAGTCTCTCAGTGTAATTACCATGCCGAGTTAATTATTCGTGCCAGCCCAGGCACTTATTCAGTGACTACCTCAACCGTTACCAGGACCTCTTCATTCATCACCTGTCAGGCTGTCGAACAGCAATGGAATGTGCATTTGGCCGTCTCAAAAAAAGCAAAAAAAGCCGTTCTTTGCCATCAAGCTTGTGAGTGATTCCCCTTTCTTTGCTCTGAATTATTTGGCTGTGGTCTTTTCTCCAGTATTTGCAAGACAAAGGAGAAGCATTGGCAGAAAATTAGTAGTTAGAAGCCAGGCTGGAACTTTGCTGCCAGTGAGAACTAGGAAAAGCCCATTGGGAGGGATGCTCTCCACCAGGATTTCTGATCTTGGGTCTCATGTGTTTGTTGCTTTATGAGCTGACATAATGTGTCAAGCCTCTCCAGATTTGACAAGTACATTTAACAAATGTAAGATAACCAGTGTGTGGTTATTAGGCAAGGTGGAAGATCCTCTGTCTAATCATCTTTGCAGGAGAGATCTTCAGTATATACCTTTAAGCATACAGCATCATCTTTTTTAATGGATACAACCAAGAGTTTCTCCTGATCAGCCTTTCCTCAAAAAGGGGCCTTGAGATCTTCAGAAAGAAGAACAATTCTCAAAACTTTGCTAATTCAACTCTTCAGCTCCTGATTTTCTCATTTTTCTGAGGAAAAGGTGTTACACTGCAGATTCCACAGATACAAGTGTGGTCTTGGTACATAAATAGACCACAAGGGGAGTAGAACAGGCTGAATTCGGGATACCAGTGGGGCTTTGTCTTTGGTTTTACAAAGTGAAATAGCATCTGAAGCAAAAGCTGGGGCTTTCAGATATTTCTATGGCTGAGACCACTTAAGAAGTGGTTTCCTTTACTAAGTTCAAACTACTATAAATAAATAGGAATTTTTTTTAGGTTTTTTTTAGGTTGCAAAAATATACCTTTTCCTGTGAAATTTTCAGATAGCATATGATATTTTAATTACTTCAGAGGTGTATTTTTCTCTTCCTCTGATTCATGAAAGCATCAGAAATGTGTTTTTGGAAACAAGTAAGCTTCCCTTTCAGTGGTGTACCCTCTCCATGGAAAGCCAGGGTGCTGTTTCAGTAAGATTGAAACAAATGCATTTGCTAATGCAGCTGGGATAGATGTTGCTCAGCTGGAACCAGGGAGCTTGGAAGGGCTGGAAGGCCTGGCTGTTACATGGGTGATGCAGTGTCAATCACAGACAAAAGCTGTAGGGTTCAAGAATAGGAGCTTTAATTCTTATTTGGTGGGAGGCACCTGAAGTGGTGTGGAAGTGACAATGTTAGATAAAACAGGAAATTTCCTGGGCAGTAGCCATGCTATTTTTTTGGTACAAGAACTCTTCAGATTTACTCTTCACACTTAATTAATTATTTTTTTAAACTAATAAATATTTTGCAACGTTTCGTGCCAATGTCACCAGTACTGTTTGGATGGAAACAGGCAGTAGCCATCTACCTGCTGATGGGTTCAGAGCTTTACTGCCATTAAGCGGCATTAAACCTCATTTCACATAATTTGCATTGATTTGCTTATGTGTCAGAATTAACACAGTATTGTGTCTGAAGAGTGAATCAGCTTAATGAACCAGCAGCTCAACTCAGATTCATTTGTGCTGCAGGGTATTTAAAATTCAGCAGCCACAGCCTGCAGCCTTCTCTGTTTCACTGCCAGCTGAGAATGTAAATGAAAGGACAGTGTTGTCCTGGGAAAGAGTCAAGACAAAAAGTGGCACATGGAGACACTGCAAATGGAAATTCCTTTTGGGTTTTGTTTTGGTTTTTGTTGGTTTTTTGTTTAGTTTTTGGGAGGTTTTTTCTTCTTCTTTTTTTTTTTTTTTCTGAGAAGTTTCACTCTAAATGGTAAATTAATGTGTCCCTATATACAAACTCGGAAAACTGTTTTAGCCACAGATTTATGTATTAGCAATGTTGTTATTTGCTTGATCAGGTACAGGATGAGGGAATACTGAAGTGTGATTTGTAGGGAAAGTGCAAAGAGTGGTTTCATTTTCATGGCCAGTAACTCTCCAGTTTCAGCATCTTAAGCACACAAATGTAAAAGTTTGAGGACAGGCTGCTGGCTCCATCCTTAGGGCCCTCAAACCTTTGTGACTCTATTACTGTCCCCCTGAAGCCAAACCTCTGTTTAGCAGTGTTAGCACATCCCTGAAATCCCTTCCAGCATCCTGTGGGGCAGGTGGCTCTGAACCTTCATGAGGGCAGCAGCTGTTTTTCTTTCTGCAAAAGGGTTGATGAAAAGGGAGGCTTAGGCAGGAATCACTGGGCTGTGAGCATCCTTCCTCCCAGAAACCACCAGATGCATCGTGCCAGGTCAGGCATGTAATGTAGGTGACAGAACTCATTGTGGGTGTCACCCTGGGAATGTAGGAAATGTGGGAGGGCATCCACCCTTCTTCCCTTGGGAGTACACGGATGACAGCGCAGCACTTCATCCTTTCCTGTTATGTCTCAGTGAAGGGCTGGTTTGGATCAGAATGCCCCAGTAAAACTTAATGCTGTGAAAAATAAGGGCTTTATTTAGGAGAAATTGTTGTAAATACCCCGAGAAAAAAGTGAAGGGAGCAACATTGGTTCTGTATGTCTGTGCCCAGCTCATACCAGCCAGTGCTGGGTGTGGCTTGAGCCCAAGATGTGGGCCCTGCCATTCCAGCAGTGCTTCCTTGGGGCTTTTGCATCCAACCCATGATGTGTGGCTTGATCCCGGCTGAAACTGCTCAAACAGGGGCACAGAACTGAGTGCTGGGCCATCCCTGTGTGCTGTCCCTGTCGCAGGGGGAAGGCCGCTGGAGACAGCCCCATTCTGCTCAAAGTCTAGTGCTTTTTAGTCCTGTTAGGATCTCACATACACATTCCATGTAAAGCTTTAATATGAAAGTTGTTTTGAACCACATATTCATGTGGATCTCATGAATATTCTTATTCATATGCATAATTGGTTATGCAAATGTTAGCACTTATGATTCATCAATTTGGAGATCACAAAGTTATGCTCTTTATTTGCTCCTGTTTTGTCCCAAGAAAGATAATGTGAGAATGAATCAGAACAAAGCAAAACTCTCAGATTGTTTCAGAACTGCATAGGGTTAATCAATAGGAAATACAGAATCATCAAATCATCAAATGTTTTGGGTTGGAAGAGACCTTACAGACCATCCAGTTCCAACCCCAAAGGACAAACCCTTTTGTTAGCCAGAGACACAGCAACCAATCTGCTAGACCTTTTTCTCTCTTTTTAATTTTTTTTCTAAAATTCTTTTGTGCTACACAAAAAAGGACAGCTATTTAGTTTCATAACATGAAAACACCACATTTTGTCCATGTTGATACCAGAACTAGTAGGGTTTGTAGCCAATGTCAAAGTGTGTTTCTTCCTTCAAATCCTACATGCATACTGAATTGTTTCGGCTTCATTGTAGAAGAATCCTGAATTGTCTGGTTTTCCCTGCTTAATTGTTTTAAGTACATTCTCCCAAAAAAACCTGGTTTTAGCTATGGGATAGAGTTGTATCTCTTCACTGGATTCCTTCTGATGTAGCAGAGCAGGGCACCTACTGCATGTACAGATAACTATATTTACACCAGTGCTGCTGTTGTCAGTCCAATAGGAGTAAAGTTAACACAAAGTCCTGTAACTCCTGAACTGATTTTGCTCTGGAGATATATTATAGATTTTCCTTCTTTGATACAGAAGGCTTTTATAAAAAACTTGACAGGGTTTAGGGTGTTTGGCTGTATCACAGCAGCCAAAAGTATTTTGCTGTAATATTCATTTAAAAATTAGCATTTCCTATGTGATTATTACTTCAATCTCAGTATTGTACAAATGTAAATGGCATAGATACCACAATAATGCTATAAGGTAGGCTTCTAAAAGATTGAAAAGCTTAATTACATTAATTTTATCAAGTACCCTGCAAAATAATTATATTTTCCCCCTCCAACTCTGTGCAGAAACTGAGTCACAGACAAATTGAATCTCAGATGTATTAGGTTGTGCCTCACAGTGAGTACTTTATGTTTGAAGTGCCTGGTTGAACAAACAGTTCTAAGGCTCAGTGTGCTGGAGTCACAGATGCTCTTCATCCATAAAAACTCATGCCAAATATCCAAGGCTGGCATCCAAAAGGAGATTCACCACCATGAATAAGATGGAAACCATGCTGTCTGTCCTGCCTGGGCTGTTACATGTCTGTGATGAGGTGACAGTAGTTTTCATAGGATGCAAGAGATGTTCCTTCCGTGGCCCCCTTGGATCCACATGCCCCTGTGTCCTACAGATGTCCTCTGCACTTGGCAGGCCAGCCTTGCTCGGCTGCTGAGTGTGTGGTTTCTGTATGTCTGGTAAAAGCTCTTCTGGCAGAGCCTCTCAGCACTGGAAATGGTTTTGTGGACTTGCTGGATACATTAGCACACAATGAACACATCCCACAAGACTTTAAGATCTAATGGTGTTTTTCTCCCTTTTAGTGGATTTCCATTTGTATCGATTACAGCTATCTCAGCTACCAATCTGAGCACTCAGGGAACATTTGTTCCATAAAAACAGAGGAGCATCTTTCCCCAGAACTGTTTATTTAAATTTGTCTGTAAGCAAAAAACTGACCAGGCAAGTTAAGTGTCCTTCCAGTCCTTAAGGAAGTGGAGCACACTCTCCAGCCCCCCTGAAATGAGCAGGAGTTGAGGACATTCAAAATGCCAGGGTGGTTACTCTTGCCTCTCTCTGTGGCATGTCACATCAGCCAACATCTGTACCTGCCTCCAACCCCAGTCTCCCCTGGGCCTGTGGGATTGCTGCTTGACTGGCAGAGCTGCAGGGCTCCCTAAAAATCAAATTAAATGGAAGTCCAGCTGCAAGTTTGGAAAAGGACCAAAGACAGGGACTGAGTAGGGGGGTCCTTTTTGATTCCAGCGAAGCTAAAATTTATCAGTGAGAATTAGGATTTTTGTTTGAGAGAAATAAATACTGTACTCTCTACCACTAAACCCACTATTAATAAAACATATAAGAGCCTAATTATTTTGCAGGTTTCATGCTGAGTGACTCTATTATTACAGAGTTAACTCTCTTATTATGTAAATGCCATCAAGAAAGGTTGTTTTCAAAGAAGAATAATAGGTAAAGAACAGTTACCCATATTACATGTTAATTCCTTTAAACACAGAATATGCTAACTCTTCCCCAGATATGTCAGGAGTAATAGTTTTTTCAAGTAATAGATCCCTCCCTGAGTTGTTGGATGTCCAGTGTTCCAAGTCTAGGAACTGAGGAAAAAGCCTCTGGTGCAATAATCTCCGGTGGAGCCCTGAAAGCTCACACCAAGGAGCCAGACTTACCATGAAAATGCAACATCATGTTCTCAAACACTCCTTTGGGTGGCCTGGGATTTTATTCTCACTAATCTGCTCTCTTTTGATGGGTTTGAGTCCCCTTTGGACTATGATCATCAACACAAATCTGTGGAAGCACAAGAAATGAGCCAAGTTCAGAGGTCTTACAGCCCACTTAAAAATACATATCCCAGTTCAGCCTCGTGGTTTTTATGCACATGAGTCTGTTCTGATTTATGCTGGCACCAGAGAACCATCCTTGGTTTGCTGATGTACATGTAACTAGAAACACAGATGCTGGAACCTGAATTTTCTGACTGGTGGTGGATGTCTGCAGGTTTTCAAATGGGTAATAAACACAGTTTAAATCTGTTTGTTCACAATTCAGAGCTGCCCTAGGAACGTAACCAAAAATACAGCTGGGGTACATACACGTGTCAAATAAAAACGGGGTGCTCCCAAGAGAAATTATCTGCTGCTACCACTGATTTTTGGCAAAAGATAAGATCAATCTTTCTCCTCAAAGGCAGCTGAAAACAATTTTAGTTTGTACAAGGGCTGTACAAGAGCTTTACAGAAAGCAAACTGAGGCTCACTAGAAATATGCCCTGTTCCTTTTTGTCTCTCCTCCTCATTGTATTTTAACTGCTGGCTGAAATACTATTAAAATAACAAAAAAGAAGAAAAAGCAACCATTAAAGGTTTTGAGCCATGTGCCATGAGATGAAGGTAATCCTGAGACTCACAGGAGTATTAAAATAACAACAATAGAGTAATACCCGTGCTGAGTGTCATTTTAGAAATAAGCAATCAGACAGGAGGTTAATACAACACAGACCTCCAGCACTCCCATCCTGCCACTGTGCCTCCCTGTAGTGGATCGGACAGTTCAACCATCTTAAAAGAGTTTTAACGGCAAGGTACAGATTCCCCTTCATAAACAAGGAGGTGAGATCCCTTCTTTTAGTTTGGGGAAATGTGATGAAAAAGTACAGGATTTCTGTAAAGCTGAGATCTCCCTCTGCTTTTCACCTGAACTGATCTTTGACCATTATTGTTGTTCACAGCCTCTAGCCTCTCCTCTTCTCCATCTACCCCAACACAAGTGACCAAGCAGCCCACGTTTCCTCTTGAATCCTATAAGCATGAGCCTGAGAGACTGGAAACACGGATTCAGTGTTCCTCGCCTCCGGACACAGGGCAGAGATTTTCTCTGCCTCCATCTCAAAGCGCAGCCAAGCCTCCCATCATGACACCAGCTCCCTGTGCTACCTCAAAACCAGTAAGTAAAGCTTGTGTCCAGTTTTCCAGTGGGAAATGTACAGGGTTGTGTGTGGACTGTGTACAGTGTGTGTGTGTCCGTGCTGTGGGACAGAACGAGAGCAAGGCCTTTTACTTCAGTTTACTTCAGAGTTTGGCTGAGTGGGCACTGGGAATCCAAAGGTGGTGGCTCACTTCTGATTTACCCAGGTAGTAACTAATCTTTGCACTACTTTCAAAGTGAGTTTTGCAATGGCTTCAGATCCCAGGATACACTCCTGAGATGCCAAGCCAGAGATGAATAAAATTTTATTTAGGATTGTCTTTTATCTCCCTTAAGAAGAGCTGATGAGAGAGTCAGCAGCCAAAGAGAACATCTAAAGAAGAAATTCACAGGCTGAGCTGTAGGGATTCTGAGTTCCTGCTGCCTCTGGTGTCTGAGATGACTGGGACAGCTGGTGACTAATAGCACAAGTTGCTATCACACCTCCTGCCCCAGCTCAGAGAGTAGAAAAAGAAGGGCAGCACTGCCAGGGCATTTATCCAGCCTCCCACATAGCAGAGGTATCTTTATAAGAGTGGTTCTTCAGTTCCTGGTAATGCATGAACTCAGCAGCTCCTGGGAACACCTGAATTCCAGCCTCTGATATTCTCCAGTACTGCACAGCTCTGCGCCTCCTCCCTTCTCCCTTGGCCAGCCTGAGCCTCAGGGGCATCACCCACCTTTTCTTTCTCCTCTGCCTTTTTGCCCCCTTTTTCTTTTGTGTTATTTCCTTCACATTACCTGTATCTTTCCATTCCTCTGGCTCATGGAGCCAGCAGACCGTGATCTGTCACCAGAGTAAACTACCCTGCATCTGCCTGGCCCAGATTTTTCTTCCTTTTTTTTTTCCCCTCCAAAATATGAAATCTTCAAGATTTTTTGTATCTAGAAATCTAGAATTGCAAAGGGCATACAGGTTCGTGGGGTCAGTTGCTCTGTTGAACAGCTACGAGTTCTGTTTCATTGCAGTTCTCAGTAATTTATTTAAAAGCAGGAAGTTTCCTCCCACTCACCCATGGGAAAGCTGTTCCAGGATCTGAACACAGTAGCACAGCAATCCCAAAGCCTTTTTGATTTTGTGCGAGGCACCTCCAGTAGCAGCAGCTGTTGTGATGGTGAAAGCATTTGGGTCCTAGATCAGAGTTCATCTACAACTTTCAGGTCATTCATACACATCCCATAAAGCACCTGCCCTATTTTGGGGGCCCCTTCTGTAAAGGTTAGGAAGTCTCTGATTTTCAACATAATTTTTTCATGGACAGGTTATAACTATTTGCTTTTAAAATTAATGGCAGTTTTCATTCATTGTTTCCTACATCCTGTTGTACCAGTAGCCAAACTTTGTTTTTTTAGGTCAAGAAAGCCAAACGCTCCCTACAAATTACAGACTTTCTGTTCTTCTGCTATGCAAAAGTAAATCATTAAAATATTAAATAAAATAAGTCCTACATTTATAGTTAGGGAACTCCAGCGGTAACCTTTCTGGAGCCAGCTCACTGCCTTTCCATGTCAGTTTATTCTTGGGATACAGGAATTATTAAACCCAAGGGTTTGTAGGATACAAAAGTATTTTGGGTAGGTTTTAGTCAATCAGTCATATTATTTGCATATGAATGTGTTCATCTGTGTTATGCAGCTACAGAAGAGTCTTTTGTACCTGTTAGAATAGAAGTGAAGAAACAGCATAATCTTAGCACATTCCACTGACTGAAAGACTGAAAAGTTTGTTTTGTTTTTGATTATTTGCTGATTCAGACAACACGAAGTTGAGTAGAAGATGCCAGAATAAAGAAACAGAATTCTCAGCAGGTTTTTATGAACAGTTGTGGTTGTATGTGTGTACAAGAGAGAGTCTGAGGGGTAACTCAGAATGCTGGACTCAATTCTCTCCTGTTCAGAAGATACAGAAATACGTGAGATGTGTAGCACCTGATTGACTGGTGCCCTCTGTGCTCATTTATGTCTGAGAGCAGTGCAGGGCTGCCAGTGAATCATTAGGGATTTGGTTTACTTGGCAGTAAATGTCAGCAGCCAGAGATCAGTGAGGAACAAAGCTCTGGATGTTTAATTTTCAACAGAGACTGGAAAGAGAGATTAGATTTGCCGTTCTCTTCTGGAAGGAGAAACTGTTAGAGGGAAAGGCTGAATTCCTGCTGAAGGATATGAATATGAAGCTGATGAGTGTTCTCTCAGCGCTGTTGTGTATTTTGATCCCTGCAAATTATTGACCCAACATTCCTTTGCAAATACAACAGCAGTAGAAAAACATTCTTGACTCGAGTACTGTATTTCAAACATTTCATTTATTCTGAGCTGTGTGTTAATAAATACATCATTTCACAATCATGTGCCATAAGCAGACCTGTAAGAGGCAAACTCAATTTCTTCTTTACATACATCACTATTTGCTGGCAGAACAATTTCAGTTATTTTAAAAGCACACTATAAATCTTATGGTAAATGGTTTCATAGTGGCCATGCTGTTAGGTGATCAGTTCAATGATATGGAAGCTTCTAGTTAACATCTGAAATGAGAGGTTGGCTCTTATCTACAGGGCTCTGTCAACTTAAATCTCATTTACTTATTACATTGTTTAACTGGTAATGATAATGTGTGAGACCACAGAACTATTATAAATGATTCATGATTGCTAAATATATTGCAGTAGGAAAGAGGAATCCTTAGACCCAGACCTGGAAATATTATTTGCAAAAAAAAAAAAAAAAACAAACCCAAAAAGACCAGAAGAACAGATAACGATAGGAAGATGTATAGTATCAGGACTTGGAATTAATTTTAACCCATTTTTATAATTAATGGCATTTGAAGCTGGTTTTGAAATTGTTTTTTACCTGTCTGAGAGTTGGGTGCAGAACGGTTAAATCTGTCCAGTAAGAGAGAAGGCATGGAGGGAAGAATAAAAATACTTATTCCCAGCAGATGTAACCAAAACTTTTCATGTTGTACTAGCACTTCCAACAGTGGGTATTTTCATGTGATTTTTAAGCCTTCAATTCTGGGGAAGGAAATAAATAGTGGGAGACACTTCCTGAGAGAGGGAGATCCTCCTTCAGCAAGTATCACCTCAACACGGTACACAAAGCTAAGCAATTAACCTCATGCTAAATGGGTATCTGTGGTAATCACCAAGGTCTGGATTTATCCCACCTAACTTTAGAAACCTCTCTGAGTGGCTTAAGCTGGGAGTGCAGTAGCTGCAGTTGTCTCTGCATCCCCCAGAGAGGCCTTTGCAGGGGATGACTCCGATCCCCAGGGGGCTGTGGAGCCTCTGGGGCTGGCTGTGAAGGAAGGGATTGACTCCAGGCGCTGCACTTCTGATCCAGGCTCTCCCCAGATGCCCAAAGCTGCAAGTGCTGGGGCTGTCACACACCACTGCAGCAGCTCTGCCGGGCTCTCCCCTGTGTGTGTAAGTGTTCTAGTGGCTGAGTTAGAAGGTTACAATGAGAAATTCAGCTGATAAGAGATCAAAGCAGTGCCTAAAGATCACTGCGTGCTGCATTAAACGGCAAAGGAGCAATTTGATTTCTCACAATGCAGTTCACGACTCTGTACTTTGGCCTTGTGTTGTTTGGATGGTGTAACCTTCAGGCAGTAAGCGGTAAATGATAACTCTTCTCTGGTGTGACATTACGAACCATGAAAGGAATGCAGAGAGGTTGCAAATTCAGTAACAAACCTGTTTGCCCTGTTTCTGCCTTGTCCGGATTTTGAAGTGGAATGTGGCACGTTGGGCATTATGTGGTTGTATCCTTTCCTTTCATCCTTTCTTCTTCTCTTGATGCATAAGATTCTGTGAAAACAGCACTACTTCCTGCAAACACAAGAACTGCTGTGGTACCTCATCTCCTGGTTTCCCCTTTCCCAGCATGAGAGGAGCCCAGGCCAGAAGGAGGAGAGTTGCAACTCAAAGGAGAGTTGCAACTGGAGAGTTGCCTTTGAGGTCTCTTTTGGTGGAAAACAAGGCTGGGGCTTCCTCTGCCCACAAGAAGTGACAAAGGCAGAACATGCCTACAAATGGTCCTTTCCATATTATTGTGTTGTGAGCCACTGTCCTCCAAATAACTTCCAAGCCAAGTAATTTCCCAGAACGTTCTTAACAAGAGGAAAAGTCAGCCAGAAGGTAGCCAGGGACTTGCTCTTAGCTTGTGTGAGTGAGTCCTGTGTGCAGACAGAGCACACAAGAAGGGAGTCTGGTCTGTATTCATTGTGCACAGTCCTTGCTGCTCCAGCAAATGGGAGAGGAGAGATGTAATGTACAGCTGGGACTCTCTTCCAGTCCTGGCTAAAAGGGAGAAACCAGATTGTTCCTGCAGCTACTCGCTTGTTAAACAGTAGCGCTTCCCCGCAAAGCTATTCATGCTGTTTCTTAGCCAAAATGTAGTAAACTCCCAAACAGGGCTGTTAACTTGTTCAGCGTGAGAGAGAGGCTGTTACATCACACCCTGTGCTGGCAAGGAGCCTGGGAACCAGGATGTGTGCAGCAGGTCCTTTGCTTTGGCTCTCTCCAAAGAGCCATACCACCTATCAGAGCTCCATAATCTGCTGGGTGAGTAAAGACATTGAAATCTGATGAAGAGAACAGAAAAGTGTTCTTTGATTCTGAGGTTGTCTTTTAAAAAAAAAAAAAAAAAAAAAAAAAAAAAAAAAAAAAAAAAAAAGTACAGGCTGGGAAGAAAGGAATCCAGTTTTCCAATGTACCAGAACTCCTTATTTCAGTATTTGTGTGGTTTAAGGCAGTGTGTGAGAGTGCCAAGACATTACTGTGATTCAGCTGTGATTCACACCACGGTAAACTGATCACCAAAATTAGAGCCCCAAAGGCTGTCATTTACCACTGGCAGAGCTCTGGCAGGGCTGGTGTGTCCAGGCTCCTTTTAAGTGCCTTAACAGCAGCACTCCTGGGAGGTGATTGTGTTCCCTAAGAGATCCCATAGGCTGAAACAAGCTATCCTTGTTTAATCCTTTTTCCCTATGCGAGCTGTTGCTATCCATGTGAAAATGTGTTTAAATTTAAAATATTTCTCCAACAGTGGGCACATAACTAATTAGTTGTAAACCTAGTAATGGAATCGCTCTATGATGAACCCCACAACAATTATGAAAATACTGCTGGGAGAATGTCTGGAGCCCACCTGATTTGATTTCAGTCTCCTCTGACAGAGCGTGATGGTGGCTCCACTGAATCGAATATAAGTTCATAGGAGAATTATTTAAAATGGTTGGAAAGTCTACAGTAGACTATAGTCCATATAGACATAAAAAATAAATTAATCTGGACTTTAGAAAAATAGAAAGCTTCAGCTATATCACACTAGTTTTTAATCACAGCTCCCATTGTATTAATATTCTGTTTCCTCACTTCACTTTCTCCCTATTAGTCATACCTTTTGTATCCCATTTGGTGTTTTTCTCCCATTTTAGAATATGCAAAAAGCATCTTGCTATCCCTTTTATATCGATTAATTTGTTGGGGTTTTTTTTAAAGCTATTTACTTGTTTTAAAAGAAAAAAAAATTCAACCACAACCTCTTGAAACACTGGTGTCCTCATTTATTTGTATTCTGGTTGCACTGTCCAGATTCATGCAATCAATCTTACAATGCAGAGAAATTTTATTGCATAAAGATGATTTTTTTCCCCCTAAGGAAATGTTTGTCTGTGTTAACTTGTGGCTTTTTCTGCAGCTACAGAAATAATTTAATCAACTATCTATGGGTTCACTCAGTGGAGAATTTATTTTAATGACATGAAGTCCTACAATTCCTGTTCCTCTTAGTCCTAGATCAAAAGGAGGAAGGCGAGGTGGAAAGGATGAATAGCCAGAATGCTGAGTCCAATCAATTCCCAGCTGCTTTGACAGCTCTCATAAGGCTATAAGTAGCTAAGGCAATTAAAACTAGAGCATCTCTGGGGCTTTTTTAAGATACTCATTGGTACCGAAATCATGACCCCAGCACCCTGAAGACAGAGTTAGTAGCTTAAACCTAAATTACTTTTATCACCCTAAATCCTGCACCATGCATGGTATAAAAAGGCTAAACCGAAGGATCTGGCCTCGTGTGTCTATATAAATAGATATCTTTTGGTTAAGTACCGTGATGTAAGAGGGTGCTGGAGGGACAGCCTCATTTTACCCATTGAACTGATTTCTCATGGCACAGTTTATTTGGAATTTTAGACTTGTTAATTTAATAAGCATCCTGTTATTCTGCTTAGAAGATCAGAACTTCTGGTAGGAGTAACCTCCATCAGTGATTAGAAGCCGGATGCCTACTCTGTGATTTAATATAAAGCTGCAGTTTCATGCAGGGTGACTGACAGTTCCTCACCAGCTGTATCTGGACAGTTTTGGAACACTAAAATTATTCACCATCAAGGCTGTTTATTCACAAAGCAGTAGGGATTATAGAGCAAAGTTTTCCCATGAGAATAGAGGAGAGAGAAGCAGCTTTGAACCTCTTTGGTTGCACCTTTCCTGCTTCTGGATTGGACTAGAGAGAAAGTGACCTAAGAATAAGGAAAAAAAATGCTTATGGAAAGGAATTCTTAGAATTCCTACCCATCTTCATCTTTCTTAACCCAGTTTTGTCTATATTTTATTTTTAGTTACACTGTCTTTAATGGCCAAAACAGCTTTAAAGAATGTTAAAGGCTGGTTGATACCAGGAGGAAATTTTCTGCACAAAGCAGTCATATTCCTTTGTCACTTCCTCACGACATTCCCCAATCCCTTTCTCTGACTGGATGAAATAAACTGGTGAAATTGGAAGAAATAAAGGAGACATCCCAAAAAGGGCTCACTCCTGTTTGGCTTCTTTCTCCTAGCTTTTACATTTTATCTTGTCACTACCTGCTTGTGCAAGAGGAGAGCAACACAGCTCTTTAAAAATGCAGCTGGTTGTTGTGGGTTTCTTTTTTTTTTTTTTCTTTTAAGATTACAATCAAGCAAGTTTGGCCATTTGAAAGTCAGCTGCATGGGCTGCTGAGTCAGAGGAGGACTAGATACCATCTTGGCAGCAGCCTGGAAAAATGTTTCCATTGTGCTGGTGCAATGAATGCAAAATATTTATTCTTTGAGCTTGTTCACAACAGCAGCTCAGTTCTCAGCTGGAACCGAGGGTGGGGCCATGTGGAAGACATTTGTAGGAAGACAATAATGATTTGTACAGGGCCCAAGGTGTGCATAATCTTATTTTATGATTAACAGAGGACAAGGCTCCAACTGTATGGGACTCATAAACTGAAGTGTAAACCTGTGAAGTAATCAACAGGGAATAAAAGAGGAAAAGTGATGGAGACAGAAGGTTAGCAAAAGAAAGGGAGGGAGCGGAATTCAGGAGGGGAGGGATTACTTTAGTCTTTTTGCACATTTAGGGTTACAGTAAAGTGCCAGTGCTCAGGTTAATACCTTGGACTTTCGAAACTGTGATCCATCATACTTCTTCACTTACAGCTGCACAAGTCAGGGCATCTGTGCTATGTAGAGAATCTTCTTCCTTGTACCTCTGAACAGAAAGTTACTAATTGCTATTTTGTGGTGTATGAGCACATACGATTCAAGCAGAAAAATAAACATGCTTTTTGCCCTGGGAACTTTATTGTCCAAGAGCCTGAGCTAGCAAAACAGGCCAGACAAATTCTAAAACGGTAAGAAAGCATTGGCTTAAGCAGGGTTGTTCCCAAACACTACATCCAGTGCATGCTTGCAGAAGAGATTCTAAGTGTAGCCATAACAGAGTTAGCAATGGCAGGAGGCACTGAGGAAAGGTAACCTGAAGGTTACAGCACTGAGTTTGGTTGGGGTTGCTATGTATTTATGTTGCTGAATCTCAGGTGCTGTTTTGTTCTGGCTGATGTCAGTGTGGTGATGGCCTTGATCCAGGAAAACACTTAAATGTGTGGTTGGATTTAAGCACAGTGGTAGCTCTGTTGGAGTCAACACTACTGGAGCACTTAAAGCTGTGTTTCAAGTCACTTTGCTAGATCAGAGTCTTTGTGCAATTTTTATGGTCTATTAAAGTATTTCAAAATGACAACAGCAGGTACTGAATATGAGAAAGGAAGCTGAAGGACAGAGGATAAAAAAAAAGTTGAGGAAAATATTTAATGTTCAAAATAACTAAGTAGATGGAGAGGAGAGGAGAGGAGAGGAGAGGAGAGGAGAGGAGAGGAGAGGAGAGGAGAGGAGAGGAGAGGAGAGGAGAGGAGAGGAGAGGAGAGGAGAGGAGAGGAGAGGAGAGGAGAGGAGAGGAGAGGAGAGGAGAGGAGAGGAGAGGAGAGGAGAGGAGAGGAGAGGAGAGGAGAGGAGAGGAGAGGAGAGGAGAGGAGAGGAGCTTTGGTGACAGTGGAAATGGTGCTGCTGAATGAGTGGCAGGGAGGGCAGCAGCTGGAAGATTGCTATCTGCCTGCTGTTGTGTGTCTGGCATTTCTTTGGGTGTCAGGATTGTATTTACTTGGAAACATTCATGGTGTGTCCTACCTCAGGTTCGAGCTCTTTGTGTAAATGGGAACAGCTACCAATGGAGACTTGGCTTATGAGAGAAACACCTGGCCCCTTTCCTACCTCTTTCCCTTGAGCCTGCCAGAAACAACTGCATGAAATAAATCCCAAGAGACATCCTGCACACAGGAACAGGGCACTGCCAAAGCTGATTCCTTAGGAAGCACTGTGAGGAATACAGGATCACAGAATCATTCAGGCTGAAAAATACTTCTAAGATCATTGAGTCCAACCTTTCACTGATCACTGAGTGCCATATCCAGTCTTTTGATGTCCAAGTCCATTTCTTGAACACCTCCAGGGGTGGTGACTCTGCCACTTCCTTGAGCCTCCACTCCAATGTTTAACAACCCTTACCATGAAGAAATTCCTTCTGATGTCTAAACTGAACCTCCCCTCATGCACCTTGAGACTATGGCCTCCTTCCTGTCACTGTTGCCTGGGAGCAGAGCCCGACCCCCAGCTGGCTGCACCCTCCTCTCAGGGAGCTGTAGAGAGTGAGAAGGTCTCCCCTGAGCCTCCTTGTCTCCAGGCTAAAAGCCCCAGCTCCCTCAGCTGCTGCTAAGAGAACTCACTCTCTAGACCTTTCTCCAGCTGTGTTGCCCTTCTCTGGACATGCTGTGGCCCCTCAATGTCTTTCTTGTGAGCTCAGAACTGGACACAGCGCTTGGGGTGTGACCTTACCTGTGCTAGCTACAGAGGGACAATCATTTCCCGGGTACTGCTGGCCGCACGATCCTTTATACAAAAGAGTTGCACAGAAAGTACACAACATTCTTTCCTGGAGTATGCCATGAGGGCATGGCTATTGTACAACATAAACTGGTCACTAAGTAGTTTCTTCCATCATCAAAGATTTTATGGGTACAGGGGTTGCACTATGAAGATATGGATGTGTTCTTCAACCTCCTTTTTCTCATGGCCTTGAGGATTTGGCTGCTGCTATTTCAGGGAAGAGATCTTGGAATCCGATGAATGTTTCACTTGCAGAGTCATTAAGGAAAGCAAGAATTTGAAGAGGAGAAAAATAGTGCCAGTAGCTGACCAGAGAGACCCGGCTGCAATCACCTGCCCCATCAGAGGTCACTTGTGCAGCCCTAGGTTATTTGATTTCTCAGTGCCTCAGTTTCCCATTTATGAAAAAATGGGGCTACACTGCTCTAAGTCAGAAATGTTATAGTGATAAATACATTCAGAAATTCTACATAACTCAGATACTTTTGAACAAGAGCTGCAAGTGGCTTAAGATAAGCTAACCATAGATAGAATCTGTTGTGTTCAAAGTTTGTAGCAACAGGCTTTTATACTGCAGGCTGTAACTGTGGCCAGCAAGCCCTCGTGTTTTCAGAGCACATCAAGATTTACACAAAAAATCACTGTCAAGTTGGCTGCTCTTCTGAGCCCCAGGGAGGCATGTCGAGAAATAATTTCAGCTCTTCCAGACGTTTATCTACAGACTCAATCTGCATCTAAGGTTATGTGCTGTGCTGTGAACCCAGTATTTGCCATATCCACAGTGAAAGCACCCACCGCCCATGAATGAACCTCTCTATCTGCATCTCTACCAGCTCTGCAGGAACATGAGCGTGGTGGCTGGCTTGCTAGAGGTGTGTCCCTGGTCCTTAGTGTGGAACTAATTTCAATTTTTTTTCAATTCTGCTTCCTGGAATACAGGGCAAAGCCTTACCACTCTTCGCATGTCCCTTTCTGATCTTGTTTGTAGTCATGAAACGTTGGGCTCACGCGCTTGGTACGCTTCATGCTCAGCACAGCCCTTGTTTCAGTCCTTCCAGAGGGCATCAGACCACAGAACCAGCACTGAGCCCCATCTGGTTTCACTGATCCAGTTCCAGGTCTGGTTCCAGTGTACCTGGAATGAGGGAAGGATGTAGTTAAGAGGCTGTGAAAAGGGAAAGATGCACGGCAGAAGGAAGGTACCCACTGCGTGTTGCTGTCACTGCAGATTTCTTTTGTGCTTGATAATAAAAAAAAAAAGAAGCAGCGCACAAAAACGAGGCCTGGAGTGATCAGCAGTAGATCTGGAATGAATTCAGGAAGAGGCTTAGGTTCCTCAAGCTATGTGCATTCCGTGCCATCTGAAAAACCGCTTTCAGTCAAAAATTAATTTACTTGGAGATTACAGGCCAACCGTAGTCTGTGTGTTGAAGGAAGTTTATTAATACATTGGTTTGTTTGTGTATAATAGCAGCTACTGTGAGATAACAGGCCTCACAAGCCTTAGTGGGGCCTCTGATAGCACTCATGCCTCAAGTTTGTCAGCTGTGGGGTGGGCTTGAAATCTAATGCAAACACACAAGCCCCAAGTGCTACAAGTCCTCAGTGCTCAAAGTCCTCCTGAAAAAACACAGTGTTATCTTTGCCTGGCTCTTCGAGAGAGCTTCCAAAAGCTCCTTCTGGAGCCCTCCTGAGATCCTCAGTGTGATGGGCACTGCAGAAAGTGGCCACCTGTAGCAGCTGTTTACCTGCACCTTGCGGCACAGCAGCTCGTGCCACAGAGGGAGTTATTTGTTCAGTCCAGGTCTATGCAAATTTTTTGAAGTTTTGTTGAGGTTGTGGGTGACTCAGCTCTGAGCTGGAGGTTGTCTGCATTTCTCAGAAGACCACCTTTGTAACTCTGCACTAGATCTGATGTCCAGGTTCAACAGATCCGATTTCAGCCTTTCAGAACTGCTGGTGGTCATGAAAATGACAGGCTGGGGGAGCTGGGGCTGCTCAGAAGGGAGTGGAGAGTGTTCAGGGAGGCCTTTAGAGCACCTCCAAGTGCCTTAAGGGGCTACAAGAAGGCAGGAGAGAGACTCTTCACAATGGCATGTAGTGATTGGACAGGGGGAAATGGTCTTGGGCTGAAAGAGGGAAGGTTTAGAATAGATTTTAGGAAGAATTTTTTTTTTTATTGTTAAGGGTGGTGAGGCACTGGGCTTGAAGCTGTGGAGTCGCCATCTCTGAAAGTGTTCAAGGCCAAGGTGGATGGGGCTCTGAGCCAACCTGGTCTAGTGGAAGGAGTCCGTGACCAGGGCAAAGGGTTGGAACAAAATGATCTTTAAGGTCCCTTCTGAGCCAAACCAATCAGTGATTCTAAAATCACATTTTGATGAGACTACAATTAGGTTACTAGAATTTTGTGATGTTTACTCGAGCCTCAAGTGTCGTATCAACTAATTTTAGGCTTTTTTAGGGGGAACGTGCTTCATTTTAAGTTTAAAAAATATCACTGAAAGCTGGTGTAATAAATGTTCACACCATTAAGTCACTACTCATGATTGAGCTTTGAAATATAAGACTAAGATGAAGAAAGCAAAATGGTAGATAGTAAATGTGTTTATTTAAATCAGATTTGGCTCTGAGTATTTTTTTTCATTTGTTATTCTCAGTGGCCTCGGTTCTGCAGATTACTCATCAGTACTCTGGCCTCATTCCAGCTAAAGTACTTAAGTAAGTGCATAACTTTAACTAACACAAATAATCCTGTATTCAATGCCAGACACATGAAGACACACATCGATGTGGGCTCACTTTCTTCTTTCCCATTCACTTTAAATTAGTGAATGCTTACCTGTGTTTTACCATTAGTAGTATCTTAATCTGTTCTGTTTGGGGTTGTTTGGTTTTTTTTTTTTAATGTACATTTTTCCCCAGAAAATATCTACTATAATCATGCTTAGTACCTGATTGCTGCAGCTCTCTCCAGCAGTAATTCCCCCTTGCTCTTAACTGAGCCCCTGAGTGTGATAAGAGGTTGGTCCTATTTCAAAGAACCTAAGGAGCACTCAGGCATATGTGTAAAAGCAGCTGAAGTACATCTTTTTGATCATATACAATAACAAATATTTAAGACAAGAACACTTAAAAATCTCTGGAAGAGATTAAAACTAAGTGGCATCCCTGTGTTTGCAGTCAGGTAGAACACTTGTAAAACCTGTATTCATAACAAACTCAGGTTAGTTCCTCACAAGTACTTGACTTCTTTGAAAGTTGTGTTCAAAAGGACAGAATTTAAATTGTTGGGCTGTTTGATTGATAACATGTCACACTGATAATTTTGATTTGGCCTCCACCTATACTCAACAGGAGTAATCTGAGGAAGGAATGTTGGCCACAAGGGCTTGTCTAGAGAATGCCTCTGATATTCCTGACTCTAAACTCCACCTTATCTGAGTAGCAGAGTGATACAGGATCAGACACAGCTACAGATTAGAGGTTATGCAAACAAATCCTGCCTCTTTTCTACTCCTGCCTTGATTTCTCTCTAGGAGTTTAGCTTGGGATCTAGTCTATTCCTTCATATTTTACTTTCTTTGAAGTTTATTTTTCAGAAGTGCTTAACTCTTCTCTCACTGGGACCGTTTTTCTTTGACTTAAACTGAGGTGCTGGAGGACACTGTGTGTAAAACGAGTTCTTTGTTTCTGGTGTTAGATCAAAGGAAGTTTTGTGTATGTATTCTGCTTCTCAATTAAGTCAGGAACAAAAGCCACTGGGATTAAACTTCATTTCCATACAGAAATTTTTAGGAAGGGCTCCCCACTGAAAACGTGAAATCTTTCTGCATGTTTTTTTCATGTATCTCCAGGGTAAGCAGGTTCCAATACTCAGTATTGCAGTGAGGATTTAGTAGAAATGAAGAAATTAAGATTGTCCATTTCATCATCTTTCCCAGTGCAGCATGCACTCCTATTTTATTTATTTTTTTTTTTAATTTAGGATTTTGCTAAAATTTGATGCTGGTCCATTTATGTTATCCATTTGACCTACTAAAGATCCCCAACTGCTTATCACCCATAATGAACTCTGTAAAGTAATTCATATCATAGCTGTTACATGGGAGGATACCTGTAGCAGGAGGCTGGTTACTAGTTAGAAAATGCAAGAGACAGTTGTTCTGTATTTCATGCCAAAAGATTCCTGCTTAGGACCACTGGTGGAGTCATACTCTGATGGAGTTGGGATGAAATAAAAAAATCCTTTCAGGGTAGAGTTCTTATCCAGTGGAAAACTCAGTCTGAGCTGTTTTGAAATGAAATCATTGGGTTTTTCAGCCTCACTTTGCATACTAGAAATCTATTTAGAATAGATACTCCATCACTTTCATATCTGCTGTGGGACCGCTGTGTCCCTAATTCATCGAGGGCCTCTCAGATTAGGGACAGAGCACCCAGCTGAATCCAGTAAGGATCCAGTGGGGAACACTGTCAGTGCCAGGCTTGTTTATGAGGCTTGGTTACTCTGTTCTAAACAAATTGTAAAATCTGAGCTCCCACCACCTTCATTTACACATGCTATGCACTGACGTGATTATAGCATTTGATATTTCAAAAGCCTTTTAAGACTGTAGCAAATTTTACTGCATTCCTTCCAGATCTGGGAAATAAAACCTCTAATCCAGTATTTTGTATGAGGCATCCCCTTCCTTACTGGTTTGTTTGGTGCTTGGAGCAGAGTTTCCTCAGGATAAATGGTAGAAACTACAGTTCCTGCTCAGCTGCTCTGGTCACCATGAGATTTTTGAGGTGAGGGCTCTGTCAGACCAGAGCTGTGTCCTCAAACTCCTGACAGGCTCAGGGGCTGCCACCCTGGCAGCCTCTGCACCACACAGGCATTTTCAAATACAGAAGGGATCCAAGCTGGGATCCTGACCTCAGCCTCACTGATTCAAGTGTTCTCAGCTGTCATAAACTCACCAGTATCAGTTACCACTCTCTAGCAAAAAAACAAGTAGAAGTTTAATTTACATTTTAACCAGAAGATGAAACCTCTTTTTTTCCTGATAACTTGTCCTTTTCCACTTCGCAAACCAGGCTAAATTAAACCAAAAAATAAGCAGGAAGTGTTAGAAATTGATTTTGCACAGATTGCAAGAGAATAGACATATTTATGACGTACATTTGGGAAAAATTTTAAGTTGCTCTTTGACAGCTCGTCAGGAGAAGAGTTGTTAACTGCTTTAGTTGTGTAGAACTGTAATTGTAGTACAGAGCAGTAGCAAATGGTGGGAAAATTACCATTCCTAGTTTACTCTTGCATTCAAAATGGCTTTGCCTTGATTTGCATTTAGATGGGAATTCCTTCTGTTGCTCTTCAATCCATTAGGTTTTATAAGGTAAGTTGCCTTTTTTCTTTCTTTCTTTCTTTTTTTTATTTTTCCTGAAGTGCTGGGAAAGGCAGTCAGTTTTACTGCTGAGCTGTGCAGGTGACACTCCAGAATGTCCATATTGAGCCATGAGGAAAGAGAAAGGCAGCCTTGATTTTACCTGGAAATGCCTATTTCTAAATAAAGCACAGGTAACATTTTTTGTTGCAATGCCTGAGTAAGTCTGCTCCACACAGACTTGTGATTTGCAGCAGAATTTCTTTTTTTAGGTTGTTCTTTCTATTCTTACCCAGCCACCAAAGACTGATATATAATCTTTGTTAGTACTCAGAAAATATTTGTTTTAGAACATTTTTATTTCAGAAATAAGCCTACTTGTTTGAAGAGAGGGGGAAAAAATACATTTGTTTAGGTGGTTAGTAAACTGGGTTTTGTACATAACGTACATGTAAAGAATTCTCATTGAATTACCATACTAAGACTATCTATATTTTTGTAAAGATTGGACAAAAATAGAAACTGAAAAAACCCCAAAGTCTGGAAAAGACATTAAAAATTCATTTTCCCCATCAACAAAATCAACTGTAGGGAAATAATAATGAACAAATGGGGTTTTTAAATCCCTAGCTTAAAACCTCCTGTGACAGAGATTTTAAAGGGTTTTTTTTTGGCAAAACATGCTGGTGCTCTGCTTCTGTTACACTCAGAAAGTTCTCCCAAAGTCCAACCTAAGAATTCTTTACTAAAGGCTAAGTAGATAACTTCTCATCACCAGTGGACTCAGAAGATAGTTAATCACTTTTCTTCTTGCAAAAACACATCATGTTTGGAGACTGTTGAGGTATTTTCCTTCAGTCTTCTTTTTCTGGTGTTGTGGTGTTTTGGGGTTTGGGGAAGGGGGGATTGGTTGGTTGGTTGGTTGGTTGCGGGTTTTTGGTTTGGTTTGGGGGTTGTTGTTTTTGTGTGGGTTTTTGTTTACTTTTTTCCCCTTTGTAGATGAAGAAACTGGGAAGTTTTCAAGTTCATCTTAACAGGTCATGTTTTCTGAACATGTAGATCATTGCTGTTCCTCATTTTTTAGACTCCTTCAGTTCATTCTTGAGTTTAATCCCTAAAACTGAATGCAGTATCCCAGCTGGCATCTAACCAGGGAATGTGTAGCACAGATGCTCCATGTCTTACCTATAACACATTTGTAAATAGTGTGATTTTTTTCTTTTTTTTTTTTCTTTTTTTTTTTTTAAATTTCCAAGAAACTGACACTGTAGCCTCACATTTAGTTTCACTCCCAGGTCTTTTCCTTGCATGACTGCTGGAAGTCAGTCCTTTCCCATTTTATTTTTGCATTTGATTATTGTGTAATACACTCTACTTACCCATATGAAAGTGCATCCTGTTTTTCAAAGCACTGCAGCAATTCTCAAAGTTATTTTAAGTTCTAGGGCTGTCCCTAAAAAATCAGCTTCTTTTACCATTGAGTCACTTTGAGTCATTTGAAAATGTGGTCAGGTTATTCATTATTTCTTCATTGAGTCATCAGTGGAAACACTGAACGATGTTAGACAGAACACAGACTTCTGTGGAACCCTCTCTTAAACCCTCCCAGTTAGATAAAGAAATCTTAGTCCCTTCCTTGAGAATATTGTTGTGACCTTTAGCACCTTTAGCATTGCTATGACCTCGTTTCACCCAGACAACCTGGTTTGCTCGTGTGCGTGTCAGGCAAGAGAGTGTCAGGAGTCCAGTGAACTCACAGTGCACCTGCTGCCCACAGCACTTCCAGCCACTCACTGGAGAGGCTGAGAGTGCTTTGGCTTTGGTTGCACACTTTGCTGAAGATCCTTCTTTCCTATATCTGCCTAAAATGGGGGTGGTTGTTCTATTACACCTCTTGGAATCAAACTTACACCAAAGAGTGTAAGGCAAGATGGCAGGAAACTATATAAAAATGATCTTCTGCTGATGTTAGTAGTTGTTCACATCCCTGAACCATCCCTATGACTTAAATAATTAGCATGTTCTTATGGGATTCCTTCAGTAGGACACGGGACTGAAAGGACTCCTAGATCATCAGAAAAAAAGAAACAAAGATTATCAGATAATAATAAGCTTTAATGTATTCATTGTAAGTGCATCTATAATTTATAGGACTGATTTTCCTTCCACGGAGTATTAGTCACTCCTCACTCCCTTTACCCTAGAAACTAAAGAAAACAGCCAGAGACAAAGTGAGCAGTTACCTATTAAAGTTTACATTCCAGCCTTCCCAGAAAACCTAAAATCTCTTTTGTTTACATCTACCTTTTGTGACTTGTGCTGTTGTATCAACCATGAATTCTTTTCCTTTGTTTCTACAAAGATTGTTGCCACTGCTGTGTTAAGGTCGTGTTGCAGGTCCATGTTTTCTGGCATAAATAACATTCCTGTAAAAATGTGGCAAAAAAGAAATGTATTCAGGCAGTTTTGGGTTTGCATGTATTTATCTTCTAAACTTTTCTCTCTAGCATTTATGTTGCCTGGCAATATTTAGGATACAAGTGTGTACTGTCCTGTCACATTGGATGTCTCAAACAGTTAAATTGGGTTACCTGACACAGTCTGATAGCAAAATTTTGAAGCATAACTTGGATAAATCCCTTGGTTATAGTTAAGGGAAACCTTCTGTGGCAGTAGAACAAATGGTCACAAAAAAAGACCCCAGGTAGGAAATGTTACAAGATCTTATATAACCTTATTGAAAATTACAGCTCCTTTTCAATAAATATTTTTTCTTTAGCCAGTAATCTTTCTGTAAAATGACAGGAGGAGTTTGTTGAGAGACAATACTGTTAAAAATGTCTTTTATTTTGTCTAATCCTGTCCACAATGAACCAGACAGTGTTTTGACCATGATTTAGGCTGACTTAAGAGTGGGTTGTTCCCAGAAGGTGTGGTCCCACTGTTACTCCTGCCCTGAACAATTCGTGTGCCGGTGCTGATACAACTAAACAGTGAGTTGGATCAGGAGCTGATCTGGACAAAACCCAACCTTTTCTTTTAGTCCCTTTGGTTTTCAGCTGCATCAGTTTCCTGCTCTGACTCACTGTGTTGCCTCCAAGCCAAAAGGAGCCAGAATGCAAAGTGAGGAGCAAAAGGGACGCCACGATCAGCAGCTTGCCCCAAAACTGGTTGAAATAAATCGTGAGACTGCAGGCACATTGAAGGATGGGGTTTCAGTCTTTAGTTGTCCGTTTCCTTTGGGTTTCTTTTTTGAGCACTGTGGACAGTACGTGTTTCCATCACAAATCTTTGTTGTATATTAAATTCCTGCCTTTTTATTATCCTGAGTTTCTCATCGTGCTCCTGGTCTGGATGTAGGTTCTGCCACTGTAAAACCCTGATCTTGCAGTGTGCTCTGATGTTCCCAGCACAGTGTAGCATGAAATTGGCTTAACTAACTTCTTGTAAACATATCGTGTTCAGTAGCAGTGAAATTCAATGCACACCTTTCAAGTCTCAGTGTCACTTCCAAACAACCTCGGAGTTGTATTTCCTTCTGGCTGGTGCTTACTAGATAATTATGGGGAGCAAATTAAAATAAAAAGAAACCAAATCATGGCAGCTATTTCCAATCAGATATGTCATCTTCCCTTCCTTTGATTAAGAAAAGGTGTTAAAAACTCTTATCAGTATCAAGGTACACGATAAGAAAGATTAAAAATTTAGAGCTTTTAAAGCTAGCTCCCAGAAGTAATTAAAAGCTTCCAAAGCCTTTTGATTAGTAGGCTGAAAATACTATAAATTAATAGGAACTGCTTTGGTATCTTATGTGACTGGTCAGTGGGAACATTTACTGAAATCCTAGAAACATCTTTAAAATACATCTCTGAATGAAATATTTTAGAGTTTTCTTTTCAAATGATCTTCTCAGTAAAGAAGAACTGGCTATTGTTAACTTCCCCATATATCCTTAAAGGTGTCCTTAGAAAGAGGTGGCTTGGGAAAAGAAAAAAGCTGCTACCAGCAGTTTGTTTCCTTGCTTGAAGCTTCACTGGACTTGAGAAATTACAAGACAGCTTTCTGTTTTCCCAAAAATGTTGGCTCTCTCCCCCCATCATGGTTTTATTCTCATTATCTTTCACATTTCTCTACATTTTATGCCCATTACTGTGCTATGCTAGGTCTAATCAACCTTCCCCTCCTTGAAGGGCTTGCTGAACTTTCGAAGCCTGAGCTTCCCCTTGGGACGGGTAGGTTTAAAATGTTTCTTGATGACTCCTGTGACTCCTTTGGAGCACCATCCACGTGTGTCTGCCCGCAAGATCTGCTGCCATTGCCAAAGAAATAATCTGTTTATCCCCTTCCACAGCATCCGTGTCTGAGCTGGTGCTGCTGAGCTTCCTAAGCAGCCGGTGGGGACCTGCTCATTCTCATTCCAGTTAAGGAAGCCCCGCTAAGGCTTTCCACGCCTCACTGTCAAAATAAATGTAAATGACGAATCTATTTCGAACATTTCCTTATTTCTCTCGCTTCTGCCGTAGCCTGGCTAAGGGGCTCTGATGCAGATTCGGGCGCGGTAAATCGGCTCCGTCGTGCACCGAAGCCTCCCGCGGTGTGTGAATCCCGTCCTTCCATCACTGCTACCCGGGCGGCTTCGGCAGGGCAGAGCCGCGCCGCTTACCCGGGAGACGCCGACATTCGGGCTAATCTTGAATTGTAACTTAATCTGGAATTGTTTTAAATGGAAACGAGCGCGCCCGTGCCCAGAGCGGGTACCCCGGGAGAGAGGGCACCTCGGGACAGAGCGGGTATCTCGAAATAGGGAACACCCCGGCACAGAGGGTATCCCGGGATGGCGGATACCCTGGAATAGAGGTACCCCGGGACAGAGGGGGCATCCCGATTTAGAGGGGGTATCCCGACATAGAAGGCATCCCGAGATAGAGCGGGTATCCCCACAGGGGACACCCTGGGATAGAGGGGGTATCCCGGAATAGAGGGCACCGCGGGATGGTCGTACCCAGGCTAGAACGGGTATCCCGGGATAAGGGGCACACCGGAGCCGGGATAGCGGCTCGGCGCACTGCGGGAGTTCCCGTCACACACAGGGGAAACCCCCTCGACACCCGTGCACCCCCCCGGGGGCAGTGGAACCGTCCGCTTCCCCGCCGCTGCCTCGCAGGTGAACGCGAGGGAGCGTACCAACCCCCGCCGGCGGGGGGAGCGAAGGGTCCCCCGGTCCACCTTCAGTCGCACCGCTCCAGTGCAGGGCAGCCCGGAGAACAACCGAGGCTGTGGAACGGGCTGCGAGAGGCGGCTGCCCGGGCAGAGCTCTCCGGGCGCTAAACCTCCCCCTCCTCCTCCTCCCTTTTCCGCGCGGAAGTGGTAGCTCCCTCCCCCTCCCGCGGCTGACCAACGGGCTCGACTGCAGCAAAACGGAACGTACCAACCGCTCCGCCGGGGCCAGGGGGGAGCGGCGAGGCGTGGCGGGAAGCGCCGTCCTGCGAACGGGCGCCCGGGGAGCCGCTCCCGCCGAGCGGGGAAGAAGCGGCGCCCGCAGGAGGCACGGCCGGGAGCCCGCGGCTTCACCCGGGGCTTCGCGGGCTGGGGGAGGGCGAGCCTCGGTTCCTCCCCCCCCGGTTCCTCCCCCCGTGGTGTGTGTGAGCGGCAGCGTGTGCGGAGGCCGAGGGGCAGCTGCCGCCGTCCCGCCTTCCCTCCCCTCCGCCCGCTCCGCGCCGCCGCTCCCCGCCCGATGCCGCCGCGGGGCCGGTGAGTCCGCGCCTGGATGCTCATCTCCTTCTCCTCTCTTCCCTCCCGCAGGCGGCGGCAGCGGCTCCGGCTCCCTTGCAGCTCCCGGCCGCCTCCGAAGGGATGCTGGAGAAACTAGAGCTCGAAGATGAAGGTAAAAATGCACGGCAGCGGCGGGGGGCCGGGGGCGGGCCGGGGACACCCACGCGGCCGGCGGGCTCCGGGCGGGGGCACGGGAGCGGGGGATGCGCCCTGCCCGGGCCGTGTCCTTGCGGGGCGGGTCGCAGCCTCGCCGGCCGCCGAGCCAGCCCGATCCCGCTGCGGTGCTTTTGTCCCGGTGCCGTTCCCGCTGCGGCGCTTTTGTGCCGGTGCCGCCGCCGGGCCGTGCCCGATCCGCGGCTGCCGCCGGCCGGGTCCCGCTCCGGGGAGCGCAGCCTTCCTGGCACCCCCTCCTCCTCCTCCTCCTCCTCGCCGTGAAACACCCGTTCTCCTCGAATACGTCTGCGATACCAAATATAGACTTTGAGAGCAGTGATGGAAAGCTCTTTCAACTAAAGCTTCCACTCCTTATGGCAGCACATACATCTGTTCAAAGCGGCAGCTGTACGCTGAATTTTCCTTATGTGGCTGCGCTCTGTGGTTGTTCTTCGCTGTGCTCCGAGGAGCTGCAGTTCTGACGGAGTGTGCTGTGCTTTCACAGGGCAACTCCTGGCAAGTTTTTCCCTCTTGCAGGCACTAAACCGTGCTGTGGGAAAGCGTGGATTATTTTTTTTTTTTCTTCCAACTTGCACCGAGCAGCCGCTTCACCTCTGAAAGATCCGTGCTGGATATCTCGAGCTTTCATTTTCAGAAAGGATTAGCTTAGTGGATGCAAATGTGGGCGCATGGCTTAATCTCTATGCTCAGCATTGTGAAGTGGCTAAGACTTCATGGGATGTGTTTTTCTGTAGCGGGTAGCTCCTATTGTAAAATGTAGGACAAATATTTAAGGAAAACTTTGAAAATAGCAGGCTGAGTCATTTTGCGAGAAGATATATCTAAGCTGGTATGCTAATGCAGCTCCTTCGTTACTAGCATGCTGCCTGCAGTTGTGGGACTGGTCTGGAAAAGTAACACCTTTTATTTTAATCTTTCTGTGTGTGAGAAAAGGAAGCTCTTAACAATCGCATTCTTTGAGCCGCCTTTTTTTTTTTTTTTTTGAGTCCAGACAGAGTTTGAATTGCAGTGAAATGCTTGTGCCTTTGTGCATCTTGAACATGCAGAAGTGTGAGTATTTGGTGCAGGGGATCTGTTGCTAACTTCTAGGGATTTTTTTTCCTCAGACTGTTTAACTATTTTTAGTTAGGCATTCGTGTTATGTGTATGGAGAGGCAGAAAGTTACCGATTTACTTACTGATTTTTACATAAAGCTTGCTGCTGTGAGATACAGGTTCCTAAAACCTGCTGAATCATTAATAGTTAAGCCATTTTGAAGTCTGTTTCAAACATCTTACAAATTTAGGTATCTGGAAAGGATCTCTAGGTTAAAAAATATATGAAACAACAAGCCTTCAGTTTTGAAGCACCTTTACGCTTTAAAAAGCCTGACATGGAGTTATGTGGAGACACTTGATAAGGGTGAAGGTCTGAAGATCTTCTAAACCCCTGCAATAAAATAATCTGAAATCTTTAGAAGCTTAGTAGTTGAATTTTTTTTTCCTCTGATTTTCAGCCTTCTGTTTTGCTTTGTCTCTCTTTTAGCTCTAAATTTCAGGCTTTGTGGATGCTCCCGCTGGGTGGGTGAGAGCAGTCCAGGGGCCTGTCAGAAGATCGTGTCTAATAGCAAACCTCTGGCTAGTTTAAGGTAGGGTGTGGGTTTTGGAGGGAGCAGTCACCTTATTAGCCTTTTAGCCTAAATAAGAACCTGGCTTTAGGCCTGATTTTAAAGCCAAGTGTAAAGGGTTATATTCAGAACCTAGGGTGTGAGTAAAAGTGAGAGTGTGAGAGTCAGACCAAAACCTGCTGCCCAGAGTGCTTCTGTGTGAGAGGGCCCAGAGCATCCTAGAAAATTGAGATGCAGCTGGAAATGCGGCAGCTTAGTTGCAGTACCTGTATTATGACCTAAATTTTTGCACTGGTTGCCGTCGTTGTGTTTGTGCTAATATTGGGGGTGGGAGAGTAAAAGACATCTGAGTGTTCGCTTTGTTGTTGGATGGCAAGTGGTAAGTGCCGAGAAGTTGAGAAACGCCTCTGAGATCTTGATAAGGTTTCATTAAGTGGTTGTAGCCAAACTGTAACTGATCATCTTTTGTCAAACTTAAAGTTTCTCTGCTGACACTTAAAATTGTGAGTTGAATGAGAAATTTGAAACTTGTTTTGGAACTGCTTTCCTGACTGCCTCTACTTTCGAGTACTTGTTCTTGTGAGCTTCCCAGTTCTGTATCCATCAACAGTTGCTAACTATCTTGTGTATCAAATTATGCTGCAGTTCTGTTGAAACAGGGAGCTTAATAAAATGAGCTGAAAAATGAGGCTCAATGTGTGTGCTGAATGCCTTCCAGTATGTGGATTTGTTAGTCCCTCTCCTCAAAGGTTGCACAAATGAGAATGTGAAAGCACAGAAGGCATTCATTTAATTTGGATTCTAATTAAGAGGGTGAAATTGAAAAAAAAAATGATGCTAGAAAGATTTATGATCTATGTAGTACTGTAGTGAAATATGCAGAGTCTGGCCTGATGATGTGACTTCTAAATAAAACCGTGGTGTCAGCTGAAGAGCAGTTTTAATTTTCACTATGTAAAAAGAATGTGTTTGAACTGTTTTGTACCCAATTAGCGTGGACAGTGTTAGATAGGATGCTATTGTTGCAGAGGAAAGTGCTGGTCATGTTTTTAGCCTGAAACATGTTCCTATCTGGCTGAACTCTCTAAGATCAATGTAACTTCTTACTGGTGGCGCACTGGTTCTGTCTAGGACTGGCTTCATAATGTTGCTTTGGTGACGTGTAAGTCTAGATGTGAGTGAGATGATGTGAAACAGCATCAGTGCTGAAACAGGCTGTAGGCTCAGTATGTGCTCAGAGGAGAAGGGCTGGGTAGGTCAGGGATATTTGTTTTATTTAGGGCTCTCTAAAGGACCTTTCTCCAAGCAGCAATCAGAGCAGGAAAGGAAAAAGTCCCATGTAAGAAGTCCAGAGTCTCTTTTTAACTGAAGGGTACTCAGCCTAAAAATAAACAGAAAACTTGGAGTAAAATATTATGAACTCATCTTGCTTAGTATTCTTTGGATAGGAATGACCTAGTACATTTCCTCAAAAAGTGTGAGAGCTACCTGTTGATAGGTGTGGAGTTTTTCATTGTAGCCTGAAATACAGTGCTGAGAGGCCTCTCATGAATGTAATAATTAATCAAAAACTGGTTATCTTCATACACATTAAGGATTTTCTTCTTCAGCTCTAGTGCATGTGCAATAATGTTTCTGTAGTAAGATTATTTCTACTTCTGATCAGTGTCGAGAGGGGTTCTGGGTTTTCTTTTATGGGTGATATGATGAGCTTGGAAAAAGACAGGGAGAAATTATTCTGAAGATCTAATATGAAAAAGGACTTCAGTTAATGATTTACACTTACAAGCTTTATTTTGTTAAGCTGGAATTCCATAAATGTTTGTGTTCCAACATCTACCTGTGCTCTGAGAGGAGGAACTAGGTTAGAGTAACAAATGGATGCCTGTCAGGTGTATTGATTCAGTGGATATAGTTTTAGCATGTGATTTTGGAAACCAGTTTTGTTGCAGTGTTGTCTCTCATCCATGTTAATCTCTTCCTTCTGCTCACCTTGAGTAACGAAGTAGTAGCTGCTGAAAGCAGAATTAACTACTTTTCTGTAGCATCTGCAAACCACTTTTGGAGGTGTCTTCTGCAGACTGAGTTAATTTAATTGCAGGGTTCTGCTGTGTCCGTGCTCAATTCCTCGTCTGGAAAAAGGGAATTTTGCAGAGTGTGTGCAGCAGTTGTTGCATCAACATCATGGGACTGATGTGCTCCCTCTTGAATGCTCTACTTATCTGGATTGTTGCACAAAGCAGCATTTAGACATTGGATAAACAGTTTGCATTAGGGTGGAATCTCCCCTAGAAATGCTCTGGCCTTCATCTCACTCTCCCTGAATCGTGCAGCTCTTCTGTTACCTGCTCCTTTCTGGCTGTCTCCTCAAATAGACTTTCACCAGTAATTGCATCTCCACTGCTTTTGTGCCTGGGGTCATTCCTCCCCTGCTCTGCGGGTTTTCTTACCGTGTTTTATTAAAAGTAGTTCCTTGAGCTCCTCCTGCCTGCTAACCTCCTGCTGTCAAGTGAGTATTTGAATCAAGGTATGAAAACAGATGTCACTCTGGGGCCAAAAATAATTAAAAGAAGCTTGTAACAAAATGCATGTCAATAGGCAGGTTGGATTTTGTTTCCTTCTTAAGACTGAAGGATCAAGTGCTTGGGTTAGGAGGTGGTAAAGTTAAGCCATTGGTTTGCAGCTGTAATTAATTTCTAATAAACATTCATTAAGTGATTGTTAAAGCTGGTGCTCTCTGGCACATAGAAACGGTATTTTGCCCACAAGATGTGCTTTGAGATACCAGGGGACATGGTGATAGTGATAAGGGGATGTTTTGTGTTAAACTTTCCATAGTTCGGAATCCTGAGTGAGCATAGTAAGAAATTGTTAAGCAGAGATGATAACTGATATTAATAATTTCTTACAGTCTTTTCCATGATGTGCTTTCCAAAGTTGTTAAAGGACAACACATCTGGAGTTGTTAAAGAACAACACATCTGCACATTCAGATGTGCCGCTTTATTAGTTTATGCAAAACGTCACAATCAAGTGTTCCACTGTCCTGAGCACGCTTTTCCTTTCCCTTCCAGTTGTCTATATAGGAACACCATATGTGATTTTTTTTTCCCCCAGCAAACTTCCATCCTCATCTTTTAAACATGAAAATTAAGCATAAAGTGATGCATAATTCAAAGTGTGAAACTTCATTTAGCAGCGCAAGAGAAGCTGTTGGAAGTTTTGGTGTCTTTGGTGATGGCTCTTCCTCTGTTCTGCTCACGAGTTCACGTCAGCCCAGTGCACACCGTGTCCAGTCGTGTTTTGCCACTCCTACAGAGCATACAACTGTCCTATTCTTAACATGGTATTTAGCCTTGCAGTGAGCGAAGCCCTACTCTGTCTTGGCAAGGGAAGAACCCGTTTAGCAGCTAAAGTTTGCAGTCTTCCTCAGGAAGCAAAAATTTTCAAGCCTATCTGGGAAGTGATGTTTGAGCACAGCAAAAGATACATAGAACATGCTTCAAAACTCTGCTTTGGGTCTTGAGGGATGCAAGAGCTTCTTGATGAGAAAGCTTTCATGAAATTTTAATGTGGTCAAAACATGTATTTTCCCTAACTTGTTTATGGAAACAAGTGGCTGAGACTTCCTAGAAAATGCTTACCACGGCAGCGATTCCATGTAATTGCTTTGGCAAAGCTGCAGGGAACAGAGAACAGTTTTGCAGGAAGTGGTGGGGCCCATTGTGTCCTGCCCAGTGTTGCACCTGCGTGATTTGCAGACATTGTCTCCCAAGTGAAAGCCGTTTTTGGCCAGCACCTATCCCTGAGAAATACTGGGACAAGGTGTTCTCTTACACCTGAGTGACATCGCTGCTTCGGGTTGTGCTCGTGTGTCAGTGTCTGATGGACAAGGACTGATTTACAGTCACCTTCACCAGCCGCTCCTGCTGGTGCTGCCACTTCTGTGTGCACCAGATGGGGGACAATGTCAACTCTGCAAAGACCTTCCCTGCAGAACTTCCCTGGTCCAAAAGCTTCTTGGTTTGATAGTGGGACTATCACAGCTGGTAAACAACTGCTTGATAAGAGGTGGAAGACTTTGGCCATTATCATCTCAATTTCCTGATTTAGAGGGTTTGAGTTCACGGTGTCTTGTGCTTGAGCAAGATAGATATGGGAGGTGTGACAGTGTCAGCGTGGCCTTGTAGGTGACTCCAAAATGCTTCAAATGTTCCGTGTCTGTGACTGCTCTGCTGAGCATTGCCAGGATGGAGGAGGGTGACTGCAGAGTCCTTCCCTTCAGAAACTTCCTGGGGGTGGTGTCCAATGTTCTAGCCAAGAGACTTCTTTAATGCCCTGCACATACACAGGCAGGACAGCGCAGATAAAACAGGATTACTGTCTTGGTGGTGGTTTGATTCCCTCTGCTGTTAAATTTGGCTGATCAAGTCAGTGCTCTTGGAAAACCTGCTGCCTTGGGGCATGGCTGAGTGCTGCATGGAGGTGACTTGGTTTGAACTGAAATAATGCCAGTGTGACAGGAATGACAGCAGAGTATTTGCATCAGTTGGCTCCATCTAACTGTTGCTAAACCATCATAAATGTTTCAGCTTGTTAATCATCTGCAGTAGATGTGGGTGTTCTGTAAGGAAGGACTTTTTGCAATGTGCACTGTGGTTTTGATAACTCGAGGGTGCACGATCACAGCATTTGGAGCCTGAAGTCACGACACTGGCACCAGTTCTGCTGTTTGTTAGGAGCTTGATCTTTGGGTAGCAACGATCTGTCTGCAGGTACTTTGTCGATTTGAATATTTTTGGCTTCCAGAACATACGACTCTATTAGCATTGGATGGGTTTGGGGAAGTAGTTAGATCTGAAACATGTTAAGAAATGCAGCATTCCCAGAGTAAGTACAGGAGCTGATGGCATTGTTTTTCGGAACAGTTCTTGTGTCTTGAAACAAAACGTTCCTCTCCATACTGGGGCTGTTTGCCTTGGATGCCTGCTGTGGTGGGCTTTACTGTGGCTCTTCTATGAGTAGAGAGGACTGATAAATGGAAAATCTGACAGTTCAGGGGGAAATCCTTCTGTGGAAGGGTTGCACTAATGGCTGGGATTAACATAAAGCCAAAGCAATTTAATACAAGCCTAACTATGTTAGAGCAAAGTCGAAATTGTCTTTTAAGCCTCCAGCTTGGCATCTAGATGGAACTTTGGAAAGCTTAAATAACCTTGTCCTTCTAAGAGTGGACCACATCTAAAAGGTTTTTGATTATGTTGTGCTATCTTTAAAGTAGCTTCTGAATACTGTTTGAATAAAACTAACTTGGTTTTAGGTTCTTTCCTCCTCTGCTGGATTTTTTGTGGATTTCACTGTTTCAGTGAACCAACTGGGTGATTTTACCAATTTTGACTGTGACAGAATTTAATGGCACTCCCACATTTTGTCTAAAAGCAATTTTCCTGTGCTATACACCACTGGTTTTACTTGTGATGTGATTTTCTTTTTGTCTTTTTTAGGATGTTTTTTAAGTTGCTGTTTTTTGGCTTTGTTCTGTGTTTGTTTTTTTTTTTTTTTTTACAACATTATTATATTATTTTGCTTTTCTCTTTCTATTGTGACTGAGTATTTCGTTCTGACACTGGGCATTATAAGAAACAGAATCGAAAAGGGTTTTTTTTCCCTCCTGGTCCCTTACACCTGGCATTCTTTTCTGCTGCTTATTTTGAATTTCTACCAATTTTAAAAGATGAGAGAAAAAAGATGTCTGAGCTTCTGGGGAATGGAGCAAACTGAGATGGGCATCGAAAAAGGCCATTTGTGAGGAAACCATAAGGCTTTGCTCATTTAACTCAGTAAAAGAAAAACCAAGAAGGGATGTGATAGTACTGTATGAATGAAAACATCCTGTAAGGGATGGGAAGGGGGTAAACACCAGGGAGGGGAATTAAATGAAGAACAACATTAGCACAAGAATAAATGGATATGAACTCTTCCTGTAAGAGCTTTGAAACATTATTCTAACTTCCAGCATTGTTACTGTGGGATGGGTTGTAGGATAGACTTTGATGCTTTGACTCAGTTCAGGATGGAGCAGGATCACTCAGGGAAAGGGATTGTGTGGCTGCCTTTGATAGAAGTCTCTGAATGCCAGAGTGCAGAAGGTGAGTGCTCTGCTCTACACAAGCAGTTGCACGGATCTCTCCTGCCACAGTCTTTGCTTGAATTTCCCTAGCATAATTTTGAGTCAGTTCCTGCAAAAAAATACGGCAAAAGGAACCCCTCAAAAACTCCAGAGCTGCTCTGTAGAGACATCAGGTCAGCTCAGAGGAAGGTCAGCATTGGGAAGAGTTGCAGTTTATCTGTGGTGTACAGAAGGAATCAAACCTGTGAAATGGGTTCCAGGAAACTGTTTCCAAATGCATTGAACGTGTGTTGGATGTCTCCTGCTTGAGTTACAGAGCTGTTGGTTCTTTTTCTGTGTAGCTTCAAACTACACCTGCTGTAGGTAAATCTCTTCAGTGGTATGTTGGAACAGAACACTTGATTGAAGTCTATTAAAGTGTGCATACAGGTTCATAAATTTTTATAAGAAATGCCAGTAATAGCTGTTTAGAAGGTGTTGGCATGCATAGGGAGGGAAGGAGAAGAAATGTGCAAGGGCAAGCTAGAGAGAAATGAAAATGTAAATACCGAAGTATTAAAAGTTTCAACTTAAGATGTTGTATGTAATTATTCAGATTGAGACCTGCAATTTATTAGACCTCACAAAACTGTTTCTCCAGCAAACACAGTCCAAAGTCCTTCTGGCTGAAGTCTTAAAAGAAGTATTTCTCCCTTAAAGCATTGATACTCTGAGTTTAGTCTTCAGTGGAAGATTGTCCTCAGATTAGATATTTGCCCTGTTCAGTAGGGGTATGGCTGCAGCTTGTGGAGATGCTGTGTGCTCGTTTTGAAAATGCTTGTTGTGTGATTACTGCTTTGGTTAAGCTGCGTGTTGAGGTTTGATCTTAAACTAATTCCTAGAAGACTTAAATGACTGTTTCTTTTCTAAAAGTTTGTGCAAACTGTGTATCTACTAGGACTTGGGCTTGTTTTAAAGATACAGCAGAAATTCAAATTGTTTACTAATCTTGCAGCAGAGATACAGGCTGGTTTATTCTCTCATTAATCACATACCTTAAACTTCCCTTGAATCCAGCTCTGCAGAGAGTGGTTGCTGATATTAATACTCAGAAGTTTAATACCATTTTTAGTTTCTTGCGTTTCGTGTCTCGCAATCTTGAAGAGCAGGCCCACATTCCAGACAGACGACATCTTAATTTAGATCTTTGTTTGGGATGCTTAGGGAAAAATCACAGTGCCTGTTGTCGAGGGAAAATCTTGAACATGTTTTAGAAAATTCTTCAGGTCAGCTTATTCTTTGTTGTGGTGAAAATCCTAGAAGTGTTAAGGTTGCAGGCTGAAGTTGCTGCCTTTATTCACAAAACCACAGTGATGCTTTTCTCTAAGTACAGACCTTTGACCAGCAGTTGATTTAAGAGATACTGAGCTGTTTCAAAAGTATTTTCCAAAAGAATCCAGTTGGACTTATGATACTGTTTAGCAGTTAGTTCCTGAACAAGCCAGCTCTTTGCTTGTACACAAATAAGTTTCTCTGCCTGCCTGGACAAGGAACTTCAGAGTTACTATGATTAGCTCTGGAATGTGGAGTTTCTTAAGCTGCCCATCACTTTTTTTTTGTCTGTCTCAGATCTCACAATAATCATTTGCTCATCCACACTGCCAGTGGAGAGCTACAGTAAAACAGAAGTGTTAAATTTTCAGCCCAGTTACCAGGACTTACTAACACCAATAATGAGGAACAAAAGTCAGTGCTGGATTTTGAAACGTGCTGTGAATGTATGACTGCAAGACAGTCCAAACCTTTCATTGTTTCAAACAACTGTTTGTATCAGTTTTCTCTTACTAATCTTGGGTACTGCTGGAATTTGAAGACATGTAGGTGTCTAAACCTCAAACACAGAAAAGTGTTTGAAGTATTGTCAAGAACTAATAACTCTTTTGTTCTAAGCAGCATGTGCTTTTGAAGACACTTGTCTCATTCCACGTTTAGGACCTCTAAGGAAGGAGGTTGTACAGTGTCCTAAGATTGCTTTGTCCTGCCCAACCAGCTTGTGGAATGCATTAATAGCCCTCTAACACCTGTGGTGGGTTTTTTTTGTTTGCCTATTGTTTTGTTTAAGCAAACTGCCTTCTCTTCCCTACTTCAGCTGTAGCAAATTTAGTTAAAAACGAGGTACTTCTCTCTCAGTAGTGGTGGTATTTAGTCACTCCATAATTTGCCCTCTTCCAATTGAGTGTTTCTTTCAGATTTTGGTATTTCCTGAAAAATTGTGTTACCTCCAAGCCACTTACAAATTCAGTTTGAAGATATTGTGAAGTTTTAAGTCTTGCACCAATTTTTAACTTTTACTGCCAGCTCTTTGAAGCAGGCCCTGTTCCTTTTTTGAAGATCACTACAGAGAATGTTGAATAAAATGAAGTCTTGATCTGCTGATACTCTGTTGTATGGGGAAGTATCAAACTACTGGTAGAAGCTCTTCCAGAGTGAGTTGTAGAAATGTAAAGTCCTGCAGCATGAGCTTGCATGCCATTCTGCACTACCTGATTTGCATAAGGTGGGCCTTGCAGATGCTCCAGCTTGGGGGAGAGTTTGAACTGGGGTCCCTGTCTTGTTAAAAACACACAGTTGTCATCCGGTCTTGCAAACCCGCTGATAAAAAAGCTCATTACTGGTTTTGCTGCAGCTGGGATTGCTTGTTAGGCAGATGCCATGGGGTGACTCTACTCTGTCTTCTCTTCATGCAGTGATATCCGTGCTTGCTTTAAAATTAGTGTCTCAAGCATACTGTGATATTTTTAATATGATTTTTACTTTGCGTCTACCTTGTTTTTCATCCTCTTGATCATTTTATTCTGGGTAAAAACTGATTAGTCTGAAATGTTCCTGACACAGCCATGTTGCCTTTTTTCTTTGCTTTTGATGAGCTGCCTTTGTAGGTGCTTACAAATACACTGATTTCAATAACTTGCTTCAATACACTCCTAGGAGCTCTGACTGGGTTTGAATTTGTTTGGCTTTGCTGTAGACTGGTAGTATATCTGTATATCTTCCTCTTCATGAACTTGCAGAGTTCAGGAATGGTTGCTTCTAGCTAGGGTGACTCCTGTTTACACACGTAATAACCTGCTGTCTCTGCATGAAGCAACTCCTTGTGACAAGGGGAGAAAACATCTCAGTTACCTTGGGGATCCAAAGTGACTGAACAGTTGCACTGACTAGAATTCAGAAAACACACTAAAATGTGAGCCAAAAAAAAAAAAAAAGTAGATGTATGCAATGCTGAAGGTTATGTTTGCAAGTGCCTTAAGCAATTTTGAATATAGTTCTTAAAGATGTGTTCTGGTTTCTTTTAGCTTGTTACTGTTATTAGAAGGATTAACCTTTTTCTGAAGACTTGAGCAACAAGACAGTGCATTTACTTCTCTGTTCAATGTTATTTATCTGTTCATGTTCCTGTTCTCCTCTCTTATTTTCTGTGCCTCTAGACTCTCTTCCTATGTGCAGGATGAGGTGCAGTTAGCAAGGGAGAGCTCACTTACTCTGTTGTTGTTCCTGTGTGCTCACACTTTTTTTAAAGTCCTTTTCCTCTGTCACATCATATATCCGTGCTGTAATGTGCAATTGAATTAATCCTGGAACACTGAAGAAGCTCCTGATACTGATCTCTTGATGCATTCCCTATCAGTTCTTTGTATCAGAGTTTCTTACATCTATAAACTTGCTGTAATCTTTATCTGCCAGCTCACACATTCCTTTAGATCAGGGTGGGAAATGTTCAATCTGCAGCATCCACATCCCATAGCCTGTGGCTGCATGGATAATGCTACTGTGTAACTTCAGTGTGTGGTCTTCCAGGATATTTTAAAGCTCTTTGCAGTTCTCAGAAAGAAAAATAAAGTCTTGTTTCTGTCTCTACATCCTTTCTTCCTGTTCCTTGCATTCGAAAGCCTTTCAGCTTGTGATGGAGTTGTCAACTCCTATCACTGTCATATTATTTCCTGTATCTTGGACTGTAAACCTGTTTGTTTTTTCCCCTGTATAATTTGAAGTAGTGCATTGCTAGTCTTGGCTCGCGTCTCTGCAACAAAGTTTTGTCAAGCATGTTCTGAAACTTCTGGGTCTGTCCTGTGTAGGGGAGGAGCTGGACTCTGATCCTTGTGGGTCCCTTCCAGCTCAGGATATTCTCTGGTTCTGTGGTGCATCTCCTGCCACACAGAGCAGGTATTCTTGTGACCATCTCTTCCTGCTTTTTCTGCCTTCTTTTAGCACTTAGTCTTACCCCGTGGCTGTTTAAATGAGTGGTCATTTTGGTGGTGTTTTTTTTTTTTTCTTTTTCTGAGGTAAGTTTCCTCACGAATAAACAGAAATCAGATGATACAGCACAAACCTGCTTCTTTTCTCCTGTGCTTGCCCTTCTTAAACTATGTTAGCATTCCCTTCTTACCAAGTCTGACATTGACTCAGCTTCTGGTGTCTGGTTTCTTCTCCACTGTTTCCTGTGTTCTTGGCTCTTCAGCAGGCAGCAGACTGAGCAGTCATGCCCCCTTGCTGCGTTATTCTGTGACAAAATTGCAGTTTCTTGCACTTCTCTGCCAGCCCCTCGGTTCCCAAGCTTTTCACTGGTTGTACCGTGTACATTTTGATTTGTGAAGCATTCAAACCTACCTAAAAGTCTGCTAAATGAGCCATATTTGTGGAACAGAAGGTAGGCTGAAGTCAAGCTCCTGCTCATGGTCACAGCAACGTCCTGTACACAGCGATCCCTCTGCAGAATCTGTTCCTGTCTGTCCCTTTGCTGAGGAATGCTGGTAAAATCCTACCTGGACATTTGATTCCCAGAACATTTTTCTTGAAGCCCTGCTTCATTCAGATGCCTCTACTTCCCTTAAAAGCTGTGTTCCAGGGCCTGGTGGTGAGGAATAGCTCATGGTTCCTTCTCAGTAGTGTCACTGTTGCTCTTGGAGTGGATGAGCTGTATCCATTGTGGATGGTTTTTTTTTTCAGATCTGTGTTATGTTAGTGACTTATACTAGAACTCCTACAATCTCCAGCACTGTGAAAGCTGTGTGGGAGGTTTTCAAGGATATTAAGGAACTCCTTCAGTAAACTCAGACCAGGAGTTGTCAGAAACTTTAAAGCCAGTTTTGGTGACAGCTTTCAGATAAAACCACAGTCAGAAGAACAATTTACAAGGTTAATGATGTCTTTTACCTGTTGTATTCCCTGCCAAGGGTTATCTGTAACAGGAGGGAGGGAGGGTAACTTGTCCTGGTTTATTGAAGTGATTGCTCACCCTGGTGTCTTCTGGCAGCATTTGGCACAGCTAAGCTGACCTTTGCTGTGGATCCTGTCATTGTCCTGGGTACCTTCTAGTGTGAGGAAAGGGCAGGAGAAATATAAATATGTATATGTAAATATGTGTGTGTATTTATATATACACACAAGAATAGTATAAAGTACTTTGGCATGACACCTTTTAATTAAGTTTATCAGTATAATTACACTAATAAATTTGACTTGATGTATTGCTGTTGGATCAGTTCCATAGTAAACCTTGTGATGAAAAAATCTTTGGTCTTTTAATATTTTCATTCTCTGGCATCTGAAATGTGATATTCAGCTTATCATGTGACTTTTAAAATAGAAGTATGGCTTGGAGTGCCCTGAAGTGCGGATATATATGTGTGCAGTAACAGAAAATAAGATGTGTTTTCCCCTATCTAGGTTGTTCGGTACAAGTGAGTACATCACAAAACTACATTTCTACTTCTCCACTTCCTTTTTTATCCATTGGATCTGGCTGAGGGGAGATGGTTATGCCCATAATAGTCAAGGTGAAAGAAAAGTAGAGCTGGGAGTGCTTAGCTCAGCTCCTGCTGCTCTGAGAAAGCTCTTGAGCTTTTTAAGTTGCCCAGTCCCCATACTGATTCTTACTAAAAAAATCAAGGGGAATGGGGCAATTACTGTGTGTATTTGTGGTTTCTGTCTTCCTCCAAGCTGTCCACCAGGCTAGGCAGTTCGCTGAGCGAATATTTTACGTACTGCTCTCAGCTGTTTTCTCCCTACTTTTTAAAGGGCCTTTTAAATTTGGCTGTTAATTCCGTATGAAACTTTGAGGAGTCAGTTATACCAACAGTTGTTTAGGTTAATAAGAAGCTTTAGGTTCGTAAGTTTGAGTTCCTCAAATGACTGAGAGTTGCCAGAGGTCCCAGCCCTCAATCCAACCATGAGGACAGGGGTGCTGTGCAGAGCTGCTGTGGTGTGGTTGTGGTGGAGCTAACACTTGGAAGGAGGTGAGAGGACCCAGCCTCTGTGGAACCTGTGTCTTTCTTTCAGCTGCTCCTGGAACCAGTGACTCAACTTGAAATATGACTGGATACCAAGAGCACAATACAGCTGTAACATAAAATACAATAGGAAAGGTGGTGATGTTGTATTGTTGGAGTCAGGAAGCACGTGTGGTCCAGGATCTTGTTGGGCCAGCCCAGCAAGAGCACAGCCCAGAAATGCAGCCTGTGGCTTGCAATAGACTCTTCTGAGAACCTTACTGTCGGTTTTTACGTTGCAGTATTGGGAAGCTTTTCCGTAAGTGTTCACATTATATTCCTATTCTCCATCTGCAGGCACTTCTTTTTTTGTTGTTGTTTTTTCCTCTTCTTTTTTCTGCTTTGGAAGGCCTTGAAATTCTGAGGGGAAAGCTGTAGCAGGAAAGCACCCTGTGTGGTGGCAAAGGTATGAGTGGAACTGAAGGCATCTGTTCACTGGAGCTCTGAGGAAATGGCTTCAGCAATGCTGCAGAAGTTTCTGTGTCATTCATGAGTATTCAGATGGTAGTTCCACCTTAGAGCTCTCTGAAGAGACAGTTATGCTTAGTACTGAGTCCCACTGCAATGTCTGAGTCAGTATTGTTGAATAATTAATCTGTCCAAAAAAAAAAAAGTTATGATGTTCTTATAAATAACATCTACTGCCTGCAATAAAAAACAAAAGCATGTCTCAGTGAAGGGTGGGAGAAAGGAAGAAAGTAAAAGTCATTTTGGTGAATAAGACTGGGGAGCAAAGTGGCAGAAATACAAATAGATTGGTCATCTGCTCTTTAAAGGATCTGTAACAGCAGGAGCAAATAAAATGCCAATGCAGAGAATTTACTCTGCAAAAGCCTGTATGACAAGGTGCTCAACTTCAGGTGTTGAATTGTCTGACAGGGTTTATTTGTAACCTTCCAGGTGACCTCTCTTTCTGCTCCATTAAAAATGGCGAAAAAACAGCGCTGGGAATTTGGATATTTTTGCCTTCACCTATGGCTTGGGGAGGGGGTGGTGCACATGGGCAGTGTCCACTTGCAAAATAACTTCCAGATGAATCTTCAGGAGATCAGCTTGCATGAGTGAGCACCCCCACAGAAATACACATTCAGCTACTTATTAGTGGCTTCTTCTCCTCCCCGATCCTGCTCTAGATTCAGATGCCTCCTGCTGGGAATCTGCTCTGTGAGCCAGCCGATTCCTGGATCAGGAGCTGCAGAGAGCTGAGGTTTGGCTGGAGGCAGTTCTGTGTTCACATCTCCTGCGTGCTGGGCAGATGATCTCGGGTGCAGAGGCTGAGGGAGGTTGTAATTCAAGCCAGAAGGGATCTGTCTGTGTCCACCCAAAGGAAATACTGCTTTGCAGGTGCTGCAGAAGCTGCAGAATGAAGGGGCAGTTGTTGGGAAAACAAGTGAGACTGGAACAAGAAACTAGGCAGTTAATAAGGTAGAAATATCCTCATGAAGTTGAGGCTGTTCTTATTTGATCGCTTACACTTGCAGCACAGTGGTGATTGAGTACAGCCCAAAGCAGGGAGTTTGTCCTCTGGAAGGGGAGAGAAACTGTAAAGAAGATTATGCCCTGTGCAGGAAAGACGGGTGTGAGTGCATCCCTGAGATGTGCTGAGCCTTAGGTTTGGGAGACCTTTTCCTTCACTGGACAGCTGTGTACATAATATATACAAAACACACAGTGCCTGTACAAAGAATTGGGCTGTGGCAGCTGTTGAGTATTCCCAGGTAGCTGAAGGTGTTAGGAAGCTCTTAAATATCCTTTCCAACAGGCACTTGATGGAGTTGTGTAGGACACTAGAGTTAAATCAGCACTGCTGATGTTTTGCATGTTTAGTTAGTAACTAATAAAGTGGTGCATTGTTCTTATTTATAGTGCAAGGATCTTCTGTAGCAATAAACCTCAGTTCCAGCTGGACAATTGGATCCTTGTCCAGATGCTGCTAGAGTTTCCTAGCTGTTTACAGGGGTGTTAACAGTGCTCACAGATGGCTACCTCATGCTTCTGAGTATTTTTAATTGTAACTCTCCAGTTAAAATTAAAGGGAAGCAGTCGCTTTGTGGTGTCTCCCCTGAACTGGAAGACAGCTCAGGGTGAGATAACATTTAATCGTTCCTTTGCATCTGGGTGGGGATTGTTGAGGTCCAGTCAAAGTTGTGTTTGGAGGGTGGGAACGTGTGGTAAGTGAGAGGAGGGTTTATGGGCGCACCTTCACTGTGCTGGTCAGAGTTCCTGGTTGTGGCTGCTGTGAACAGCCTCCCCTGATTAAATTGTTCTGGCTCACAGTTATTGTGCTTATCCTGATACATTTTAAAATTCTTAGTGAGTTGGCAAGACTCAGTGGAGCCATGATGTGCTCTAAGAGTGTTCATCTGTTTCAGCTGGTTGTTTTGTGGTTTATAGAGTCATTGAATCATTTAGGTTGGAAAAAACCTTTGAAGATCATCAAGCCCAACTCTTAACACCGTGTTCACCATCCCATGTCCCCAGGTGCCACATCCACACATTTTTTGAACATATCCAGGGCTGGAGATTCCACTACTCTGGTGGCATTTGAGGTGTTCCTGTTCTTGTTTCTACCTATAGTATCTTAGTTGTTTACAAATTTGAGATTGAAGTAAATAAGGACTCTTGGGACTGCACTTAGGATTGTAGAAACAACCATAACTTTCTAAAGGCCAGACTTATTGATTGATTGTTTGCTTATTTATTTATTTATTTTATGAGTTATGGGAGTAGGAAATGAATGTCTTGGCTCTGTGTAGAAGATGCTGGATCCTGGAGCAGACGCCCGTAGGGGAGATTCAGCTTTGCTTCTGTAAATTTGGACAAAAAAGGCTGCGCTGAGCCATTTGGTGGAAATGACAAATAATTTATCCGGAGCAAGATAACTGATTTTGAGCATACCTAGCAAATGAGGATTTTGAGTTTTTAACTCCCTGCTATGGAGTTCTTTAATGGTCAGTAGGTATTTCAAAGGGTTTTTTAAATTTGTCTTTTTTAATTGTGCTCTTCAAAAGTGTAATATATGTCCAAGTTTCTGTAACGGAATCATTACAGGGTCTAAAGGGTTCATCTCTGATGGAGGGATTATCCTTGACCAAGTTCTAGATAACCTGCTGGAAAGAATGGACAGGCAAAGTGCTTAAAAAAAGACAAAAGTTAATGTACCTAAGCTGATCTGGGGGTTGTATGCACATGCATCTGAACAAATGCAGAGGAAATTTAAGGTAATATGGACAGGATTGCATGTCCTTGCTACAGACAGACAACACTAAAACCATTCCAGCCACGTGGATCCTGGTTTTAGAAGCAAAGTGTTGGAGTTGTGACGCTCTCTGTAGCCTGAAGAGAATGGAGTTGATTATGGAACTTGCCTGCTGCCTCTTTAGAAAATAGAAGATTGCTATGTGAAAAGTGAAACAGGTAGCAGTAAAGATTCAAGAATCCTAATTTAAAGAGCTTGAGTTAGTGAAGCCCAACACTGCTTAAGTTTCAAACTGTCTTCCTCTGTATATAATGGTGTTGAGATGCATATTCCAGTAGGCTGCTGTTAGGATTTTTAAAAAAAAAAAAAAAAAAAAAAAAAAAAGAGATTTTTTTTTTTAAAGAATGTAACTCTTCAGCATGGAAGTCCTTTCTCATCAGAGAAGAACAATGCATTTTGTCTTTCCTGTATTTAATCTGAAAGATGCGTCTGAAATGCAAAGTGCAAACCTGTGACTGTCTGCCCAGATCTGAAAGTGTGAATTTGAGTTTTGCTTTAGGGTTGTCCCTCTGCCAGTGGTGTTCAGTTGATTTGGCATGTTTTTCTACTACTCTTTTTTAAAGGTTACTTAAATAAAACAACGTAATGTTTTTACTTGCAGCACTTGAAGAATCGGAAAGTGACATTTATGTGCGATTCATGAGGTCACACAAGTGTTATGACATTGTTCCAACGAGCTCTAAGCTTGTTGTTTTCGACACTACGCTACAAGTGAGTATTCTCCTTTCAGTCTGCCTTTGCTTGCAGTTCTTTTTTTTTTCTTAAAATGAGTGTTTCCTGAGCGTTAAATGAAATTTGATCTTTTCAAGAGAAGTACTGCCATCGTGCTGTGCTTTGACTGTACAAAACTATATTGTTTCAACTGTGTCTTTCATGTTATGCTGGAGGAGGAGTTGGGGGAAGACATCCTAGCAGAACAAAAAGAGGGGATGTGATTTGGTTTGCAGTTGAAATCTCTGTCCAAAAACCAAAAGATTTCAGATGAGCCCAAATTTGTGTTGGCTACCTGAATCTACACAAAGACATTTGGTGTAAGATCCTTGTGCAACAGCTAAAGAGTACCCAGGTGCTATGAGCCTGTTCCTGCTATACTGATAAGACAGTTTAGGACTCAAATGGATGGCTTAATTATGCAAATTATTACATTCTCCAGAAAATTTTTGTTTTCAGCTTCTCATTTTGCATTTAATCAGTAAATCATCTGCTAGACTCTTGGCTCTGTCTGGAGAATTTGTTTGCCAAAAGAAGGCATTAACTGCCTGCTATAGAAACAGACTAATCTGTTCTGCAGTGTGGTAGAATGCTGTGGCTTTCTTTGTTTCCTGGATTTTGCAATTGGTGTTTTTTTTTTTTGCTTGCTTTGGTTTTTGCTGTTTCAGTTTGTTTTTCCTTGTAAAGATGCTCCGATTCTGACTTAACTAAGCCCATTTAGTAATTTTGGTCTGGAATGTACTACTCAGACCTCAGCTTTCCACAGTCTGGGGCAGCCATGTAACAGATACTCAGTCCCAAAACATTCACAGAACCATCTTGTGTGTCAGATAATTGTATATAGTGCTGGATTGAGTGCTGTGCTCTGAAAGGTGGAAAATCTGCATGGACTTTTTCACCATCTTAGAGGGGGGAAAGTTCTGCAGTGTTACCTTTCCTCTGCCTGAAAGAAAGGATGACTGTCAGCTCTTGATTAAAAAATTTAGACCTCTTTGACATGAAAAATCAGATTTAGGACGGTGGGGTTCACTGTCACTCTTTCAGCTCTTTTCAAAGACTGTTGCCCTCCTTTTCATTCTAGAAGATATTTTTTCCCTTGGTCTATGGGATAATGTGCTGGGAGTTGGTATCTGCAGTGGGCATGACCCACAGACCTGCATTGTCAGTGCTCACCTGGGTCAAAGGCTTGAGCCTGGTCACTTGCAATTGGAGAGGTGATTGTTCTTGATTCCATTTACCAGTTGATCTTGAGGCCGTTGGGGCTGGCCACTGATTCCCTTTGGAGTCTCCAGATCTCTTGATGAATGACATCAAACCAGATACCAGTTGTCATTGCTGGAGCTGTGTTGAGAAAAGGATGTTAGTGTCAAGAAGTGAGAGTTTCCAGGTGGTGAGCCAGTGTAAGGTAACACCTGGGGCAACAGTGTGAGTGAACCTTGTGAGTTTTCACCATAAAGGAGAACAGGTAACTTAATTTGTGATAGGAAAACTTCCACCAGCACTTCACCAAAATCCCTGTCTTATTTGGCATCCCTAACGATTGTCATGGATTTACAGCTAAAGGAGAACAAGGAATGCCTTGGTCTCTGACCATGCAGTCATACTCTTTGTCTGCTTCTCCAGGTATTTGAAAGCAGTGGTGGTAGAAAGGAAGTCTGGAGTGTCTCTTTCAGCCTCTAGTATACAATATATGTGGACCAAATCTTGAGTTTGTATTGCTGGTGAGGAGCTTTTTTTCCCCTCTAAACTGCATGTATTTTTTGACTTTGCATTATTACATTTAATCCATTTGCATTGCTTTTAATTTATAAAGTCGTAATGCTGTAAAGCAGGAGTCCTCCTCCAGCATGAGCACTGTCTTCCAACTTAGCAGATTTTGCGAAACAATTTAAGAAAACACTGAAAAGGTAGATGTGAATGCTTACCAGGCCTACGCTGTTAGGAGGTGTTTTAAATATTTCTGTTCAGTTCTGTTTGAGTATTTCTCTTTAGTTCTTTACCTGGCACCCTGTGTTAATGTGCCACCATCAGTGTCTTCAAGACACATTAACAGTCATTCAGTTTGGTGTGGCTGGGGCACAAACATGTATGGAATATAAAAATAAAATAGCTTTTTTTATTTGTGTAAAACAGCAGAATAAGTACGTGGTGGAGAATTAACACAATAAGGGCGATCGAATAAAACTTCTAAACTGTTCCTTGCACTTTAATTTTTAATGTATAAATTGCTTATTGTCCATTACCTCAGGACTTTGTATCAGTTTGTACTTTGAAAACACAGGTCTGAAACATTCAGTGTCCGTGAATCCTCTCAAATGGATATTTGTCTTTCCTGGGTCTGTTTCATCCTACCCACATCAGTGTTTCACCTAATATAAAAACAAACAGAAAGCACCCACAGAAAAAAAAAGAGAAAAAAAAAAGACCTGGTGCCTTGAAGTTGTTCTCCAGTGATTTGAATTCAGGTTTTTCATAATATTAGAGTTAAAACACACAATTTAGGAGCTCACTTCTTGCCTCCCTTAATAAAAGCTAGTAATCATCAGTGGAGGAAGAAGGAGAAATGGAGATGGGTTGTGTTCTGTCGGCATCCTTGGAAAGATTCCGGATTTTGGGTTTTTGTTTGGCGACAGTATCCCGTCTCCCTCTGCTGGTCAGCGATCACAGCACACATCACATGCTTCTACCCTGGAAAACTATTCATGAGACACTTTGGAAAGTATTCTAAACCTGTTGTAAGTTGTGGGAAAATTGGAGATGTTACCCTTATATAACCGTGGCACCAGTCGTACCACTGAAGCAACACTGATTCATAAAAGTGAATGTTTAGTCTCAGTGTCTGTGAGGGAATTAGTGTGAAGTTTCAAAAGGAATCTTGTTTTAGCCCCAAGGGAGGTGCTGGTGAGGTGCCATTACATTGGATATAGAAGGAAGCTTTTAAATAGCAGAAATAGCAGGAAATGGCTGAGTCCCTTCAGCCCTGCTCATGTGTCAGTCAGCAGGCTTGGGGGGAGCTTGATTCCAGCAGTGCTGGCACAGCACTCTGTGCTGGGGTGTCCAGAGCACACGTGTGGTGTGTTCCATCTGTAACCTGCGTGTGGCTGTGACAGCTGTGCTGTGGCTCCTGCGCCTCTGCTGGGCATCCGCTCCGGTGCCGAAGGAGAACTCTGCTTCAGCAGGACAATGTGCCCTTTGGCATCCAGCATCCACGCTAAATAAATAAATAAATAAATAAATGCAGTGTGCTGAGCCCTGCTCTGTTTACCTGCCCGAGGCCAGCTAGCACAGCTCCGTTTGCCTCAGTGAGGTTTCACTTAGAGCTTCCCCAAAACTGGGTCTGCTTCTGGTCTGCCTGCCTGGAGTGGTGCCCGTCCCATGCTGAACCCTGGAAGTGGCAGATGTTGCCTGGGAAAGTGCTTGCTGGCTTAGTTTTCTTGATTTAGACTGACAGTGGACTGTTCTTTCACCTTTTCAGTTTATTAATGCTTATTTGCTCCTCATAAGTATTTATAGAATCATACTGAGCTTCACGGCTGTGGCTTTCCCCTGCCTGTGACCCACGAGTGCTCCTTGTCTGTGACAAGCTGCTGCCTTTGGCTTTTCCCAGGGAAGATACTGTCTTGGCTTGGCACACATTAAAGAAACTTCATAAAGTCTGATCTGACCAGGAAGGGAGTCAGGAGGCAATTAGATGTTATGAGCTTTCCTGTGAAGTCTGGAAATTTGACTCTGTGGATGATGGGGAAATTGGGCAAGTTGCAACAGTGTGCAGCTCACAGTGGGTGAACTTTCTCATCTTTTACACATCTCCTGGGATGTAAACAGGAGAAGAAACCCTTCACAGCCCCTAGGAGGGATTAGGGAGGTTGTCCCTTGAAGGGCTGCTCTAAGCGTTAACTTACTGTTCTTCTTCATAACTGTTCTTCATTTTAATTATGCTAAATGTAAATGGCTCTGGATTGTCTTCCTGACAGACTTGAGGAAACCACTGAGCTGAATGCAGATTTATTGGTCACCAGCTTGCGTCTTGTGTCTTCAGCACAGCATGTGAGCACTGTACAAGCGTTCATGCATTTGGTGTGCAGATGATCTGGGGGAAGGAGGGGACGCCCAGGTCTGCCTTGCCTTTCTTGTTGGTTTTAACCTGTGTCAGGTACACACAGTGACACAGCAATCTGATCTTTTCCTTTGATGGAAAACAAAACAATTCCTGTATGAAATTCAAAGATTAATGAAATGTAACGCTTGGTTCACATTCTGTCTGCCAGGTTACTTGGTCTAACATCGTCTAATGTGATTTCAGTTTTTCCTCGTTGCTGCATGCATCTGGTTTTCTTAGAGGCCAATGCGTTCCACCCCCACCCCATCCTGAACTGTATTAGCATTTTTTAAGGAAATGCCTCTTACCTAGCTTATAGCAATCTCTGAAGCTTAACTCCAAAAGCTTTCTTAAGGCCAGATTTTTGTCTGACCTTGAAAGAAATGTATTAATTTGTTGTGGCTTTGCCCAGACTACACAAAGATGAGAAGGATTAGCTTGTTTTCTAGCACAGAGCAATTAACCCTTGAGGAGAAGTGTAGAAGGTGAGTATTAGATGGGGACTTCCCTGCTTTGTATCAACAGTCTGCAGTCCCAAAAGTGACCTGTTAGCAAATGTAGTGGCTGTGCCTTGTGGAGTTTGCATAAGCTCTCTTTGGGTCAAAAGCTCTATTTAATCTTTGACAAAATTATATTCTTACCTGTTACAAGTAAATTTGGGTTATAATAATAAAGCATAGGCAGCTTTTGCTCACCATGACCTTGAAACTGTTTTTAAAGCATTTGTCCAGCACTTAATAAACTATTAAAAATCATGTTTATGTGGAAACAGTCATCAGAATAAGCTTTCCGAATCCTAAAGACTCTTTGCTTCTATTTCCTTCTGTATGCTGAAGAAATCTTTGCGTGACTTGGTTAAATTATTTAACCTGCTTAATGAATTTACTTAAGTTGTTAATGGACCAGATGTTGTTATCACCAGTGTAGGCTTTTGTCAGAACCTGTCACTCCAGTAAGGGCCCAAATAATTTTCTACCACATAACTAAAAAAAAAACACCTTTTAAACAATGTTCTGGAAACTTCTTTAGTGATTTCACAAGCTGGCAGTAAACACACCTTGTAACTTCTGCAGAGCATGCAATGGATTCAACATTAGAAGAATGGAAGAGGAGTTATATTTCTCTTCCTTGTGCTGACTCTCCTCACTAAATGGATTTATTATTCTGATTCTCTCCAGGTCATTCTTGACTGGGGTGTTGCCTCTCTCCACGGTAATGAGATAAATGAGGCTTCCAGGAATAATGCTGCAGAATGGTTTGCTCCCAGAACCACACAGCAGACTCTGGGTCTGCCGTCACACAGCTTTACAAAAGGATTGACTGTCTGTCCCCTACTTGGCTTTGAGGTTTCTCCCTGATGAAGCTGCTGCTGTCTGCATTTCTGAGGAGTGTGAATGCCCCTCCTTGCTTACCCTGCCCACAGAACTGTAAGAGAATCATCTAATTTAGCCTCTAACCAGCATGTGGGCTGAGGCGGTTGAGCAGCCACATAAAAGCTCCCTTCATTGAGATCAGGCTGGAATCAGTAGCATAATATGGGAAGACTGTTGTTTTTTTCAGAGCTTCTCCTGTTGCTGGCATACAAGCATGGAGTTTAATTCCTGCAGCTCTCAGAATCAATAGGAAGCACTCATTTGTAGATCTTGGAGGAATGACAGGGGCCATTTAAACAGAAATTTCTACACAGGGTGTAGGTAAGGAGTTTGTGCTTGGCAGAGTGAAAGTTGTGTATTATTATTCTTGCCTTCTCTGCCCCATCACCACTTTTTGGGTAAGATTGTGATCTGTGAAGGAATTTCTGTGCCCTTCCCCATGCAGCTGATCCCACTGGCTCTGCCTGTCAGATTTACCTGATGTTCCCTCTTAGCCCATTGTGGTGTGAAATCTGGCTGCAGAAAGCTCCAGTTTGGACACATTGACACGGAGCATCAGTGCAGGTCTTGGTTTGGTGTCTTCAGCTGGACTGGGACCTTTCCACAGGCATGTGGTGTGGGGGAAAATTTTGCATGTGGACATGGCACCTGCTCCCTGGGGAGAAATCTAGAATATGTGCACAGTTTTAACCTGAGGATAAGACTCTGTTAGTTCTGGGGTTTGCCTTGGCCCTGAAGGGTATTAAACCACCACATCTTAAATTTTACTCAGCTGTGACGATAAGAAGTGCATGATCTACCCAGGAGTGTTCCCTTTCCATCACCTGCAGAAGATAAATAAATTTTGGTCTGGTTTCATTCAAGCTTCCAAAAATTCAGCCTGAGCTAGAGGACCCGACTGTGAATGTTTATTGGTTGGGGTTTTTCAGATGTTGGAGGAAATGTAGCTGCCCGGTTAATATCAGATTTGTCCAATGTTTCTCAAATCTACTTGGTAAGGTAAAGGAGGAAATTCATGCTTGTCCCTCGCCCTAGGCAAAAGTCTTTGTTGTCCTTAAGTAGCCTCTTTGTTTAACAGCATAGTCCTTTGAGGAGGAAATGCCTCTAACAAATTCATAGACCAAAGCAGAAAATAATTGGAAAATGAATTTGAATGCAGCAGTCATAATGCTGAGATGTTTTCTTGTGTTCTTCATACTGGTTTAGTCTCCCCAGACAAATCAGTTTGTAAAAACACTGAATTATATAAATGCACCAGAAAAGAGATTTTTAACTTTTCAAAATAGCTCCTTTACAGGACTGTAGTTCTCTGTAACTTAAAATGATATCTGGATTGAGCATCACAACTTTATTTGAAGGAAAAAAAAGGAATTACAAGTTAAATATGTTTCCCAGTGTGAATTGCTTCAAAGTGAAAGTGCATGATGGACTTGGAGAATATCTAGCTTGTACTGCTTTTGTATTATCAGGATGATAATTGCGGGATCTGGAGATGAATGCAGGAGTGTTCCAACTTAGCTCATAGGAAAAAGTCCTTTGAAGGTGATGCCAACAGCAAGGAAGAGGAGGGCTGTCCAAAGAGCTCTGTAGCAAAGTTACATTTTCAACTTAGTAATATGTTTTTAACATGTTCCCAAATAATATTTCATGGGCTTCGTTCAGGTGGCAGCCTCGTACAGAGGAAGCAGTTCCTGAAATCCTGGTGGTGTGAGGGAGTAGCAGGGGAGACCTGTTAGCAAGACCCTCAGCTTTACCTGCAGCAGTTTTTTCTTTTTCCTCCCTTGGAGACTTGCTAAGATGTGGGCAGCCAGAGAACTTGCCATGCTACTTAAGCACAGTCCTGTTTATGTTGGGTTAGAAACTGTTGCCTAATTCAGAAGTCCTGGCTCATAAACACACTTGAACCAAGGAGTAAAGTGTGGCTTGCCCAGGTTTTATGCTGTACAAAGGTTACAGCAGAGCCCTGATGATTTTCCTGTTACAACAAAGACCAGCTGTACTGCTGCGTGTCTTCCTTCTTGGTAAGAACTATTGAAATGGGAGTGTTTGGCCTCTTTAAGAAGGAATTCTCAGAGTAACTTTTTCTTCCGCCTTCATGCTCTTAATGGTGAGAACAAAGTGCGTGTGTGCAGTGACTTGGCCACGTTTGTTCATGTTGTGAAGACAGAGACAATGCCATTTTCCTTTGAAAGTATAAAACTTTTCCTCCTTTGCAAGGGGAAGCCATTGAGAAGCCCCTCCATGCCTTGGTGTTTGGTACTTCAAACATGTGAGTGTATTGGTGTAGATATCCAACCTTGTTTAGTTCTTCAGCTGTTCCTACCCAGTCTGCTAAGACTGGATACCTTCCTCTTGTAAATTCCTTTCAACTACACGTCAGACTTTATACTTCGTTAATGCTAGGAAGGGTGGTTGTTTCTCAGGGACTGCCTGAAAGATTTGGGTGTGATCCCGTGGTCCACATGTGTGTTTTTGGAGGTGTTTGTCCTCTCTAGTTTTGTACTCCTTAAAAATACTTGGGAATAAAAATAAACTGGGAATTTGTCAACTTATCCAGTGAAAATGACGATGAATGTTCAAGATCGCCTTAGAGCATCCATCCATCAGGGAACAGAGATGATAAAAATGTCAAGCGTTTTCTGAGTCTGATATTGCTTTTATGGGAGCTCTGTGCCAAAGAGTGTAAGAAGGAGCTTCTTCCTTTCTGTTCTGATCTGATAAAATGGACATTTCCTAGGGCTACATTAGGGGCTTTCCAGGCAAGTGGCTGATGCTGGCTTACACAGTGAAGCAGGTACACATTTATCATCCTGCCTTTTGATGGCAGCTGCACCACAGACGTTCTGGCAGGTCTTTGAATGCTGTCCATGCTACTGGGCCATGATTTGCATCGTCCTCTTGCTTGGTACTGGCATACCTGAGGGTGTTGCAGAGCTTTGTTTCTTACTTCTGCCACCTTTGAGAGTTTTCAGTGAATTTTGTCACGAGGCAGTGGTGCTGAGTTGTGTTTTTCAGCTCAGTAGGATTCTCCGCTGAGCTCTGACCCTTTAGCACCAGGAACTGTGACAGCTCTTTTCTCACAACAATTTGTCAAGGACAGGAATCTTTTTGCAAGGCAAATGAAGCCAATTATTTCAACAGCAGCAGTCACCCTCCTTCGCTTTTGGGCCAGGCCAGGAAGGCAAGTCCGAAACCACAGGTTACTTATGGACGTGGTTACAGTTTTCATAACACAGTGTTAGGTAAAACAAATGTGTGTGTGTGTTGTGCACACACTGAATTTTTGGAAACTAGCTCAGCCTGAGTTTTCCTTTCAGGTGGTTCCCTCATTCACAGATGTTTACTGGAGAGAGCATTTCTGCAAGGGCTTGTAAAATCCCTGGGATCTCGTAAGAAGGAGTGTCCCTTTCAGTGTTTCCCAGCAGTGAGGAAGAACTTACTCTGCAGTGTGGGGAAATCTTCTATGGCTGTTCCTGGTTTCACTGCCCAGTAATCCAGCTATTTTAGGAGCTCACTAACCACAGGGGATGAGGTTTTCCAGATATTCTACCTGAAAAACAGGACTTTGATGTCTGGGTGTCTCTTGCTTTCTTGGTAATGACTGTTGTATTGGAAGTGGCTTTGTCCTCCTCCAGACTCGCAGTGGAAATCTTTGAATGGTGTGCGGGAACAGTGACCTCCAGAGGCTGTGTCTAACCTAAATTAGTCTGTTCTTTTACTCAGCATATTCACAGTGTAATGAGTTCCTGCTGTAAGAAAAGCTTGTTCCTGTTGTGCTCAGTGTAGCGGAATAGGAGCTATTGTTGAGGTGATCTGTGATACATCTAGTATTTAATTGCTGTGTTCTTTGGCTGAAATGTGACCCTTCTGCTTAAAGGGTAGAATCTTAGAGAAGACAGTCCCACAAAGTAGGATTGCTCTTCTAATTGTAAATGTCTAGACATCTTAGTGAGAGGGGAGAAAGCATCTGTGGGATACAACTTAATCCTTGTGGGTGGCTGGTGAGTCGTGCCCCAGCTGACTGTGAAGTCGGGATGGATGTGCAAAGTCAGGGTAACTGTCAGAACATCTGAATTTGGGCAGATAAATCCCATTTTTGGTGATTCACTGTGTGTGCTAGGACATGGTTAATAAGAAAAAAGTGCTTTGTTTAAAGAGTGTTTGTACATGGTGTTGAGCAGCAACAATCTATGGGCTCTGGCTGGTGAGCAATGCGTTCGTGAAGGTCAGGCCTGTCAAAAGCTGTGGGGTTGAGAAGTAACGACGCTGTCGGAGATCCAGAGATGGGACATGGTGGAGATCTTCAAAGGCTACTAGCAGTATATCATCAGCAAGCAAGGTCCTTGTGGGTATTTTCTGCATGAACATCACTGAAACATCTGAAAGTACTGGACAGAAACCCAGCTCCACACCCCTGTGCTTTGGCTGGCCACCAAGCAGTACTTCGGGCAAGTGAAATTGGTCAACCACAGAAACTGCAGGATGAGTATATGTTTGCACTAGCGAGCAGTTTTAGCAAAGAAGAATTAAGATGTTTAAGGGTTAATTAACCAATTAGAGGGTTTTGCCTTGTAATTACCTTACTTAAATAAGAGACATTAATATTAAGAGCTGATGGCATTATTGCTTTATTTAAAGGGTGGCCGTGTAACACTTCCTACAATACAGCTGAAGGCAACAATAGCAGTGTCACTTGAGCTGTGGTCTAGCAGGACAGCCCAGGGGGTTGAGTTTAAGTATTTCTTTACTAAATTTTGGTGATTTATTACATGAAATGTTTAATATCCTAGTGGTTAAGCTAAAATTCGTGTCTTTTGTGAAGGATTTAATTGAACTGTCTTAATAGCTGTATCTGTTCAGCAGCCCTCAGGTTTTCCAAAACGTGTCTTTTAAAGCTAGACAAGATGGCACCTAACTGAAGATTCTTGTGATTCTTGGAGGCAAATAACTTGCAAGTAATTCGAACAGGATCAGGGCAAGAACTTATCCTTTGAAGAATCCTTTCTTTTTCTTCTGGATTGTCTGCAAGCTCAGCACCTTGAGCAGTGTATCTTTGGAACTCTCTCTCTTGAAGTGTCTTTTCTGAATCTAAAGTAATACCTCAGCCTTGGTGTCTCACCCATCTGAGCATGGTGCTAGCTGGTGTTCTTTGCTGCTGCTGTGTCTGGGAAAGAAGTAGTAGCAGGAATTTGGAGAGTGCCTGAAGTGCTGGAGTTGGCTCTCCACATGTTTTCTGCCACGGGCATGCTTCTTTTCCGGGTTATCAATTACAGGGTTTGTAAACTTGCTGGAGGAGTTGTGTTGCATGATTGCTATCTGGGAGAAAGCTTTTTCCCCCTGGCCTCAGTAGATGAGCTGTTCCCTTCTTGCTCTGATCCAGCCTTGAACATCTTTCTCTTGTGAAAGACTGGGGACATGAGCTGACAGTGACTGTGACCTTGTGTGATGGCTCTTGTTGGGGAGAGATACCGAAGCTGAAGGCTCGGGATTTCAGGCAGTTGCGAGTGTCCTTTCCCCTTTTCTTGATGAAGAGTGGTTAGAACTTCTTTTGCCCCAAGCTGGAGTTGGTCTGTGTGAACTCACATCTGTCTCGTATCTGCTCCCCACATAGCTCCCTGCTTTTGCTGCATTAACTCAAAGTGTGATGCTGTTATGTGGGAACACTTCATGTATCTTGCCCTGAGGGTTTCTTTGTGGTTTCAGCCTTCCTCATGAGTTGGGATGCTCCTGTGGTGGATTTAGTAATGTTTGTTTAGGCTGACTCTTCCTTGTGTCAGCTGGGTGGCTGAACCCCTCTGGCACCTTTCTGTTTATAACTATTTTCTAGAGAAATCCTGTGTATTTAGTCCTACTTGTGGCCCTGGGGTTTTGTTGTTGTTTTTCCCCACGTGGCTTCTTCAGTTTCAGTGCAGTTAAAGGATGATGGTTTATGGTTATTCCTGTTCACTGGTGATATGGGATCTCTGAAGTCAGGAGGCAGCTTTGAGGTCTGTCATCTGCTGATGTTTGGAGGGTGGATTTGCTTCTCATGGTCAGGGAGGAAGCAGACAGGCTGCATAGATGTAGCAAGAAAAACAGATCACTGCCTACGTTTTCCTTTGCCACTACTTTTTTATTGGATGCTGATTCCGTTGACTGTGAAGCCCTTTTATTCCTGTTCGTCTGTTGTGGAGAGGATTCCCTTGGCACGTAATTTAAAGTGGACCTTCAAGATACTGATGTGAAATCGTGATCTGTTCAGATTGCAGTCATCAAACAATTGCAATTCTGTGTTATTTGGACTGAGGACAAATTTCATGGATACAGAAATAAACGTTGGTTGTGTCTTGGTTTTGTGCTAGGTCAAGACCTGGGCGAGAACCATCACTTCTGTATTGTGTTTTCCATGGGAGGACTATTCAGGGGTGTGGGCAGGACAGGAAGGAGATCATACTCCAGCACATCTCCAGATCAGGATTTTGAGGTGCACCATTGCCTGAGTCCTTCATTTTCAGAGAGCCAGAGTTCACAGGGAAGTGTTTCTTTTCAGAATGACACCACCTTGTAACCTCTGATTCTGGGGAGGATTAATTCGTTAAAAAAATTGAAGTACTTGGGTGATTTCTTTAGCAGCAAAACAGGCTAGATAATTCTTTTAACTTTCAGTCATATTTAGAATAACCAAACTTTTTTTTTTTTTTTTTTTTTTTTAATTTGTATAAATCAGATGTCTAAAAGCTGTAGGAGGCATGGAACTGCTGTTGTTCCAATCTCATTTTTTTAGCAACTCACTATAATAAACATAGAAAAACACAAACTGGAACATAGCTCAGTCTTCATATGTTAAATTTAGGGCCCTCCGTAGTTTATGGATATATCAGAGGCTTTCATTTAGAATATTCACAAAATAAAAGAAAAACAGATCTGGTTTTGCTAAGCCTTTTCTAGCTTTTTAACCATTTTAAAAGGAAAAGGCTTAAGATTTCTCTTTGGCATTGTGGTTTCTGTTCCCTTTTGAATGCCAGCTACCTGTTCATACTGCTTTTGGATTTTTTCCTGGTGGAAAAGGAAACCCTTCTGTTGGTGTCTGGTATGCTAAATCAAGGCAAAAAATTGAAATTTGTTTAGTTTTTCTTTTATTTTTTCTTTTTTATTTTTGCAGGTAAAGAAAGCTTTTTTTGCCTTGGTGGCAAATGGTGTCAGAGCAGCTCCACTGTGGGAGAGTAAAAAACAGAGTTTTGTAGGTAAGTAGTTACGACGTTTTTCAGGATTACTTGTATTTCCAAGGTGCTTTGTTGTTTCAAAAGATGGTCTGAGCCTGGCCATCATGTTGCATCCTGGAGAAATACTGGCAAAGAGTTTCTTTTCCCTCCTTGTGAGGAGTGAATTGGTGCCGGCTTTTATGTTGCTGTGCCTTGAGCGTCATGATGCTTCTTTTAGGTCCCAACCTTCTGAAATTCAGTCTCTAATATCTGCACTTCACTGGGTATTTAAAAATAAAAGCAGTGGTCACAGAAAGGAAAATTGGAAATCAGGAACTATAAAGAGAATAATTTAATATTCCAGTATCCCAATATAAGTGCAGTACGAGCCTGTCTCTGCCTGTGCTCAATAAGGTGCAGGGAGGATCTCTAAAACCAGAACTGAAGCTACAGAGGTGTCTCATGTTGGGTGAGAAGCATTAGATCCACGTACTGCTTTTTGAAAAATCGTGTCCTTAATTACCACAACAATAATCTTCCAAAACTAGGTCTCTCTGGCAGTTAGAAAACGTGCTCACAGTGGCAGTGACAAATGGAATTATATGTATTTCTTGTGACCTGGAGTGTTGAGAATTCCTGGAAATGAATGGTAGATACTTAAAAAAGCATTTGTTAAAATATTTTAAATGCGAGAGGGGAGGAGCAGTCTTGCAATACACCATAGGAGTGCTGTCTTCTTTATTTTCATTTGATTTCATTTCATGTTCTGTCTGTAACTAAGCTCTACTGATTTAAAGCTGACTTCCAGATTAATTTTTCCCTTCCCCATTTCTTAGTTTCTTCAGTTTAGATGTAAGAGTAGTAAACAGTGGAGCAATTGCATCTTCTCAAATCTAGAACTTGAAAGCTCAAAAAAGATTAATAATTTCAGGTAACTGAACTAATCATCAATATTATATTACATAGCTTGGTGTTGGTGCTTAAAAAATATGTATATATACACAATGGATGTGCTGTTTTTTTCTTTTGAAAAGTCACATTTCCATACAGACGTTGAGGATTACCATGGAAATGATTGAATGAAGTTCTGAAATAAGTATTAGTCAAGAAAAATGTATTATACTGTTCTTTCATTTGAGTCTAGGAGTCTGCCTGACTTGGCAAGTACATAATGAGAATGAGAAAAAGGCAAGAATAGTTCTCCAACCTTGAAAGATGTTCTAATCCCCCTCTTTTCTTTCCATGTTTTTGGTGTGGATGTGGTCTGAATTCAAGGGGTTTTTTTGAGTCAGATTGAAAGTGAGGAGAAACACATGGAATATTATATTGAATATTACTTCAGATGTTTTTTTATTCTGAAGCACTGTGACAGTGTGAAAGTGAATAGACATGGGTTTGAAATCCTGCTGTTAAATAGTCCAATACCAGTAGTATTTCGCATGGATTTTACATTATCATATTCTGTATTGTGAATATAAATTGAGAAAACAGCTGAAAGTTCTATATGTTAAGTATATATCTAAAGATCTGCCTTTTTTTGTGTATCACTTGTTACAGGAATGTTAACAATTACAGATTTCATTAACATACTGCATAGATACTATAAGTCTCCAATGGTAAGTATGATGTTAAGCTATAATTTGATCATTTGCCATACAGTACAGAGACTGAAATGCCAAACTGAAAAGTTTATGATGATTGTGATTGTTATTTAAGTCTTTGGATGGTAACTTACAGAGGCTTGGATGCTGTAAAAAAAATCACTGTTCTTGGAGTGATGGTATAGAATAAACAAGTTAAACTAGTTAAATATATGCAAATGTTGTAGTTACGTGGCTGAATTGCACAATCAGTTGGAGATCTGTTGACTTCAATTAACTGTAATTTGAAATTCCCATTGGCAGTCAGTTGATGAAATTCTCTCATGTTCATACAAACATTTACATCCCTTTTCTTGTTCCTGTCAAATCACAATTCCCCCTCTACCAATTAAAACATATGTACTATGTTTTACTAGCTACAAAAATCAAGAGCAGTTGGATGGAGCAGACATCTGATGTATTTGCCTTCTCAAAGCTCATGTTTACTTTTTAAAATTTATAGTGAAATTCTCGTCAGATGCCAGTAGTGTGGTGCACTGGCCTTTCTGCATGTTAAAGAATTTTTCTTTTCTCCGTGGGGATTGACAAGTAGTGGGGGGAGGAACAAATGAAAAGTGCTTGCACACTGGTGGCTTCTTTAAATTTGTTTCCATGTTGTAATGACCCTCTCCATCAATATTACTGATTTTTCCATGAGACTTTACCTAATGAGTTCTCACTCATTTACATTATCTAAGGTCCTATTCATAGGTTCTGCTTAAACTGGCAGCAGTTAGGTGGAATAGCTGAGGAGGGACAATGTCTGTCTTAAGTGACTGATGCAGTCTTCTGTAAGAAAAATAAATAAATGAATGTTCCATTAGGGAATGCTCTAGTTTTAATAGGTGAAATGATGCAGAAAATATCATTCTTAAAGTGTTAATCACTGTTTCTGAAAGCATCAGGACATACAGTATGAAGCACATTGCTAGATAATAATCCACCGTTGAGGGATGAGGAACATCCAGGTAGTTTCTCCCTAAAGAAATGCTCTTGCTTGTTAGTGATCAGGTAGCTTTATTCTGTTAGCATTAAGAAGTCAGGTGATCAGGGTAAGCTTTTTACTGGTGTGGGGATGTGAGGAATCACCTGAGGGTTCACCCTGGGTGGTTGGTTGTAGGTGACACAAATTACTGAGGTGATGCCTTTGAGTCCAGAAAAAAACCTGGACTCCAAACTTAGTTCCTGTCCCCTGAAATGATAAATCCAGGATTGTACTCTGCATTAGGGGCAGGATTGCGCCCTTTCTCCTTGTTACAGGAAGTGTTGTGTTGGACTGTTCTTACTCTGTTAGATTTTAGATGATGAAATAAAAGAAAATTATTCAAATGTTTACAGTGTTAATGATGGATTTAGTATTAAATTGCTCCAAGTTGAACTTCCATCTACTCATTGTAGGTTCAGATTTATGAATTGGAGGAGCACAAGATAGAAACCTGGAGGGGTAAGAATGTTTACCACTTGGTTGATAATTTTCTAGGTTCTGATGTTTTTTAATATAGTGGATTTTGAATTCATCATAGACTTCTCTCCACATATTTTTCAATGAAAGCAGGGATAGTAAAAGCTTCTCCTTTGGCTTCTATTCCTTTTTTTTTCTATCTGAAACAGCTGTGGACTGGTGATCTGGGCTGTAAAACGTTTTGCCCCTCATTCATGGCTCTTTAAGAAAGGAAAACAAGTAGAGTGAGGCATGTGTGGAGTGGGAACGAACAGAGCTGTGCCCCAGTGAGCTGCACGATGCAGCCAGAAATTCATGCAGCATTCTGGGTGTGAGCAGAGGTGCTGAATGCAGGGAGGCAGCTCCACGTAAAAAGTAGTCTGTATTCCCTGGAATGATACATGGAGGTGTCTGTGTGCAGCAGACACTCACAGAACCAGAAGGAGTAAGGGATTTTTTGTTGTAATTGCAGTGACCTCTGCTGGTATCAAGCTTTGTGCTGCTTTTAAATTTTATGTCTTGTTAGTGTCAATATAGAGCACTGTGTGGAAATGGCAGAATAACTGGCTGTAAATTGCTGTCTGCCGCTTTATTTTGTGTGAATGAATTCATGAAATGCTTTCATAAAAAAGCTGATGTTTTCATGTGAAGTGGTAACAGTCTATTAATTTTCTATCCACAGAGCTTTATTTACAAGAGACTTTTAAACCTTTAGTGAACATCTCCCCAGATGCAAGGTAGGATTTCGCTGTTCACTCTGCTTAGCTTGAAATACACTAACGCTGTCTCAACTCTGAATTTAAAGCCTCTCTATATAAAAAGAAACAATTTGTAATGTAAACTACAGCATAATAAAGAAGGAACTGTCTTTTAATATAATCAAGAAGGAGTGAGAGCTTTTTTTTTATTGTGAGTGAAGACTTTTTAGATTATCCAAAGAGGGGAATTTTTAATTGAAATTTTGTCAGTTATCAGCATAACTGTTCTGGTAAATGAGCTGGACGTGGGCCAAAATTAAAATGCAAAACAGACAATAGGATGACCCTTCAAGCTAGCTTGCAGGTCATCTTTATTTCCTGAAAATCAAAACATTTAGAGCCCTTCAGCTGTCTTGTTCTCAGCAGTCACAGTAATTGGAAACTTAAAGTCCTTTTCAAGGCAAGTAACTTTCCCTAACTAAAGGAAAGACAATATCTCTGTGGTTTGTCCTGCTCTACTATAAGGCTCTGTTTCTTAAAATATAAATGACTGTCCTTTTCTTCTTGATGGAAGATGAAAGAAATAGTTTTTAAACTGTCATTATGCCTTATTTACTGAATAACTTGAGGGAGAGATTTAGTTGATCACTGAAATCTTGAGTACAACTTAATTGCTGAACTGGAGGGTGATGTTCTGGTTCTTGATTTCGGTTTGCGGACCAGGATTGTTTGTGCCCTGGCAAAGGAAGCTGGTGAAGGGAGCTCCAGTGATTACACTGAAGTAATGATGTATCCTCAGTGGAATTGCCATTTAGTCGTGAATAAATAATTCAATTCAGTCATGAGGGATGTATTTTGAATGGCGGCAGGTTGTAAACAATATTGTTAAGACAACAAAATAGTCTTAATTGTTTTCAGTCAGAGGTGCAGCATGAGAAGCCTTGCCATAAGGAAGGTGCAGTAAAACTTTTATAAAAGGTTAAAACTTTTATAAAGGTCAGCTTCAGAGCTGATCCAGAGATGGGCTTGGGTTCTGTGTCAGTCAGACTGCAGCACTTAGGAATTGTTAAACTCCAGGAGTGGAATCTGCAGCAGTGGAGGAATCTCGGCTCTGTGTACATTAAGTGGGGCTATTTCATCCCTGTGCTCGACTCAGAATACACAGCTCGTGTATGGGAAGAAGCCTGCTTCAGCAAATAGGTGTTCATCAGAGTTCTACCAAATTTATTACTTGCTTATTTATCGCAGTTGCTGGTCAGCTGCTTTATCATGGCCTTGCTACACCAAGGAAAAACTAAAGTGTCACTTGCAAGGAGAGCAGACTTGCACAGGTCGGAGTGTTGCTAAATCCTAGTCTGCAGTGCTGCATGGGAATGTTTTAGATCTCCTAAGGATAGTTTTTTGCCAATTCCCAGTGATAATGAAGTGAAATTATTGTTTGGGGTTATTTGCATATATGCATGTAGCCATAAAAACACTCTTTATAGAAAATGTTACATAAGTTTGGGATTGAGATTCATTAAGTGCAAGAACTCAATTTTTCCCAGTTTGTCTCTTAACAGAAAGACCCATTCTGAGTGCAGGGTCACTTGCTGGAAAAACAATTAACACTTGTTAAGAAACATTTTTTCTATACTTCATAGCACAAAATGAACTTTCCATCACATTTTCCTAATTGATTTAGATTTCCATGGGCATATAGTTGTTGATGTGTTCCAAAGCAAAAAGGTGCAAAAGTTAATTTGTAATCCTTCAACTTCAGTTTTTTATAGCACTAAAGAATGCATATAATTACCACATATACTTCATGTGGGTTTATAAGTGTGTGCATATATATCACTTTGCATTACTTGTTAGCTGGAATTCATTAAAAAAATAAAATGTTTTTCTCCTCAGCCTTTTTGATGCTGTATATTCGTTGATCAAAAACAAAATCCACAGATTGCCAGTTATAGATCCAGTCAGTGGAAATGCACTTTATATACTTACCCATAAAAGAATCCTCAAGTTCCTCCAGCTTTTTGTAAGTATTTAAAGCTATGCTGTGCTTAACTGATTTTTCCCCACAGTAGACATCTGATGTAATTAAGTAATTAAAGTCTTAGTGCAGAAATTTTATAATGAGCTTCTATATTCATTGTGTCTTTGTGTATCTTCTACTGGTAACAGGGAAATTAAAGCTTGATTTCAGGCCTATATTTTACCTTTGTTTTACTCCTTTAAAGAAACCTAAACACCAAGGACTTGTCTGTTGGAGTAATTTGCTGTTACTTCTGGAACATCCCCTCAGCTTCAGGAGTTTGTTTACATGAAAAGAAAAATGAATTGTCTCCAGAGATGAGATTGTCATTACTCCCCGTAGTAATTTTAGTTACAGCAATGAACAAGAGGCCAAATAAAGCAACGAGAATTCAGAATAAATGTTCAGATTAATATTTTCTATCTTCTCTCTCCAATTTTAGTGGGAATGACATAGCTTAGGATCTACAGCTTTTAGTCATGTGCTACTACAAAAAGAAATGGAGCAAAAATCCTAGTTACATTGTCTTAATTTAGAGCTGCTTTGAATAGAAACTCCTTAGGTGGCTTGGGTTTTGTATTCATTTATATTAATCAGGAAACTGCAGTGACCTGTAACCATCACTTGGAGTCTGCAGAGGATGAGTGACTGTCAGTGTAAACCCGTTCCTTCTGACTCCCCTAGATGTCAGAGATGCCAAAGCCTGCCTTTATGAAGAAGAATCTGGATGAACTTGGAATAGGAACTTATCACAACATTGCCTTCATACATCCAGACACTCCTATCATTAAAGCCTTGAATATATTTGTAGAGCGAAGGATATCGGCGTTGCCTGTTGTGGATGAGTCAGGTGGGTACAAAGTGTGGGACGGGAAATGCTGCTGAGCCCTGGACTGATGCTGGGGCAGAGGGGAAAACACAAGAAAAAGTAAAAAACATCATTTAAAGGGCATGGGGGAAGAAAGGGAATATAAAGAAATACTTACACAAAATGTAGGTTGACGGGCTTAGAAGAATTTCATTTTTTGGTAGGTCATTTGGGGGATTTTTTTTTTCAGTCTTTCCTTCTTGACCTGTCATTTCTTTCTGTGTAATTTTAAGAGATGAAAGCAGGAAGCAAGAAAACTGATACTGTATTTTAAGCAATTCATTAACTTTCGTTTTTCTTCTCTTTTTAGGAAAAGTTGTAGATATTTATTCCAAATTTGATGTAATAGTAAGTATATCTCTTAAATTCCATTAAGTACTTTATATATAGTAAGCATTTTCAAATTAATTTGTTAATATGACAGTTTTATTTTGTCCCTTTGTCTGTAGCTAACAAACAGAATGAAAGAGATCCAATTCACCCTGCACAGCATTTTTTAAATTATTATTACTACTTTTATTTAAGTTATCCTTAGTAGTACTATTTGCACACAGGCTTTTACTGCTCTGGACGTTGCCTAAAGTAAGATCTGGCTGGGCATAATCCAGAGGAGGGGATCAAAGCTGGTGAAAAGGCTGGAAGGAATATCCTGTGAGGAATATCTAAGGATGTTTTAGGGTTTGCTAGTGTGGAGAAAAGGAGGCCAGGGGGTGATGGGCTCATTGCTCTTGAGGCTTCTTGAGGAGAGGAAGTTGAGATTAAGGTGTTGAACTCTTCTCCCTGAGGTCCAGTGACAGGTCATGTGGGAATGTCCAAAGTCACACTGCAGGGGTTCAGGTGGGGCTTTAGGAAGCATTTCTTTGCCAAGAGCTGGTTGAACACTGAACAGGCTTCCCAGAGTGGTCAATGCCCCAAGCCTGTCAGTGGCAAGAGGCCCTTGGGCAGTGCCCTTAGTGAAATACCTCAGCTTTTGCTCCTCCCTGGGGTGTCAGGCACTTGGGCCAGGTGATCACTGCACGTCCCTTACAGCTGACCTGTTCTGTTCTTGTTGGTTTCTATTTTTGAGTGAGGTCTTCCCTTTTTCCAGCTGCTGCCACTCCAGTCTGTTCTCAAAGAGAATGCAGATTTCTCCTTGCAGGCTGAGTACTTTGTACAGCTTGACCTTCTCAGTCATGTAAAAACTACTTGGCCCATTCTTTTGTGTCTCTGGCTCCAGAGACTTGCATCTGTATTCCTTCTGCTTTAGATCTAATCCAGGACACTGTTTCTGGGTTTCCCTCAAGATTCCAGTTGCATACTCAGATTCATGCCATGATTTACCAGCTTCTGAGAGCAAGGGCTCTTCTATTCTCATGGCTTTCAGAAACCTGAAAAATAGAGCTATTTTTATCCCTGTCCCCTCCCAGCTGTGTGGATCTGCTTTCTAATTGCAGCATCTGACAACTACATTATTTCCTAAAGATTTCACTGCCCAGGTTGCCACCAACCAGCTGCACTGATGAAGAATCCAGATATCTGAAACACTGCCTGGAAGGCCTTCAGTAAAATGGAGAACAGTCCCAAGTGGAAATACTTTAAGCTTATCAATATCTCTAGCTGCAAACATTGTTCTTAATACTTAAGATTCTGTGATGTCACTGCTCTTGCCTATCACTTCCAGGCATTTGTCATGGTTATTTGGGATTCTCTACTGTGTAAGATCCTGTTCTACCATAAAAGCTTGTCAGGGAATAGGCAGTAGCTGTAGAGAGAGTGACCTGATGTATCAAAGACAATGAAATTTCACAGTTGGTGGAATCAGTGTTTCAGTTTATTTAATAACTGTGTTAGATTTTGAGGCAGGACGTGTTTCCTTCATTTCCCATTCTTCTTCAGAAGGACACCAAAAGGAGGAGGGCTCCTTATGTTTTTCACTTCTTTCTCTCATTTTAAGTGATGAGGCAACAAATAGGATTTTTAGAGATGTTGGATCATTTATCTGGAAAAAAATACATATTGGGAACTGGATAAAATCCCCACACCAGAAAGATGCAATTTTTAGGATATAATTATGTGCACCCAGCTAACATGGGAAAGAGCTAGGGCATCTATTGATTACTTGGGATTTTCTTCACAGGTCGTAGTTTGCTTATTTAGTTGGGGGAAAAAGATTCTATTCTTAAAAGATAATCACCTCTGAGCTTCCAGATTTCATCAGGCTGCTTCAACCTGATCTTCAGCTTTAAAAGAAGAAAAAAAAAAGTAATCTGAAGTGTATGATCTGGTCTTCTAATAAACAGAGAATTTTTAACTTTTAACCATGTGGCTGATATCCTTGCTTGGTGATTGAAGCGATGTCTGTGTATGCAGCTGGCTAAGTTGATAGGTTTCTCTCATTTTAAGAGTTCTGAATTAATTTTCAGGTTCTTGACTGGGGAAACCTGGGAACGGAGTGGTGTATAGGAATAGCTTTATATTGCACCAGTTATTGTGTGTAGGTTGACTTCAGTTTGCAGAAGCTTTTTATGTCCTCTCAATGTCCTTCATTAGTACATGGTTAAATTAATTAACTAAAATTGTTTTTATCTTCATGGTCATCTCGAACCTGTCTTGTCACGTTTGGTGTAATTCAATCAAAAAACTTGACCCGAGTATCTTCAAGCCAAAAATTAATTTAATTTTATTGCTTGGTCCAGTGCTTTCATTTAAAAGCTCTGTCTCTGTTCTTCCTTCAGTGCCTCAGCAGCAAAATCAGTAGGCCAGGGTGTGCCAACACTACTGAAATACCACCGCGGTCTCACCTGCAAAAAGCCTTTGCAGGTCTGGACAGAGTCCTCTCACTGCAGGCATGATCCTGTTCTTAGAATGAAAGTTTAAAATGTCAGCTTTCAAATTCTTTTAATCTCTTCCTTTTAATGATGGGGATGGGATTTCACTGTTATTATTCTTATAGTACTTAGTGAAATACACCCAGACACACAGGTTGTCATGGAATGACAGCACCAGCTGAGTCCAGGAGAGGGAGTCTGAGCCCACAAATCAGAAAGGTGAAGAATTAATTTGCTCTCTACTTAGCTCTCAGCCACCAACATCTGCTCTGTGGGTGGTGTTCAGAACAGTTGGTGTCTTCCTCTGCCCCATGAAAAACAAACAACAAAAAAATTGTTTATTCTGTGTGGCGTGAAATCTGAAGAGCTTCACCTTTACATTTGCTGCTCATGGCAAAAGCAGGAGGAGTGACACCAAGCCAAAGATGAGATACAAAGTAAGATTTTCACTGGCCTAAAGCATATCCCCAGTTTTATCAATTAACCCAGGGTGTCAGATGGTGTTTAGCATCATTGTGCTTGACAGTTCCCAGAATCTGAAGCTGAAGAGCATCTGCTTTGTTTAATATGTTACTTGGAATGGGCTCAGCTTAGACCAGAAACGCCTATCTGCTCGATGCCAAAATATTTGCTTTATTGAGTACTTTGTTACTAAGTACTGAGCTGTCTGATGTGGCCTGGGTTTGGTTTTTTTTTGCAGAATCTTGCTGCTGAAAAAACATATAATAACTTAGATATCACGGTGACACAAGCCCTACAGCACCGCTCTCAGTATTTTGAAGGTGTTGTAAAGTGTAGTATGCTGGAAACACTGGAGACCATTGTGGATAGAATAGTGAAGGCTGAGGTGAGTCCCTGCATAATGAGTTGCAATTTGTGTTATGGAACTGATAAACAGTACAAATTTATCCTCTTTAAGTTGTTTTGATTACTTGGTGAAAGTATTTTTGAATAATTATGTGTATTACGTCTTAGTCTGCTCTATAGACTTAGGATTTAGATGCTCACAGGTATGTGAAAAATATTTTACAGTATACCTGTAATAATATTCAGTTATTTGCATTTCTGTTTTATGACATTAACTAAACTGAATGCAAAGCTTTCCCAAGTTTCTTCCAAGCCTGTCTCAAGTTTTGCAAACAAATCATTTGTTAAACTCCAGTTTATAGCTTGGCTCAGAAAATTTATTGGGTGCATCTTGTTTTGATGCATGATGGAATCCTGCACTGCTCTCACAGAAATGCAGGGAAACAGGGCTATAAAGTAAATTCTTGTGAAGAAGCCTTCACTAACTGCTCTTGTAAATTTTTTATCTGTGTGCTGTCCATTCTTTTGGTGCTGTTTATCTTGTTTGTTAGTACTGGGAGCTTCCTTACACACAGAGGTGAATGAGTTTGTAGGTCTTCCTCCCCTCTAAGGCTTCTCTGCAGAAGAAGATCAATATTCTCAGTGTCAGTTATCTCTGAGGTGTGATCAGCTCCATACAGATGCTTTAACTTAATCAATTACAAGATTTATTATTTTTTTTTAGGGTTGTAACCAGGCATATACTTGATAGGAGGAAAACTTCCACATTGTCAACAAGCCCTTAGAACCTCATGAGGCAATTTCTGCCTGTAACTCTCTGCATTTGCTTGAGCTTCCTCCTGAATGGAATAATTTTAGCATTCCTGATACACAGATTTCAAACTTGGATTATTTTATTACTATCTTAAGAAGCTTTAGACATTTGGGTTTTAAGAACAACTCCTACCCTCTCGTTCAGTCTAAACAGAGTGAGATTACATGTAAAAATGAGTCAGTCAAAACTACTACCAAGCTATTTTTAGCTGCCAGACAACTGCTTGATCTTACAAGCAATTAAACAAATGAAACATAGTCCATTTTTCTTGAATTCATTACACTGAGAGAAGAATAAAATTATTAAATATGTGCATATGCAGAAACTAATAAACATGTTTAAAATATAACCAGCATAGTTTTCTCAAAAATAAAATATTTTTTTCTCAACTTAATAGTGAAGAGAGGTAATTCATTTGGGTAAAAATAAACATGTAGTAGGCTCTGAACTTTGGACAGACACTTCCCTGGTTCTACAGTGGCTTTTCACAGCTTGCTCTGGCCAATAAGCCTCAGGATACTGGAGCACCCACCTAATTTCCCTACAGTTAGGACAAAAGTTTGGTCATGTAAAATGTTCCGTAGTAGAGGTTTGTAAAGATAAGATCATTATTTGAAAATATGATCTTACTGTTGATAAATCTTTCTTCCGAGTTGTGTCCTTGTGTTTATTTGCATAGATAAATTGAATCCCTTTTCTGTCTTAAACAGTCTGTTTAAAACAAACTGTTTTAAAGCCAATCTGGCACTCGCTTTCCATTGTGTAGCCCTGTGAGAAAAATGAAGATAGAGCCAACTCAGAGATGTCAAAATACAACAAGTTTTAGTGTTGTGCCTCTCCGCTGAAGAAGTTAGGAAGTATTTTTCAGAAGGAATCTTCATTTTATTACTGTATCTAATTTTTTGGAGACCAAAGGCTGAGCTGGGCAGAGCCTTTAACTTGGGGAAAAGTTTGATGTGAGTGCCACATTTTGAGAGCAGAAGTATTTTCAAGACCTAGATCTCAACTTTCCTGTCAGTTCCCATCAGATTCTGTTGCCATGTCAGATAGCTGTGTGCTTTTTAAACATGCACTATTTCCATTTATGTAGGGCAAGCTCGTTTGTGTTACTGTGAGAGAATTGCTATTCCTGACAATCTGAACCATTTTGGGTTGTTTTTTTCCTACTTGTCTTCATACTGCTTCACTTCAGGGGTTTTGTTTGTTTCTTTGTTTGTTTTTCTTTGCTTTGTCTACTTTAAATGGGGTCAATATATCTCAGACTCTTCTCCCTGCTGGCAGGTTCATCGTTTGGTGGTAGTGAATGAAGCTGATAGCATTGTGGGTATCATCTCCCTTTCTGACATCCTACAGGCTCTGGTACTCACACCTGCAGGTATGGGTCTGCCCTCAGGGCACTGGTGGTGTGCACGCCCTGCTGGGTTTCTGTTATTTCACACTGATAAACGTCTGATTTCCAGCTTTTGTAAATGATTGTAGTTAGTTCTTAAATGCACCAGTCATGTCGGGAAAAAGCTGACAGAATATTGTCAGTCTCCTGTTCACTGAGGAGGGCATGCAGAAGCTTCAGGAATGTCCCTGCTGTTCAGATATCTTTTCTAGGGGGGGGGGGGGGGGAAAAATTTATTGATTAATGTTTAAAGGGGATGAAGCTGAATGTATGGAGAACATCTACAACAGGGCACCTCCCCCACCTTCTGCGTTTTTGTACTCTGGCCAAGTGTGGTCACAGCTGTGTTTCCCACTAAGAAATGGCTTCTTGGAGCCTTGCTGTTGTCCAGCTGTGCTTGGCTGGCACAACTTAAGTCCGAGATGGCACCTCAGCCCACCAGAACTCTTCCAGTATGAAACTCTCCTGTGATCAGGTTAAATCTCTAGTGATCAATCTAAACATGACCAGGTTCCTTTTAACAAGAGTATCCAGCAGTAGGTTTATTTCTGCTATTTCTGTCTTGGTTGTGGGGTGTGGGTTTGGCTGGGTTTTGTTTGATTTTGGTTTTAAGTTTTGCCCGAGTTCTTAACCTGCTTTATGTTCTTAATTGTAACTTAACTTTGAGCTCATAAATTACTTCAGCGTCACAAGAACTAAAGCAAAGCCCTGTTTTGGCGCTGTGAGGAAGGCAGAATGTCTTGAGGATTATTACCATTTTGTCTCAAAAAATAAATAATCAGACAAATAGAGCCAGATACATCCTTTAAAAAAAAAAGTCTGTATGTGAGCTTGACAGAAATCTCTTACCTGCCCTGATAGATAACATAATTATGTAAAATTGTTTTTTCCTCTGTAGACTTAATTAAAAAAAGGTAATGCACCTTGTTTAAATAGAAATATTTCTGTTCTGAAGAGAAGTAATCAGGGATTATGCTGGAGGTGTTGTGTCAGTACATCTGGTTCCTTTTAATGACCTGGAAGAGCAAGAGCAGAGCAAGGAACCCATCTGTCCGTGAAAGCATGAGTGAGAAATCAGCCCAGAGGTCTGGGTCAAATGGAATCCCTGTCTGGAGAAAGAAGAGGGAGGTGTAGAGACAGGCAGCCAGTGCCTCTCCAGGCAGAGGAAGGAGTTTCATCCATGACTGGAGGGTAGAAGGATCCCAGGAGAGCAGATTTTAGTGCTAATGGTGCCAAGCTCAGACAGAAAAGATTCATTTGGATGCTGACAAACCAAGAGCTTTGTTGGGCTGGAGTTACATGGACACCTATGTTGGAACTCTGAGCTGAGCCAAAAGTGCTCTGGAATTATTGCAAAGGGCAGTTCCTGCTCCCACTCTGGAGCAGCACCAGGCTCTGAGATCCCTGAGCTGCTGTAACTCACTGAGCTAACAGGAAACTGAGCCAGCAAAAAAGCTGCAGTTAGTCAGCCTGGCACACTGAACCTGCCCACAGAACAGTCTGGTACTGGGGACAGGGGTTAGAGCAACAGACAGGGCAGGATTATGCCACTGGAAGAGAGGAGGTGAGGGAAGATGTTTTTGGGAGCAGTTAAGCATCAGATTGCATTTCCACAGGCAACTGCCCAATTTTACATTAGAATTTGTCTCGTGCAGGGAGGATGTCTGTGATGTAAATCTGATTTGTAGAGTATGAAGTGTGACTTTGCTCCTAAGAGCACCAGATAAATCACGTGTCCAGTTCTCTTCACAGACTGGAAAGGAAAATTTATTGACTGGCAGGCATTAAGACCAGCCTGTGTTTGGGGAAAGAAGTAACAGTTGTGATGTGAAAACTGGATGCATTTAATGAATCTTTCAGTGTTTGATTATACATTACAAGTAGCAACTCCAGGTTTCTGGCAAGAGATTTTTATTCTGTAGAGTTGGATGCTGAATCCAAGCTCACCATAGGGTTCAGTCATTGCCCAGCATGTTTGAGTACCTGGAGAAGAGGTGAGATGCTGCACAGTCCTGTTGGACAGGTCTCTCAGATCCCTGCTGTAAGCAAAATCTGCCTCTGAGCCAGGAAAAATGGGTCCATCAAGACAGTGTAGTTAAACTAAAGTCTTACGTAGTTTGTGCTCAAGCAGGACTCCTTTTTGGGGGGCTGTTACCATGATTAAGCTTGGCTCTAAGCTGAGGGACAGGTTTGGGCTGTGGGTTTTTAGTTGGGAGTTTTTAAACTAATTTTTTTTTGTGCTGGGGAGGATCTTCAAAGGTGTTTGGAGTAACTTCTCAGAAGGGTTACTTAGACTGAGCAGTGAAATTAAAGCAGTGATGGTCTCGAGCCTCCCTCGCTGTCTCACATTGGCATTTAGCAGTCCTGCAGTTTATTTTTTATAAATGTTGCATTCAGTACTGTGATTCTGGTAACACGATCAGGGAAAGTTGCAGCAATTGGAATGAGCTTCTCCAGTTCTGTGTGCCTGAGGAAATGACAGCTGCTTTCCTCTTCTGTTCCCAGGTGCCAAACAAAAGGAGACCGAGAGCGAATGACTGCTGTGAATGTACACGCTTGTAGGAGAACTTGAACAGAGTTTCTGGGTCGTTTGTCTCAAGAGCAGTGACTGCAATGGAACAGAGCAGGATGGTTGAGAATGTGTTTTGGGACTTAATGATGGATGATGAGTCTCTTCCCCCCAGTGATGTCGCAAAAAAAAGCAGCATGACAAAAGCTTATGTTAAAATGTAGGCTCGTATTTCAAAATGTCTTCAAAACATTTGCTGGAAGACTTCACATGATGTCCTTCATTAAAATGCACTGTATTCTGAAACTTTTTCATTTTGTATTTGACAGAAGTCACTGGTCAGCAATGGATATATGTGACATAAGGCAAGTGTATGGCATATTCATATCATAGTGCCTTATGTCAAAATACAGCAATATGTCATCACTGTTGCCCATCACTGTCAAAGGAAGTGTTGTGCTAAACGAGACACTGTATTTGAATGTGAAAGTCTTTAAACCTAAAACCAAATCAGTTTCAGTTCTCATTAGATTTGTCATAAAAGCTGTAATTTGGGTATCAGTAGACTTCTTTCAAACTTCAATGACAGTTTTGTGTTCAATGTTGCATTCTGAACTGAAATGTAAAACAAGACTGATTTAAAAACAGCTTTATTTATTTTTACTTTCATGACAATTTTTTACACATCTTTGGTGGATAGCTAAAATTTCACCATATCCATTAATAAACTGTTGATTGTTATACAAACAAGTGGGAGATTTTTCTCATTATTTAAAACTTTGGAGTTGCAGAAGCTGTGCCCTGTTCACCAGTCTGTGTTCCTTGAGCTGAAGATTTCGGAAGTGTGGATTGAAAGTGCTCTGTCCTGTCAGACACAGGCACCACGGAGGAAATGAGGTGCCAGAGGACAATATTTTCACCTGTATTAAAGTGTAAAATGATGTTTGTACAACGACAACCCGAAACTTTTTATTGTATATGATTTGTACAGAAGCGGAGGAGTGAGGGAAGCCGTGGGGTATTTGCTAATGTAAATGTACTGTAAAGTTTGAAGATGAGACTTTTATAATTGTAGATTCTTGTAGATGGAAGAAATTAAACCCTACAACATCAGTTTGGTTTTAGCAGTTCGTGCCAAGTTCTTTCGCATGTATGAATGTACATGCTTTGGGATCAGTGCAAACCAGGAGCATTCTTATTTTCCTCTGAATTTAAAGGTGGCTTACGCTGATGGAATACTGCAGGTAGGACTTCTGTACTCTGTTTCCAGCCTGAATGATGCACTGGAATAATGCAGGAAAGGGATGCATTATTTTTTCATTTATAAACATGGAAGTAAAAGGTGAACAGTTTTCAGTTTGCTTATAAAATGTAAATGTAATAATAGTAATGAAAAACTTCCTTCAGAACTTTTCCCCTTTCCACAAGAATTGAAATTTTGAACTAAATATGTGAAAACTTCCTTCTTACAGGTATCTTCCATGACTAAAAATATTCCTCTAGCACACGATGGAAACTGTTCACTCTAGACTTTCTTCCACTTTCTTGTGAAAAACATTGTCAAGTCTTCTGCAAGTCTTCTACCCTTTTCTGACTGGGTAAATATTGACTCTGTTCCCTGCAATTCCTGGTGGTATTGAACTGGAGCAGCTGCTTTGTCCTGAGAGCAACAGCCTGGTGCTGGTTGCTGCCATCAGAGCTGATACCAGGCCAGCTGTGATGATCCTCGTGTGGGAGACGGAGTGATTCAGACTAAAAATAGCGGCTCTCATTCTTCACAGGGTGTGTGGAGGGGAGAATTTGTGGTAGGTAACTGATGAAGGGTAAGTGGGCTATAGTGCTTCCTTCAAGTGCCACACTAACCATGTAGATGCAGCTTTATGAAAACCTGGGTTCTGCTCCAGCACAGGCACTGCAGCCTCCTCTGGGAGAGGGGGTGGCAGGGAGGTGCCCAAAAGCATCCTGAGATCTCTCTATCACTCGTCTGCATGAGCACGTTCGCTGGCCCTCTGGTCAAGGTATTTTTAAAGATAAGGGTTGAACCACTGGTCATGTTTATATATATATTATAGCACAAATTCTTCTGTCCCTGTTCATGCAGATGCTGTGGGCCTGCCTGCATGCTGCAGTGTGCAGAAAGCCAGAATGAATTTGCAGTTTTCAGATAACCATGTACCAGCTTCCCATTTTCACATTATTACAACTGCTGGTGACGTGCTGTGGACACAGGACTGGCAAAATTATGGAGAACAGTCTCCTCAGTGGTACGAAACTCTGTTTAGAGAATTTCCAGCCTTTCTGGAATTCAGCTGTGAAATCTGCATTTGTGAGTGGCAGAACCACGATGTGACCTCACCAGCACAAATTAACAGCAGTGCCATCAAAATGCACTCTGCTTGTGCTGGCACAAGTGCCAGTGCTGATGCAGTAAACAAAGCTAAAGAAATTGTGTCGTTTTTAATACAGATCAGTTTTGCACAGTGCTAGAAAAATGCTTGTTCCAGCATAAGGGAGGGACAGGAGTAAGTAAATGAGGCTAGAGAGAGGAGGGGTGACTCAGCAGCACTGCTGCATGTTCCAGATTAAAGGGACAGTCTAACTAAAGCTTCAGTCTAGGACTCTTCATGCGGCTCATTAGAGGTCTCAGCCATGAAAAAGAATTAATAAAATGTCATTAGACTCCAGTTCTTGGGCATTCTCCCCTCTGGACAGGCAGCAAACAGTACCTATAGATCTGAGACCACAGCACCAGCTCCAGAAGCTCCTTTTCTTGTCACAGACAGGACCATGCTGCAGATGGAGGTGTCAGTAAATGTCCCCTGATGTCCCCTGTGACTGCTGAAAGCTGTTCAGTAGTGCAGGTGAAGAAATGGGTTCTATTTTAACCAGCAGGACTGTAATAACACGTGATTGATGCCTTTGCTTTCCTGTGCATTTCCTTGCCCAGCAAGAGATGTCTGTGAAAGATAATTATTCTGAAGGGCTTGTCTTGGAAGGGCTTTTACCTACTCTGGATATTTTTAACTGCTTCGGTGTAAGAAAATGTTTCTTAGTAGACTTCAGCCTTCAGTATTTTTCAGTACCTAGAGATGCTCTGAACTGAGGAAAAATCACCCTTTGCTGACATTGATGAAAAACATTTTCCTGTTTTATTTCTGGAAACCTTTAGGTAAAAGGTCTGAGATCAGACAGTATTTGCTGCTTGCTAGGAAGTGAATTCCAGTTGTCGTGTATCTGAGGCCTCTTCATCTTTTATTAAGTGATACTGTCGTGCTGGGAATGTTGGAGTAAAACAGACAGAACAAGCCTTGATTTCCAAGGCCTGAGTTCTTGTCCTCATGGCAGACAGGAGGAATCTGACTGAAGCAGTTCCAAGACTCCACATGGAGAACACTCCTTGCCAGTTTTAGAGGGAGCATAGGTTAAGCTGGAATTTTTCAGTTTTGGTCCAGCTAGAAGTGAAACCACACGTGCTTAATCCTGTCTCACGGCAGGCCCTGTAACTGCTCCCACTGAGCTCTCCAGGCGGCTTTGGAAGTAACCCGTTTGCTTCTAAAGTTTCTGAACTTTCACCCATATTGAGCACTTACTAAGGATAATTTCCAGAGGAAAATGCCATTCCGGATAATTTAATGCTACCCTTGTACCCACGTAATGCATTTATGCAAAAAGAATGTTCTGCAGACACTGCTCTTTACTCTTCACTTCAGGACTTAATTTAAATGTGGTTTTGAAAGTCACTTTCTTGGTACTCATTTGTTTTCTGGTGGTTGCAGTCAGACCTGTTCCTGCTGAAGTGAATGGGCAGGAGGTGACCTGTACTCGCACATCAAACTCATTCCTTCAGAAAAAACCTTATGGAATGTGTGTCCCTGCCAGCTGCACAGCAGGACCTGTAGGGCATCCTACACCAACCCGTGGTGTCAGCAGCCCCTCTGAACTGAATTAGTCCCTTAATTTGCTTCTACTAACATTTTGCCAGCGTTTCTATCTGAATATTGCGAAATACAATCACAGTGAAAAGGCAGGAGGGAGCAGAAACAAGTGCAAGGCTGAACTGAATGTACTTTGTAACCCGTGCGGGCAGCGAGGGCTGTGCTGTGCCGGTGGAAGCACGCCCAGTGCAAACACTGGACACACTTCAAAACACTCCTTGGGAAGGTCCCGCTTTGCTGAAGGACAGAGCAGGTTAATTGTGCTGGTAATTGCTGCTACAGGAATTGAAGGTTCAAGTCAGAGCTGTTCTGAGTAGCTGAGTGGCTGTGGGTTTGCACGTACTGGATTAGCGTAAAAATACTTGGCTGTTGAGTTACTTTACTACATGAAATCTGTTGCAGTTCTTCATCAGGAAAAAGTAGATACAGGCAACAAAAGAAAGTCATGCACCGTTTGTCCAGCCTCCCTCAACATCCTGATCTCCCCACAGACACTCACTCCACCCCTGCTTGCTGTTTTCCCCTTTGGTATCTTGACTTTCAGAACCACATCTGATGTGTTGCATTGAGCGTGTTATCTCATTTACAGTGACATTAATGTCATTTATCATCTGAACTGATCCCAAGGCTGTGTTTGATTTGAGGGAGTACCTGTCAGAGGAGACAGGGAAAAGGCCTGGGAAAAGGAGCACAGCCTGTGCAGAGGCACATGGGGTCCATCACTTGTCCCACGTTTCTCTGAACTCCTTTGGAGCTCACAATTTGCAGACACTGTAGACATGAGGAGGCTCCAGCAGGAGCAGGGAATGTACAGGCAGAGCCCTAATTCCTAATGCAACCAATGCTATGGGGTGCTGCCCTGGGAAAACACAACCTGAGCATCACACCTGGATTGTTACAGGCGGAGAGGATTTCAGCAATGGGATACTGGATGTGTGAAGATGTTCAGCCCTAAATATATAAACACTGAGAGTTCAGATAATGCACAATTCCTGGAATAGACATTCACAGCCACAGGTGTGCTGTCCCTCTGCTCAAAGCACTCCCAGAAGTGTTTAGATTTCACCTGAGCAGGAGAAATGCAGTAACAGCCTTACCACAGTCCAGATCCTCTCACCTCTGCTTAAGCTGCTGCCACTTGAGTAGCAGCATCCCAGAGTGCTGCCAAAGGCCATCAGCAGTGTCACCCAGCCCTAGAGCATGGAAAAACAACAAACTTCCCTGAAAGCTCTGTATTTCCAGCCAAGACAAAATGAAGCACTTACAGGATCCTGCTGGAGGAAGGATTATTAGCCAATTCCCTCCAAAGGGAAAGTGGAAAAAAAGGAAGTTAAAGAGTTTTCTTCAAAATAAACCCATGCCCGGGAAGGATGAGTTCTGTGCTGCTGTTGACAAGCCATCCTAAGGTGAGATTTTTGGAAGTCCATTGCAATTTGAGGCAATAAAGCCAATAAAGGGGGAGGAACAGAAACCCTGCGGTAGTGATCTCCCCTAAACAAGCACACAGTGAGCCAGGGGGAAGTTAACAGAAACCAGACAAATGAATAGACACAGCTCCAGAAGGAGAATGGCATAGGAAAAAGAGAGTAAGGGAAAAGACCTAATCAAAAGAAGTGGAAGGAACAGAAGCAGAAATTCCCAGAAATGAAAAAAATGCTGATGCTCTGAGCATGTGGATGGGTATGGATATATATCCTGAAAATACAAATTAGGTTTGGTTTCACCAGAGTAAAAAGCCCAGTGCCAAAATATAACAGGCAAGTAACAAGAACTGTAAGGAGATGGAAGTTGAAAAACTACCACAAAGTTCAGCTATTTTTCCAAATCCACATACGTCATTGGAAGGTAATTCTTATCTCATTCCTCTCAGTCTTCTGGCTCAGTAAAAAGCCCAAATTTTGGAGCACGGCATGGTTCCAGAGGGAGTGAACGTAGAGATGATGGCACAGCTCCTGCAATCCTCATGTCCTTCATAAACAATGGTGTCTTTTACGAGACGCAAGACAAAGAGGAATATGGTGCTGTACATCAGGCAGGGCTGTCCCTCTGCACCTCTTGGGGAGCTTTGAACAGGATCCCTGTTCACAAACGCTGGATTTCTACCGGCTGCTGCTTTCTTGCAGGCCCCCCCAAATCCCACCAATCCCTGTGGGGTGATGCTTGAGGGCTGTGATGAGGTGGGAATCTGCACTGTAGTGAGTGGGAAAGACAGGCTGGACACAGAGAATGAGCATGCAGAGTTATATCACCACAGCCATCACTGAGAAAGTACAAAACCCCCGTGTTTCCTCACAAAATAACTATTCTTCCTTCATGTACCTATTCACTGAAAGCTGTTATTCCTGCTGTTTAACAGGTTACCAGCACTTCTCCCGTAAAACCCCATAATCCAGGAGATGAAGGGTATAATTAGACTATCCCAAAAAATGCAGGTATCTCCTAAAACCCTGTCTGCTCCTCCAGAAGCGAATCACTTTTGTGTACAAATGGATTTCTTTTGCTTTAGCTCCCAGGCCTCTCACCGGGTTAGATGAATAATGTGGGAGTGGATGGGTGAGATTAGGGAGAAACCAATTCATGTCCCTTAACATCATCCAGCTGTTAGGTTGGTTTGTTGTACCCTGACATAATTGTATGTTAGGTATCAGTGTTCCCCAAAAAGATAAGATGGACGTAAAAAAAAAAAATATAATTAACTCTAACTAACATTCATTGTTCATGAAAATATGTAAAGGGAAGATATTAACCCAAAATGTTCCAAATCAGTAGTAAGTAGAGGGGGGAAATATGACTTTTCTATCTTCGTGTCTTTCTCCCTTAAGTTCTGCATCCATTAAGTGTTGCAATCACCACCAGTACCCGCAGCCCTCTTTTCACAGCGGAAAACTCTCCACCGCTTGGATCTCATCGTTAACCCTTCCCAAGTTCCCAAACGCCTCCCCGCCTTGCCTTCCATGCAATCCCCAGCACTTTATCGACGCTGGGACCCGACGTTTCTCCATAAATCATCTGCGCGTATCTGAAGAGGCACCGAGATAAATTCAAACAATCCCGGCCGGGACGGGCCGGGAGCCTGCGGGCTTCGGGAACACGGGAGGGGCAGCGCCAGATCCCAGTGCCCGGGGGCTGGGGACAGGGACAGGGGGATAGGGGTGTGCACGGGGATGGGGGTGGAGACAGGGACCGGGAAAGAGACGGGGACAGGGATGGAGACAGGGACGGGGGAAGAGATAGGGATAGGGATGTGCACGGGGATTGGACGTGGGGACAGGGGTGGGGAAAGAGACGGGGACAGGGACGGGATCGGGCTGCGGTCAGGGCCAGGGCCGGGGTGGGACAGGCATGGGGATAGGGACGGGGATAGGGCCGTAAATGGGGATAGGAACAGGGATGTGCATGGAGATGGGTACAGGGATTGGGAAGGGGATGAGGAAGGAGGCGGGGATAGGGACGGGATTGGGCCGGGGCCGGCACTGGGATGGATATAGGGACAGGGATGCCCAAGGTGACGGGCCCGGGGCGGATATAGGGACAGGGATGGATATAAGGACAGGGATGGATATAGGGACAGGGATGGATATAGGGACAGGGATGCCCAAGGTGACGGGCCCGGGCCCGGGGCCGGGCAGCGCGCGCGGGACGCGCCAACCGCCGCACGCTGCGCGCGCACGCGCGCGGGCCCTTGGCGCGCGCCTCTCCCCCCCGCGTCCCCGCTCGCCCTTGCCCGCCCGGCCCCGCCCCCTCCCCTTCGAACGCGGCCGTTGCCGCGCCCCGGCCAATCCCCGCCCGCCGCCGCCGCCGCGCCGGCCAATCGGCGGGCGGGAGGGGCGGCGGCGCGCGCCGGGCGGGGGTGACGCAGGGAGTTTTTTCCTGTGACGCGCAGGTGCGTACGCGGGGCCGGCGCGCGGCGGCGGCGGTCACGTGGTGCGGCCCCGCCGCTGCCAGCGCCGCGCGTCCCGAGCGCGCTCCGGCCGCCGCCGCTCCCCCCGCGCCCCCCGCATGTCGCTGGCGCCGCGCCCCGCGCCCCCACAGCCGCCCGCCGCCGCCCTCCGCCGCAGCCGCCGCCGCCGCCCTTGATGTGGTTCGGGGCCGGGCGGGGGAGAAGATGCCGCCGTCCAAGTCCCGCAAGATCGCGATCCTGGGCTACCGGAGCGTGGGTGAGCGCGGCGCGGGTGTCGCGGCGGGGGTGCGGGCGGGGTGCCCCGAGTGCCGCCGCATCGCCCTCCCCCGCGGCGGCGGCGGCGGCAGGTGCAACGGAGGCAGCGGCGCTTCCCGCCGCCCCGAGCGCGCAGCCGCGGCCCGAGGGAGGGAGCGAGGGAGGGCCCCGCCATGGCGGCGCCGCAGAGCTGCGGGCCCGCGGCCGCCGTGCCCTTAATAGGAAGTTTCGCCCCCCCCGACACACGTCCCGAGCGCAACCTGGAAAAGCGGGAGTTGAGGAGAGGGTTCCTGCCCCGCCGGCTTAGGGATGCTGGGGTCCGGCTCCATCCGGCGCTCCATATGGAGCGGGGCCGGGGAAGGGTCTGGAGCGCGTGTCCCGTGAGGGGCGGCGGGGGGAGCTCAGCCCGGAGAAGAGGAGGCTCAGGAGCGGCCTCATCGCTCCCCACGAGTCTGTGACAGGAGGGTGCAGCCAGGTGCGGGTCGGGCTCTGCTCCCAGGCAGCCTGCGATAGCACAACAGGACGTGGTCTTAAGCTGCGCCAGGGGAGGTTAGTTTGGACATCAGGGAGAATTTATTCTCGGAAAGAGCGATTAGTCCCTCGAATGGGCAGCCCGGGGAGGTGGTGGTGTCACCGTCCCTGGAGCTGTTTAAGCAAAGACTGGACGTGGTTGACACGGTGATGTTGGATCCTGGGTCGACCTCAGAGCGCTTTTCCAGCCTCGGTGATTCTGTGCTTTAGAGCCAGTTTGAAGTGCTGGGGAGGCCGGGTGGGTCTGTTGCCCGTGTCCGGCCCGTTTTGGCCCCGGTTGGTGCGGCGGCAGCAGCGCAGCCGCTGTTCCCGAGGGGCCGCGTCGGCTCCGGGCTGTCCCAGCGCGGCGCTGCCGGGACACTCCAGCACGGGCTCATCCGCTGGGACGAACTTCCTGGAAGCGTCCGGCACCAGTCTGTGGCGGCTGATAAAGGGTTTTGTTCCGTACCAAAGGTGTGATCCTTTCTCCTGCGTTCCCCGTCCTTGATGGAGAACGGTTTCAGATGTTTCAGCATTCGGGTTCTTGGAAGCAGAGGGGAACAAGCTGTAGTACAGCCGGTGCTAATCGATCAAACTTAAAAGCATAGATCGATGTGGAAGATAACGTGTGTGGTTGGGGGAAAAAAAAAAAAAAAACAACAGAAGATGCTACGGAGAGTTACTACTCTGGTGTAAAAGGGGGGGTTTACATTGAAAGTAGTGACTATATCAGTAATTTGTCTTACATGGCACGCAGCATAAAGAACCCTTTAAAAAAGCTTTTAAAGATATTTTCTGAAAAAAAGGCTAAATAAGGGAAGCTTTTTCTTGCATTTTGTGCGTAGCTGCAGACAGGTTGGTGTTAAAAGGATGATGAATTTGTCCAGTCCTTAAACAGAACAGTGAGTAGTAGATTGATCAGTTTGCAGTCTGTATGACATCACTTGTTGCAGTCTGTCCATTGTCTCGTGTGTTATGTTTTGTTCCTTCTTTGAGCACTGGTGGGAGCAAAGCCACGGACAGTGTAAGTGGGAAGGGGGAATGCTTGAAATTCTGTCCTTTGGAAGTCTGTGGTGGAGACTCTGTGTACTGTTGAGCTTTGGTCCTTCACCCGTTGACATTGGCAAACAGCAGTCAAAAAAAATCAGATATTAGTAAGGGTGTAGGACCTGTTGAGGAAAAATAGAGAAGTAGTATAATGTTGTTAGTTTGGTTGGTGATGTGAGCAGTAGTACTCATGGAAAGGATGGCCAAAAAGTTACCTAATTGTTCAGACCTACTGCTGAACTTCTTCAACTAAAGTTTTCTGGGACTGGTGTGGAATTGGGCTTGATTGGACAAGACCAGTTTTATTAGGAGAGCTACAAGTTTTATGAACAAGAATTAAGAGGGGGGAAAAACATCTGGTTTACTGGAATTTTCCTTTCATTGTCATTAAATTTCTAGGCAAATACTTAGGTAAAAGTTCGAGCATTAAAAATGGGCCGTTGAAGTCTTATTTCCATCTTGTAAAGCTGTTAGAAAAGCAGGAAGGTTAACCTGTGAGATTTGGGCTGTCCTCTACTTCCCCAAATATGACTCCTAAAGGGTAGGAGGATTGGAACTGAGCTTGGCTTCAGGGAAACGTTTGATTAAGTCTTGCTTTGTATTATGATGGCAAGAATATCACTTGAACCCTGGGTAAGAAAAGATATAATCTCATTTAAGGACAGGTGTTTGGGTGGTAGAAAAGGAAGTGCGTTTCTTTTGGAGGAAATGCTGCATTGTATAGAGGTAATACTCATTAAAGTGGGGAATAATTCCAGAATCCGAAGGACTGGAAGGAAATGCTTTCTACATTTCCTTTTGTAATTAGGGAACGGCATTGTTTTGCCATTAACATTAATCTGGACCCTGGAAATAGGCTGACTCTAGTGAGTTGTAAAATGCTTGCGGTTTTATGGGCTGGCCTAAATGCTTAGGTGACCTGCTCTGAGAAATTGGGTGCTCCCCCTGTAACTACAGGGTTTGAGATGAAGCTGTCATAAAATGGGGAGCTCTTTTCCCCCGTGTCTCTCTCAGCTAGGTGCTGAAATAACCAGGTTTCGACGATACATTTCAGGCAGTGAGCTTTTCCCTACAGCTGGTGACCAACAACACCATGGGTCTCCCAGGCTATGAGTGTGTACAGTGAAGGGTGGGCATGCCCTCTGTGGGGATTTGTGAAACAGAGTCTGAAAATTACACTGAATTCGTGCTAAGGCCTTGTTTATTTTACTTACATTACATTTTAATCTTATCCCAGTGCTGTTGTCAGGTAAACTAGAGGTTGGGAGTGGTATTCTGGTATAATAGTTCTCAGAATAGAAAATTCAGGAGTCTGCTTGTTTGAATACACTCCCTCTATCTTTCAACACCACCATCAAGCCTTTCATATGTGAAAGGCTTTCTTTGCTGATGGGAGAGATCACAGTGGAAGCCTCGTGAATTCCCAGGCAGTCATACTTTCTGAGATGCAGAGAGAGTGTTTGCCAGAAGCTTCAGGAGCTGTTTTTTGGTGAGGAAGACTGATCATCTGCGGATATAGTGTGCAGGTTGTGGCATGACGTGAGGCAAAATCGCGCAAGAATGTCTCTGTTGGGTTTTGCTCAGCCTTAAATTGGTCTAAGAAAGCTGAATTCCATTATGTAAGTGTGCTTGTCTCAGCAAGGTTCTGAGTAGAAATCAGATGGATTTCATCATGATCAAGATCTGAGTTTCACAGCAGAGGAACTTGACTTCCATTACTGTTAGGTGGGAAGTGACCAGGGTGGACCAGCTGCTTGAGATTTGATTCTGGAAGAAATCTGTCTTATGCATGATGAAGCATAAAATTTTAAAAAGTTCCTGCCTTCACTAAAAAAAAAATCTTCATACTTGTATTGCGGTCATAATTTAATATCCCAAATATAATTGGAAATAATGGATTTGCTTGGAAGTAAACCAAGCAGGACTAAGATTTCCTGAATCTTTTCAGAGTAACAGCCACTCTAAAAAGCAGCGTAGAGCCGCCAGAAATGCTTTGTGCTCAGTTTCATTCTCTTTCTGTTTATAGAACAGATATGCAAATTCAGACCACAAATGCCTGTATGAAAGAAGAGGTTTCTTAGATCGTCTTGTAAAGTACCTTATTACCGGGATTCTCTGTATTATATTGAATGGATGGATTTAAGATAAGCAGGAAGGTGTTGTTTGTACCAGCTGCTTCAGTCGTGGGTCTATCTCAGCCTGGTTTATTTTCTGCTGTTTGTATAAGTTGTGCTGCTGGTTTTACAGCTGTACTTGCAGAAACAGGAATTCTCTTTCTAAATTTTACACGTTTGGACTGGTCATCTGAAAATGCTCTCCTGGGCAGTTAGTGGCTCTGAGGGGAAAATCCAGTTAATAGTAGGGGACTTGCCTATTTTTTTTCCCCTGGATAAATAAATCAACTTTTTTTGTGTGTGTAGGTGTAGAGCAGACCATGCTGCAGGCAAAAGTAGTCATGGTCTGACTGCGGCATGCAGGTATCAAAAAAACCTGTGATGGAACAAAATGATCTGTCAGGGTGAGATGTGTATGGAAAAGCTTCCAGGTGATTGCATTAAGCTAAAAAAATGCCTCACCCCCTCCGCTTGAAAAGCAAGAAAGGCAGAAAAAGCAGTACCTTCAGTACGGACCTGTAAATAGTAACAATAATTGTTATGGCGAAACGTAGTTTGAAAGGGCGAGTTGTTTGAATATGAGGAGGTTGGCGCTGTAAAATGGAGCTGAGGCTTTGCTGTTCGGTCTGAAAGATGGCATCTGCTCGCACAGCAGCGTTCCGCCCCGAGCAGGGATCCCTCTGGGATTGGACGGGGGAAGTGGTAATTTTAGCAGGCGATAAATTGCCCGTGTAAATGTCAACAGAGGAGGAATGGAGAAATTACCGCTGTCGTGTGCTGTAATTTGGTTTACACAATCGGCTGTGTCCGCAACATGGGAAAGCCTGAGATTTAACAGGAAAATTGAGCGGTTCGGGAGCCAGCTGATACGGGAGGTTAACATTTTCCCGAGTCCCTTGCAAAGTGCCAGGATGACTTCCACAGCCCTTCCCTTGCCAGGGCCGCAGTTGGCTCTGCCAGGGTGCGGCAGTGCTGCGAGGAGGAAAGGTTGCAGCTCCCAGGGGACTGGGATGAGGCTGGAAATGCCAGCTTTAATTGCATTTCGGTGTTAGTGACTGCGATAGTGGCTACAGCGGGGAAAGTTGCTACAGAGCGTTTGATAGCAGTAGCTGGAAGCACTAGAGGCAGCATGTTCAGCTGTAATATCAAGCCACCGTAGGGTTATTTGAGGACACTGCTTCAGGATTAACTCTTAAATTGCCTACTCAGATCTCTCAACGGTAGCACTTGCACGTTTTGCTTGTATGTATGGGGGTGTTTTGATGTTTGATTACACAACTTAGAGTTAACATCGACAGGAAAAGCCAAATGAAATGTAGATCATGTAATTTATTAGCTATATAAAGTTGGAGCTCTTCATTTATATATACTACACTGCCTTAAGTGTAGGTTCTGGCTCAGGCAGCCACCTCTGCGGTACAGGCTGCTGCGGAAACTCAGCGTGACCACGCAGCCGGGATTAGAAGAGCAGGCTAAAAAGTGATAAATGCCGATTATGATTAACTTCCTGTAGCTCTCCTGAAGGTGACATCCAAGGGCGTGCTTTAAAAACTGCTCAACTTAATTGTGTATTCCATCCAAAATCGAAACAGCTTCTCTGTGGGATGTTCATAATACAGTCAAGCTCTGCGAATCCTGCATGAGTCAATTGGCTGGTGTCATCTCAAATTTTCCGAAATCAGAAGCTGCAGACATGAAGCGTGGTGCGTAAAAACACGAAGCGGCCCTTGTCAGTCATGAATCGGTCTCCTTAAGGATTTGAGAGTTTCCCTTTTGTTTTCCAAGGTCTGTATTTGAAGTGAATGGCAGATTTGTTGTGAATTTGGTGATGTGAGAAAGGAAGATCTGCTTCTTGAGTTTGGGGGATGGTTGTTCCTTAAAATTTCTCTCTCCCATCCTGGTCAGGATATTGGCATTCCAGTGTAGTTCCTGCCCATTGAGGGCAGCTCTTCTGTAAATGAGGGTATATGGGATGGGGGAAAAGGGAAGAGTGGACAAAATCTGTATTTTATGTTGCCTGGCAGACCTTTTAACACGATTTCAGATTTTTAAGTTTGCTGAAAGCATAATAATATGTATTTTACAGGTCCATGTTAATATGCTTTTAGTAAACTTAAATGTATGAATCTGTTGTGTGTTTTTCTTTTTGAGAAATACAAAGTACAGTGGATGCTGGATTGGGTTTTTTGTGGGGTAAAGTTGCTTGTATTGAAATTGTACAAGGAAGTAAACTGAGGCAATTTTTGAACAAAGTGTCGAAACAGGCTTTGGGGTGCAGCTTTTCTCAAGAAACATCGAAGCCACTTTTTCTTTTTTTTTTTTTTTTTTTTTTTTTTTTTTTTTTTTTTTTTTTTTTTTAATTGTCACGTAATGAAGGCATATGCAAATGACTCTGTAGGGCAGGGCACCTCTTGACCCAAGTTTAGCTAACTCTGCACTGTGGCTGGAAGTTGGACCTTGCTACCCCCCACCCAGGTGCTGGCACTGGTGTGATGGAAGGCTGTCCACCAGCTCAGGGAATTGATTTCTTTGCTAAGTAAAGCAACCAGAAGGGAAAGTTTTGATATCCTGCAGCTGGTCGGCTCAGTAAGTGCAGCCCTGACAGGGGGAGTGGGGTCAGGAGCACAGGCTTTTGGGGGAGGGTGGTGTAGGCTCTTAGTGGCTGTGCAGACTTTCCTTCAGTCAGACTTGTTATGGAGCCACATCTGTAAGTGCTTTCTTCCACCACCTGAGATAGGTATGGATGCCTTTTGGTCAACTTTCAGCAGTGGAACTTCTGAACTGGACTCGTTCTCTTTATGGAAAAAGATGGCCTTGTGCAGGTGGTGAGATGTGTGTACTAGGGAACCGTGGAGAAATCGAGTTTTTCAAGGTTCTCGTTTAAATAACCTTCTGTAGTCAAATCTAATCAATTCATGCAGAGTTGAGGAAAAGAAAATGTTTGACCTGGGTTAAACCTAAACCTTGTTCCAAAAGTCTTTGAATTCAGATGATGCCTCAAGTGATGCAGTCTGGAATTTTCTGGAAACATGTGCTAGTAAAGATGATGCAATGGATCAAAGCTTCAAGATAAGACCTCTAAGAACATGGAATCCAACCCTTAACCCAGCACTGCCAGGTCCACCACTAAACCATATCCACTCATCTTTTAAATACCTCCAGGGCTGGTGACTCAACTGGTTCCCTGGACAGCCTGTTCCAATGCTTGACAACACTTTCTGGGAAGAAATTTTTCCTATCATCTAATCTAAACCTCTCCTGGCACAACTGTTTTCCTTTGATTGTTATTTGGGAGATGAGGCTGACTCCCACTTCGCTACAACCAAGGAAGTGAAAGGCATTCAGAGTCACTGATTTCCTTCCTAGGTGGAAAGGCAGTGGAAACAAATCTAAACTGTGTTGCTTTTCAGCATGGTCTTCTATATTTGGTAGGATACCCTACAAAGTATCTGTTTCTTGCAAATGCCAGTTGAAGACTCAACCTGGATGACTTCTCCTTTGGTTGTGTTTATCAGCGCTTGGAGTGTAGGGATGAATCACAGCTACTTAATTGTTGAAATGCTCTGGTTCTTCCTCAGTTTACCATGCACACGTTGATTGCTGGGCATGTAGATTTTATGAATAGCTGTATGAAGGATGCTGGATGAGACAGTGGTGAATGAGGCATGGGTGCAAACAGATGACACAGGTACTGAAAATGCAGATTTTGGATTATCGAGCACAATGTTACACAAGATGAAGTTAGGACAAGCAAAAGACCTGCAAAAGGGAAGTCTTCTAGAATTTCTTATGGGACTTCTTGTGTGAATTAGAGAACCTGAGGCTAGAACACAAGGAGGAAATGTACAGCAGTTTGACTTGGCTGGAATCATCAGGAGTTTGTGGGTAATGACCAAAGGTTATGAGGCATAAGACTAAGTGCATGATTTCTGAAGGACTTTTAAGGAGTGAAAGACCCTGTGTGACACTTAAAGGATTAGTTCAGAAAAGTTGTAGTCTTCCTATGTTAAATAGGTGTCAGCTGCAGAAATCAATTCCCTGATAGATCATGATTTAAACAGTGAATTTTTCTTTCAACACTTTTTAAAATATGACACTAAAATCTCAAAGATTGAGGAGTCAGTATTTCTGGGATGGTTGTCAGTGTTCGTGGGTATTTTGGATTACAGGAACCAGAATGTCATTTGTGCCAAACCTAGTTATTTGTGTTCTGTGGAGTATGGAGTTAAATTAATTTTAATTTGGAAAAAGATGGAATATATTAAGTGGTCCTCAGTGTGTGGATGTAAACATGTGCAAGTGTAATACAAAATTAGGATATGAAAGTGTCTCTTGACAACATTGTCTCCAGAGTTAGTGGGATACATCTGTCTAGCTTCAACAACTTGTCAGATTTTATTGCCAAAACTTCATTCAATATGTATGACCTCCTTTAAAGGTACTCTTGCTGTATGCAAAAGAGCTGGGATGCATATTATGTAGGAAAACTCCATTAAATCTGTCCTACAAACTGTCAAAACAATCAAGCACTTGACATTAATGCAGTAAAGTGTATTTTGCTTCAAGGCTTGTTATTCCATCAATAACAAATTTTTGGTCTTCTGAAATCTGTTTCAAAATTAGCATTTTTTAATTAGAACTGGAAGTTTCTGCTTAGAAACGTGCATATAAACAAGCACCCTGTTTCCTAGTGTGCTGAAGTACCTTGTTCTTTGTTGCTTTCTTGGAAATGGTGTTTGCTTCTTTTGTGTGGTTTAATCCTGGTAAATGAAGTCTAAAGGAAGGTGTTGGTTGTGCTGTTTCAACCTTCATTTTTTGAGAAAAAACATCAAAACTCTTCATAAACCTTTTGAGCTTGCTAAACTTAAATATAAAAATGGTTCAGTTGGAAGATAATGCAAGTTTTTCTGAGCAGTGGGGGTAGGGAGAATAAGTTGTCTGAATGTTTCGAAATCTTGTTCCTTATACAGAGGGAATAGGAGTCTCAGGACACCTGAACCTTTTTTCTACTTGCCCTTCTACAACTGCACTTTTATCCCCAAGTGTAGTGACAGGACAGAGGAGGAGCTAATGTGAAGCTTGCAGATCTGATGGGTTGATGTGGAGTCAGACACCTGTGCAGCAGACAAATACAATGTTCTGCTGTGTCTCCTGAAGCCTGACCTGATGTTAGGTTGTCTTAAACTGTAGTTCAATACTCAGCTGCTTGTCCGAGCTGTGTGGTTGTGCTAGTGGAGCACTGGGAAGTGGAGAATCCAGCTTGTATTTGCAAGGGCTTCCTCAGCTGCTGGAGCTGGACTGGCTGGAAGATGCTTGACTTGTGAAAAAATGGGAAATGGTGTCATCCTCATTTATCCCCCTGGGATACTTTCAGGTGGTTGAGGAAGGGTGGGAGGGAGATGGCAGTGGTGGGGTTTTTTTATTTTGTTTGTTCTGTGTTTTTCTTCTTCCCTGCAAAGGTCAGAGTTTTGTATTGTGACCTTTTAGTACTACGTAATATGAGAACTGAGAATAGGAAAGTATGATTCTTATCCAAAACCTCTTAATCTGAAGTACCTTTTGAGCCAACAGATGGATATGTACTAGTTAGGAAGGTAAGCAAGCCAGCTGGCTGTCATGGCAGGCAAGAACTTGATAGAATAGGTAACCCTTGTTTGCTATATCTTACTATCTTCTCTGCCCTGTGGCAAAATCAACTATGTCGTGTCGTATCTGACAGATCTTTGGCTTAAATTCCCTTAACATTTCCCAAGGTTGGGGGCTCTAATGATTCTTCTGGTATTCTGTATGGTGTTATTCTTACCCCAGAGTCTTATATTTGCCCTGCTGTTTTACCCGTGTGCATCTGGCAGAGATTTTGATATGTTATTACTTTAAATCTTCCTTACTGTTGATGGATTGTCCTCTGTATTCAGCAGCTCCTCCTGGGTAGATGGGTAAGTGTGTAAATGCAGGAGGCTTGCAGCCAGCATTGGTGGGGAGGGGTTGATGACTAATTCCAGCTGGGTAAAGTGCAAGGCTGTGAAGGTGGCATTTAACAGATTGTGGCTTTCTTCAACCCTGATAAATAGAGGGGAGGAGCTTCCTGTGATCAGCAGAAGTAACATGGATGGTGCCTATGCAGTTAATTCAGAGGTCTAGAGCTGAAATGGAGACAACAGTAACAACTAAAAGTGATCAGAACCTGGTGGTGGGGAGAGAGCTGTGTATAGGAAGGAACAGTTCAGGTACACACTGGTTTTTATTTTGGTGTGGTTGTGTATAGATACACTGGGTTAGCACAGGAGTAATGGCCAAGGGTCAACAGTATCAACATTAATCAGAACTCTGAGTGTCTACCAGTTCTGGACGGAGATGTGGTGGAGTTGACCACGTTTTGCTCTGCTGGAGGAAGAAGGAGTTAACACAACTCTTTGTCACTGTCCCCAAAGACCATCTTCCCTTTCTATGCTAAGAGATTTTGGTGTTGTCAGGGCTGGTACTGCAGTGCCTGATGCTTCATGCAGCCTTGGGGACCTCCCCCAGTGTAGGAATAGCAGGTGAATGGTGCTTGTGGTGATGTTGGGTGCTGGTAGCAGCTGCCCATGTGTGTCAGGGTTTATTGGCCATGAGCATTGCTGGCATTGGGTTTGTCAGACCTTGGACCATCAGTGGTGACACAGAGAGCCTGAAATATTGAGTGACCGTCTCACAATTACACACTGCTGCAGAGTGGACCTGGCTGTTGTTGCCAAGATCTTCTAGTAGTTAATATGCCGTTTGATTTATGTATTTTTTTATAATAAGTTGTGCAAGTAGCCTGCCCTTGTTGGCACAAATCAGTTGTATCTTCCAGCTTTTGCTACACTTGGTGGAGAGCTCTGTGGACTTACCTTCAGAGTAAGGCTGAAACTTCTTAGCAATAGTTACAGAATGTGCATCACATGATTAGACTGGATGATGTTACCAAGAGAGGGAATATTACCATTACTGTCCTCTCAGGATTTTGTCAGGTAGCTGCCCTCTGCCATCCTACAAAGAAAAGAGAAACGCATCCCTTACTATTGTTCTTGCAATTCCAAGAAGATCCCGAAGCCCTCTGGTCCTATGCATTTCAGTAGTACTGCCAAGATGGTCTATTCCTCAGCCATTTCAGCTGCTTTTGGTATTACTTGGTGTTGCAATATGCTCAGGGTCATGTTCCTAGACTCGTGTTTTTAAATGATGCTGGAAAAGGTTTTGTGACATTTTCAGAGATGTGGCCCTCTGCTCGGTGGTGGCTGTAAGCAGTAATTGATGTATGGTGGCCACAGTGTTGGCAACTGGGAATCCTATGACTTCAGTCCTCAAGGTCCTTTTAAAGGAAGACCTGCATGTCAGTGGAACTGAGGTCTTTCATCTTGGTAAGGCTTCTCTTTCTTACTGGTCTGAAAATGCAAGTGAGATTACTGGAAGACAGAGTTTATCCTGTTTCCTAATGGAAGTTGGAGGTTTAATAGGCAGTGTCTGTGGAGAGAGTGGAGAACTGGTGCTGTGACTGCAGCTGGAACAATCCACTTGAAGAAAGAAAGGCAATTGAGGTTGTACATCCCAGAAATCTTTAGCCGCAAGAAAGAAGTGACAGGAATTTGATCCCTTGTGTGGAACCTAAAATCTTGAAGATAGAAATGGGGAATGCATAGAATGAATTAAAGCAAGAGAGATGTGTTATTTCTAATGACATAGCATTTAAAACTGATATAATGATGAAAAAATGGCAGTTCCTAAAGGATCTTTCAAAGACATTTCATTTCATGTTGTACATACCTGATGATCCAAGGAAGGGTCGAGTTTGTTCAGACACCTAATGAGCTGCCTGAAGTTTGTGTATAGGAACAAAGGACTTGGGTTCTACCCAGCAGTAGAAGTTGAATTTTGCCCCTTTGGGTAGGAAGCCAGGAAGTACAAATTTCAGGCTCTTTACCTTTAGGCGTGTCATAAACTGGAATCTTTGGGGCTGATCTTTAATAAACTTCCCTTTAGAAGTTGTTATGGTTTAACCCATTGGGCAGCTGAGCACCACACTGAGCCATTCATTCACTGCCCAGAGTGGGATGGGGGACACAGTTAGGGAAAAAGATAAAATGGAATTGAGATAAAGACAGTTTAATAGGACAGAAAAGGAAAGGTAAATGATAGTAATGGTGAAAGAATATACAAGTGATGCACAACTCAGTTGCTCACCACCCACCTACTGATGCCATTGAATTTCTGCTGCTGCCTGAAATATTTTAGGCCTTGTGCTGTGGGAAGGTGCTGCAGGGATGCACAGTTTCTGCAGGAAGTCTGAAGGGAATCCAGAGGATGGTATTTATCTGAGAAAATACAGGTTGACTGTCTGGGGTATGAATGTCTGAATTTCCTTTGCAGCTAGGGAGCACCAGGATGGCATTCTCCCGACTTATTTAAAGCATCTTGGGTACAGCCAGGTATGCATGTATTCCATGGGCAGGTGAGGTATATGCCACAGAGGAGTTTTTTGTTTGTTTTTTTAAGCTTTGTAACAGCTTTTCCCATCTTTGACAACTGACAGTAAACACGTGGAATTAAAATTAACTTACTAAAAGGGTAAGAGTAGAAAAGCTGCAGCCCTCTGCTTTCCTTCAGGCAAGGGTAACAAGCAGAGGTAACTGGCCTGTGTGCTAAAATAACTAAAAGTTTCTTTTTGACAATCGTTTGCTGTGGTTACTGACTTTATTAGAGACAAAATGGACTGCCTGGAAGTATAAGCTGTTGCAGGAATGCAATGGAATTTTTCTCTACATACTTGCTTGGACATGTAATACATTGCAACACAGTTTAAGTGAGCACTGAGCGATGAGCAGTGCTGTAGGATGGAACAAGCCTGCTGCTAAATATCAGGGAATAAAGCACATGCTCTCTTCTTGCTTTCTTTACAGGAAATATGATCTAGATAGCATTAGGACTCTTGGCTTGTGTTCATAAGGCTCATTGCTGCCGACCTAGCAAGGGCCTGCAAGTACTCCTGTGAGTGTGACTGATTGCTTTGAAATCTGAAGAAAATAAAGGAAGCCATGTGCCGTTGTTTCTAAATGACTGCTCTCAGATTTCCTCTGGTTTGCGGAAGAATACCTTTGATAAACCTCAAGAAGACTTTGCAGTGCAGATGGAGGGGAAGCAAGCATCTCCCAGCAGGCTCATGCTCTTGGGTGTTACAGACCATCATGAGGAACTCCTCTTTTACAGCAGAAATAATTCTTGCTACAAAACCTTGCCTTACACTTCAAACGTATTTCCTTATATGCTAATAAAAAAAAAAAACCAAAAAAACAAACAAACAAAAAAAAAAAAAAAAACAAAAAAAAAAAACAAAAACAAAACAAAACAGGAAAAGGCAAGGAACAGTTGTAGCAATTAGACAGAGTGCCAAAGAAGTTAAAGAAGAACTTCTGTTGTCCCAAAAAGCTGTTCTGGTCTTTGGTTTGTTATAAAGGGTTCTGCAGTGTTTGAGGCTCCTTATCATGTTACCAAAAGATGTCATTGAGCTCCTCTGGCTTTCACTTTTACAGAATTACAACCTTTAGTCCTCCAGAAAGCTCAGAGAACATGTTGAGAGAGGAGTGCCACCACTGTGTTGCAAATCAAGCACGAATATCATGACCAAGTGCAGGAATTGAGCTCTTTGCAGGAAATGAAGAAGAGTTTTGTCTCTGAGCGTCAGAAAATAATTTTTTAATCCTGTTGCCATAATGCTGACATCACGAGGAAATAACTACAAAAATGTGAAAACCTACAGCTCAACGTAGTTGTTTATAGAATTCCTCGTGATTAAAAGTCTAATAGTAGAATTAACTTGCATCTGAGTAAAACACAAACTGCTCATTGTATTGTTGTCTCCAGAGATTTAGAAACAGTATTCTTTATTGACCCAGATGTATCATTTTTATAGTCGTTAGACTAATTCACCAAATACAAAGCAGTGATCAGCAAAACAGCAACTACACAGGCATAATTAGTACCTGGGGGGGTATCTTAATTAACCATAGAAAGTTGCTGTCGATGTGGCCTGAGATGAATGATGAGCTAGTGATGGGTTCTGAGATACTCTGTGATCTTGTGAGAAGATCTTTGTCGAAGAGGGATGCTGTAATCCTCTTTGCTACCCAGTCAACCTCCATCGGCTCCAGGAAGTCGTTCGGTCCCGCTCTGAGGATGAATAGATAATCTGCACTATGGTAACGCTAGTGTCTCCATTTTGTGCATCTTGGTATTGGGAATTAAGAAGATAAAGATCCCAACATTCAAGTTAAATCAAGTGTATCTTTTGGTTTGAAAACTTCATCTCTGTGCAGTGTAGTAAGTTGAGTGTGCAGCCAGATTTACCTAATTTGACGTGACTGACAACATTTCATTATGAAATTTGTTGAGTGGTTTTTGTGACAAAGCCTGAAGTAGTTTGTTCTGTAGGCAAGACTGGGTACCCTAAGGAGAGTCTAAAGAGACTAACTAGGTAAGTCTAGTTAGTAAGTTAGTCTAGAGTCTAGCTTAGGTACGGTGCTTAAGGCTTGTGGGTTAGATGCTGCCAGCTGTTAAATGTTTAATGATTATGCAAACTACATAATCGTGCATTTTAATAGCAAAAGATGGGTTAAAGAAACTCTGCATCTACAGTGCCAACAGAGCTGCAGCTCTTCAGTAGTTGTTGTTCTTGAGCAGGACAAACTGTTTACTGATGGCTTGTGTGGGCAGTTTCAAGGATTGAGAAACCCTTCCTGTTGAGATAAGCTGCACTGTGCTGCCCGTGGCCGTGCCACGTCCGAGGGCAGCTGTGCAGCCCCGCTTGCACAATGCCCTGCTTGTGGAGCTGTTGTTTGACTTGCTCGCTGCCTGGTTGCATCATTTTTGTCTCCTGGGTTTGGGGAGAAGTTGGCTGCCGATGAGTTTAATCTGGGCTTTCCCCCTGCCTGTTGCAAGGAGAGCAGGGTGTGAGATGGGGACAGCAGGCAGGTGGTGGTGCACAGAAGAGGGCCATGACCTCTTTGGGGAGGCCAGCTGTCCCCAAGCCCACCCAGGCTCTGTTACTCATCTGCTTGGTAAACTGCCTAATGCTGTAAAGCTTGAAATTTAAGGCTAGATTATAAATACTGCAGCTCTTGTCCAAGTAGTAAAAAGATGAGTAAAACACAATTTGGCAATTGTTTTGCCTTGATGATTGCAATGGCATTTGGAACTGATGTGCTATGATTGCACTAGTCAGAGTGTTTATGGGATGTTCTGCTTTGTGGTGGAAGTGGTCTAGTGGATGAACAGAAACACAACAGCTTTAGTTTTTGAACTGGCTTTCTGTCTGAAAATCTGCTCCTTTTCTGTTTTGACAGTGGAAAACTCTTCTTTACCACTCTCACATAATACCATAAATAATGAATTGTGTATGCAAATACACTTTGGGTACTTCTGGACAACTTGAGCTGAGTTTTCAGCCACCTGGGACTTGTATTCTAAACACTCATGAAACTCATTTCTTGCAGCTCTTCCCTTCTGCCTCATTCCTTCAGGGAGGGGGGGAGTCAGTAAACTTGGAGGATCTTGCTTACAACTCTGCCATGGAGTATCTGGTGCTTTGAGTCACTGTAGCAAAGCTCTGCACCCAGCTTCCTGCCTTGCTTTAGCTTGTATCACTTCTCTTTTTGGTCTCAGTGCATGTTTATTTTCCTAAAACTGGAATACAGTGGATATGTTGAATTTACCAGCGTGGAGGATGCTACAAGGAGAAGCTTAGCAAACTGCAAAAATGTGTGGCTGCTTTCCAACGGAGTGCACATTAGAGCTGAGTCTCTTTGAGGTGTGCACCCTTGAGTAATCAGCTAATCAAGCCTTTGCTGCTGGTGTCAGACTCTAGTGCTGTTGGGTTTGAAATGTGCCTGTGGTGCCTGCACATCCAGACAGCCGTGTCTTCCCTGCCGTGCTCCACTCCGAGATGGAGTTGGCACATGGGCAGGTGCGGTTGCGCGTGGTTCCTTGGCCTCACGGATGTTGTGTTTGTGTTGCAATCCTTGCTGAAAGCCTTGCCTGATATTTCTGGGACAAGAGCAGATAGGAGCTAAATTGTCAAGCTGATTTTCCGCTCTGTCCACGAGCATAGGTCAAAGACCTGGAATAGAACCCTGTGGGACAAAGTTCAAGCCAAGCTGTTGGTCACAGGGTTCTGCCTGCTGCTTGCTCATGGGTTGGGACACATGGGCGGCAGGGTGTTAATGACTCAGGGCTTGGATTTCTCATATCCATGGAAGCCTTGGTTTAGTGGGATGCAGTTGCCTGCACTTACCCCGAGGGGGGTGGGTGCTGAATCCCAGACTGGAGAGTTTCCCTGTGCCTTATGGAAGAAGGCAGGCTTCTTGTCGTGGTCACGAACACAATCATTACTGGAAGGCTTGTTATAAAGCTTGGAGGAATTTAGGAGGAGAGTGTTGGAACGCTGGTTTTGTCTGTTTCCTCCTCTTTCACTGTTAGGAGGAAAGCAGTAATTAATACAGCTGGGTGTGAAATGCAGCATTTTCTGTTGGCTCCGACTTGTTTCTGGTATTCAGTGTCCAGGCTTAGCACAGACAGACGGCAGCAGTCAAGTCTTTCAGTTAGTTCAGAATCCTACTTAGGAGGAAAAAAAGTTCAGTGATGATCTTTACTGAACTTAACTCTCTTATCTTGAAGATCTAACAGCCTAATATAGGGGTAGTTAACCTTTTTTTTTTTTTTTTAATGGAGTGCTTAATGTGCTGGTATGGGCAAAGAATCTGGGAGCATAAACTCTGCGTAGCAACTTCATAACTTCATAGCTAAAGGAGAAATAGCTTGAAAGTTTGCTCACTTTCTAAGTGGTGTCCAAAATACACAGTTTCAGGAAGTTCCTGGGAGGCACAGTTTCAATCCTTAATCTGACTTTATTAGGATGATCTGGGGGTGCGGTGTGTGTTCCTTGCTGGAGCAACACTTTAAAATGAAATGTCCTCTGTCAACTCACGCACTGTGAGCGTGACACCTTCAGTTGTGGTGTTAGATAAGACCAGAAAATGGTACCTTAACAACTTGATTTTAGAAAAAGCAACTTGATAAAATCTTGCTGATGGTTGGTCTTTGTGGGGTTTGGAATTTTTTTTAGCATTATTCCTTGAATAAACTGTCATGACTGATAGGAGACAGAAAAGGGGTAAGCATGGCAGCGAATGAAATGGATGACTGTTTTTTTAATATCTCCTGAAGGATTGCTTAAGAAAGAACATTTTCTGAGTACTGGAAGAGGGCAGTTTTTGCCCAAAGCAATTTATTCTTGAAAACAATGATACTGTGTATTTCCACCACAATGTTGGATATTTAAGAGGTCGTCAATAGGTTTCTACTGAGTCAGGTGGTTTTGAGTCAAAATTTTAACTTGAGGTTGTACTTTGTTTGTGCTTCTTGACGATGAAGAGAGTATAAAGGAGCATGAAGAATGTGCTCGTGTCCAAAAGCAGCTAATGCACTTGGCAATCTTTGTAAGAGGGTATTTGTCCAGTAAACATATTGTAAGAGGATCTAGGAGATTCCCAAATGTAGATGATGTGCTGTAATGGAAATTGTGTTAAGGCTTCAGTAATGTTTTGAGAAGTCTTCAGTTGCAGAGCTTTAAGGGTGCTTTTTATGGTCAATGTATGTGATTCATCATCTTGTGAAATCTTTCAAGACTAAAGGAGTTCTCATTTTTTCAGTCTGCTACTAAGTTCATTGCTTTGCATTACTCTTTAAGTGAAATGGGGAATGTTGTCTTCTAAAGTAGCAGTTAAATTGCTTTAAAGAAAAATCCAATTATACCACCTCAGTCACTGCTTAAAATACAGCATCCACTGGCCTGTTGTGATGTGGCAGTAGGAGGATTAATAGGAGAGTGTATTGGTCTCAAGGATTTTGAGATCATCCTTTTTGTCATGGGAAATCTGTCCAGTCTCCTAGTAAAACCAAATTTGGCCAATTCTGTCCAAGTTTTCTCTGTGGTTACTGAAAATTATTTTGGATTTTACTTGCTTCTTGACGGAAAAACGTTCCAAGTTTATCAGTTTGTTAAATTTAGTTCTATGAGGATTGTGCACTGCTGCTTTTAGATTTGTTTTAAACTGGAGGAGTCATTTAAATTATGCCCTGTTAAGACAAAAGCAGAACACATGCCAAGTAGCTTTTGCACTGCTTTTTATATGTTCAGGAGACCCAGTTACTAGAAATAGGCACTCAAATAAAAAATAGGTCAGTTGTCGTGTATAGATAGTTTAAATGAACCCCACAGAGCTCATATTGGATAGATAGAAAATTGGTGTATCTGATAGTAAGCAATGAATTGATAACAACCTGAACACTTCGTTTCATTCCAGATTTTTCTTTCCTTTGCTTTACAGGAAAATCTTCACTGACGATCCAGTTTGTGGAAGGACAGTTTGTTGATTCATATGATCCAACCATAGAGAACAGTAAGTAAATAACTGCCAAGCTCCTCTTCTGTACCAAACTAACTCGTATCAGAAGCCATTGGGGCTATTCATAAAACTTATGTGGGTATTTACATATTAACATTAAAGTCCATCAATTACCACAGAAGTTTTATTATTCTTTAAGCCAATGCTACGTTGTTGCAGCATGGGAATCGCCCTGTGCATGTTTCTCCAAACAGCTGAACTTTTAACACTTAATGAAGGGACACCTAATGAATCTGGCTCAAATGCACCTCCTTGTATTTTATGTGTGTTATGGAGCATCTGCTTCCCCTAATGTACTTGGGCCACTTTAAATTCCTTACGTCACACTATATGAAAATGTGCCCCCAAATACAAGTATCCCAGAGTCTCACATAGGATCAGTATATCCAGATGAACAGAGAGCCAGCAATACCCATCAGGATTAGACCACTACCTTAGAAGGGAGACTATGTGGCTATGATAATTTGATAATCTTTTAATTACTCCTTTCCAGCACCTGGACAACAAGGCTGGTACACAATCAGCTTGCTGCAAATACTGGGTATTTGACTTCTCAAGTGGGTTGTTTTTGTTTTTTTTCCCTCTTAGCAGTTTTTTTAAAAATAATTTTCATACCTTTATGAGTAGCTGGCATAGCAGCTGAGTAAAGACACTAGTACTAAAAGTGCACCCAAGAGCAAAAAGTCATTTCAGAGGGTACCTGGCATTCACTACAATCCAGTCACCTCTTTCTGAGCCAGCAGTGGCCATAAAGTATTTGAACAACTGCAGTGCTGGGCTGAGTAACTTGATCATGTTGCCTTACTTTAGTCATATGGCAAATAAAAGTGGTTTCATGATCATAGCCCTGGGGTTCTTGTATTTTAATGACTTCTGAAATGCAGTGCTGTAGCACTCAGTGTTTTGAACTTCTGCAGTAGGATGTTAAGCCTATGTGATACTCTGGAAGTTTGAATGAAGCAATCAGCAGAGCAAGGTTTTTTGAATATATGTATGTGGTATATAACTACAAATCAGTAGGTATCGGGATATTTTACTTGGGATTATTTTATTGCTTAGAACTGAAATTCAAGTGCTACTTTTTGAGAAACTCTAAATTTGCTTTAGCGAGTCAGAGTGGATAATTTGGCCCTTGGTCTGAATGTTAGCTGTTATACAGATGTCATTAGTACTAACACTCTGCATCATCCTTTCTTACTTTGAATTATAAGTCAGGTATATCTTGAATTAAAGCTACTAGCAAAATACTGGGGTTTAAGTTTCTGTGTTTTAAATCTTAACGTCACTTGGGGCCGGTTATTTTTCTCTGTCTGTGCCATATAAATGCAAATTATTTAAAGTAATCTTTTAGTTTTATGCAGCTACATGTGAATGAATAAAGACAGAGAGACACGGCATCGAAGTCTCTACAAAGTACTTGAGTCTGTGTCTTGTAGGATTTTGACATGTTGGTACAGGATTTGTCAGGTTTCATCCTTTACCTGTTGTCTGTAGCTGCTGTTTGTAACTCTGTAGTTGTCTGTCTCACAACTTTAGGATTTCTGAACTATAAAAAATACTCTGTAGATGAATTTTGCTGTTATTTGACTCTCCTGTTTGCTTGATCTGAGTTTCTAAGCATTGAGCATGTCCTGGCCATGAAGACTTGTTGGGAGGGGGCATCTTGAAAACTTCCACTTGATTTCTTTCTTGTTTGGAAAACAAACAACATTATTCATCTGGTGTAAGTCTTGTGATCTGTGGTATGGCTGGAGCAATTTGCTTTCTGAAAGGTAGAGAATTGACGGGTCCTTCTGACATCAGAAAGTGTTGCTGGCAAGTAAAGGTTGAAAAGATAAAAGATATGCCCTGAGGCTCAAAACAGTGGGAAGTCTGTCCTATCTTTAAGCCCCAGAAGGCCTGATACAAATAATGTTTTTAAAATGGTGCTGTGAAGAACAGACAAGAGAATATATTCTAATTTAACAGTAAAATTTAAAACTTATTGAAATTTTTTTAAGACAGATGTGAAACTAGTTTTGATGGGTTAAGTATAAAATAATTCTTTTGACTTAAAAATCTAACGCATTAATTTTTTTTTCTTAATACAAATCTTTTTTCAGTGAAGTCTTTGGACACTCCCAGCTGTGTTTCTGATTCTGTGTAGGGTCATAAGATGCAAAGTACATGATCAGCTCTTAGACTTTACCTAGCTCGTGATTTCACATTTGCTGGACAATGTTGGCAAAAAGGGTTGAGAAGTCCAGCTTCTTACACTAGGGATAGTGTTGGAGGATGTTGCATTTTTCCAGGGCGTTATAGTAAGTTTTAAAACCTTTTCAGTTTCCTCTGGTGGTCGGGTCTACACATGTAACAAAACTTGGAAATGAAAAGAATACATGGGAAAGGATAGTCTGGCCTATGTGATTTCTGTTTTGTCGCCAGAAAATTGTTGTTCATAATTTGTAACAGTATTCTACCAGCAGTGAAGAAAGGCTAGAAAGCTGCAGTACTGCTGGTAATGCAGTCTTTATAATCTTTGTAATTTTTGTCTTCAAATAATAAAACTTGCACAAAATGTTGACTGCAAAGCTAAATTGTATGTAAGGCAAGCTGTGGTCAAGCTCTTACAGGAACAAGCTGTGTAGTTTATAAGCCTTGAGCGGTAGGAATAATACCTAATATTTTAGAAACTTCAGGTTTTAAGTGTGGAAATCTGCCTTTGGAAGTGATAAAAGGAAAATAGAGTGCATTAGATTTTGCTTAGTGTTTGTGAAGTTTAGGACAGCTTCACTGCTACATTTTCCTTTGCTTATATTACATTAGCAAGGAGCATGTTGAATTCAGTTGCTTCTTTTAAACTTGTGTGTCAGGAAGAGTAACTTGTATCCTTTTATGGCAGCAGTGGAGGTGAGAGATAATTGCTTTGGGAAAGACACTTTCCCTGTCTGAATGTCCCAACAGGAGTGACATCTCAATGGGTGGCTATTCTTGAGGCAGCCAGGTTGAGAGACGAGTGGAACTACTACTTGCAGGAATGTTGGAAAGAGAAGAAAGATCCTTGGCGAACAGGAGTGTGCGCAGGGAGTCTGTGTGGACACTGGGCTGGATGGGGCTCTGCAGGCAGATCAGCTCACATGAACTGAGATCAGTGCACATTAAAATGCAACAATTTTACAGGAATGAAAACTAGAACCTGAATTTGAAACTCAGATAGGTCAGAAGGAACAGGTAATGAAGATGTGCACTTAACTCCACTCACATCATCTTGGCAGGGATGTCTTGTGTTGGAAGATGACTTGATTGCCCAGGTCTCGAGTGCATCCTCCAAAGCCTGCCTGGCTGCTTTTTGATTTTTGTTGCAGTTTTAGAGGGCCTTCTAGCAGTGTTTCACAGCTCTGTGGTCTGCCTTTCTCCCCTAAATGGCCTCACTAGCTCCCTAAGGACAGGAACATCTTCCCCCATGCTTCCTACCTCCATCCCATGTTTTTTAAATACAAATGTGAGTAGAAGCATATTAGAAAGGGGCAGGGGGCTGGAGGACCCCTAGTAGCTGTGGAGGGGGCACCTGTAGGTTTAGAGTCTGACAGAGAATCTTCAAGGCTAAACTTTTACACATGCCTTGGCAACTGCCCTGCAAGGCTGAACTATGCCTCTCCTCAGGAGCTGCTGGTGAGCAGCCTTCTAAGGGGTGCAAGTGAGGCTTCTGAGGAAAACTAAAAATAGCTCTGTTGCATCACCCATCTCAATGTTGTGAAAGATGTCCTGCTAGATTAGTGGCAGGCATTGACTTTGGTATGCAGGCGAGTAGAAAGGGATGTAGGTTCCTTCCTAACCAAGGAATCCTTGCAAGGTGGTTGTATTTAGCTACCAGCCATATTGTGGCAATGATGTTACAGCACTCTTGTACCTTTCCTCAGTATCACTGTTGATTCAAAGGCCTGAATTTCTTTGCCTATTACTGTTTGGGGGATTTTTTTATCCTAATGGCTTGTTTCCACAGCAGCTGTCACTTCCACAGAGTTGCACATGCAGATCATTTCATTCATGCTGGTCTAATTGCAGTGTACTTGATCTTCAGGTAGCAGTGATCACTGGAGTTACATGTTGCAAAGTGTAAGAATGTCCTGTTGCAAAATCTGTGCTCCAGTTGATAAGCAGTGTTTGGAGATGCTCACATTATGATTTAATGTCAGGTCAGGTCTGCTGAAAAGTGTGCTTGGCCTACCAGGAAGAGCCAAATTGTGCAGGGATCCTAGTGTTGTTTGTCTTGTGCACAAACACAGCAGAAGTCCCAGGATGAAAGGTGAGGGAATTGGAAGGGAGCACTTTGGCTGGGTCAAGGGGACCAGGTTTTTCACAAAATTAAATTCTTAACTAGGAATGTTTTTAAAAAGCTTAGGCAAAGAAATGGAAGTCATTAGTTGTGACTTCATCGTCGAAGCAGATTTGTCTTCACACAACGGGCTGTGCTTAGTGCTGCAAGGCCCTGCACTGCACTAACAGCTCTCCTCACCAGTCTGTGGTGACTCCTTTACTGTTTCCCTTCTCCCGTCTCTGTCACACTCTGCTTTCAGTAATGATGATGATGACATCGTTGCTGTGTCTCTTCCAGGCTTCTAGAATAGTCTGAAAAAACTGCCATCTGTCCCTTTTTAAATATTAACTTCGTGATGCCCTTGAAGCTACTTTGACTGCAGAGTGCTTTGATGTGTATGCGAATTGTCAAGAGACTGGAGAGGCTGTTACTTGCACACACCTGTAAATGCAGTGTGTTTCCAGAGGAGTCTGTTTTCCCTCTGACTCCAAGCAGTGATACTGTTATATATCAACGCTGCCTGCTAACATCTGTTCAAACAGTTTGTCCCCATCACAGCATTCATCCAAGGCAACGAGCTGTTGTGGATCCGTGTTTTATAACCTAAAACTTTTCTGCAGCAGTAACAACAGCATCCAGACTGATTTGAGGGCAGCACATGTGCTAAAGCAGCTTTCTTAGGGGATAACCAAAGTAAGGCAGGAGCTGTCTTTGAGGCTCCATTTCAAATGCCATTTGCTGATTTTGTAATGGAAACTATAGGTACACTTTACACTGATGATTTAGATACTGTTAGCTTGGCTTTGCTGTTTGAATTGCTCCTTTTTTTTGAGGATTGGATTTATGAGGTGGGTTGAAACCTCCAGTTTCAGCTATTTCAGCCCACTTATTCAAGATAATGCTGACATTGTAGGGACTTGACAGAGGGACGGTCTTTGGCCGAGAGGAGGAAAGTTGGCCAATTCCATCTACTTCAGGCGTGGGCAGAGGCTGCACAGTAGGGTCAGGAATGTTCAGCTGTGCAGCTTTGGGACACTGTTGGCCGACTCAGCTCACCTGAGTGACCTGTTCATCTGACTCTGTTTCCCTGCTCATCACTGCAGTGACAGATGAGGTTTCTGAGGACTGTTACTAGTTGAGAAAAGCACCCCAACTAGAGGATAACACAGACTTTACTCAGTGTATCAGTACTGTCCAGCACTGGTCTTTGGAGTGTGTCTCAAAGGCCACATGAGACCTCCAGAGCCAGGTTTGTATGCTCTGGTTGGGACATTGTTCCTGCAGGAGCTGTGACACTGTTTGCTTCTGCAGTTGCATAACACAAACACTGAGTAAGATTCCTGGGCTCACAGCGCATTGGCATTTCATGAATCCAAGGAAGAGCAGCAATTCTCAGCACTTTTAGGGACTGAATGTACTTTGTGACTGGGGACTGCATAGGCTGGTAGCTACAGCAAATGTGAAAGTAACATGGTGGACTTAGCTACTTGTCATGATCTAGGTTTAATATAATCCTAAATTCTGTGTGTTTTAGCCCCCTAAGATTTTTCCTTTTTTTTTTTTTTTTTTTTTTCAATCCAGATGACTTACTTCATGGTATTTACATAAGGAAATTGCTTGAAAAGCAAAGAAAAGATCCTATAATAAGTTCAAACTTAGCTTTGATGCCAATTGAATGTGTCTTGTGTTACCCCAAATTATGGTTGTCTGGATCTTGTAGAAATGCCCCTTTCTGTTCCTCTTATTCCCTCTTTCCTTTTAAGAGAGCAAAGAAGAAGCTGCTGCATCCAGCGTGAGAATCATCTGAAATTTGAAATCTTAAATTTCTGAGTTTTGCTATCTGCAACAGACTAGTTAAAAGTGCAATAGCTGATCAGCCTTTTATTGCTACTTAAAAACCTGTAACTTGAGTTCTTTTTCTTCATGCCTTGCTGATAATAGCACAGATGAGTGACTTCTGATCTCTTCCTTATGTAATTCTGACCTATTTATGTATTTCTTGCTTGTTCTAGCTTTTACAAAACTGATCACAGTAAATGGCCAAGAATATCATCTTCAGCTGGTTGACACTGCTGGCCAGGTAAGTTATCTTTCTTTGAATCTTGCTTCCAAGTTACAGCAACAGGTATTCATACTCCTGCTGAGCCAAGTTGGTAGTGACTGTGCGTTCAGAGGTGAAAGTTAAAAATGATCCTGACTTGTTGTTTAGTCACTAAAGAACTTTTTCTTTAAAGGTTTTGGTTTGCGTTTTGTTACTGGGTTGGTTTTTTTTTTCCTATCTATTGAATGAGTGCCTAAGAAAGAGAAGAGGAAACTGCCTTAACTCCCAAAAGTTCATCAATAGCTTGTGATACTTACAGAGTAAATGAGCAGTCTTGCTTTAGATGAAGAATGGCACTTCAGCAAACCATTTTTTCATGGCTTTTTCGTATTTCTCTGCACCACCATGACTTGTATCCATGGAGCAGTCATGGGGAGCAGACAGATTCATGTAGGTGGTACTTACTGAGTTACCAATAAACTGGTGCAGTTTGTCTGCATTTTAACGTGATGGTTCACGTGTGCGTCCGAGCTCCACGTAATGACAGGGAGTGAGGAGACGGGGAGCACGTGTCCTGCAGCGTGCTGGGGACCTTTGGGAGGTGCAGGTGTTCATTATTTACAGGTACAGGTGTTCATTACATGGTGCTGCTTGGCTGAACCCATGCGTGAGAGTGCTGTGTCTTTTGAGAGACTATATTAGAAAAAAAAAAAACCTCATCAGGGACCACTAAACTCCTATATTTTTATCCTCAACTTTTTTTTTCTTTTTTTTTTCTTTTTTTTTTTCTTTTTCTTTTTTTTTTTTTTTGCTTGCATGCTCTTGCCTTCCGTGATCTCATACTATGCCGTTGGGTTTTTCCAAACTATGAGTAGTGTTAAACAATGTTAGTGTTGTAAAATATGCTGCCAGTACTTAAGGCTTTAAAGCTGCAGGACGACTGCTCATAGCTGGGAGACTGTTCAGAGGGGCTGTAACTTTCTAGGTATGTTTGATTGCTTTCTTGGAAGAGAGCTGTGTGACTGGGGAATAGCCATGCTGTATTTATACGGTGTCAGCCCTTGGTGTTCATCAGCAGCAGCATGTGTAATCACTCAGAGGTGTCTGAGCACAACACCAGCCACACGTCCCGGGGCAGAATTGCTGGATGGGGAGTGCGCTGCAGAGGAGAGGGTGAGAGAGGGGCAGGCTGAGGAGTGTGAGAGCAGAACGAGCTCCATTGGTGTCGCTCAGTGCCATTGTAACTGCGCTTGCGTTACAGCTCCAATTGTGTAGCGTAGTGATAAAAGAAAAATTCCTCTTTGAGGAGGAAATTGCCTTCTGGGAAGGCAGTGTGACTCACCACTAACATACCTCTATTGCTGAGGATTATTTAATGTTATACAGTATTGTGGAACCTAAATAGCTTCTTTCCCAGCCTGTGGTTATTTTCAGATTTAATTTTTCATGGAACAATTTGAACTTTGATTTCTGGCGCACAGGGTTAGAGGGGAGAGATGATGTTGGGCTGTGGAAGGTGTGGCTTGGACAGATTTCTTCTCAAGTCTGTCTTGCTTAACGGCCCATAGGGAGTTCTCATCTGTATACAGCACAGCAAGAATTGTATTGCAAACATGTCACATTCTTTTGAAAACATGGCTATGGCTTGGAAGGTTGTAGTAACATTGTTTAATCACTTGACAAATTTCTTAATTTGACCCGTAAGTTGCAGTGAGCATAGCAGCTTTCCTTCCATCTCCTAACAAGCTAAAATTAAAGTCGTGAATTAAGAACAGTTGAGATTATGACACTTACTCTTCTTGGTATTCCTCCTCTGTCCCGTGCCTGTTTACTTTCCTGGTTATTTACTGAGGTTTGTGCAGTTCAGTTCAACAGGGATGTTGATGCAGGGTTCACAGAAGAGGGATGTTAAAGGAAATCTTACCTAATACCAAGTTCCAGCTGGGGCAGTCCTGGGAAATTCCGGGTAAAGTCAAGCCTCTATGGAGTTGCACTTTCACCTTTTTTACACAGAGTTAGCTCAGATCCCTTCTGTATTGACTTTGGGATTTCACATCCAACTGGAGTGCCACTTTGGCATTTCAGAGAAGATGGGGGAGGGCTGCCCTCAATGTGTAGCAATAAAGGCAAGTGAGGGCAGCTTTTGCCAAGTGTTATTCTTTCAAACTTTTTTTGGTTGGATCTGTGAAGTTGATTTATAAAGAGTTTTTCCTCTTCTGCCAGTGAGGGAAGTTGGATTCGTTTTGGCTGTCTAGATTTAAGCTGTGTGATTGCACTGCTCCATCTGTTCAGCCATGACAATAACAGAGAGGTTATTTGATCTTCAGCTAAAATTAACATCTTCAAAGGCATAGGTTTAACAATTTGAGAACTCATACATTAGGAAGTTTGGCTCTTGTGAAAATGGAAACGTTTCCTGGGAATATCTGTTGAAACAGCTTTTTTACATTGGATTCATAGTGTTTGTGTTGCATTACCTGCAGTGTGTCAGTCTGGTTTGTTTGCCTATTTGGTCAGTCCCTTTTCTAGAGGGGTAATAAATTCACTGAGTAAGTTTCTGGTGGTTTTGTTTGGTTTTTTATTTATGTGAACACTTATCCTATAATATAAACTTACAGTTGTCATAAAGCAACTAATAACTGTATTTTTTTCATTTGATAAGCATTAGTTAGTAAGCCACAATTATTCACTTCCTACCAGATTCCTTAGGTAATTTAGATGTGATCAGTGTCATTTGAAATTGCAAACTGCTAGATCCTGTCGTCAGCTGTTGAAATTAAGATTTTGAAATGTATCACCAGCAAGATAAGAGGCATAATTGCTAATTAGTGGTGGGACAGAGTGGATGTTTTGTACTAATACAAACAGATAATTAAGCAGGGTAAGAGGATTGGGAAGAGCTTCAGCTCATCCATAGTCTTAGAGGGAATAAACCATAAAAGCTGTAGATTAAATTGTAGAGTATACAGACGGACTTTCAGCTGTCTCTTGGTTTGGTAAAGATGCCTCGTGACATTATGATGAAAAGATTGTGAAAGTATTGCCTATACAAAATGTCTTAGAGATGTGACCAACTTACCTGATGGTGATCTGATGGCATCAAGGTCTGAAGTGTGGAACCCTTAATTTTAAATGCAATATTCCTTCCACAGGATGAATACTCCATATTTCCTCAGACGTACTCCATAGACATCAATGGCTACATTCTTGTTTATTCAGTCACATCAATAAAAAGGTAATAAAATCTGTTTGTGTTCTTCTCCTTAAAAATTTTCTGGGTTTAGCTCCTGCCTCTGCTATATTTTATGTGTGATTATTTCAATTAATCTCTCTCCCTTAGAAGTACAATAGGAGTGAATAATAATGCTTTTTCAGAAAAGTCCCCTCAGACCCAAATGTCACAGACACTTTGCAGACTAATGTACAAGGTACCATGTAAGAAATGAGACAGTGTTAAACTACATTGTTTTGAGGTGTGAGTAAAAGTACTAAGGATCATTTCAGAAATAACTAGAGTTCCTTGCTCTTGCATCAGATACAAGGACAGACATAAATACAAAGCTAAAGGGCGCTGTACGTTTATGTGAAGGACCCAATTAGTTGCTAGATCATTCCTTCAGCCTTGTGGCTTTTTACAGTACTGAGATTCCTTTGACTTCTTGTATTGAATTGTCCTGATTGATCATAGAAATACTCACATAAACAGCAAAAGATGACTTTTGGACTGTAGACCCTCTCTTGGCATTCTGCAGCACATAATCCTCCCTGAAGGTTGTCCCAGAGGATCCCTCTTGTCCTGGCTGTTCCCTCTCCCAGAGTCCATCGTACTTGGAATCATGCGAGATCCATCAGCCTTTATGTGGCTTTTTCATCTTCTGTTATTTCCTCCCTTCCTCTGGTCATCTTGCTTTGTTTAAATACTGCTTATCCTTGAATAGATGTTGATTTCCTAATATTGTACAGCATCTTTATTAGGTCAGCTGAATATTTTCCGAAATTTTTGTTTGAAGAAAAGCGATTAAGACCTTAGACCTTTCAGTCTCATCAAGTACAAGAGAAGTTGATGCTCTCCTTCTATTTTCAAGGTAGCTGATGAGCTTTTTACACGTGCTGAAGTGTTTCATATATTTTCCTCTGATTCAAACAAAACTGGTCATTTCAAGCTCTTTGATAGACTGTCATAAAATACAGGTAAAGCAACTTGCCTGTTGGCTCATTTTCCTTCTCAAAGGAAGGATACAGTCTGGTTATAAACTTCTGCTGCTTACAAGGTCTTAAATGCTGAACAGATTTCACAGTTCTTCATTCTTGGTTTTTATCTTAAGTTCTGAAGTAGAGAAGGGCCAGCACGTGTTGGGCTTTTATGTGTATCTAGAGATACTGAACTACCAAAGTCTATTGGGTCTGGGTTTTTTAGTTAGAAGTTCAGTGTTGGTGCTGAGTAACTTGTATGAAATAGGAGTCAGTATTCTCTGCCTTAGGTAGGCAATGCTCCACTCCTAAAGCAAATACAAAGAAGTTCACTGATAAATGGATGCTGTGAGGACAGAAATGCCTTTGACTGAAAGCAATGTACATCACTCAGAGGATTCTGCAACCTGTGCTGTTCCCTGTTAGGCACCTAAAGGACATGTTCTTTCACAGCCACTCCATGATGCCTCATGATGTCTTGAGCTCACCAAGTGAAGAAATGAACATGTTTTCTGTGGTAGCATTCAGTCAGTTAAACCAATTTATGGTAAAAATACAAACAGGACAGACTGGGTTAAGGCTGTAGGTCAAAAATCTTTTCATCAGTATTTAATCTTCATCAGTTTATTCCATGTTTTTATTGTTGTTGTTTCTTCCTTAAAATTTCAAAGTGTCCATGATCCTGTCGTGTTCAATTCCTTATGTTCTGTATCAAGACAGTGTTTAGGTGATAGGAAAGATCTTCCACAGTACTCTGGTAGCTTCGAAGACTTCCCCAGACAATGAGATCACAGTCATCATCTGTCCTGACTTCTGTCAAAGTGTCTATATTGATCCAAATATTGATCCAGCTGGGTAAGGGCTTTGACAGCAGACTTAATAGAAATGCTCTTTTTAAAGTTATCAGCTTCCCAGCTAACCTCCAGTGGGAAGTTTAAATAGGACTTGAATGAAAGCTAATGCCCCACATTTTTCATATTCCCAGGCTCTCAGCAGCAAGGTCACGGGAAGGCTTTTGCTCTAGTTCAGCTTAATTAAATTCCAATTTTGTATCTTGCTAGGTTCCATGATTTTGTGTAACACATTTATCTGACAGCTAGTAATGGTGGGTTTTTTTTGTATTTCACACATTGAGCTGTTTGCTGTAACCCATTTGCTTGACAGAACTGGAAGGGACCTCTTACAGTCTCCAAATCTCAGAGTTTCACAACTTGATGTGATGGTGCTATTTTTGGATTGGTCAGTCCTTGCTCCTTTTTGTCCTCGCTCCTTTCAACATTATTAATTTGGAAAGCTTTCTAGAACATTAATTGGTCAAGCCAGTTTCATTCTTGGCAGTTCTTAGCAACTTGTTTCTGTGTCAGAATTGTGTTGGAGTTTAAATAGCACTTCTCCTGTGGTTTTCACCTTGGTCTGTTAACAAGGATCAGCTTGTTATTTGTAGTATTTTCACTATTAAAGGAAGCTTGTGAACAGTCTTAGCCAAGCAGATAGGTACCCAAAGTGGGGCAATGGAGAGCCCAGGTTCAGGAGCACCTGACAGCATTGTACACGGGAGCCTCAGGCAAGGACTTGCCAGGGTGCTGTGCTGCGGTGTGGCATTTTTCTGGCTTAGCTGGAAACAGCACACCAAACAGAGGAAACAGTGATTGTACTGTCCTGGGGTTTCAGTTAGCCTGTGGATCGGGTGCTAGGATCTTTCTCCTTGCTTCAGACTGAGAAAGAGTTTTGTGGTCTCTAGCAGATGGGGTTTTTTGGTAGCATTTTTATTCTCTCAGTTTGCAGGGTCATGCAGTTCTGTGTGTAGTGATGCCTCTTGACTCTGTCACAGCCAAGCTCCATTCAGCTCTTATTTTCTTAATAATTATGAGCATCCAAGATGAGTTCTCAAGACTAAAATTTCACTAATACTCTTTCAGCATAAGCTCCTTGTTTCCCTTAAAGTCCTTTCATTGATTCCACATTTTTCACTGATTCCACGTTTTCCACAGTGTAATCTGTAGTATCCCACTTGAGTTACCAGTAGCAATTTGTGCCAGACTAAGTCATGCTTCTGTTTACAAAGAACTCATTTTCTTGATAGGATACACTGAAACTACGAGCTGAGCATGGAGAGAAGCATTGTGTTCCACACAGTCTCAAATATTATTGCTGCAGTGAAACAAATAGACCTACTTGACAGAAAATCCATCTTAAATATGGTAGAGTTTATTGTTCTAGGAGTGAAAGGCTTTACTGCTTTAAATGGTGTTTTTAGGCATCAGGTCTTTGCTCTGAGCTGGAAGTGTGTTTGAGTGCTGCTCTATTTTTAAGAGTTTCAATTCTAATTAAAATGCAGTGCAAGTCAAGCCACTGCCTGTAGCTAACAACCTTGGAAACTGGAAAAGCTTGGTCCCTTTTCTGTTGTCTAGTTGCGTGTCTCATCCCTGAGCCTATGCCTCTCTTAAGTTATGCACTTCATGTACCAACATTTTTTCCATAGTGTAACCAGAGGAGTGCAACATCTGCTCTTCAACCCTGTTTATAGTTTGTTCTCAAAAGTACTGAATGTCAAATGCAGTAGATTTTTTTTTTTTTTGTGAAGTTTTTGACTTGATATTCTACAATACTGCTTCTTACCTCCTGTCATCCAAACTTCACCTACGTGGTAGGGGAGCAAACAGAGTATTTGAATAATCCCTGTTTCAGTGCCATCTTGCAGATCAGTTTACTCAGTTTCCATAGAAAATTAGAATTTTGGCTTCTTTTGGCTTTTACATAAATAATAATTATATATGAACTAAATGTTCATTAGAAACAATGTGTTCTTTTAAGATGGAGCTTGCCTAACTAATTACTTTTTCTTCCAATTTGCTTTAATTTGACATACTCATCCAGGATTGTTGGACTGCAGCAGTTAGATTTCTCACTGCAGATACAAACCAGATGAGAGGTGGGAGGGACTTGGGGTGATTCTGTGTTAGATGCATCAGTCCTGGGTAATGTTATTTATTTCTGCAAATACCATAACTGGGGAAGTTGTAAGGGTAGGCTCAGGCTGGTCTCTGCTGCTGCTGGGACCGGTTTGCTGTTGTTACACAAACGGGTAAGACTTCCAGCATCTTTGTAGTTGTGCATACATAGAGTTAAGTTTTAAACACAACCTACATATGCATTTAATTGCTTGTGTATTGGGTATTGAGGATAAACATCAGAGTGCATGTGTGACTTCATCCCTTTATTTTGCAGTTTTGAAGTGATAAAAGTTATCCATGGCAAGTTATTGGATATGGTGGGAAAAGTCCAGTAAGTAGTGACACTTTCATCTCATTTCATTGCAGGCATGTTGCTAGTGCTTTGTTCAGTATACTGTAACTGTTCTGAAGTTCTGAACTTTCTTTCACAGAATACCCATTATGCTGGTTGGAAATAAAAAAGACCTGCATATGGAACGGTATGTGAACTCCAGAATGAGGGAAATGCAAGGCAGCAGCCCGCATTCCTGTGGCTGCAACGTGCTGGCTTTGTTCTTGGCTTTCCAGAGCTAAAATCAAATTGTAGGTTAAAATAAGTTACTGGCAAAGGAATTGTGTCCAGAATGTGAACTATGAGCCATGAACTTCTGTTGTAATGTTGATTTTTGCTGTGAGGGTCCAGGGACAGTCATTTAACACTCTGGGGTTTTTTCAAAGTAAGTAACAGAAGTGTGTTTGTCACAGCAGCAACACCAGATGATATTACAGATTATAAAAACAAAGCAATACTTTGGGACCACTGCTCTTCTGGGTCACAGAGCAGTTTTACCTGGCCCAGAAATGCATTTGACAGCAGCCAAAAGCAAATGCTTTGGATCAGACTTCACAAGACATTCCTATTACAATGCACTTAAGTGCTTTGGTACTCTAAGGTATTTCTTGACATATCAGATTCCAATTCTTCTGCAAGTTATAAGAAACATATTTTTCTTTCTCTGATCAGGGTGATCAGCTATGAAGAAGGGAAAGCTTTAGCAGAATCTTGGAATGCAGCTTTCTTGGAATCTTCTGCTAAAGAAAATCAGGTAATGAATTTAAGAGTCACTTTATTCAAATGGCAGTGTAATGGATGACTCAGAGTTTCACTAAATAAAGGAAGCTAAAATATTTGCATGCCCTGTACAGATATTTTGTGTAGATGGAAGCAGAACGGGCACCTGCACTTTATGTACACAAGTTTTTTCCCTGCAACTGTCAATAGGAGGAGGAAATGAAGAACTGAAAGTTCAGCTTCACTGAATATATCAGAACACTTAGTGACAAATTAAAACTCACATCCATGGGGTGGGTGGAACAGGGTCTGTTACCTTAAACAGGAGTCACTGCTGGCAGAGCAGTGAGTTGGTGTAAGAGGACGAACCTCATGTTTTAAGGTGCTGGGCGGGCTCAGTCTCTCGAATGGAGGAAGAATCATTTTGTCTGATGTTTATGGTCAACAATTCTGCAAGTGTACTTGAGTAGAGTTGGATTTTTCCCTGAAAGAAAAACTTGGATTATGTTTTGTCACTAGATATAGAACACTTGGAGTTAGTTTATCAGTATTTCTGTTTCTGGCTAAGACTTGCATTAACCTTGTCAAAACTGGGCATGATGTAACCATGAAATTTCTCAATATCTTCTCTCTATGCTGGAGAGCTTCAAATGCATACCAAAGGAAATTAAATTGACAGTGTAAAGAATAAACCTGTTTAAAATGTCTGATCTTTTTTTCCACCCCTGTATTTTAAATGACTTAATACTTCTGGATTAGGCAAAGCTGTTGGCTGTGCTCTTTTTCATTTGGCATATGTTCACAATGTGTAACACCACAGCAATTCATATGCAGCAGAAGAGTATCTTACTGGTAACTTTTCTGGAGTTTTTATTGTTCTTGAACCAAGAAGAAAAAAGTTTGTTTATGTAAAAAAGCTACAAGCTTTGTAGGATGCTTGGTATGTCCTGTGTATTAACTTGCTGCCTGACTAAGTCCCCTGTACTGCCATGTATTTGTGCTCCTGTTTTAAGTTAAGCTGCCAGCTGGAGTTTGATATATCAAACATGGTACCCTTCAGGGAAATGAAAATAGCAATTGTTTGTCAGATAGTCAGAATCCTGGACAGGCCTGTACAAATCCCACCAAAAGGATTCAGAAGTCCTGTACATCCTGGCTAATCCTTCAGAACAGTCATCACAGGTTGCTGTAAATTCTGTCCCTCTGGATTCAGCAGCAGGTTGTTTGAGGCAGGTGCCTGAACACAATTCCTGCTTCATGCCCTCTATATAATACACTTGATAAATTTGTCCATCTTCAGAAGTCTGGCAGATCAGATGTCACTTCTGAGACGGGTACCCACAGCATGTGACCATCCTTCAGGCTCTCTGGCGTGTTTCCTTTGGAGGCTTGGGATGTGTGGAATAAAGTGTGAAGGAGCCCAACACTGGCACAGCTGCCTCAGTCTTCTCACACATCTCCAGCTCTGAAGAGGTGGAAGATTGAGTTTTGAGAGCCAAGTGTGGAGTCTGGAGCTGTGGGAAGAGGAGACACCAGGCATTGTAACATCCCTCCCCGTGAGTTGGACCAGGAGCACTTCTGAACTCATTTGGGTTTTCTCCTCCAAATCCTAATCTGACAGGATCAAAAGAGCTAATACGTAGTCTTCTGTCAGGACAGGGCATCTTCTCTTACTCTGAAACTGTGTTTGGTCTAGGGGGGTAAAAAGGGTTTGTTTTGAACTTGGGAACAAGCTGTGTTGTCATTTTCCTGGTACTGTGTTCACCTTACGTAAGCCAGCATTACTGGAAAAAGAAGTCTGTTGGCACTTTTTGCGTTGAGGTTCATCCAAATAATCACCTGTACTGGCTTGGTACTGCAAATGTAACTTGATTATACAGATTTATTCCAAACTCCTTCCAAAAGTGTTTCAGCTTCTCTTTGCTTAACAGAAAGCTGATTTATGCTTAAGGCATAAGCTAAACTGGATGAGGGATTTGGAACTTGAGCAGAGAGTTCAAACCTTCTTGACTGAGGGTACATCTGTTAATTCTCTCTGAAACCAAGCCCATCTGTATTTGGAGGATTTAGAGCAGAAATGTAACAATTTCTGGTGTGCTGGTCTGAGTTTGGTTGTGTACATGATGTTCTTCATTCTTCACAGTGGTGAGGAGAGGGGGTGTCCCTGATAGCAACGGCTCTTTTCCCCCTTTTCTACACTCCTGCTCTAACCCTCCAGCCCCCCAAAAAATCCTTTTTGGAGCATCTGTGATAGTCCGAGGAGCATAACCCAATTTTACTGGGCAATTAAAATAGTTCTATAGATTAATTTAAACAAACTATGCCTATTCTGCCAAGAGTTATCAAATGATAACATGTCCCAGAAGTGGCATGACATGGAGTAGATGGAAGGGGAGAGATGCAAAGATGAAAGCTGCGGTGATGATAAATGATGGTGGCTGGCAGGAGTTCTCAAGGTCAGATAGACTTGACTATGTGCCAGCTCCTGCAGACATGAGTGACCTGGTAGGACTTTGGGAGGAGCCTGCATATCACCAGCACATCAGTCATCAAGGGAAATCCCTGGGTTTTGGGAAGGCAATCCTGACACTTAATGGAAAGGACCTCTCTGAGATGACTGCTGGGCTGTTACTGTCATGTCTTCTCAAACTGCTTAATTGTTACCAGGCATGTTGAACTGCTTTGGCTAACTTCAGGAACTTCAAATCCTTTCTTGTGGAATTCCCTGCACAATGTCACCTAGGCAGAGTGCTTCATCTTAATCCCAGTGCAATGAAGTCACTCTTGGAAATACAGCCAGAAATCCAAAGTGGTCTTAAACCCAGGTGAAGCTGGAGGCCAACTTCTACTGGAAGAATTTGGGAAGTAACCAGCAACTGAATTCTATTCATCGCGCATTAGATAAATTTCAAAAAGAGCAAGGAAGTAGTAAAAAAAATAATTTCTTCTTATCAAAATGGAGCTCCCTTAAAAAGCAATTGCTTGGTTGTGCTTGTTTTTTCAAGGGCAGCTTCATCTTGGAGCTCAGAAGATGCACTGCTTAGTAGATGCTCCAGAGTAGTTTGGAATCCAGGGATCTGGCATGTTTGGACTGGCAAAGGATATGGGGGAAAAGCCCTCTTTTACCTGGCTATTGTTCAAATTCCTGTGCCCAGTTGTGTGCTGGGATAAACCAGTAGTGAGAGCAGCTGAGAGTTTCCTCTTTAAAATAATAAAACAGTTGCCGAAGGGTGACTCCGGCAGCGCGGGCTGGATTTGGGTGGTTGCACTTTCCTGCTGGCTCCTGGCAGCACATTCCCAACTCCCTGGCTGTGCAGGGAATCTGTCTCCCCAGCTGCCTGTCCTGCTCACACTGAGGGCACATCTGCAGCAGCAGCTGAGCCTCTGGTGTGCCCTGCTCGCTGCTGGGCTCTGTGGGCAGCAGGTGTTGCCCAGGCTGGCATCCCTTTTGTTTGCTCGGGGAGAAAGGTAGAGGAAAAAGCCAGATGGTTTCCTGTGGGCTAGGTGTGACCCACATTCCATAATTGGACCATATGGAGGCAGATGCATATAAAGTCTGGCTGCATCCTTCATTCCTTGTCACAAAACATCTTCCTGTGTTGTTTTAAGGCTCAGCCTAAAACTCCTTAGCACGTTTGAGCTGAATTACAAATTCCAAGGCATTCACTGTAGGACAGTAATTAAACCTTTCCAGTGAATACGTATTTTCTGTGAAATGAATTAACAAACCCTGTGAACTCCTACATCTTAGTGCTTCAAACTGCATGTCTTTGACAGGGAATGTGCAGCTTTTTGGTTGACAGAGTAAGTTGTAGATGTTTTTTAACGGGTGCTGTGAAATGTGGGCAAAAAGAACTTGTGTATTAAAATGAAATCATTGGAAATTTTGACTCTAAGGAAACGGTGGTGCAGTATATTTGTAAATCAGTGCATCACCAGGTTTTGATTAAGGGAAACTCTTCATTAGTGGAAGCAGCTTGATAGCAACTGCAGTCCGGGCCGTGGTTCTCCTAAAGTCTTAATTTGCTCAGGAAATGTGTTGTATCATTACTGAACTAATGAGCTACTTCTGTCAGGTTCTTTTGGGATTGCAGGAAACTCCGTTATAGGGAGGAATACCCTATTTTCCAGCTGGTGAAGTACTGTATATAGTTCCAGAGATCATACTGTGCACAAACAGTATAAATGTGGGAAACTTTAACATTAAGTCTAATCTTGTTAAGATTGCTATGGGACTTCAGTCAATGAGATTAATTTGGAAGTGATCCAGTCAAGAATTATGTCTTGTGGAGGTGGAAAAATATCTGTTAAATCAGAATTGTAGCCATAAATCACAGGGTGCTCTTCAGCCTGCTGATTAAACCAACAAAACCCCCTTTTTAGCCTCTTTCTAGCATGACTGCTTTTTGTATTCCAAGCACTTTCCTGTGCTTGGAATTCCTGAAGTGGATGGCCAGAGGTTAGATCAAATGGCGGTCTGCAGTGGTCAGGAAACCATTTTCAAGCTGAGGATTCACACATTGAAGCTCTAGTCATGCAGTTCAGGCTATTTAAAATGTAACCCCTTTTCTCTCAGGCGGGCCTTATCAAAGGATGTTGCTTAATATCAGTGATCGTTCAGCTTGTGCTTTCCACTCGTGCCCTTGCACTGTGTCTAATAGTGATCTTGCTAATAGGGACAATGAGAAAATCAAGAGCAGTAAAGTCACCCCTCATACTGAGCTGTGCAAAGTCAGTGCTGAGAGCTGAAAAATCTGCTGTCTTCTGTAATTACTCATTATCTTAAAGATTACTGAGAGCAAACGGATTGGTTTATTCTCTGGAGCAGCACAGCATCCAAACCTGTGCTATCAGTCACTGAGGGCAGGCTCACCATGCAAAATAAGGTGATTACAGTTATTAGCTCTGTTGTGAATCTGGCTCGGTTTGTGCCTGCCCTCCCTGCCGAGGATTGCTGTGGATGAGGGTTTGCACTTCCCTTTGAAACTATAAGGACTGTTTGCCCTCCTCACTTTCGGAAAAAGCATTGGATGTGGGTTTATCTGCTGATGTAGTTGGTAAAACTGCTAACGATTTTTTAGTTATTTCAGTAAGTGGGCAGTCCCGCCTTCCCTCCTAATGGTGTGCTCTCTCTTTGCAGACTGCCGTTGATGTTTTTAAGAGGATAATTTTGGAGGCAGAAAAAATCGATGGGGCAGCTTCACAAGGGAAGTCTTCATGCTCAGTAATGTAATTCCACTGCGGAACCTGAAAACACTGGGAATACATTCTACCTGAAGAAGCAAAACTGCCCATTATCTTTAAGGATAAACTATGCTTCTTTTTTTTTTTTTTTTTTCCTTTTTTTTAAATTTTTTTTTTTCTTCTGTTAACCTGAAAGATAAACAGTTGGTTTGGAGCCTTTCCCTTCAGATTATGTTAAACTCTGACTCCTGTGCAAATGGCTTCACTTCCATTTTCAAATTTTAAGCAATCATATTTTCAATTTATATATTGTATTTCTTAATATTATGACCAAGAATTTTACTGGCATTAATTTTTCAGTGTAGTTTGTTGGTTAGAATAATCATCAAAATGATGCATATTGTTACACTACTATTAACTAGGCTTGGATATCAGTGTTTCTTTGTGTTAAATGTATACTTGTAAATAAAATAGCTGCAAACCTTAAATGTTCTGTTTATAATTTTTCGTTGATTACTCCATATCAACTTTTTTTTTTTTTTTTTTTTTTTTTTTTTTTTTTTTTTTTTTTTGTGAAAAATGTTCACCTGCTGACCTTAAGAGAAGGCGTGAGATCCTTGGAGCCAATGGATTGTTTGACTATTGCTCGGGAAGTTGTTTGCGAGTGATCCCAAACGTTTTTGCTACTGGAACTCCAGGCTGGCCAAGCAGCTCTGCTTTGCTTTGTGCCCGGTCACGGGAAGGAGAGACAAGTGCCAGCTTTATTTGGAAGGGAAGTCCTGGGTTTCAGTCAGAACCTGCTCTGTGTTTTTCCTCTGTAACCGTTGAGTAAAGGGTGCGCAGAGCCGCCCCGAGTTCCTGCGCTACGGACTGTTCACGCGGACTTGTGACTGGGAGTGCTGTCAGGATGGAGTGGATTTATCCAGGTCACAAGCGTAGACTTGTTAAGAGAACAAAAATGTCATTTAAAATAAATTGCACGTCCTGAACAAATTGGTGTGGGCTGTTTGTCATGAATTCCTGTGCTCCTGGTAGAGGTGAGCGGCCTCCTGCTGTTTGGCCATGCACAGTTCTGGGTTCCTGCATAGTTTTCCCTGACCACCTCCAAGCTTTTCCTTGGCTTTTGGAGTGGAAGCTTAGCAAGTCGTAATCTCTCAAGTCTAGAAACAAACTACTTACAACTATATATTTTAAAAATTTGCAGTTGACCTACTTTGTATTGAAAAGCAGAACAAAACCTAAAACAGTAAAAACAAACAAGGCTGACTTGGGGAACAGCTAATTAAATTAAGTGTTTTGCCTGCATTTTTGTGTTCATTTGAAAACTTAATTTCTGACAGGAGAACATAGGAAGGGAAAGTTAGAGTGTTTTTGCAACCAAAATTAGCTTTTACCTTCCAATCTGTGCTAAAAGATACAAATGAAGCATTTAATTCCTTTATTTGCTTTGTGCAGTTGTTCTCTCATATGATACAAAAAGTGGTCTAAACCTCTCAACAGTGTACGTAGGGAAGCTTGGTATTTGCTTTGGTCATCGTGAGAGTAACTGGTAAAAAAAAAAAAAACAAAAACAAAAAACAAACACCTTTTTTCTTCACTTAGGATATTTTCCAATGTTTCTGAAAACCCGTTTTCCGTGAATTCTCACGCCTTGTGCCAAGCACAGGTTGAGTAGCTGGATGCTTGTTGTGCATGATGGATTGCTGGAGTTCAGCAGAGAGCTCGTTCAGGAAGATGAGTCCATGCTTTGATTTTGGAGCCAGACTGAGCCGGGGCTGTTTCCTGCCCAAGAACCTGCAGCACTGGAGCAGGGGTCACTTGGCTGGCAGTGGAATGGCTGAGGATGCAGAGCATGGCCTGGGGAGCGCAGCACCTCAGGGGTGTGTCAGTTCAGTGTGATCCTTCAGTGATGCCCAGGATCGATGAGCTGTTGCATGACCCGAGGCTGTGGTATTGCATCACGGACACAACGTGTGTTCTGTGTCACAGGCTGGAAATTCTGGAGTAATGCAAACCCCTGTGACCACATCTGCTCCATTTTTTTGTCAAACTCTGGCTGCAGGTGTACTGGCATCAGTCTAACCCCCATAACAGCTGCTGCATTGCTTCTCGAGGTGTGCCAGCTGCTAAGAGTTTTAATGGACATGCATGAGAGTGTGTGCAGTTCAGCAGTCTGGGATGACTGAGGTCCTGCCTTCCAGAGGAGAGGCTTTCCAGAAGGGCTTAAAGGCAAGTGCAGATTCTCTGGATGATTTGTGGTGGGAGTCCTTGAGACTTGGATGGGATATTTCACAAGGCCATATAGTGCTAGAACAAGTGGCAATGGCTTCAAACTGCAAGAGAGTAGGTTTAGAATAATTAATAGGAAGAAATTCTTAAGGGCAGTGATACACTGGAAGTTTATCCAGAGTTTGTGGATGCTCCACAAAGCCAGGTTGGACAGGGCTCTAAGCAACCTGGTCTAGCCAAAAGTGACCCTGCCCATGGCAGGGAGGTTGGAATTGGGTGGGCTTTTGGGTCCCTTCCAGCCCAAACAATTAATGTACTCAGCACTGAGAGATGTGTACTGCTCTTGCATTTTCTATAATAGCTCAAGTATTGAGCTCATCCACATATGTTGTTCCCTTCTTCCTCTTTCTGCTTCATCCAGTAAAAAATGGAAATCATTCCACTCATCCAAGCCTTTCACTGCTAATAAGATCTAAAGACCAGCCATGTGCAATAGTCTTGCAGTTCTGCTGAAAGGTGTAGTCAAGCGTGATCAGTGAATTCCTCCTCATCCTTGGCTGGGCAGAGACTTCATTTGGCTTCTCAGGGTGGCACCTTCAGCAGCTGGAGTTTAACAGGGGCTGGGGCAGCCTTGTGCTTCCTTGTACTGAGCTGCCACAAGTTGGGTTCTTCACCCTGAGAGCCCTGAACAGGGGGGTGGACAATTGTGGAAGTCCTGTTATGTACAGAAAAATACTGCTTTGTAGCAAACTGCTCCTTTCCTGGAGTTGATGAATTTATACAGCCTTGTATAAGTTCTCTGATCCAGACTAGGAAAAGAATTATGTAGACTTAATAACCTTATTCTTAAGGGATGATCATTTGCAAAGGTGAAAGTGCAAAGATCCTTTTCCTGTTGAGGAAATGGGCAAAATTTCTTCACTGTGGGGTTGAGCACAATTCACCAGTTTCCCACCATGGACATACTCAAAAGCCACTTGGACATGGTCCCAAGCAACCAGCTCTGCGTGACCCTGCTTGAACAGGGGTTGGGCCAGGTGTCCTCCAGGGGTCCCTGCTGACCCCAGCCATTCTGCGGTTATGTGAAGATTAACTACTCCAATAATGTTAAGTTCTTACTGACTTGTGTGGATTTACAGTGCCCTGGTTTGGAAGTGACTCTTGCCTCGCTTGTGCCCCTGTCCACCTCCTCCCTTTGTTGTGTGAATAATCCTGGAGCTGCCCATCTCCCAGCCTGCTGTGCCTGGAAATGCTGACGATGAGTAAGGCAGTGGGGCAGGTGAGCTCAGCAGGGGCAGGATGGACTGCAGGTGCTGAATGGATAGATGAGCCTTCTTTGTCTTGTTGTGTCCATGCCTAAGGCAGTTTGTCCCTGCCTGGTTAACTCTGTGACAGGGAACGTGAGGTGTCAGCTCTGCGTCTGTGGAGCCTTCTTTGTAATGCTTCTTCCCAGCTTCTCTAAAGGGTTGGTGAGTCCATGCTGGAGAAGGAAAAAGCTGGAAAAGTGTTTTCCTTGTTCCTGTGTGTCTTGCAGTAGCCATGCTCTGGTGTCTGGACGAAGTGCAGATGTCCCAGCTGCTGTGCGAGCACGGTGCAGGTGGTGATGATGTGCCCAGGCTTGCTGGGCCTAACCTGCTAATTAACACTGCTGAGCCTCTCCAGAAGGAGAAATCAACAGCTTCTAATTAGCCCTTATGTAATCAGGACTGCTCATCTTCGGAGCGTTTTGCTAATACTGACTCATCTTCACAACTTCATCTAATAAGGTCAAAGGGGGAGTGATAACCTTTGCACAGATCCCTTCAACTATTGTGAGTACGCAGAAGTGTAGCTAAACTGGTCTGGGTGATGGGTGTTCTGATCCAGCTTTTCCTTGGATATCCTCTTTCCCTACTGGAACTTTTACTTTTTTGAAATAAAGTGAAAACTATCACACACCCCACCCCCCCCCCACCCCCCCAGGCTTTCTGACGCTTTCCAAAATGACGTCCAAGTCAGATGCTGAGGTGTGTCATGATCCCTGGACAGAATATTTGAAAACAAGACTGTAATTGGCTAAACCTGACCAGCAGGTCCCCTCTCCAAGGTGAGGAGCTTTTTTTCCTAGCTGGAACCTGGCCAGATCCATCATTTTGTGACTGGGTTTGCTGAGTGAGGGTTTTTGGAGTCCTTACCCCACATGGGTGACGCGAGGTGTTGCTGGCATGGGATGGGTGGTGGGTCAGAGTGTGGGATGGTCACCCTTGGTAGAGATATTCCAGAGGTTTTTCTGTTGTAGTGCATCCATGCTGAAGGCAGCACATTGAACCCCAAACCACTGCCTGGCAGCTGATCCCCATTTCCAGCAACAGGTGACGTATTCTGCCAGTGAGGGTGTGGGTTGAGTGTTTTGCAGAGATGTTCTGCAGTCGGTGTACCCAGTCCCCCTGGCAGCTCTGGGAGGCAGCACATGGTGCACTCAGTCTCATGAGGGAGTGGGTTAATCACCAGCAGAAACCGGTACTTTTGGCAGCTGGTCTGAGGTGGGCCAGGTCTTCAACAAGGAACATGTATTTCACACAGAAACTCTCCCTTGGGTCATGAGATGGTTTCTCATTCGGGTCTGTCGCTGCTCTGAGGAGGCACACAGGATGTGCTCATCACTCCCAGCAGCAAGACAAAGCAAGGCCCATGGTTGTTTCATAGTTAATGAGCTCAAAGTATCTCACACTGAGGTATGTGAAAAATCCATGAGCTTTTCAAAGCAAGGTGGTGTTTTGAAAGCCCTGAGCTAGGGATTTTCCATGCCAGGTCTTACACTGCTTTGCAAATATTACAGGCTCCTCCAGAAGCTGAAGTGCGGCCCTTTCAGAGGATGTGGAGCAACTCCTTGGCTGCTGCTGCATTAATGGTTATTTGTGTGGGGCTGTAGCAGCTGTAGGAGGTACCTCTGAGCAGGATGCTAATCCTGCTAAACCTCTGACACGGAATATTCCTGTTCACGTAAGTGAGACTACTCCCAAAGATTCACCTCCAGGAGTCACACCCTGCTCAGCTCCCCTGGCTCTGGCCTGGACAATTTGCAGAGACAATTTGTCTCTCACCACTTCACTCCTCAGCCTTGTGGCAGCAAAGGCCAGCAGGGATAGCACAGCCTGGAGCTGCCCTTGTGGACACCAAACCAAATTCCTCCCTCTAAACCAAACCCACAAAAGAATCTCACGAGTTTTGGGGTTTGACTGTTACAGCCAAAAGCTCAAACTTACAAGTTCATTTTCAATGTTTCATCCTTTAGGCAGCCACAGTGGAGGGAAGCTGCCCACGACCCTTTTGCTGTGGGGCTCATGGTCAGATGCACCTGGGCACGAGCAGGAGGCGAGGTCAGCCCCAGCATCACTTGCCTGAAACACTTAGTGGCCACAGGCTCCTCAGGCTGCTCTTTTCTCTCTTCCATTGGCAGCCTTTCCATCTTTGGCAAGGAGTTAAGGGGGTTTGTCCAGGAAATATGATTTGCCATTCTTCCATATTCTTTTCCCCCCGTTTTCCTTTTTTTCTAGAGATGGGTCCTTCCTTATTTCATATCTTTAACGTGGTTTCTCAAGGAAAGGGGGATAAAATTGCCACAGCCTCTTTCCATCTCTCCTGAAATAGCTTTTGAACCTGTTGGACAATTTCTAAGGAATCTGACAGCTGGGCACAAATCTCAGATTCATCAAGCTCTTTCACATTGAATTAAATGTCACAACTTAAGAGAAACAGGAAAATCCCCTCCTGAGACAGAGGAAACCAGGCTTTTGTGGTTCCATGAAAACCTCCCGAGGCAGCATTTGCTTTCCTGGGTGCTTTGGTGCAGTTTGCCATGGATGCCACGGGTCTTCCTCTGCAGGCACCCAACAGCTCATGGCCAGTGCAAAGAGTGTGTGAGCTACGACCCCAGTGGATGGAGAGTTGGGTCCCAATGCCAGTCACGGTGCCACCCCATTGTCCTCGTGCTCCCAGCCATGACTCAGAATCTGAGGGACGCTTCTCCTTCCCTCCTGGGGCGCTGACTGCAAGGCCACGGGGAATGGCTGGGTTTTGGGAACACCGCTAATGTCCCCCATCCTGGCTGCAGCTCTTCCAAGAGGGACTTTTCTGCCTGCTGTTATTTTCCCTGCACCATCTAGTGATTAATTTAACACCTTAAAATTAGCACCAGCATTTCAAAGAGGTTTGGGGCAGGGTTGGGGTTTTTTTTTCCAACCAGATGAGGGTTTTTTCATTGTTCCCTGCCTCACAGCACAACAGATAGGTGTGAACCGTGTTCCTGCAATGCCAGGGCAGGTTTGCCTGCATCAGCTGGAGGATGTGCTTCCTCTCCCAGCACGAAGTGCCACCTCCCTCCTTCCTCCTCCATTGCATCCCAGTCAGCGACATCCTCCGGCTCAGCCTACGTGTGTCTGCACTCGCACTTATTAACTTTCACATCTTAATTGAAATGATGACATCCCTTCTCCTGAAGCAGTCTTTAATCTCCAGATGAAGCGGTGAGCTGAGGCAGCAGAGCAGGGCTGCTGAGCCAGGCCGCTGGCACACGTGAGGATGGGAGGCACCTGCCAGGAAAGGAGGTTTTAGGGTTTGGATTTGAAACGTGCGCCTGATGGTCCAGGGAGAGAGGCAGCAGCAAGGGGAGGTGATGGGAGCCCAGTGGGTGAGGAGGAGGATTCAATGAGCAGGAGCTGTGTGTGAAGTCTCTTCCAGAGCTATTCAAAAGCATAAAACACAAATCTTTTAATGTGGCCCCTTGGTATGTCTTTGCAGGCTGCTCCATGGGCCACCCCCATACATCTGCCTTTACCTCTTCCTAGCCTGGCTCGTTAGTATAAACTGATGGGGTTTATGGGCTGGGAGCTTCCTTTGTTATTTGTCCTGGGAATATGACAGTTAAAATCTCTGGATATTCTTATAACACAGATGAGGACTTTATGGTCCCACATAGCTGCAATGGAAGTTACTTTAATATGGTAACTTTACAGTCCAGAAGTCCCTCTAATCCTGATTTACAGCTGTGAGTCAAGGCTTCAGTGCTGGAAGATCAAAACATGCCTGAGAACGATGCTCGTGAGTAACATCAGTGTGTTTGTGAGCCCAACCTCTGCGCTTTGGAGGGGATCGGGTCCTTGGCTTTTAGAGGTGCCATTTAGATAGGTTCAAAGGTTGGATGAGAAACCATTGGTTTGACAGATGAAGTGCAATATTTGTTGGTCATCAAGGACACCCTCTCTTGGCTGCCACACTGCAATAGGTGGGAAGAAGCTGGGAAAAAAACAAACCTGACACAGAGAAATTATGTGCCCTGCTTAGAGATGTTGCTGTTTCCTCATTTACTTGTTATCTGTTCTGAGGAAAAAGAAGAAGGATGGAAAAAAAGGAAAAATAGGAGAAAACAGAGGGGGGATGGAAACAAGAAACAGAAATAAAGACAACAAAAAGGTCAAAAAAGTAAAAAAAAAAAAAAAAAAAGAAGTCCTCCAAAAAGGAGCAGTAAATGTGCACTGCTAATCAACCAAAGCCCTGCCAAGCAAATCTTTTGTCGGATCATCTGCCCAAAATCAAAAGCCCGGACTCAGCAGGCCCCGTTACCGGCGGTTCTGCCTACGAAGCAGGAAAGCGCAAAGCCCCCGGTTCCCGCGGCTTTGTTAAAAAGCCCTCACGACACCAGCCCCGGCCCGGCCCCTCCCCGGCGGCCCCTATATAGTGGGGTGTCCAATGATCTGTCCATCGCCGTTTGGGGCTGGCTCCCGCTCTTGGTCTTGGATAGCAGCCAGCAGAAAATGTCTCAATACTCAGGAAAAGTAAGTAACGACCCAACCGCTTCCCTTTCAGCCTGGGGCTGGAGAGCCCGAGCATCCTCCGGGTGGAAGGAGCCGATGAGGATAATAGAGCCAGCAGACGTGGCGTGAGCGGTGATCCCGGGAGCAAATTTGGTAGCAGGGATGGGGAGGGTGCGGCAGAAGGAGCTGTGTTTTGGGAGCCGAATTTCCTGTTTAAACATTCCTGCTGGAAGTATGTGTGAGCGAGCACGAGGCGGCGAGAAGTGTCATAAACGCGGGACGCACTGCGTTCCCAGAAAAACAAATGCGCTTCTTAGGAAAAAATGCCAGCGATGCGGTGCTCCTTTTGCTGGAAAGCAACTAAAATAACCCAAACCACCCTGAAACGATGCATCTGCAAGAGATTCCCATCTGCTTGGAATGGGAGTCCGGCCGTGTCCCTGCTCCTCACCACGGGCCCTTTCTCCTCCCTCCCCCCAGATCACTTTCTACGAAGGCAAATGCTTCACGGGCAGGAAGCTGGATGTCTGCGGCAGCTGCAACAGCTTCCAGGACCAAGGTTTCCTCAACCGGGTCAACTCCATCTGTGTCCAGAGTGGAGCCTGGGTCTGCTTCGACCACCCCGACTTCCGAGGGCAGCAGTACATCCTGGAGCATGGCGAGTATCCCGATTTCTACCGCTGGAATGGGCGCAGCGACCACCTGGGCTCCTGCCGGCCCATCGGGATGGTGAGTGGGACGCTGCTGGCATTGCTCTCCCAGCCGGAGCACCCTTGGGTTTAGTTTTATCCTGGTCACAGGAGCCCCGTGAGGAAGTGCCATAAAAAATTTGTGCTCTATAGAAACAGGGTGTCCCACTGAGCAGGAGAGAGTTTCCTGGGTGGGTTTGTCCCTGTCCAGAGCAGTCCGTGCAGGCCACAAAGCCGAGACAGTTTCCAGTGTCCCCAGACAGGAGGAAGACACATCTTCTTCCTCTCACGGTGAAACGCAGTGCCTTTAACAGGATGAAATATTCCCGTGGTTTTCCAGATGAGATGGCAAGGTCCTGCTGGTACCATGTCCCTTTCCTTTTAATGTAAGCTGCTATGAGATATTCATGGGGGAATTCAGAAGATTTGTTGCCCAAGGCAAGTTTAAGCTGTAGCAGTTCCATCTCCCCATGCACCCAAAGCGGGAGAGAGGGAAGCCTGAGGGCTTTCCAACCAGACCATAGGACTGCTCCTTGCAAATTTGAGTTGAATTCTCTGCTGTTGCAAACCACCCTCTGACCCTGGTAATCCTAAACTAAACACATTATTTTCCCTTCCCCTTATCAAGCTTTTAAAAGCACTGTCCAGAGGAAGGTTTAAATGGGAAGATTAAAATGTAACAAAGAGAAATGAATATGGGTTGGGCCTTTCCATTGATTCTCCTATCACTGAGGGCCTCCGGGGCAATGACGAGCCCAGCTGCAGCTGATGGGATTTCTCACTGGCCCCCAAACTGCTTTTGGCACAGCAGTGGGTCTCTTACAGGTCTGTAACGTCATTCCCAAAGCACCTCCATGATCCGGACGTGGAGAGATGCTCTGGCGCAGGCCCTGGACCCTGGCCAGCACAAGGATGTGCTCCTCCTTTCCTGGCCCAAGATTTTCCCTGTGAGATGCCAGCAAGGGCTTTGAGGCGTTTGTGCAGCGCAGATTCCCGGAGGAATGTTTGCTCAGGCACGGCATCCGCTGGGCTGCTGCCGGCGGCTGCCTGCTGTGGGGTTTGGCATCGCAGCCCGGCCTTCATGTGCACTGACGTTGTTTATTTGGAAAATGCATTTAGGTATTCTTTGAATTTGGCTTAAAAATATCCTTTGAGCTCGCTCTGTGCCACACAGCTCTGCTGCAGGCTGCAGACATCTCCCCAGAGGAGTTTGTGTTGTGTGACCATCAAGGGCTCACGCAGCAACGACGATGCTGGGAAAGTTTCCTTTCCTCCCTCCTGTTTTTATTTTCTTAAAAGAAAGGCACAACACCTCTCACCAGGAACAGCAGCAATGCATGAAACTGGAGGCAATACGAATTAGTTTAGGGGAATAGTTCAGCATCTTTGTACACTCGGGATATGTTTCTTTTTTCCTCTTTGGGTGCACAGAACATTGGGGCTGCAGGTGATGCTGCATTTGGGCTGGAGGGTTTGTGGGCTGGTGGGGGGGGATGCCTGAGCACTGGCACCCCACAATGTGTTTGCACGTGGACAGCAGTGCAGGAAGGTGCAGCCGGGCACAGGGATGAAGGATTTTTGGCTGCTTTCATGGTTGGTGTGCTGGGAGGCAGCACGAGTTTGTGTGTGCTCTGGTTATGCTGGCACCTGTGGGCTTGGATTGCTCTTCACATTCCCCTTCCAAAGCCCCCCTTCTGTCTCCCTCTTTGTCTTATGAAAGCCAGAGAAATAATTTGTTGCGCTTTTTTGGTGTTGCTGTTGACTCCAATCCCTTTGTCCCCAGCATGGCGAGCATTACAGGATCGAAATATTCGAGGGGAGCCATTTTAGGGGTCCCAGCCTGGAGCTGACAGAAGATTGCTCCTTCCTGCAGGGACAGGGCTGGGACAAGACCTGCATCAATGCCCTCAAAGTGTACGGCGACGGCGCGTAAGTAATTCCACGTGTCCTGGCATCAGCCACTGCTGTGCTCCCTCCCCTGGGCGCTGCAGGGGACAGGGGGCTGCAGACACTCCTCCCCCATGGAAAGCCCTGCCAGTGCTGGGAGCACCTGGAGAAAGCCTAGAAGCCTGTTGGTAAAGGTGAATATTGGTGCCTGCCCACTGAGAGCCGCTTCAAAGGGGTGTGACAGCTCCACGAGAAGCCTAAAACCATCTCCTTCCTTCCCGCTTTCCTGCCTGCCTGGCTGCCTTCCACACCTCGTTCAAATCCATGCTGAAGCTCTCAGAGAGGTTGGATGGATGGCTCCAGGTGTTACAGGTCGGCTTTTGCATTCCGAGAGGCTTCACCACACCTTTTCCTATGATGGCAAAATTGAGGCAGCAGCACCTCCCCTCTACTTATTAAATCCTGCCTCTGAAAGAGAGGGCTGACAGCGGTGGTGATGCCCAGACTGAGGCTCAGCCCCACCCTCCTGCCCCTGCAGGTGCTCCTGAAGGCCTGGGCAGTATGTCAGTTTTGCCTTTTCCTTGATGTTTTTATTTTCTCAATGGTGTTGGTCCTTTTTGTGGTTTTTGTTTGTTTTTTTTTTTTCTCTTACTGTCAGACTGTTACCTGTCTGTCTCCCCTTTCCTCTGTCCCACAATTGTATTTTCACTGCAAGCATGCTGGGAGCTGGGGAATGCTGTAACACCTTCCCAGAGCCAAGCAGAGGGTGGCTGCAGGGAGGCACTGGGACAGAGGGAAGCCCCTGCAGAGGAGGGAGCAGATACCTTGTTCTTCACCTGTCCTGGAGTGGGTATTGTGCAGCTCACAGACACCTGGTGTGAGATGCTGGACCCTTTGTGTCCATTTTTTTCTAAGAATAGGGAAAGGTTGCTGCCATCGGAGCTCAAGACACCCTGACAGCAGCGAGTGTCCTGCAGGACCCTTTCTGATCCAGCCAAGGCCTCTCCTCTTCCAAAAATCCAGGCTTATGATTAAGCAATAGCAGTTCATTAAGGAGCAGAGCTACCCACTCCTGATGGGAAGAAATGGCTGGAGCCCACCAGGGACCCTGTTAGTGCTGAGCATTTGAGTACCAACACTACAAAGCCAAGAGGGAGCCTGTGAGTACTCTGGCAAGAGCTTTAGGGCCAATTTACTGCTTGGGTCCCTGTAGCAGAGCCTGGAGCTTGAGAAATTGGGAAGCTGCCCAGAAACTTTCAAGCGCTTGAATTTCTCAGATTGATTTTCCCCCTCCTCTACAAAATATATAAAGGGCACAAAGCTTGCTCTCCCTCACATGGGAGTCTGGATTGTTCATGTTAACATTACAGGACTTCTCAAGGTCTATGAATAGCAAGAAAAAACTGGAAAAAAAATAAAAGCACGGAGAGGAGTGTGGTGAGGAAACTCGCTGAGGTTTGTAGCATTACATTCAGATCCTGGGAAGATCACTGTTGGACATGCTTGGAAAGGTCTGTAAAGGCAATTAAAAGGCAGGACAATGCAGAGGGACCTGCTGTCCCAGGCTGCAGGAGGAGGGAGGGAAGGATGAGATACCACTGCAGAGAGGTGAGAGCAGGCAGAGAAAGGGACCCTACAGCACCACTTTTCTCCTTTGGATGGACCATCCAAACCCAGGTGCTTCCAGAGGTGCTGCAGGTGTAGGTAGTGCTGGAAATAAACTGGCAAAGCTGTTCCAGGACTGATCCTTGGCTGTTTAGGGAGCAGAGGAGATGGGGTCAGTGGAGACAAAGGGAGTTTCAGCCACAGTCTCTCTCTGTGTTTTTCACCCTCAATTCCCACAACGCGACATCTGTTGGATACAGAAATATTTGTTTCCATTTCAAAATCCATGGATGGTGTCATGTGCTGATAAAAAGTCGCTGCCTGCGCTTTGTGGAGGTGGCTGTGCCCGCGGGAAGTGATGATGGATCATCTGGAAACACGGGAATGGAGACAAACGTCGCCCTTTGGCATGGTGCTTGGTGAGCCCGAGGGGCTCCAGCACCTTCCCTCCTGCCCTTCTGGGGTGGGCAGTTGCTACCCTACACACCCGGAAAGGGTGATGGCAAAGCTGTTTAAGCCATGCTGGCAAAGAATTGCTATTTCGGAGCAGTTTTGAGGTGTCACCGCCTCCTCGGAAGCTGTTGCAGGTTTGTGGTGAGTGGCTTCGCCCGTCCCACGGGCAGAGCCATCTCCAGGATCACATATGGTATCATCTGATTTTAGATGAAGATGTGTGGTTCTTGCCCCCCTTTGTGCCTCAGCCACTCCACAGAGGATGGCCTAGAAATAACAATTTAAAAAAGCTGAATTTGTTTTGCGGTCCAGGAGAGAATACCCCAAAAAGAGCTTTTCTACACTACAGTGGAATAACTTGAAAGAACCAGACCAACCATTTATTCTGCTGAAGCATTCATGAGTGTTTGGTAGCTGTTCTGCAGTCAGGTTGTGAAACACAAAGCAGAACAGGTGCCCAAATGCTGCAGCCCAATGAACATCACATATTTCTCAGCAAAGGCAATACCTGCCCATGGCACTGCTCAAGTCCTACATGGAGAATGAATGACTTTGAGCTCCACTGAAAGCCTCCTACTTGGTTCAGGCTGATGCTACAGCATTCCCCTCCTCATTTTTCAGTTTGAGCAGCCAGTTTTGGCTTATGAATTTGAGTTGGTTCCATGAGCATTTTATTCCCATGTCCTCTGGGATTATGCGCTAATGAAACACAGCACTGAGATGTTGGAGGGCTGTGCGCTATGTGCCTGGATCAGCTCTCCCATGCTGGGCTTGAGGACAGGATCATATCTTTTTTTGTTGTTGTTTTCTGGGCTCCTGACTGACTTGATTTCTCCTCTTCCTGATGGTCTCAGTGAACGTAAACTTTAGGCAATAAAGGAAGAGCTAAGTAAGCCATACAGTCCTTCACTCATCACCTTGCACTGCAAACACACTTCTCTCCCATCTTTCTGCTATTCCTTTTATTCCTTTGGGGTTTGGGTTATTTCAGCCTTCCCCAAAGCAGAGGAACAAGCCAGTGGGGGTTCTTATCACCACACCAGGTCACTCAGGCTGCTTCCATCTACACCAAAGCCTGTCCCATTCCCCCCATGTAATGGTGCAGACACATCAACCATGTGTCTAGAAAGAAATCTTTGGAAAGACAGTGACTGTGAGGGGCTGCTCTTCCCCCGGCTCTATTCCCCAGGGTCCGCCTGTTGTTGAAAGATATCCTAGAGCAGAAGAGCTGAAAAGAAAGAGGAGGAAAAATTTTTAAATTGTTGTTAATTAAGCTGAGGACACTCTGTCACTGCACACCGGGATATGTGGCGGGGGTACACCACACTCACAGGCGAGCAATGGGCAGCCTTCCCCTCGTGCTGCAAAGCGAGCATCAAAGGAAAAGGCCGAGGATGACTTTGTAATTCCAGTTTGGATATAAACTGGCTGCAACAAATGCCAGAGAATGAGGCTGTTTGTAGAAACCATGTGTCAGCGATGCCATGCATAGGGCTCTGATACTACAGGATGCTCTTCCACGAAACCAAGGCACAGTATTCCATGCTGGTATCCATGTGCTGCTCCTGCTCCAGCACAGGGATCTGAGGGAAGGGGCCGCCACAGTCCCACGTCATGTCCTCTCAGAAACACAACACAAATATGTCAAGGAACCTGTAAGGTGCCTTGAATAAATACCCTAAACTTTTCTTGTTTTGTTTTTTAAATAATGTCTGTGGGTGGCTGGTTTTCTAAACAACTTTTTTTCCTAAGCCCCCAGCTTTTTGCTTTTGGTTAGACTGATCTGAGTTCACCAGCTGTTGTCTGACCCTTAAAGCCCAGCAGTCTTTGACCCCTCCAGTACTTGAAGAAGTTTCTCCCTGGAAATCCCACATACAGTAAGTCCCAACCCCAGTGTCCCAGCTGAATTCCTGCAATGACAGACCACAGAAGCCAAATGATTTGGAGGATTGTATTTCTGCTTTCCTGTCATTGCTGAGCAAATAGATGAGAAAAGCAGCAGAGATCCTCATAAAGTCTTAAGAAATATGGGGATGAGAGGAAAGAGGCAGCGATGAGCAGCTCATCAATGACAGGGTGGAAACCTGACTGTAAAACTGTCAGAGCAATGGCAAAATGTGTTTAAGAAGCTTGGGAGACTCAAATAGAGGAGAGGGGGGACACTTGTGGTCACAGTAAGATCATGTGAAGTGAAGGGAGCGAAAAGCAGCAAAATTGTCCTTCTTGACCATCTGAATTGCTCCTAACTTGACCTTCAAATGGAGAAAGACCTGTCACAAGCCAGGGTGATGGAGAACGATGTAGCCAAGCCAGGTGAAGAAGTCAGGCATACCAAACTCACCAAAGTTATTGAATGTTGTATCCATTTCACTTTGGAATTTCTCATTCCAAGGGAAAGTTGTCGTTAACTCTGAATGTGGAGATAAAGTAAAGATAACCAAGCCAAGCCCTGCTCTCTGTTGGAAAGCATCAAAGAGGCCATTAAGAATTACTAACAAAGAGAGAAATTACTAAATATGGTTCCCATCATAGCTAATGATCAGTTCAAAGAGGCAGAACATCCATCAAGCATTGCATGTTTCTCCTTAGAGTCCCTAAAAAAGGGGTTTATGCAGGGGATTCATGTCCTTCTTTAGCACTATCAAATGCTATTAAATTGTTTCTGTTGCACATGGTGAAGCTCAGAGAGATCCGTTCCTACAGTAATGTGAAGCAGGGAGCCCTTGGGGCCAGGCTTTATTGCTGGTGTAACCCAAAACACCTTCCAAAGGCCGGGTCCAGTCTGGCTGTGGGTATTTGCCAGGCCACGCTGGGGGGAGCAGGGGGAAGCGCCCACAGTGAACTCCACCAGGAGCATTTCTGTGTGCGGGCTGGGACTGGCATGGTGGTTTGCAGCGGTGCCTGAATGCAGCCCCTCGGAATGGGCACTTGGCAGGAGCACAGGGCTCAGGTGAGCCTCCCTTTGTGCCCAGGTGGGTGCTGTACGAGGAGCCCAACTACCGAGGCCGCATGTACGTGGTGGAGCGCGGCGAGTTCAGCAGCTTCAACGAGTGGCAGGCGCGCAGCGCCAGCGTCCAGTCCATCAGGAGAGTCGTCAACTACTTCTAGCTGAGCTTTCACCCTGCCAGCCATGGCCCGCTGAGACTGAGCATCACCCTCCTCTCCACTCACTGACCCCTGGAATAAATTGTCAAACACCAGCTGTTGGCTCTAAGCACTTTTTTCCCCATAACTAACATGAGTTTAAGAGAGAAGAGGCTTGTGATCTTTCTAAGCTTGATTTACATGCTGCCAATTTGCTTTCTTATTCTGCAGTGGTTTATAAGGAGGATATAGGAGGATGGGCCAGAACTGGTGGTGACAAGCAGATCTAGAAACATGCCTGCCCTTGTGGTTGTGGTCTGACACGTTCCCTCTGCCCTGACCAGGGCCACCATGTGATGGCTCCAGCTGACTCCTGATGCCTGGAGGGGGTCACGTTGATGCACACATGGGTGGGGAGCGCAGGCGCAGAGCCACTGGAGGCCATGTGAGGACACACGTGAGGATCATAGCAGGAGCTGAGCGAATTGTGGGGTCTGTCTGGCCATGACATGCTGGTCTTGATAAAAAGGTGAAAGCAACCATTCATCCTGAGCTACTTTAGCTTTAGATCAGTACACATTAAAAAGATATACTAAAAAAATCCCCAAGCCTGAAGGCACAAAACCTGAGCAACCTTCTCTTTGTTCCCTCAACCCTTCAGATGACAGTGACATTTTAAGGGATCAGCAGAAAAGGAAAACAGCCACTGCACTGCCATTTATTTCACAACCCTCTTCCCATCTTTCTGCCCCTTCAGTGTTCCTAGTCCATTTCAGTTGTTTCAGGATGCCCCTGAACCCCATTTCATGGCTGGCAGTTGGGATGGGAACCACTCTGCCCCTTCAGCTATGGACTGCGGTCCAGTGCAGCCTGGGCACGTCCCCTGGCATGCAGCCCCCGATAGTGGAGTAGCCTCCCTTCTGTAAAATCATAAACTGTGCTCAGCATTAGCTAGGGTGTTTCTGGCTGTTTCAGAAAGGGGTAATTTTATTCTCTTCACTCAGTTACTCTATTAGCTGTTAAGCCTTGGCTGTCTGATAGATCCTGACAGGCGCAGGCACGGTGCCGGCAGAGCTGCAAAGCTCTGTGTTAATCCAGTGGGAAGGTTGCTGATCTAACCCCAGCCCCAGCCCTCTGAAGGGACATGAGTGAGGCTGACAGGTCCCCAGCACACTGAAGCATGAGGCATGTGTGCCTTCAGGGCTGCTCTGCTTTGCAGGTCTCTGATGGGAATCTGCCCTTCCCTGAGCGATGGGGAGGAGCAGAACTGTGCTCTCTGCCAGGGGCTGGTTTGGTCCCGTGCTGCATCCCATCTGACACTGGATCCGCCTGCCATTCCACCAACTCACACTAATCCACCTTCTCATTCATCTTCCACCTGGATCTTGGCTCCCTGTGGCTCTCTACTAGTGCCAGGACTGGGGTGACTGATAACAACTGGGCCTATGTGAGGACACGTGCTGTTCCCGTGATGAAGTGACACCCTTGGTAGAGTTGCATCGATTGAGATTTGCCCCAGCTGCACATACCCTGTATTTATGTTAAGAGGGGATATGGAAATGCAAAACATTTTTCACCTTGTGTATATAACAGCAGTCTGGGTGATGTCTGCCTTAGCAGTGATACAGACAGTCAAGTCCTTTTGTAGACAGCCTGTTGTCTGGATGTATCCTCCATGCAAATCATCACAGAAGCACTTGCAGTTACACCAGCTCAGCTCTGGACTTCAGTGGCCGTGTCCTGGGTGGCTTGTGGTGATGTGGTCCATTAGGGCTGTAAAAATATTTAAGATCTTTAATGGGTTGCAAGGTATTTCTGTGTCAGAGAAGGCAGGGAAATGATTCATTCATTGAGTGGGATGCACAAATGTACAACTCGTGCATCAACTCTTGCGTATTTCATTTTCTTTTAATTAGATGCAGCTTATGAAAGATTTTAGGAGTCCTTCCAGGATTAGTGTTGCTCTTGCCTCATGAAGAATGTAATCGGCTCCTAAGCAAAATGCACTCTATTAAAAGTTAATATTCAGTCATATGCAGCAGTGCTCTCTGTTGTGACCTCCTGGACATTAATCTGTTAAGAAAAACCCCAAAGTGGTCCCTGACAAAGACAAGCATTGAATTGTGATGAGCTTTAAAGAAGGCTTTTCATTCATTTGAAACACATTCAGTATCACGGTGCTGCATGAAGGACAAAGAAACAAAGGCTTTAAAATATACAATAACTGGAGTCCCAGATGCTCCAAGTATTTGGAGGACAAAAGAAAAGAAAATAGAGAACAACCATTCACCCACATTCCCCTGGGAACAACAGCATAAGCCCAGACACCCCCATATCTGGGTTTCTCAACACTTGGTGCACACAGCCGGGGGAGGTGACTGTCCCACTGATGTTGGGGTCAGAGCTGTGACATCACGGATATTCTGCTCTATGGCTCCCAGTGGCCAGTGGTTCAACTGCCCTCTGTGCAGAGCAGTGTTAGAGGGACCCACTGACATCCCTGCCCGTCCCCAGTGGAAGCGTGGGACTGTGCACGTACACACAGCTGTACAGGCTGACTCCAGCATCCAGCCACTGTGTGCAAGCCCACTTCATCTACACACTTCAAACTAATTATTTGTTTATATGCTCCAGTAGATTAATATTTGCTGCTTAAATTGTGGGAGCATACTTAGGATCCCAGTCCTGGACTGAGCCATGCCTTGTGCTAGGAGTTAAAAGTACAAAAAACATGGTCTGGTTGATCTGTGCTGTTGTGTGGAACCCTGTTTGTAACCAGCGAGTGTTTAGCTACCTATAGCACATTTTACACAGGTCTGTAATATGCCTACAGAGTAAACATTCATCATTTATTGACAGCTGATCTCTCATTTGTGAGCACAGTCTCAATGCAAAGAGCTCGTCCCATGGGAAGGCTATTTAAAAAATTCCTCTGTGTGCACAAGCCTAATCTCGCTAAAAACTGGCAGTGGGGAATTGAATTCCATCTATTTTTTGCTTATTTGAAACCTAAGTAGGGTGGCCATGGGCCTAATCCAAACACTGATGCTGCAGGAACATGCATTGCGTTGGCAGGAGGGGAACGTGGCTCTCGTTCTCTTCCTTTTCCCTCCCCCTCCTTGCTAAATCTGCACTTGTTTAAAGGACAGAACGTACAGATCCCATATGCTTGCTAGTGGCTCGTTGGTGGGTTTTTTCCCTAAAAACAAAAAAAAAGAGATTATTGACATTGCTCTAGTATGAAATGGTATGATTTGTGAGTTTATAGCATATAAAATATAAATGACAAAAATGCCAGCTCGATGTGAAGTGCATGTGAGATTGTGCAGCAGAGGTTTGAGCTGCACATCATTAAACTGTATGGCTGAATGAGCTCTGCTACGTGAACCGAGGAGGCAAGCAATGGATTAAGGAAATTGGAAACTATTCCAAAAAATGCCGAAGATGAAACAAAGATTCAAAATGAACAAAAGGGACAAGTTATTAATTACAACAGAGAGAACTAAACGAAGTCAGCTCCATCTGGAAAACCAGGAAAACCCTAATAATCAGCGTTACTGTGCTTGGCTAAGCTGCTGCAGTGTAATATTCAGAATAACTTTGAATTACATCTGGGCCCAAAGCAAATAGCTCCTGCCAGAATGCCTGCACACACAAATGTCCTTTCTTTGCAGCTGGATAATGTGCAAATTTGATGGAATATCTCTTTCAAATGAACCCTTGGAAGATATCTGAGAAACTGCAGTGCTTTTGCCTTGCTATACTACTTGGTACATGTACATATAGTGAAGGTAAGGAGGAAACTGCCTACTGATCCACTGCTGGCACGTGTGATGTTGTCATGTTCAAATGAATCTCTCCTCACTGCTTACGCAGGCAAAAGGGCTGCACAGCCACCTCCTTTCTCTGGGGGATCAAAGAGGTGTTATCCTGCTATTGAGACTGCCCCAGTGCTTTTTTCCCTCCTCCTCCAGAGACACCTCCAGAGGACCTGGCAGAAATGAATTCATTCCTTGGTGTCTGCTAGAGCTGTTTTATTACTTCTTTAAGTAGAAAGTCTGGCTCAACAGTGACCTCTCTGACTGAGTGCAGAAAGGAAATGAAGAGCTTCAAAAGGTGTCTCCAAAGTCTGGCACCAGGATAGCCCTGGTCATTGTTAAAGCCTAAGCAATGGCAAGGTAAAGATGTAGAGAGAACACAGTGACTGGGCTCTGGAAGTGTTTGCCCAGAGAGGTTTTGAAGCCTCCCTCCCTGGAGATATTCAAAAGCTCTTTGGACATAGTCCTGAATAATGTGCTCCAGAGGACCCTGCTTGAGCAGGAAGGTTGGACCAGATGGCTTCCAATGATTCCTTCCAACCTCACCCATTCTGTGATTCTATGATACTTGGGACCATTGATAGATATTCTGGCTCCCATGCTTCATCTACTTTGGTTTTCACTTTCTTTTCTTTTCACATTTTCTTCAATGTTGTTTCGAAGTCAAAGGAAAATTAACTTGGGTGAAAACACATTTGGCCTTGAAATTTTTACTATGCTTGGGCTCAAGCTCTTGTCCAGCTGTAAATCTGATAGAGTTAACAAGTCCTGAACCAGATGATATCTACGCAACGTGGTCAGCATCATCAACATTGCAAATGGTCATTTGTTTGGGGTTTTAATTTTAAATAATCTGGTTAATTGGAGAGGTTAAACTCAGTTAAATCAACCTGCAGTGTTGAGGCTCATGTAGCCTGGTGTCCTTTTTTTCTTCCAAGGGTCACCCTTCAGTCAGCAGAAGAGGTGAAATAGAATCCCACAATCTGAGTTGTTCCCATATTTACTGCTGGCTGTGCCAGAAACCAAACACACATGGAAAGGAGTGGAAAAGGACAGAAATAAAATGAATATTAATGTTCCATGGGGCAACGGGAGCACTGAAGAAAGAGCAAGTGGGTGTATCAGGTTTTCCATGGACAGCTGACCATCTTTGCATAATTCAGAATGAGACAGTTTGTAATCAAGTCAAGCTGTCCTGGTTAAGCATGCAAACATATGGAGGAATGTACCAGTGTATTCAGTCAAATTGTCCGTGAAGTACACAGGAAATCGTACAGAAATTGTTCATGTAAATTCCTTCTTTGGATAGGACGATCTCTAGTGGATTGCAGTAAATCCACATGTCCTGTAGGCATTCACACCTGCGCTCACACAGTCCCAAAAGCACTGAATGCTGCCTCTCAGTCAGAATGGTTTCATGTGCTCCTGCTAGGGAGGTTGGGATGGTGAAGGATCAGTCCCTGCTATTCCATGGAAAAAAATGCGATTTTAAAAATATTTGGTTAACTCATTGCAGAAGTTCTGGTATGCTGCCACTCAGTTTGTTCAGTCTGACATAAACTAGGCTCTTTTCTCGTGTAAGTATTTCTTGGTGGCCACCAGTGCTGCTCATCATCTGTGATGGGGTAAGCGAGCAGCGCAACTCCTTCCCTGCAAGACACCACACCAGGCAAGGCTCATGGTCAGCACAGGTTTGTTCATGTTTTGGGAGAGGTGCTTTTAGGCTTTGACGCTGCTGCCCTGTGATCGTGGTGGTGAGGAGGTGGGTGAATGATCCTGACTCATATTTGGGCAAAACTCCGTGGTTTCAGCTGACCTTACCCTTCTTTTTTTTTTTTTTTTTTTTTTTTTGGGTGTGCTGTTGGAAACCAACAGCTTAGAAAGAAATAGCAAAAGACTGTTCATGGGACAGACCTCTTCCTTGCATGCTTTGCTGAAGGTGTGGGCACCACTAAAACCTGTCCCTTACATGCACATGAACCAGTGCCACAGAAGCCATGAGGTGCCAGCACACATCTGAGCCCTTTCCAACCCAGAAACACACCAAACACTATGAGCTTCCTTTAGTTCTGCAGGGCAGGCTGTACATAAATCCTGCTCTTAAATTAAGTTTTCAGGAAGACAAAGCACAGTGTGGGCCACTCCACACACAGAGCTGACCTGCTAAACTCTGTGAGGGCAACAGCTGCTCCAGCAATGTAAGTGGGAATCAAAACTGCTGAGATTTGCAAAACTTTATATGATTTTCTTGGCTGGTAATGCAAGAAGAAAACAATAACATTTGAGTCATATGAACCAATAATAATAGTAGTAGTAGTAGTAATAATAATAATAATAATAATAATAATAGGATTTCAAAGGTTTTATTTCGTGTGAGTCCTGCTATTATTGACTTGCCCTTCAAAATTATTCCTCTGAAAATAATAGAGCCTCTTTTTTTTTTTTTTTTCACTGAGGGTTGGAGGCAGATTCATTTGTCATCTCCCTTCTAAAAAGAGAGGAAAAAACCCAGTCAAACACCATTTTGACTTCTGGAATTTATCATTTGTGTTCAGGTCCCTCTGTAGAGCTGACAATCAGCATTTCAAAGGTTTCAGACTTCTCTTCTTAAAACTTATTAATAAACGATATTTAATAGTCGGGTCCCTTGACAATTAAACATCACACATCCGATCAGAACCAGGGGCTTCCATAACACTGGAAATACTTCTGCTTATACTGAATGATTCTTCTTTTCAGCTGCATTCAGACAATACAGGTTTGGAAACACACACAAAAAATTCTGGTAGGAATCCAAAATCTCTATAACAACCCCCCAGGCCTGGGATTTGTCTAATAGTTTGCTATTAAAGGGTTCTTTGGCTGGAAAGAAGTACCAGACAGAGTTTCCCTTGTTCTAGTTCTTTGTTTACTTTTTTCCTTTTTCTTTTAATTTGGTATTTGACTCCTCAGCATGAGCTTGCTGTCAAGATGATGGAAGCTCCAGGGGAGGACAGAGATTACCAGCTTCTCAAAGCTCGCACTGATTTACTGCAGGAGTTGTTCCTTCCCCAACACCTCTCAAGCAAGGCAGAATAACAATAGCATGAATAATAGTAACAACAACAATAATAAAAGACTTTCAAATCACTGATTTTTCCATTTAGGTTCAAATCACCTCTTGAAAGACACAGCAGAGCATTTTGGCTTGTGTGGAAAAGACCCAAAACTGTGTCAGGAGTTGTCAGTCCCAGTTCTTTGCTGTTCTTGCTGGGTGCAGCAGTGCTGGGGACACTGATTTCCCGGCAGCACAGGGTGATTACCCAGCACTGAAAGCAGTCGGTGCAATTAGTGGGAATTAGGGCAGGCCCAGAGCTGTGCCTTGGCTCCTGCAGACTGTCCCAGAGGGACACCGGCTGCTTTAGGAGCCTGGTGCAGAACTGGCTCATCAAGCAAGCCAGATAGTTCAATCGCATTTATTTAGCATGACTGCACCAATTTACCACAGCTGAATAGCTGGCCCACAGCGTACACATGTTCCTAGATGGTTAAAAGTCATTCTTCACATTTCCCTTCCTGTTCAAGTGCTCCAAGGCCGCATATTTCAGTAGTGCCTCTGGAAAGTAGCTATTGTTTTTATCTTTTCAGTGGTTTAGTTGTGAAATTCATGCTTGGAGAAGGGGTGGAGGAAAGTCCCAGAACAGCTGACCGACGGAGGTAAATAGCATTTCCTCTGTCCTAATTCCTTTCCTCTGTCACTTCTGTGCCTTTGCAACTCCCTAAGAATCCATCTCCATGCCTTAAACATCAGATATTTGCTGACATCCTTGTAGAGTGCTGATTAGATGAAAACAGTATGTCAGATTTAAGGCTGGAATTGAATTAAGGCCATTTGTCTAATCAGCTTCCCTTTTCCTTCGCCAATACAAAAATCAGAGTTGAATGCACCTTCCTTATTAAAAAAGAGTAATGGACACCAAAGCAATTTTAGAGTGGAGAGAGGAAAAGTATATTCCCTAAGTTAATAACCTTAGCTAATGCAACTGACTTGAGTTAATTGAAGTCAGTTGTAGAATTGGGCTCTGAATCTTTTTCCTCATTGCATGGCTCAGCCAGCAGGGAACCCAAGAGTTAACAGCACAACTGCTGGTCCCCTTTGTACATATCTGTATGACCACTACTTATTACCATAAGTAATGCATATCTTGAGCAATTGCATCCAAAATGAACAGATCTGTGAGAGGAGACGGATCACTCACAGAGCAGAACAGGAAGAGCCCTCAGCTGCCTTCCAAAAGCAGGGGGTGATTATTTCCTAGGTCCTAGCGCCTTTCCCAGCATATCCCGAGGCTCAAACACTTAATCAGCATGATTATCATCACACAAATGCTGCCAGAGAGTCTGATTTGCACAGTTACTTCTTTGCTAAATGAATAACCTTTCCAAAACCCCATGATGCTGGAGCCTCTGTCATAATTCTTCTGCATTTTGGACAGCTTTTCTGCCTGTTTGGGGTTTGGTGCTTGTGTAAAGAGGTGTAATAAGAAAAGTTATTCACAGGAGACTGTAAGATAAAGCAGGCAGCTCAGCCTGATTGAACCGAGGCCTCATCCTCCTGGGGCTGAAGCTTCACCATGGTGTGAGCAGATGCAGCAGCTCCTTTTGCTATTTCAGGGGGAACTGATCTGCTTAAAACAGGAGAGGGATTTTATTCTGGGTGAGCAGATGTTTTGCTGAAGTGGTGTAAGCAGCAGGGAATGGTGCTGGGTCTGTGTATTTCCTTTGCCCTTGGATCTCAGTGGGTGCATCGCTGCTGCCTTGCGACAATTCCTTTGTTGGCATGATCAAGGGCAAATTCTGTGTGAGTCCACCCTGCCTCAGACCCCCAGAAGGTCCCTGGAGTGCCAACAGTCCAGGCTGAGGTTTATGAGGGTATCTCAGAAGCAGCTTCCCAAAGCACCCCTTTGGACACAGTGGACAAGCAACAACCCGTGAGTGACTTGGCTGAACCTCCTGGCCTTGGTTTCCTTGCACAGGCTCTCTTTGTCCCCCTTTGGAGGTGGAATGGGGGATCCCGGCTGCCCTACACCAGGGCTGAGCCCCAGGGCACTCTGGTGCCTTTTGCTCACCCTTTCCCAGAGCTCCACCTCTGCTGTAAGGGCTTCACAAGCCATGTGTAAGTGCCTGTGACTTTTCTCTGTGCCAATTTATTCTTGAATGCCACAAGAATATAGCACCAAGACTTCTAAGGAGCCCAGGGCCCTCTCTCTCTCTCACCCTTTACAGCCTTAGTTCTTGGCTTCTTCTCTGAGTCACAAAATGTCCCTTTCCCTGCAGACAACTCACTGCTCTTTATCTTGTTTCTTCTCCATTTCTCTCTCTCTTAAATAGTTGGCAGGAGGCCCTTTCTTTCCTAACTTCCAGTCATTTTTGCCAGGTGACCCTGTGAGTAATCTCCCCCAACAAATAAGTGAAGGCTTCGTTAAACGACCACTTCTGGCAGGAAGAATATTCCTCTTTTGAACCCCCTCATTATTCTCTCCAGTGGGTCTCTCAGGCAAACTACACAAAATCCATATCAACAGCATCCCCAGACCAGACACAGCTCTGTGGCACACGCACGTGGTTCTTATTTCCCCCCCCAAAGAATGACTCTGGGAAGAAGTTAACCTCTTGAGGCCAGGAAAAAGGCAGCAGAAGACTTAATAGCTGCAATGATTCACACACAATATTCCATAAAGTGGCACAGCAATTGCATTTATTTTCCAGAGTCACGCACAACCAGTATTATTTTTTTTTTTTGGTCAAGTTTAACCCAACAGGCATTTTAAATGTCATGGTTTATATCCTCGATGAATTTCACTTGTGAGTGTTGTTGCTAAGACAGACCATATTGTGGCATCAATGTTTAATCAGGCTGTTCCCTCAAACTCATCAGGGAGTTCTGTCTGAGATCTGGTGGTATAAATCATGAAGTTTTGCTGTTAGCAATTTTTATTACTCACTTTATGCCTCTTTGTGAAAAGGAAGGGAAGATAAAAGGAGAGGGAGTGAGTTTAACTGGAAAATTAAATATTACAACCTTTCTGAAGAAATCGGTCTACTCTACATCTGTGAAAGTGCAGCATCAGCCCCCCTTGGAATTCAATTTGTTTTTCCTCGCAGTGCTTAGATGCATGAGTTTGGTACTCCTGACACTTGCTCAGCAAGGAGCTGGATGCTTGAGCCCAAAGTCTGGTGCTGGGCCACGTGTGGGTTGGGGAATCAGCAGATTGCTCCATTACCATCATCTTTCTGACAATGTCATGCCAGTATCTGCTCCATTTTCCAGGACAAAGAACACTCCCCGAATCTCCCAGCACCACCTAACCCTTTGCTCTGGATGTGATTCAAGTCTGGACAGGGTGTATCAGTGCATTGTTTTCGTGGGCAGCTGGAAAACCTCAGGAATGAATGGAAACAGATGGTTACAGACCAGCTAAACTGCAATCTTTTCAGTTAGGGTGCCTTTCCAAAACAAGAGTGGGATGAACACTACTGGGAACTCAGCGGGGAGATAAAAAGGAGGGCAGACCCAGGGAAAGATTTATTCACCAGGAGGTATGTGAGCTATTATCAAGGAGTGACATGACATCCTTACACCTGATTTGTAATGCTGGCATCAGTGTATGGATGGCATCAGGCTTCCTTTGTGTCCCTCCTCAATACAGCATCAGTCACTATCTGTGTTTTTCACTTGGATTGTGCCATTGATTTCCATAGGATTTTGCCAGGCATGGCACTGTGGGCCCAATGATGCTGCTGCTGTCCCAGTTCTATTCAGCCCAAGAGGAACATCAGAGACAGACTGAGCCCACTGGTGAGCCCAAACTCACACAAGCAGAGGCGGAGGTTGTTACAGCACACTTTCCCTGAGCAAACCTATGTTAGATCAGGCAGAAGTAAAATCCAGTCCTAAGGGTGAGAGTATCTGAGAAGGGAAAGCCACATATCTTGTGAGGTGAGAAATGCACAAAAGAGCATGAAGTGCCAGAAAAGAAGATGTGCATCATGAGAATATTTTCTCTATGAATCCAACTTGAGGTATTACAGCTGAGCAGTTCAAGCTTTGGAGGTGCTTGTAAACCTCATGGTAGGCTGAATGGCGTCCTTCTCTTTACCAAGGACCACTCTCATATTTGGTGGAGAAAATGAGGAACAGCATTGGCTCTAAACATGCTCTGGCAGAAGCTGCCCACAGAGTGGGGCAGAAGCTTTGACATCCCTTGGAATGGTACTATTTACTCCTACCACCAACTACACCCATCTAAGACCTTCCCTGCCTTTCTAAGACTCCTGGAAGAGCTGTGCAGTTCTTGTGGCAGCTGTGTCAGAAGCAGGGCCAGTCTGGCCCTGAAAGCCTCCTACAAAACTCAGTCAAGGCTGCAGAAGATTATTCGGTGGTCAGTGGGTTTGGTGCCAGTTGTTCCTAAAACTTTCTTAGCAACAACGAGGTGTAAGAGATTGTGACTGCTCTCCCCTCACTCAAGGTTTGGCTCTGCGAATAATGAGGCAGACAAACAACTGAGAAATCTTCCAGAGGCCAGATGTGAATGCAATTGTTAAAATACTGCCTGGGTCACTGGCTGCAGCTTCAGCATTTTTGGAAACTTGTTTTTGTACCAATGTCAAAGGCACTGGGGCTCTCTGCTTGCATCAGTACAAATCTGGATTAATGCAGTTAAAGCCAGCAGAGATGTATCCATACAAAAGCAGTTAAAATGGGCTCAGAATCAAATTCAGAAAGTTACCCTTGTGTCACTTAGTAAGATATATTTCTTTTGGCTTCCATTTAGATTTGGTCCTTAAGGAGCCTGTCATAAGAGATATATGGTCTGGGCAAGAGGCCAACTTACCGTCTGGAAGAAACAGCAGGGCTCCTATCGAAAGAGGGAACCGGGTAAAACGAGCTTTTGACTATTATTTTGTAAATTTGTAAATATTTGTGATTTTGAATTATTCTGTAAAGTTCCCGCTATGCTGTGACATGATGGAAGGGCCTTGTCATCTATAGACTGTGTGGGGAGAAACCTATTTACAGTGATCTTTGGAACAGCTGCCATGAGATCTTACACTTCCTGGCATGTCACAGCTTAAAAATTTCTAGGAAATTGCAGCTGCTTTCTTAGCCAGGGAGATAAGATTCCTTTGCAGCAGTGCTTTTAAGCCATTGCTTCACCACAGCAGAAAGTTAATGCAATCCTCTCTCTGCCTACTCCAAGTTCACAGCTAAATTCCCATTGCTACCAGGGCCTGACATTGGAGTCAGCTACTAAGAGCCCATTTGTGCAACATTACCATCACCTAACCATTCATTAGGCCATTGGATGCCAGTTGAATCTCCAGATCCCAGGCTTTTTTCCTGGCATTGATTAGGGGCACCCAGGTGAAGCAGCAGTGGGGAGCAGGGATGTACACGGGATTTGCGGATGGGTGTTCTTGTTAGGAAACTCATAAACCCAAGTATTTTTGGAAATAAATGTTTTGGAAATACAGTTTCAGATGTGGTTAAAAACCAAAAGAATGTTACATACAATTACAGGAGAATCTAGTGGAAGTGACAGTTTCGAAGCATCTTTTGTCCTGTAGGGGAATTTGCTAAATGTTTATACCAAAACTAGATTTCTGAGCACTCTGGGACATTTTAAGCTGCAAAGAATCCACACTCATATGAGGGAGGGAAAGAATTGTGTTGCATGTAAAAGAGGCCAGTTGCAGAGAAGCTGCAATGCTGAGTTCAGCCGTGCATCTTGCGTCTGCAGTCTGAAAGTCTGCAGACTACTCCGTGCTCACTTCAGAGTAAGGCTACATCTGCTCCATGGTGATAATTGAAGCCATGTAAACTTAATTTGCCTTCACCAATGTCAACTCTTATTGCAAAGTGAAGCCATATAGATGTTGATAATATTTTGGATTAAATCAAACCAGTAGAAGCTACATTTAAATCTATTTAGGGTTAAATTTTATTTACATTGTACCAGTGTAACTGGATTGATTTTTAAATCATATTAAACTTTACCAGGGAAATTTTCTTCGAGTAGTTTGCACAGTGAAGGAGCTTGCCTCTGGAGACACCATGTAACATGCTTTTGTGTGTAGTTCTCATTCACTATAATGATTTGGTTGAATCACAAAAAAAAACCAACCAAGGCTGGATGTCCATGCAGGATGCGCCCCTATAAGTCTTTCAGGCCCCTGACAGTAGTTTTAAGAGAGTTAGTTGGCTTTTGAAATTTTCTGAAGTGAAAGAAGAGGTAATACTTATTATAATAAGTATTATATATGGTAATAATTATCAGCAATTTTGAAAGTGATTGAGGTTGACAGCCTGAAGCAGAGCAATAGATGAAAGAGAAAAGACGCTGGCAGCTGGAAAGGCCCTTCTTTAGAGAAGGAGGAGGGGCTGGGTTGATGGAAGGGGTTAATTCTCTAAGAAAGATAATTTGCATTGCTGCACACTTTATTCTTTTGTTTTTGGTGGAGCTCTCTGTGCTGACTTCTTTGGGGCATTATTGGCTCTGTGTCTTTGACAGAACAAAGAGCCTTTGTTGCCCATCAAAGACCATTGCAACCCATCCAGGATACCCAAGGCCCCAGGAGGGGGAGGTGGACATGGAGGAGCTGCCTGTGTTCCTTCCTCCACAAACAACAGCAATAAAATTATTGGAAGCATTTGCAGCATTACAGAAATATTTTCAAGGGAAATATTCTCCAGCATTTACATCAGTGCAGATAGTGATGTAAAAAATGACTTAGTGATTTCTAAGGCCTGGGAGCCTACATCGTGTTTCTGAAGGTCTGGCAAGGGAGTCTAAGCACAGATCATTTGGGATGAAGTTGTTCACAGAGGATTTTGCACCTGATCATTACTGTCTTCTGTGTGTGGGAACTAAAGTGTCTTCCTGTACTGTGTTGTTGCTGGGTCAGAAATTTGAGAACAGTCTGAACCTTTGGTGGAATTAAGGTATGAATTTGTTCTACCTAAGTGCGGAGAATTTGGAACCTCCTGGTGTTGGACCCCTGTCACAGTCCATGGTGAAGGGCAGAGGCATGCCTCTCTGCTTCCAAAACACAGTGTAGCTGATCTAAACTCTGCATCCTTCCTTTACTTCTGATCACCGCCCAAAGACTCTAAACTTGGCTCCAAACTTAGCAACAGCCACTGGATCCTGCAAATTGTGTATTATGAATCCAGCCATAAACATCGGGAAGCTTTCTTAAGGTTTTGTAACTACCTGATAGAAGCAGCTTATGCATCTGTGTATGCACACATCTGTCTGGATGAAGGAGGATTAAATACAAGATTTGGGCCCTGAGGAGCAATATCAAGCAGCAGGTAACTTTCTTTTACTTTCTTCATTGTCCTACATTAAAAAATCTGCCACAAGGCCACAAATACAATAAAGAAAACTTACCTAAAATTCAGGCAGATAAAACCAACTGAAAAAAAAAAAAAAGGTTTAAAAAAACCCTCAAGAAAAAGAATAAATATTCATGAAAATATTTTAAAGCTCAGATGTTTTCATTAGTCACCACAGGAGGGAAATATTAATTTGAAATAATAATAAAAAACCTTCAAAAGGCTTTAAAAAGAGCAAGGGGAGGAGCAGCACACCCTCTGCTCCCACAGCTGATGCATGGTTGAGCTGTGGCCAAGGGTTTCCCCTCTAGCTCAGCCTCCCCCTTGAGATTTAAACTGTATGGGTTTAAAATGTGCAGACCTGCTTCAAACCTAACAAAATATCCCTTCCCTCTGACTTTTTTCTCTTATTCACACCACAGAAACACAGGAAAATAAAAAGGAGTGCTAATCTATCCTACAGTTTCCCAAGCAAGAACTCTGGGCAGGGGTTTGTGAGTGGATTTGACAGATGTACGAGCAGATGGTGAGGGACACTCCCTGAGAGCAGCCGATTCCCAGGCCTCCATGTCCAAAAAAATATCTTTTCACAGATAATGTGATTTTCAGAGGGAAGAAATACAGAATTCACGTCTCACACCAGAATTTCTCGGTCATTTCTTGAAAGCACAAGGGTTTTGTGGAAAGGTTTGTCATCAGAAAAGAGCTAGCTGGGGACCATAAGCCACAGGGCTCGACCTGACCCTCACAAACCCCAAATTTCCAGCCCGATAGCTCCTCCGTGGCTACAACTGGCAGCTGAATCGGGATCACCTCGTGTTTACATTGGGTGTGACATATTGGTCCCGTTTGGCCTCTGCCAGAACGCGCTGTGCAAAAGAACACATCCCGGGAATTATCCATTGAACGCATGCATTTCTGTCCAGCCCACACCTGGCGCCAGAGCAGGGCTGGCGCCTCACTGAATGTCAGCAAAGCGCCTGCAGAACCCCGACACTGCACCAACGGTGTGAAATGGAGCCAGGGGCTGGGGGTTTCACACAAAAAGGTACTTTTCTGATCATACGGGGCAGAAGCTAGGAGAATAAGTTTTGTGATTTCTCCTACCCCTGCCAGCACGTTCTTAGCTGCAAATTAGCAGCAGCTCCCTCTTCTTGTAGGAGGGGATCCACGTCGGACCCTTGCTGCCGCCTCACTGGGAGCTCTCGGCCTCTCCACGATCCTTTGCCCGGGGGATTTATCCTTCCTACCATTAATTACACCACGGTGGGACAGAACCCTTCAGCCCATGCTGTCAGAGCCCTCGGCCAGGCGGTCTGCGGCAGCACAAAGCTGGGGCCCACCGCAGAAGCCGTGCCCACGGCATGCCGGAGGTGGATGGGCAAGGGCCTGCACTAGTTAGAAAGAGCCCCAGAAGCTTCGGGTCGGGGCAAAGCGAGCAAGCGGGTTTGGGGCTCCTGTTGGGGGGCTCCTGGGGCGAAACGTGGCAGGAGCTCGCCCAGAGGGACAGCGGCGAGAGGAGGAACAAAAGGCGATGGTTTCCCTCAACCCAGCTCCCAGCACGAGCCTCTGCCTCGTCCCCGCCGGGAGGCACGGGAGAAGCCAGGGAGGAAATGCCGGCGTCCCCGGGCGTCCTGAGGGGCGAAGGTGCCGCAGGAAGCGCTGGCTCCCCCGGGATGAGCCCGGGGACTCTGCCGCGGACGCGGGGTGCTGTCGAGCTGCTCCGGCTGTTCTGCGGCTGTTAACGAGACCCCAGCCGGGAGAGACCCTCCCGCCCTGCGCTTCCCCCGCCCCGCTGGGAGACCGAACGGCGCTAGGGGCGGCTGCAGCAGCCCCGGGGAGGCGAGAGGCCGCTGCCCCGGGAACGGGGGGTCGCTGCGGGCGGAGGCCGTCCCGGAGGGGCAGCGCTGCCGGGCACCTCTGGAGCGCAGGACGAGCCGCAGAGCGGCAACACGGGCGAAGCGGCGCGGGCGGGGCGAGGCGAGGCGGCCGCCGCGGGGGAAAGCGGCTCGAACGTGGAGCGGGAGGTAATGGAGGCAGGGCCGGGGCGGGGGGTGAGAGCCCGCCCCGGGGTGGGCTGAGGGGGCACGGCGGGAGCCCTTCCCGCCTCCCCGCAGGGCGGAGGCGGCGGTGGCCGGGGGGGACCCTGTGCTCGGCCCGGCGCTGGCTCCGGTGCCCCGGCGGGAGGAGGTTCCCCCTGCCCGGAGAGCGAGTGGGGGTCGCTCCGCCGGGAGCCGTGCTCGGGGCGGTGAGTGCCGAGATGCCGGGGGGGCTGTGCGGGAGGGATGGAGGCAGCCCGCGGCGTTGAGGGCCGCCCGAGCCCGGGCTCACATCTCGGAGGCGTCGCCTCCTCGGCGTGCCCAAGGTCAACCCTACAATTGCTTAAAAAGCGGCAGCCTCGGCGAGGGCACCAAGTAGCGGTACTGCTGCCCAGTTCCCCCAAGGGGCTGGATGTGCCTCGATGCCCATGGAGAGGGCACAGCGGGCGGTGTGTGCGCCCATCTACCGCCGTGGGCACTCGGATCCTGCGGGGAAACGGGCTCTCGGTGGCTTCAGCTCACCCTGGCTGAAGAAGCGATGAGCCACGGGGAGATGAAATGATTTAACGCGCTCTCCCGTTCCCCCTTTGTGTCCCTGTGCAGGAGCCTGGACTGCCCTGCTGATGTTTCGGAGTTGAGGTAATGGCAGAAGTCGGTCTGTGGGGCACGGCCGGAGGTCCGGAGGACGGTCTGGGGGCTGCAAAGCGCCCGTGATCTGCGCCGGGATGGGGAACAGCGGCTCGGCCGTGAAGGTCTGCACGGATCACCAAGGGGGCATCAACTGGCTGAGCCTGAGCCCCGACGGGCAGCGGCTGCTCACGGGCAGCGAGGACGGCACGGCGCGGCTCTGGAGCACCGCCGACAGCCAGTGCCACGGCCACTTCCAAGGTACGGCAGCTGCTCTTGCCTGGGCTTTGAGTCTGAAGCATGGCACAGGCCACACAGCGTGTTCTGGTCTCTTTGAGTCCCTGCCGGGCAGCCAAAATCATACTTGTTCTGTCTCGGTGTTTATTACAGCAACGTTAAGCAGAAGGTGGTTCAACCCAAACCAGGTTACCAGCACTACTGAACGCACGGAATGCTTTATCTCAGGGTGTGCGACGTTGTTCAACTTACGTGACTTTCTGGAAACCCTGTTTTACACTGTGAAAAAAATACTGACTTTTTGTTGTTCTCTCTCTCTCTCTCTCTCTTTCTTTCTTTTTTTTTTTTTTTTTTTTTTTTTTGGTCCTTTTGATCATCTCATTTCCAGGTGGTCTTTATTTAGAATGTCTTGACCCAGAAGTCTGGAAAGGAACCTTGCTGAATAGGTTACTTTTGTTTTCCCTCCTCATTTGATGCACAGAAATGTTAATTTCTGGGCTTTTTCAATTCAGATAATTTTGCATCTTAAAAAAAATTATTATCCTTAGACTGGCATGTCAGTAATTGAAAAGAAAAAAAACAACTTTAGACAGTACAGTCATGCAAGAGTCTAGATATGGGGTTAAGATGTTTGTATTCTCACTCATGTTCTTTTCATACAGAAAAAAATAAAGCTGTTACATTTGGAATTTCTAATGTTTTTTTCTTCCAAAGAAGAAATCACATAGCTGTGATTTTCTTGTTGTTTGTTTGCTTGCTTGGTTGTTTTTCACTATGGCGTATTGTCTTTTTTCCCCCCACATCCTGCCATGGTTCTAGCTTCTGGAAAACTCACTGCATTTGCGTTAGGCTTAGAAATCCCTTTAAACCACTAATTAACTTTTGACTAGAAAGAGAAATGTATTGGATAGCATTCATTATTATGGAATCTGCCAGTACTGGCAGTGTTTGGGGTAAACTCTGAAGAAGGTTGGGCTGGGTGGTTTGTGAACTATCAGTCGAATCAGATAATTGTATTTATTTTATACTTATGCGCACACAGAGTTGTTGTATCAATTTTAATTTTACAAGCTATAATTACTGATAAGCCTGTATCTCTAATGCAGTTTCAAGCTCCACCACAGCACAAGCAGCAGACTTGTGTGGTGGCTGCTTTTGGCCAGACCAGCACCAGACCAGACCTTGTCTGCCACATGGGGTTTTGGCATCCTGTGTGTGGATTGAGTATTACTGATGGTTAAAATCTGCCTGGCAGACTTTGGTGCAGTAACCAAGATGCTGTTTTGATCTCAGAGCTGGATTACATGATGCTGTGAGAAAAATCCCAGTGATTGAAACCTGACCCATTCAGGCTGCTTTGCAAAAAGTTTCTCAAATATGGGAGAACACTGTAGTTTTGCTTATAGCCCTGGTGATCTGTTTAATTTTTGGCATCTGATGAGTTTGTTTTAGAGGAAACAAGCCATATGTTTGTAATGTGGATTCTGATTTGCTTTTGAACGACAACACGGCTTTTGAACTTCAGGAATTGTAGTGAAATCTGTTTGTTGCAGTCAGTGAAACAGTGTTTTACTGGGCAGTCTGCTTTCCCTCAATTTTTTTACCATCTCTTTATTTTACAAGATTCTGTTTTTCTAATACCTTTGTCCATCTGTCTCTCTTTAATCACAGTTGCCCTTCTTTGATTTATTTTTTTCTTCTTTTTCCTCAAAGAATAGTATTTAAGTCACAGTAGGGCCCACCAACTTCAGCCATAACTGTCACTCTTGTAATCGTGACTTAAGTGGAAACAGTTCTGCTCCTGAAAGCTTACAGTCTAAATGTTAAAACAGAAGAGTGCAAGGTAATAGTAGTCCAATGATTAGACAGCAATTTCACACAAGAGATCTTGGATGAAGCTGGGACTTGATTCCTAAGGTGATTTTTACATGTGCTGCGTTCAATGTTGCAATAGAATAATGACACGTCTTGCTAAGCAGCAACAAAAGCTTGAAGTGGTAATATTGATTCCTCTTTTTTGGTATTGCCTTGTTTGTCAGTATGACATTTTTAGAGCTGTGGTTGTGTTTGTTTTTATTGTAACTGTAGAATCCCTGTGTACTCTGAATATTGTGTAAGCAATTGTGCTCTAGTCCTTCTCTCCCTTCTCTCTCTCTCCCTTCCCTCCCTTCTCTCTCTTCCTCCCTTTCTTTTCCTTAAAGTATACTGATACTTAGAAAATTGTGGGGTTTAGTAATGTGGGGGAAAGTATTGGCTGACTATTTACCTGGTATGTTTTTTGTTTGCTTTTCATTCTGCCTGGACAATGAAATCAAGCTTGCTGGTAAGTCTCAGGTCATTTTTTCAGAGTTCCATGCTTTGATTTATGACTGTTTGTGTCCTGACAGTCAATGGGCTGGATTGAAATTCAGCCTTTTCCTCCCTGTTTTCAGAAGAAGGAAGCAAAAGCATATTTTAATTAAAAAGATAAGCTATTTTTTTACTGGTTTCAAACTTCATTACTTTGAGTTTTATTATATTGATATTAGTCTGTTTCAAACTTCATTACTTTGAGTTTTATATTGATATTAGTCTGTCTCATTGCATTTTGATAATACTGTTTGATTTACCTGATTGGTGGAACTGTACTGTTGTCCTCTTAATCCCGATATCAGTGAAGTTTTCTGCTGTGACTTGAAATGGTTGTGTTTTACACAAATCTTTAAACATGAAAAGCACGGTGGCACATTTAAAACTGGAGCTTTGGTACATTTGTTTGTATTTTTCTTTTGGTTAAGGTGAAGAGCTGGACTAGTCTGCCCTTTCTGCTTGCACAGTGACTGATTTCCTTTGTTATTCCTAGGACATGAAAGTTACATCACCTTTTGCCACCTGGAGAACGAGGCTGCCTTCACGTGCAGCGCTGACCACACCATTCGCAAGTGGGACGTGGTGACCGGGCAGTGCTTGGCCATTTACCGTGGCCACACATCCATTGTCAACAGGTGGGGTTCTCCCCTCCGGTTCCTGTCGTCTGTTCTCACACAATTTATCATTTCACTGCAGTTCCCCATTGCTACGCTCATAAAAGGGGCTGTGTAAACCTCTGAGTTCGTGTTCTGTGCTGCAGTGATTAGTTTTTCTAGTAACGCTGCTGACACAGATAGGAGGGAAATGAAAGGCACACAGCAGGGGAATGGAATCCAGGGCTAGGAATGAAATTCCAGAAGAAATTATCCAATTGATAACAGATGCTTCTGATAAATAGGTTTAAAAACATCCTGTCAAGCTTTTGTGTCAGCAAGAGGGATAAAGTCAGGGATTTTTCTGTAATTATTATTCCTGTTTGGGCAAATGAATTTTAATAATAAACCTACTGTGTGTGGCTGATTGGCCTTTCCATTTAAAGTGCTTATTAATAGTTGGACTGGATTTAATTAATGGCAAACAGAGCAGTCAAAGATTGGTATTTTTTTTAACATTTCTTTTCTGGTGGGTGTGTGGGCTTCTTAGTTCCTTTCTAAACTCAAAACACATATGATGTGTAGTGAGATTCTGTAAATAGTTAGGAAAGCTGGTTCTGTATTTTGGCACAGGCCTGATTTTTGCTTGAATCAGCAAATGGGAAATGTGTTCCCCATTAATATGACTTTGTTGCCTGTTTGAAAGGTTCCAGAGGCCCAAGCTCAGCTGACAAAGAAGGCAGGTTATGGTTGTTTCCTATCTCTGATTTGGAAACATGAACTGTAGAGTTTTTTTCGGTTACTGTGTGTTTGTGCAGCTACAACTCATTATTTTGAAGGCCCAGGAAGTTGAATTTTTGAGGTGTAATCTTTGGTTTGCTCTTCAGTTATGTTATAAGTGGGGTGCTCTTCCTACCTTTTTTGAGATCCTGAGCTAAGTGAAACTGAGTGCATTTTTTTTCTTGCATTCTTCTTATTTGATGATGGAATGATGGTTATTTTCTACACTGTCAGTTACGGTTCAGATTCCTGGAATGTTGTTTTCTTGCTTTTTTGTTCTTTTGATTCCAAGTTACTGTCACATTAAAATAATTAAAATAGTTTTTAATAAAGAAATATTAATTAATAATTAACAAGAATTAGAAAATTTTAAAAAACTCCAACAAGCACAAACCAAACAACAAAACAAACTTCTAGGTATACATAACATATGAAAATTCATATTCCTTGCTGGAGGGAATTTTTAGCAAAACAAAATGCACAAAGTTACATTTCTATAGTGTAAAAATATCTGCATCAATGTACCTGAATGAGGGATCTCAATTTTAAAAGTAGAAACAGGGATTTTCAAAAATGTCAAAGATGTTATGTTCATGCTGCTGTTTCATACTTTGGGGTACTTGGCACTGAAATTGTGACAAAAGATGGTTATGTAAAAAGAACAATACTGTTCATATACAAAAACTTCATTTTTTGCAGAATCCTGGTTGCTAAAGACTATCTCTTCAGTGGCTCCTATGACAGGACAGCCCGCTGCTGGAGCGTGGACAAGGAGAAACAAATCCAGGAATTCCGGGGCCATCGGAACTGTGTCCTGACTCTAGCTCACTATTCCTCCAGGGATGTGCTGGAAGAAGAGGAGGAGGAAGAGGAGGAGGAGGAGAAAGTGAGCAGGGACCTGCTGGTGACAGGGAGCACGGACTGCACTGTGAAGGTCTGGTGGGTGTCCAGCGGGCGCTGCTACCAGACCCTGCTGGGACACACTGGGGCCGTCTTATGCCTTATACTTGATGCACCAAACAGGGAGCTGTTCTCTGGCAGCACGGATTACACCATCAGGACCTGGAATATTGTCACTGGAGAGCAGCTGAAAGTCTTCAAAGAGCACCAAGGATCAGTAATTTGCCTAGAGGTAAGGGCAGACACCCTTGAGGGCCTTTGCGTGTCTGTATCTTAACTCATGTGGGTCTCAGTTGTCTTTTCATTCATAAAGAAGCTCTTCCTACGTAGGTTGTAAATGGTGAGCTTAAATATTCATGTCATAAGAAAATAATAGTGCTCTCTGGTCTTGAGACAAACCCTCTTGCTCTAAAACACTTAGTGATCTCCTCTTAGCTTCTAGTGGCTGCCTTGGTCTAACTTCTAGCTCAGTATCTATTTAAATTCCAGTAGGTTATGGAACGCATGAGTTGGTGTGCTGAAAGCGCTGTTCATCCGAGTGGGATTGTGTAGTCAGGCTCACCAGGCTTTGAAGAAAATAACCTGAGCAAGTATCACAGGGTCAGGTAATTTAAAAAGGGGAAGGAAAAAACACTCAGTAAACCAGATAGCTTCAAAAAACCCAACCCAAAGCCCAGCGCAAAACTGTGGGCAAAAGATAATAGGAAAGCATAAAGCTGAAAGAAATCCTACATTAAAGACCACACAGAGAAGATGTGAGAAAAAGAAAGGGAGAAACAGATGGCCAAGACAAGAAAACAGGCAAGTAAAATGGAAAAGAGAAGCAGAGCATGGGGGAGAGAAATCAGGAAATGATGGAGGAGAGGGGAAAAAATGTAACATGATCTGAAAAACTATACTCTGTTTTTCTGTTTGCAGTATTTTTCTGTTGAATGCTGCCAGCTTTGTTAATGTTGCAGGGGAGAGGAGGAGGTCAGGCAGATGAAGCAAGAGGGGAACTATCACACAAGTACTTATCCTGTACGCTCATTATCCACCAGAAAATGCTATTGAGAATACATGATGGTCTGTCACTCAGTTTCAGGTCAGCATAAATGTTTATACATGGATGTGTCTGACTGAAGTTAATGGCAGTAGTTTTTCTCCCTGCTCTCCCTGTTTGTGTTTGTTGTCCTTAAGTGTTTTTCTCTTACAGAAGCTACAGGATGTATCTTTAATAGCTGTTTGATAAAAGTTGCCTTTGTTTTTAAATAAGGTAGTCACAGTTGACACTAGCGGACTAAAAACCTGGGAATATTGAAGGAATTTTGTTTTCCTTCACTTTTAGAAAGGGAAAAAACCAAACAAACAAACCACACAATATCATATTGCCCTGGAGTAATGTTTGTCTTGCTTGGGTAAATTCTCAGTGTTAAATCTTGTTTTTATGATATTGTGGTAATGTACTCTGAGGATGCTGAAGTAAATCTGTTGCTGTCCTTAGTGTCACGCTATGTTTTGTTGTTTAATTGTAACCCTTCTCCAAGGCACAGATTGGCAACAGCAGAGCTTGCCTAAATTTAATTGGGCTCTTGCTAAAATTGTTACACAAAGCTGGCTTGACCCTCTCCCAGAAGCCTGGGAAATTCAATTATGCCCTTTGAATGCTCAGGAATGAGCAATGCCTGTGAGCACAGAGTTAAGCAATGGCTTTAAACAAACAGAACTTCTTGTAGGGGAGAAGAAAAGCAAAACCAATACATCTATTTGGAAAACCTGAACAATTCAGAGTACACAAGACTGCTGCTGCTGCCAAGACTGTGTTGGCAACAGTCCTGGCCAAATCTTTTTGAGTGACTGGTAGCCCCTCGCTTCTCTCATCACCAGTTAATGTTTGGGGCTGGGAGGGTCCAGCTGAGGTACAAACAGCCCCCACAGAGAGCATTTAGTGTCCAGGCCTCTCAAACTTATCCCAGCTTAAGCAGTCACTGCTGTTGAATAGCTTTAGGCTGTCGATCTTTCCTAATTCCTCCCTCTGCCTTTCTGGTTCAACATTATCCCTTCTGTTCCACTTGGCTGCCACTCAGCACAACCCACATGGTATTTTCATTCTTTTAGAAAGGGGTCAATCACCAGAATCCATACAAAGATGTTTCAACAGAGAGGAAACTTCCTCAATAGAGGTGGGTTTTTTATTATTGTTTTTGTTTTGTTCTCAAAAAGCTTTTTGGGGCTTTTTTTGCCTCAGGCTTCCTAGTGACTGTATTCGAATCTGTGGCAGGGAGTTGAGATGGTATTTTTCAAACTCTGGGTCAGGAAGGACTGGGAGGTAGTTGTGAGTTGCTCACAGTAGCCAGAAGTTTTAATTGTTGACAGAAATTCATTTTCTTCAGTGCAGCAGTGAGCTGCTAATTACATCAGACTTTCACTCTGCTGTCCTGGAGGAGCTGAGCTGGTACCAGCAATTGAAGGCAGTTACCTGTTCACTGGGTGGTACAATGCTTGTGTGGGGAGAAAAAAAGGGAAAGAATAATAAAGACTTCTTTTCATTTTATTTATTCAAGTAAAGGTCCCTAAGGGAGGATGACCTTTCAAAAAGTTTGAGAAATGCTCAGTGTCATCCTGGACACAGATCAGGAAAAATTTGGATATTGAGACCATATTTTCCCCAACTTTAAAAAGCTGTTATTAATGGGAATGCCCTGGGATGTTCTGAACTGCTGCAAATTAGGTCTGGCCTGTTCCAGTCATCTCCCATTACTTTCCAGTAAACACCAATAGTGTTTCTGTAGCAGTGAATGGAAATTCCTGGAGCTTCTTGAAGGAGTTTTCTGGGTAGATAGCCACAAAGCACACCCATGCTTCCCACCCTGCTTCCTGCAGTGCTGGTGTGTGGAAAGCAGAGGGGTGATGCCACAGACAGGTTTAGATTTTGAACATTTCCCCAGTTGCTCTAAGATCCTTTCAGGTGGTGTTGCCAGGTAGTATAAGTAGAGGAGCCTGGAAACAACTCTCATCTAGCATGGCAGAACAGAAAGTGTTGCTGAGCTTTGGGCTTTCCCTTGTCCCTTGCCTAGAACCACCAAGGATGTGGTGAGTGATGAGGTTGAGCTGTTCGTATTCCCCAGGCTAATCCTGCTGTCTGGGATCAGTCTGGTGAAGGTGACCAGCTGAACGCACTGTGTGTGCTCTGCAGGCTGTGATAATGCCACTTTTCTTCTCCTTCCACCATTTAAATTGGGCTGAGAGAGGTTTTGCTGGGGGACTTTCTATCTGCCGTGGGAATTGTGTCCGTGTTAGGTGCTTTGGCAGCATTGATTGCTTGAGTTTCCCAGTCAGTCAAGGTAACTCGCAGTGGAGCAGCCAGAACTCTTCACTCTCCTCCTCCTGCAGTGTGTTGATAGCTTGGCAGACAAAGCACAGCAGCTGTTTTGGGAGCTCCCTCTTCATATAAGAGCCAATAATGAGATTTTATAGGAACTGATGGGAAAAAGCAAGGGTGGGCTGAGTGTGATCACATAGCTCGTGCTCATTCTTCCATTTAAAATTTCAGGCCTGGCTAAAGACCAATATTTACAATTAATAATCAAATATGCATTTTCATTAATGTGACTGCCTGCAATAGACTGAATAACCCTGATTTAAATATTTACTTGTGTGTGTTTTTCTAAATGTCTCTCCTAAGTAGCTTTGCAAACTGTTCACAAGGATTGCTTTGTCCTTTGCTGATTGTTCTGCCTCCGAGTATTTATCAAAATTATGCTGCCAAAAGCTGGCAGAGAGAAATGATCCAGCTTGGAATTTAGCTTGGATCCTACAGCAAGCATTCTTGCAAGAAAACTCCCTTTTGAAGAACATGAATATGAGTGGGCAAAGACTTGTTTCTGGTTTTCCTGCAAAAGTCCCTTTGTTTGGACCATTCCCTTCAGTTGCCTTTTAAAGCTGACTAGAAGAAAAGAATGCTTTGAACAAAGCCACTGCCTGAACTCTGTTTATGTGCTTAACTTTTGTGATCACAGGGACAGAAATGTTTTCTTGCCCCACCAGTTAAATTGTGTGCACGTATTTTTTGTAATTTTTGTTTGTATTTGTTGCATCAGAGGATGAAGATGTGAATGAGTGGGATGTGAAGGTGTACAGCACCTGTAAGAACGAAACATGGGGCCGTCACTTTGCACTGCAGTAAAAAAAGTTGAAAACCATTCTCTTAACAGCCAGCCCAGAGAGCTCATTCTAGATGGATTCTCAGGAAAAAAACCCGGCAATTTCTTGCCCACAGGGAGTTTGTTAGCTCGTTAAAATGGATGTGGTTTGAATGGGATCCTGAAACTCTTAACTCGGCGAGGCTTACATAGTTGTAACTCGAGATTGGTCCAGCTTGGTGATTTTTTGACTTAGAAGTGGCTGTGAACAGAAGACCCAAATTCCTGATTGTAGGAACACTCACCCTCATGAGAAGAATAAACTGGTGATGGGGTATGTGGTTGCTCATGTGAACTCATCTTGAAGGTCATGAGGGCCAGTCTGAGTGCAGTGACCCTCAGCAAAAGGGTGTGTCCAAATCTCTTTGGAGAATCAATTGCCTCTCCTTGGCTCTCCAAAAATTGTTTCTCATAGCAAAGGTTAATTGGGAGGGCAAAGTCCATTCCTATAAGGTTGAAATATCTGCTAAACAGCTCTTTTGCAGATATTTTTTTGCATTCTTACAGATAGAAATTGTCTTAAGCTGCTGCATTTGTGCAGTTCAGCCAAGCTTGTGAAGCAATAGGGTTGTGATTGTCTTGAGAGACCAACGCTGGATGTGATAATTTGTTCTTTATTAAAATTCTGGTGTGTTTGTGGGTTACAACCAAGGTTTTTTCTTATTAATGAGACCTGTAACTACTAAAGCATTTACAACTTCTGCAACTGCTATTACTCTGCAACTCACAAGCAGTTTGACTGAACTTTTTCAGGAATACTTACATCTCCAACACTTTGGCTCGAGGATTAAGGCAAATTTGCTCCATTCACATGTCAGCATTTCATCTGGTTCAAAGCAAAATCTCTCAGAGCCATGAGAAAAATTAACAATCCAGAATTGTGAATATCAATGCAGTCAGTGATTTTTCTTCTGCTGTCTGGCTGAGGCTTCAGGACTGGGCATCAAACTGTTGTCAGATTTTTAGTGTTTTTGTAGCTACACGGGTTTGAAATGTCCACTCAGCCCATTGGTATCTGAGCTGCAAATCTGTTCTGTGTCATCCACTCTGCTACAGATGTCCTTGCCTGGCCATGGTTTTTTGTGGTCAGGAGCTTTGTTGGGCAGCTGGCCAAAGTGAACCAAGTGCTCAAAAAGCCAGCCAAGGAAAATACAGCTTTAGAAATGTCACCTCTTCTCTGGGCAGTCACAGATTGGAATATGTAACTGTGTCTGCTAAATATTTTGAAACCACAGAGTGTGGAGCCAGTTTGTAAGTGCTTTTGCTGGGGGAACAGTAAGCGATGATAATTATTATTTTAAATACAGATTAAATGCAGGTATCTGAAGTGTTGCAGCTTAGGCTGGAGTTGTAAGCTAGACCTATCTTTAGTCAAGTGAAGGAGTCATCTCACCTAAAATGTTCTGGCTACAGCTGAGAAGGTTGTCCTTGTTGGGTAGGAGAAATAGCAAGTTTTAAGGTAGGATCTGTTTCAGATGTGCCTCAGGATGAGAGGAATTGTGCCCTAGACCACAGTGACTGTAAGGGGGATGTCCTTAGCTGTGGAGACGTGAACCAATTTAGATGAGATTATGCCTATCATATCACTAAAGGCAGATCTGATTGGCAACTTCAGCCTGAGCAGAGAGCTCTTGAAGGCTTTCTTCACTAACAGCCATTTCATGCTGTTTTATAAAAATGCCATGGGAATGAGGGGCTGTGTGACAGTCAGAGCCTGCCCTGGGTTTTGCTGTTGGCTCTGCTGCAGGCTCAGTCTGTGGAATCTGGCAGATTGTTTAACCTGTTACTATTTCCTTTCCCATGCTAGACTGAGAATCCTGTGCTACTGTGCTCACCTGCTTAAGTTGGTGAGGGGAAGGAAGGTGCGTGGAAGTTTCATGGGGCAGCACAGAGGCTTTGAATTTAATTGGGATGGTTGGTGTGCTGACCACCTTACCAGATATCAGACATTGGAAAGCCAACCCTTTCCAGGGCTGCAGCAAAACCAGTGTGGGCAGCAGGTCAAGAGAGGTGGTTCTTTGTTCTTGTCTTGTGACAACCCTCCTGCAGTGCTGCATCCAGCTCTAGAGTCTTCAGCACAGGAAAGACATGGATTTGTTGGAGCATGTCCAGAGGAGGTTGTGAAGATGGTGAAGGGGGATGGAGCACCTCTGTCATGGAGACAAGCACAGAGAGTTGGGGTTGTTCAGCCTGCAGAAGAGAGGGCCCTGGGGAGACCTCTGAGCCCCTTCCAGTGCCTAAAGGGGCTCCAAGAGAGCTGGAGAGGGACTTCGGACAAGGGCGTGGAGTGATGGGACAAGGGGCAATGGCTTTAAACTAAAAGAGAGTAGATTTAGATTAGGAAGAAATTCTTTCCCCTGGGGGTGCTGAGGTACTGGAACAGGTTGCCCATAGAAGCTGTGGCTGCCCCATTCCTGGAAGTTTTCAAGGCCAGGTTGGAAGGGGCTTGGAGCAATCTGGGGTAGTGGAAGGTGTCCCTGCCCACGGCGGGGGTTTTGAACAAGATGATCTTTAAGGTCTCTTCCCACCCAAACCATTCTATGATTCTAAGGCTTTTAAAATCCTGATGCTATAAATTACCTGAGTAAGTATACCTAACTTGAAACATTTTTGTATCTAACAAATTCGCAAATCTAGGCAAGCTGTAGCCCTCCTGTTCATTGATACACCCACTTAAATGTAGAAATGAAGCGATATAACCTAATGTACCATTAATGCAGAGTGGCATTTACCTGTGGGAGGTTATAATTTAGTGTTTTTCCTTGCCCGGTGGGCAGGCTGATGCTGCTAGCAAGACAGCTAAAAAAGAAATGCAAATGCAACAACTGGGCCACGAACCACACAGCAGGATTGCAACTCAAAGCATCCTTTTCCATTTAGCAGGTGCACATGACAATGCTATTCATGCCTGTTCAGAGAGAGACTGAAATTTAAAAGTCCTTCCTCAGGCTAACTTGTGGTTCCTGGTTTTGTTAGCGCTGCTGGCCATTCGTTCTCTCTCCTCATGGAGATGTAGCATTAATGCTATTGCTAAAACAGCTTAAAAGTAATAGGAAGTGACATTTCAAAGCACTGCTGGCTTTTTACAGTGATTTGTGCTTTACAAGCTCCTGGCATTCAGCTATGAAATCTCTCCCATGGGCCAGGTTCTGCTGGGAGGAAGTGTGGCGTGTCCTGCTCCAGTTGAGCTGGTGGGAGCTGTGGTCAGGGAGCCTCTTGGTCTGCCTGCACACATTTCTTGTGTGGTTTATCACAGTCCCATCACTGTGATGCTTCGTATCTTAAAACAGCTTTTGTTTCATGTTGTAGCACAGCACAGTGTTGTTTTGTACAAAGCTCACTTCTGATGCCTTTTGGGAATGGGGTTGTTCCTTTTTGGATTGGGTACGGAGATGGAAGAGCACGAACAACATTCCAACCTTACAGATACAGAGAGTGCAAAGAGTGGGGTCCAAATCTAAGGTGGCAAGAAAACCAGCCCTTAAAAGTGCTCTACGAGCAGGACCACAACAAGTTGATTTGTCATTTGCTGGTTTCCTGGAGATACCAGAGAAGCATCAGGGGTTTGTGCACTGCTGGTCATTTAAACCTTCTGATTTGTGTGTCTGGTGGACAAACAGGGTACCATTCTTTACTCCTTGGGCAAATTCCACTTCTTGGTGGAGGGTCAGGGTTCCCCATCCTGACTCTCTTTCATCAGGAGTTGGGCTCTACATGACGGTGACTGTGAAAACCTTCAGTTTGATGTCTTTACACAGACAGAAAATGCCAGATTTTTCTATGCACTATGGAATTTTTCCTTGCTGAGCTTCCAGGCTTTGTGTAGTTTGTTTATTTTGAACTGGTTGGTCTTTTAGTCTTGCACAGGTCAGTTATTTTTCTGTCTGCCTCTGTTCCCCAGCTGCAATCCTCCCTTTCATCATTCTCTGTCCTCTCTGTGTGGAACAAACCCCATCCTCCCCACCAGTGAGTTCTCACAATGTGCAGGATGACTGGTGCAATGAGGGGTAACACACAGCAGAAGACAATCTGCTTGAAGATGTTTAAAAACCTGTGTCAGGATAGTTACTTGTTTAATCATTCCATAACGGTCTAAAAAGACTTGAGGAAATGCAGGTACAGAACAATTTCAAGGAAGAGTTACTGTTTCTGAATAACAACCTTGTACAGAGTGATCATACTAAACATAAACCCTGGTTTATGGTGTGTAGGATTTTAATTTTAATTTACCTTTTAAAAAAATTTTTGTAACTCAGAATTGTTCTGGATTTTTTTTTTTTTTTTTTTTTTTTTTTTTTTTTTTTTTTGTAATTAAAACATAACAATCTGGTAAGAGTTCTTGTCAAATATGCTGTGCAGAAACAACACTGCTGGGATTTTTTTTGAGGCTATAATAATATAACTGATTATGGATGTAGGCTGGATTGTTAAGCTCCCTGGAATCCTCCCTGCTGGCACAAGCAGATGGGCTAAGCTTTTATGTTCTGAAAGCTGAGGGCTGTTTTTAAGACCCAGAAGTCAATGGGAGATGTGACTATGAAGAACTCAAGGTTGGTTTGCTCACCACTCCTTCGTTTCAAGGTGCAGCTTGTTGCTTTCTGAGTTGGAAAATGTGACATGGGATGGTTCCCCTCAGTTCTTTCACGAAGGTGCCTTGAGAGGGCATTGCTGATGTGTTTTTCTCTCCCCTCAGCTGGTGAATCGTCACCTGTACTCGGGGAGCGCGGACAGGACAGTGAAGTGCTGGTTTGTAGACACTGGGGAGCGGATCCAGACCTACAAGGCTCACAAACACAGCGTTAGCACTTTGAAATACCACGCTGGCATCTGTAAGTAGCCTTTCCTGTGTTCTCCAGCCCCCTCCAGTCTCCTTCTCAATGTTTGTCTTTGATTAAAGGTTATTAATGGAGAATAATTTTGAACGCTTGTGAAGTTGTCAATTTTTTTCAACTCCAGAATGTTTATGTTCAGTATCAAACTGCTGCACCACTCCATGTGGGAAGCTTAGGCCTTCCCTCCATTTTCCACTTCCCCCTTCTCACAAATGAAGAGGTAGTTGTTTTGTTTCTGTTACCAAGGGAAGTGGCTTAAATCCTGAGCTGTCTGGGGGTTGTTTGTGTAGCTGTGGTTTAACCTTACTAGTCTGGTGTCTGTCACCTGCTTCTGCTGCGTGCTGGGGACAGCAATTGCTGCTGCTGCACACACAGCCCTGTGCCTCTCTCTGCTGTCTTGTAGGCTCTGTGTAACACCCTGCCCTAAACCAGAATCACACCTCAGATGCTCACTGCTCCTTTCTAACTGTTAGGATTCCTGTTCAGGCTCTGACCATCTCCTAGACTCATTTTCCATACGTTCTTTTCCTGTTACTTGTCATCATTCATGGCTTTGTTCCCCAAATCACTTTCCTCCAGTAGCCAGGCAGTGCTTGTCTTACACGCTCAGGACTCAGCTCTCCTGCTTTCAGTCCTCCTGTTTACAGTGGTTTCTGTACATCAGTGCCTATTGCTGACATTATATTGCTGACATACTCTGACCATCAAACCTCCCTCTTTAAATCCCTCTCTGTGCTGGCTTTCCTTCTGCATGTCTGAGTTTGGGTTGCCAGACAGCACTTCTGTTTTTATCAGTGAACCTCTCTCTGTGTCATCCTGGTCTTATCGTGCCTCTGGTGTTTAACTTGATGACCTTCACTTGCTTCCCAAAAAAGAACTTCTCTCCTTCCCTCCTCTCCTACCCTGAAGGAGATGGCCATGGCTGTCTTAAGCTAACCTAGACATTCACAACACTTTCCTGATTTTGATTTCTGCACTTCAGCTTTGAAGTGAACACATCACACTAAATGAGTGGTTGCTATCTGAGCCTTGATATCTCTTTTGGCAGCTCCTCAGTGTGATGGTGATAAATGGCTGACAGATGCAAGATGGTGCACATTAGCAGAGTTGTACCTGCACCGTTTAGTGCCAGTTTTCTGGCACCATGCTTGCCTGACTACATTTATAACCCAGTAACTGAATTTCTTAATTGTGTTTGAAAACTTAGCATGTTAACAAGCCCAGAGGTAGAATTTTAGTCAGGAAACCTTGTTTTGGTCTTCATTTCAGCCTGTGTCCCACACCACTGCTTTCCTCCAGTAAAATATTTATTTATAATTTATGGTTATTTCAGCTCCTTTCACCTACATGGCAGAATCACCCCATTCTCCCCTACCAGCAGGTTGTAATTTCTGCTGATTTCAGCTTCTGCAGTTGGCTGGAAGGCTGAAATGGAAGGGGGAAGGATCTGAACCTACACTGCACCTTCAAGTTATTATTGCCCCAAGATGCAGGCAGGTAGAGCAAGGGAAATGAACCAGAAATTGTAATCCAGGATGATCACTGGTAGACAAACTACTGATGATTTTGTGCGTGTATTTTCCCCCTTTTAATTATAAAGACACAAACCAAAACATTGATTTTTGTCAGGACTAGCCAAAGGAGAGCTATCTGTGCTTGGCTGATGTTTGCCTGATCCTGTGATGAACATTCAGGTCTGGGTAGGAGACAGAGATTGTCTCCCTCACTAATGAGACCTCCAGAGCTGCATGTTTTCAGTGTTGATCCTACTCTTCATGCAATCTGTAGAGACTTGACCAAACTGCAGAGAAAAGAAAGTTTTAGCTCAAACAAAAGTTTCATTATCTGATGTCACCCCCATCAGCTCTGCAGCTTTCTCTCTCTTCCCCCTCATTCTGCCACCCTCTCCCTGCCATACACATGCATTATTTTTCCACAACACTCTTTTTTTGAATTAAAATGCAGACAATATTGCTGCATTTAGTCAGACCTGTGAAGAACATCCCGATAGTGTGATAGAACAGTTCACAGAGTTATTTAAGATCTTGTTTTAAATCAAATGCAAAAATATTAAAAGTGTCAAACAGGGAGTATCGAATTGTTCCACTTGAAGGGTAAAAAAAAAAGTTCTGGAAAAAATATCAGGAACTTGTTTGAATGCATTATGTGCACTTTAATTAATGAAAGAGGGATTTTCCCCTTAAGAATTAATTTATATACTATGCTTGCATTATTGTGGTGCATTCATCGCTTATTTCCACAATATCTAAACATTTTGTTAGGATTATAAAGACATGTTAACTGGATACCAGTGCTGGAACTAGTAGCTTAAATTTAGTGTAGCTTAAAAATGTATCTGTTCACTTGGGACAGATCAGAACTGTCTCTCAAAAATATGGAGAAAATCATTTAAATTATGTTTGTTATGGTTTATGTTACATTTGCACCAGTGCAAGAACATGAAAAAAACATCTCTGCCAAGAAGAGGTAATCTTCTGTTAGAAGATCTTAATTCTGCTGCTTTCTCTCTGATCAGTGCCCAAAGGCTCATTGCCCCAAAGAGTTTGTGGTCTAAATAAGAAAATAGGGTAGAAAAAAGAGAGGAGAAATAACGTCTGTTTACAAAATCACTTCATAGTATACAGGGAGTCCAGAAAGATGTGAAGACTAAGCATTAAATCATCAGAATGTGTTTCCAGTGCCTTTCCTCAGTCTGCTTGTGTAATTAATAGCATGGGGAATATTACAGCTGGTTCTCAATCTAGTTTATTTAATGATATGTTGATTATTTTTCTCTTAAAGTATGTGCACAGCCGTTTAAAATTTAATGTGGTTTATATTTTTTTCACATTTCAAAAGCTCCAGGGGATGTTTCAAAATTCCCAAGGGTCTGAAAATTAAGTAAAAAATGAAAATTAATTTTATTTTGTTGTTGTTTATTTCACAGGTGGTATATATAAGTATATATTTAAATGCTAAATCTGGGTTAGATCAACAGCTCTTCTTTGAAATTCAGAGGTAGAGAGAGACTTCCTAAATCCAGAGAGACGGTTCAAAAGACATAAACGATGTCTGTCAAAAGCGAAGTTCTGATAGCAACAGCTGAAGTAAACTGGCAGCTGCATAGTGAAAACAGCTCTTAATTGGTTCCTACTCTCTGCATGTCTGTAACAGAATTAAGTGATTTCCATTCACTGGGGAAAAAATCTGTACCTGTTCCCTGCTTTACTTTGTTGCTGCTCATTTGCAGAGTGGGACATGATGCTTTTTCAGGACTCTGCTGGAAATTGAATTATAGTGGCCCATACAAAGTGACATTGATTTTCCACATCCAGATGTTTCTTGGAGGTGCACCCAGGAGGTGCCCAGCTCCCTGCTGTTTCATTTGAATTTAAAAAGCTTGTGGCAGTACATAGTCTGTTCTCTCATCTGTTATTGTAGGCCTGAATTTACAACCATAATAATTTTTTCACCTCTCTTTAGAGATTCAGTTCCTGACTTCTCCCAAAAGATAAGGAATCTGTTGGCTTCAGGCACTCCAGTTTTGTAAAAATCTTTTCGTGCTAGTGGCTTTTACAAAGACATGAAATGCAGGGAGCAGTGAATATGTTGCTTTTTGCAGCTCTGAAATATTTATCTCTGGATAAACTTGAGGAGTTCGGGTTAACTGAAGGAAAGTGTTTATCAAGAGAGTTTGTAACCTTCAAAGCACACAAATGGGTTCCTTTTTGGGCATATTGCTAAGGAAAAAACCTAAATAGTAACCCTGCCTTACAGTTTCTGGACGCAGCAGTCTGGGGATCTGATGTGAAGATCCTGAAGGGTTGAGAAATTGTTCTTTGAACATGTAAGGTACTCTAAGGAAACCTGATGAATAGCCAAAATTCTTGGTCATGCTCAATTTCATTACCCCAGCCCTGCCCCTCTTGCAGCAGCAGAGGTGATGGAAACACTGGAGTACTGAATGGAAAGCTGTAAATAACTCTGGGAAAACAAATGAAAGGCTGAGTGGAAATCCTTAAAACCAGACTTGAGATAAATTGCCTGCTTAGAATTATTGAGGCACGTTTAGGCAGGGAAATAGCTGTGGAAGAGAAGAGCAGAAATAGATACTTGAAGCATGTGTAGGGTGAAATTCTGGCGTGTGTAGGAACTCCAGGTTTAAATCAGTTCAATGTTTCAAAAAAATACAACTTAAGCATGCTGGGGTCAGCAAAATGAAAATGATCTGGTTTGTCTGAGGAGAGAATCAAAATATGTCATGCCCCCCTGGGAGCTGGTTTTAGGTATGTTTCTGGACTTGTATGAACTGTCCTCATGTGGCTGCTCACATCTGGCTGTGCTGTGTGGTTGTGTGGCAGTGTTCACAGGAAGTGGTGATGCCTGTGCAAGAGCTTTCAATTCCAGGAGTGGAGTCCTGCAGAAGATCTTCCGAGGACACAAGTTCATCATCAACTGCATCCAGGTCAGGAAGGAGTTTCTTGGTGGGGTTTCTTCCTTTTTGATTGCTCCCTTATTTGTTTTGTGGGAACTGTGGTGTGGCTGACTGTTCTGTGTGTCTTGGACTGGATGTTGTTCTAGCATAAAACTCGAGTATTCTGTATGTAATTTTAGAAAAGCTTGTTAATAATAATAATGATAAGTGAAATGATGGATTGAGTCGCCAGGGACAGCCCTGTGTCTGGGATCGGGTTTTTTTCAGGTCAGGTTGGATAAGCAGCCACGACAACTGAGACAGATGAGCTGATGCTGTGTGGGGCACAGAACGGACTCCAGCCTCATGAGACCCTTTCCATTACAAGACACTAGTGATAAGTGTTTGCAGTGCTCTGAGGGGAAAAGAAGTTCCTGCCTTACGCAGGCAGAATAATTATAGCATCATCCCCCAAACACCCGGGGGCATGGGATCCCTAAACAATCTGAAGCAGCTCAGTAGTGATATCTGACCCACATCCTGCCAGGCAAATGGAGGAGTTTCTGCCACTGGCTTAAAACAAAGTTAATGTTGTTTGCATATTGTCTAGGCTCAAGTGAGACTGGCATTTAGTAGTTAAAACAGCAGGAATTGGTAATCCTTGGCCGTGCAAAGACCCATGGAATCATAGAGGGGCTTATATTGGAAGGGACCTCATTGCAACCCCCCTGCCATGGGCAGGGACACCTTCCACTAGACCAGGTTGCTCAATGCCCTTTCCAATGTGGCCTTGAACACTTCCACGGATGGGGCAGCCACTCCAAGAATCTGCATCTCCCTGCACTGGGATCTCAATGTAGGCTGTGTGCAGGATGAGGATTTTCATTAACAATGTGAGACGTTGTTGGTAATTCCAGCAGGCTGACAGTCCAAAGAAAAAGAGAGGTGGTAAGTTCCTTTTGCAGCTGATCCCAAGCACATGAAAGTTGTAAATATGGTTTTCTCTTGTATATTCTTCTGAACTAGCAAGTGGCTGGAGGATCTTAAACTGCAAACTCCTGGTACTGGGCAGTTGTGTAGCAGGCAGGCACCTGGATGTGTTTGGGGTGTACCTGACAGAATCACCCTGGGCAGCCCTGAGTATTGACAAGACCAAAGCTTGGCTTTGTATTCTTCTTTGTAACTTAATTTCCAAGTGTACAGGGGCAAAACCCCCCCCCCCAAAAAAACCTGGGAAGAGAGAGGTCTGAGAAGTGGAAGCCTTAAGATGATCTTAAGTAAAATAACGAGGGCTGGATGAGGGGTGTGGTGCTTGTGTGGTACTTCACGTAAGCCAGGGAGATGCTCACTGTCACAGCATGGCCAGGCAGCCACAGGGCACCCACGGGGTGGACAGACTGATACAGGGACAGGAAGATCACCAGGACTGATGTCTGACTTCCAGGGCAGGACAAGGACAATTGGAAACATTGCCAATTGCAGAAATGATTCATAAAGGAAATGAAGCCACAGCAGTGAATCCACATTAAATTACTGCAGGTTCTGAAGAACAGTGGAGTTTGAAGGAGGAATTGTACCTATAACTTAGTGCAAAGGAAGAAGGGAAGCGAGAAGGGAAACATTCCTGAACCCCCCACTGCCCATTGATGATGATTTTGGTGCCTCCTTAAACTCCACATCAAAACCAGCAGTCTTAAAACTGCAGAAATTCCCAGCCACAACCTGCTCTGACATTGGCTTTAGTTCTCCATTGCTTTTCTAGAGGGTCTGGGTTATAAATAACTCTTGCTGTTTATGGCCCTGTGAAGTGGCTGAGAAATGAGTCCTGACTTGGTAATGTCTCATCCCACTTCAGCAGCTTTTGTGATAATTTATACTGGCTCTTGCAAGGAGCTCAGGCCTTAAGTGTTGGGATCAAGCTGTGTTTGCTCTGATTTTTGACAGTTTGATTGTGCTGATTCCGAGCCGTGTGTCTCAGTATTAAGTGTGACCCTGTCGTTCCAGATCCACAACGAGCTGCTCTACACAGCTTCCCACGATGGCACACTACGGATTTGGGACATCCGGGGGATATGCAAGAGGAATAAGCGGCGCTTGAAGAAGGAGTGGTCCGTGCAGGGCAGGAGCTCCCAGAAGGGGAGTTTGTCTCGTCTCTTCAACAATAAAGTTGGCTGTATGGTACAGCAGGAGAACAGGGAACACGAGGCTGTTGAACTGATGTGACTGTCCAGGGCAGGCTTTATGTCAGTGACCAAAGCTGAACCTTTTATTTTCTGCACCACTGTGTCCATGTAAACCAGAACTTGGAAAGAGATGGGAAGTGGCTTTGCCTGAACCTCAGTGTGAGGAGCCAGGATTCTCTGTGGCTGCCAGATGGACTCAGGTCAGATCCTGTGGCTGTGATGACTCAGCTGAGCAGCTCTGGGGTCGGGAGGGGAGGCAGCGTGGTTCAGGTGAGGTACCACTGTGTGTGTGCAATTAGGAACTTTCCTTGGACTGCTCCCTGGGGCACAGAGGTGTTTCGCCTCTGGCTGCCCAGCATCTAATGAGATGTTTTCCTGTTCCTATTGCCCACTCCCATGGCCCCTGCTCAGCCCAGTGTGGCAGTGCAAGGTGTCCTGCAGTGAAAAGTGGCCTTGAATCCCAATTCACAGCTGACCTTTGGCCATTGGCTAACAAGGCCAATGCAGGAGAGTTTGACTCTGCAGCAGTTTAAAGCAGACAGGACATCTCTCTGGGAAGCTGGGACTAGTAGGACAGAAATTAATTTAACTGTTTTTTTAACAAAACATAAGCCACAGAGCAAGCTAAACCTCAGCTCATTTGTGCCAAGGTCAGCTGTTTGCTGACTTTGTGTTGTCTTTCCTCTTCCCAAAGCTGTGTCTTGCTAGATTGCCAGTAGCATTGGATAAGCAGTCAAACTCAAGAGTTTTCCCAGTCTTTTTCCAGGTTCATCCTTCTCTGATAACCACTGAGCCATGAATTAACAAGGGTTCTTATATTTTTCTATTTGCAGATATAGCTCTTTGTAGAACCAGTACAAAAATATCTAACCACATGTTTTTATTTTTATGGCTTTATTTATTCTGTACAACAGCAAGATAAAAATGCTGTAATCCTTTTTTAGAATGGATTAATAAACATGTGGAATCTCCAGACAACTGTCTAGTTTTTATTTTTATAGGGCAGGGGGTGTGGCCTGGCGCAGAAGTACAGCAGTTAAGAATGGATGGAGGAGGGAGAAAACCCCCACATACACCTTTGGAAACATTCCTTACCTTTCTCTCAATGCTGGCGTTGGAGTTGGGTGTGTGTGGAGCAGTCCTGCCTCCCACCAGGCACCAAAGTGCCAAAGCTCAGTTCCTCTATCAGGGGAAGGAGGGACCAGACACAAAAGCACAGACTTAAGGGAAAGCAGGGATGACAAAGAGCTACAATCCCTGACTCAGCACTGCCCTGGCGGCACCAAAGCCTCCTGTTCTGACACCTCAATGCTGTGTCAGTGGGTCAGGCCTATCACAGACCCTGTTCTCCTCTCCTGCTGTGAGCAGCTTTGGTAGTTCTTACCTGGCAGGTCTCCACATCGAGTAAGAAAGAGCATTTAAATTATGTGAAAGGCCTACCAAGAGACTAGTTTGGGAGGTCACCTGCAGCGTGTAGACTGAATTCCACTGTAAACCTCTCAGGCTGGTCATTGCAGCTCAGTGACACATGTCTATGAGCTGGTGCTGGCTTGCCATGCAGCTGACTGTTTGTATTTTGCTTCTGAGGACAACACTACATAGGAGGCCTTTAGGAGCTGGAAGGAGCTCCCCAGACCACCTGGGCTGTAGTTTGTGTTGAAAACTTCACACGCAGTACCTGAGACACAAGAGCCTATCTGGGCACACAGCAGCTGCGCATGCAGGCAGCAGAGAGAGATCTCAAAAAGTGGAATTAATGAGTCATTACCACTTCTGCCTGTTGCTAAACATATCACAGTGCCTCCAAATGCACGGTCAAAATTAACTTTGAGCTTTCAGCCAATGCCTCCTGCTCGACTGATCACTTACAACTGTGCTGGCAGAGTTACATCATTGATGAATGGCTGCTCTGACAAGCACTGCATGTTATGATGCTAATTTTAAATTCCCCAAGGACAAACCTTCCCTTCTGAAGTTGTTGCTGCCAGTTTGCTTCGAAAGCCACTTCAAAAAGGAGAATTGCTGCATGTGCAGCTCAATGCTGCCTTCAGTGCATGCCCAGGGGCTGGCAGCCAATGCCAGGAGGCTTGGGAAGAGAGCAGTAAATTTGTGTTTCCACCTCCTTCTTGTTAAAACGACATCCATGACTTGTATGTTTTCAGTTCCAAATTCTTTTCTCTGTTCTGTTTCTGCTCATTTTGTCCAGGGGTTCCTCAGTGCTGGCCTGTAAAGAAACACGATATAATGGGTGCTGGGGCTGAATTTCCCTCAGAAGCTCATATTGCTGGCTTTGGAAATCCTTCAGCTTTCAGGGTAGAGATACAAAGCCATTCAATTTTTACAGCACTTGCCTTGATAGAGAAGAATGAAATACAAATAATTCCTTCACAGTATAATCACTGCCTGCTTTTTGCTGTGTTTGGCTGAGGGAGTCAGCACAAACCCCAGTCCTCTGCAGCAGCCCGCTCAGTCCCCGCGCCAGAGCTGAGCAGTCACTCCGCAGGCCAAGGCCCTGCTCCCTGCGGCGCACAACAGTTCACGCCCTCGTTTCGCGGCCGTTAAGTGCCGGCTGAGGAGACACTGTCACCACACGCAGGGTTGATGTTCTGCCTCAAGTGGAGAGCGCGGCCGCTTCCCTGCTCCCACCGGCTCCAGACGGGGCCCGGGCTCCCTCTACCGAGAGCGTGGAGTCATGGAAAACGAGTAAACCACGTCCAAGCAAAGCTGCCGGGCAGAGGAATGTCTGTTCCCGGCGCAGAGGAGCGCTTACACGGCAGGGAACGGGAGGTTATAAAACCACAGAAGCCCCCAAACGCTTCTTCAGAACGCTGGAGCTGCACAGAACTACTGAGACAGCGCCTGAACCAAGCTCTGTTCAACAGCTAATTGCAGAAAATCCTGTAATCCCCTGGAAATCCATCAACCTTAAGCCACACACCTGCAGAGGTTAAACAGAGCTGCTTGGGGAAAGTGGCTATTTAGTTATAAAAGGAAATTGCAGAACAACACTCCCCCAGTGCCAGGGCAGGGCCCTGGCCGGTAGCTCCCACTTTTTTAACAAAGCACAGAGGTCTCTCAGGGAAGGCAGAAGCAGCACAGAGTAACCTTTATTGCCTGTGTAACACCTGCAGGAAGGGACAAGCAGAACACGGTATAAACCCATGCACAACAGATACATTAATGTCTCTTAGAAATCTTTCAGAAGAAAAGCTGGAAAGCTGATATACCTCTACAGCCTCACGAGCTAAGGTTTCTCAGTTACAAACTCATGTTCTTCTTTTAAAGCTGGTACTTTAAAATGGTATAGAAATGCTTCTTTACTAAGTGAGCAAACTTGTTTCACAATAAAAATATAGTTTAGTTCTATTAAATTTTCTTCTGAAAATAAATGTTTCTATTTTTCTATGACAATAAATTACAATGTATCACAAATGTAGGCTTTAAGCAGTTACAAATAAGCAGGAATTAAGTATTCCAACTGTAGTTTAACAGAATTCAAGGCCCTTAGTAAGAGATAAGCTGAAGGTGCATTTATAATCCAAACTCAATTTGACAAGGTAAATACATATAACTGAAGAAGATTTAATGGGATTTAGTGCTGCGGTACTTGTATATAGGATAAGTATTCATGAATTATCTGTTGTTCTTCCTCGAGTGTTAAATCCAGATAATCCTCTTCATGTTCAGGAATATCCTCTAGGATTTCATTGACTGCATCAGTCTCCATGTCTTCATCTGTTGGTGAACTGGAGGAACCTTCCAATAAAAAGCAGCAGCAGTGAATTCACCACTGAAAGAAGTTGGTGCTCTCCCTGTTTCACCAGCGTGGCTGCTCTGCCAGCCCCTCTCTGCACAACCACCTCTAACAACTACTCTGCAAAGGACAGGGCAGGATGGCCATTTTTCCTTATTGTTTAAACATGGTGTAAGAAAGCCTTTAATTATACAGCGGGGATCACTACAGCTCTGACAAATAACAAGAGGAAAAATACGTGCAAGTTTCTTCTTTGTTAAGTGGAAAGTTACTGGTTATGGTTCTATCCTGTAATGGACACGATGAAGGAGTATGGAGGCAGGTCAGCCACCTGCAGAGCACAGATCTGCAATAAACTCTTCAGCCCTGTCCAGGACACCCTGAGTGTCACCTTTTTTCCTGGGCTGCACCTGCCTGCAGCTGGTACTTGTCTCCTCTCATCCCTTTGTGTCTGTCACTGCAGGGAACAACAGCTGCCTTCCCGTAACTGTGTTCCCAATAAAAACACCCTGGGGCATTACTGGAGCCCGGTGCCACCATTTCAGCAGAAATTGCTTAACTATTTCCTACTAAAGCCAGAACAGCCTTGCCTCCTCTTCCTGCCCGGCTGGATGCAACATTCTCACCTGCAGACTCCGTGAGCAGGTCCTTGGAAGAAGTGGATTCCTCTGATGGGCTGGACCCCTCTGAGGACAGCAGCAGGGACGGAGGGAGAACTCCCCCATAATGAGCAAGGGTTTGGGAAGCCACGTGGATGTTCCCTTTAAAGACCTTTAAAGCTTGCTCTGCCGACTCACGGCTGAAACCCATGTACGTCAGCTGCAGGAGGGGGAAAAAGGAATAATACAGAAAATCTGGGGAAATCCAAGCTCATCTCACACCAGGGTCTGACAGGAATCTGACTCTGCATCTGACAGTCATCCTCTCACACAGAGAAAAGCTCTGCATGCCAGGAATTCCAGGACACTGACTCTGGTTTACTGGAACAGTTAACAACAGGGCAGTGACCTATTAAAGGCACGAGGATGTTGAGCAGGATCAAGAGCCTCTTGTCTAGTACCAGACCAATTATTTTTCTGCTTTCAAAAGGAAACTTCAAAGCACTCCAGTGTATCAGGGGGGTGCATGTGCTGTTTACTTTTCCTAGGCAATAAAGTTTTTTTGCCTGACATCAATTACACAGCCACTCTAACTACTGACAAGCTTGTCAGACAGGCTGTCATGAGAAACACACATTCCAACTCTTTCCCTTGTGTACTGCAGAGTTTGGAGACTTGAATAAATTTCTCATGTGCTGTCTTTTCTGGGATAGAGCATTACAGTGCACACACTTTCCCTCCACATCCATGCATGGCAGGTTGGTGCAATGGGCAGGAAGTACACAAAAATCACATTAGCCCCAGTGACTTCACCATGAAGAGTGGATGCCAGACCCTGGAGTGTAACAGCCTGCATGACATGGGTTAAAGAATATTTGTACAGTTTTACTTAAGGAAAATCTGCTGTCTTTGCAAGCACAACTCAGAAACAAGACAACCAGCACACAAGAAAGCAAGTGGTCGAGCTTACTTGCGCAATACTTTCTTGGGAAACCTGAAACTGGTCCATGGCTACAGAATCATCATCATCATCTTCCAAGAGTAACTCAGGATTGTCAAGAATAAACTGCAAGAAAACAGAGAGAGATCAGAATAGAGTAACAGAGCTACAACAGTCCTCAACACAGATATGAATGCAGCCCAATGGCTGATACAAGCAAACATCAGCCAGCTTAAGTGATATCTGATTTATTGGGTCAGGAAGTGCAAGTTCAATCATTACACTTCAGGAAGGGTAGCTATGACCTAAGAAATGTGAACTACAGAAAATAAGAATCTGCTAAACAATAACAACAAAAAAAACCCCAACCAGATTTATTTTGTACAACACTACTTCTAGAGAAAAATCACTTACCTTAAAGGCTAGGTCCAGGTTTCCTTGTGTCTTTTGAAGAGCTACCTGAGCAGCTCTCTCTGAGTAGCCCATACTTTTCAGGGTATTGATGTCTTCCAGCCGCCGCCGCCTTTTTGCCCTCTCCTCCCTCCTGATCTGTGCCTTTTCCTGCAAGAGCACAGACACTGCAAAGCTCACGGTGCATGGGAATGCTTTAACACACAGCCTGTGCATGTAGGGTTTCTTGGATTTTTTTGCTTCAAGTTTGAATCTCTTGAGGAAAAGGCTTTTTTTTTTTTTTTTTTTTTTTGTAAATACAGACTGTGCTGCCAGACACTCGTTCCTAAATAAAGCTGCATTTCCATGAGCCAGCCCTGTCGCCACACTTCCGCTCTGCAGATCGGATCTGGTGCCATCACAGCTATTCCAGGCCCTGTGTGGTAAGTGACAAACCCGTTTGGCAGATGGGCCCACAGACAAGACTTGCCAAGGACAGACAGTCAGAACTGGGCAGGGAGCCAGGGAGTTCTGTTCAGTCTTCCCTCAGCCAGTTGGCTTTTCTGTCCACACTTCACTGTCTGAAGTCTGGAAGTGCCTCCTCAGCTTACCAAGCGTCACTTCAGATCTGGACAGCACTGTCTTCACTCACTCTAGCACAAAAAAATCTTTTTACCCTCCTGGATCTTCCAAGTACAAAGCCACAATAGGGGACAGCCAAGCCTAGGAGTGAGAGCTTGGTCCTGCTGGTTTATTCCCATACGGTTCACTGCTGAGTAGCAAACACTGATGCAAAGCCTTCCCATGTGCCTCTGTAGTACAACCACAGGTCTTTGGCACCCTCGTCCCATCTGTTTTGAGACAGAGCTTCCCTTGTTAGCGCATTAAGTTCTGGGTTCAAACTTGTGCCAACACGTCCAGCTGTCAGCTACCCCAACAGTGCTGGAGCGGGATAATCCAAGTCCTTAACTCAGCACCACACTGCTCTGGCCACACAACACACATCTCACGGTGACCCATGACTGAATGCTTTCCCTGCCCTTACCTCTCTCCTGTTGGTGATGAGATTGGCAGCATGCTCCACATTCCCGTGGCATGCTCGCAGGGCAAGGCGAGCTTCCTGTTCCGAGAATCCCAGGAGTGACAGGCGATCCACTTTATCAGGGTCTATGGACAGCTCTCCATACAAAGAAGATGCCTGGATAGGGGAAGAACAAAATGACACCACTTGTACTGTTAGAATACAAACAAAAAAAGCCTCCCCGTTTCTCTGAGTAAGCAAAGAATAGGCACAAGATGGAACCCAAACTGAGGGGCTGGAGTGAAGGACTCCAGAGTTTTACCTAAAGGTGTCTCACCTTCTGAATGTACTCTGCAGCCTCCTTTTCTCTGCCACTGTGGTAGTGCGAAATCCCTTGAAGGAGGTAAAGCCGTAGAAATAAAACCTTCTCACGACCATAGCTTCCCTAGGAGTTGTTTAAAGAAGGAGGGGGTAGATAGAAGCATGAGGTAGAAAATCAGTTCATTATCAACAGGACACTCTACACATTTAGAGGAGACACAGTCAGGGCTTTGTGACACTCAGTGTGCGGATAAAGCACCACACCTAAACCCCTGCTAATGCCTGTGCACATAAACACAGGTTTGCCATGACCTTTTAGCCAGGCCCAATGTTTTCCCTGTGCTGACAGAACCAGATGACAGGCTAATGATACAGAGGAAAACTTTAAGCTTCTAAAAGCCGGCCTTGCAACACTTGAACAGTAAGATGTAGAAAAAAATCCCACCCCAATTAAGCCAAACCCAGCATACTTTGATGTCAATAAGTCTTTCGTGGTTCTCCCCATAGCACCTCTGGAAGCATCTCTGTGCTGTGGACAGCTTTTTCTCTGCATCATCCAGGCAGTCCAGCTGCTCCAGACGGAAGTAGCACCACACTATATCCAGCTGCAGCACTGCATAATTATCAACCGTGTTCAGCAGCTCCGTGCTACACTCACTGGAAAATAAAACAACTAATTTTTGGTTTTGTTTCTGGGAGAGGGTTGTTTATTTTGCCCTCCTCACCACTTTTTAACATTCATAAAACAACATCAGAAGTGCGCACACTCATGTTGGAGAAAGCACACCCTTTGAGGCAGCAGACTGACGCCAGGGGAAGGGGAATCAAATGCTGATCTCCCATTCCGTTCACTGACACACAGGACTGATACCAGTGCTACATCTTAAAGCTTATTACAGTAACAAAATGAGCTGTGGCTACTGTTTAATATGGCATCTCTAAAAGCATAATGGAATTAAACCCAGTATAATCTTTGGGAGAACTGAGAAACTGTCTCTGCACACAAACATGCTGAGTACCGCGCCAGTCTCCTTGCAAACCCACACAGATGAGAAACAGACAGGGACAGTATTACTTTTGGGACCTCAAAAGAGCAATTTAGGGCTCTGACAGCTGATAGGAAACTAATTTACTTGCAGAAGCCCTGGTATGGTTACTGACCTCAGCTATCTGCTCCACCTTTTACAAGAAATTATTACTTCACAGGAGCAACTGCAAATGAATATCCGTAACTGTCTCTCAAGCTAATGCAATTTATAACCTGGTACATGAATATTGACAGTTTCTGTTTATGTTGTTATGAAAGATTAACTTGCCCAGTGGCAGTATCTGTTTCAGCTGTTCTACATGAAGCCACCTGTCACTGCAAGTCAGAGCTTTATCTGCTGTTTCCCATCTGCAAGAGGGGGTGTGAAGCAACCTCAGGCAAAACTGGCCCTGATTTATATGCACAGGTAGAGGTTGTGCTGTTCCTCTATGGGCTGACAGTAAAGACAGGCACAAGGACTCAAAATGTTCTTACCAGAAGTGCTTATCAGCATCCAACAAATATGGCAGTGCTATTTCATATTCTTTCTTCTTCATTAATGCTCTGCCCTTCTCATGGTAACCCATTGCCAGCACAAGAGCCTAGAGAAACACATTGAGACTTTTGACTGCACCTCCCCAAATCAAAGAGCTAAAAGGAAAGATCCAAGTAACCCATCAGAGTCCTTGCTCTTCCTAGAAAAATATGATTGTATCAGTTCTGAAAGGCCAGTGCTATTTCACACTGCTTCACACTTTTCTCCCATCTGATAATGTCAGATATTGTCTAGTTAGAAGCAGTGGATGCTACTGGCATATGAAATGCTGCACCAAGCTTACTTTATGTATGCAACCCCAGAGAGATTTTCAGTGGTGAGTGATACAAAGCTCAGCATCTTTCTGGGTGCTGCACTTCCTAAAACCACCAAACTTGTTTTGCTTTGCTATCAATTATCTTGCAAAACCTAAAAATTCACCTCCTGAAAAACCTCAGAACTGAAAATTAAATTTTGAATGTGTCAGGGAAACTCCACCAGTATAACAAATGAAAATGTAATAATAGTTCTGGACAGAAACAACCTGCAATATTTCCTCTGATCCTTGATCAATATTGATGAAATCTCATTCACTTGAACACTGGAAGATTTAACTCTTCAGGTGAATCATTACATTCAGCACTTCATCAGAACAGCATGCACTGTGAGAGTGCAGTGTCATCCCCATCCCAGAGACTCCAGGTGATGCACAAATCACAGCAGGCTTCAGGCGAGGCTGCAGCAGCAGTTGGAACACACTGGCTAGTTTCTTCACATTTTTGTTACTGCATTTGTATTCCAAGTATTTGTAAAATTTTGTAAAAAATTTTATTTATCTTCAGAAAATTCAGTAATCCTGAAAGGAAGCACCTATCACTATTCTTCTGCTTCAGTGGCCAACATCAGGTGTGTCACTCCTCCTGTCACTCAACACTTGCATGCCACCAAAGGTATTTTCAGTTGACAATGTGGAGCTTTCTTGAATGATGAGCAAATTTAAGTTTGAAAGGGGACACAGTGAAAAAGATCTAAAAACTGTTTAAATAGAGTCAAATTTAAGAGAGACTCATCAAGTTTCCAAATGGAAATAAGGCCTAAGAACCAAGTTACTTTCACGCCTTTCTAGGACACCCAAAATTCATAACAGACACTAAGATCAAGAAAATTAAAGCCTGCCTTAAACCCCCAAGTAAGATGTGGACCACACAGGGGTCAGTGCCAGATTAGACCTGCAGTGAGATCAGGAATCAGAGGTTGTCTCCAGATGACAGAAATATTCTCCACTGTAGAGTTCTATTTCAATTGTATTTCAAAATTATTTGTATTAAACAAACATCTAGCGGGCCCAGGATCACATCCCCAGAAAGTCTGGCTGTAGTTCAATCCCGTATTTTAAATGTTTCACAGATTAAGCTTTAAAGAGCCATCTTAGTGGCAATATAAGATGCTTTCACCTACTTTTTTAGCTTGAGGAGGAATCTCAATTGACCTTCCAGTTTGATTAGCTATATCTAGGTATGGGACAGAGTCTGGATCCAAGTACTCCTCTGAAAGATATAAAAAAGTTTAAAATTTAAACGCCACCTTCAACAGAGCAACTCTGCTGCCATAACATTATTTTAGTAAGTATGCTGTTAAAGAAAACAGCAAACAACAACAACAAAAAAATCAGAATTACATATAAAGGCTGCACGTGTGTTTTTCTGGACATACCAACCAACAGTGGCTCTGGCCAGGTAAACATGAGGAACTTCTGGAAAGGTGACTGTGGAAAAGGCCTTGTGCATACAGAAATTTAGACACAATATTAGAAGTTCCATGAATTATAAAGAAGTGTTTTTTTTTTTTTTTGCAGAAGACAAAACACCTACATTTTACACAACACAGCATTTGAAATGATTTATCAACTAAAGCACAGAATATTTGAAAAATACAACTGAGCACAGCTGATAAAGCTGGAAAAAAAATACAGCTCATTATTTTCCTTCCCCACATCTTTAATGGTTGCTATCAAACTATCCATTTTATTTTCACTTCCATTCGATTTACAATGAAAAGATAATTTTCCTGCAGACAAAAGACAGTTAAGGAAGAGTTTGTTGAGATTAAAAGTTTCTGCCTGTGGTTTCACTCAGGGGAAACAAAAGAATTGTTAAACCCTTAGTACACTTCTCACAGAACCCTCAGCCTGGGAGCCCATTACAGACTCTGCTCTTTACTCTGGCATTGGCTGTAACTGACAGTGGCAAAAACCATAAAGAGACCAAACTCAGGATACAAAATGTGGGATCTAAACCACCCCTTAAGTCCAAAAAAGCAAACACTTTTGTCATGTATTCAAAACCTGATATTGTGGAAAGAAACCAGAAGTCACCAGCTTTGAAGCTTTGTTTGGGTGTTTCTGCATTTGGCAGGAATTTGTTACGTGCTCAGCTTCACAGCTCCTTGCTTGTGGATTTGTGAAACAATGGAATAGAGAAGTGATTTAAACTCACCATCAAGCACTGCAGTTCACAAACACAACCTCATTTTGAAGAATTATTACTGTTAAATTAACTAGATCCCTTTAACTTAATCCAGAGTTGCCAGGAATCAACATCCAAGGGTATGAGAACACCACAGCCATGCTGCAGATGACAGTGACAAATGAGCTGCTCTGCACAATGAAACCATGGTTACACACAGCCATAGCTAAACTACAAAAAAAAAAAGTGTTTAATGACTTAAAACACATTATGCCACTGTGCTTTTGTCTACAATAAATCTAAAGCTTCTCACAAGTCATCAGTCCCTTAACTGCCAAGTGCCAATTAAACAAGTGATTCATATTACATCCTTCTCGAAGTGCCAAAGTTTTTTTGTAGCATTCTAGTTGTGTAAAAAGGGTGGGGGAAAAAAAAAAGTTTTAGCCAACTTAAAATCCAGTTTTCATGTAGGCAGAAACCTAGGAAAGTGTGAATTGTAATTCAGCCATGGTATAGGCACTCTTCCCCGTTGAAAGGCCCTCTGAGAATGTAATTTTTTATGAACAAAATTTAATGAACACTCATCTCCCCCCCCAATCCAAGAAGCCCACCTACCTCTCTCTGCTAGAATTTCCAAACCCTTCCTAGTTCTTTGCATCTTGTCATTTATTTCTTTTTCTTTCTTACACTGAAGCTCTTCCTCCTGAACTTTTCTTTTGGTTTCCTCATCACTCTGTTCCAGCTGAAGCACCATCACTTTCGCATTGTGTGTGACACCCTGGTCTTCAAGGGTTTTACCTGCAAAATAGAGTGTGATTATTACCATTCAACAACTGGAACTACTGAAATTGCAAAATTTGAGAACTCAGGCAAAGCCCCTAAAAATTACTGATTCAGTCAGCAAAACTCAGAATCAGACTAGCATCTTAAAATGCTTTTGAAGTGACTTTCCCGGTATGTTTCTTTCCTTGTTTTTTCCAAACATTCAAAAAATACCTTTATTTCTATTTCAGTTTATTGATCTTCAGGCAAATAACGGCAATAAGAACATATCCAGGATCATACTCCACAAGACTACAGGAATTGTGAACTGAATCCCAGTTCCTTCAGTCAGTTCAGTGGTTCTAATTCTGATATATTCCAGGGCCATCAGCAAAGAAAAAGCTGTATCATCACTTCCCACACGTCTGACACGTTGAGCATGGGCAAAGCATTACAAAAAGTCTTTGAAAGTGCTATTATACAGAAAATTTAGAGTCTCTTCTAAATGTGCATTTTCAGTGTCTCAAGACTAGAAAAGGGGATTTTCTACATTCATTACAGTATTCCTTTAATTGATCTAATTCTATTTAAGAATTTGGATTATTATAATTTAACATATTTCCTGTAAAGCAGAACTTGACAAATATAACAGCTCTTTTTTGGAAATTTCTGATATTTAATAGAGTTGAAGACAATTTTTCTTTTGAGAATCAGAAAACGAGGAAATTATCGTAAAAGTATCTTTAACTAGAAATACATACCCAGATCAAGCTGCTTCTTATTTATGATTATTTTGACAGCATTTTCTTGCAATGCATATTCCTGTGCTATCCTGTGAAATAAATAATTTCATCCATGAACATAAATTTGTAAGGTTATACAATATTGTTGTTACAACAGCAATAGAACCTAAAAACTACTGCTTATAAATGACTTAAAATTTTTGCTACAAAAGGCTGCTAGAAGTAAACTAACATCATCAGAGAGCTTTGTGTACTGTACAGAGAAAACCTGGGATACAAAAAGAGGAAAAGCATGACAGACAAGAATCTGATTTTTTTAGGCTTAAAAACACAAAAGAAAGAGAAGGTAATGTTCACTGTTCAGAGGATCTGCCTGGTTACAGATGTGGAACACTGGTACTTGCTGGGGACATACACAGAACTATCTTTTTCCTGTTTTCCATCTGTTAAACCACAGCTGTTCCCACAAAGAACTGCCCTACAGGGACACTGGACATCCTGTTCAGAGAACACATGCTAAGAAAAAGCTTAAATCAAACAAAAAAGTGGGTTTGTTTGCATTTTTTTAAAATGCTCTGTGACAGGGTGGTGTCTCATGAGAGAAGCACAAAGGGTGATTGCACTTACTGGGATCTGAGCTCTTTGCCTGTGATGAACAGACTGGTTTCCAGAGGGATTTTCCTGCTCTGTAGAAATTATATGGGGTGGGGAAAAGAAAAAAAGGAAGGAAAAGCGTGATATCAAGATACTTTGGACATTTTCTCAATTAACTTCCTACAGTAACATTTCTTTTCAAAATAACAATCATATTTAGAGGATTATGGCTTGACATACATAGTAGTAATTTCCACTTCTGCACTTGCCATACTGCTAGAAATAACCATTATAACAGCAGAATATTCAGAATTAAATAAATCTAAATTCAGAACCAAACAATTTCAATTATTTTAATTATGCACCTCCAATCTTAACTGTGATTTGCAATTATGCCACTCACCTGTGACTGGCTAAGTTATGATTAATTCCTTTTAGTGTCTCTGGTCCCAGATTAGATAAACTGAAATTTTAAATTAATTCATTCCTCTATTTGCCCAGCAGCACTACAAAGCAGAATTATGAAACTATTTGGTTGTTTTAACTGCATGGCGATCACTTAAAATTCTCTACCCTTTAGCTCAGGCAATTATTTTTCACTACAGGAGTATTTTATGTACGAAAATAGAAGTTGAAACCCGACTTCAAAAGGACAAAACTTAATTCAGTTCTCGGTTGGAGAAGCTTTTAGGAGCCTGTTTTGGAAGGCTGAGCTTTGGAATGGGCTGCCCAGGGAGGTGGTGGAATCTCCATCCCTGGAAGTGCTCAAGAAACAATTGCAAGACTCTGTAATTCTATGAATCTATGAAGGGAAAAGGTGAGTGCCATCACAACAGAAAATCCTGCTTCTCATTCCCAAGTTCAAGTGACATTAATATGCTGAATCAACTTCAGGTATTCTACAGCTGAAAAAATACATCTGTTCTTTATTGCTAATACAAGCAGTTACATCAGAAGGAATCAAATTGAAATAGACACTTAAATCTAATTTACTTTTCTTAACTGAAAGATTATTTGCCATTTAATCCTAAAGGGAAAAATTACTCATGTCTTCAGTATTGTATTCCTTTGCCATGATATTCCCATATACCTGGGAAACTAAAATATGTAATTCCCACCTCCCCACTTTTTATCTACCTGACACAGATCACACACACAAAACACCTGAAAAAGCTGTAGTGAAAATATCTGCACAGACACAGATCTAGCACTCAAACCTCAAAGTAAAGCTCCTCATGCAGGCTTTTCTGCAGTGTTACTCACTTTTCTACGGGGCAGATATATGTCAAGTCTTGCAATCCCAGTCACTTTAAAATTCTCATTTCCTGTCCCACGCTCAATCGCTTTACACCGTATCTCTTCGAGCATATTCTCTGTCTCATTCTCATTGATATTCAGCTTGGATGAATATTTTTGTACGAGCTCCTGAGAAAATGAGAAGAAAAACTGGGAAAATGCACCAGCACTATCACATGGAAGATGTGTGACATCAATTCAGAGAAAATATTTACCTTCATCTCTTCGCCAGCTTCTTTTTTTTCATTTGTATATGGTGGTTTCCATAGCTGAATTTTGTCCTCTCTCAAGCAGCTTGTCAGTTTTGCTATCAAATACTTTTTTTGTGCCATTTTTTAAAAACAAAAGCACAGCTGGAAGGAAAAAGAGAGAAAAATAAACAATCCTTTAATACAGCTTTCCTATAGTAAGATATTCTGCTTTTAAAGAAGTCTAAGTGACATTTTAGAATCTTGCAATGAATGATGAGTATCAAGTGCATTCCATGAATTTTGGTGGGGAGGGGAAACTGAGGCCAAACTATGAGAAAAAATGGGGGAAAAAAATATTGCAAAGAGGGTGAAATTTGGACTGGAGTAGGGATAACTTACAAGGGCCCTGCCGTTTCAAGACAAACTAAACCTCTTCCTATCCCCTTACGTGAACTGGGATTGCAGAAAGCATCAATACATCAAAATTGACAATTCAGTTGTTCTGCCCTGCTCTGGATGCAGCTGCTCAATCCACCACTTCTGATTCCGCTCAGACAAAGCAGGAAGCTCTGAGTCAATCAGCATGTCCCTGGGAAAAAAAAACCCAAACACCCCAAAAACCTGGGAAGCCACACAGAGGGCAAGGAAAGGAGGGTGCAGAGGTCTCAACAGAAAAAAAACAAACTTTAGATGCATAACAAAGCATGGGACAGTTGTGGCTCTTGGACACCGGGAATCATATGGAAAACGTCTTTTAAATTTTACAGAAAAGCATTTAAAATGTTGGCACACACGCACTAAGGTGGCCATGAAATTCAATTAACCAGTTTCACTTTTCTTTCAGAGTGGTTTCCATCTTCCATTCTTGTTTACTGGCACACAGCTGTCAGGAGAAAAGGGAAGAATTCCCCCAGTTCCAAAAACTGCTCCTGGCTCAGAAAAACACTGTTTGAGGAGGAGGGGGGGGAAGGTAGGCAAATATGCGATAGGTGGTAAGTTTACTGGTCAGCCTTGCCTCAAGCCCAACTTCATTAAGCAACAAAGAATTCCCTGGAAGCGGCATGGACAACAGTCTCCTCTAAACAGGAGTCAGAGAGATGAACTGGGCCGGTAGATAATAACCCTTCCAGTGGGATTGCTGTAATTTGTCCAGTGTCTGACAAAACTAGCAGAGACAAACAGACATTCTTTTTCCTGCTGGGATGCTGCTGCTATTATTTTAGAGTCAAGGCAAACAATGGCATTTACAAAGCTAAAAGTGACAAAAACACTCAAATTTCAAAACGTTGCACTGTAGCTATTAATGCAGCTTTCCCCCTATCCCAAAACACACCAGGGAATTCTCAAGAACAGCCCTTAACCATGATTTTCCCACTTTCCCAATTTATGGCCATAATTCTATTTAACACCTACAAAAAAAATTACTCATGGTTTTGGGTCACCCAGATAAAATTTAAAATTGCAATCTATGCTTAAGACTAAGAATTTTAAATACAGGCGACATTTATAAATTGGTCATTCATCTGTTTATCAATATTATAGCCTGGTAAGTTTGTGATTTCAAATAAAGCGATCAAAACAGGAAACAACACTGTAGTCTCCAATTAAACTTATTCTTACAAACTCTCTACTTAAAAAATAAACTTTCGCTTTCACAAACACAAAACCTGTGATTTTATATGCAACATTTCTAACGCTTACAATAAATTCCATCACTAAATTGCACTAGAATCCATAGGCAAAACATTTCTGACTTTTCCATCAGCCATGAAACGCCACAAGCGCTTCTGGTGCAATTTCACTTTCGGTATGAGTTGAAAGGGACTTTCTCAAAACTCATTTGAGTAAACAACGGGGGTATTTCCCCAGAAACACTCTGAATGCAAGACTCAGCTTTAGTAAATAAAATGTCATCCTCTAAGGCCAGTTTGCCTCCTACGTGAAATAAAACCAGCGGAGAAGTAAGATGCGTGACGTAAGATGCAGCAACCAGGTTCAAAAGGCAAACTGCCGATGGAAGGAACAGGGGATTGTCAGAATGGTTCGGCCACAAAGCAGGGCATATCAATTTTCCCTAAAAAAGAGGCAAACACAGCCCTGACAGATCTCTCCGGCTGAAGGAAGGGAAGCACCGAAGCAGCGTCGTGAGCAAACCCACAGGGACGGCATCCCCATCCCTACGGGCCCGGGGTTCCCGGGCATCCTCATCCCTCCCCAGTGGGATCCACATCCAAGCGCCTCCCGTGCCCGGGCAGCGCCGGTAGCGCCCGTCCCCCGCTGTCACCGCGGCGGTGTCAGCACGGCCCCGGCCTCGGGCACCCACCTGCGCCCCGCGGGCTCGGCACAGCCGCCGCCGGGGGAAGCTCGGGGACAGACGCAGCTGCTCCCGGCGCTGTTTCCCGGCAGGGAGGCGAGGGCCGCGGTCCCTGAGGGAGAGGATCGGGAGCGGCTCCTACGGCAGCCCGGAAGGCCCAGGGACACGGGTGTGACGTGCGCGAAGCCGCGCCCCGCCCGCCATGGCCGCGCCCTGCCCTCGCTCTGAGGCGTGTCCGCTGCCGGACGCGCCGTCTCTCAGAATTCGTTTCGGTCGCGCTGCTCTGTGGCGTGTGGTGTCTGCATGCTTTCCGGCCTAGTGAAAAGGAAAGGAATCACACAGTCACGGCGTCAGTTAGGCTGGAAAAGAGCTCTGAGGTCTTCGAGTCTGACATACGATGGAACGCCACCATGTCAACCAGACCATGGCACTGAGTGATGTGTCCCTTCATCCTGGGACATTTCCAGGGATGGTGACTCCGCCACCTCCCTGGGCTGCCTGTTCCAGTGTCTAATCTTCCGTGAAGAGGTTCCTCCAAATATCCAACCAAAGCTCCCCTGGCACAGCTTAAAGCCATGTCCTCTTGTCCTGTGGAGATTTACCCCGTCGATGTGTTTAAGTACCTAAAGAGGGATGCTAAGGGCATGGAGCAAGCTCTTCTTGGTGGTGCCCAGCAACAGGACAAGAGCCAACGGGCAGAAACTGATGCACAGGAAATTCCATCTAAACACAAGGAAAAATTCTTCCCTGAGCAGTGACCAAGTCCAGAACAGATTGCCCAGGGAGGCTGTGGAGTCTCCCTCACTGGAGATATTCCAGAACCGTCTGGACACAAGCCTGTGCCATGTGCTCTGGGATAGCCCTGCTTGAGCAGGGAGGTGGGACCAGATGACCACTGTGGCCCCTTCCAACCTGACCCATTCTGTGGTTCTGTGAGACATGACCCATGAAACAGCAACTCACAAGTTCTAAGTGACGTCCAGATGTTAGAAAAGTAAATTAATTGTTGGTAGAATTGCCATGTTAAGGTTTAGGGCTCGACACGTTTCAATGATCTCAGACCTTGGGGAAGGTTAACAAAGCTTGGGAAGAAGGAGCTACTACTGATTGTGAACACAAAGAATGCAGAATTTACAGGCCACAAGGACATTTGGCATAACTCCCAAGATAAGGAAGAAACAAATAAAACCAACTCAATAACTGTGCTGAAATCAGCTCCAACTGGGTAAAAGGTAATTCTGGCAGGGACACATCGCAAATACTGACCCAAAAAACCCACAGACTCCAAAGATGAGAAAGTGCTGATTAGCATAAGAAGCGAGAGAATCATTAACCAGTAGAAGATAGAATACTAATTAAGGAAAGAACTATCTAACTTGTAGCAGATGAACAATAATGGCTAAATGGCTAAAATGTATAAATATTAAAAAATTTTGATAGTGGGTGTGCTTGATTTGAGGAAGACCACCAGCACCCAGGCTTGTACAACTCCAAAATAAATAATGTCTCTATAATGTGTAATTATTGACTTGTTGCACACCAGTTAATGAATCCAGTTCTGTGACAACAGCAGGAGCTTCTGGCTCCAGAGTCTGCAGCCACCTCTTACCTGCTATCTCTGTGTGTGTGAGGCAGAAGTGTGCAGGTTGGGGGTTTTTTCCTGTATTTTTTGAAGGCAGCAGTGTTGCGGGTAAGATTTAGCGGAGTTTTTATTTCCCCATCAGTGTGGTGGGCAGGGTCTTGCCTGGTTGTGGGGCTGTCAGAAGTTAACCTGAGTTCAGGGACTGAGCTGGAAGAATACATGAGGGGTGTGGAAAACCTGGTGCTAAACACCACCTCAGGCTGACTGTGGCTCAGTGTGACTTTTAGACCCCAAAATGTCCTGGAATGGGAGCAGGGTGCAAAGCTTTAGGGATTTGGTTGTACAACATGGGCTGCTCCGTACTGTGTTTTGTATTTGAGGTTCTCAGGGGGTTGGGGCTTGCTCCTGGAATGTTTTTGGTCCCTGTAAAAGATGTAAGCTTTTATTTTAATAGGTAACACCTGTTACAAGTAACTCATGTGGGCTAATTCTTTCATGTGACCAACAGCACGCCGTCCCAGCAGCAAAGGGATTTCACTCTATTTTTCTCTATTTTACTTATGTGTGACTGGAATAATTGCTCAGCAATAATCAGCGGTGTGATTTATTATAGAGTGGACGGACCTGCAGGACTGTCCTAATGTTTTCCTTGCAAAGTCAGGAAACTACCATGAGGGTCCCGTTTCCAGCTTTGGAGGTGGGAACCTCAGAGGGGTCATGGGCTTGTGAACAAGACACTGAACTAGATTTTCAGGATTCCATGTTCTCCCATGTGCAGAAATCAGTCAGGCTTGCCTACTGATAAACTCACAGTAAACTTGCTTTATGGCAGTCTTGAATGCAGTGCTGAAACTTGGCTACTTCTGTGGTACCAGTGATGAAAGCTTCTGCCCATGGTGGCCAAACATGAAGAAGTTAACAGGAAAGGTTTTGCAGATCAGGTGCCCTTCAGAAGTGAGACTTTCTAGTATTTGAAGTTTTAGGCTTTTTTCTAATTTTTCTGTTTCATTTTCACTACAGCTGCTTTAGGAAAAAACCCGTAATTTTCTCTTGAAATGTTAGTATAGCAACTTTTCTCATTACTCCACTAACAAGTGAAAATAACTCTTTCATAATGTCCTTGAAAATTAAATTGAAGGATTCTCCAAAGCAAAAATGCCTTTTCTAAATTAGTTCCAGTCAGTGCAAAGCACAGTAATATGGTAGAGAAGCCTGAGGAAAGAACAAAGTGTTTGTATGAAAGACTTTACAAAGGAGTTAGTTACTTAGGCCATGCATAAACCTGCACTGACTTTAAAACCAAGGTTTTCAAGGTCCATGTTTAATTAAGATAACTAAATCAATCAAAGGACAATGAAGGTTTTAAAGTATTTCCTTCCAGGTAATTTCTTGTTTCATGTAGACTAGTTGTTATCTAGTATTTTTCCCTGTTATACCTCTTAAGTATATTTCTGCTTTATCTTTTTTTTTTTTTTTTTCCTTCCTAATCATTCTTTAAATACGGAACTCCTGTGAAGAAAAAAACCCATTTACTATGATGTCCCATGGCTACCCATTATGAAATGGGGAAAATTTCCTATCTCCAATTTTTGTGAAACCTACATTTGAAAAAGAGACCTGTATGAACACTTGCAGGCAGAAGTGGGTGATACAGTGCTCCTGTTTGTGTCATTGAAAAGTACCTGCTAGGAAGGGTCTCCTCCCTCTGAAGATCTTGCAGAAGGGGAGAACTCATCTTTCTAATTCTCTTTCTAATGAAACACTGGGAATAGATGGGAACCAAAAATATATTATCATGAAATTTATGAATCAGAGAGGAATTATATTTACTAAGTCTCAGTACAACAACAGAAATGAGCAGAGGTTTTATTAATTGGTTTAAAAAATACATCAGAAATTATCTTGAATATCTTGAAAGTGAATGATGAAATCATATGTTAAAAATTATAAGGATATTAAAGATTAAATAGTCAGAATCTTCCATGGCTAATAAAAGTAGTAGACCCTCAGCAGGTTGATCTGTGTAACTAGAAAGACTATTTTGCTATTTTAAGTTTTAGTCAAGTTTCTGACTAATTTTTAGGTATTACTGAATATCTTCACTGTGAGACATATAAACCAAGCCTCCTTGCTGCTTCAGAAATTCTGGGCCCTTTCCTATTCGGGAAAGGGTAAAAGTTCAGTTTGTTGCAGGCTGGCATGCATTTTGTAGCAGAAATCTGCTGATGAGCCCAAAGTGCTGCAGTGGGTGATTTCAGAGGAGAGTTTTGGCAGGAGCTGGAAATGTTGCAGCTGTTCTCTTTGCTGAGACTGTTCAACACGCTTGAGCTTCCCAGTTGCCTGAGCTCAGACAGTTCACTTGTTCCTGCTGGTTCCTTGGTTTCCAGCGTGCAGTTTCCCTTTGAAATCAGTCTCTGGTTGTCAAAACCCCATGGTGTGCCGTTGCAGTGGGAGAGATCCCAGGAATCTCCTTGTCCAGGGGCCTGCCCCAGGCGGTGAGCTCCCAGGTGGACACGCCATAGCAAGTTGTCTTCTGAGTTGCCACCGTAGATTGTCTCCAGCGTGACCTTTCTGACAGGGACGTCTCCTCTAAATGACTTTGATCTTTTAACTTTCTTATTAATTAGAACAGGGTTGACCATTGATTCTGGCAGACCAGATTCCTGTCCACCTGCGGGAGAAATATATTTGTGCACGTTACTATGGTGGCAAAAAAGCAAGGGTGTGGTTTCTGCAGCATAAACTCATCTGAAAAGCTTTAACATGAGTTTTAGCTGTGCTCTTTCTTTCAGTGGCTGAGAGCAGTGCAAGTTCTTTTGATGTCAGGTTAATGAGTAGACCTTCTTGTGCTTGTTTTTGCGGTTCTGAGGGCATAAATTATATCCTAATTTTAGTCAAATGAAAATGGAAATTTATCAAGACAATATTGATCTAACTGGTACTCTACGACTCATTAACAGCACAGATTGAGAATCGACTTTCAGTAATTAATTGCTTGTAAGCAAAAGTTCTTAAGGTGAGTAGGGACTTGCTCAGGGTATTGGCAAGTGCTGTAATTTGAAAGACAAAAATGTTCTGTTTGATAACTCTTTGAAGTTTGTATTCACAGCCTAACAATATTGTGACTATTTCGAGATGAAACAAGTTGTGAATGTCTTATTTTTCTTAATGAGGCATCATTAACATTATAGGCTTGCATTTTAATATTTTACCGCAATTTTACTATTCCAGTCAGTATAAATTGTGTAAATAGCTTATCACACTAGTGTTGCTTGAATGAAAACTTAAAGGAATCTACTTCCTCTGTGAAAGGTATAGAGTAGCTGTAACAGTTGGAGAGATTCTGGTCTCCCTTTTTTCTATTCTTCTACCCCTATAGCTTGATTTCTAAAGCACTAGGAAAGTTACTGTTAAAAATCTTTAAGATATTAGGGACAGAAATGCTAATGCTACTTTAATTACATGTAGCAGTCATTAAATTGCTGTACATGACTGGTTTTCTGTGTCTTGAACAGAAACTGAGCTATTACACTAAAGCTTAGCTGTTGACGCTAATGAACTATATTTTGGTTGGTATAAATATAATTTAAAGTAGGGGTTGTGCAGAATGCTGGCCTTATTTGCAGGGTTGACTTATAGTGACTGTGTCTGTTGCAGTAAAAGTTGTGAAACACATTAAAGGGAGAAAAGTAGACATAGAAGAGTGCTGATTATATTTTGAGTGTCTCTGGGCAACTGTTTTAAAAGGATTGTAACCCTGAATTTCAAATGAAGCTAGTCTGAGCAGGATGCTGCCTTCACAAATATCCAACAGCACAACCTCTGCTTTATAGCTGCCTTTTGTGTCATCTTTATGAATAAATATTAGGAGATGTCAGACCCAGCTGATTTACTGGCAGTAAATGAACCTGTACGACAGGGATTTTGCGAAGCAAGGGCTTTCACTGCTGCCTTTGGCTCCCACTGCCAAAACAACAACCCCAGCATAATATCACAGAACTTTTTCTGCTCCTTGGCCTCGAAGGGTTGATCTGATAAGAGCTGTTTTGCAGAATGGCTAGGAGGGAGAAACATGTCAGGCCACACTGGCTCTCGTGCCGTGTTACTGGGAGAAAGGAGACTGAGGCACGTGCAGAGCTTTGAGATACAGGTGTATTTGTGCATCCGTCTGTACAGTGAGGTGTGTTAACAGAATTTCTTAGGGTGACACCACTGAGGGAGATAAGAACACACAGTTCTCTATCATGCAACAGTGAGAACCAAAGTTATGACTGGACCTCATCCAAGAAATAAAGCTGAGCTTGGCTGGCTACAAAAAGGTCCACGTGCAAATCAGAGCCCCGTGTGTTCTGCAGAATGGCACAGTGTAGCACCAAGCTCTGAAAAGCGGGGCTTGTTCTCTGTGTGTGAGAGAAAAAACAAAAGAGAATGGGACTGAGAGACTGAGGTGAAGCACCTTTGCATGTTCTTGTGGTGTTAACTGTGATCTTAGCTGAACTGACATTGATAGGCAACATCAGAACATCTAGAACCTTATGAACTGGTCATCAGAATAATTATGATCTGTCTTGAGCTGATCAGAAAGTTCAGAGTGACAAATCTAGTCCAATTTTAATGGTGTGCACTGGTTTTGAGTTCAAGGTTGATTTGATTCCTTGCTTGGCTACAGGTGCAGCACACAAAGTTGAGCAATGACCTTGGATAGAAATGTGATAGTCCTGAACCACTGGGTGTTGAATTAACACACCTCCAGCACTGTCCAAACTCCTCAAGAAAGCTGCAATTACACAGACCTTTCTTTTTGTTTTTCTGTCTTGTTTTTTTTTTCTCCATGTAAATTGTGTAGTATAGTCTTGTTGCAGAGTTGTTTACCATCCAGCCATATGCTGTCATCACAAATAGATACTTTTAAGGTTCCAGAGTGGTAAAAGTTATTCTTATCTCAAGTTAGCTTGGGAAATACTTGGAAGAGGTTTCTGCACTCCGAGCTCCAGTATTTATTCTGTTGTGACTGCATGTGCTGAATACTCCCACTTAATTCCTAAAGTAAATACTGTTTTTCAGCTTCTTAGCCAATAAGTAATGAATACACTGCTGTATTATCCCCTAACTGGTGCCTTTCAAATCTTGTCATGGTCTTTGTTTTCAAATAATCAGGAGTGGGCAGAAGCACGAATGTGACTTTGTGTATTGGGGAAGAAACAGAACAAAGTTGTTTTCAGGTGACTTCTAGGTTACTAACTTCTCTGTCAAAAAAATAGGGAAGTTAGAGGGTTTTAAGTTCTGTTTAAAGGTCCACGATTTCACGAGTCCTGCAGACAGGAAGTGACAAACAAAGCTAAAAGTCCTCCAGAAAACTTGGAATTACTGTTCCAACAGTGGTGCAACAAACCTAGTGCTCAAAACCCCTGTGGTTACATGGAGGGACAGCTGCACTGCCAGGCAAGAATGAAGCAAGGTTTAACTGGTATGAACAAAGACTTTTGGCAGGGACTTCTAGGGCCATGAGGGACCGAAGGTGTTCTCCTTCCATGAGGGTTTGTGTGCCTGGCCTTTGAGGTTTGTGTGTACGTGTGGGTTGGTGGTGGTGCTGTTTTCACCCCTTTCCCAGCACAGCCATAATTTTACCCTCTAGGTAGGGAAGCAGTTTGCTGTCAGTACAAATCACTGATACATACATGGAGTGCCTTTTGGAATTACCTGGAATTTCGGGGTAGTGTAGGGCAGTCCTGATACGGCAATGTTCATTTCTACTCCACATACTCCTGAAAACTGGTGCATGTAACAGGTGCAGAGTGCTGAGCCATGTAATAGGTTTTCCCAACTTCTGCAGGAATGTGTAAGATAAACTTTTAGGACCCTGAGAAGCCAGCTTAACAAAAAATGCCCAAATTCTGACTTCTTCTAACAGTGACATGAGTTCTTTCCACACAGGTTTTTTGAAGATAGAAGTTCAGTGCAGCAGGTTATGTGGTTTTGTGAATGTTTTGGGGAATGTGCATATCTAAAAAAATATTTGTATGTGGATTTTTAGCCCTACTACATTTTAAACTCCCCAGAAACTGTGCAGTTCTACCTACATATTTTAATCTTCAAATGGCCTTGCAAAAAAATCTGCTCTGATTACATTAATTATATCTGAAATTTCATTTGAATTAATCTGAATAAAGGCTTCTGCTCCCTTTCTTTAACTAGCATATTTTTGCTTTAACTGATTAGGTGGGCTGTTTTGTCTTCAAGTTAGCTGCTTTTTGATACCTGATAAAATAAGCTTGTATATTTATTTTTTTTTCCTTCCTGACAGAGATTTTAATTCTTTTAATAGGAAAATTTCAAAACATTTGGATAAAAGAATATTTAAGAAGCAAATCTGTTTTGTAATTCACTTTTACATGTTTTTTTCTGATTGATTTGATCATGAAGTCTGACACAGCCAAAGGCTAGCACTGCTGAAAAACGTCGAGGAAAATGTAAAGAATGAAATAAACTAACTTCTACACTTGTTGAGCTAAGTACTAATATTTACTCATTAATATGAGAGGTGAATGAAACATGGGTTTTATATTAAAATAAATTCAAAAGACAACTTCATTAGTTGTCTTAGTATTCTCAATATCACTTTAACTTGGAAAGCTAATGTATCAGTGCAGTATTGTCAGCAGTAGTCTAACTAGAAATTTTTTAAAAATTGCAAGTTTCTTAAATAAAATCTGTTTGGCATGGCAGGTAGATGGGTGACACATGTTCTTACTTGATTTTCTATATATGCACTTTCCAAACAATATGCCCTGAAAATACTTTCAAAACAGGACCTTTTGTTCAAAGCTTGTATCTTAGTTACCCACTATGACTTTTAATTAAAGTTATTTTTTAACAAAACCCCAGCTTGTGCTTGTTACTTGGTATTTGCTGGTGCTTCCTGTAGTCTTTCTTTACAGATAGAGAAGGGAAAAAGAGAAAGATGACCCAGTATTTCTGGTTCTGATGGAAGCATTCAAGAGAGGAGAAATATTACAGAAAACGTTGCACAAATACACTATTCATCGACATGAAGAACATGTTACTGTAAGGGTTGCTATTTATGTTTAGAACTTTATTTTACTGATATAAAACCTGTAAAACCTTACCTCAAATAGGTTCATCTGTTTCAAATACATAATAATAGTTCACTGACATGAAGCTTCTTGCTATAAATATAAAACCACCTTTCAGCAAAACGAATAAAACCCCAAAATGACAGAAAAGGAATTTTCTTGTACCTCTCTTGAAGCTGAACACAAAAAGAACAAACTAGCTGTTATTAAAGATTTAAAGAAATAATCTTTACATCACATATGCATTTCTTTTCTACAAATATAAGCGTACCTGTTTTATATATAATAATGTGTGGCTGCAGTTTTTGCTTCTGTTTTATATGGTCATACTGCTCCTCAAGTACGCTTACATCCATCTTGGTGAGCTTCTTATCACCATCTGAAACCTGTGGCTCTGAGCTATGAGTCACTGAAAAAATACCAGTCACGTATTTGTAAGCCTTTACCATCTGTTCCAACAAGGAAGAAAAAGTCAAGCAGAAGCAGGACATTTCCTTCATTGTGCTGGTGAAAAAAACAAGTCAAGTTCAAAGCATCTGAAGTCTTCCTAGATGAAGGAGTAACTTTTTTCCAAGTACAGTGACTTGTGTCAGGAGTTGCCTGGTCTGCTCTGAAGCTGTGGATGTCACTCAGGTTGTTTTCATGCTGAGTGCCCAGAGCTCCTGCATACAAGAGTTCGCAATCAGGACTGCAGAGCTGGATTTAACGTTTACTCAAGGTTGTGAGCATATGAACCTTTGCCAAAGAAAACAGTGAAGGACAAACTCTCGTTAAACACAGCCAAGTGCAGAAAAGGCTGGGTAATACTGGTATATGTAGCAATGCTAATTCTTAAAGGCATGCTGTTGTGGAGGCATCCCCAGGCCAGGATTTCCAGGGAAATATTTTTCTTTTTTTCCTGTGTATTTTGTGTTTTCCCCACTCTCTCTTCCTTAATTTTCAGTTCCATTCTTGCTGATGCTTCTTGGGGCAGTGGGGTGGGAGGGGAGGATGTATTAAGCTTTTATACTGTTGTGGTCATTGTTGCATTTCAAATAATTAATTAAAAGTATTCAGGCCTAGGTGCAGAGTCAGAAAAAAATGGGCCAACAACACTTGGAATTGGGAGGCTGGAGAAAGGAACACCTTGCTCTGACTCATTCAGGACTTGTGCTGTTCTATGAAATGAAATAATCTACAGGAATAATAATTTTTTTAACAAGAGCTGGGCGAACTCTTAAAATGCATGGTAAGCTAAATTTTAAAACTTAATGAACTTTTAACAGTATAATCTCATTATGAGGCAAAAAATTTGAAAAACATGTAGCTTTTGATCAAATCAGGTAAAGTATAAAGCTTTGCCTGGGCTGTTTACTGCAAGTTTTTGTCCCTGAAATAGGTCCATCAAGGGTTCAAGGCAGTAGTATGTGGGGGGGAAAAAAAAAAAAAAAAAAAAAAGGCAGTTAAGCTGTAGTTTTAGTACAATTGTGCATCTGCTCATTTTCATGCAGTGACACATTTTTGGTAAGAGTTTAAAAGGACTATCTCAAAACTTTTGAGTAAACACTCAGGGGTATTTCCTAAGATCCACTTTGAATGCAAGACTGGGGTTTTGTAACTAAAATGTCATCCTCTACAGACAATTTACCTTCTGTGTGGCATAAACCAAGTGGAGAAATAAGGCTTGAAAGTTAACTGTTGATGGGAGGGACAGAGAACTGGCAGGATGGCTGGCTAATAAATACAGGCTACTAAAGCAGCATTAATTTTTCCTAAAGACAAGGAGGAAGGGCGCTGGGCACAGCTCTGACACATCCCTCGTCGCTGGGGGAGCGGAGGCACCAAAGCAGCGTCCTGTGCATCCCGCTGAGCCGGGATCGCCCCGCAGCGCCCCCGGGCACCCACCTGCACCCCACGGGATCGGCACATCCTTGGGGGATGCTCGGGGATCCAGCCGGCTGCTCCCTGAGCCCCTTCCCCGGAGTCCTTGAGGCGGAGGGTCCGGAGCGGCCGGGGCGGGGGCTGCGGGCGCAGCAGCAGCGGGTTCCCATGGCACCCGGGCGGCGGGGACACGGCAGCCGGGCGGGCCCTTGTCATGATGGACAACGTGATGTGCGGCCAGAGGGAACAGCAGGAGGTTCCACGATGGTTTTTTCCGGTTTTGCGGGCTTCAAGTCCTGTGATACATTTAGAACAGTGAATCTCCTGTGCTGGAAGTGTAGGCTCAGATGGGTCTGCGCAAACAACTCCAGATGTAGGATCCTCCATCAAGCACAACAGAAGTCACAGAATCACAGAATATCCTCAGTTGTCAGGGACCCACAGGGATCATCATGTCTGAAGTGAATGGTCCATACAGGGATCAAACCCACAACCTTGGTGTTATTAGCACCATGCTCTAACCCACTGAGTTAAAGTCAGTGGAACTGTAGGGAAGATTAAAGGTTTGAAGTTGCCTTGAGTGAAAGAAAATTTCCAAGTTTATCTTGGAAATGGATAACACTGCTATTGCTTTGACAGTAGGCTTTTGTTTATCCATTGGTCTCTTTGCAAGATACTATGTGAGGGGATGTTTTATTTTTCTGGCTGAGAAGAGTTTGTGTCTAGACAGACATAGACCACAACTGTTAGACTGGTAGTGACTTATGAAAACTCGCACAGGCTTGTGGTGCGGTTGAGGCACAAGAGAAATTCACGGAATCATGGAATACTAAGGGTTGAAAGGGACCTTAAAGACCATCTTGTCCCAACTCCTCCTGCCATGGGCTGGGACACTTCCCACTTTACCAAGTTGCTCCGGGAATTGTCCAACCTGGCCTTTAACACTGCCAGGGTTGGGGAATCCACAGCCTCCCCAGGCAACCTATTCCAATATCTCACCACCCTCACGTAAAGAATTTCTTCCTAATGTCCAGCCTAAACTTCCCCTCTTTCAATTTGTACCCATTACTCATTGTCCTGTCAGTACCAATCCTCATGAAGAGTCCCCTTCCAGCTTTCCTTCAGATACTGGAAGGTTGCTGTGAGGTCTCCACACAACCTTCTCTTTCACCAGGCAAGATGTTAAATTCTCTCTAAAAAAATCAGTTGTGCTACTACAGTTACATCTGTGTAGTTGAAATGGTTACATTCCCTCTGTGCACACATGGTAAGAAGAGAAAGATATGTTATTGTTAGATGGTATCAGGGAACTGAGTAATAAATTCCAAGTTTTGTTTCCTAACAAAATACTGGGGTTGGTTGAGAAGCAACAATATGTTATTATAAAATTTATATATAAGAAAAAGATGCCATTTACCAAGACTCATTAAACAACAACAGAAGTGAGCAGAGGTTGTATTCATTGATTTTAAAATTTATTAAGATATTAAAGATGATGTAGTCACAGTCTTCTGTAGCTAATAAAAGTAGTAAACCCTCAGCAGATTGAACCATGTAACTAGGAAGACTATTTTGCTATTTTAAGTTTTAGTCAAGTTTCTGACTAATTTTTAGGTATTACTGAATATCTTCATTGTGAGACATATAAACCAAGCCTCCCTGCAGCTTCAGAAATTCTGGGCCCTTTCCTATTCGGGAAAGGGTAAAAGTTCAGTTTGTTGCAGGCTGGCATGCATTTTGTAGCAGAAATCTGCTGATGAGCCCAAAGTGCTGCAGTGGGTGATTTCAGAGGAGAGTTTTGGCAGGAGCTGGAAATGTTGCAGCTGTTCTCTTTGCTGAGACTGTTCAACATGCTTGAGCTTCACAGTTGCCTGAGCTCAGACAGTTCACTTGTTCCTGCTGGTTCCTTGGGTTGCATCATAAAATGATTGACTGAATCAGGCTGAAATCCTGCAGATCTTGGGAATCCCCTTGGAAGTTCCGTGTCTGCAGGTGACAAGATTCTAGATATGCAGTGCACAGAGTTCTGGGAGGCTCAACAGGCTCACATGTGTAAGTCTGCTGTAGCTGACTTGTTAATAATTATTCCTGCCTTCCCAATATGCTTCTGTCTTACAGTAGTGTTACCTACCTCAGCTGCATTCCTTTCCTGCCTTAGCCAGGAAGAGAACAGTAAACACAGTACTCTGTCAGACACTGTGGATACTCTTGAAGTTGGCTTCTCTCTACCTCAGAAAAAGCCCGTCATGTTAGAATTGTTCTGATGTATTGTGGCTTTGTTAGATCTACTTTGATACTCTGCCTTCAGCAGTGACAAACACCTGGTGCTCTCTAGCAAGTAGTGCCTCAATTGCCTTGTTTGTCCAATGCTCTGAGTTGTCACATGAAGTCTGCCTCTGGGCCTCCAGGCAGTTGGCTTATACTTTGGGACAGGAGATTTAATTAACCTCATTACAGTTTGAGCTGGCATTCAATACAAACATTATTAATGGTCATAAAAGTTACCCAACCTTTTTAAAATTCCAGTCACACTATTTGGCTCTCTGACCTCCTGTGAAAGTGACTTGTGCAGCCTGCCTGTGTGTAGCAGGAGGAATTACTGGGATGGCATCCTTAAACCTGAAACATAGGCTCTGTCTTCAGAGATGTGAGCTTCACTTCTCATTAGAAAAGCATTTAACATGTAACGAGTTTTTATCTGATCAGAAATTATTATTAATTATTTGTGCTGCATCATTTCCTCAGGATCACGGAAAAGCCATCACATGTAGTCACGTGAATGTTTTTTACAAGTCAGTCCCCTCCCAAGCAGTTGCACAGGTAAGCAAAAGAACCACAAACCAGGTAAAGGAGCCAGATGGCCGGTGAAACAAAGGGAATGAGTCCAGGTGGTACAGCAGAGCGGAAGAACTGCAAACAGGATTAGCTCAGCCAATCCCATATACATCGCAGTTTGTTTGCTTTTCAGGGAAAACTTGTGAACACAGTCTTCACAGAATTGTTAAGGCTGGAAGAAACCTTTAAGATCAGCAAGTCAACCCAGCACCATCATGTTCACCATTAAACCATGTTCTAAGGTGCCATTCCCCAAATTTTTTGAATACTTCTGGGGATGGTGACTCCACCACTTCCCTGGGCAGACAGCCTGTTTCAATGCTTTATAACCTTTTCCATGAAAAGATTTTCCTAAAATCCAATCTGAACTTCTTCTGGTGCAATGTGAGGCCATTTCCTCTCATCCTGCCACTTGTTACCCAGGAGAAGACACCGACCCCCACCTCACTACGACTTCAAGTCGGAGTTGTAAAGGATGAGAAGGTTCCCCCTGAGCCTCTTTTTCTCCAGACTAAGCCCCCCAAGCTGCTCCTCATCAGACTTGTGCTTCAGGCTCATTCCCAGCTCAGTAACTCTTCTCTGGACACACTCCGGCAATGTCTTTCTTGTCGTGACAGGCCCAAAACTGCACACAGGATTTGAGATGTGCTTGAATCAGTCTCTGGGGTGTGTATGGGTTTGTGTGTATGTGTGTTTGTGCAGGTACACTTTGCCATCAAGGCATGTCTCTGTGTCTGTCTGTACACACACACACACACGCACATATATATATATATATATATATATATATATATATATATATATATATATATATATATGCATGTGTGTGTGTTTTCTGTGAATAATTTGCAACCAGGATGTGATTAATAAAATGAATTGCAGTTCTAATCTGCATGACATCAGAAAGTACATGAGCTTAATTGTGACTTTGATGTGTAGTGAGCTGATGTAGCTAATCCTTATTATGCCACTGGGATAAACTTGAAAACAGATTACCCATAGGTTCTGTTCTTACATCATAGTGGAACAACCTCCTTTTAGGTATTGCCTGTTTAGGTATTACTTATAAATAAAGATAAATTCCTATTTTCGTACATGCACACCATGTGATTTCTTTTAAAATCAGTCAGTCAATCTTTAAATTGAATTACCTGGAGCTCCAGAGCCCTGTACACTTTCCCAGTACGCAGCAGGTGGCACTATTGGAGTGGCATGACTGTGTTTGCCTGAGACTGAAACGTTAGAGATCTCCATTGGGGTTGCTTTAGTTTGCTGGGGAGTATAAGCAGCTAAGCCATTTTCTAGCACTGGCACATTTATCCCTGAACAGCACTACAGGTTCTGAAAATTTATTGCCGTGATTAGGTTTGTGTCAAAACTTATTCTTTTTTAATTGAACAAATTCCTGATCAAAACATAATCTGAGTGGTTTTCACTTGATTATCCACTGAAGACTGAAGTGCTCTATTTCCCTTAAGTCTTTTCTTCCATCACAATGGAACCAATTCTTCATTTCCTTGAGGCAAAAAAAAAAAAAATTGAGAATACTTCATAGTCCAAAAGCTGTGGCTTTTAGAACCTGAAGTAGATATTTACTGCCCTTGACCTTGGTTGCAAAAATCTCATTTAAAAAGATGCAACTAATTTTATCTCATACTAATTAATTTGTGTGTAGTAAATTAGTTTTTTATTAAAAATTGTTTGGAGGACCTTTTAGGAATAATTGTTGATTTAAAGATAATTAAAAATGCTCATAATGGTTAACTGATTGAATGCACTTCCTATAACACTGGGTTTTACTGCACACCTGAGACTAGAGGTATATTATTCATGATATTCGTGTGCTGAATTATAGACATGTTCAGCACTGTTCATGGAGGTTAAAAAGACAGAATACAAATGTCTGTAGATTTTAACTGGCACTGAGAAGGAAAATCAAAGTTACTGTGATAATCCCCTTTCTCTAGCTTTCTACAGTGCTTTTAAAATTTTTATTTACGTGCAGTCTTGAAGTGTAAGAAAGTGACTATTTTATTGTTAGAAAATGTAATAACTCAAAGAAAGACTGAAACAAGGTGGCTGCTATTGTTTGGATTCCAGACACTATTAGTAGAATCAATAGTAATTGTTTACTTTTTAGTGAGATTTTTGATAAGAGCACACACGTTTCTATTGTTTGAAAGCACAACCTTAAAGCATGCCCCAGTTACGGCGTGTAGTGAGTAGAGCACAGGACTTTCTGATGGTGCAAGATTATTTCTGGTCCTCTCTGCATGTCCCTCTGCCGGTTTTGTGAGCTTGGCTTGCATGTAGTCCATCTTCACATTTCCTTGATAGGATTCTAAATACCCCTTTTCTCTTTAGGTAAATATAATTAGGTAGTGTGTGTAGGTAGGCATATACCCAATATCTCCGATCCTGCACTCTGCCTGGGTGTCTCTAAAGGCTTAAATCAAGCACACCAAGGTACCACTGAGGCTTTCATACCAAATATCTTGTGCTTTACATGCTTATGCCAAGAAAGGTTGGACCACCTGATCCTTGAGGTCCCTTCCAACCTGGTACCCTGTGATTCTATGATTTAGTACTCACTTATCTGGCTGTGCAGGTGTCAGGAGCTTGGTACTATCCAGTCTCCTTTACATTCTTTTTTTTTTTTTTTTTTTTTTTTTAATTTTTGTGTATGGTAAATGTGGTCTGTGTTCCTGCATGTCAAAATCAGTTCTGCTGCTTGTGAGGAGTTAAAAGCAGCAGATGTTCTGTATGTGGTTTTTGTGCCTGATATAAGCAGCATTAAAAAACCTCTTGACTTGCTGAGGATTAACTCATATTCCTTTGGAGTGTTAGTTGCTACAAAAGGTAAACTAAAATGCAGAAATTTGCTTTGTTAGAAGGCTGCTCCCTCTGTTGGTTGTCTCATTGATAGGACTAGAATCTCTCCTGGGCCAACAACCAGACTTCAAAACCAAGGGTCAGGAGTTGTTCATTTTACAGCTCCGCTATCCTTGCCCACAAAGAACTTCTGAAATTCCCTTTTAGAAGTGACAATGTGCAGAGGCAAGTCTAAGAAGAAACTGAACATATTTACCAGTTAGAGATTTTAAATAAATGCACTTTTGACACCTTCCCTCACAGTTCCCCTGGCCTACTTCTTTTCTATACCAACTACTTTTCTGACTGTTTCCTATCCATGGAGTTGTGAAGGCCACAGTTCTGGGAGGTGACAACAGCTTTGCTTGTTTGTTTGTTTGTTTGTTTTTTATTATTTTTTGTTTGTTTTTTATTTGTTCTCCCAGGAGACATAATAGACATATAGGATTTCTGTGGAAATTTCAAGCACGGTCTAAGACAAATTGTATATGCATTGTAACTTTTCTACCTTGAGGATTTTGACTCACTCTTGATTTTTTTGGTCCTTGCAGGATGGTGCTGAAAAGAGCAAGGTTTGTCTCTTATTAGTTTCCAATTCAGGCATTGTTTGAGTAGGAATGAGTTTATCTTTGATTGCTTTTAATCAATAGGATGTACTTATCTGTAAGTGAAGATTGATAAGAATCAAGTACAGCATGAGAGAACTGGTTAATCTGTTGTTAATGAAAAGTTCTATCTGGGTGACACCATCTTGCTTCTGAGATATTTGCTTTTGAGCACTAGAACACAAACCACCTTGGTATTCATCTTCAAGAAACTCTGCTGGGTGCATAAGTTAACTTTAATAAGCCTTGCAAATGTCTGTAGTTAGGATAGTCCTCCAAAGAGGAGGGTTAACTACTGTTACTATTGTGAGAATGAACGTGGACTTGAAGTCTGTGCAGAGGAGGAAAGTATCCTAAAAATAATTTGTTATTCAGAAGCATCCTTTACTTTGCTTCCGTGCAGAAATCTCATGAGGACTTTGTACTGCACTTCATAATCACTGGTAGCCTAATCGAGTCAAGGAAATTACATCTGTAAAACTAGAGTATATAAAACCAGATACAATTCCGCAGTGCCTGATTCAGTATCCACTGAAGTCAAAACATCTTCTGCTGAATTCAATAGAAGTGAAATTGGAGGATTTTATGTACATGATCAAATAAAAGCTGCAAATTGACCAATACCCATGAAACTGATGATATAGTTGAGATTGTGTAGTTGAGTCATCATTTAAATTATTTTCTTGTACCCATTATTTGTGTGCTTGTGTGTGCTTTTATGTGGAATCCTGCACCAATTCCTAATGAGTTCTCTGTAAAGGGCCTTAACTGGTTAATGCAGTAGCACACCTGGCATATTGAATATGCACATGTCAAAAAATTAAATCAGCCAGTAAGTTTGTGGAGTAATTACTATACTTAAATAATCTACATTTTTAGTCTCTATGCAACAACTGTGCTCTGGGCTTCCTCTTGTGGAACTCATGCACAGGGATTTTGCTGGATCTTTGTACGTGCCTTCATAGAATCACAGAGTGGGTCACGTTGGAAGGGACCACAGTGGGTTGTCTGGGCCAACATCCCTGGTCAAGGGTTGCCCGAGGGCACATTGCACAGATTTGTGTTCAGATGGTCCTGGAGTGTCTCCAGTGAGGGAGACTCCACAACTCCACAACCACTCTGGGCAGCCTGCACAGCAACAAAACAAAACAAAGCAAAAAACAAAAACAAAAACAAAAACAAAACCCCCAAAACAAAAGCCAACCAAACAAAAAACCAAAAAAAATTCCAAAACAAAACAAAGAACCCCCCAAAAAACAAAACCCTCACATTCAGGTGTTCACAGTAGAGTCAGTAAAAAATCAGTCACCTCAATCCATTGTTTTTAAACATCAAGTTCTCATTCTTACAGAGTGAATAATGAGACTTTCCACTGCATTTGGAGGTATGGACAAACCTAATGGTTACCACAAGATCATGAGCAAAAAATAACTTCAACAGATAAGCACATATTTAGGGAAAGAAAAACACTTTTGCTGTTATAATGCCATCTCAATAAGAACAGAAACTTCATCTTTTCATTTTTGGTGGTGTGGTATTTTATATTCTCAGTACTTGGTTAAACATTGCTGGAGATTTTGTGATAAGAGTTCTTGCAATACAAAGTAGAGAGGGAATGACCTTCAGAGCATTGCCATTGTTCAGAAATTGTTCTAGCAGGTAGGTCTAGTGCTCAGGCTGAGATTATTTCTTTTTAAAATGTGATGTGTTAATGTGTTATTGTTGTGTTACTTGGAGCTTAACATTGTAAACATCTCCTGCCTCATTAGCAGCAGCAGCGCACGTGACTCAGGTTACTTGGCAAAAAGGTTGGCTTGCATCTGACCCAGCTTACTATGTTTAATGTTTCTGAGGGTAATTTAAGAGCTGCAAGATTTCCTATTGGGAAGAGGATAATTCTGCTGGCAGACTTGAAAATGCCTTTGCTAACATGGGCTGCTGTGGTTTATTGCATGTTCATACTCAAGTCTCCATTTGCAGTGACTCTAACCTGTCCCATTGCTTCTGCTGGGCCCACCTATGCTAATCCACCAATGTGGAATACCTGCTTGGGGCTTAGAAACACTTGGCTGCCCTGCTACTTAAAATAACTAGTTCGGTGCCCAAAATCTACTTCTGGAAGCAGGAAGATTGTTAGCTTTGTAGTTGCCCATGGGCTTTCTGTGAAGGTGTGAGTCCTTCCACATCCCGTTAAATTATGTAGGCAGCATAAATCAGGTTAGCTGGACTGCTGTCAATACAGTCATCCTAATTTATAGCAAAGGTCTGGTCTATCTGCTCTCTAGCTTGGCATGTCTCAGATGATGTGATGATAATGAAGCCTGGAATTTAGGTTATCGCTGTTTTGGAAGGAGTTCCCCTGTGCAAAGCTGCAGAGTGCAGTTAAATCTAAGTTCATATCAGGGTGCAGCTGACATCAGAGGCAGGTTTTGATACTGGAAGTGAGAATAAAAAGTGAAAAATCTCAGCATGTAGGAATGTGGAATACAGTTAACTTATGTTTTGCAATGAATTGATATAAATGTGCAGTTGCAGTTAACTTGACAGTGGGGTAAGAAAAAATAGCTTTAATTGGCATCCTAGTTGTAACTTATCTAAACAGCCAGGGGCCTAGGAAAGCATGGAAGTATTGCTTCTCCATCAGGTCAGAAACTAGTTAATAGGAAAAGGAATAAACTTGCTTTTCCCTTTACTCTGCTCCACGTGTCTTGAGTGATTAATCTGTGCTTTGCCTCAAGCTGTTAATCTGCAGTGGTGACATTTCAATTATAAACGGCATTTTGTCCATCCCCTCTGGAAATTCTGGATTTGTCAGTGCTAAAACATCACTAGTACATGAATGCAGCTTCACTGATAAATGCACAGCTAAACCTTCGCTTTCAGGAAACATTTTTGGAGGCTATGACAGTATCTGTAAGCATGAATTTGAGTCCAGAAAGAACAGCAGCAATGCACATTTTCCATACTCAAACAATACATTTGAGACAACGCTGCCTTGATGAAAAGATGGGCAATAGAATGACTGGATAAGTCATTGATTCTCCAAACTTCCTTATTTTCTTTTGAGAAACATGAACGGTGAAAGTAGCAACAATAACACTCCCACTTTGTCCTTCAGTGGATTCTCCTCCTGGCTTGTCTTGGCCCCTTGTTCCTAATTAAGGAGATTGATAATACAAGGGAGGTTATTCCAGCCTCAGCTTTTTTGTGCTGTTTAAGTCAAGTGATTTCTTGGGGTTTGAGAGTATTCTGTCCTGATTGCTGATATAACTGATTCTATATATATGTATATGATATAACTGATTCTTACATACTCACAAGATTTTTTTTTTAAATTTGTCAACTCTAGTTCCCTTTCTACTAGCTAATACCTTCTTTAAAAAAATTAAAATCCACTAATTTCTCTTTTTCAGAAGTCCTTCATCATTCTTACATTCAGACTTAGAGACTTCAGTTTCTTTTTGATTTTTTCAAATCTTTTGAAAATTGCAGCATTTCAAGCCTCAGCCTTTGAATGTGTTACTGTTTACAGGGACTATGCAGCCAATGAAAGGGCTGAGCAAACCTCTCCTCTCTGGCTCACCAGCCACATCCTGCATTAATAAAAAACCCAGCCTCTGTGTGTTATTTGATCCTTTGTTTTCTGGTGTAAATTACACTGAGGAAACAGTTCTTGGTAACATTTCAAAAACATTATTTTCTTCACAGCCTCTGGTTAAGTGAGACCTTTGTTCAGGACAGGTTCATCCAGCGTGAGCTCTTCAGAGGCAGGCAAATTCCACCAGTACCTGGTGGCCATTGTTCTAAAAGTTGTTCTTTGCAACAATAACTAGAAATATTGAAAGTATAAACCCATGGGTGTTAGGTCTTTGAGAAATCACTGAATATATTTTTAAATGCTCGCTCTATGACAAAATTTCATAATATTTTATAATTAGAATCACTGAATGTTCTGAGTTGGAAGAGACCCACATGGATCACCAAATCCAATTCTTAAGTGAATGGCTCATAAAGGGATCAAAACCACAACTTTGGCATTTTTAGCACCATGCTCTGACCAACAGAGCTATCTCAAATTAAGTGTTTGTACTGTAAAAACAGTGTAAGATCCTGGGCATGCAAAACCTATTTGACTTCATTAAGGCTCTGCTGAGATACTGCCTTGATTGTGGAATGGAAGTGTATTTTAGATGAGTCTTCTTTTGATTAAGGAATACCACTTTGCTTGTCACATGCTATGGCAGATAATGCAAAGCCCTGAAACCTAGCCAACCCTCCCAAGTGAAAAAAAGCAAACTAGAAAACAATACTTCAGCCAAAGTAACAATACTGTGTTTTTTAATGGAATGCTCTGTTGTTTGTGCTGGTTAGAGTGTGATGCCACAACGGGGCTGTGGGATATTAATCACATTAACAGGATATTAAAATTTAATGAATTCCTTGGGACTGTGACTTGAGGTTGCTCTTTTTGATTTGGTTCTGGTTCTTGGGTGGTTCCTGCCTGGCAGCTCTGGTGTCCTCTCACTGGCCTGTGTGCTGCTGCTGGGGAACCCCATGTATGAGTGCTGCTCAGCTGCCCCAGGCATCACCCTGGCACAGTGCGACCCACCATCACATCATCGCACCATCCCATCATCCTGATCACAAGCTCCTCAAGGTTTGAACAAGGGTTTGTGTCAAACTTTGCAGGTGTTTTGTTTTCGTTGCTAACCTGTAGCTGTAGCCGGACAGTTATGATTAGGCAACTGCATTGTGAAGTCTGTGTGCTTGGCTAATCTGTTGTTTTAAGGAAAAGGGAAGACAAGCCCAAGATGAATGGGCTGGACAAGAGTCACCGACAGTGAATTCAGCAGAACTGAGCAGTAACTGGGGGAAAGTGATTACAGCAGTGGGTAATCGCGACCATCAACTCATGGACTGCCGACTCAAAACGGACCCAGACTCAAATGCAGGGGAAAGTCACACAATTTGTAACCAATGAAAGCTGACGCCTTTGTTAAGATGTATACACAGTGTAAAGTTTTGATGACGTGTGCGCCAGCCTTTCGTGGGTTACCGCCCAGCGCCTTACTTAGCGCAAACTGGGACAGAGGGACAGCATCACCTCGCCCCGGTGTGTGAATTGGGACTGCGCACCGGGGAACGGGCCCGCGTTCGGAACAATCCCACCGCAGCATCACCCCACCATGGCCTCTATCCACCATCGCGTCACCCTCCGAGCTCTTCCCGGCCCCTCCGTGCGGGGGATGGAGCGCTCGTCCCGCTCCCTGCTCCCTGAGCACTCATTAACCGCGGTGCGGCCGCTCCGCTGGGCCGGGCCGGCGGCTCCTGCCCGGGGAGGCCGGCCCGGCAGAGCCGCCCCCTTCCCTGTCCCTGCCCCGGCTCCCGGGTGAGAGCGAGGACCGTGCCGTGCCATGGCCGCTCCCTGCTACCTGGGCTGGGATTTCAGCACGCAGCAGGTACCGCGCCACCTCCCCCGCCCCTCCCCTGCTGTCCCCTCCTTCGGCCGGGCGGCGGGGCCGGGGTCGCCCCGGCTGCTGCGGGCCCTGCCCGCTGCGGGGCTGCGCTGCCCGGGACGGCTCCGAACGCACCCGGGGTGCGGGGAACGGGGGCGGCCCCGGAGGGATGCGGGGGATGAGCTCGGCGCTCCCCCGCCGCCGCCGCGGCCGCCAAGCACGATCGGGGCCAGGCCTTCCTTCTCCCGGCCGCTTCCGTCCCCTCCCCGCGCCTTCCGTGCCCGCTCTCCTCCCTCCCGCGCCGGGTTTGCCGTGCGGGGCTGCCCGCGGTCCCCGGGCCCGGCCGGGGCTGCGGGGAACGGGGCGGCGCTCCCTGCCCGGGGCTCGCAGCCGCTGCAGCCCGACACGGCTGATGCCAAATTATTCACGGAATCACGCGATCCTTAGGGCTGGATTGCCCAGGGAGGTTGTGGAGTCTCCCTCGCTGGAAATAGCTAGTAGATGCCTGTACAGAATGGTGTGCCGTGTGCTTAGGGACGAAGCTCCTAAAGCAGGGAGGTTGGACCGGATGATCCACTATGGTCCCTCCAACCTGACCGATTCTTGAGGAAGGAACCTCTGGGACATCATCCAGTTCAACCCTCCTGCCAAGGCAGAGTCACCTGGAGCAGGTGACACGGGGATATGTCCAGATTTGGAATGTCTCCAAAGAGGGAGACTCCATGTCCTCCCTGGGCATCCTGTTCCAGTGCTCTGCCACAGTCAATATAACAAAGTTCTTCCTCATTTTGAGGAGGAACTTCCGGTGTTTTAGCTTATGGCTCTAATAATTCTGAGCGATTTGTGTTCTAAGATGTCCATGGCTTGCACACAGTGCATGTACTTGGTTGTTCTCATATCCTCTTCACCTTCATCCCTTTCTCTTTGCCCCATCTGAAGCAGTGAATTGTATGTCTGAATGTGTCCTGTTTCCCCATCCTGCTAGGAATGGATTAAATCCTGGAGAGGAGTGCTGTGGCCCTTCTCTAAATGCAGGCTGCATAAAGACCCCTCTGCCTGCTGCTATAGGAGCTGGGATTTTCACCCAAACCTGGCTTCCCAGTGTCCTTATGGGAATCAAGACTGTGAACCTGGATGCTCAGGTTTCTGCTTGAAATTCTGATTTGTCGGCACAGCCAGGTATTGCTGCACTGTGAATAGAAACTGCCCAAGTTGTGCAGAGGCCGGAATATGCTAAAAATAGGTTTTTGAGCATAAATCACCATTATGGTTGTGCTGAAGTTTGGGAGCTTGAAAAGACACATCCAGGTTAGGTTGATCAAGTGTTTTTATGGGGACATGCTGCAAGCAGAGAGCCAATTAGGCTGCAGTGGGTCAGAGCCATTTTTAAGCTACTGCAGGCTGGTAATGAGTTGTGCCAGGGCATAGATAATGGCTCTACACTACCATGGTAAAAATGGGGATGGCCTTGTTATTTGAATGCAGCTTCTTGAGATGACAGTCCTTGTAGGTTTCTTTTAATCAGTTCCTTTAACAGCAGTTTGCGATCTCCCCCTGGTTGAAATAGGCACAGAATGTGAGATTCCTTCTTGCTTTTCTTCCCAGCTCTTGCTGTCTTTCTTCAGAACTAGGTGAACTTAAATGAAGATAGATGAGGAAAGGTTGTGGTACCCTTCTAAGTCCTGCTTACAAGAAGGCTCAGGTTTATGGACTTGGGGATGTTGCCTTCTGTTGCAGTAGCTCAAAATGCACTTATGTAATGTCCTCTGAGCTTTGCCAAATGGGCAGAATTTGATTTGCTCACCATCTGGAGAGCAGGAAAGATGTTCAAGGTACCCTAAAGGGTCTGTCTGTAAGGTTCCTTGGTAAGATGAGGCGAAAAAAAGGAGGTGACAAAAAAAAGAAGGTGTATGACTTCTTTAGTCTAAAATACTGTACTCTTTGGAGGAATTGGAAAAACTGGCTACTGTGATGCAAGCTATGAACCTGGTGACATATTTGCTGTTTTTTAGCCTGTAGCCCAATCTTGTGCCTTGCAGGAGAAAGAAAATACAAATAAACAAACCCACGTGTTGCTGACTAGACAACATGCTGGAAATTCACATAATAACTTGTTTAATGTAAAACCATGCCCTATTTTCAGTGAGTTGTATGGATTGGGGTGGGGTTTTCTTTTCATTTTGTCTGTGGGAATTAAATTATTATAAATGAGTCGTCAATGCTATTCAATTATTGCTAGATTTTGTTAACTTCCTGTTTTATATCTTCTAGTTGAAAGTCATTGCTATTGATGAACAGCTGAGGGTCATTTATGAGGATAATGTTCCTTTTGATAAGGACCTTCCGGAATTTAAGTAAGGCATTTTATATTTTACTTGGAAAATGTAATTTAAAGCTTTGGAAATTGGGATGAGGGGACTATTGCCCTGTTTGGTCTCACTGATATGTATGGAGGAATAGAAAAAGTCATGCCCTGTTCATGTTTCCCATTCTGCAAGAGTAGTATATGCTCTTGCTTTCCTTGCACGTAAATATAACAAGAGCTCCCAACAGGAAATAACTTAAGGGAATATACCCCAAAATATTATGTATAAACAAACCGTTATTTTTCTTTTGGAACTTCAGACTTGTGGACATGACTGGGTGGATACTCTCAGAACAGCATGTAAATTGCATGAGGGGAACATCTAAAAGGCATTTGGAGATAAATTCAGTTGTTAAGATGTAGGTTCACAGTATTTTGCTCTCTAAAAAAATAGACTAGAATTAACAAATGTCACCCTCCAGTCACAAGTTTCAATAAGACATTTATTTGCTTGATGGTTTAACGACAAAAACTGAACTTCATCTTTGAGGTTCTAGTCACTAATTGTGACAGAAATAACTGAATTACATGGAGCCGATGAGCAATATCAGCAATGGATTCTATCACAGATCTTCAGGGTCAGGGCCTTTCCTTGAAAATCACTTACTTTGCAATTGGGTCAAACATGTCACTTCCTAGGACCTGGCTTTCATTTTTTCATGTTTCAAACACTGATCCTTGCTCTTAACATAAAAACATTGCAAATTCTCTTTGGTCATTAATGAACTTGAAGAACTCTGCTTGGCATGGAAAAAAAATATTGCTGAATTTACCAAGAGAAAATCCTGTTTTTCTGTAGGACTCAAGGTGGAGTCTATATTCACAGTGACAGACTGACAATCACTTCACCAGTGCTTATGTGGGTCAAGGTATGAACAAACTTTATATGGATCAACTTTTTCCTTGCTGCTACAGAAATGAAAGTTTATTGTGAGCAATAGTGGAACCCATCACTCAAATCAACATCATCCTTTTGCTTACATTCTGTTTCTTTGAAGTGTTGTTCTGTGTCTTTGGTATGCAAATAGTAATGCTATCAACAACACAGCAGAAATTCCTAACATTTTGATGGGTTTTTTTGTTTGTTTCTTCACTCTCTACTATTTCAGCATTCTATGTGTGAGAAATTCCTTCCCGACTTTCCTTAGTTTGAAAAAAAAAGACTGTTTTTTTTCCCCCCTCATACACAAATGGGGCAGCTGTCACTTTGCCTTCCTTAAATCTGTGTTTTTGTAGCACCCAGGTTTACTTAAACTATTTGGTTTAGAATAAGCTTTGCTTACCAATTGATGTTGCAACTGGTGAGTGGTGAAAGGGCAATTTATTCCCTAGTTCCCAGTAACTTTGACTGATGTTTATTTTGAAGTACAGCATTTTTTTTTCTATTTTAAAATAAGGCCTTACTTATTTCTGTGCAGATTCTGCAACACTTACATAGCACTATGTAAATTTGTCTTACTAGAGGGATTTGAATAGTTAAAATATTTGAAAAGTCACAAAACTCCCAGTTGGTAATCCACAGTAGCTGACAAAGGTTTGGTAAATTTGCTTGCAGTTGGTTTTTTGAACCATAATGAAGAGGAACTGCTGTAATTAATAATTTAACAATGTGATGATATAGGTATATATGATGTTTCTTTGGAAGTCTTGCAGTTGTCCATTTGTCAAGAGAGTCTGGGATATGCTGATCTAAATTAAACTATTTAAAGAGAGATTCATTTTTGGTTTTAAACTTCAGGAAAATATGTCAAGAACAAAGTTTACCTAGGTGCTTGAAGTGCTAAAATCACTTGAATTATCCTTCTATTAAAGAATCTGTGAATATGTTGACACGGAGGGCACTGGTATTGAGCTTGCCTATTGTCTTGTAGGATGGGGTGCAGGGTGTACCCTACTAAGATTTCACAGGTTTTCAAAAGTAAGAATAGAAAAAGATCATCTTGCTTTGTGTCTAGCACTCTTAAAGTGCTTTTTAATGAATTGGAATTCTTTAATTTTTGCTTCTTATTTAGGATTCAAAGAACAGATCTTTGTGATTCAGCTTCTTTAAAGATCTTATTTTTCCCCTGCGTGACTCAACTTTTCTTTTATGGACTCTCACTTAATAAAGTAATTTATGCTGATTTTCGAGAAGTCCATAGTCATTAACTAATTTTTCATTATCTGCCAATGAACTCTTATCAGTGATGACATGAATTTACTGTTTAATTCCAGATTGTGAGTATGCATAATTTGATAGCTCGTTACTGTCATTCGTGATTCTGTTTGTTGTTGTAGGCTCTGGATATGATCTTGGAAAAGATGAAGTCTTCAGGCTTTAACTTCTCTCAAGTCAGAGCTTTGTCTGGTGCTGGCCAGGTTAGTTTATACAGAAAAGGTCAGTTTTACTCTATTTCTTTGGTAGACTATAAGGTAGAGTGATAACTTTAAATAATTGTATGTAAGAAGACTGTAATGGCATAAAATAAGACCTAAACTTCTACACAAGCATCCACAGACATTCCTCAGGGGAACTGGACACCTGAAGCACACAGAGCAATCACTGTAAGGGAGTGGGAGTGGAGTATGAGGTTGGTAGTGCAATTGTTTAGATCAGCATAGTGCAGAACTGCTTGGCTTCACATTGTTTTAATTCTTTGTTCATTCTGAATTTCAGCAGATCCAGGTGTTTGTGGAAAATAGGGTAGAAAAAACAGCGAGGAGCACAGTTTGCTAAAGGCCCCGTAACATCCCACTGAGCAGTTTTTTGTTGGCTAGAACAGGGATCGACCCAGAAACAACCAAACCCAAATGATGCAGAAATTACAAAAATGCTGCCATGATTTCGCCTGTAGTGCATAATGCCTTTTTTTTTTTTTTGAGATTTATAAAACTCACCCTGACATTTAGTCAGTTAGCCAGTCTCCTCCTAGTACTCCAATGAATCAACGAAGGCTTTTATAACTTTCACAGATGATATTCAGGGTGAGGACAGCACCAAAGCAATAGCTAATTCTGACATGCGAGGTTTAGGTTATTCATCTTGATGTATCTGGGACTAATTAATCAAAACCCTTGCTTTTATCTCCATGTTTCATTGATTACAGTTGAAAGTCTGAGCAAAGTGTCTGAAAATCAGAGCTGGTATCAAGGCTCTGTTACGAATTCTTCAGTGGAGCACAAGTTGGAGACTGCCAAGTAACCCCATCCTACTCAAGTGAAAAAAGGGAGTGCATTTCCAGACTGCCCATATTCCCTTTATTTTGCCCCCCTCCAGCAGGGGGACCAGGCTTGTAACTGATGGATCAGTAGGCTGTGCTGAAATAGCATGGAGCTAAATCATGACTGTGGAGCCCTGGCTACAGCTCAAAGAGCCCTCAAATAAGTATCTAACACCATTAGCAGCACAATAATTGTTCCCACTAGAAAATTCTGTAGTTCAGAATAATGTTCTGATTTAGTGTCTGCTTTGCTCAGTCTTGAATAAGAGTTTTTTATGAGACCGTTGATTTGAAATGGGCCATTTTTTGGCCGTAGTTTGGAGAGAGTTCTTTCATTCCTTAGAGTGTAAGATCAGGATATGAACTTTGAAGCTTGGGAGGGCATCTCCACCTCCTGTTTCTGTATTTCCTGCAGCAACATGGGAGTGTGTACTGGAAAAAAGGAAGCATCCAGATTTTAAAGAATGCATCATCTGAATTGCCTTTGCATCAGTCACTAAAGGTAAGGTGCACAAAAGCTCTGAAGGGAAAGCTACACTGTCCTTTTTCTGATCCTTACACATTGCTTTCCTTCTTCCTTTTGTTTGGCTGGGCTGCAAGCCCCTGCAGCATAACTGAAATGTTGTAGTTATTCCTTCAGTTGCAGGGCTTTTGACATTTCATTTTTTTCCCTGAATGACAATATGTTCTGCTTTAAAAGCTTACAGGTGCCGGTGGGTGTCCCAGAATTGTTCTGTGTCAGAGTAACACCCTCTTTATTCTTCTAGAAAATGCAGTATTTTTGTAAACCGTCTGTAAATATTTTAGATTTTTAATATATTTATATTAACAAAAGAAAAAATTCTGTACCTGAATTTCCTGGCAGGATGTGCAAGTGATTTCATAAGAAAATATATCTATTTAAAAAAGACCAGTTTACACTTCCCTCTGAAAGAAGTGTAACGTTGTGTGGACTTGAAATCCTAACCAAGTACCTTGTTGAACCTCGACATTTTTGTATGTGTGTGATTGGCGAGCTTTGAACACAGACTTGAAAAGCTTTTATTTAAAAAGAAAAATTGGGAGGACTCAGCTTTCCTCTGGAAGACCCTTCTTTCCTTACTTCAGGGTTAGAAAGGACAGATATATGTTGAAAAGGAGATTTTTTGTAACTGATGTGTTAAATAATTGGTTTTGTAACTGTCTCATTGTGCAAAACTCTTGGAAATGGCATTAAAATGCTGGAATAAATGGCCTATTAAGCCTCAGTTGTATTTCCAGGTGGTTATGCCATGCATTAAAGAGAAATGTTTTAGTAGAGCTGTGGGAGGATAATCTGATGGTTTGCAGAGTTGTTCTAAAAGGGGCTGGGATTTTGGCTACCTGAGTAGGTACTGAGACATGGTGCTGCAGGGTCTGTGAAGTGACAGCAGAAAAAGTGTTGCTTCCCTCTGATGCAAAATTTGGGTTGAACTTTTCATCACTGACCAACATTCTACCCAATATCTGCTTTCTGTAATCGCTGAGAGAAGGGCAGAAGGCCCTTCAGCCAGAGAATTGCGCTGTGAGTTGGCATGTGCAGCTGCTGCATTTTTATTACTTTATCAGGGACTTCTCAGAGATCAGACTTCCTAATAACGGGTGTTCTTCACTACAGGGCTGTTTTTCAGTCAGTAACAGTCCCATCTGGATGGATTCCAGCACAGCCTCCCAGTGCAGAGAGCTGGAGAAAGCTGTGGGGGGAGCCCAGCACCTGGCGAGTGTCACTGGCTCCCGGGCCTATGAGGTAAGCAATGGATGGGGAGAAAGTTCCCGGCAGAATCCCATGAAAGAAACAATTCTATCATCACAGGGAACTGCAGCAGGTAACCACCAGCCATTAACTATGAAAGACAGAGCTTTTGAAGAAAGTCCAGCTGTACTGTGCTTTGCATTATTCTCACAAAGGAAGATATGGAAATTTTTCAGTGAAATGAACCAAGCACTGGAAATTTTGATGCAGGAGGCAGTTGGAGTGAGCATTTGGGCAGTGCTTCCCAAATGCAGTGTTGAGTGGCCATGCTTAAAGTCTCAGGGCCTGGTTGTCCCCTGGGAGCATCTTGTGTAGCCACATTCCTATTGGGATGGAAATCCAGTTTGCGTTACAGGTTTGTGTAGGGTAAATCCATCCACCTATATGTGGATCACTGCTCTAGGTTACTTCAGCAACTAAAATATTGGTCTTTTAATATTCCCTGGAGATTAACAAGCAGCTGTTGACCTAAGAGAAGTGTTTCAGAAGTTTGGGACACTGTCAGAGGTACACTGTCACTTGTCTCCTCTGCCTGAGTCTTCCCTCCTTGTAACTGTGACACTGAGTTATGGAGTGGGAGCAGGGCTGCCCTCCAGGCATCTCAGCACCTGGCTACTCATACTCTTGGTTCAACAGAGAAAGGCTTTAACCTCCCAAACTGGCGTCTCTGTTTCTGAATCACCATGCAAGGTTTATGGTCAATGTTGAAATCTGACTTTCCATACCACTAACAGTTTATTTTTTCACTTGTTAGATGTTAAGGTTTCAGTGCTGGAAGGTTTTTTGATTATTTGACATAATACATGGATGAAAAATAAATATTCTTATATCTGTTTTTAGCCTGTGCTGGAGTTTCTCCTTTGAGTATGAAACTTGCTGCTTTAATTTCAATTCACCTGCCTCACAGGCAGGTACATAGATTGTGTAGCTTAAATCTTTTCAAGGATTTGAAGGCAGCATTTGAATTGTGCTGGTTCCTGTGCACGGAATAAGTGTGATTCATTCCATTGAACTGTCATTTCTGAAATGTAAATTATGGATAGTAATGCTTTTCCACATGCCTTTTTTTCAAAAGGTGAACAAAATTCTCATAATGAGACTATGTGTTACACCCTGTTTAGTGCAGATTGCCTGCTGTGCACTGACTTTCATCATGCATCAGGCAAATTAAATATCCAAAGTGCAATGTTCTGAACTCATTACACAGAGTTAATGATTATTGACTCCATTTAGGGTTTGTGTTTCTAAGCATTTGCATTTCTTTCTCAGCGTTTTACAGGAAACCAGATAGCAAAGATTTACAGCCAGAATCCTGAGGTCTACAAGCAAACTGAGGTTGGCTTAACTTCAATTCCCTTATTGGAAAACATGGTTGAAAATCTTTTAAAATTAATTTTGTGCAGATGTTTTTACAGACCTTTTTGCTAAAGATTATTCTTATTTTTGTGTCTGAATTTAAGATGAAAATGGAATGTTTTTATTTTTTTTTTAATTATTAGTAGTTAGGCAGATAAAAATCAGACATCAGTTCTACTTTGAGTGTTATATTTCTCAAGCTGGTGAATAGAGATTTAAAGTGAAGTTGTGGGGGGAGGAGAGCCTGAACCATCCCTGAGAACCATCCCACTCCTACCAGGTTAATGCCAGTGCCTGAAGGAGACCCCCAGAACCTGGAGAGGGATGGCAGGTCTGCAGGAGAGCACCTGAAGGACACCAGCAGCCAGCAAAGTCACCTTCATTGATGGTCCAGCTTAAATGTGTGGGCAAACACACATGGCACGGGAAATAAACAGGAGTTAGAGGGTTATGATCCTTTTGGCATCATGGAGACATGGTGAGATGCCTCCTGGAGTGTTGGAATGGGGGGATACAATCTCCCCTAAGCTGGTTAATATTCAAGGATCACCTCCTCCAAGCTCTGAAGTCATGCATCCCAGCTAAGATTAAGCCAGGCAAAAACATCAGGAGGCCCGTGTGGATGAACCAGTTGCTCCTGGACAAACTCAAACACAAAAAGGAAGCCTACAGAAGGTGGAAATAAAGGCAGTACCCTGGCAGGAATACAGGAAAGTTGTCTGAGCAGTCAGGGATCAGGTTGGGGAAACTAAAATCTTGACACAATTAAATCCAGCCAGGGACATCAAGGGCAACAAGAAAAGTGTTTATAGGTATGTTGGTGATAAAAGGAAGATTTTGAAAAATGTCTCTCCAAAAGGAAATGGGAGGCCTGGTTACCCAGGCTGGGAAGAAGGCCAGGTACTCAATGAATTTTTTTGCCTTGGCCTTCATTGGCAAGAGTTTCAGCCACATTACCTGAGTCACAGCAGGCAAAGCCAGGGACTGGGACAATGAAGAACCACCCAGTGTAGGAGAAGATCAAGACCATCTAAGGAACCTGAAGCTGCACAAGTCCGTGAGACCTGATGAGATGCTTCCATGGGTCCTGAGAGAACTGGTGGATGAAGTGGCGAAGTCACTATCCGTATTTGAGAAGTTTTGGCAGTCTGGTGAAGTTCCCACTGACTGGAAAAGGAGAAACAGAGACCCCATTTTTACAAAAGGGAGCAAGGAAGACCTGGTTTTCCATTACTTCAGTTCTTGACAGCATCAATCTTCCCTTTTTTTTTTTTTTTTAAAATCTCACCCATGCGAAGCAGTTAATTTCATGAGAAAGTGAGTTGCAGAGGTGACTCTGTATCTTGTTGGAGAATGCTTAATTTTTTTCCTTCTTTTCTCTTACATTCTCATTGTAACTAGTTAAGGTATGAGATGAAACAGAACTGATACATAATAGACTAATATAATCTGATCATAAGCTTAAGACTAAATTTAGAGAAAGATATTTTAATGGGGGAAAGTGGGTCCATGGAACTGAGAACCGGTCAGACCGATTTCAGACTTCGAGGGCTGTTTGAACTGGTGGCAACTTTTAGCAATAAAGCTTATGCAAGATGTGTTCAAGCACAAAATACCTCTCTGCCAGAGCTGCTCTTGGGGACCCTCAAGCAGCACTTAACAGCTTGGCAGTCTCAATGACATGTGGAAGGTAGATGTTTTTGCTTCTGTAGGTCAGCTTGTTAAACTGGCTGGCTGATTCACAGTTTAACTTCATCCTTTTTTCCTTCCATTTCAGGCTAGTGCCCACTGGGGCAGCACAGAAGGTAGGCCTTTGTTATCTGAGCACAATGTGATATATTCTTGGGGAGAGATGCACGAAGAGCAAGTGCATCATTAAATTTCCTGGCCATTACAACCACCTCTTAGGGCTCTGACTATAGGCTGCCCTTGAATGCTGTGTGAAGCAGTGGTTTTGTGATCATTAATACAAAAACCTGTCATTTCTGGCTCACTCCACCAGTAGAGGTTTGATTCTGTTTAGTTATTGGGTGACAACCGTGTTTCTTCTGAGCGAGTCACAGCACAGAATGAGGAATTTATCTGCTTTTGCAGCAGCTTCTTGGGAACAGACAATACCTGATCATGCAGAAAGCCTGGTGGTGGCTGGTTAACTCGGTAGTTCACACAGCAGACGTGAGGAGGAAGCAGGTTCATGGAGGATCAGTGTCTTGTGTCGTATGGGGCATTTTTTGGGCAGCCCCATTGCTGGATTTCATGCAGTTGGAGCATGCCCTGAGGCAGAGCTGCAGGCAGTGGCTCAGTTCAAAGCTGACTATTACCAGCTCCTGGGAGTAACTCCTGGGAGGTCTGGGCTCTCAGCTGGAAGGAAGGCAAGGGGTCATGCAGAGGTGCTAGAGGTGCTTGCAGAGCTTTGCCAGAGCTTCCAAAAGCTTACAGACCTGTGCTGTGGGTGGGGCAGAGAATGGTTCTGAGCATCCTGTCATCAAGACACAGGTGGTTTTGTGTGGGGGTTTTTTTTTCGTGTGTGTGTTTTTCTTAGAAAGTGTTTTTCTTAGAAAATGAGATTGTGTGATAGACTGAAGTTGTGGATTCATGCTAACACAGAGTATGCTAACATGCTAGGTGTGTTTTGCATGTTTCAGAAGGCAGAGCTATTAACAGCTTTTATCATGGGGTTACTATTAGATTGATATGAGCTGTATTGCTGCGATGGTCAGAACTGAATAATCCTTGTAGGTGTATTTTTGTGTGCTTTCCGGGCCTAACCTTAGGCATCTATTAACATTTCCTGCTTCCAATTACTTTATTTGCTTTCCACTTAATTTCTTTGAAATGAATATTGATGTGACTTACTATTTCTCACTTTTTTTTTTAATTTTTTTTTTTCAGAGAATCTCTCTGGTCAGTAGCTTTGCAGCTTCCCTTTTCCTAGGAACTTATGCACCCATTGATTACAGTGATGGTAAGTGTGGGCTTTTTTTTTTCATAGTGACAGTTTAACAAGGAAATTTTCCTTCCCATTCCCACATTACATAGATGGGAGACAAGTTCTCTGGTATTTGTTTTCAATCTTTAAATTCTGATGACAAGTATATTAGATTTTAAGCCAAGTTACTCCTTTCAGTTTGTTGTTAGCTATGCTAATCTATCCCAATCATACTGATTCCCACTTCTATCAAATGGATCCACAGAAAAGATTCTTAAATGTAATTTTAGCTTTTTTCCATTATTTTGTGATGTATAAAGGAGTGGTGAAAGATCTTTTAGAGGCATCAGAAAGTTGTGGAATCATAAACTAAGCTTCAGAGTTCAGATATTTATTCTTTGGTTTTGCTGGTTTAGCTCAGAGGTGCACAGGATGTGAACATGATGTATGTCATGACGATATTTTTCCTACCTAACTGGAGTATGGATCTCCAACAGAAGTATATTTTCAAAATGAACCAGGAAAAAAAAGCATAAATAAAGCAAAATGTTCTAAACCCAGTTAAAAAAAAGAAATCTCCCATATCTCTCCATTCATCATAACAAAGACAAAAAAAGTGACAAGATTGCCGTCTCTCTTTTCTGTTGTGTGTTATCTCAGTTATCCAGCTTTTAAATGGCAATTTTAAATGGCAATTACAAAGGAAAGCATTTTCCTGGGAGCACTGCTGTTATTTCTAAATAGCATTTCTGATTTCTGCTCTGAAACTAGGAGAAGATATATTTCAGAGCTGAAAGGTTAGATGACAAGGCTCTCTACGGAATTTTTGCATTATAGAGATGTGGTTGACACCCGTGTGTTAAGACCAATTCATTTTTTCTCCTTTGTTATTCCATCAAATCTTACAGGAAAAGACAAGACACCTCAATTTTAGCTAATGGACAACTAACTTGCTATCAGAGCTTCCAGTTATGCTTGAGACCTCAGAAATGGCAAGGCAATCCATGCTTATTTCATAACACTTGTGAGATTATTATATCTGTTTCCTGGCCCTGTCCTTTTAGCCAAGCATTTCACAGCTGAATTTTATTTTTCTGTGTATTATTGGCAACAGTAACTCTTTGGAGATTTGCACTTTGCTCCTCAGCAGGTCCAAATACTGAGCACTTGAGCTGCTCAGCCACCTACTGTATTTCCAAGAGAGATAGTGAGATCTTTAGGTGCCTTCTCTGATAAAGAAGCATATTGATTTTTTATTTTTCAATGAGAATGAAGTTTTAATTTTGATTAGAATGTTTAAAATTATAAGCATTAAAAATATCTCTGTTGTTTGGTGGGTTTTTTTTTTTTTTTGATAATGTTACTTTACCTTTTCTGCTTGGAAGCACGTGGAGGAAAGCCATGCTTCTCCAATTTCAGAACATGAAAAATTGTTTGAAAACAAAATATTTAAAATAAAGAAAATTAAAATTTCCTTAATTGGAAAATTTTCTTAGAAAATGAGTCACATTTTTCAAACAGCTCCAGGAGAGCCTGTTCTGTTACACCTATGGATATTTACAGAACCTGAATAAATGTTATGTGCTGTTCAGAGCATGTAAGATTGTTAAATCTTTGTGTGAAAAAAATAAGAGAACCAAGCAGGATGTTACAGTTATCTTCACAAGACAAAAGATTTTTTAGCATTGTAAGCTATATTTTACCTCATTCATTCCTTTCTTCTGTTAATATAATGACAGAGAATTCTAATCCCAGTAATAAAATGTAAGTATAGTGGAGGCAGTAGTTATTTGGATGCATCTGAAAAACTTGTTTTCTTGTCATTTACAATTTCTTGCAATTCACTTGGTCTTTTACTTAGCACCTGTGTATTGTAGTTTAAAATGCATCTCTCAATGTAATATTCAGATAATAGACCTATTCTTCATTTCTGTAGGTTTAACTTCAGGTCATATCATCTTTAAAAGACCCTGTCATATTGTTTAGCTCTACACAATAACTTATCTCTCTAAATTTGCAGGTTATTGTGGGAAATGTGCTATTCAGTTTCAGGATTTTTTTCTTTTCTTCTTAAAGGTCCTATCTTTTAAGGTTCAAATCACTTGTGAATGGCTGAGCACCCTGACTGATTGATTAAAAAAAAAAATGAAATTACCTTCTAGTGGAACGAAGAATGATTTTCATTTGTATTGTGCAGATGTTAAAAGTAAGATACATCTGGGACCTAAAGAAGTTGAACACTTGGGGCATTGTTTCTTTTAGAAGACACCTTAAAGAACAGCAATTCAGCTCTTGACCTAGAGAAGCTCTGTCTTTTGAAATGCTTTTCTAAGAGCCTTAGGCAAATCGTAGCTTAGCGTACTTGTTTTTTGTTGTTCTATCAAAAAAGGATGTGTTGGACTGAAGCCTTTTCAAAAAGAGTGTGGTGAATTTACTTCTCTTGTTGCTTGTGTGGTGTCAGCAGTTACACTTCTCATGGCTTTAACTCACTGAAAAGGCAATCCAGAGGGCTGTAATGCAGAAACAGATGCACTTAAGTGCTTATAAATGTGTGCAAATATTGATCTTTACTTTGTTGATTAATAAAACCAGTTAGTCTGCATTGTTGGGTCATTGTAATGAAAGTGTTTGTATTATCTTCTTTCCCCCCAAGTGTTCACACACTTACGCTTTTTTATTTGTAGTAAATATTAGCAAGTCCTGATTGTGCTCCTGGTCATTCTGTGCTAAAAGCCAGGAATGTTTGCAGTGAAATATGAAAATCTATAAATCCGTGTTTTGACCCTTTCCTCAGTTCTTACTGTGCCATGGCCTTGGCTATTGACCTTCACTGCTGATGGGGTGACAAGTCAAAGGGGTGCCTTTGATTTTTGGTTGTTTTCTCGCCTTACTCCTCAGATTACTACTGATTTTGTCCGTTAAACTTTGTGATGTAGATCATGAGCAGAGGTGCTAGAGTTAGGAACTCAGTGTGCATCACTCCTCATATTATCAGAGGAGCATTCAGCTCTGTTTTTTATTTTCCACTGACTAGAGACTCCCATGCCCACAGCTGTATAGGATGAATCCAGCCCAACAGGTTAACAGTTCTAAAACAGTTGTTTCACATTTTTTAAATGAGTTTCTGAGGTTGGGACAAATTGCCTCACCTCTTTTTTCTCAGGGCATATGAAAGTCTTTGTGCCACTGCATCTACCAGTCAATAAACTGAAGTGTTGTTTCTGTATAATGTAAACATTCAGTTATGAAGATTAGAGGCTTTTCTGCTTTATGCAGGAAAGATTGAAGGCTGCCCTAATGTCATGTAAAATTGCATTGAAGGATTCTAATGAAATGTTTCTCTGGGCTTGTGGGGTGTGGACCAAGAAGGATTAAAAAAAAAAAAAACAAACAAAAAACCAAACTCAAACCCACAGAAAACAACAGCTAACCTTTCTGTAGAAAATTCCAATTTATTTAAAGATTCTATTCCTCAGTGCTTTAGTTTAGTGAAGAAGTTCTTGGCCTTTTAAATCATGGACTTTTCCAGGAAAATGTATAGATTCGTGTATTTCCTTGTAGAAAGCCCTGTTATGCCTGAAGCATGGAAGATGTGGCTGCTCACACCCTCTGCCTCTGAAAAGTGCAGGTGGTGACTCTGGGCTGAGTTTACCTTGTCAGGACACAGTTTACCCTGGGAAGGAGGGGATGGCTGGATTCAAGAGTGTTCTCTCATAGGGAACTGAGAGAAACTGGAGTGAATCTTGCCATCTTTCCTTTTCTGGGTGTGTAGTAGTGATTTTGATGGCAGAAAAGGGATTTTCATCCTTTGCCTGTGGGAGGGTTGTTGCACTTCGTGCTCTGTCAAATTCTCGTTGTTGCATCATAGGCCAAACATGTTAATTCTGTTTAATTTGCCTGAAATGGGATTGATTTGGATAAAATTAATTCTGTTTTTATGTCATTAAGTATAATCCAAATATCCTGCTCTTTGGCTTGGGTTATTCCAGTGTCTCAACTTTTTCTGTCTGTGCAGCACTTTGTGTTTACAACACCACGTGGAGCACTAGGTCCAGACCATGCTGGTGGTGCTTAGGATTGTACTGTTAAATATAAAGTTTGTTTATAAATGCTATTAAACCCATTTTTGAGCCTGTATGAAAAAATCTGCTGGGAGTTGATAGGGTGGGCTCATCTGTGCTTGTGTAACCAGCAGCAGGGTGTGTGTGCAGTGTGTTGAAGGCCCTCTCTCAGAGGAGAAGCACTGCTGGAGCCTTGTGCTGCCTGAGATGGTGCTTGAATTCTTTTCTTCCTCTGCATCCCAGCACTGCAAGCAAAGTCTCGTTCCACAGACGCTGCATGTGGCATCAACTTCACCATCTTTATGATTTAAAAAGCTTAAAAATGTACTGAATGGAAGGAAATACCAGGTTTTCCACTGTGCTCAACTCAGAATACGGCTGTGTTTCTGAGATAAATAAGATGTGGGCTAAAGAGTCTTTGAAATTAAATTGGTAATAATCTAGCATAAGACTACTATGTCCCTGAGCAGCACTAACTAGAAATACATACAGATTTTGAAGTCTAATGAAATGTGCAATTAAAGGCATCTTAGAATCATAAGCCAGGGGTGTGGAGTGCTCAGTATGTTATATAGATTTGGCCACTAACCAACTTCAATTAGCTTTTAAACCAGCAATAAAACAGTGAGAAAAGAGCAATGAGAAACCAAACCAAAACTGCACGGGCCTTTCTCAGATCTGCTGATAGTTCTGGTGAGGAAACAGGTGATCAAATCTGTTATTTAGGATTTTTGCATCCTGTAAATCAGTTCACAGAATCTGGCCTTAAGAGGTTTGCACACTTGCAGGTGTTGCAGATTTCAGTTGGGCTGCTCAGCATTCCTGAAAATCATGGCTTTGGTATTCAAAACTGGATACCAAATCATCCTCAAAATTACAGGCTTAATTTGAAAAATTGAAAAGGGAAACATTGATATGGAGGAAGATTAGTCAGTGTGGATTTAGATGCTCAAAGGGTGCTCTGCTCAAAGGTAGGTAAATGTAAAACCGTCCCACCCAGGGGGGAATTTCTTCACTTTTAGGTCTCTGCTGAGCACAACACATCTTCAAGGGACATTGCTCCAGCACTTTTAGTTACTCGTATGAGGTCCTTGTCTACGGTGGAAGATTTGGGGAGGGGAAACTGATGGGGAGGCATTGATATTCTTGTCTTTACTCATAATTTGAGAATGACTGAATTGCCTAGTGCATTGTACATCAGAGAAGCATTTTCTGCTGCTCTTGCAGGTGAAAGCTCTCCAGAGGCTAAATTATCAGTATCCTTTATTCTTAGAGGAGCTGAAACTGTTCTCTTTAAATGTAAAACGTATAACTGTAAATTTTCTTTTGTTGGACTTTTCTGATCTTTGCTTAATCCTATGCACTTCCTCTGTTGATCTGTCTTGTAGGTTCTGGTATGAACTTGCTGCAGATTTGGGAAAAGGCATGGTCAAAGTCCTGCCTTGATGCCTGTGCCCCTGGATTGGAAGAGAAACTGGGATGCCCTGTACCATCCCACTCAATCCTGGTATGTGCCTGGCCAGAAGAGTTGTAAGCAACAACGGGTGCTCTTCTGGGAGTTCTGCTAATGGCACTTGGAGGGTGTCTGTGTGTGCAATGCTGCTGCTTTAATATTGCCGGCTGTTTTGTGAAGGTTTTTTTCAAAGCCAATGCAGACATCTTTGGAAACTGGCACCCATCACAGCTTTGGTCTCTTTGGATTCTTGCATGCGCTGGGCTGTGTGGGAGACTTTTTGTTAGATGTTCCAACGATAAGAATTTTTGGGGTCCTCTCCCATGCCCCAGAGCACCTGGTCACTGCAGAGCTGTGCACGGGTGTTTATTGCTGCACAAACAGAACCCAACATTTGCATTTCTCAACAGAGATCTTGTTTTCAGCTGTTTGTAGAGTTAATGAGGTAATCTTTGTGAATAATTTGAGATATTTAAAGCTCCTCAGTTCACGTAGCATAATGGTGAAATCAAATCAAGCCTCACATCTCCTGAGTAAATGAGTTTAGTCTTACTACCCCGCACAAAACCAGCTATTCTTTAGCTGTGCACATGTGAGGCAGTGGAGATACCCATCACCTGAGCCCTCTGAATTCACTGCTGATCTGTAATGGAGAGGAACATATAAAAAATCCTTATAGATGTCCTTGTATTTTTTATGGATAGTTTTCTTCTGTTTTTTTTCTCTATGGCTATCAAATGTGTCTTGAAAGAATACGGTTCTTGACCTCTAAAATAATAGGGGTCATATTCCAGCATTTGATGCTGTGATGTATATTAATGTTGTGTTTCCTCTTATGTTTGCATTGAATTTCTAATTTCTAGCTATTAATATTCATGTATATGTGCAAAACAGATAGATGTGTTTATGTTACTTGATGTGAATAACTGAAGAAAGACCCAAAGCTAAAATGCTGCTATTTACTAGCCTATTTCCAAATCTAATCTGAGGGTATTTCTGTGAGGTTCTCAACAACTACAATGAAAAAAGTGCATTAAATTTTTTTAAAATATTCATTTATACCGTAATGTTCATAAATTATTTTTGTAGCTTCTCTAGGGTTTTTCAGTTCTATGTTACAATACATTATGTAATATATTGCAAGACTGCATTCCATTTTTTTTGAGCTTTTTTTCCTCTCTTTCTTTCTTTCCTTAGGGGCCCATTTCTCCATATTATAGTCAGCGTTATGGGTTTAGCCCAGATTGTAAAATAGTAGCATTTACAGGAGACAATCCAGGTGAGATGATTAACTGTGCAAGATTCAGTGGATATGATTATGTATGTACTGAAACTCTAAATTTATCTTACTGGTTCTCAGATGCTGCCTATAAAATGAAAGAATATTGTTTTTATCAGCATTAATTCCTCTTTCCAACACCTTTCTGAGATAGAGATGTCTTGGATAGGCTGTGTATGACAAATTAATTCTCTTTTGCCAAGTAATCGGAGGTGAATTCATTTGCCTCTTGATAACTTCAGTTTTTGTTTGCCTGCCTATGAGAAACTATTCCTACTGTGGACTGCTAATATTTTAGCTTAGAAAATATGAATTTAAAAATGCTCTTGTACCTTTTCAAGCAAAAAGGTAGAGATGGACTTTGTTGGTTTTCTCTAAAAATTAGAGCTGTCCTTTTGTCAGACTGATAGGTCTCAGTACAAGGGAAGGTGTTAATTTAGGGTCGGTTTTTTGAATCCTGGAGACTGTTTCAGTGTAAAGCAAATGTTTCTGTTTCCAAAGACTGTGAAAATAAAATACTTCCCATATTATAGTAGCAGGTTTGAATCACGATAGAAGCTTCATCATGATATATCTTACATTCTTATTCTGGGAGCTGGGTAAACTCTGCATTTCCCAAAGTCCATTTTTTTTTTCTTCTAGAGACACAAATTCAACTTAGTCCAATAAATATGTGATTAATCTGATGGAAGTGGGAATATTCTTCCTTTAAAGTGTGTTGTTAATCAAGGTTGCACTGTGTATAAAACCTGAATACAGAAACCATTAGAAAAATCACTCTGTTCTGTAGTCTTTTGTCTTGAGCACTTTGATTTTATTAAAAATCACTCCCTCACCCAAAAGCTTTTTGGTTTGTCTTTTATGGTGGATAAACCAAGGCCATCAGGATGATATTTGCCATTTAAATTGTACTTTGAGATGGTGTTTGGAACGTCCTATGATGTCTCAGACAACAGGCCATAACTGAGTCAGAGCTACCTTTGTACCTGATATTCTTTTTGCTTTCAGCATCACTGGCAGGGATGAGACTTCAAGAAGGAGACATTGCAGTAAGTCAAAACACTGTCCTGAAAACTGTCCATGTCCTAGGATGCTTGAAATACTTGAAATGTAAATAGCTGCAGGTTGCCAGTCAAATATACCTGCTAGTGTTGATTTACTGCTTATTGGATTTATGCCTGTTCTATTTCAATCAATCTGTAAGCTGCCTGAAAGGTTTTAAGTAAACTCTTGTGACTATTTTTAACTAACACTCCAGACATTAAAACCTAAGTCTCCATCTAGTATGTATTTCACTGGCATGACAGCCTAAGTCAGAGCTAGCTTCAACACGAATCCAATTGACTTAATGTGTAATTTAAAAACAATTAGTGGTAATAACAAATGGTTTTAATTTAATTTCTGTATTGCTTTCCATGCACATTGTGATAAGGCTTCAATTATTTTTTTCCCCTCCAGATTAGCCTTGGCACGAGTGACACATTGTTCCTGTGGATCCAAGAGCCAACTCCTGCCTTAGAAGGTCATATCCTCTGCAATCCTGTTGATTCTCAAACATATATGGCACTTTTATGGTAATATCGTTTATTTTTTTTACATCTGGGATCGATAACATATATTTCTTTCTCTGTGTTAGTGCTTTTTATTTCTTTTGTGAAATGATAATGAATAGAACATTCAGCATTCTCTACGGTATATGGCAATCTACTGCTGAAACATTTCCATCAACGTTATAGCATTCCAATTGTTTAATTTGAGGAACTGAAACTGCAAAGTTGTGGAGGATAAATTCTCATGGCAATAAAAGCTGAAATTATTTCGGCATACTGATAGAGCCAGTTCACTGTGTATCTCAGGTAATACATTTAATGTACAGGAGCAACAAATCTGCTGAGATAGAATGTGAAATGTGTGAAGCCTGACCAGGCTGTGTAACTTCTGTGCTCCTCTAGGGGTCCAGCGGGGTCATAATGAAGATTCCTATTCCAGAGAGGAGCATAATCTGTGCTGTTCAGGGATGTATTAGGGCTGTGCTTGAGGAAAATACTGAGTTCTCAAGAAACCCAGCTGAGAAGATCATCCTCATGGTAACTTTTGGCTGCTGTGATTTGGGACTTGTTTGGCCCCTTGCCAGCCAAGTAGGTGGAAAGGTGGTCTGGAGCTGTGTTTGCCCTCACTGAACCACTGTATTCTGGATTAAAATTTCCAATCCAGGTCATAGTGTTTTGGCAAATATTTGCAAGTATTATACAGATAAATTTTGTGTCTAAATCCCCTGGATTGCAGATGCTTGAAACTCAGAACTTCAGCAAAGCTCAAGTCTGCCCTGGAGCTGTAGTGTTGAGTCCCACCTGTAGAGTAGTAGATGACAGTGGGAACAGTGTTCATGAAGTTGAGTTCAAAAACATGATGTCAATTGCAAGTTACTGAGTTTTATTTTGTGATTTCCCAGCAGGTTTTGCTTGTTTCATTTTCTGTGAGTTTTTCTGTTTGTTTCTTTGCTTTGTTTTCAATATGCATTTGAGTTTTTCTTCTACCCAATGTTTTCTTTACTTTTGCTGTGTAAAAGAGCTATACAAACAACCTGTTTGTAATAGGAAAACAGATACTGAGGCATTTTTCTGAATAAATGTTACACTGCTGTTCTTTCACTGCAGCTTAACATGTGGTTTGGTGGTGGCCTTGGCAGTGCTGAGTTAATCCTTCCTGTTCCTCCTGTGTAGTCATTTCTGACCTGACACTGCCCCTTTGGCAGCAAGGCCTCTTTATTTCTGGAATATTAGAGTTAATGGGGGACTCTCAGTAGAAAAAGAATGCCTGAGCTACCAGACAGGGTATTTGTACAGAAACTCAAATAACTTCAGCTGGTGCTACTGAGCAAGTTCAATGATTTCCTTGCCCTCATTTTTGATATTTCTATGCCTCTCCTGCTGAGTTGCTCTGATAACTGTGCTGGAGAGTGTTCAAACTGCTTTCCTCTGGATACGAGTCCAGTGCTGCAGCATTTTGCAGGAGTGTGATATTCACAGAGAAGGTGATAGCATGAAGTGTGCAAAGACCATAAAAAATGAAGAGATGCATATTTTACTGCATGGTTTGTTTGCCGGCTGTGGTGCTTTCCTTTGTCAGATCCTGGCACAGAGCTAGACCTCATCATAAGTCTTGTTGGACCCAAGCTGGTTCCATACAGGTACCATGTTCCTGAAAGCATAAATGCAACATGGAGACACTGCTGCTGCTCCTTGCAGGGTCATCTCAGAGCGAGTGGTGGCAGAGCACTTCTCTGAGGAGATGTCTCAGCTGTTCAGAGCTAGCCTGGGTTTGGCATGTCCTGCCAGCCTGGATCTAACCTCACTCACTGGAGAAATGTATACCTCCACCTCTGCACTGTGTTCCCCAGCACCTCCAGTAAAAGTTGCTTTCTCTTATCTTGCTCTTCCTTCTCTATCTCTTTCCATAATGAAGTGATGATATCTTTTAACTTGCCCAGCTGTATTTGGCTGATAAACTAAACAACAATATGAAGTAAAGGAACAAAATGCTTTAAAAGTCTAGAGCTCAACATTTTGGAAAATGTGTATGGTGTGTTTATCTGTTTCAGTTTTAAGAATGGTTCTCTGATGAGAGAGAGAATCAGAGATGACTGTGCTTCTGGCTCCTGGGATGAATTCTCCAAAGCTTTATCATCAACTGTTGCTGGAAACAGTGGCAACTTGGGTATGAACCTTAGCAGGGCTGGGACTTGGAGGGTTTGCTTAGACACATACTGCAGTTGGTGTTGTACCTGCTTTTTATTTGGGTCATCATAAAGGTCAAGAGTTAACTAGAGCAAGAGAAATTCTGGATGTGTACTTGGAAATGCTCTGTTGACAGCCTAAGTGTCATCAGAGTGTTTTCCTTCAATATTCACTGACTAAGAAAATTATATTTATGGATCTCCTTTGGTCGTTGGAAGGGTTTTAGTAACATCTTAGCTGTAGAACGTTTAAAACTAGTAATTTCCGAAGGAGGCTTTCATTAAAGTTTATTTCTTTTTCTGAAGACTCAAACCAAGTGAATTAAGTAGCTCCATATTATTTCTTTCTCAGTCTTTTCTCTAGAATCTTGTTCATGCATATATTTTGTTGAATCTTCTACAAAGCAATGATGTCAAGGGATGCCCAGATTTCCTGCATTTTCCCCAATGTGTGTCACAGAAGCATTTCATCCCTGTTTTTTCCCCCATGTTATGGTTAATGAATGAAATGTAACAAAATTACGATCATGGAAATATTTAAAAAATACTATTAAACTCATGGATTTGAAGTTTTATGTTATTTTCTTTCCCACAGTTTAAGATTTTACCAGTCTAATATGTAGCTCTGAAATAAGCTGTCAAAAAGTGAGCACACGTCCAACCAAGATTAAAAAGGACCCATTGCAGGGTTTGCATCATCTCAGGTGTGAATTGATATGAGTAAAATTAATGTAAAAATTGTAGGCAGCAAAGTTTTTAAATGTAGATATTTAAGCTATAGAAGACTTCACTCCTTAGCAAAGTGAATTTAAGATAGAGCCTCTTGACACTGTGAGATTAGATTTTTCATTTTTAGAAGCTCTGTTATGTTGTCTGTCAAATCCAGTCTCTGTGGGGTATTAAAATGACCAGGAATCTCTTTTCACTAGAAGACAAATCAATTCTAGTGTTTTAGAAAATGGGAAGAAATTATTCTAAAACCCCAAAGTCAGCCAGTTTAGACAATATTAAAAAATATTGGAAGTTGATGAAAATGTTGTTACTGAACCAGGACAGTGCCTTTAAGTTTTAAAGTTTGTGTTATAGTATATTCAGCTGAATATCTCATTCCTCTATAAAATGGGTGTTTCATGGAACTCATCCTCAATAATCCATACACTAGAATAACCTCTGGGTATATCTGTAAAAATGCAGTAATCTCCATAATTTGAGTGGCTGGGGGAAGCAAAGCAAAGGCATAGCTGGTTAAATACCACCCCCCCTTTTGCTCCCTGTGCTCCCTGTTGTGTGAGAAAGTGCCTCTGCAGAGGTTTGGAGGTCAGAATTGGAATGTTGGGATGTGCATCCCCTGACAGGCCCTGCAGATCTGTGACACACAGAGTTGCTTACTGGCAACTGTGCAGAGTGTTTAACCAGAAAGGTTATGTGTGCTAAAGCACAGGATTATTTTGCGTCTTATTTTGCCAGAAATCACAGGTCTATGGGGCAGCACACTTTTGTTCCGAGGTTAGAACCTCAGAAACTCTCCTTAGTTTCTTAACTATTCTGTTCAGTTTTTCTGTTCTCATTTTTTCTGGTCTCCTTTCTTGAATATTTTTTCTGACCAACCCAAAGGAATCTTTGTCTAGCTGTCTACAAAGCATTACAGCATTTCCTCAGATCTCATCAAAACTATTCAGAGACCAGCTCTGCTTCGTGACTTAAAATATCTGATGTTCTCTAATAAGCTCGTGAAATCTAATCCAGGGTATGAAATGTTCCAATATTCCTGTACTCTTCTTACCAACTTGCCATTTTTTTCTGTGTGTGTGTTTGTTTTTTTCTCCTTTCACCCTTGCATATGACCTACTCAGACTATTTCTAGTATGTGTTATGTATTATCTGTGTTACTTGCAAGTGTGTGTATTGTGGTGGATGTATCCTCTTTTGTAGGCTTGGTGTTTATTACATTGTTTAGCATGTTTCAAATCTGCATTTTGTAAACTGAGAATCATAGAATTATAGAATATCCTGAGTTGGAAGGGACCCACTGGGATCATTAAAGTCCAACTCATGGCTCTACAGAGGAGAGTTCAAGAATCCCTCCACATGGCTCAGAACATTGTTAAGAAGTTGATGTGTGGACTGAAATTAGTAAAGAAACAGGTTGTGTGCTGACTTATATGTCCAAATACATGATAAACATCTATTATCATTTTAGCTGGGTGCAGAAATAAGATTCCAACTTTGGGCCTGGGAGAAAACATGACACTCTTTACTGTTCCTTGATGCAGGTTTCTACTTTGATGTGATGGAAATTACTCCTGAAGCAGTTGGGATTCACAGATTCAACAGAGACAACCAAAAGGTAGTAATAATCTAGTTAATGTCTCAGACTTTGAAGGGGTGCTGTCAAGGCTTCAAATCTTTGCCATTATATATTTTTTTCTTTCTGTCTGAAATATTTACTTTCCAGTTTAATTTATTGATGCAAGTCCCTGGGACGATTTTCATAAGGAAGTATTTGGTCTGTAGCCTGAGAGCCTCTACAGAGCCATGTCTGAACTAGAACTTATATGGTATTGTTTTTATGATATGCTTTCTTTACTGGAAAATGTGGATTTACTGAAACCAACACTGTCTTTGAGACAGGATTAACTTTAAGCTTACTGAGAACTTAGTACATGTACATGACTTAGTCCTTGTTTTTTAAATTTTAGACACATAGATAAGGGTGTGTGGAAACTTTGGGCTGTAATATTTTGTCTATATATGTGTGAACTAAAGACCTCATTTTGCTGCCCTGCATGACTCGGAGTAACCCACAAGCCACATAGTGGTATGTGAAGGGAGAGAGGAAGTTCTTTGTATATTTTCCTTTTTGTTTTTTTTTTTGAGGAATGGTTGTTGTTTAAATGCCTGACTTTCTGGGTGGTACTGAAACTCAGGAGATGTCTTTGATCAATCATGACTCCCAGTCGATTAGACCTCACGTAGGTGAACAGAGATTGATGCTATCTGGTGTTTGCAGTGCAGCTCTACTCTCTTAAGTGTTGGCTGTTAAATGAATGCTTAATCACTTCTAGCTGTTACACAAATGTAGGCACTTACTGCAGTGCATGGAGAAACTCAACTTCGCGTGAAGGATTCCCTCTGTTTGCAGTTCAATATTCTCCTGCTTCTCTTGCCAGGACAGAAAAATGTTATAGATAGAAACGAAATAAACTAATGAAAAGATGACATGGTTTCACTTTTGTGCAGACAGAAATAGGTTTAAACTTCTGTGACATTGCTTTATTCATCTGAATTTTATCTAATGGCTTTAATTTTGTATTTTTGAGATATTGATTCCTAAGCAGCTCTTGGTGATGGGAGATGATTCGGGAAAAGTTTAAAACTTCCCCTAAACTTCTTCCCATTGTGCATCAACTTCAAGTTTGATGTACTTGCCTACAGCATGGAGGATATGGGTTGTGTTCTCTGTCATGAGTCCTTAGGTCCATCTTGTGTGCATGAGTGAAGAACTGGGCCTAGATGAGAGCAGACTTCAGGGTGAAGGCAAAGATAATCAACTATAGATCTGCCTTGTGTTTTTAACCACTCTGCAGCTTGGCATTGAATGCTGGCTAAGGTGTTGTTAATTCATTCCCTCTTTGGTACAGGTCCCAAGATTTCCAAAGGAAGTAGAAATACGAGCATTGATTGAAGGGCAGTTCATGGCCAAGAGGATTCATGCGGAAAAGCTGGGATATAAAGTCTGTAAGTATGATGAGATTCCTGTCCTGCCTGATGGATACAGAAACGGGTATGAATTCTGAATTTGGTCTCTTGGAAAAATTATTGATGGTGTGTTGGGTGCAAGTTTTTACAGATGTTAACATTAGAAGGACCAAGGAAGTTTAACTTTAAGAAGACTTATTTTTCAAGTATTCTTGCTGTTTCGTTGTTTCTGACCTGCATTGTCCATTTTGAAATAAGAGTGTGGCCTTCAATAGCTTGATAAGTGAAAAGAAGACCAGCCCTCTGCCTGAAGCACAAGACTAACTCAGAAAATCTGAAATCTATGCTTAGTTCTTGGATCTGCCATAAGCTGGTCACGTACCTCTTTACCTCAGTTTTCTGTTAATAAGGCAGAAGCCCTTTCTCTGTCTTGTGATTTAGAGAGCAAGAGATCCAGCTTCCTAGAATTTATGATATGAATAGTTTTTAGCACATTGGAACGGCAAAGTCAGCCAGTGTTTCACCTAGAGAAGTGGGTTCAGATCATTACGAGGTGTACAATTCTACGAAAATAATACAGGCAAGCCTGTAAGGTTTTTGTTGATATTTTCTGTCAGTGTATCAGCCAGCGGTATCTTAAACATACTGAATTAACTCATCTGGAGGATTTTTAATAAATATTTTATTTTTAAAAGTCATATTATTTTTATTTACATCCTGACTTCCTTCTTCACAAGTCATTGCTTGATTCCTACCCCCAGGCTTTTATCAATAATCACGAAGGACAGAATATTTTTATTGTTTATTTTTTAAGAGAGAACTCCAGGAGCTGAAAGTTGAGAAAATGCAGAGATACTGGAACAAATCACAAGGCTTGACAGTGCCACCTCATAAATTTACTCTGTAAAGATTTTTGTGTTTTATATTTTCTTATATAGTTGAAACTATATTTATTTATGGAGGTTATTTATGCAGACAGGCAGAATTTCAAATAGAATGTGCTTAAAATACCTGTTTAGCCTTCATTCTTGGATTCTGCTGCACCAAAATCTTGGCTTATATAGCCTAGAAAGCTCATGGCTGAGGGCAGTTTTGCACTCTGTAAATGTCAGAGGTTAGACAAGCAGCAGAGTGTGAGAAGAACTATTTGAGATATCAGACAACCCTGACACAGGAACAAATGGGGATAAATTATCTGTAAATACATTTAGGCTGAGCTGGACAGCGAAAAATTCAAATAGTTTTAGAATGTGGCTTAATAAGCTTTAAGAATTTTTCATTAGTATTTTTTAAAATGCTGTAGATGCCTACAATGAAAAGGAGACAGGTGTGATTGGATTATGTTCCTATGGATTCTTTGGAATATTGTGTACTTTTGTTTTGCTGCATCCCTAGGGCCTTTGAGCTATTTGGTAACTTAACAGATGAGTTGCTTTAAAAAAGAACTGCTGTACACAGTGTAGGCTGTGCGCATCTCCCACTTCTCCTTAGTGGTATTATTTAAATGTCATACTCTGTTGTTTGTGTAGTGATGGCAGGCTCACGTCTGCATTTGTTGTGTGACAGCTCTGAAAACAGGGTGTGTTCTCAATGTGTTTCAGGGTATGGATGAGCATTGTGGGAATTACTCCAGCATTGCCAGACTTTCTCTTGTTTAATAGCTGCTGTTTTTCAGGCTGCCTTTTTTTTTTTTTCCTCCTTCCTTTTAATGTGATTTAAAAGCTTATTTATTTTTTGGATTAAATATGCAGTCAGGACCCTTGTGTTTATTCATTTCCTTTTAGGCCTTGCCTACATGGGGGATTTACTTTGATATTTCCAGGAATCAAGCTGATTTACATTCAGAAATATAATCACAGCAGGGTAAATCTTGGCTTTTTTATTTTTTATTTCCCCCCCCCCCCCCTGCTGTTTGCACTGATGGGAGAATGCAGTAGGAAGTGCTCACAAGATCTGGAAGGTTCTATGATGACACCTATTAAATCAATGTCAGTCACAACAAATGCCTTGCTGGGGTTCCCTGAGGTTTGCGTGGTGCTGTCACAGTGGTGCATATGAGTCAGAAACCTGGCTAAGAATTTCCCTATCTCTGGCACCAAGGTGCTGGAAAATGGTTTTGGCAGCTGTGAACCTGCCTCTCTGTTCTTGGGCCAAATGCAGTTTGGATGGCTGTAATCAGAAAAGCAACAGCGTACGTGAGAGAGAATTTTGGAAAAATAAACAAATTAAAACCTGCCATATAGAGTTCCTGGTAATGCACTGTGAACATGACAAACATTAGATAATCCCTTAGAATTAGCTTCCAGTTAATGAATATATTATCTTGCAAGGAGCAGTATTTTGAATCCTCAGTCTAGCTGCTGCTGTGGGAAGGAGTGTGATGATGCTGAAAGAGCTTTTTATACGTGAGGTTTTGTTCCCAGGTGGATGTGTCTGGCACATTATAGATCTGATATAAATTACAAATAATAGTTTAAAATACCCCTTAAAACAGCTCCTCAGGTGCTGTTCGTGCTGCCTGTGACACGAGCTCAGATTTCAGTACGGCTTTGGTGCCAGTAGAGGGCAGGGGATTCTGTCTCATGAATTTTGTCTCCGAGGCTAGGACGTGTCAGCCTTGTTCTGAAAATGGCACACAGTCACCAGATGATCCTTAGGAGAAAGGTTAAACCTTATATTAATTGTGATTTAAAGGCTTTCAAAGTGTGTGTCACCCTGTTCTAATTGCTCTAATCTTTCTCAATCAGGTTTCAGAGGAAATCATTCAGTAACACCCTGTATCCTGTTTTGCTTATGTGCTTAAGGGGTGGATTGAGTGTTGAATCTAGAAACAAACAAGTGAAGTTGGGTCTGTCCCTGTTGTTTACATCCTCCCATTCAGAGATTCATGAAGATAAGGTGAAGGTTTGCTGTTCTGCCTTTATTCTCCTGAATTTTGATCGTATCATAAACACCTATTTTTTCACTTCCTTTTACTGCTTGCAGCCATCCCCCTTGGAAAGCCAAGCTCACAACTGGAGTTCAGAGGCTGGACTTACAGCCATTCTTGCTGCATGGTTGGGGGACCCTCTGAAGTCAAAACCATGGTAACTTTATGGAGAAATGACAGTGTCTGCTGCTCGGTGCCACAGGTGATCACAGCAGCTATAAAGCTGTCAGTGCTACAGACTGATCTGCCAGTATATACCTCAATAATCTTGATGGTCACTTCAGAGTTGCTTCTATTCCTGACCAAGAAATCCTAAAGTTCATCCTACAATTGACACTGACTGGAGAATGTTGCCATGGTCCTTGCTTGGACCTAGTGAGGCTGTCCTGGTGAGGACCCACAAAACTGATTAATTTTGGGAGCAAAATCCATCCCCCACCTTAATGATAGGTGAGGTAAATATGCCATGATGTATGTTACATATGCTGAAGGAAAATAGCACACAGGCAGGGGTTCTGTGTTGATCACACATGTAGTCAATAGATATTTAAATTACATTCTGCTCAAGAGGAATGCTCTAGGTAGGAACCTTCATGTCAATGGTAATGTCAGTCAATACATGTTGGGTCAGGTGTGTGCTAGAGTTGTTTTAAGTAAGCTTTTGTGGGACAAAAGCAGCAATTAATAAATCCTGCCACATAGGAAGTCTGATTATCTGGGGTGGGGTCTGTGCTGAAGCTGTTAACTTTGGACAGGGCTTTTCCATCTTCATGTTTTTGTGCCTGTCAGTGAGTTCATAATACTCCAAATGCCCAATGTGCTGTTCTGTCACATTTATACTTTTAGGAATCTGATTCTGCCACCTAACTGTCATCAGCAGGGGCAGGGGGATAGAAGGTGCCACAATTTACAAGTGCAGGCTTTGTCCATAAAGCCCTGTGTCTGTGATTATTGTGTAATTTATAGTTTCTTGCATACATAAATCCATCACTCACAAATAATGTTGGTGCCTTGAATTCTAGTGACTGTATTGGTGTGAAAGTGCTGGCTGGGGTGACACTGACTTGCCTGGGGCTTTGCACTGCTGTAAGAATGAACTGATTTTTTTAAGTGGGGTGGATTCTTGAAAAAAAAATAGCAGTCCTGCAGTGCTAAGAAGAAAAAGGGGAACGTCAGAGCATGCTGGGCCTCTTTTCTCAGTGATTGGAGGGGGGGCTTACATTTCTGAAGAACTCAACTTAAGATTACACGAGGGCAAACTCCCAAGGTGACAAATTTTCTTTTTCTTCAGGTGGTGCTTTCTTCTGATGCTCTTCTCAGCAGGCTGGAGGTAGCAGTAATGTGTGGCTTTTTGTCTGCAGGAAAGGCAGTCTGATGGAGTCAGGGATGCTCAGAAAACAGAATCAAGGAATCATTAATGTTGGAAAGGACCTCCAAGATCATCACATCCAACATTTGACCGAACACCACCATACTCACTAAGACATGTCATGAAATGCCACACCCACATGTTTTTTGAACACTTTCAGGGATAGTGACTCCACCACTTCCCTGGGGAGCTTGTTTCTAGCTATCAGTTAGTTCCACATGGACCAGTTGTGTTTCATTGTTCCTGTTGTCTCGTGGAGGCACAGAAACCCAAAGGTGGGACGTGAGGCTGTTGCTCCCCAGCAAAGTTTTGGGTTCATTGGAGGATGAAGTGGCTCTCCTGCTTAGCAGGGCTGGATGTCACTGGTCCTCGGGATGCTTCAGGGATGTCTTTGTGTCTGGCTGTGAGACAGGTTGTCCTGCTGGTTGTTGTCCTTGACTTCTGGAGTTTGTGGCTTTGCTCTCCAAAACTCTTGTGAATTATTGGGAACGTGGGGATTCTTGTTCTGTCTTTGCCTGCACTGCTGAGTGTGTGTTTACTCCAGTTGTAGCAGTGTTTTGGCTGAAATAAAGAACACTGGGAGTGAGGCCATTTTGTAGTTGCATACAGATTAAATTGATGTTTATGCCCTGCGGGATTTAAATTTCTTAGAGAAATCAATACTAAAATGTTGTGTTGGCTTCGTGCTTGTCTCTTGCTGTTTACTGCTGAGAGTGCTGATGGTGTTTCAGCAGCATGAGGGTGCTGGCTTTGTTAGGAGCCTTTTGCTTCAGTAAGTTTGTGAAAACAGTTTAAAAATCATTTGAGGACAGTGACAGGTTGAAGTTTTCTTTTTGAAACAATCGTGAATAGTGGTAACAGCCAGATTGAAACATGTGAACAGAGATGGGGCAGAGTGTGCTGCTTGGCATGCAGTACAAACAGACCTCAGAAATGCCTTGCCATTACATCTTAAACATATATTTTTGAGGGAGGAGTGTTGGCTCAAGAAGTACTTTGAAATTCATCAGAGGCAGGATCTTCCTCCCAGATAAGCCTGTCATTCTGCTGCAGAGGATATTTGTATTTTCTGATGAAACTTCTGGCTGATAAAAGTGCCAGTGTGAGATGGGCAATAGCTTGCCAAGAACTTGACTCTACCCCCTTTTATTTTTCACAGAGCATTCGACTTTTATCACGTAGCTGAGCCTTCAAGGCACGATCAAGCAAGGCTTGGTTTTAAGCCAGTGATCTGGAAAGGTTGGTTAGTTCATTACCAATTCCCTGACCAAGTATTTCACAAAAAATGGCTTTTTATTGTTACTTGGCTCAGGAGAGTAAAGTATTAGTTTAACTAATTTTTTAAAGGGTTAGATAAAATGTCTCTGAAGGAAATGACCTCATGTGCTATAAGGAAGCTGCTTACGTGCTCTAGAATTTTTCATGCAGTGGCTATTGTCTTGCTTTTATTTTGCTTTATTGTTGTCATACATATACAGGAAACACAATGAAGACAGAAAATCTGAAGAGTTAATAAAAAGATTGGAAAGAGTACTATCTGTCTTTCTTTTCTGACACAATGATAAAATGTTGTCATTGTTTGAACAATTGCTTTTAATGTTTGGTCAGCAAAAGACCAAGTATGTAAATGGTTCAATTCCTGTGCCCTGATGTTAGGAGAGATTGTTTATGGCTCTGTCAGTGGATGTACTGTTCAGACAGTACTCACAAAAATAGTCAAGCTGTCAGTTCGCTGGGTTTGTTAGAGCTTTGTGGATCTCTGGAAGCTGGGAACCTGGAGATCAGTTGGGTTATCTGCTAAATATCCTTTTATTGCTTGTTTTTTGAGACTGATCTACAGTTTTAAATCCAATTAGATTAGCAAGGGAATGACATGACTGCAGTCTGTAAGTACCTTCTTGGGGAAAGGAAACTTGATAATATAGGACTCTTGAGCCTTACAGACAGAAACATTATGGTTCAATAACTGGAAGCTGAAAGCAGGCAAACCTCAAATGACAAGGAAGGTGCAGATTTTTAACAGAAACTGAAATCAAACTGCAGCAATTGACAGTGGTGTAATGAATTCTTTAGCACGGGCAGTTTTGAGAACAAGATTTTTTTCCCCCTAAAACTAGGTGCTCTGGCCTAAAGAGATCATTTATGTTATTGAAGAGTGAGTTTAAAATATGATACTTGTCCATTCCATCTCAGACACATGGGAATCTGTAAGAAATGCCATTGCTAAGAAGTTCACCTGATTCACAGCCGTATAACATTGCTGTGTAGTAGTCATTTATACCCATAGCAACTTCTAGTATCATTGCAAATGAATCCCTGTTTTCACAATCATTCTGCTTGTAAAAGACCATGTTTACCATAGTTGACACTTAGTGAAATGCTACAAATTTATTACTTTAAATCTTTCTCCAGGTGTGTTCCTGTATTTTCATTTTTGTTGCAAAAATGTGACAGTCCTGTTAGGGAACTCCAATCAGTTCTCCCAAGACTTCCTTAGTCCTTCCAGCTGTTCCAGCTGTTTTTCCTTTTTTCTTTCTTTTTTTTTTTTTTTTTTTTTTTTTTTTTAATTTTTTTTTAACTGGTTCAAGGTTATTCAGCTTCTTTTACACATCTCAGGTTATGCATCACTCCTGAGCACTGAGTGTCTCAATGCTTTCAGCTGCATCAACCCACGCTTGGGGTTTTCAGTGTTAACAGGGGTTCCTACTAAACAAGTCGTTCTTTCCCTGCTTCCTCTATTTGCCTGCACATACAATGATTTTTAGCTGTGATTGTTGGCTGCATGAAATTAGGCAAGGCAATTTTCCCTTACTTAAAAAGAGATTACTGCCTAAATTTTTAAAACAATTTTGATATCCAAAGCTTTGTTTCCATCCAGACTTTGATTTCCAGAGGACAGCTACTCAGTGCTTACCCAGATTATCTCAAGAAAAGAAAAGCCAACCACCTCCCACATTTCTTAAGTAAGACACAAGTAAAGTTCACACAGTTGTGGACAAGAGTTATTTTGCTTTCTACTTGCATAATTTCAATTCTCTTAAGACATGAGGAACTAATTTGGGCAATTTTTTTTCTTATTTCTGGCCTGTGGTTTTCAAGAACATGCATGAAGGATGTTCTTTAAACTATAATGTTATTTAACCTGTGTGTGGTGTGTCTAACTTGTGCACTAGCACAGATGTGTGTGGGGCATGTAAAATGACAGTTCTCAGCCCCAAGGCTTTCACGGCTTCAGTTTAGTCCAAGTGTGAAAGGTGGCAAAAGGTGAAAAGTTAATGAAAAACAACTTTCAAGTGCAGTGTGTACTTCTCCAGTTCTCTCTCTGAGGGTAGAACAGAAATGTTTTACCTTTGCACTTGGAGGCTGGAATTCAGCATCAGTGACAGGATCAACCCAAGGAAGAAAATTGGGTGTGTGGAAGAGTGAGATTACAGCATCCACAAAATTAAGTCCCTTGATGACATGGTGGGTGACATGAAATTCCCAATCCCAGCTTCTGGACTGTGATATAATTTTTCTCTTGGATGTTCAAAAGACTGGACGTGAGAGTGTCTAGCAGTGACCTCTGGCTTGTCGGTGCTACAGCTTTCCTAGCTGGAAAATCCAAAGAATGGATAAAAGAACACAAAGGAAGTTTTCTTGAATCCGAAATTGTCTTTTTCTGACTGCAGTTAGAGTGATTGTACAGCATCAGACAAAGTAAAACTAAACTCAGGAGTACCTGCTGAGCACTGAACATCAATTACTACTCAAGTAGAAAGTGAGTTTAAAAATGGCCACTTCTCTACCACTTCTGTTAGTTTTAAAGTATTTGTATTCCATTTGACAATATCTGAAGATTAATGAGAAATGTCAAGAAATCTCTGAAAGCTGGAAACTTGAAATTAAAAATAGAAGTATGTATATACATACAAGCAAAGGGTGGGTTTGTGATGGTTTTATTTTTCAAAGTGTCTCAAAGTGAACTAGTTCTTTGGAGGATACCTCTACTGCAGATAGCTGCACTTGTCAATATTTATATGAAATGTTCCTAAAGTGTGGCTTAGCACTTAATGTTTCACCCCTGGTTGTGCCTATTTCCGTGGATTCTTCTGAAATGCATATTTATTAGACATTTTCAGAAGTTCTGGTGGATGAAAGTTCAATTAGGTCCTGGTTGTAGAAATCAGCTGCATCTTTTCAAATGTAAATCTTTTCTATTTCCACTTTTGCAGTAATACTAACAAATGAACTGACTTGTAAACGTGTTCACTTTCTAAAGTTGGTAGCCAAAGTTTCAGCGTGCTTGTCTATCTTGCAAGGTACTTCATCATTTAGCACCTTCCCTCAGGGTATTCCTCTGTCTTGTTTTCAACAGCTTAGTATCACTTTTGTTGCATTTTGAATATGGGCTTTGTATCCTGGAGGTATCCATGTGCTGAGGGAAGGCTCCTGGGGGCTCCATTTCAGTGCATCCCTGGCTGCCTTCTTTGTGCTTCCAGGATTGGTCACTCAGCTCCTTCCCTCTCCTTTGCCAATATCTGTTACTGAGCAGGGTAGCTGTCAGAATTTATCTGCACATAGCCATTTTCTTTGTGGCCAGCTTAAAACACACAGAAATATCATATATTTTATCCTGTGTGGCAGCAGCCCTGTGAGTAGCATTGGAATGAAGGTGGTCATTGGTCACGGAGCCAGAGAGATTTTGAAGGATATTTTCAAAAGCATCCATTCTCTTCACTTAAGGTGCTCTTGATTTTTTTTTTTTTCCTGTGTTTATTCCGGTCAAAAATGAACTTTTTGTTATTTTGAAGTAGCTCTAATTATAATGGCAATACAAATGTACAAGTGAAGAGCTGCTTGACTAATCTCTTCAAATTAAGTGCACTTCTAGTTAAGTGACTTAAGGTTACCTGCAAATGAACAGTTTTGCTGCAGAGAAAGTGATACAAAGCTCATATTGGGTACTTAATTTTGTGAACACAAAGGCCTGGTACCCACTGAAATGAACATCTGAAACCATTGTTTTTAAGTGTGACACATTAGAATAAGAAATTGCTGGCACATCTATTTGAAAATGTGGAACTGTTTGTAAGTAAACGGCAAGTAATAACTCCTTTAATAATCATGCGCATCTGATGCTTTGGAGCAATGCCACAAAAGTATGGAAAAAGTGATCTAATGGATGTTGTGTACCTAAGAGCTTCACATAAAAGGCTCAAAGAACAATTATCTAAGTTGAATGCAGTGTTTTAAAAACAGCTTCATCCATTTTCCTGCTATTTTTTGTGCTTTTCCTCTAAATAACTCTAATGTATATTAATTAATTGCTTGAAATAATACCAATAAATCTAACGAGGTTTGTCTAAGGCTTCACTGCACAGAGGAAACTTCATGTTTGTTTCAGTGGTGAGAGAAAAAAATAATTTACTGAAAATATTAAGAAAGCTAATATTAATTTAGATGGAACTAAATGAAATCTTTAATGCCTTTTTAAAATTATTTTCCTTAGATTGTAATTTGAATTAAATCATTACAATTGTTAAATTAGTTAAACACTAAATTAAGAAATGCAAATGAATTGAGCCCAAAATCCAATGTGGTTATTGTTTTTATTGATATATGTAGGCTAGTGGTGCGGAGCAAATTCCAATTATATCTGATCTGTTATTTGCACTACAAGTTCCTGACTCTTCATTAAGTGTAATACATTAGATTAAATGCTTTGTTCGATAAGAGCTTGGAAAATACCAGTATTACAATAAACCTCTTGCTGCTCTTGCCTCTTTGTTTGGGCTGTTAGCACTGTGTATAATGCAGGCTTCAAGGCTTTCTGGTTTAAAGTTTGAAAACCCTGCCCAGCTGTGATCATCAGAGGAAGATAAATGTAGGTAGCACAGTCACAGGAGGCCCAGGAGCGAGGGAGAGTTGCTGAAGGCAACTCCATTACATACATGAGTTCACCTGAATAAATGTTCAGTGGCTTCTGTTTTGCTAACTTTAAATACGGGTAGCTAGCGAGGAAAATGCTCGTTTCACATGATATCTCTCTCTCTATGATTAAAACATCCAAAATAAATGAAGCGTGCCTCCAAGTGTCAGAACTGGATTGATCCAAGTTGCTCTTTATCCTTTGGTTTCTATTTTTTTAATAATTTTTGTATCTATAAAACACCAAATGGAATCAGTAGAAGTCCAGGGAGGAAAGAGGACAATGTGTGTGCCATTTTGGGCTCGCCTGCTTTGTGCACAGCCAAGGTACTCGCCTGTGTAAAACCTCATTTTTCATTTTTAAGCTGCTGTTTTCCTCAGAAGCCATTCAGGAAGGTGAAATGGAGCACACCAGCTGCCAAATTTCCCTGTGGCTACCCTGTGACAGTCCCATGTGGAGGGAGGACACCACAACCAGGGGTAGATCTGGCTGCATGACTGGGCAAGCTGGGCCAACGTGGTGGGACCAACATTCCTGAGCTGCGCCAGGCTTGTGCCTGTGCCTCTGCATCTGTCCTGGTGCTGCATAGCTCTGGATCTCCCTTCTCAGGTGTTCTCCAGAGCTCCTGTGTGAGCTGCTGGAGGAATCATTCTTATACACTGTGGAAAAACTTGCCTGTCCTGTTGAGCCCCCATGCAGAAGTGTTCTTAGCTTGTCAGTATAGTGATAAGAAACACTTTCAGCTCAGCGTGCTCCTCAGTTTAATTTATTCTGGTGGTGTCAAGGCATGTGTCCAGCCCAAGTGGAGGAGCTGCCTCTGCTCTGGCTGCTCTGCAGTGACAGCAGATTGTAGAGACAAAAACCATGAGACCTCATCACTGTTTTTCAGCCTTCTGGAAAGCACTGTTGCATGGAATGCAGGCAGGATGCTGGCAGAGCAGTGCTGACAGCTGATGTTTGCAGCAGTTGCTCTGGTTTCACTGGTCATAGATCCTTTTTTTCCCTCAGTGTATGAGGTGAGCAGTGCAAGTTGTTCCATGGTCATGAGAGTATAACAGATTCCTCTTCAGTCCATGGTTAACCATTTCCTGGGAGAATAACTGTTGGAATTGATGGGATACAGGCTTGTGAGGTGGTTGCTGCTCTATTTTAGCCTGATGTAGTGGGCATGGTTAGTGTATCCAAAGTTCTCGTTGGCTTTGGGAAGTGGGATTCCAATCCTGGAATTAAGTTGTTTGCAATGTCTGTGTCTACAGGAGGAGCATGTGGCAGGGTAAGACAAGACAATGAGCACTGAGCATGTTTTGTGAGCCTTCTTCCCAGTTACCAGAGAAATTTTTGCCTGTTGTACTCCGAATATTGAAACCCAGTCCTTTTCCCATACCGTCTCTGTTCTCCTCTTGTTCCAGTTTCTCAGAATTCTGAATCATTCTGCATCCAGAGCAATTCAAAATGGTTCTGTGAAGGCACTGAAAGACACCATAATGTTTTATTACTGGAAAGAATTAAACATCCCCTGTTTTCTCCATCATGATGAGGGCCCTAAGGATATTTGCCATGTCTGCTACCATACAATTAGCAAAAGGCTTCCCTTTCTTGGTTTCCTCCAGTGCTCCTCATTGCACAAATCCTTGGAGTGTGGCTGCAGAATGAGTCTCTGAAACGCTTTTGTCTGTTGGTGTAGTCTGTTCATCCAACCCCATTCCCACGGTCATCCCTGATCAGTGCTGGGAATAGAAATGAGACCATTCTGGCTGAAAAACCTCCCAGATGTTTTGGGATGTTGGCTTTGTGGCTGAGGGTGGTGGCAGCTAGCGAGTGTCTCCTCACAGTGGTGGTGTGTAGAGAGGAGTTTCTGGGTTGGAGACAGATATCTTTACCATCCGGAGATGTCTTTTGGTTTTGAGGCTGACGTTGCTTGGCCTATTCTTCTTGAAGATTTTTGAATATGCTCTTACATAGATGTTTTTGGGTACTTCTTCAAGGCTTAGGGGCATTTTTGCCACACTGCTGTCAGAGGATAACTAGACTTCCAGAATGATCCTCTGGCCTTCTAGGACCATGTTGGAATGGCATCATCTTGTGCTTGAACTGGATTGAATGGTGTGGCACCAGCAACCTGCAAAGAATGAGGATCTCAGCACCCAGCCAGAGCAGACTGTGGTTATTTTCAATGCATACTGTTAAATGGGATTCAGTTATGGAGAAGCCCTGGAAACACTGGCAGAGAGGAAGCGTGGTTGGTGTTGACCTTTAAGATTTGACCATGCTGCACAACAGGAGCTTGTGCTGCTTCCTCCTGCAAAACAGTATCAATGAAAGCACTGGGTTATGAATAGTGCAGCTGCTATGAATAGTGAGGATAAGTAGTGCTGGATTAGAATATTAATCTTAATCAGGATTAAGCCTCAGCAAATATGTATCTATGAAGCAGAACGTGCTGTATGAATAGGGAACAAGCTAGAAAAACAGATTCTGTAAGTTCAGAGACAGCTCTGCTTCAGTCTGTAAATGATTGCACCCTTTTACACTCCAAGGAGCATTCTCATTGCACTGGATGTGAGGCTTTTCTTTGAAATCAAATTTCTTCACAGAATCACAGAACTGTTTGGGTTGGAAGGGACCTCTGGAGATCATCCATTCCAACTCCCCTGCCAAGGCAGGGTCACCTGGAGCAGGTGACACAGGAACGTGTCCAGGTGGGTTTGGAATGTCTCCAGGGAGAGGGACTCCATGACCTCCCTGGGCAGCTGTTCCAGTGCTCTGCTCTGTTTGTTGGCTCACAGCTGAGAAAAACTTGCTGCAGCATTTGTGAAGGATTCATTCACCCCATCTGAAATTCTATCAGGGCTGAAATGAAATGTGAGCAAGAGGAAGAACCATGTAGCAGTAGAGGCTCATTTGTTTTCACATGAATACATTAGAGCAAAATCTTATTTTCATGAATCAGCATTTCCTTTGTCAATAACTTTCAATATTAAACAGTAAGGTGACACCAGGATTACATTGGAGGAAAAGTAAATTAAACTGCAACAAAAGATTCTAGAAGGTAAATTGACACTTCAGGTCTTGATTTAGGTTCAGCTGCAGAACAGGAAGGGAATAACTGTTTCCTCCCCACCATGTTTCAAATTGGTTTGTGACGGAGAGATAAAAAGGACATTTCCAGATCTTTAGTGGATACCAGCTCATCCAAATCCCACACAGTGTTGAGAAATTATTCCGTTATTCTCTTCCATGTTCTCTGAAAATTGTAACACTCACTCAGTTTGCCTAGATATGGAGCATGTAGTGGTGCATATCCCTTGTTGCCTAGAAATAAAATAGCTGATGTTTTAATATCCTCATGTGCTGAAATGTCATATTCTTCTGCTGAAGTGCACTGTTTCCTCCTCTTCCTTCTTGCCAAATCCATTTTGTGTTTCCACACATTAACCTCTTCCTGACCTAGTGCTGCTCATGCATGAAATGCCCAAGTGCTTCTAGATTGCAAGCACAGCAGTTATCTGATGTGTTAGACTTGACAATGATGCAAAGGAAATGCCCAGGTGTATGAATGTTACCAGTAATATTAGTAAACAGTCCCTGGAAGTGTTTTAGGGATGTGTATTTTGGTGAAAAAGCAGTTTTTAAATCTTCTGAAACTGTTTTTAAAATTACACAGGCCTCCTGCTATTCTGACCTTAGCAACAAAAATTATCTTACCTTATATTTGGTTGATACCCATAAGTATCCATGGGTTTACATAAATACAAATACATGCACGTCTTGACTTGTCAGTGTAGTGGCAGCTTCTCCCTCACACTTAATTGTGTGAGTCTCCTGTATCCTTTCATTTGCCGTTAGAAATTCAGAGGGCCACTCCTGAGATGTTTTCAAAGTTCATGGAAACTTTAGAAGGCAACTAAACCAAGAGGCAACACACTTTCTGCAGGATTGTTGGTGGAAATTCATCTGCTTTAGTTGCAGAATACGTTCTGTGGAGCCAATAGCAGTGAATGCTTCCCTACCCTTCAAATTCAGCTGTGACTTAAGGAAGCACCTTTAGAAGAAAATGTACATATTTTTATAAAAATGGACTTTACCTCTAGTCTGGCCAATTTTTTTCTTTGTTTTTATTGTGAACCTAGATTTAAATACAGACATTGTCATCTCATTGACTTGTTGATACTAATGATGCTACTTGTGTTTAAGCATGTTCTGAAGCAATCTCATAAGTTCCTAACTTGAATTTTTCACCCCCTCCTGAAAGCCACCAAGAAAACTGAGTTGTGTCATTTGTGAGCCATGTAGCAATGCCTGGCAGAAGTGCCTCAAACAGGGACATGAGTCTCTCAGAACAGAGAAGTTTCAGCAGAGAGACCCCCAGTGTGTCAGCCACTGTGAGCATAAGCATTGAGACAGGTCTTGTGATATAATGAGAAAAGGCCAAAGAGGTGAGCTGTGCAACACACTTCTCCATCCAGCGTACACCTAATCCTGTCTTACACATTCAACTCTATCTCCAGGCTTATCCTCTGCTGTGATGATGAGAAGCTCATGCTTGTGACTTGAATAAATCATGTAAGTTGCATGTTAAACAGAGGAATGGTCCGTTGGGAGCCTCATCAAATTCAACAAGGAAAAATGTCAAGTCTTGCACCTGGGGCACATAGACTCCCTGTCTTGATAAGAATCTGGGGGAAAGCTCAGCTGAAAGGGATGTGGGAGGTCTAGCTAAAAATGAGCCAGCAGTGTGTTCTTGCAGAAAGGATGGCTGAGAACGTGCAGGCTGTACCAACAGAAGCATGGGCAGGCAGCTGAGGGAGAAGAATTATTGTCCTCTATTCAGCAGCCCAGGAGATGACATCTGGAGTGCTGTGCCTGGTTTGGGGCCCCTTAATGTATGAAATCTATTGACAGACTGGACCAAGTGCAGTGGAGAGCCTCCAAAATGCCTTGTGGCTGGAAGACCTACTCTGGGCAGAGAGGCTGGAGGAGCTGGGCTTGCTCAGCCTGAAGAACAGGAGGCTCCAGGGGTGCCTAATGGCAGCTTGTTGAGGTGCTCTTGTCTGAGGTACACAGTCCATAAACTGATAGAGGAGAGTTTCTAATGGGATATATAAAAAGAAAGATCACAGGGAAGAGTATGAATATAAAACATTTTATTAGTGAGCCCTTGATAACTGAAGGTCTTGAAACCTTGTCTGGGAAATGTAACACGACAAGGCTAATTTTATGTTGTCCTCCTTCTGAATAAAGTTGGTATATTGACCTAGTTCTGTCACTCTGCAGCCACAAGCCAATTGGATCCCTCAGCTGCCACCCCATCTCGTTTTGCCTTCTTTGGACAGATAGAGCTAATTACAGTAGGTACTCCATCCAAATTTTTATGGATTAATTTACAGCATGATGAACAGAGTCAGCGATGGAGATGCAACAAAGGAAGTGAGGGATGCTCTGACCTTGTCACTCACATGGATGTGGAGACATACTGCTCTTTTCCCAGATGGCTTTTGAGTTTTACACAAAGCCATTGACAAGTTTAATTATTTCTGACAAACAGAGAATGCTTTCTCTTCTATCTGCATTGTGTTATACTCTTCATGATAGTGGAAGGAGGCAAAGCAGCATCTTGACCAGCCACCCTTTGGGTGAGGTATTATGGACTGAAGTTTTGGTGTTGAAGTCCAGAGTTTTGGCTCCAGTTGGCTCAGTGCTGTCCAGATTAGATATTTGTGATGCAAGGTGCTTAGGTATCTCTCAAGTCAATGAAACTTCAGTGCCTGCCTAAATAATGTTGGGCAAAGAGATGTTTTCTCAGCAATCAAGATGTAGTTTACATGCTGTATGGCATTTGATAACTCCTGCTAAACAGAGAAGATTAATGTGAAGTTGCGTTAGCTCGTGGGTAAAAAGGTCAAGATTGTTGCAATCTTCAAAATTATGATAATTATAATTAAGATTGTAAGACTTTTGTATTTTTATAACTTTTGAAACAAAATTATTGAGGGGGGAAATGGCTGGACTTGGACATTTGGGGCTGGTAGAATCAAATATTTCTTTGCAAGATTTTAAGGTGCCTTATTTGTTGGCTTGATAATGATTTTTTTAAACACCCAATGTAAAATACTTTTATGTATTTTGTGACAGGGAAGGGAAAATTGTGCAAGCTCTGTCTTCCCAGCTGAAAAGTCTTTTGGATCACCTCTGGCTTGACTTGATTTGCAGGCTTTTGTTCAAAAGAGAATTAAGGAGAGGTTCTTTCAAGAGTGCTCAAAAATGAAATGGTTTTGATGCTGTTTGTGAAGGCAAAAATGTTACCCTGAGTCAGGCTGAAGGCACAGCTAGGCCAAAGTCTTCCTCTGACAGTGGCCAGTCTGTAACACACAAACAAGGCTTGAAATCCTGGTCTGCAGCTTAGCAACTTCCCAAACCTCAGGGTTTTTTATGTAACATTTTTTGATGGACTTTTCCCCATGATTTCTTTAATCACTTTTTAAAAGCATGTAGGGTTTTGACACCCATGGTATCCTGCAGCACTGAGAGCTTCACCTGAGCTGTGCATTGTGTAAGATGTCCCTACTTTCTGTTTGTGTTAAGCATGTCACCTGATTTGCACCTTCATTTGCACCTTAGGTAGGATCTGTACTATGAGAAACAGAGAATAGTTATTCTATCTCTGTATTTATTGTCTCTGACTTCCTGTGCTCTGCTGGCCTCCTCCTGGTACCCCCTTAGCCATTTCTTTTCTTGGCTGAATAATTGTAATCTGGAATTACTCATGTCTTGTTGGAAGCTGTCCCACCTTTGATCAGCCTTGTTGTGTCTCTCTATATTGTTTCCATTTCTGCTGTGTTCTTTTTGAGATGTAAGAGTGCTGCTGCACTGAGTATTCAAACAGAGACTCAACTTTTATTTAACTGGTGGCATACTGCTGTTTATGGCTTTATTCCTTTTATGAAAGTTTTTAATGTAGTTGCTTTTTCTATTTTTTGAGTATTGACCTGGTATTTTAATGAAATTTTTAAAATTTACCATGCTTTATTCGAAGATAATACTTCAGAGCATGTTGGGTGTGCCAATTTAGGTCTCTTCAATGTTGGGTTTGCTGCCTAGTTCTCTGCTTTTTCCCAGATTACCTTTCACTAGCAACTGTGAAAACTGATCCCTTACTTTTACTCCATGTGTCATGTCTTTTTAAAAATTTATCATTAATTTGTGAGACCACTTCCATTCTTGTCCTGTGGCAGCTTTCTTTGGTGAAGGAACTTATCTAAATACCTGTTGGAAATCTATGTTTATGCTTGTGTAAAGCATTTATATTTTCCACAGGTAACATTATAATAATTGGGCACTCCATTTGTATACAACTTTTGTAGGGCTAACATATGATTTGTTCTAAACATCCCTTGTTGACATCCTGAACCCCTGGATTTCGTGCTTAAGTCAAGAGTTGCTTGATGGTTTTTTCCCTAGGATTTTTGAGAAGTTGTAGCATAAAGCAGATGTGAGCATGCTGTTTAGCCTAACATTTATTAGTTTATTAGCTCATGCTAATACAGGGATTACTGTAGTGTGTTGTGGTTCCTGTATTGCCTGTCCAGGCAGTCTGTGAGGTCTCTTTGTGTGTGTTTTGATCATTGCCATCATCCTGGGCAAGGGGGCTGTTGTAAGATCCTGGTATTGATGTGATATTCAGACCGTATGGATTATGTTACAAGTTGGTACAAGTAACTGCTTTGTCTGCTCTGGCTTCAGGTTTTCATTAGTGTATAGCAACACTCACCGCTGTGGTTTTCCTATATCTTTGCAATATAATTTGTTCTTTTATTTTACAGCATGTAATGATTGCCTGCCTTTCACCAGTGTGTTGCTTCTATCAATATCCTCAGTGAAAACTAGGCATTTTAAGCCTTTCTATCTTATTTTTTTTTTTTACATTTCTAGTGTCAATATAACAGCACTTCCACACTTGGCTCAGTAGCTTATTTTTGTGCTATGATTAAAATGGAGTCGTGTCTTCTTTGTGGTTACTTGTTAAGATTTATTAATGTCTGCCCTATCTTTTATTTATAGATAGAAAGTTTTAATGATTTCAGCCCTAGAAAATGTGTCATGTCCATTTATGCCAGCCTTACTGTACTTCTTAGTTTAAGGATTCTCTTGCAAGATTATTAATTGTAAATGCTGGTAGTTTGGTACCAGTTTGATTTAGTTGAAAACCATCTTTTATGTATAGGCAAAATTTCTTCCGAAAGTTTCTGCAGTTCCTACTGAAACAAAAGTTTGTAGTAAAAACAAGGCGTTACACCAGTATGGAGTTGTTGTTTTTTTTTAATACCAACTGAAATATTTGACAAACTTTATTAATGAAAAGAGATTTGTTAGACCAGGTGAATATGGTTGATATACAGTAACCTGTGGATACTGGAAATGCAGAGTGGTAGTTACCAAAGCAATGGGCATTCAGGTGTTGGCTATGACTTTGGAAGAACAAAGCTATAAAAGAACATCTTGTTCTACTGGTGACTTGGCAAAAGACATTCAGAATCCTCAGCAGAGGGGAGAATCAGGCTAATAAAGGCAGATTCATGGTATATGGGTAGGATTTGGTTGTAGGAATTTGAAAGTTGAAGACAGTAAGCTAAGCAGCTTAACATCTTCAGAATAAGAGGGAGTGAAGCTTGTAAGTGCGTCAAGCTGTTTGCTTAGATCTGGACTAAGGAGCTTAAGTAGCTTATAACACCACAAGCTCCCGAGCTCCAGAGGAAGGGACTTACAAGCTGTGCAACAGCCACACTTCAAAGGCCTTACAAGTACAGCTGATGAAGCCTGCAGGGCTTCCAGGGAGCGTGTCAAGTAAATGTGTCCGTCTGTTTGTTTCCGTGCAGCATCCAAGCGCTTCCTTTTGTTTCCTCCTTACAAAGTTACAGACCACTCTCCCCCCCTGGAGCTATCACAGTGTAATATACCAGGCACTTCGAAGTCAGGAGGTTCTGAAAAACAATTTAGTCGTGTCCTTTATACATATTCTGTCCTTTTTACTCACTAAAAAACTGCAGTATTATGCATGCTGGGATGTACCACTTGCTTTTCTGATGAAATCGATGAGGACCTTGAAAGTGATGAAGAGTTCCCTGGTTAAAATGGGGGATAGAAAATTATCTCAATTGTATTATCTCAAAATGTAAATTAGCTGTCTTCAAGGTCTTCAGCTCTAAACGTGTTTGGTTCTTGTTGAAATCTTTAGGACTAGATCATCACAGCTTGCAAAGTTGCACTGTGTTGCTGTGGTCCCACCCAATTCACACTTAAATCAGTTGGCTTGGTTGGAGTCAAAGGCTCCTGCAAAGCAGAGATGACTACTTTCACAAACTTTTCTCTCCAAAATAGCTGTGATGTCCTCAAGAGTGTCATTACTCACTAGTCAAAAAAATTACCTTCATAATGGTGCTTTCTTAAGTAATTTTGTCATCTTGAGCTTGTTCTGTCCTGATTTCATTAAGCCTAGTGAAGATGCACTTTAAATTAGAGGCATATGACCACATTTCTGTTTTGCTCTAAGTCCTTGCTCTCCAGCTGTTTAGTTTCTATATATTTCAAAGTAGATCCTTACATGCAGCTTAGTTTTTGTCTGTACAGACTGAAGCATATGTTGATGAAAAATGGATCTTTGTGCATTAATATCTCACCCAGACTGACTTTGCAAAGCAGTCTTACAGGATATTTTGCACTGTTTACAGTTACATGTAGTGTTATACTAAGACTAACTCAAACCATGGTGTAGAGGAGGATGGAAATGATCTCTGGAGCTTGCCTAGTCAGGGTTGGAGGAGACAGCCCAAGACTGTCCAGTTTGGGTTTGAATCACAGAATCGCAGAACCACAGAATGGTTTGGTTGGAAGGGATCTTAAGGGTCATCTCATTCCACCCCCCTGCCATGGGCAGGGCCACCTTCCACCATCCCAGGTTACTCCAAGCCCTGTCCAACCTGGCCTTGAAAACTTCTAGGGATGGGCACCCACAAGTTTTCTGGGCAACCAGAGGGTGTCTTAATGCCCTCACAGTAAAGCATTTTTTCTTCATAGCTAATCTAAACCTACTGTTTGTCTCAAAGGGTGGAGGTTCCAGAGCCTCTCTGGGAAACCTGCTGCAGTATTTGATCACCTGTACAATTGAAATAAAACAAGTTTATGTTTAAAAGGTTTTTTTTTTTGCTACTTCAGTTTGTGCCCTTTGCCTCTTTTTCTATCACTGGACAGTACAGAGAAGAATCTCTTGTCTTATTCTCCCTTATCAAGTATTTATGCTCATTGATAAGATTCCCTGTGAGCCTTCTCTCCTCCAGGCTGAGCAGTCCCAGCTCACTCAGCCTTTCCTTGGATGCCAGATGTTCAAGTCCCTTAATCACTGGCACATTCATTCACTGGGCTCACTGCAGTGTGTCCATGTCCTTGCACTCTCTTGCCCAGCCTGGACCCAGCACTCCTGGTGTGTGTCCCATATGCTGGGCAGCTCCTCATCCTGTGAGTGCTGTTCTTTCTAGATGCTGTTGGTTGCCTTTTCTGCAAGGACACATGGCTGGATCTCGTTTGCCTTGCTGTATTCCCGGATCCTCAGATCTTTTTCTGCCAAGCTACTTCCCAGCTCATCTTCAGCCAGTTGGTGCACGGAGTGTTTTCTCCCTGGTTGCAGGGCTTTTCACTTCCATTTATTAAACTGGATAAGGTTCCTGGTCCGTTCCTCCGACCTGCTGAGGTCCTGCTGATGGCAGCACAACCCTCTTGTGTATCAGCACTCCCCTCAGTTTTGTGTCACCTGCAAAATTGCTGAGGATACACTTTGTCCTATCATCTAGGCTGTTAATATTGAACAGTATCAGACCAGTGCTGACCCTTGGGATACACCACTAGTGAGTTGTCTCCAGCTGGACTTTGTGGCACTGTTCACAACCTTTAAGTCCAGCAGTTCAGCCAATTTGCAGTCCTCCTCACTGTCCATGTATCTAGTCTGTCAGTATCTAGTTCATCAGCTTGTCAGTGAAGATCTTGTGGGACACAGTGTCAAAAGGCTTGCTAAAATAGAAATAAATAACATCCCCCGCTTTCTCCTCATTCATCAAACCAGTCATCTCATCTTAGAAGGCTTTGCTGACTAATGCCAGTCACGTTTCTATCCTTCATATGTTTGGAAATGGTTTCCAGGAGGTTTTGCTCCATCTTCCCAAGGATCAAGGTGAGCCTGACTGACCTGTAATTCCCGGTGTCCTCCTCTTTGCCATTATTGAAGACAGAAGTGACATTTGCTTTTTTTCCAGTCCTGAGAAGCCTCCCTGAATTGCCATGACCTTTCAAAGATAAAAGATTGGTCTTGCAATTATGTCAGCCAACCACCTCAGCATTTAGGGCTGCATCCCATGAGGTCCCATGGACTTCTGTGCATTCAGTTTATATAAATGTTCCCTAACCTGGTCTGTTCCATTGAGAGTTTTCTCTGCTCTGGATTTTCCTCCTGGCCTCATGGACCTGCCATTCTTGAGAGCAAATCAGGCTGAGGCAAAGTCAGCACAGAGGATTTTGGTCCTTTCTCACCCAGTCCTGTTCCCTAGCTGTCAGTGCTGCAGACCTTGGTCTGTGTGTCTGTGTGTGTGTTTACTTGTGGGCTCCTTTCCAAACAAACAAGCCAGAGTTCTGTGCTGATTTCCCAGACAAGCTTTTCCTGTTCGTGGCTCAGGATGTCAGCCAGCTGCCCCAGTGAGCCAGCAATTCAATTCCAGGGGAAGTTCAGCTTGGGTGAAAACAAAGACAGCAGTACACGTTTTTCTTTGGGTTTTTAATTACTTCCCTCTCTGTATCTGAAGCATTTTTCTTAAAAATAGTTCACTTTGCAGGTGCTGCCTCACAGACTTTCTCTTCATCATAACTTTTCTTATCATCTGTAGCCATTAAAGAGTTCAAAATACTTTTGGCAGAGGGGTTAACACAGGTGCCCTGGAGCAAATCCCATTGGGATAATTGCATTCTTTTTCCTTAAAGTCCCCTTTTTGTCAGGTGCTATCTTAGGGTTCATTTCATGTCAGGAGTTGCTGTGTTGTGCTGTGCTGTCTGCCAGAGAGGGATGTATTTCACTGTGGACTTATCTAGGGCTGAAACTTCTGTATGCAAAGTAAATTTATTTTTTTAAGACTGGAAGGACAATCCAATAAATCATTTTTTTTCCTTATTGGAAATTGAAATAATGTTGCTTTTTTTTTTTTGGATGGAAAGAAGTGTATAGGCTGGATTTTTATGTCTCATTGATTGTCAAGCAGAACCATGGCTGCAGTTCACAGTGAAAACGTCGGCTGATTTCGGTGCTGCTTTGACCCTCAGGAGACTTGACCTGCAGTCCTAGTTCATCTAGATGAGTATCTTCTTTTTTTCTCACATTTGAAATCAGGATGCTGATAATTCCTGTCTGTCAAGGGTGTTCTGAGCACGAATTGACTATTTTTAGACTGAGATTATCAACTCCCTCAGTTGTTAAATGGAAAATGAGATTCAGACCCGGCAATTTCTTTTTTTGGTGCTTAATTCTCAGATGAAAGTTGTGCTGAGGACCCTGAACACCAAGACGTACAAGGGTCCAGACCTGGATCACTGAAGTTTTCAGGTTCACACAGGGTTATTTGCAGCTTGGATGAGATGTTTGTGTACAAGCAGAGGAGAATAAACCAGGTTGACACTCAGTTCTGGAGAGCAGCAGTTGTTGCTTCTGCAAACTTTGAAGCATATGGTTTGGATTTCTGTGTGGTAGGAAAATGGAAGATGTTTGGTAGGGCTCCCATGGTTTCTTCTGGGAATTAGTGGAAGGAAATAGTAGCTGATAGGCCATGTAGGCTTTGCATGGTGAGCATGATGTCTCCGGTATGTCAGATCTCTGACACATGTAGTGCACAGGAGACCAGGGCCCATATGGTGAACCTTGATGCATTTTGTATTCCTCCCTTTCCAGCCAGTCAAGATTTGAGCTTCAGAAAGGAAACATGAAGGCAGAAATCTGACCATATGGCAACCCTAATTAAGGGGGTGATGTTAGTTTTTTCCACCATCAAACTTGATGCAGTCATGGTGACCTCAGTGCTCTTTGCTTCCCTATGGTACATTTCAGCACGAAAAGTTTCCTTTCCTGAGCAGGGAGACTGAGGGAGCATTTGCAATCAAACCCTTGTGGTTTTATTTCATTAGAAGTTACATGCTTTCAAAATTTCTGTCCAAACTGTCTCATAATTAAAGTCACGTTTTAGGGGGCTTTTGTGAGGAAACATAAAGGATGCATCTCCTTTAGGAGACTGAGATCCCTTTTGTGAGTGAAAACAGAAACGAGTCTTGAACCAAAATTTAACATAAATTAAGGCAGCGTCTTTGCTATTGGGTTTTGAGTCAGTCTGTCTTCTGCTTGGGGCTATTCTACCTTTTATGAAATATTCACCAATCCAGAGAGACAGTGCGACTTTGTATAACTTGATGGTGAAGGAAAATCTGCAGGATAAAACAGATCCCAGTTCAGGTTCTGTCCCTGTTCTGAATCAGGGGATTCATGTCCTAACTGAGTCCATAGGCAGCAAGGTGATAGTGTTTATTTACTGTCTTACTGATCTTTCTTCAGTTGCACATTTTCCAATGGGGCCTTGAGAAACTCCTCAGTTTGTTATTCTGATCCAACAAAATGTATCTGCCAGAAAAATTCTTGCCCAGCTCCTTCAGGATTACTTAATAAGTTATGAATTACAGAATAAAGGTGCTAATATGTTCCAGGTAATAGTACATAGGGTTTCCCATTTTGTTTAGTCAGTCTTTCCTGGAGTCAGCAAAGATTTTAGATTTTTTAGATTTTAGTCTTGTTTGCTGCTGCTATATTCCTACTTTGCCTAAGACCATATAAGGAGAGGGTCTAACACTGTCTTTCTCAGGACCAGACCTTTGTTTTTCCCTTTTTGTGTAATTTTCCATAATTTAGATAGCTTGACAGCGTGTCTTAGTGGATTTTTAATTTTGCAGAACTCGAGTCGATTTGCTGTTGAAAAATTAACCAGTCCATGCCCTTGAAAAGTCATTGCATCTGCTATTTCCTCCACATGTGATAAGTTTAAGAAAATGATTAGCAAAGGTGTCACTCATTTCTGCATGCTGTATATCAGATCGGACTGGCTGTGAAGTAGTGAACCATATTAAAGCTGTGAAATCAGCCCTGCTCTACAGGGACTACAACCAGCTGCACCAATTTTACCACTTTTTTTTCCCTTGCAGATTCAGGAATGATTGGAATGGAGTTTGACAGTTTATTTACAGATTTGCTGTGACTGACAGGATGCCAGAGGGGAAATGTTTGTACTCCCTGAAGATAGTTTTTAGTAACTAAGGCTAAATATCTGACAGGACTTCTGTTACAAAACAGAATGTGATCAACAGTTGTGTTACTGCAAAATTCAGTGCAGTTTTTCATTTAAAATAAAGCTGAAAATACAGAACTAAAGCCAGCACTTGCTTTAATGTAAAATGTCTCCACAGAGGAGCGTGACACTGGTGAATTCAAGCCTTCCAGTCCAGTTCTGATCCCTCATCCCTGTAAGAAACTGGATAAGGAGGATGAAAATTGCTCACATACCACTTTCTTTCCTCTTGATCATTGATTTTAAAACTTAAAATTTCTAGGGTCTCTGAATTTTTCAGTATGGGACTGGACTTCTTGCATGGCAAGTTCAAGTCTCCTTGGTAACCAATGTGTTTTTCTTACATTATGGGCTGCCAGGAGTTCATGGACCATGCACTGAAAACTTATGCCCATGTGTGAGATGTTAAGGTTCCTTGAGGTTTAACCTTGAAATGAAGAAAACAAAATAAATTTTGTTTTCCTCTTACATTCATCCCTTGGATTTTTAACTAGTGCAAGTGGTTTTCTTCTTTTTCTTTTTCATGAGCATTCTTTTTCTGATTCCCAATGTAAATCTGGAGTAACCAAAAGAATCCTTGTGGTGCCTAGAAATCTTATACAGTGGTAATTTGCTAACAGAAACATTTTAAAAGAAGATGCATGAGCTATATACTGTATTATGTACAGTATATGGGTAGTCATATTATACTTTGTATTCCCAGAATTAATATTAAACTTTTAGTCAGGAAAGTATTTTTTGTCCATTAGGAGCTCTTTGTTCATTTACGAGGCACAGAAGCTTTTGCACATTGCAAAGGTTAACTGTGCTCAGAGTAAAGGTACTTGAATAAATTGTTTTATGGGTAGCAGAGGTTGAAGGTGGGCAGATTTGTCTAGCACAGAGAAAAAAAATATTTTTATTAGATTGTAAGGTGTTAAGAAGTGCTGCCAACTTGCCAAGTGTAATGTGAGTATTCATGAGCAAGAAATGCTGAAATATTTCCGGAGACAGAAAAGAGGCACCTGAGTGCCTGTGTCCTTACTTGTACTTAAGACAGTCCTGGTTATGCCAAGTGTGACAGATTTTAGTAAGGTTAATTTTTTTCTTAATTTTGTTGTTTTTCTGGCTGTATTGATAACCTACTGCAGACTATTATTTGCTGTAGGTTTTGTTCATAATAAGACTCTGCACCAAGGAAGAGATGTAGAGCCCAATGAGTGAAGAATAAATGAGAAAAGGCAAAATGAGCCTTTCTCAGTCACAATCTTCTAGTGAATAAGTCCCTTTTTAATATTGATATGTGAAGAATGGCTTACAGAAAGACCTGAGTACACTGTGCTGTACCACAGCCCTAGGGAAGATTTCTCTGGCTGTCTGGTTATTACCAGGCTGACCTCCTCTCCCCAGTTTTGGGGCTCTTCCAACATAGTCTTTATTGTGGATGCTACAGATGAATTCTTATTTGCCTTTTTTAATTGTTGGTAATAAAAAACATACTTCTGGGAACAGAGACTGGCATCCAGCTCAGCCCTTTCCTGGTGAATTCTGTTTTCATTAGACTGGTTGGCCACGGACCTGTGGCTCTGGCAGTCCTAGCTGCAGAGTGACTTTCCTGTCATGGCAGAGGGAAGGTTTTCTGTGTCTTCACCATTGCCATCTAGGCAGTCAAGGAGTTCCTCAGGGAGTGGGAATGCTGGTTAACCTATTGCTATCCTGACTATCAAAACCTCTTCTTGCAACGAATCCAACTTTTCTGTGTCACAGCTTAACGCTGCCAGGCTCCCTTCAGTCTGTGCTGGCTGTGGGGTGGCAGAGAAGGCTTTCTCTGCCCCTTGTAATCCATGCAGTCAAGCAGTTCCTCAGGGGGTGGGAATGGTGGTTGTGGCTCTCTGGTGCCTTTTAGGACTTCAGAAAAGTGACCAGAACAGTTAAAGAACAGTCAGTGACCAGAATAGTTAAAGAGCAGTCAGTGACCAGTGTGCCTGATGTTATAGCTGAAGTTCTTCAGCAGTTGGATTATGTGTTTAAAAAAGGATTAGATGATATATCAGGAGTGGAGTGCTTTGAGATCAGCAGCAGAGCTGTGAACTGGAATCGTGGGCATTACTAAGACTGTCATCCAGTGCCTAAAGACAAAAGTATAATTACCATCAGAAGGTCATTTTTCTAAGCAAAGGACAGTTGTAAACTGCCTTTACCAGGAAAAAAAAAAATCAGTATTTGTTGCATTGCATCATTGAATTATTCATCAAGATCAGACACTTTCTTGTTCAATTTACTTTGTCATTTTCTTTTAGTTTATTCTCAGCAGTTTGGATGAAAATATAACACAGTAACACCTGCTTACAAGAGACATTCAATTCACTGGATGTCTTGATTGGAAAGACTTTTTCTCTGGTCCAAGGTAAAATCAAATGCTCTTTGTTTTAATGGGACATTCATGTTTTATGGACAAATAGCTAGAATTGGTGTTATGATACCTTTCTCTTAACCTGGTCTTATTACTTTAGTGAGTTATTTCAGACCCTTAATTTAGAATAAATGAGATTTACTCATGGATCAGGTCTTGCATCTTTTCTTCTGTTCTACACAGCCTGTGTTGAAACAAGTGTTTTCCCAGCAGTAAGATTTGATTGTCTAGAAAGGTGTAAACATTCCTTTTTCTGAAATTGCTTCATGTATATAGGTGAAAATAACACTCTCTTAGGAAATTCTAGGCATGGTTAGATTGTTTCAAGACCCTGGTCAGAGTACTGAGATGAGTAAATAATAATTTCTCTATCACTTCACAAGCTTTCCTTCTTAGACACACGTATATAAAGAAACTCAGAAACACAAGATGATCAGAATCTGCCCCCATATGTTCCTCTCACCATGATCCCTTTTTTTTCTCTTTTGTTGCTTTCCCCCATAATTTACTTCGTTTGCATATTTTAGTGTTTCATACCATGGTGCCTGAGTCAATTTTCTTTTGAATAATTAAACAGGTACATGCCCTTGGAAAGTCATTGCACTCTTTATTGCCACTTAATGTGTTAACTGTGAGGAATTGGGAAAAGATGTTGTACATTTTTGTTGACTGCTGTTTTATGTGAGGATTGGATGTGGTGCAGTGAAAGGGACTCAGAAAGTATGCTGGCTTTTGGTGTACCACATCTCAGGTACCCAGAGGATATACCCAAAATGGAAAACTTATCCTCGTGCGTTTGAAAGGAATATGTGAACACCCTCTTACTTTAAAATAACGACAATAATGATGATAAAAAAAAATAATTAAAAAAACCTGAAAGATAGGTTCAGTGGCTGTTCAGTGATGTCCCATACTTAGCTGGGGCTAGGTTTTAGGTAGGGGAAGGTTTTGGCCTTTGCAGAAGAAAATTCAAAGAAAAGAATTGGCCCTGAATCCTCTGTGCTGTGTTTCTGGGAGAAGGGGAAGAGAGAGGGAATGGACACGAGAAGTTTTTCAGCTTTTTAAAGTGGAAAGCTGAGACTTCTCTGGAGGGATGACAGAGGCAGGTGGGGATTGGGGTGGATAACACACTCTGAGCTGCTCTGGGGAAGGCTGGGTTAACAGGGCAGTTTCTGAAAGCAGTGGAGAGCTCTAGGTTGTCATTAAAATCCTGAGCCAGGTGAGCTTGAGCATAGCTGTGCTACAGATGCAGCTCTGGCAGTGATATTATAGGGATTTGTTAAAATTGTCCTGGCTTGGATAAATGAGTCACTGTTTCTGTTGTAGGAACAAGGAGCGTGCGCCAGGGTAGGCCAATGACAAAATGTGCTTTGCTAAATTGCATTTTATTTTACCATTGTCTGGTAGTCATGCTTTACTTTACCCCCTCCTTTATCTGGAGAATAGTCTTAATTGTAAACATATTTCAGTGTCTTTGGTCACTCCAAATAACATTTAAATGTTGGTTTGCCTTCATTGCTCATTCAAGTCCTACTTTTTGCGATTAGGGTGCTACTAGAAATTTATATTGATTTCTATGTGCTGGGGTTTTTTTCTCCTTAGGATAGGACATACCTCTGCTTAAATGGTACAAAATAAACCAAGGCCGTTTTTGATTTTTAATGCCAGCAGATAGGTTTTTGGGATTGTGTGGCTTGTTACTCAGCATGCAGAGAGGTCTGGAGGGAGATCCCAGCTGATCCCTGTGGCCAAGGCAGCTGCTGGACTCCAGCTCTGTGGCAGGGAGGTGTAATCTCTTCTCCAGCTGTCAAAGGCTGAGAATTCCTTTAAAACATAAAACTTCTCTCTGGTCAAGCTTGAGAAAAAAGTGCAGACTGCAGCTTATGCTTTTGATGTGTGAGTTGATTAATAAATGTAGAAAAAAGGAGGAAAAGGTTATGGCAGGGTGGGTTTGGATTCAGTGCAATCGATAGTGATTTATCCAGAGAAAAGGGACTACATCCATTGATACAGTTCTCTTTTCTTGGCCTTTGGAAGAACTTTCCATAGGATTGCTCAGCTGTGCTTAAATCATCCCCTTGTCAGCATGGCTGGTGTGTTCAGCCAAATGCTAAATGAAACACGCCTGATTTGGGGGTTCATCGGTGGAAGAAAACATGGGGAGTATGACAGCAGTTTATAAAGAGCAGCCTCTTGAATTCTGGAGATTAACATCTCAGGGAAGGCTGCAGGCACAAAGCATACCTAAATAATGATCATTGGTTAAAAGGCATCAGTGCTTTGGAGAGAAAGAACTGCTATAGATTGTCAAAGAGATTATCAAAATCCCTCAAACCAGACAGTGTTAATGATGCAGATCATGAAATGTGTGGTGACTGAGACTTAAATGTGATTTTTGATATAGTTTGTATGATCACTCATCAAAGGATTCAGACCTGTTGGTTTTTTATGAGTGTTTTCTTTACTATCTGAATCAAATATGTCATCTCTGCAATCTGTGGCAGGTTAATTGAAATGCAGTGAGAGTGCAAAATCTGAATCAAGCATGAGGTTGGCAAACTTTGTTTATCCTTATATTTTTGCAGATCTCTAAAAGTAACTACTTAACTTGAGAACTGGTGGTGAAATTATTGTGATTTTCCATCCTTCCTCAGATAGGAAGTATTTGGGCCATGAAGGAATAATTTCAAAGATGTCTTATTTGGGTGGACTGAGTGAAAGTTTATCAGGAGCTTGAGGAACATCGTATTATTAGTAGAACTGTGGCGAAATTTAAGTGGCCAGTGATGAACTTCATCTGACTTGAGTAAAATTCTGCAAGCGACATGCCAAAAATATGCCAAGGTAATTTTTGTTGTCTCCTTTTCCCTCAGAAATGATTATTTAATTATACTTTGTGACATTGAGTGCACATTAGAGGGAGGCATTTACAATGATTGCTAAAGCAAAGGGTGTTTCAGGTTCATCCCTTGTGAGCTGTTCCTGTTGTTCTGCCAAACCTATGTTCACCCCTGCCTGTCAGAAACCCGTGCCACACCATGCCAGAGCTTTTATTATGGCTCCTGACTTCAGATCAAGTGATATCCTCACACGCCATCAGCAGGAGAAAAACAAACGCACCAAATGTGACTTTGTAAAAGCCTTGGAATTACAGTGTGAGAGGCTGAAAATGTCCTCTCCTTCTCCTTAGCTGGACCTTTGGTTCCCATTGCAATGGGCTCTTAGTCTTTAACTTTTATTGATTGTATGGGAACATGAGGGCAGCAGAGCACGGTTCAGGTACAAGGATGATACGCCATGTATGCACAACACAGCTGCAGGGGATCGTAATAAGAATAGGAATTTTTAAAAGCCCTTTGTCATCAGAAAGTTCCCACTTTTCAGTGGCATGAAGCTATTAGGGTGTGTGAGTGACTATCTTTGTACTGAGGGGTTGTATTGTTCAGTACCCAACAGTGTACCCTTCCTAGATCTAATATTTCATTTAAAAGCAATTTGCCTGAATGAAATAAAATATGCATGATGGGTGAACACAGATGAGCTCTGTTAATGTATTCTAATTAACTTGCTAAAAATATTTTAAAATCTTAATAAGCTTAAAGAGAATTTCTGATGATCAGATGCTATGTTAATGAGAATGGTATAAAAACATAAGAAGGTAAAGTGTAAAGCTGATTGGCAGTTGCAGTGCTGTCTGTATACTCAACACTTTTCTTGGGCAAAAGAAAGATCTTTGGGTTAAATTTTACCTTTTGTCTTGGTAGCTAATTTCTCAAGATCTAGTTCTAGAAAGCTTAATGACAAAAACATTAAAAAAAAAAAGAAAAAAAAAAGAATTTTCTTGTTTGATTTGGGGTGTAGTAGGAATTTTATTGCTTAATTATGCCATAGAAAAACATGCTAAAGACATTGATAATAAAGTATCTGTGTTCTTTGTGTGTGGGAGAATGACTCTTTTCCTTTTATATATGCCATAAATCTCTGATTGTAGTCCTTTTTCTCTCCAGGCTATTAGGTTTCTGCAGACTGTATTTCATTCCTTAGCACCTATAGTTGCCTGGCAACAACATCTGATTTACATGAACCCAGCCCCGTGAATGAATAGTTACCTGGAACCTTTCTGTGCAGAAACCCTCAGAAACGTAGCAGTTCTCCCATTCACTGTGACAATTATTAGGAAATATTAATTGCTTCTCTCTATTCATCTTTCCATAGCCTTTGTTTTTCAGTTAAAGGGGAACAAACTGTATTCTCTGTTTAGTTCTAGCCTGCCAGAGGTCACACAATTCATTTATAAATAATCCACTTGGAAAGGAGGAGGTTTATTAATAACAGAAGGCTTTAGTGCTGCTCAGAGACCCAACTGGTACAAGTGGTCCCCAGTGCTCTGTTCTTTAGGTACAGAAAGAATGAGTTCAGAGGAGTGAAGTAACTCAGCACAGTCACATAGAGCAGGTCAGCGTGATTTTTTCCTGTGAGTAGGTCTGGTATAGTTTATTTTCTTCTCTTCTTGATATATAGAACTTAACTGAACAAACAAAATAAACAGATTTTCTGCTACCTCAGCTAGTGTTTGGTGAGCCGTTACACCCCCCTATCAATTAATTTTTTTCTGGTGAAGTACTTTTCAACCTGTAGGTTATTTCTGTTGAGAGGAGTAGGAGGTATGAAAGGGAAAAATCAAGAAGAAAAATTCTTCACCAGGCACTGAATGAACAGAAACCAGTCTTGCTGGATTAGGAGATGAAAAGCTACAGGCAATATTTGTGGATGCCAAAATAGTTGTAATAATTCTTTTGAAAAAATGTTTAAGGAAAGCACTGAAATTACCTTGTTTTGGGAGTTCTTTCCTGTCTTTTATCAGGCTTATCCTTTGCAAAAATAAAATATTACATGGGCTTGACGCTGTTGGATTTCCAGATGCTTTTATTGCTGTTGTTGGTAAGACACAAAGGCTGGTGTGGAGGGAAGCAGAGCAGACCTGAGATCTGGTAGAGATCTGCTTTGCAAATCTAGATCCAAACCTGATTTTTCCCCCAGGTTTGTTGTGTTTTGGGTTTCTCTAGAATCAAAATACTCGATAGCATGTTCTTTTTTTCTCATCACTTGGGTGGCATTCAAGGTCAGGTCATTGCACCCTGTGCCTTTTAATTATATCCTGTGGCTTTAAGTAATGCTGAACTTGCAGCTCATTATTATTATATTTTCTCCTGTGGACATGTCTTGCTACTGATGCTCATACTCTGCAGATTAACTAAGGCAGAATCGAATGCATTTGTGATCTAAGTAATGAAAAGGCCTTTGTTCTATTCTTGGTTGTTCTTCTGATTTTGTGTGACCTTGGGTGGCTCATTTATCTCCTTGCTTGCTTTTCTCATTTTAACCTTCAGTGGATGGTGTCATATGTTGATTTGCCAATGTAATTTTCTATTCCCTTAGAAGATTTGGAAGGCTGAATATTGGTGTGTGAGGACAAATCTTTGTTAAGAACGGTGGTTTTTGTCTTCCTCAATAACTCAGTAACAAGCATTATTTACTGATGTGGGATCTGTAAAGCCACATGTGGTACTTATACTCATCAGAATTGTGATAAGCAGGGAGGGTGTGCATTTTGCTGAGTTTCAAGCAGAAGTTTCTCACATGTCAGAATACTTTCAGGAGATACTGAACTGTGCTTCAGTGCTGCCTACAGAGCACATTGAAAGAATTTGGTTTCAGTCAGTGGACAATGCCTAAGGTAGCAGTGACCTTTTAATTAAAACTAATTTTCGACCATATCTGGCATGTGCCTGTCTCTGGGTGAATGTCTCACCTCAGCCTGGGAACTGAGCAGCAGGAATTGTCAGGGTTGCCAGAGGCACTGGAATGTAGCTCAGTGCAGAGCTCTCCAAAGCCCTGGGGACCACAGGACACCTGACCTCCTCTCACATGGCACTGCAGGGCATGTGTCTGCTGGAGCTACAGACATTCAGAGCCAGAACATTCCCTCCAAAAAGTTCTCCCAGGCAGTTTTCCAGTGCAAGCTCCTCTGTGATTTATCAGGAGTTTTTATAAACTGGTAAATATCTGGGTAGGCAAATTGACAACATGCAGTCAGACACTTCTGGGACAGACATTTTTAGTGCTCTTACCAACTCTGCTCTTTTTTTCGAGAGTGGTTTCAGAGGTGAAGACATTTCTGCGAGGCAGTAGTATTAGACCAGCAGCACTAAGCATCAGTGGTTTGTGGTCTTGAAATTATGCCTTTTAACGAGTGGCAGAACATAATATCCTTAGCTTACTAAAAAGAAATACAAGATGTAATTTAACTGTGGTCTGTAAAGTGCCAGCATATGAAGGGGAAACCTAATTTTAATAATTATGTTTTATCTGGAAGGCTAAAGCCACAAAGGTCGAGTGACTGGATGTTTAAAGAATAAAAATATAAATTATGGGAAGAGTGCAACTATTTAAATGTATTAAACATGAAAACAGTCAGTAGACACAGTAAATTCTCAGTCACTTTAGCTGAGGTTCCATGTCTTTCTAAGGTCACTGTAGTTCAGTGATTACAGGTCTGGACTCTGGGATCACTGTGTGGAAGTCGTGTGATCTTGTTTAAGCAAATGGTCCACTTTGATCTTTTACTATTTTGGAGCTGTCTGCAGGTATGTTATTAAAAAACTGGATGTGATGGCCAGATTTAAAATGCCTGGTTGGCATCTCCTCTAGGTTTTGTTTTCAAACTGGTACCACCTGCTTCAGAACATTTTTTGAGAATCAGTTAGTTTGTCACATTGGTTGCAGATCTCTTGTTCATTTGCTGAACGACAGGAATTCTGAAGTGGAAGGTGAAGGCAGAGGTGTTGCCAAGAGTCTTATGAATAATTGTGGCAACATAGGGTAAATCAAAGCAAGTTGTTCTTTGTAGATTAAGCCTTTAATTGGAGCCTTGGCTACTACGTAGATATTTGAACAACTGCTAAATAGTTTTTGTGGTTATTAGTATTTTTCCCCAACACACAATTATTATAATATCCAGACTTTGGGTAACAAAAGTGGAAAACTGCCAAAAAATAAAAAAAGTTAAACTTGATGTAAGCAGTTACATTGGTACATGAATCCTTTTTATCGTACTTCATGAAATCTGCTACTTATTTTTTCTTTAATGAATTGATTCAGAAACTAGAAATTAGATGAGCAAGAGATAGCAAAGTTCATTAAGTTGCTTCTAGTAATAATGTCTTCAGGAGAGGACTTCCCCCAATACATTTTCAGCGTTGACCAAAAGGATTTTAAGTGTTCATAGAATCACAGAAGGGTTTGGGTTGAAAGTGGTCAAAGTGATTTGGGTTTAAAAATCATCTAGTTCCAACCTCTCTGCCATTTCTTCGACCTCTTTCCTTAAAAGCTTCAGAGAAATATTTTTCCAAAATATTCAGCCTTTATCTGCAAAAACTATTTGTCTGAATCTGCTGCTTTTCCCTCCCCCCCCCTTGCTGTAAGCTCTAGTGCTGAGTTGTGGATTTTTTTTTTTAATACCTTTGGAATTTGTCCCAGGCTTCATCACAATATTCTGTCAAATAGAGGTCTGTGTCTAAAAAAAAAAAAAAAAATTTAAAAAATCACTGTGAATTGATAAGCAATTGCAGCTCTGCAGTTTTTCTACAAGAAGTGCAAATATTTCAGAAGCCTTGTTGCGAGCGTGTCAATGTATATGTTATAACAATGTTATGACTATTGATCTGCTTGTTCCCAAAGAAGTCTTTACCACTCATGTACCAAAATTTTCCCTGCAGTATAATTCTGCTGCAGTCAATGAAGTGGAATTGTATCTTGAGTATTTTGTTTCCTCTGTAGTACCTCTTGGGCTGTGGTGATGGGTTTTTTTGGGGGGAGGGGGGTGATCTGCAGTACTATAAACTGCTGTTAAGAGATAATTTATGTGCATGTTTTTCTTTGTTTATTTCTTCCTGAAATCCATCAAGAAGGAGAAGGCTTTGAGTCAACATTAAATTTTAAGTTGATCTCTGAGCTGAGCTAGACTAGGAGGATTTTCAATAAGGTGATTTGGTGTCTTCAAGCTTCAGGTTCTGAAATCCTAAGTTTTGTCTTGTTGGAAATGAGGTCTTAGGAAAGCCAAATTTGACATCTTCATGAAGAACAGTCTCTTGAGAAGATAAGGTGGCCTGTGACTATCAGTGGTACATGAGCCTTGGATCCTAAAGTGCTCCTGCTCTGTTTCAACTTAGTCGTTGCTCCTCCGCTCATTATAGTGGTGTTATTCTTGCCTTGCAGCAGTGTGAACAAGAAGAATCACGCCTGGTCTCCCCCACATCATTGTAGAGAATTTATCTATGTAAGTAGCATAAATGTTGAGAATATTAGGCATATTTGTCATTGCTGATGAGAAAATCCAGGCTTTTTTTCCCTTCTGTTGAATTACAGCTGATTTAATGGTAGCTCTGCTACAGTGGCCTTAGAGGCGGATGATCAATTCTCTCTGTAAAAGTTGTTTTCCTTCCCCAGGCACTCCATTGAAAAAAAATAAGACTAAATTTTGTGTCTGGAAAATTCCTGACAAACATTTGAGCAGCTCTCAGTGAAATTAAAGGATGTTACAAAATATGTGAAAACTTCTTCACTTGCCAATTAGAAAGCAACCATCCTCTATGGCAAACCTGGCTTGCTTGTGCCAGTAATAAATTAGCTGATGCTTCAAACTGAAAGTCAGAAACACTTCTAAAAACAGTTTTTGAACGATTTTGACTTGGGCAGTTGTATTTTTCTAAATAAAAAAAAAATTTAAAAAAAAAAAAAAGGAAAAGGAGAAAAAGGATATTCCAGTTTCTGTTACTTTTGCTTCATTCATGTAGATACTGTTTAGGACCCAGTCCTAAAAGTCTCAGGGACATAAAACGTCATATTTAAAAGAGTTTAGATAAGAGAAATCTTTTGCCATAGCGAGAGTTAAATTTTAGTGTTTTTATATGAATAATGAAAATTAGCATGAATTTTGGAAGAGTTAATAAGCAAGGAAGATGATTTTGGAATATATTGTTTGATAAATGGGACAAAATAACCACATATTTTTGCTTTGTTTTGTTTTTTTTTTTCTTGAATGGAAAGCTAGCAAATATTTTTTTTCCAAAAATTATAGTGTTTGAAGTTAATCAGAGAAATAAAGGAGGGGCTTTTCTTGTTGCTTGCAAATTGTAAATTGCAGTTATTTGCAATCATGCCTATAACTGGCATGGGTTCATGTGCATAATCAGCTGCTTTTTGAATACATGTTCTATTGTTCTGTTTTATTTATGGATTCAGTGGTGATGAGAAAGATGTTATGAAGCTGCTTGGACGAATTCTTGGAATTGTCTTTTAAGAGTTTTGAAAGTCAGCGAGTGCCTGGAGTTCGGGGTACACTGTGGGTAGCACTGAAAATTTACATGAAAAAGTTGAAGGGTTTTCAGCTTCAAAATGGAATGTTAAATTCTGGTTTTGAGCTTTGAGGTGCATGAACCAGCAAAATCCTGTAGTGACACAGTGACACAGACACACTCTTTCTGTCCAGTTGAAATACAGCAAGATCCAAAACCCCTGAGGTCAGAAGTCATCTCACCAATTTCAGCATCTGGGTCTGCTACCTGTCTGATCTGACCCACTCCTGGTGGAACAGGAGGCTGAATTTCTACCTCCAGTCTCCTTGCACGAATGATGTGGCAGAAGACTTTTGGTGATCATGATTAGTGTTACCCCTGCGACTGGTGTGAGTTTGCTGATATAATTATTTTTCTTAATATCTACACCTATCATCATAGAATCATAGAATGCCCTCGGTTGGAAGGGACCCACAAGGATCATTGAGTCCAGCTCCTGGTCCTGTGCAGGACATCTCCAAGAGTCACACCCTGTGCCTTGAGAACGTTGTCCAAACTCTTCTTGAGCTCTGTCAAGTTTGGTGCTGTGACCACTGTCCTGGGGTGTGAGCCTGAGAGATTTTTAGCCTGCTAGCAGCTGCTAACTTTTCCCAAGGAAAAATTTCTCAGAAAGTTTCTTCTCAAAACAATTTTGGCAAACAACTATCCTTTTTCAAAACAATCTTTCTGCAGGTGGTGTTTTGCTCTTTCTCTAGTTAACCAATGGAATTAGAGAGGTGTCGTTCCTATTCACCAATCATGTTTAGTCTGTATCAGAACACCTTATAAAAGCTAGTAAGAACTAGAAAATAAAGCCTTCTTTTTCTTTGCTCTTTGCCTTCTGAAATATTTGGAGTCTTTCTTTCGTGTCCTACAGTGACACTGGGGAACCTGTTCCAGTGCCCAGCCACCCTCTGGGTGAAGAACCTTTCTCTAACATCCAACCTAAACCTCTCCTGACACAACTTCAGGCCATTCCCTCAGGTTCTGTCCCTGTCACCACAGAGCAGAGATCAGTGCCTGCCCCTCCTCTGTGTTTGTAAATATGCAGTGATGCAGGACTGCAGTCTTTTTGGGACCACTGACAATGCTGAACATGTATAATCGTAATTTCCCTCTATTCTCAGTGACAGATTTTTTTCTTTTCCCTATGTACCTTTCAATGAAAACAATATTCTGGCTGAAAGCAAGAGACAGGAGATGAGCTTTGACATCACTCAGTTCTTGCTGGATCTCTGTGGAAGGCACAATGAGTATTTTTGTGTGCATAGTAACGTGCACAGAGTGTGCTGCCTTCTCAGCCTTCTGTGGGAAAGCACCTTTTGCTCAGACCTCCCACATAAACAAACTTCTTTACTTGGGTCTTCCTCCCTCCTCCTGTCCAGTGGGAACCATTGTTTTAACTCTGTTTTGTTAGGTCAGTCACCACGTTCCACAGAAGAGAACAGATCTCCAGAAGATGTGCCTATGGCAGAACAACACTGTGCCATGTGCAGCTCCAAGCACTTTCTACATAGGGTTAAAAATCAGCATCAGCTCTCTTAAAAATAATTAGTTTTTCAATAAGAAGGAAATAAACTGGTTGGTTAGGTACTATGCAGAGAGCTTTTAATTAAAAGATGTTTAAATCTGATTCTCTCAACTGTCAAAGAATTGAATTCCTGAATTATGTTTGCTACAATTGTTGTTGTTGGGGTTTTTTTTAGTAACACTGTGAAGTTCTCTTTGTGCAGCGCTGTAGGGGATGGATGGTAGCTCCTGACAGATTCAAACACAGCTGGCTGAGAACACTGCTGGTGATGGATGAGCAATGTCTCTGTTAATGCCTTTTATACATAAATGATGGGCTTGCTTTATTTATTTATAAGATGTATCCAATTACACATCTCAGAGCAAATGTCCACTGTTCAGTAAAGCACACAATATTGGCATTAAAAAGACAATCCCTGAAATCAGTGATCAATGTATTTTCCTCATTCTCTGGAGAGAGGCTGAAATAAGAAGTAAGCCTAAAATTCAGCAAATTCAAGTAGTTCTTTAGGGACCTAATCCTTGTCTGTAAGAAGTGACTGAAACTCAGTGAGGGATGATGTTATCTCTGCTCTGGCCACTTGCAGAGAGCCACATTCACCTGAGATTTTTCTTTCATGTGGCCTGGATGGATCAGTCCTACCTGTGCAGCAGCTCAGAGTCTGTCATCCCACAGCAATGGCTAAAGCTCACTTGGCTGTAACCTGCTGGGATGTGTTTCAGTGAAGTGAGCCATCTTATTTACACAAAGAGAAGGAAAATGAATGGTTTTGCCCTTCATGTAGCTTCAGCATAGGTTTTTGGGTGCTTTTACTGTGTGTCTGTGTGTGTTTGTACTCATGAGTGGATCCAGTTTAGAACGTGAGTTGCCCAACCAGTGTTAGAAACTTCACAGTGTAAATTAAGTTAGTTTCTGTTATCAAGTAGTTAGGTATATTCTGAAACAATTCGTAGTATTTTGCTACAAAAGAATTAGTCTGGATTAAGGTGGGTGTGCAGACAGCAGAATGCTAAACAATTTCAGCCTTGGGATTTGGTTTGGCCTCTTGGAAGACAGCCAGCTCAGCTGATAGTGGGGTGTGTGTGGTCTGTATCACATAGCAAATGCACTGTAAATTTGCCCCTCTATTTCTGATAACTTATTGATATAGAAGTGGCTTGAATTACAGTGACGGCATGAATTTATAATGTAGCCAAAACTGAAGGTTCTGACCTAGCAAGGAGTAAGTCTCCCATCTACTGCTGGATTCCAAATGCAAACAATTTGGGAAGTTGTGGAGCAGAAGCCCTGAGGCAGAGAGCTGGCATGCTGATGGCAGTGCAGGAAGCTGCTGAGCTAAGATGTGTTTGCTGTTCTCACAGGGGTGGTTGTTGTTTGGCTTTGGCACTTTTATGCTGCCCACTGTTCTTTCCTGATGGTGTGAGCCCAGCAGAGGGCTGAGTCCCTTTCCAGAGGCACTGGAGAGCAAGCCTGACTTATTCTTTGGTTTGAACTTCTGGGGAGCGTAGCTAGTTTGTTTCTCATCCTGTCTTGCTATCTTTCTTTGAAAAGAGGTGTTTTCATGTTGGATGTGGTAGTTCTGAAAGAATTTATATTCGCAACAAGGTTTAGCAAGACAGAATTGTGACTACCAGGCAAATAATTTAGAGTTTGGTTTGGTTTCTAGGAACAGAGGCTTACTAGTTATTTTTCACTGGCTTCTGTGCTATTATGTTGTTGTGATAATCTTGGCAGGAATCTGTCACTCTGTGTTGGTATAATTGAAACTTGTTTTCCCTGAGGAATCACTCTGCTGCTTGTTTTATTTGTTTACTGACATTGACAGAGATCCTAATGGCTTTTAAAACCCAATTTGTGCATCACTGAATATCCTCCAAAGAGGAAAATAAAATTAAATTTATCAGTAAAATAGGGTCCCCCATGCAATGCTTTGTCTGGGTCTTGGGCTCCACCTGAGCACCCAGATGGGGTTCTGGAAATGGTGTGGTGAGCTGCATCTTTTGATTATTTCTAATTCTGTCTTCGGGGCTTTTGTCATTAAGATACTTGAAAGGATAAATGACAATAAGTTATTTAGGGCATCAGTGTAAGTTGCCCAACTTCGCCTTGTGAGAAATAAATTATCTTTAGCTTTTATTAAAAAGGAAGTTAAGATAACAAAACAATAACTACAGTGAAATTTCCCTTTTGGGAGGGTATACATGATGGTATCACTTATTGTTGTCATAAATCAGGGTAATTAAGTATTTAGTTTTTTTAATGTGTGGTATCAAAGTATTTATGCATTTATTTTGTTTTAAGCCTTTGAAGAACTTCAGTGAGACCATTCGGACTATTTATATTCGTAATGCCTTGCTGAATTGTGATTATGGATAGATGTGTGGCTTGTTGCATGCTGTGCTCCAGAGGAGCATGCACACAAATAAATGGTGAGGCAGACATTCAGAAATGTAGAAGAAAGGATGGTTTTCTTTAAGCCTAGAGAGCACGGGATGTATTTTTTAACTCCCCCAGAGCTATGGGTTTGCACTGGATGAAGATTCAGGTGTTTTTTTTTTTTTTTTTTTTTTTTTATTTTAGTGAAGTGATTTAGACCATCTCTAATTGCTTTTTGACACACTTCCTTGTCATTCAAGCGCATAGGGATTGCCCAGGTTTCAGTGAACTCTGACTGTGAACGTCATGAGGAGATAAGTTTGGAAAATACTGCTGATTTTAAAGGTTATCTGTCAGTTTGTATATATACAGCTATGAGCCAAACCAATCTGACCTCAAACCAGAGCTGTAATATAATAACACTGCCTTTCTTACTCTGTATCTCCTTTGCAAATCTCCCTGACATTGATAGCACTACAATAATAATAGTTCTGCAATATTTATGTTGCCTCTTCTAAGGAAGTGTTCCAATGTGCCTTGGAAAAGTGGGTAATTAGTGTTATCTCCTTTTTTACAGAAGGTAAATTAGAGGTACAGGGAGAGAACCCTGACTCCCACCCCCTTGTTCTCAGTGTACTTGGTTCAGTAGCACAAATCTTGACCATATGCACTGTCAGTCTGATTTGTACTTTTTATTGCATTGCAGTGCCTAGAACAAGGATTTTGGCTACCGGTGGTGCATCCCACAATAAAAAGATCTTACAGGTAAGTAGAAAATTAAATCTTGAGCTGAACATGCAGTTACATCTCCATTTTTATTTTGCTGTACTGAATTCAAATCATTGCAGCTGCACAGGAAGGTGTGGATATGGAATTGTGATTTTGCTGCAGGTCTTTGGGGTTTTTATTTAGGTTTAGAGTGAAAACCTTTAGCCCAGTGCTAATTTTACATTGTACTTAGAGTTTTTTCACACTTGACTGGTTTTATGAATGGGTATCTGAAACAGTGGTGATTTTCAGGTCTCATCACTTAAATCAAATAAATCAGAAAAAAAATCACAAAGAAACTTCTTATATAATACCTATTTTTTTTAATTGTTCAGGTTGAAGTTGAACCATTGGTCTCTTTAAACTGAAGGGGAATTAAACATGGTGGTGTCAATGATGTTAAACATTGCAAAAACCCAACAAACAACAAACAAACAATCACACTGATAAAATCCTCAAACCCCTGCCTTTGTATTACTTTATAGCATTTGTTGGGAGGAGGCTACACTATTTTTAGGGTTGTTCCTCTCTCTTCCCAACCTCCTCTTTTGCTGCTACTGCTGCTCATCCAGCCTGAGTGAGATCCTTCATCCGTCTTCTGGAGAGCAGGGAACCATGTGCTCTCTGTTTCTGCCCACTGAGACTTGGCACAGCCTCGCTCACAAATGGTGAGAGGCCTCTCACCTGGCTTTCCACAGCGCAGAGCGAGACATCTGGATTGGGATTCATCCCGCCCAAACCCAGTCATCTGTGATGTGATGTCTGTTTATGATCTGTCAACCCTGTGATAGTCGGGGGAGATCCCGTCTGTTGCAGTGCAGAGAAAACGGATGGTGTTTTAACTTAACAAATGGAAATGTCTCCCTCTGGGTGATCCAAGGAGCTTTCTGGGCTCCAAGGGCTGCCTTGACAAGCTCTGCTTTAACCACAGGCTCCAACACTGTCCTGGAGGTAGACATGTACACCAGAAGTCCTAATCTTGGGCCAGGTCTTATCACTGGCGATAGTGAACACAGGGTGAAATGTTTTCTGGGGTTTCCAATCCCTTCCCACCCTCTCCAGCCTCAGCTGCACACCATTCTCTTTGACAATTGCAGTCAATTCTCTGCTCCACAAAACCTGAGCTGGATTAAATGGAGGTTGAAGAACTAAAAAGCAAAAAGCTGTTTTCTCCTAAGGCATCTAAGCCACGTGTGTGTGTAACTGCTGGTTGTACAGCTGATTGGGGAGCAGCAAATTTAGCATGTTTTGCCTGCAGATGTCACTTCTCTTCACCTGCTTTGGTTACTTTGCCTAAGAATGTGACATTGGGAAATTAAGTGATTGGTTAATTGCTTAAAACATTGGTGCTTACAGGAGTAATTCTGCCAAGGGTGCATCAGGAAAGATTGGACTCACAGATGAGTTTGTTTTTAAAGCTGTATTTCCAGTTTGGGTGCCAGGAGGATCTCCTTGCTGTGGAATGAAGGCAGAGAAACAAATGTTCTTAAAATATGTAATTTGGTAATATACACAGCTGAAAAATCATGGGATTGGGAGAGTGGTGGCTGGGGTGCTTGCTCTTCACGTATAACAGTTCAGCTGGTTTTAAAACTCATTAGAAATGCCTTAAATAATATGATCAATACAGTGTCATTCACTTAATTCAATCACTGGTTAATTGGATCTTTCTTTTTAATTTAATCAAAACCTCAGAAACCATATCAGTTGCATAAAGAATAACAGCTTCCACCCTTATCATGGTCAATTTTGGATAATTTGTTCCAGGGCTACAAAAGACTATCATTTAATTAATCAACGTTCAGGAACTCCTATATTTTACACCACAAAGGAGACAACTTAGGAAAATCTGTTAAAAAAAATTTCGTAGGGCAACTTTCTCCACAGTTCCAGGAAGCGTTTTATAACACATGTGGTGCTTGATTAATGACCACATGGAACACAGTAAATTATCTTAAGCAGTAGAACCTCTAACAGTTTCTTTTTAAATTATTTGTAAGAGATACCACAGTTCCAAATAACTTACCAAATATATGAACTTTGAATAATTTTTGTTTTATAATAGTGGTAAAAATAATTATTTGTTAATTTTTTAAAATGTTATTTGTAGTATTACAGCACTTCTTAGCAATCAGTATAGAGCTGCAACGTATGACGCTCTTCAGAAATGCAAAAAAAAAAAATTGTTGTCTAAAACATTGTAAAATTTAAACTTAAGAAATGCCCACTAGAGAAGAGGTGAAGATGCAGATGGGGAATGTGTTGAAACAAAGTGGTAACATTGGCTGGCAGGATGGGCAGTGGGACCAGAGCTCTGTGACCTTATAATGTCCAGAGGACTTTTTAATAGATAACCATGATTTTTCATTTGTTCTCTAGCACTGAAGTTCATGTGTTGCTCAATGCTTGCTTGCAAAAGAAATTAGCCAATCCTGACTTTTCTGTCTTACCAGAAGGCAGTATTTTAAGTGCATAAGCTCAGGCTTCCATTGGGTTCTAGTTAGCAAACTGCCACTTTCATTTAAATTATGAAAATCGGTGATTTGCAAAGGTTTTGATTTGAAGATTCTCCAAAAAATTTCAGAGAAAGAAAAATCCTTTAGAACTTTTCATGTACTATATATTTCTATAGGTGATATGGATTGAATTTCTTAGTCATCTTTTATGAAGCCCTGGGGTCCATCCACAGCAGGGTTATAAATTCCAGCATCAGGGTTGCCTTGCACTAATCCAAATGGTTTGGAATGCTGGACATTCTGGCTTTATTTTAGACTCAATTGCATGGATTTAAGTCAGGTGAGACACTTTTCCCTTTGGCAAAATAATAAAACCAGCACAGGTTATATCTGAATTGTTTCCTTCTTCTTGCGTTGCTCAGCCTGAGGGGCACCTGCAGTCCTAGAAGTGATGAAACCAAAATGGAAAGCATTTGTTGACAATGGTTTTGGAAAAGAGTTACTGAACCTCCTATGTCCCTATCCAAATATGTCTTAATTTTTCCCCCTCTGTGTTGTTTTTCTAAACCTAAACTGTGGGGAAGAGCACATGTACTCAGTGGATGTGAGGTGTTTATGGTGTTGATTTCAATGAAAATGATGCATGGTGGAATAACTTTAATATCTGTTGGATACCATAACAAATTCTTTGCCTGTAAAATGTTATTTTTATTACTCAAGCCAAGTATCTCAATTTATCTTCATAGCTAAGGTTCCCTTAAAAACAGGGAAACTGGTAAATTTAGAGACTCTGTAATCAGCTCCTGTGTCACTCTCCCTACTGATCCTAATAGGATGTGAATGGTGGCGATGAAGAAGAAGGGCTTAGTGTGCTTTCATATTGCTGAAGGGGTTTTTTTATCCAAGCATAGAACTGAGGAGCCATGACTGGTTCTTCTCTCTTTCCTTCCCACTTGAATCAGCCTTAACATGATGGAAGAAAACAGGCTCCAGTCGTGGGTTCCTGAGCAGGTCTCCTTGCCCTGACATAAGCCTTTAGCATGGGCTGATTCTGTGAGCTTTTGAGGGATGACACTTGGACTGGGGCTCCTCTGAACCATAACCAAGAGATCTGGAGAGAAATGGGACTTTATTTCCTGGTTAGAGTTACACCTGTAGCTCAGAATTACCAGTACCCTGTTGTGTGACAAGTTCAGGCCTCATTGTTGCCTGCAGTGCTTCTTTCCATGGGTTTCCATGGTTGCCTGAGTGCTTGGCTGGGTCTTGGGACAGCTGCTTGTTTTCCTGAGCAGTGATGAAGGATTTCTTTTCCCTGTGTGTTTCATGGATGCTTTGGTGCTCCTCAGGTCCTGTCTGACGTGTTCAACGCGCCCGTGTTCACCATCGACACAGCCAACTCTGCTTGTCTGGGAAGTGCTTACAGAGCAATCCATGGTAAGGAGATGCTTGTGAGCAGTCAGGGAATTTAATTTCACTTGGTTAATACTTGGGATTACCATTACTAGGCAGGAGGGGGGAGTCCTCTGCACATCTGGCTGGAAGGTCACACAGGTCAAAGAGGGATTTTTGCTCTTAGTACACTTGGATTAGGCCAGAGAATATAATTTACATTGTAATTCCAAGCCTGGTGGCTGCTTCTCAACCAAGGGATGGGGTGTGGGAAGTGTCTAGGACCTTCACATGTTGAGTTGCTACATCCATGGAAGAATACAGCCAACTGAAGGTGGTGGTGCAGCCTGCTGCCCCAGTTTGTGGACTGGGCTGCAAACTGGGTTGCTGAAATGGCCAAACCAAACAAAAGGTTGATCCCAGCAAAGAAGACCAATGAGGGCAGGGACAAGAAGACCTGTAATACTGCTGGCCAGTATTAAACCCTATATTTATCTTCCAGCTTTTAAACATCAAGTTGAAAGATATGCAAGGTGTCCTGGGCTCCATGCACTTTCTCTGGTAAAAGCATGAATCTTGGGATACTCTTAGGCTGACCAGTTATCTTGCTTGCTATACTACATCATTCACTGTAATAAAAGAGTGCAAGCCCCAGAATTTACATGTTAATTAACTTATATCTATTAATGCATGTGGGTGTGTGTTAAGGGTGGGCTATTTAAGACTTGAACCCGAACCATGAATTTTTATCCATGTATTTAAAAATGTTTTCTAATATCTTACAACTAAACAATTTAAGGAGTGTGGAAGTTCTTGTTTAAATCAATTTTAGTTAGCCTCAGATTTTTTTATTTAAATCTTAAGGATTTGGGCCTTAAGACATGGGTAACTTTTCTACAAGTTCATGTAAGACCATGCGATTGCAACAAGCCTGGAAAAGATAGCATCAGCCATCAGAAGAAAGCAGCCAAGTTTTAATTTTAGAAGCAAATTCTGCTGTCATATTATAGCATCTAAAGACTCCACCATCTCTTGCATTTGAAAAAGGCACAGAAAATTGCACCACCAAAACCTGAATTGGTGTGTTTAATGCTCACAGCATGCTCTCCTCTTTATCTCCAGAAAAGGCACAAGGGTTCTGTCAGGCCTAGTAGGCTTTTGCACAACAGTGGAAACACTTGGATTATCTGTGTATTTGAAGCCACAATGAGGCCATTTTTGCACTTTGTGGGTCAAGTTTCCAAACTGTTTTTCTTTATACTCAAACTTTGCCTTCTGCTTCAGAAGCCTCCCAGCGCCTAATGCTGCAGGCAAACTCCTTGTCTTTCAATGCATGTGAAATGTGGAGCCACCATTAAAGCTTGTGTGGATATTTTGTGTGTGTGGGAGCTGTGTATTCCCTCTGCCAGTTTGGCATACGAGATGTGGAGGCTTGGCTGACAGAGCGTTTGAGCGAGGATTTCGGATGCCGCGCTGATGGAGGGACTCCTCTGCTCACGTCCTCTGCCAGCCAAGCCCCAGGGGGTTTGCTGTGTGTGTTCCTAAATGGCATTTTTGATTGATGCTTTCAGCTGCCTCGCTCCTGGCCAGGCAAAGGAATTGAGGAAAAGTGAGGACTTGCTAATATAAATGAAATACTGATGGCAAGGGCTCTTTAATAATACTACAATGTGCATCTGGGGTGTTTCACAGTTAGCCTGGGGTTCTTAGCAGGTGTACAGGGAGCTCCTGAAATGCTGTGATTTGCTCGCAAAGCAAAATGCTGTCATAGCAGAACTCCCCTATTTTTCTGCTTTCTTACACAGAAATATATTTAATAATATGTAGCATATTTTCTTGGAAGTGTTTTCATTAATCTTAATTTTTATGTTTAGTCACATTTTGTCCTTGAATCTCTTGCTTCCACATATTTTCACTGCTGTTTACTGTATTGTTGTAACCATAAATAATTACTGATATTGTTGAGTAGCATTTCTGCTGCTTACGTGTTCCCCAGGGTACGAATTGAGTGACTGGCAAAAACTCAATCAGAGTCCCCACTTCCCAGGCTAGCTCATAGGAATGTAAGATCTTCTGCCATTTATCCTTCAATCCTGAATGCTGACCTGACCAGGGAAGATCAATATAATGTATTAATTTGCCAGGGAGTCAAGGCACATCCCTCATGGTGTTTCTTTGCATTGATCAGGATTGTGATTCTCATTGCAGGACTTGTAGCTGAGAGGAATGTGTCCTTGGCCGATGTTGTGAAATTAGCACCAGAGCCCAGATTGGCTGTTAGTCCCACCCCAGGGGCTGAGGAGGTGAGCAAGTTTGGGAATACATTTTTCTTTTCCTTTCCTGTCTGCTTCAAAATGTAGATCTTTGCTAATTCTTCTGGTAAAATGGATTAATTTTGGAAACACTTGGTTACACAGTTCTTATTCGCTGTTGTAAAGACAGATTTGATTTTGAGAGATATTTGGTGTTGGAATGATGCAATAATCTGATCCCACCATCCAGGCCTGTGAGAATGAATTTTCCTAACAAGGCGTGGTCAGAGAGCAAAATGTCTTCCTTAAGGGACAGAAAAAGTTATAAAATAGTTGAATTTGGATACAGGTCAGTCAGGTTGTAACCGATAATCTTGACAAAATAAATCTGGACTTGTTTGCAGCAAGCAGCATGGAAAAAAGGGTGGTGACTGTGCTTTCTGGCTTCTTGGAAACATCTCAGAAAATCCTTCCTGTCTGTAAACAGTGGTCAGCAATTGTATAGAATCACTGATACATAACCACTTCCAAACTCCCACTTGGAAGCCATGCCAACGGGGAGGATTCAGTAGGCACAGGTCTTTGGTTCTCTGCCCATCCTGTGAATTTCGGCATGTTTGAAGGTGAGGTTTGTGCTTTATGGCCCACGTAGACAAAGTAGAAGAGATAGTCGTTGTTGGTAACTATGTGATTCCAGCCCTTGTAAAACCAAGGAGGAAATCATTGTCTCAGGCTCTCCAGTGCAACCCTGCACGTCTCCCTCTCCCCCAACGGCTTTAGTTTACAACAGCTTTTGAAATATAATGCGCAGTAATAAATAAACAATACAATATAGCAAGGTTCCTGGAGAACACTTGTTTAAATAGCAAAGGTGAATCTCACCAAGGTCTTCAGCTGTTCAAAAACTTCTTTTACATCAGCACAGCCTTACACACTCCACCATTTATGAGATTTGAAAGTGGCCTCACTACAGGCAACAAGGTTTTAAAGCTTTTAGTTAAACTGGGAAATTAATGATCTGCCAAAACTACTAACTCCCAGCTACATGTGTAGAGGAGCACCAGATATCATCATGAGTAATAATAGAAATGATCATGCTGCATTGTGCCTGCCAGCGTATTATTTAATTATTAACTGAGATGGAGGAGCTCAGTAATCGAATAGAAGTCCCCTTCAGAAATATTAAGACATTGAATAATTTAAACTTGATTGATCTGATCTCATTTACTCAACCTTCCCCCCTCATTTTAAAAGATAAAATAATTAACAGCAGTGGCCTGTGCCACGTGTGTTGCAGCTGAAGCTCTCTGCAGGGAACACACCACAGGAGCAGCTCCCTGGTGTCTGACTCAACCTCACGATCCTGCCCTATTCCCCCCCAAAATGCTGTGTGGCTGAAAAGCTGCCAGCCTGCCTGGGGTGGAGGTGGGGAGTGCTCAGAGACCTGCTTTTGACCCCCTGGTGCTGCTTCAGCTATAAAACTCAAGGGCACAGAATACAGCTGTCACTCACAGGGGCCTTGCAAGCACCTTGTACCCCTGCAGGGGCCAAGCAAACCTGACTGGAGAGATCACTGGGGAATTCAGTTACCTCTTTCTATTTTGCTCTCTGCATAAAATGGCCTGGAAGCTAAAAGAGTTAATTATCTCCTTCTCAATACTTTCCTTTTCCACATAGTTAGACCTGGCTCTCCTTGCACATTTTTTTAAAATTGATTTTAAATGATGCACAGTAGCGAATTGTTGCCCCAGTAGATAGGAATGAATGACAGGGAGGCAGTGGACAAACAACAAGGAAAGGAATAACCATTCCTGCTCTTTAGCTTGGCTTTCCGGCTTCATTCCATTAAAATCAGCTTCTTACAATTACGTATTCCACACCATTTCTTTTTTCTTCCTGCTTTATAATTTTGCAGTTGATGGTGGATTCCCTGGCTAGTTTCATGGCTGTGAAAATGCAGAAAGCCAGAGGGCCTGTCAGTAATACACTGTGTTAGCATGAACAGTGCAGTAAAAATTCATAATGCAATGAGTCAGTTTGATTCTGTTTTATACAGAACTGCATCCCCCTGTCCATCCAATTTCATTCTGTTGGGGTTAGAGCCTTTCACTTAAATGATAGTTCTTTTTATAAACTTCAAAGTCATCCTGAGGTTAAGTCCTGTCTTGCTGAGGAGCTCTTCTGAAAGAGTGGCTCACCAATGTGAAATTCCCCCAACCACTTCTTTACATTTTTTGGACGGCTACAGCTAGATCTTGGCAGGGTGGAGAAAAAACAGGTCATAACACAGCAATCTGCTCTGGTTTCATCCTTTCTTCCTGGTATAGGTTGGAGACAATGTGTTAGATCATTGGAGAGAGGAAAACCTCCTATAGACAGAGGTCAAATGGGACAGTTTGATGTAGTTTCTCCTTCATTGCCAAGGCCTATGCCCGCAGCAGGGGTTTCCAGGAACCAAAAATGCAAAAAGCATTTCTTTGATTTCTGAGGGATCATTTGTGATAATGAATGTGATTTAAAAAAGCAAGGGCAGGGCGCACAGAGCAGCTCTTCTGGTACAATTAAACTGATGGGCAGGTAAAATAGAATAAAGTCACAAGATGGGGAACATAGAGCTTGTGGTGGGCGATGAATCAGTGGTTAGTGGAAACTGAAGTCTCAAAAGTTCCAACTTGCCTGGCAACAATGGGACTTTGTCCTGTAGCAGACCATCCTGCCTTGAAGAGACCATTTCAAAGAGGATGAATCCCCTCTGTATGATCCCATGTCTCTTAGCTGAACCTGATTTCCCAGCATTTTTGTAGGATATGGGTATTAATCTGAGCTTGTTTCTAATTCCGTCAATACCCAAACGGATCATGAGATGTTCTGGTGGAAACCACTGTGGTGATAGTCCTTGGTAACTCACTCAACCAGACTAGCTCAAGTCAGTCATCTGTGGGTTAATCTGATGAATCCATCTCCCTTTATTTTCTTTCTTTTTCAGAACAGCAAAAATTAAAGAGTCATCTCACCTCTTTGGGCCCTCCTCTCTTCCCTGAGGAAAAAGATTAATCAGAACCACTAAGCATGACAAAAATAACCAGGAGATTCTAGAGCAATGATATATGTTAACAGACAGAAATAATCTGTTATTTCAGCATTAGAATTCAGATCTATTTTAGTAATCTATTAAAACAGGGATGGTTGGCTAGTTGGTTAATTAAGCAAAAATAAAACATGAGAGAGAACATGATTGTCTGGGAGTTGGTCACTTGTGGTTATACAAGCCATGTGCCTGTGACAGAGTACCAGTTGGTTGTGATACTGTCCTGTGGGGTTTTGTAGGGAGAAGGCATAGAGCAGCTCACTACCTCTGGATTTTTGATTGCATTATTGACTCTGCTGAGATGTATTAATCTTGCAAAAAAATCAGGAAGGGAAAATGTAAACCTAACAGGTTTTCTTGACTTTGGTGAATTGCCTTGTAAGTGGGTGGATTTATAGAAGTGACCCTATTACCCAGGAAGGTTATAATGACCTACTTATTGATTTAAAATAATTATATTTTGTTGAGTTAGATTTTGGAGGGGGGAAGTTGTTTTCTAGAATTGCTTTAGGTTGGTAATTTACTGCAAAGTAGGTAATAATAATACAACCATAAAAATATAATAGGTATTGATAGAAGTTTGATTAAGGTGATTTGTGTAGCCAATCATTTTTTTACCTGTTAAACTGATTAAGATAGGCTTGCAGAATGGCTGAAGTAAAGAATATAATTGTTTCAGGTGTGGTATTGTTTCAGTCTTCAGAGTATTTCCAAACACTGTTTGTTTCTGCTTTATGAGTATTCTTTCTCTTTTAAGAAAGAAAAACTGCTATGATTTGAAAAAGAAAACAGTTCTTGGTTTCTTAAGCAAATCTCTATGAGTAATTTGACTTTAGTTTTTAAAAAAAGGAACCTATCAGAAGTAGCAAGTGTTTGTGAGAGACTGATTAATTTTAATCTATTCAGGGTAGATCAAATGTACTCGGGTAGATTAAAATTAGATAATCATCAGCATCATCTTTGTAATTTGTAAATTATGAATTGCTCCAGTGATTGGCTAATGGAGCATTGCAGGAGATGGGAGGATCCATGCAGATTGTCACTTGTAGTAATAATTTGTAGCTGCTTTTGCTCTTAGAAGGTGGCAGGGACAATGTAAACAGTAAAAGCCCTGTTGAGGCTGGTAATGTGGTGAGATGTAGTAACAGGATGGCACATTTGATTTGTTCTAGAGAACAAGGTAGCATTGTACAAATGCATTTTTCAGAGAGGGCAGGTTGAATTATGCCCTTTTATAATGTATTATTTATCATTAGCATTTTCTTTAGTTGGGGGACTCTCAGAATGTGACCAAATTGTCCCAGGAGAGAAGTTTAGGGTTTGTAAATGAAGCAGTCAGAGTACTGTCAATGTTGTGGAGTAGGGCATAAAGATAAGCTGGAGAAAGGGCCATAATTAAGCAAGGACAATTAAATTATGGACAATAATAAGGTTTGTGTTGTGATATGTGTAATTACTTTTGTTAAATATCATGGTTTGATAGATTAGGTTTGAGGCTGTGGCAGAGAGGGAATTTATGTCCTTGGGTTTTTATGCATTATTGAGAGTCCTTTATTCCCTTTGGACCTCAATTATGAAAATACATCTTTATAATTGCCTCAGGAGACAGACTCCCAGAATCACAAAGGAGGAGCTGCCCAAGGTTCTGTGGAGGCACTTCAGTCATAACAGACCTGGAGAATCCCCTTCCACAGACACACCTGAGTGCCATGCTCTGGGCTGGGCATGCTCTGTTTGGCTTTTCTTCTCTGTGTTCGATGGGAGCTGCACTGCTCTGGCCCCAAACCTCAGCTGGCATGAAAAATACTGCTTGTGAAAAGCCTGTGGTACTGCTGCACTTATCAGCTATGATGTACTGCTGGTATTACAGCCAAGTTCCCTGAGGAGGAGGAATTTAAGGCTTTGCTTATCCCTCTGAACTGTGCAGCTTTTTACACTGAAAACCAGAAATAAAGTATAGGAAATATTCTTAATTATTTGTTTGCAATTTTTTTTCATGTGGTCCGTAATGGAGGATTCATTTACACTAATGGCTGAGAAGCTTATTGCAAATGCCTGAATTTTCTCAATTAGCAAGCTAAATGCTTAAGTCCAATAAACAGGAAAAGAAACTGTGTCAGTAAATGTGGTTGTTCATTTATTTTGACACATTTTAATTTAGAGTGATGTATTAACAATAATACTTCCCAGCCTTCTGGTAAATGCTTTGTGCGTATTTTGTAAAAATACTGATGGGCAAGTAATATGGAGCCTGCTTTCTCAGTGCCTGAGCTCACTCACCAACGCAGCTTTGCTGTGCTGAATCTTTGCAGAGAAGCACTTAGGGTTTATCAACTTTACAGAATAGCGAAGTAAGAAATAGCCAGTGTTCATTACAGATGCTTCAGTGAATAGAGGAGCTGGTTTTGTTTGCATTACTGATACTCCCAGTATAGCCATAGTTGCCTGCTCAACGTTTGGTTTACTCTGATATGCATATTTAACAGAAATGGGAGCAATAATATTCTTTGAGAACATGAAAAGAATATATATATATATATATATATATATATATATATGTACTTCTCTTAGCCCTCCAGGTCCTCATGTGGTTAGTTAAAAATACCATGCTGAGTAATGTGGCATTTCATAATAGTGGTGCATTTTATTTTCTAACCCCATACATCTGCATAAACCTCCAGGATCTCCATATCACTGTCCTGTGGAGAAGAGGAGCTGGGGCACACACATGTTAAATGCCTAGCCTGGGGTCACTGAATGAGTCTGTTGCAGAGGCAGGAGTGAGCAGGATTCTCTGCTTTAATCAGTGGAAGACACTGTAAGACTCAGTCACTGTGAGGTGGCTTAAAAAACCATTTCATGATGTCTTGGCTAATGAAGATTGTCCCTTTCCACTTGCTGTGGATGCTCCTTCTCTTCTACCCCTTCCTATACTTAATCTGTTATAGAAATGTAGAAATGAATCTTTAATTTCTATAACATCTGGCTTGTAAAAAGGGAGGAGTTGGTCATGTGCAGAATGTGTCCATTAAGTCACTTCCACCTGCTGTTATGGAAGGTGGAGATGGGAATGAAGAGATAGATCCAGTTTTCACTGGTCAGGTTTAAACTATCATTCAGGAGAAGGGAAACGTAAAAACTGGGTATTTTGCCATCAGTTGAAAGACAAAACAAATGCACTATTTTTTTATTTCCTAGATGAGAAAACTTTCTGGTTTCTTTTTTTTTAATCTGGGGAAGTGTGGCTGTTACAGACACTGAGGCTACTGCAGGGCTGTACAGAGACCTGCACAAGAACAAGCAGGTCTCCTACTACATCCCCAGAGTTTACCTCTGCAGCATTTTCCTCCTGAATTTTTCATACGTGTACACACACTGTTGTTGGCTGTCCTGAAGAGGATAAAATGCATTGAAATGCTAGATCTCGCTTACTGATGAGAGCAGTAATTCAGTTTGCTGGGTATGATTCATTATGGCTCTATAACCTCTCTGAACCTGGAGACAGCAGCGAGGCTGCCCTGATTATGAGTCAGTGCAGAGGGCTTGTAGACCAGACTGGCAGCCTCTAGGATTCACTGTGGCAGGGATATGACCCTGTGGCATCCTCCTAAGGACTGCTCGAGCCTGTACCACACCCTGCACTGGCTCCTGGCAGTCCCTTCTTTGTGCTCGAGCCAGCAAATGTGCAAAGCTGTCCTGGTATGGCTTGTCACAGTACTGATTTTATGAGAGGGAAAGTTAACACCAGAGGGAGGAGACAAGGAGAAAGGTGCATCTCCAAGATCTAGATGAAGTACCGTTTTTGGCTGGAGCCAGAGTAGAGGTTTATTCCAGTTTTCTCATGTCATGGATCTCACCTGTATCCAAAAGCGCAGGATGTGTCTGAGTCTGGGGGTTTTGAATACATTTGAGCCTTGATTCTTCTTTTTATGGTTGTAAGAATCCTGTATCTATAAACTCCTGGAAAATTCTAGCTAGGAAAATACAGAAAAGCTACTCAGACACTTGGTGTAGTTGTGGATAGAAGCTGGGTCTGCATTAGTCCCTATGGGCCTGGGGAGCGAGGAACATGGCCATGGAGCAGACTGTGGATGGGAAAGGTTGTGGCTGGGAAAGAGGTGTATGAGAGAAGCAGCTCAAACAGGTACAGGACTCTGAGAGGGAGCGTGAAGTGCATTTTAGAAGGCCCCGGTCAGCACATTGGCCAAGGAGGACCCATCTGACTGTGCTGGAGGGCAGCAGTGGGGTGATTAGCCAGGCAGAGGAGGAGGGGACAGAGGCAGTGATCCATCCTGGGGCAGTGGAGGGAGGCAAGGACAGGAGTTCTGCCTGGGTGATTAGCACAGCTATTACTGAGGGGGCATGTCACGCTGGGAGAGGTGACTTTAGCTGAGCTGCTTCTGCTGGAAGTAATGACTTCGGCTTATAGCAAGAACACAGTCACAATAAGAACAACCTGTGCATGTCATAAAATTAAGCTGTAAAGGTGGTGGTAAAAAGGACTGTGACATTTAAAGAGGGAAAACTCTGTGGCAGTTTCATAAGCAAATTGGGGGAAAACCAGCCCAAACCTTCAGGTACCTGTGAAGATGCTGCATTTTTCATGTGTGAAGATGCTGCATTTTTCATGTCTGAAGATGTTTTTTAACTGCAGTGTAATTTAAAAATCTAATTTTTCAACGAGACATGTTTATTTCTTTTTCCTTTTTAGCTCTATCGTCCACTTCTGAAAAGATATGCTGAGCTTGAACAGAAGGTTATCTACAACCCAGCCTCTTCTTGTCCTGCGAAATAGAAGCAAACAAAATTTATATGTTGGCTGAGTGGACTCCCAAGGAGAAGATCAGGAGAGATTTGCTCAGAATTTACTGGAGCTGTTTAAATCATTTCGTTCCTCTTTGTAGACAAATAATTTTTAAATGTCTGTGTTTGAGTGTGTTGGTGGGGAAAAAATTACATTGTGATTGAAAACCTTCTTTTTCTGACCTAGAGACGGGGCTCTTGAGAGGCGTTTTAAAAACTTTTATTCCATTTTCAGTTTCATGTGAAGGGTGAGATGGTACAGATGTTACAATTCACGCCATCACAATCAGAAGCTAAACTATTTCCTAATTACAATACATTATAAGCGTTTTTTGGCCTATCAGCTTTTGCCACACAATGCCTTTAATGCCCTAAAGACAATAGTCTAAAATTACCCCTCATGGATCCTACTACAATGCATCTTTCATATTTCTGTTTCTCCAAAGTATCTAGTATTATTTGCAAGGCCATAATTTGAAACTTGTTTCTAGTTCAGTTTCTCTCTCAACAATGTCTGTCCTGTTCCACGGCCTTTCTAAGTCAGCATACTTTATCTCAAGGTTTGCCTACAGATGCACAAGACTATGTGAGCCTTCTCTCAGGCTTTGAGAATTCTGTACAAATCCACTTCCCACAAAACCTGATTAAAAAAGCATCATATTGCTCTGTGTGTTTGTGGCCTCCATTTTTCTTAGGTGCTTTTCAGACTATGCTTGCTGTTTTGGAAGAGCTGGGTGACAAAGTCAAGCTCCTTGTGTATGTGAGTCACTCTACCCATCTCTGTCAGCTTTGATTCCATGTGTTTGGCATGCCAGCCTCTGCATACCTGTCCAGCAAAGTATCTTAATTCCTCAACATCTCTTGCTTAAATGTTTTGAGACCATCTTTCTGTTCATCTGTAACTTGGAGATGTTTATATCTTTGCCTACACAGAAAGCATAAGCACACTGACTTAATCCCATCTTTCTTTAATATGTGGAGGAGGCTGATTAAAGTCTTTAAAGACTCCCTGGGATCCTCTGAGAAGGGAAATTCTTGTCACATGACACTAAGGAAAGCCTGTTGTGTGATGAAACATGATATGGCAGGGGTTTATAGATTGTGGAAAGCACAGAGATCTTACGTGATACAGACACCACTGCACAATGTTTTACTTGACATCAGTTTTGTAAAAAAGAAAATAAGAGACCAAACATGGAAAGTTTCATCCATCTCCTTTCTGCTTCAAAAAGCAGAGTCAGTTCATCTGCACACCATCTTGGGGTTACTCTCTTTCTTCCTCTTTGTCATGGCTGTGAAATTCTGTGCCATGCTCTGCTTTCAACAGGGCAGGATGGTAATTTTTTTTTCTTTCACTCCCAATACCCCATTTTTTTCTTGGACATCTTGAATAGAACAGCTTGATTGTCTTGCTCTGTTGCCATTGTTTCACTTCAATTGTTTTAGTCCAGATTAAGTAGCCTCTAGCTGAGAAAATCTCAGAAAATATGAGCCAGGAGATCTTTCTGCAAAGATGTGTGGAAGTTGCAGAATTTGAATGAAGATCCCTGTGCAAGTGGGAACACTTTACTGCATTCTGTGGAGCTGGTATCTTTCCCTTAGGATAAAACTTCTCCTGGGAATAAAGCAGATTGTTTAATGAAAGGGACTGAAGCCTTTCTTCTTCTCCTGCAGAGGCTGTAATGTGTCTTGGGAATAAGCCAGGGAATTATAGAGAGTAGAGGATGTCTTTATTGACTGAGAGCTGGACTGTGCCCCTGCTGGAGCTGGATGACTCAGATTCATATTCTTCACATTTTGGAGGCATAGGAGCACTCTCCCTATCCCTGCCACATCTCTGTTGAGAGTGGGAACCCCTGGCCATGACTCACCTTTGGAGTGGCCAGGGAATACTCACATTCCTCCTTTGGTCTCCCTTTTATATTTAAGTCCTTCACTTTTGAGTACGAGCAGTACCTTTTTTTGTTCACAACTGAATAATTACAACTTCTTCTGATATTAGCATGATTACTCAGGAAGGTCAAGAATTACATTTCCAAGTTGCTAAAGCAGGCTTCTTTTAAGCAATTGCTTTAAAAGGTGGCATTAGAAATACACATCTATCTCTTTTATGTGCTTATTATTCTGGGTCCAAAGGTACAGTGCTAAAACATATAATACTTCTTGCAGGCCTCCACTGTCAGCAGTTGCTTTGTCATTGAGCAAGGCTGTAGAGAAATGCAGAAGGATTAATTAATACGGGTTAAACAATGCCTGCTAGTTTAAGCAGCATTACCATCATCCTTACCCTGAAGTTCTGCCAGGTTACTGGTTTGATGTCAAAATTAACCACACAGGGAAGGGGTTTGGAGAGGTCCCAATCACAGAATGGGTCAAGTTAGAAGGGGCCACATCTGATCCCATCTCTCTGTTCCAAGAGGGTGATCCCAGAGCACACAGCACAGGATTGTGTCCAGGTGGTTCTGGAGTATTTGCAGTGAGGAAGACTCCACAGCCTCTCTGAGTGATCTATTCCAGTGCTCGGTCACTGCCCAGTAAAGAGGTTCCTCCTCATGTTCAGGTGGAACTTTCTGGGCCTCAGTTTCTGCCCATTCCTCTTGTCCCATTGCTGGGCACCACTGAGGAGAGCTTGGTCTATGTCAAGGCTGAACAGCCCCAGCTCCCTCACCCTTTCCTCATAAGGGAGATTCTCCAGACCCTTGATGACCAGGGGAAGGTGTTCCTCTGGACATTCATTTACCCTGGTCTCCTGGGTCAGAGATTCCTGAGGACTGGCCTTATCGGTGAAGACTGATGAAAGGAAGGCATTCAATAACTCTGCTTTCTCTGCGTCTGTCAGATTTGTGCAGTTTTGGTGGCAATTTCTTGAGCTCATTTGTTTTGTCAGGGTGAGATGATTATTGTCTCTTGTAGCTTTCTGGCTTTATTTGCTTGTAAAACGGGAGGCTCATGATCAGTTTCTTACTCAGCTGAGGAAGATTAAAGCTCACATTTCCCAGCTCATAGCACATTGCAGAACATTTCTATTTAATATCTTGGTTCCTAGCAAAGTATTATGTGGTGCTAGTAGGATATTGTCTGGATGATTTAACTACTTTCTGGGCCTGAGCTCTTCTCCAGTTAGGGAGAGGAGACGCTTCCTTGTCTGTTGGGCTGGGGCTCTCTGACATGTCCCACATTACCATTAAACTACTGTGTCCTCAGGGCAGCTGATGCACTGTGTGTTTGCTGCAGCAGTCCCTGAGAAGACACTGGGATGCAGGGCTCTGAAGAGCGAGCCACCACTGAATTATAGTATTGCTGTGGTGATGGGTTTATTAGGGCTGGCCTCTGAGGAACAGTGTCTGGAGTACAAGAATTTATAGACAAGCTCTTTTTTTCCCCAGCTCACCCAAGTTGCACATGTTCACTGACTAGTGTCTGATAGAACAAGACTCAATAAATCTCCCCCTTGAAAGATCCTTTGAAGAAATTCTGTGGTAAGGCTTCTACTACTCTTTTATTTTTGTCCTTCTAGGAATGCACATTATCTCACCAAGGAAACACAGACTTCTTGCTCTCATGTGCACATCCCTTTAAAAAACTCCCCAGTGATGGAAGGATCTGGTGCCCTTTGTTTTCCAAAACCATGTGGGCATTTTGCCAGCTTGTCTGCCTTATGGTACTCTGGTTGTCCAGCATAGAAGTGGTGTTACAATATCAGCTGGACTTGATGATCTTGGAGCTGTTTTCCAACTTCAGTGATTCTACAACTTAATCAACAGCTTAGCTAAGAGAAATCTGTAGTTTCTACCTCAAAATATTTGAGAGAGTTTGATTCCCTCCCTCCTCCACAGGGCACCTTTCTGTTCTTCAAGGTGAGCAATATGGTATGCCCATCTTGCCTAGATGAAAGCTCAGCTTCTGTGTTTAAATATGTGATGAGCTATTCTCAGTTGAGAATAACTTGATGGAAAATTGATCTCAGTTCCTGTAAAAAAAAACCCCAAACCCCCTGATTTCCACAAAGAGATTGTTCACTGCTGTCTAGCCTGCAGCTCCTGTTCCACCCAAGCAAAGCTACTCTAGGTTGGAGGTGGGTCATGGAATTACATGGAAAAATCCAAGCACCTTCCCTAGCTCAATGGCCCTGTGCTCTCACCAGTCAATCAGAACTTCACTGGATTCACCCACAAGCTCTTGCTGTACAACCACCCAAAGACAAACAGTTTTCTTTGCAGCGTGAAGTCTTTAAAGTCTTTTGTGATGCAGTTGGAAACAAACAGGAAAAGATGTTTGCTTTTTCTTAAGGGATCAGTCTGAGAGAGCTGGAGCTCTGATTGAATAAGTAATGTACTGAAAAAAAAAAAAAATCTATGTAGTGTCGGTGCTTTAATAAGTAATTGAGCTGAATACCTCCCTGTGCCATCCCAGGGGGACCTTTTTGTTTTTCAGCTTGCTTTTACTTTGGAGTTGAGCTACCACCACAGATCACAGAGCAGTGCAGTGAAGGGTGTGTATCTAAAGCCACAAAAATCCAAAGCAGGACTTTGAACAAATATTTTGTTTTTATCCTCATTTCTATTACCTTGGTCCTCAGACTGCTGCATGCAGGCTGCGGGCTGAGGGGAAAAAGATACACATTTTCGAGAACTAAACTGTCTGATCTTGGTGTTGTCATCAATGCAAGGCCAGTTTAGAACCTCCTACTTAGGAGAAAGGGACTAATTTAGATTCTTCTTCTCCTCGTCTGACGATTTTTCATGTATCTCTCCAGTTTTGGTTTTGGTGAAATCTTGACCCTCATGTTAAAATGGGGCTGAAATTGACAAACAAATGGCAAAAGAAAATAGGCAGAACATTCACTGATCTGATACCAGGGCATCACTGTCCTGTGAGGAGCGTTTTCCTAAAAAGATTCTCTGAAGATGACTGTAGTCCTGATTCCATGTGGCTTGAAATTTTAAACTCCTGTGCAAATTGGGTACAAAATCATGTCTGCACCAAAGAATCTTACCTCTTTATTACTTTAAGCTCATTTTGTGCAGGTCAAAAGCACTTTGTGATGTGCAAGGCAAAAGCAGTCTGAATAAATTCTTTGGGTAACCCCTGCTCACCTTCCATACTTTGCAGTCTGGATCAAGCCTCTTTGGTTGGTCAGTTCAAGTGGTTTAGCTTTCAGCTATCACAGCTTACATTGCCAGAATGTAATATTTTTAGATTATTTTTCCCCCCTAGAACCATTTTTTTCCCTCTTTTGCAGCAGATAACTACCTTTTCTTGTAGATGATTTACCTTGTTGACTGTTTCCACTTCTGAGGGATGCTGAGAGCTACTCCTATGCGACACTTTGCTGAAATCCAGCCCCAAGAATCATTTTGCTTTTCTTGTTCTTCTGCTTCTCTGCTGCTTCTAAAAGTTGCCCTTGACAAACAGAACAATGTTTCTGTGGTGATCCCAGACTTCTGGGAATGTCTCAACCACTGTGGGAACTCAGAGACTTGGTTCAGTGTTCTTGAAGCACATACCCTGAGGGAAAGGGTGAAGGAGCAGCTATCCTATGGATACTGCTACAATCTCCAATTTCAGTCCTTCACTGAGTTCCCTCATCCACTGATGTGTCAGGCCTGCCCATTAGACATGATGTTCAATCACCAGCCTGACTACTTGGGGATATTATTAATTGCGTGCAATGTTTTTTGCTCCAACATCTTTAGATGACAGGTATTTGTGACACATTCTTAAGATGCTTTTATTTGGTATATGTTGGCAGAGTACTCTGTAATGCATCCATCTGGTTGTTGCTCCTCTTTTAGCATCTCATCAGCCGAACAGGAGTCTGGACATTCAGGTGTGGGATTCATCTGACCAGTGTAGACATCTCTGTCTGCTGTCATATGGGCTCCTTCAGCCATCAGGTAGAGGACCACGAGGGAGAGGAGTTTCAGGCTGTTGTTCATCTTACCTTGTGGCAGATGTCTACAACAGATCAGGTGATTCATCTCCTGAGTGAGCAGTTTCTCCCTACTGAGTAGAAAGGCAGTAGTGTGGAGAAGAGGACGGAAAAAGCCGATTTCTTTTCTTGTGCCAAAACTCCTGAAGACCTGATTGAAAGCTTGTCTCAACTTTGGAGACAAGATTTGTCCCCAGTTACCACTGTACAGCTGGAAAGCTTTCTCATTCCAGGACTGCTCTGTTTTTACTGTCAAATCTGTGAGACTGACCTCCCCAACCCCTCAGATGGCCACTCCACACACCTGCATGGAGGTGTCCAGCAGACACAGTTTGAGAGCTTTGTTACTTACATTCTTGCAGTTTGTCTTTTAGTTGCACGCCCTTGCTTGTGTTTATCCCTTCAAGCTGGACTCTCTCAGGCATTTGTGTTATGCCTGCAAGCTCAGAACCCTGGTTCAGTGAAAGACAGCTCCCTTAGGACTGAGACAAGCTTTGCACAGGAAAACAAAGGTCTGTTCAACTTGCTGTTTGAGGACACTCTTTACTCTCTGATTGACATGTATGCACTACCCTCCTGAAACCTCAACTATCTTCCAGGTCTGGTAAACACTGGTGTTTTGGAAGACTGAATTCTCCTTAAAAAGTAGTCCAAGCCATGCTGTGTAACAGAAGGACTTGGAGAAGAAATGGAGCTGCTCCTTAGGTGAGGACTTTTATCTTAAAATAAAACATCTTGCAGAAATCAAGTGAGAGGCAAAGGAGTCACACAACTTTGATATCACAGCTTATGCCACCTAGGAGCATCTCCTCACACGGCTGTCACAGCTTGTTAGGTTAGGATGGGACATTCCTTGTCACTCCTGGAATAATTTCTTTGCTGGGTTACTGCCCTGCTTGAGGACAGTTGCATATAGCAGAAACAGCCTTTTGATCAAGAAAGATGTTGGCGAAAGGCAACAATATGTTTTCCCAATTTCCATTTCTCAGTTAAATTATTTGGGTCCCCACGATTGTTGTCCCTTAGAAGGAACACCTACTCAAGCAGAGGAGAGAAAATACATTGAATGCAGATAATGCAATATGTGATTTAGTCAGAGAGTTCAACTGAATGAATAAGCAAATAAGCTGCATTTCAAGCCTTCCCTTGCTGTGAAAGTGGTTTATTTTCCTCAGAGTGATTCTTGGCTCAGAAAATACAGCTGTTGTTTTTCATTTGTGGAAGGTGTCCCTGCCCATGGCAGGGGGATTAGAACTAGATGATATTAAGGTCTCTTCTTACCCAAACCATTCTGTGATTCTGTGTTTGGCAGACTCTCCCAAAAACCTTTCAGCACAGACTCGCTCTGTTGTTTGTCCAGTGAATGCAGATTTTTTTGTTTTGATCTGTGTTGTGTATGGTTTTGGCATGATTTATAAATGGACCGGTCAAACAAGTGTTGCTACAACTTCCCCTGCCTGTTGTCAACCCTCTTTGTTCATGGGCTTCCATAGCAAGAAAGATGAGCCTCTGTGGGACAAGGGCTTCCCATAAAGACCAGAGTAAATGTCAAGAGGTTCTTTTCCCTTCCCTTTTGGCCCAGAAACTTTGTTGTAACTCAGGTTTGCTGGACGGGCAGTGTTGGATTGTCTATAGTATGAGTAGTTTGAAATGAAGGATGCTAATGTTCAGCCAGATTGTCTGGATGAGAAATCACTGAGGTGAGACTGGGCAGGCAATTTGTATCAAGTTCTGCATTTTGTAATTTATACTCTGAATCTTTAAATGACAAAGTAAATTAACTTGCTCAGATGACTGAGAACCATGTTTAGAGGGGAAGGGAGAATTCATCTGGACTCAGGAATTCTTGATGAGGGGACCCAGGCACTCAAAGGCTCTCTTATTTTTTTTGGCCTGATGCCTCTTGACTTTTTCCTCTACAGCAGCTCAGGTTTACAGCAGACATGGAAACTTCTCCCTCCCTGTGGACTGCAAACTGGCACCTGGGGTAAAATCCACCAGGCAGGGGGAGGGCGCAGAGCTCCCTGCTCACGGTGACCGGCTGTTGTCCTGAGGCTGTTGTCCCAAAAGTTGGCTGCTTTGCATCAGCTGGACACGAGGCTCTCTTTGGGGACTGAGTAGTGGTGCCTCTTGGATCTGCCTTAGGCTGGGAGTTCAACCTTCAGCAAGAGTAAAGGTGGTGAAGGATAAAAAACATTCTAGTTGTTTTACACGATGACTAAAACTGTGAATATGACCTGGCCAGTAAGAAGGTGAATGCTATCCTGGACTTTACCTGTGTGCCTTTCCAGCTGAGACGGAGCACTGCCTCATGCAGAACTTTGGTAAGACCCAGCCAGATTTGCTGTCTTGTGCTGAAGAAAGAAGAATTAAAACTGGAACAGGTGAAGGAGGGCTGGTACCTTGATCAGAGGTACATTGTCCTAGGAGAGGAGGCTGAATGTTTAACTTGCTTTGCCAGAAGCACAAAGAAGTTGGGTTATTCAGTAAAAATTATTTGCTGGGTTATTTAGTAAAAATCCTTCAGGTTGGGGGTGGAGAAAGCTCCTCAAGCCAAAGAACAGCATTAGCACATGAGCAAGTGACACATACTGATTGGGAATAAATCTGCACTGGAAATTAGAAGCAAGGTGGGAGCGAGGCTCTTAAGGACCTCTTGTACTCTGCGCATTGGTGCCAGGATTACAGAGCCCCACACCTGCAGCCCAACATGCTGGAGGGTGGTAACAAGGTGTTAGAAATCCTGTGTGAAAATTGATTTGGACCAATAGTGATGTTTAGAGAAGCTGTTGTTTGCTGTGTGGACAGAGCAGGTTTTCACACTTGACCTCTTCCTTCTTGCCTGTGTTTGGTTTGTGGGAAGGAACAAGTAAGGAAGGGACAAATAATGCAAAGCTTTCAACTCTACTTCTTAATCTTGGGACATGTAATAGCCCAGTTTGCTATCCATTTGCTGGGCTGGTCCTCTACAAACAAGAGGAATTTACCCCATGGCAATCTTTCTTCACTAGAACCCTACAAAAGGAAGTGAGGTTGAATTAGCATTTTAAAGTGGACAGCCTTGAAGTTAATGATATTCAATAAAGAAAAAAATGTTTTAACCTTATTTGCACTTTTCAATTTACTTATTAGAGGCCATCTGTTATATTTTAAGCAAGAGCACTGGGAGCTAAACTCTCAGATTGTCAAATGAGGTTTTAACTGGCTAAGCAGAAGGGAAAGAACAGGCTGCCTTAAATGAGCAGTTAGGCTGTTTTTCTTCAATTTCTCACTTCTGTGTCAAAAAGCAAATGGTCACCCTTTCAAGAAACAGTCAAGTTGCAACAATGACATCTGTTTTTACAGGTGCTGATGAGTCTTGGCCAATGTCACTTGTCCTCAGATCTCAGATATGCTCTAACATGGATGAAATTCAAAAAGCCAAAAGTGAGATGAAACTGGTGAGGGTGTGAAGGGCAGGAGTAAGGATTTCTGTAAGTAAATCACCAGGAAAGGGAAAATGGGAACATACTGATTTACTGCTGAATATGTTGGCCAACCTAGTGGCAAAGGGGATGGGGAAAGCTGCTCTTTGCCTTTGTCATTACTGGCAAGGTCTGCTATCGAACCTCTCCATTTTCGTGCCTACTAGCAGGATTTAGGAGAGGCAGGTGCCACCTGTTGTAGGGGAGGATCAGTTTAGGAACTGGTGAAGCAAAATGGGCATATATGGGTGCATGGGAGCAGGTGGGATGCGTTAAAGGGTGCTGAGGAAGATGGTTGATGCCATTGCAAGACTGCTCAATGTGATCTCTGAAAGGTGGGGGTGATTATGGAAGGTCCCCAGTGACTGGGAAGTGGCTGATGTCAAGGTCATCCTCAAGCAAGGAGGGTCTAAGAAAACTGCAGACTGGTCAGCTTCACCTTTGTCTCCCTGAAGGTCACAGAGCAAATCTCCTTGAGCACCATTTCCAGGCATGGGAAGGGCAAGAAGTCACTGTGGAATGCAGGGACCTGATCTCCATTGACTGTCACAGGATTTTGACTCCTAAGCTTAGCTCTCTTAAGCCTGGGCAGACTCCCACCATACCTCTGAGAAACTGGGTGTTTTTCCTGTGTCCCTGGGCAAAATGGGAACCTTTGGCAGGACAAGAGCCAAACCTTGGTCTCCCAGGTCTCATGAGAATAGTTTAAATACTGGGCAACCTATAATTCCTCCTAGAGGGTTGGGAAGGGAAAACAAAGTGTCCTCTCCATATCGACTGAGAAATTTATGGGATCCAGTACAACTGCTGCAGCTCATCCGGATTTGAGACTGTGCATTCATGTATGGTTGTTTGAATTCAGAGGTGTTGCTATAATAGATAAACTGTTGTTCACCTGAGCAGAGGCTCTGAATCCTGGTCTCTGGGGAATTTGGCTGTGGTGGCTGCAAGGTTGCCATGCCCAGAGCGGGGTTGGGATAATCCCTTTAATCCCTTTTGCAAACGAATGCAAATTGTGATCAATGCCATGGAGCAGCAATGTAAATTGTTTCGGCCTGAATCTCTCTGAACTGGAAATTTGAAGACAGATCCCACAATTGCTTGAAAAATTAGCTCGTAGGCTGAAGTTGTGAAGTTTTTTTCTCTCTGTGAGCTTTTGTGTGTATCCCAGATTTTCCAGGGACTGACCCAGCAGCTGCTGGTGGTGCCAGGCTTGCTCTACAGCCAGCTGTGATTCTGTCGTGTGTGGTGGGTTATAGCAACAGAAGGAGGGAGAAACGATCCAAACAAAAGAAACAGGGTAGAAATGTAAACTAGATCACGTTGATTCACGACACCACTTGATCATTAGGAAGAAAATCCCCACTAAACCAAATGAACTATGAAGTAGCAGTGAAATCTGGCTGCCGAAAATGTTATTGTAAAACACAGTCATGGGTACTGTTAGTTTGCCGTAAGCACTGAAGCTGAATGAGTGGGCGATAAAATAGCTTTTATAAAACCTGTCTTTTGTGTCATTCTAAGACAAAAATCCTATTTTGTGTTCAGATCTGTAGATTAAAAAAACCCCACACTACAACTTGGGGTGACTTTTGTTTTAAGACTGTTTTAAATTTATAACTGAGCCGGCTAAAATGCTTTTCATCAAAGTACAAAAGTTTCATGCTGTAATTAATGGCAAGTGATATCTAATGCAATAAAACACCATCATTTGAGTGTTCTTACAAGACTATTTATGACTGGATATTGAAACTGATAATGATTCTGCCATTTGTCCTCATAATTTATTATTCCAAGGAGAGGCAAGTGGTGTTAAGGGTTCACGATCCGTTTTATGGAAAGAGTGCTGAATTCAGCTTTTTATTGGTGTAAATGACAATGTTTGGTTCTCTGTGGAAAATGAGCTTGTGACAGTGAGTGCAGGCCCTACTGAGGGGTTGAGGTGGGGGGTGTTCATGCTCTTTCTTAGAGAGCTGAAGCCCCTGGCTGTGTGATCCTGTTGCAAGTGGCCTTACTGGGAACAATGCAAAGGCTCAGTTGCCATCTCAGCAGGATCCCTTAAAAGACCAGGGCAGGATTTTTCTGAAAACCTTCTCCCTTGTTTCTCAGCTTGATGATCTCTTGAGGTATCATGTTGGGCAGCCAAAGCTGAACTCGCTATAAGGAACCTAATCCAAAGACCATGGAAGATAATGGAAAGAATTAAAGTGATGCCTTAAGTTTTAGCTTTCGTGTTCAGGCTCGGGTAAAATCTTGTGTCAAGCCAAAAAAAACTCGACTCTGGAGGAGACTTCCCTCGGTCTTGTAAATTGCCAGCCAGGCTGTGTCTCTCTGAGCACAGCCTTTCATATTGTGTCAGGCCAATTTATGGAACTCTCAGGCACTGATCCTCACCTTATTCAGGCTCATGGAAACATGGAAGAACTTCTTTTAAGTCAATGTTGATGCAACTAATGGAAAATCTGAATGAAGCTAGACCTTGTCTTTTGTTTTTGGACTGGGATCTGAAAAACAGAGATTATACTTCGTTCTGACAGACTCCCAGCCCTGAGACTACAGATTTTTGGTTTTCCCTAGCCTGCTGTTAATTTGCTGTGGAATAAGGTCCTGTAGGTAAAGATTTGCATTTCCATCAATAGTCCTAGCAGCAATCTAATGAGTTTCTTGCCGTTTTGCAAATAACTTGCAGTGAACCTGATGGCACAGAGTCAGGGAGCAGGATGTGGCCCATCGTCTTTGCTTTTCAAGAGCTACAGTCACCTTCTTCTTCCCTTCCGCCTCCCCTCGTTCATTCTAATCAGCGTGTCAGAAGGGAAGTCACTCCTTTATTGGAGGTCATCCATGTCAAGGGAAGTTATGTTTCCATCACTACCTGGGGGCCCATCAGCAGATGAAGATGGAGAGCAGTGACTCAGAATGACTTTGAAGCAACACCCAGCAGCAACTGAAGACAAGAACATAACCTCAGCTGACGTTTGAAATAACCTGATACACAAATAAAACCGTTCTGCTAAATTATGCATCTTTTTACTCTTGGCTGTTCTTAAAGGAAAGGGACTGGGTGAGTGTTTTCAGTGTTTTCTCTGTGTGCCTCTGCTTTTCCTTCTGCTGGGAGCTGAGTGACAGATGCACACTGATGGAGCAGAGTGGATTGATTTTTGTGGCTGTGGTACTTTATGCTGAAAAGAAATACAGCTTTTAAAATGACAGAGGGCCCCTTTCAGAGAAAAAACAGTGATGTGTATGGGTGAGTTTTGCTGAATGTGCCTTAGTTATCTGCTTTGAGTTAAGCACATGCCTAAATGCTTTGTTGACCAGCATTGATGGAAGTACACTTAACAGTGAGTTTGAGTTGAACTAAGTAATGGCTAAAGAAAAAGCAAGAAGAATAAGATAACAGAGAAATTGGGAAAAAAAATCTATCTCTGTTTTAGTAATTGAAAACAAGAAATAATGTGCTGTGTTTAAAGCTTTTCCCCTAATGGCACAAACACAGATAAGTGCCATTGCCTGAGCACTCCTCTTTTTCCCAGCTGAGATGTGGGGACAGTGAGATGCTGGTTGGTAGCGGGCGATGAGTCAGCAGTGAGCCTGGACAGCTGAAAAGACAAAATCCATTCTGTGGTGCCTCAAGCACAGCATGACCAGCTGTACAGAAGAGGTGATTGTCCTGCTTTATTCAGTGTTGGTGTGGCTTCATCTGGAGCACTGTGGGCAGTTCTGGGCCCACAAGTTAAGAAGGGTGTGAAGGTCTTTGAATGTGTCTGGAGGAGAGCAACAAAGCGGAGGAGGGAATGTCCTGTGAGGAGCTGAGGGCTTTGAGTTTGTCCTGTTCAGAGAAAAGGAGGCTGAGGGGTGACCTCATTGTTCTCTACAGCTTCCTGAGGAGGGGAAGTGGAGAGAGAGGTACTGAGCTCTTCTCTCTGGGACTGTGTGGGAGTAGTTGAGAACTGCACTGGAGGAGGTTAGATGGGACATCACAAAACATTTCTTTACTGAGAGGGTGGTCAAACACTGGAATAGGCTTTCCAGAGATTTAATCCAAGCCTGTCTGTGTTTAAGAGGATTTTGGACGGAGCCTTAGTAACAGGCTGTACCATGGTCAGCCCTGAACTGGTCAGGAAGTTGGAGTGAGTGATCATTGTATGTCCTTTCCAACTGAAACAGTCTATCCCTCCCCTCCCCTCCCCTCCCCTCCCCTCCCCTCCCCTCCCCTCCCCTCCCCTCCCCTCCCCTCCCCTCCCCTCCCCTCCTCTCCCCTCCCCTCCCCTCTCTCCTTTTTGAACATGTTGATCAGTTGAGATCAGTCTGTTCCATGGATGGGCTCTGTGAACATGTGTCCACATCATAAAATGGCCATGCAATTTAGCATGACAGACAAGAGGCATTTTAAAGGTTATTAAGGGGATACACTGGCTGATCCGCCTGCGAGAGCTTGCACAGATCCTGGCTCAGCCTGTGTTTTTGTGTTTCTGCCTCCCTTACACTAACTAGCAATAAAAATCTAAGCCGTGTAGCAAAATTACTTTTGTTTCAGGGGCCAGGCAATTTTTCCAGGTTTTGTGTTTATTTATAGGAGATGAACTTGCTTGTGAGTTGGGTTTTGTAAAATTGAATCCAGCTTTACCCAGAGCTGAGCCAGATCCATTGCTTGCATTACTGACAGCATGGTTTCCATGGGAAATATCCTCCTGGTTCAGAGGAGCACAGGACACAGAGGAGGGCAGTGAGAATGCAAGAGATGATGCAGGAGACACATGGCCCTGGTTTTCCCCTACTCAAGTGGAGTCCTTTGGTGTTGGATTAACAGGACAAGGAAGAGCATGAGCCTGTGGAGAGATGAGGGTTGGTCTCTTTGAGGGGACCAGAGGAAATGTCCTCTGAATTCTCCTGAATTTTTGCCAGGGGAGGTGTAGATTGGATATTGGTAAAACTTTCTTCACTGAAAGGGCTGTCAAGGATTGGAAAAGGCTGCCCAGGGCAGTGGTGGAGTTACCATCCTGGGAGGAATTTAACAGATGTGTAGATGTGGCACTGAGGGACATGGTTTAGTGGTGGAACTGGCGGTGCTGGGTTGAGGTTTAGGCCTGATGATCTTAGAGGTATTTTCCAACCTGAATGATTCCATAAGGGATGAGGATACAGGACTGTTTTGAGGTGACAAGCTGGCCCTCAACCAAACACAAAACTCTATGCAGATGATAGAAACCTCCAACACATCAAAATGCCAGTAGTGATGTGTCAGGCAGGAGTGACCTTCATTGGCACGAGGGTGGGTTAGATGCCAGGACTTCAAGGTCAACAGGGACACTCACATTATTGTAGTTGCAGTACCACTCATTTGGCCTTTTGGGACTTGGCTCTGTCCTGCCTCTGATGACTGCAGTTGCTCCTGGGACCTACATCCCACCTACACCATCACAGGTACTGAAGGTCAGGCCACCAACCACCATCCCATTGCCATGTGGCCTGACCCCAAAACCCTTTTGCTTTCAAAGCCCTGGGAGAGAAGGATGTTTTGTTCAGGAGTGTTTGTGGAGGTGGTCCCAGTGCCCAGGAAGGGATGGTGCTCTGTGGGCTGGGGTGTTTTATCTCCTCTTGCCCGTGCTCTGTGTTGGTTCCGGAGAAATATATGGGTGCCTGTTTACCATGCATGGAGCAGCGCTGCTCCGATGACACAGCATACATTACCCAAAAGTTCACTGGAGGACGGTGAAGGTGATGAGAAACGGAAGAAAGTTGTTTTTCTTCCAGTGACTTGAGAGCCAAATCGTAAAAAGTGAAATGTGCTTGGGTGGCTGTAGCTGTGCCTTCATTGCTGGGTACGGGCTGGACTGGGACACCCTGGCCTGTCCTTGGCAGTTTTGTTTTTTTAATTTAGATTCTGCTAATACAAATGTCCCACCCCAGATGTCACATAGACAGCTGAATCTGCTGTCTCCCAGCTTAATGCTGTCCAACAGCAACATGTCTAATTTTCCAGCGTGTGCCCTGGGACTCGTCTGTTGTCATGCCCAACCCTGCACATGTGGCGCTGTGAGTGATGGTGGCCCTGACGCCCTGGCATTGGCACTTCTTTGCCCTCAGCCACGCCAGGTCCCCAAAGCTTTGAAAATCTCATTTAAAGCCTCTCTGGGCTGTGCGTCTCCTTCTGATCGGGCTCACACGCACCGGATGTCTTGGGACACGACAGGCTCATCACGAGGAGATGCCGCTCGCACTAATGAGTTTCGTGTCTTGCTACAGTGGATGGTAATTAAAGGGGGTTGATGAGACGGAGCCTGCGGGCGCGGGTGGCCGGTGTGGGGGTGAGGAAAGAGGCTGCTGAAAACAGCGCTGGGTGCGGAGGGACGAGCTTTTCTCAGAGTGTCACACTAGAGGGTGCCAGATGGCTTTCCTCCACCCTGCTGCCTTCCCTCGCTCACATTTGGACACATTTGGCTTTGCGCATCTTGGAGTCTCCTTCCACCCGCTAAATGCTCATTGTGTGCACACAGCATTGCTGCCAACTGGGTGCAGGGCACCGAAAAACACCGAAAACCGTGGCCATGGACATGTGGTGTCCTCCTCTCCACAGCTTGGCTTGGTCCCAAAACCAGAGATGCACCTTGAAATTCAGTAGTGGCCAAAGAGCAAATTGATCAGATTGTGGGGTGTGCATTGACCCGATAGCTGGAAGCATCCCTGGTCTTCAATAGGGAGCTCAGAGGCTGCCCTGGTCATGGACAGTGAGTCACAACAGGAAAGTTGGGGGTTATCCCTCATTGTGCCGTGTCAGGTTCATGTGCTTCCCTGTGGATCCCCTCCAGTCAGCACATCATAGCCCTGATGGGATGCCTCATTTCTGGCTCTTTGTGGCCCTTTTCCCTGTCCCCCAGACCATAAGCAAGCACCTCTTGTTGTTCCTGTGCTCTGGAGATGTCCCTCCCGAGGGCAGGAGGTTGAACTCATTCCTCTGGATTTTCTTCTTGCCGCTTTCAGATGCATTTCAGGCTGAGGCCTGTCTGAATTCTCCTCCTGTCCTCTTGAACACTTGCAACCCTTTAGGACTTAATCCCACCAGACATTTTACAAACAAGTTCTCCACCCTTCATCAAAGGCATCAATCAAGATGCTGGCCACACGCAGACCTGGGGCAAACCTCTGCAGGTTTGGGAGTGAGCCATCGCTAATCACTTTGTATCTTGTCTTTCATCCACTTGTGCCTTTACTTCCATAGCTTCTTTGCAACCTGGGGCCATCATCTTTCTGGGCCCAAAGCATCCACAGAATCAATTAACCAAGATTCATGGATCTGCCTATGGACTCTATCGAGCAGTCCCAGTCCTGCAAGGACAATCTCATCCTGGTGGGGATCTAGGCAAAGCTTTCTGAAGTGACTATAATTCACGAGGACAGCAGCTTTTCCTTCCAAACTGGCTGATGGGTGTGCTCCGTGTACACAACTCTCATCCATGTTACCTGGAAGACCCTTGAAGTACTTCTCCCTCCCAGAAAGGTGGGGTTGGAATTGCTGATCCCTGTAGGCTTGAGATTCTCTCCTAATTTGAGACATGTAGAGTCTATAGAAGAAGGGTAAGTATATGGGGTAAATGAGAGGAAATACTAACTTCAAATCCCTCGAACTGCAATCTCACCCATGCACAAACACGCTCTTCCTCACATTCCAATCAGAGTTTTTACTCCCCAAATGCCTATAAGGACTCTCATGCCATAAAATCTCTAGTAATTGAGGTTGAATATTGCAGGGGTGGGTGGCAAACTACTGGGTAGGTAAAGCTTCACAAAGGTAAGACACAACCTGATTCCTGCATACCAGCAGGATAAATGTTTCTTCAGTGGGGAATACCTCCAACTCCATTCCTGGCCATTGTGCACAGTTCAAGCGATGGCTTTGCCTCTTCCTCCTGTTGCAGCCAGACCTGTGTGTTACCTCTTTCTTGCCCCATGTGGGTAAATTAGAGGAGAAATGATGTGGGGTGTAATCAAAGCTGCCAATTACAATTATGTCTGGTTATACATAATAAGCCTAGTTAGAAGCCAGTGTAGATCTGCTGGAACTCAATGAATTTGCACCGTGGATGGATTTGGCCCAGTGTTTTCATGCCATTTGCATGTGCCTGTAAATGGCTAATGTATGACAACCCAGTGGCATCACAGAACAATGCAGGAAGGGGACATGTGTATTTTATCCTATCCTCTCTGCTTTGCTCCTTCATCCAGCATTTTGCATTCATATTTGCCCACTTTTATTTTAGCGTGTGAATAGTATCAGGAATGACTGGCTTATCTAAACATCTCATTTGATTTTTCCAGAGATTCTAGTTTTGTCATCCTCTACGTTTTAGAGGGGTGAGAAAGGACTTTCCCCCAGCTGCTTAAAACCCCCCTGCCACATATTCATTGCTCCTTACAACAAGCCAAGCTCAGAGGGGTTTTTGAAGCAGCTGTGGGTCCTATTTCACACTGCTGTGTCAGCTCATCCTGTCTGGAGGTGAGTCTTTCAGACCAGTGCTCAGCATAAACAACACCTTTCTTCCCAGGTTGTCCTGGTGCTGTTAGTGAAGGTGTTTGATGAGTAACTTGTGGCTTGGTGAGCAGCAAGAGGATGTGACAGGTCCTGTGCTTTCTCCATCAGGCTCAGCTTGTGTCCTGACCCATGTCCTTTGTCCCTGTATGGATCAGAGTGGCAGCATCCCACTGGAGCAAGGACAAAGAGCCTGCCAAGACACTTGGAGACATTGGCTGATGGAGGGGTCATAGGAATTTTCTTTCATTTTCCAAAACATTGCCTGGGACTGGCTGCTGAGTACCACAGCTTTGCTCTCTGATTCAGCACAATTTCTTTAATTTCTCTTACGATTGCTTCAGAATAAAATTCAAGGTATTGTCCTTCTCCTTCCTAAACTGAAATCTCACTCTTTGAAAAAAGGTGTCACTTCTCTCGTGCTGCCTTGCCTAGTGGGGTCCTCTAATCTTACCAAAGTTTGCAAGCTTTAAACCTTCATGCTTAAAATACAAAGGAGAGCAAAATGGGAGTGTTTCCTTATTTCAGCTCCCTTGCAGCCTGGCCTCCCCATTGTCAGTGGGCAGGGATGTGTCTTAGGATATGGTGGTACAGGAAGCAGATGTCCAGGACCCTGCAGTCTACAAAGTGTATGACCAAGGCTTTGAAATAAGTTATTCTTATTGTGATTCTTGTTTATAACACCAGATTCATTGTTTGTAATTTTGTTCAGTGGCATCCAATCAATAGCAGACAATAAAATATTATTTCGAGTGGTGTAGACATTCCACGAGAATGTGATTGATTGCTTTAATTTCTGCCTTCCTCAGTGTTTTTACTAAGCCCTGTCTTCATTTCTTTCATTCTGCCTAGTTCTCTTCAGCATCAGTTGTTAAATAAAGTGACATATTTATTATATCAGCTTTATTTGACAGATTGCAGGGCGACATATTTCAGATTAATTTTTCATTTATATATGTATGTATGTGTGTATGTGAAATTATACATATATATATACACACACTGTATAAAATCAGTGTGTGCCTGAATATACTGAAGGCCAGAATTCCCAAGCACAACTGGAGATTTTAGGTGGTGGTTTTAGCTGCCTAAATTGACACTCTTTGACTAGTCTAAAATCAATTGCCAGCAAATATATGATCATGCAATTTAAGTGACGTGTTACAAGAAGTTCTCAGTGGTCAGATGAGGTTTATTATCTCCTCAGATGGCTGCAGAAACACAGCACTCCTGGTTTTCCATGTCTGACAGGACAGCTTAACAGACCACCACTGAGAATTTTAATATTCAAATAAGCCCTATAAGGTGGCTTTAACATGTGTTTTACAGAGATATTTCAGAAATGTCTGGAAAAGTTCCTTTTTGTCAAAAATCCAGGGAACTTTTTTGGAGCTATTTCTGGTAATCATCAAACCCTCCTAGAGCACCTTTGTTCCTGTAAGTCTGGTGTGTGCAGGACATGGAGATTAAAATCAAGCTCTTTGGGTGGTGTATATTGACTTAATCCACTTATTCCATGTAAGGATTTGGGCCATGAGATTTAGTGCACCTCCTAAATTACGGCCTAAAAGAGCTCTTTCTCCTGTAAATATTGCATGACTTTAAGTCAGGTGCTCCAGAACCTTAATAGCCTGTCCCAGACATCCAGTGCTGTGGGGAACATGACAGCTGTTTCCAGCTTTAGTTGGTCTTGATATTGGGCTGTAAATCCTAGCCTTGCTGGAGGACTGAGCATTGCTTCAGAATGTGCCCAGTGTGCTTTGGGTAAGGAATTTCATAGCAGGAGAACATCTGGGTGCTGTTAAACATCCATTCTTGATCCTCAGACAACTCCTTCTTTTTTTTGTGCTGATCTGAGCTGCACATTTGAAATGGCAATTGTCTGAACTTGTTTAGCAATTTAGGATGTTCTCATAGCAGGGAAGCATTAAGACTACACAGGCTCTGAACCACATAGTGAAAATGGAGCACATTCATATTTCTTTCCTAATCCTTTCAAAATGTTGCTGGAGTAGGGTGTAAGCCCAGCCAGCCCCCTTTTCATGAACATAGCTTGTTGTCTCTGAGCTTAAAAAAACCCACAACCACCAAACAACCAACAAATAAATCCTATTACTCCAAAATATGATTAGTGTTCTGGTTTGAGTTATAAATCCCCTTCATTTAAAATGCACTGTTGCTACAAGTTAGGATTTGAAAGTACAATCATGCAAATGCCATTTGCAATGTTTTCACTCTAGTAACCTTGGCAATACTGCAAACAGCTCTCCTGTTTGATACACACAGGTTGGGAATCTCAATTGTAAAGCAGAGAGGGGGATGCTGCCAATTTGTGCTGCTCCTGGGAGGGGAAGAGGTCATTTCTGGGGTAAAATTTGGTAGCTGCAGGAGCCATCCCTTTTTAGTCCACCCCATTCTAGGTACTGGTGCTTTGTTTTATGTTGTTTTATGCTGGTTATATCCAGCTTTACAATATTTAAACCCCTTGTATAAATCAAAATCACGGAGCATAAATATTTATCAGCACAAGAAATACACTGCACAGGAGACAAGCTTGGGAACAGAACAAGCCAAGTATTGCTCATAAAGGCAAAACCAGTTACATTTTTATATTATCCAGAATTAGTGTAAAGCAGTCACAGACCCAAGTACCTTAATTCCATCCTGACTTGATATTAAACATGATTATTGATTATTTGATATTTATTATTATGAATATTTGATATTAAACATCCCAGACCAGCATGGATGTTCACACTGTGGCCACTTGTTCCTCTGGGCTGATGCAGAGAAGCAGTGGGGCCTCCCTTGGGCACATCTCCCTTCTGAACAAAGCCCCACCTCTGCAGGCTCACAGCACCAAACACGGGCCCTGTCCAGCACTGCTTGACCTGCCACGATGGCTGGTGGTTGTTTTTGGTGGCCCTGGCAAGGCTGGTCACACCTGCCCACTGTTTTGCTGCCTGGTGGAGTGTGGAGGATGCTTTGTAGGAGCTGCCTCCTCGTGAATGTGGGAAAGCCAGATTTTCTTCTTGCAGGTAAAAAATAAAACCCCTGTAAGATGTGGTAGGAACCTTGTCCTAGTCAGCCGTTCCCTCCTAACTGACAAACTGGACTGACATTTCCCCTTCCTAGAGGCTCCTTCCTCATGTTGATTTTCTGACAGCAGTCTCTCCGGAAATTTCTGCACCCACCTTTCCAGGCCATGGCCCACTGCTCCTGGATGCCAGCCTTGCTCATAGAATCAGAATCACTGAGGCTGGAAAAGATCCTGAGGATCATCAAGTCCAATTGTCAGTCATCTTTGAGCCTGGGACACCAAAACCTCTTGTACTTTGGAGAGCGGGCAAGACCACAGAATCACAGAATAGGAAAGGTTGGAACAACCACAGTGGGTCATCTGGTCCAATGTGCCAGCTCAAGCAAGGTCATCCCAGAGCACATGGCACAGGATTGTGTCCAGATGGCTCCGGAATAACCCCAGTGAGGAAGGCTCCACATTCCCTGGTCAATCTGTTCCAGTGCTTGGTCACTGCATAGTAAAGAAGTTCTTCCTCATATTCAGGTGGAGCTTCCTCAATATCAGTTTCTGGCTCTTTTCCTATTGCTGGCACCACCAAGAAAGGCCTGGTCCATCTTCTTGGCACCCCTCTTTATATATTTGTATACATTTATGAGGTGCCCTCTCAGCTGCCTCTTCTTGAGACTGAACAGTTCCCTCAGCCTTTCATCATAAGAGATGTTGTCCAGACCCCTGACCAAATTAGTGGCTCTCTACTGCAACTGCTCCAGAAGCTCCATGTCTCTTGAAACCTCCAAAAGGCTTTGGGGGAGATATTCTGTCTGCTGCAATCATAGAAAGCAAGCAGGAAAGAACAAAAAGGTGAAAAAAAAAGTATGAAGACTTCTAAGGAAAAAAACCCCAGTGTTACGTGCATGTGTGTCTGCAGGAGAAATTATTGCTGACTAGAAGTATCAAATCTAACCTTACAGATATTCATGGCTTCCTGAACTTCAGCTGATTTACAGCAGTGAATGTATTAGCAAAAGCATGAGTTAAAACTTAGTCTTTTTTTTTGCAGTTTACAGGATAACCTCCTGAGGTCTGAAAAATTCATCCAGAGCCATAGAAGAATGGAAGTTGCATACCCTGAAGGTAGCTGCAGAAATGCAGCAGAACTGGAGATACAAGGGTTTGGCTGAGCTCAGGAGGTGGCTGTGTGGCCAACTGCACACATCCTCATGAGCTTCCCACCTCCACACAAGCAGAGCAGGAGGGATTCCCCGTGCTGAGCTGAGAGCAGAGAGTGCCTTGAGGGCAGAGAGCAGGACCTGGGGGTGGGTTTCTGAGCAAAGGGCTCTTGTAATTCCTGTACAAGGGGATGCCATCGCATGCCTTGCCTTTCTGCAGTGCACAGCTCGTTCAGAAAGATTTCACTTTGAAACAAAATCACCTTTCTTGCACTTTTTCGGCATGAGCATGAGAGCTCTCCACGGCTGGGGAGAGGCTGGGCAGGGGCTGTCTGGGGGCCCTTCCTGCCTCGGCGAGGGCTCTTTGTGTGACCATTGTTTTTTACTGCCTTTTCAGACAGCGTTTTGCAGCCTTTCGCATTGTTCGAGTTCTACAGCAGAGTCAGATGTTAATCGGTTTGTTGTAGAAAAAAGTTTTACGGTACAATTTAACTTTATCCGTGTCCTCCCCCTCTTCCCCGCCTTGTTTTTCTTCGGAAGGGGAAAGGACTTGAATGATGCTCTCAGCGTGGGAGAGGTCTCCTGACCATGCTCACTGTCCTTTCCTGCTCAAGCAGGGAATGCACTTGGGTAATAATTTCATGCTACATGTGGGATAGGTGTTTCTTTCATCTGTGGTCTGCAGGTGATCCTGTCTGGATCAGTGGGCTTTGAGGGAGATTCATCCCACCCCACACAGATACCCAGCACCCCAGGGACAAGGTCTTGCGCTCAGGAAACTTTTCCACTGTGGGAATCGTTTTCCACCAGTCTCCGCACAAGCATGCCCAGACCCCCCCATCATCACCTGTGGCACAGCAAGGCTTGAAGTGTTGGATATATTCCCCTGCGTTCTCTGTAGTCTTTCCAGGCTGAAGGGGCAATTTGAGAAATAGTGTGTGTTTCCAGTGCAAAACCATTACTTGGAAAACAATAATTCATCATTTTGGTAAAGCATGTTTTGAGGAAGGGAGGGATAAGGCACTGACCCAGGCTTCTTGTTGTCAGGCTGCTTAATGTCTGTTCTCCAGCAGCTTCCCCAGGATTACATTCCTGATAAGGTCTCAGCTGTGCTCGGAGACAGCCTCTGGGATGCTGAGATACTTCAGGATATGTGGTCATGTTGTCTGTGGCTGACTGGTTTCTGGTTAAAAAGCCACCTGGAAGTCAACACAAGTGCTTTATGGACTTGTTGAAATCCTCCCTTAAAGACTGTCAAGTCAGTGTTATTAAATTCAAAAGAGTTTGGAGTAGGATGTCTGGAAGCAGACACATTCCAGGTGCTGCAGCCATGGGAGTGAAGCATGCAGCACCTGAAAACAAAGACACTGTTTGGATGGTCTCCTGTTTATGGAAACCCCATAAAATTCAATGATAACAGGAGCAAAAGTATTCTCTAAGCATCAGATAAAAGGCTATGGGGTTTTTTTCTGCATAATGTAGAATTTAATACATATAAAGATTGCTTCTATGAGTGTCATTAACAACTTCTTTTCTGTTAAGTTCTGTTGTCAGGGTCTGAAACAAAACATACAGTTGCTATTACAACATGTAGAGCATCCTCCTAAGGATTTTTTTCCTCTGTTATCCATAAAAGAAGTGTGTTACAAATCAGTTAAGGCTACCCTTTTGTCATATTTTCCATTCTCCCCTAATCCTCCTGTTGTCATAGGTCTTCAGTCAGCTATGAAGAAAATGCCTCCACTTGGTGGCTTAGGATCCAAAATTCACCCTCTAAACAAAAATATCCAGACATGATTTAGCAGTTTTGAGAGATATTGTAGTGTTGAAATGACAATGTGCAAATACAAATCCTGTCTAGTGCTTGTATTGTGGACAAATCCCAAATCATGAGCTTCTGCAAGAAAAAGGGCTGGAGGGAAAATTTCTGTGCATGCTGGCAATGCAACAGGCATGCTAATTAGCTGGGCTGTTTGCTGCTCTGGATCTCAAAGGACCTGGGTCTGCCCAGGGATTTCTTAATTCTTTCCCTCATTTCCCCCTTGTTTAGTTGTTTTGCTTTTTTCTTCTGGCCTTCACCTGTTTGCTCTTGTGGGAACAGCTATTAAAGACTCTGAGGAGGCCTGTCAGTGAGTAATTGCTAGCACCCAGTAATTAGTTGAACTAATCAGAAGTGGTTAATTGTGATGGGATAATAAATGTAGTAGCCCACCTCTGTGGTTTGTAGGAGGGAGGTGAAGATGTTTGGGTGAATTTCAGCATTTATGAGTATGTAATGAATGGGGGATGCAGGTGCCTGGCATGGGTCTGGGTAAGGGCTGTGGGTCCTCATTCAGTTAATCTGGTGACTCTTGATATCCTGATGTTTAGGAACCTCCAGTCCCTGGGCTGAGGTTAAGCTGCGTGGCTTCCAGTTTTCTTTACCTCACTGTGGTTTGTCATTCCTTACACCAGCTCTGGAGTTCCAGTTCAGAGGGTTGCAGTGCACAGTGGATTAGGAAACTCCTACTGTCTTTCCTTGCCCCTTGTTTATAGAGGTGGCTCTGATCTGGAACAAGGTCTTTGAAATCACCACCGTGGATGTTGATGAGGATCTCTACACCCTGAGTCCTCTGCTTGGAGAACTCTAAGCCCTGAGTACTTGCACTGCTCCTTTTTGGCCTCGGCTTACCCTGGTAAAGGGCATGCTTTGTGATCCCTGTCTTGTGAGACAGCAGGCTTTGGCACATCCTGAGACACTAGTCTCTTGTTTCAAAGCTCCTACATCAGGCAGTGAGTGACTTTTTGTACCTAAGAAGCAAGTGCAGACACTACACAGAGAATGGCTGGCATGGGCAGAAACCCTCAACAGAAAGTGTTGTGCTATTATCCTCTCTCTTCACTGAAATTTTAGACAGTACCCCTGTCTCCCTGCTACTCCATGCCTTTGTTTCTGAAGAAGCATGGTCTGTCCTTTGCTTGGACTGTTGCCCTGATTGTGTTCTCCTTGGTTATGCATCTCATCCAGTAGTAACCTTTGTATTTTGCTCTCCAATTGCTGTCCAAAACTCCAGACCATGCCTTGGATGGGCCACTTGTGTCAGCTTTGATCATCTGTTGCCATGAGGCTTTGTTGTTTTTTTTTTGGTTTTTTTTTTTTTTTTTTTTTCTTTTATAAACAGGGCCTACAAATGAAGTGCTAGATTTAAAGCAATAATGGGGAAACAAACCGCCTTGTTAACCACTCACTCTCCTGAGGATAGATCTTATTTGAATGGGGGCTCCTGTTGCTGTCCTATGCAGAGTTTGTGTAGAAAATTCTGACAGGATTGTCAAAAGTAGGTCATGGAAGCTGGAAGTTCATGTTGGAAGGGCAGAATTTCTGGCCAGAGAGAAATATCCTCATGTGGAGTACTTGAAGACGGGATGAGTTTGGTGGTCACCCCAGAAACCAGAAACTGAACCTCATGCCAATACCATGGCTTGAAACTCACTCGGCTGCACCCTGCACTTCTTGCCTTGCTCACAGCTTATTACACATGGGTAATTTTTCTCCTCTTGCATCTTTCCCGCTTCATATGGATAGCTCAGGAACCATTGAACAGGAGGAAGGTAGGAAAGGGATTTTCTTCTTTTTGTCTCCCCTTCAACCTTTGAACATCACAAGTCTGGAAGGTTTCTTCTTTGCAGAACCAGATTTAAAAATACCCTGTAATGATCTGAGCTCTCCTGGGAGGTCTCTGTCCTGTTCCAGGGGAGGTGAGGGATGTGAGTACATCTGTGTATCCCAGTGGCTGTTTCCCACATAGAAACATTCCTTTGACACTGTTTTTTTTGATTTTTTTTTTCCTTTGGTCACATTATTAGTTTTTCATTTTTAAAGACCACTGACACACTACCTCCAACATTAACTTGCACTCCTCTCCTGTGATGTGTTGGAGACCCATTGAGGCAGTTTATTTTCAAAGAAAGTCAGTTTTTCCTATTTTACCTGAGGACTATCATCACTCCTTCAACCTGGAAAAAGCCCCCAAGCCCTAAACAAGCCCATGCGCAGGAGCCCAGACAAACTGAATTGTACCAAAAGGACAAGACACGAACTGTACATTACACCACCCAGCCCACAAAGCTCAAATCTATTCCAATTTTAATTCCTTTTAAACTCCTAGATGGCCTGTGTATCTTGGAGAAAATCTAGTTTTCCTTGTCTACACATAGTGTTTGCTGTTTGCCTTTCTCTTGATGTGTCCTCTTCTCTTCCTGTCCTTGGCCAGAGGGAAACTGTCACTTCTTAAGCATTAGAGAAAAGCTTCTCACACTGTAGACTTATAAATAATAATAGAAACCTATAAGTGTTCATACAGTAAATGCACATTAAGCACCATCCTATCTGGAAGAAGTATTCATATTTTATGAGACACTCTGCACAGCCACCTAGGCACACATAATACAGAGGTGCCCTGAGCAGGTGATCAGACAGCAATCTAGGCCATAAACTGTGTTTTTTCTCCAGGTGTGGACTTGTTTGCCCAGAATCACTCCTGCTTCCTGACATCAAGTGTGGCACAAAGTTCAGAAGGCACATGCACGAGCGCAGGGTTGTCTTAAATTCTTCTCACTAAATCTCAACACAGACAGTTTTGCCACAAATGTAACATTAGGAACAATCAACAGATGTTAAAGATGTGTTGTACTAATGACCTATTTCATATTCAAGTTCAGTTCCGAATTCCCTTCTCAGCCACTAATTTGCATAACATTTTATTCACGCTCATTAGCCATCAGGAGAGTCTAACTCAGCAAAAGTGGATATTCATCAATTTCCCCTTTGATAATGAATTGATACGACACCAAAAACTATCGCAAGCCTCCCTGTACCTCCTGCAGTACCTGGAAAGAGTGTGTTGTGCAGCCCAGTCACTTCATAGCTGACAAGGGTGCCTTGGGGGAATTCTTGTGTTTGATTTGAGTGGAATAAATGAGCCCTGCAGAGAGGCAGTAAAAAATATGAGACCATGAGTGCATGCTAATGAATCTGCCTTAACTGTGAAGGTATCCAAAACCTCCCCAAAATGCTGCCTAAAGTCCAGGAACCTCTTAAAGGTAGCAGCTAAAGGCTTCAAATCTGCAGGAGTGTTACCAAGAGGGAAAGAGAGACAAGGTAAGAACCAGCATGACCAGTAATCAAAAACTGGTTCTAAATCCGATTGATGGACCAGCTTGCATCCTGCCCCTGACCTAATCCATGTCAAACTTCATCACCAAAAACAGCAGCCACCACCTATCATGTGGATGGAGAGCAAATGACAGCCCAACATGCATGTCTGGAGAAGACCAGAAAATTTTCAATGACCAAAAGCTGTTGAGTAGCCTGGTTTTTGGTGGGTTTTTTTAATGGGTTTTTTGTTTGTTTGTTTGTTTTTGGTTTTTTTCTCCTTATTTTTAACTCTGTTGGAAACCTTGGTGCTTGGGACACACTGAGTTTGTTTTCAGCTCCAAAGGGAGATGTCTTGATGTCAATGAAATCTGTAACAGTGATGGCACAGAGAAACCCAGCAAAAATAAGTGTGGCACATTGTAAAGGGGGGGAGACTCGATCATGAAGATTAATTTGGAGTGACCTGTTTCTACAGAGTCCAACTAGACCTGGAGAAACTTCAGATTCAGTTTATTTTTGAGTGTATCATGCTAAGCACAACAAATCTTGTTTACCTTCAACTGTCAGACCTAGGACAGGGTGGATTTTTCTCTGCATGGGGGAAAAAGGTACTGGGAAGGTCTTTCTGACCCCCCTCTGCTCTGGATCTGGGGGGACTCTGTGTCTTACAGCTCTGAGTTGTGATTTTAGGTAATTCCAGGACAAAGCCAAGGCTCAGTTAATAATGTAAGACAATTCTGGGAGTGGGGGTAGGGGGCAGCCTGCTGTTCCTTGTATTGATCAGGAATTAATGTCTAACGTTTGAAAATGCAGTGGAGAATCTCAGTGTGATTGTGAAACCCTACTTTGTGCTGTGATCAGTTACCTCTGGGGACTCGTGGGGCTCAGCCTGCTGATTACGGATGCATTTGGAAAAACCTGAATTTTCAATTTTTCACATGAATCTTATAAAGTGAAACGGACTCCTGCTGGGATTTATGGAAACTGGTTTACTCTCCACTGCACTCAGTACATCTACTTAGCTAAGTTGGGAGAGTGCTTCAACCAGAGAGGCACTGCAAGAATTATTCCACCCTCAGCAAGTTAATTGCTGCATCGTCAAGTAGCATGGTTATCCATCCTATTCCTTCTGCTTTCTCTCTCTTTTTTTCCCCCCCTCTTCCTCTCCAAGAGCTGATGTGTGATGTCTTTTATTTTTTTTTCCTCCTCCTTGCCATCTGTTTCATGTTTGTAACTTGCAGAGGGTGGGTGTGTGGTAGTGGAGCTTGTGATGAAGTTTGCTGGTGGAGGCATTTCTTTCACTCTGTTAATTAGATTTGTGTTTTCGTTACTCCCAGTTCTAAGGGCCATGCAAATAGGACTAAATTATGCATCAATGATATGCCCCAGTGTTTAAAACATTCTTATTGTTGGGGGACACCGGCTTCATCCTGTATTCCTCCCATTCATGGAATTCAATTATATTTAAACTATTAACATGGAAAGTCTAAAAATTCTATTAAAATGTCAGTTTAATAAATCTTCCTAGGTTTAATCTTTCATTTCTGGACCAGGGGAAGAGGAGGATGAATTATGACAGTTTTAAGTTTTCCCCGAGCAGCCCCTGTGTGTTAAATTGTCTGTAACTGTCAGAGTGTTTCTGAACTTATCTCTTATTGGTAAAACAATCTGAGGCAATAGGAGGCTGCCCGGGGTATTCACTGGAATCAAGCACTTCATGTCCAGGTCTAAAACACGCCACAACTGGGGGAATTTGGACCCAGTTCTTTCTTTCAAACCATTACAGAGAAGCAAGGGAAACGGGGTGCTTCATGCCTGCTCTCCGGTCCCAGCCCCAGACTCTCAAAGATGGGTTTATCTAGGTTTAGACATGTGATTTGGACCCAACACTATTTAAAACTGATTAGATTGTTGTTTTTAATTCCTCTCTTCCTCTATGTGCCACGTCAGAAACAGCAAGGGACTGTCCATCATTCTGGTTGGTACCCCATGGTGCTGAGTACTATGTGAGCATCTCCTGTAAGCAAAGCTTTCTCTTCTCCCTCTTTTTGTGCTGTACTTCTGCTTTTAATAAATGCTGAAATCGTGTCTCTTCTGTTTGCTTCAGCTAACTTTTGATTTGAAGCTGTTCCAGTGTCTAACACACAGGGAGTTTTTTATTATTTCCTCTCGGCATTTCTGCGCATGAAAATCAGGACTACACAGGACCATTTAAGGAGATTGCAATGGTTTAGCCCAAATAAAGGAAATCCAGCTCTTGGTCCTGCACTCTTATGGCTGTAACACAGAGGATGCAGGTGTAGTGGTGGTTTTGAGACCTGGGACATGAACAGAGCTTCCAGGAATACTTTGTGACAGGGCTACTCCTATCAGGTGAAGATTCAATAGCTAAACATCCCTTGGTGGGGGGTTTTGTGGGCACTGTCTGGGAGGGCAAAGAAGATCCAGATGGTGATTTGATCCAAGTGAGTCAGCTTGCATCTGAAGCCCTCCTGGATCTGGTGTGGAGACAATGATGAGGACAGTGGTGGGTGATATCTGTAGGTGATATTTTTTATGAGGCAATTAGTAGTCCTGCTCTGCCTGTCCCATAAAAATATGGATTGCCAGTGTGAGTGTCAGGTCTGACCAGACTTGAAGGGGCTCAGCTGGGGTTCCTCTGGACGGCAGTGGATCATAATTTGTGCTGGCTCTGCAGGCTTTGCTCATGTGTTGGGGTGCAGATCTAGCCTTGGGAGAAAATCCAATACCTGTGAGCTCTTTAGAGGATGGATGCTGAGGAGAAAAATCCATCTGCCCTTCCATGGTGCAGATTCTTGCCAGAGTCAATGCACATGACTCTGCAATGTAGAGTTTCAATACACATGAAATGGAAGAGATTTTCATTAGTTTCTTGGCTTCGCTGGGGATCCCTCTGTGCTCTCAGCAAAGTGCCTGCACAGCAGGAAAATGTGGTTGGCATGGGCATATGGCTTATGGCATCTCTGCCATATCAGCAATGAAGTATCTCTGACAGAAGACAGTTCCATGTGGGAAATGCTGCTGTGGCTGTTGGTGACAAAGCACTGAATGAGGAATCATTCCCCCCAAACTGTCCAGCTGACCAGTGACCCTGTGAGGACCTGGCATGCCTGGCATTGCTTCTCCAAAATGGGAATGGGTACAGTCTGGAACTGCACACTAGAAAAATCAAACTCAAAATCTTCTTGCTTCCCTCTTGCTCACACTTTCAACTTCTCCCAATACTGAAGCTCAGTAGAGCTGAACTGTCCTATTTCAGCCCTGGAAATGAAGAATGTCAGTGACCAGCAAGAAGGGTCACAATGTTCTTGGTGGATTCTAGGGAGAAAGAGGTGATAAATGGTACTGGTTGAATGCTTTGGTCAGCTGGGCTGTGGCACGTAGCTAATGCCAGGCTGCAGGGAGAGTGTTGGGGCACAGTGCTTTGTTTGGGTGAATAAACCATGCATGTTCATGGAATATTAATTAATAATAAATGAACACGCATGAATTATTCATGCTCATAAAAGCAAATTTGCCCTGAAGGCATAACACAAGATTGGTTTTAAGAAGGTTTGTTTCTGCTGGTTTTTTTTTTTAAAGTAAGGGATAGATTTGTATAGGGCATAACTGATTGGTGGTAATTTGAATCCAAATGCAGTGTGACTGCCATGGCCAAGCCAGTGTATCTCAGCACACTGAACAGGCACTCCTGCTTCCACTAATGCTATTTCAGTCATTCATTTGTCTTCCAAGATGCATGTAGAGACCTACTTGCTCTGAGTCCCATTTGACTCTGGCAGCCCCAAAAGGGTCCCCCGGGTTAACACTGTTGCTGTTGGAACAGGGGTAGATTTGTCCCTGCACGTTTGTTCTGCTGACAGATTTGTTCCACCAGTGTGCAGTGCAGATGTCTCATACATGATGCAGGATTCAGGTGAGATTTGAAGCAATGAGCTGACACAGGAAATGCTGCATCTCTATTTAAAATCCAGTTTATGCTAAATGGGCCAGCAGAACCTTTTGCTGCAACAGTGTCTGTCCTTCTGGACAGCACAATAAGCCCCATTAAAGGATTTAAATAAAAAAATGCCCGTGTGTCCTTAGTGATGTGCCACCCTGCCATAAGAGGCTGAAAATTGTCCCTAACTCAGGAGGTGTCTTGACTCACCTTGGGCTTCACTTTGCCAAGCCAAAAATGGATGGCTGCAAGCACTGTATGTAGGACAGGTATCACTGTGGGACTGTCACCTTGCTCACTGTGCTCTGTAAAGGCTGACCTTGCAGGGGCCAGGGGCATAATGTGTTGTAGCCATGCAAAGAAATATGCAAACGTGTGCATTACCTTTCTAAGTGCCCTGCTCTGTCACTGCTCTACAAAGTGAAATGCAAAGTTTTTCTTCCTGTCTGAGGCCATTAAAGATTCTCAGGCTGCCATCCTGTTGGATCCTAACACAGTTAGAAACATAGCCCCCACCTATCTACATCCCAGCACAAGTTTCATGTCAAGATATTCTGGCTTCTCCTGATCAGATGTGGGAAAACTGAGTAAGGAGGATGCTGCTGCACTTGTCCAAAAGCTGCCTATTGATGATGAGTTATTTATAGCTCTCCCTGGGTGCTAAAACCTCTCCAAAATATCATCCTGTTGCTCCCAGGAAAGGAGCTGTCTGGGTTGTGTACATGTGTGACATTGTGGCTGAAGCCCCTATTCTCCCTCCCTGGGCTCCTTGCTCCTAGCCTTCTCATGTTTTGCACTTCTAGTCAAAAATTGCAGCTGGCTTCTAAGGTGCACTGTCCCTGCTCCACAAAGACAGCACAGTTTGTCCAAAGCGTTGCCTCTGGGCAGGCAAATGCGGCCATGGTGTGTCAGTGACCAGCTGGGGAAAGGGCTGCCCACATCTCTGGAAAGTGGGTTAGGAACTGTGAAAGTGGAAGATGGTTTGGACGTTTGCTGAGTGCTGCTGGACGGATCTCGTGGGCTGGCAGGATGGCAGGTGCACAGGAAAGGATGTAGAGTGGCACACCATAAACATGGTGCTCACCAGCCTCCCAGCCGTCATTTCATGGGAAAACATCAGGGAACGTTAGAAATAGAGGAGAGATCCCCAGACACAGCTCAGGTCTGCTATGAATCTGGCCTCAAGCCATCAAAATAATTTTAAACTCCTTTTTATTTCCTTTCCTATTTTTTTTTCCCCAGAAGCGTGCGTTGACTTCCTCAGCTAATAAAGAGCAGGGCCATAAACTCTGCTGCCTTTCCCTGGCAAGGCCATTCCCTTTGGTGAGCTGTTTCCTCCCGTCTTCATCTTCCCGTTATTACATTTTTAGTTTCTGCTTTTCCAGCAATCCTTCTCTGCTGAGCTGCGGCAGTTTGATCTCTTCTTTTTCTGATTCCACAACAAACACGTTTTAAAGCCTTTGCTGCCGGTTTTGCTGCACACAGTTTTTCCAGGAAAAGTGCTTCATGTATTACAACTTAAAACATGGGTGGATTTTTCAGGATTTAACGTCTTGGGATCTAAGCCTTTGGTCTTCTCTTTCATATGGTCATGAAGGCAGACAAATGGGAATGATTTGAGTAATTTATATATTAAGAAGTAATAATCTTTGCAACCACTTTATCCATCCAAATGCTTTTAACTTTGATCTTTCTGTTTTCTAGCAACACCCTGTATTTTTTTCAGACCTCTTCACCCTTCAGAGATAACCATCCCTGATGACTCCTTTGAATGCTTCCCTCAGATAAATAGAAGCAGTGTCTGACTGCCACTGCACCATCCGTGTATCTCCACAATTAACTGAGATAGTTTTTGGTGTTTGAGGGTAGGGCAGAAAAGGGAAAAAACTCTCTGGACCTTGAAAGCTGCTTTGTCCTTGCACAATGGTAATCTGAAGCCCTAGGTCTTGCCGTGTTCAGAAGTCAGTAAATTTACTAATTAACGTTCCTCACTCAATTAAAAAGCCCTTGATCTGAGCCTGTCAATAGACTTTCGGTATCTACAGAAATCTTGGCCTTGTGCTGAAAGATTTAGCAATTTCCTTCTCTCCCTTCAGACTAAGTCTCAGTAGGGATGAGATGCTGTTTGGCAAAACGGGCTTGGCCGCTCTGCTGGGCTGTGTTGGGAGCCCTGCCGGGAGGCTGTCCTCAGCTGCAGCTGGGAAATGGGCTTAATTGCAATAATTTACTGGGCCGGGCAATTATCGGATTAAGGGTCAGTGTTGTAGCACTGAGGCAAGGCATTGACAGAAGAAGGGGTCTTGTCCCAAGAAGAATCTGGCTGGGCTGGTGCAAAAGCAGCAAAGGCATCTGTGATACCTCTTTTTGAAAGGTCCCACAGTGTAGAAAACAAGGCAGCTACAGACCGACATTTACTTTACTCTATTTAGGCTATAAACAAGGAGGGTAAGAAGAGAAATACTTTTATTTATTTTTATTTCACCTTGTAACAGCGCAGAGACAGTTAGTGCTATGTTGTCTCTCTTTCGCCTCTTGCTATAAATACCTTCCCGTGAGAAGGATCTTCTCAGCTCACTTGGTTTGCATTTTAATTATTTTCTCTGTCTGGCACTTTTCACCTGTTGAGCTGTCTATTGTTGTTGATGTTTTGTAAAGGCAGATAAAAGCTGAGCATCACTGTGAACTGGACATCCCAGTTCATGCTGGAAAATGGATATGGAAGTTTTCCTCGTAAGAGAAAACCCTGAAGTAAAAACCGATGAAGTCAGTTTTTCCTAAGACCACTGGCACAGAATGATGCACTGATGTCTTGAATTGACCCAAATCCAGCACTTTACACTGTTAGGACCTATTTCAGTGACTTTCTCAAGAGGTTTAGGCACATGTACCCTCCAGTTAAAATCCTTGTCCTCTTGCAAGACCCTGGTGAAGTTGTGAGCTTTAATAATCTCTAATCATGCTCCTTTCCTGAGAAACGCTTTCATCATCAGTTGTCTCATTAGATCAACTCCCTTTCTTCTTTGCAGGATGGAAACCCCTTATTAGTCTTGTGTGTGTGGCATATCTGGGTTTTGGAGTGTTGGGAGGTGGCAGTAGAATGTATGATGGAGAGGTGGCATGAAGAAGCCAATTCCTAAAGGTCCTTGTTTGGCAGTGCCATGGCAGAGCTCACTGGATAATGTTCACTGCACTCACAACTGCCCCAGCTTGGCGTGGGCAGGAGCTGGAGAGGAAGGGTCAGACAGGGCCAGGGAATGAGCCTCAGTGGCTTGAAGGGAAGGCAAAGCTCAGGGACTGTCATCTCTCAGCTCTCACACTAAAAGTGAAGGGGCAGGCGAGGTGTGAGCAGAACAGGCCTCTGCAACATGCTCCCCCTTCTGTTCTGCTCTTTAGCAGCCCAGATCTAAAGCCAGAGAAGTCATCAGCCCTGGGAGGCTACATGGTTTCACATCCAAAAATGTACCTCAGATGTGATTCCATTTTGCCTGCCATGTGTTTATCTGCTCTTCCTAAACCCTTAAGTCTCTCGGTCGGAGCGGATGGGACTCGTCTCATCAAACTGGCATCCGCAGTGTCGGTGCTGACTTCAGCAGCAGCCACCCGGGGCTCCCAAAGGGTCTGTGGGGACAGAGCCAAAGCAGCCAAAGGAGTCCAGGGCATGATTCATCTCTTCTTAAACTGGATGTCTAAAATAGGTCTGGAAAGTTGTGCTTGGGAAGTGCTGATTTCCCTCGGCTGGCTGTGAAAGGAGCTGACGGTGATCAGCTCAACATGCCTGTTGAGGATATCTGTGTCTAGTCAGATGAATCCTACCCAGATGGCTTTTGGCTGTGTTTGTACACAGAGCTCAGCACAGGGGGGCCGTATCCTCAGTCACCGTGGATGTTACCGCGATATAAATAATACCACCACCACGACTGAGGACACGCACTGTACATCCCTCATTATTCCAGCTCCACAGACATACATCTTGCCATTTTCTGGGGTTCCATATGTATTTGTTAATGTAATAAGAATGGGGGGGCGGACATGTGTGGGTGAGTGAGTGTACGGTGTCCTGTATGAATAGGTTGAGATGGGCTGATATCATCAGACAGCTCTTCTGCGTCCTGATTGATTGAGGTGTTCTGTTTCCACATTAACTTGCAATAAAGTGCTCTCTGATGCCGATACGCATTCATCATGTGCAATTGTGGAGACTGTTTATAACTTAATTTACTCCAAGGTAATGATGATTATATCTAAATATTTATGGAGAGGTCAGTGCAAGTAAATTTCTCAGTAATTTTGTTTTGCTTTTCTTTTCTTTCCCTTTTCTTCAGTCAGCCAAATTATCTCAATGCTCCCTACAGACCTTCTGCTAATTCCTTTGTTTGCAGTGACAGTTAGTGGAGAAAGAAGGCTGATTAACTGCAGGCAGCCTCTGCATTGAGCAAGCCAGCAGTCTAACCAGAGGTGCATGCCGAGTCTCTGCCTTTTATTTTAATTTTGACCTGCAGGAATGTCATGGGCCAGAGCAGTCTGTTAGGATATATCTGAATCATGTGTGTGTTTGTGTGAGTTAGCAATGCTAAGCAAAGCTTCCCACTAACACTGTTAAAATTGATACTTTCTGCAGACGTGAGAGGGGGTGGCATCTGTGCAGCACTGGTTGTTCATCTGATGATGATCTGCTCAGTGCAGAGCATGGGTGAACATTTTTAGGGTGAGCTCAGTCAGGAAATCAAGTTATTTATGGCACCTTGGGGTGTTTGTTACTTTTGGGATGTGGGCTTTTTCCTCCATTTTTTCTGCTTGTTCTTTCTCCGTGCTCTTTTTCTCATTTGATATAGTCCACTAAGGGGATTCCATCTCTTCCAGGAGGATTTAGCCCAGTGGGGCTGTGGTCTGTAGATGATTCCCAGCCTGTCTGCTAATATTTAGGACTGACTGGAGCTGGAATTTTTCACCCAGGAATTTTTTCAGGCAGTGTGGAAAATGGACCATTTTGTTATCTCTGAGGGAATAGGGATTTCACTATATTGATACGAAACAGCTGAGAGGATGTTTCATTTTGATGTCTTATGAAAAACATCTGTGGATTCCTGCGCTCCTTGGCTCCCCTTGCTCCATATGCAGAGCTCCAACACATCACATTATCCCTTTCCTTCTTCTCCTCCTTCAACCATGTCTGTGTACTCATGTGACCCTGAGGGCTGTGCTTTGTGTAGGAGTTTTTGTCATTAGGCAAGCAATGAACCCCAAGATGGCACTTCATGGGATTGAGGATAAGGGTGGGTAAGGTGGGTCAGTAGGATCTGAGTGCAGCTGGATGTCTCGTGCTCTCTTGGACATCAGCATCAGCACAGGACGATTCATTTCTGCTCAAGAGCTGCAGCCACCCACTAGCCAATGGCAGTTGTCAGCTTTGGGGGCTGGCAGTGGCTGTGAGATGTGGCAGTTTTGGACCTAAATGCTCTGCAGAAAGATGCTTCAGTCTTCCCTTGAGTTTGGCCCCCACTGGTACTCTTATTGCTGCATCCTATTACAGTGGTCCACATTGCGTTTAGAATTTACCCACATCCTGCTTTAAATACTGCTTTACTTCAATCCATGGCATTAATTCTTCAAATATTTTCTCCTTTTCCCTTTTCCAGTTCTGTTTTCCCTGGAGAAGCAGTAGAAGCCCAGCAGCCATGCCTTCCTGAGCAAGGAGCACTGCTTTCTGTCCTCACCCTATGCTATGCCAAAGCAGTGGGATGCCCAAGCCCTGTGACTGCTGATAAATGATTGCTCCATGCACCTATCGGTGATTTGGTGGTGAGGATGTGCTTTCAAATGCTCCTCAGAACATTTGATCATCCAGCTGTGGCCCTCAGCTGCCTGGATCCAGCTGGAAAAAGCACCTGTCTTGCAGTTCAGTCTTTATGGTGAGGAGAATGGCAACAGTATAAATTGTCATCCTGAATCAAATGCTAGAAGAGAGAAAAGATTTTGAGGTATATTGAACCACAGAGGAAAAAAAAATTATAAGTGCAATCTGCTCCATTAAAAATTTCATAGGCCGTTACCTTTACAGTGCAATTAGCTGAGTGATTCCGGTGCTATTGGAAGCCAGAGCAGTGGATAATCAGAGGCAGAAATGCCTGTGCAGGTACATTTGTAGAAAACCTTTAGGTTTCAACTGCTTCTCACGTGTTCTGAGCGCGCTCGTAAGTCACCAACTGTTGATCCCTTCCCTTCAGCCTCACTTTTCTCCTTTGCTTGTGTTTCCTCCCACAACTCCAACAAGCCCCGGCCCCTGTGCCTTGATGTCTTTGTTCCCTGTGCAGCTGCTGTGGGACAGCGGCACAATGGGACCTGTCAGTGCTGGGGAGTGGGGCGGCGGCAGGCGGGGGGCTGCTGCAGGCAGGCAGAGGGGGGCTTTTGTCAGCAGGGAGTGTTTGCTACCTTTGATGCCAATCATTTTGGAAGAGTTAATGCTGACACGGAAAGCAGCGAGAGGGCTTTTCTTGTGAATTCTGACGGAGAGAAAAGGATCCTGGGAGCCACATCCGCAGGTTTCCATGGCTGAGTGCTTTGTACCAAGTTTGCGGTTTCTTTTTAATGCAAACTGATGGCCATTTTTCCACTGCAATACTGGGGGGAAACTGCCCATTTCTTTGATAAATGGCCCGATTCCGGTCTTGCTTGCACCAGACATGGAGGAGGAGGCATCAGGGGATAGGCTTTCCTTGTGCAGGAAAATGTTTGGGGTTAATTCTTTGCATTTCATCATGAGGACTCTAAGCCGTGAGACTTACATCAAAGCAGAAACTTTTTACCACCTAGTGTTTGACACTCGAGCACCCTGGCGGTGTGCTTATGTCCAAAGGCCCAAGTCAAACCTTAGAAATTTGGAGTGGGCAGGGGCATAACTTCACTTAGTGAGAGCTGAAGACAAAAGAGAAGGCAGACCCCAGTTTTTACATGTGCTGTCTCTTGTTCTGGCAGCTGAGGGGATGCTTTTGGCTCATGTAGTTGTGCAGCATGGGAGATGAACTCTATGAGTGGACATGCATGGTGGGAGCACGAGTCAGGCCTGCATTTATATGCATGTCAATGACCAGCCAATTCACTGATTAATTTGACAGCAAGCCCCGTGAAAGGCACTGGAAGATTTCTGCTCCCGCCCCAAAGCCTGGAGTTCAGTGTCATACAACTGCACAACAATCACTAATGAGAAGAAAAATGTTCTTATTCCTTCTGGCTGAGAAAGATAGATTTCCTTAAAAGCCAGACCCCGACATTTCAGTGAACTGTAGCTGAAGACAAAGAATGTGCATTGTTTCTAAACAGATGCAAAAATAATAATAATAAAAGGTCTTCTGCTTTTCAAGCCAATCTCACAATTTCCAAACCTGGCTCATGGTTTTTCTCATGCTTCATGATGACAATGCCAAGTCTCTGTTGTCAGATTGCTAAAAAAGCTCATTCAGCTTTTCCCAACTACCAAAGAAATGAGCAAAATCAGATCAGTCTCTGCAGCTGGGATGGAGCTCATGTCTCTTGTTCTGATGTGTGCCTTGGAAGAAGAAGCAAAGGCAGGAGGCTGAGCTCCAAGATGTCCTCCCACCGTCATTCTTCTGTGGCCATGCACAGGGCTCCCTTATCTTCCCTCTCTCCTAAAGTATCTCCCCACAACACACTGCTTACCAGAAATTATTCATAATTCAAGATAATTCATTTCTCAGAGTGAAGCCACATTGCAAAATACAGACTGCCCTGCACAATAGCTCTACCCTGAGACTTTCCCTTCACTGTTGGTCCTTCTGCTTCCTGGGCATTTCCACAGCATTTCAAAACTGAACTTTCTCTCCTTTCCTCCAGGAAGGAGGAATTCCAGCATCCAGGTCCACTTCCAGCTCTCTTATGTGAAAGATCCCACAGCTAAGTTTTATACTCACTTTTGGAAATGGAAATTCCCCCGAATGCAAAAAAAAATGCTTTTTTTCTAGGTTATTTCACTATCCTAGCCCATAGATCCTGGGCTGCTTGGGTGCTCTTTGCTATTTGGGATCAGATGACTGGCCAGGGCTCCCAGAAACAGCCTGAATAGAGCCTGGGGACCCCAAATCCCATCATGGAAGGAAACCAGTTACACTGTTAACTTGTTAGCACTCAAAGGGCTCTGGATAGAAAAAGGAAAATTCAGGGCACCTTCTCCTCAGGTCAGGAGATACTGCACTGCAGTCAGGGTATGAGTGGCTGTTACTATGTCAGCTATGGAATAATATTGGAAGATCCCAGCACCTGCACCTGGTAGTGGGCTGGGGTTAAACTCCACCAGATCTGCTTGAGAGCCTGGCTTGCATAAATTCCTCATTGTGGTGCTGTGTTCCTCTACATACAGGCACTGTTAAGCTCCCTGCATGTTATTTGCAGAGGATTCTGGTAACCAGAGGCTCAAGATAAATCAGGTTTTTGTTGTTGTTGCTATCGCTGTGGGCAGCCTGGTACTGCTGAACTGTGGCCAGGGTCTCCAGCCCAGCATATTCTGCTGCCTCCTACAGCTCTGTTGGAAGTCAGCTGTCAGGCCAGATGTTTAGCAACCATTTTTCCTAGTAGGAAATTAGTGCCTATCAGGTAGCAGGTGGCATTTTTCTCTCCTTGCTGTACAGTCAAAGGCTTTGGAGAGTGAACATCTTCATCCTCTCTCACCCACAGCTATTTTCAAGGGGCAGCAGCATGGAATTGGCACCAGCAAAGCCTATTACTTGGAAGAACAGAGAGGAAATGAAGGTAAGAAAAATAAGTGTCTGTAATGGACCCAGACCAACAGCAGAACATCCATTAAATTATTATTTACAGCGACTTTGACTTTTGCGAATATAGTCTCAGACAATGAGGGGTATCTATTTTCTGTTGGAGGCACCGGAGCATCCCTCCTTAATGTTGAATAAAAAAGCCGTGCACACCTGGAGAGAGGAATATGAGGGCAAATGTGCCAGACGGGCGGTGCAGCTTTGCTTTCCCAGCTGCTGCTGCAGAGATGGGTGGGGAGTGGGAGGGCATGTCTTGCAGAGGGTTTTGGTTGCAGCTCCAGTGAGCACATGTGAGATCCTGAGGCGCGATTCCCTGCTGATGTGCACCTGGCATCTGCTTTACCTGTGCCAAGCACAGCCCCTGCCAGGGCTGGCTGGTGGAGCAGCAGAGGTGTGGCTTAGCAGGGACTAAAACCGCTGCTTTCCACAGGTTTAGGGTGTGAAGGAGAAGAAAACGTGCTCTGAAGAGTCCCCACAGGGCAGACTTAGTAGCTGAGGTCCCAGGGGGATGCTAGATCCTGGATACCTCCTTATCCATAGGAGTCTGTGTGCAAGGGGGCTTACAGTTTTCCCTGGAGATTTGCAACTTCTGCTGGTTTCCGCAGCATATAACATTGGCTTGACAACTGTAGCTAACTTCTGGTTCCACTTGCTTTTCCTGTTAGCTGGGAGTATTGTGTGCAAAGAGGAGCAGACCTTGTTTATGTCTGCAAAGCTCAGGGAGGTCAAAGGCAAGCAAGGGATGGCCCCATTTGCCACTCAGAGTTTGAGGAGGGAGATGGGGGAAAAGCTCTGTGTGAGTAACCCTCAGCTGGAGAGTGCTGTGAGGATTTCTGTATGTGTCACATGTGTATTTATGCCCAGAGCTGCTGTGTTTGCCTGGTGGGAGTGTGGACACAGGTATGTATTTGCATCTGCCTGTGGGCACCCAGCAGGTTATCATGTTAGCTCACTTTTCAGTTCTGCCTTTTAGTGGTTAAATACTTCTCAGATCAGGTCAGACTCTTCAGAAATGAGCCATGTTTGAGAGGGTTTTGGGGTAGACCAAAGGGTTTGGATACTTTGGTAGCAGGGGCTCTGATGAAAGACAAGCTGAAAGCCCAGCCCCTTATGCTACCCAAATGTCAGGACCCTCGCTGGGCTGTCCAGGCACTGCTCCATCTTTATGCCAGATGTCTCCTACCTTCCCTGCAGGTCAGCATGTAGTCAGTGACTTCATGTGATCTTTGTCTCTGCCACAAAATGTCCCCACGGGTCAGAGGGTGACCTCTGAGACTGCTGGCAGAGCATAGCCCTTGAGGGACTGGGGACTGGTGTGTCCAGTGATGCTGCAAACCATAGAGACACCCTGGCCCTCACTTGAACTCCAAAGGGTCTGGTTTCCAGGGGGATGCAGAAACAGACTTTAAAAAGCCATCAATCAGGATATCTCTGTTCTCACAGATTGCCACCCCATGGCTTGTACTGACTGACTCTGGTCACAGTTCTCCTGAAAAATATTTGAGGTCCCTGAGACCAAATGAGAGCTCCTACAGGCTGCACCAATGTCAAGGATTTTGGTACGGCATTGACAGAAGCACAGTGGAGGTGACAGTGTGGGGGAGCAGCGCTGGCTGTAGGGTGTCTGGTTGATATGTTCTTGTTTTGGGCTCCTGTGGGGGAAGGATGGGGAATGTGCCTGCTGGAGACTTGGGCTGTCAGGTGTGACTGAGGGCTGCCTTCAGCCAGGGACTCAGCAGAGACCCAGAGACATCAAGACCCTGCAAGAGCTAAAACCTTGTGCTTTGCATGCTGTCTGCTGGAGGTAGGAAATGCAAAACAAGGGGAAAAAAAAAAAAAACCGACAAAAAATCCTCACCTGGTGCCAGGAGCATCCTGGTGTCAGCTGAGGCTCAGCCCTGTACTGGCGCCCGTCCCTGCAGGCAGCTGTGGAGCGGGAGCAGCGTTGGGCGGCAGAGCTGCTCCTCTCTCCCCGTTCCCCCCCCATCCTTCCCAGCCCCCTTCTTTACGGGGTTAATTTTATTTTTTCCTCCAGGGGTTTAGGAACAGCCAGCTGAAATGCACAGGCCAGCTGCCTGCCGGTGGCAGCAGGAAAACAGGCAGACAAAGCAGATGGACGCAGCAGGGGTGAGGGAAGGAGCGCTGTCTTCAGCGGGCCATGGGCACCACGAAAGAGTAAACAGCTCTCCAAAGGGAGCCGGGAGCTAACTCCAAACCCCATCCTCTCCCAAGTACTCAATCGCAGCACATTAACAAGAACGCCTGGACTGCTGGGGGAGAGTAAACAATAAGAGGCCACGCTGGCAGGAGAGTGGGAAAAGCAGAGCCCCCTCCAGCTAATATTTATTGAAAAGGGTGTAAAAAGTGGCTTGCGGCTCAGCGTGCTGTCAGCGAGCTGCAGTCTGTGCTGCTGCTCATCTCCTTTCGGGACGGCCGCCCGTTCCCTATCTCTGTCCCTACCCCCGCGTGTGCAGGGGGTTTGTGTGAGAGGAGGAACAAAGGAAATCCGGAAGACGGAGGTGAATTCACTGCCCCCTCCTCCTGAAGCGGCTGCGGCCCAGCGGATGCAGCCTCGCTTCCCAAAGCCGGGCTGGGTCTGGCATGTGGGGACTCCGGTGCTCCAACACCGCGGCCGCTCGGCCGTGCTGCCACCCAAGCGCACTGCTCCCATGTGGGAGGGGGGGATCGTGTTTGGGGGACCAGGGCTATTGTTTAGCAGCAGGAGGGGGTTTTTCTTGTCCCGCTTGTGCCGGCGTGACTTCCTTGATTTTGCTGGAGCGGCTCCTGATTTATGCCGAGGAGCCGGGTCCCGCTCGCCAGGCCTTGCTCTTTCATCTGCGACATTGCAGCGAAGTTTGTTTACACAGATTTTGGCACGGCCGCAGATTCCTTCTCCCCTTCCCCCCCTTCCTCCTAATCAGCTGCAGTTTTCTCTCTCCTTTGGCTCCCACTGAAAAACTGATTGACCTTTCTGAGCCGTGGCTGACACATGAACCGTGCAAAATCCTTTCTGCTCCCTCAGCCCCCTGCTTGTTTGGGAACCCGGCCGCCTGCAGCAGCCCGAATGGGTGGCCTCAGGCAAATGAGTTTGCTGCCTTTTGGGAGCCTCTTTGCTTTTAATATTGGGCATCCTTGACATTGAGTGTATGTGTGTTTTGTGGCTTAGCCTCCCCAGTGCTCCTTGCAAACGATGGCATTGCTAAAAATGTGCCTCTGACATGCGCTCGGTCCCAGGTTGCCTCTAAAATGGACCCTTTTAAGCAAAACTGAATTTCAAGGCAGAATATGAAAACTTCTGACCCAGTGTCTCCCTCCATCCCAGCAGGGTGTATCCACATGGAAAGTGCACAAAGGCAATTTAATCCTTTTTGGGACCAAACTCAGTGGAGCCCTTCCATGAGAAGCCAGCCTGACCTGCAGCAACTTTCTGTTTTAGCCACGGAGTAAGAGTTGCCCATGTTTGGGCTGTTGGGCTACTAAAAATCTAATGAGAGCCATGAATTTACCATAAATATGCTTAAACTCTTTTTTCTTTCTATTTTTCTTGAGGGTAATGAACCATGGGGGAAGAGGTGGCCTGGTGGTTTTGCTAAATTTTCTTTGCAGCCATTCCCACAGACTCAATGTCCAGTGATATTGGGGCCTAAACACTCTTTTACACCTTCTTGAGCACATGTTGGACCTTATCCCTTTTACTACATTTCACTGGTGTTTCAGATTTCTTGTTACTTGTCCGTATTGCAAGAGTAAGGTTCAGAAGCAGCTTTCCACTACTGGTAGAAATTGAGTTGTTTTTGAGGCAGGCCAGCCTCTGCTAGAGGCCTTTTGCTGTCTGCCTTGTGTTTGAAAAGCTGGAATTGGAGGCAGGTGAAAATAAAATCAAGATGTTTTCTTGCTGTTGTCTAAAGCAGAGTTTTCTTGTGCTGACCAGAGTGTGTTACACACCTTGGTGAAATCTGAGTGTTGCGCACCTTCTCCAACATAAATCAGAGGAAATATAAATAGTAATTTGTAGCACACACAAGGACAGAGCTCTGAGAAAAGTGCCGAGGCAACCAGGGATGTGTCAAAGAGTGAAGGCTGCTCTGGCTCTGGAAGCAAGACATGAAGTTTCCATTTCCACAGAAAGACAACGAATTTTCAAAAAAACCCCTGGACAGTAATTACACAGGCTGAACCTCCTCAGACTCAACATGTAAAGCACAAGGGTCCCATGGGGCACCCAAATGTGTCTGGCCTGTACTCAGCCAGGGGAGCTCTCCTGGGCTGTGATGCATTCCAAATGACATCCCAAATGACCCATACTCAGGACGTGGATGCCAGCAGAAGGCTTTTACTGGACTCCAGGAGAGCATTGGTGTAACTTAACAATAGGATCTCCCTCCCTTTTTTGGGAAAAGACGTGTCCTCAAATCAAGTAAAAAAATAGAAGTGTTTTCTTCTCTTATCCCTCCTACGATCAAATTCCTCTGGTGCTGATGGTAGGCTTCTCCTTTCCCTGGGAAATACATCAGCTTGATTTTCTCTCTCAAAGGATGTCACTAAAAGGCACTGCCACCCAATTTCCCCTCAACTGTGTCTGCCTCTGGGTGCTAGGGGAATACCAATGGAAGGAGCTCTGCTTTGTTTCAGTCCTTCTGTGCATGCTCATTTTATTTCTCATGCTTCCTTTCTCCCTGATAGTTTTTGGTGGTTTTTTTTTTTTGTTGTTGTTTTTTTTTTTTTTTTTTTTTTTTTTTGTTTGTTTGTTTGTTTGTTTGTTTTTTTTTCCAAAGCATCCTTTTCTTCACCAAGACCTGGTGCTGCCTGGGCTGTGCCTGTAGCAGCTGAGCACACCCTGTTATCTGTCCTGGGCAGTCTGTCCCTGCCTCTCCTCTGCCATGCAGATTCCTCCATCAGAATGAAATTATCAAAATCAGCAGCAGAACCCGTGTGTTTAGACCCTGCTGGAGGGCAGTTGCACTGGATGTAAGTGTCAAAAAATTTGACGTCTACAAATGAAGGTGGCAGAGCCCTGATGGGGTAGACAGGACCAGTCAGCAACGGGAAGCTTTTCTCAAAGGGCAGTAAATATTTAGCCCTCCATCTTCTCTAAGCAGCAATTGAACAAGGTGGGCTCCAAAAGTATCCTGAAGCTTTCTGCACACCGTACTCGTTTTCACGTGGTACCACTCCACCTCAGCATGGGGTTTGAACCTTATTGTGATGCTTTCTTTTTTACCCCATGACCAAATAAAAGCTCCCATATTTTGGGCGGTTGCATGGGTTTATCAGGCATAGTCATGTGAGACATGCTGCTCCTTCCCTGCAGGTGGGCAGAAGAGGAGGGGATTCATTTTGGAGACACCTCAAGCTTACTTTTCTTTTTTTTCATGCCAGTGCCTCAACACTTGGATAACTTGGCTGGAAAATCCAAATGGAGCAATGATCTCAGCCTCCTGCAGCTCTGATCATGGTCTGCAGACCCCTCCTGAAGCCCTCCATGCTCCCCAGGAACACAGTCACCCTAACCCAAGGGCTGAAGGGTGACTTTTGTGTCACTGACCCTGGGACCTGTGACTGCTGATGCAGACCCCAGTTGAGGGGAAGAGCTCATGGGACTTGTAAAAGTGGATTGAGACTCAGTCTGATGCTGCACAGTGCTGCTGTGGAGGCTTTGGCACCATCCACAAGGGACAATGGGGTCTCTTGGAGGGCATCAAGGGAGCATTATCTTTGGCCTTAGTGATTTAAGAACACCTGTCCTTGTCTCCATGGCTCTTAATTTCATAAAATTGGATGTTTTATGGATTTAGGGTATGTTTGTGCCCTCCAGAGGTCTATCAGGAAGCACCCAAGGCAGATGCACCTTGCTTTTGGGAAAGAGTCTGCTCACTTCTCTGGGATATAGCCAGTGCTGGATGCCACAGTGGCCCCAAAGAGTTCCAGAGGGAAGGCAGCTCTGGGCTGGAAAATGGGCTGAGGAGCACAGTGTGCCTGTGGTTGTCTTGTAGTGGTCTGTCAGCCCAAAACAGGCATGACATCATTTTAAGAGCAAGAGCTTTCCAGCCAGTAGTTAGGGGTGCTGTGAAGTTTCCTTACTTAAGGACTGTGGAGTGTTTTGGGGTCCTTGGAAGAGAGACTTTTTCTGCTATGAGTCCTACGTCCTAATGTTTTCCTCAAATGCTGTTTGCCAGCAAATTACCTGGATTTGAAATTCAGGCGAGATGCTGGATGAAAAAAATATTCCTCCCCACGTTGCTCTGACCTCTGAGGTGGCTGATTTATTTTTTAAAGACATCACTGCTCCCCTTGGGAATGGTGTCTTGCTCTGTTTTTTGCTCTAAGGAGGTAGCTCTTTTCATGTTTATCTTTGATTCAAGCATTGTAAGGAGCAATCCCCCGCACTTATGCGCTTCATTGTATTCTGGCCATGAGAGATTCTCCCCTACTGTTTGTAGCTCTCTTTTCAGTGTAGCTAGTAAAATATTTGAACAGAAAATAAAAAAGGAAAAGAGAGAGGGAAAAAGAAAAAGGACACTAAACAGCCTCCAGCATTTAGAGGATAAAACAAGATGTAAGCAGAGGGCTTACTGTGGTTAATGCACAGGGCTGGGAGGCCTCAGATGGACCATGGCCTCTCTTTGCTGCTCTTCTTCTGACTTCTTCTGTGACTTTGCCTAATTTATTTGACCACCTCCTGCTGCAGCTCTGGGGTCTTTAACATACCCCATGTTTTCTGCCTGGAAAACCCATGCAAAAGCAGAGGGACAAGCAGAGATCTGAGCTCTGAGGTGGAAGGGAAGATGCTCTTTGTTAGTCTAGCTGATGACTTATGAAGTATTGGTGGAAGAGTTCAGGCAGCATTTTGACAGAGTGTTGGAGTGTGTGAGAGGCTGTGCACAAGCAAATGCAGCCTCCAAGGCCAAACAAATGGGGAATTTTCCCCACTTCAGCCTTTTTCCCCCTTGCTTGCCAAAGGAAGACTTGGAAAGCAGTTAGCCTACAGGTAGCAAGATATCTTGAAACATGAGCTGTTGTCAGTGTCAGGATCCACACTTGCTGCAAGCGTTTGTGGGGCTTGTTTCAATGTTGTTGCACATTCATTAATCTGCTGAAGCCCCAGCTAGGCTGAGGTCTCTTCCCCTGCTGACTGTTTGGGGCAAAGGCAGTTTTCAAGACATCTCTCTGCCAAGTCTAATGCTGCAGGGAAGCTGTTTTGCACAAGGTGGTTGCAAACCAATGGCTCATCCACTGAAAAATAAGTTAAATCTCAATGGGCTGTAACAGGGAAATGTGTGTTAAAGGGTCTTAAGGTTAATTTTGTCCTTCGGAGACCTGTTGTGAATTCAAAACTGAGCCAAACTGGCATGAAGGGGCATCATAGGGCTGAGTGTTTGGAAAAGTAGAAACTCACATGATCGTGGGGTGGTTTGAGGGGAGGCCTCCAACAGGATCTGGTGCAATCCAGGTAATTTTAAAAAAATCCCCAGATTTTGGAGGGTTTTTAAAAACTTTTTTTAAACATTGTTTTTTAAGCAATGTCGTGTTGGGGGATGGAGCAAAAAAAAGGGAATATTTACATAAATAAGCAAATGTTTCTTTGTGGGAGAGGGACCAAGTGAGCCCATGAATTATCAGTTTTTAATTTGTCCTTTCATTGGTATCAATGAAATGACAGAATGATTGAGGTATGTGTGCTCACAGGAAAGATGGGAACCCAAAAGAACGACATCAGGACTTTTTTTAATTTTGTTTTTCCTTGAAGAAGATACTTCGCTTCACCTCTAACACCAAAAATGTGATGAGAGAAAGCAAAAGGGCAGGCTGAAATTTATCCCTCTGTGGGAGCTGGTCTGAAGGTAGTGATCCCTTGAGAATAAAGTTATTTATCCTGCACTGCTGTGTTTGCCATGAGTAAATTTCTCAGGAAGCCTGGACAATGCTCATGTCCCATCAGAGTCCTGAAGTCCAGCATCCCTGGGCTGGCAGCTGCCCCTGGCACAGGATTCAGCCTCCTTGGTGCTGTCAGATGCCATTTTTCTGGCTGCAGATGTGTGCTGTTTGCTCTTGCCAGTTCTGGGTGGTTCAGGGCTGGATGTGTTTCAGGACACCAGGGGGACAATGAGACACTCATGTTTCTGAAGATCCTGACTTGAAAAGGCTGGTGAATGTGAAAAGTTGGAATTAATGTATTGGAAGAAAAACCAGCCTCCTTGGCCAGATTTGAATTCTGATTACTGGGAGTATTGATGTCTGATCCCCACAGCCACATCAAGTTGTGCAGGACAGCATTAACCTTGGCTCTGCACAGGGTTGTCACATTTCCCTCTGTGGAGTCAAAAGGACTAATGAGGTTTACAGTGTAGTGAAGCTTCTTGAGGGTTTTCTTCAAGAGCAAGCTGTTTACCCAACTTTGTACTTACAGCCATACATTCGCAACTAGAATGGGTGCCTTGTTTCAGCCAAAATAAAAAAGGTATTTCTGAGTCTTGGCAATGCTTAGGCTTAAGGAAACTCTCTTTTTGGCTGCTCACTTAGTGCTTGTGTTTATCATCTGGAAGTCAAGTTTTTAAGGGAGTGGTCAAGGGTTTAGCTGCCTACAGGAGTGACCTGGGTGGAAGCAGAGGCCTGAGGTTGTAGACTCCTTTGTGCATCCCCCATCTTGATGGAAGCTCTGGAGCAGTGAGAACGTGTCTGCAAACTGCCAGGCGTGCCTTGGCCTAATTAAATATTCATTGTGACAAAATACCACAAACACAGGAGACTTTCCAGCAATTGCTTCACCCCAGGTAACAAACTGACACTGGCTCACTCCATGGGGCTCCCACAGTGCATTTCCTTCCTCCCTCCACACTCACTGCTCACCTTGCTCAGCCTCTTGCTCCTTGTAATGATCAGGGAAAGATAGAGCTGGACTCTTTTATTTCATGGCTGCATTGTCTTAGTGCATCCATCCCCACAAATGCTTCTATTTTTGTCTCGTGGGGGTCTGATTATTACATTCCACATACTGTTCCGTGGCCTCTGGCTTTGAGTTGAGGTCTTCACCAGGTGGGTCAGCTGCAAGACTGGACCTACAACCTCTCTCTTCCTTCTGCACTTTGGCTCAGGCTGGGTTTTTGTTACAGAAAATTTCTCATTCTCAACACTCCCAGACATGAGCAATGCAACTGTGCTGCTGCCAGCAAACATAGCCCCCAGCAGGAGCTTTTATGACAGTATCACCTCAGCTCTTGCCACTTAGCCAGCCCTGTGGTGCTGTTTCAGGAACTGACCTCATAGTTTCCTGATTTTGAGCTCGAAATTTGGGGCACAGTGCGCAAACGTGCACAGCACTGATTGTTGTGAAGCCTTGGTAGCCTGGTGAGCTCATCCTGTGTGAAACCTTTCCTCAGCCTGTCCCTGCACTCTCAAACCAATGTCCTGTGTCAGGGAGCATGAGCTTCCCAGGTGGTTTCAGCAGACACAGGTTTTTAGCCAAAATAAGGGTCACTCTTACACATACCTGAAAATAGAAGTGGAAGGACTGAGGGTCAGGCTCCTGGCCTAAAGCTACATTTATTTTCTCTTTTGAGATGAATGTGCTTCTTGTGGAAGGCATCAAGCTGAACTGTCCTCCAGTCCAGCGTAATTCCCATCCCACATCCTGACCAGTTCTTCTTATCCAGGGCAGATGCAAAAAAAACTTGCTGCTACAGAACAACTTAATCACAGAGAAACTTTTCTACAAAATCCTTGTTTTGCTTTCTTCTTATTCCCCCATCCCTGCAAGCAAAGAGTTTTTTATCTCTGATGACCTGCTAGGGCTTTTTAACTCATTGCTTTTATTACTCCTACAGCTCATAGAATCATAGAAGAGTTTGGGCTACAAGGGACTTTTAAAGGTCATCTAGTCCAAGGCCCCTGCAATGAGCAGGGACATCTTCACCTAGATCATTCTTAAAATTGAAGTGTCCATACCTGCCCTGGACATGTGGCTTGTAGAGATGGACTAGTGCAGTGAAATGCACAGGAAAATTATGCATTATGTCAAATTTGGGGCAGAAATCCTTTAGTGAGCTGATTTTTTTTAGTGACTTTATTTATTTAGTTTTCCAGCTGATTATTTAGCCATTTTCACCAGAAAGTTGTCTCAGTGAAATGAGAACTCACCCACATTCAGGATAAACTCACAGTTTATTTTGGGTTTTCTTTTAGGTTTGAAAATGTTGGGTTGTCTCTGGTGGAGGATGTGTGTGCTAGTTTTATTTTGTGTGTGTGGTATCTCTGCATATGTTTTGGATTGGTTTAGGAGCTGAAATAGCAAAACAAGCTTTTCTTTATTCAGAAATGGAGATGAAATGATCAAACAGCTGAGACAAGAGATATGTGTAAATGCTTTATGTTTTATTGATTATTTAGTAGGTATCAATAGCAGTAATTATTATTACTGACTCTTTCTGCTCTTACTTTCCCCATCACTCCTGAGTTTTTCTAAGTTTGCAAAACATTTTGATAGCTTGTTCCTGTTTGCTTTCCACCCATTGAGAGTGTTTTAAACTCTGCTGGAATCTGCCTAGAGGCTGTGGCAAGCCAAAGACAGTGGTTTGTGCAGTGCTCTGGCAGAGCAGGAATCCAGATCCCTGCCCAGAGGTGGCACTGGGTATGCTGCTTGCTCTTACCCTGCCTCTGTAGAATTGTGCATTTGACTACAGGGAGCACCTTAAGGTCCTTTGGGTGAATATCTAGTCACAGTGATGCTCTGATTTTTGGGCTAGGGATGCTAAGAATCAGGAATGCAGCCGAGTTTGATTGGCAGGCCCTAGCAGGGGGGAAACTGAGACCTAAGGGATAGTTGTTGACAACAGAGGGCAACTTCAAAGTCCTGCAGGTAAGAAGGTGTGGGTAAATAATGGAAGGGACCTGCATAAATCCATGTCCTTTTGCCTAATTTCAGCCATTAAAAGTTGGGGAAATGCAGGGTGGAAATCATTTTAGGCAACTAAGTTTGTGCAGCTACACAGCTAAGTGAGTTATGAAAAGAGAAAAAATGCCAAATCAAAAGTTTTCAGGCTCTATATTTTTGGACGGGGCTTTGCTGAGCTTTTTAGTATATTTTTTCCCCCTGAATTTGGCACAGTTAGCATGACAGAAGCTAAGATGATACATATGTTTTATAACTGTAGCTCACATTGGGAGTTTAAAATCAGTTTGTCAATGTCTCTTCTCCTTTCTCTCTTTTCTTGTTCTTTGTATTTGCTGTTACTCTTCGTGAAAAAGTTCTGCAGCTTCAGCTGAGGAACTGGATGTCATTTTGTTGAGGGAACAGCAATGACATTTTGTTTGGATGGGACTGACATTCTTGCAGTTCAGATGGCCAAGCAAAAATGACAATCAGAAAAGAGTTTTTTTTCTCCACATCATTTCTCAAATCCTGACTGTGGTCGTAAGATCATTTATTTAGAAGAAAATTAACTTTCAGAGAGGAATTTCCACAGCTAAGTCTAATTAGGCAGAGCAAAATGCCTAGGGTAACTCATGGCACATTTGGATGTAACAGAGGACTCTGAAAAATAGTAGCTTCTGCTTCCCCAAAGGTCCTGGCCACTGCACATGTGTTGACTGGGATATATGATGAGGCAGAAAAGCCACATATGCATTCAAATCTTCAGATATCCCATAGCTAAAGGTTCACAATATCCTGTATTTCTACATTGAACAGCAGGATATATCAGGGTAAAGTCTAACACTGAAGATGTGGGAAGGTTGCCCCACATGTAGGTCTCACTTTAGATTCTCAAAAGTGAGCATTTTCCCGCTGAATCCAATGTCTGTACATGAGTTGTAAACCTGGGAGTTCACCTCTCTACTTGGCATACTGGCATGCTCAGGAATGGGATTAGAAAGGGTACAGCACTGGTTCAGGTTGTTGATTCATGCTTGCTTGGTGTTATTCTACTGACTTCCATGAAGCTAAGCTGAATTGCATCTACTGGAACCAAATCCATCTAATTTTCTCCTCTTGCTTTTTACCTTCAGGCTTGATATATTATGTCTGGAAGCAAACAGTTAGGATAAGATGCATTTGTTAGATTGCGTCTTTTCATTATCCAGACAGAAGGAAGAGGCAGTTGACAAAGTTTCAGCAGACGGTGCATAGTTGTTGTTTATGTTAAACAAAACGAGAATGTGCAGCATTCAGGGGTATAAACAGCATGACAGCAATAAGCATAAAACATAAGATTGAAAGCAGATTTCACTTTCAGGCCTTGGGGAGCAGATGGATCTGAGATCATTGTGCATTTGTGTACAACTCCAAGACCCATATAAACTCATTTATTCCCCATGTCTATGTGTTTTACAAGAGTCAAATGTAGCACGGCTACAAGTGGATGCAGCTTCATTGAACATAATGGGCTGGACCCAAGCATCCAGATCTGTCTCCTAAACTGCTCCAACAACACTAAAAGGATGGAGAGATGCTTTAGTCTTGCAGTCAGAGATTGCCTTGTCATCTTAATGTTCAGGTGGCATAAAGATGAGGCAGCCCCTATTTGCATCTCCTCTGTGTGCAGGCTGGAGGGAGCTGAATGTGAGAGGAGTCACAGCTGGTGAGGTTTAGTCTTGCTGAACTTGCACAGAAGCTGTTTTCCTCCCCATATCTTATATCTATATGATATATAGATATAGAAGAAGCCCTACACTTTTCCCTTGATTGCTGTTTTCTTAACTCTCAGCTCCTGAATTCCCATCCCATATCTTGCAGCAGGGTGAGCACAGCTGGAAGAGGAGATGTGGCTCAAACAATGGAGTTGCATCTGCTGGTACATGCGTGGTTCAGGACCGATGCTGTAAGTTGGAGAGGAAACCAAGCCCACCCTCTGTACATATGTGGAGATAAAGTCTTAATTTCTCAGTTTCAGTGGCCCACTGGATCCGTTCAAAAGCTGCACTGATTTAGTACTTACAGAGGCAGGACCACACGGGATGCCTATTATTTGTGGCCCTGATTCCACGGCAGATCCATGTCATTGAAGTGAAGGACATAATGAGGGATTTCAGGCCCAAGCAGAGACTATCCAAGCAGGTGGGAAAGTGACAAGCCAGCATCCAGCCTTCAGAGCACAGACCAAAGCGAAGCTGTCTTAAATAGCAACAATGGCCCTAATCCCCCGGCAGGATGGAGAGATGCAGATTGGTAAAGGGAAGAATGGGGAAAAAAATAGCAACCACATCAAGTGTGTGCATGTGAGAACCCCTTTCAGGATGCATTAATAGGATGCACTGAATAGGAAGAAGATACCCTGGAGTGTGTTTAAAACTGATTCCTGGTATAATATGAACCACTGTAAATGAAGCGCTGTACAAAAGAAATAATAAAAATACATCACTGTAGTCAGTATCCCTGTCTGGGTCAGTGTTTAACCGCGTCAGGGCTCATCATTAACTCAGAGGAAGAATAACACAAGCAAACAAGATGACAACTGGGAGGGAGAACACGAGGACAACCACAGGACCCCAGAGAGGTTCCTCTCCAAGGAATGGGAGCCCAGGAGGGAGAGGAAGCCCACCGGCCAGGCTCAGCTCTGCAGACACCTCCAGCAGCAGCGTGGGTACACGCTCAGCTCCTCCGTCACCAGCCTGCCTGGAGCAGCCGCTCGCCTCCGAGCGAGGAGCTTTAATAAATGATCATCACGCGCGAGCCGTGCCTGTGTGTGAGAGAGGATGGGTGGGGACGTGTATTTTTAAACGCGAAAACTCCCACCAGCCGCAGTTTGAACATGGGCTGCGTGATCCTCGGGGGGAGGAGGAGAATGTGCTGGTTTCCTCCAGAGCTGCACCATTTGCTGCAAGTTGGGTTGTTGATCTGAGGAGAACTGTGGAAAATGCAGTCCATGGTGGCTGGTAGTTTCAGGGTGGTATTAATTTTAGGATGGTCTGCTAAAGGCCCTGTCCCAGGAGAGGTGTTTTGCACTTTCTGGAGATGAAAACATCTCTAGATGCTTCAGGCTGGATTGCTGTGATACAGCAGTTGAGAAAATAAATCTGTATGAACAGGTTTCCAGTGCTGGTTGTAAATAGTTAGTGCAACCCTTAGAAGAAGGGTGAAATTTTGCCTCCAGCAGTGTTAACAGTACGTGTGTCGCTGACTACAGTGGGGTGAGGACTTCCTTCGGCTGCCTGACTCTGTCCCCTTGACTAACTGTGGTCTTCCGCTGGGATCTGAAGCCATGTCAGATCCAGAGCAGCATACCCAGTGGCTCAAAGGTACAACTCAGGCCAGTCAAATTTATCTACCCTTTGTTATCCTGGGTGTTTTACTCCTCAGTGTTTAGTACCTTGCCTGATGGAAGCTTTAGTCATGCTGAAGAAAGCAGCTTTATTGAATTTGGCTCTAAGTTACCATTGACTGGACAGACTGTATCAATGCAGAATGGACTATTACCATCCCTTTTGCTACTTATCTGTAGCTCAAATATCCTGAATAACATGCTCTGCTGATGTCAGTGTCTTGGGGTCAATATCTGGTCATCAATATGAGATCTGCTGTCTCTTCCTTCCCTTCTTTTTGAGCATGGGAGAATATACATATATTGTGTGAGTTCTACATTAAAGACCATGCACAGAAGCTGAAGGCTTGCACAGAAGTCAGTGGGGATGCACTACAGCAACCATGACCTGAACCACTGGTCCCCAGGGCTGGCTGGGCTTTTGTTGCCTGACAGCCCCCACCATGAGGCTGCTGCCTTTGGCTCAGCCGTGTTACTTCAAGGGCAGCTTGAGCTGCATTTGGGGTTTTTTGTGACTCTTTGAGGAGACTGGGAAGGTAGGAGGTGAATGGAGGAGATACATACTGGAGCCTATTGAACCTCTCCAGTGAGTGCAGTGGGATGGAGGATGATGGGAGCAGGAGGAAGCTCGTGGGAAGGAAAGGGGAGAACAGGCAGAAGTACAGACTTTATGAAAACATGCCATATAGGTTTAACCTAAACACCCACCTGCTGCCCTGGCCTCTCATGGCCTCTGGGCATTTATTATGACAGCTACAGGGGAGTTGTGCATGACAAGGGATTTTAGAAATGAGCTGTGGAGAAAGCCTTCCCCGTGCCCTCAGCCTGACCTGCCAACCCCAGGCCAGTGATACCCTACATTTCTGCACGTCCCACTGGAATACCTGCATGCCTCCAGCAGCAGACAGAGCCCCGGGCTGGTGAGGCAGGTTTTAAGTCAGCTTCTCAAAGCTACTCATCTGTCATCTGTGTGCATGGTGTTAGAGCAGCATTTCATCCTGATGCTGGAGGGCTGCTCAGAGGTGCTGGGTGGCCATCATTTGCAGCTCTAAGCTTCTGTAAATCCAACCAAATAGAAAGGGGAAGACAAAAAATGGTTCTGCATCATTTCTGCTGAGGAGGCGTTTCATGACAAGAGCAAATACAAAAGTTGCTTTGACTTCTGGACAGATGCACTCTGGAATCTAAAGGATGTTTGAGGACAGATTTTCAGAGGTTGGAACGTACATACTGACTGTAAAATTACTTCATTGTGCCTGGCTGTGCATGTTAAGCCCATATTTGCCTTCACAAACAAGGTGCTTATGCATGCAGTTAGAGGTTTTGCAGACACAGGGGCTAAGGCGAGTTCAAATCCTGGATTTCTCCATCTTTACGACTACTTAGCAGTACTCTCTCCTTGCCAGGAATGCTTCTCTGGGATCAGTGCTTGCAAGGAAGAACTCATGCCATGTCCCCTGATGGAAAAGATTTAAGCTCATAGCTTGTGTCGATAGACTGTTTTAATTGGGGTGGTTCCCTAAGCAAAGAGTAATAAGCCTTGAGTTTTAAATTACCCCAGAGGAAAGTCTCTTTGGCGCACAGTGGGAAGGTGCTTTTAGCACGATTTCTCACTCCTCATTTGATGCTGCAGCTTCAGCTCCCAATGTCAGCAGGTAAAAGCTCAGGGTGGCTTTTAGGAGATGCTCAAAATTACCTTAATTTGTGCCCCAGGGCAAAGCTCAGGCCTGGTGTCTGCATTGTGAGATGATGCTCAGACCCATGGGTGGTACAAGCTGTGACAGCACTCCTGTCTTCTCCAACTTCAGGCCATTTCAGCAGTGGTAGGTGGCTTAAGTTGAACACTTCTATAGTTTTTAGAGTGAGCTGAATTTGGGTTTCCTTTATCCAGGCTGCATGAATGGGCTTTTGGGTTCACACTCTTCCCCTGCCAGAACCTCTGGAACAAAGCTTGGGTGCTGGACTGCATTGCAACCAGATTGATGCTGGGACAACATGGATGGAGGATGGGCTCAGAGGTGGTGGAGATGGACAGCATGGGGGGAACAGAGTTAGATCAGTCACCATATAACATGCAGAATGTTGTCTCTGCTTGATCCCATAAAAACTGCCTGGGCTTTCTGTGTATGGGGAATTAAAGCTGCAAAAGCAGCTGGTCACACCTTGGTGTCTGGAGGCAGAGAGAAACCGTGCTGCTCTTAGGGAGATAATAAAGGCCTAAACATCCAGAGGCTTTGAAAATAATTCTCTAAGTAAAGCGTGCTCCTAATCCTGCTTCTCCCATGACATTCCTGCCTCCCTCAAGATCTTTGTCTCCTGCTTGGCTGTCCGATGCAGCTCAGTGAGAAAACTCGTGGTAGTTAATAATAGCAGCTTGGGGATAGAGATTACAACCAGGGCAACATAAATAAGACATTTATTTTCAACAAATGGGATAGGGTGTCTGCTCTTCCATGTTTGCATTTGGCACTCATGGAAATTTAAGGCCTGATATTTGGTGTCAGGCGCGTCCATAACAATGTGGATTCATCATGGCCCTAATTTTAGCTCGTGGGCAGCTCACGTGGGGTAGCATGGCTTATTTATAGGTAATATTTATAAACAGATCCTCAGTCTTCCCAGGGAAAGGTCTCTTAAAGTGAGACACATTATGGTGATTACTCTGAGAGCCATCACAGGGAGCATCACTGCCAAATCCTTTCCCCTTCCCAGTCAGACCATGCAACATCTCTCCCCTGAAGCAGGAAAGGGCCAGTCTCCCCATCCCACCCCAAACACGACACACAACCCCCACAAACTGATTTTCTGCACTTTCTGGTTTCCTGAAGGGGAAAAGGGATGCCTGTGTGAAAATAGTGATTTCCCAATGCCACCGATTGCATGTGACAAGCGTGCAATTTTATCTCAATAGGCCACTGCAGTGTTCAGCCACAATCATGTGCCTTAATCACCTGACTGTATAAATGAGTTTCCCTTGACAAGATTCGATTCCTTCGGGCCCCTTGACTAATTACCTGCTATTGTGAGAGACCCTGCTTGTTGGGAAAAGCAACTTTTGTCCCCCAGCAATAGCAAAACAGAGAAATAAACACAGAAGTCTGGAGATCAGAAGGTGCTCATTTACTCTCCATATTTAGTGAGACATAAAAAGGATGTTAATTATGTTCCTCTTTGATGACAAAAGTAGCTTTTGCAAACAGTTTTGCATGTTTGTTCTCCTTTTTTGAACAAAGGTACCTGTACTTTTGTCTCCCTAATCACTCCATAGCACACAGCAGCCTTGTGAAGAGAAGCTGGCAAGTAACCATGCCACCCTTCTCTGTATGCAGGGGTTTCTCAATGCCCTGAACATCAGAAAGTGGAGCTTCCTGTCCCTTGTACATCCCCTGGATCAGAGCTGAAGGTGCTATGCAGATAGAGGAGCTGCCTGGCAACTTTCCTGCACGTACACAGAGGCAATAGCTGGCCAGAGAGTGCAGGGCAAGTAGGAGTCAGGCCAAAGAAATGTTGCAATATCTGAGCTCTGAAGGGAAAGCCTTCTAGTGTCTGCTCCCTGCTCCCAACTGTGCGTGCTCATAGGCATCATTTTCCATGCATATGGGTGACAATGATGTGCAAAAAGCATTTGAGAAGGTAATTCGAGTTGCCCAAGAAGAGAGTTGGCATCTCTTCACAAGAAGGCATCAAGTCTGTTGTACACGTTGAGACCTCTCGTTTGTTCTGCCAGGCTTGCCCCATTCATTTCTGGGTACATGGATCTGGAATGGAAGGTGACAGAGCACATGGCTCTTTGATCCTGCTGAGTGGTGGAGAGGGTGTTGAGATGCCAGAGCTTTCCACACCCTGAACATGGGTGCTGGCTGATTTAAAGTCCCTGCCAGAACAAAGCTACCTACAAAGTTTAACGGAGCCAAGTTCAACTTTTTTTTTTTTTTTTTTAAATTTTTTTTTTCTGAATATGCAGAAATCCACCCCAAATTGTCCTAAATTAACCTCTCTTCTGACATGCTGTCTCACACCTCTTTGGTGTCAAAGTCTTTTTTAGGTAGTGCTAGAAATCAGAAAGATGAAAAGAGGGGAGACGTCTGACCCGCACCTTTTCTTAGAGCATCACATGGTTGTAGCTCACAAGCTGGTATAATCCAGCTCCAGCAGTGTCACTCACCCTGCTCCAACCTGGAACTGCCCTGGGATGAGCAGAAAGTCTTCTTCTGCCCTTCTTGGGTAGAAGGGGCCTCTTTGGTATTTCCTGGTAGGGATGGTCTATTTATAACTGATAATCTCCTGAGAAAATGATCAGAACAGCCTAAGGTCATTTTCTATTCTTATGTTTTTTGCTGTTTTAAGCTCCACATAGGGCAATGGAGCTGCTGTAGGCTTGGGAAGCAAAGCTGAAGTCCAGCTAGAATGGACCCTTAGGAACATGCAGTGATGCATTGGTCCAAGGTTTCTGTCTTGGATCACTTTGTCCAGTGAAAACCCTGGAGAAAGTTCTGTCTTCCAGGGTTCACTTTGAAAGCACGCAGTGGGTCTGTGCTTTGAAAGTGCAGTTTCCTCTCCACTTCTGTTACGATTTGATCTTACTGGGAATCTTCCAAAGAAATTACCCCTCAGGATACACCCATCATTCAAAAGAAATTTCTTCCCTGAAACAAATATACTTCAGTGAGACTTTTGAAGGGTGAGTTTCTTAAGGTAAGGATGATAGAAAACAAGAAAGGGATGTGTGGATACTGACTCCTGCCAACTAAGAAATCATACATGTAAAACACTTTGCTTGGAAGTGCAAGGGTTACATTCAGGACCCTGTACTGAGCTGTGAGGTGTCACAAGCCTAGTATCCTAACCTCTGTCTTTTTCAGTAGTTTGATGAAACAGAGCAAGTCAGTCAGCATTTCTTTGGTCTGTCTGACTTTTAAACAACCTCCTGCCTCATCATTCAGTGCAGACAGTTGTTTCCCAAGTTAAATGTTTATATTTTTACCAGCCTGAGCATGGGGCTTTCACTGTGTCTGCTCATCAGTGAGTTGGTCTTGGTATGACTTGTACCTTGACCATCTTCCTGCAGCTCTGCTTTCAAGCAATCTTGTGTAGCCATGCCACACAATGGAGATGTTATTCCACATCATTATTCCACAAAATGGAGACTTTCCCTTCCACTGAGTTCTCAATCTCCTGCAGCTGGGTTAACGGTACCAGCATCTTCCTCTTGCAGCCTTTTTGACTGACTTCAAGGTTTCTTTCTTTGTGTGTTTAATTTCTTGCTGCCCAAATTCATTTCCCTACTTGTAATTTTTTTCTACTGACTTTAGTGAAGCTTTCCCAAGACTCCTAATCTTGATGACCTTTCAAAGAAGAAACACAAGTCAGCCTGTTTCCCCAGGCAGTTTTTCCTAATTTTTATGGCTCTATTGACAACACATTGCCACCTCCCTCTAATTTCCTCTGGATATGATGATGACTCTCCTGGCTCTAGAGAGACTAATCAATGTCAGGAGGAAAACCAGCCTTTTTGGCTGTTTGCAGAGGAAGCAGTTTGTCTTGTTTAAGGAAACTCTGGAGGGGGTCTGTGAGATACAAACCAGAGTGAATTACCTCCTCTCACGAGCTGACAACTTACATGACTACAGCTTTTCCTTACGATGATTCTTTCGAAGTCTGTGTGAACTACGAGCATCCCCACTTGGGTTGCTTCTCACTTGGCTGCTGAGATTCCTGTGGAGGACCACCACATGACTTTTTTTGCACTGTGATGTAGCTTTTTTGCAGCCAGATGAATTAGAAGGCATTTGGAGATGACCAACTGAGACAAGAGCTCAAGCTCAGATCTCCAGGCATGTCCTCCTGTTGAAATCAGCCTTAAAGAACCAGTCTAAATGACTTGCCAAAGATCGCCCAGGATATCTGTGACACTGACAACTGAAGTCTGCTCTCCACTGTTCCAAGCCTGTGGCCTAAAGAGTGGTTTATCATTAGTCTTTTCTGTAGGACTTGGAGAGAGAAGATGTAGCGATTTCCAAGGAGAAAAAAAAAAACAAACCAAACCCCTCTCTATTCCTCAAACCTCTTTAAAGGCCAGGAAGCTCTATATATTTTTTTCTGCAATGGGACCAATATAAGCAGAGCAAAAATAATATTAACCTTCAGCCCAAGCTGGTCTGCAGTCAGAACAGGCTTTCCCAGCTCACCCCCTTTCTTTTCTCTCTGCCATATTGAGAACCTTTAAAGAGCAGCGAAGACTCAAAGACTAGTCACAGGGTCTGGATTTCTGGCACAGCCTGAGCTACTGCAGAGGAGCAACATCTTGTATTCAGATGACTCGCTGACTCTGTCATAGCCCTGATAAAACATCATTAAAACCAGTTATTTCTAATGACATATTCCAGTGCAGTGGAGATTCCTGTGTACACTAATTTGCTTCGAGGATTGCATCATCCCGACGGAAGTGTAGCCAGAGAGATTTAAAACAAAAGCGGTCTGTCTCCAGGCTGAGCTGTGGTACTTGGCAGAAATATTACTCTCCAGTGAGCCCAACGTGCTGCTTTAGCATACTGCTCCCCTCTCTGTAATGTCACACTGGACGGATGGCATTTCTGGTCTCCCGATCCGTAAAAGATACTGGATGAGCTATTCAAGCTCCCAGTGTCCTTGAATGAGGTTATTGGTCCATTCGGGGCCTTGTGCTGTTAGCATTACCAGGATTTCAGGGGAGATATTCAGGAAGCAAATTGTTGAAATAGAGCCTCTCATTTTTAAAGAAAAGCCATGCTGATAAATTGGTTGAAGGGCTGACATGTGACAGTCCCTGTTGCTGTCTCAGTAGTATATTAGGTAGGATCATAAGTTGAGGTGAATTGAGAGGGTTGGATGTCCAGGATGGGGGAAGGATTTCCTTGCCCACCTCAAGGATTCACACGGTGGAAACAATCCTGTGGCAGTCATCTTCCACTCCAAAAGCTGACAAATGTCCCTTGCTGCCTGGCAGAACAGCTCTGGGTATTGACCTTAGGATAGGTAGAGCTGGTGAAATTACAGGAGGTATCTTCTGGGTGCCTGTGGAAGAGCAAAAAGAAAAAGAAAAAAAGGAGAAAAAAAAAGAAAGAAAGAGAGCAAAAGAGAAAGAGAAAGAGAGAGAAAGCAAGAGAAAGAGAGAAAGAGAGAGAGAGAGAAAGAAAGAGAGAAAAAGAAGGAAGTCTTGGCTTTTATTATTCACTTATTGACAAATCTGCCATGAAAGTCAGTGGGGTTTATGGTGAAACTTAGTAGGACCTGGGTAAAGAAAGAAGAAACTTGGCTTGAAGAATTTCACCCTTTTGTAGGACTGACACATGGAAAGTATTTGTTATGGTACACTCCTGATATTAGTGGTTATGTGATGGGGATGTGAAAGGATAAAATGCTCCCAGGATTTGTTAGCAGAACCTTCTTCGTTTGGAAGAAGGGGAACTCCTAGAAAACTGTCCAGGAAACAGGTGACAATGTGTCCTGTAATAGACAACCTCTCTCAAGTTCCCTGCTACATCCCTGCTTGCTGTCCTAGCATGAGTAAGAGTGTAAAAAAGTGATTTTTAATCAATCTCTGCTGAAATGTAAGGCTGTTGCAATTATATTACATCTTCCCTCCCACCCCACAAAGTGATTAATTAAATTGCATACAAATTCTGCCTGGTACTTAAATGTTGTGCATGCATTATCTTCATAGTTCATTATCGATTCCTGCGGAGATCAAAAAGCATGGCTCTGACTCTGAGGAATATCTCCATTAAAAAATGTAATCTTTTTATTGTGCTGCTCTGATGACTACCTGTCATCAGAGCTTCATCTGCCCCCTCCCTCAGCTAGGGGCAGCTGCTGCCTCTGCAGCTCACCATCTCATGGGAGCTGCCTGGTGGATTTAGGCTCAGGTTCAAAGGACTTCTGTGGGATGATCAATCAATTAAAAGCAGAAGCCATTTCATCTGCTCTAGGTACGCTTTTGATGGCAAAGTTTAGTGGTGCTGAAGTTTAAAGTTGGCAATTGTGGGTGTTTTTTATATTCACTGGAAAAATCACTCCAGGATCCTTTTACATTTTCTTGGTGGAGAAAAATGACGCTTTCTAGAGGATGGTTCTTCTGACCTCTCTTAGATACTTATTTTAGGATGAGATCACTTCCCATCTTGCTGTTGGCTGTAAATGAGGCCAAGGGTGAATATGTCTCAGTTGGACATTTGGATACTTAAATTAGGGTAGATGGGACGCTCCGTGCCGTGTTCCTTCAGGTCAGTTGGGCCATGGGACTCCCCTGCCCCCATATGGAGGGCAAGCAGCCTCTTGGCCAGTGCTGACCTCCTCAGCAGATTTATTTCCTGAGCTCAAGGTCTCCACAATTTCTTGTTCATAGAATCATAAATTCATAGACTGATTTGGGTTGGAAAGGACCTTAAAGATAACCTTGTTCCAATCCCCTTGCCATGAGCAGGGTCACCTTCCACCTGACCAGGTTGTTCAAAGCCCCATCCAACCTGGTCTAGTTTGTCAATGTATGAGCCAGAGGACATCTAAAACTGAGGATGAATTTGCAAGGTAGGCAGCAGGGTGGAGGGGAGACCCTTCTTTGTCTATGTATTTGGAAATGGAGCACATTTGGCATAACCTTGTTGGAGGACAATAATATGGAGTTCATGAGGGTACCCTGACAGAGTCAGCCTTCAGAGCAGCTGCCACACCCTAAAAGAGTCTGGCTGAGCTGGGAATACAGCCTGGAAGGCTTCAGTCTCTCTCCTGCTCTGTAGTACACACTTCAAGCAAAAGGGATCGTGCTCTTCACCTGCCAGAGTGAGAGGAGTCGAGGGGAAGGCAGGAGCTCAGCACGGTAACAAACCACATGCCTTTGTTACTGAGGGAATAAAAACTCTTTGCAGCAGCTATTCCTTTCTGTGCCTATTTATAAGTGTTTCCACAATACAAGCAGTGTTCAGAGTTCACTGCATCTGACTTTTGTTTTTTAAATCTCTGTTGTACTATTATCTGGAGCATATTAACCCCTAGGTTCTTAGGGTTTTTAATGGATAAGAGATGCCACAGGGAGAAAGAGGGAAAAAGAAAATATCTAATCCTGCTTAATAAAGGACCAGAAGGTGAAATAGCAGATTTATCACTCTTTAACACAATTTGCTGTCACCTTCACCACAAGGTCCCTTTGCTCTCATACCCAAAATTAAGAGACAAACTCAACTAAGTTGCTGCAATTCAAAGAACTCATACATACACATAAATAAATCCAAACTATTCCCTGTGGTACAATTGTTGGAAGCACAAACCATTTTTAAACTGATACCAGAAATGAAGTTTTATTTTCAATCATATTTACTGTAAATTAGAAATTACTCAGTAAAATGCAATCTGTTAGGCAAAATGCATCCTGTCACTTTCAATTAACCAGCTAAAAGGTTGTTAATGAATAAATATTGACTTCTAGAGGAAATGCTTCTTAACCAGCTGCAGATACATGTGCATGATATTTGACAAGTGATCAATACAGAGCTGGTACACTCCTTCTAACCTGGAGGTAGCTGTTCCAAATGCCTTGGCACAGCTTTAGATGACGAGTTGCACGGTGCCACAGGTGTAGGGGCAGGGCAAAGAGGTGCTGAGATATTACAAAAGTGCCTTATGTTGGTGAATCCAGCTCCACACCTACTTCTAAAACTAAGAATCGTGGAGTGTCAACTTGGAGACAGAATTCGGCCATTCAAGCATCCCTGCAACTTCCACTTGATTTTTCAAAGCCTTGAACACTAGTGAGAGCTGAGACAGCACAGCTCCCTTTTCAAGGGAACTTTCAAGCTCCCTATTTATTAGTACCAAAAATGTGTGCGTAGGTGCTGTCCGCATTGACTCTTTAGTCTTTTAACAGTTTGTCTGACAACTGTGTCTAGAAAAAATATCCAAGGATGACTCCAGGCCTGTACTGGTTTCTGTGTATGGTCACCCACACTCAGCTCTTTGCTAATCCACAAAACTGAATCCTTAAGCCAAATGCTGTTGTGGGACATCAAGTCTCACAGTCCAACAGAACTAGTTGGGTTGTAGCAACTGTGGATAAAGGAGAGCCAGGCAGAGAGAAGGATGCTGTGATGAAGGAGCACAGCTTGAATTTTAATCCTGGATTCAGGCTTCGCTCTCAGGGATGGCCATACAGTTGCCTTAATTCTCGTTGTATGTAAAAGAGTGGAACTGTTTAGCTTAAGGCTGTGGGTTGGAGGGGTTCCTGGTAAGTCAGAATTTTCTGGATCACAAGTATGGAGTTAATTTAATTTGCAGAAACTTCAGTCACTGTGTTAATAATGGCTAATGTGCCATGCTATAAGTTATCCACAGCATGGAATACAAAACATGGTGTGGTTTCACATGAATTTTCTCCAAGCACTAAAGCTGCTCCCACCTCACAACACAGTTGAGCACGTGATCTGGGGAGAGGTGGGAACATAGAATGGCTTCTGTACCATGGGAGGTTATTTGAGCTTTTTGTAATGACTATCAAATGAACACAGTTACAGTCTGTTTTTCTTCCATGTCCCATATGCATGACAATAAAGCTTTCTTGTTTCAGTGTTTTAGCAGTTCCAGTTGTTCCTACAGTAAAAAGTACTTTTCAACCTATCATTTCTAAAAACAGAGAGTGTAAAACATGACAGCTGACACTGGGCATTGTCTGGGAGTTTAAAGAGTTAAATGTTTTCCCCATGTTGGTGTTTCAAGTGTTTTTCTTACTTGAATGGAAACAATTGTCTCTGGCTCCCTGGGCTGAAGTTGATCAAGATTATGAAGTTCAGAGATGCTTTTCTGCTTTGGCATCTGAATGGAAATGAGTCCATCAGCTGGGACTCCTCAGGAGACCATTGCAAGATTACTATTTGAACATGCCAGTTGCTGCAGAGGTTAAAGAGGGCCTTGTGGAGATGTGTTAGTCCTGTGTCAGATGGGCAGGATTGTCTTTATCCTAAATATCCTGCTCACCCTGCTAATGTGGTGGGTTTAATTGGTTTTGTTACATGAGGACTCAAAACTTATTTCAGTTGCCCCTGTGCTGCTCGTGTCCCTTCAGGAACAGTGGGCTTTACCATCTTGCCATCTTTCTGCCTGTCCCATTTACCTGGTTTAGTTTTTCCTTTGAGCAGAACAGCATGGTCTGATATGTGTAGGTTGATTCAATAATTGGAGCACCTTTGGGGTCTGACTGGCATCCAAAGGCATTTTGGTGTGGTGCTGTGCCAAATCTAATAAATCCTATTTCTCAGCAGGACTATTTCACACACTCTTGATGGTCCAGCTTTGGCTTCTGGCTCTGAGGTGACTCAGTCAGTGTTCACCAGAGGATTTTTGACATGTGTACCCAAAATTCAGGATCAAGGGACTCTGCCTTCTGGGTAAGCATATCACTAGGTTTTTCTCCACCTCTAATGCACAGCAAGAGCTTTCATGCAGTGATGTTCTCTCTCCATCTGCCTTAATTCCTGTGCCTTGGGTGCACCTAAATTCCTCTCATGTTCTCATTTGGGTGATGCAGCACAAATGATGAGAATGGACATTGGGTGTATCAACAACAGTAAAAGCTAACAGCATTGCACAGGGACCAATAAAGCTGAGATAAGAACTGCTGGGCTTTTCTATTCTTCATTGGCAGTTAAATGTGATTTCTATTATCTCACTGTTTGCTTTAATGTTATATGGAACCTGTCAAGGCCCCATAGTTTTGCCACTTACTGTTCCACTAGAAGGAAAAGACTCCGTAAATTACAGAACCTTTTGCTACTGAAAGGTGTGTAAAACTATTCTGTCTAATTCATGGTCCCCTTTATCATAAGTGATAGTGGAAATGCAGAAGATTAGCAAGGTCAGATGAGTTTGGGATATCAGGCCAAATCTGTAAATCTTCTGAGCTTGCTGTATTCTCACTATTATCCTTAGACCTGCCAAAACCTGTATGTGCTTTAGGCGTGCTCCACCTCATGTTCAGCTTTTTCCCTAAAGTCACCCATTTTGGCATCTTGCTGGCCAAAAATACCAAAACTTCAATAAACCAATGCATGCCATAGAGGATGTGATTTATGGGATTGTAAATCTTGTGAATCTCTGCACTCAGACTATTTCCTCACGTCCCTGTGTAGAGAACAGTGAGAGTCAGGTATATCAAAGAAAGAGAAAGTCATTACCTGTGTCTCAGCTAATGAATTCAGGCATAGTCTCATGCTAACCTTGCTACACTGTTCTTCTTCCAGGGATTGTTCTTGAACATGTGCATAAATCTGCCTTGCATCATATATAGGACCTAAGATACACCTCAAGGCGCTTCAGAGCCTTCATGTGTCTTTGTTCTACTTGTGGGGAGGAGCTTTGTTTCTAACCTTTGCACAGTAACATCACACATTAAACTAGATGGACTATTATTCTCCTGTCTCTACTGTTCTCATCACAACACAGCCTCTGCCTGGTGAGATTTTACCCAGCAGCACGGACTTAGAGATTGGCTTTGACAGCACACTTGAGTCCTTGCTGTGGGGATTAAGTGCCCTCCCTGGAGCTGTGCCAGTGGTGGCTGTAAAACAGCCAGAACAGGACATGAGTGTATAAGATATGTGTGATGGAGGAAGGAGACTCAGTTTCTTTGGTAAGGGTCCAGATCTTCAAAATGATCAGATTTCTTCAGCTGGCCATTTGTAGAGTGATTTAAATATCAAGGGTATAATGAAAATCTCCCAGGACACATTGCTCATCTTGTGCCAAAATCCTCATCATCCTGGTGTTGTTATCAACTAAAGGTCATAACATTACTACATAATATTTATGTTGCAGAATAAATCAGGAACAATTGGACCATGTTGGGCTATATACTGCACAAATAAGTGGAACCACATCTCCAGCCCCAGCGGAATTCATAAAATGTGTAGGGTGTGTAAGGCATGTCAAAGGTTCCTGGCTTGGGGCAGTGGGGAAACCTGCATAGCAAGCTATGACATTTTCCAGTCTCTGGGCTCTTTCCTCGGCTCCCTACATGGGCAGAACAATCTAAAGAAATTTTTGAGTAATGTTTAATGGAATAAGAGTTACTTTATGGGAAGTGGTGTGGGCAGTGAAAAGGAGCCAGTATGTCATCTCTGGTTCCAGACCAAAACAGAAGAATCCTTTCAGGTAAGATGAGTTAAAGACTGTTGAAAGAAAATACCAGAAGGGTGAGGGATAAAGCACCCTGTGATTACTCCAAAATGGTGCATGCCTTTTTCTAACCTGTTCCTGCTTCCTACCATTGCAAGCTCACCCAAGCCAAGAGCTGACCCTTTGGGTGTTTGGATGAATGAAGATCACTGACGTCCTACAAACTCTGGTGATGTTTGATCTACAAGCAGATTGACTAGCCAGGATCTAGTGACTCCTCTGAGCTAGGAACGAGACAGTGACTTGCACCCTGGACACTGCTCTGGGAGTTGAAGAGGAAAAATGGAATATACGTGTTGAGTTGGGTCTACTGGAACCAGGTTGAGGTCTTTGCAGTCCTGCTTAGTCCTTCTTAGTCCTGCTTAGTTAACACCTTTTTGTGTAGGGAAGAAACATCAAGAAAGTCTGATTTCAGACTGGAAGTAAAGGTAATTTTTGAGCTGGCAGACCTATGGAAGGAGAAGGAGGCTGTGATTCACGTTCACAGTCCTCTGTGCACCTGGTGGAGAGCAGAGTGCAGGAATGAGGATTAGAGAGAATCCACTCCTTGTGCTCACAGCAGGAAAGGATAGAAACCTTGTCATCCTCTCAGGAGTTTTTTTTTCTGACATGCTCTTAAGTAAGATAGTGATTAAATTCCTTCCCTGGGAGCTTGCCTTTCTGGGACAAATGAAACAAGGAAAGGAAACATGTAAACAGATATTATACAGACAGAGCAGCCTCCCAGATTTCATCAGGCTTCAGGCTGTTGCTTGGCTTGCCTTCTGAAGGAGGTGTTTGTGCCTGTGTTCCTGGACTTTCTCCCATTTTCCCTCCCTCCGTCCTTATCTCTGTACCCATCGCTGCTTCTCCTTGTACCTGAACAGCAAATTGAAAATTTTGGAGTGGGACTCTCACTGTTAGGAGTTCCCCTCCAAATGGTTTTGGAGATGATGTTTGATTATTCAGAGCAGCTCTGGAGCCCATGCAGAGGCTGGGCAGTGAGTGTGCTGCAAAGGACACGAGGAAGAGAGCTGCTAGGAGGTGTTTTGGCACATAAAACCAGCCCACAGTGCAGGCAATGCTGCGCCTGTTGGGTGTTACAGATCTGCATCTTCCTGCATCGAGCTGCACGTCCAAAGAACATTCTGTTACATTATGTCAGGAGCTGCCATAACATGAGGTAATTGGCTTTGATATGACATAATCCACCCATAACACAACATGTGATAGATGAAAGGACTTTCCCTGAGGCAAGAAGAAACCAGCTGGTACTGTACAGCACCTGAAAAGAATGGGAGGTTTTTAATCATCTCCTCCTGCCTTGATGGGGTGGCAAGTTGTTCAGTCTATGTACATCCTTAATTGAAAACTCAAGATGATTAATTGTTTTTTAAAATACCACAGCATGTCTTATGGCATTTGAAACAAATTAAAGTTTCCATAAATTCATATCAGCCATCCACATCAAAAGAAAAAAAACAAACCAAGCTCAGGTGAACATCTACAATATACAAGATATGATCAGTTTTCTTCAGGCTCTTCTGATCTGAAGTACCTTCTGCTCATTCTTTGCATGTGCCCATGTTTAACCTCAGTTTTGCTGCTCAGGGTAACACTGGTGGGCTGATATCCATTCAGATCTGATCTTGAGCCGAGCTTCTTCTGGTGCTTCCCGCTGGTCAGAATTAGCTGCAGAGGAGGTGAAACTTGGAAATGCACAACTGAACTGAACTGAACATTTGATCATCTTTTCTTTGGGGACATCCCAACCTCTGATGTCCCCTGAGTGGAAAGGGAAAGCCATGAACAGATGATTGTTCATGTCTTAGGAAAGTGTTTTGGAACCTTCATTTCTGAATGAAGACATCCTGTGAAAAGAGCTTGATGGAATGGTGGGAGACTTGCCTTAGATAAATTAAAAGGGATCTGATCCTAAAGGGACCTGTCCCCCATCTGATTTGATTCAGGTTACTGTCATTCAGCTGTTTTACAGGTTTCCCTTTCAACATTGCTTCCTGGAATGCTGTCACCTCTTCATTCACTGCAAATGTTTCAGAAAGATTTAAAAAAAGTAGTAGTATGAAATCCTGACAATTATAAGGATCGGAAGAAGAGGGTGTCATTTTCAATGTACATGCCCTAATTCCTCTTGGCTTTGATGTATAGCTTGTGTCTTAGGGAGTTTAGCATAGATTGTCTTGCGTATGTGGCACTCACACTTTCATGACCACATTCCTTAATTTTTGAGGTGCAGCATGTGAAGTTTCATGTTATATCACTTTTTGTCAAAGAGATGAAATGCTCCTTTTTGTCACATTTCAAAGCCAACTCTACCCTCACTAGTTTTATCCTAGGGAAAATCAAACAAAAATTGCAGATGATAAGACAAAAGTGTTTATCACTGTCCAAGGATCTGGTTCACTTAGGGGGAGTCAGAGGACTCTTGTTCCATCACTGGTACCAGCACCCTTGCAGTCCCACAGACTTCCCTCTCCTCTTTGCTGGCCCTGCAGTGTCCAGGCTGGGCTCTCCTGAACTTCTCGAGTTCTTTTGTAAGCAAAAGCAGCTTGACTGCAAAAATGAGACACGTGACTTATTAAAACGATCTGGAAAAGGAGGTAATTTTATGTTCCTGTCCAAGGCTCTGCTGCCATTTTCTCTTGCTGGTGTTTCCAGCTGCTCCTGCTAAATGTTGCCATCCCAGTGGATGTCCTAGTGAGCAAAGGCAAACTGTATTTCAGTGCTGGCCTTGAATGTCCTTCGAGGGGTTGATAGAGATGCTGAATGTTGTTCTAAGCTGTTTCTTTTGTGGTGCCTTTAAGTATAAATCTCTACCCTCTTTCTTAAAAGCCAGCTCAGCCACATGAACGAGGCTTTATTTTATGAGGCTCATTATTTTTATATTGATGTTCATTTTCTGAAAATAGTGTGAAAGCTAAATGCATACAGCCCCCTAGATGTTTTAACAAAATCATATTTCAGTTGCAGTATTGATTGTCTATCTATAAAGCAATATATGGCCAGGAGTTAATGTTAACAGTGCACTATGTTAACTGAAGTAATGTAGTGAAAAACAAAAATGAGAGTTGGGCTGCCTTTACTTTTTGCTGCAGTGTGACACCTCCAGCTGAGCTTTATTGCTTCTTCTGAGTGTTAGGTAATCACAGAGATGACCTATAGTTGTTTCCCTTAATGGATGATAAGCAAAATCAGCCAGAGTTCATGGTTGCTAGTATGTGGGTGGCACATAAACAATACTCTTTTCATTGTGTTTACACTCATTTTTTCCCTGTCCTTAGAGCAAGAAACAGTCGGGTGCAGGTTCAATGTTAAAGTGGTGCCTACCCTTGGTGACTGCTCTACACTCCTGCGGTCTTGAAATTGTTCTTGCTTTGCTGCAAATGGGTGGGATTTTTATAGGAACTGTATTTGCTGTGTTTGTTCAACCATTTTCTCTGAGGAAATGAGGCTTTAAGGGGAAATCCAGACAACTCTTTAGACTGCAAAACCTTTCTTCTCTCATTACAGCAGATACACAAAATGGGTAGGAAGACCCTGATCTGTACTATCACTATCCATAGTAGGGTGGATCAGCTCCTGTTTTTGTAAGTCAGCTCCATCCTGGCAGATCCATGACCAGACAAATTTTCTAGGTGTGTTACTTTTGTGTTTTCCTGGAAATGGATGAGAATTTTGTTCCTGTATATTTATAGAATATCTGGGAACATTGATAAGTAGAGGAATGTAGTGATCTGACCAAAGTCACGTGGTCCCATCAAAATGGGAGCAAACCTAAAAACTCGTGGTGTAAAAAGACTCTGAGGGGCCCCAATCAGTGGTCTAAGCGGTTCCTCAATCTGTATGTTTCTTCAATTCCAACAAAATCTTTTGTATATTATTTTTCAAACACTCCAGTGATAATAATTTCAAACACTACCAGGTGCTACTTTTCCATGTTCTGTTCTCTAGTCTTCCCTGTTCTTGTTCTACAGAAATCATGGTATCTGTATTTCTTGTAATGGATTGGATTTTGTCTTCTTTTCAATTTTCTTTTTTTTTAAATTTAAAATTTTTATCTCCTCTCACATTAATCCAGCTTTTCCTGACATACAGAGGCTAAAACAAGAAAAAGTTCTCCAGTGAAGCCTTTACCAGCAGCAAAAAGAGCAGAAGGCTTTCTTCACACATCTCAGACATGATGGTGCTCTTTGCCTCCCTCAGCATGGTGTTTGCTGTTTTCAGCACAACCCTGTTGATTCACATCTAGCTGCTGATCCACTCCAACCCTCCCGTCCTTCTCTGCAGATCTCCCCCCCAGGTCTGTTGTTGCTGACTTGTAGTCATGCAGTTGTTCCTCTCTGATCCTGATATTTGTTGAGGACAGATGCTCATTTGCATCCTGGTTTTTCAGACCCCTTCTATCATTTGCCAGGATGATTTTGAACTCTAGCCCTGTGTGTTCTGCTGTGCTGGGAGCCCCTCCTTCTGTGATGTTGTGTGTGAATATGTAAACATAAAGATTATGTTGTTAAGGAAAATATTGCGTAGTGTCACATCCCAGCCAGAACCTTGAAGATTTTTTCTTGTATACACCTCCTTCTTGCAAGTGAGCTGCTGACTACTATTATACTAATTTATCATTTCCCCATATAGTTTTGCATGCTCCAATAGCAGTTTCCTCTAGAGCATATTTCTGTACCTTGATACAAAAGGTTAGAAGATGGTGAAGCTGAGGTATGATCTCTACTGCACTTCTTCAATTCACTCTGCCAAAGTGAATCAGATTGGTTTAGAAACTATTTGATATAAACAGCAAAATATTCCAAATGTTGCTCTGTGTTCCCGGGTGTCCCGTAGATATTTAGAAACATCTTCAACTCTTGTATTTTTTTGGAAATTGAAGTTAAATTGTTTTTCCACTCTCTCTCTCACTCGCTTCTTTCTGCATTTGCTGTTTTTCAGTTCCCTGTAATCGCTACCATTCTTCAGGAGCTCTGGATAGGCACTGCTGAAGGCTCGGAGGTTTCCCAGCCCACTTCTGAAATGCTTTGGTTTCTTTGTCTCTTCTCAGTCCTTCAACACTGAGCTGCTGGATGCTCTTCTCCTGCAGTGTAAATCCTCAGGAGATGCATAGGGCAGATACTTACAGTCTGTATCTGAAATTTCTGCTGAGAATTCATTCTCAGCATCCAGGAGACTGATCCATCACATCTCCAGAGAGTTGTCTCACAGTCATGACAAGGGGCAGGGAAAAGAAGTTGACCTTCTCTGTTCCAGTTGCTCAAAGGCTTCCACTCTTCCTGTATAATGAGGAGCTATCCCAAGCCAAGAAGGCGGCATTTGTCATCTAGTGGCCTTTTCTGGGAGGAGGAGTGAGCCCCAGCTTTCATTTCCCTCTACTCCAGGGACTGGTTTTGTCATTTAAAGTGTTATTCTATGCATTTTTTGATATGTAAAGTGGATAATTAAACCACATTAAATCTCTTCATAGACCCTCATTCAAGTTTAACATAGCATAATTTGGCTGAGCTTAATTTACTTTGTAAACTGAATTAGTGGCACTCTAATTCTGAATGAGTGTGCATAAAGGAGCCTAATGTGGATTAAATAATCCAAATTAACTTAAAGTGTGAACAGAAAATGAATTAATTTCCCTGAATGTCCCAGTGTAGATTCAGTGCTTCAATCATCCTCTGCTGTGACAGCTCATCCAACGCAGGTGAGGATTCATCCCCAGTGATTCTCTCCCTCTTTGCCACATGGATCTCTTGTTTCTCCATGACCAGATACCAGCTCCTCTTGGAGCACTGATGGTGAGCTGGATTGGCAGCAAGGGAGGGGGGGGTGGGGGGGTGGGGGGGTGGGGAGGTTGTCAACAGAAAAAGATGTGAGTGCTCAGAGCACACAGGTAAACCTCAACCAATGGTTAAATGAAGACAGGAGCAAGGAACTGCCTCTCCTGGCCATACAAAAGAAAATAAAAAAGCTCTTCCTCTACTCTCAACTTTGTTCCCCTTTGCTTTAACCACCACTCTTCATTTACACCAAAAAGAAAGGCTGGGTTCATGGCTCCTGAATGTAAAGTATTCCTGTAGGACACCGTCCATTACTGTGCTGGGTAAGCACTAATAATCCCATTGTGTGTTCTTTCACTTGTGCCTTGATGCTAATACCTTGTACACCAGCTTCCTCATGCCTCTCCCTTCACTGGGAGCTCTGGGGAGAAAACTAAAATCAACCGCAGATTACTCAGACTTGCCGAGTGTGCTCTTCAGAGCAGAGGGTACATTCTCAGCACATTGCCTGGGCATAACTGCCATTCACATTAATGGGATTCATGTGCTTACATCTACAGGAGGCTATTCCCCAATGCCTGACATCTTGCTTTATCATTTATGATACTGAAATGACCTGAAAATTGTGGGGATGTAGTGATTTCAGCGAATGCCAGGACATTGGAGTGGTGCTGTGGTTACATAGACTGAAGATCCCTTCTCCCTTACATGACAACATTGCTTGGCCCAGGACATCTCTGTTCTCTCACTGCTAATAGGGCAACTTCTGGATAGTTTTACAGTGTTTTCCCCATGAAATTGAAATAAGACAAAACTTAATCTCTCAAACTCTTTGACACCCCTATAGAATAGATTTATGCCAACCTTATGTGAAAGGGAATTGGCCCTATGGCAACAACCAGCAATCATACATGCCAAAGAAGAGGAGTAATTGCTGCAAAGGGGATTAGTTAGGAGTAATGTGACCAATGGGGAGGGGGAGTTTAGTTTGGATATTAGGTCATGCTTTATACTGTTGCATGTCTCAGGCCATGGAATAGTCTCTAATCTTGCCACTTTGGAAATTCAAGTGTGCACAAAGCTGGAAGCCTCTGAAGGGGTTTCACTTGCTTCAGCAGTAGAAGGGTGGGATCTGAAAAGGATGGGAGCCTTCACATGATGAATCAGCCCTGTCATCTCTGTGTGCCCTCCTCTTTGCTGAAGGAGAGACATGGGTTGTGGATAATGGAACTGCCCCACCAAGAAGGTATGAATATGTCCACACTATGAGCAAGAAAAATACAAATCAGTGACCAATGCCTTCCTTTCCTCCAGGAGTGCTGCATTCTTGTGCCTTCATTGACTCTGGACAGGCAATTGGACAGAAGCAAAACAATCCTTATGACCACAGAGGGAAGAAATGAGGTGCAAATGGGCAGAAGATTGCTCTCTGCAGGCCCTGAGACACAGTGTAAGAGGAAGACTTGGTGGATCTGCTCTCACATTGCTCCTGTAACCATAATTGCATGGCTCTGAAACTGGAATTTATTTGTCCCCAAAGTGCTTACACATGGTTTTTATTTTTTCTTGAGTCTGGACTATTCTGCTGTTACCTGGGAGAAACACATCCAGGATGGAGACTTGCCCATGGTCCTATAGACAGTGTCCCCTCAAAAGCAGGTGGCAGAGCAAGCCTTGGCCCAGCCTCAGTCAGGCTGAGGGTGTGGATGTACCCAATATTTCTCCTATTAGGCATATGTAGGTGTTCAATTGTAACTGTGCAATTGTTCAATTTTTTTAGACAGAACCCACTTTGTATCCTTTCGACATCATCACTGCAGCTCTAGACAGAGGCTTGAACAATCAGCTGTTCTAACAGTGGACAGTGTTGGTGAAAATAGGGTGGTTTCTTGTTATTCTTAAGTGCTATTCCCCAAACATTTTTGAATCTCGTTTTTTCTTGTGTTCTCCTGGGCTCATTTTTTGTCCCTGAAAAACTCAGTTGGGTCACTGGGTTCATGGATGTGTCTATTTAGGCCTGAATATGTCCATGAATTTTATGTTTGTGTGGTCATGGTATGTTGCACCAGGTTTGTTGGCATACACCATCCAAATTGCCTTTGGCTGGAATTTGTTTGTTCTCTAGTGATAGCAGGTGGTAAGAACATTCATCTTCTCTATTCAAAACCATGAAGACTGCAGGAGTAATAATCAAACCTGGTCTGCTACTCAGAGATCCTCTCTACTTGCAGAAAGCTGCTAGAGCAGGAAAACCTCATCCGACACTATTTGTACGCTGTAGATCTCTCCCTCTGCTCCCAGCCTTCCCTCCCATCCACAGTGACATGTCTGCAAGGAGTGACAGCTGCTCAGAATTACACCTTCAGCCAGGTGAAGATTTGCCCAAACCATGATGGTTCTGTGCCTTCAAACTGACAGAGCATTTATTTATAGTAAATGGCATTTTTGACCTTCCCCATCTCCTTACTGCTCTTTTAAGTCTGCTTTAATCTCATTACATAAGAAAGTAAGAGCCTTAGAGGGAGAATCTGTACCCAAGCAGGCCAGCTCAGATTAAGCTCTAAGCACTGTAGGGTGAAAACCCTCAGTGTCTGGTTATTGGCTACGTGAGAATCAACAGGAGTGAAGATGTGACCTGGCAGCCAAGTGACAAAAAGAGTTAGACTGAGGCTGATTCTTCCCTCTGCTCCTCTTTTGGTTTAATCAGACTTTTCCCAATTCATCTGGGTAAAGAAAACTATATAGAATAATCAGACTCCGACTCCTGGGCTTTTTCCTGAACTTTGGGAAACAGATTCATCTTTGTCCTGGTAGAACACCAGAGAGGAAGTGACCTCCTGGTTTCTGCTGGGGAACTGCTGAAGGCTGGTGTGGCTCCTGGCAAAATTTGCAGCAGGTCTAGTATTCTCTTCTGTTACAGGAGGAACGGCAGCTCTGCTTGGCCAGGCTCCTTTCCATTCCCAACCTGCCCTGAGAGAGGAGACCACCCATCCCCATGCAACCTGTAGGGGTGGCATGGAAGCACTGGAAATACAGGAGGGAGATGTTTGTGCTGTGCATGAACTCTGTATGGACCTGAGTGCTCTGGAAAGAGTTTGGGGTTATGTGCTTGCAGCTGTCGTTGGGGCTGCAGGAGTTTCTCTGTTGGTGTAAGCAGAAGTCTCAGTACCTCCTCATTTGAACTTCTTTTTCAGAGGTAAAAACGGATCCATAGTATCAGTGTTGGGAAAATTTGAGGTGAGTGCAATAAATATTCCTCTCTTGCATAATTCCCCAGTTAAAGTCTTTTCCCCCCCTCTATTCCTGCAGGTTTTCCTGGGGTACTGTCGCCTCTGGTCTTAAATTTGGCCTCTCAGCAACACTCAGTAGAAGCAGAAGCATTTAATCTCCCCTCCTGCGTCCAGGCTGATGCTTCACTTTTTATTGTCTACATATATCTGTAATTATTAACTTAGAGCAACATTTCATTGGCCAATAAATGTTAGTTATGGTATATTTGGTAGCTTTATGAAATGTAATTAGTGCTGGAATAGTGTGAGATACTCAGGAGCTTCTGTGCTGGTAGATGAACCTTTTATCAGCTGTGGGCATTTAATTCACTTTAACAGAAAAGCTGTAAACAAATAACAATATTGCATCCTTGGACTGGCCTAGTTTCATCTTGTTTGCCTGCCTGGCTGCTGTGTTTCTACGGTTTCCTTATATGATTTTTAGCTCCCGCAGGCTTGTAGTAAATTGATCATTGTTAGTTCTGAGATTCAAATTTCCCTTTATACCATCCACAGTCCATTTATTACCACTTATCGTATTTCACTGGAACCTAGGAACCCTCTGCCAGTTTTAGAGGATCTTGCTCAAGATTTTAAGAAGAGTGGAACAGAAAAAAATGGAAAAATACTATTGCCAAAGCTTTGAAAGAATGCAGTTTGGCAATCAAAATAAAGCATATAACCTTTGGATTAAGCCAAGTTATGTTTTCTGTCAGCTTTTCTGGCCAGAATAAATAACTCCAAATTGTGGAATCATAGAATTGTTTAGATTGGAAAAAAACCTCTAAGATCTTTGAGTCCTACCATTAACCCAGTGTTTACCACTAAACCATGACCCAAGTGCCACATCTGTTTTTTGAACATTTCCAGGAGTGGGGATTCCGTAGCTTCCCTGGGCAGCTTGTTCCAGCGCTTGACAACCCTTTTGGTGAAGTAAGGTTTCCTAAACACCCAATGTAAACCTCCTCTGGTGCAACTTGAGGCCATTTCCTCTTGTCCTGTTGCTTGTTACTAGGGGGAAAAAGAACAACCTCCACTGGATACAATCTCCTTTCAGGGATTATAGAGGATGAGAAGGTCCCTCCTGAGTCTCTTTTTCCCCAGAATAAACACCCCCAGCCTCAGCCACACATCAGAAGACTCCAGACCCTTCACCTGTTTCACTGGTCTTCTCTGGACACACTCCAGCACCTCAAAGCCTTTCTTCTTGATAAAGCTTTGCTGATCACACACAGTGATCTCAGCAAGTGGAGTGAACAGGAAGAGTATTTCCACATCCCCTCACTTTCAAGGACTTGGAGCATTGTTAGCTAAAATCCACAGGCGTGTGCTGATGAAAAAGGGAAAATAAAATGCCTTTAATCTGACTTTATTTACCTGGTAACACAGGTAACACAGGGTGCTTGCACAAAGTGCTCTTATGAAGCCTTTTGGAGCTGTCAGCACCTGGTGCAGGGTTATCAGCAGGTTGTGGGGCTGGTCTCAGTGCAGGTTGGCAGAGCTGGCAGGAGAGGGAATTCACTTGTCATCCACTGGATTATACCTGATTTATGGCTTCACTCACTGACTTCAGAAATCTCACGGTGGCAAGCTGCATTGTCTTAACTTTGCATTTGTAGATTATCCACACTGCAGAGTTATAAATCCTTCTGAGCACAGCATGCTTCCAAGGTCTAATTATATTGTCAGCGATAGGGTCTGGAGCGGGAGTGGATGTGCGACAATGCTCTGCCGGCCCCAAGTTCAGGAGGCATTCATAGAGGCATTTTATCAGTCAATTTCATGAGACATTAATTAATGAGATACTTCAATTAGATCATTTCTGTCACTAGGAAGGAATTATTCTTCATGGTCAAGATTACATCATCTTAATTAGTCCCTCTCCAAGTAATTTGCTTCTTTTCAAGCCCCGAAGAAGGGTACATTCATTATAGATAATTAATATTCAAGTTAATTGACTGTACCCTACAATTCACAGAGCCCCTTTGAAACAGATTTTCTAGTTAGGCATCAGGAAGGGCTGTTAAAGTTGCACTGTGCAGTCCTCTGTAAGGCTTCTCAATCATCCGGGGGACCAAATTATAATTATCAGCCCTGGGCCTGCCTTAGCCACTCCAGTTGATACGCACAATAGAATTCCCATTCTGAGCAGCTATTATAGAGATACAAAAGTTGAGACCAGAAGGTTAAGCTAAAATATCTTGTATTTATGTATACACTATGTAGGGAATCTACTTTTTTCTTTGTTAACACACATTCTTCATAGCAAAATTGCTTTGATTTGTCTATTTCAGTTTTAAAAGGGAATTTTTATAACAAGCCAATCAGGAATAACAGATCCTTGAAGCTGGGATGCTCCGTTTGTTTATTCTCTCCGAAGAAAGGTCATGCAATATTAATGTTGTGTCTTTTAATGTTACAAAAAATCCACAGGAACCACCGTATCCCACTCAGAGTAGTAAATTAAAGGCAGCTGGCTGATGTCATCCAAAACCTCTCTGGACAATTTTTGAGTGGCCTTGGGAATCTGGAGAGGTCCCAGGTGACTGGAAGCTGGTGAATGTTATCCTGATTTTCAAGAAGAGCAAGAAGGAGGACCCTGGCAACTACAGGCTCATCAGTCTCACTTCTGTGCCTGGTAAAGTTGTGGAGAAAATTGTCCTGGGGGATATTGAAAAACACCTGGAGGAGAACACCATTTTTGTTCACAGCCAACATGACTTTGTGAGAGGAAAGTCTTGCTTATCAAATCTGATTGCCTTTTATATCAAAGTGACAAACCTAGTTACCTAGGGAAGCTAGTTGGTACAATTTTTGTTTTTATTTCAGTAAAGCATTCAGTGCTGTCTCTCACAGTATCCTCCTGGACGCGATGTCCAACATACACCTGGATAAACCTGTCATGGGATGGGTGACAGGTTGGGCACAAAATGGCTGGGGTGACATCAGGCTGGAGACCTGTCACTAGTGGGGTTCCATAGGTTCCATCCTCGGCCCTGTGCTCTTCAACATCCTCATAAATAACTTGGATGCAGGACAGGAAGAGGAACTAAGCAAGTATCTAAAAAAAAGTGAAGGTGCTGGATTCTGCACCTGGGATGGGGCAACCCTGGGTGTACAGACTGGAGAATGAGATGTTGGAGAGCAGGGCTTTGGAAAGGGACTTGGGGGTCCTGGTCGGCAGAAAGTTGAATATGGTCAGCAGTGCCCTGGAGCCAGGAGGGCAACAGAGTCATGGGGGGCGTCAGGCCCAGCATTGGCAGCTGGGCAAGGAGGGGATTGTCCCGCTCTGCTCTGGTCTGGGGCAGCCTCACCTTGAGTGCTGGGAGCAGTTCTGGGCATCACAATATAAAAAAGACAATGAGTTATTAGAGAATGTCCAAAGGAGGGCCACAAGGATGGTGAAGGGGTGTTGAGGGGAAGCTGTGTGAGCAGGGGCTGAGGGCACTTGGTCTGTTCAGCCTGGAGGACACTGAGGGGACACCTCACTGCAGTTGTAGTTTCCTTGAGAGGGGAAGAGGAGGGGTAGGCACTGCTCACTCTCTGGTGAGCAGTGACAGAACCTGAGAGAATGGTCTGAGGTTGTGTCAGGAGAGGTTTAGGTTGGATGTTAGAAAAAGGTTTTTCACCCAGAGGGTGGCTGGGCATGGGAACAGGCTCCCGAGGGAAGCAGTGACAGCACCAAACCTGACAGAGTTCAAGAAGTGTTTGTCCCTTCCAACACAGCTTTTTCTGTGATTCTGTATCATGTATAACCAGTGGTACATAAATTTTCTCTTCTAGTATTTCTACTGTAGTTTTTACGTTTGACTGAAATCAAAACTTGGCTTTGTCTTGTGTCAGACTAAAGTGGTGATTTTATGTTTGAAAATGCTGCCTGCCTAAAATCTCAGAATCTGGAAACTTCAAATACAAGTCAGTGTTTCCATAAGCAGTTATTAAAAAAGAAAAGAAATTGATAACACAGGCTAGCATAGTTACAAGCATCTTCAAATCTGGAACAACTCCCACTGAAGCCAGGGAATTGTGTTGTCTGTGCTTGCATAAGGGCTAAATCTGTCTAATTGCAAGTGGAATATTGCTGCTCTTTATTTTTATGCAGATTGCTGATCCTGTCTGATCCAAGCAGAGCTTCCGAGGAAAAGTGATTCAGTCCATACGTGTGCAAGTCTTTGTTTTTAAAAACAAAACTTCCCCTTTGACCTGAACTTTAAATAACAGAGCCAGGCAAATAATGTGGATAACGTCACTGAATGCGTTCTCAGATTTCAGTGGTTTATAGTTCTTCCTGTCTTCACACTACTTATTAGTTTCCTCTGAATAGTCTTCCAAACAAATTAAACGGCAGGAATGCTAGTGGAAGCAGTGAGACATAAACAAACACTGAATATTCAGAGCCCCTATTTTTATTCCCAACAGAAACCTAGTTTTAAGATCAGACTTTCTCCGACTGTGGAGAAGAAATATTAGTTTGAGTACACCAGTTTTTGTGTGCTGTGGTTTTACAGGAGTGCTGTTAGAAGCATGCCAGGAGCAGGATGGTGTTGAGTGAGTACACACAGAGTGAGACTTGGGAAAAATCTGTATGTGAAAGGATTTTTGGCCAGTATGGTGAATCCACTGCCTTCATGGCATGGACTGCACAGAGAAAGGAGTTTGCTGTCACACTATTCCCACCAGGATCTGTTGGAATAGGTCTGCAGCAGGGATAAACACATTGGATATTTGAATTTAGTAGTATTTATGAGGAGCTGTTCTGCTTGCACTGCTCTTTCTGCAGAACTCCCAACCTCCTCCAGCCACACTGTGAACCTCGCTGCAGGAGGTGAGCACCAGACCTGACAGCAGCTGTCCTTGCTGAAATGTTACCTGTCCTGAATATGAGAAAAAAGAAATGCAGAATCCTGAGTATGGAATAATTTTGGAAATGACTGTATTCTGCATTTACCCACGTGGCAAGAAAAGGTCTAGAAAAACAGAAAAGTACATAAACTTCAGCTAGAAAATGCTTTGTTGTGAGTTATTCACCCAGGGCTGTTAAATATCTAGCTTCAATTAACATCCTGTCACTTGCTTGTTGCCTCTGCTTAATTCTGTTATCTCTGATTGATTGTGTAAGAGCCATTCTCAGGACCTGGCCCAATTTTTTTTTTATTGCTAGTTAGGCCAATGAAAAGCAATCATCTAAAACAATCAAAACCATCTTGTTTTCTGTCCCCCAACCTCTCCATTCACATTCATTTTCTCTAGAGAACTCCTTGCCCTGCCTGTGCACCATTCCTGAATTTGACTTGATGATACTTTTTTCTACTTTTTCTGCCCCACAGGAAACTGCAGAGCCCTTTTGCTGTTGGTTCTAAAACCCACTAGGTTTGACATTTTGTGGCTCAAATCAAATCTGTATTCTTCTCTCATCTGCTTATGGGGATACAGCTTCTCTGCCTCCCCTGGAACAGAGAGCAGTGAGTGCACAGAGACAGAGCAATGGGCTGAGCCTCTCCAGCTGTCATTTTAAAATTTATTACTGATTTTGGGGTAAAACAGTGCTAAAAAAAAGCTTTCCTGCTAGTGTTACCAACTTACCTTCCAGGCTGCCTGTTTCCCTGGATGTGGACACCTTTGCTCTCCCAGCTCTGGAGCTGGCAGCACTCTGCATAAGGACACTCACAGGGTTTGTTTAGGAGGATCACTGCAATATATTTGCACCTCTGGAACAGCCAATTTGAAGATCTCAAATTGCTCTGCAAACAAAAGTGCAAAATCTACCAAAGGTCAGTAGCATTAACCCTATCTTGACAGTGGCTAATTTAATGTCCGGAGAGATGGAAGGTCCACACTGTGGAGATGCTAAGCAAGTGCACTTTGAATTGATGTGTGGAGGAGCTGAGGGTGTTTGATGTCTGTGTAAAGCAGAAATCCCACCAGGGATTTGTTTAAAGGTAAATAGAAGAACAAATGGGGAAATCTTGATTCCCAGTCCTCTCCTCTCATCACTGAATCACTCCAAAGGGTAACTTACTGCATCATCTGTGTCTGTACAATACCAGCCTGCAGCTTGTAAAATGTGTTTTGTAATTCAAGGGCCTTTTTTTTTAATGCTGTGAAAAATACTTGCTCTTGGAAAATGCTCCCAGTGCCTGTGCAGTTCTGATGTTTAAACTGGGCACATTTAGGTCACTCACTGCTCCTGTGTGAACACTGGAAGGTTCTGATGGAGATTTTTGCAATATTGCATCATCATACTTGGTGGCCCAGAACTTTGTCTTGCACTAAATTTTCAAATACCCTGGTTTCTGTCCCCAGACTTTTATTGACATCTTCAGGCCCTGACTGACTCCAAATTAGGAAGGAAATGTCCTGAGACAGAAAGCAGCCATCAGCACATCCTGCATACTGAATAATTACAGTGAAAAACCATGTCCATTAGCAGAGGTGAGCAAAATCATGGAAAAAAGATAATGGAGTCCACTGGAGCAAAAAATCCATTTCAGCAGAGATCTCTGAGAGCTGGGGAGCTGTTTTCAATGAGAAAATAACAAATGGCTGATTTTAAACTACCTTTTTCCTAGCAGAAAAGTTGGAGAACCAGGTAGATATTGTCTTTGGACAGGCTGGATCCAAGGTCCGAAAATCCTGCTTAGATGAACCTGAGATCTGAGTGCTGTTTGGGATGGGAACAGCCTCCTGACATGATGCTTTGCCAGGCACAGGGCAAGAGGCAGAAATCAGATTTCTTCTGGAGTGACTGATAGCCTCTGACAACATGAAGCAAGTTAATCACAGATTATGCTGTAACCTTGTCATTAGGCAACTTAAAAGTACTTCTGCATGTCTTAATGGTGCAGTACGGTACACTCAGCATAGCAGCAGATTTTCCCAGCTAAGCATTTTCCTTTTTTTAATAACCTCCAGCTTTTCATGAGAAAATGTCTTTTAATTAGTGTTGTCTTACGTACTTGGACATTTGCCCGTCGTTGCAGCATCTGCTGTTTGCTTTGTAGGTAGGGACCTGCTGGCACTCACAGGAAGAAGCTTTTTTCAGGTCTCTGAAGAGGCTCAGGGACATGTGGTCGTGGCCCAAATCTGTGGCCAGAGCAACGTGAGTCATTTCCATATGGTGCTTTGAGCCTGATGAGCTGCAAGCAAAGGGAGAAAGGAAAGAGCTCCCAGAGCACAGCCATGGGGGCTGAGATGACAACCTGATGGGACCTTTTCAATGAGCACTGAAAATACCAATGGTCTGCATTCTGGAGAAAGTCTTTTCAAGCTTTGCCCCCTTCCTTCTTTTCTCTGTTTGCTTCTTCTGTCTTTCATCCTCTCCTTTTCATTTTCAATTTCAGCTACTTGATCTCCAGATATTTTTGAAAGGACTGGGAAAAAGAGTGACAAAAATGAAGCTGACATAAGGGAAACTGAAGTATGGGGAGAAACCACAGCCGTTAATTCCAGACCTTGTTTAATGGATAATAATTAGAAAATTTCAAAACACTCTGCAAACTGCAATACTATTTTCTGTTCATTCATGATGGACAAAAGCCTCGAAGCTTTGGTTCCTTATGATAAGAGCAAGCAATGCATCCTTTTTTAAATCTTTTTTTTTCCACCCCTCATTTAATAACTTTAAGGGCTTTTTCATCTGAAGCAGACAATATTCAGAGCTCTGCATTCTTTCCAATTCTTCTTGTCCTGCTCCCCCAGCCTGGTTGACATTTACCTTCATGACCTCCATCCTCCCTGGGTGGGCTCAGAACTAAAGCAAGTGCTTGAAGTTACTGGTGAAATGGATCTGGATGATGGAAGGAGATGACAACTCCTGCATGTGCCCTGTTCTCCCTCACAAGGAAGAGTGGGTGGGATAAGCCAGGCTTTTCAGTTTGGGAAGCAGATGAGGGAAAAATTCAGAAGGCGTCAAAATCAGGAATGGAAAGGAGGAAGCAATAGGCAAACCATTATTCACATTTTCTCAAAATGCAAGACAAACCTTCAGCCAATGAAATAATCAGATGGTGCACCTGAAACAAACAAAAGCCACTATTTTTCATCTAAAGAGACCTGTGAAACTTGTTGCCTCTGGGTGCTACAGAGACCAAATGTTCAAGCATTCTTAAAATAGACCAAACAGTAATGAAAAATGTCATTACTGATGACTATTAGACATCATGGTTCACACCCAGCTTCCAGCTCAGGAAGACCTGAGCTGCCACCTGACAGAAGGTGGAGGGATAAGCCAGGTTACAGTCTGTTTTGTACAACCTTTCTCCTCCTCCTCCATTTATTTTCACTGATGGGATGGACCTTTCCCATGTTGAAACTTGGTGGGTCTTTTGTACCCCACATGTCGTTCCTTAGCCCAGTTGGACTTAGAATCTGTTAATTAAAAATTGAGGCTGAATTAGCTGAATCAATAGGTAAATTTAAACTGCTGATCAGAGACAAAGGCTTCCTTCACAATTATCCACCCCATGAGTGCATCAAGTGCTGTGGCAGAAAGAGTAATTTTATTTTTGACTTCTCTAAGCTCTTGGATAAAATTGTTTCTTCTCTGATTACTTTCTCTGGTTACTTTCTTTTCTCACCTACGTTGGAGGTGAAAAGAAAGTTTTCTCACCTGGACTGTTTGGAGCAGAACCTCTTAAAAATTCTAGATGTCTTCAACTGTTAGTACCAAGACTAGTGTAAGAGAGCTTTAAACTTCTAGAGGTTTCTAGATTCTTCTTTATTACATGTAAATAATTCCAATTTCTGTAAACTACAGCATCTTCAGTTGTCTTCGTAAATATCTTCTAGTAAAACAGGGCTTGTAATAAAACTACTCTTTGATCTTACTGAGTCAGGAGAAAAGTTCTCTCTTTGATGCTATTTCTCTGCTTTGTCCTTTGAATAAAGTGGGAAATGTACAAGGGCTGCTTCCTTTGCAGGTTTATTGTTTTGCAGGTGGTGGAGTGTTCTTAAAGACATCTGACTTGGGAACCAAAGTGTGTGCTGCAGTCACACGTTGAAGGGAAGGGATGCCATCCAGTGGGACCTTGACAGGCTGGAGAGGTGGGGCTGTGGGGACCTCACAAGGTCCAGTAAAGCCAAATGCAAGGTCCTGTACCCAGACTGGGGCAATCCCAAGCACAGGTAAAGGCTGGGTGGAGAATGGGTTGAGAACAACCTTGCAGGGAAGGACTTAGAGGTATTTGTTGATAAGAAGGTCAAAAAAGATGGAGAGGGTCTTTTTAGCATAGCCTGTTGTGATAGGACAAAGGGTGAACTGAAAGACAGTAGATGTTGCAAAGAAATTCTTCACTATGAGGGTGGTGAGGCCCTGGCACAGCTGCCCAGAGAAGCTGTGGCTGCTCCATCCCTGGAAGTGTCCAAGGTCAGGTTGGATGTGACTTGGAACAACCTGGGATAGTGGAAGGTGTCCCTGCCCCAGTGGGGGCTGGAGCTGGGTGATCTTAGAGGTCACTTCCAACCCCAACCACTCAATGATTGTGTGATTCTATGAACCCCAGAAGTGCATTGATTGAACAGAACTAAATATACCAATATCCATGTCAGAGTAGAGGTATTTTTTTGCTGCTGGAGTTCACAGGCAGGATGGATAGTGGAAGTTTTCCACATAATGGTGCTTGATGATACACGTAAAAGAAATTAAAAATTACCTCTGATGAAGTTTTTTCCTAAGTATAAGTAATCTCCAAATGCTTTTTTTTATTGCCTCTCTTCACATATGGTTATTATTTGGCAGCACCAAGTTGTGTTTGGTTGTACATTGCCATGTGGAAGACATTTGACTGATCAGGGTGTGATATTTTTGGGGTTGCTGGCGCAGAAATGGGAAGATGACCTTCTGTAAATTTGAACAATGAGGGCTGAACACAGATTTTTCTTCTGACAAGCATGTAACTTGCACAATATGAAGTTTTTTAAAAAGTGCCTGGAAGACAATTTGGATTCAAATAATGTTTTCTAGGAGGAGCTGCCTGCTGGCATTGTGTCTCAGTCCGCTGTGTGTTGACAAGCCCCAAAGCAGAGTTAAGAGGCCCTCTGAAGCTGACTGAAGTCAGTGTCAACAAAACTGGGATTCCTTCCAACCGAAAGCTGTGCAACCAGTGTGAAATGTTTGTCAGGCTGTAGAGAGGAACAGCCAGAGGAGCTACCAAAATATTTAACTGAGGCTTTCCGAGAGACATTGGGTTTCTGCTAAAAGATACTGAAGGGGCATTCAACACTGAGTGGTGTTTAATCCAGAAATTCCCTTGAGTTTCCCCTTTGGAAAGATGTCACTGGGAGATATCCCGACAGTTTCTCCCTCTGTCACTCACAGACAGCTGCTACCACACTCACGTACCACAGACATCACATTTCTCCTAACTCCCCCAAAACTCTTGGTGACAACTACATGCCAGTAAATGGATTCTTCTGTAACTCCTCCACTATCCTAAAGTTTAGGATGATTCCCAAAATGAGACTACTGCACAACAGGCTATTGACTAACTATGAATCCACTACTCTGTGCTGGAGCACAGCAGCTCTGGTGAGCACACAGGCTGCAGCACTGAGGTGGACTGGCCTTGAGGTGCGGCTTTGGCTGATGGTTTTGCAACAGCACAAATGACAGGACCTGAAAAGCTGAGAGGAACTCAGTGCAAGCAGATCAGTACTGTGTTCTGCTGTGCACCCAGCTGATCAAGAGACAGCTGTCTTTAGTGTCCTCACCAATCTGCTTGCACTGAGTTCCTCTCAGCTTTTCAGGTGCTATCATTTGTGAGGTCCCCACAACCCCACCTCTCCAATATGTCCAGGTCCCTCTGGATGCCATCCCTTCCCTTCAGTGTGTGACTGCACCACGCATTTGGGTTCCCAGGTCAGATATCTTTAAAAACATTCTCAGCTTTATGTCTCATCCAAAGGACAGGGCATTGCTTGGGAGCCAGTTTCTTGCTCTGTAAAATTGTATCAAATGCCCACTGAGGCCATAGCAAGGAGTATTTGCAATGGCCTCACTGGGTGTTTAATTGAAAATGGGAGATGATATCAGTTTAAAAGCAGTAACATTCCTCGAACAAGGGGCTTATATGAAGCCATTTCTACTTGCTTTGCCACATAACTGAAAGATTTGTGGCAGATTAAAGTGCATACTTCCTCAGCGTCTGGGATAGTGATCCACAGGGGCTTTGATGGTGATTATCTGCAGAGTTTAACCATGAAGCCAGCATAGTTGATGGACTCATGATACCAAAGATCAGTGGGATTCAAGGCTAGAAGTGGCAATTATATTGTTATGTTCCTTTCTCATGAACATACAAAGAAGAAAAAGGTCATCTAGTGATGCCTGTGCCAAGCCCAAGGTCTTCTGCTTGGTTAGACCATCTCTGTTGATTCAAAATCCCTATCACCCCTGTTTGTGGTCTGATTTAACCAGAAGACCCATCTTTCTTGAGAACTACTGGAGTGAAAAAGCAACTGGTGAGTCTGCAAACAGACCAACATTCTATCAAATATTATTTTGTGATAATATTGATTTAAACCTTTGCCCCTTGGCATAGGAAGAAGAGGAAAGGCAGTATTTACATTGACTGGGGGAAGCACAAATTCTAGATTCTCATGGACTAATTTATAGGACCCTGTGGAGTGCTGAGGAGTGGAATGACCACGTTGACCTGGCAGGGTTGAAGCCAATTCTGTTCAATACTCTACAATGAAAATGTTTTTGAAGGATTGTCCTTGCTATAGTTTGGTGTTAAATGAAAGGAAAAGGAAAAGAGACAGAATAAAATCAAGAATAGAAAAAAGGATCAGAGAAAAATATTGGCATGGAGCTCACCATTTTTGGAGGGAGGAGGGCAGGGGGGAAATAATCCCTTTCCTCAAAGATTTTGGGGAGAAAAGCCCCCTGCTGTGCTTGCTAAAATTCCCTTCCAGCTCCCATTGTCAGTGTTAATTGGTGATAGCCCCCATCACACAGAAGCACTGTGGAGGTAAAATGAAAGGAAGTATGTAAGGGTGTGTGTGTGAGTAAGAGGCTGTGAATGAGGAGCCAAACAATGGCCCAGAATAAGCTAATATATATAAATGAAAATATCAGCTTGATCCTTCGCTGGACTTTTTGATGCTTTGAAAGTTCACGTTAATTCCAGCTGCGTGGGTCCCTTTATTAATTAAATGGTCAAGGCAAGCTCCATGTGCAGTACCAGCTCCACTAGCAAACGATGAATGCACCATGTTGACATCCTTTTTCTAAGCTCCACAGTCACCTTCAGGGCCTGCATTCAGGGTGAATTACTTTGGCTTCAGTCAACTTAAAGAATCCCAGGCTTCTCTCAATAGGTTTTAAATCCCTCAGTGTTGTTCACCTAAGAAATGACAAGGTCTTTTGCTGACACCTTTCTTGATGTTCCTGATAGCAAAAAAACTTTAGAGCCAAGTAGGTAGATCTAATTATTTCAAAGGGTTCCCAGCTGCACTGCTTCTTAGCTTTCCCTTTCATCATTTATTTAATTGGAAAAGGGCTTTGTTTTATTTATTTTTACATGGTATGCAGTAGAACTTTATTTTAGACTCCTGATAGCTTATGGACAGAACAAGACAGAATAATCTGCACCGTCATGGATGACTTTGGTGATACAAGAGGAACTGCTTTGTGCCTGACCTGAGAAGCTGCACGGAGCAGGTGCCTGTGCTCTCTGTGCACAGGTAGGATGAAAATATAAAAGCTAATTGTCCTTGCAATTATACTCTCAGTCCAAAGAACACCTTTGATGAATATGCAGCCTTTGCTCCTTATCACTTCAGTGTGTGGTGTCTCTGGGTGGCTCTGCAGAAATGTACTGAATGCCAACACCAAAGATGTGCTGAGCAGGAGGAGGAATAGCTGCATGCTTATGTTCCAGGCCCCTGTGCCTCTGTTTCATGGAGAAAACTATGTGGGGATTGTCCTCCCTCAGCCTTCTCTGCCTGTTCAGATCTTGTGAGTTTTCCTCATCTTTTCTGTAGTCCTCAAGTTCTGCAGAAGCCAATTCTCTTTCTAGGTGAAGCGGTGCAATGTTCAGGTGTTGGTCTTCTTTGGAAATAACAAAGGATTTAGCTGCCCTCACTAGAGGAACAGGAAAAGTCAATGCCTAAGCTAATCTAAATTTGTGACCCTCTGAGTTCTAGGAAGGACTTCCTAACAGCTCTTCTTGACCCTTGTCTAGGTTCTGTACTCTCCTGGAAACCTTTTGTAACAGCGTCAAATTGAACACTAAATTAAGCCTGTGAAAACAAGGGCAATGGCAATGACAGGTCTGAGGGGGGAACACAGATCCAGCCCCGGTGGAAGCCACAGGCAGAACTTCTTTGGGCACAGACTCTAATGTAGCTGGTTCTCTCTGCCCTGACGGTGCTTGGGCCACCAGCCCTTTCCCCTTGCAGCAGCTCCTCGGCACCAGTGTCCAGGTTTGGGTGCTGTGTGTTTGGCTTTTAAAGAATCACAGAGCCATTAAAGTTGGAAAAGACCTCTAAGGTTATCTAGTCCAATCACTGGCCCAGCACTGCCAGGTGCACCACTAAACCTTGTGCCTAAACACCACATCTACGTGTTTTTTAAATATCTTCAGAGACAGCGAGCCCACCACTTTCCTGGGTAGTTTATTCCACTGTGAAGAAACTTTTTCTAATATCCAGTATAAACCTCCCCTGGTGCAACTTGAAGCCATTTTTCTCTTGTCCAAACACTTGCTACCTGGGAAAAACAACACATATTCCTACACGTTATGAAAAATTTTGGTCCTTAAGTGTCAGAAAATAAAATCTGATTTGATTTGGGGATGGATATGATTATTCTACAATGGTAAAATATTGCATGAGCTTTCCCTGATTTAATTCACTGTTATTTTACTCTGTCCTATCATAGTCCATCATCTGCAGTTTGAATCAGTAATGCACAACTTCAGCAGTAAAGTCAATTGTTCCTCCTGATTTTTTTCCTTTCTCTTCTTATATTGTTAGCAGTAGGGGAGATGGAGGCGCTGCCTTAGCAGTTGGGCCCGGTGGCTGTCCAAAGTGAGGATGGCTTTTTCCCAAGCCAGCACACGCCACTTGCTACATGGTTTAGCATGCCAGGTGTCCAGAGGGTAGAGCCAGCTCTTAAGCTACTTGTCATCCCTGGGTGGCATCATTAGTGCATCATATGTTTGGGAAAGAGAGATCCTGGTGAGAGCCCAGCGTGGCAGAGCAGAAGCTGGAATGCTGGTGCCTTGCCCTTCTGCCGAGGGGAAAGTGGGGCAGAGAATGGTTGGGTGGGTTTGGTGTGTTGGAGCATCTCTCCCATGCTGGGCACTCTGCTTGTCTGAAGCACCAGTCCCACTTCTCCCCCCACAGCAGAGTACAGGGCAGAAATGCCCCCAGGAAATGACTTTGCTTTAATTTTCAGTCTGAGGTTTGTGTTGCTTCTCTCCTTTTTCCCTCTCTTTTTGCATATGCTTGTGCACACACACACTCACACACAGACACTCTGCTCTTCCTTGGGTGCCTTTGTGCATTTACCTCCTCCTACAACAATGGGAAAAGCTTTACATCACTCAGTCTGTGTTAGAGCATGGACTCAAGCTGCAACACTCATGTCTTGGCTGTTTGATGCCTTCCTTTGACCATGGGGTTCAAAGTGTGTTCCAGGGGTGCCCACAGCCTCCTGTCATCCAGCATTGTCCCAGACTTGGTGATATGAGATTGGTCCATGCCATGGATTGCTCCCCATGACATTTCCTGCCTCATTCCACAGTGATGATGGAGTCAAGGCAGCTCAATGGGAAGAGTAATTGGCATTATTTAGGGCTCCTGTGGGCTGTTGTGTCCCTCAGTGGCAGCCATGTGGCCTTCACAAATGCATAAAATTCTTTGGGTTTTGTAAACATCAAAAAAAGGCTTAATACAAATCTGGAATGACCCCCACTGTACAAGGGGTCCTTGGGATATTCACAGGGGATTTGCGTTGGCCAAACCTTATGAAGAATCAGGAAATCAAACGAACAAACACAGAAGAGTGTTTTTTGCATGCAGATTTTTGAGAGGATCTGTGGTTATTTCCCTGTGAAGATTTCTGTTTCTCCAGTGACAGGGGTCACCTTCATGTGGGCTTGTAAGAACACTGACTTGTTTGCAATGGAAAAATCCTTAATACAATCACCTGCACTTATACTGGAGCTTTGCAGTCAAGAACCATAAAGTGGTTTGGGTTGGAAGGGACCTTGAAGATCATTTAGTTCCAACAATGTAGCTGTGTGAGTGGAAGAACTCAGTGTAGTCCCACCTGAGTGACCATTGCTCCACACTTTCCCAACTCTGTGCCTCAGTGTCCCCATATTTAAAATGGTGGGACTCCTCAAGAATTACTGCACAAAAAAAAAAATCTGGGTGGGAATTAGTGCTAGCACAGGCAAGGCCACTGCCCTGCCTTGGGGGTGGTGGGTCTGGAGGATCTTTCTTTCTCATGCCTTTTTTTTTTCTCTCTTTTTTTTTTTTTTTTTTTTTTTTTTTTTTTTTTTTTTTTGGGGTGGGTGGGTGGGTGTGTGTGTGTGTGTGTGTGTGTGAAGGAAAAGGACTTTGTGCATGCTTGAAAACAGCCAGTGGAAGAACACAAGTGCATGGGAGAGGCGACACCTGTGTGCATTTCTGTGGGTGTTGCACAGCCCTGCCTGAGCCTGGCTGTGCAGACAGGAGCAGCTCAGGGCATGCAGGGGATGCTCCATCCTGCTCCTTCCACCCAGCTTGGTGAAGGGAGCACCACAACATTGACTGCACCTTTTGTTATCCTCAGGGAAAACAGCTGAAAGGAGACTTATTCCACTCTGTGTTCTTTAGGAGGAAAAGCTGTGTGGAAGGAAATACTTTTAATGGGCATCATACAAAATCAGAGCCTTCCAAAAATGTGTTTATGTTATCTGATAGCTTAATAATGATATATACTGTCATCAGGGCTCTTTGCAGTGTTTGCAGAATTAAAGTAAGAGTTACCATGTTTTGTGGTTTTAGGATTTTTCTGCTGCTCCTGGAGCACAAGGCCTCATCCCAGCTCAGGCCCCTTCATGGCTCTGCACAAACACCAACATGAATGGCTGAAGGATGGGTGAAACCATGTGGATAAATGCTGATAGGACCCTTGGCTAATTCCCATCTTGGCCCTCTGGGATTCCAGTTCCTCTGGTGCCAGGGGGTGAGGAGGGGAGGCAGTGTGTCTGCATTTCACTGGCACAGAGGGCTCCTCTGTCTGCAGCACGTGTTCACTCTGCCCTTACAGCTTATTCCACCTCTCTGTAGGGACACAGTATGGTTTCCCACTTTGTCACTACTAATAGTTATCTCAGCAATAGCCTGTGATGGGAGCTTGCCCTGAGGAGGCTGCTCTGGCTGCAGGAGGTTCAGCAAGATACTTCAAATGATGCTCTGTGCTATTTTGGCTGTGCACTTCTTGCACCAAGGGAATCAGCATATAGCAAGGGGCAAGAACCTGTGCATTTAACCATCAGGAAGTTTTTAGGTATGCCTGTTTGGAGTGGTACAGGTGCTTGTAGGCTTCTCTTTGCCTTCTTCCTGCTCTCTGCACCTGCCCAGGTGGAGCAGCCTTCCAGTTTTTTCTGACCTCTGGGAATGCAGCAGCCTCTTGATATGTTTAAACCTCACACTCTGGTACTGCTGGTTTTCTTTCTGTCCCAATGAGTTCCTTACCATTGAAACAACCATTCATCATTCACCATGTACAATAAACCAGCAGACTGTATTTTATTTGGTTCCAGCCCCAGGCATTTGAAGCAGGTATGAATCTTTTAAATGTAAGTTCATCTTTAACTTCTCCCAAACGTGCCATGAATTACTTACAGGTTTGCTATCTGTCTGTAAAACAATCCTGAAATTGTAAATGATGTTATAGCCCAGGCAACTCTCTAATACTTGCAGAGGGAACTTTGGTTCTACTGTTGGACAGAACTGGCTTTCAGAGAAGATTTCTAGAGGGCTGGAAAAACTGCTAATCACTGTGGTTGGTGCCATCCCAACAAGATTTGGCTGCTGTAAATCCAGCTGCTGGAGTTTTGACCATGTATGGTAGAAAATGCTCAGACAGAAGATTAAGGAATTAGGAAAATTGCAATTGACTGTTTTTGTGGTGTTTAATGACCACAAGAGGTCAGGGCTTCTGTTTTCACATCTCATGTGAGAGAACAGCCCTGTGAGAATGCAGCACCTTTAAAGGTGCTGTTCCCTGAGCAGCTTGAAGACTGTTCCATCAGCTGGAAGGGGCATCTGCAGCTTTTCACCATCCTGGGCCATGTGGTTTTGCCTCCTCCTTTGCCCTGACAGCTGTAATTGCACTGCCAGGTGAAGGCAAGCCCCAGTTCATGATCTGACTAACAACACAGGGGTGAACCTCATGTTTGCAGTTGATAAAGCAGAGGAAGAGGATGGCTGGGCAAGGACACAAGGGGACTGTGGGTGGTGTTGCTTTTGGGCCCTTAATGGGCTCATGTTCAATATGAAATCATCTCCCTGGACCTGTAACATTCTCTGGATCTTTGGTAGATCTTATTATGTTCAAATATTGACCGAAATTAGCTGTGGGGAGCATGGGAAATCTGAATAGCAGCTATGCAAGCAGCCTGGGGTACCTGAGATGACCAGGTTCCAATTCAGCTTTTATTGGAACCAAAGGACAGGATGGGAAGTCTAAATATGTAGATTCTCACGGGCAACTGAGAACATGTTTAGCTCAGCAAATATTCAGCAGGGAATGCAAATTCTTCTGTGGAATGAATTATGCATCACTTTGGAAGGGTGCAGGTAATTTGGCCCTCTATTCCTACTTGAATTCTATTGTCTCTCTCTTCAGAGGTGTAGACATTATCTTCTGATTACTAGACAGGTAAGGCACTGTATGCCTTTAACCACAGAGAAAGGAGGTAGATAGAGCTGTTTAGGGAAGTCTTTGTCCTGATCATTTGGGTATTGAGGAGGACTGTGTTGTCCTGAGTTTCACCTGAAATTGCATTGAAACTATCCAAACTCAGGTGACCTCACATGGTAGTAAGCCTACCCCCAGAAAGGAAAGGATACTCAGGGGAAGGCTCTGAGAGGAAAAGCACTTAGGGCACTTTATAATCTGGGATAGGAGTGCACCCAGTATCTCAGACCAGCGGAGATCTGAAGCAAAGCACAATGCATAGAGCAGGCCGCCCTTACAGCAGGCATTCCTCTTCTGTGTTATACAGGTTTATCCCTCCAAATTCTATTCCAGAGTCTTTAGTATGTCACTACTGATGGCATTAAAGGCTCTTCTATTCAAACCTATACTTCAGCACACCCCCCTAGGAGGCAGCCTCAGTAGCACCCTGCACCAGCCCTGTCCTGACTTTGGAGTGTAGAATTTCACCTGGTGAATTCAACAACCTGGTGTTTCTGAGCTGGAGACTGGAGGAATGTATACATTTTGCTGTATATCAGGAATAAAATGCCTGGCCATGGCTGTACTAGGAACTTTGCCATAAGTGAATTCATGTTGTGCCCAAGAAGTCATTTACTATCAGCCTCCTGCTTCCAGAGCACCACAATGGAACACCTATTGGGTTTCTGTTTTTGCTTTAAAGTGTCTGTCAGGCCCCAGGGACGTGATTGTTTTGTAAAGATGAAACTCGCTGCCTGCTCTCCTGAGACAGAGCCAGAAGTGTGAATTTTAAAGGACCTGCTAAAGTCCTAAGTGGCTAAAATGGATAAAATACCAGCACTGGGCACTTTAGCATGCTATGCTAACAGCAAACAGGAGCTTCAGAGGCATAAGGGCCTCCTAAATACTTATGGTAATGTCTAAAAAGAATAGAAGATGTCAAACAAAACAGCAACTACACATCTTGAGGAAAAGCCTTGATGTTTCCTTAGCTCATTGGACATTTATCAAAGCATAACCTGTAGGTTAGCCTACAAAGCACCAGAAAACAAAGGCTCTGTGTTCAGATCTTTCAAGGGGGGAGGTTAAACAAAGGCCATTGAAATATGCTATGTCAGAAGATCTTTGTTTCTAAACATCAGTGGAATAGAGGATTTGGAATAACGTTCTTACTTCCTTCATTGTCCTTGCCCATGGGTGTTTTTTGTTGTTTGTTGTTTGTTTTTTTTTTTTTTTTTTAAAGAATAAAACAGATGAAGAAGTGAAAACAATTGATATCAGTTGATGCAGTTGTTTGAGTAGACATATGTGCATCACCTGGAACATGAACTACTCATTTTCCAGAAAGTAAACTTGACCCACTCTGCTCAGATCTCCAGAGTATTCTGCTGCCATAGATGTAGGAATTTCAAGATAAGCTCATTTCCTCAGGGAGTAATAGATTTAAAAAATGAGTAAAATTAATCTATGAGCAAGTTCCACAAATGGGGCATGTGTTATGTATATTAGAGGGATTCATGCTGTTTTTTCTTGGGATGGATAAACCAGTTGTAGCTCCCGTGGCACATCTTTGGATGCCATAAAACACAACCGCTACCAAGAACTAGCATGTTGTAAAAGGATTATCATATTCTTAAAAGGTCTTTGTTTCACAGGAAAACCATCTTCTGGCGTTGACTATTACTTTTTCTTCTTTTCTGAGTCCTTCCCTTTTACATTCAATGGCTAATACCTTCTTCTTACCTCAGTAGTCTGAGCAAACAGACCTTCCCAAATTCCTTCCAAAGCTCCCTTCTCTCCACTATCAAGAGGAAATGTCTTTTCTTTCTTTGCACTCCCTGCTCTGGAGCAGAGGCACCAATTTCCACAACAGCCTGACATAGGACTTTATCCCATGGGTAGTGGCTGCTTCTTGTAAAGGTTTAGAGACTTTTGTGGATGCCAGGTAATAGGTTTGGTCTGGCATCAGCCCATTCCTTGGTTGATGCCAATGCCAGATGCTCTACAGGGTAATTTGTTGGCATGCAGTCACATCTAAACAATCTTTGAACATTTCATAGAATGAGCAGCTCAAAGAATAACAGGAAATGCTTTGACAGCCGGAAAGTCATGGTGAAACCACAGAGAACCAAGAAGGTCACCTTTAAATACAAGTGAGATGCCTGATTTTAAAGAAACTTGGTGAGGCTGCTTCTGGGTGGGGAGAGGTGCCCATGCAGAGGGATTTAGGGATGCTGGTAATGCCCTGCTCGTACAGGCTGAGCTAGTATTGGTTGGGTATCTCTGACTGATTCCTTTTCTCCAAAGCAGCTGCAGTTGGAGACCATTCCTTAGACTGGATATTTCCCTGGGATGCTTCAATGCCTGCTTTGTGTCTATTCAAAACCATACAGTTAATCTCCCATTGCCTTTCAGACCGAGAATGTACTATTCCCTGATGTCAGTAAAATCTGCCTATTGATGCTACAGGTTTAAAAACCAGGGAAGTTAAAAATTGGCCTTTTTCAAATAGGGAAGGTTGCTTCCTGTGTTGCCTGCAGGCTTCACATTTTGAGAAGCGAGTTTCCCTCTCTAATGGCTAATTCTTAGGAGGTGATCACACAACCTGGTGATGATTACAGCTATTGTAATGCCTGTAATGTAAAATTGAATGGGTCATTCTGAGTATTTCAATGATAGACATAAAATATCATAAAAGTTGGGCAACTGCAGCTGGAAATTATGTTTTTTACCTTTTTCCACTGAAGTGAGTATAATCAATGTACAACAGAGTATAAAAGGGTTTAGCATGTACGTTCTGATCATGGGGACAACTCCGCTGTACGAAGTTAAGATGCTTAACTTTTAATGTGATTGCTTGAAAAAGTCTCTCCAGGGGAGTTTTCCATTCCCTGGAAATATGGCCAGGATAAATGCTCCATAAATAAAGGAGGAGACACTTAGTGGAACTTGAAGTGATCAGAAGAGACGTGAGAGATGGCCCTGGGTTTCAGGTACTGCATTTCAACTCCAAATAGCTGGCTTCACTAGCTGGAAGGCTTCACTTCCCACAGGCTTCCTGTGACTGAGAGCAGTTACCTGGGGCTGCACTAACCATTTATAAACCAAAGGAACAAAGCAGCTTTAATGCACTTTTACAAGCCCTTGTTTACTACAATCTCAGCAGCAAAAGACCATTTTTTTTCTCTCTGCTGTTGGAGGAAATCTACTTGAAGAGCGACCTGGATATGGCAGTTGTATTTTATCTCATTTTTCTTGTTGCATTCTGTATTTAGCATACAGGGTTTTTGGCATTTTGCTAATTTATTTTAAAATTGTAATTTAAATATTGACTAAATGAGGCTATTTCTATCTCCACTAGTCCTTCACAGACACCAAGGGACCCCAACAGCCAAAATCACAGCACGGCTCAAACCAGTGAACTTCTGTCACACCTGGTCACAGTGATGGGTCAGGGATGAACCTCATCTACATATTAATATAAGGCACATTAATGCAAGATTCAGCATGTGGAAAGGCTTTTCCCTAAAGTCTGCAATTCCCAGACAGGAAGGAGAGCTTTACCTTTAAAAAAGCAACCTTTGGGTTTTGATAGTCAGTTCAGCTTCTGTGGGCTTTGGGGTGAGGGGGACTTTGCTGGCTTGGGGCAGGGCTGTGCAGCCCTGGTGGGATGTTGAGTGGGATGTTAAGCAAGGAATGTGATGTCCTGAGGACATCTGGCCTTGAAAAAACCCTAAATAAATTGGGATAGTGGTATCCTCATGGGAGAATCCAGCCTGGGCTAGGGGATATGTATTAGGGGTATATTTACATCCTGTCAGCAGACAGGGGAGCAGGGCAGCCTTTTGACCCTGGGCTAGCAATGCACTTACTTGGCAGCAGCTCAGATCAGTCTATTTTCTTTACTTTCCCTTACCTGTGACTTCAGCAGCTGCTACAGGCAGCATAGTCTGTGGATGTAGTTCCAGAGGAGCAGAGCTGCAAAAGAAAGAATTTGATGAAAAGAGCAAATAATCCTCACTGTGGCTTTGAATTTTATTCCAGGATGGCTTCTAAATATCAGCTAATGGTAGGGTTTTACTAGATGTGCTCCCAAAGAACATCTTCCAGAGCCCTTTAGTTGAGAAGGAATCCCCTTCCAGTGCTTTGTGCCTGAGCCATGATGCCAATGAAAGTGTAGTAAGTAAGGACTGTAAGAGGGTTCACTTCCAAAGTGCACATCTGCTCCAGAATAAAAGGCTGCTGTCGATGTGCCTCTGGGCACCTTGATAGAGAATGCAGTGATCCTTTAACCTTTGGTGCTGGATCCTTCCCTTAGAGTGGAATTCACATGCCTAAATATAACTACAATGCAGGACTTTGGGGAGACCTGGGGTAGGGGCAGGAGGCTGGACAGCAGCACCTAAAATGGCATTGGGTTGCCGGTGCTGAAGCAACTGAAGCCCATCTTCTGTGGCCAGTGTCCCAGCACAGCTCCAGGTAATCCAGATTGCATTTCTGCTCATGGTGTCACATCCCATGGGATCAAGCTGCTGTAGCTGGGTGGCTTGGAAGACAGATGTGGGGAGAGACCCAGAGATTTGGAGGGGGCTTCTTAGCTGTGTGCCATGATGACATCTAATGCAAATGGGATGGTTCTTCACACATCTGAGGCAATGACTTGCAAAAGGTTCATTGCAGTGGAAATCCTGTTACAGTGAACATTCATCCAAGTCCCTTGGGGGTTTGCTATACGGGGAAGTTAGATTGCAGTCTTCTCTCTCCTATCATCTATTAAGACTATACGTGATTTGTGGAGCATGTATCAGCTTTTGCTCCCTGCTCAGCACTGTGAGACTCAGGTCTCTGCTGAGCCCTTGCTATGATTGTGATTAAAGAAGTCTGGGGCAAAGGGTGGTTTGTGGTGTTAAGCCAGAGACCACAAATAATACAAACAAGATGCAAAGTGAGGTCTGGTTGGAATTCTTGGGTAATGCTTCCTCATGGCTAATTTAGAAGGACTTAGAGTTTCTGTGGGCAGTTCTGCCACCATGATCTGGTAACAAATCTGTCCTTGTAGAGGCAGAAAAAAATAAAAGTCACATCATCATGTCCTCTTCCACAACCTGGATCCTGGGGTGCTTATTTAGAAAAGCCTCCTGTTGACTCTCACAGTATGAATGCACAACATCCGCAGGAATGCAGCCCAGAAATGTGACCCAATAAATGCCGTGTCTTCAGCCATCAATCTGGTTTGCATCATGTTGTTCTCTCAACTGTTAATCCAGATGTTATTTACATCGGTACAGTAACATTAAACGCTTGTACAAGCAGTATTAATAGCATCAATAACAATACTAAACATAAATAGCAGCAGCACTGATAGTAATACTTCCAAAGCAGCTTGTAATTGTAACAACCTGTCATTCCTTTGCTAACTCGTGCTGACTCAAGATTAAATTGCTCTATGTGTGGAAAGCAACATGCAAAAGAGCCCATCTGTGCCAAGGCTGTTTTCCTCCCTTTGTATTTTTGTTTGTTTGTTTGCTTACACCGGCTAGCTGAGAAAATGTCACCATGCTTCATCCTCTTTTATTGTGGCCACTTTTCTGACTGGCACAATTCACAGGCTGTTAGTCCTAGGAAATGGTGTACAGAAATGGAGTATCCATGAGTCCTGAGCAAAGTCTGGCTGCTGGTGAAACTGCACTGCCTTTGGTGTGTTGGATTCTCATTTATGGTGCTGTAATCTGACATGCCTGGCCAATTATTAAAAAAACCTCCCAAACTCTAAATGTTGTCAAAATAGCCTCTGGTTATGTTTCCTGATGTTTTGGTTTTGAGCTGTTTCTAGTAACTTCAAAATATCTAAAGCAGCCAAATTTTCCTAAAACGGCTCTTGTATAGAACAAACATGACCCATTTCTTGTTCTGGGTGTGAATGGAGTCTCACAGGAAAAGATTTGAGACCTCTGATGTGCAACACACCAAAAGCATCTGTGAATTTTATGAATTCCTCAGCTTTGTAAAAGTATTGTGTTCTGGAAGCAGGAAGAAAAGTAGGCTTTCAGCTCCTAAAATTATAATTTGCTCTTTTTTTTCCTTCAGTGCAGTATGACATTGTTTCTCATCCTTAATTAAATGGCTGTTTTCATGTGTTAAAAACTTGCAGAATGCAGGGTTTTACTGTGTTCCTTGTAGAATTTGCTTCACAGCCCCATTTTTTATAAAGAAAGTAAAGAATAACTCCTATACGATGGGAATTTGATATGCCTCTTTCTGGTTCATGGCTTATCACAGATCAGGGAATTTATCTGCATGCCTTCATTATACCAGGGATCAAGCCCTAGGTCATTAAGTTGTTGAAAATTTCCCAGTCTGAGATGTAACTAGGATAACAGAAGGATTGAGGTGTAACATGTATTGAGGAAGATCTGAGAAAACTTTCTCAGTTTAATGCAGATGCAACCAAGGTATTTCATGGGATTCTTTTAAATCACTGTTATTTAAATTTATTCGCTTGGACTCCACCCTAAGTGGATAATTCTGCTCGCCTGTATTCCTTGCCCCATGTAGCTCATAATCTGTTCTCCCGCGGGTTTCCAAGGGAGCTGAACACCTTGGTACCCATATTCACAGCATCAGTTTTGGGCTGGTTTTCTTCTACACTTGCAGTCATGAGATGATGGATGGAGCCAGGGGATGGCCACTGTAGAAGCTGTGCACTGTGGTCATCTGTCCTACACCTCATAAAATGGAGACAACAGTGTTTAGGTGCAGAAAAAGGAAGTTGTGAAACATGGAGCACTGACAGCTGGTCCCTGATAGACCCTGTAGCTGCAATTTCAGATGTCATCATGCTTGAGTATCTCTCTCATCTGGGAAAAGTGGATTTGTGCTAAAATGTAAACCAAAGCAGCTAAAGGAACATCATCAGTTGTGGACTGGGACGGTCGAACTCGAGGCAACAACACTTTGAGTCACTACAATAAAATTCATCAGGAAATATCATCCATTGTCCCTCACTAAAAAATTTTAAGTGCCTAAGCCTATCTACAGAAAATAGCTAAGTAGGGGAAAAAGTTGTATTTGCATATCCCCTCTTCTGACAGCCTCACCTTGGAAACCACCATGGAAGTCACCATTATCTCCTGTCTTTTGAGTTTTCTGTTTGATTATGTCATATAAGTTATAAACAGTATTGTAAAATCAGCAATAAAAGCTGAGCCCAGGACACCTTCCTTAAAGAATTTAAACCATTGCAGTTTCATTGGCCCTGGTGGTTCTGAGCTTCAATTGTTGGCTGGATCATTGGCAGTTTGCCAAGAGACTGGTTGTCCCATCTTTTTCCTGCTCCCTACCCACTGTCTTAGCAGGTTTTCAGGCAGCTGGTGGAGAATTGTGGTTCTCCATATGTGTCAGAACAAAAGAACAATTTTGTAAGATGATGTTGCTTTGAGGTGTTGGAATCAAAGGTGTTCATCTGGCCTGGGTTATGAAAGAAGCCAAATGAAAGGATCATTGTAATGATCTCCTGGCCATTAAAAAAGTAGTGTTAGTGTCTGGATTTTGGACATCTTGCAAGATTTTACACAATGTTTGCTCATAATAAGAACTGCAATAAAACTCCACTTTGAACTTTAATGACCTTAAAACCCCACAAATTCAAAAGTCAAAAACTTAAATGTAGTATTGGCATGAGATGTACCTTTGTACCTCACAGTTCTAGTTTGATGTAAATGAAGCTCTGAAAATCTTTCTCTAAAGAAACAAATTGACTGGGATTGGGAGGGCTCTTCAGAATATGGAACAGGAGTTTCAAGAGGCAGGGGGAAACCCTCCTTTGTGTCTTGAACTGTATTTTAACTGTACCAGTAAAGTACAGCTCAGTTATGTAGTCAAAAATTAGTCTGTTTACTGGAATCTTATCTCACCTACAGAAATCTCTGAGAATGCCAAATTAGGCAACAACTTTTTGATAACAAGATTTTTCAGGCAAATTACAGTATTTCTGGTGGGTCCCGAAATAACAGCAGCATAATCTGCTGCAATGTATTCAGCCCACTCTCTCCTGATCACGAAGGGATTGCGGAAGAAAAGTATGGAAATAGAAAATGTTGATAATGTTGACTCTTTTTTTTTCTCTCAGAAAATATCTCCAGCTGTGAAAAATATTGTATTTCGCTTGTTGGTTCCAGAGGGTTTCGTTTCCCTCCTGGCAGTTGTGGCCAATTTCCGCTCAGATAGTGGTGGTGCCAGACTCTCTTTTCCCAAGAAGTCAACCCATCCAAATTGCTTTGGGTTTGCTGTGGGATGAAAACACAGGCATTAGTTCACATGTCACCTGTGATGTGGCTGCCTTACCCATTCTCTGATCCCTAAATCTCAGTGATGTGGAGTTTTAGGGGCATTTAGCAATTCCAATGTGCAGTTTGGCACCCAAAGTATTTCTGAAAATGCTTCTGAACGATTTGGTGTGTAATTGTTGTTGAAACCTGAACCCAGCTACCCAAGCCCCTCTTCCAAAATGGGATGTAGGTGGCTGTAGCCTCTGAGACTTGTACCCCAAAAGTGTATGGCCCTGCACCTCACACATTCCCAACAGAGCAATACCCTTCCCCACCAAATGGCAGCAAAAAGCAGTGACACAGTCTCCACCAGGGCAGCTGATGCAGAAGGCTTTTTCCCCATCTCCCTGCAGGAATGGGAGCTGAGCAAGATTTTGGTTTTTTTTGGTCACACGAAGGATGCTCTGGGGGCAGGGAGCTTCTTGCCTTTGCGGTTTCTGTACTGCCTGCAGCAGCCAGAGTCCTTTGGTCTCCAAACCATTCAAAACACTGCTTTTTGGGTAGCTTCATCCACCTGCATGGCCATGCGGATGAGTTAACCAATTTTTGAAGCCTCTTTTCTTGAATCTCAAATGAGAAGCTCCCCAAGCACAGCAAGCTCTTTGAGTGCACACACAGCCTGTGCCAGAGCACCACTGGAATTTCAAACGCTCTGATTAGATTGGAGAACCAAACATGAGTCACTTGGTGGCACTTGGGTGTTGCTCTGCCTTCAATATCTTCTGAAAAATGCCCTTCTCTGGAAACAGCATTTCCATAGCATTCCACAAGTGTTCCAGTGTTTGGATATCATTTCATCCCTAATGTAAACAGCCCAAACCCTGAGCTGGAATTTGAATGCTCACGTTGCACAGAAGTAAACAGGTTTTCTTTGTTACTGCTGGTAATGAAATGCCACTTTGCCTGGCCCCACGAGAAGAGGGAACATGCTCCTGGGAAATTCCTCTTGGCTGGCAGTCAGGAGAATGGCAGCATCTTGAGCTCTGCCACAAGATGCTGCAATTATTGTACTTGTGTTTTTTCATATTTCAAGGCTCTGCCTTAATGTCAGCCAGTGCACATTAAACATGACAGTTCTCTGTGATACCACTATATCCCTGACAAAAATGGATTCCAGGAACATGGCTAGTGGGGAGTTTTTTCTTCTTCTGCCCCTGTCATTTCTGCTTGTGGGACTAGTGTCAATTCAGGCATAAATCTGGAGCCACTTTAAAACGTGCCAAAAACCTGAGTGTAGCTATGCAAAACACTGAACAAAACACAGGAACATTTCACAGGAAGAAATTGTGTGTGCTGCAGTTTTTTGATTAGATTAAAGAACTAGAAAGAGGCAGCGTGATTCAAAGTGGCCACACAATAATAATAATAATAATAAATAATAAATAAAAGCTGCTCTGAATTCTTTTAATTGGAAATAAAATCAGCTTTTGCTAAGCAACCTGGAGAGAGGGTACAAAGGGAGGGGAGGGAGCATGGATTTGGAGCCCCTTTGAATGATCTATTATGCTGAAACTGCTTTTATCTTTTGTTTGGTGCAGTTGTTGAATGCAAAGTTGGCTTCATCTGTGTGACATGTGTGGCAGACGCCTCTTTGGTCTGTGCATCCTACAGGGTGCAAAAGACCAGCTGGCTCAGCAAATTCCTCCCAGCATTATTTGTTTCTTATCTTAATACCGTGTGCAGGGATCTGCTGACATCCTTGGGAAAGATGAACTTGCACAAGAAGAGGGAGGCTGGGAAGGAAGGCACAGGGGGCAGGGAGATGAGATGCATGGAAGCAGCTGTCTCCCAGCATCCCAAGCAGATCCTTGCAGTTCTCACATCCTGGTGTGGCCTGTGGAGACCCTTTCCCTGCCCCGCCCCTGTCCTCAGCAGTTTGTCCCATTCGCTGAATGCACAAACCTGAAGCCACAGGTACACTAAATGCTTTGAGTTAGGCAAACTTCCTTAAAACTGCCTCCCACAGCCTCTCTCCAGGCTTCTTAAAACAAGCAGAGCCTTTTCCTACAGGCTTTCCAAAACGCTACTTCTTATTCACAGTCATAATTGCTTGGTCACTTTGGACCCCCCTGTGCCACTCCAGTTTAACTTAAAGGCAGCACAAGCAGAAGGCAGCAGCAGAAGTATTTACCAATCATATGATGGTAACCAACCTCCTGAGAAATGTCTGACCTAGTACTTATGCTACAGTACTAGTACATTGGGCTATATTATAGCCCAGTGCTAGCTTGGGTTATGAGTGATGAACATTCTGTTTGCCTCCTTTTATGACTCCATTGGAAATAGGGGAAATTTCTGGCAGCTCCTCACAGAAGCCATCACTGTAGCCCTCCCTGCAACCAAAACCTTGCCATGCAAACCCAGTACAGGAGGTGGTAAATGTGAAGATTGTTACAACCAAGCTGATTAAAAAAAACCAAACAAACAAACAAAAAAACCACCAAAAAAACAAAACCAAACAAAACGAAAAAAAAAACAACCCCAAAACTTTTTTGTACAGGATCACCTTGGAAAACTCTGAAAGTGATTGTGCTTCAGAAGGGGTCTGTCATGGGACATCTGCAGACGGCACATGGTGTATTTTTCATTTCCGACCTGCGCCTGTAATAACCTTTATGGCTGAAAGAAAAGTCGACAACTTGCAATAAAGGTGCTATATCCAGAAAAAAGAAATTCTAATTTATGGTGATTTAAACACACTGTACCCACACTGCCATTTGAAAACCATGATTGTAAAAGAACTATAACATGAAAAACGTGGAGAGGAATTTATTAAAGGCCAGGCCACTTTAGCAAAGCCAAGATCTGAGCTGTCTGACATGTAATGTGGTGCTTATAAACTAAAGGCATAAGTTATTAACTTAACCTAAATGATTTCAGATTTGTGTTCAATGGACTTGGTAATTATACCAAGGAATTTAAGCTGACCTCATCAAGCCTGCTTTCTCTTTTAAAATGTATTTCTGTGTCAATTAAAATGCCTGAGTATAAAAAGCAAAGTTTTTATAGGCCCAGCCATACAAATTCATTATCGCGCTATTATATACTTGGCAGTCTACAAATATGCCAGTGATTAACTTAGTGTGCATTAGCTGCCAGTATTGCAGCATTTCAGATAAGTGTGGCTATTGTCTAAATTCAGCTGACTGAAATTGCCATGGATATAGACCTCGGATCTCCTGGAGAAAGTAGGTCCTTTCCAGCTGATAGCGGCTGTTTGCTAGACGAAGCTTGTGTTGGATATGGCAGCCTCTCAGTCAATAGACAGATAACTGCTCCTGGAAGATGGATGCTGGAGAGGTTTTCTGCAGGGTGCTGGGCAAGGATGGTGAATTCCCAGGCTTGGGATCACTTCTTGCTTCTGACCACGCATGGCTGGATAGCTTTAGTCAACAGCTTCCCTAGTCCAAGTGTTTCCATCATTTTACTATTCCCATTTTGTTCCATTTATATGTCTGCTTTACATTGTAAATTTTATGGGGCAGGGACTGTTTTATGAGGGGCTGTTATTGTATTATTGTGAAATATTATCAGCTAAACTGAATTTTCTCTAAATCTTGTTTCTGCTTCTCTGTCTTAGCACTGTGATGGCAGTGGTGGTGGGGAGATGAAGCAGATCACCTCTGGACACCAAGACCCAGGGGAAAATGCCGCCTCCCTTTCCATTCCATTTTTAAAATGATGAATTAGTCCAGAAAAGGCTAAATATCATGCTCTGGGGACATCCAGGAGGGCAGAAGGAGAGCAGGGAACATCCCAGTCCCCCAGCATTGCAATTGGGTGCCATGGATCTAGATGGGCCCTTTCCCTCTATGCCTTCAACATTATTTTGTTAAAAAAATACAATAATATCTGACCCTGCTGGTAAATATTTCAGAATACCTAGTATAAAATTCAATAAAGTTATAATGTCAATAGGGGGGAAAACTATTTCCTTGGAGTAACAGGCCCTTTGTATGAAATGAATGCTGGAGCAAAAGTTTGAACTGTAATGGTAAGAGACATCAAGGCAGGCCCAGGGGAGAATTGTTTGATGCTGTGACTGGGGAATTTTTTGCTGGTGCTTTTTGTGTTGGCAACTAAGAGCTTCTCTCCTGGAGGTGTTGAGCAGCCACATTCCCTATGGGAGATGGTGGTACTCAGCACTTCCAAAAATTTGGCCTCTAAAGATGAATACTCCTATTCTGGCTGTATCTGAAGGTGAGTGACAGCTGCTCAATGAAGCCATATTTTGGAGTAAATCTCTGAAGGAGACAATACAGCCTTTCCCTCTGCTGTTTTCCTCCCTTGGGAAGAGCTCTGTGCTTCTGGCTTCCAGCTGGGCAAGTCCCAGCAGGTGCAGTGGGACAAGCAAACCTTAACCTCAGTTGCTCAGGAGGCCAACCTGTGCTTCCACCACTTTTGCCTGCATTAAAGGACTCCCAAACAGTGGGCACAGTAATGTGGGGAAGCATGAGCTTGGGATTCCCAAGATCGGTATTCTCTTCCTCCATCGGTGGCAGCTCTTGACTCTACACATCCCCGTGGGATGAATAGATCTCTTATCCTGCATGTACTGCAGTTGGGAAGCCTGTCCTAGAGAAGACGCTTAGGTTCCACATCCATGTCTAGGCTTCCTGGCAGTGTCTGGGCTGCCAGACATCATGCAGGTGAGATGACCAGGTCTGTCTTCAGTCACAAATGAGGCAGCTACAATGACAAAGCCTCCAGCCTAGACGCTGGCTTTAGCCTATCTGTCCTCAGGAGGGGCATATGATGCCTTCAGTTTTAGCTTTCATGTTTTTCAGATTCTGTGCTGCCTAGGGGTGTAGTTCTGAGCCTCATATTAAATGTTGGTAAGCTCTCTTCACAGAGTAAGTAGACAAAACAAATCCTTTTCCAGCTAGAGATCAAAGACAACTTTCAGGCCCAAAAGCATAAACAGTGGACTGAAGAAAGAAACAAGAAGGATGAGATCTCACAACCTGAAACTCTAATTGGACACTTAAAACAATATGCAACGGAACCAAAATTTATAAAGGTATAAGACTTCATGACTGCTTGTCCATTTTGTTACCATTTTAAGTCCACCTTGGGTGTAGCCCTGGTCAGGCCCTGTCTTGCCCAAGGTGTACCCTAAAGGCCTTTCAATAAATACCTACTTTATTCTCTAGCTCTGTCCAGTCTCGGTTTCAGGTCAGCCTTCCCAAAGCATCACACAAACATACAGGAGAGAAGCCCAGGCTGCTTGCTGACATTAGAAATTCAATTTCTCTGAATGGGTAAGGTAAATTCCACACTGGACTGGGTTAGCTGATCAGCAATAGGCATTAGCTCTCAAAGACCACCAAAATATGAGCATGGTGGTCTCCAGGTGTCTGAACTGAAACTGAGACCTGTAACTGATAACCCCACCAGGCACCGAATAGCCCAGGACTAAGAAGTATCAATGAAGTAATGTTTACATATATGAAATGATCAGTTCTGTCACAGACTATAAACAAAATCAGGCAATGTAAAATGAGCCATGTTCTTTTTCTTCTTGTCGTTGTTGTTGCTTGAAAAGTACTTGATGAATTTATCTGCATATGAAGTCTGGCTATGATTAGACTAGACCAGTTTGGAAGGAACCTAGAGATTTCCTTACCAAGTTGTCCATTTTTTTTTTTTTTGGTAGATCTTGCTTTATATTTCAGGTAATGATGGAGCCAGAAGACACTGTTTTTACCATTTAGTAAAATGCTGCAATTTGCACCCATAGGAAGCTCACCCTTGTCGGCCATGGTGGACTTTAGTCTCCCAGTTTTTCAGCCAGTCTGCAAAGAATCTCCTTCTGGAAAGACTTACTGCTTATGGTAAACTGAAGACAAGAAAGAGCTCTGAAGGAGATACATTCATTATTATTTCTTTTCAGCTAGAGAAATAAGAAATAGAGGAGCTGTTTGTAGCAAAGGCAAAGACTAAATGCAAATTTCCAATTTTGCTTCAAAGCACAAGATGACTATGAACATCTCTGGGAAGAAGATCAGTCCCACTTGGGAGACAAACTCTTTGGGTTCACAAACATCTTTGTGGGATCCTGCAAGCAACATCTTGTAGCCTAGGCGTGGCAAATTCCAAGGCATGAGTGGAAGGGGATGTGTTACAAGGTCTGATGCATATTTTACTCATGGGCAAATAAAACTCAATAATTGAAGTTTTTGGAATGAAGGAGGACAATTATGTATGCAGGAGAATGCTTAACCCAGCTAGACATGTCACAAAATGAGACTCTCACTGATGCATTATTATTTAATGAGTATTGCTCTGTTTAAGAAAGGCCATTTGTACTTGTACATAGCACAAGCCCTCAATACAATACATTCAGGCAAAATAGTGGTGCAGAAACAAGCAGTTTTTTAAAAAGTATCTTTTGCAAGTGGAATAGAAAAAAATCTGCTCCGCGTCCAGGGAGATCCTTGTCTCTCAGAAGGAGAATTTAGCAGTTTCCATTAAACACACTTACAGATGTATATAAGGTATCTCTGATGGTGTCCCTACTACAGCGCTCTCAGGATGAGGTCACATCTATTCAAGGCACTTCTGCCACTATCTCTGCTCCCCTCTGTGCCCAAATGACTCTCTGTTGGCCATAGCAGAGGGAAAAGATAGGGATAAGACCTCCAGGTCATTGTCTTGAGACATCAGCAGGTCTGGTGGAAGAAGTTCTTGGGTGAGGGGATTCCAGTTGTGTTGCAACCCAAAAGGTGCCAACCTGTTCATGTACACAAATCCTGTGAACTTGGACCTTCCTTTGTCTGTATTTTAAAATGCTAGAATTTCATTTTACACCTAAAATAAACAAAAATAGTCTAGTCCTTATCACTGTTGCTCTTACCAGACATGGATGTGCAGTGGTGCTTGCCTAAGTCTGAAGATAACTTGGAGGTATCTCCAGGGAAATAAAGTCAATCCTCAATTTGCTGGTATTGCTGCAATGCCATGGCACTCATTTTGATCTTGATATTAAGGGCTATGTAACTTATCAAATTGTCTACGAAAAGAGAATGCAGCTGACCCTATATTTGGAGGAGAAGTGTTCAAAATCCCTTCCAGTGCTATTTTCTATGATTTTTATATGAAGACTGTGCTAGCATAGTCAACAGCAAGATGGAAAACTTAGGAGAGTATCATAATTTATTTTTTCCTCTGGGAAATCATGGATTTTTTTTTTTTCTTGTCACTTCAGCCATTCATTGTCCTTGCTTAATCTCTCCTCTCTGAGGAGCTCAGCAAGATGGCAGAAACCCTCATGCCATTTGTATTTAATGTAATATCTTGGACATGTGAATGTTTTTTTTCTCCCAAACTGGAAATAGGCTGTGAAAAGTAGATGGCTGCTCATCCCCTGCCTGCTGAGCCAATGCAGTGAGCTCAAAGGAATGTTTTCTAATCTAAAGGGCTTCTGGCATTGCCCCAGCCCCAATTCCAGCTGCTCGGGACTGGATCTGTCCCTGCTGCTGCTGCTGCTTGGGTTTTGAAAGGTCTGAGTAAGAGGGGTGCAACCTTTTTATGGAGTTAATCCCCTTGCCAGAGAAGACATGTGGAGGAAGTAAGTTACAGAAAGAGGGATGATTGTGCAGCATGCTGAAAGGAGAGGGAGAAGGGCAGTGCACTTGGCTGCTGATGATAAAACCGCTGGGAATATCTCCTGGTGCCTGAATCAGTGGCACTTATAAGGACTCAAATGAAAGCACTGCAGTGCCATGACAGGTGAGCATTTGTTTTCCTAGCCCAAGCCTAGGCTATGCTGTGAGTGATCTGGGCCAGAGACCTGCCCTGACAGCCTTGTTTGTCATTAGAGAAGGTTGTGACAATGTCCATTAATCTTTTTTAAATTCTTCTCTTACCCATGTATTTTCTTTAAGCAGGGGTTTGTAGAATGAGCATTTTTGTCTCTATTTCCAATGATCAGTCTCTGTGAAGTCAAGACCTTATTTATTTATATAGGGTTAATATTTGTGAGGCTCATTGCTAAAGTGGCCGATAGCTTTCTGTCCAGTGCTGCCATCCATCTCAGCTGGGTCTTTCAGGGGATGCTTGTGGCTGAAGTGAGCAGTGCTTTTATTTGCTTTGGTAACAATTTGAGTTGTTACCCACATCTGGCTCACCAAAAAGATGAAAATTTCTCCTTCATCAAAATAAAATTATCCACCTGCTTCTGTGAAAGCTGCCTGTGGCACTCACTGCCAGTAAGAAATGCTTTTTCTTTCTCCTTTCCACTAAAGAGGAATGCACATCAAATAGTTAATCCAGCCTGATTGTCTCTTCTCTCCAGCTTGGTCTGGGCATCAAATGAGGAGCTCATTTCAAAGAGATGCATCTGCCATGCTGTAACAGTGCATGTTTGCTAATTATCTGTAGGCAATAATTATTAGCTAATTATCAGCTAATTATCAGTATTAGTTAATAATCAGTAAGCAATAATGTAAGATGTGTTTGCTACTAGAATGACAGTGAAGTTTCTGAACTCCATGGCAGCTCCTGACACCTGAACTTCATGTGGCAGTATTTATGGAACTCAGAGCGCTCCCAATGGAGCAAAGTTTGACTTGTAGAGGCAACATCTCCACAAGTGTGTGTTGGATGGTTGGGTGGGCACTGCATGACTTGGAAATACCTTGGCTTAAACATAAAAAAATTAAACACAGCACGATGGCCAAGAATATTGCAAATTGTAATTCCAAACATAACCAGCGTGAAGTTTGACCTTGCAGGGTATTGGCTTAAATAGTCGTCATCAACACCAGACCTCTTATTAATGAAAAACATTAAAATATTTAGCTCACTGTATCCACTCAGTGCCATCCTGGATGTAATGTATTTATGCTGAATGGAAGATCTCTAAAGTGCTGTCAGAGAGAAGGAACCTTTGAGGGATATTTACAGCAATTTTTTAGGTCTATTGTCATTAAAGACAGTGGACTTTGAATGGCTTTTGTGTAAAAGTATTTTGAGGAGGATCTAGAAGCCCAAAGGTGGTGTGCTTTGGGATTTGCTTAATCATGACTTCATCTTTTGACAAGAGATGGGAGAGAAATCATTGGGGCACTCAGCTTCTCTGAGGCAAGGGGAGCAATTTACCATTCCTTCTTCCGTCCTGTGAGGGTGCTGAGGCACTGGCACAGGTTTCCCAGACAAGCTGTGGGAGATGTCCTGGAAGTGTCCAAGGCCAGGTTGGGTGGAGCTCTGAGCATCCTGGGACAATGGAAAGTGTCCCTGCCCATGGAAGGGGAGTTGGAACAGTTGATCTTCAAGGTCTCTTCCAACTCAAACCATTTTATGATTCTGTGAATTTCTCACCTGGGATCCTGAGGAAATCTGAGAGGGTAGCAGTCCAGGCCAGCTCCTTCTCACTCTTCACATTTATTACTTTGTACAATACATGAACCTTGATCTGCTGTGCCTCTTGTTATGTGTATATGAGTGACCCAGTAAAAAAGGCCTCAAAATATTCAATAACTGAGACAGTAGACATGCTTTTTAATATTGGTTTTGCCACGCCACAGTCAGTGACTTATTAAATTAACTAAAAATTAAAGGGGGAACTTTGCTTGAAGCAGTGTGCAGTGCACAGTGGTATTGCTGGGGTTGGAGTGCTGAGCCTTCATGATTCTTAGACTCCACCAGCTCTCTTCCCTATAGTCTGAACATTTTCTGGGGGCCCCACACCCCTGGTATTCCCTTTTAATCAGTGGCCAAAATGGCAGGTACTGTTTGATTATTACTCATTCCTTTTTTATTACCTTTGTCATGTTAAAATATTGTCTAGTGATTGACTCCACTTTATATTTAAGCACACTGATTCAAATGTCTTTTTATATTAGGCTACACTTTTACTTTTAAGATGAAAAGTACCAGGTATTAAAGTACAGTGCAACAATTGATGAATCCTGTTATTCACAGTCTGCATAACCTGGACTTGAGAAGCACCTGGTTGGGCACTCTTCACATGTGTACCTGGTTGAATTTTTACTCCTAAAATTGCATTTTGCAAGGAACTATCTGAAAGCATAAAGACTTTTTTGGTCCATTTATGTCCTCACAGCTGATACCAGGAGAGCCTTTAGTTTGCCTCCAAAAGAAAGAGGAAACCCAGCATCCCAGAAAAAGTGTATGTACCCATTTTTAGGAGAAGGTCACAGACTAGGCAGGCTGAAAAGGCCATTCAGCAAAAATAAACAGAGGGAAATATGACCATCTGTGCTCATCTCGGATAAGCAAATGGTATTTGGCATAGTCATAGTCACAGCTGAGTACCATTACCTTCTGTCCCCTCCAGAGAGGGAGTGTGAACTTCACCATTTAAGCACCAGGAGGGTTTGCAGTTGAACTGGCACCGTGAGCTGTGAAAGGCTGTCATGTGAACCACAGCCTCCACTGCCCAGCTCTCCCTGTCTGTTTGTGGCTTTGCAAATCCTTGTGTTTATGTAAAGCACACAACGCGAACCACCTCTGGGGTAACTCCATCACCTGTGGTGGCTCACAGTTGTCCTGAGTTGTCCCCAGAAGGCTGATGGGGGGGGGGTCACAGTCACCCCAAGAAGCCATGAATCTTGGCATTTGGAGGTGCCTTACTCAGATACTTGTGATGAAGTTCTTGGCCAAAACCCTAGACACCAAACTCACAGCTCTTGTCTCCAGTGCTTGGTTCCTCCCCCCTTTGTAGCTTGTTGGTCATATGTCCTCTTGAAGAAATAGTCCAGAAATAGGGGAGAACTGCATGCAGGAAAGCAGAATGGTGTACCAAGGGAGCTCTGGTGAAACACAACAAGTTTTCCTGTGGAGTGGTGCTGTGAGATTTTCTCCTGACCATTGTCGGCCAAGACCAAATTGTCATGCAGTCTTGGTGTGCAAGACCAGATAAACTCTGCATATAACTGATGGACTCTGAACATCTTCAGGCATGAGGCAAGGACATTTTTGGTAACCCATGGGCCTGAACTCTTCTGGTGACACTGTTTGGTTCAGCTCTCGTGTAATGCTGAATACAAAGTTTTTGATATGAAGAGCTGATCCAAGACTGAGACATGAAGTTCAACACAGCCACTTTCTTAACTTATTTACACACCTTTGAAATTTCCAAATCCTGGAGTCATATGGCTAGATCTGACTCTGAACTCTCATTAAAAGGAAAAAGAAGTGTGATTATTGAAAAATTGTTAGGATGAGTCTTGTTCATTCATATCCACAGGAAAAACTACTGAAATAAGGTAATCCTGTCTGACTTTGAGGTGGCCTGATCTCTGGTTAAGCCAACCTGGCTGCGGCAAGCTCAGACTGCAGTTGCAGATGTCTCTTCTACAGATGTCTTCCAAAACTGCTCATCTTTGGCTCCATAGGATCCTTTCCTCAATCCCTAGGGGATTGTGACTGATGTGGCAGCACTCACTCAGCTCTTTGTACTATACCTTTTACCAGATTTGTGAAATAAAGTATTTATAGAAAAAAAAAGCCCCCAAAATACTATTGTGCTGATGGCCCGAGGGGAAAATAGCTATTAGTAATAAAACCATACCTCTAGTTCAGCTGCTGATGTGCATTGTCTGCCTGTAGCTTTTAGAGCTCCACCAGCAATCACCCTGCACATGGTTCACTTTCCTAAATACCATATTCAAGCAAATTTTCATGCCACCTGAAGTCCCACTGCACTGCTGAGATGTCCTCATGGATTAGGCAGAGCTAGACCCACTCTGCAGCGGCAGCCAGGTCCAGACACAGGCAGCTAAGACAGCCCAGATGGCCACAATTATTTAGACACCTAAATTATAGCTGATGTGTCCACACTATTTCCATTGCATATAGAAACTGGTATGGCTCCTGCAGCGCAGCAGTTCTTTCAGTTGCACTGACACGAAGTGGCTGGATGTGTCTCAGGCACACAATTGCATTTCCACAGCCAGTGTGTGCAATCTGATGTTCATGTTGCCCATCTGCTGACCATGAGAGGAAAAAGCTCCTAACTCAGCATAAAGTCTTCCTGAACTAGGTAATTTCCTTGAATACATTTAGAAACACTTGAATATGGGTTTGGTTGTTGTTTTTGGGGGGATGGTGTTTTAGTTACATTTGTGTTCTCTGGCCACATGGTTTATGCTGCAGGACTGGACACCCTAGAACTTGGTTTGTTGGGTGGTACAGCCATGACCCATCTACACTGGCACCAGGGACAGGACATCTTTATAACTGAGCAGCTCCATCTGCACTGAGGCATGTGCCAGTGAAATGTAACTACTTCTAAATGAAAGGACCACACAGATTTGTATAATATATATAAGGATATAGCACACAGGAACATGAAAAGCAGCAGTGGGCTTGTCTACTTCCTACCTGTCAATTGAGTTTCTGCAGCTACCCTTGTCTATTTTCTTTGCCTATTTCTCTTAAAGGACCTGCAGTTTAGCTTTACCCCTTGTCACTGAGACATCCACTACTGAGCTTAACTCACAACAAGAAGCCGTTAGTTTTTACCTTGTCACTTTAAGATGCTGTAATTCAATTGACTGATTACATCCTGGTGTTTTAGACCAAGTCTATCATGGCTGCAAATGTTAACTTAATTTAGGCACTCACCAAATGCTTGTTTCTGGCCGGAGTCCATCTTTCAACAAATGTTTCAATCCTGAAAGATGTATTCATGAAGGATTGCTGATTTTCAGCCTTATTTGTTAGGACACTTTCTATAGCAAGTGCTTCTCTTGTGGAAAAGTTTTTCTGCTCTCTGCAGTGGGCTGTGGAAGCACCAGCCCCCAATATACCTGTTTTGTCTCTGTCCTGTAAGATTTGTGGCTCTTTGTGTCACTGCTGACTTCCTAAGATCACCCAGCTTCGGATAACTCCTAGCAGCAGGACCTTTGCATGGATTTGGGCTTTGCATGGATTTGCAGAGATTCGGAGTAAAGCTGCGTATATGCCTCAGTCAGCTGCCGTGTGTAGAAATAACTCAACATTTCACCATGCCCTGGCTGTTAAGTTGTCCTCTGGTGAACCAAGAAAACAAGAGAATTTTGGGATTTAGCCCCCCTCAGCTAAAGCTGCCTGCTTACTGCTCATGGTTTTCCAGGAAGTTGCTGAGAACTTCTTACGACTTGTGTGGGGCCTTGAGGTGACAAGTGACAGAGTGAACCCCCTTGTCAAAGAATTACATTTCAGTTTGGATATGTCAGATTACACCTGGAACAAGAAGCCAAAATAGTCTCAAAATCCTCTGCAGGGTATATTATTTGCTGGTGCCTGTAACCCCTGCAGAAGGGAGAGGTTTCTGTGCAGACGTCAAAGGTGGGTTTGTTTAGGATTGTGTTCCACCACCCCGAATGGACCTTTGCTGAGCAAGGGGAGCTGTGCATAGCCCAGGGTGCTGGCCACAGGACGAGCCTTGCAATGTTTTTGGGTAGGAGCCATCATTTACAGGGCACACCAGAACTCAGATGCAGAGTCCAGAGTGGCATGGACATGTGGGCAGAGATGTCACTGGAAGAAAAGTCTTGCCAAATACCCCCAAATTGGGATTTTGGGCATAATTGGGGATTAAGAAATAGACAGAATTTGAACAGAAATGGATCAGGGCAGGTGATAAGGGAGGTGGGACCACACATCCCCATGCAGCAGAAGAGTGCCAGACCCTCTCAAGTAGGGAGTTTTCCATAAGTCTTAAATCTTAACCTATGTCCTAGGATATCTCTTGCATGATGTCTCATGTAAAAGAGAGAAAATTTGCCTGTCCTAAGCAGAGATACTTCCACTGCTGCCTTTGGAAGTCTGTGCCAGAAAATATTTAAGGGGAGTATTCAAAGCAGCAGGAGTTCTAGTGTTTAATTTCTCTAGTGAGAAAAGCACAGGGTGGGCTGCAGATGATCTAAGCATGTCAGTTGTCAGATGAAAGCATTTCCAAATGGCTTTCTGGTTATATTTATGTCTTCTGGCTGAAAATGCATTTGATATTTTTTTCAGATGAAGACTTTTTTTTTTTTCTTTTTTTTTTTTTTTTTCTTGCCTGTCTTGGAAAGGGAATTTACTGATTAAAAATCATTGCATTGACAGCACTAGAAATTGAAGTTCCTTTTTTATCTACAGAATAGGTACAACGTGTACAGAGGCACCATACACCCAGGCTGCTGATGTGTCTCAGGTCTGTCCTGGGCTTAACAACTTGGAAGGAAGAGGGAATAAGCTGATCCTCGTGGTCTTGTTCGGTTGTACTGTTGTTTGGATGGAGAACCCTGACTAAATCTGGAGTAGGACATTTTGTTAATAGGATTGTCTGTTCAGCAGGAGCATGGCTGAAAACCTTTCTGGATGGATTTGCAAAGAAGGTAACTGGATAGCTGTCAGGTACTGACAAATGCTGGTCTTCTGAGTTGGTTTTGAATGGCTCAATAATTGGTGAAAGACTTTTCCTACTTCTGAGTAAGTCCCTTTAAGAGGAAAGTGGTTTGGCTGCAGAGGAGATCCCATTACATACTCACAATGAGGATATCGCTTTACATACAGGTCTCATTCTTTAACAAGCCTCTGAAAGAAGTCTTTGTGTCATGATTTAACAGGGTCCACTTTTTTTTTTTTTTTGAAAGATCTGTGCCGAGAGATAAACATTTATAAACTGATTTTGGCAAAATAATTCCACGACAAGGTAAGAGGCTGTGCCATGAAAACCAGTGGTTGCTTCATCGTTTGGTGAATAGATGTTTTCTCTGTTTGCAAACTTAGACAGCCAATATTGCAAGCCTCAATTTTTCTTCTTGTAGTGAGGCTAAAATACCTTGACAACAGTTTTCTTCTGGTAATCCATCAGGATGCTGGATGCCCATTCAGGAAGAGGACACTTGTTTCTGCATATGGAAACAAAAACATAAACATGTAATTAATGGTCACTGACCTTTCAAAAAGTATCTCTGTGCATGTGAGGAAGGATAGGTGGTGTATTTCTAGACTATTTTCCGTGAGAAATAAGACTTACTTGATGGAAACTAAGAATTGCATGATTTCTGGGTCTGTATAAATATCCCCTTGCTACCTTCTAAATCTCCTGGCCTATTTCAATCAAATTTATCACGAGTCTCAAGACATTTCATTCCTAGAAGTTTCACTAAAATAGACACTAGAGAAGACAATCTCTGTTAATACCTTCCCTAGAGAAAGGTTTCAGTGTTAGTATGGCTCTCCACAGACACCAGAAAATTTCTCCAGAGATGAGAAATTTGTGGGAAAAAATGGTTTCACTAGTTTTGTGGAATTATTTGGTGTGCTATATGGCAAGATGTCACTGCTCTGTGTGTCCATCTGTCTCTGGGAAGGGCTGGCTCAGGAGCTAAAGCAGCATGGATGATGCTTGGCCAATAAATGCTCACTCTGGTACCTTGAGGGAGGGAGGGAGTGGCTTCCTTCTTCTTGTCTTTAATTTTTATGTGAAACTTAGTGGCCACAACATCTCCAATGACCTCCTGAGGATATATGTGCTCATCAGTTTAGGTTAGATTCCTTAAAGTCTGTGGTGTTTTGTACCAAGGAAACTTTGTACTTCAACACGCAATACAAAATAAGAAATAAAGAAATGTTACGAACTTAAAAATGCTAATTCTCAAAAAACCAAAAATACTGAGGGGAAAAATATCCATAGTTTCACTTGCTGGAGAACAGATGCAAATTTTGAAGCATTTTTGCTCAAATGTTGAACTGTTTTTTTTTTCCCCAAAGTGTTTATTTGAAAGCTTTCATTTCTTCTTCATCTTCCTTTTTTAATGTGTTCCAGTGCAAAGAACATAAAGCAACTCCTTCAAATGAGTAAATTCATCATTAAACCTGGTGAGTGTACTTTATAGAAACCATTTTTCTCTTGAGCCATATTAAGTCTATGTAATAGGGGTTTTGGTAGGGTAATCTTTACATGGCATGCTGTTTTCACTCTGCGTGTTGCACATTATTAAAAAAATAAGTGGTGGTCAAATAGCTAAGGAGGTACCTCATATACATTGCTGTTGAAATGGGGGGTGAATCCTTTCTTGACTGTAAAAGATACTCTCCGGAGAAAGTTCAAGCTGCAGCCCTAACAGGGGCCACAGAAGGACTTTTGGTGGCTCTGTGTCACCTGAGCCACTGTAATAGTGGCTGGAAAAGGCCCAGTGGGAAAGGACCTGGGGGTGTTGGTGGACAGCAGCTGAACAGGATCCAGCTGTGCCCAGTGGGGCAAGAGGCCAATGGCACCTGGCCTGTATCAACAACAGTGTGGCCAGTGAGACCAGGGAATGGACTGTCTCCCTGTACTCAGTGCTGGTGAGGCCACACCTCAAATGCTGTGATTAATTTTGTGTCTCGTATGACAAGAAGGATCTTGAGGGGCTGGGGCATGTTCAGAGAAGGGCAGGGGAGCTGGGGAAAGGTCTGAAGCACAGATCAGATGAGGAGCAGTGGGGGAACTGGCAGGGGCAGCTCTCAGCCTGGAGAAAAGGAGGTTCAGGGGGGACCTTCTTGAAAGGAGGGTGTAGCCAGGAGGAGGTTGGCCTCTTCTCCAAAGGAAAGCAATATGACAAGAGGAAATCATCACAAATCGTACCAGGGGAAGTTTAGGTTGAATAATAAGAAAACAGTTCTTCACCCAGAGGGTTGTCAAGCACTGGAACAGGCTGCCCAGGGCAGTGGTGGAGCCACCATCCATGGAAGTATTTAAAAGATGTGTAGGTGTGAGATTTAGGGACATGGTTTAGTGATGGATTTGTCATCATGAAGTTGGACTCAATGAGATAACAGGTGTGTTCCAACCTAAATGCTTCTATGATTCTCTGATTGTACAATTCTGTGATTAGTAACGGGGAGGAGTGGAGAAAGGGAAAAGAAAGAGCCCAACTGAATAGTTTTGGCTGCGCAAAATGCATGTGGTCAGTAAATCAGTTAATAAACCTGTCTGCTGAAATGCCCCAGCTTACACTGATCAAAACCTTCCAGCAGGCAGTGCCTCTGAGACCTTACAGCTCAGCAGAGAACTGCAAACTGTTAATCTGAAAAATATGAAGAAGCAAAGCTCAGAATAAAACAACTCTCTCCCCTCCACATCCCTGAAGACACACGTCTGTGGTTCTAAATGCACTTTGTCTATGTCACCCCAGCTGCTAAATGCCTTCTATTGATTTCTCTCTTACAATATCCCACCCCCCCATTTTTCTTTTGTTTTTCTTTCCCCTCCTCTCTCTTTGCATTTAGTTCCCTTACCCTGTAGGTACAATGCACAGCTTTAAACAAAGGCCATAGAGTGATTATTTGGAAGATCACAGCCCTTTCTGTTGTCTCAGCCAGCAACAACTCAGGAACCAGATGCATTTATTTTTTCTGTATATGCTTCCATTGTTTCCATCCATTCCCTTGCATATGAGAAGGGGCAAAGGGGGGGGGGGGAGGGGGGGCATTTCCACTGCACAAGTCCCAGCATCACCCTGCACATCCTAGAGACCCCCAAAAGCTCAACCAACCAGACCTTTCATGCTACTTCATACCCTTCTACTGGCTTCACTAAGACTGAAATTTAGTAAGTATCCCATAAAACTGGGCTCTTTTGGGACCAGCATGAATGGTTAAATAACAGGGAGTTTTAGAAGCTTTCATGCAACAGCAATTTCATTTGAGTGACTCTGTAGCATCATGTTCCGTCTTTTCCCTTGCCTGCTTCCCCAGGGAAGGAGCCTGCAGAGATTTTCCAGCTGAGTGGGAATGGCAGGGGAGTGCTGGTCAAATGACATGTGAAGCAGCACTCTGCAAGTACGGGTTGGAGACTTCAGAGGGGACATCTCAAAGGAGGAATTCTGTCTCCAGAGGCTTTAGTGTTTGTGTGGGTTTTTGTGGCGGCTGTTGTTTTCTCCTTTGTTTTCTGCAGCTCAATGTATTGTGTTGATACAGCAGGGCAGCATGGGAGCTGTTCAAAAATAAGGTGTTTCTCGCTTCCCATTCTTTCGGAGTAAAAGGGAAGGTGATTCCTCTAAGGTGGATGTAAAAAGTGGTGTGCAGAGGTCTGAGCCACCTGGCTTGAGGTATTTGGGCAAGCTGCTCTCCCCCCTCCCTGCTTTCTCACCATCCATCAGAGTTCATATCAATTCAAGTGTCCTGGCCACAAATTTGGTTAGTGAGTAGGGAAACTATGCCTTTGTTCTGATGCTGGCAAAGCTCAGCAAGCCTGATTACTTAAAATAAAACCATCTGCAACCACTCTAATCAATGGCACATGCACAGAGCAAAAGCTCTAAGCTCGTGGCTCATGTAAAGTGTTCATTACATCAGACTGTTGTGCCGCAGGAAGGAATTTATGGGCAAGAGCAAGTGGCTCAGTATTACTCAAAATTGTTGGTGGGACACGTGCACCCCTTGTCCCCTCCAGTGGCTGGTTCATTCCTGCAGTTCCCTGTCTGGAGGAAGGGCTGTGGGTGCCCCAGTCATTCCTATGGCACTGCAGATCCTGGATTCAGGACTCTTTACATGGTGTAGTTTTCAGGCAGGCTTGGAAAGCAGGAAAGACTCATGAAGTTAGCTCTTATGACTTGAGGGTTGAATGAGATTATGCTAAATATGTCACTGGATTTGTAGGAAATGGGTTAATCTATTTCTTCATTCACTGAACCTCCCTGAAAACTAAGAGCTCATGTTTAGCTCCTTGTCTCAGGGGTAAGATGCAGCCTGTTGATCCCACACACCATGTAGGTCTAATTGGTCACCATGTTCTGGATCACAGACTGACTTTTTATCTGTGTTTTCACAAGCTGGAGCAAATATCCAAGGCAGTTTACCAATGGAGGAATCATCAATGCAGTACCTACAATTTCTTCATCTTTTAAATATGTGTATGCTACCCTGGACCAGAGCAGAGAGAAAGTTATTTGAGAAGCTCAGTGCAGGTGCTGTGTTTAACTCCAGGACAATTTTCTTAAAATCTGATGGCAGATCAAGGCCAAGAATAAGTTCCCATGCTACCCCTATAATACTTTTTTTCCTACAGCCTTGTGCAATGCAGCTAATGATCCACCTGTCAGGACCAAATATTTCCTCAGGCATCAAGAAAATACATCACTTCACCACTGGACCTCACTTACCCTAAAGTTGTTCACTGCCATCGTTTTCCATTTACACTTTTCATGTCAAACTGTTATGCCAAAATTGACAGGCATGGCAAAGCTGGGAAGCTGTACACATGTCTGATGATAATCACAACATCTATTCCTCTTGAAAGTATAAAATTCTGGTCCCCCATAGTCTCTTTGGAGCCACATGCAGCCTGATACTCATTAAATTTTTTTTCGACATCTTTTTCCTCGTGTTTGAACAAATGTTGAGCCTGGGAGATCCTCTCAGAGTTTGTGATCTTCCTCCTGCAAAACCCATGTCTTTGTTCAGCAGTACGTGGAGTGGTGGGAGACATAGTTGCTTTGTATTCTCAGACAGTGCTTGAAATGAGACTTTTCCCTTCAAAATCTGATACATGGGTCAAAGGGGCGACTGATCACGTGGTTTCATCTGCACGCTCCTGACAGCTCCCATCCTCTTCTGCATATTCATCACTGCCTCTTTCACTGCAAAATGATGTATTTGAAAGTCTAGTCCACATCTGACCACTTTGGGGACTGATTTATGATAGCAGAGAGGTTTTTTTTCCGATTGTATTAATCTTTACATATTGAACGAGGCCCTGGGCTGCAGCACGTCAGTTTCGGGCTTGCATGCTTTTGGTTTTTGCAGAGATATTATGGTAGTTTTTAGTAAAGATTGATTTAATCAGACAAAATCTCCCAACCTAGAATCAAATCCTAATTTAGCAAACCAAATCCACTCTGCAAAGCATGTAGGCTTGTGGTTTATGGCAAAGCAGCGTTTAGATTGCCATAGGGTCAAGAAGGTTTGAAGGATTTTCTTGGGGAACTCTGTTGAACTGGGTAGGGAAAATGGGAAAGGAAATCTTTGCTGCTTCTCACACCACAGTCAGGTCACTTAGGTACAGTGAAAACAGTGGTGGGAACTATGGTGGTCAAAAGCAGGCTGGCTTTTTGTCTCTTTTAGTGGAGGCCAGTGCAGTATTGGTGGTGAAATCTTGACAAAACTGCCCCAGCAGCTTTACTGAACACCCTTCTCAAGTAACTTTATTACCCCTTTAGAGGACACTTTGCCAGGCTTGAGGTCTTCGTCAGAGTAAATAGGGTAGGTAGGTGGAAAAAAACCCTTCCAGTCTCAGACACAGGAAGAGCTCACCCTATGAGCACTTATTTGCATCTGCAGGAGAACTCTTAGCCCGCAGTGAGAACAAAGTGATGTGGTAGTTTAGCCTCCTTTGAGGAGCGGCTCAATTAATCCAGGTTTCCTCAGCCTGAGATCATTCACAGGGGCATCTATTATGGACTAGCTGTTAGCACCCTCCGGGAACTTTGCCCGTGTTTCCAAGCTCTCAGATTTGCTACGGGTGCAGGGGCAGCTTTGATATTTACCTTTCTGTAGCGCTGTTTGACCCTTCGTGGAGGGGAGATTCTGAATTTGACAACAACACTCAGCAAGGGTGTGAATTTCCAAGTTTTACGCTCATATGTGCTGTTTGAAATTCATCCTGCTGTTGGTTGGTTGCTTGCATAAGGCTTTTCAGGGAGGGAACACGAGTGTTACCTTGACGTTCCTACAGTGAACCCACACAGCATGAGCTGCAAACTGTGACTGCTCGCTGTGTAGGGCTCACAAATGATCTGCAGACTGATTATGATTCACTGAAAAAATCTGCAAATAATTTTAGATGAAGAGTCCAATCAAGAATCTATTTGCAGACAATTCACAAACACAAAAAGAAGTGAGATTCATTCGATAAAATATGCACTATGAATTATTCATCTGGCTCCAGTTAATGAGGTAAATGGTACTATCAGTGTTTAAAGTTAAGCTCATTTGTATATATTGGGCAGATCAAGGCTGAAATAAGAGCTGAGGTTTTGGGGGAATAACCTAGTCTTCAGAGGGTTCAGCAAAAGAACTGCTAACTACGTGTGCAGCCAGGATTTCATTCCTTCAGTCTGAACACAATGGCTTGTCCGTGCTCTCAAATCAGAGGAGCAAGACAAGGTATTCCTAATTCCAGGTTTGGATCTCTACATTAGATACCATTCTATGGGTCTTGTAAGCAACACAGAATGCATAAGGAAGGAAGAGAAGCTTGGGATGGTTTCTTTAAAGGTATTGTGATGTTTTTTAACATTGGGATTGACATAAACTGGAAATGTTCGGTCTTTATTGAATTTTTTTTTTTTTTGCAAGAGGTAAGTGATATCCAGGCACCTATCTGTGTTACACTGAAGTGTCCCATTGAAGGAGGAATCATGAAAATTTGATTATCTTCTAAATCACTCCTGTTTAAATGATGCTACTTAGACCAACATCTTAAGACTTTCATATGTAGATTTTAGAACACTAAAGCAACAGCAAAGCACATGCTTGATTATATTCACGAGTAACTCTACTGAAATAGCAGAGAATACTTCTATGACCAAATGTATATAAAAGCATAAATCCATTCAGAAAATCCAAGGTTTAGTTTTAGCCACTCAGAGATTTAATCAGAATTAAAGGAGAGGTTGAGTGGATATTAACTTCTTCCAAAACATTTTTCTTTAAGAGTCTCAGGGTGGATTTAATTCTTAAATTTAATTACATAAGTTTGACAGTTTGCACTTATAATATTCTGGAACCTCAAGCAGAAGAATTTGGAGAACTCTTCGTGGAAGTGATCATTACTTTACTGGAAAAGCCCTTAATTTCAAATCTAGATTTCCTTTTGTATTTTCAAATTTTGAAATTTTTAAAATTAATTCCTGTTGGTTCTAGGACTTGTCATTTTTTGCATGACATGGAATTGTCAAGAAACATTTTTTTTTTGACATTCCTACAATAAATCTTTAGCAGGTAATGCTTGAAATTACAGACCACAAATCTCGGTAAGTGCTATTTACTAACATGATAATTGTGGAACATTCAATGATGTGTTAAGTACCATGGAGTGGCAGTATAATTACAGTACATGGCACGTTACAATATAAATATAAAGTAAATACATGATTATTTCTGGCTTAGGTCACATGGTAAATACTAAGTGCAATTACGGCACCAAGTAATCTGCAGGAACATATAATTACTCTTGGGCTCAATTCATTTACAAATCCTTGTCCAGCTTTTCACACCGTATGGGTTGTGGAAACTGTGCAAAACAGATAATTCATGGCTGCAGTGGCTCCCTTGTTACCACAGCCAAACCTCATATACGGACGACGGCTCTTCTGCCCTCTCCCAAGTCCCAGAGGATGGAGGTGAAGATTGGCATTTTCAAAGCAGCCCTACATAGCCAGATGTCCATGGCAAAATGGGCCAAGAGCTCTCCAGTTCTTTGAAAAACTCAGCTAACATTATTTAATACTTTCACCTCATCAGTTTTGCTTTGGTGAGATCATTTCACCCCATTTTTGAGTTATCCATCAGCAATGTGGATTCTGCTTTACTCTGCATCCTGGAAATCCAAGGCTGTGGCTGAGTGCTGCTCATCACCAAGGCTGCTCCAGGAACTTGCCATTTTGTAATCTCTACTTGGATCCCTCTGCTCTGTTAGCTGGGAGATTTGATAGGCCGAGGGGGATGGTTTGGATAACACAGCCAACAACTCCACAGGTTCAAGAGAAGAGATGGCAGTACAAGCAACCAGGGCATATGGAAATCCTGTCCACCTAACAGAGAGCAGACTTTTGATTCAGATGGTGTGAAATAGTCAGTCTATGGACAGCCACAGTGTGTGATAATTGGAAAAAAACTCTATCAGAGAAAAAAAATGTGGGAGAAAAACAATTGAAAGCCACCAGAGCATCTTTCTGTTTATCCAGCCAAGACGACAACATGGTGGTTTAGATATCACCTGCTGCCTCTTCTCCCAGGCACCTGGGGCCTCGAGAAGGTGATCTCCACTGTATTTTGCTGGGAGAGATTACCAGTATCAATCTTACGGTCTGTCTACAGGATCTGAACCTGGGACCTTCATTGCTAAAGCCCAGATCCCCCGAGATAACATTAACAGCTGCAGCTGTTTGCCATTATCCAGCCCTGCTCTCCAGGGATTGAGTCTGGGGTAGCTGGGATTTTGGCTTGTTTCTTCTAGGGTCAGCTGCAAAGCATTTGAAGCAGAGACAGGAGGTGGGGAACCAAGCTGGACACAGCAAGAGGCTGCCATGGTCTGTGCTTCTTTGGAATGCACAGGAGGGGCTGGCTCCCAGGCTGAGGCATATGATGCTTGATAGGGTCTGATGAAAAGAAAACTTCCTGAAGTCAGGATAGGCATCTTCTGAAGATCTGAAACTTTTGTGATGCTTGGGAGTGGGAATATCCCAGCTGAAGGTGTAGGCACAGGTTGGCTAAAGGGCAACATGACTCTGGAGAGACTGGGTATAGTTCGGAGTAGACACCTCTGTGTTTTGGCTCTCCGCAAGAGGTAAAATGATGCTCCTTGTCTGAAAACTGCTCTCCTGTCCTCAGCAGGCCAAATACAACTTCCAAGCCTGGGGAGGTGGATCACCCAAGGCACAGCAAGAAGCCCATGCTGTGTTTCTCTGCCATGGTCTCCTCATGCATCCCTCTCCCAGCAAGGGGAAAGGCTGCCCTGATGAGTCAGAATGCTGAGGCAGAGATGAAAGGATGTGGTCTTTTAGCATTTTTGTTTTATCCCTCTATATTCCCATCTGTTGAGTATTCCTTTTTGGCTTGTTCAGTCTTGGTTCAGTTTTTCTCTCAGTCTCCCTTGGCCAGAAGAGAGAGAGAAATAACAAACAGCCTGAAGAAATATTTCCAGTTGTGTGGCACACGCCATAGTGCACAGGGATAGTTAAACAGGGCCTTCGGGCTAAAACAGCAGAAAAATAAGAGAAACACCAATGATTCTGATTTAGCATCAAAATGCATCAGTCTCTTCCCAGTAAAACCATTGAAAACTCCTCTGAGTTTCCCAAAACTTTGCATAATGCCTACAAAGAGGTGTCAGTTTAAAATTCCTGCCTTGCAGCAGGCTGTAATATATAATTGTATATTAAACGATTATGGTGTCAAGAGAAACTCCAAAGCAAGAACCTTCTTATTTGTTGCACTCCATTTGCTTATTATGAAATACAAAACACACTTACTCTGTGCTGCAGCCTTGAGAAATCACTGTAAAAATCTGTCATTGCAAGCAAAGGCTCTTGCTTACTCCAACCACGGCTAAGGCAGTAATGAAGACATGAATTACATGTTACCTAACTCAGGAGAAAAGTTCCTTGCCCTAGTTTAACAGACTAGTATAATTTTTAAGATGCCGTGTCTAATGCTGAGTGTCTGAACACTCTCAGGTTGTTTAGAAACAATTGGCTTAAATCTTGTGTAATGAAAGTGTATTTGCCAAATAGGTTTGAGCTCCATTGCCATGCAAATTAGCATTTGCAGGGACAAATTTCTAAGTCCTTCCTCTCTTTGTTACTTTCAAGATGTTATGGATACAATTTTGCACTAGCAGTTATGTGTGGGTGCAGTTCGTGTCATTTAAACTTCTAATTACAGCATCTGATTGCACCCACGTATCTTATCAGCTAGTTAGACACGTCAGTGACACGCACCAAAACTGCAAATAACTGGGGGTACAAAATTGCACCAGCAATTGTTTGCACCCACTGAAGGCGAGGATGGGTATAGAGCAGGCCATTAAAGTGTTTAAAACACTTTCCTTACAGTAATATAAACCACTGCTATGGGGATATTACCTGTGGGAACGTAGAACAAACATTAGGCTGAATTTTGAGCAGCAGCTGGGTTGGCTTTGTAGCGTGAATCTAACCAAGGTTCCCTTTGTAGGTGCAAAATGTGTCAGCCAGGTCTGAGTTTACTTGCCTGGCTTCCTCCCTCAGCTATGCTCAAGATCCCAATAGTACCAGCACAAAACTCTTCCTTGAGTCCAGCTGAAGCCAAATGTGGTGCCTACACTGCACCCCTCAGAAAATGTGCTCTGGCAGTGTCTGAGTCAACACCACAAATTCTCTGTGAATGCAGTCTGATTTTTAAAATAGCCTGGGGGCTTCTCTTAGCAGCCAGAGGAGATATGTTGATTGGGTTCATACTCATATTTAAATTTAGGCTTCCAAGTGTTCTGCTGAAAAAGGGCGTAAATGAAGTGAGGACAGTTTAGGTAGGAAGAAAATAAATCTCTACTCAAAATAACAGAAAGCAGCTTCATGACCTGCCTATTAGTAATCCAAATAACAAATTGTAGTCATCTTTAGGACACACCCTTTTGCCTGATCTCTGGAATCTTGCCATTATTTCCTGAAACTCTGAAGGGATGTCACCAGCACTGCGGTAAAATGTACAGACTGCTGTGCGATTGTCCTACAACTCTGTGTTAGTCCAACCCTTTGGAACTTGGATTAGAGAGTGATCCTCTTCTGGTGCAGTAAGGAAGGATGGTCCCTGTCTCAGAAACCTTCTAGGTAGGTTCCATTCCCTGTATCAGGTATGGGACACACAAACATCACTTGCTCTCATAGATTCATGAGTAGCTGAAGGTAGTAGCGTTACTAACAGCAACTGGAATACTGGTAGTTACATTTCTTGTGAAACTCTATCTCTTTTAATGTCTCTTTGTTAAAAAAAAATAGTTGTGATTTAAATGATAAACGTCCTTACTCAGAAATGGTGTATATTTTACCAACGATGTTCTGCCCTCTGGAGTGCAGTCTCCCACAACAGGTGCACATGTCTTCAGATATTATTGTTTTCCCTAAGACAAATACTTGCAATTATTCAGGATTAGGTCTCAGCTTTCCCAGGCAGCTGGGAACATTACAGGAGCTGAGCTGGAGTGGGGTTGCTTTTAGAAAGGAGCCCTCCCAAAAGTGGAAGACAGTAGGGAGCACAGATATTTTGATCCACACAGATACCAGTGGTGATGAAGAGGTCTTACCTTGGAGCTGTATGGATATTAGCTTCTTGAAGTCTGGCCCTGATAGAAAACCTGTGAGGATTGTCTTCTGTTCTCATTTACCCTGGGGTAAATCCAGGGCAAACTCAGTGATCCAAATGGAACAAGTCCAGATTTCTGCTGGCCTAAATGAGAACATTGTTTTCATATACTAGTGGGGAATTCTGCCTTCTTTAATACCATACTTTTAAATTTTGCTGTCACCATGGGACACTGAAGCTTTATTTTTTGGCTTATATTCTGCCCATGAAAGAATTAATTGTTTCAGCTTCCTAGAAATCATTGCATGATTCAAGTTACTCTTTCTTCATGGCTTATTCAAACGTTGGGTTTAGTTTCCACCACAACCATTCCCTACTCTGAAACATTATTTATATCCATAAACCACTGCAGGTTGGGAACAGCCAATGAAGAAGTAAAATAAACACAGCTTTGCCTTTTAGCTGGAGTTGTACTCTGCTCCCCAGAAGGGATAACATTTATAAATTAAACACATGTTTAATTAACTTTCTGTCTTTGCACAGGATTGTGAGGGCGGGCACAGTCACACTGATTTGAAGATGCAAGGTGCTCATGTGACTCCTTCACAAAGGATTCAAACCAGTAAAAATAATCATGGTTTAAAAAACTAAGGGCTGGTTTGGGGCTCTGCTGGTGCTGGCCCTAAGCTATAAGAGTCACACTAAAGTAATTTCAAAGGAGTGAGATTAGAATATGGTACCCAAAGTGAGTATTTCTGGTTTCACATGGGAATATTTTTTTTTCCTCAGGGGAAAACAGTAATATGCATCCTGGGATTTGGCTTGCATGTATTTTACCATCTTGCAGTCTGCAATCATACACAGTTATCCTAACCTGTCATCTCAGTGAGTGACACTGCTGTAGTCAGAACCTCATTTCTCCCTGTTGTGAGAGAGGGAGAGAGGAAATTCTCCTTTGCTTTAATAACAAGTTGTAACCCAGTTGAAAGACATCCTTCCTGAGGAGCCCATTGGTACAAGGAGGAAGTTTAGTAACGATTTGTAGCCTAAAATTAACAGTTAGTGTAAGATCAGTCAAAGAAGGTAGCAGTCCCTTTTGAGATGAAGTTAATTAATGACATTAATGAAGGTTTGGGTGCCTTTTGAGAAAAAGAGCTCTGGCTCAATCACTAGGTGTGAGTGTTTGATGCAAGAAGCCTGGGGCACGTTTCTGGGTCTGTCACAGTAAGGTTGTGTGAGATGTTCAGATTGATTCCTGTGGCCTTTAAACTCCAAGTCTACCAGCCCTGCCTGTGCTGGGGACGCTTTCCAGAGCACTTGTGCTATGGATAACTTTGTTGGATCAACTGTATTTCTAGTGGCAGAAGAAAAGACCTACTATCTGCAGGTCACCATTTTTGTTACTGTGCCTGTCACAGCTGCTTGGAGCTCAGGATGCACAAATCCTTCAGCCTTTGCTAACCCAATGTGGGCAACTGGAGCTAGCAGGAGAGGAGACATAGAGCTTTGCCTGGTGTGGCTGAGGCATGAATATTTTCAGAATCTCACTGAAGAGGTCTGCAGATGAAGATTACTACTTACAAAAGTGTCAGCCTCAGTTTTCTGACTGATCCAGAGCTGATGTCCACCTGGTAAAACCCTGTTACAAAGGTGGGCTGACGCCACTGCCCTGAATCCTTGGTCCCTGAGATGGCTTCATTCCTCCATACCCACTTGTGACTGCACTGGTGTCAGCAGATATCAGCTTGGGAAAGTGTCTGGCACTGCCTGGGAGCTCTGGCAGAATGAGCGTTTATACTTTTTATACAAAACCACAATGATGCCTGGGAATCAGGCAAAACGTCTGGGTCCTGGTCCCCAAGGCTTGGGAGAGTCCCAGCACTGAAGGGAAGGAGAGGGGCTGGTAGTTGGTGAGGAGGATTTACTCTTTGGGAAGAGTTCAATCCTGCCCTGATATCCACTTGGAGGGAGTGAATTTTCTAGGTCTAGTCCCTCTTTGTTTGGATTTAAGAGAAAACCCAGATGTGCATTTCTCCTTGGTTTTTGTTGCAGTAACCTGGCAGGACACAAACCCCACCTTGCTTGGATGACCTCTGCCACTGGGCAGACAACTGTGTGCAGTTCCTGGCTTTGCTGAAGGATATTTAACAAGGATTTCCCCTTTTCAGTGTTTCAGTTTCATTTCTGCTTCCCACTACAATTCTGCTCTATTACTAAGAGTTTGAGGAGCATCTAATGCTCCCACTGGGGGAACCCCATGGTCAGCTGAACGTCCCAGCCTCCCTGGTGGATCAGACACATGGAATATAAAAGGCTGCACTGCAGGGCACTGGCATGGGGCATTGGTAACCCAGCCATGAGGGCAGGTCATGAAACCACCAAACAAATTGCTCTGCAATGCACTCTGTAAAGGACATGTTAATTCTAACTCCATTTTGTGTTTCTTCTCCCCAGTGAGCATTGCTGACGTCTGATCCATGTTTCTCACTTGCTATTTCCAAGAAGTTATCAAGTTTAAGTGCTGTCTTTTTCTGTCTTACAAGAAGGGGATGCTTGAGCCTGCTGATTAAACACATCCCTTGCTTTTCCCCGTTCAGGCACAAATTTCCAGACTCAAACTCTGAATGTAATTTCTATTCCTCCCACACCATGTGCATGTTGCAGAATTTTACTGTCACATTCCAAATCTTGCTGTAAAAACTTTTGAAAGTTATTAACAGACAGGATGGGTAATTCAGCTTTGACTGCTCTAGACTTTTGGATCAGGATGGGCTCTTTATTTTGTTCATTTTACCGTTTTTTGGTGGGTTTTTTTGTTGTTTTTGTTTTGTTGGGTTTTTTTTGTTAGTTTTGTTTTGTTTTGTTTTTTTTTTAAATGAGGGATTTCAGCCCTTGGAGATCTGGAGAAAAATGGGTTGAGACACAATTGCATGGATCAGTCACAGTTCCTTGCACCATGCCATCAATCAAGGTAAAACACAACATCCTAGATGACCTTGTAGAAGTTTATATACCAAAACGGATAAGCATGTCACTTTGGTGAAAAACGACCCCCAAAAAGGTACTGAAACTATCTGATCTTATTACAGTGTGTTGAGCAAACTGTCTATTTGGTGTCTGTATTGCTTTGTTATTGCACACGTGGACACGGACGTGACACAGTGCATCACACTCATTATTTTTAATTTGGCAAACATCAATGGGGAAGCCATCAGGTGCAGGGCAGAACTTGCAGCCTGCGTGTCTGTGAGCAGAGGAATAATTGAGGATGATTTGCAGAGGACCTTTTAAAGGCTTAAAATGATTCTCAGGGCCAGGCTGTGAACTTCATTCTGCAGGAGACCCACTGCTGAGTCTTCAGTGGTTACTCATGGGAATGCTCCCCAGTGGGAGTGGGTGGTGCTCAGTCTTGCTGTAAATTCTTGTTTCCCTGGGTTTCTCACCGCCAAGCAACACTGATAATTGCAGTCACCACCAGGTTGGAGACATGCAAAACAAGACACTTGGGAGCCCTCCGTGGAGTAACTGCATTCCAGGAGTTCTGAGTCCTCCTATTCTGAATATGGGCTTCAGGATGCTTTCCTGCCTCCCATGTTCAGTCTGGACACTGGATTTTCTTTTTCAAGATGCGGCTCTGGAACTGTCTTATTTACAAGTGCTGGGAGAGGGAAGGTGGGAAATGAAGGTTTAGCCCTCAGTAACATGCCCTGTTGTGTGACCCAAAGCATGGAGTATGCCACCATGGCACCAGCACCCTCCTTGCATCCTGTTTGTGTCCCACCACAGTGAAGTTTCTCTGAGGTTCCTTTATGAAGAATGACAGGTGATTTCTATCTTCAGTGGGCTGAATTCCCTCAGGGATTGCTTCTGCCTGCAGGCAACTGATGTGACTGTCTTCAGGCCACACTCAGATGCTTCATGGCTGTCGTAGACACTGAATGGGTCAGCCTGATGCTCACAAGGATCCCTCTGCCAAAATCAGTGAGAAAGAAGAAAACTGTGGGTTTTTAATTTCTCACCTGCATTTCAAATGTGTGCAAGATCTGGGCATTTTGGATAAAATGAACTTCTGTGTTCAGAATGGTGGGAAAACAGGATGTTGGGAAGTCACTGTGCCCCTTAGGCAGTGGACAGAGAGCAGAACTGCACCAGCAGTGCCTGTGCAGCCACATCCCAGAGTGACTGAGTTGGGAAAGCTGAACACCCTCAGGAGAAATTTCTACCAAGTGCCTCGTTGATGGCAACTCCCTGATGATTTTTTGGGGCTCAGCACAGTAGGAGGCACTTTGTAGACAGTGCTGGGGCACCTCTGAGGAAGTGGCAGAGCTGAAACTGCCCAGACAAGGCAGACAAGGCCATAGAGAGCAGGAACTCCAAAGCTTATCCCTGGGGAGGACCCTCTATTCAGTCCTTCCACTGGGGATGGATTTCCTGGGTATACCATGCCCTGTAGAGATGGAGTTGAATTTGGGGTCACAGGGTGGAGGTGTCTGAGGGATCGCATTGCCCTGTTGGTTTCTCAAGACTGGAAGAACACTAATGCAAAGAATGCTGCCAGGACATGCTGGAGTCAGGGTCTTCAGATGAAATCACATTGCTGATCTGTTAAATCCTGGGCTCCTAACTTGACTCTACTTTTCCACCTCCTACTGCTGTTTTGAGCCAAAAAATGTTCCATTTCTTTTAATTCCTTGCACACAGTACTTAGGCATAAGAAAATATTGCACATCAAAGAATCTCCTGAAATAAAATGTTTCTCTGGAAATGCACTGAGGTTGCTGATGTTTCTCTATCCTTCCAGTGAATATATTCAGCCATTCTGACTCTTTGAGCTGAAGTCACCGGCCACCTCAACCCTGCCCTTCCCAGAACAGCCGCCATTCAGCTGCACGAGTTATTGGAGAGGAATAGTTGGGGAGCAGATGGAAACCATGTGCAAATCCCCAGCTAGGCTCCTGCCTGAGCTTTGGGCCAGAATCAAATCCAGTATTTGAGCAGCCTTCTGGCTGTGGAGGTGGCATAGACAAGAAGCCGTGTAACTCAGCTCACAAAGCCAGAAGGCAAAAGCGGGATATATTTCCTCACTTCCCCTCGGAAACCTCCACATTTCTCTTCTCTTTATTCCTCTTCTTCTTTGTGAATTCTCTGCTCTCATCTCCCTTCACAAGAGCCCTGTGTGACAAGCGGGTGAATATCTTTGATATCTTCCTTTCCATCAAGCTGCAGATATGATGAGAGAGAGATTCACCACAGTCTTGATTCACTCATCAAACTTCAGGCGCTTCACCAAGGCTCCAAAATTAGAAGCCTCATTGTACTGACTTACTGCTGTTTGTGCCAGCAGCATCTTGAGGGATGGAGAAATACTGGCATCTTGAGAGAATGATTCACCCTCCTCAGATGTGAATCCCTCTCCTGAGGTGTCTCTCTCTTCTCTGTGACTGTAGGCTGGTACCCAGATAACAATGCTAACTTCAGTGTCTTTGACTGCTATCAGGTGGGATCCATCTGAGCCAAAGTGCCAGATAAGCAAAACAGCCTGTCTGAAATAAGGTGGGAAACATGAACAACAAGACTGATTCAGCCTTTGCTGTGAGAGGAATAAAAGTTATGAGAAGTCTTTAGATCTGTAGATCTGTTTTTGAGATGACATTTTTTGTGGGTTTTTTTTTTGTTTTTGTTTTGTTTGGTTTGGTTTTTTTTGTGGGTTTTTGTTTTTTGATTTTTTGTTTTTTTTTAGTCTATCCTCTTGCAACAACCTTCTGGTAATCCACTTTCAGCAAGAGCAATGGCAGTTTTTTACTGGTCACCTTTCAGGATAGTCAAGGAAAAGCACTCCCACTCTTCCCCACTGCTGACAGATGATGTGTCCACTGAAGAAATCAAAACAAGCCCTACTCCCTCACCAAAAAAAAAAACTGAAAAAAAAAACCCACCAAAAAAAACACCCCAACCCCTACCAGTAAGTAAAGTTTAAAATAAATGGTTGCTGCTTTTCAGGAAAGGGACCTAATAAGAAATATAAAACCTCTTGAATGACAAACCTATATCTAGCCTGCTAGCAGGTACTGCTTTCCCAAAATATTTATGCTTTTAAGCCTTAATCCATCTGTCAGAGCTGATAGGATATTTTTAAAAGGAAAACACTGCTTCAGGCTATTGGGGGGAAAATGGAACAGAGTATGTTAGCAAGATGTGTTACCTGTCTTCTGACAGCTAATGTATCTTCCTTCACGTCACTGCGCCTTTGTCCTCCTCGGGTACCAGATAAAAACAGAATCATTATGGATGTCCCCAGAAGACAGCTTGGTAAACATGGAAGATAAATTAAGTTCTACATTCTCCCGGTGGGATCTCAGTATAGAAAACTCAGCAGACAGTCTGAGTGGGGCCCAGGTTCCTCTGCTCCGTGGTTGTGTCTGGAGGCACTGGGAATGGCAGGACCTTACAGTGGATAAGGGGTCTTCTTCCTTACCTGTCACAGTTCACTCTTGCCTTTTTGCTAAGGCTCTTCTGCTCATGTGCGTGGTCAGTTGATTTGACTTTCAAAAGCCACTAAAGGCATTTAAAGCAGGACTGATGAGCCTCTCACCATCCACACAAACTGATAAAAAGCAAAAAATCAAATGGAAAAGATGGGTTGGGTTTGCAGCTGAAGGAGGGAGAAGAGAACATACTATCAAGGCAACTTAGAAACTGCCTTCTGGTAACTAAAGAATAGAGAAGTAAATATTATTTTGGAAAACCCCAACATTTACTTGTCTGGTGGCAATCCAATGTGAAACCTTACAAATAAATAATTCAGAAGAGGACAGCATGAATTTAATCACCCAGATAATTTTTTTGTACTGTTTTCTTGCATCGGGGAAGAAATGGGATATGCCATCAGAAGTGATGATTCTGCTTTCAGCAGAAGTTGCCCTCAGTATCTTCTTGCAGAGAAGAGTTTTCAGCTGAGCTTTTCATTAGCCACCTGCACAAGTTTTTCAAGCAATTTGTGCTCTGTGATTTGTTCTGCTGCTTGCTTGAGGGCATGGTCCTAGGTCAGTCATGCGAGACACAGGAAAAGCAAATGGTCCCTCAATGAGATATAAAGAAAATGCCTGACTTGCTTCCACCCAGGAGAATTGAACTGTGCCCTTGCAGGTCACCTGGTGCAGTGGGACTTGTGTGTTTGGGTTCACTTTCCAGCTCCATTACAGATGTCTTTTGTAGTCCTAAGAGCCTTACTCTGGAGCATTTCTAGAAATCTATGCTATTTGGTAGATAACTGATTTTACCAGTCTCTTCTTGCCTTAAATTCTGTGCCTTGGCTTCCTACGATCATATTCCTTTTTTTAAAACCTCCCTTGGGCCGCACTCTAGGATAACACACAGCCATCCTCAAGCTGGAGTGGCTTTACCTTTATGAGTATGATCAAAATTTTTAGCATGAGTAAATCATTACTTCTCCTCTGCAGGGAGTTATGTAAAAGGTCGTACCCATTTAAATGTGTGCAAATCAAGGGTAGTTTAAGAAAATTTGAGTAAAGAATTATACTAGTAAAAGAGTAAACACAGAGAAAAAGAAAAGAATGAGTTTTATTGCCAATACACAACAGTATGATGATGCTTAAAGTGGACTTTTTTCTAGCCATGTCTCCTTTATGATGTTATTTTCACCTCTGCAGAACACACATAAACCTGTAGCAGTTCAGGAAGGTCCCTTTCACATCCAATTGTCGCTGCATTACAAAGTGCTTTAGGATGTGAGAAGGCAGGAAATCCCTTCACTGGGCAGGCTTTCCCTGACATCCTGACTCTTGTCACATTTTGTTGGAGGCTGCTGGTCCTCCACCTCCTTTCCAGAGGCCTCCTACAAACAGTCCCCAGCTGCCCTCACAACTCACTCCACCTGCCCTCCAACCCTCCACTTCCAGTGAAGCTTCTGTGAGTTTGGTGTTTTCCCATGTAACAGACTCATATTCCCGAGCTGCTGTTGGAAAATAGCCATGAGAAATTCTGCCACTAATATATTGCCACCTGGTCTCTGAAAACCTTCTTTGGTATCTGGTTTTCTTGTAATGCTTGTGATTTTTTTTTCTGATTCTCCTCTTTCTTCCAGCTTTTCATGGGCCCTTAAATACTTTGCTTACCCTTTTATATTACGCTTTGACAAGTTTCCTAGTTTCTGGGGCAATTAATGAACATTGCAAAGCCTCTCATAGTGGATGTCAAGTGACTTAATTTCTTTTCCCCTTACAGCCTCAATGACATAAAAAGAAGCTCCTGTGAAGGCTACGATTCCTGCTAGAAATGCAAAATTATTTTAGGCAGCAGGACATATTGGCCACTGATTATGGCTTTGATGCTTATACACATATGCACACAACGGTGTCCTGGAGACTGTTCCCTGTGGCTATTCAAGTTGATCACAATCTCAGCACAAATGGCCCAATACTGCAGGAGAAGTTACTTTTAAAGACATTTTGTAGATCAAATCTTAAGAAAATGCTTCGTAACTGTAGAAAGATCCTATCTGAAAAGGGTTGTGTTGTCATTGCTGCTTTGTGCTAACCAGAATGGCCATACAGGAAGCTGACTTGTAGACTTGGGGGGCTTAAAATCCACAGAAGAAAATCTCTGGGAGTATTCAGCTAGTTAAAGGGAGATGGAAAAGAGTGGGTTAGAGCTCAGGAAGGATTGGAACTTTCTACATTTTAGTCCACTGTCTCCTTGACACATACATTAACAAATTTAAAAAAACCCCCAATGCTGAATGATCTTTTAAAATCAGAAAAGATTTATGGGTAAGTGGTATTTTGTCCTCCAATTTTTTCTTAATGAGGTCAGAACATGATTAAAAATATTTCCTGAGGTATCTTGCTTAATGTGTAGTGCATGTGTTTAGATCAGAGAATGGTCAATGAAATCCACAGTTCTCCATCCCTCTGTGGTTTTTAGCTTGTTTAGAGACATGGACAGTTCCCATAAATACTGTGCCTTTGGGCTGACTCCATGCCAGCCATACTTACATATTTTGGTTTCCATGCTGCATCACCTTGAAAAGCCCAGCCTTGAGCCAAGTTGTCCTCAGGTCACCTCTAGCCCTGCTCTGGAGGAAGGCTCAGAGCAGCAGCACTGACCATTGGGAGACATCAGGCCTCCTGCTTATTGCTGGTTTTCTGTAACAAACTACTCACCATCACTCATATTTTCTGTCTTGCTTTTGCTTTGGACAAATGCAGTCTTTAAGGGGTAGATTAATGCCTATGGAGACCATAAGTTCATCAGGTTAGGGCTGGGGTCTCACTGTCCAAATATACTGAACTTAAAACAGCTGGTACCTGCCAAGAGCTGGGCTGAAGAACCAGGGATTGCCATGAACCAACCTGTACTCTTTTTTCCTGATGCCTCTGCCTGCCTTCCTACAGCCCCTTTGGGATTGACCACACAGAGTGCGTGCGCTTAATTAAAATTAGTTTAAAAACAGAGGCAGTTGAAAAGATGCAGAAGATGCTGGGGACACAGCTGGCAAATGCAGAGCCTCAAGTTAAACTGAATTTTTAAAAAATAGGTTTCAATCCACTGAGAGTATCTACACAAGGGTTTCTACCAGCGTAAGTTAATTGGTTTAAAAGAATGCTTTTAATTAATCCTGTGCATTCCTATAGGTGGCTGAGACCTTCCTTGGAGGCAGCAGAAAGTGGCTGGTGTTTTCAGACAGGGTTGATGGCAGGAAGAAGAATTTTCAGTCACCCATGTTCTCCTCCCATGGGAGCCAGGCTGCTGTGCCAGGGATGCTGATTCAGACCCATGAAGTATCATAAAACTTTTTGTGTCACCTGGGGCAAGCTGCTTAACAATTTACCCATTTCTCTGCCCAAGAAGAAAAGGATAATTGCATCTAATTCCCTGGGGTGCCTAAGAATAAATATATAAAGCATTAAGAGTGGGAAAGATGCTGCAGTAATGGGGGCCATGTTAAAAGTACCTCTTCCTTTCTATAAGCTGGTTCTAATGATACATTTTGCTTTGTGGGGTAGCTACTGGCCATACATTACTTTTCAGACAATGAAGGCTTTAGATGTGTCACTGGAATGATTACTGCCAAACTTGTGATGTACATTTTTATGAAATTTAAACGTTTATAGTGTCTTGCAAAAATAAAGCCAAAAAAAGAGAAGAAAATTAAAAATCTACAAATCTTTCACCCCTAACATCTTTCAACAGATCTTGTGGTGTTGGATGGAAAATGAATTTAACAGGATATTACAGTTCTGTTGCAATATTTCTGGTGTACAACAATATTATAGTTGGTGTTAAACTTTATTACTAGCCCTGTGATAAAATTAGTTCAATATCAGCTGCTTTTATAATGTGGTTTTACTATTGCAAACATGGGATAATGTGATAGTACCAAAAAAAAAAAAAAAAAGAAAAAAAAAGAAAAAAAGCACGAACAAACCTAAACCCCCTAAACCCAAAAACATGGAGTGGAGGGAAAGAGCAAAAAGTTACCTAGCAGGAAGGTGCAGGACAGGGGCTGCATTTTAATGTGGGGTGCTGTAAAAATTTTTTTCTGGAATGGCTTGAAGCCAGAATCAGCTTTTTTGATTATATTATACACAGACTGATGACTATCACTGTGAAAAGTGTCAAATGGGGAAGAAAGAAGGTAACAGTTTCATGGCAGTGATTGGTTTGCCCAGAGGAGAATTTAGGGCAACATCATTGAACTGTCACTGTCTCCCCAAGGAACAGAGGCTTCCCAAATGGGGCTTAGTGAGGTTATTTGTGTTCTTAATTTGGGTGAGCTTAACCACAGAAGGGTTTAGTACATTAGGGTGGAAATACAAGCCTAAAGCAGTGCTGTAAAAGCAAAATCAGTGTGTGGTGTTCAGACACCCAACCTGCAACACTCTGCCACGTTCCATCAGACATCTCCGTGTCACTGTGGTGTCATTCCCTGTGTCATTTAGAATCATGGAATCCTTAGGGTTGGAAAAGGACTCCAAGATCATCAAGTCCAATTGTTAACGAAGTACCACTGTATTCACCACTAAACAATGTCCCCCAAGTGCCACACCTACATGGCTTTTGAATACCCCCGGGGATGGTGATCCTATGCTTCACTGGGCAACCGGTTCCAATGCCTGACAACCCTTCAGTGAAGAAATTTTTCCTGCTATCGAACCTAAATCTCACCCGGTGCAACTCATGGACATTTCCTGTTGTCCTATTACTTCTTACTTGGGAGAAGAGAGCAACGCCCACCTGGCTGAACCCTCCTGTCAGGGGAATTGTAAGAGAGTGAGAAGATCCCTCCCGAGCCTCCTTTTCTCCAGGCTGAGCCCCCCCCGCCCAGCTCCCTCAGATGCTCCTCATCAGACTTGCGCTCCAGAACCTTCCCCAGCTCCATTCCCTCCTCTGGACACGCTCCAGACCTTAAATGTGTAGTGAGGGGCCTTTTCCTTTTAGTGAGCTTATTCAGATATTATCTCTCACTTGATGTTTGTGTAGGACTCGGTGCAGCAGGAACTGTTCCCTGGTATTACTTGGGGTTTCTAGACCAGCATAAGTCCCAGAAGATGTAGGACTGCATAGCAGAGATCTGAGCTGGTACAAACCTGGGCAGCTCTACTGGAGCAAGGACAAAGCAGACAAAGAGGGAGGAAAGCTGTGCTAAAGGTGACTGAAAATCTATGTCTGGAAGCAGAGACTTCAGAGTTGTGTTTAGGATGCTGTTTCACAGGTATGTTGTAGCTGGTGTCTTGCTGTGTCTCTTTTGGTCTGAGGGATACCCTTCAGGGAACAGCTGGCCTTTGGTGCACCTTGTCATAGAGTACAGAAATCAGAATAATGTCTTCATTAATATTATACTATCATATAATCTTTTTTTTCTTTTTCATTTTTTAAAATCTTTTTTTTCTTTTTTTTTTTTCTTTGTGAAAGTAGGAATTTTACTTCTTGAGATTTATGGCATCCACTGGATGCTGCTATTAGAAGCAAGGCTGGAGTTAAACAAACTGTTACACAAACAGTTACTGTTGTCTGTGCAGAACTCTGTGCTGATTTCCAAAGAAATTTCTGCTATAAAACTTCTGGGCCAACATGGCTGCAATATTTCCTCTGCTTCAGCTTAGTCTGTTCTCATGTTGGAGCACATCTCTAGTAAAAAGGAGGAAGGTGGAAAGAATCTGGAAAATGTATTGCCTATATGAGCAGTAAATGCAGCCAGCAGAAGCAGCTTTTCCTAGTAAAGTGAGCTGGGAATAGTTAGGAACAACACACTGAAGAGTATAAAACCCTTTGGGCTTTGTTGTAAAGATCTAGCGATACAGATATGTGGTAGTTTTCAGAAGGAAAACACAGCTTAATGAAAAGGCATGGCAAAGTTTCAAAACTTGGAGGTGAAGTTGAGACATTCCCAAATTAACAGCTAAGCTGCAAACTGCCTGTGGAAGCCTTGGCTGTGCTAACACTTTTTTAACCCATCAGGCGCTGAAACCAGGGAGTGCTTTGTGCTGGATTCTTGAACTAGATTGCACCAGCACAGACCTGGCATGACAACCACTCCTCAGTCCAGAAAGGGAGCAGGGTAGTTGTAAGGACCTGCTCAGAAGGACATCACTACCAGAATCCGTGTCTAGTGTCTGGTGGCTCTAACGTGCTTCAATCTCACTTATTTTGCCTTATTTTGCTGTTACTATAACTCAGACACTACTGGTTTGGTTTTCTCAGACACTACTCAGATGAGCTGGTCCTGAAAGCTTCCTCTCTCTGAGACTCCTCTCTTCCAACCAATCCATGCAGAAGACTTGGGTTTGTGCAGGACTTTTTTGGCAGCAATTTGTTTGGCTCTGAATTGCCAGATTCTCCATAGCACAGTCCATTTTATGTAGCTGAGTTGCACCTCATGGGATGCATTTCAGTGAGCAAGGTGATGGATTGGAAAGCAGCATCATTCACTGCTCCATGATCTTAAGGGCCTTTTCCAGCTGAAATCGTTCCATGTTTCTATGAGCAACACTTAAAGGAGACCATAGCATTGTTGTGGATATGATTAAAAGTAAAAGTAGTTGAAGGGTACCTGAACATGTAGGTAGGGAGAATTTTAAATGGTGAATAATTAAATCCTGCAGATAAACTGTTTGCTTAACATTTCAATGGCCCTGGTAGCTAACAGCATTGCCTCCACCCATGTCTGGAATCGGTGGGATGCTTAAGCTACACTGAAGAGGAGAAAAACTTCTTCAAATCCATCGTCCTTTCCCACAGATGTATATTTGACCCATCAGCAGCTCTGTCCATTGCAGAAAGTACAACATAAGCTCAGCCAGAAGGACTGGCTTCACCCTTGGTGACACAGATGGACCTGGGCTGGGTGGCACCACCCCCTCCCTGCTCCTGAATGTGCATCCAAGAGCCACCTGCCTCCGTGTCGCCGCTTTTGCCCTTGGGCAGGGTGTCTCCATCTCTCTCTGGTCACCAGGGGCCGTCTCTGTCCCCTGCAGCATCCTCCCGGAGCAGCTGGCAGCCACAGCATGCCAGAGCAGGAGCGGGGCTGCCTTCCCCCGGCCCCACAGGCAGCCACCCCAGGGTGCCCACCAGATCACGGGAGCCAGGCCTTTTCAGGGGTGATTAGGAATACAAAGGGCTGTGCCTGACAATTAGAGAGAGGCTGTGGGAGTGTGACAAGCATGACTGGAATTTGGAGCAGATGAGCACTAAAATCACCCGTGGCCGCAGCCTCGGCTTTAGTTTCAGCAGCAGGTTTTAAATTTGGGGTACACGTCTTGTTTTGGGTTTTTAATAATGTAGGTTTTTTTGTTTGGGTTGTTTTTTGGTTTTGTTTTGTTTTGTTTTTTACAGCTTTCCCAGGGAGTTGGAAGGAAACTGTGGTACCGAATCATCCCGTGGTGGAGGTGGGAGGTTTTGCAGCATTTAGACCTGGAGTAAAGAACAGTACCCAGAAACAAACTGTAATGAGAGCGTGTCCTTTCAGAGCCAACCATCAGGGAGAGCAAATCAATCACGCCCTGCCCTCCGCTGGGACCGGGGATGATTGATTCAGCTCCTGTCGGCTGCCCATGGGCCGGGATGTGCGCGGACATGAAAGGAGCAGAACAAAGACCCCATTACCGCAGTGGGCAGAGAGAAGGCTCCCCTGCTGCTTGATGCATCTCTCCCTCTCTAAGCCATTGCAGCCTCCCCCTCTTTGTCCTCCTTTCTCCTCTAGTGCTTTGATCCTTCCTGCCCCCGCTTTCCAGCCAGCCTGGCCCCAGTTCCCTTTTCCAGTTACTCCCAATCGAGATATTTCCTTGTCAGGGAAGTCCCAATATCCTCATGTTGCAAGTGCTGTTCCTGGCCTATCCTTGTGGTCAGCCCTTCTTTCCCGTCTTTTTTTCTTTCCTTAGCCCCGTTCATCCACCCTTGCAGAAGTGATAATAAAACTCAGGCGCACACAAGTGTCGGCATTTTGGGATCCATTACTGGTAATGCACTGGCTTCCCAATTCTTGCCTGTGGTTCCTAATGTCTGTTTCTCTCCTTCTGGGATGCTCCCATTTTTCTTTATTTATTTGTCTCAGTTAGGACCATGGAGTTGAGTCACAGAAGTGGAATGGAGCATAGTTATTTTGGGTTGAAAAGAGTTTCTGTCCCTTCCCACTGCACAGAGGAGTGTGAAGGGATGAAAATTTGCCTGTGATTTTTCTTCCCTACACTTCTTGTTTTCACCCACATTATTCATAGTCCCTAGCTCTTCCCCCTCAGGGCTTTTCTGGGCTCCTGTTGCTGAGGCCCCCCAGAAAATTGATGGCTGCAGCTGGCAGTGCCAAGGCATGAGCTAAATGGTGTGAGAGCTGTGGTGCTGCCTGGAGCTGACTCGTTCTGAGTGCCTGGCGAGTTTCTGGTACCCCAAAGATGGATGGTGTGAACCTTCAAGCTGTAGCATCTCAGGTACCTTCTAGGACCAAGGGCCAGTGGGGGTTTGTCCCAGCTCCAAATGTCCCCAGATGTGGCTCTTAGTGAATATTGAGTCCATCCAGCTGGAGTTCACCGGCTGTGGTGTCTTAGGCACTGCTTTCTCTGGGGCTCCCTGACAAAGAACAAGAGTGGTCAGAGCTCCAGCAACCCAAATGCTGCTCTGGTTGGCCTTTGGCTTGTGGAGACAGATCCTGTTGCTTGTGGGGCCAGGAACAAGCCCTAGAGCTACAAGCTTATCTTCATAAGGCTAGGAGAAGGTTTGATACTCCAGGGTACCTGGAGTTCAATAGCTCTTTACTGCTTTGGGAACATGTAGGTGGATCAAAGTAAGGAAGACTGGCCCTTCCTCTGCTGATTCATGGGACAGTCCTCCTTTTAGTATGTCTTTTCTTTCTCAGCTCTGTTTAGTCGCCCCTTCATTACTCATTCAGTCTAAAAGAAGTTTCTGGTTGCGCCGAGTGAAGAATTTTTATTTCTCCAATCCATATGCCCATGCAAGCTCAGCAAAATCCACTGGCACAGAGCAGCTTGGTTAGAATTCTGCATCTCCAGGGGTAGGCTTTGAGCTTGTTTTTTTCCCCTTTGTCTTTGTGTGGACACATATACACACACAAGGAGAGGGCAAAGGCTAAAACCTCAGAGGGGCTGCTTACAGTTTCATCAATATTTCATGATTAAGAAGGTGACAGAATTCTGCTTTATTTAATAAGAATATTCCCTAGGTAGGTCCTGTTTTCTCAGCCTGCTCCTGTAATTACAAACTGTTTGTGCATTAGCTGACCAGCTTCAATGGGCTATCCTCCCCCTCAACTGTTTTAAATTAAGGGGTTGACTTTTGCCTTGGTCAGACCCGTGCTTTTCCTGGAAACCAGTGACATTTTTCATAGATTATTTTAAATGAATCAGGAAGGAAAGAAAAGAAAGTGTGAGAGAGAAACTGGGTGTGATTGGAGGAGCTGAATTTCACCCTCTCTGAGCACAGCTTGCGAGCATCAGGCCGTAGTAGTCAAATGTCAGAAGAGACTCTCTAAATTAAGAATTGTAATCTGGGGGCAGCATTGCCCACCAGCTGGATAAACGGTGGCCTGCAGGGAGGTGGGTTTGGAATCACATTCACCACTGCCACAGCTCCCTGCAGCAGAAGCTGTCACTGGGGATTTCCACAACACAGAGCGCAACGGCCACTACCTGGTTGGCTTCTCAGGGCTACCACAAAATGCCTTTGTGTGAGTATGCTCAGTGCTCTGCAAGTCCCTGGTGCTTTACAGACAAAGGAGGCATGGGGAGCGTGGCCATATTTTGAGCTCCCAGCACAGACACTGGAAGGGGCTATGAAAACTCCCCTGCATTGCTGCAGCTCAGTCTGGGGATGGGCACAGCTCCAAAGTGAAATGGGAAGAGGTCATGTCCACGGGACTGTTGCCTCACCGTGGGAGTGTGCACTGGTGCCAGTAAGGGGGAAAGGAGGGCTTAAGGCTCCTCAGCACTACCATCTAAGTAAATCTGCGGCAAGTTTAGAAGTGTTTCTGTGGCTCAGGCCATGTGGGTTCATCTTTACCTCCTGATGTTTTGAGGCACAGGATGCATCAGGGGCAGCACAGGGGTTCATGCTGGGGGCTTTGACCCTTGAGGAACTCTGCCTGGTTGCTGTAACACACTCTTCTGTGAGGTTCTGGGAGAAAAGCTGGATTTTCCCCTTGGACAAAGCAATGGACATCAGGACTCTAGGAACTCTGCAGCCCTTGGGATTACCCCCTAAACAGGATACGTTTAATTAGCATTTCCAATGGATGCTGTTAGATGGGCTGGAGGTGTCACTGTGGGAAAGCTCCATCCTTTCAGGACTCCCCACGCTTTCTCTTTTAGACCACAGTCTCAGCTTAAAGGAAGCAGTGTTTGCAGTGGGAACATGGCAAGCAAATGACAAGGTGAGCCACCGAGGGGTGTGGGAGGACGTGGGCAGAATTTTGGGAGGTGGCTGCTGCTGTTCTGCCTCCCCACATTCATCTGACTTCTTTGTTCCAGCCTTAGGAGGGCAAATTCCAGAGGCGATCAGCGATTCAGCCTGTGGCAGGATCAAAGCAGCCTCGTTTCCAGCGTTTGTCTGATGTTTGGATTCTCTGGCACAGGGACAAAGTCAGGATTATCCATCAGCTGGGACAGAGAGCTGTATGCGTTCGTATGTGTGTATGTCTCTATTTGGCTCCTCTCACATCTAACACTCCTTGGGGTCTCCACTCTTCCTTCATCTTGGAGCTCTCTCATCTACCTGGCTGCCTATTTTTATGAAACTTGAAGGAACCTCTAAGCTCTGGGGATGTTTCATCTCTTTCTTATTGGTTTGAAATGTCTATTTGGTTCAAAAGTTATTTGGGATGAAGATACATCAACAAGAGGCTAGGATTTCATAAATAGAGGTAACGCTTCATTTTCAGTGTCACAAATCCCACCTTGCCTCTCAACAGGAGTTAAGAGTGCATTTCATAAAAATGTGATATTTTTCCCCCATTTAAATTAACATCTGAATACATGTAATTGGAAATGCTCAGTAAGCACCATGAACATGTGCTCTGAGTAAAGACAATTAGTGTGATGTGAACATCACTGCTCACTGGTCTTTTCCCTCTGAACACATCCCAGCAAACCCTCCTTCTCCTGGATAGTTTTCCCTCAGCCAACACCACATGGAGTCAGTGTGGTGCAGCAATAAGATCTGAACAAAGAGGGAAAAACCCTAATCTGTGCCTATATAAGAACATTTAGGACCTCTTGAAAATGCCTTCTGGGGCATGGGGACATCTTCCAGTAACCTTGAACTTGTGGTCCCCTTGTGGAGCACCAGCATGGGTGGCTGAAACCAACAGGCGGAACTGTGTCCCACATTTATTTGGGACTCTGATGATGTGCTCTGAGGTTTCCACCTTCTCTGTGCTGCAGTTTTCTATGGTGAAATGAGGTGCTGCTACTGACCTTGTGTAAAGTGCTTTGGGGTCTTCAGTTGGGAAGCAGCCCATAAAAATTATGTATTGTTGGGAAGAAGAATATAAAGCCTCAAGTTCAGAAGGTGACTAAAAGAGCTGTTGGCAGTTTAGCTGTCATCTCTGAGGGATACTTTGAAAACCTTACGTCATTAAATAGGCACTGTGATGGCTCTGAAATCCCCTGCTGCATAAAGGCAAGATGGGAGGGACTCTGAGAGGCCACAAAGGCTTCTCTTGTCTGTGGCAAATCACCAGTTAAATCTGAGCTGGGATTAGACAAATTTACTGCTCCAGGTTTAGAAAAGGTCTACCAGGTTCTAGAGGGTAGACGTGTCTGGTAGGAATAGTGCTCAATTTTTTTTTTTGTTTTATTTTTTCTTTTGGGACCAAAATTTATAATTGATGTTGTCCTCAGAAAACAAGTTGCCTTAATGAACTTTTCCACAGAGCACATTTGGCTCTTACCTTGCCCCAGAACATGAGTTTGCTTTTAATGGAAGTTTTGAAACTAAACAAACAAACAAAAATAATAACTATTTATTAACTCTTTGTGCTCTAGCTGAGAGCTTATGGCTTATCTCATGGGTAATTTTCCTCCATTACTGCATATGGACGTGTTTATACATTTTTTTTAACTTCCCAGAGGTGGGTAGGCAGCTGGGGTCAATAGGAGGCACAGGCTGTGCTTTGCTTCATGGAGAAGTGTGAATTGTGGCCTTCTTGCAACAATTAGAAGGGGATGCAGTTCTGCAACAGCTGTAGAAGGGACCTCTGGTTTAATTAGGCTGAACAGGCCCTTAGCTGATGCAAAAGTGTCTCAAGAGCAGGAGAAGTAGCTGCACTTCATGCACCCATGTGAGATGCAGGACAGTGCTCCAGAGGCTTAGGGAAGTTAGGGGGTTTCTGAAGAAAATTTCCATTTGGCTGCAGTGCCTTTCCAAGCTCTCCTGTGGCTCCCTGTCCTGTGGATGATCTGCAAGGTCAGACTGCCCCGTGCTCCCAGGCAGTTCTGGAAGATGAATTGGCAGAATCAGTCTTGGAGGTTAAGGGAAAGGAGGGAGTCTGCTCTGTGGGGATTTTGTCCTTCAGACTCACCTCTTGGTTTGGCCAAGTGAGATTCTGCCACGTGGTAGAGCAGGTCACCAACTCCAAGGGCTGCCCCCAGAGCTGGGAGCAGAGCTGGGTGCCCCAGACAGCCTCTCTTGCACCACAAGGCACCTTTACAGACCTTTAATGAGGTCTGAAATCACCAACTGGATCCATGAACAGCAGGTCTCTGATCTCATGGGCTAAAACATCATCCACCCTTCAATCCCACAGACACTAAAGCATCTCTAGGACCTTAAAAAGTCATCTAGCACTCCAGAGGAGTCCCGAGCTGCTCAGTCTCTCTGTCCCAGCTGACTCAGGGTGTCCCCAAAGAGGAGCCTTGGTGCTGGGCTATGAAGGCTGCTGGATGAGCAGCAACACTTGAGTGTGTGCCCACAGACACAGCCTGTCAGCACTGATTGCTTGTCTCACTCTTTTCAGAGGATATTTTTTTCCTGCTTTGAATGTACAGGCAGGATTTTTTCTTTGGAAACCAGCCCTGACTGGACTAGAAGTGGAGCACCCTGGGTACATGGGTCTGTGGAACTGGCTGTGGCATAGGCGTAGCCAGCAGTGGTAGAGGGGAGGCAGGAAGGGCAACTCCTTCAGAAGATGGGTAAATAGTCCCAGCTCTTCCATCAGTGTCTGTCTCCCACCAGCCAGAACAGAGCAGAATGCTAGACATGACGGAAGAAATACCAGGCATTATTCCTGGAGTTCCCTACAGCCTCTCAGGAAGACAGCTAAGCCAGGGAGGGAGAAGTCACAAGTTATTTTCCCTTATAAAGACAATACAGAACGGATGGATCTCACACATGTGTCTCCAAAGCTCTGTCTGTGCTGATGACTCCATTTGCTGCAGTGATACTCACCGAGACAAAGGGAAAAATCTTTCTAGAATACAATTTCTCTGAAGAGGTGGGCTCAGCTGAAAATCAGCAGTTGATTAATAAACTTTGATCTGCTGAATCACGTCTTTGTGCAGTCTGGGTTGGTCTGCTGTGACCCAAGGACATTTTTGTGGATCTGAATGCACAAATCTTTGGCATCCTTGTGCTGCTACAGAATCCTTAAGAACAGTTTCATCAAGAGTAGTTGTTACTGTGAAAAACTCTGCCTCACTTGCAGTATGTTCCATGCAGTCAAGGTCTAGGAGAAAGTTATATAGCAGACAGTAAACCCCACCTATACTTCTCTTTTTTCCTTTTTTTTTTCTTTTTTTTTCCCCTTTTTTTCTTTTAACAGACAGATGTCAATGTCTTTGAGTGTATGCTACTTTTCAAAGGGGCTTTGTAAGCTGATAACACATTCTTCCGAGGCTACACAATACTTAGCACTGCTCTAACAATTTTTATCTTCAAAGTGCTCTCCCCTGTGCGAAAGGAAAGTCAGTCTCTTCCCTGAAGAATTTCAAATCTAAAAAGACAAAAAGGGGTTAGTGGAGAATGGAGCTATGTGAGGCAAGTTCTCAGACAGTAGTTCACTCGCTATAAACAAGTCATTTTTGGTTTAACTGAAACTTGGCAAAATCACACATTTTCAAGGTTTTTCACCCCCAAAGACATAAGAAAAAAATTTTTGAAAATATTGCAGTCTTGCACTTTGCTGTTTGCTAAACCAAAACTTTACATATAAAATCAGTATTTTCATTGGAAATATAATTTTTTTTCTTCTGAAAATCGTAGATATGAAAAAACCTCATAGAATGAAACAGATAATTCATTTTATGTTTCCTGGTTCAGCTACTGGATCACGGAAAATAAAATCAATGCAGGGAAGAGCCTTTAAAAAAGAAAAACATTATAACCTCTCCTGTAAAATGGAGAAACTAAATGGTGGTGGATACCACTGCACTGATTTTTATGGTCGACCTTCTGGCTACCCTTGCCCTTCCCAGCCCCATGTCATGCATCAAAGCCAGCTTTGCTGCACTCACGATTACTTGAGCACAGGCTGAGTTGCAGCTGCATTCCTTCATCCTGTACAGACCAGGGCCCTCGAAGGAATAGCTCTGCATAGCACTTCTGTCTTTTAACTCCTCTTTCTTCAAGATCACCAGGCAGCAGAAGGAATACAGGAGCTTCTGGAGGTAATTAAAAATACTGTGGGATGGCTGCTGCAGAGCACTTCTGTTGTATGATCCTATTTGGGGTATGGGTAAGAGCAAACCCCACAGATGCTGTGCTGGGCAGCAGTGAGATGTGAAACATCAGCCTTCACCACAAGACAGCTCTCAGGTTTGGGCTGAGCAGCCACTAGGTTGAGAATTTTGGGTATCTGGCTGCCAGATAAGAGCAATTTTCCCTGGCAAATTCATCTTCAGTGTCAGTGAAGACCCAATAAATGGCTGTGTTGATTGGAGGAAGAGTTTGGACCATTGATAGGATCCTGGTCTTGAGTTAAGCTTGCAAACTGCATGAGTTGTGTCCTATAAATGAGTTTGGCGATGGCCAAGGGAATGCTGCCTTTGGGGATGAAGCCTCATCCTTGATGAAAGAGTGTGGAGAAGGTGCCCTCAGCTGCACTGATTTAGGAACATTAACTCTTCCTGCTCTGAGGCGGCACCAGTGTTCAGTTTGTGGATCTCAAACTCCTTTCTATTCTCATTTGTGGTGAGGCTACTTGAAGGAGCCTTGAAGGAATCTTTTCTCCTAAAGCAAAGACCTGAGCATGGTCCTATCCTTGAAGGACGGGAGTTTTTGGAAACCTCCCATCCTGCAAAGGACTCAAAGCATGAAATCCATCCCTCACTAGGGTTTGCACGCCCTGCTGCAGACAAAGGTTGTACGAGGGTGCAGGAGATTATGGTGAGACTAAACAGTGGGACTTTCCCTTTCCTCAGAGCACCCTCGCTCTGCACACAGCGATAACAGCTCACACCGCAAATTTACAAAAGAAGCAATAAAAGATCACCATGAGCACTCTGAGAAGCCCCAGCATAAGGCCTCAGCCTTAAAATAATTAGTATTGATTTGCTCCAATAACTCGGGCTGCATGTGATAGTTCCACAAGCTACATCTGCCTAGAGGCTTTGTGCTCAAAATAGCTTCCTTTTCCGCTCTCCTTCAGCTCCCGCTTCCTTCACTCCTCCAATTCACTGCAGAGTAGCGTTCTGCAGGGAGCTATGGGGAAAATCCCATTATAGACTGTGTGGGAGCTCAAAAGATATTCAAAAAAAGTGAGCCAGGTTAAGTGAGGTTGGAGTATTAGAGGACAAATTGCTGAAAACCAGGCCACGCTTCTGTGGTGTTTTGCAGCAAACAACCAATATCAGCACTGACAAAGCCAGCTCCTTCAAAATTTTGTTTGAGAATAGCAAACACCCTGTTGTCTGCAGGTGCTAAAAAGGCTGGCTGGAAGTGTTGGTGAATAACTTTTTAAGAGTCCCCATTGCTTACCACAGCTGTGCTAACAGCACAACAATTCTCCCTGGTCTTATCGTTTTGGAATATAATCCCTGCAGAGGGGGGATGCCTGTTTGCATTTTCCCAGCACAGTGGGTGCAACAGAAAGTTTAATTATGGTTGGGTGGAGAGAGATGAGAGAGCCGCAAAGGAAGAAAAGGTTCTCTAACTGACCACTATTTCTCCTCCTCCCCTGGTTTCTCAGAAAACCTCAGGGAAATTTCTCATGCTTCTCCACAAACAGAACAGGAAGGATTTTAAAGAAAAGTTTGGGGGAGGTTGGAATAAAATTAGTTCAATGTGTTCTGCCAGTTGATCTCCTGATGCAGCCATTACCCTCTACATTTGCCACCTTAAAGCTTTTCTGATGTGTGCAATTATTGGTCCCCAGAGAGACTGAAAAAACACATTTCACAATGTGATTCTGGGGCCGCCCTTGGGCTTCAGATCCTTCCTCTCATAGCTGGGCACTCCTCAACCCCCACATACATTAATACATTCCAGCGTGTCCCATAGCAAAGATTTGGGTAATTTTTTCCCCCTATTTTTCTATTTGAAAGCCAAAAGAAATAAAATACAATAAAATAAAATAAATAAAGGCTCAAAGCTTCTAATAGAATTATATACATCATTGGGCTGTTATGTAGTAAAATAGTCATGCCCTGAAAAACACACACCATTCTTATGCTCCTTTGGGAACAGCCCCACTCTCCAAATGGTAGGAAAACTCTTCCTGTAACTTTCCAGAGATGCATGCCTCAAAAGGGGAGAGAAATACTCTTCCAGGCAGCTAAGAAGCAGCAAAATTTTGGAGTGTGATTTAAAGGAATGAATGTAATGACAGCAATACTTACCATGCAAATGGAGCCTTAGGTATGAGGTCATTGGGGATGAAGCTGGACCAGCATCAAGATCTAAAATGATGAAATAAAATGGAAGCCACGCATGAGGGGAACTGCTTGGGGTAGGCCAGTTTGCTTCCTGCTTTAAAAGCACTGTATTTCTGAGGGAAATAGATAAGGGATGCAATGACCTGGGGAAAAGGAACAATCATCACATTTCCATCAGTGCTGTTGGCTGGAGAGTGATCTGCTGGTTGCAGTGTCATGTGGGACCACTCGTGGTTGTGTGTCCCACGCTGTGCCCATGCACTGCACACACACTGAACTCCTGGGTTTGGGCCTTCCAGGCCTGCAGGCCTGTCCTCAGACTAGATTTAACCTCCGCTTTGAACGGAGTAGTTGGGGCATGAGGAGAGGGGAAGCAGATGGACTTCCGCTGCTCAGCCCCCATCTCCTTCAGAGGGACTCAGCCTTGCTTTGATCACACTTGCAAGTTTCACAGCTGAACGGATGCCAAAATAGGAGCTGCTTTCTTGAAAATCTGGCCTCTAATAGCCTGCTCTGCTGAAAACGAGGAGACTTTGACATTTTTGAGTGGGATTCAGCCCACAGATTTAGATGTCCAGCTGTCCAAATTCCCATTATAATCAATGAAGGTCAAGGATGTCATGCATTTGTCTAAACATAGTCATCTGATGTCATTTTAAATGCCCTCTTTTATCCAAGGTATCTCCCTGAGGCTAGCAAACATTACCCAAAATCTATGGAAAACTGCACCCCTATGGAGCAGTAGCTGGGAGCTAGCCAGGACACACCAGAAACTCTAATGGTACCAGATGCCTCTTTTAGGAAAAATATTTTATCTCCTGATCAATATTATGTAGAATCAAGAACAATGGACTTCTACAGATGATGAATATTGACTAGATCTCCATTGGCTACAAAAGACATTAAGCATCTAGCTTACAATACAGTTGAAGAGTCAATCTGACCCTTGATCCCATAATTAAGAGCTGATTCCTTCCTTTTGCTGCCTGCAAGTCATAACCCAAGTGGAACAGCCCTGAGCTCTGGCCTGGTGGCCCCTGTCCAAACCCCAATGTATTACAGCAGAGTAGCCAGGACACTTGTTAGGTCTGGCTCCTTTGGGAGCTCTTGGCTGGTTCGTGGGAAGTCAGTGACAAGGCCATGGCCCAGGTGGCTCCAAAGGGTCCAGTGGCACAATGGAGAATCCTGATGGTCAAAACCCAGGACGGTTCCAGTTCACAAAGCTGTGGAGCAACCCATGCCCAGCTCTCCATCTAATCCTTGACCTGGCTTTTCTCTTCTGCTATGTTCTGTTTGTGCTGTGTTCAGTGTTCATATTATCCAGGTTTCAGGTGATGGTCATGGTACTTTCCCTCCCTTGGAATTGAGGTGATTTTTTTGCTTAATTTTCAGGCTTATATAAATTAAAGAACTAAGAAAGTGTATATGAATATGACCTCATTTTTCCCTCCTACCTCCCCCCACACACTTCCCCAGTTGACATGTTTGTGCAAATGTTGAAGATGAATAACGTAAATAGACTTCTTTAACAGTGATAGCTTATTAAAATAGCGTGGCTGTGTGAATTTCTATCGCTAACCGGGAACCCTGCTGCTTACCAGTGGCAATGCCATCCATGCATTATTCAGCAGATGAAAAAGGCCATTGTTCCTGTGTTCTGGAATTAATCAGTTCAGTATGAAGATTACCTGTCACCAAAATATCGTGTTTACTCAGTCCATCAAAACAGCCCTCTCTGACAGCAGTTGGGTTTCCTCCATAGGGCCCTTTGTGCTAAAATGCATGTTTGTAAATACGACAGAGACCTGGTGGTGTTAAGGAGAATGCAAGGAACAACCTTTTTAATCTCTCTTGTGTGCAGGCGTTTAAAGCCTGTTGTGGGGGCAAGAAGGGAGAAATGCAAGGAATGAGGAGCACCTGTGGGTTATAATTCAATCAATCTGAAATCCATAGTGTTATTGTGACAGATCTAAATCCGACTTTCAGGCTTAAGCACTTTCCAGCTGCAGCAGAGGCATTTGAGGTCCTTGACTTCATTATTTTGCTTCCATGCCCTTTCTGAGCTTGGGTACTTTTTTTTACTGAAAGTTGTGGCCTTTCTCCCTTTTCTCTTCTACTGGCCCTTGACCTCTTACTCCATTCACTTCTCTTGCTTGCCAAAGTGAGGTATTTGAACATCTGGCCTTGCCTATTTTCGCCACTCTGCTGTATCAGATTAAGGAGGCCCCAGGTTGAGCTGTGCTGTGGCACATCTCAAAAGACTATTGTGGACGGACTGATGGAACCAAGATCTAAGTGGACAAAACCAAAAAAACCTCTGTAAAGTAGAAAAGTGGCCTGCTTGACTTTTTTATTTTTGCTTCTGAGTGCCCAGGATATTTGAAATAGGTCGAAATGCTACTTACACATAGTACCCTCCATATCTTTAGTTACGGACAAATTTTCCCCAACAAATACATAATAAAATATCCATTAAATGGGATCCCACACCTTCAGATGCCTGTGCAGTTGCACAGTCTCAACTAAAACCAAGAAATTTCCTGAGTGGTGACAGAGGAGGTGGATGGAGATGTCCCTGTCATCTCTCCAGGTTCTTGCCGAGCCCCAGCTGGGCAGAGGCAGATGTGCAGCAGCAAGGTGCTGCCTGCCTCTCTGTCTGCAGAGGCACTGATTTCAGCCTCTCTCCCTTAATTTGCCCAGATGCTGCTTTTAATTAAGCTCCAAAAGTTTCATGGTCTTTGAGACCTCTTCCACTCTGTCAGTTTTTGTAGGAGCTGGCAGGCAGTGTGATCACAGCCTTGCTTCTGCGTAAATTCAGGCTGAGGTTTGTGCACAGAGATGACTGTTTCCAAGCAGGGTTAATGCATTCACCTGGGGTGTGAAATATCAGTAATGCTGCGTGTTTCCCAGATGACCTTGACTCTGAGAGTGACTGGCCATATGCTCACTTAAGCTGATGGCAGTTTTTTCCCCTCTTGTTGACTTCAGGGGGTGTCTGATCAGGGCCCTAATCTCCATGTGTCTGTAATCCCAATCAGTTAAATGAGCACGCACTTTGCTTTATTTAAAATGCGAGCTCCTCACGAATACTGTTTGTACGGATTCCAGGATGGTGATGTGGGGGCTGGTGTCTCCTGCTGGATCAACTACATCCAGTAATAAATACCAAGCCTTGCCACCCTCCCAGAGGGATGCTGTCCCACGGCCAAGGACTTTCATAGTGTGTCACTGTCTCTGACTCACAGCTGTAACTCAACTGTGACAATGGCAAGGAGGGTAATCCAGGGAATAGGTTGGCCTTGTTACAGGAGGAATATGTCCCCTCACAGAAAGGCAACTGTCTCCATGTCGGTTTGCTCTCAACTACATAAAACCTGGTTGCTTTGAGGAGATGATTTAAGGACGTTCTGTCATTTTTGAAATTTCCCAAGGAAAAAAAATGGATGGTTTTAATGGAGACGGGCAAAGGAAAGATAATCTAAATCTTTAAAAAGTACTTGGGGGCAGGAGGGGGGAGAATCCAGGTAATGATACTGCTTTTGAATATTCCAATTAGTACTTTCAGAAGAAAACTGTTTTCAGAAGTGTTTCTTTGTTCTTTCAACTGGCTGAGGCCCATTTTGTTGGTCTGAATCCTGGTTCCTCTGCTCTTTCTGTACAGATCATGTTCCTGGCCTGGCCACTTGGATTCCCTAAGCTAGAAACAGCTTCATTCATTGGAAGTATGTCAGCTCTGCTCCAGGCTCTGTAATAATAACTCTTTCACTTCAACTTATGAGATCTAGATACCAATCTTGCTGAGGTCACCAAAGGAAAAAAAAAAGGGCTTGGTCACTTCTCCATTGACGATTCAACACAAACCAGACATCTCTGCCTAGGGTGCCTCACACATCCTCCTTATTTCATCCAAATTGCACAAAAAGCACCACTGAGATTTCACTGAAATAAAAAAAAATATTAAAAAAAAAAAGGAAAAAAAAAGGAAAAAAGGAAAAAAAAAGGCCTCCATGACATCATTCATGTTTGGTACCTCCAATGTCATAAGGACAAGTGGCAAATGGGTTGTCGTTTTATTAATGTCAACTATCTCTAATGGAAAGAAGCTGTGAGACTGACCTAAGCTCTCCTCAAATGCAAAGCACAAAAACCCTGTACCCAGAGACATTACATAAAGCTAGTAACAGCCTTTTCTCTGGTGCTACTGAGTAGAGAAAAAGGAGCAAATGAATTCAAGTCTGTTTATCCCCATCTGGTTAGATGATGTGTTATTGGCAGGCCTGGCTGAATTTGCTTTGTGTGGCACCTTATACAAGACACCTAAGGCATATGTCTTCCAGATAAAAGCCAAGTCCCCTGATTAAAGGGTCAAAGCAGAGTGCTGACAGTAGGAAGACGAAGCAAGCTGTTACTGAGCTCGCGGAGGGATGGGAGTGGAGATTTCAGAGCAAAGCAAGACAGTGAAAAGCTGAGAAAAGATGCATTTCATCCAGGCGGAGATACCAGCATTGAAAGGATTCCACAAGATGCAAAAAAAAGTACCTGCTGTTCATGCAAACTGGAGAGAATTCCCCTGCAAGGACCCAGACAGGGGCAGTGGGGAGTGGTGCATGAAGGAGACCTGGAAGGGGCAGAGGCTGCAGTGTGCTCCTGCAGCAGGTCCTGCACTGGTGGCCTTTGTCACATCCCTTGCCCTGCCCTGTCCCACCATCACCGCCTTCTTTCTCCTCACTCTCCCACTTTGGGCTAGCTGTGGGGACCTTGGTCTCACCAGCACACAGGATTGGGGCTGCCCCAAGAAAATGCTCTGACCTTTACCAAGTGTCTTCCAGGTCCTCAGGCGGGGCCAGCATCAGCACTGGGGTATAAGAGCAATTTGTCACCACCATTTGTCCCTCTCTTGTGTGTATTGCCCATTCCTTCATGTTTTTGCCATTTCACATCTCCTCTGGGGACAGCAAGGCAGCCCTCCTTGCCTCCCAGAAGTGGAGAGCTGAACCTTCCCTGCAGGAGAAATTTCCACCCCCCAACACCAGGCATGGTCTGGCAGCTACAGCTCCATTCCTGGGGACAGGCTGGTGGTGCCCTGTGGAAGAGACTTTGCTTCAGGATCCCTGAAGCAAAAATTAATTAGTGAGTGTTTGCACAGCACTTTAAAGGTGTGAAGAGCCATATAGATGCTGCTAAGTATCATTGTTAATTATGATTAGGTGTAATATTGTAATATATAAATATTGCACAGTAAATAGCATGAAGAGCATGAGAGAGGATTTCTCAGCAGTCATGGATGTTTTGTCTTTATAGATGGAGATACATCTACCCACTGGACACAAACCTGGTCTGGGAATTTGAAGGGTACAAGCAGTGGGAGGAGAATACTCAAAAAGCTGTTTTGGTGGTAGACTGACTGTGTGGATTTTTTGTAGGGAGTGGGGAGAAGACAGAACACAGTGGCATTTTAAAACAAAATATTGGAAAAAATGACTATTGAATGAGCATAATTTCTTCGGTCCATTTTAAGGAAAATAAAACATCACCAACAGGAATGTTTTTGCCAAGATGTGTTTTGTCCAAAGGCAGGTTTTGGTGCTGAACACTGAAAGGGGTGACTGCAGCCCAGGGACTGTCCCCGGGGTAATTCAAAGAGCCACTTAGAACTTTTCCTTCCCTGTTATAGGTGCTTTGGTGGTTGCTGAAGGAGTTTCATCTGCACCCCTTGATGTCTGTGCCAACTGTTCAGGTCTCTGTCTGGGTAGGCAGATACTGTCTGTCCTCAGTTCTGTGGACTTTTCTGTGAGCATCGGCATCTGTGTGTCCACTCTCTGGTCACCCAGAAGGACCAAGGTGGACAAAAACTGCCCTCCACATTGGCTCTGCACTCAGACTGAGCAAATGGGCTGTAAATCTGAGGGTTAAGCTCTTGAGCCAACACACCTGACAGACTTGCAATTTTAAGTGAAATTCTGTTAAAGTCAAACACCTGAGTATCCCTGAGCCTGGGGCCCCAATTTCTCAGATTCTCACTTCCCTCACCTGTAAGACTGAGGGCAATAATTCCATTTATGAAACAGGTGGAGATGTATGGCCAAAGGGCCTGAAGACAAGGAGACTTAACTTTTATTAAGTGGATTCTGAAGGCCAGCAGGACTGCTGAGATCGATAGGTCTTGCCCGCATACCCGTCCTCTGCACATTCTTTGTACCAATCCTTCAGCCTCTGTTTCAGTGCTGGTGTGTTGTTATTCTGTGGCTTAACCCACCCCTGAGAGCTCCATCTGCCTCCCCCAGTGCCACCCTAGAGAACAGATCTGGAACCTGGTGCCTTTGATACAAGGCTTGCTGTGAGGATGAATTTGTTAATATTTGTTAAAGGCTATAATTTGATGGCTGAGGAGCAGGTATATTAATCAGGGGCATGTGAATGCTATTTAAACCCTAATTTGCCAGAAAGAAAGGAGAAGTGGTGAGTAGAGCAGGGAATTAGCACATGATAAATCTACTTAATATACAGAAAGAGAAACTTATAGGGAGCGAGCTGCTCTGCTTCCTCTCCTTTCTGTCATTCATGCCTTATTAATAATGCTTGTGATGTTAATTTTCATCTCACACAAATGACAAATAAAAAGGCCTGATTTATATTGTTCTTGAAATACAAAGATTCATACACAGCCTTGGAGAGAAACTCTGATCACTCATTCCCCCTGGTAAACATAAATATTCAATAATTAATATTGAATTTTGGAAGGCTGATCTGTTCTCTTGATCTCTACAGCAGCCTGTTGACCCTGTCATGTGTTCAGGCAGCATGGGACTGAAAATTGAGCCTCATCTGTATCTGCATATACCAAGTGAGTCTCAGCTAAAAGCTGCTGTATTAACTGTCTCTGACTTGCCACCACTGTGTTACTGCCTTGCTGAAGAAGTAACACCCTGAGCACACCTTTCACACAAAGCTGCGGAAATTGTTATCCTGTATCTGTTTAAGGAAGTCCTTGATATGCCCCATTCCAGCTTGCAGAGAGAGCTCTGCTGCACAACAGATGGCAGGAGAGCCTGGTTTTCCCAGGATGTGCCCATTCCTACCCCAAGAGTCCTTTTGAGGTGCACTGCAACCCTCTGTCATAAGTTTCCTTCTATGCCCTGTGATGATCTGAGCTTCCTCCAACCCTCTACGGAGGACCCAAGCACCCTCTGGAGGGAAGGAAATGCCTTGAAGAAGAAGGAGAAGAAGCAAACAGTTCAGTCCTGAAAGGGAATTTGGACCTGGCTCCTTCCTTGGTGCTGGTGTATAGACATCAGAAGGAAAGAGAGCAGGGATTGGGAATTTTTGGCTAGTAACCACTGCTTCTCTCAAGCGTGAGGACAGCGGTGAGGAAAAGCCTGCCCATAAATTCTCCCAGCTCAGGACAGCTCATTGCTTCTGTAATTGCAATTTTTTTTTTTTTTTTTGCAACTTTTAGACAGAACAGACCATTCTTGACAACAGGGCATCAGCTCTTCTTCAGGGTATCAGGCTGAGTCCACAGAGGACCAACTCTGTCAACTCACCAAGAGTCACCAACACAGAAACCTCTCATGACCTGTTGTGTCATCTCTGAGAAGAGTCTTCAGCACTCACTCTTTTCTAGACCATCACTACCAAAACAGCCACAGAGCAGAAACATGGAAAAAAATAATAAAAAAAAAGGAATAACTTCCAATGCATGCTATTTTGTAAATGAGCATCAAAATAAAAAAAGTAAACCAAAACTGCAAAACCCAAACAACTCCAAGAACACCCCTAGCAAACACAACAACAAAATTCCTCTCTGGACTCCCTAGTGATTTAAACAGAATTTCTTCCTCCTTGCTTGACCTCTCACAACGCCCCTGAACTATAAATAAACTTGTGATAGTTATGACACAAGCCAGGCTGCCAAAGCAGGCGCGGAAAGTGGATGGAGATGCTATGAATGATCTCTACTATTTGAAGTGTTACCTTACTGTATTTCTTCCCAGCGACCAAGACAAGAGAAAGAAGAGAGAAAAGCAGTTGAAAAATATCTTCTCATTTTGCACTTTCAAAATCATTCCCTTTTTTTAAAAAAAATGCTTTTAAATGTATAGGTGGGTTTTTTGCCCATAAATAAATGGCTCTTTTGCACAATAAACATGTAAATTGGGCTATCAAGCATTTGAAATACACTGTGTTCCCTTCTGGGTATCATAAATATCACAGTGTAACCCCTGCCTCTGTCAGTTCCTGTTTCATAGTCAAGACATGAGAAGAATCATTCTCACAAAAATACCTTACTCCCTGGAAATGGCTTGTTGTAGGTTACTAATCAATCCCTTAGGAGTCTGTAGGCAGACCCTTTCTTGCTATAAATTTGTGGCACTCCATTGAAGTCAATGGGGATTATATAAATCGAGGGTCTGACTCTGTGTGTGTGTCTCCCACTCCCTCACGCATGGCATGCTTTAATCAGCTGAAGTAGAGAGCTTGCTGTATAACCTATTTGAGGAAGGATAAAAAAAATAACATTAGAGAAGTGATCTTCTTTATCTAGGGCATGGATTTTCTGTTTGACGCTTGGGCTTGTGGTGATGGCTGGGAAAAACCTTGTTTGTGAGTGTGTGCAGCTCTGTAGTGACTGAGAAGAGCACTATTCTTTTAAATATTCTGAAACAACTTTTCAGGGGTTTCTTGTTTATGAAGTGCACTTCTGCCAGTGGCACCTCTGACCACAGCAGCATTACTTGTCTGAGGCTGCGCTCTTGAGTTCTGTTTGCTGACCCATTACTGCATCAAAAAAGGAGAGATTGAATTTAGCTCCAATAAAATTGCATTAGGTTTCCAATAGACATCTTTTATTTCCAATTGGATGTGGCATCTCCCTTTGAAAAAGAACCAAGTGCAGTGTTTCCAACAAAAACCTCTAGAGGTCTTATCTGTGACCTTCTCTCCAGAACTTTCAGCAAAGTCCTGTTGGGTTAGGCACTTACTTTGTTAGAAAATATACCTTTGAACTAATATTGATAAATATTTCTGGCTTGACAACACTTGAAAACTTACATTTGCAATTTAGCTAGACTCATAGGACTGTCCAGAACACTCCAAGATGATTTTTTTTTGTAGATAAGGAGATGATGCACCATAGAGTGGGGCATTTTTCTCTATTTCCATAAATATCTATGGGAAAGAGAGAAATTTTGAATACCATCTTGCTTTTCTCTAGACACGAACCCCATGTCTTCATGAGTATTTGCTACTCAGCACTCAATATTTTTTTCAGACAGCAATCATCAGGTGTTTGGTATTTAAACTGTTTGTTCTGTGCATCTACTACATCCACTGGGTGACTGGCTCCTATCTGATTAAAAGAATACTCCAAAGAGGAAAATAATAGGATTCTGCATTGTGCTTTATTGAATGCTGAATATTATCAGTTCAGCCTGGCACAAACTTGGAAACATTCTGGGCATTGTGTTTGCTTTTTTTTTCGGAATGCCCAAAGTCCTAGCTCTACTTGTTTACAAAGAACAAGCAAAGCAATTCCACAAAATACCAGGAATCAAATTCAAGCTGTTTTGTTTACACTCATTTACCAAATCTGTTTCCATTCTCTGACTAGCTCTCATTGTAGTTAGAGTTTATCAACATTTTTCAAACGCCAACATTTCAGTGAAACAGATTTGTTTGGGGGGAGGAAGAGGAAATGTTCACTTCATTCCAAAAAAAGAAGACTACTCATGAGTCAAATTGTTCAATTTGATTTTAAAAAAAAGCCCTATTTTCAATTATCATTCCACATATCTTGCAAGTTTCTCATGTGAATTGGAAAGTTTTCAAGATATTTCCAAAAGACCCCTAAAAAAGCTGCTATGAGAATTGCAAATTTACCTTGTTTCTGTCCAGTGAGACTGGTGTTTCTGAGTATCCCTATGTAGGACAAGTACTTCATTTCTCTTCCCATCTCTAGCACTTCAAGGTTTAATAATTATAAATTATGAAATTATCTAGAACTGCAAGTGTACATAGACACCCAGAGGGCTTTAGAGAAACAATACAGAAGGAACTAGAGCTAAGGGGGACTAAATCAATATATGTTCTTGTCATTGATTAGGAGGTGATATATGTCACATTATTGGCTTCACCTCTTCTCCTGACCTGTTTTCCTACCTGATTGCAATCCCTGATATACATACTGAGAGCAATCTGTGGCATGGACTTGTCTGTAATTTCTCATTCTTCCTCAAAACAGAAAACCTAAAAGATTGTGCATGGGCTTCAGAGAAGTGGTGCCTGAGTTAGGGCTGTGCTTACAGCAGAACTGAGCCGACATTTACGGCTGGGATTGCTGATCTCTAACATTACTGATTACTTAATATCAAATGTTTTGTGTCTGAAATAAGTTTCCTGGTAGTTTGACTTAACAAGTACGGTTTGTACAGCCCACATACTTTTAAAATAATTATTTTCCTCCCACAGCTATTAGTGAAAGCTGTGACATCTTCCCCTTCTTCGCAGTGATATGTCATCTCTGCTTCAGCACCAGATGGTCCAGGAAAATGAGCAGGAGAAATAAGCGTGTCTATTTTCCCCTTCCTTAACACGGCAAGAAAATAAATGTGAAATAAAGAAAGTGTTACCTGTGCTAGGATAAAGCCTCCGGATGTGATGGCTCTCTCTGCCAATTTCCTCCTTTACTCTTTCCTCCTTGCCCCCTCCACCAGCACAGTCACGGCTGGTAACTGGACATTATGGATGGACTGGTCCTTCCCTCAGACCATCCTCCTGGAGCTTCAGGTGCAGGAAACACCTCAGACATCTTTCTTCATCAAAACCTGTTGCACATCATGCATCATACCTGACCTATCTCATGATTAAGGCTCTCTGTAGGGATTAGGAAAACTAACATTGGTTTCTGACTCTGCTGTGGGGACCTCAAATAACCTAAAATGTTGTTCATGCTTCGTGTTCCCTCAGTTGTTGAGGGGAGACAATAACTGTTACTTTTTCTCCTGCATGTTTAGGGACAGGTCTTGTCTGTGGTTCCTGAGTCAGGCAATCAGAGAAGGGATTCACTCCCAGGTCTAGAAAGATGATTTTTACACTCACACCTGTGAAGTAAAACTCAGAAACCTGAACTGAATATGGAGGAGAAAAATAATATCTATACATGTGTAGAGGCAACTGACACTATAGTTTGCAAGAATATCACAAGGGAATCATTGTCCCACCACCAGACTCCCAGGCCACAGTGCCAGGCCATCCATGCCTTAGCTTTGACTGGAAACTGAAGATGGCAGTAACTGCCAGCAAATATATTCTGATTACTGGATTAATAAAAGAGGACCTTTCATTGACCCTCGGGGCCTTTCCTTGTCCAGTGCTGCCGGACAAGTGTTCTCCAGGCTGGTGTCCAAGCTGTCTAGGAGGGTTCAAAGCTCTGGTGTCCCTTCTTGTGATGTTCCCTAGCCAGTATTTACCTTTATTCAGTCTCAGTGTTCAGAGACCAGGGAGAAAGGAAGAGGAGTCAAGGATGGCTTTTCCAGTTCTCCTGCAGCCAGAATTCCTCACACACCTTAAGCCTTAAGACTTGTTTCACATACATCTGCCCTACAAGTCCTTCACAGAATCACAAAATGGGTGAGGTTGGAAGGGACAACAGTGGGTCATCTAGTCCAACATCCCTGTTCACTCAGGTTCTTTCCAGAGCATATTGCACAGGATTGCATCCAGACAGTTCGAAAATACCTCCAGTGAGAGAGATTCCACAACCACTCTGGGCAATCTGCTCCAGTGCACAGTCCCCAGCACAGTGAAGAAGCTCTTCACTCAGGCTGGAGCAAGAACAAAGGGAAGGTAATTTGGACATTAGCTCTAGTTAGCATGTAGAGCTTCATCCTCTCTTTTATTTTGTGCTAGAGCTGCCAAACCAGCTTGAAATTCAAATTGTCCTACCACTGCTGCCTTAAACTGCAACGTCAGGTCAGCAATCCATGCAAGGGACAGACCTTTTACACTGGAGGCATGTCCTCCCTGCCCTAGTGGAGGATCCAGTCTCTCAGTCTAATCTGCTTGCATGGGAGGAAACAGTATTCATGAGGGTGTGAGCATGAAATTCAGCTGTGAAATGTCTGTCCGCTTGTTTTATTCTGCTGTCTGCTCATCAAAGTGTTTGTTAATCTTCAAATTCCCTTCAACTTCTGCTCCAGTGAATACATGTTTCAGAGTTTCCTAATACATGTTTCTTGTCCTTTTTCTTGAAAGCCCTGTCATTTATCAGGTAATAGAAACAGTATGACTGAGATCTAGCCCAACCCAATAAAGATATAAAATATTCTGGGTGAGCATCTTATGAAAAAAAGGTCTTGAACTTCCTTCAGCAACAGCTTGACAAAAGCAGGAATAAAGAGTACCTTTGCAAGATTAGGTCATAAGTATTTTGTGGCCCAAATTACAGCTGTTTATCTCTTCTTGTAGGCATCCATCAGAAATGGTTTGAGCAGTCACCCATAGTTTTTACTCTTGGCAAAATGCCATGCTTCCATTTTCTTTTCATTACTGGCTTACAATAAATTGCACTCATGTCCCAAAAGCAAAAGTCTCTCCAGTCCATTATCATTCCCTAGGGTCACTCTTTCAAATGTAGTTAAACTTGGGTCTCTCTTGCCTCTGAGGCATCTCTCTTTTTTAGACCCTTTTCCATTTGGACTGACTAAAGTTCTAAAAGGTTAAATGACTTGGCCAGGGTCATATAGTGAGTCTGTGGCTGGGCAAGAGAGAGAGACCCTGCACATGACAATAACCAGCCAAGCCCCCAGGCCCCAAGCCCTCAAGCAGTATGAAAGGATTTTATAGGCAAACCAGCTCAGAAAATTGCAGACTCTTAAATAGTTGAGTTTATAATGGAAATACTAAGGGAAACCTGACTGTAGCAGTGGAATAGTAGTAATGCATTACTTATTCCATTAATGGCTGTGCTCTTAATAGAAACAGGTTCATTACATGGTAAGAAGCAAAGTTTGCATTAAATAGAAACATCATTTGGTGTTTTATTGATTAAAAGGAGATTAGATTTCCATGATGTTCTTTAGCAAATAGGATGCCTCGGAGGAAATGTATATATTTATATTATAAGCAGGAGGGTTTTATTACAGCATAATGGAAAGAAAATGTATCTCATAATGATAGTTTATATCACACAAGGGATTTGATAACTAAAAGTTTAACTCCTAACCTAGCAGTGAAGTCCAGAAATCTGTATTCATGTATTAGGGCAAAACTAACCTTTTCCATTTGGAAAGTCTATTGTTCCATGCTGCAGGTGACATTGAGGTTAGACCCTTCCTTCTCAACCAGAAGATCAAATCAAACCTGTCCCTGTGGACTACATGGTGAGGGCAAATTATTACACTGAAATATCAGCATCAGCAGAAACATAATCATCTCCAATCAGCAAATACATGGCACACCCTTGTTTCACTTCTCCCTGGATCCTTAATGGCATAAATATCAGCAATGCTAATTACCCACCAATGATTTCATTGCTCTCTTTCAGACACGTGGCTGTGAAGGCATGCTTGTTCTCAGCTTTAGGGCTGTGGGTGATGGGCTAAAATTCAGCTGTGTGAGAGCCAGTTTTCCATCTGCCCCACTGTTGCAGCAGAGTCGATCCTGGTATTCCAAAATCATCACAGAAACTTTTGTTAGCAGACCAAAAAATTTTGTTAGACCAGAATCACATCAGCTCAAACTGGAGAACATCCTGATGAAGGCGAGGGTGGGCTAAGTCACCTTGCAGACTGCTCTGACTTACACCTTGAACCATCCTGCAAATGCTTTGACACATATTCCCCAAGGACTGCCCTGGATTCAGGCTGATGGATTTAAAAACTGAACCTTTAAAACACTGTGTGAATCCCTGGTGCTGGTATGTGTGTGGGGGATGTGCAGGCTGACTTAGAAACAAGCACCTCCCTGCCCCAGTATTTCCAGTTCAAGGTGGGAAGAAATACGACAGGTGAGCATATTTTCAGGGGTGGATGAGATTTTACTGAGTGCCTCAAAGTGGACGGGTTGTTTCAAATACTCCCTCAGTGTGTAGCCTCTCTGAGACTATGTCCCTGTAGCAGATGTTGCCATTCATGGACCTATGGCTTGAAAAGAAACCCATCACTTTTCTATCTGCCATCCATCAAGTCAGTCAAGAGTTAATTGAAAGGCTCCCATTAGCTGCAATGGGGCCAGATTTTTCTCCTAAATAATTCTGAGGAGTTCAATTAATGTTAATGGACACCTAATGCCGGTAACTAACAATCTCCCTTTAACAACCTAATTATTTCTTGACAGATGTTGGACTAGTAAATAATCTAGTGGTCTTTGGTGGTAGCTGTAAGTCAGGTCTGGAAAAATGTTCTGAAGGCAAAGTAAAAATGGTTTTCCACCAACCACCCTGCAGATGGTCAGATTTTACAACTTGGCTGTGTTGAGGACCTTTTTTTTTTTTTTATGGCTGAAATATGTATGACAAGAAGGAAATACTGTAAATGTAGCTTGGTCGGCTTTACCGTTCTGCCAGAGCACAAGATTATAGTTCCTAAGTTCTTACTGGCAAGTGTGACCTGATAATTTGTAGTCTAAATTTCTGTAAAATAAAAGACCTATTTCTAAATGTCTGTAAAATGGGGTTGAGGACTTGTGTTCTTGACTATCAGCTTTATCCAGGGAGCAGCAACAGCTCTAACCACCCGTTCACAAAGTGCTGCATGTAAGGACGCAGGTGTTCAGAGATCCAGCAGGTCAGGGTTTCCAGACGAGTCCAAGGGATAAGGTGAGAAGAAAGACCATTTTAGAGGTCTCCCAAAACTTTTATTACTTAATATGACAAGTCCCTCTTGCTTTCTAATAGCCAAACACAAAAAAAGACAATGTCAGAAGAGTAAAAACCAGAGAGACCTGTGGAAATTACAGTCTACTTCATCCACTGCCCTCTAAGGCCCAAGTCCCTCTTGTGCTGTCCTTTTGTGCTGCAAACAAGGGTTCCCAAAAGATAGCTCACATTTGTCACACAGGATGTAATCCAGCTGGTCTGTAGGCAATGATGATAGCAAGACGAGCATGAAATAAATCAACAACAGCTTCAGGAAACACTGCAGCACTTCAAGATGAAAAACGAGAAATTTCTGAAGAATTTGTGGAATATCTAAATTTCTGTTGAAAAATCAAAACTCTTCTGTAAGTGGGGATATGAAAGCATAATTAGAGTTGAAATTTAATGTCATTCCCCTCATTTTAGCCAAAGAGTTATTGAGTTTGCCCCTGTAGCTCACCCAAGCTGTGAGATCAGTGCAGCATTCAGCCTTCCTTTGCATCTGCCTGCCTTTCATGTGCAACCTGTGTGAAAACCTCCTTCACTCACAGAAGCCTTTTTCACCATTTTCAGAGGCCAGATCTAGAAAAGACTGTTTCTGTCCACCTCCTGCCTGGCAGCCTGCCTGGCGCTGCCTGGCACCAGCTTTGCCTCCTAGGCAAACAACAAAGCTCTCAATACTTATTGTTTTTATAGGAATGAGGCATAACGATGATATTTATACAGTCCGGAATGTGTCTGATTCAGATTAAACTGTGTGAGGACCATTTTTAAGGATAGGGTTTCCTTTTGGATGGTACTGAAAGTCTTCTCAGTGTGTTTAATGGTGTTAGACCTGGACAGGAAAAAGGTAAATTCGATACATCTGTGAATTCTGTGTGTCCAAGAGCCTGCTGGGGAAATGCCAAATAATTTCCCAACACAGTCCTGCCTGAAGGTAAATACTATGGTGTTCGTTACAGAGTGTGCTAGAAGGCATCAATCCCATATTTCAGGGAATTTGCTTGGCCTGAGTGTTGGCATGATGGTCAGAGCAGAGACAGAGGTGGGCACAAATGGCTTTTTTTACAGGGAGATGTAAAATGTAGAGAAAATGGGTGTGATTATCTGACCCTAAAGCTGTGTGGTTTAGGATGAGCTGAACTGCACAACACAAGTGTCTGCTCCTCTGCACAGTCAGGTTGTCCAGTGCGAGCACTGGTTCAGCTGAATCTCTCCCACCAGGCTTTGGACACGGATCTCTCAGATGGCTGGTTAAGTGGTCATTGGAGCAAACAGTGTTAGCCCAGGCCAAAGATGATCATTTACAGTTTGTTGCTCACTTCCTTGAGAACTGTGATCACATACTGATCTGAGATGATTCCTGTGAGTTAATTCTTTCGTTTGTTGACATCTGTTCTTCAGTAACTTGGTAATAATGTGCTACTTTTTCTTCCTGAATTTTGAGGCAACTTCAAGTGTGACTTATCTCAGTGTAAGGTGAGAGCTGGGACACTGTGTGGATGAGGAATTTTGGATGGGATTGGTTGAGATGCAGAGAAGCAAAAAACACAATGACTAAAGACTTAATGTTTACATCTTTGCTTATAAATAAAATAGGGCAAGGCCGTGCTCTGGTGCTAGAGCCACTGGCATCTCACAGATACATGTCCATGCATCTGAACTCTCTTACACTCATAATTAGACTAAAAAGTGCCCGAGATTAGACTAAGTAATCTAAAGGTCTTTTTTTTTTTTTTTTTTAAGTAGATCAGATGTGGATGCTGATCACAGGATTCATATGTGGGGATGAAGAAAACATGGAGACATGATCTGTGAAAGTCAGGAGGAGGAAATGGAAGGCAGGAGGGCTGTGGCTCTCCTGTCAAACAGTGGAGGCTTTGCATCATTGGTGGCAGAGGAGGGACAGAAGGCTTTACGAGGTTTTAGGCATGATGTTTTCTGCTTGTCCAGGCTTATGACCCTGGGTGAACCCGCCACTGCTTTATCCAGGCTTTTCTCAGCAGTCACGAGCACCAGAGACTCCTCCAGGTGACAATTTTGTGGTTCTGCAAGAGTGCAGGACTTCATGGAGCTGAAATAATGTGCCAATCTACATCTGTGAAGCTTCACATCTGGCCACTGGCTGCTAGTTTGAAAAACATAATTTTATGATCATGTTTATTGCTCTGTGTGGCTGTAAATGCGGATTAGTCCGTTTCCAAAATAAGAACAACACTTAAGATGATAAGCAGACATTGGAGAAGAGTATGGGGGCACCTGGAACTTGTCAGCGCTGAAAAAAGTAAGGAGAGATTGTTTGAAGAAGTGAGATTTAAAGACAGATTTGGATGTGTGAAGATTGAGGCCCAGATTCTCAACTGTTCCCAGCTGCTCTCAAAATACAACACAGCAATAAAATTAGGATTTGAAGCTCTGGGTAACACAGAACTGGCAGATCCCTGGGGGTTTTTATACCATTCACTTCAGGAATTAAAATTAGGAAATCCTGCTTGTTGGAGCTGTTTCTTAGGATCACATGTGTAAGTCAGAGAAACTCTACTTCTGATGGATTTGAGTTGTAGATGGAGTAACTCAAAGTCATTTATAATCCCCTTTGGTCATCCACTAGAAGTATTTCAATGAATACCAGAAGAATGTGGCCCAGGAAACATCCTCTCAAAGAAGGTTGGATTCTGGAGCAAAACAAAAACAAGAATGGGAAAATGTAGTGATAGAACCAAGAAGACAAAAATACTTACGGATTAGTGTGGAAAAGGGAAAGATGAGGTCAGAGACATCACAGAAAGAACAAACTGTATATTCCCTGTCCCCCTGCAGCATCTGCTAGCTAACACATTCTCTCTCTCCTTTTCTCACTTTCATTTTCTGCACAACTCAAAGATGAAACTGCTCGTGGCTTTATTTTTGGCTTTTCAATATCTGTGTCCATATGAATTTTGCTCATCTGTATATCTCAAATAAATGAGATTTGAAATGTAATTAAGCAAGTAAATTAAATTAGTGTGATTTGTCCTGTCCTTGTTCCTTGCTTCAAGTCCATCTCTCACATGTTTCCATGGCTTATTGTTTCCGTAGAGAAGTAGATTGAAGGCTTAAAAAGATTAATGTGTTGAAATTAGTGTGATGCTGATGGGGGTCCTTGATTTAGTCTCGTTGTACTTCAACAGCAGTAAAAGGTCAAGATCGATCCCCTCACACCTCTTGAGCAGTGGCTATTTCCTGGGGTATATTAACTTATGAGGGGAAGCAAGTGAGGAAAGATGAAGGTACATGGTGTATCTCTTCATACTGCTGCAACACAAGCTCTCACAGTTCATCCCGGTGCTGTAACCACCAGGTGAATGATCAGGTTGAGTGTGTAAAGCAGAGGAATGCTGACCTGGGTCAAGAGACCCTGTGGGTTTTGAAGTGAGGAAAAAGAGCCTTGTGTGAATTTTGAGTTTTTATCACACTCTAAGTAGCTTGGGTGGAAATTTTCTCTTTCATTTTCCCTCAGTACTTGGAGCTGGTGAGAAGATTGCTTTGTATTTTGTATTCTCCTTTCTTTTTGTGTTTGTTTTCTTTGTGGAAATGCATATTGCAAATGTCAAGAGCCTCCTGTTCCTGTATCTATTTCATCTCAACATCATGCACTTCTTTGGGATGACAGAATATTTGTCTCAGTGTTGTAACACTACAGTGCTATGAAAACATGAGCCCATAGACCAGACCTGCTTTCCAGGCTTCTTCTGAAAAGTAACACTTGGCCTCTGGTTGATGGCCCCTTGTGCCCGCCCCCAATGGCACTGTCTTCTGTCTTATCATTGGGGTTTATCATGCACTGACCCCCACGGGGAAATGATGGTGAAAAGAGGTTCTACCAGCCCAGGACAGCACCCAGTGGCCACCACCAGGTATTGGAGGGGACAGCTGAAGTGCCCTATGGCAGCCAGAAGATGGCTTTTCTTCTACCATGTTCGCAACTCAACTTCCCTGTTCAGACTTTGCCAAGTGCCTGACAGGTTTGTCCGCCCCCTTCTGCTGCAGTCAATTCCAAATTCTGTGTCTTAATTAAGTCTGCAACACATCTGGATGGTCTGAGGTCTTTCTAAAGGGCTTTTCCCTTTTCTGCATCCTTTTGAGCTCTCAGCCTTGGTCAAGATGCCATTGTTTCCCTGGTGCAGCACACCACTGCTGAGTTACACATGTTGCCAAGTACCATTCTCCTGCAGAATTCTGAATTTATCCTGTGAGCTATGTGATATCTGTTTGCCGACCTGCTACTACTAATGTTACTTTAACCTAGACTGCCCAAAAGAGGAATGGAGGAGCTGTTCCTGGTTCTCTACCTCCTCCTACTCCAAAAGGTGATTTTTATCTTTTACAGCCCCATTTTCTTGTTATTTGGGGCTTATTTTCTTCATTCCAGATACTTTGGAAGAGGCCACATGAGCACTAAGGTGAATGGCTTGACCTTGCCGAGGGAGGTGTAACACATGCTGGGGTTTTTCTCCTACTTCTGCCCCTGGGCATTAGGGACACCTGTTTCAATGATCTAGCTTGCTTTTGGCTTATGAGATGTGACTTTCCCTTTGGTCCTCCCTGCTCTCAGTGCTCCTGGCCCTGGGGCAGAGAGAGGCTTGAAGGTGCTGGAGAAGAGGACTGTTTTCTCGGCTCTAGCCACTTCTGGTAGTGGTAACCCAATGCGCTGATGCCTGTGACAAGCTCATTAACCACTCTGCTTATTGGCTCCTCCTGAAGAATTTCCCTCTAAGGCTCACTGTGCATTGGCTGGAATGCAGCTTTTGTGATGGAAATAAAGTGGCTCAGACAGAAACATGAAGTGTCCTCTTGGGGAGTGTTTCAAACAAGACATAAACCCCAGCTGTGGTCGCAGTATGTTTCTCCTTTTTTCTGACATCAGAGAGGGACAGGAGGAACTGGATCATGGCCACCATGGACACAGCCTGGGCAGTGGAGAGGGACTGACTTGCATGTCTAGAGAAAGATGCACTTGGTCAAGTTGTTTCCAAGATACGAGAAATGTCAGAACAGAGAGAAGACTCTTCCGACTTCTCAGGAGTATGAGCACAGTGTTTTGGGGAAAACATGAGCATCACCATTCAAAACTCTGTTCAGGCAACCCCATCTTCTCTTTCACCATCCTGCAACAGCAATGAAACCCAGAGAATTTAGCCTGGGGTCTCTTGGTTGGTGCTCATGGTCTTTGCCCGTGTGGTGCATGTGTAACTGTGGTTTTGTGATGGAAAAGAATGCAGAGCTCTTCTCTTCTTGGAAACACAGTCAGCAAAACTCCTTCTCAGAGGAAAATAGGACTAAGTGTCACAGTATTGGCTCTCTCAAAACTCTGTGAGGCACTGGTGCAAGTTACCCCTTCTGCAGCCTTGTCAGTGGAGAGAACAACAGTGAGAAGAACCAGTCAAGTCCCCTCACACTCAGGTTTTCCCATCTAGCCAAGGACACAGGAGTCCATTCTCTTCTCATTCCAGCTGCCTGCCACAAGGACTATTCACTGGGGTGGGTCTGTTGTGTTACCCCATACCGGAGAGATCTGCAGGTTGATTTTCCACCCCAAAGGTGCACAACAGGCCTTTTGGGCTGCGCTGCCACCTCCACAGCAATTTCTCTCCTTCAGCTAAATACAACAGGACTGCCTGGCTTTTTGCACATGAAGCAATGAGCAGAGTAGAATGTTATGACCACAGAGTCAAAATCTTGTCTAGGTCCTTGGATGCTTTCCTGTGAGCAATATCTGGAGGATATTCATTTACCCTGCTACCAGGGAAGCCCCTACAATCCCATGTTCAAGGACTATGCCTTGCACCAGTCAGTGCTAATGGCTGGGTGGGTTCTGCACTCTGGGTCAATCCCAGTGAAGACCTGAACGCAGCCTCAATTCTGCACCATTGCCAAACTGGAACTTCTGGACTGAAAATTTATAATACTGGAATGGGCTGAATGCAGGAGAGACAGGACTCAACACAGAGATCTCCTAAGAGAGAACATAATGTGCACAAACCTGGCCCAGGACACTTTGATTCCCAGTGGTCTGAGCAGGTTTGATAGTACACGTCATCTGGCCCAGACATTTTACTGGAAAAGTGTGTCAGTGCAGCAAACTCCAGCTTGGCTTGCTTTGTGAGGATGTGGATGCCTTTAAACCGTGTGCTTTACAGGTCTCTCATGTCTGCATAACTCTGCTTGTGGTATATGGGAGGAGTGGGTTCATTTGTGAGCCTTCATTAATTGCAGATGGCAGCACTGTTAAGGGAGTGGTAGATTTTGGTTTCTGGGGAGAAGCTTTGCCTTGCTTTCACCTTCACACCGCATCAATTTATCCCAATGTTCTCCTGATACCCCCCCTCCACTCCGCCTCGTTAAAATTGTTGCACAATAATTGTAAATTTTACAGTGCTCAAATTAGATTATTTCCCTTGACACAGAAACAAACAGACTGCTAGGAAATGACCATTTCAGATTACTGGAAGGGTCACACAACGCTGCCGAGCCCAGGCCAATTGCTGTTCTCGGCTGCACATGTGCAATCCCAGGGATATCATTTAGGGTTGTGCACATGAAGAGAGAGCCCCAACACGCATAAATAGCCACGGACCCCATCCTGTGTACTGCTGTCATCAAGTCCAGACCGCTGTGCTCATAAACCAAACACAGTAAATTTAATTAAAGGATGATCCCACAATGCTAATCAGATACATGTGCAGATTCCAACCACGGGATCAGGCCCAGAGCTCTTGAGGGCTGAGACACATCCACTGCTGTGGACTTGTTTAATAATTTGGGGACTGGTGAACCACAGGATTGGGCTTTGGGTTGTTTCGCTGATGAACTAAAGCACATGCCAAAAAATGCACCCAGAGGTTTTTCTTCCTTTCTCCGTGATGTCCCTGTGGCTGGCAGCAGCAACAAGCAGAGCTCCCTCCACCATGCAGGCAGGCAGGTTGCCCAGAGCAGTGCCAGGAACAGGCTGCTTTGATCCAGCACCAGGCTATGCCCGCTGTGAATTTAGCTCAGACCAGCTCTGGATTCACCAGGCCACACAGCAGCGAGGCTCTGTTCAGCTTCCAGCAGCTGCCAGCACTTCAAAGGGAATATCAACCTGGCATTAAACCTGATAGATACTGTACAGGGACATCACTGTCATGGCCATGCTGTACCATGAAGCCTGTGGGCACTTGGGTCTTGGCTCAGAAATTCTGAAAACAAGAGCAAGCGAAAAGATTTTACCATTATTGGCCGTTGATCATCATCCTCACAGGAACTGTGGCTGCAGGAAGACAGCATTTGCTTGTGTGTGGAGACCACAGGATAATTTGCATGGGTTGGAAAGTGTAGGAGAGGCTTGCATGGCTTTTACCTGTGCTGGGTTCGGGCTAAAACCTCTGTGCTGAGCGCCTCAGCTGAAGGCCACACTCTGTCTCCTCTTATCCCTGTGATCTGCTCTTTGGTGGAGGAGGAAAGGAGTTCAGACTGCTTTATTGGGCACCTTTCCTCCTTCGACAGGAGGATGAAAGGCCCTGCCCCGAGTCTCTGTTGTGCAAACAGGAGTGGGAAACCCCAATTCCCAGGAGCTGCTCACCACAACGCTGCCGTCGGCTGCTGCGAGGAGGAATCCAAGCTAATGATAGCAGTTATTCCAACAATGTTAATGATTTGTAGAAAGATGAATTAAGCAAAGAGAGAGAGCTGCACAAGTCTATTATTACCCTGTGCCTAACTCTATTAAAAAGAGCTGAGCTGTTCATCCATTTATGAGCCATTGACAGGGAGGCATATATCTCCATGAAAAAGGTCAGATTGCTCCAAAATGGTCATGGGCACATTTCTTTTCAAGGAGGAGCCTCTCTGTGACAGAAAGTCTGTGTTTGGCAGAGGGTTTCCAGATGCAAGGCTGCCTGAAAGTCTTCTTTCCTGCCTGCTGCACGCCCAAGGACTTACCTTCAGCTTTTGAGGTGCTGATTAAGGTGACAAGAAACCAAATTCTGCCTTGACTGCTTGCTTGCACCTTGCACATGACAAAGGCTACAGCCCTCTGGCAGAGGAAATCTCTTCATTTCTGGGGCTGGGGTTGGGGTAGGTCAGCCCTGAGGAAAGTTTAGTGTTTTGGATGAGTGTCATTCCTCTGCCCCACTCTGGCAAACCCATGGGGTTTTCCCTGACTATCTGTCTTGGAGTATTTTAGGAAGCTGTCATTGCGGTATTGGAGTGCCACTTGTTCAGTGCAGTTGGGATGAGACAGAGCTGAAGTTCTCTATTGATCTGCAGAAGAAAAATAGCCTCAGCAGCTGGGGGGACAGCATTGCTGGCAGCAGCACAGTCTGCCTGGGAGGAGGTGGGGATGCTGAGAACCTGGCTCCTCACCCCTGTGGATGCATGCACCCCAGAAAGGACCTGGGCAAAGGGCAAGACAGATTTGAAAGAGGAATTACTGAGCTCTGAGTCTGTTTTTGTGTAGCTCTTGGTAGCACCAAGAACAGATTAGCTGTCACCACCTCAGTATGGATGCACCAGGGTCTGTAAGTCCTGCCCTGCCATCCCCCCTCAGCCATCAAACCTCTCTGGTGGTGGCAAAACCTACTGTTGTTCAATTCACTAGGGAAGTCAAGTGACAATGGCTCTTACCTACCTAGTGGGCTACACAAGGCTCAGCTGGAAATGATGACTTAGAAATAAAGCTTCATATCTCCTTCTGTCTAACAACCTGATGTCTAGTGCTGTTCTCTTCCTCAGAGCAGTTTAACAATGAAGGCAAAACCCAGCGAAGCTGCAGGTTCAGTTGGTTCATCTGCAGGAAGCAGTGAAACTCCTGCAAAGTGTGAGGTGCCTTGCAAGATCTACTCCTGCCTCTCCCTGACAGCTCCAAAGAGGTTCAGGAGTGGATATGTGTATGCCTGTGAAGTTTTTGTCATGTCTTGGTTTCAGCGCGTTGTGTCACTTCTGTTATGTCAGGGCGTGGTGTATCATCCCTGATGCCATGACATTATTTGCTGACATCTAAGGAAACAAGATGGAAGCAAGGTTTCAGCTGTCAGTGCTGCTTAATATTTGCACTATGGTCATGTCTAGACAGCTGAAGTGAGACAAGGCTCTGCAATGATGGCAGCACAGCAAAAACAAGGTAAGAAGTAGACCATTGCCTGATGTGTTTTAAGCTGAACATGAAAGGAAGGCATCAGAGGAGGGAAAGATCATGTCTGTGTTTTCCATGGCAGCTTGGGCCACAGGGAAAATATGTCACTGATCAAGAGCACAGAAACCCTCAGCAGGGGAGTGGGATGGACCCTGCTCTGCCTGATCCCACTTCCACACTTCATTAGATCTGTCCATCCTCGCCTGCCATTAAAAACAGATGCTGTGCCAAAAAGGAATTCCAACACCACACTCTACCCTCCAAACCTTTAAGAGCAGTCTGTGCTGTGCGCTGCCTAGACAAGGCACACAGTCCTGAATATTTCCTGATACTTCCTCTTATTGATAATGATGTGCAACACAAGATAAGCCCCTGCTGAAGATCAAGTGTTCTTTCTGACATGCAATCCAATTTGCCCGCCCCCTGCTGCCAGCCGGAGCCACACCATTGCAGCTACTTCATGCAAGACAGGAAAGATGCTTGTGAAGCTCCTTTCAAGGGACATTGCTTTCAAACCAAACCCAGCATGTAGGTTATGGAAGGTTGTTCCCTGAGACCAGTGATGGGTGAACAGGTTTGTGTAAAATAAAAGATAGCCCCAAGTGTCTGGGGATGTTCTGACCTTTTTCTCCAGGCATGGAAAAGCTCTATTCAAAATCTACATGCAAAGTCTGTTGATAGCAAATTTTTTGTAGGATTTTTCTGGATGGGTTGGAAATACATACCTCCATTTAGGCTCCATTGTGTTCACTTAACAGGCTTGAAAAAGTCCTGTTAAAATCCAGCACAGAGGTGGGGAAAAGCCTAGGTTATATCCTTTAAGCCCAGATCTCATCGTGACTTTTCAGCCCTCATCAATTACGGCAATTCAGACGAATGTCTTTTTTGCTAATTCAAACCAAATGACCCTAGAAGACATTCAATTGACATCCTAAATAACACATGTCGTCTGTCCATTACTCAGGCAGATGGCTGTAGTTCCCCAAAATCGATGTCCCTCTGCACCAATGCTGCTAAAGGACTCAATCCTACCTCCACACATTTCCGAGTCTCCTTACTAAAATCACTGCGATAGATCTCTGGAGACAAGAGTGAAGGTTATGTTAATGAAGATAGAAGGGTTTAGGCAGAGCTGCTTGGTGCTTTTGGTATCCAGCTCTATTTCCCCCAGTTTTGTAAGCAGTTCATAAAGCAGTTAAAGCAAAGCAACACATTAAGCAAAGCAACATGTTCCCAGTTTAAGCAAAGAGTTTGTTGAGGCCTGAGAAGACCTTTGTAAAAAAACCCAAAAAACTGGAACTGAAAACTTCTTGGACAAGTGGAAGTCCTTAAGGAAGAAAACGAGGGCTGCAAGCAATACAGTGGATAGTAGGGCCGCTATTTTCTTTCAGAGCAGATTACAGATAAGAACCAACAGGCACCAAGCAAAATTGATTTCTGTAGCAATTAAACCTACTCACCTTTGAGGAGTTTGTTACAACCTCAGAAAAGAGGAGATAAATGCTTGGGAAAGCTGTAGAAGATGTAACAGAGCATTGTGCACCACAGCCAAGCAATTTGGTTGTCTCCTTTGAGTTTCATGGGATGAGGAGATGATGTAGCTGAATATGTGGCAGAGCTGGAGGGGCTAATTGAATGTTGTTTGATTAGCAGCCTCCTGAGGGATCTGCTGTGAGACAGATGGAATTTCATCATTACGAGTGCCATAAACCATCGCTGATTGCTGGTGGAGAAGAACTTCACCTGGCCCAGCACAGCGCTGTCGGCAGCAGCAGTGGAGGAAACTGAAAGGCTGAAAAGATGGGTATTTATAAATACCCAAATCAACTGAGCTGACCAACCATAAAATGGAAAAACTCAATGAAAGAGCAGCTTGTTTTGTAGCAAAATTTGCATGCGAGCTAGCCCAGAGTCATTTATGCCTCAAGATGGGATGTGGAGACAAAAAAAGCAATGGCAGCTTTCAAAAACAGCCTCTGAAATCCACTTTTTCATCCAGAGGTAAAGGAAGAGAGAAGGGGGAGGGCTTTATTTTGAGGAGGAGGAAGATGCAAGAGATACCTGCTTTCTAAAAGGCAGTGATGGACTTTATGGCATAAATGTAAAGCTGAACTGCCTGTCAGTTTCCAAAGAACATCCAACACCCATCAATGAATTTATACCCCAAAGGGCGAAACAGGTCAACCCACTGCTGAGTGCCACACTGATTTGTGGGCTTGCTTTGGAGGACTCCTTCTGGTGACAGACTCTTGGCTTGTTTCTCTAAAACACAAATGCAGAGATAAAATATTGATTTGTCCTAAATACCTAGGCCAACCCCAAATCTGTCAAACAGGTATTGCTTGAAAGAATTAAAAAGGGAAATGTCAAATAGACCCTATAGATATACTATTTCTCTGTGAAAACACATGCAGATGCATATAAAGGGTTAGGACATCTAGAAAGGAGAAAAACAGGGATTTATGGAGAGGATGGGCCCATGCTGAAATAGCTCCTGGTAGGGTTAGCTCCCCATGCCCTTGGAGGGAGGATTGAGGAGGGGTGGTGAAGGAGGACATCATTCACAGCTGTTCTTATCTGCCTGGATTGCACTCTGAGCTCCTGTGTTTGAATCAGGAAAAAAAAAAATCCCCTGAAGCAAATGAGCATGAAGCCTCATGGAATCAAGTCCCTGGAGGACAAGAGCATCCCTTAGACGTGGGCTGTCGGGGCAGGGCAAGGGGCTGGAAAGCTTAGTGGGGTGGGTGCACAGCAGCAATCTCTGCAGACAAGGATAGATGAAGAGTGAGGATCTGGTTGCCAGGAGAACAAAATAGGCAATGAGGAGCCTCAGAGGGCATCAATGAGCAAATGAAAGCTCACTGAAAGGGAGCCTGTGTTTTACAGCAAGAGTAGTGGTGGCCCCAAGTGCAAGAGAAGTTATTTCAGCAACTGGGGGCAGCATGACTTCATAACCAAGCATCTGTTCTCTTGTAAAACTAGAAGTGTTGTAAGATCCAAAGTGCAGTACCTGGAGTACCTGGTGGGCAGGGGGAGGATTTACCTTATGGCTGTTCACTTGTGGCCTTTAAATAGGCCAGCCACCTCAGAGACAACTAAATTATGAAGCACGGTTCAAAAAAACTATTATGATAGTTGCTCTCAAATACTTAAATTCCTTTAGAGTCATCACATGAAAACCTGAGGTGACTTGGTACCAGGGGAAAAAGCCAGAGAGGATCATGAGAAATCTAAAAATCCACGAGGTCATGGCAAGTGCTTTCCATTTGGAATGTCTTAAAGATCATCAGTGCCACATCCTGTGACATTTTGGTACATAACGTGAAGGCTACTGGAGGGTGGACAGATGGCTTCACCTTCAGGTCAGTGACTAGGGCAGAAAATACTAAATTAGCGGATAAAAGAAAGCTAAGTTGTTGTGCTGTGAATAAAACATCTTCATCACTGTCTAGATGGGAAGTACTTTATTTTTCTTGCAGATCATAGCCTGCTGAAAGGATTCTTGCAGGGGAAAAAAGGCAGGCTGGCCAGTGCACCCAAAAAAAGGAAATAGTCTGTAAGGTGAAGGATGAAGTAGACATCCTCCCTCCACCAGCCACTGGTATTGCAGAGATGGAGTCCTCAAAAGAAAGAGGGGATCTCCTTCCCCAGTACAGGAATGGGCAGCTTGGACACAACACATGTTCTGTGCACAGTGCACACTGTTTTACAACCACTCAAAGACTAAGAATTATATCAAATGCATTGAGTATATTTTGTCTAAAATATTTTCAAAGGTGATGAGGATCTGAGAAGTCCATTAGGGTGGTTTCTTTCAAGGAACCCTCTCCTTCTGCCCTTCCCCAGCATCACTGGTATGCTCAAAGGACATAGGATCGATCTCTTGTGATTTAAAAAATTATACCGTGGGACATACACACCTGCAGAACAAGAATGTTCATGGTGACCTCAGTGGCCTCCACTGCCATGTCTCTGCCATGTCTCTGCCATGGGAAGAAGAGGACATGGGTGCCATGGGGAACAGGTATGAAACAAGTGACATGAAAGAGCCTCTGATTTTTAATACAGTGCATATGAACTCTAGTTAGTCATCTTGGTTGTTAATGCAATGGTATAGATGTCACAGAAGTGTTAATATCTTAACCAGGGCACTATGGAATGCAACACCCTCATTGTCTCTTTTCTGCAGCTCTGTGATAAATAAGGCAGCAGGTTCCCACCTGCAGTGCTGTGAGCAGTGTTTGGTTTTCTTCAACCAAACAGTCTCTTTGCTCAAGGAATCCTTTTTTTTCCCCCACCTTGGTTGAAGCCCTGAGGAGCTTGATCCTTTTTGGGTAAACATGTTCCTCGGCTATATGAAGTTATTTCCTTTTACTCCCTTTTCTTTGTTTCAAGGAGAGCATATGAGAAAAGGTGGGCTATTCTGGAAGACTTTTATCTGCTCCCTGGAGGCACATCAGTCGGTGCAGCAGCCCTGGGGAAGTGTTTGTGATTGCGTGGGTGCTAGATACGTGCCTTAACCCGATCAGCCCAGGTCTGGAGCCTACAAGTGCTCTTAGAGGAGGATACAAGGACCCGTGAAGGGAACAGCTGAGCTGATCTGCTGATGGAGCTTGGCAGCAAGGTGTAGTCTCTTCTTCCTTCTATCCCCATGTCCACACCAATCTCCCATCACAGAGCGGAGAGGTCAGGAAGGCCATGCAGTGGAAGAGCCCAAAAGCAAGCCTACACTGAACTAGTTTGTGTCTGCAGTAAAGAAATAAATCCCATTGCAGGCGGCTGCTCAGCCGTGAACGCGCAGCGAGGTGTGTGCTGTGCGTGGGACCGCAGCCTCCTTGCCAGCACCTCTCAAAACTGAGCACAAAAGAGCACGGTTTGGCTTAGCAGCTGCTTTTTGGAGTTGTCTCTGGCTGTCATTTTTGGGAAGGGATGGGGGCAGGGAAATTGGGTTGGGTGGCAGATGGTGTTAAACAGGAAAGGAGGCAGTGTTTGTTTGCAAACATGGCGAGGTGTCGTTCCATTATTGCCCGGCGCTCTTGACAAAAATCAGTGTGGGAGCTTCCTGCCAGCTACCGCAGCCCCGCAACGCTGTGCGGCAGATGAATCAACGCCAACCCGGGAGCAGCTCCCTGCCCCAAGAGCCCCCCGTGCGAGAGCGACGAGCAGGGGCAGAACGCGGCGGAGACTTCGCTGCCAGGCTCCGACGAGGACGGCGCTGCCCCGCATTTCAAGGCTAGCGCGGGGCACTGGCAGCCTACCTTCAGCCAGCCTGCGTCTCTAGCTGTTTGCTTCTCCCCCTCACCGTCTTAGGAGACGGAGCGATATGTGCGGGGAGAGGGAAGCGCAGACGTTCTGGGAGGCGGCGGGCTCGTCTCGCCGTGCCCACGCGGCGGGATGCGGGCGTTCGGGGCCAGCGCTCTGCGCTGCTTTCACTCCATTCCCGTGGCAGCGAACAGGGGCTGTGGGAGGATGTCACAGCCCTTCCGTGGTTGCACGAAAAGGGGCAGGCTTCTGTCTGCAGCCACGGCAGGTCCCTTTCATGGGGAAACCCAGCTGCGGGCGCTGATAGAGACGCCTCGTGTATGGGGACCATCTTGAACCCTGAGCATCTCTCCGGGCGTGTGGCTGTGAAGCCTCCGCAGCTTTTGCACATCGGGTGTAGCTACTGACAGCTCCTAGGGAGCAGGGCAGGAGTCGCAGGAGTTTGGAGTGTTTAGGGATGCCAGCTCTGCTGCGGTCACAAGTCTGCTGATGGTGGGGTTGGCAGTGGAGTCAGGGATTTTAGCCGTCCCTATAAGGCCCCGGTTGACACTCCCTGGCAGGGTTTTGAGTGACCATCCCTGGTGCCAGATGTGGGCAGCAGCAGGAGGGACCCAGCAGTGCCCTGCTGAGGCTGATGTAGTGGACATCTCCCTGCCTGCAGGCCCATGGCACGGTGAGTGATGGGGAGTCAATACCCTGCTAACCCTGGGGCTGCCTCCATGGGCACTGAAGGGGTTAAGCACTGAGGAAGAGATAGCTGCTTTTATGACCATTCCCCTAAGCTACCACAGGCCTTCTTTTTTCTTTCATTTTTCTGAAAACATGGTGTTTTAGGACACTGCTGCTTGTGCATTCCCTTTCCTCTCCTGCCGGGAGAGCCAGGATTGATGACTCAGAAATTGCTAAAAACATCACGCTCAGCACTGCCACAATCAGGAGTCTGGCTTAAAAATCATAAGATTTCTACCAAACAGAAATCAATTCTTCTCCCTTGTCCTCTAGTGTTTTTTGATGTGGAGGTCGTGCTTCAGTCCTCAGCTCTAAAGAATGCATGATTTTATTTGGTTTGTTTTTTTTAATGGAAAATAGGAGTTCCCATCTTGTCTCTGGGAGGGCTTGAGCACAGTACCAAGTTATGTGCCTGTCCCATGAAAAATGGGAATGCTGCCCACATTCAAGTGTAGGAAACACCAGGAAGGACAAATGCAAACACCCAATTCTGCACCATTAGCTTCTATATGAATATTAATGGCCAAGGCACCACTGCAGTGAGTCAAGATCCGGGGAGGCAGATTGTCTCCAGATCCTGTGACCAGTTGCCAACAGGAAAAATGAGTGAACTTTCACTGGCTGTTTTTCAGGGCTGGATATTGTACTTTAACGAACAATCAGAAGGCAACTGGCTGGAAAATAACTGGACCTTTAACAGCCTTGGTGCTTAATTTACCATGTACTTTTTCTTACATTCTCCCTCTCATTGCTGATATTATATCAGCATGACCGCCTCCCTGACACTGTTTTTATTCAGATACTGCTGTTTCATCTCGCCTCTGCTCCTCACTCTGCTTCCCTGGGCCGTTTCACCGGGCCTGCCTCACCTGTCAGAACAACCCATCACTGTCTCCTCAACCACAGCCCGTTAGGAAAGGCTGCACCCTGGAAACCTCTGTCTCCGTGGTTCAAACACCATCTTCTCCCTCGGACTCGGGGCTGCTTTCAGGGGTGCATAGCCCACCCTGTTGGTGGAGGGGGCCGTGTGTGGTGGCTCTTTGGATGGAGCCGTTTAGATCCGGGATTTCTGCGTTCTCCACACTTTAATTGCATCAAGGAATCTCTCGCTCTGGCAGTGTGTAATCTCCCGACATTTCACATGCTCTGCCTGCGCGGTGTCAGAAGATGAATGGCCCATTCAGATGGGGAGTGCTTCACATCCAGATACACTGACTTACAATGCTGATAGACTGGAGCAGGAGATGAAGGATAGAGGCAGGGGCGGGGAACTTGTTGTGCCTACCAAGCCTCATGGATTCAAAAATAAAATGTGCTCTGTGTTTATCTGTTAAGTGATGGCATTTTCACTCTGCCTGGCTTTCTCCTTGTGTCTTCCAGCAGATCTCCACCCTGTTTGCTAGTCTCTAAACAATCTGCAAAGCATATCTTTGCCTTCAGGGTTTGCAGGGTGGTGTTTCAGAGCCAGCCTTGGTAGAACAGGCTATTGAGGAAACCTGAAAGCTCTCTTGAGAATATGTATGTGAGTATTGTTACTGTTTGGCACTGAATCTGTCACCTGAAATGACTGAGATTTTCTTAATGGTGCATGCACATTTGGCTGTCTCCTTTTCTCTGCTCTCCTTGAAATACTTTTGTTATTAAATACTGTGGAGCAGAAGTCCTAAATTTAATTTTTTGGCATTGTAACAAATAGGAAGAGACCACACCACACCATCAGACAGAGTGGGAGGAAACAGGTGACTTTATCTTCATCAGAGGAACTAGCATTAAACAATTGGCCCAAGGTCATACAGAAAATCTGTATCATCAGATCAGGGAACTAAAACCCGGTCTTTTTCCAGAGTTTTGATTATAGGACAAGTTTTATCATCCCAATCTGCTGTATTTTCACACTGAAATATATTATTTACCTCTTGAATGGGCAAAACTTGCTTACAAAGGATATTTGCAGTGTGTCCCCATCCAGTCAGAAGATCCACTGTGTATAAGTTCAAATGTTCTTCTGTAATTTGTGTATTTGCACTGAAGTGCTTGGAATAGATGAAGGAGTTAATCTGTATTGAGATGTGGTACAGCACATACAAGAACAGTCATATCAGACAAGTTTATGTAAATAAATAGATAAATAGAAGCACGAGTCAGAAGTTGGCTGATCTAAAATCTCAATGCTTATAAATCAGCAAATGTGAAAGTTCATCCAAGGAAGGAGTAGAAGGGAATGTGTCTCACTGAAACTGAAATGTTCTGTTTATTACAACCACCCAGATGATAGCTAGTAAATCTCATTTGCTTGCCTAATAAACATTAAGTTACTTGTGCAGAAGAGGAGCATCTCTGGCAGAATTTGAGGCTTAGCTCAGAGCAGTCCTCACTCTGGCTGGAGCTGGTTAATGAATTCTCCTGCACAACTACTCCTTGGTGATTGAATCTCTCCATAATTTTCAGTCTGGAGGCTTTCTGTCAGGCTCATATGAAAATTCTTGGAATTTTGGAAACATTTCTGAGAGAGGATAGTCAGTTTTGGCCCACATCTATTCTTGAAGTGCAAGGTCAGGGTAGAGCACAGGGATGGGATGGAAAGGGAGGGGTGATCTTTGCATTTCAGTTGCAGTCTTATGAAGCACATACAGCTTGAAAAAGTGATGTAATTACACATATTTGAGCAGTCATATATTTGAAAGTCAGGAAGAGAGAGGCCTGTCTGCCATAACCCAGGTGTGGTCCAGGGGAGGATGTGTGCATTCAGCTTTCAAAGATGCAAAGGACTCAAACCCACCAACTGAAATTATGTTACCAATATTCATTTTCTGGGTTGAAGTTTCCTGGCCATATCCCTCTGTATGTACATGAACTGCCTTGGAAATGTTGATCAAATATATCTTAAATTATATCTTTCTTGTCTTCTGAGAACATATGAAGAGTGATATGAAAATCTGTATTTTTTTTTGAACACAGAAATCACAGTTGTAAATGTTGTCCTGAATTTGAATAAGACCAGCATATAACTGCCTTTAAAGGGGGGGAATGGGGCTTTAAAATGGATCCAACAGTAAATTTGCTTGTTTATCATTGCAGAGAGTAACATGATGAGCTGCTGTCTACTTTAATTTCCACTAATTTGGCAAGTTACTGGAGTAACTCTAGGTCCAGATTTTTGGAAGATCTTGAAGGCTTTTGAGCGTATCCGAAAATCTGGCTCTTATTTTAGGTGTCTAAATGGGAATCAAACACTTGTAAAACAATCTAGCCCAGTTGTGGGTGCTGAGCACTTAGAAATATGGCCTTCAGTTGTCAAGAAAATCTGGCTGCTAACATATTTTAGGACTGAGAAAAACATGGCTGGAACATCAGGCCAAAGGAAACAATTTGTCTTGTAACGACAGGGTTGAGGGGTAGATGATACTCTTCTAAATGCCTACAGTACCTAGGTCTGGATGATCCCTGCTTCCAAGTAGATGAGGATATAAAGACACTGGTAATGAGATTCATTACAGCAGCTTTCTAATCTCTTTCGCTACAAAATACATTACATTTGGAATTTAACTGTGTGTGCAGCACACCAGGTGGCCAAGCTGCTTTTACTGGGAGAAAATAAAGAAGCTGAAATGCACTGCTATGTAGTGCTCTCAATGCCTAATAATGTCATAGAGGAAGAAGTATGCTCCTGCTCTCTGTTGCTGATGACTGCCGAGTGAAGCACATGTTATACAAAGTCACATATGCTGGAGAATAACGCTGCTGTGGGAGCCCTTAGCTCACTGGTATGTGACACTGCAATGTGATTAGGAAAGAAATTACATACTGGCAAAGAGCTTTCCCCCATTTTGAGAGTGAGAGAGAAGGATCACTCCCTTGGAAATGTTATATCCGAGTGAATTTACTTTTTCATGGGCTGATATTCTTCTAAGGAAGAAGGATGTTCCAGCCACTGCTCAGCAGAAAGGACATTTTTTTTTACTTTATTGGCCCGAGGTGGTCATGGGGCTGTGGAACAAATTTCACCTTGGGTGAAGCTGGCAGCATTTCTCCAGTTACAGGGGAAATTTAGTCCGAGGTTTGTGTTGTGCTGAATTTGAATATGGAGACTTAAAAATAGGGCTTCTAGTTCACATCCCAGTCTCTGAGGTGTTCTTGCTAACGGTGGAGGTGTGTTGACATGGCAACTCCCTAAATCTAGCCCTGAATGCTGTAAGCTTAGCTCCTGGCCTACCAGGACTCAGAACTCTTCTGATTGAAAGACTAAGTCAAGGCTTTCTGTCTGCTGAGGGTGATGCTTTATCACGTAGGTGAAGTTGACCTATGGGGTTTTTTTCTCCTAACCACATAAAATCCCTCAGAAATTTTTGCATTTTAATTTAATAAGAGGAGACCTGGGCTGCTCACCTGTAGTATGTGGTGATGATAAAACTGTGGCAAACTCCATTTCCCCCTTTTATGTCCTGAGCCTCTCGTGAGGCAGAATTCCTTTACCTTTCTCTTTCCCCCTATCTTTTTTGATTTTGATTGGAAGCTGTGTACAGGCTGTGAGGCACAGTGCAAGAATTAAATGCTATTCCCAGCTGTTTGCCATGGCTCAGATTCACTCTTTTCCATGGGCTGGGATCCAGTTGCAGGACAGATGCTTTACAGTTTTGTTTATTGGATTTTCTATACAAAGGGTTGTGCTCCACTTTGACTGGGAGCAGGTGGCTTGTAGAAGGGGAAAAAAAAAACCAACACGCCATGTTTTTGTAATTTTTTTGACTGTCTACGGATTCCTGTGACATACTGATTGCAGCTGGATGTGCAAGAAGGCAGGGCTGGAAGTATCCGTGAGACTGCCATCCCATCACTCACACAAAAACACTGATGCTCTAGTACTTGTGTTTTTTCCAGAGCTCGGTGTTGCTTGTGCCATGGCCCATGGGCAAGCTCGGCCAGCTCTTTTCCCTTTCTCTACTCCCGTAAGTTCTTATTCCTTGGGAGAGCTGTGGACTGTGTGGGTGACTCTGGAAGTCTACCATGTGAGATCCCAAAAGAATGCTGGAGAACCACCTAAGGGTGACCAAAAGCCTCACCATGTACCTGTGTACGCGCCTGTGTCCGGCTGCGTAGCAGCTCTGTTTTTGCCTCTCCTCACACACGGGACACCTTGCCTGTCACTGCACAAGGGAAATTGTCACTTTGGTGACAGTTATTTTGGATATTTCCTCAGCCTGTCTTCACTGCTGTCATGGACGTTGCTTAGAATGGATTGAGAAATGAAGCTGTAGAAATATGTAGGAAAATTGGCTCAGTGGAAAAAATAGAAGGAAACTGAACAGGCTACTGAAGTCCCTTCAAGGTTGTCCCCAAATGGACTTGAGCAGTGCCTGTGCCCCCTTCCTGATCTTCTTTTTCCTTCACCATGTGAGCAGACATGAGCCCCTGTGTGGGCAAAATTTAGGTGTCTCCCCATCCTTGCTTGATCATAGCAGTCATATAAAGGTATGGGCAAGAAATTCTCTTTATGGGACTGAGGGATACCTGCGTGTGGTCCATGTGAAATCCCACATCCCTGGGGGCTCCTAAGGAAAACGAACAGCAGCAAAAAATAAACTAGTTTGGGTGGCAATCCGTGGAATGTCTTCACCATATCATTTTAAGGTGAAATGCAGGGGGGATATGGGGGAGCTCTCAAAAAATAACCACTTAGAAGGAGCCATTGCTGTCTGCACATGACAGCAGTGGGTTTGAATTTGGATTGCTCTGAGGAACTTGGTCTACTGGGAGGTGTCCTTGACCATGGCAGGGGGGTTGAAACTGGGTGATCTTTAAGGTCTTTTCCAACCCAAACCATTCTACAATTCTGTGACTCTTGGTTTGTGCAGTTAAAGGATGGGATGAGGTGCATGGTCCCAGTAGCCTGAAGAGCAGATGAAGAGCCAGGATCCTCTTATTCATAACTGTGATGATCAGTGTGTGAGCAATCCTGATGTCAGCATAGGTTTGTATAAACCAGTTGAGCTAATTAAGTGTGAGTAGGTGCAGATTTGGGAAAGATCAGCATCTATTAGTGGCAAAGTCACAAACAGGAAAAGAAGCTGACTTTCTGAGACTGCTCACAGCCAGCAGGTTGCCTGGCTGTGGGCATGACTGAAGAACTTCTGTGGAAATTTAGGAACTAAGGATAAAAATTACTTCACTTTAATGTACAGGGAGGTTAACAGGAGCCCGCTGGAACCCTTTAAATTGGCAAATAGCCCCGTGGAGCCTGGGACATGTTAAATGATTGTCCTGGTAACTCAAAGCACAGCTAGGCTGGAAGTGTTCACCTCTATCTTGTGAATTCCTTAAATAGTGAACACCAAGCTCGATAAACAACCAGATCAAACCTCGATGGAGAAGCACTAGGAAAGCAGCTCCACAGAAGTATCTCTGGCGCAGTACTGTGTAGGGAGGAGAAAATCACACAGAGATGCAGGCTGGAGCTAATGTCTGCTCTGGAAGGATTTACTGGCAACATGGGGTGAAGTGTTTTGGGCAGGGCAGGTGCTTTTTATTCAGCATTTTGAAGCAGGAATTAGAAAACTTTTCCAAGGGCTGAATCAGTCTTTCAGACTTGTTTGATGGACCAGAAATGAACGTCAGTCCAATGCCAAGAAACATCGTGTTCGTGAGTGTATGAAATGGAATTGTGGCTTGTGGAAAGGCCGCAAGTACTCCATTCCCATGCCTGAAGTACATGGGATTCAGTGCAACAAATTTCTTTCCTAAGCCTTCCTCACTATCTGCTACTTCTCTCTGTTGGGGAAATTTCAGTGTCTCTAGATCCTCATAAACTGAAAGTATGTCCTCCCTGAAGCACCATTATATCTCCCTGCTGATGGAAGTAGGTTCCTAAACACGTGGCATGAATCTTCAATATGATGCCTTCAAGAAACCCCATGGGTGGGATGACTGGGCCAGTCAGCTTGGTCCCAGATGAGTGGCAGGGATTAGAAGCTGTAGTAGGATGAGACCAAGCAGAGGCAGCTTGGAGGAACTCATGGGGAGCAGCTGAGAATCCCTCTTTCCTGGTGAATCCCAGTCCAGACCTGGTGGATGAGGTTTGTGGAGCAGTATGTGGCTCAGGGAGGAGGAAGGCTGTGATGGTACACTGTTGGGTGTATGGGTGGGTGGGCTTTTTGGGGGGATGTGAGGGATGCAGACCATGGTGAGATCTGTGGGATTACACATAGGAGGGCACTGTGCCATGCACAGGGTTGTGGGAGGTGTAGAGCAAATAGGGGAGGGCTGAGGGATTTTGTGGATGGGTAAGAGTTCACTCACAGACATTGCCCCGAGGGTGCTGATGTATCCTGGATAAATATTCCTGTGATGTTACTGTCCTTGGAAAAAAAAAAAAATGGCATCTCTTATTTGGCCAAAATGGAGATCTCTGAGCCTTATGGACATAACACCCTTGTCATGTTTACATGTGAACTGCTGACTCTCCTCCAGCCTACCTGCACTTTTGCCCAAGCCCTTATGCCAGGCATCTTATCATGCCACACTTTGCTGTTTGCAGCTTGTTGATGGGTTGTCAAGACAGTGCACGGGAATGTCACAGTGCAGTTTGTCACTTGTCATCGGAGTGGAAGGCGGCAGTGGTGACATGCAGGTCTTCTTCCCTGCCCTCCCTGTGCTCTGCTGCTCATGGCAGCACCATCAGGACTCCTTCCAGTTTTTCATCACCCCTTGCAGAAGGAGGATGTGACTAGGAGCATCTCCCAGGGGCTCCAGGTCTCTCTCCTGGGCTGGAGGATGGAATTCAGCTTTTTCCTACCATGCACTGTGATTCCTGGCAGTGCAAATCCCAGGGCAGTGGCACTGGAGACTGTCTGGTCCTTGCTGTGGGTGCTAGAGGGCAGACAGCCCACCCAAACCCACTGTGGATATGGGAGCTAATTTCTTCAGTGAAAAAAGAGGAGAAAAAAAAAAATCTTCATTCATAGTCTCATTCTCTGCCATCATGTCCAAGTGCAAAAACCAAAAAAAGAAGGAAATACAACTGCTGGCCTCGTGGCACATCAGTATTTGGACTTTGTAAGGTTTGATTTGTTGTTTTTTTTTTTTCAGGATGAGGAAGCAGCTAGGTGGGCCAGGTACAAAATGGATATGATTTCTTCCATTCACTAAAGAATGTCAACAAAATTCTGCTTCTCTAAATGCAGTGGAAGCAATGAACAGGCATCCCCATCTACTTAAAAAGCTTTAAAGTGCAAGCACCTTGTCTTTTTGTCTCTTCTTAAGCCCCTGTTTTTGCAAGACTTCATTTCAGCAGCATAAATCCTTGGCTCAGCATGACCAAATCCAGGGAATTCCTCCTTTAAGAGTCTTCAGACACAGCTTGAGGTGGGGTGAGCCCATGGGCAGCTTTACACAATGTTTGTGGATCGACATGACTTGACCAAAGCCTGGCAGACTTCTTGGCTATGATGGGGTCAAACTTGAGGTTACAAATCCTGTGAGCAAGGAGGACATGGATGAAGAGCTCTGGAAGGTGGAGCAGCAGTGAGCTGTGGGTGTTTGTATGAGGAGGAGCAGCACTCATCAAATCAGTCAGGTTGCTGGTGGGTCTGGTTGTAAACAAGCTATTGCTGAATTGCCATCAAGTCTCAAAGGACAATAGTGTGAGTGAAACACCCGTTTATGGTTGTGGGGGCTTTGAATGGAGTGATCTCTATCCCAGCCTCCAGGAAATGAGGCAGAGGAAGCTGGATGGGGGCTGGGTGACCCAGGTTTCAGTTAACCTCCTGGAACATAGAGCACACACCAAAATATTACACTTAAAAGGTGAAAGAGAACACTTACCATGATTTAAACCACTCTCTTGCCTGCCCTCTAAGTATTTTTAAAACTGAAGGATAATGTCAGACCTTTGTCTTGCATGAAGAATGAGTTCATTTCCTATTGAAGTATGACTAGCAGAGCCAGCCTGGAAATCAGTGAGCTATTGGTACAGCAGTGGGTGATTTGTACACTCTGCTGCATGCAGTTTGTCCTCCAAAAACATTGGCTGAGTCTTTAGCTGCTTCCCATATCTTGGTCCTAGGAAAATCACTGGGATTGCTCCTGCATCTAACTGGGTGAAGATTCAGGCTGAGGAACCCCTCTGTCTAGCTCTGCAGAGGGTGTTTGATTGTCCCATGGAAGTGAAAGAAGGTGGTCACCTGTAGGGAAGCCTTCTGGTGCTGCACTTTTCTTTGGGGCTGATGTTCCTCCAGAGGGGAGCAAATTCCTAGGAGAAACAGGGTGGAGGATTTACACCCTTATTGCTTGAGATGTGGTTTAGCTGGCCTAGTTTATGCGCTTGAAAGACAGTTTTATTTGCAAGCTCTGAGAGAGTTTGAGTTTAAGCAGTTCAGGGCATCCTTTCTAGCCAAGTGAAAAGGGAAAGAGAATTCAGCTCTTCCAAGAAGTGCTCACAGAGTCCTTGCATTGTTTGAACTTGTTTCACCACCAAAAAGAGAAAGCTCTGTTTCACATGCTTAATTCACAGAAGCATAAGGAATCTGTGATCAGACCCAAATCATCTAAATCAGGTCTTCTATCCTTTTGTCCTAATGGTACATATCTGTGGACAAAGCAGTGTGCTGCTGCAAGAACAGCAGGATTTCCTAATCTCCTTGTTTCCTAGCTCCAGGGCAAGACAATCATCTGCATGGGTGATGAGTCAAGGTTTCTGATGCCATCTCTGTGTTGGTGTGGATTCTGTCAAGTGCAGCTTTAGATCAGCTTGATAGAAGGGTGAGAGGGACCTGTTGTTGAAACAGAATTTACCTGGGGTAAATCAGCACCAAGAAGATTCTTCAAAACATTTTTTTAACCTAATTTTGACCATTTGGAAACACTGACTCATTGCATTACTGCAGGTAGAGTCTTGTCTCTTTACACAGTGCAGCTCAGCTGGTCCTTCTCAGAGTCCTCATTATCTCTTGTGGGCACTGGTTGCATTGATGTGAAATTTTGGTCTCCGTAGGATTGTGTAAATGTGTCTTTCCTAAGTTCCCCCTGCGAATTGGACAGATCCCTGGAATCAATTTGCCTGGACCTAAGAAGACAATGGGATGACAACAGGAAGGGTTTGTGGGACGTGTGTTGCATGTCTCTGGAGTCAGCAACGCCACAATAGAGGGACAAGATTTGGTCTTGGCTGCAGGAACCTCGAGCTTGACACTGCATCTCACAGCATTCCAGAGCCACACCATGTAAATGTTTATTGCCTTCTTCCCGTGGGTCTGTGCCTTTTGTTTTGAGTCCCTTGCCATGCAGTGGGGAGGCCCTCCGGAGAGCAGGGGTAGAAAGGAACCAGGGGCCAGATGTGTGCGAGACTCCAGCCCAGAGAAAAGTCCCCGCAGTTTGACTCCGTCAGGGCTGCAGGGCACGGAGAACAAGGGAAAATTGAGTCAGCCCCAGGATGCCATCCGGTCTTTAGGGCAGACAAATGCATGTAATCTCGGCCGGGGCTGTAAAGCAGCATTGCTAGGCTGGAGGAGAGGAATGCGCGGCCGGGGAGCTGCGATAATGGAAGGAGGGGCTCGGGAGAAAAGGGGAGAGGAGCGGCATTCGCTCTCTCTATCTGTGAACTTGATGCGGAGAGACGTTCGTGGTTTCCAATAAGCAGTTCATTTGTCTTAACTTAATGCCTTTTTACTCCATCGCTAGCAGAGTGATCCCAATTAAGGCAGCACAGCAGGGCTTCCTGTATAAACCTCCTAACACCGCCAGTTACGTTATTTGCTACAACCAGCCAGAGTTATGATCACCAGTGAAAAATAAGCTTCCTATCTGGCAGCTGGCCAGATTCATCCCAGCAAAGCAGCGGAGTAGCAGGGCTGGGAGAGGGAATGCATTGAAATGTAAAACAGTTAACATTTCTACAATACGTGTCAGCATCCACCAAGCAGTGCGGGCAATTAAGTAATGTTACATTGTACACTTCACCTCGGAAGAAAAGCTCATTTTGATAGAATAAAATACCCAAATGCCACAGTCTCTACTGCTGAATTCAAACCTAAAGCAGTGTTTTCCCTTCTATGCACAACGCCTAGCGCAGAAATAAGAAGGGAGAATAAAGCAGCATGATTTTAGACTTAGAAGATAAGTAAAAGTGTGGGCCCTCTGCCAAGTTTCTCACCATTTAGCTGCGCTGAGATGGGATAAAGAGCAGATTTCTGACTGCTTCCCACAGCCACTTTTCTCGTTTTGCAGAGCTGTTTTATATTAGAAAATTGTTGAAAATCTTTCATTGCGTCTTTTTTTTCCCCTCTGATTTAAGAGATCTTCTTGTCTCCTCCTCCTCCCGGTTTTCTGTGGGAGCAGCTCCTTTAGGGGTCCTGACATCACTCTGCATGGGAGCAGTTTCCTTGTATGAATGATGGAGCCCTTCGGTGGAGTGACCCGGGAAATTGGTTGTGGCTGCGCATGTCAGTCCTGCTGCACCACTGGTTTTTAAGGTAGGGTGTCCCAAAATTTAGTGTGATAGCACTGCTGGAACCCTACGGACAGCCTTGAAACTGGGCAGTGACTGCGCTGAAAAATCAAACGATGTATGTGCATCTGGGCCATTAGTCTGAATAGCTGAACTCAAGAGATGAATGGAAATTGCCTGTTGCTTGAGTTCACCACACGGGAAAACTTGTCTGTCCTTACACACGCAGGAAAAAAAAAAAAAAGAGGCAAAAAAGGATATAAGCAAAAAAATGTAGTCTCTAAATTCCTGTGGGTTCTATTAAAATTCTTCCTCTGTTGCTATGTCTTTGGAGAGCCTTTAGCTTTCAGTACTGATTGTCCAGTACTGCTGGCTTGTCTTTTAAAAAACCTGGATGATGACTGAAACCAGATGAAAAATTTTAGCTGAAACGTCTATTAGGGAACTAATTCTGGGAGATATTCAATGGACTTTCAGGCTCATTTCTGATACCCACAGATGCCAAAATGGTAAAGAGATACTGCACATGCTGCAGAGAAATAGAAGAAGAGGAATGGGGAAGGAGGAAGCAAAAATAAAGTGGCAAAAGTGTTAGCAACACTGGGAGGTGGAACATTTTAACCAGGTCTTCTTTTCTCTTTGGCCCAGGAGTCTCATGAATGCTACTGTTAGTTTAGTCACGAAACATAATATAATCATTATATTCAATGAACGAAGATCCTAATTGCAGGTATGTGAAGTTTCTGAGAGGTGTTTTGAACAGGAAACCTGTTGTCATTGAAACAGAAAATGGCTTTTTCTGAGGTTTTTTTCCTGAACCTCTCTGTTTGAGGGCATTGTATCCTGGTGCTGCATCTTCCTTTGGCGTGGTATTTTGGAAACTGGGCTCAGATTCCAAAGGCAGGCTCTGCTCTTAACACTTTGAGGGTGTAGGAGGCTGGCTTTGATAATTTGCATCGGTTCTGCTGAACCTATTTCAGGCTGCAGTTTGATGGTTTACACAAGAAAATAATCTGAAGAAAGTAACATTTAAAACCTGATTGTTCGTGAGCTATCAAAGCCAGGAGGAATTGTGTGTAATGGGAGAACTGGGAATCCCAATTGTGCAGAGATTCCCTTCTGGTCAGCAATTTTATGCTTCCACATAGTCACTAGTTATTCATACTATACAGGGAATAATTTTTTCAGACATCCCAGAAGAACAAAACTGGGTTTCTCAGGCAGCCAGGACTAAACTAGTCCCAACAATGCTGTGTCTAACAGTGGGACACTCAGATTGCAACAGAGAGTATCCATGTGACCTTAGCGACATCTGAGCCATGGAGACTCCACTGAACTGAAATGTCAAACACAAAATGTCCTTCTGCCACCACTCCGGTATAAAGATGAACACTTTCCTGTTATGGGCATGTGTGCAAATAGTTTTCTGGGCTTTCCCTTACCATTTGCCCAGGGAAGAACAAAGAACCTCCTATTCTTTGTTTCAGGTAGAGCTGTTACACAGACAAAAAGTCCAGAGGTTCTAAGGCCCTGATCCTGCAAGGACTTTGCCCCCTGAACACATGGGCTTAATTGGGACTACCTGAGCCTATTGTTAAGCATACATTCAAGCCTTTCTCAGGCTGGAGCCTGGCTTAGTAACCAGAACAATAAACTGCTAGTGGTGGCTGGGAATACCAAGAAGCAAGTTTAAAATACTTATGCTTCCAGGACCTGAATCCAAGGAAAGCAAAGTCTTTCGTTTCCATATTCTGAACTCATGGGCATGACCTGGGGTTGTTTTTAATGTTCCTGCAGCCCTTTGTTAATCTCTATTCCTTGTATTAACTGGAAAATGAAGGTATTGTCTGTGGTAGCAGCCTGGCTCAACTTCATGGAACAGCTCTGGTTGCATGGCAGCTCCAGCAATAGGCCAGGATGATCTGTGCTTTTCCTGCGGTGTTTTCTCTTGTGTTTCCTGAATTTCTTACCTATCTCTTTGGCCTTCTAATGGTTGCAGGGGTCATGTTAGTTTGCAGCAGAGTTCACAGACCATTCTGTGTTTCCTTAAAACCTTTGAATGTAAATCACCCTGTTAATCAAATGCTGCAGCTGTTAATGTGTCCTGTTACACCCAAATCATGAACATTGTGACTCTTGTATCTTTCTTCCAAACTTCTCTTTATCCAGTTAATACCCTTTTAATGACATTTTAATCATCTGAGGCTATCAATGGTGCAATTCCAAACACCTTCTTCTGCTGTTCTTTCCCATATGGTTTCCAAAATGGGATCCCTGAGCTTGAATGGTGTGTGACAGTGGAAAATCATTCCAACATCACTGGGAGCTATTCTGTGTAGGAGAATGGGAGGTGGATCAGGCTGGGTGAACTTGTTGCTCATATTTTTTGGCCACTCATGACAACAAAGATATTGAGGCACTCACTGGAGTGAGTCCGGCAATGGAGCTGGACAAGGGTCTGGAGCACAAGTCTGATGAGAAGCAGCTGAAGGAGCTGGAGTTGTTTAGCCTGGAGGAGGCTCAGGGGGGAACCTTATCACTCTGCAACTACCTGGAAGGAGGCTGTAGCCAGGTGGGGATCAGCCTCTTCTCCCAAGGAACAGGCAATAAGATGAGAGAGAAGAGCCTCAAGTTGTGCAGGGGAGCTTTAAATTGGATATTAGAAAAAATTTCTTTGCTGCAAGATTGCAAAGCATTAGAACAGACTGCTCAGGGAAGTGGTAGAGTCACCATTCCTGGACGTGTTCAAATAAATGTGGATTTATAAACATGGATGTGGTAGGTTGGAGGACACATAGCTGACCCCTGCAACTGTGGATTGTGAGGCTTTAGTCCACCCCATTAAAAAACAATTAATATGCTGTTACTTGGAAAGATTCTTGGTCTGTTCAATAGGACAAATTCATTCTTTGCCTGATTTTGGTGAGTTTTATAGCAGCCCTGGATGTAGCTCCCTGTGCTCAGCTGAGACAACTCCGGTTAAAGCCAGCAGTGGGGAGAGCTGCTCTGTCATTTGCTTAAGGATCACTGCTACAAGCACAAAGCACTATCAGCAAAATGTCCCTAAATGTGAAATCCTATCACATGTTCTGCAGAATGATTATGGAAAATATCCCTTTGTAAGCTGAGACACCGAGTACCACAGATCCAGAGCCCTGAGTTCCAGTTCCTTGTGAAGTGCCTTGGAGATATTTTAGCCAAAAAAAAAAAAAAAAAGCCCCAATGGTTTCTGTGAGCCGGGAGATCTCCTGTGTACAAAAAGCCTGTGCTAATCAGTGACATGGAGAATAAATTCAACCCATGGCTGGAATGCACTGTGCAGTCTCTGGGTTTCCTGAGCCTCTGTGAAATTAGGCAAAGCAAAGCTCTGACAGCCCCAGCACACAGTGGTCACTCACCAACAAACTTATATGGCCCTTGATATGGAAAGGTCCCAAACCTTTCTGTCCCAGTTTCAGCAAGAGGAGAAATGAGGCTTAAAGCTTGCCTTTGCTCTCTGTAAATCTAGTTCTCTTGGCAAGATGGGTAAAATTCATCTCCACTATAAACATCTTCAAATATTTACATACAATAACAATTATGGGCATTTTGATTTAAATGATTAAAACACCAGGCTTGACTAGACACTAATTGCTATTGATTGTTTAATGATATTGTGGAATGGTAATGCAGGCTTCATATTGACAGTCAAAAGCAATTGACCAAAAAGTCATTATCCATTTTTAGCCTTACAAGTAAATTGCCTGAATTTTGATTGAAAAATATTGCACTAAAAGTAGAAGACTTCCTAAAGAAAAAGGATGAAAACTCTAACCTCCATATTATTGAAAGCATTTAAATTACTCTCCTGACCACACAGCAGGAATACAAGAAGAAATGTAACCTTCATTTCCAGAAGGAAGCTTTGACTACAGTCAGTGGTTAGAGCAGTAATCTTTTGGTTCTGGGACTGGGATTTAAGTTCCTTCTCTGATTTTTATGTGCAGTATGTTTATGGCCTCATCTCACTCCTATAATTGGCATTGCATTTCATCACAAAACCATTATACATAATTTAGCTGTGTTCTTCATAGGTCAGATCTGAGTGGAAGGTCACATTGGAGCTACCTAAACCATATGCATTCTGAAGATAAACACTTAATCTTGATTTTCATTCTGCTGCCAATTCTTTTTCTTTTCCTTTTGATTTCCTTTTTTTTTTTTTAATTTTTATGAGAAAGTGGGAGGAGTGAATCCTGAAAACGCTGTATTTTCTCAATAGCAGTATACTTTTAGTGTTCACCGTGTATGTTGTTATGCATGCAGCTTACAGCATAATATGGAAACCTACTGCGTAAGGAGTTGTTTAAATTCAAAACATTGTCCACAAATTCACCATCTTACTGATCATGGCCAGTATGGGAACTGCAGTGATATTATTTGAGTTAATGTTCCTCAAGATGTATGTGAGTTAAGGCAGAATCAAAGCAGAATCATGGTCTCCAGGATGCAGAGCCTTTGGGAGGATCACAGCTGGACTCAGCTTAAACAGAGCAAATGAGCTCCAAAATAATCACCCTGATGTTGGCCAAGCCCAAATTCTGCATCTCATCTCTCCCACTCAAGTAAATGGTTGTCCAGGTTTCAAATCAGATCCAGTTTCAGGAACTAGATTGATTGCCCCAAAGAAGTGACTTTGATGGATTTCAGTTCAATGGTGGAATTCTGTCCCTCCCAAAAATATAAAGTCATAATTACACACATGAAACAGGAATGAACCTTGAATTAAAGGAAGGATTTGAGGAGATGAGGATTTCATTTGACCTGGTTATTGAGGAGTGGCCATCAGCTAAATTATCTGAATTTCCATAAATCTTCAGAAATTCCCCAGATAGGTGTTTTTCTGGATTTCTCTACAGAGTGTTCAAAACAGGGCTGTCTGAATTGCAGTGGTGAGATTGTTGGGCAGAGCCGTACCAAAATCCAGCCATGCCTACAGAGTGGAGTCTGGCACCCCCAGGGGAAGATCCTGAGTATCTTTTGTTTTTCTTTGCACTGGGGTGAGCCATCTCCCATGCTTAGAACTGTCCTGTTCAAATTCTATGGGGAAAACAAAACGGCTCCACCAGAACACTCAGAAGAGAGAAGCACAATTTATGCACTTCAATTTGTTAAGAAAAACATGCCTTTTCTGTACCATTTATTGTCATACTCAGAAATCTCTTCCAAGAAACTGAAAACAGTCACTATTCTGAGAGTACACAGAAATCTCATCTTTTCTCCTTGTTCGAAGCACAAAGCTATTTCATTACAACTCTGAGAGGATGGGCTGCTAAATAGGATGCCTCAATCAATATTAAATCACAACTGCTTCTCAGGCTCTAAGAACAAAAATACACACTTTGATAATGCTGCTGTGACCCCATTATATGACAGGTATAAACCAAGGCAACTAATGAGCTGTCACAAAATACTGTGAAAGGAACCGAATAAATTTATAAATAGCAATTTTGTTTTGAAACAATTCAGAATGTATTTTCTTAAATGAAATACTCAAAAAAATAACTTTCAAATACTAATCTGCAGGAAATATTTGCATATGCTACAATTTAGAATGGAAATTAATATTAGAAGGTATTACCTGCCCACCCAGCACAAATCATGACTTTCCAATCTAAGAATGCACTGAGGTTTACTTCTGTGTAAGACCAGTGTTTTCAAATGTTTGTTTCCACTGGCAGACACCTAAAATCTAAACATAGTCAACAAAAATTTGCCTGATTTTTATAAGACTGTTGAACTTTAAATGGCTATAGAACCTGAGAACAAACTTTATTCATTTTTAAGGCCAGAAAACCTTTAGAACAGCTTATAAAAACAAAACAAAAAATCCTATTGTTACTCTGCTAGTGGAATATCCTCATGGCGTATCCAGCTAAGTATTCTCTTCCTGAAAAAAAAATCTCATTTTGCCTGGGATAACACCATCCATGGAGAATCTTCCTTTTTTTCTTGGTATTCTGCTAAATTTTTGCATTGCTTGACTTTTAGTCATGGGGATTTTTCTGTTCGAAATAAATTGAACCTCCACATGCTGAATCTAGCAGATAAATTGTCTTTGCTAAAACGTCCGTTAGGACCTGGTGTTCTGTCACCGTGAAGAAGCTTGATGATGCATAATTACCATTGAGATTGACCAGTTTCAGGCTGAGTTCTGAGAACTTGGGTCCTTTCATGCAGCCTGGCTAACGCTATTGCCCTGTTTGGGAATTAAAGGGGAAAACCAAAATTCCCTGGTGTCCAGGGCAGTGAGAAGCTGAGAGTCAGGGGCTCTGCTCCCTGGTTTTGAGTGATGGAAGAGGTGAGCCTGATCTGGGATGACAGCTTCCCTGATGTGTGCAGCTCTTCCCTGACACCGCAATCCATTCCCTGTGCTGTTACTGCGTGAGGAGCACACATGAACCAGATGGGCTTCTCCTGTCCATGAGCGTTGGTATGAGAGTGGAAAGCCACTGGCCAAGCTTCACTGCTTGATGTTCATTATGCTGTTTCATTAGAATCGTAGCTACCTCATCCTGGGTAAGAATGGAGGTGATGTAGCCCAATATTCTTAAGACACCTCAGCCCTGGGTGCCACTACCCAGCAGTAACACATCCAGCCAGGAGGAACACTCTGGTCTCTGAGCTGTGCTCAGCAGGAGGGGCATGGACCCCTTTTGTCCACCCCAATCAATGCTGGGACAATCTCTGCCTTCACTGCTCCCTGGGGATGCAGAACAGCCAGGACTGGCAGGCTCACAGGACTGGTCAGAGGGAAAGGAAAAAATCTAACTTTAGCCTAACCATAAGAGCTCTGAGCTGGAGGAAATCACAGCTGGGCTCCAGGCCCAGCTTCCTGGCAATCCCGTGTCATTTTCCTTAAATCATATGGGGAGGAACAGTGGAAAGGGGCCACAAGTCCAGGCCTTTTCCCTTGACCACCAGTCACTCCTTTCCCCAGTCTTTACCTAGTCCTTGGGAAACATCCAAGACTGAGGACGAGAATTTAATTGCTAGAAAAATTAGCAGCACAAACACTGACAGAGAGAATCCACCACCCCATAGCGCCGGCTTTGCTGCAGCTCTGGTCACATCTTTGTACCTCTAGCAAAATAACAGACAGCCATCATGTGTTAAATCAAGAATGTCTGGTGATGGTTGGTGACCACACCTTTGCAGACAGCAAGATTTGATGCTTACTGCCTTTAGACTGCTCCAGGAAAAAACAGTCTTGGTGTATACACAGCCTGCTTGGGACTTTTGAGGAATTTCAACTGTTTAGGTCTCATTAGAAGCAGGATTTGAGCTACCTAGTTCCTTTTGTAAATAACTAAAAATTGTTTATATGTTTATGCCTTAATATATGTGTCTTTTGATAGGATTTGCAAGTATTGCTTTGGGACATGAAATACTTTTGAAACGTCTGGATAGGAGAATGCAATGGCTTTATTTCAAGTCACAGAGAGTTTTTCTGTTTACTTCAGTACACTCAGTCACCACTTCTAGTCTACCTTGTGCACATTGCAATTAGAGGTGAAGAGCTTTATGTCTTTCTTTGCAAGATCTATTTTTTCTTGGTGATGGGTCCTCTACCCTTAAGAAGTTTCTGTTTGAAACTGTGAAGCTCCAATTATGGGCAGTGCTGTCTTCTGCATATACATTCCATCTATCTTTATGTCTGACCTTTCTGGTGTAAACATGAGACTTACTAAACTTCTGATAGGTAAAGCACTCTGAAAAGAAAAGCATATAGGCATTGTCTCTACAGCTTTGTTTGTATTGCAGGTTTAATATGCTGGAATGCAATGCAGATATCAATTACAATCACTTTTGATGTGCAATTAGAATAATATAGGAAATACTTTCCACTCTCCTGGCAGTGGCACTGACCCAGAAAAGCACTTATGTGTAAGATACCATTCAAGTGGACGGAAATTTTATAGGATCAGAGTCAAAAGATATATCAAAGGGTTTTTTTATATGTATTTGAGAACATGTATGCATCCATGCATGTATTTCAGATTGATTTTTTTTTTTCTTGTTAAATACCTAAAAGAAAATTCTCTATTTTCTGAATATTAAGGTCAGATCTAAAGGAGGCAAATGCTGTTCTTCATGTCACAGCATTTACTTGAGGCATCTGTTGGATAGTACTTCTACTAACCCACATGCAATACCATGCCAAGGTGGCCATATATGACCCCTGGAGAAGAGCTGGCTGGTGGGATGAGTGGGAAGGAGTTGTTCGTCCATCCATGTAGACATGCCCTTAGTCATGCTGAGTGAATCACTTTTTAAAGAAAAAAAAGAGAAAGAATTCCTAGATGAGAACATCCAGTTCTTTGGAACTTATGATAGTATAGTCTGAAGTTAGATCCAAAATTCATGGCTGACTCTTCCCGCCAACAATCCAAGCCAAAATTCTCAACAGGAATAAATATCCTGGAACTCTTGGAGAGTCTGAGATCCAGACCCAACTTCTGCAGCTCGCATTCCTTTCCAAGGGATTGCAAGGTATTTTTTAATTGAATTGTTGTTTTCTTCAAATTACGTAAGGTTTAGAATTTGGCCTTTCACCTCCAACTCTGTTTTGTCACTTTCAAGCAATCCATCCTAACAGGTCCAGGTCAAGCATCCAAGGTTTACAAACATGGATTTGCATAACTCTCTCTCTTTCCTTGTCTCAAAAAAAGGGCAAATCTCATGTGCACTTTACTAACAAGCAAAATTTTTACTCCTTTTTAGGTTTTCAGCTAAGAATGAAAAATTTACGGTTCTTAGTGCTTGTAACTGTCTGATTGGACACCACCAGCAAGGAAGGGGACAAGCACAGGTGATTAGGGGATCAGCACTGTGGCTTCCTCCCTACAGCTCTCCTGATTAATTGTAGAGACATTCCTTTGCAGTCTCCAGGCCTCATTCCTCCAAAAATGCATAGCTCTGCTTAATATTGCACACAGAAACCTGATCTATGAGGAAATCTGCAGAGTCAGGGCCACAATGAACAAGGCATTGACCGAGAGAAGTGCAGGGAAGGAACAGTTTGCTCATGGTCAAAATTAACTGGGAATAGCACCAGAAACAAAATTCTGTTCTCCTTAGCATCAGTCCACCAAAACCCCCTGAGTGGCTCCTTCACTGAAGAAGCTGTTGCTGTCCTCTCTGAAGGACACTTTGCGGTACTGCTGCAGGTGGTTTTTCACCTGGGAATGTGCAAGCACGAGCTCTGAAGAGGTAGAGGCAGATAAAGAACATCTAGAGCTCAAGAGAGGCTGCAGCTGAGGGAATGAGAATGGAGGAAAACTGCTTCCTTGCTTCTCCTGAAGAAAATCCTACAAGACCAGTTGGAGTCCCCTAATTCTATAACACCTGGCAAAGAGTTAAGTACTACAAAGGCTCCAGCCTAACAGCCACACTCTTTGTGAGTAGTTAGGAGCTCTCTGGCCCATTCTTCACGCTTTAGGAGGCCCCTCTCAAAGCAAATATACGTCAATAGTTTAGAGGCAGAAACTATCAAATCATGCTGTGTTACTCAGGAACAGAGAGAAGAAACTGGTATAATGGGAAAAAGAAATGATCTCACCTGCCTGGTGGTAGAGAGGCATTTCTCACAACACTTGATCTAAGAACCAGTCTTAGCCGCTGGCCATGTCTATCATTCATCACGGCTTAATGAGAGAGGAATTGTCTCACGTTGGGTGCAGAGCTGTGCAACAGCAACAACAGTAAATATTTTTGTGCTTGTAGTGGAATTCTCTTACCTTTCTTTTTTATTTTTGCCTTTTTCTTTTTTCTTTTTTTTTTTTTTTTTTCTTTTGACATATTCAGCACCACACAGCAGGGAATAGTTTGGCTTTATTTAGAGCTGTACACTCACTGTGTGCTTTGCAAGGTAATGGATTGGTGTAGTAACAGCAATGCAATGTTCCACTAGGACTGTCAGCTCAGCAAGGGCTCACCTGTGGATGTGGAGCCTGTGGAGGTGGAGTGATGGTCAGAGTATCAGAGAGATCCTCCTCATTCAAGATTTGCAGTGATCATTTGCCAGCAGGATAAAAATATGAATTGCAAAAATCCCACTGGACCTTAGTGATCCTTTGCATTTGAGCACTGTTCCTGAGGCTGTGGTGTGATGAGCACACAACTGGATTTCCAACAAGGTTATTCAGATACTGGATTCATTTTAGCTGGAGTGATACCCGGGTGCACACAGACCCATAAAAACCTGCCTCTCCATCTTAGCCCTGTGGTGCAGTGTCTGTGCAATGTCCTGGTTTTTCTCTGCTTTACTCAGAAGAAGTGAAATGTCGTGTTTCGGCCACTTCTTGTTTTCCCTATGTCTCCTGCTCATGGTCAGGTGAACGTGGAAGTGTCTCCTTTTGTTGAGTGTGCTTGCCATCCAAAATTCTCCCTCCGTCCAGCCACCATATCTTAAATGACAACATATATTCAAGGCCAAGCCTACTGATGTGAAAATCTGATACAGGAAACGCAACCCCAGCCAAGTTACCATGAAACTATGTGGAAAAAGATAACCCGCTTACATCCGGAGAACAATAAATTGGTATCAAAATATGATTTTAGATATGTTATTTAGGGATGTCAAATCCAGATCTCTAGAGATTTTGCTTTCTGGCAGATGAGTGCAGTCAGAGGAATGACAGCCTCAGGTTTTGGTAGAACAAACACTTGGCAAAACAGTAAGAAAGTGAATGCTTCTTAAAACATACAGCCCATTCTGGGAAAGGAGGGGGTTCAGAGCACTCACAGGCTCTTTAGGAAGATGTCTTTTCTTCCCTCTGCTGTCCCTCCAGGCCATGAGGATCACAGTGTTTGCCAGCTCTGTGATCCACCTAGACCAAAATACAAAGTGGTAGTTGAATGAACAAAGTGTGAAGTAAAAAATATTCTTTCTCCCCCAAAATCTACTCTCGTCTAGACAGAGATTGGAAGAACGTATCGAGAAACAATAGTACATCAAAAAATCACAGCAAATTATGGGATGTAAAAGATGCTAAGAAAAATGACACCCTTCCTCCCAAACATCAAGTCTTTCATCCTAAGGAAATAGATGACGGGAAGTTTTGGGGGGAAAAAAAAAAAAAAAGGATAGTGATATTTAATATTAGTAATCTGGACTTTCACCCACTCTTTTCCCCCAAGAGTGTTCTTAGAAAACCCTGGACTGCTTTTGATTAGATTGAAAAGAATCAACCTGAGGCAAAGAGTCAATGTGGAAAACTTTCTTTTACACAGCCAAAAATTTGCAGTTATAGGAAATGGAAAGCAGAACATTTTAATGAAAAGCATTGGCTTAGATTAGTAATAGCAGGTATTAGCTTCTGTTAAAACAGTATTGCTTATCCATGGATGAGATTACAAATAACCACATTTCTAAGAACAAATTATGGCATGTTCATAGGAGCTGTTCCAAAACTCCTTGAAGTCCATGCAAGCCTTTTCACCAATTTCTCTGGATTTTCACTTGGATCAAGACCAAGGGCCTGAATTTGTTAAAACAGCTTAAGACAGTAGAGTGTTACTTTGAGCTAAGATTTGCAGCTAATTATAAAAATAGTTGGCCGTTGAAGTAATGTGCAGGGAAACCACTGTTTGTTAATGAGAATAGCAATGGACTTAATATGTCTACCTAGAGGTAATAAATAAATGAATCTCAGATTTAAAGTCTGGGTAGTTACCTGAAGCCAAGGGTGAAAGAAGCTGTAATATTCTTACATATGCTATACAATAGGCACTGAATTTGATAAGGATTTTGGAGATTTGTCTAGAGACGATGGAGATTTAGTAGTTGAGTGTTTTTTTATAAACCTTCTTACACTAACGTTACTTGAACACATTACTGGATTTTAGGCACCAGCTACAGATACACTTGTGAACAAAATGTTAGATTTAAAAAAGGACTTATGTCAAGATTCCAGTCTCACATCACTTGACACAAAGCATCAAAACTCAGACCTTTGCATGTTCTGTTCCTGTGTGTCTTGTATGTACAACCTTTTTGAACTTCTAGGTGATTTTGATCCACTTCAAATAGCTTTCTTCCTTCATCCTATAAATTTCAGTCTGTTTGATCACACTAGTGGAATAGTACAGTTTTCTTCCAGCAGATAAAACAACTCCTTTAAATTCTTGTGGGTGTTAAATGTCTACTACCCCAGTGCTAGTTGTTATAAAAACTGATTCCAAGCTATGTTCCACCTGGAAATGCTTTCATTGGAAATTTCTTCAAGTCTTTTTACAGTGAGCAGGTTATTTTAGAGTTTTTCCTTTTCATTGCCTGTATAAATTCATAGACTGTGAATCTAATTCCTGTCTGGAGGCAGATACAGGTTTTACTCTGAAGGTGCCTGGAACTGATTCTGGAGACCATCAGCTGACTACTAGGGTTACCAGGGGAAGTTCTACGTTATAACCAATTCATAGTCTGACTTCTCATGTACGTTTTTGCAGAGGTTGTAAAAAATTGAGTTAAATAGTAGCCAGAACATTGAGCCGATCTGAGTAACAGTTTAGTGCAGTGTGTGGTCATGGACACTGGTGAGAAATGTGTGAGTTAATTTGTGAATATTGGGGTGGAGAACAGAGGTCCACAGTTCTGTGCAGGTGCATCTGGGGTGGTCACTCAGGTGGCTGGATGCAGAATCCACGGCATCCCCAGCTCTCTGTTTGCTTGCCAGGCACAGCTGAAGAGTCTTTTTTGGAACATCCCACCATTTCAAGTGTCGTTGGGGTTTATAAGGTCGCTGGTTCTTCGTCTGTGCCATGTGTCAGGGCAAGCAAGGCTGCTTGGAGATGAGGCAGAGCACAGAAAGGACTCAGGACAGCCTGTTTTTCTGGAAAGCCAAGGGAAGCTCTGTGTATCCAACAGATGCTGCAGCCCTGGTCGTGAACAGGAGATTAATTGAGAGCTGCTTGGCCTCAGCTGAACCTGAAAACAACCCTCCTTCCTTCTCCTCCATCGATCTTGGCCCAAAAACAGTGGAATACTTGTATCTTGGAGTTGTCCTTTCCATTTGTGAGCCCTACACACACTCCCACAGGCAGAAGCACGGAGATTACTAAATCAGGAATGTTCTCTCTTTGTAGGTGGAAGAAAGAAATGGGAAGGAAGAAGATGTACCTGGGGACAGGGTGGAGGAAAGCTACAGGGCTAATTTAGGAAAGACGGCTTACTTAGCACAACATACAAACACTCAAAGGGACAGTGTGCAGAAACACCCACCATCCTGGAGTGGAAGAGAGAACTCACACAAAAGAGCATTTGCAGAGCAGGACTGCGAGTGAGGACATGGAGATGTCCTTCTTCCTCTGCACCAGAGCAGCTCCCTCACAGTCATCTTCCACCTTCTCCCTCACTGGGGTTTTTTGAGGGTGATGGTTAAGGTAGGTCAGGGGGGAAAAAAAAAAGATGTAGCAGTTAGAATGGCGGGTAAAAGATATCCTTTCTCTTCAGAGCAATGAGTCAACATTGAGAAGGGTTGAGGCTGGTGGTGGAATGGGATGAAATTTCTGCCTCTGCCCCGGGCCAGGGAGGTCAGGTGTGAGTCTCTTAGGGAGGGATCTTTGGGCAGTTTGGGGCACAACTGATGAGAGGTGAAATAGAATTTAGTTGTAGGGATGGCAGCAAGGCAGATGAGGTCCAGTTGCTGGGCAAGGAAACAGGCAAAATGCTGGGCACACAGAAGGATGGGAAGAATGGGCTTTCCATGGCTTCCCAGATGTCTCTGAAGCTGTATACATTAAGAAGACTTGCTTATGAAGAGTGTCGGACTGACCTTTGTGACTCAACCAGTCTTTCCCCTCCAAACTGGCCCATCCCACTGTATATACACGATATTTAAATGGAAATAGGTCAAATCCACAGCTGTTTAGAGGATCTTGGCACAGCCACAGCAAGGGCAGCCTTGAAGCTTGTTGAGATCCTTCTTCTGAGGGAGCATATTGCTGCTGAAACATCTGCAGCCTCTCAGATGGTCAGCTGTTGGGAAAACAGCAAGGAAGTGGTTGACTCTGAGGTCTGAAGCAATAGAAGTCAGGAGAAAGACATCTTAGGAAAATGGGTCTGATCTGAGTATCGTTGGGTGAGGAGGCACCAGCACAAAGAGAGGATCTCTGAAGACCCAGCTTTCCTCTTCCTCCTCCAAGCTAGAGGAGCATGGAACACATGTGGAGCGGAGAGGAAGCCCTTCCAACTCCTGGTCATGTTCACAGTAAAACAGAAATAATTTTGTCTTTCAGTTAATATAAAACCCTCAGACTTCTTGGGGAAAAAAAATTAAAAAACGACCCTCTTGTAGCTGAGAAATGTGGGCACAAACTCCGAGTCTGTCTGTTGTTTCAGTTTTCTTTCTTGAAAGTAAAAATACTAATGGCTGAAATGCATTAGTCGTGGGAGTGGATTGTGTCATTCTGCTCCATCATCTCACTGAAGCTAAAAGGACACAATGAGGGACAGTGATGCCATACAGCATCCAGCATACCCTGGTATTATTAATAATACTGCATTGTGAAAGGCCTTTATCAGCTAGATTGCAATGGCAGTGGCAATAAAACAAGGAAATTCCTGTACATTATCAGTACAATAATAATTATATAATTGTGCCCCAGAACTACACTGTCATTGAAGAGGGCTCTGAGATACAAAAAAAAATTCAGCATCTGAATTCAAAAGAAATTCATTTGGCCAAAGCCCCTCTCACCAGTAACCTATTTTTCTGCCTATTGAGGAAAGAGGCTGATGATCTGCCTGCTCTGCTTGTTTAAGGGTCGCCTCCAAAATAATGCCCTTTATGAAAAATTTCAATCAGGTTTCAGACCTTATCATATTGCGGAGGCAGCTCCTCTCAGGGTCAGCGACGATTTACATATGTATGGTTTGCTGATCGCAACTTGCTGTCAGCTGTTTTATTTTTGGATTTCTCATCTACTTTTCACAGGACAGACCACACAGTCTTGAGCTCAGCCTGGGGAAAAGTGACTGTATGATTTCCAGCATGGCTTTCGGGGAGTTCAGTCCCTATGTTACCACATCCACCAACTGATTTAGCAAACAAGATGGGATTTTTTTTTTTTAATATCCTCCCACAGCTTTGCCTACCAGTTTCCTGAAAATCAGAGCTTTGGGTTCATCCTTTAGTAGAGATAATATCTTTTGTATTGGCAATTAAGCAGCATTAGAACTGAACCATGTGTGTGTCTCACTGACACCAGGGCTAATCTGTCACTGAATTCCTCTCCTACCAAAAAAACCAACATATTCCTTAAATAATCTACATAACAGCAGAGAAATGGGTCTGAATTTTCCTTTTGACTTACATTGCTCCTTCCTTTTTCCTCATTTTGCACTATTCAGCAGGAAAATAGAATCATGTCACCGAAGCTTGGGTTTGTATTCAGGGAGTCATTGTGTGTTTTTAAAAAATACCATTAAATATCAATCTTGTAATCAGGACTGAAAGCAGGACAGGGCCCCAAAACACCTTAACCTTTCCCAAGTATCTAAATCAGGCTGCAGAACAAGGACTTTTTTTGGACTCATTTGAACTTATATTCCTAAAAAGTGGCCAATTTCAAGCCATTTACCTGGGGCATGTGAACTCGTGTATTTCAGCACCTCAAGCAGGGAAGGCTCCTCTTAAAGGTCCTAACCCCATTGCTGTCACTGAGAGAAAATAGTTATAAACTGCCTTATTTTTTGAGAATCTGTGTCTTGTTGAACTGAATTAGGAGTACTCAGACCTATGAACCAGGGCCAGGTACGTTTCTAGCACAGAGCAGTCTTGTTGGCAAGAGTGGGGTTAGGACGGGCATCTGATATTAAAATGTCTTTTCTGTGTCTGGTCTTTGCTTTTATTTGCATTATTTGCACTTCTTAAAAGGGAGATAATGACTGTGAAAGGGACTTCGGGGTTCAAGAAAGTCAAGAGCAATTGTTTTTCCTCTTCACTTCGAGGAAAAGAAACCTGACAGAGAATGGGAATGTTTTCCCTCAGAAAGGCTCATCTTTGCGACACTTTGCAGTGTCAAGACATGCCGTGTATTGCCCAGCGTACACAACCTCTGATTAATCGCATTAACTTCAGGATCTTTCTCACGTTCTTGTATCGAACCACATGTCTAAGCATTGTGCTCCGCTTCTTTGCTCGTGAAGACAAATTGGTTTAATACAAAGTTCACCTGAGCTTCTTGAATACATTTGAAAAGCAGCAGCCTGCTCTGGAGCACTTTGCTTTTTGTTTCCTATATTTCTTTGAATTGGGTAAGGAATCAGGCACAGGGAATTACCATGCAGAATTCAAGTGCAGCGCATCAGACACTTTAACAATGTACAAGCAAAAATCTTCATGAACCCAGTTTGTCTGGTTTTTATTTTCTCTTCTTAAACCCCACTCTTCTCCTGCTCCTTCTTGTGTCTCATGACACCACCTCAGGGCTTCAGTCGTGACAGATGCCTCTCCTGCTTACACAAATACTAAGAGAAGATTCCTGCCTTGAAGAGATTGTGATCTAATAGAAGATAATGCAGCAAAGATGCAGCAGAGAAAGAAGGAAAGAGAAAGAAGCAACACGGAGAGCATGAGAAGAGCACATGGTGGCTTAGTTGGATGATTAGATGCTTTAAAAAGGTCATAACCCACAAGTATGGATAGTGTAAGAGCTATTAGGTCTGTTGTGGCTTTTTCATCTCTTTCAATATTTGTTCCCTTTATAAGATATTGAAGCCAGATTTGGAGGATGTAATAGACTAAGTTTTGTAATTTTTTGAAGAGCAGCACGTTGTTCTTTTTTTTTTTTACCCCTTCATCTTTTCAACACCCTTCCATGTGTCTAGAAATTCTGAAAAAATGAGTCAGTAGGACAGCAGATTCATCAGTGAAACTCCCTTTGATCTCCTCAGAATAGATGTCTGCGGATATTCCCTCAAGTCCCCTGTCCACTCCTTATTGACAGATTTGACTGCAACTAAACAGTAGGAGGCCAGAAACAATCTGTCAAAACTCCTTTTTATTTTTAATGTTTCAGTAAACACAGCTCTTTAGGGATAACATCTGCTTCCTGAAGAAGACTTCCACTTTGGCAGAAAAGTATTGGCATTTACACACAAATTTCCTTTCTGTTCGCTTTTCCTCCCTTGCCCTGCTTTGCCTTCTCTTCCCTTTATGATTTTTTCTCTGGATATCCTCCTAAAGTTGATGTTGTTGCCCATTACCTGTCAAGGCCAGGCAGGATGGGACTTTGAGCAACTTGGGTTAGGGAAAGGTGTCCCTCCCCATGGCGAGGGGGTGGAACCAGGCGATCTTTAAGGTCCCTTCTAGCCCAAACCACTCTACTATTTTAAAATTCTACAACTCCATCCTTACACAAGAGTTGCTTGCTAAGTGAAGCAATTCAGAGGAGGCTACAGCTCCAGATACTCTGACTACAGTGCAATAAAAAGGAGTGGAAGATTAAGTTGACTGGGATACAGTCCTTCAAATAGATAAATGAGCGAAGTTTGGTGCCTATGACTTTTTCCTTATTTTGAAATCGGCAAAATTTGTATTTAATCTAAAAAGCATGATTATAAGGTGGGTTCTTATACCTTTTGTACATCAGACTAATTGCCTGAATCTTGGCTGGTCACCCTCAGCTCTCTCTCTAGTTAGTGGAGGTCTAGTCCAAGGAGCCCGTGATTCATTTCATCATAATTAGGTATTTAAAATGGATGAGAAAATCCTGGCTCAGGTACTTGTCTCCATTGACTGTGAAGGAATGATTTTCTGAGTGACCAACTCACCTGTGACATTTGCTTACAAGCACCTGGAGGTTGTCAAGGCAGACACTGCCTTCTCAGGCTGATTCCTCAAGTTACATTTCAGTCTCTCTTCTTTTGTGCCTCTTCCTTCTTTGTTAGCTAATGAACCTAAATTCTGTCTTCAGATGCTGTGAGTTGGGCCTGGGAGGATTGGATTAATTATCACAAAAGTTGCAAATATTTACATTTCTACTGTTGTCTACTGGCAGGTGTGCCTTTTCTTGTGGAAATACATTACTGTGTTTGTTTGATATAGACATCAAAAAATCTGTTTCATATCCAAGTGGGTTTATTTACACCAACTATTGAGAAAATAATCATTTACTGGAGAAATAGTTTCTATTAATATTCATTATCATATGCCTTGAAAACCCATACACAAAATGTAATCACAGCCTGTATTAGTTCTGTAATTTGTGCACCTGACACACAATTGTCTAAGAGAAACTTTCCCCTTGCAACGTTCCACTGTATCCAGATGGAAAAGAAGAAATGTTGAAGATGTGTGTTATTTCAATTGCAGTCCAAAAGGGCCAGCCAGGTTGAGTCCTCTGTAAAAACTGAGAGTTTTAAAAGCTTAACATAGAAATTGGAGGAGGAAGAAGGTCCTGATGAACTGCTGAGGTGTATGTATACTGAAGGGCTTCCCTCAGACTAAGGAAGGGTTGGAAGGTTTCGAGCTTGACTTCAGCTTGGAAATTGAACTTGAAAAATAAACATCAAAATGTTTTTATTGTGGTTCAGTTGGAGATGGAGGAAAGGTGAAGTAAAACCTAACTCGAGCAACTGATTTACTGCTATAGCACGCTGGAAATTCAGCAGCAGACACAAAAAAGGGGAACAAGACATAGGGGTGAGATTCATCTCTCCTAACTCCAGGGATAGGATCCATCTTGCAGAAATGTGGGTGTACACAGAGTGATTCACTGACCAAACGTAGGAGTCTGCTTTACAGTGAGACAAATCGCTTCCTAGGCTCCACCGACCACGTTCAGCAGATCCCCGGAGCCGGCAGTGGGAGTGCAGACTTCCAGCTCACATGTAGACTCTTGCATTACACCATCCCACACTGCCTCCCACCAGGCTGGCTTTGGGGACGGGATTTACTTCGTCTAATTTCAGACGTCTCCACAGCGCAGCACATCTACATCAAGCTGGTCACCCTGGGCTCCCTGCACAGTCAATGGAGAGATGCAGGTATTTTTAGGGGATGAGTCACACCAATGCAGGTCTGTCCCTCCCAACTGCTGGGCTGCAAAGCCAAAGCCCCCCTTGCTTGATCCTGTGAATCCTGTACGCGCGACTATATTTAAAAAGAGGAAAAGGAGAGGCTGTCACTGCAGACTTGTTGTAACCTGCAGAACGGGGAGCTGCAGGCTCAGTTTTGCAGAAAGCTTGGAAGACAGGTTTTCCCTTTCCCCATCTGCCGATACTCTTCAGCTCAGTCCCTGTGCCAACAGACAGCTCCAGGCCTTCAGTCCAAGGGGTGGCGTTGCCGTCACCTTGTCCATGGCCCTGACTCAGGCATCAACATCTGCAGCCCAGTGCAGTTCCAGTCTTGTGGAGCCCCAGTCTGTGTGTTCAGAGCTTGATGTACCTCCAGGTTCTACCTAAGTGATGTTGAAGACCAGCTCTGCACTGTGGCATCCACACCATGGCCAGGTAGCCGGAGGTGTCACCATCACCTCAGCGATCAGCACATGTGCTCTCTCTGGGTCACAGTCTTGCGAGCACTATTACTTCAGCAAGGTATTTGTCTGGGGAAATTGGTCATGGCAAACTTAATTGTAATTTTTCCTTTATTTTCAGAGAGTTCTGAACCTGGGGAAACGTTGCTTTACCTGTTCTCAGCTTCGAAGGTCTTGTGCCACAATTGCAAGACCAGTAACAAAGGAAACAAAACCCATCACTTGCACATTGCTCCTCTTCTTTGCCCAATTCCGAAGGTCCCAGGTGCCTTTCAAGCTGCACAGAGGAGACTTGTAGCCATGATTCAAAGGACAGTGAGTATCCAGCAGCCAGCGGGGCTGTTCAACTGCTGTCTTGGAGAGGAAAATTGCTAAATGGCAGGGAAAATGGAGGAAGAAATTTAGATAAGTGGGAATAATTACCTGCGCTGGGACAGAGCCAGGACATTGAAGCAAAATATCTTCATTGTTTGGGTTCCCCAGTGCCATTAAATCTTCCCGGATCAGGACTTTGGTCTTTTGCTATACATGAGAGGGGTTCAGTTCTCCCTGAGCCATGGCACTGTTGGTGGGCTGCGCTCTGAGCCAACAGTTTAAAAATGTTTCCCTGTAGGACTTGGTCCCTGCCACTTCCAAATCTACTTAGTTCTAAGAGATGTCAGGAATCGCTTCTTTTGAACAGGCAACTGTTGATTTTGTAGTGAGCCACAGTTTTTTCCAAGTGCAAAACACAAAATATAACGAGCAGAACATCTGTCTCTGCATGGAGAGCTGCAGTCCAAATCCACTGGAGACAGGAAGAGCTAATTCAGCACTCTTGCTGAGCTCCATTAATCCACATATTTAATACAAACACAACATTAGAACTAATTCAGGCTCTGATGTAGAAAGCAGATGTAAAGGGTGCATGTGTGTCAGAAAATCCAGCTTTTCAGATTACCCATCATTTGTGGTTTGGATGTTAATGTGGTAGTCAAACCTCTTAGGATTATCTACCTGTCAAGAAGAGAAAAGTAGTAGTATTTTCTGCTAGGCAAATGTTAAACCACATAAATGAAGTTAGTCCATTGCCAGCTGCCTTAGAGGATTGTCTAAGGATCCACTGTGGTTATCCTGTTTCAGAACTAAAACTTGTTTATCTAGCTAAGTGAATTTAATTATTTGGATTATGTATGGAGGGCAAGACCATCAAGGATGACTCCATTTTCTCTACTTCGATGTCTGGGTGCTCAGCAAGGTTACACCAGAGGACAAAACTTGCAGCACACCCAGGAGGTCTGCCCTGCTGGCCGCTGTACAGGCTCAAATGTTCAGTCAAGTAGCCTTAAAAAAAAAAAAAAATTCTTTTCCTGAGCCAGAGGCATGCAGAAACATCTAGGGCAGAGACTAGCAGTCAACACCCATAAATTTCTTTCCCATCCTTGAGGATACGACCCCCTGAATTTCCTTTGTGTCTTACCCGTCAGGTCCTTACCGTGACATATTCCAGTTTGCCCTTGAAAGGGAGGGGTCTGCTGGGGACAAAGCTGGGGCTGGTGTGAGCAGCAGTCAAGAGTAGATGAGAAGTATTTAAGGGTAACCACTGTGCAGTTTCCTGAAAATTAAGTGGAAAAGGTTTCCTTTTTCCTGGACAAAATCTATGGAGCCCTCCTTGGGCAGAAGCAGCCACGAGCACAGAGCCTGGCTGGGGCAATAGAGGTGTCCCCGTGCTCCTGGGAAAGGCAGGGAAAACAAAGAGCAACATTACCATAAGGTAAAAACTCTTCGGTGGGGGAGGGATATTTAGTGCTGGTTCTTGTGATCTTTACCATCTGTAGAACAGATGGAGCTTCATTATGAGGAAGGGAACACCTTGAGAAGCATTATAATCTCACACCGGCCCGGAGAGAAGCAAAACCTGACTGCAGCTGAGATATCTCTCTCAGGGAGGATTTTGCCTCGTGTTTATGGAGGTTTAGGGAGCAGGGAAAGAGGGTAACGAGTGATTGGCTCAAAAAAACCCACTGCAATTAATTTTGTTAGCATGTGAGATGAGAGGAGCAGGAGTGGCTTTATTTAGTTCTCGGTCTGAAATGGCAGAGTGTGTATTTTTTAATCCTGGGAAGAAGGCTCATGCTTGCACCTCAGACCTGAAGTTAGATAGGTGGTTTTTGCTCACAGGGTTTGGTGCAAACGCTTTTATTTTTGCTTGTTTAACCTTTGTGCCTTCACCCTCTGTTTGCCCTTTGGAGTGTCTCTGAATCTGGCATTCTTGCAAATCCCAAACTCTCAGCAGCAAATCTCAGCCTTACCCTCTGTGTTTTTTCTGCATTGGCATGCAAATAACCAGGAAACTGTGAGATTCATCCAGCTTATGAGAGGTGGATGCAGCACAGATCCCCAGGAGGCTGTGCAGGCATTCCTGCCTCACATGCCCCAGGGAGAGGCAGCTGCAGGGAGCCCTGGGCTGGGGGGAAGGCAGACCTGAACCCCCTGGCAAGTCTGCACCTGGCTTCTGCACCTCAGAGCTATAAATCAGCATCAGCAGCCCCTGGGTTCCACCACCGTTCTGACAAAACACAGCTGAGCTTCATGTGTGAAATGAAATCCAGGTGAGTTGGAAAGCAGCAGAAAAAACACCGCGAAGCTCCAAATCCCATGGGGTGAAGAAGTAAAACTTTGGGACAACAGCCTTTGGTCTTGATGATGTCCTAAAATTCCCCTCTACAACTTCTCATGGTCAGATGTTCCTGACTTCAAAAACTGTAGCCGTCAAGAAAACCTGGCATGTTCTTACCATTCTTGCCATGACTGTGATGTTTGCCTGCTAGAGGTCTGAGAAGCTTTTTGGTGAAACATCTGGTCGGTTGGGTACAGGGCACAGGACTGGGCAGCAAAACCTCAGCTACACTCTCCAGCTTCTCCATGCAGCTTTTTTCTGTAGCTGCCTTGTCTCTCGCCTGTGTTTATGCAGTGCCTGGCACTGTGGGGCTGGGGGCTCAGCTTGCCTGCAGCAAGCAGCCCCATCCCACAATAAAGGCATGCCTCTTTAGAAACTCTACCACCTTCCGTGAATAGCTGCAAGTTTGGTTCTGATCCAAGCAACCTTATCCACAAAGTACAGAGAGAACCTGTCATGGTGTGAAATACTGAACTCTGCCTCTATTTGGAGGAAAGCCATGATTTATCAAGCTGAACACCACAAGGAGCGGATCCGTCTGCCTACCTAAATCTTCCTTGCTAGTTAACAGCTAGGCAGGGAGTTTTCTCTTAAACTTGTTTTTTTTTTTTGGTTATTTTTTTAAAACTCAGATCATTTATTCAAAGTGTAATGATGGCAGTAGAAGGGGCTCCTAACAGCTTCAAAATTAACATAATGATATTTGGTAATAATCATAACATTTCATAATATTGATTGCTGGAAAGAACTGACAGCGAAAGGATGTACCAGCTGTCTGTACGTGTAACATCTCCCAGGTTTTAAACTTTTTGTCTCCTGATGGAAAGTATCTAACAGAGGCTTTATTTATTTATTTATTTGTTTGTTTGTTTATCTGTCTATCTGGGGCTTGTTCCTTCATAGAAAGGGAACAAGAGAGACAGCAGAGATACAAACTTTTAAGTCTCTTTTGAGAAGGTAAAGGCCTAAAATCCTTGATCTGGGCCCAGATGTATTTTCTGACCTCGACATCTCTTTCTTCACTGACCACAACACCTCTTGCTTGGCCATGCTTGAGCATTCCAAAGAGAACATCCTGATCCAGCACCCGTGGATGCCCAGTGGGATTCCCTGGGCTCCAGAAGCCCATGCCCAAATCTACAGATGGTGGCTGTGGCTGAAGCTAGTAACAAGAAGGCACTGCTCCCTCACCTGAAGCCAGGAGCAGTGACACTTTATACCTGTATTGCTAAACCCTTTTTCCCTCTTTTCTCCCTGCAGCCTGGGAGTGGCTGCATCCAAACTGCTTCCTGCCCATGGCCAGGTACACAAACCCCTGACAGGGACAGGGACAGAGAGCATGAGACGAAAACCACCCCAGGAACAGGGCTGCCATGTGGGTCACTGCAGGCCAGCCCAGGACATGAAGCTATGGTTTTATTTTTGGGTACACATGGAGCCTGGATGATTTGCCAGTCCTAATTCAGTGGCACATTTAATCCTTTGTTTGACCAGAGCTGAGCTGCTGTGGTGCTGGTGGAGCATTTCCAATGGCCAGATACATTGAACTTCTTCATTTTTACTCTAGTGGATGCCTGCAGATGCCAAGCAGAGATTTAACTTTCCAGGTGCTTAGCAAGCTCTGAAAAGCTGTGTATGTCAAGAGGAACATTCAAAATCACGAGTAACATCAGCCGGCATTGTCTGGGGAAGTGAAGTGTTTCTTGAGAATATGCAAGTTTCAAGAGGAGAAATCAGCCTACCTCTCTCAAGCCTTATTCCAGCTCTTTAATTATAAAATCTTACGGTTGCTGAGCTTCTTTTGACCACTCAAAGGAGAATGAATTGCTAAATCTGTACTGTGGGGAATTTGTATTGTGGGAAATTATTACCACTCCTACCACAACTTTGGGGTATAAACGCTTCTCCATGCTAAGCAACAGCTCAGAGGGTCTGTGCACAGGGATGTTTGTGTGCCTGAGAGTTCCCTGGCTCCCATCCCCCAGCTTTAACTCCTCTCCTACATTATGGGATAAGTTATAATGCAACCCTGGAAATTTGTGGTGAGGAATTTGTTATGCACATGCAATGTAATGAAGTGTAGGCAACATCTGTGGCTGGCATTTTCCATCATGCCATGGAGTTTAACAGTGAAATCAGGGCTGAGATGCATTATCTGAGAGAGAAGGAGGGAAGGAGTGAGGGAGGGAGGGAGGGAGTCTGTTGACTTAAGAATCCTTCCAAATAGCATGGGATAAGAAAATAAGGAGACTGGTGGAACAGTCAGTCCTTGTTTGGTTGGCTGACTGCAGATTGAACAGATCAAATATTTACTGGTGCTCCCAGTGCAGAAGAATGGCTGGATCTCTGGGTGATTGGAGGCAAAGTGATACTGAGCCCTGTTAAAATATCATAATGCCTAATGCATAATGCAATTTTTCAGCCTCTACACTGCTTTTCAGCTATACCCCTGCTTGGGAAATCTGTTCATCACTGTAATAATTTTCTCCTTAGAGGAAGGTGAGCTGGGGAAGAAAAGACACATTAGGATTAGGGTAATGAGAGATTTTGTGAAGGGAAAATAGTGCCACTGGTGTGAGTGGAAAGAAGCCCTCTGAGGGAAGAATTCATCTGTTGCTGGCAATTCAGTGGGCAGGAGAGGATGGAGAAAGCCGTCTCTCCCCAGTCCTTGATGCAATTCCAGCAGCTCCAGGGCTGCTCCTTTGCTCCTCCCTGAGGCAAAGGCACCAGGCGCAGGACCAGCCTAAATGGAAACCTGCTTTTAGAAATGGCACTGGAGAACTTTGACCTGGGTTTTGTTGATGAGCTCTCCAAGCCATGAAAACAAAGGGTTCATGGGTGAGAGCATGCCCCAAACAATTGCACTGGCTTTAGGGACACCTGGTTTAGGATGGCCGCAGTGCCCAGGTCCCAGTCCGTGTGCTGGGAGATGTGCATAAGGCAGCAGCTGTTGCAAGTGTGGAAATCTCCATTATAGCAACCAGGGAAGCAAAAAGAAAGAAGACACAACCTGAGTTTCCGAATTGCTGAAATCCTTCGGTCTAATGACTTCAGCTGGATTTACAAACACTTGGCACCCCTACAAGCTTTTCTTCTTGGAACAGTGGATGTAAAACGAGGGTGACTGCATTAAGTCTGGTAGGTGAAAGGAGAATGAGGTTCAAAAGACACATGTGCTTTAGCTTGGTACTTTCCAGCCTTTTAAATCCTGAAGCTTTTACCTAATGTTGATTCATCCTTGCTCAAGGAAAACATTCTCTTGTTGCAGCGGATAAGTCGCCGGAGGAAATTCTTAAGGATTTGTCTGATAATGAAAAGATGATCGGAATGGCTGAGTAAAAAAGTATAAAACGGTGAGAAAGTAGCAGCAGAGTGGTTTGAAAATAACACATTCACTTCTCTGTGTGTATAGCTCCACTGAATCTTTTGTGTAAACTCTCAGAATTCCTGGAAAAGAAAAATATCAACCAAAGGTGGCATTTTCCAGGAAACACTCTTAAAAGAATCATCCTCATATTCATTCAGTAGACACTGCCAATAAACTCGTGTGTGAAATTGTAAAGCCTTTTGAGAGAGCAGTTGAATTAAAGTTTGCAGTTGTTGGTTTGTGAGACAAAGGATTTTCCCAAATATATTGTGCTATAACCCCTTCCTCCTTTTTTTCCTGTTGGTGCAAAAGCCAGTAATTTTAAGTAATTGGTTTGCCCAAACCAGTTTTTTCTAGGAATTAGAATTGAACCAATTCCTAAACATGAAAAATGAAAACTTTTGGAGTAGAAGTGCTTAAAATGCTCAGCAATCATGTATCAAAATTTAATGCAATGATTCTTTCAGGTGCTGAAATGTAAAAATCAGTTTAATAAACATTTCCTGTGGTTATTTATCTGTGGATCTGTGGCTTGAATAATTGACTTGATGGTGGTAGAACATGAAAATGAAGGATTCAGGAGTGAGAACTGATAGAAAGTGAGCAAACTGCTCAGTGCCTAAATTCCTGCAGCAAGTGATTTAGTCATGGTCTCTGCTAATGAGCTACAGCCCACAGTTTTTCATCCAGTGTGCTTTTAATTCCCATGTGTTTCACTTTCTCTGGAGGGGCTATGGAAGAGCAAGGTGAGAAGTTCTGCTGCCATCCAGCCTGCATGCAGCTGCAGTCTTCAGTCTGAATTGACCCATGCAGGAGACACTGATTTATTGAAGAGGATTGAACACATTAGAGATGGTCTGCTGGAGAGGAAAGAATGTATTGAAACACTAAGAATCTTCAGGCTCAGCCAGATTCAAAATGGAAATCACGGCTGATATTAGTTAATAAATTACTGGGAGAAAGGCAGGAGAAAGGATGATTTTTGATCTTGCCAAATGTGTCGGCTTGTTGGTAGGATGGCTGAAGTGCCTTAGATGCTCTCCATAAATGTCAGAGAAAAATGCACCCACAGGGGAAAAAATTGGGGGGTGTGAGATCAGAATGCCTTGTTGGGGACTCCTGACTCCCTCTGTTACAGAAGCAGCTCGAGGAGATTAAATTTCCAACTTCGATTCCCTAATGATCTGCTCTGTGAGGAATCCTGAAACTGCCACATCCCAGAGCTGGTTCCTGAGGAGGGTGAATTTTCATCCCTGCTTTTCCATGCAGAAGGATGGCTCCCCAGGAGAAGGAGGAGAATGGCTAAAGCCATTCAAAGGAGAGGGAGGTTTAGAGCTCCTGAATGCATCCTGGTCTCTGCTTCTCATGCTAAGAAGCAATTGAAATATTAAAGGTAATAAAACGTGATTTAGTTCATGCTGTGAACTTCAGTTATTTACTTCAGTTCACGCTTTGCATTTTATCTGCTGGGCCTCAGAGTGTCTATGTTGATAAATCACCATGTTCCAAGTACAGAAGGGGGAAAGAACACTTTATTTCATAACTGTTCAATTATGAAAGCAGGGGAGGAGGGAAAAATGCATGGATCAATATCACTTTTTCCAGAGTTATCAGTATCTCTAGTGCCATCATTATTTCACCCTTTCTTAGCCAGGGATCCTGACCCCCATTTTAAAGGCAGGAATAGCCACTTGTCCGAGAGGCCAGGGATAAAAATGAAGTTTCCAACTGAGGTTAGCTTTTTCCACTGTACAGAACTGCAGAGTAACACAGTGCTATGATTAAAAACAAAAACAGAAACAAAAACAAAAACATTTCCTCCACCCAGGGAGCCTCTGGACCCAAATCTTCCATGCAGACACCATGTAGCACGTGGAGGTTGTCAACAGCAGCACAGTGATGCTCAGAGAGGAACTGTTGTTGCAGCTTTAGGGGTCTACCCTTAAAATGACAAATTGTGACACTAATTGACAGAATCTCCCATAATAAAATGGAAGGTTGAAAATTATTTTTTTTTCCTTGCATTTCTATCCTTTTGCCGCTCCCAACGAAGGACAAAAATGTCAGTCATCACGTCAGCCCAGCAGAGGTTTGTCACTTTATCTCAGTTTTAAATGTTATTTGAATGTTAGCTCTTTACATTAGCTTTTCTTTATTTGATAAAAAAGGCAAACTGATCATAATAGGCATGAAACCATCATGAGAAGGTCATAAAATGCATATTGCTCACTGAAATGAACAGGGCATCTCCCATCCTATCTATCTGGTAAATAAATGCTGAAGGAAGTTTCTCTATCTTGCTGTTGTTTTTACATTTTTAAGTGTACCCCGAGCTGGTATAAAGTGCCAGATTGACAACTCTGCTTGTTGCCAGAATAGTGACAGAATAGACTCCAGGCAGGGTGAGACACCATCATGCAAATGTGTTCCAAGCCTGTTTTGGACCAGACTGGGATGAAAGAAAATGTTAAGGGTGAAAGATCCTGTGTGTGGCCTGTAAAATCTTTTGTCTCTGTAGTCTAGCATAGATGGTGGTTTCATGTGTCAGAATATAGAAGGAAAAAAAAAAAAAGGAGCATTAAAATATTTACTAAGCACAGACTTGGCTAAGATTTACAAATACAGTGATTTCAGTGGGGTTGATGCCATTATTTGTGTGTGTGCACATTAAAACACCTTAGAGAGGTGATTTTCAGAAATCATAGAGTACTCCTCCGTGAAAACTGTGCTCCTAAAACAGCACACCTCTCCCTCAAAACCTAAACAATACTTCTGAGTATTCAGCTGACATATAAACAGGACATGAAAATGCCAATAGCTTGTGGCAAGTAGGAAGTTTCACTCTGTAAACTGCCTTTGGATTCTACCCAACCAAACATTCATTAAAATAGAAAGAAATCCCCAGACCCACAGGTTGCTAGGAAGTCCTTTAGAAACTAGAATAATTACCTGGGACCTGTATGTATTCCCAGCCCAGCAGTCAAAGAGGTGTTTTTCTTGATGATCCTGATTTTGTCAGAGTGGGGGGATTTAAAATTGTCCAGACCCTCATCAATTCTTGTTATCCTTCATGTAACTCTGGCACAAAAATCAGGTCAAGCCCATCCTGCTGAAGCTGAAGGTTGCACAGCAAAGTTACGCATCTATAAAATACACGTATCTCTACATTACAGCTAACAGTGGAAATAGAAGAGAAATTTCCTTAACCTCCATGCTCATTTGAGGAAGAAAAAGTACAAAAATTACTTTTTTTTTAAATCCAGAGAGGTAGCATGGCTCATAGAAAAATTGTTGTTTAGAGGTTTGATGAGGATGTCCTCCTGAAATAGAAGGTGAGGTAAGACAAACCAATACTTCCACGTTCAAACCTGCAGGTGACACAATCTGATGGACAAAGCATCAATGTGGGTGTTTTTCACCTTGCAGTTCGCAGGCCTGGAGGTGTTGTGTCAGCTTTTGGGGGAGTTTTGCAATAAACTCCAATCTCTGGCTGAAAAACCTGTAATCCTTCCATTTATTGCCTCCACTCCACAGGAGCTGCTGCCAGAGCAGAAACACCTCAGCAGAGAGGCTGGTGCTGGTGTGCTCCTGAGAGGTCTGTACGCACCAACACAGCCACGGGGAGGGGAACCCAACTCTGCTGCTTCATCAGCTCCTGCAATTAATTGCATTTAATAGCAGGACCAAACAATAGCAATTGATGTATTAATGAGTTAGCAAGAGATGATTAAGAGAACATGACGTGGTTTTCAGAGCCTTATGACTGACACTGGGATGTGAAAGGGAAGGAAAACCAGGAATGAACAAATGTTTCCATCCACCCATCTTGCCTTCCTGTCCTCAGGAATAGGAAAGGCTCATGGGCAGAGAGCTCCTGGGAGAGCTAAGGCTCACAGGAAACAAACCTTGCACTGAAGACCCTGCAGCAGGTGAAGGAGCAGGGATGGATAAGATGGAAGAAGTGCAGAATCATTTTTGCCAGAGCACCCTGAATCCGCAGTTGGATGCATGAACTTGGAGTTCTTTGTGCAGGAGAGACATGGCCAGGCCTTGGACCAAACCCACAGCTCTGCATTTAGGACAACTCAAAGACAAGTGTTTGATTTTACACTTGGGCTAAAGTTCCCTCCAAATTGGTCAAGAGCTATCCAAGAACTCAGAAATAGCAAATGCATTTCCCTGCCTTTTCAAGGGCCACACCTCTTTTAGAGACTGATTTCAAGCCATTTTCAGCCCACTGGGCATTTTGTTTAAGTCCTTTCTTGGCCACTACTGACTGGCTGCTTTTATATCAGGAATGTTCTCCAGCTTATCCTGGACAGCAACACTGGTCTGAACTGGGACCATGTGATCTTTATCGTAAGATCTGATTCATTTTTGTCCTTTCCTTTTACATGTTACTCTCATTTCTCTTATTGCCAAGCTTACACTGCTGGGAAGCACTCTGGCCTGGGACACTGTACACATTCATGTTGTGTTATACATCTCCTTCCCTCTTTGTGATGGAAGGAGTCAGGGAAATTTGTGACCAAGCCCAAAATGAAAAGCCACCCATTACCATGCCAGTTTGGATGAGGAGCTGTAGGCAAATTCTACCCTCTGAAAAGCTATGAATTTTTGAGACTCCACAAGGCTTTCCCCCTTGCAAACCACATGCTCTTTGGGGAAAGGAAAGTTTGGTGCCTTTCCTGGCATGTGTCTGGGTGATTCCCGCTCAGATGTTGTGTTTGTACCCCATGGATGCTTAGCTAGGTTTAGAAGCCAAGGAAGTGCTTGGCTGAGCAAAAGAGTTATTTGGGGCTTGAGTCATGGTGGAAATGAGCTTCCCTGAACACTGAGGCCCCAGCCAGGGTTGTGAAATCACTTTGTGTCTGGAGATCTCTCCTCTTCTGTGAATAACAGCTTTGCTCAGTCGACTTTTAGGATCCCTTTTTTTGGTCCTAATACTACTGCAACAACATCTTGGGGAAATTTGTCTCAATCCACAACATGCTTATGTTTCTGTTCGTCATAGTCTAAAATTAGGCAAAGAGAAAACTACAGTCCACTTACTCTTCCTGCTGAAAAAAAGAGTCTGAGAGGGAGCTTTTGCTATTTGCACAAGCTAATGGAGATACATCTCCTAATTCCCCCTTTGTCTCACAGATTTGAAGCTGCTTCTGCTTGCTGTTAGGGCTGGTAACTGATAATAAAGGTAGCAATTATTTTTACATTGCAGGATGCTCAGTGCAGAGGCTATGCAGGAGTGTCATTACTAAACAGTATTCGATATTTATTCATGTATGTAAATTCCACTGGTTGAAATCTTGACACATTCACAGCATCCCATATTTCATTCAGTTTATCCTCTGTAATTGTTCCCAACTGCTCAACAGCTCTGAACGATGAGTCCCATTGAGAGCAGGAGGTACAATGAGTGTAGTGGCTGTTGCTTCATAAATAATCTCAGAACCCTGAGGACTGCAAATGACCTTCTTGCATTTGAGAATGGAAAAAGGAGTGCGCTGCTTAAAAGCTGTTTGGTGGTTTTGACTTTTACAGTTTGAGTAATAGATGTGCTTCCTTACTTTGTCTTCTTGAGGAGAAGGTGGATGGCACAAAGGGGTATAAGGAACACGGGATGTAAGAGGTGTGTAAATGTAATTGCTGTAAGCAAAGTTGATATTTTTACTCTGGTTTGATTTTTTTCTTTTAGTATTTATTATACAGAATCAGTTTGTGCAATTGACAGGAGCTTCTTGTAACTCAAAAGCATTTTAGGAACAAAAAAATTAAAGTGGATGTATGTCACAGTAGGTGGAGATTGAAGAACAGTAGATTAGCATGCTATAGCTTTTATTTAAAATTTTTCTCCTCTCCTAAAGATGATTCTTCATCTCTCTTTGGAAAGCATTTTGGCATGACTGACTACACTCAGAAGTTCAGTGGGACTTCTGAACCTGATATGGTGGACATGTGCAACACCCAGGTTTTTCCTAAAACTGTGTTCACATTGATAGCCCTGGCATCACTGGAAATGCTTGGGAACTATTCCTGCACAGCCTGCCATTTATACTGCAGAGTTAGTAGTGCTTTGCAGTGGTCCAGCCAAAGATAAGCCCAAGAAAATGGAGTTCTGACATGTTATTTGGGCACTGCTTTGTTTACTTGCTTCCTGGATATATCAATGCTGAAATTTCACTCTCTCCTCACTGCTATGCCCCAGGGTGCTGCCTCTGAAAACATCAACTAGTGCAGCTGAGGGAAAGAGACCCCTCTGAGAGATCTGAGCTTTAATAACACAGAGATTATGCCTTTCACCTTCACACAGGGCAATTTGGAAGACACTGCTAAACATGTTGAAAGACAAAATCAGGAGGAGAATATTTTCGTGAGGCAAATCAACACCAGCACAAGGGAAGGAGAAGAACAAAACACCCAAGATTTTTTTAACATATCTGCATGTTGTTTGTTGCGCTAAGCAACACTTGAGCATTGAAATGAAGCCCAGAGAGGAGATGGAAGAATACAAACATTATTACTATGTGTAGATGTGGATATTTTTGAAGAAAGACTTGCCACAAATAATCACAGACTAGAAACTTGCACCGGGGAACCAAAAAGTGAATGGCTGGAGTCCCAAGCCCAGACAAGTGAAAGACAATCAGCAGGCTTGATCTTGCAGAAGGAAAATAGTGAGGAGACTTGAACTCCCATTTAAAAACAAACAAAACTGATCTTGGCACAAAACTGATCTTGGCCTTATTATTGCTGCCTAAAGTTTAAGAATTGCACGGTAGTGATTATCATCATGGAAGGGGAGATAAACTGCTCCAGGCTCTGGCTGAAATTGCAGCATCTTGTCTTCCACATACCACTCCTCTGCAGCTCCAGAACACTGCCTATGTGGCAAGAGGCTGTCACTAAAACCTTGGCACAGCCACTGCGTGCTACAGACAAGACACACTTGCTGAGCTGATGTTCATGGTCCTTTGACATTTGTCCTTTTTTATTGTTTTCTTTGAACTAGGTGATGTTAGACTGAAAGCATATGTTGGCTGCTTGTACAAAGAAAATCATGACCAACCAGCACGTATAAATTACAGCTGGTCTTGTTACTTCTTATTAATAAGAACAAATTTGAGAGGATGTGGTTTATGTTCACCCTGACAAGGATCTTACATCGTGTCTGTCTCCAGAGCAGACTTTGGAGCTTCAGAGTTTTGTATTTCTGCTCTTCCATGATGTAACCTGGCCCATCTGCTGAGTTCAGGCTGCATCACAAGCTTAGCAGGACTTACTGTAGAGAGAGCAGAGTATGAATGATGAAAAGGAGCCTTGACCAGCTAAGCTCCAAAGGCATTTGACAAAAAAAGTCTGTGTCACTGTCACAGTAATTAATACTGAAGAGCATTTTGGTGCCATGAATACTGTACTTAAGGAATTATTTCAGCATGTTCAAAATGCATCATGAGAGGGCACATTTCATTTGACTTAGTTTCAAAAAGGAACAAGTAATAATACAATTACATAAAACCATGCCAGCAGGGAAAATCATCCTTTCTTCTCTTAGATTGCTGTAACCAGACTCTTTCAATTATTGGGATCCCAAGAATGTGTGCATTCATTAAATTTAAGCTTATCAAGACTCCAGCAATACTGCCCAGTGTTGCCAGCTACTTATCGGGTGGTCTCAACAGGAAAATGAAACCTTTCCAAAAAATTGCATGCTGAACTAAAGGTGTGACCGAATCTTTTGTGCAGTGTGCAGCTCTGGTCCTCCAAGCCAGAGAAAGATCCATTAGAACTACAAAAAATTTTGCTAAAAAGGCGAGGAGGTTGCTTGCAAATATAAAAACGCTTTATTAGAAGTGGGTTATTAAATGAAATGGTCTGGGTCCCTGAGGACAGGTAGCCCAGCCCAGCTTTCTTGTGCACAGCTAAACCCTTCTTATGCAACAAAACAGGTGGGTCTGCAAAAAAAAAAAAAAAAAAAAAAAAAAAAATTAAAAAACATCAAGAATAGTTAAGCTCCACCTGAACCTGCCCTGAGACTGGGACTCAGTATCTTTCTTTCAGCTCCAGGGCTTTCAGCTCTGTTGGTTTATAAATATAACACTTTTTGCCCTCAGATGTGCTACAGTTTTTCCAGGCACTTTTCAAGTCTTACCTTTAGCTCTCTTCTGAACTGGCTGCAGGAGGTGGTGAAGTAATCCTTGTTCATAACGATCTTTGTATTTTCTGTCTGCACACAATGTCCCTTGGGATCCAGCCCTGGGATTGGATGTGTACTAGACGTGACTATTTTAGCTATCACCTTTCTATTTAAGTTGTAGGATGCTGCTCTGCTCTTCCTTTCATTTGATGGTGTCATCTCTCCTATTCTTCTTCTTCCAGCTTATTTTTTATTTGTTTTGTGTTTGTGGAAAGTTCCTTGATTCTGAACTAAATAGAGAGGTCACTAATGGAAACCCTGAGTCTGAAACACTGGGAAGTGTGAGAAAAACTGCCCAGCTTTGAGGGACAGCTTCTGGGTATGTTATGAAATCATTTTTTGTGTCTGTGGCAAGGGACACTACCCTGGAAGCACAGGGACATCGACTGTGCTGCGTAGATCAGCTCCTGGCTCCATCTCCAGTGACCTGTACCCCAAGCAGTCATTTGCACCAGGATGTACTCGAGTTTTACATCCACCCCATGCAGTTATTGATCTTCAGAGGGCAAAGAGCAGCAGGGAGATGGGAAGAGAGGGTGAGTGACACCAGGGGACAAAGCTGCCATCTGGGCACTGAGTTCCCAGGAGAATAAATGTTCCAGCTGAGCTTTGTGCTCTTCCCCACTAAGTGTTAGATGCCAAGTCTGATTAATTCATCCTTCTCTTGCTTTGTCATTGAAACCTTCATTGTGGTCTAAATTCATGAAAAACATGTTTCTTTTACCAACAAATTGATTTGATTTTCTTTGATAAATTATGAGTTATCATAAAAGAAGAAGCACTTTGTGTGCCTGGTGACAACTTCCTTTGAGGTAGAGCATATTAATCTACATCCTGCATTTGCTTTGAAGTCAGAACAAAATCCTGAATCGTGATGTGTGTGCATGAAAAAGACAGACAACAAGCTCAGTTCTGTTCTACTACATCTGTGTAGATCCAGATCAATGCCAAGGCTGCAACAAGGATAGGGATCAGGTCCAGTGTGCTATCTCCATGTATATCCCATGCTTGGTAGGAAGCAGGAGGCAAGAAAGGGAGAAGTGAAAATTCCCCATTTTGCCCAAATGTCATCTGCTGGTGAATGATGTGTTGACCGAAGGATGATCTTGCACATTAAAGGTAATATTGTGTATCTATATAGAGCAGCTTAAAGTGAACCAGTAATAAAAAAAAAGTCAAAGGAAGCAGTTATGGTGGTAAATATCAGGGTGGCACAGACAAAATAAGTCAAAATGTTTTTTACTGACACAGTGTCAGGAAGATGTAGAGCTTGTTTCTCCACTTGTACCAATTTTACAGCCACATAACTCACTGGATGGCAACAGAATAATCCTTGATTTGTGCTAGTTCAAGGGGGTCAAGCCATTACCCAAATTCTTAGACCAGCACTCTCGTTTGCTTTTGCCACAATACCACCTCTTCCTTCCCAAACCTGCCATTAGGAAGCCTGTCAGTCTCCTGCTCTGACACCTCCAGCACTGAGGAACTGGATATCTGCAGGAAGATCCTCCTGCCCTTTGTCAGCATCCCGTTTGCAAAAACCTTGTTCAAAGGCAATCTGCATAATGCTGAATGCAAGGCTTCAGCCCATGGAAAAGTGAGGAAAAGGTTATGGTGCAAGGGAGATATTTTACCTTTTGTTCATCATTCATCACTTCCCTTCCTCTGGTCTCCTCTCTTTTGGACCAAGATCTCATTATCTGTGTGGATCTCATTATCACCCTTGAATTTGGGTGAATGTATATTAATATGGCTTAAGATTTATACTTCCCAGCCATGTCTAAACACACCTTGGTAAAGTAAAGTACTGGGTAGGAAGAGGTTAATACGGAGAGGGTAATGGATCAGGAAAAGAAATCACAGGCATCTGTGCTCAGATAACATGGGAAAACCACAGAATAAAATAAAGAGGTGGTGAAATCATTGGAAAGGACTGGTTTTATTATCATCATTGTTGGAGTCTGCACCACAGCCTGTAATGCCCAAAACCACAGCAGCAGCTCGTCCACTTCTAGTGAGAGAGAGCTCCCTGCATTCAGTGAGGTGGGGATGTGCTCTGCAAAGAGTGGGGACAGTGTACCCCCACCCAGCACAGGGCCACTGGGGCAGGCTGCCCAGGATCTGTTCCAGCTGAGGTTTAGTATCTCTGCCACACAGTCTCTGGCAGCCTGTTTCAATGCTTGACCACCCTCTCTGTAAAAAAGGTTTGATTTAATTTAAATGGGGTGGTAAGTATTTCAATGTATGCCCATTGCCTCTTGTCCTGTCCCTAGACAGCACTGAGCAGAATCTGGTTTCATCTTCTGTAGACCCCACATTAGGTATTTATCTACTACCTTCTTGTTCTCTAAGTGTTTTTAAAAGGTTTCCTTGAAGATTTGCTCCATCATCATCCCAAGGATCAAGGCAGGGCTGACTGGACTGTATTGAAGATCTTGGTGGCATTTGCTTTCTTCCAGTGCTCAGGAACCAGTCCCAGTTGTCATGACCTTCCAAAAATAATAGAGTGACATTTGGCCAGGTCCTTCAGTGCTCCTGGGTGCACACCACAAGGTTCCAGGGACTTCTGTATTTTCAGATATTTCAAGTGTTCCCTAGCCTGATCCTACTCTACTGAGGACAACTCTCCTTGCTCCATACTTTGATACAGGGTTCTGGGATTCTTAAAGGCTAGACTTATCAGTGAAGACAAGAAAAACACAACATCCAGCCACAAAACCTAAGGCAGCCTCTCATCTTCTTTACCTTGTAAATAATTGCAAGAAATGGATTTTAAACTGAGATGAAACAATGTAGAATGTAGAGGCCAAGTAGTATAGCAGCTGAAGAGGACACTAATGCAGCTCAGTCCTTCCTACTGTTCACGTGATTGCCAAATAAATGGTTCTTTTGAACTTAAATAGCAGCCTCTTTGACCTATCAAGTATGTTACAACCACTAATGCCACAGTTTTGTGCATTTTCCTTACAAGCCTATAAATACTGCAGAGTCTTGCTTATAAATGCTCTCTTAATTACACAAAAGGCTCTTGGGGTCTTCAAATGGCTTCCCTTTAAACACACCTGGCTGAAGAATCTGATGTTCTTCTCAGTGGGTGATTGTGAGACAATCATAAAGGAAAATATGCAATCTGGATGTGTTTGGAACTATTTCAACGATTACTTTAGTGTGTGTTGTATCTAAGAGATCGTTTGCATCTGTACAATCCTTGGCTTTTCTTTAAAAAAAACCAAACAAACTTTCTTTTTTACTGTGAAGGCAGGGTGAGAGGGGAAAGAATTGTTTCTGAATCTTATCAAGAAATAAAATAACACAAAGTACATTTTACGAAAGAAGAGGCACACTGTGTCTTTTTTTTCCACTGGCCTACAGCCTAAGGGAAACATTCACTGGCAAATCTAAAACTTGTTCAAAACCCTTTGGAGAAGCAGACTATTATTAAATTATTTATTTTATCTTTGAAGTGTTTCCATTTTTATACTGTTAAGGATTTCTCTGTAAAAGCCGGGGTGCCTGAGAATATTTGGCCTCTAGTGATCTTTGAAACATAAGCCTCCTTTTTTTTCCTCTCTGTCTTTTCTTCTCTCCCACTCTCTCCGTCCCAGTTTCTTCCCAAAATGAATGAGGATCTGTCTATTGCAGAGAGTCTGTACTCATTGGGGAAATTTAAGGAGATCTTAGTAGCTGGAAAGAACCAGACCCTGGTTTGCACAGTTTGCTCAATTTTTTTTTTTTTTTAGGAGAAACAAACCTGGCAGAGTCAGAAAGGGTGGGAGACATATTCAAATGCTCTCGAGCGCTTATTAAAATGTTATGTAATTAAATGTTAAGATCATGCCTGTAGCAGTGTCTTTTGAAATAACTGTACTATCTGGGCCTCCTGAAACCAGCACAGGAAAGTAATTCATTTAAAAGGTTATTGGCCATTGAGGCATATGCCTTGGGGACCTAATTTAATGGGAGAGCTCCCATTGACTTGCGTGGGCTTGGATAGGGCGTGCTGTTGTTTCCCAACACGATCCTTGCAGGCTTGGAGGACAGGGAAATTCCGTAGCCAAATGAGGAGCTCAGAGCTTGGTGTTGGGGTGAGGAGTTGGTGCGACCCCTTGGGGGGAGGCAGCAGAGCTAGGGGGGCTGAGCCTCCATGGGTGGTGGGTACAGGGCACAGGAAGGATGCTCTGCTGGATGCTGGATGCAGCACTGCTGCCAGCAGGAGCTGCACTGCTTGGAGACACAGGGACCATCATTGTCTCTGCAGGATTCTTTACTGGATAGCAGAAAGAGGGAACACAATACACAGGCTGGCATGTGAGACTGGTAGAAATGTGCCTTTTAAAACAGCATGACAGAGCTTTCTTTTCAGTGTTGGTTTCCCAGTTATTCCAAGGAGGGTAACCCTGTTCTTGCTGCCACAGGCTCAGGGAGCAGAAATGGTCTGAGCGTTGGGGGAATAAATGCAGAGGTGCAGCCTGGACACTGCAAGCACCTGTGTGTCAGAAGCTCCATCCCCCATTGTGGGACATCCCACACTGAGAGGGTGAGTTGTGTGGAGTTGTGTGTGTGGAGGAATTAAATAGGAAATGTGTTCTCCCATCAGTGGGATGGGGACTGGATGTGTAAGGGAGCATTTCTATGCAGCAGAGCTAAAGCTGAGCTCAGCAGTGAGGAGTGAGAAGGGTAGGGCAGGTCCCAGTGCCAGATGAGGCTGTTGGTGCTGCTTCCCACCAGTTAGTCCTAACCCACAACACTCAATGACCATCGTGGGGAATCTCTAGCTCCCAAGACCACTGGTAGTGAAAACATTTCCCTTTTAGCCAGATCTCTGATTAGAGGGCACAGCTAAAATACATTGCAAGCAGGTACACATTGCTCCATTTGTATTGCTGAACTTTATTCCACAGGGCAGGGCTTCTGTGCTGGTCTGTTTTGTCTTCTGTAGCCTCCTTTGCTGTTTTACCTGCATATGATGAGTGGGAAGCGAGTTTCTTCTTTCTGGGGAGTAATGGGCATCTTTCTTTAGTGCAGTCTAGGTGGCAGTGGATCATCTCACACTTTTATCACCCAGCATATTGCCTGTCATTAGAAATCTGCTCATCTTTCCTTCATTTCTAAGGTTGGTTAAGTGCACTCAGCTGCAAATGCCTTCAGGTGCTGCTCCTGCTCCTACACCTCTCCTTTTACAAAATATTTGAAACTTAAAATGTTGGAAGAGCATCTTGTGAAGGGGAACTCTGCTGCTGCAAATTTAAAATTTAGGCTTCCATGATCTCTGGTGTCAGGTCTCTGCAAGGCCACATCAGACACATCTACAGACCTGAGTCTGGGCAACCAGATACTTTCCATGAGCTTGCAGGAATGAGATGAGGTAATTGTGGGAAGACTAACAAAGGAACAATTCCTCATATGGGGTGAACCTCTGAATAGTTCTGAACAACTAATAAGCCCCTACCAAATCAATTCTCTATGCCACGTGGTCATTTAGATCCAGAACTTTGACCCCAAAGCCAGAAGTGGTGTGTCATCAATCCATGGCTTAATCTTGCTTCTGGATCCATGTTATGATGGGAAAGCATAATGAGTCTGATTCCAAGATGTCCACCTTTTTTGTGAAATAACTCAAGTGAAGGCAAATAATGACTGTAGGACCCAAAAGAAGTATCAGAATATTAATAATTGAGAGGTTGATGTTGTTCTGTGTAGCCAGAACAGCTTTTGGTTCCAGGGATGTCGGTGGAAGCCGGTGAACCAGCCACATTTCTGCTCTCAAAAGGGCCAAGTTTGGAAGGGCCCCACTAAAATCAAAGGAATTGTGTGTATCTGGGAGCATCCCTGAGGCAACTGCTTCTGCTAGACTGAAGGATCTGCTGAACAGGGTGCAAGGAGAGAAGGAAAGACGTTTTCCTTGTGTACAGCAGAAAAATCAGATCCAACAAACAACATTATTTTTATGTCCCCTGAATAACACTGTAGGGGTTTTTTTCAGTTTTTTAACATTTTCATCTACTACTTGCAAAGCCCTACAGTCCAGCTCCCTCTTAGCAGATGGAAATTGGAAGGGAAGAGAAAAAAAAAAGGCTGCATGTGCTGACATATCCATATGGCACTTAAGTGAGAAATCACTTGGAACACGGGGCCTCCTGTGGGGTCACAGCCTCCATACGTTCTTTGAAGAGTGCAAAGGGTCTTGAAACTTGTTGCTGCTGTAGCAGCCAGGGAATGGGGTTGGTGCAGCACAGGCTGAGAATTCCTGACAGACACAGAGGGGAAGCCAAGAGCTATGAGCATCCCCCAAGGTGTTTCATTGCCTATCTGCCCCCAAAATCCTAGGCACCTAAAATCAGCCAGGCTCTTGAGTGATTTGCAGCCTCTTGCTGTAAAATGACAATTTCATCAGAGCAAATATACACCCGCTTTGTCATGTGTAATAAGCTCCATCTGAGAGAAACCCTCTCCGGCATGGAGGATCTGCAGATTATGCTGCAAGCTATGGGGGGGGGGTTCCAGTGCTGCAGGAGGCTCGTGTGGGCTGTCTGCCTCTCCTGGAGGACATGTGAGCACTGCATGTGCTACGGCAGAGCACGAGAGGATAAAGGAGAGGTTTGTGTTCTGAGAGGCTCAGGGTCTGCTTGAGTCGTCTGAGCAGACACTCCAATGAGCAGGGTCTTTTCCCTCATCCCTTCCTTTACCTGCACCTGTTCTGAAGTCATCTGGTACACCCATCCTTGGGCTCTCATTGACTTCAGCAGGTTTGGCATCAGCCCTGTGTATTCCTGTGTCTGCCTGTGATTCTCCTCTCTGTTTACATCTCTGTCTGATGTGTTTATTTTCCCTAGTACCCACCACTGCAGTACACAAGGCAGGAATCATCCTCCACAATGCCAGTTTCTTTTGGCTTCTTTCCTCGATGTGTTTGGCTCTGCACTTTTCCTCTAAAGTTACGGCTGGGATTCTCAGTTATCCTGCAGCGTTGCTCTGACTCTGCTGAGGTGAAGGGTCTCCCTCCAGCTTCACTGGGAGCAGACTCAGAGCAGGGCTGCGTTTTTCTGGGTATTCTGCCTTATCCTGCAACAGAAACAGCCTGGAGTTGCTGTGTCTCCTCCAACAAAAGGTATTTGTCTGTGTCTTCCCCAGAAAATCAGAAGGGCTTCAGACACCCTTTCCCCTCTGTCCAGGCTTAAGTGTTAGTTGTTGCATCTCTAATAAGGAGTTAAAATAGAGGAGATGGAAATAGTTTTTAAGAAAAGAATATCATATGCAAAAAGGAAACTGGCTGTATTCAAAATGCATTCAGAATCATATATATAGATGTGGAATCTGAATGCTGTAAATTTATATATATGTACATAAATATATATAATATATATGTGTGTGAGTGTATATATATATACATACATACATACATACATAAAATCATATAAATTCAGAATCAAGGCAATGTGTTCTTGCAGCCCAGAAATCCAGCTGTATCCTCAAAAGAAGGGTGGCCAGCAGATCAAGGGAGGTGATTCTCCTCCTCTGCTCCACTCTTGTGAGACCCTACCTGCTGTGCTGTGTTCAGCTCTGGGGTCCTCAACACAAGAAAGACATGGAACTGTTGGAACTAATCCAGAGCAGTCCTCAAAGATTATCAGAATGCTGGATATTCACCTCTCCTATAGAGCTAGGCTGAGAAAATTGGGATTGTTCATCCTGGAGAAGAGAAGGCTCCGGGGAGACCTCAGAGCCCCTTCCAGTGCTTAAAGGAGGGAGAGAGCTTAAAAGAGAGCTGGAGAGGGACTTTGGACAAGTGCATGTAGTAATGGGACAAGGGGGAATGACTTCAAACGAAAAAAAAAGGGTACGTTTAGTTTAGATATTACGAAGAAATTCTTCCCTTTGAGGGTGGTGAGGCACTGGAACAGTTTTTCCAGAGAAGATGTGGACATCCCATCCCTGGAAGTGTCCAAGGCCAAGTTGGAAGGGGCTTGGAGCAACTGGGGGTAGTGGAAGGTGTCCCTGCCCATGGCAGGGGTTGGAAATGGGTGATCTTTAAGAGCCCTTCCAACCCAAACAATTCTATGATTCTATACCCATAGCCCCAAACTTCCACATGTGTAAGTAAGTCAAGGACACAATCCCTGCGTTCATATCCAGAGTGCCAAGAGGGGTCTGCAGAGAAGTCACAGGACTGCAGCACTTGCAGTTTTCAGGACCCTCCGAGGCCAGCTCTGGTTCAGCCTTTTGCCAGTTGATTGCTGTGATCCTTCTTGAGCTCCTTTGCAGGGAAAGCCAGACAACAGATGCTCCAAAACCCACTGAAGTGATGGGAAGTCTTGGGCTGAAAACCGGCTCTGTGCAAGCCCTTCATGTACCCTGTGTTAGTGATTCAGCTCCAGGCCAACAGACAGATTTGTGCCCCTTATAGCTCTCTGCCAAAAAAAAAATCTGCCCATTTACGTGCCCTTATTTTATATTAAATATTAATCCTAGTTACAAGCTCTGAGATGGGACCCTCTTTAGTAACTATCTGTGAACTTCATCTGTTTCCGATCAAGTCAGTTTTTACTTCTAATTTTTCAAAAGAAAAGAGTTTTGTAGAATTCCACCCTTCTCATAAATTCCTTGCTTGTGCCTAAGCAGTCCTTGTAGGGCCATATAAGAGGTGTGCACCTGTAAGAATGTGTTCTTGTGGCAATAAAACAAAAGACAACCACATCTAAATGCAGCTAACACTCATTAATCTATTGCGGACTGGAAGTCCAAGAAGTCAGTCATTATGTATGGACAGTTTTATACCAGGCATGAGTATTGCTTGGCATGGGTCCTTCTTTAATTGCATTATACAAACATAACAGAAAATTGACCCAAAGGGGGAAAACAATTTTATCCTTAGAACACTCTTCTGACTAAGTACAGAGCTTTTAATTAAATTCCCTATACAAAGTGACTGCCTGTCTCTCATGTTGAGCCTAATTGATATCAAAGCCATCCTTAAAATCAATATTTTTTTCTGGAAAAAAGAACAAATACCCTCTCCACCCCAACAGAATTCAATAAATAATTTGATAGTACTTGACTCCTAACTGTAATCTTTGTCTCATTTGAGCAGAATATAAAGTGAAAATTTGTCCCCATCGCCCCCCAGCATCCCCATTGCATCACAAATCAGGCACCACAAAATGTCACTATTCCTCCTCAGCAGGTCTGCTGTTTCCATTTATTTCGGAGCACCACGCTGAGTAAGGGAGGAATTTGAAACCTTCAAGTGGCAACACATTTATGCAGCCTTTGTTACCTATTTTATATTTTTCACTTATTTATGATTACGGTTGCAATTGGATCCCATTAGAAGTCTCAGGAAGATCAAAGGCTTGTTAGAGCAGGCAGCAGACAAACCCACACTCCTCCAAGGATGGTAGGGAGGGTTTGCAGTAGGTTTTACCCCAGCTGCAAACCCTTAAACAAGTCTCCAACTCTACCCCTAGAAAAAATGGTGTGCAAAATGGGACCTCACTTTGAGATGGCAAACACCCAAATCAAAGATTAGGTCTTGTTCCTCACCTTTGCTTTCTCCTCTCCTTCATCTGTCCTTCTTGCTTTGTGCAGGGACCCTGTCAATCTATCTTGTCAGAACTGGCAAGAGAGTTGGCTCCCTTTGCCAGGAGCAGCTTACAAAACCAACGGAGAAGAGCAAGAATATTAAGCTAAATAAAAGGGCAATTGGTTTGGGGGTTTTTTATAATTATTCAGCCAGATTCAGTGAAGCGCAGAGCTGAAAGCCTGGCATTGATTATTGCCCCACCAAAAAGATGGTCTAACCATAAGTCAAAGCAGACTCAACATGTGCAGTCCTTTTGCAATGTCTGTTCCTGATAAAAGCAGGAATAATCTCTGCAGAGACCATTGCCTAGCAAGGAAGCACGGACTTGAAAGCTCAGCCCTGATCTCCAGTTTCTCTCTGTAATGTCTCTCTGTTGATACTGGCCCTCGGGGACTCTTGCTACAAGCACAATTTTCTTTCAAGAGCGTATGCTAATCGTGGCATTAGGGGTGTATTTATGATCTCTGGCTGACTGTGGCAGGTAAGATTGGGAGGGAAGTGATACTGAGTCTGCAGACAGATCACACTCATAAAGCATGATTTTGTGCTTCCCCTGCACCGTGACACCCTGAAGCCTGGAGGATTAGCATAAAGAGAAACCAGCCTCAGTGTTATTGGAATAAAATTTCATCCACAATCCAGGCAGCTGAGCCAGCTCCGTAGACCTGGCAGCGTGCTTGTGCATCAGAATAATGACCTGAGAGCTGGTTTTCCTAGGCAAACAGCAAGGCAGCCTGCTGTCCTGTGGGTTGGGAAAGGAGCAAGGCTGGGGAAGACTGGTGGCATGGAGAGATTATGTTATTTTACTTCATTGTGCTCAGTCCGTTTATCCAAGAAAACATCATTCATTCAATCCTGAAGTTTATTTTGCTGCCAAAGTGGTTTCCTGCCCTTGCATCTTCCTGTAGTCCAAGTCAGAAGCAAAATCTGCCGGTTGCAAAAGGAGACAGGAGCCAGCTAGCCCTCCTGAAAGATCTCCTTTTGTGGGGGGGGACGGGGGGGTGTTTCTTGTGGGGTCTGCATCCCACAGCCCTGCTAAGGCTTTGCTGCTATCTTTGGCAGATGAACAGGGCCAGAGCACCGTGTGAGTGTTTGTGCACACCTGGGGCTGGCTGCGGCTGCCGGAGGGGAGTGGAGCCAGTGCACAGAGGGCCCTTGTGGATGACGTGTTCAAACACACCACCACCCCTCACCCAACATAAACTTGTTCCGGCCACACCCAGTATAAATAAAATATTTAGCAGAGGCTGGCCATACGTCTGAATGGCAGAGGAAAGTGAGAAGGCCTGGGAATAAATATTGGCATGGAGGTGTCGAGGCTCGCGGGAAGGCAAGTGGATGCATCACTGTTTTATATGATCAGAGCCTGACTCTGCTCCCGGCTGCCGTGGTGTAAATCTGAAATAACTCTGCTGATGTTAGAGTTGCACCACCTCAAAACTGCCGTGCGTGAGCCTCTCTCCAGTGGGGTTGAGTATTTCAATGCTGTCAGGAAGACCCAGACCCCCCACTTCCCATTAATATTTATGCAGTAGCCCTTAGGCGTCTCTGGGAGAGCCACTATAAAATTTCTGTTGCTGTAGGGAGAGCCCTGAAAGAACAATTTGCAGGCAGTAATCGTCATTATTAGACATGGTAATTGAATTAGTAGTTATTTAATTATTATTATTAGTGTAATAAATATTCCTCACCCTCCTTGGTCCTTCAAAATGAAGCCTGAGGAAATCCCAGTAAGTGGGAAGAGCTCCACTTGGATAGAGTTATTAGGAAAACACTGCACTGAAGGAAGAACCAGAGGAGATATCCACAACATCCCAGAAAGCCATTTCTGCACTCTAAAATATCACAGAAGACGCCACTTCCAGAGGTGTTTTTTGATTCAGGGAGAAGTTACACTGGGAGCCAAAACTGCTGATTTATATGTACATATATATATTGGGTTTTGCTTCATCAAATATATGGCATACAGCTCCCTAGTGTAACCAGTTAACTTTTCCAGGGACAAGTTGCTTGGAGTTAGGAGAAACATTTATTTCCTGATGGAGGGTGTGTGGTGACAACACAGCCTGTGAGGGAAAGCAGGTGGAAAGAAGGGTCCATCTTGGCCAGTCTTTAACACGAGCCCAAGAGATAAGTGTTTGCAGTGCAGCATGCCAAAGCCACGCGGGGAGATTTGTCTCCTACCCAAGCTAATGATGGAGCAATGTCACCATATGTGTGGTTAGTTTCCAGCAGCTCCTCACTTTTCCAGCACGAATGGAGGGTGACAGATTGTATATTAGACAAATTACTCTTCTCTTGAAAGCAGCCGTCTCAGCGATATCCAAGTGCCTTCTTCACTCTCTCTTCACTGAACAATTTCTGCCCCATCAGTCAGAGCTCTGTGCAATGAAAAGGTGGCTGGTGAGCAAGACTCACAGTGCTGCTCCTTATCTCCCAGCCAGTGCTTCCTGAGGCTGTGCCTGGACCAGCAACCACAGCAGGCTGCAATCTATCCTCCCACCTCCCTGTCAAGTGGCATGGCCATGCTGTCATCCACATGGGCAAACCCTCTTCTTCTGAAAAGTAGAGGAGGCCACATCCCAGCTGCCTGCTGAGAACAGCCCTGCAGGCTCCAGCCAGGGAGATGGGGACAGCACTGATGTCTCCTGGAAGGGGTTAGAGCCAGGCTGGGGACCTGTGTCTAGCCTGGGATGGGTGATGGGGGGCATCTCCAGGTGTTGCAGGTTGGATTGGTTTCCTCATCTTGGGGCTGCTCCCAGGAAAGTCTCCAAAGAAGCAGATCCATCTGTGGTTGCCTCAGACAGCAAATTCAGTAGTTGCCCTGGGGGCAAGAACTGGAAGGCAAACAAGTTCCATAAAAACATCGGGTCCCTGGGAACATTTTGGTAGAGAAGATCTTTTTTCCACTGTTTGCAGCTTTCAGAGGCAGATGGCGGTTCGCCTTGCAAGCTCACAACTTTAAGGCCTTTTAGATATTAAAGACTGATCTCAGTTATCAGTTGGACTCTGAGTTCCTGCTGGTCATTGCCTGTGGATCCTGCATAAAGGTCACCCAGCTGCTGATGGCAACTGTCCTGAGAAGTCCCCTCTTGGGATGCCTTCCTTTGAGGACAAACCTGTAGGTCCCATCAGCCAGATGTTGCCAGAGGTCTGTTGCTCCATGTTCTGACTCTCTGTTCATCTGCCTTTGCTTTTGGCTCACATCATCCAGCACATCTTCCAAGCACCACCCAAGCCCTCATTCTTGGATTTTCTCTTTGACTATCACTTCTGCCCTTCTCTTTGCCCCCTCCTGGAGCTCCTGCTGCTGCTGTCTCTCTGGGACATCACTATGGATAGTGCATTGCCCTCTAATGGATAGATTTCAAACTCCTCCATACACCAGAACTTTTGGTAAGATTCTTACACCAATTAATGAGGCAGGAGGCTTGCTAGCCACATCCAGATCTCTTTATATTCCCTGATCCCTTGAATCAATATAAAATACCTTTCTTTTCTTTTTTCTTTTTTTTTCTTTTTTTTTTTTTTTTTTTTCTTTTTTTCTTTTTTTTTTCTTTTTTTTTTAGCACAGACATTGGACTGAATCTTCCAGCTATTTTTACGAAGAGGCAGTGGAAATCTGTGCCAGTATGAACTCTGGTTCCTTCATGTCCGTGAATGCTTTAATTGGCTTCAGAGTTAGGAATGCATTAACAAAGCTGATTCTGTGATTCCACGCATCTGGATTTCAGGGTGGGTTTGGGGTTTTTTTAGCTTGCCTAATCCTGCTTAAAGTCTTAAGATTTATTTGTATGTTTATAAGACACAGCTTTTCTCATTATATGTATGTTATAGTCACCATTAAAGTAATACAAACAAAAGGAAAAACAGAATGGACTTGCAAGCAGCTGATAATTAATTACGGAGAACTTTTGAAAGGGTGGCTTAGCATCTTAAGCAATTCCTTTTTCTGCCAGATACATGGGCTTGTTTTATAAACTACAATCAATCTGCCATTGGGGGGGAAACTGCAAAATGAACTTAGTCATCTGAGCTCATTTTCAGTTTCAAAATCTGAAAGGCTTTGGAGTATAAAGTATCCTCTTCTTTTAATGTCAGTAAATAAGTTGATTTGTTTATATGGTTTTCGATACAAGTAAACTGCCTGCCATTTAAACAAGTTCAATCAGCTGTGAAAATTGACATTTTTAACCATAAAATCAGACTTCATCCTACCACGATATTAAATATTAAGGAATCATTTAAAGGACAGTATACATTTCAGAAACCTGCCTGGAGAGATGAATGCCAATTTCTGCCATTCAGAAGTATGCACAAAAAAAAAAAAAAAAAAATGGCCCCTTGGCTGGAGGCCTGCTGCTCTGTAAAAGCCACTTTACAGACTTATTCCAACATGGTAAATCATCGCTCCTCTGAGGAGACATTCAAGCTTCACATTCAGCCCTCGCGTGGCAAAAACACATCCTCTGAGAGGACGGATGGAAAAAGGACTTTGTGTGCTGCTGCTGTCCCTGATGGCGTGTCCAGGCCTGGGGGAGGCTCAGGCAGGGCTCAGCATCCTCTGCTCCCTGGGGCCAGGGGTTTTGCAAGCCTGGGAGGCATCTGCCTGCCTGTGGAAGTGAGCATTGGGATTTCCAGCTCCCCTCGCTCATCCATATGGTTGCAAGTGGCACTTGGAAACGGGACATTCCTACTATTATTGAGACTTCAGAGGTCTGCACATACTCTTTTGGCCCCTACATTTTTCCCCCCCTTCCTTTTTTCCTCTGTTTCAATCAAATTCTGGGGACAAAAACACCCTGTGCTGGTTCTGACCGGGCTTACAACTGACACAGCTCTTCACAGCTCAGCACCCCTGATGTCCTGCCTGTGCCAAAGGGGTCTCATTGTGTAAGGGGTTTCCTTCTGAATAGGACAAAGCAAAACAGCGAAGCACTGGGATTACTGGGCTGCTGAAGGGAGACAATGGGGAAACAAAACTCAGGCCGGAGAGACATTTATTTTTTGGAGGGGCATGGCTGCCCTTACACAATCCCTTTTAAAGCTCTGTGAAGTTTCTCTAACAATCCAATCCTGCAGCCAGGCAGAAATCCAGGGTGTTCAAAATCTTTTCATTCCATCTTTAATGTAAAAAATGTGCACTTGCTTACTACTGCAAACTGCAAGGGCATTTAAGGTGTAGGAAGTTTTAACAGCAGGCTTTGGGGTGTCTCTGCTTGAGCATCTCTGGATGTTTCAAGCACAGAATGATGATGGCAGTCAGCTCTTTCCATGTTCATGAGCTATTGCAGAAATCTGAGGAGGTGCAGGTTTTGGTGATCTGCTGCCTTCTGACTGGGCACATCTCTGTCATTCCCTGTCCCATACTGGATCGTTTTTGCCTTCCCACCTAAATTTTGGCTCTATTTCTTCCCAAATCACCTGGGGTTTTTCTGACTGTTTTCCCTCTCTTTCTGGCTGTGTTAGGGATTTGCATCCACGGTGAGGGGAAAAGGGGGTGTTGTTTCTGGGGGTGATGGGGGTGCTGTTAGGGTCAGGGTTTGCTGGCTGTTGTGGATTCAGGTTCTGACTGTGTTTTTCCCTTGTAGAAGTTTTCTCTGGACTTCCCCCACCACTTTCAGTGCTGGAAGTTGACCTCGTAGCCATCCAGGGGCACTGAATGCTGCCTCACTTGTCACAAGGGCTGGTATGAGCCCAGATGAGCCTGAGGAATTAATTTCCTCTTAACTTCCTACATGCCAGGCTGTGACTCTCTCCCTGCCCTGGGCATAATGGGAAAAATGCCGGAGAGAGAGCACTAACTCATCCCAAGAGGCTGCTTGCTATAGGGCTGGCTCTTGGCACTCCTTTGTTCCCCTACAAAGGCATGTGGGGTGGGGGGAAGCCAATCCCATCATAAGTAAACAAATGCGCTGAGTTAAATTTTTTAAATGGAGTCATAAATAAAGAACTATCATTGGAGAAATCCCTAAAGACACTGTTTTTGCTAAGTTTTTTTTTTTTAATGTTGGCAGCTTCAGCAACTTCTGCAGAGATGTCAGAGTAAATAGCCTGCGATCCTACAGTATCTTATAAAAGTCTTTAACAACAAGAAGATTTTTATGCTTTCATATTTTATGTGTTCCTAATAGACATTCTGTTCATGCCTCCTTCTTTTATGTAGTGTAGAAAAAAAATAATAATCCCTGTCTGCAGCATATCTCAAAATGTACATCTTTAGCAATTTCTGACTTAAGAAAGAAAGAACTAAATGCCTTTTGGACAGAAGATAATCAGGGTTTTCTGGAATTTGGAACACCCTATAGCTTCTGCACCAGGCATAAAAGGGGAGGGAGGGGAAAAGAGGTTTACTCTGTTTAACTTAGCAAACAGAAATTTACATGAGACTTAATCACACTGTGCAGGTAAATTTCCTGATACACTATTAGAAGGCTCTTTCATCTTACAGATTAAAGGCTACCTGGGGAAGCTGTTGCACAGTGAGGTAAAGGGTGCATCAACTCTCCTGGCTCAGAAAGTACAAGGAGGCCCATTTCACTTTCAAAGTGGAGTAAATTTTCCTCAAGAGTGGAATTACTACAAGCAGCATTACTACCGTGTGCTATATATTTACAACTTATATTTGGGATAGGGTTGTTTTCCCCCCAACAGCAGAGATCAAATCCAGTACATGGATTCAAATGAAATACAGTATCTGAAAGCTGAATATTACAAAATTCAACCTAAAAATGAGCATACACACATAACCATAGGCATTTTTAGCTCCTGGAACAACTTACCTAAATTCCCCATCATCTGACAGCTTTAAATCAAGTCTGGATGTGTTCCTAGAAAATACACTAAATTAGCTAAAAGTCAAGAGTCTGATTCGTGATTCCCAAAGGGAGAGTCTGCAGTCTGTATTATGAGGGAGGTGAGACCAAACGGGCAGAATGGTCTTAGAGATGCCAAAGCCAAAGAACAATATGTTCCCCACTGCTCTCAACCAACTGTATCTCCCTGCAGAGGGAGCGACTTCATAAATCTCGTTTATTTCCTTGCGGTATCAATCCCTTTTCCCAGAGTTGAGTTCCTTCACCAAAGCTGGCAAGAAAATTTTGGGTTCAGGGTAAATACAGGTTATCTGGGACTGGTGATCCCATTTTCTGCACAGGTCCAGCTTGAGGGGTAGGTGCTCCCAAAAGGTGCCCACTTCCTCGGGCCACAGTTCCATATAACTGCAGGAGCTGTGCTGGCTGTGTATGGGGACAACTCAAGCCTTGATTGTAGAGGAGCTACCTCTCAGTCCTCTCTGAGAAGGGTCTTTCTCTTTTCCTTTCCATGTTTGCAAACCATCACTAGAAACTCAGTGTTTCCTTTAATGCTGTAAATAGCCAGACTGTTGATTCCATGGCTGTGTTTGGCCTGTACAGAATTTTTGGAATTTCTTTCATGGATGTCTCTTGTCTTCATTTCAGGCCATCATCAAATCTATGCAAACTCACGATGGAGATACTAACAACAGTTTTCAATGAGCTAGGAATCATTCCAGCTACAATTGCATCTGGTTTTGCTGCAAATACATGTCCTCTGTACTGTCCCTACACAGATGGAGATATTGTTAAGGCAGAGTAGAAGTTGGGAAAGAGTGCCTCTACCAAATCTGGAGCAGTGACTGCAACTGAGATGGAGGCCTAATGAGCATGGGCAGATCTCCATGCACCTGTGGGTACTGAAGGCTTGATTCAAGCCAGGGCACCAACGTGGTACTGCATAGTCAAGCCAGGCCATTCAGAAACAGATCTGGCATCTCCCATTACTCCACATGTCCATTTCATAGTGCTCATAAGATAGTCTAAAGAGGGCAAAGTCTGGGCCAAAGGAATGCCATCCTATTAATCAAGATAATTTCTTAACAAGGCAATCTCTTACACTATGGAGTAATTTCCAGCAGCAGCTCTATTGCATGGGGCATTTAAATCTAGATCTGGAAACAATAAAAATCAACCATAGCATATGGCCATCCAAAAGGCAACTTCCAGCTCCACTTTCATTGAAACCATGAACATAAAAATGGTGATGGATTTGCCATCCTGAGTAATTCTAAGGCCATTCCTGACAGATGGCATTAGACCTGCTCTGCAAGACTCTACCCAGACACCACCTTCCCTATTCCATAACTTATGTCTGCTACCAGGTACTGGGTGAGACACTTTTCTCAAGCAAGCTGAACAAAGTTCTTCAAATCTTCTGCTAAGCCATGAGGAAGTCACTGTTCCACCAGGCTCTAACAAGGGATGATTTAGATTATCTTGTTCATGTCTATGCTGGTCACGCTAGTTTGGCATCCTAGGGCACTTAAGCATTAAGAGGGCTTTTTGCACAAACAGCAGGGTAATAAACAGGAGTTTTTAAGTGCTTCTAAAACCTCTGCAGACAAATTTATGTCTTTAGTGCACAGAGATTCAGGAATTATCTTGGTGGTTATAGTGTCTTTGAAGCGCAGAACATCCTGGATACCAAAAGCAAAAGGCAAGTACCAACTGGAAGAAGATGGAATTAGGGTGGCTTGGTTGTGTGGAGATGTGAAGTGAGGCTGGGTTCAGACAAGGACTTTCTTGTTGGATCGTGAATTTCTTGTTTACACAGTTCTGCATTAGCACTTTCTGATCCAGCAAATCTGTTGCAGCTAAGCCACATGTGTGCCTGCTTATAAAAGTTGGTAAAAAAAGAATTGGGAGTTCAACACTAACCAAAAGCACAGATATCCCTTGCGCATTCCCAGAACTGAGGAATATGCAGCTGCAGCAATACGCTGGGGACCCAAACTTACCTTCCCCTGGACAAAGTATCTTTTGTATATCCTAGGTCTAACAGTTGCAGTTGGCAGATCGTGGAAACTCCAGTGGGTCTATAAAAATCACAGATCTCCTTAAAAGGCCTTTGAAGAAAGCAGAAACAAACAGACTGGATATGGGTGGACTTCCTCATTTGTCTCCCTTCTGTTTATCAGGACTCACACCCTGTCTTGTTCCCTTTATGCTCTTTATACATCAAATAGCTAAACAGCTACTGTGAGTAAATCTGCCATTGAGACCTTACTTGCCTTTTAGACCAACTTTCCTGTAGGATGCAATTTGCGGGATCCTCACTTTGCAGACCCAAGGCAACTTGGATGAATTGTGTTGATATGAACCAAAGCTTGTTCATTTTGAAATCCTGTAATCAAATAATCCCATCTGTACTTGGGGGCCTGTAGCAGGCTGATTTACTGTTGTCTTTTTGCAGTAATTATGGAACTGCCTTGGTGTGGAGCTGCATTTTGGCTGGGCTAAAGCTTAGTCCCCATAGCTTTCAGCTCCCTTGCTAGACAAGATTTGCAAAACCAGTGGAAAACTCTGCATTTTGCTTTTTAATGATTTCTAGGAAGACTGACCTATCAGTGACAGTATCTTCTACTGTTTTCAAAACATCTCCAGTCTTCTATACTTCAACATCCCTGTAAGCTTCCAAGCTGATAGGAAGGTGTTTTTATCTACCTCTTCCCAGATTTTTGGACATTTCAATTTTTTTTGTTAAGTACAGGAAGACCAAGAGAAGGTTGCTGTCCTCTTCCAATTCAAAATTTGCCCAAACTCCTGATAATAAAATGTGGCGTTGCCTGGTTTCTTCCTGCACAGCATTTAAGTGGGATACAAAGAAATCTTCATCAACATGAAAAATTAAAACTAAATTTCCCTGCTGCTTATTTGTACTGTATTTTGAAATTATAGGCAATGATTTTTTTATAAACTGGATTTCCAAGGATCTGGGTTTGAGATCTCAATATGGGTCAATATGGGTTTTCTAAATGCTAGTCTCCTCCTCCTGTAACTGGTGAGGTTTGCTTAGTAGTTCTGAAAAATCAGATCCACTGCTAAAATATGCTGCCAGACAGAATTTGATATCTATTGTTAAAGTTCATTAGACTGAAGCCAAAAAAAATCCCCGTCTGGTTTGGTGCAAAGCTCTTTTTCCCCTGAGTGCCTTTGGCTATGAATTCTGCATATTCTAATTTTAAAGTATCATTCATTTTCTATTTGGTGATAAATGCTTTCCTGTGTAAGAGTCTTTTGATTGCTCTGCTAATTAAAGTGGATAGTTTCCTTTTATGTTAGGTGGCTGGGCTTCTGGGTAACTGCAGTTTGCAGGGAACAGCCAAGGTTACATGGCAATGCTTATTACCTTTGCTCTCATCACCGATGGGTACATGTTCTGCAGCTCCAAATTCGCAGTGAGAAAATGAATTAAGAAAATGAGGAATTTGCCATTTTGGAAGCTTTTTGGTCTTCTCTTTCTAGAAATGGCTTTTTTATCTCTTTGCTTTCCCAGCTTCATTACAGTTTGAGAAAGCTTTGATGACTTAAATGGAACAGAGACAGAAGTGGGAATGGAACTTACATGTTGTCCTTTTTATTTTTTATTCCCTCTGAGCCTATTTTGGTCAGCATAGATACTTGTGATAGTGGCACATGAAAGTGCTTGGGAACTGACTCTTTTTGTGAATGCTGTTTTTGTTGCCAAATGACACTGTGCTTTGCTTCTGCCCAAATTCCTAGATCTGAACTGCTCTGGCAAGTGCAGGGGACTTGATATGAAATATTAGAGAAAACACCCGGAACAGGACAGAAAGTGAATATATATGTCCAGTCAGGGCAATCTATTGAGAGGAAAACCTCTGTGGGTGGAGATCCAGCTACCACCCAGGTTGTTCTTCCAGTCTGGATTTCGTCTGTGGTGAAAGGTGGCCTCGAATAGCTCAGGTGAGTATCTGACAAAGGGCACTGCGGTAATCAAAGAGAACTACGGTATAAGCAAAACTCTTTCTAGAGAATGAGACTTAGTGAATGCACAAAAAAGATCAAGGGAAGATGGGGAAGTTTTGGGGTCTTTCTGGAGGGATGTTGCCCAGATTTTCAGGAGTGTGTTCCTGCAGGTCTGTAACTATGATGGAATGCCTGTGTCGAGTGTGCACAGGGTTAAGAAGTGCTGTTAAAATGTGCCATTGGGATCTTTAGCTGCTTTCACACTGTCAAGGTGACCAGGAGTTCTGCTAATGGTATGGAAGTATTTTTGGTGAGGGGGAAGGTTCCTGTTGGATTTAAAGTTTATTTAAGGTCTAAGGGGTACAGACCTTAAAGGCCACCTCCAGAGACAGTGGCTGAAAGGATCTCAGACTCAACAGTATCAAAACTGATGGATCAAAGTTTGGGTTTAATCTTGATGAGCTCTTAAGGAAGTTCTGCCAATTGTCTTCAAGAGAAATTTGGAGATATCTAAAGGCCTAGACTGCCTGCTCTTCTCTGCATGCTAATCATCCCTTTCAGGCCCCAGTTTTCCCTGTCCTGAGTAGTGGCAGAAACTGTCAACCTTGCAGGTCACTTCAGCAAGGGAAAGCCACCACAGATGCAATATCTGTGGAGAGGGCAGCTTGTGTCAAGCAGCAGGAGCCATAAACTGAAAACCCTGTAACAGCATCCTTTTCAGACTGCATGGGAACAGAGGAAACCCAAACTGAAATTCTTTAGGCTTGAAAGCTTTGAACCTCACAGGACTCCAGATAACCTGAGCTGTGAACAGTTAAATCACCCTCCCAAACTGAACAGGCTTTTGAGATTGAGAGTTTGAAAGGCAATGTGTGCTGATACCTCCATAACAATGTCTTCTGGTTATCATGTGAGGGAAAAAAATAAATCTAAAAATAATTTTGCCCTGTTATTGGGGATGTAGCTCTCTGCCTGCCCAGGCTAGGGTGCTGGGGTGCAAGGTAAGATTAGCCCTGGCCTATAGGCAACCTTCTCCTTTGCACCTCCAGCAGCAGACTGCATGACACATTGCATTAGATATAAAGCTTCACTACAATTTGTCTACAACAACCAGGATTTTCCTTTTATAACTCAGAAAGTACATACTGTCCATATGATTTCCCTAGAACCATCTCTCCTGTTCTCCCTGAGGCAGAGCCACTGTGTGAATCACCAGCAGGATTAAAGAAGCTGATGTAGTCTTCATGTTCTTCCCTTCTGCAGATGTGCCCCTTCCTTAGGAACAGAAACAAAGAGCCCAGACCTCAGGAACCTGCACAGCACAGCCTCCAGTCTTGTTTACACAGTGTTTCCCATTTCTAGGGGCTGAAAGAAAGCTATCACCTCCACCTGCAGGGACACCAGCACATTTAAACAGGAGGGATCATGACTCTTATTCAATGTTTTGTATCTGCAATTGCAGTGACAGATAAACGTTACTATAGCTTCAAAGCCAGGACACTTTCAGGTGGGTGCCTTTGAAATTCTCTTCCTTACGCACTGGGGGCTGGAGCTCAGGATTTTGCTTTTGGACCATCCCTACCCACCAGTTGTCATCACTGAACAGTGAGTCTGACTTTTTCTACCTTGTTCTGAAGCCTCCTTTAAAACGTGGACGGACTCAGGGGAAAAAAAACACACCGCAACAGACGTGAGTCCAACACCCTTTTGCTCTGTCTGTAATGGCTGTAATGAGCTGCCATTCATTACCAGGCAGTCTTACATGGAAAACAAATGTTGTTCATTTTCCAGGTATCCTCTTGTGGGCAGGATGCTGTCTGCCCTGTGCAGGTTAATTTGCTATTTTAGAAGTGCCACTTCAGGGTAATACACTGCTAATAGGTAGCCAGCAGGTCCTGAAAACAAATATTCAGCCAAATAATTCTAGAAAGCAGAATTTCTCTGGATATTATGGAGTCCCCATGAATCCTCCTAATAATGCATTTTAAGCCTGGCTGCATTGGTTCACTGCAGTCGTATTTCCAGAGCCCCTGTAGAGCTGATGTGGATCAGGGGAGTTGTTTAACAGATGGTTTCATTCAGAAGCTGGATAAGAAGAGCTGCTTGTTAGGCACAGGGCAAGCATCTGTGTGAGGATTTTCTGAGTGTTCAGGTAGCCTTTCAGCTCAGCACATCTCTGTCGGAGGCAGCAAGGTTAGGCATGGCAGAAGAGACTCAAGCCAAAACTGCCACCAGCCCATAGATGAGATGCTCTTGCAGACCCCGGGGAGGGTGCTGCTCTCCAATTCTTTAGTCAGGGTTAGAAGGCCCTTTCTGTGATTCTATGATCTTATTGTGGGATGACTACTGTAAAGTCTCGGAGAAAGATTTAATTATTCCCTGTTTCTTTTTTTTAGCATAGCCAACATCTGCAGCCTGGTATGTTTGTTCTAAATGACTGACTCCCAAGGTCATTGGGTAAAGCCCTTACAATCATCTGCAGTTCCGCTCAAGCCAGAAAACTTGGACTTGCACTAACCAGGTTCAGGATTTCTCGGTCTTGTAATGACCAAGTGAGGGGTCCCCACGGGAACTGCATCCTCCACCAGTGAGATTTTCAGCAGAGGTTGCATGAAGATTTCTGGTCCATTCCTGTCTTGGGAAGTCATAGGGTCATAAAAGGCTTAGGTTGGGAGAGACCTTAGAGATCATCAAGTTCCAGCCCCCCCTGGAATGGGCAGGACACCTTCCACTATCCCAGGTTACTCAGAGCCCTGTCCAGCTTGGCCTTGAACACTTCTAGGAATGGGACACACACAACCTTTCTGGGAAACCTCTGCCAGGTCCTCACCACCCTCACAGGAAAGAGTTGAACTTACCTTCATACAGGTATGCCTTTATCTCCTCCAGTTGTGGTAACCGCTGGCAATGAAAGCCTTGTGCCATTGTGGGGATTTTGCCTCCTCTGTGAGAAGATAAGCTCGTGATCAGACCTACAGCTGTGTGTTTGTGATCAAGGGGAAAGACTTCTCATCGACTTTGAAGAACATTGGTTTGTGTTTCCTACCCTGCAGCCCCAAGAGGTAAGAAGCAAGTTCTGGAAGAAGTGATGTTTGATGTTCATATCACATCAGTAATTGCTCGTTATGGCATGCAGAACAAAGTGGGCTGGATGGTTTTCCCTTGATGTGGACACTTTTTCTATAGGATTCTTGGTGACATCCTTGCTAAGGGTCAGACAGACCCCTTAGATTCCTTGCTAATGCTGTAAAGAGCACCGTGAGGAGCAGGTGAGTTTGCTCTACCAGGAGTGCAACTGTAAAGAATTTCAAATCAATATAGGTCTAATCTAAGTTGAACTGAGCTTTAGGGATTAATTAAATCTTAATTAGAGATCAAACCACACAGCTACAGTTATTTCTAAATTCAGAGGATGAGCATTCATGCGAGTCCTGGAAACTAAATATCACCTTTTTGCATTACTGTTATTAAACATTACACATTCATAACCTTTTCAGTTGTAAATTTTTAATGTGTGTCGTTATACTTTTAATTAAGACAAACTCTTAGGGACACATTCTACTACTGTTATTTACCTTGGGCCCTTTTCCATCAGGAGTTCTCTTAACTTCAGTGGGCTGGTTTGTGTGATAAAGGCACTATTAATTTATATTTATTTTTGGAAGAGTGCATAGCATGTCAGACCGTATATTCAACAAGGGAACGTTTGAATCCAAAATAACTTGAAATGTAGGGCTGACAGGCAAAAAGACACGAGCTAATAGAGAAGAAAGAGCAACATAGGAAAAGGATGGAAAAACAAGGTGGTAAAATTTATGGCTAACATCACTCCTGTGTCCACATTAGGCGATAAAGAATTTCTGAAGGTCATAACAGAAATAGGCAAGTGGACAGTGTGAAGGGACCTGACAAGTCAGTATTAGCAGCAGCCTTATTTTGTGGGCTTAGCTGTGGATCAAGGTCTTACTTTGTTAGGCACCACATAAACTCACATCAAGGTGAGAGACCTTGCCCTGCTATCCTTCAGTTAAACCATTGCTACTGAATGGAAAATAATCCATATACAAGGGGTAGCAAGGAATATGAGAATGCTTATCAGTTGCAGATGCAGCACTATCATAAGACTGCTGCAGTGATAGATGGCAGGAGGTCTCAGGGTAATTTAAAGGGACTTCAAAAGGCTTACAAAAAACTTCTATTAATCGCAAAGATTTTAATTAGAGGAAAAAAAATCTTGAGTTATGTTAACTTATATTGGCTCAATACCAGTCATCTATGGGGGTAGTGAATGTTTATTTCTGCAGCCGCTAATTGCAGGTGCCTCCTCCACCCTGGAGGACGTGAACTGCTGGCAGCAGTGGGAGGTTGTTTGCAGCTCCCTATCTGGAGTATTGAATTGGAAATATGAGCTCAAAGGGGGAATGCCCTTGCAGAAAGCTCCAGAAACCATGAATTATCTTAGTAACAGCACTGGCCAACAGAAAATATCTCTGAATCATTATTGCACCCTTCTCACTTAAAACTTTCAGCTCCGGTGCAGCTTCTGTCAAACAGGCAAACAAAAGGTTAGGATGTGTAAGAAATGGGTTGGAGTAAATTTCAGTGTGGTATAAAACCAAGGCTCCTCTCTCATCTGGAATGCTATAAGTCACTGCCAAGGGAATTAAAGGATGTTCAGATAAGGATGACAAGAATAATTTGAGACTTGGGGGGGGGGGGAAGTCTTATATGGAGAGAGATTGAAAAGATAAGTGGTGTTTATGGTGGAAGGGAGCTAAATAGAAGGGCTGTGATAAAAGCCCGTGCTGTCAGGCCTGTGGCAAGGGAAAGAGGGGGAGTGGTGAGAGGAACACAGGAGGTGTGAAAGTGCCTGAGCCTGCAGGCAGAGGGGCTGCTGAACCCACTGGGGAAGGCATCAGGAAGGGTGATGGGAGAGCTGGGAGGATGGGGAAGGAGCCAGAAGTTCTGCTAGGCTGGAGGAGGTAAGGGCTCCAAAGGGAAGGGAGCTCATATTCGGGTTTTGTTTGTTTTTTTGGTTTTTTTTTTTTCATGTCTCCCAACACATAACGCAAAATAAAAGAGTAGAAGGCAGAAAATGCAAGATTAGATGTCACCATGGAAAATGCGGTGGGTTTGTGGAGCTCAGTTCCACCAAATGTTGCAGTGGTCAAGGATACAAGAAGATTTAAGGAGGTACTGACCATTGCTGTGATGAGTTAAAACCCAGTTCTGCCACAGTGAACATGAACAGATTATTTAGAGTATTTGGCCATCAGTGGGTGCCACCACCCTTACTCCAAACAAGAGTTAAGCATTTCCTCTCCATCTCATTCAAAAAACCATTTCAGCAGGAGGCCAAATTAAGTTTGTCCAAAAGCATTTAATTTAGCTTCAGTAAGACAGTTATCCTATATTAGATAAATACCCACTGGATTTTAAGAGCATATTTATTTGAAGATTAACTGCAAGGCAGAGTTGTTTATCCAGTGGAACAACTGGATTAATGACGTGAAAACTGAAGCACCCATCTTATTCTACAACTGATGGCCAGGCTTTGATATTTCTATATTTTAATTTATCCTAAGACACTTTCCCTTGTTTTTCTCCTGCTCCTCCTATCCAAGCAAAACTGCTGACCTCAGTCTGTCCAGCTTCAGAACTGGGAACTCAGTTAAAAATGGGTCAGTAGGGTTAATGATGTTAAAGAAGTCTTTGGGACTCAGTCTGGGGACTTTGTTCTCCTTCTTTCCCTGCTCCCAGGACCCATCTCTTCCAACTGTTCTGCATTACAGAATGCCCGCAGACCTCAAGTCTCTATCCTTCAGCTTCTTCCAAAACTTCAGTCTTTGTTTTGCAGTCAGTTTGTATCCATTTGTCCAATAATATTTCTCAAAGCAAATTCTTTCAGTTAGCCAGAAGAAGCATGTTCAGTTCCCTGGAAATATCTGTCCAGTGCCATCAGAAATGGTCAAACTTCTCCCACTTGCTGCTGCAGAGGAGCACAAGTAGATTTCATGTTACTGACTTGCCCCAAGTGTCCTGGATATCCGTACATCCACTTACCACATACCTATTTTAACAACTGAATCATGAATTTTTGTGCTTAATTAGATATCTCCTCCTTCATTTGGGGATATGAGAAATAGAATTTAGGATGTGAAAGCATTGTGGCTATAAATTTAGACTTTCAAAGCAGAGGAGTCAAGTTTCAGGTCCTGTTGATCTCTCAGCATTTGAAATCTCTGAATTTGTTTGAAAATATTAGCCTTGTTCCTTGCAAGGCCACAAGTAGCAGAACTACACAGCATCAACAGCATCCCAAACCAGCCATGACAGCCTACCCTGACCCAGCTCAAAGAGCTGCTTTAATCACAAGAGCAGCAAAATGTTCACCTCTGCAAATCAGTGACAAAGAAATCAAAATCTCCAACATACCTCTAACCAGGGAAACAAACATTTTGTTGCTGTTTTCACAGAAAAGACAACAGATATTCCTGACCAAAGATGTGCAGCAGACTAGTCCTTGTGGGCATTAATAAAATGGATCTAACTTCAAATTTGGTGCTAGTTTGACTGGAGTTTTCATGATCATTCTCCATCCACCTAAACCTCTTGTTTTATATGCAATGGCAGTTAAAAAATGATGACTTAGTTGGCAAAAACAAGAATAAGCAGTAGGCTATGAGAAGGGCAAGGAATAAGCTTGGGAAGAATCAGTTGAGTTGAACAGTGACTTCTTTAGGGGACAAAAGATACAGATAGATCTTGACACCAAAGGTAGAAGAAAGGGAAAGAAATCTGTTAGTGATGTCAAGCTGAGAGGCATTATCAGTCCTGAAGAGGCTCCAGATATCCTACAGGAATGTCTGGATGACCTCACAGATTAAAATAGCAGACAGGGGGTGAAACTGTAAACCCTGAATGCACTTTGCTTTAATTCCTGACATAATCAAAGATTCTGTGGATTTGCTGAGATTGCAGACCCAGACCAACATCACCTCATGTCATGTCAGGCTAACATAAGCCGGTGATGCATCAGGAGACATTTCCAGAAAAGCTGCAGCTGCATTAATGCCACTGTACACGTGGCTGGTGAAGCCTCCTCTGGAACAGCGTGAGCAATTCTCATCCCTGGGGTTCAAAACTGATGAATTCAGATGGGGACAGGAAGGACCACTGATCAGGGAAACATCAAACTGCTCTGCAAGAGCAGATTACAGATGTGACTCCTTCTGCCTGGGATAGACAGATGTGCATAACGATGGCTTATAAACCTATCAGGAAGGTAAACATTAAGGGGGGAATAGACCTGTTAGCCTGAAGGACAACACTATCAGGAGAATAAACAAGAATGAATTGCCCATAAATTTAAGGTAGCAAGGAGGAAGAGGAGTTCAAGCAACAGAAGTGAGTCTATAGAAGCATCTTCTCTAAGTCATGGAGAGAAGCCCCTGGCTAGGTGTAATTTGGAGCATGATCATTTCTGAAAAGGAAAATATGGCTTGTCTGCTGCTGTAGGAACTTATTAAAATAAAAGCTAAAAACAAAACCAAAGAACACAAATAAACCAAAACAGAAGCACCTTCAAACCTTCAATAGCTTGCTTTCTTTTCTCTTTTTTTTTTCAGTTCCAATGTCCACAATTATGTTGCATGGATGTGAAAGGGGAAGATAGCAACCTTCTAAGCAGAACTCCAGAGCCCACACTAAAAGTAAGTCCTCACTGACATGCAATGTTGCTGTTGCTTAACTACTCTTCCTACTCTGAACCCGAGAGATTAATTTCTCCAGGCATTCTACAAGAGCATAAGTGCAGTCCCTGCTCCAAAATCTTACCAACTAAGGCAGGACCTTTTGTTTTGTTAAAAATGTTTTATGGTGTCTCAGGATACTTTCCACAGGGGGGCCAAAGAGCTGAAATAAATTCAAAATATGCTTTTAGTGTTCAACTGCTATATTAAACTGGATTATAGAGTTGTGTCATAGGAAATTATCCCTGTGCTTTAGTTCCATTAGCCTACTTTAAGCATCGGTATTAAAAGCAGATACTTACTTAAATACCAAACTGTGCCTGGGTTATAATCTGTTTCTCTGATATCATAGATCATTTGCAAGCCACAAAGCCCCTTTGATCTCGCAGAATGCTCAACTGAACTTAAAAGGAAATTAAATGCAGAGCTCAATTTTTCATTAAATTGTCACCCACTGTTTTAGAGTTATGACTCTTCAGATCTGTTTCTCCTAACAGGTGGACAAACAGAATGTTAATACTGTGGTATCTGTGGAGTTATAAAATCTGCACCGGCCAGGAGATTTTCTAATTATTATCACTTCTTTATTAGCAAGGCTAAAGCCTCATTTTTCATAACAGTCCCAGGACACCCTAAAATGCGACTGAAAAATCAGGTCTATAAAAAACTGGGGACAATTCTGTAACCTCTGATGGTTTAAGGCAATGAGAGCTGAACACATTTTATGAAATTAGAGCTACAAAGATCAGGGCTTATGCGCAATTAAAGAAGTCCTTAATGGGTGTTTTGCCTTCATAAAAAATGGCAACAACTCCTTAAGACCTGCAATACAGTCTCAGACTTTGATTGTAAATCTAAAACTGGAGCAGGAATTCTTGCAGGTGCTTTTGCCGAGGGACATTCACAGGTGAAGAACCAACCTCCCTGACAATTCCCAACTCGCTGTGCCTCACCCTGCAGGAATGCAGGAATTGTTTCGCACCCTAGGACTGCATCTGCAGCTCCCCAAAACACCAGCTGTGCAGGGGCTCTTGAGAGGCTGGGCTGGGAAGCTGGGTGACAGAAGCCACAGGTGTGTGTTGCATGACTCCTTTGCTGTCTCACCCTCAGAGAAAAGATCAATTGCAGCTCCACCAAGACAGTCTCTTTAATCCAAACTGTGGCAGCTCCCCATTTTAGGCTTGAAAGCCTGTGGGTTTTGGCCATGATTGTGGTGGTAATATATGGGCTCATCCAGCTGCCTATTAAGGACACGGTCAGATGCTGCAGATACGGTGGAGACTGGCTGGAGGGAAGAGGAGATTAAAACTCTGCCTGTTGAATGCAGCCATTAGGAACATCCATCCTTTTGGGCCGGGGTTAGGGTCAAGATGAGCTAAGAGCAAAGCAGAATTAAAAGCTGAGTTGGATCTGTGAATTACCTGCTCTCCAAACTTTAGTTTTTACATTCCAGAAAGAAGCTGGTGGAGGGGAATGACTGCAGAAATGAGGCTACTCTCCGTAACACTTTGTCTGAATTAGGCACGTATCTCTGCTTTTCATTTCTTTCTTTGCAGTTGGACTTTGCTTTAAACTGAGATTTATCCTTCAGTTAAACCAATTTAATTTCTAATTGCAACTGTCTTTAAACTGGAGGAATTTTGGGTGGATTCTGTGAAGTCCAACAAGCCCTGTTCTTGGAAATCTGGAGTTTCATGACAGGGTTTTGGATTAATCTCGCTCAGAGATTGGAGAAAACTTTCTGTTTTGAGAATTTGGCTGAGCTTTTGTTTGTTCACACAGGCATCCCTCTCTCCCAGGAAATGGGTTCAGATCTAACATCTTCATCTGGGCACAGCCAGGCTGGCTCCTGGGCTGTGTTTATTGCTTTTGCACTGGAACCATTAAGAAGTGAAGGGCAGAAGATATTTTCAAACTGTGCAAGGAAAGAAATGGTGAAGATGTCTGGGCCTAGGTGGGGAGAGAGACACCCCTTTTCATCCTGAATTTCAGTGAAACAGTGAAAGAACCACAGTTATTTCCCAGAAGAAGGCTTTGGAAATGCCAGGCTGATGCTTTTATTATAGGAATACAGTCAATGCTAGTACAATAAAAACTGAAGGCAACCATTTCCTCTGAGCCAGGAGGAGAGAAGACACTCTGTGTGCCCTCTTTACACCGGGAGTGTGGAAGGAGAAGTATTTTAGGATGCTTCGGTAAAATTAGGATGAAGGAGTATGAATTCCATGTCCAAGGTCTATTGGGAGGCACTGTTAGTTATCACAAAAGATTGCAATTGAAGATTGTCAGCCCAGGCTGGTTTTAGCTGAACCCTGGAGAAGGTAAAGGCTTCAACTGTAGCCTAGTGGAAAAAAAAGCTCATCAAGTTGCCTTTTCCAGATATATATCTGCAAGATCACCGCTATACTGGAAAAAAATTCCTAACCAAAGGGTTGTAAGTGGATCAGCTCTGAGAAATATCCTCTCCTCTTGGCACAGGACACATTCTCCACGTTCTCATTTTTGACAGGATGAGAGGACATAGCACCAAGCTGCACCAGGGGAGATTCAGGTTGGGCGTGAGGAGAAATTTCTTCTCGGCAAGGGTTGTTAAACATTGGAACCGGCTGCCAGGGAAGTGGTGGAGTCACCATCCCTGGAGTGTTCAAGGAATGACTGGATATGGCACTCAGTCCAGTGGGTCGATATTTAAACACTAAACATGCCATGGTGGAGTTGACACAGTGGTGATCAGTCAAAGGTTGTACTCAATGCTCTCAGAGGTTTTTTCCCAACCTGAACGATTCTGTGACACCTGAGTGGGAGCCATTCTACTGACACAGACTTGGTTGATTCTGATGGATCTCTTTACCTGATTGGTTCGGAAATCTTTCCTTAATTAGTAGACCAGTGTTGAAGGAATAGCTCCAAACCCCTTTTGAGTTTCCTGGCGCTCCTCGGATCAGGCTCCCGGTGTCATTGTCCTCCAGCAGGGATGAAGATGTGGCAAGACTAAGAGCTCCTGTCAAGGTCTTTCTCCTGACCACCCATCGAGCCTTATCAGGACATGCACTTGCACTCACACAAAGAGAACATCCCTGGCTAGACGGCGGCTTTAGGAGGAGGCTGAAAAGTACAACAGATGGGTGCAAACATAGCCGAAGAGCGTGATGTAACAGCAAGCTAGTTAAAACTAGCTTGAAAATACCTCAGACCTCTTGACCCCTGGCCTATCCCCGCTGTGGTGGTTTAGCCATTGTGTGCAAACAAAGAGCAGGGAGGAGCAGCTTTAAAAATGGCTCTGCAGTCAAAGGACTTTTAAAAAATTCTTTACGCTTAGTCTCCATTAGTCTTGCAATGTTAATTAGGTCTCCTGGGAAGTAAATGTTCTTCCAGGACAGCCTTTTGCTGGGAGGCAGAGTATGGATGGGAGGGAAGATGATCATTCTTTGGGAACAGAAGGCTCAGGAATCCCCTCTGATAATTGACAGGTCTGGCTCACTCGCAGATTCCCCAGGATAGGACCTGTCTATCTGGGTGGGAGGACCAAAACCCAGGAAAGCCAGTAGCGAGGTTTGTCTTTCTCTGTGCGGTCACAATTTTTTAACTTCAAAAAACTATGTGCCCTTACAAACCAGCCCTTACCCTCTGGTGGTTGGAGGACTCCTTAGGGCTCTGACTAACATCAGTGATGTGCTTGATATGTTTAATGCTTAGGTTCAACTAGCTAACTGCCAATAATTAGCACTTAACCAGCAATACTTGGCCTCTGAAAGTGTGAGGGGATACTCATCACACAGGGATGCTGCAAGCTTCCAAGTGTGTCTCATTCAAGTACTTCAAAACCTGGGACAGCAGGAAAGGCTGCACCCAAGGAGGGATCATCATTTGCACCATGGTGCTTGGAGGGTCTTGATCCATTTAAGCATTTCCAAGGAACAGTTTACTGACAAAACAAAAACTTTACACCATCTTCCAGGCTCAGGAGAGCAAAGCTACCAGTATATTACATGACTACACCACGTAACCTCCAGACAGAATACCTCATTAGGATTTATTAGGTTATAATCCTTTTTTGATTAAAAATTATAAATCAGCTCATGTTTGATGTTAACCCATAAATGCATAGCACATGTCAAGCAGCAAAGCAGAGTGTACATTACCCCTGGGCATGCATGGAGGCGCCCACCCTGCTGCTTCCATCACTTTGCACAAAATAATGGACCCGATCAAAGGAGAGTGGCCCTCGCTGTGTCGGGGACGTGGCTTTCAAGAGGTTAACTCTCAGAGATGGAGCATGCTAAGCTGTTGCGTTTGATTTATTGTCCCTCCTTTGTTCTTGTTTCTCCTTGAAACATAAAAGCTTGCAGCCCACAGACTCTTGACATTTCTTTTAAATGCTCTTGTCATTCAGAAATTGCCACAGTCATCTCCTGCAACTTTGCACTCAGTGCGTTCCCAGCCTGTTTGGGGTTACTTGCAGAAGTTGAAAAGGAAATAGGAATAGATTACAGGGCTCAATCCAGCAAGGTGGGGAGTGTCCGAGCTCTGAACCAATAACACACTTAACCATTTACTTAACTTCCAGGATGGGAGTAGTCTGACAGAACTGTGTGGCCAATAACTGAATTATAATATTGAGAATGAGGTGCTGAAGAAGTCTGCAAAATAAACACCCACTCAGCTGCGGGCGGCAGGTGACTCTGTGTGGGATTTTTACAGGATATTCTTGATTCAGGAGCATAATTGTGGCTTGCACTGGAACCTGCCACTTCAATGCTTTTCCAAATATCTCCCTCTCTGCGATCTGAGGTTAGGTCCCTGGGCACTTTGACTCCTCCGGGCTGCTTTTCTGCCCTTCCTGACCACACCACGCACGTCTCCCTTTCTCTGGCAGGTGCTCCTGAGGGACGAAGAGTCTTTCGATGGGCAAGACAGTTCAAAAGGCTTGGAACTTATTATTCCAGACCCAAACATCTCCATGGGAAACTCATTTTCCTGGTTCTGTAGCCATCTAAGTTTAAGAATAAAAGTTGAGGGCTAAGAATAAAAGTTAGAAACATCTTGAACTTTTGGGAATGCTCCTTCATTTGCTTCAAGGCAATGCAGGAATGCCAGGCTGCCAGGTGGAGCTTTCATACCTTTATGAGCCATTGAACTAACAGCACATTTTTTAGCTCTATTAGCTACATATATAAACAGTGATGGAGCTAATCAGCTTGTAAATGGCTGCACACTCAATATGAAAACAAGCATAATATCACCTTCAATATTGCCTTCTGAAAGGCAGCCAAAGAGAGGGGAGACACTTATCAGGACCTTCACCTATCTCCTGACCTGAGTGCTGCTGTTGATCCCACATAGTGCTTGGGTTTGGTTTCTCACCTCTTGTGAACCTTTTTCTCCAACCAGTGCTCAGATCCCGGATAAATTCTCTGTGATCTAGTCCCTGTAAACAATTTTTTTTCCTTTTCTTGGATATTTTCTTCCTTTATCCTTTTTGATCAAATTTATGTTTTTGTAACTTATGCTTCCATAATCATTTTCTTTCAGCCCTGAGCTATGGGGAGCTTGAATACTAGCCAGCTCTTCCAAGGACACATGGAACTTGTATTTCCTAGTTGAACCCTGGCAGATCACTGGGCAAGAAAGATTTTTTTATTTTTTTTTGTCTCGTCTCTCATGCACTGTAAATTGGAATAAAAACCTTAAGTTGTTCAAGTTGTTTGTGGCTGAATGTAGCAGTTGTTTCAATGAAAAGGTCACGCAAGAAAAGCAAGGCAGAGTGGTGGCAGATGGGGGTTTCAGAAGTCCCCTGACAGAGGAAAGAAATGGACCCAAGTTCTCAGCTTCTTGGGTGATTAAAGACCAGGTGTCCATGGGAAATGCGGTCTCTTCACTCCAGCCAGTCAAAGGCAGTGCTGCTGGAGTCCAGAGAGCACCTTACTTCTGGCTGGGGCATCCTGGACATTTTGGGCAGACACGAGTCTGGGTATGGGACTTGGATGGGCCTGGTGAAGGCAGGGACATCCCCAGGCACGGGGGGCAGCAAAAACTCCAGAGAGTCTCTTCAGATGACTTTGTCAGGGAAATGGAGACACAGCTTTGCAGACACCTGAGTGGGATGGTTTTATTTTTTTCCCAGATCTCTCAGTTCAGCTGAGGTGTCTATATTCTGTGCAACGGCTGTTTTAAATGTTGCCCTTTGGGATTTGCAAGATGAGGCCTCAGGTAGCTTCAGGAAGCTGTGCTGCACTGAAGAGGCACAGCTTTGTCTCAGAGATCCTGGGTAAGATAGCAGTGACAAGTGACATGAAAGGTGTGTTTTGCATGATGTACATGGAAAAGCCAATTACATGTAATTAATGTTGGTTAAATGCTTTGAAGATGAAAAGCTTTTATAGAAGTGTGATTAACATCTCTTCTGTCAAAATGATTGTCTTTCTAATGTTTTAAGAAGCTTAATAGCATGCTTCAGCTTTTCAGTGTTTATCTCTGAGATGTGATGACCCCATGGAAAGCATTAACTGGAAAACTTTATAAGAAAGGCCTTCAGTGGGAGTTGATGTTGGCCACAAACCAAGAGTAAAGTCTGAGACACTGTGGGATAGAGCTGATCTGCCTGCTGACAGCTCAGTATCTTACAAAAGTCCCTAATCACCAAACCAGTTGAACAATGCTAAAGTATTATTTGATACAAGGCTTTAATTGTGAGAGCTCTCTGCAGGATGGCTCGTGGAGCCTATGGAAAGATGGTCTGTGTGTGCTGGATCCAGGTTTAGAAGGTGAATGGTGAGATGTACCAGCTTAGGCTTAGCAGGAGCCCAGCACCTGGCACAGGACTGACCTGACACCTCCAAAGGGGAATTTTGCCACCTGTTTCAATGAATGCAAGAAATTCCTACATTTTAACATGCACCAAAAAAAAAGCTGTTATTGACTGAAGGCTTACAGTCAATTGTCTTGCTCTGACATATTTTGCTTTCCACTGTAAATAAAGTGGATTTGATTGTAAACCACTCACAGGAGATGAGAAACAATAAGGGCCGGAGATTGAACAATAGGCGTTCTGAGAAAATAGTGATTTCATTCATTGGCAGTTGTTGTTATTTTCTGAAAATGAGTGCAGATGTTTTACTGTGCTGAAATCACTCAAGACTTTTATGGCAGAAAGAGGACACAGAGTAAATAAACTGGTGACAGGTATAATGAAAGATATTCCATTTATTTGCCTGTTCAGAGCTAGTTGAGTCAAGGGAGCCCTGTTTTGCCTACCACAGGAAAATCCTTGAGACCATCTTGAAGGGGTATCTTCCTGGAAAAAAGAGAAGTGTGCAAGATCATTTAGCAAGCCCAGGATTTCTGGATGACAATCAAATAGATTACTTAATTCTTTGTAAGCAGTTCCTAGAAAGCATCAGTTCCCAGAAAAGACATACATGAAGGCTCTGCTCTTCATTTGCTGGTGAGAGAACACAAGAGCTGTGCCTCCAGTAGTGAAGTGAATGTCATTTGGATTGTTCTCAGTGCTGTTGCCAAGGAAAGTGTCCAGGTATCACTGAACGTCAGCCAGATAAAGGTCAGGGAGGTTTGCAGGCCTATAGGAATGGCACAGATCATGCACTTTTCCTCTGTCAGTAAGTTATCTTCCTGTGTGAGCTGATCCATTTGGGTTAGGATCAGTCCCTGCAGCTCTTCCCTGTTCGGTGAAGGTTGCCAGATAGCTCTGAGTTGCTGGCACCACCTTCTCCTCCAATATCCAGCCAACCCAGAAAAACCCTTCCCTGTACTGCCCTCCTGGCTGTGGTGGATGAGGGGGTGCTGGGGTCAGTGTTGGGACTTATTTCAGCCTTGTTTGCTCTTGAGCACCAGGACAATGCTACTCTGAGCTGTGATCCTTCAGGACACCTCTCTTGAGGTACAACAGACCCCTCAGAAGCACCAGTGATGGGAGGTGGGGGCATTCAGGGCTCAGACGGTGCCACCTTTACCCAGTGCAAGGTCTGTGCTTACCCTGTCAGTCTATCCAAGGCAAACCAGGTGAGACAACTTCAGCTTCACTTGGACCTGCTAACACATGGGGAAGATAGATGAGGTCCTCAGGGCTTATCTCTGTCAGTTCACATTTATTAATATTTTGTCTGCTTTGCCTTCACTGGGATTTTACCTCAGGTTAATTACTCTGTATTTGCTAATGCCATGTAGGAACACGCATTTTTTTCCCCTGGTGAAGAGAAGCTGGATCCAGAGAAGAGCTCGCTTTTCCTGCGGCTTGCTGGAGCACTGGCATCTTTGTCTTTCAAAAATGCAGTTGGAAAAAATATCAAAACCATTCCTAATAAGGCTGTTGCTCCAGGTGAGGATTTATACCCTCTCCCACCAGGCACCAAGCAATGCTGCTGGAAACCAGCCTTGTATCTATCCCTGGTATTTATTGTGATCAGACTTCCAAGTCCACCACCCTTCCTAAACACAAAATACTCAGAACAAATGTTTTAGAGAGAGAACTGCAAGACAACCTTTTGCTCAAAGGGAGACATATGATAACTTCAGCTTTTGTTCTTGTGACCTGCCCTTGCAAGACTGAAAAGAGCTTTGAGCACACACCCAGGAGAGCAGGAAATCTCTCCTTGGGATCACTTGTAAAATGGCCTGGTTTGAAAAACACACTGCAGAAAGAATGAAGCCTGACTGCAAAGGAGAGCGGGTTTGTTTTTTTTTTCATAGGATTTCGAGCTAGCAGCCAAAGTGAATCATTATGCATCCTTGCCATATGCCACTTTCAATCAATAAGGCCTTATGCTCTGCTAACAATCATCCTAAACTATACCTATTAACAAGAATGCACATTTCCCTAGTAATATGCCACGCACGTCACCGCACACAGACTGCAAACAGTTGAGAGTGATCACAGCCGAAGGGAGATGGCTCCTGAAACGACGTGTGGACACACACCACACTGTAGAGGCTGCCACTCTTACACGTGTAGGCTGGATTTTTGCTTTTTACTCCTACAGTCTGATGGGATTTTTTCTCTCTTGCAAGCGCAGGCTTTCTTGGTGACCCAGACAGTTTATTTCCTGATGGCCCAAAAGTTCCTCAGAAGCAGCTGATGCTCTGAGGATAAGGTGCAGCAATAGCCACGGGGGATGAGATATGGCTACAACAGGACCCCTTCAGTTTGGAGGGAGATGACAGCAGTCATCATGAACTAATCATCAGCATGATGACTTCACACCTGAACTAATCTCTCCGTGAAGATTTGAAAACTTGCTATAGAAGAGACACAGGTTTTGAGGCATGTGGTGCAGGAGCAGGAAGCACAGACTTTATTTCCTACTGACCACAGGGCACCTCTGTCTCCCACCTGCTGTTTCTTTTATCTACTTAACATTGCAAACTCCTCCTGAGGGGTGTCATTTCTTCAAAAATACTGAGCTTGCTGAGGCAGTTATTGACTGGAATGCCACAGTTTGAGCTGCTCAGAGAAGCCAAGTCCTACACCATGGGCACGAAGCTCTCGGCAGGTTCACCCCAATAAAGCAGAAATCTGCTCTTGGGCAGGTCACCTGTGGCTCCCTTGCGAGTCAATGGAGAGCCAGTCAATACTGTTGATAGAGTCTACAGTGATTCATCTCTTTCTAAAGGAGATGCTTAAAACAGAGCAGATGAATGGCATTATAAACTCACTTACTTCTTCTTACTGCCTGGAAAGCCCAGCATGACAGCTCACACTTAGAAGCCTACTCTGTAAATACCTGAAATGAGTTGATCCTGACCCCTCATGACCTTCCCCTGCCCTAGTGCCCTCTGGACTCCAAGCATTTGGTGGTGCAGCTCTCCCTGTACCCCACTGTGCACAAAGATTTACAGCTGGACTGAAGGATGCCACAGCAGAGAGGCAGTGCCAAACTCTGGCAGCTGAAACATTACACCCCTGAGCAACATCTCACAGCCCCTGTGTGCCCCTGAGACCCCAAGCCCTCAGTTCCATGCGTGAGCCAGAGCCACAGCGGTGTGTGAGCTGGGATTGCATCAGCCCTGGGTGTCTGGCAGTGCAGAGCTCCACACAGACTATACAAAGTCCTGATGACTAAGGATCCTGGATTAGTAGGGCATGTACAGTATGGCAAGTCCTAATACAATGATCTTCAGATGCTACCACATCAAACCCCCTTCTGTCTTCCTCTCAAAGAGTGAATTAAGGCTTTGCTTACTCCTGTTCTATATCTAAAGGCTGTTTCTGCAACCCTTGTGTAGGTAACTGCACACAGTCTATGTGACACTCTTCCTGAGTAATCCTTGTGTGTTTTGCAAGGTTCAAAGTAAAAATTTGTTTCTAATCAAAAGGTATTGCTGCTCAGGTGTTTCTGTGTTGCAAAATAACCCCCAGTCAATCAAAACTCCTTCAAACAACGTCTGTCTATGCTTTTTGCTTTGCAACCTTGTTTCCTGTGGGAGAAGGTGGGAAAGGAGAACGTGCTTACCTTTGAGCACAAAGCTGTGCAACTTTGGGTGTCAGTGAAACCTCCAAAATATAGCTGAGGTGCTGCAGTGTTCTTTTCCTGGCTTTCTGTGGCAGTACACATCCATAATATCATCATCTGTTGCAAAGGTTTCACTTCATTTCTTCCTCTCTGACACAGTGTGCACTTATTGAATCGAGAAATCCTTATTCCTCAGACAACTCCTCTTGCCTTTGATGAAGATTTGCAATCCTAGAAGGACTGTGTAAAATTTATACCACTAATTTATCATATTTGGAGATATTGACGATATACAAACTACTGGATTCAGTACCAGAGATCTGACTAAACTGCTGCTGTCTATTTTATGTGGGAAGTAAATATACAAGATCAAAGGGTTACCTCTGGCTTGAAAAGGCATTAATACTACTAATATCAGCTGAAGTAGTTAAACCACATGTATTTGTTTAAGTATTTAGTGTAGATGTTGACCCTATGGGATCCTCTCCCTGCTTTTTAACAGCGACAGATATTTCGACACCGGTGAGATCTTTAGGAATGAGGGCAGTCAAGGTGGGCAGAAAATAAGTTTTTGCCATCACAAGAATGTTCAAGATCATGAGGGATGAAATCTCAAGATCACAGCCCCAGAATCCAATCCCCACAATGACAAAACCAGGCAGTCCCATCTAGTTTCACATCTGGAAAATACAGACAAACACCTCCTAACACATTTGGCTGCTGTTTCTGGCCAATACAAGATGCACCTGCTCCCAAAGCAGCCCTGCATACCTGGGGATCCTGTGAATGCATGGTTGGGGGTGCAAGTCCTTCCTTATGGTAAAGCCAACAGATGGCTTTAGTTGGGGCTGAGCAAACAAGGTGGTAGATATTTCACACAGAAAGGCTCCTTTTACAAGGCTTCAAAGGGCTGTGGCTGGTTGAAAGATGGATTCTGATTTGCCTGTGGCGATTTCTCCCTGTGGTGTTCTCAGGAAGGACACGCTGAGTATTTGGGACACGGGGCTGCTTTCTCACACATGTCCTCTCTGACTTTGCAGGAAGGATGGCACCTATTGAGATAATTATTGCATTACTCCACACTACACCCAGAAACGCAGCTCAGTCTCCTACATTGGTGTGTTTTTTCAGACACAGCCAGTGGGACTGACTCTGCACAGACATGTTGGGCTGCATTCGGAGCAAACTCAACTCCCTGAGCTGCAGCTAATTAGAAAGTGCTTCCAGTGGGCGAGAGAAGAGCTTTAGCCAAACTGTGATCTCCAGCCAGACTTCAAATCCACAGCCCCAGTAACACCACAAGTGTGTTTCCTACCCTGCGCAGACATTTATTAGTATTTGTGTGTTGTCAGTTTTTTCATCCCTCATTTCCCTTTACATAGTTTTATTTTTCCCAGTCAATAAGAGTGATTTTATTGTTCTTAATTAGATTTCTTTAGGTTTCCCATAGTAATTAATGCACTTTTCTTCAGCAGTATAACCCATTACAGTAGTTAAAATATTAAATCATGACTGTTGCCAGACGTAAGGGAACAAGAAACATAGGTTTCTCAATAACCACTTTGTCTTCATCTTTTGAATTAGTTTGCAGCCTGCTTTACATTTTTGGGTAAGTAATAAGATTTGTTGATTTGAATGAAGAATGATATAAAAATAAATTGCATTGTACTTTTAATTACATAGTCTTAATTTTTTGTGGTGACACTCCAGGCTCTCATATAATGTTGTTTAATGTTTACATCTCTTTATTGATTTGATAATTTAGATACAGAAATGTGGTTTAATTTGCAAATTTCTACATTCGTTGTTGGGGTGCTGTGCTCGTTAAGGAATCAGGGGAATTCTGCATTTTCCCCCATCTCCTTTACACACACACACACACACACAGAGGGATGTATGTTGTGCATTTGCTTTCTCTTAGGCAGCAAACCTCAGCTACAGAGATGTTTTTCTTCACCACCTTTGTGCAACCATGAACCCACCACACCTGACATTTCAAACCAGGGGGCTCGGTGTGACATGGGCTGCTGCTCCAGGGAGCCCTTTTTTGGGGACTGCTTGGGGGTGGCTGAAGTTAGAGGTGGGTAGCCACACATCAGCCTTGACGAGCTTTTTTCTTCACCTGGGAAGTCAAATACCCTCACAGAACTGAGGGGTTTGAGTCCACCCTCCCCACTGCAGAGGGCATGGTGGAAGCAGATCTTGCAAAACTCCACAGAAAATATGGGATGAGCCCCAACATCTCAAACCCACCTCTTCACTCACCTCAGCTCTCCTGGAACGGAGCCTTGGACATCTCTCCATCCTACCCCAGGCACTGCCAGCCCCTTGGCTAAATTCCACCTCTACAAACCATTTTTGAGGTGGTGGTAGTTTAGGTTTAGTGCTCCAGGCACATTTCAGAGTTTTCTACAAGTTAAGCAAAATTATACTTTTCTTTCAAAAATCCATCACCACCAAAATGTTTTCTCCTCCTCTTCATTAATGATTTACTTTCTGTGGAATAAATGCACCAACTGAGGACAGAATCATTATTAAAATCTCAGTTAACAACACAATATTACTTTGGGCCTTTCATTTCCTCCACTATTATAAAATTCAAGATTCATTTCACTTATTAATATTAGCAATCTATTTTTTTAAAAAATTTTGATCAGGCACAAATTAAAAGGGGAATGATATCATGGAACTGGCAGTAGAACTTATTCCTTTCTATTCTTTTCTGTAAAATTTGCTTTTCCCCTTCCATCAGTTCTTTCTTTGTATCTAATACTGCCTTCTTTTGCTTTGATAATCTGGGTGACTTCATTTGACACCCAGCATTACTCCCATGGAAATCAACTGGAAGGGGCCAAGAGAATTTATTGGAAGGTGATTAAAATTAAGGGTCAGTGAAGAGAAAGGCTGGCACATGGGTTTGGGAGCAAGAGAGCTGAACTCTGGTCTGAGCCCTGCCGTGAAATTGCTCTGTGACTCTGTGCAAGTCATTTTATTTCTCTATTCTGCAGTTTCCATGAGTTTAAAGTAGGAACAGGAGTGTTTGCTGCTCATTGTTCAAATCTCCCAGCAAATAAAACGTGATGTATCAGGGCTAACTGAGCAGGCAGGCACAGAACCTTCTCTCAGGAAAGCTGTGTCCTAGAGCAGAAGCAGACAGTGAGGACAGGGAAGAACAGAGACACACTATTTTTTTTTTTTTGAGGGCTTACAAATTGCTCCTGTTCCCTTTATAGCGGATCATTGTCGTTGGGCTCTAATGAGATTTCCCTTGTGCCTCTGTAACACTAAATATAACCTGTGATATTCCTCACGTGCAGCAGCTCCTTGTGGAAGATGGATTTTCAATCCTTTAGAATAACCAGCTTCTACAGTTATGGCACACGTACTTCTCAGCTTGATTCTGTGCCCCCACAATCCTGGGAGCTGCACATCAGCTCAATATGCATTTGATTGCTCTTGCAATCCTCTTGATTACAAACAGGGGATTGCTATTGTGGCAGGACTTCCCAAACGCTGAAGAACTGAATTCCAACTATTTCAGTGGCAACTGGAAGAAACAGGAAAAAAACCAGATGGATAAATCCCTTTAAGAGGCTCCCAGTACAATCAACAACACCTCAACCATCCCTGCAAGAGCTTTGTCTAACAACTCCCTGCAGTGCCAATTCCACAAGAGCCTGTGGGAATATCCCTGAGCTGAACTATGCAAAACACTGGAATTTTTTTCCTGATCTTTTACCTATGTTGCTCCTGCTGCAGCCGAAGCCCATTATTCACCCCACTTGCAGAAGGTACCAGGATACATTGTGCCACTCCTCTTGGCATCAGCCTTGCAAGTATTTGGCAACTTGTTTTGTCTCAGCTCAGTTCCCTCTTCAGGCCACACACTTCTCTCAGCTTACCCCAATGGCAAGTGTTCTACACCTCCAGCCACTCTTTATGTACCTCTCTGGGCTCTTCCCAGCTAACCCATACGTTTCCTGAGGTGTGGAAATTGTCCTTGAGCCAAGACCATTGCCAAGTGAAATGGAGACCATGTCATCTGCAATGTGCCCCTCAGAACAGACATCCCAGAATTGCTGCATTTTTGCAGCACTGGGTTTCTGCTGTCCTCCCAAGCACCACCGTCCTGGATCTTTTTCCCCATGGCAGAAGCCTGGCCACTTGCTCTTCATCTTGCATTTGAGAAATTGATTTTAGCTCCCCTGCCAGGGAGTGCAACATTTTAATTACTTCTGTGGATAAAGTCTCTTGTTCCCATTCTGATCTGGACTTAAAAGATAAGTAAAGCAAAGCCTATCAGAAATTCTGCAGAATCTTGAGCTGGAACCTAGGATACCAGAATACCCCAACCAGCACCTCTGCCATATGTCCTTCATCCTTCTCATCCTTGCCTCAAGCTACCCTCGGTTTTTTTAAAAAAATCTTCTTTCTCCCTCCATTTTTATTGAATTCTTTTCTCACCTGTTGTTAATAGCCACCTGCAAACACTTGAAGAAATGTAGGTGAATAATTAAGGGTCTGTGCCCCATCCCACAGCATGGATAGGCCACAAGAATAGAAAACAGATTGTTTGCATCCAATATCACTGATAATTTCCCAGCTGCCAGTACCTGTTTTTCAACACAAATCAGTTGCAAAAATAAAGGAGAAGATCAGTGGCCTTTGGGAGCAGGAGAGGGCTGAGTGAATAAAGGGCCAGGAAAGTCAAGACATAAAATGCAGTCTTCCTTCCAAAGGACCTAACCCCTATTTAGGGAGCACCAAGACACCTAGAAATAGATAAAAACTTGAGGCTGGCTATAAAAACATTTCTGTTTCATTTGTCTGAAATCCACAGAGAGGCACTGCCAATGCCAAGAACCCATAATACCCTGGCATCACAACGTGCAGGGCTGTCTGCTCTCACTTGTGAATACATTTATCACTGACGATGTGCCAAAATGTCCAAGAGCTGAATACTGGGGAGCACTGGGAAGGAAAGCAAGTTCTCATAGACATGACTGGGTGCAGTAGGACTTTTTCTGCATCTGTACTGGCAACGTGTCACTCTCACATACCAACAAAACTGATGGACCGGTTACTGGAATCTTAACAGAATAGTTTTCATACTTTGTATTTCTTATGACACATGGAATGCCCTATGCAGAAAGTGCACTAAGACAGCTTGACAAGAAACAGTTGGTAGGCAGGTAAAGAGGCAAGACCAAGGTGGAAGCACATGAAAGGCAGAAATGGCTTGGATGAGTCCATCAGAGAGCTCTTCAGCATCCCAATGAGCTGCAATGCAACTGGGGGGCATGAATCCAGAGGAATCCGTCAGAGCTGAGGAGTGGATGACAGAGATGTTGGCACGGGGAGTCCAGGACTTCAGCAAGGAAACTTAGCCCCTGAAGATATGGGTAAGCAGCCAAGGGATGGAGTGAGGATCATGCTGCACAACCAGAAATATAAGGAAGGCACAAAAGAATTGGATTGTTTGGCTTTGGCAGGATGATGAGATACAATCTTTCCATGTGAAAAAGCTGAAGAGAGAAAATGAGGAATTGTTTCCCATGTGCTCACTAAGGACCAAATTACATCAGGAAAGGCTGGTGTTACACACAAGGAAAAAAGTTCTGCAGGTGAAATTCTTAATGCCCTGGGAGGCTGGAGCACTGCAGGAAGAGGCTGGATAAGCATTTACCAGGAATTCCATGGGTCAATTAACCACTGCCAAAGGGAGGAGGATGGATGGGATGATATGTGACGATCCCTTCCAACGTTAGCTCCCTGCTTGCACGCTGCCAGGATGTGGGATGAGCTTTGTCCAGGAAGGTTACACCAGCATTTCCCCACAAGACAGGCACTTTATGGTGTAAAAACCAACTCTGGTCCCAATAAAGACAAAGAGGAAAATTACCTTGTTATAATGTCCAATTCATTACTCAATACCATGTAACACAATAAAGTTGCACTTTCAATCTTAGTGCATCTGCCTGGCTCTATTTATACTGTGGTCTTGAGTGTTTATCATCTCCTGCTAATGGCAATAGAGGATTTGCCACAAAAACTTAATTATTTGCCTTCTCTGAGAGGGTATTTTTCCTGATTAAAGCCTTCCTGAGAGCAAGGCAGGAAGCACTCAGCCCCACCGGGCATTCTTATACCCTAACCACTGAAATCTGGGACAAAGGCCAATAATCTGGGACAAACTCTAAAAATACACCAAACACTCCAGGACATATTTTATTGGTCCTTCCACACATGCTTTGAGTGTGTCAGGAGGCACAAGGCCACAGGTAACAGTGAAAGTTAACCCTGCAGTGCAGTCCAGCTGGCTGCAGCAGGGATATGGATGATTTTTCTCCAGCAAAACCATTTCAAAGAGACATGGCACCTCTGTAAGAACTTTCCTGTTGTTAAATCTTAATTGCGACCAGGTTAAAAACCCTGAGTTGAGCTTTTTAAATAAAATACTGGAATGTGAAAGATGTCCTTCTGCCAGCTAAACACCTGGGGAGAGAGGAAGGCGAGGGAGCGGGAGAGATGACAGGCTTTGGCTCTAGGCTGCTGTAGCCACCATATGTGCTTTAAAATACCTGCAGTGCATTTGCAGGTAAAACACCAACACCCGAACAAAATGTGGGTAAATAATTCCCATCCTCTTTTACAGGGGATGGTAACTTAAGCAGAAAAAGTTGAGGGGCGGTCTGAGGGCTCTCCTCACTGCAGATTCAAGGGCTGCTGTACTCCCAGGCTCTTTTTCAGGTGTTGCAAAACCCCAGAGGTTCTGCTGGCAGCCACCCAAAGGCACGCAGCACTCCAGGCTGCCCTGACCTGGCCCAAACACTCTCCAAGCTCAGAGCCCTCTCCCTTCCCCCAGATAGTGTCAGCAACGTGGGTTGTTGTGCACAGCAAAGTGGAACAACCGGAGCAACTCAGACCCACATCTGCAGTGTCACATGTTGGCTGGCCTCATGCCAACGATGGTGACATTTTCTTTAGCCCTTCTGCTTGTCCCTCTCATGCAGAGGCTTTGTAGACAGCAAAAATGCAAGCAAAATGATCTGATGACAGGACCTGCATTTATTTACCTTCAGCTTTTAATGGAAGGAGGACAGAATGCTTTACGGCCACAGAGCAAGAGATTAATAGACTGCCATTACTGGAGGCTGCCAGTCAATAGGGTTGTCACCAAGAAGTGATTCCAGTGTTACTACACCAATTTGGGAACATATTTTCCTGCCAGACAACCAGGCAGTCTTAAACAGAAGGAATTTTGCTGCCATGGCACTTGGTAAAGTGTTTGAATGGTCAGGTGGCATCAGCTGGTAGAAATACCTTCCTTCCACTGAATTTAACCTGCATTGACTTCAACTGGCTGCAACACGTGCTCTTGGAAGTTAGAAATATTTTATTTTTTTTATGAGCTACAGCTCATCAATGCTGTTATTTGTATTTTACAGGGAATCCGAGACAGAGAGCTTAAAAGCAGCAGACGTCTAAAATTTAGGATTGTAGTTTGCTTAGATATATATATATATTTATGTATCTAAACTGTGCTTTTCCTGACTCCTGGTCACTGGCTTTGGAGCAGCCAGAGTTTTTGTACCTGAGGTTGAGGGAAGGCCCCCTGTGAGCTGTGAAAGCAGCACAGCCTGGTGTTTCAGGGGAATTTGAATGCTGGCTTCTCAACACTAAAAGTAGTGCTTGAGGGCATTAGACAAAGCTGGCAACCACGGCAGCCTTAAGTACAGTGCATCTCAATGACTAAAATACCTGAAAGGAACCTCAAACATCAGGCAGTCCTTTGGCACCGTGACCTGGGTTAAAAAAGGGTAGAAAAATGCCGTCCTTTACCAATTAAACATATACAGTCATTGCAGAATTAGTCATGTGCTGTCCATTATCCTCCTTGTCTGAGCACAGGAGTCTCCAACTCGAGTGGGGGTGTGCTTTGGTGCCCAGCAAGCTGGCATGACTTGGGGGTATGGATTAGAGCCTGGATTCTCCAAACTATCCAGCATCAGCTGTCCTCCAGAGCCTTCATGCACTTAAGTTCCCCACCCAGAAGGCCAGACAAGTTCTCCTGGATTTAAAGAGGAATAATTTTACAAGGACTGCTATTTACAGAGGCAAAAATAATGAGCTATGCCTCAGAAGTCCTAACAAAATCCATGGATGAGTAAAATGACACTAAAGCTCTGACCTGAACAAAGCTTTGGCACGTGGCTCTGATGCCAGCTGACATGCCAGTGGCTGGTATTTACACTCGAATCAAAATACAGCTGAAAACCAAGGGAAAAGTTCAAATTCTGGGGGACAGCAAAACTGCTGGATTGTGGGCACTTCAGTAACAAATCCCTTTGCTCCGTATATTCCCTGCTAATTTGTCAACATCTGATGCCTTGCTCTTTAGTCTGGAGCTAAGAAAAGCTATCAAAAATATAGTTTAGGGCCCATTCTGTCTGCTGCATCACTTGCTATTTTTGCCAGCCGCACTGAAATCAGACTGCAAAAGGCAAATTTGTCAACACGGGTGGGCTTTTTTAGTGTGAAGCCCAAGGGCTCGTACAGACAGTAGCAAAGACTATCCGCATCCACGTCTGGAAGTTCAGGCTCTGATTTCAAGCTGCTTCAAATATAGAAATTCCAGCAAAGTTAATTGTAGCTGCATTATGGAGAGGTGACAGCAGCGAGTCCTTAGAAAGCTGGGGAAGGTCTAAATCTGCCTCAGTCGTGCTCCCTTTGGAGTTAGGCAAATCCACTGGGAGCAGAGGATATTACTCAGGCTAATACTGGGTAAAAACCCTACTGAGAATTTCAGCAGTGAGATTTGATTTTATTGACCCCGCAGCAACAGCATTCCTCGAAAATATGGACAAAGCTCTTTAGCAAAACCACCTTTTCTCCACAGGTTGAGAACTGTGCAACACCACCCTGCTGTATCAACTGGTCTGTGCTTTTAAAAGCTTCCTAATTGTGCTCACAGCTGAGGACTTGCCTTACCGTTATATTAAGAAACAGCTCCATAGTGTGGGTTGGTCATTACTGGGAAGCGCTTAATTACAATAAAACGTGTACTTAAAGTGACAATTTATTTACTCAAGGTTATGAATATAAATTGGTTTTTCTTACCCATGCATTTTGAAACAGGGAGGCAGAGGCTGGGATCCCAGGAATTTCTCCAGGCTGGGAGATTTTCTGCAAGTAGCTTTAGGGACCAAAGTGGAAAGTGAAGCCCGTGAACCAGTTTGCTGCCTTGAGGCCACAGCACACAGCTCCCACCTGTTGCAAGTAATGTGAGTTTTGCTTAAGAAGTCTGGAAACGGGTCCCTTTAATTGCACCAGAGCTCTGCAACCTGCAATGAACCAACGCTGAGCTGAAAAATAAATCCCCGTTAGTGAACACTTGAAGAGATAAAGAAAATGTTAGGCCCTCTCCTCCCAGTATTTTCCATGTTTTATAACACCTCTGTCAGTATAAATTTCCGTTCACTGAAGAAATTACACTTCACGAGCGCGACAATAGGATTTTAAGACAAATGACATGCGAGCACTGCAGTTTTGTGCAGGCTTAAGTGATCCAAGTACCTTAATCACGTGCGCGGTATCAAAATACATGAATTTGACTTGTTACAAGAGTCACACGACAAAGATTGAGTGTCAGAAGAGGCTGCAAAGCATAAACCATCTCGGCTAAAATTTATTTTAGCACGGGAGAGTTTTCTTAACTGGTAAGTATAATTATTTAAAAGCAGTCTGAGCTGCGCAGCTCTAATGATAGGTGAAAACAGAAAACAGCTCTTGAAAGCGCTGCTGGTAAGGGCCCTTCTTGCAAGCACTGCCTGCTCTTAGCACTTGCTGCCTTTATGCACCACTATTTCCGAAATTCTTGGAAGGCTGATGAAGACTTTAAGTGTCATCTTGCCAAAGCTGTAATGTTATCTCCAGTGACAATACTCACTCCTGGGCTTTTTTGTAGCAAGTAGAGAAAACATTTCAGCTTTTTGGGAGGGTAAACACCTCCCTGTGAAACACTGCAAACAAGACGGGAGGCAATTTAATAAATGAAATTTCAGGGTGTCATTCGGCCCTGGGCAAAAATCCCCCCGGGATCCAGCTCTGGTGTGTGAATGGGTTTGCCTGTGCCACGAAGCAGGAGCTGTCCCTGTGCAGAAAAGCCACGCTGTGCCTGTCTCACCGGGTGGCTTTAGGACAACATCCGAAACGCCCTGGGCCCGTTTCCTGAAAAGCGATGACAGCCGCGTGATGAACGTGCTCCGTGCCTGCAAAGCAGCGATTCAGGTGCTGTGAAACAGGGCTTTTCATAGCACAGCCATTAAAAATAGGAGCAGCGCTGGCCAGGGAGTGTTTTGAGCCCGGGCAGGGACGCAGCCCAAGCGATCCTGTGTTACTCACCCTGCCTGCCCCCGAGGGCTGATGTTTTCTTGGACCGATCTAAATGTCTCGTTTTAGCTAATCGTGGGGATGCTGCTACAGTGAAACACTCGGTCGTATTTTATCGCCCCACACATTTTTCCATACTTCAGCCACGTGGTAGATGTTTAACAACTTATTCCCCGAATGAAATAAGCAGAAATATTGGCCCATTATTTGCTTTCAAATGAAATAAGCAGCTTTTATAGGAAATATTGACCCATTATTTGTCACTTCTCTTGTGGCTCCAAACGCATCCTGAGCTGCTGCAGCTCACAGCCAGGGCATTCACTTCTCCTTTGACAACTGTTTTGCATTCCCTTTTGCATCTTGCCTGGCCCTCTCCGTGATTTTTGCCACAAGCAAGTGACAAACATTTTGGTGGCAAAATCATCCTCACTGTGCGCAGATTAGGTAGCAACAAACCCAAACCCTATTCGTGTGTTTCTGAATAAACAGCGATCACCCATGACCCATCCCTTTGACAGACACATCTTATTTTCTGTTCTTGGTTTCACCAGCTGTGCGGCAATATCCACCTTGCTTTTTTTTGTGCCATAGAACTAGCTCAGAACTAGATCTTTGTGGGCTTATTTTTCCACACTTTTTGCTCTAAAAACTATTTTCTTGAGCCATTGACACAGCTTTACTAATTGCACTGCCCTTCAGTGCATTCGTTAGCCGTAACTTTTCACCCCAAGAGTATCGTGTTTAAAGCCACAACCACCGTATTCCTGCCAATGTATTCCTCTTAACTTACAGGAAACCTATGAATGAGGTATGATACCATGAATGATACTATTAATCACTTTATTGCAACTGCACCCTGGAATCCCATTCACTGTCGAGACTTTGTTACGCAAGTGCTGTACGTATATAAAAAACAGTCTCCAGCTTCAAAGTGCTTACAAGCCTTTGTAAAAGCCTCCTGAAGTTTTCTGTGAACTTGTTACTGTAAGAAGAAGAAGAAAAAATTACATATTTCTTCTTGGAACAAAACGCTTCTCAAACTTTTAGAAGAATGATTCATGTTTACTCTTATCTCCCTCCAGAGGAAAAAGAAAATGAGTTTAGGAATATTTTCAGCCTTAGTCCCCATCGGACGAATTTGAGGGAGCTGACCTGCGATCCAGCGCTCTGCACAGCATCCATGCATGCCACATTCCTTTCTCTGATGAGTCAGTGGACCTCACAGACCCAAAGTCTTGAGAATGACCCAACTTTAGCATCTCCCCCTTTCTCTTCCTTTCCCTTTAGATTCCTTTGGTGCTCCCTATAGCCATATTATTCAGTCAGAATTAAAATAAATTGTGGAGAGTGTTCAATTCCTGTAATCCTGGCAATGGAGAAAACCTTATTAACCCTGAAATGGCCTAAAAATTGATTCTGCTGAGGTGTCCCTTCTGCCCTGGGGACCCTGGATGCTGTCACTGAGCCACTGCTCCTGCTGGGTCTTGGAGTCAAGGGGCTGTTGGGGTGCAGGGGGCTCCAGGACATGAGCAGGGACCACAGATTCCCACTGCCTGCAAGAGGAGGATTGTTTTTTCTAAAAGGACACCGTTTATTCTGCCCCTGGTGGGGGCTCTGCTGCCCTCTCCACTGGGAAGGCAAGGGGCTAGAGGATTTCTCCAAGACAATGAGATGGCTTTGCCCTGTGCTACCCCACTCTCCACCCCATCCACAGCCCTGCCCTCCACCATCCCCTGACCCCAATCCCCCCCAGCCACCCCCTGCCCTTAAAACCTCCCCCAGCCAGCCCCCTCTGCCACCCCCTGCCCATTTATACTCCTCCCACTCCCTGCTCCTAATGCTCCCAGTCATTCCCTGTGCCTAAACCTTCTGCCCTGCCACCCCGCACCCCTAAACCTGCCTCCTGCAGCCTCCTGCTCTAAACCTCACCACAGTCCCCTGTCCCTATCCACAGACACCCTCTGCCACCCCCTGGCCTGATCCACTTCCCCAGACCTCACCCCCCAGCCCCCTCCACCATTCCCTGCCCTATTTGCACTTCCTGCAACCCCTGCCCCTAAACCCCCTAAGCCATCCCTGCCCCATAACCTGCCCCATCCACACACACACCCTCCCCTAAACCTCACTCTCCAGACACTGTCCCTAAAACTGCCCCCTACCTCTAAACCTCCCTGCCCCTAAATCTCTCCCTTCTCCTAAACCTCCCCCCTGCAGCCCCTTGCCCCAAAACGTGCTTTTATCCACACTGCCAAATTCTGCCCCTAAATATCCCCCTTCCCCTAAACCTTTCCCCTGCAGCACCCTGTCCTCAAACCTGCCCCTATCAACACATATCCTCCACCATGCCCTGTCTCTAAATCTTCTGCCCCCAAGCCTTCTGCCCCTAAATTTCTCCCGCCAGCCCGCTCCACTACCCCCTGCCCTATTTGCATTTCCACCACTCCCCGTCCCATAGACTCTTCCTGCCACCCCCATGCCCCTAAACTTGCCCCTATCCACACACTCTCTGTCACCCTCTGCGTCCTCGTGCCCCTAAATCTGCACTCCCACCTTCTGCCCCTAAACCGCTCCTCCGCAGCCCCCTGCCCCTAAACCTGTCCATATCCACACTCATCCCCTCTGCCCCCTTACGCCCCTAAACCTCTCCTCAGCGGCCCCCTGCCCCTAAACCCGCCCATGTGCGCCCACCCCCTCGGCAGCCCCCCGCCGCTGCCGCCGTCCCCCGCCCGCAGCCCGGGCCGCCCCGCGGGGCGCGGCCGTGACGGGCAGCGCCGCTCCCCACTCAGCGCCCGCGGAGCCCCCGCGCCGCACCGCCCCCTCCAGCCCCTTTGTATCTTTGTATCCAACATCCGGGTTTCCCCGCTGGCTCCGCGCTGGCTTCTCCCTTTTTTTTTTTTTTTTTTTTTTTTAAGAAGCCATTTTGGACGCGGTTCAGGTTTTTTTTTTTTTTTTTTTCTTTTCTTTTTAATTATTAAAAGAAAACCCCAACAAAACAACAACAACAACAACAAAACCCCAAACCCCATCGAGCCTCCCTTTCCCTCTCCACGTTGTGTTTTGTTTTATTTCATTCTCCCGCCTCCCCATCCCGCACATGGCACCTCCCGCCGCGCCTCTGCGCCCGCCGCCCCGCGCAGCCCCGCGATGCCGCGGCCCCCCGCCGCCTCCTCCTCATCTTCCTCATCCTCCTCCTCCTACCTCTCCTCCGGCGCCCCGCGCCCCCTCCGCCGGCCCTTGCCTGCCGCTCCGCAGCCTCCCGGGATGCGGGGTCCGTACGAGCCGCGCACGGTCCCGCTCCTGCCGCCGCCCCGCTCGCTGCCGGCGCGGGGAGCGCGCGTGGGTTGCGCGGGGAGGAGGAAGAGGAGGAGGAGGAGGAGGAGGAGGAAGGGGAAGGGGAAGGGGGGGGATGCGCGTGTGTGTGTGTGTGGGAACGGGGGGAGCGCGCAACCCGCGCGCGGCTGCGCGGGCATTGCGCGGGAAGCGCGCGGGGGGGGCGGGGGCGTGTGCGCGCTCGCCCCTCGCTGCTGGGGGAGCCGGAGGGGCTGGGTCGGGAGGAGGAGGAGGAGGAGGAGGAGGGGGAAGGGGAAGAGGAGGAGGAGGAGGAGGAGGGGGAGTCGGTGTGTGGTGCACGCCGCGCTCCCAGCACAAAAGCCCAGCGAAAGAAACTCTTGGAAAGCTGGGAGCGAACGGTGGGGCCGGGCAGGAGCAGGTCGAACCGTCCGGGTCTGTTCGTCTCCACTGGATAAATTTTGCAACTGCGAAGGAATTAAATCCGATTTTCTTCTTGTTGTTGTTGTTATTTTTTTTCCCACCCCCTACCTCCAGGATTTTTTTCTTTTTCTTTTTTTTTTTTTCTTTTTGAGAGCGAGAGGGAAGGCAGAGCCGCGCTTCTCCCCCCGCTCTTTTCACGCGGTCGATCTTTTTATTTTTATTTTTGTTTCCCTTGGGGTAGAGGTGCACGCGAAGGAAAAAAAAAAAAAGTAAAGGACTATGTTTGCTTCGTGGCTGACTTTCGCTGTGCTCTGGGGAACTTTCTGTGCAGGTAAGAGCCTTTCGGCGTGTTTACCTCCCGCTCGGGCTCTCGGTCGCCTCTCCAAATGCAGAATTGAATGGGCCGTGCGGTTATTTGCAGCCACCCTCCAGCACCCTCCGGAGCAGAGCAGAGCACGCGAACTGGGGAATCCCCCCACCCCTGCATCGGCTTCCTTTCCTTTATTATTATTATTGTGGTTTTTTTTTTTTTTTTTTTCTTCTTTTCACTCCCTCGCCCTCCCTCTCCGTTTTCTCCCTGCTTGCAGGACGAGCCTTCCCGTGCTGCTTTTTGTTCCCTCCAGGCAGCCTGTGGGAATTCATGGCAATGTAAACACGGCGTGATCTCGAGGAAACTTTGCAAAAATGGGCATTTACTTCTGGGCGGGGGCGTGGGGGAGAAGCCGAGGAGGTTGCAAGGGGGGGGGGACGCAAGTTGGGAGCAGCGGGAGGAGACCTGGGGTCGCTCCGGAGTGGTGCGGAGTCCCTCAGGTAGTGGCCATGTGTGCGCTCCGCTCCTGCCGGGCTGCGGTTGTGTAACTCGTGGGGTGTGGGGGACCCCCTCACTCCGCCCCGAAGACACCCCCCCGGTTCCCCATCCGGCCCCCGGGACGCCGCGGTCCCATAGGGGTTAGCACGGAACGAGCCTATTGGGACTGCCTGGCTCTGCGGGGATCCGGGAGAAAGTTGGGAAAAAGGGGGTGTGTGCGGCGGGGGTGCCTGGGGAGCATCCCTCCGGAGGAGGCTTCTGCGGCGGAGGAGGGTGTTTATTTTGTATTTTCTTCATCCCATCTATTTTACGGACGTGGGCTGGCCCCCAAACTTCATCTCCAACCTGCGGGGTGCGCGTCGTGCCGAGGGACGCGAGTGGAAGTTCGCCCAAAGCCCGGGCACGGTCGGGGGAGTTGGAGGGGGCACCCGGGCAGCGCTTAGGGAGGAGGGGAGGGGTCTCCATGGGGTGCCCCATCCGGCAGCCCTCGGGGGAACGGGAGGGGTCAGACCCACTGTGCTGCCCCCAGCACTGAAAACGCGGGCACGCTGGAAATCCCCGCGCTCCCCACTCTCCCTCCTTGTTTTAATTATTGTTTATATTATTATTATTATTTCCCTATTCTTTATTATTATTATTATTATTATTATTATTATTATTATTATTATTATTATCGCTGCATTTTCCTCGGGAGAAACCGGTGCGGTAGCAATTTTGCCTCTCCCCCCTCTTGCCTGGTGACCACGACCCCCCCGGGGCTGAGCCCGCAGCCCCCCGCCCCGGCACTGGGCAGTGACTTGTTACGTCCCCTCCATCTCCCGGCCGGGGGCTTGGGGGAGACGCGGGAGGGCTCCGGGGTCCAGGGGAGGCTGTTCGCGGCCGGGGGTTCCTGGGGGCAGGGTGCGGGAGGCAGCGATGCTGCTGCAGCCCTGCCCGCTCCGCGATGGGCAGCCGGGGGAGTTCCCGGCGGCTCTGCCATCACCCAACGCAGGGGTGGGTGGGTGGGGGCCAGGGGGGGTTTCCCCGCCGGTGCGTGCCCGTGCCCGTGTCCCCCGCCCCGGGGAAGGCGCTGCCCGGCGGGGCCGCGGCGCGGAGCGGGGGGAGCGGGCGCGGAGCCGGCCCCGGGGCGCTCCTGCAGCCGGGCTTCCTTTGTTCCGAGTGCCCATTAAATATGCGCTGCCACCGCCTGCCTCTGCCATTACCGCCGGTGCCAGCGCTTCATTATTTTTTTTTTTTTTTTTAAGTCACACCGAAAGTGCGTGCGAGTGGCAATAAAAAGGGAGCGGACAATAAAAATTAAAAAAAAAAAAATAATGTCTTAGTGAGCAAAGCCAGCTCGGGCTTTTTTTTTATCTGATGGCTGGGACACTTGTACGCAGCTTTGTTTCCATGTGTTGGGAAGGGGGTTGTGCGGGTTTGTATTTACATAGCAGCGCTGAGGAGAGCAGGTATTTTGGAAGGGGAGGGGGGGTAGTGTGTGTGCCAGCAGCATTCCTGGTGCTCGGCGTTGCTATCATCACAACAGCTCTCCTGGCTGGAAAATTCTATTATGTGCATAAAGGAGATTTATGGTCAATGTATTTTCTTTCCATAAATCTTGGAATCCTTTTATCTCGGGTGATTCAATAAAAGAGATGGCTTCCGGATTTTTTTGGTTTTGTTTTGGGTATGCCGTTGGGTTTTTGTTTGGTTTGGTTTTGGTATTTAACCTGATCCCATGGCTCTGTGCACAGAGTGACTGAAATCTAAGTTGGAGGGAAAAAGGCAATTGCTTTAAAAAAAAAAAAATAGCGCCCTGAAAGCTACTTAAATGTATCATGTTATGAAAAAGATAATCTGACAGGGCATACCTATGCTGAATTTTTTCTCCCCCTCTGAAAATACAAGAAAGAAACCCCAGAAAATGAATATAATTCTGTTTATTTGGAAAGGTCCTCTTGAATTACTAAATCAGTGCATTAGCCGTTCTGTAAATCCCTCCCTCTTTTTAAAGCCTTTCTTGTGATATTTATGAGCATTTATCAACGTGATCTTCATTGTCCAGTTTTTCCTAAAGCTGTTCAGTACAACAACAACAAAAAAAAAAAAAAAAAAAAAAAAAAATGGAAAACAAGCGGAGATACCCAAAGTTGGAATGTGTTGCTGGGATTCAGAGCACTGGGCTTTGCTCAAAGTATGTCTTTTGTGTGTGTACATGTTAGGGCTCTGTGAAAGTGGTGGGCTTTTCGAAAATCGCTTGACCTCCATTGTTGATGCTTCTCATCTCTACCTTGGCTGTCTGTAACAAAGCAAGCACGGGCTGCTGTTCTTAAAAAAAAATAATAATAAAATCTGTTATGCTTAATTTTTTGGAATACTGAGGATTCATTGAGGAAAACATTATGTTTATTTTTAGCCCTTTGTTTGCAAATTCTCTGCAGCCCAAATGTTCAGAAATCATGTTTTAATCGATGAGCTTCAGAAAATACAGGAGGTGTAAAAGGATTTGTCTTGCAGAATGCATTGCTAACATGTTTTCCAAGCCATTACATTACTTTTATTTCGGTGCAAGTTTAAGTAATGCCATGCAGCAATGAACTGTGCTGCAGATGGATCTGGTCTCCTCTTTCACTGTCTTGTATTTATCCTCTTGTGCTAGAGAAAGGGAATAAAACTGGCTTCATTAGCTTGCTAATTAAACACAATGAAGTGCGTGGCCCAAGGTTAATGTCAATGGCCTTTAAAAACACAAAACTCTTGAACAGGTGTTTAGGATATATATGTTTTTTAATCTGCTATCAAATCCAGATAATTATACCACCGAGATAACCACTGTCAGAGTTCTGTGGAGAAGAAAGTGCTGTGTTAGAGATGCCAGCGATCAGTGTATTATTTTTAGTGGCATTATTTATAAACACCTCTCCAGGTCCTGCACAACCTGTGGTTTAGCTCCCCCCTCCTCCCTCCTCTCCATTTCGAAGCATCCTCCCTTTGACTCCTGTGGACCAAGCAGCATTAAAAATCCTGTATCCCTGGACCAGAAGTGAGGGTCTAACCTGAGCCTGGGGAGTTAACTAAAGTATTTACAGGCTGAAATTTCTGCCGTTGCTGGTGCCTTTGAGCAGCCCGTGCAGGCTGTCAGGCTCCTGCTCGCTGGATGAGACGGGAAGAAGCAGCCAATTAAAGCGGAGGGCTCGCACTGCCCGCGTCGGAGCTGTCACCAGCCTCCTGTCCACTCTGCTCTCCGTCAGCTAAAACACGCTTGTCAGGTTTTTTTGTGCTCCATGTGACGCAACAGTTGTGGACCTCCCCTGCTGACTCTGAATAGATGGTAGAGAAGAAAGAAACAGGCCAGCCTCACTAGTTTTTTCCTTCCTCCCCCCCCCCCCCCCTTTTTTTTTTTCCCCCTTTTCTTTTCTGCTTTGTTGTTGTTTTTGTTCTCCTCTCTCCCTCCCACCATTTTCCTCCTTCCCCACGCACACACTTCTTGCTTTGCAGATCAGCCTAGGAGGGCTCCCTGGCTTCTCCCATCTTCTCTGGGGGACAGGACCAGTGCACAGGTTGAGATGGAAGAGGGCATCTTTTGAAATGTTGGTAATGGGATGATGGGACCGGCCCAGGAATCCTGCTGCCGTGCTTTGCATCGTGCCTGTCCATGGGGTGGGTCCTCCTGCAGAAGTGTTGCAGGTGTAAAAGGAACCAAGGGATGCTTATCTTTATTTATCAAGGGTGAAGGAGGTGGATGGCAGGGATTTTTTGAGGCTGGGCACACGTCAGGGATGTGTTTGTGTGCTCTGCCCAAAGGCAAAGTTGCCTGTTCCTAGAAAGCCACGACACCTTTGAAATAAAATAAATAGAAGTCAACGTTACTCCATGTTTCGGGCCTTGTAGCAGAAGGTGTTTTGGCTGTCATGTTCCAGGACTTGCTTTTAGAAATATTTCTAAAATTTTGTGTTAAAAGTAGTTGATCTTGTGGTGCTGCACTAAAATAGTCGAAACTGAATGGGATTTTAGGAGCACAGGTTCTTTCCAACCCCGTGAAATGCAACATCTTTCTGTCAAACACACCCAGGACAGTGGTCTGAAAGATGTGACAGTGCCTGCATAACTCCCCTGACAGGGCCCAGGCAAGGAAAGACCCTGATGCTCTGATGTCTCCTTATGGTGCCTTCCAGCCCTTGCCTGGAGATCCAAGTGTCCAGTCCCGTCAGCTGGCACTGGAGAAGTGTGGCTGTAACTTGGGAAGGGTGCAGGCAGGGGAGAGAACCTGCTGGAGTTCAGCGGTGATCTAGACCCACATGAAAACCCTGATGGGGTCTTACCCTCAGGCAACTGGAGAAGTGCTTGTGCACTGAGAAAGTCTCCTGGAGGCAGCTTGGGAAGTCAGGGTTGGTTGGTGCCTGCTGCAGAGTTGGCATTTTCTTGCTGCTGGGCTGGAGGAGTGGTGTCCCCAGGGCAGGTGGCCGTGCTCCCCAGGTCCCTCAGTGGGCAGTGGGGTGTGCAGTGAGGTGCTGTGCCTTGGCACCACCACAGCACCCGGGCTCCAGCTCTCTCCCTGCAACAAAACGTTGTGGGAACTTGGGAAATGGGAACCGCTGAGTGTAATCTCTGCTTTAAAGAGGTGTTGTCTTTCTCTTTTATCCCTTCTTGGCCTTTGATTTTAAAACTAGCAGGGGAGTGTGATTTTCCTGGCTGGCCAATAGCACTGCCTGGATCTGAATTATTCAGTGTAGCACTTGGCATTCTGCACCCTGTTCCCACTTAAGCTCTTTTTCGCCTGTTCCTTCATGTGGTGATTTTCACATCAGTGAAATTGGATGTGTTTAAGAGAGGTGTTTGTGGCCGAAGTATTCACCAATATAAGCTCTACTCTTCCCCTTCCCTTTCCCCTCCATTAACCATTGAGGATCAACTAATGTCTAATCTCTTCTCTTCATTATTACTTCATTCTGAAATAATTTTGTATCTCATTATTCATTTTTTCCTTTAAGGTATATTAGAAATATATGCATCACTCCCCCCCAGTCTTCTTAGTAAGGTTTCTGGGAGCCACTGAAGTCAGAGGGGCAAAGAAGTAAAGATGAAACACTCAGCCTGCATTCTGCAGATCTGGCACATTTTATGCTTAGATTTGAATATAACTGTTGGTCTTTTTCACCAATTTCATGTTCTTTTCTCTCTGTCATCTTCCTCCTTTACTGTGGTATAGCTTCAATTCAAACTAAAAGTTAAGGGCAGCAATTGTCAGTGTACACTATGAAATAATAATATGCTTCCCTCCAGCACACAAGTGCCTCTTATTTTCCCAGTATTTGAATCTTTTACTCTGATTAGATTATTGCATGTGGCATTGGTCCATCATGCTACTTAAGAAAAAAATCTGTTGCTGGTGTCTAGGTGCCTCAGAAAAATACGGCTCCTCTTTGTGCAAAGTGCTGTTTGTGTAGAGAGAAGGTCCCTGCCCCAAAAACCCTGAGCAGAGGGGCCAAGAGGGAGAAAATTCTGTCTGCAAGTGCTCCCTGCTGCATTGTGAAGTGGCTCAGCCAAGGTCACACCAAGTATTTTGTACCTGTACTGAAAGAATAATCTGCATAAAGAACTGCTGCTGTCTGGGGTAAAATCGGGCTTCAACCTGAGTATGCTCTGTCCACCTCATGTGATTTTTTGAATTTCTTTTCTTCTGGTGGCTGTGCTGGAGGTGGTTGGTGTATTTTCAGTCTCGGAAAGATCCTTTTCTCTTAGGTTGGTCTGCCTGCAAGCAGGGACTGGCTCATGCATACAGGTGTGCAAAAGAGAAACACAGAGGAAGGAGCAGCAGCCTGTTTGTGCTTGGCTGGAGGAAGATGTGAATGACCCATTTCTCATCAATAATTCCATGATTTCCACCTTGGTGTGTCATTTCACCACAGATTCAGTTTCGAACTCTGTTCAGAGGATTGCTGGGGCCTGGCTGCAGAGTGAGAGGCAGCCTGGGCCTGGAGCACCCTTTTTGGCCTTCATGATGGGTTTGGGGTATGTTAAGGAGCTGAAATAAATCTTTGAAAATGTTTTCTAAAAGTGAAAGCTGCATCTCTGAATGTTTAATCTGGGAACATAACAAAAATCTACCAGTTCTTCCCTGGTGGGAGTGACTTCTCTGAGATCTTGGAAGTCAGTGGCAGAGCAAGAGCGCTGCTCTCCATCCTCTTGGTTAGTGCCCTGACCACTGCATTATCCTTTTTTGTTCACCTGGAATTAAATTTACTGGGAAAAATAGAATGTTCTGATAATTTTATTAAACTTTTATTAAACTTAAAATTTATAATTTTGGAGGGGTTTTTTGGTGTTGTTTTTTTTTTTTTTTCTCCTGTCTCAATCTCATAGTAATGTATAGTGTACAAGTGTATCCTCTTTAAATACAGAGAATAAAAAAGCACATGCATGAAAAAGATGCAGTGCTTTACAATCTGAGCTCCATTAATTTTCACTGAAGTGGATACTCATGCAAATTTAGATCTGGATTTTGAACTGGACTCTTTATGTCTAATAAGTACCTTTGTGTGACGAAGGGAGAAGAAAAAGCTGCTCCTGGGAGCAGAGGGAGTGAGTTAATCCTCCTCCAGTAAAGCTGGAAAAGGAATGTATTGCTGTCAGTTTTGCAGAGAAATAAACAAAACCTGGGGGAAATGACTCTGTGTCTGGCACTTTCCGGACCAACCCCAAATCCCAGACCTGTGCTGAATGAGTCCCAAACCACAGCAGCAAAGGTTGTCATTTTAAAAATTCCATAGTAGCTGACACTGTAGGGTCTTAGGTGCTGTGACTGCCTCTGTCTTTTAAAAAAATTATTTATTTGTCTTGTTTAAAGCTTTTTTTCCCATTATAGACCTTGTTTTCTTCATGGTAGCAGAACTTTAAATTTTCTGTGTGGTGCCAGTAGTGCTAATGTAATGCTTCTTCCTAATTTATTTCTCTAAGGTGTGAGATGATAAGCCTTTGAGTGGATGAGAGGGATAAAGTTAGCTCCATTTGTGCCTGATCTATCAAATGGTCAATCTAGGTCGCTAACTGTTCTTTTCTTCGACATTTAGCTATTTCAATATGCCTTGTGTAATGGGTGCAACTTCTAAAATTTGGCTTTTAGGAATATTTTGCTTATACATAATTCACCTCTGCTGACTGCTTTGAATTCCTGGGGAGGGAAGACTGCAGCCATGGGTCTGAGGTGAAGAAATGTTCAATCAAAACTTGTCTCCTTTTTGTGACTTTTAAAAAGTATTTCAGAAAATGAGACTATTACAGGATTTTAAAGCCCTTTTAGTGCTGTTCTTATGTTTTGCAGTCTCTGGATTGCTTCTGAGGGGCTGGTGGCTGCTGCTGCATTTTGGCTGAGCTGTTTGCAAACTCCCTCCTCCACTTGCTCTGTTTGCTACTGATTCTTTCTTCTTCCAGTAAAAGAGGGCATTGGAGCTTTGCACGGTTGATGTCCAGGACTTTCTCTGAGGCAGCAAGCTGAGCTTTACAATAGGAAAGCCATGAGGAGGCTGTGGCACTGGTCTTGGAGGAGACAGTGAGTTTCATAGGTGAGAAGGCATTGCCTTTGCTTCAGACCTGTGCATTGCCACATGGATTTGCAGGAGCCCCAGTACACAGCAGAGGGAAACTGCATTTGGCTTGCGATACAGCTGCTCAGCAAAGCACAGATTTGCGGTTATCCTGGTGGTAGCATCGTCCTCGCTCTTGGGACAACCAAGCCATGGCAATGAAACCTTCAGGCTCCCAGCTCTCTTCTTTCTCCAAGTCTTTATGTTTTGGGGATTTTTTCCTCCTCAGTATGGCAACTGGAACAATGGGATTTGTATGGTCGCTTTAGTTCCTGAGGGTAATTAATGGGTTAAGAATGCTAATTCCCCTGTATATTTGCAGGCTGAGAAATTCAGTTGTCCTTGGGTTTTTGTGGCGAGAGTATCCAGTTACAGCCTGGCAGCAGCTATTGGGCAGCCCTCGGGTGCACAAAAGTTTGAACTCATAATCCTTTGCTTTCACATGCACCCACAGCTTATCAGGCACCTTCAGTTTTATAGGAAAGTTTCTGTTAAAGCACATTCTTACGCCTGGGGTAAGGCATTTTTTCAAATACCTGTTGCAGTTGTGCTGGAAAACTCTCACCTGGCTGGCTCCTAAAAAGTGAGTTTTTGTGGTGGGCAATAGGCACTGGTGCAGACACACCTGCAACAGTTCCCTGCTATGAAATTCCTTTTTTAAGTAAGGAGCCTGGGAAATACATGAAGCAGGATGGTGGGTTTTGGTGCTTGCTGCTGCCTTACCGGGATGCTGGTTCTGGCTGCTGCCAGGTGTGTGGAATTGAGTGCCCAGGTCTGGCAAGAATTCTGGAGCCAGGTCTGGTGAGAATTCTGGAGCCTCTGGAGATTTCTGGTGTGGCATCACCATCTCTGCATGGAGCCTCAGGTGGGGATGGTGTCACAGGGTGTGCCCTGCCACTGAGCTGTATCATCCTTGTTCCTGGGCTTCCTCTGAAATATTTCAAAGACCAATGTTTAAAAGAAACCCAAACCAAAACACAACCCCCAACTTCCTTCCCCCCTAAAAGCAAACCTCAGAAAAAGAAAAAAAAAAAAAATCCCCCCAACAACCCCAGACTCATGGAGGTGAATGTTTTGATCTGATTGCTGTTGTTTTACTGCCATAGGTTCTTCCCCAGGCTCCTGGAGAATCTTTGTAACGTGAAATCATGAAGCAGGGCCCTGTGGAAGGGTTCAGTAACAGCAAGAGAATCCTGTGTAGATTTTAATCACCTTTTACAGTGTTTGAAACAACACGGTGGCCCTCCAGTCCCAGTTTCCAGGTTTCTTTGGGTATGTGATAAAGATCAGCAATGCCTGATGGAGCCTTCTGATGAGCACACTTGCTGTCCCTGGGCATTTCCTCTCGTGGGTACAGCCTGGTGGCACAAAGCTCATCTAGCCTGAATTTTGCTGGATGCAAAAAAGAAGAAAAGGAAAGGAAAAAAACCCACCCACTGATTCCCCAGGGCTGTTGTCTCCTGATGCCCTGACACTTTGCCCGGTTCACATTGGCCAGGGATTGGCAGCATGTGCCTGTTCCTGGAGGGTGTTTTAACATTTATGTTGTGCCTTAGATAACTATGGAAGTCTTTTGTAACTAATTTTTATTGCTGTGGAAAGTTTCCTCTAGATACATAGTTTCTGCTGTCATCTAATGGGACACAGTTACTGCTGCTGAAAGCAAACATGAGAAACTTTTTTTTTTCTTAATTGGTAATAGAATTTCCTTTCCCATGCAATCGTGTAGGGATCGACTATTTATTATGTAGCAGCTGAAAGAAGCCCTCCAAGGTAACTGTGAGCCTCGGAGGTAAACGAGATGCAAGTGGATCTGTCTGGGTAACTGTGTCTGTGGGCTCCTTCTCAATGAATCCCTGGTGAAAGAAGAGACCCTGAGCGAGGGATGTGCCCTTCTCCTGCACCCCAGAGTCACCCCGTTGACGTCCCCGACGCTTTTTGAACATGGAAATGATTTCGAACGAGCTAACATGCGCAGCTTTGAAGTGTGGTACAATAAAATAAAGTTGGCTAAAAATAGGTCTGAATATGAAAGACAGGCAAAAACTGGGAGAGGGGGGAGCCAAGAGTCGTCTTACAGGCATTGTTGATAGAATTTCAGGGTCCCGAGAAGGGAAGATGAATGTCTTTCTGTTACAGTAACAGCTGCTCTCTGTCCATCGGGATCCAGCGTTTGCCGATCCAACTCATAATAATTAAACAAAAGAGTTATTTCATAGCAGCCTTGGTGGAGGATTTATGTTGGAATTTTATCTTCTTCGGTTTATATTTTTCTTCATTTAATTAAGAAAAATATGAAGTTAACCTCTCACCTGGACTGGGGCTCACCCCTCAGCAGATCCATTACAACTGAGGGGAAGCTGTCTGGTGGCTGAGCCATTCAGAGCTATATAATTAAACAAATGAACAAACAAACAAAAAAATCATTCAGTTTCTCTAATTCACTTGTTCTTTGTGAGCTTTCCAGGGGTTTTGTGTCCTGAATGTGTGATTTAGGTGTTAGTAGCTCCCTAGTATGGCCACGCAATGCAATATTCAGATTTCTTTTCTTCTTTCCTTTCACTTTTTGATGATTTCCACCCCTCTCCTCATCTTGAGGGCTAGGAGGTCTCTTGTCTCAGAGAAGAGATGTAAAGAAGTGTCAGATGCAACATTTTGGGAGTCGATCTGCATCTTTGTGGGAGTTTATTCTGATGCAGCTAACTCTGCAAAACTCCTTGGTATGGGTCAGCCTTGGGGGCAGAGAGGTCCAGAGCAAGGCAAAGCTTTACTTGGTATCTTCTCATGTGTCCAGCCACAACTTTCAACACAATTTGGGGTTACAGCCTCCTCTTTGCAGAGCTCTCCCACCATGGTCAGTCACCTCCCCCTGCTGCCCTGGAGAGTTTCCAGAAGATTGCACCTGGAAATAGCTGGCTTGTCACTTCTTTTCATCACAATGGTACAGCTTTTTAAAAAGACATGCTGGAGCTACCATTCCTTGAAGATCAGAGGCTAGGATTTATCCAGTGCTGGTGCACCACAAACAGCTACCTGATGTCCAGGGCTCCTATCACAGGATCCTTTCTCAGGTCTTAATGGAATCCACGCCTCTGTGTAGCTGCCTTTTGAACCCTGTCTGTTCATTTAATGCCATTTACCCTTCTCCAAAGGAGAGTAGGCCCAGTTGGATGGTAAGGTTAAAACCTGAGCTGTGCTATGTTTATATTAATAATTTCCACTGGTGAAATATGGATCTGAGACTTTGCTCATTCATTTAAACCTCATAGTTAATAGGCAGTAGTGGAAATGTACCATGTACATGATTATTGCAGTGACCTGATTTCACATGCACTTCTTATCTGACTTCTGATTAAAAAAAAAATATATATATATATATAAAATTGATTTTGGGAACCCTGTGAAGGAGAAGGAAACCACTTATTTCAACCCCCAAATTCCTCTGAGCTGTAGAAACATTGTCAAAGTAATTGTAGCCTTTTCAGTTTTTTTTTTTTTTTCCACGTAGATTTCTTTTTGTGTAGTCTCGGAAAAACTGTGCTCTGTTGATGGATGTCACTGTTTTTTTACTTGTGACAAATATCTCCCAAGGTATTGTTTGAGTGATGTAGAATTGGTTCATGTGTAAAATTCTAGCTTTTCATGAATACTTTATCATGAATATGTGCATGCCAGGTTCTTCTGGATTAAGGTGTTATACCTTTAGTGGTTTGCTGTGGGATATCATCTTAATCATTTTTGCTGTAATTTAATCATCTTAATTAAAATTGCATTGAATTGTGGAAAGTAATTTAGGTCTGGAGAGCAGTGGGGTTCGTATTTGTATTTTTTTTTTTCTTGTTATATGATGGTAATGGTCTTGGCAAGGTTCTGCTAAAAATTAGCACAGTGTATAAAAACTCATGTTGCCAAGTTAGTCCAGTATTTCTCCAGCTAATTGTGGCCTTGAAGGGTACAATATAAAAGGTCATCTTTGTTAGTGAACTGCAGGCTTCTCCTGCGAGACAGAAATCCATGTCCTTATCAAGGATGAAATCTTGGCTCCTTGGTTACACAATCGAGCTTTGCTATAATTTGGACATCATTAGGCTCTCTATTAAAGCAGAGGAACACTCTAATAAATCTTGGTGCTTTGCTTTCTTAAATGGACTTCTGTATCTGAATTCATGTTATGGCTTCCCTTTCTTTTCCTGCTCCATGAACCCCATGAAGGAGAAGGGTCTGAAAAATGACATGGGATGAAAAGTTGCTGGTTTCCTCTTTTTTGGGGTGTTTCTTTCCCAGAAGGCTTCTGATTGTGACAAGGGTTATGAGTGCTGGGATGTTCAACCTCCTCATCTTGTGTTGAAAAGTAGGAGGAGACATTCTGGAAAGAGCAATCACTCAGTTTGGTTTGTGCTTATAAACAATAAAAAAACCCCCCATAAAACTCCACAAAACCAAAATTTATTCGTGGTTGGCATTACTTTTTCTTTAAACCCAAACAAAAGGGATTTAATTGTTTTTTTGGAGGGAATAAAAGCCTTCTACCCAAGCCAGATTTCTGTTTCTGTGGCACACGGTCATGGGGCAGAATTGTGGGGGAAAGAAAGAGGTTTGTATTGTGCTTTTATCCCTGTTTTTGTGTTCTGGGATTTGTTTTCATTGGGATGTTGGCACTCCCAGGAACATATTTTTGTGGTTCTGACTTGTGCATTGTAAAACACAGCCAACGCTTGCCATTTCTTTGTTCGACTGCTGTTTCTTTAACCAGCAGATATTTTTCTAGTTGGATAGATAAATGGATCTTTCCCGGTTACTGGCAGTTAGATTTGACTTTGCACAGCTATATAAGTCAGATCTGTGCTTCAGCAGAGCTTCCTTCTCAAGGTTTTGGAGAATCTAGGATTTGGTGGCTTCCATCAGCTCTGTCTGGATGGATGATGTGACAAATACTGTGTAGCTTTGCAGTCAGTCCATGTATGTGCTGTGGCTCTGCTCAGATAACACATTATGCCTTTAAAAACAAGTAAAAACTGGAAAAGAGACTGTGTTGTGCTTGAAGATGAGAAAGCTCTATCCAGGGACTTTGGTATCTAGCAAGTTCTATTCAGGAGTCCTGCTTTTCCCTGAATCTGCTTACAGGGGCTCCCAACCTCACGCTGGTACCACCAGCAGCAGCTGCTTGCTGTGTGGTGCATGCTGAGGCGCTGAGTGGCATCAGGAATGGGCTGTGCACCACCTCATTTACAACCCCCTGGCTGGTACTTCCCCAGTTCCTGCCTAATGGATCAGAGCTCTCCCCCAGACTCCCTGGTTCACGCAAAAATTTGCTCTTTGAGTAATTAGGAGAACCTAATGTTTCTGCTCTGGAGGGGTGAGCTTCCTCGGGCTGCGAGTTTTTAATGAAAACTTTAGGTTATGAATGTGCCATCATCTCATTGCTGTTCCTTACTGCGTGGCATCCTGTTGGTCTAAGGTTGTTTAACTGTCTCCAGCCTAAATTGAGTGCTGCTTTTGGTATTTATAAACTGTACAACTGTTAAACCAAGCCAGACTTCCAGTTTCAGCAAAGGCAGTGGGATTGAAGGCAAGGAGTTGTCTCTAAGGAATACAGTCTATTATAGGTTGGGTATAAATCAACCTCTGACTTGTGGGTGTTGGGAGGAAAATTTCCTTGGGGACTAGTAATCCAGAATCAGCCTCCTATAAATCTGCTTGGGTCTTCTCCTGAAGCTTGTGGAGGTGCTGGAGAGCTGATTATGGATGTAGACCATGGGTCTGGGAGTGTGAAATACTGCTGCTCGTCCCCTTCCATCACCACGCTGGACAGACAGGTCCGAGAAGCAGATTGTTTTCAGTGTGGAAGAAGTGATGAGTTCATTGTTCTATTCCCTCCCTCCCTCCCAGTAAAACCTGCAGACTTGGCTTTAGATATTGGGACTTGAAAGCAGACAGCAACAAATATAATGAGGCTGGTTTTGTTTTCTGGGGTTTCAGGTGCAGGAATGCACATTAATCATGTTTTTGTGCTTTTCTGTATTTCTTTTCCCATTCCTTGAGGGCTGGAAAATATTTTTCTTTAAATGAAAAGCAATGTTTTGCATTTTCTAAATGAGCCTGAGGGGTGCAGCAGCAAAAATCCAGCTCATCATGGGGTAGTGAGAAATCCTGGGAAGGAAGAACAGGGCAGGAACCGATGCCACCATATCTGCAGGGACAGGTTGGCTCTTGTCAGCTGGGCAGAGGCAGTGTTTGTCTGTCATTGCTTGCTTCCCTCAAACAAAGAGTGTTTTTGTTGTTTTATGGTACCACTCTGTTGCCAGCAGCTCTGTTGGTGCTGCAGGATCAGGCACCTCCTTTAAGGTGTTGGACTTGTCCCTACCTCGTATTGGTCACCTCCTGTCCATACCCATGTCCATCCTGGTTTGCTCAGTGCCCAGATGCTCAGTGTTCACAGGAGGTTTCTCCTAATGGGAAACATGGCCAGTAGCAAGTGATACACAAGCTTGGTTTATGAGTCTTTATTAACCTTTCCCTTTTATCACTTCTCATGTAACTTGCCTACTCCTCTCATTATTTGGGTTGTTTTGCTTTCTGTTTGTGTCCTCTCCACCTTTCTTTTTGTTTACACGAAATTGTTGGTTCCAGCTTCAGTAATTGTTTCCTCACTTACCAGAACAAAAGCAGCTGAGCCTGGTGGATTTTTTTGCTTGTGTGTGTGCAGGGATTTTGCCAGGGTATTTTTATGGACACTGCTGCTGGGCTCATCAGCAGTGCTGGGCAGGAAAGCCAGACTCTGGGACAGATTAGGTATCTTTACAGATTTTTATCACCAGTTTGCAGGGATGGGTGTCCTGAAGTCAATCTTCACAGTTCAGTAGAGGAGTGGAGTGATGGGGGCTGTGGGCAGGGACCCTCCAGCATCTCCATCACTGGAGAGATCATCCTGCTGTGATGGTCCTGTTGATCTTTCTGTGTTTGCAATGAACTCTTCCCTTCCCTCCCCAGGTGCCTGTTACTCCTCCCAGCTGGAGGAGCCTACCTAGAACTGGAGAAACCTGTCCCTGCTCTTTCCCCACTGAGGGTGTAATCCTCTCCATTGTCCAGAGCAGCTGTGGCTGCCCCATCCCTGGAATTGTCCAAGGCCAGGTTGGACAGTGCTTGGAGCAACCTGGGATAGTGGAAGGTGTCCTTGGCCATGGCAGAGGATTGGAATGAGATGACCTGTAGGGTTTCTTTCAACCCGAACCATTTGGGGATCTTCTGGCTCGCCCATTGGCGTTCTGGTGACAATTTGCAATTAGTCTATTCTCCTTAAAACCATGCCTGATAAAAGCTTTTTTATTTATCTGTCTCCTAAGTAGATGTTTGTGGGTGGATGCTTGCAATGCTTTTTGCTTGTCTCTTTTCCCACTCCTTGTCTTCCAAGAGCCCTGGAGGGGATCTGAATCAAACCCTCTGGCTGGAGCATCCCTGGCCCCGGGCTCATCTCCTCTTCCCAGCAGGACCACGCTTGCCACATTTTTTTTGCAGTGCCTGCTGTGATTAGATCCAGTTTGGCTGCAATTTATAGACATTGCAGGTCCCTCCCCCATCCCCTGGGTATCTGGGACACCGTTATCTGCTACAGCTCTGTTGTTTGGTGGAGGATGAGCTGTCAGGAGTTACATCCCAAACAGGCCGCAGGTAGCTGGACTGAATTAAACTGGGAATGCCCTACTAACCCCCTTCTCCCTCCCCTCACGTCTCTGGAATTGTCTTTTATCTGGACTGTAAATTAAATTATCATTGTTGATGTGGCTTCAAAGAAGCAGCAAGAATGAATTGATGGGAGCTCCTGAGAGAGGTCTTCCAAAAAAGCCTCCTCTTAGTAAAATGTTCTGGCTTTTTTTTTTTTTTTCTTCCCTAACTTTTTCAAAGTTAGAATGGAAATAATAATTCAGTGTTTTCAACTTTCATGATACATTTATAGAGAAATAAAAGTCCTATAAATGTCTGAACTATTATCTCCTCTTGCAGGCTTCATCATAAAAATATTTATTGAGGTTTCATGGGTGTAAAGTGTTGTGGTCAGCACCATGAATGTAATGGGTTTGTTTAGGTGTTTCTTCTTCAATGGTACTTAAAAAAAAATCCCCCAAACCAAAACAAAGCTAGAAAACCCTCATAGCTTGTTTCACTGGCTTTCTGGTATTTATTTACCACAGATGAACCTGAAAAGGAAAAGAGCCGTTCCTTTCTCTTGTAAGAGCTGATCTAGCACCAGAAAATAAGTGTTTAAAATAACACTACAGTTTAATGGCGTACAAAGTTTGTTTAAAAAGATAAGGTATAAAAGGAATGGTTTCGTGAAGGATGTTTTTCTTTGCTTTATTGTTTGTTGGGTTTTTTTTTGGGGGGGGGGGTCAGGAAGTTTGGTTTTTGTTTGTGTTTTTGTTTGTTTGGGTTATCACGGTTTTGGAGCTTTAGAGGGTCCAGTTCCCAGGGAAGAGAAGGAAGGGGAACATGGAGCATTGACACGATTTAGAGAGGAAGGAGTGGAGTAACGGGAAGATTTGCAGGAAGAGAGACAAGGCGGCCTGTCAGTGCTTCCATCATTTTTTGTTTGTCCTCTTCTGTCTCCGGATCTTGATATCACATGACATAACGTTGAGGGATGGAGCACTTCTCCTACAGGGAAAGACTGAGAAAACTGCGATTGTTCAGCCTGGAAAAGAGAAGGCCTTGGTGTGACCTTATGGCACCTCAAGGGGCTGCAGGAGAGCTGGAGAGGGGCTTTTGGGGAGGGCATGGAGGGATAGGACAAGGCATAATGGCTTTAAACTGAAAGAGGGAAATTTAGATTAGATATTAAGAACAAAGTCTATACTGTGAGAGTGGTGAGGCCCTGGCACAGGTTTCCCAGAGAAGCTTTGGTTCCCTGTGGATCCCATCCCTGGAAATGTTCAAGGCCAGGCTGGATGTGATTTAGAGCAACGTGGTTTAGTGGAAGATGAGGCTGGAACTACATGATTTTTAAGGTCCTTTCCAACCCAAACTATTCTATGAATCTATTATTTTATGGTGTCTGCATCTCCTACATGTCTGTTTATCTCCCTGCTCAACCTTTCCTGTTGAAACTCCGGCTTTCACCCCTTGGAACTGGACAAGGGACACTTGGGGGGTGCAGGAAGGTGGTGGCACACACGGGGTGTGGACATACCTGGGGGCTGGCCTGCACAGGGGGTTGTTGCAGGTGCCCTGGGATGTGAATCAGTAATTATAAAGTAACAGGGAGGTGTTCCTGAGCATTCTCAGCACCGGTGCCCCTTTGAATTTCTCCTAGAGACGTTGATGTTTCTTGTCAGATGTGTAGCTGAGAACATGCATGTGCAGTGGGGCATTTGTGGGTACCAGGGCAGACCTGGAAATCCCCAGTGTTCAGGAAAAGCAGGGGGGAAAAGCAGCTTGAAAGTTATATAAGTGTCTCAGGCTGATATCTTTTTATGAGATATAGCTACCTAAATTTTTCTTGCTGTTTCTTTCTCTGTAAAGGCATGAGGCTCAACCCTCTTGTGAGCTGTGGTGGCATTTAGCCAGGCCTGAATGCTGGGGCTGACGCAGATCAGATTTTGGTGCAAGAGATAGACTTTCTGGAAGTGACTGATGAACCAATTCCCCTCATTTGTCAGTAAAAGTACAAACTTTGGAAATCTTGCCCCTGCGTTAGCCAAGAAAAGACAAAACCCAGTTGTGGAGAGTTTCTCTAACAAGGATATTGCTCCAAAACCCAGCAGTGGTTTCTTGTTTCTTGCCTCTCCAGAGCACATTGCAACTTCTCCCCCTCAAGTGGTTGCGGTGGCTGACATAAATGTTTTTCAAGTTAAAAAACCGTCTTTTCTGCAAAACACGGAGGTCACTGTGTGCATGTGCAAACCTTCCATCTGCGAAGGGAATAACGTAACCTGTGTCCTTCCAGGCTTCACCTCAGCTGATCTGTACCACATGTCCTTCAAGGTAAGCTGGGTAAGTGGCTCGCAGCCGGAGCAGGGGAAGAGAAATCCCATTTGAGGCTGACCTGATGCCATCTGACATTTCGCTTATTTGAAAAGAGGAGGTTTGAAATGGAAGTGGCGGGGCTGGTTTGGAGTTGCTTTAGACCCTTACAAGATACTAATCTTCAGGTTGAATTGCAGCCATGTAAAATGAGGGGTTTTTCACTCCGTGGTGAAGAATTATTATTCTTCCATGGGTCTCCTAAGTTTGTCTGGGTCCTTGACATGTTTGGTGCCTCACTTGGAGAATGTTGGGATGCTGTTGTGTATTAAACTCATGCATCCATTCTGACAAACAGAAACCTCCTTAACGATCCCTCTGTTTAGGTTTTATGTGGTGTGTGTTCCCTTGTAAGTAGGACCAATAGATTCTTTTTAGCTCCCTTTTTAGCCCTCCATTGTGGAGGAGCTGCAAGTTTGCTGTGTGCTTCCAAGAGGAAGGAGATCCCAGTGCATCCTGCCTGTGCTCCAGCAGTCCCTCCGCTAGGAAGCATTCAGCCAGAGGTTACAGAAAATAAAGCACCTCTCTATACTGTAATACTTTTTTTTTTCAATGGGGTCTGGTATTTTTAAGCCTGGGCAGGACTTTGCAACTGCTGCTCTGCTTGGTTTTTTTGGTCTTTGTGTAACAGCGTTGGCTCTGAGGCATCGTGGTGCTTTCTGTTGACTTTGTGCCAGGGTGAGGGTTTCTTGAGCCTGCCATCCAGCTTTCCATGCCTGTACAGTTTGGAGCGTGCCATCAGCAGGCAACAGATCCGAGCAGTCCCGCCTTGGCATGGGAGCCATTCCATGCCCTGCCCTTATTCCAACTCCTGGGGCTTGGACTGGCAGAACAGGTGCAGAGATGTTTGAGGCAATGAAATGCCTGTCATTGGGAGCAGAAGTTGCTGAAAGATCGTGTTTTTCTCAGTTTTCGTTGGCACGTGTGGTGTCTCCAGGAGGAAAGGCAGCGACTTCTCAGTTCATTGCATTTCCCAAAATCCAGCAGCTGGCTGGTGAGCTGGCTGCTCCTCTGTCCCATCTGTATCCCCCTCGGCGCAGCAGTGTGCTGGGCTGGGGTTGCATTTCTCACTGTGCTCTCTGCTGGGTGCAGGCAAAGAGTGGGAAGAGCCAGAAGAAAGATCTGATGGTCCCTGTCCCACGAGGATGTAGGGAGGGGAGCTCTGCAGCCACAAGCGAGCCGGGTGCTCTGCTGTTACACTCTCTGCCCACACCCCCTTCTACAATTGCATCTCGTCCAACATTCCTGATTCTCCTTGTCCCAGCACGCATCTCCCTGATTCCCTGCTGGGTGCACTGTGATCCAGACATTGGCTCCATGTGGTCTGCCAGGCTGTGGGACAGGAGCTGCTCTCCACGGCACTGCTGTGGCTTTAGGGACATCCACACAGCCATCCTCCCTAGATGGACACCAGGATGGACGTCAGGATGGGCCAAAGGGCTGTGGGCACCTGCAGCTGGTGGGATGTGGGGAGCAGCAGGAAGGGGAAGGACATCTGGGGATCCTCAGGGAAGCCATCCCAGGAAAGTAAGGAGGTTTGCATGCATTGTGAGGATGCACACGGTTGCTCTCCCACACCCCTTGTTTCCAGGCATTAGTGTGTATTTGGGAGAGGCAATCAGGATTTTCCTTCTAAGAAATGACTGCTTTGAGTAAAAATCCCTGTGTGGAAAAGCTGCTGCTGTCCTGGTAGACTCACGTTTGAGAGTGCCATCTAATGTGAAATCGCAGCTGAATCAAGATTTGCATTTTTTTTTCTTTTTTTTTTTTGGGTTTTGTTTGCATTCCTAAAAATCATCCAGACATTTTCTCCTCTTTAAAAGCAGCAGTGCTCAAACCTCTCCAGCTGCCGTTATGAAATGAGTGAGTTATTCTAGCTAAATTGAGGAGATTGGACTGGAAACACTTCTGGAAATACTGTGCAGGTTGTGGACCAGCTGTTGGCAAAACCAGCCAGGGTTTCATACACATAGTGGGTCCCAAAAAAAGAAACAGTATTTTGCCATAGTGATTCCCCCCCCGCCCCCCATTTATTGTGCTACAAGTGCAATACTGCACTTTTCAACTAAAACTGGAGCTGTGTCAGCACCAGGAGAGGGTTGTAAGTCTGCAGCATGAAAGGGCAGTGATTTCCTTCGTGGTGGCTGGTTCCTGTGCCTGCCTGTCCAAGCAGTTGGTGACCGGAGACAATGGCATGTGTGAAGGGACAGAATGGAGAGAACTGCTTTTCCTCTGATAGCAGTTTTCCTTGTTTTTCCACCCCCCTGAGGAGGTGACTCTCCCTCTGCTGTGCTCAACCAGTGGCCCAGCAGCAGAGGGAGTAGAGAAAAAGTTTGCAGTAATTGAGACAACTCAGCAGAACATCCAGAGGGGAGCAGGAGAGGTCCACTGGGGACAGGTACACCCGTGCTGATCCTAATCCATCTTGGCACTTGTGAACGTCTGTGTTTCCCCTCGTGGTCTCTCCACATCTGCCTCAGTCTAATGCTCTCAGGCCCAATCCAGTTTCTCGGAGATTTTCTGCCTTCCCAAGGGTATATCTGAACCCTTTAACTGAGAACAGTGGTTGTGCACTGAGGGCTCACCATCCTCCTTCCCTGCCCGAGCATCTGGGGCAGGGCTGGTGGGCTGGATGGGGGCTGAGCACAGGGCAGCCACAGAGCTGTCTGAGTTACTCTTCACTTGGATGCACTGTCAAAAATTCTCCCAGCAGCTTCTCCCATCTTTCACTGGGAAGAATATTATCATCAAGACAAATGGAGAGAGCCAGACTCTTGTTTGTGAAGCATTATGCCCTTTTTGACTCCTTAAATATTTCTCCTTCCTCGTTTGAGTTGCCTCTTAATCCATTAGGTTTTCAATCAGGCACACACAGATAGGAATTTTGTTCTTGTTTTCCTGCTGCACTTGCTTGTTTTCTGCTGTCAGGTATCCACGCAGTTGAGCTGGAGGCAGATACTCTGCCCAGGAGCAGCAAAGTCCAGACATAGCCTTGCCACCACTGCTGGGGTGATCTGAATGAATCCAGCTTTAATGCTGTGCTCTCAGGGGTGTTTAGCTGTTTAGGTAGGGTCACAAAGACGATTGAAGGGATGGAACACCTCCTCTCTGAGTGAATTCTGAGAGATATGGGATTGTTCAGCCTGAAGAAGGCTCTGGCATGACCTTCGGGATCTGAAGGTGGCCTGGAAAAATTTTGGAGAGGGTCTTTTGACATGTAATGATAGGAGAAGGGGGGATGGTTTCAAAATGGAAGGGAGTAGGTTTAGGTTGGATATTGGGAAGAAATTCTTCACTGTGTGGGTGATGAGGTACTGGAATGGGTTGCCCAAAGAAGGATAATAGGATGGGGATTTCAGCAGCCTGGTCTAGTGGAAGGGTGTCCCTGCCCATGGCAGGGGGTATTGGAAATAGATGATCTTTAAGACCCTTTCCAACCCAAACCATTCTAGGATTTCTATGATATTTGGACATAAGAGGGACCTTTTCCAAGTCTCCTAAAGGAAAAATCTCCAAATTCTTTGAAGTGTTGTATTCAAGAGTCTGTAACTTCCTCCAGCCAGTTGACCAAGAGGGTGACAGAAGTGGGGAAGTGCTGCTGGTTGCATCCCATCTGCTGCTGAGTTACTAAAGAAGTTCTGAGCCCTTAGAACCACTTTGAAATGGTCTTTGCAGATTGAGAGATTCCTGTCTGCACTGAACATAGCATTTAAAAGCCAAAAAAGAGGCCGATGCTAACCCCTCTGTCGCTCCACAGAAAACCTTGGAAGTGCTACAGCTCCTTGCAGTCTTGGCCAAAGACTTGCTTCCATTTCGATGCACTTTAGCAAGAGTGGGATCCTGGGAGCGTTGGCAGCCCATTTCTTGTTGCAGAGTGGCAGCTGTACGGTGCAGACTCCCACAGCTGACTCTACAGCATCAAACTAAGGTTTTGAAGTGTTGCTTGTGGTTTAACAACACGTGGCTTTCAACAAGAGCTTTAAACCAAGCCATGCTCTGATTTTGGGGAAGCCCAGGTGATGGGGAGCTGTGACAGCATCCAAGTAGGCATGTTGTGCTGGGAAGGCAAGAAACTCCGTCTTCCTTCCTGTGCTGTGAAGTTTGCTGGAGATAAGACACACACAGTGTTGGTGGTGACATGGTTAGGTGACCTCCCAGGACCTTGCTTAACTGTGGGTGAGAACACCCCTGATGATTTCTGAGGGGTAGAGCTTATCATGCAATTGTTACCTCATGGTAAGAATAAAATTTTGAGGAAATTTTACTCTTTAGCTGCTTTATCTTAGTTTGTTTTGTGGTTTGAATGAAAACACCCCGTTTCATTCTGCTGGTCACGGGGTCAGAGTCCCTGCATACCTTGTCTGGAACCCCAAAGGCACTCAGCGAACTCCCAGGAAAGCTTTACTTGGGTGTGCTTGGGACTGTGGTATGCTGATACACTGCTTCAAAACGCCATGTGCACTGTGGCTGGGGATTTTTGCTGGGGACTCCACGTGCTTTGGAAAGCACTGCGGTGCTCTAGGCAGGAAAACAAGGATCTGAGAGGGCTCAAATTGCTGTGATCGACCTCGGAAATCCTCTGCCTGGCTGTGTTGAGTGAGAGCCTCGCTCTTGGCGTCGGTGGGGAGGGATTTCACCCTTTGGAAATGTTTCAGGAGCACGGAATGCTGTCCCTCCCAGCGTGCCGACCGCGCTGGGCTGGATTTTCCCCCTGCCCCTCACGCCAGGGTAATTTTTACACCTGCTACAGTTTTCCCTCGTATTTTTCAAATCTGCATTATCAGCACAAATTGCTTTCTCTTCTCTCTCTCAGGTGTAAAAACCCCATTTTGAGTGGCCGGTCTGCTTTCCAAGGAGTTATTTAAGCACAGCAGGTCATCAATGTATCGCACATATTACGGCCATGCCTTGGCATTTGTTTTGCGTTTGTAATCCAACACCCAGCTGCTTCGGCCTCAGACTCCAGGCAGCTATTTAGTGCTTCAGCTTGTGCTCAGGAATGCATTGTGGTGCTGTTTACTTCGTTACGTGCAAGGCTCAGATGGACTACAGTGAGCTTCAGTTAAAAAAAATAAAAATAAATAAATCGCAAGCCCAACACAACAACCAAAGCTGAAAAGCAAGGGTAGAAAACGGGCTTAATATAGATGTTAAGTCAGGGTAGAGGGACCCAACAGTGGAAATTTGGGTTACATTCTGCAGTCATTGCAAGCATTCTTGCTGATGAAAGCAGAGATTACTTACAGTGTGGTAGGGAATTGGACCAAAATAAAAAAACCCACCATCTACTCCTCTGCTGCAGCTGTTCTGTTGCTTCTCCATCTCTGGCTGAGCAAAAAGCCCTGGAAAACCCCACCCCAAGCAGTAAATGGGGCTTTCCCCTGGGAATACTCAGGTTTTGCTGGTCCTGATCTAGGTTAATATTTCAGCGGCAGACTTTGGATGGTTTCATCCAGCATTTCCACCTCCCCAAACCCTCCAGTTTTCCCTGAAGTGCCACGGGGTCAGTCGCCAGGTATCTAGTTGTATCTAGTGAAAGTGTGTGAAGCCAGGCTGAGTTGAATTCATTACGTTTAGCTGGATAATTAGGATGCTGCTGGTTATGTAAGGGGTGGTAGTAAGCAAAGCTTTTGATCAGCTGATGAGGATTTTGCATGTATTCCTGCTGAGGATCTCTAAGTCTCCCGGGGGTGAGGAGCACTGGTGGCTCTTAAGAGGATCTGTGGTACGGAAACCTTGCTGCTCTGGGAGAAGGGGGAGAGGGCAGAGCTCCTCCTGCTCTTCAGCGGGTGAAGACTGTCACAGTGGGGTTTTCTTGGTCGCAGAGTAGCTTCTCATAGCAGAGGAATATTCTCTCTGAAATGAGGAGTGATGAATAGGGGGTTGTTCCCATCCCCTTGCTGCAACAGCTGGTGCTGGAGGAGGATACAGAAAAATTCAGGAAGCTGAGCCCCTGTCCCTGACTGTCACTCCCGTGGATGAATTTGGTGGGGTCCAGGTGGTTAGCTGGACTTCCAGTTTAGGCTGATTGCAGCAGGGGTACATACCGGTGTTGCAACAAAAAGAACTGCTTTTCTGGGCTGGAGACTCAGCAAATACATGTGTAAGCTCCTGGAAGAGCCACAGCACTGCACTGCTACCTCCAAATGCTCCAGCTGACAGGGCAGGCTCAGTCATAAAGCTTTGCTGGTCCAAAGAGGTAGCACATGGTCGGGTCACTTCATGGTTTTACTGGAATGAGTGATAACCTTCTCCTCATGCTTTATAAAGCCTGGTCCCATTGAACTGGGATTTCTTTTAAAAATAATGGATAGTCTGAAAAGAATAAAGGTGGGATTAGGATACAAATCTCATGACAGCTTGGCTGTGTGAAAAGTGCACAGTAGATTGGTGTTTTGTTCAGATATTTGGGCTAGAGAACAGTAATTCAAGTTTTAGGCTTGGGTTGGTTTTGGTTTGGTTTTTTCCCCCTTGTTTGATTTACCCATTTGCCACTGGGCTTTAAAAAGTTGATATCATCTCCAACTTAAACCATTCTGTGGCTGATTTTTAGCTTCTCACTTTTTCTGTGATCGAGAAACAAGTGACAAGGAATACATGAGGGTAGGCCGGGAGTGCTGGATGGACACAGTGATCTGACAGAGCAGGTTTAGAATGTGTTTGGGTTTATATGAGCAAAATGGCCCTTGACATATGTAGCTGCTCTGGCTTGGCATTTATTTTTTGGGTTGAGAGATCTGCTTTAAGGCTCAGGTGTCACACATTTTTGAGGGATGCCATTATATCCAGTAAGCAAACTGTGCTGGGCTCTGGGAAGGATTTAATGAGTAAAGGTTGGATCAGTGACCTTTTCCACGTGTATTGTTTTGGACGTGATCCTGCTGTAGAGCCTGGTATATGAATGCCCTGCGTTTGTGCCTGGACTCAGGGCTTTATCAGTTGAACTCAGCCTTGCTTATCAAATCCTGAGGCAGGAGTTCAGTTTTACTGCTAAAATGCAAAAATACGTTTTCTTTTTTTTTCTTTTAATGTTTTTTTTTCCTTTTTTCCCCCCTTCCCCCCCACCATCTCTTCTTTTTCCCCCTTCCCCTTCCTCCCCTTTTTTCTTTTCCTCATAGACATCATCCTTTAGAAACTATCTCTGCACTGTGTTCCTGTGCTCAAAAGAGAGGAGAGAAAGAAAAGAAATCTAAGCCTATTTATAACAAGGCAAATAAGAAGAACCAGTATTTCATTGAGAAGGGACTAAGACATCCCTTAATTCCAATAAGCTCTTTGTCCTTTGCAGTAGCAGTAAAGAAGGATCTTCCTGCCTCAAAGCTGATGCGTCCAGAAGGGTTTCCTTCTGTCTTTAGATTCAGAGAGGTGTTGGATCCTGCAGACGTCTTGAGCTGTGAAATTGTTATTATCCAGCTATTTCTGTAGTGGAGGACAGGTAGAAGTGGCTGTGTGGATTTTCTTTGCCTGTTTTCCCTGTCGGGGTATGTTCAGTCTCTTACACTCTGCAGTGGCTTTCATTAAGGTGGTTTCCAAGCAATAGCACTTCAGTGGTTTTGTTTTCTTTCTTTCTCTCCCTACTTTTCTGTCGGCACATCTCAGGTTTGAGAAGAGTTGAAGAAAGCTAGACACATTTTCCGTGTTTTCTCACCTAACCTGCCAATCTTTCCCTGCAACCTGAGACCAACTCCTACCTGTGCCCCATTTTTCCAGACTCCCAAACCTTTGCAGTACCAGGCTTAAAAAAAAAAAAAAAAAATCCCCTAGTTGATGCTTTCTTATATGTTATGGGATAGTCTAAAAATAGTGCTCTGCCCTTTTTAACAGAACCATGTATTATTAAAGAAGGAATGAATAGACGATGGAACCAGAATAAAATCTCCCTTCTTCTCGCTGAAGAGAAGCTTTAAAAACCTCTAAGTGAAAATATTTGACTCTTTTGAAAACCAGAGCTTCTCCTTGGGGACTGCAGTGTAAACTTTGAATTTCTGAGCTCGTGGCGAGGTGCTTGTTTACCTTCGCAAATTCAGTACCCAGGTGATGTGGGAATTTTTTTGGTGGTTTTTTTTTTTTTTTTTTTTTTTTTTTTTTTTTTTTTTTTTTTTTTTCCCCACCAAGAGGAGCAGCAGCAAGGATGAAGCTGGAACAACCCTCACTCCCCTACCTCTATGCCCTTGTATTTCTGCCAGGTGCTCGTAGGTGGTTTATATACAGTGATAACGGGGCCAGTTGAATTTATCTCGGGATGCAGCTGCATAAAACACTCCTAAATCGGGCCGGTGGCACCTGACACTGCGCAGTCACTCACCGGGGTGCTGCGGTGTAAAACGACACGGCGCTGCTCCCAAGGCGTCTTGGATTGGCTGCTGGCACAGATGGAAGTGAACAAGATGCCCTGTGCCTGTTCTCGTCTGAATGACCGGTTGGGACAAATTATTGCAGGGTGTTTCTAAGCAGCAGACTCTTCTCTTTGGCTCAGTTTTCTCTGTGTGGTGCTGGTTGAATAACAGTGTGTGTAATAAGCAATTAATGTCTATACATTTAATTTTAGAGGACAGTGTAAATAACAGGTTTTACTTCCCTCCCTCCCCCAACTGTTGCATTGAATTTCATTCTCTTTAATTATACTAACAAATGTGGGGAAAATTATAAATATTTATAGTGGAATGAGTGGCTTTATTCCATGAGTGAGTGAATGTCCCAAGGTTGATTATAATCTTCCATTCAGTCACAAATCAAAAGTATCTATTATACAACTTCAAGAATGAAACCCCAAACTTCTGCCAAAGGCAGAATGAAACAACTTCAGATGTCGGGAATGCTGTTAATATGAACCATGGTGTGACTGGCCAATACATTTTGTTATCCTTCTTTCTGAGCAGCTAAAAAGTGAATTATATGGCTGTAATTCTGGTGTGACAGTGCATTTTAGATGCTGCCAATAACTAATTTTTGAAAAACAAATGTCAGGCATTGTGCTTTGACATTGACTTTGATTCAGCGCATCTCTTTTAATTTGTTAAAGGATATTTAGCCAGGCATAGGAAATGATGGGAACACAAGAATTTTTCCCACGTCTTTTTGCATTTATTTCCCAGGTTTCTCTCTGGCAATCGGGGTTTCTTCCTGCATCCTTTCCATGCATGCTGGTCACAGGAGAAGCCATCCTCCTGGGAGACCAGGGTGTTACTGGAAATGCTGTAAATCCATTCATCTTGAAGAGGATTTATTAGCAGCATAACCCTTTGTATGTCCTCCAGATTTTTTTTTTTTTACTTAGTTTTTTGCCCTCTTTCCTCATTTGAGAAGCACTATGCCATTACAGAGATGGTCTTGCTGCAATAAGAATAGTTTCAAGTGGAGCTGTGGATGAGTGGGCATTGATTGCTTGGTGGAAAATAAGGGCCAAAAATTTGATATCGTTTAAAACTTGTTAGTTTGCATCAGCATGTTCCTGCTTTTGCTTCATGACTCTACAGCTGAGAAGAAAGGAAAAACATCTCAGCTTTCACTCCTGAGCGTTTGATTGTCACCTCCGTGTTAGTGCTGTGCGCAGCTCTTGGTGGATGAATTCCTCAGACTGTGTTCTACATCTCTGTTAAACTGCTGGGATTCCTTCTGTGGGCTCTGCTTGTCTGTTTACATCAAGCTGCTCCAAAGAAGGCCTGCCTGAGCTTCTTACAAATGAAGGAAAAATTTATATATATGTGTGTGTGTGTCTATATATACTTATATAAAAAAATATTAAAAAAGCATTGCAGCCATAACCACTGAGTAATGGTCTGGTTGATTAAAATATTCCATAAAAAGAAATATAGAGAAGACTTTCAAACCTTCTTTCAGATCTTTATTAGCTATTCTTCTTTGTATCATCCAACTGCTGTAAGAGAGCCAGGTAGATTTTAAATGGTGTGGATTGTATTTTATAAAGAGCCCAGCATAATAGAGTCCTAACTGGAGGCTGAAATAGAGACAGTCATCATTACTGGCAATAAAAAGTGGCAAATTTGCTGGAGGTGTCTTTTGATTTTATAACTTCAGATGTCTATCTTAACACTGTGCTGAAATAAACGGGTCTCAAATTAGGAATTTTAGGTTAGCCTAATATTCCCACAGGTTTCGTGATTTGTTTTGACTTTGAAGAGCTGAAATAAATTCACTTTGGTTTATCACTCTTCTCCTTTATTATTGAAGCAGACAGAAGTGGCAGTATTTTCTAAGTGGTCAGATGAAATATTGGTTGTGTAACTTTTTTAATAGGCGCCTTCAACTGCAAATAGCAGGTTTGAGTTGAAGCTTGAGTAGAAGATGTCAGGCATAAATTTCTACTCTTTTTGCTTTTTCCTTAATTTTTAGTTTTTAAAGTAAGTTGCAGTGATGGACAAATGGTATATACTTTCTGATGTCAAGGCTCCTGGTATTTGTTCCTTTGGCCTTTCTTCTCCACCCACCAACACTCCAGCCATCCCTCATTTCTTTGAACATCTCCCAGCCTTTCCTTTTCCCCTCCAATATGTCCTTCATCCCCAGTACCACACAATCTCTTTTTACACTCCTTTTCCTCATCTTTCAGGCTTCCAGTCACTTAGGTGAATGTGGTACTTTGTCATGTCACTTGGATGATTCTGGCCTTAGTCATCCATTTATCTGGCATGCTGTGGGTGTCCCCAGCAGCTCTTTCACATGCTCCTTAAATGGGTCCATGGAGATGCTGCTTCTTCCTTCTAATTGTCCTTTAGGACTCCAAGGATCCTACAGAGGGCTGGTATTCACACACACTAGGAAAAAGGCCCTTTAGATTTACTCAGATAACTCAGAGAATCCTGGAGATAAAATTCCACAGCGTGATAAGGGATCTTTCCAAACCCGATAAATAATCACATTATTCTGTGTGTCTCCTGGATTTCTGTTCTTATTTCTATTGCTCTTCCTTCCCATTGTTTCTTCTCAAATTATACTCCAAATGACAAGGTGGCAGAGCAGAGTGAGGGGAACCCTTCATGGAAGCATTAAGGCTGGAAAACCCCTTCAAGATCATGGAGTGAGTCCGACCATTAACCCAGAACTGCCAGGCCCACCATGTCTCTAAGCACCACATCAACACATTTTTTGATGTCTCCTACCACAGTGAGAGCTTTGTCATGTTTCAGACCTTTGGATACTACTTTAAACCATCCCCTGGCACCTTCCTGGGGCTCCTTTGTGCTCTCTGCACTGGCAGGCAATTTATAAGGACCTCAATGACATTGTGATACTCAGCAAGGACTTCCTTCTTAAAGCTGGAGTAAGTTACTCGTGGGGTGTAATTGCTGATAAGGCCCCTGGTAGCCCAGCTCCCTAAGTCAAGCAAAATATTGATTGTGAAGTGCTTCCCTTGTATTTTAAGCTCACATTGTGTCCCCCTGGGTCTCAGCGGCCACGCTGTTGGAAAGGGGACATGTGCTCACCACAGCGGGAAGACTTGGAGCAGTCTTCTTGGGGCAATTGTTGTGTTTAATAAAGGTGATATTTACTGATTGATAGCAGACACTGTCCCGTTCCTCAGCAGTGCTGATTTGTCCTTCCCAGTCCAGGGGACACCCAAGTGTGTGCCGAGGGTGAGAGCCGCCGAAACTAACCGGGAGCCAAGTGTGAGAAGGAGGGGGGAGCAAGAAAGGTCCTAATTTTTCTAAAGGAAAGCATGGCCGAACACCTGCTGTTCCCCAACAGAATAATATGAATTTGCATCAAAAAGGGGTCCCAATCAGTTGTGCTGGCTGCTTTTGAGGAGAGCAGTTGTGTCTGGAGGCATTCTGTTGGGGGAGATGTCTTCCAGTGAAAGCATTTTCCACACAAGGGCCGTGGGGCCCACCCCGCGGCTGGCATTTACAGAGGGGTGGAAATGCCATTTAAATTTCAAATGGCCTCAAGTTTTCACAGTTGCCATGTCAATAGATCAAGTTCCTTGAAATACATTTTAAGCGGAGTTTACACAGAGCCGCGGGAGCCCGCATTGACTCCGAGGGCTGCCTTTATTGTGCCTCCAGCAGCGGTAAGTCAATATGGCACACTGAAAGCAGCCCTGCTCCGCTGCTGAGCGAAAGTTAGTAAATTCCCCCGTCTCCTTCCAACTCTTTTTTTTTGTTTTTTTTTTTTTTTTTTTTGGTAGCAGCATGTTTAACTAGCTGAAATGGTCTTTTTTTCCCCCCCTCCCCCCCGCCCCTTCTTTCTTCTCTCTGACCCGTTGCGGGGAGGCGGTAATTAGATCAGGCTACTGAACTCATCACATCTTCCATCCAGGAACGGCTGAAAACTGGAGTGATGCAAGGGAAGGTAACAGGAAAACAAGTGGGACAGTGCTGATAAGGGCAGGCAGTTGCTTAGTACAGAACAATAGAAAATAAAACTTGAAAACAAGACGGGCCAGAAGAGTGGTCATATTTCATTGTAGGAGGTGATGAAGGTTACAAAGCTGTTGTTCCAGGGACAGCATCCTCTGGGAGTCACCTGATCTGACCTTCCCACTGTTACCCCATGCCTAATTGTAATTCTCACTCATTTATCTTCCTTCCCTATCCAAAATAGCTCCAAGAAGGTTTGGGGCTTGCAGCAGATGTGGGTTATAGGAAAAGACTGCTGGGGATGGGGTTGTCTCTAGAGAGAAGTGGAATGGACATGGCTGCTCCTGGGAAAGGCTTGAGATGTTTTCTTTAACTTCCCCAGCTGATCCATCAGTGTATGACTGTACCTCACACAACTGCCATGGGTTAAAACCACTGGATTATTTTCTGGAGGGATGGTGTGTGGAGCAATGCACTGTGCTTCTGCAGTGCTGGTGTTCATGGCTGATGCTGCAGTCCAATTTTCACACTGGTTTTCTGGTGTGTGTCTGCATTTGGAGCAGGCAGTGTGCCTGCAGCACTGGAAACTGTCCTCTTTGATTTCTACAAGGCATGTTTGACACACTTCTGGAGATGCTGTGTGCACTTTCCTCTCCATCATCCATCTACTCATCCATCTACTCATGCAGGAAAACCTGTCATTTCTCCTTGGTGTGACCACCACAGAGGCTGTCCCTTCTAAAATGCTCTTTAGTTATTTCTCCCTGTGCCTTCCTGATGGATAGGTGAATCTGAACATCCCCGTCTGTGGGGGGCAGATCTCAGCAGGTTCTCATTTTAAGTTTGATATTTTACTATCTGCAGTCTTCTCCCTCGTGCTGGAGTAGCCTGTGAGGAAGCTGCAGCAGTCTGGAAGTTGGAGTGTAGACTTTGAATTTTAAATGCTCTGGTATGAGCTGTTTTGTTTCTGTTTGGATTGCGCCTACCACTTCTATCCCCAATGCTCCCCTGCCAGGATAAATCACTCCTGAGGTGTCCACACATTTCCTGGGGAATACCATTAACTTGAGCAAGCAAACGGATGACCTGGGGTGTGGTCTTGGGTGCTGATGATTGATCCTTTGATTCTGCCACCCAGGGAATGTTCCTCTCCCTTTTCCAGGGCTCTGATAAAGCTCTCTATCTGTGGTGCCCAAAAAAGGATGGTTATATTTACATTCTACCAGAAATAGAGAGTAGCATGGCAGAAGCATATGTCTTGATTCCTAAATGGGAAAAAAAGAAAATATTTAGGAAGTAAAAGCAGTTCTGTGACTAATTATTTTTAATTGTTGTCTTTTTTTAAAAAAAAAAAAAGATCAAGATTGTTAGAGTGCTTCTTTCCTTCCAGAACATCTACAAGTGATCAGGCTACCAAACAGACTAATTAGATGTCAAATAGACTTCAGTTCTTAAATTGGTCTAGTTACACAATGCAAAACATCACATTGGGAAGCAGATGGCGTGTCATTTTTAATATGTCTTGTAACTTGCCTGAAACCACTTCAAAGTTTCCTTAAAGAAAATATTGTTACCACTGACCAAAAGAGATGCCACTGAGTAGCTCTCAGCATAACAACAAGATGTTGGGTCAGTGTCTTGCAAATATTGTCAGCGCCTTCAGTGGCTTAAAAATAGAGGTATCAATTTAAAGGGGTTTATAGTCAGTGGAAAAAGAGCTGGTGCTATCTTAGAAAGTTGGGGGCCTTCAATTGGGACCTACTTGGACATTAGAAAAAATGATGACTATGATATAATTAGTTTTGAAAAATAATTTCTCTGTGCCCAAACTATATAGTTCAATTGGTGAGTCTGTAGGGCTGTTGCTTCCTTAGGACTGCCTGTATTGCCCTGGAATCTAAATGATCCATTGAATAGGAATATGGGGAACAAGACACCCTGCAGCAGTGGGGGGAACCCTTACCCTCAATTTACAGAAATATGAAAATTGCTCAACATCTTGTAACTGGAGTCATTACAGCATTAATAAAAACAGCATTAAGTGCTGCCAGGCTGTTCCATTACAACCTTAATTACAGAAAGAATAGGAAATGAGTGTTTGGGTGAAAAACAGCTTTAGGATGGTGGTGGAGATTAAGCAATACCAAACTGGAGGGAGAGCTGTGCTCGAGTGATCAAAGCTAGGAGGTAACCTCGGCCGTATTTCAAATCCATCCCTGAAGTTATGCTTCAGTGACTTTGGAAGGGGTTTTTGTTGCATGGATAGAAAGGTCCGTGAGATGGCAACAATAGCAATGAAAACGAAAACAATAGAGATGAAAACAAAGTCAGTAGTATGTGAAGGGTTGAGATTTTTTTTTTAATAGGCTCTAATATATATGAAAGGTCAGTTTAAGTGTCCTCAGATGATTTAATGCTTGAAGAAACACTTCTTTCCATTATAGGTTACATTAAATATTGGTAGAAGAGTATTGGTTTGGCTTGGGGGTGAAAAACAGGAAATAAATCAGTGTAGGCAAAATAAGGCAAAGAGTTTAATTTCTCTCTGATATTCTTTCATACACAGCTATTAGTTTCTTCTTGGTTACTTAAAATTCCATTTTCTAAAGAAAAGTGATAAATGCAAAGAATTAGTGTGAAATTAGTATTTTAATGAGTTGTGCAAACTTTGGAAATATCTTCTTCTTGCACAAAATAATAAAAAAAACCTAATAAAAAATAGAAGAATTTCCTCCCTCCCTTCCATCCCAGGCTCTGAAAGGGCAGGAGGAGCAGGGTAAGCTTTGCCACGGGGCATCCTCCTATCAGGGATGCTTAATTGCCTTTGAGTCTACTAATCTAATATATGAACAAATACCAAACCCATTAATTGTGTTGATTTAAAACCCATTTCCCCTCTTTTCTTTCTGCTTCCCCCTCCCCAAATATCTTTACAGATTCATCCTGTTGGGGACATGTGAAATTGGGTGATGTATTGACCTTTTTTGGGATTGGGAGGCTGTGGCTTGCAGGGTGAGGAGGAGTTTGGATGCCTTGGCGGTGGGGGATGCTTTTTGCTGGGGTGAGGTGTGATCTAAAACTGCTGTTGGGTGTGGGACTTTCGGTGATCCCCATGCAGAAAGAGGAAAACCAGGCTGGATAACACCTTCCCTGGGAAGGGAAGAGGGGAGATGGCCCTTTTGAGTTATTTTCACACCCTTTAGTCCCCCTGCTGGTAACACAGTTTTTAATTAACCTCATTAATAGGGGTATACAGGGCCTCAATCAATCTCTGGGCAAAGGCTCCTGAGAATGTCTTGCTTGGGGATTCTGATAAGTGCATTTGGCACCAGAACGTGCTGAAGATCTTTGTCTGTGACGCTAATTGCTTGTGTCATCCCTCTCCCTGCTGCCAGCTACACAAGGTTCTGGAGGTTTTCCTGAGCAGCGGAGAGTTTCTTTGGAAAGAAAACAACCTTGACTGTACTTTTGATTGTTTTGTGTGGCATTGGTTGGCTTTCAGTGCTGCTCGGGGGCGTTGAAGGAAGTGGCAGAATTTTGGAGAGGAAGCCCATGTGGACTTAGTGGGGAGCTGGGGAGTTTGGAAGGTACTTCTCTCTTTTTGGGTTCCTTGGAAAAATCTGTTTCTAAAATAAATTTAAAAAAAAAAAAAAAAAAAAGCAGACCCAAGATGTAAATCAAAGGAAGTAGTGAGCAGGATTGCTTGCCCTTGGTACTTTGTGGCTTCCCCAAAACAGGGTGTACGACAACATGGAGCTGCATCAAGGTCATGAAGTTTTGCAGAATAGCAACCACGTGGAAGAGAAGGCAAAAATGAAGCAAACCCCCTGGAATTAGTTCAGGTTTTGGTGGAAAATGGCCATCCATAGTGTTTTTGTTGCACGCTGCTTTGGTTGAGTGCAGATCATGTCACAACATTTTATTCACCTTTTGGAATGACTTTGTTTTTTAGTGCCTGATTGGTTTCATCCAATGTGGCTTTGTGGGCCCATCCACAAGGATTTACAGATCTTGGGGAGCACCTTTAGTATTGGCAATAGATCAACAGACTTGCTTTTATTTGGTGCTTCCCTAGACCCTTCATAGACAGTCTGTGCACCAATACCTTCAAAATCCTCATCCCTTGAATTATAATTTTGAGAATTTGGATCCAATAGATTTTGATCCAGTCAGCTCTCTATTTTTAAGGGCAGAACAAAACTGGGAACTTTTACAAAGTTGCTTTTTTTACAAAGGGGCTACAGAAACTTTCAGCACAATCATGGGTTTTTATCTCGCTGTGGGAGTAAAGATGCCAGAGCGTTTAAGAGAAACTGGGGGGGAGCAGGTGGGTTCTGCGGGCTTTGCTGATGGGCGTGTTTTCTCAACTTCCTGGTGGAGTTGGATTATTGGGTTTGTGTAACTCTGGAATAGGAAAAGATGTTGGAGAGGAAGCAAGGGGCATCTCTGTTGCCCATCTCAAGAGTTGAACCCTACCCTGCTTGTTATTCTATTTACAGATGTTTTACTTTGCTGTTTGTTTGCATGACTGTTCAACTCTTACAGTGGTCTCTTGACCATACACTTAAATGAACAAGAATCACCCCAAAAATCCTCCATTCTCCAAGCTATTTTCAATACGTAATTTTTGCTTATGTCATATCCAAAACAATCCACCCTTTTAGCAGCTTCCCTTGGTGGCCGGCAGAAGAATGGGAAGGTCCCTTAACCATTTCCCCCATTTTATTTTCCATAAAATGTGAGTATTTTGAACAGAAAACCTGACAAGTTGTTTCCTATCATGCATTGTAATTATCTATTATAATAGGGAATAAAGGATTAATTAGTTTTCAAGCTGCAGATATGATTTAATTAGTTTTCAAGCTGTATCTGAAACACCTGTCTTGGCAAAATCAAAGTGTTTTCATTTGGGGCTGAGGTAAAAATAGGGGAGTGGGAGGGAAGGAGGGGGGTCTCTGATTTTTGCTGACCTGCGGGGCTGTTCCCCCATTTTCTACCCTTATTGAGGGTTTTTTAAATGCTCAGTTTTTAAGGTGTTTAATTGGTCTTATGTGCATACACTTGCTCAGGACACATCATTGCCAGTTCCTGCCACTCTTCCCCAAAACCAAAGAAATTTTGAGTGTTCTATGTACAATGCATGTTCTGTCTCCAGGGATGTCACAACAAAGAGGAAAGGACCAAAACCCCGGGAGAAGCTTCTGTGCCTGAGAGTGAAACTGCAGCCTCTCTACTGCCTTTCCCTTCCAAAACAATAATAATAGTCATAATAGTAAAAGTAGTAATAGTAGTAATAATAATAATAACGTCATCCACAACAATAACAATAATAAAGGATATATTGTAATATATATTATATATTGCATCTATGTTATATGTTTTATATAGTCTTTGTAATTATTTATATTAATATTATAATCGTCATTATCATCAAAATCTACAAGAAATTGAGTTGTTTCTTCCTCTCTCCCGTCACAAAACCATATTTCAAAATCACTCCTTCCAAAGAGGTGTGCAAAGGAACGAGGGTTTTCCTTTTTGGAGGCGAGAAAAATGAACCATTTCTGAGGGGAAAAAAAAAAAAAAAAAAAAAAAAAAAAAAAAAAAAAAAAAAAAAAAAAAAAAAAGAGAGAGAGAGAGAACAAAAGCTGGGGTTTTTTTGCCTTTTTTTTTTTTTTTTTTTTTTTTTTAATTCAGTATCTGTTTTTCTTGGCTCATTTTTTTTTCCTCTCCATCTTCATTTCTCCCCCCACCAATTTTTCATTGGAATCCTTGCCTTAGGGAGCAGCTCTCCCTCCGCAGGCAGGCGCAGGGTGCAGCGTGCTTCCCTCCTGTAGTAGTAGTAAAGGTCACGCTTCCCTGCGGTGGCTTTTTTGGCCGGGTTATTTTTAACCCGGATCAGCCCATCCGTGCCTCTCCCTCTCCTTTACACCACACACTTCAGGGTGTCACAGCGAGACGACTCCACTCGAGTTTATTTTCTTGCTGTCCTCATTATTATTATTATTATTATTAATTTCATTTTTAAGTTCTTCTTTTTTCTCTCTCAATTTTTTTTTTTTTTTGGAACCGCTGGAGCTCTGCGGTTGGGTTGCGCCTGCCTGGGTGCTCGCCAGCAGCTATAAATAGCCTTGTGTACAAGCAAGAAGTGCCTGAATGAGGTTGAGCGGCAGGAAAGGAAAAGCCCCTTTTGGCTTCCAGCTGGCTGCTGGCCAAGCAGCGCATTGCTTCAGCAGATGAGTGTTTTTAAGGTAGCGTGGGAAGGAGAGAGCAGTGAGTAAGATGGTCTTTCTCTGGGTAGAGGTGTGTGTGTGGATGTCTCCGTGTGTGTCTTTTGTTGGGCTCTGATTTTTGTGAATGGCTGCCTGCGGGCCAGGGCGGCTGGTGATGCTGAGGGCAGCTTTGGTCCCTCGGGAAGCACGTTAGGATGCTCTGGAGGATCCCTGGTGAAGTGATGCCGGGTTGGGAGTCAGGTAGGTTTTGGGTGTGATTTGACGCCTGCTTCTGACATCACTCGAGTTTTTTCTGCCTTTTTTTTTTTCCGGTCTGGAAATGCTGCATTTGAACCGGGGTGTTGCACATGTGGAGGGGCGTCCCAGCTCCAGGGCTTCTCAGGGCAGCTCAAGACCCCGGTGGGTTTTGGACTTCCAAGCCTGGGAATTGGGAATGATCCCTCTGCAGCAGAAGCGATGGGACCATCATTGCTCCCTTCTCCCTCATCATCTCTGGGCAGAGCTGCTGGTTGGGTACCCCAAAGGGCAGCCACAACCCCAAACCTGCTCCTGAGGCTCTTCCTACCCAGGGGATGGTGATGATTTCTTGAATTATTGTAGCACCCTGGTGCAACTAAGGCTATGAAAACAGAAGAAAACACTCAAAATCAATGCTTCAGAAATACATTTTTACCCTTAGTGCATAGTTAAATAATTTTTAATCAAAGACTTTTTTTAAAGAGGACTTTTATCTCTTTTTATATATATATATTAAAGAAGCAAGTAAAAAGTGCCTTTAAGTGCCATATAGAAGCATGGATTAAATGGCAGTTCCTATTGAATTAAATGAGTTTTTATCAGAACACTTAGAGACGCTTTTTCAATAAAGACTGAATTGGAATGGGGAAAAGCTGAGTTCCCTCTGTCCAGTTCTTTCAGCTCCACTGAAAGGCTTTCTGGGGAGAGCCACTGCTCAGCCTGGAGAGCCTGCCGGGTTTGTGGGAAGAAAAGAGGATGAGGAGAGGTTGGGGTCTTTGGCTTTCAGATTTAAAACAAATTAAACCACCACAAAATTTCCTTTTTTGAATTTGCTAAATTTAATCTGAAGCTTGAGTATTTCAATGAGTTATGAATTACTAAAACCAGATGAGAAAAGTAGAAATTTAGGGATTTTTTCACTTTTCCCTCCCCTTGTGATAGTTTGTTTGCAAACTCAGTGAGAAACATTTATGCTAAAATAGATACACTGTCTCTGAAGTACAGTTAATGATTTAATCAACCATGTAAGATTTCCTTAAAACTTTCTACCTGATGAATTAGCACTGCAAAAAAAAAATGAGCAGAACATTAGGGATCAACTGATCTGATGATGATGGCAGCACTGGATTTTAATAGTGATGATAATGAGGCAACGATTGCTTGTGTGGCAGGACGATAGAATCAGATGTTTATGGTGCCCTGTGCTGTGTCCTGATATGATTTAGCAGTTATTGTCACTGGAATAAACTCAGATCTTCCCCAGTGCACCTCAAAAAAGCCATACACGGTGGGGTTTGCTCTCTTAAACATTTTGGGGACTTACTTCGCCCCCCTCCCCATACCCCCACCCCTCCCACCCTTTTTTTTTTTAACCTTCTTGCTAATTGTGTTGGCCATCCTGCAATGCGGGTAATGCAGAGTTAATAAAAAAAAAAAATAAATCAATCTCCCTCTTTCTGGTTTCATAGCTGTTCAAATGCTATAACTGCATTGTAGTGCTGGGTCATTTTTTCTTTTCCTTCTGTAATTGAATAGTCTCAAAATGCAGGAATGGCACTCTATTTATTTGAACTGTTTAGAGGGAAATTAATAGGACTATTTTTATGATTGGTCTTTTGTGTCATGGTCCTATTTTCCACTATCTGATTTATGTGGCTAGAGTAAAAGGACAGAACAAAAATCAGCTTCATTTGAATTGCTGATATTTCTTTTATAGAGGTTTAGGTTGGGATTTTGTAATTTCTGCTTTTGGAGCAGGACACAGAGAGCTCCAAGCAGAAGGACATGAAACATGGAGTTTCTTTTGTGCTGTTGTGATGTCAGGGCTGCTTTGATCTCCCACGGTGAAATGTAAGATGCTGCAAAATGCAGGATGGCTTGAGAGACCCAGGGATGCTTTTTCCCCTCTTTAAATTCTTCAGGTGGCTGGATTAGAGTGAGACCCTCGCGGGGGAATGGGATAGGGTGGGAGCTGCTGGCTGGAAATGCCATTAAGGGAATTTGAGCAGAGAGGATCACCAGAGCCCTTTCTTAAAGTCAAGTGAAGGTTGGGACCCCCAAGTCCTGGTGGGGCAAGGTCCTCTTTGAGGCTCCAGGATCACTCCCGGATGGAACCCAGACGTGCAGGGCTGGCTTTCCACTTTGGAAAAGGGAACAGTTTGTTCTGCACGGTGGTGTTTGCTTGCCCCGGTCAGAGATCAAACGTCAGGCTGAGCTGGGAGTTTGCAAGGGACAGTTTGGAGAGTCTGTAAAGAAGTGGACATGGGGACACCGCCTTCCCGACCAGGTTTGATCCTTCTCCTGGGCTGTGGTTTCCCCTGATGCTGGCTGCGGGGGTGGGGGAGGTATTTCAGAGGTGCTGCTGCATTTATTCGTGCAAACACAGGGTTTGGGTGGTGGGAGTGCCCTGGTAGCTGGAGATCAGTGACTGCCTGGCCAAATGTGTGCGGAGGGACTTGTAGTGCCAAGACAACAGGGTGGCTCGGACCCCAGGAATGGGACAGGGGGCTGCATGTCCCCGGCAGTGCTAAGGGGTGGGTGATTCCTTAAACCCAGCCTTTACCTGGCTGCACCTGGCTTATCTTCTCATCTCCCTCCCTTAGCAGAGGAGTAAAGCGTGAAGTCGCACTCTTTGTTTTGCCCGTGGTGAGCGGCTCTGCTTTGATATAATCCATTTTAAATGCTGGAAGTTCCTTTTTTTTTTTTTTTTTTTTTTTTTTTTTTTTTTTTTTTTTTTCCACCCCTTTGCTTTAGAGATGATTTGAAGCAGATAGATATCATCAGCTTGTGGTTCTGTCCCTGTCCTCCCCTTTCCTGGTGTGAAGGTCTGTGAGGACATGAAAGGGTGCAAAGGGATCAGCCACCCTTCCCGGGGCTCCCCGGCATCGCTGAGCCACAACCGGAGGTCACCAATGGCTCCTCGCCTCTTCTGGCAACAAGAACTTGCTATCCGCTGTTATCTCTGTGATAAAATGCATATTTGTGTGGGGAGTTTTATTTTTGTTTTGGTTTGGTTTTATTTTGTTTTGGTTTCTGTTTGTTTTGTTTTCAGTTTGTTTGGTTTTCTTTTTGTTTTTGTTTTGGTTTTGTGGTTTTGTTTTTTTTTTGCAAATAGCCTTATTACAGTCACAGCTCTGGAAGAGTTAAATCATCCAGCTTTAAGGAGCCAGAGCCAAATGAGGTTTCTTGCTGCCTGGCCCCTGGGAGCTCCCTCTGCTCGGTGGCCTTGGCTTGTTTGTGGAACCGTAGCTGATAGGAAAGTGTTGTCCTCTAATAAATGAGAGATAGCGACTAAGGAGATGTTAAGAGCAGAAGGTGCCACATGAGAAACAAACACCCAGGCACTTTGGGGGCTGCTGGCAATGATTGCTTTCCTGTGTGGACTTTGGTTCGTTCCTGGGTTGCGGAGTTCATCAGGGTGTTAGGAAGTTACTGGTGTTTCTGGGGCCAAAGCCTTCTTTATGCTAATTATGGCACAGTGCCCCCGCATTTTATATTTTACATTGATTTTTTTTTTTAAACTGTACTGAGGTATTTTAAGTTAAAACTTGTCGTCATGTGAGTTTTTATTTATTTGTCTAAGCACCTAAAACTCATAGTTAGGAGCTGAAAACCTTCTCCTTAAGGTGGGGCAATGCTCCCAAGTTTCACCACTCCAGAAGGGATTCACATCTCCTGGTGCAGCTTAGAAGGTGGTGCATCAGTGGTGAGAGACTGAAACCACACTGCTCCTTTGAATGACAGGCAGAGCAAAGTTTGAGGCTTTGTGTTTTAGCTCCTGCTAAGCCAGAAGAAAAGGGGCATGAAAAAAAAAGTGTTCCTCTTAGAAGACCCTATGCCAGAATTTGTTTTATAGATGTTATAGCCATACTTAAAGGCCACTTTTGCTTCATCCTGTTGATGAAAGGAAGGATGAAGCAGTCATCAGACATGCTGGATATGTGGAAATACCTGGGTTGATCCTCTGCTCTCTTGTTCATTTTCCCTTGGGTCCTCCAGAAGTCACTTTTTCTTCCAGTGCCCCAACCCCATGCCTGTAAGCACAGAAAACACTCTTCAGCCACATTAAGATGCTGGAAGTGATGTATCAGTGTTTGCAGGGTACTCAAATATTAGAAATAATAATTAAAAACTAATGCATTATTAATGGTTTATTAATAATAAATAACAAACATGAATGAATAATTATAAGAAAAATAAACACACAAATAAACTTAATAGTTTAAGCAGCAGTTATGTACTCAACCCAGCATGTGCCTTACGAAATTGTCTCCTGGTTACACACAGGATAAATTGCCACTGTGATAACCCTACATGAGTATAAGGTGTCTTAGGAGATGAGGTTGCATGGGTTCGGGTTGGATTGAAGGACTTGAAGTGAGTTCAGTGTGTAAAGAACAAGATGCATCATCCCCAACAAAAAGGTCTCTTCTTTATTGCTACTGTTATGCACTTCTTATGTTTTCTTATGTGTCTGTGCATGGAAATTATGGAGAGGGGTTTGCGGGGTTATTTCATCAGCAAAAGCATCACTGGATACTTCCTCTGTCTGAACTTTGGAGTGTGAGATTGCATCTCAAAAACGCAACTCTGTACAAAGGAGCATATCGGTGTGTACAGTGTAATTAGAAGTGTAATTAGCCTTCTAATTAACGAAAGTCTTGATTTTGACATCTAAAATAGTGTACTGGTGGTAAGGAAGAATACATGTTGCTATGGCAGGGTTGCACAGTGTCCCTGGTGACTCGCTGGAAGCTGCTGGTCCCGGGGAGCTCTGGCAGAGCTGCCACAGGGATCCCAGTGAAATATGTAGGGCAGGGACATGTGCTATTAGGAGAAGGATGCAGGCACAGTGCCACAGAGGTAGAGGTTAAATCATTGTGGCCTAATGCAGATTGGCACTAAACCTTGCCAAATTAAATGTTCAACCTTTTCTCTGTCAGAGGTTGCATTAACCACCGGTGTAATTAAGAAAAAACCAGTAATTTTACTCTGAGAGAGAGTTCTGAGAGGTCTTGTGCCTTGAGTTGCAAGAGTGAATAGTGCAAGTATCTGTCAAATTCAAGTGTTCATACTAACAGGTTTTTACCAAAAATGAGCCAGCAGGGAGAATTAATTCTAATGCCAAGCAGAAGTTCCTGCTGCCAAATGCCATGGCCTAAAGAAATGGAAAAGAATGGAGGGTTGAAAGAAAGGGTAAAAACACTCTTTTCATTAGTGAGGTGTTAATGATAAGTAGCTGTCTGATGGTTGGTTTAGCTGTACCTGATGAGCTTAGGGTCAGATCCCACCCATTTCTGGTTTTCCCCATCAGAGAAATGGGGAAGAATCTCTTCCCTTGAGATAATAGGCTTTGTGCTGGGTCTTGTCTTTCTTCTGCCTGCCTCTTCCTAGCAGTTTGGAGCTCTGCTCCTTGCAAACTTGGTTCTAAATTAGCTGGTCTTTAATTTTGTCGCATGTTTTTCTGTTTTCTCCACTGAAGGATGAGATGTCCTTCTCTAACTCTGCATTTAAAAGCAAGTGTAATGCAGCTCTCCTCTGAGCAGAGGTAGCAATGAATTGGAGGAGATGAAAAATCAAATAGCTGCTTACTCTTTCCTATTTCTCTTCTGTTTTTACAAGGAGGCAACTGGAAGACTTGACTGGTCGTGGTAAAAATGATTTTAAGCAGTTCAGTCATTTAAACTATGTTTAATTTTTGGCTTGTTTTTCATTGTTCATTTGCACCAATGAAGTTTACTGGTGACAAGTGTAGCCTGCTGGACTGGAGAGGCATGAGCTCTGCAGGGGCAGTCGTGCTGATATGAGTCGTCTGGGCCGGACCTTCATCAGTTTTTATGTTCCTTGTCATGGTGTTATTTTTTTATATTCTGGAAGCTCCTTTCTGCTGTAGATATTTGGTGTTATCTCAGCAAATTGCGCAAAACGGATCACTTTGGCTGCCATGACGCTGCCATGCTGGAAAGAAGTGGTTTGGTTTTTGTGTTGGGACGAGGCGTTGAGTTCCTGATCCTTTCTCTGCCTGGTGAGAAAGCGGAGCTGTCCCACTGCGACTGATACTTTCCATGGTGGAAACGACACAAAATGTGTGTGTGAGGGTATGGAGGGGAACGTCCACTTTCTTGGGATAGAGGACCTGTTTCAGTGGGAGAAAACTCATTTCCGTGGGCCGGAGGGTCAGTGCAGACTCATCAGAGGTGACAATCTGCTAGGGAGGTGACAAAATCATCCAATCTGCAAGAAATCTTGAAGCGGAGCGAGACTCCCAGGAGCCACGTAGTCACTGCTAATCAAGCCCAGGCTCAGCAGCTGTGCTGGTCCTTTCATCTTTCCGAGATGACCCAAGCGCTGTCACAGTCGTTGAGGTATCATGAAAAAATTCCAGATTTAATGACATGGCCCTGACGGCTGCAGCATCAACCCGAGCCCTGCCAGGAACAGCCCCTGTGGGTGTTGTTTGACTTGACAGATTGAAGGTGCTCCTTCAATTAATGCTGCATCATGGTTCTCTCTCAATAACGCAGGAGGTGTCAGCAGTTTTGTTTACAAGCCTCCGTGCTCCCCTCTTTAAGTCGTTCCTGACAAAAGGAAGTTTAAATGCTTGCATTGATTCCTGGCTCCGCAGTGCAAAATATCCACATGTGGCAAAGACGTGGAGATTTTTCAAAGCAGCCTAAAGGATTTAAAGTGCTTTTAACAGCTCCCAGGCCTTGGACCACTGCTTTTAAGCATCCGTGAGTCACAAATAGATTTAGAAGATAAAATGCTGGATGCTACTAGTTCTCTCAGCACATTCTTTGCTTATTTATTTTTTAGAAGAATGCATGCTGACTGAATTTACCCTTTGTAATGTTTAGAGATTCATATTCACAGACTTGGTCTTTCTAAAAAACATGTTGTGTTAGGTAAAGAATGAGATGGCTTAGAAGTAGGATTTCTGGAGACTTTGTCTTAAGTCTCTTCCCTGTCACTGAATAAACTACCCAAAAATGTAGTCCTTAACAATTTCATATGTGACACATGTAAGAAACTAAGATGCTTTCTAGTTTTAAAGTAAAAGCTTGAAAATAGCAAGGTGGGTTGTGGTTTTGACTTGTGGTTTTTTTTTTTTTTGTAGAAACCCAAGTTTTTAAGAAAAGTTGTTAACTCTTTCCGCTTTTCTATGGACTTAAAAATGTTCCATCCTTGAATGCTTCCTCTGAATTTTTTTTTTTTTGAAAAGGCTAATTTTGTGTTTCATTCAGACTGTTGTACATTAAGAAGGCCCAGTATTTTGGAGGAAAAATGTGGAAGAAGAAAAAAAAAAACACACAGAATTTCAATGCAAAACTATTTTACACGTCAGATATATTGGAGTTAATTGGCTTTTGTATCATGTTCATCTGCAGTGGATCTACCGAAATAGCCTAGATGGCTGCTCTGCTCCATCTGGTTATTATCTTGCCTGCTGTAATATCCCTGTGCCATGCTGCTGTGGCCAGCCATGGCTGGGAAAAAGCCCGCTGGAGATTCCCGAAGATCTGCTCCGTGATACGTTACCAACTCGTCAGGGGCTCACTTGACAAATTGAAAATTAGCCAAATGCTTTTTCCAAGCCAAAAGTAGCCTGAGATGATGTCTATGCATCATACCAAAGAGCTCTTTTGAGTTCCTTAAGGTGCCTGACTCCAAATACTTCTCAGATTATTAATAGTGCCCTAATAAACCTGGAGAGCGAGCCTATAAATTTCAACATGTTCGGAGGTCAAATGGTGAAGTCAATATTAATTAATAGTCAAAAGCAGTGTTTTATTTCATGTAATCAGCCTCCTGACAGTCTGAGCAGACTTGGAGGTTAGTTACACTCCAAGAGTGGGAGCGATGCCAGGGCGTCCCATGCTCTGTCGCTATAAAATACCAAATAATCTGGAGCTGTTGCATGTAATAGCTGAAGATTTAATGAATCTCCTGAAATGCTCTGTGCTCCTTCATGAGGGGTGGTAGAAGTGATGTGCTCCTATGAGTGTGTGTGGACCTCAAGGTGGTTTCTCTTTGCCCTCTCCATCAAAGAAAAACAACATGAAGTGTTGGCTTTATTATGAGGGCAGGAGAGGGGTGCAAAAACCCAGGGGCTGGGGTGATGTCAGATGGTTGGAAGCTTCAGTGGCTTTGTGGTGGCAGCTGCAAAGCAGAAGTTTGCAGGGGGAAAGGAAGGACACGTGAAGGAGCTCTGCACTCGTAGCACAGATGGGAGAGGAGAGAGGCTCCATAGAGAGCGAAGGTGTAGGTGTGGTGCTTGGTGTTGCAGTTCATGGGTGCACCTGGCAGTGCTGGGTTCATGGTTGGACTGATCTTAGAGGTCCTTCCCAACCTTAACAATTCTATGATTCTAAGCGGATGTCCCTGATGACAGCTCTAGCATAAATTAAATGACTTCGAATTTATTTAACATGCACTGCTGGGAATAGTAAAATATGTAAAATTCTGTTTTGAGGGAACAGTCAGATTACTGTGCTCAAAAACCATTCCATTAATTTGTAGGAGTGATTTATAGATTATTCTGCCTTCCAATAGCTGACCTGCTGCTCCTGGGAATTCCTCATAAACTCTTCTCCTTTGCCTGGCAGGTAGTTGACATCTCACCTGATTTTGGCTGTGGTGTAGAGTTGCCCTTGGTGGACAAGGGTGTGTGATGCCAACAACTCCTTGCAGGATGTTTGATAACAAAAAGCCCATCTTGCCCAGAAGTTCCTGCCTTCACTCATTTTGATGCCACCTCGAGAACCACAACGTGCTGCAAAGGCCACCCTCCACCCCCAAAAGAACTGCGGGGATAAGAAAGAAAAGCAAAAGGATATTTTCTGCAAAAGGCAGATGCACAGTTTCCCCTTAGCCAAGGATATTTGACAGTGAGTGCAAAGATGGATGCTTCATCCAGGTGTTTGTATTTTCTCCCCAACCCGTTGTTGGAGTGAATTAAGATACCTTTTGGCTACCATCTCTCCTCCAAGCGACAGGCTTCTCATAAGTTATTTATGTGGGATGTGTCACCTGATTAATTATATTCCCATATAACCTGATGAGGCTGATGCAAAGTGTTCCTTGGTGTGAGGATTTACATGTGATGGAGCTGTGCTGGATCCACGGTGCTCATCTCCAAACCTGCACCATGCTTCGTTCTTGGGGAAGAAAAATATAAAAAAATTTGCAGAGATTTTGTGGCCAGCTAACCCAGGAAATTATTCATTTTTGTGGAAGGAAAAAAAAAAAAAGAGAGATTTGTGGCCAGTGAAAGGTTTACTATTGAATTTTTTAAATATCATGTATACACACACGCACACATAAATAGAATACATGAATATAAAATAAACATATATTCACTGCTAGTGCTAGTTATGGTGCATTAGTGTTTTAATTCAGTTTAAATACATTTTGCCTGCCATCCCTTGCAGCTGGAGTTGCAGTCTCCAGGTTGCAGTGTGTACAGTGGAGTCCCTCACCATCGGGCAGCTGGGTACAGGGTAGAGTTCAGCATGTTGGTTCTTCTAAAGCAAAGCTTCCCTCTCTTTTCATTTATTCTACTGTTGAAGCTGCTCAATTCACTCCAGGAACATAAAATTTTGACTGAAGCCATTTTATGTCCCAGTGTTAGTCCCTGTTCAATGGAGCACATCTTGTTATTCTTGTTTAGACCCAGCATATATTAATTTCTGTAAGGCCTTTGCTGAAAGAGGTGGACTAAAGCATGTGGTCTGAATGCTCTGAATTGGTTGTTTTTAATGACATTAACCAGATGTTAGGCAGCCTTTGGGAGGGATGTGTGTAAATGGAATGTAGCAGTGACATGCACTTCATCATCCACATTTTTATATCCTGATGAAAAGAAATGTTCCAGATTTTAGCTATTTTTTTAAAAAAAATTGTCTAAGTCCTTTGTCATATCTTGAGCTTTCCTTCCATGAGCTCTTCTTATCCCAAGTGTTTCCTAAAGGAGATGTTTGGTGATAGCACTGCACATCTGCCCCCTCTGTTTTCCTGCTCAGCCTTTTGGCATTGGTGCCATCTCCATAGATGGAGTTTTTGAAGGTTATGTGTTCCTGCTGCTGGCTTGTGAGAGCTTTGCTCTGCCATCATCTTGGCCGGATGTTTTCTCCCATCTAGGCTGTCTGGGGTTTGGAGTTGCAAACCCCAGCTGCCACGTGGAGCTGCAGGAGGCATTGCCCCATGGGCCAGCCCTCCAGTCACCTGTTCAGCAAACCTCTGTCTGCTGGGACATCGCAGAGCTGGTGCAGTCCTGCAGACTTGTGCAGCTGCTGCCTTTCCCCACCCTTTTTTAAATTGATAACATCTTGACTTCATCTCTGGTTGTAATGGATTTTGTGTTGAGTGGATAGACTGAGAAGCTCCACTCGAAGGTGCCTCATAGTCAGCTTCTCCTCTGCCACAGGAGTGATTTCTCATTCTGGCCACGTGTGGTTTTTAGCCTAAAATACCTGAGTTTTGGTCAAGTACATCTCAAGGCTTTTTGGTCAGCAAAGCACATGTGCACTGAGCACTGAATGGCCCAGCATCACAGTGGGTTTTCCTTTAATGCCAACTAATCAAAATAATTTAGCTTGATCCCTTCTTTCTAGACTGGTATAAGAGCAGGAGAAATAACCAGAGATCAACTAATTTATTGGGAGATGGGCTTTTGGGGTGTATTTTTTTTTTCTTTTAATCCAAGGGCTTGAAGATTAGTCTTGGTTTCACTGGGGATGAAGGTGTGTTCCTGTGGTGTGGGTTTAGTTTTAGCCGCAATCTGATATATCTTCTTATGAGAAAACTGGGTGCCTCCTCTCCCCTGTAGCATTTCTTGCTCTGCTTTTGTTGTTGTTTGGTTGGTCTTTTTAAGTGTGTGCCTTCATAGAATCATGGAATGGTTTGGGTTGGAAGGGATCTAAAAGATCATCTGCTTCCAACACCTCTGCTATGGACAGACACTTCCCACTAGACCAGGTTGCTTGCACTAAGGCTAGAAGCCTGAGCATATTTTGGTTTCAGTTGAAACATGTGCTTATGTGCTGCCCTTGGCTAGGGGAGGATTAAGTCCAGAGCTGCCACTTTCCCTGAGAATTTTCTAAAAAAATTGCCACAAACCTCCAGCTTTTTTCAGCTACACTGGTGACATGAGTAAATAAACAGGTCAGTGCTTTTGTTAAGGACCAAATACATTCCCAAACTATATCCACAGCCCTTGTTGATCAGACAGGGGTATTTTGGGTGAGACCAACTCACAGTACCCATCTGGTATTTTTTTCACTGATATCACTGTGCCTGTACTTGAACTTTTATTGCTGTGGCTACATCAGCCAGGGATGGTTTAGCCACAATGCTGGGGGAAGTGTCGGGTGATTAAATATCTGCTTTTCAAGCAAATTCCTTTCTTGTGGGATAGATTTGAATGGATGAAGCCTGATTAATGGCCACAACTGAGTTTGGGCATTCATGCCTGAACTCCAAGTGTCATTTTCATGACAGGGAGAGGCCAAAAAGCAGTGTCAGGAGCTGGTTTAACTGGTGAAGTGTTGGCGTTAAGTGAGAAGAAGGGCATGGTGGGTGGGAGTCTGGGGTGCCTACCTTGGCTGTGCTTTGTTCTCCCGCTTGGAAAAGATGTTGTCGGCCTCAGCCATAAAAAAATAATACTTAAGTACCTGATATCTGGTCAGGTCTGAGCCTTAGGGCTGTTTTTTTCAAAGGATGTTGGACTCCTTTGTGTGAATTTTGGGTTTAGGTGATACCTGCCCAGGCACATCCAACTTTGGCAGAGTGTGCTGAAGTTTGGCCTTCCATCTTCATCCTTGTTTTTATACTGAGTGCTGAGATGCTTTGGACGGAATGCTGAGATACCCATTCTCCAAATGGGTTCCTCCTGTGTTTCTAGGGGAGGCTGAATGCACGTGTAGAGAGATGATTTAATGCCAATGCATCCTCCATCAATATCTGTATTGAATGGACTCAGGGCTCACTGAACTCCCCTAATCTCTGGTTTGTGTGACTGAATGATGGAGACAGTCTTGGCCTACTTTGGAGAGAGGAAGGGAATGTGTAAAGGGAAGCAGGAGCTGGAGTTGCTACGGAAACACGAGCAGGGATGCTTGCTGACTCTCACCTGATCCCTGCCACAGCAGCTCCACAGCGCAGAGTCCCTTTCATACAAGTGTCATGTGGCCTCCTGGGTGAATTCACAGTCATAAAAAGATGCTGGAATTGTCCCAAGTCTTGAGAGGCAGCACTGGTGTCCAGTTGGAATCCCCCAAAGAGTTGGGGAACACACAGTCAGCCTCATGAGTGCTCTGGGGACACGCTACCCATCGGCATCACAGCTGGTCCCTGAGGGGTGTTCTGGGGAATGAGGCAAATGGGGATTTGCTCCTTCTGGGATCACTTTAGGGGAGTTGTCAATTCTCCCTCACTGAGAAGAAATGCAGCAGGTTCAGTGATTTCTCCACTTATGTCCATATTGTGGGAGGTGAAGATGATGCTGGACCCATCTGGGGTGCCCCCGTTTTCATAATTTTTATCATTGTTGTTCCCATTTGTCCCTCTGGATTTCGGGTCCTGGAGAACTTTGCTGTTTGAATAATTAGTGCCAAGCCATGTACCCTGTGCTTAGCACACCCCGTACCAGGAAAGATGACTTCCATCGAATTTGTGATTATGCAGGTATTTTATTCCTTGCGAATGTTTTATTTATTGCAATGGTTATTGATAGCTGCACTTACCGATTCTGTTGAGGCAAAACAACCTTCTACAACTGCTTTTTTTATTTTATTTGTGCGTCTGGAATAAAAAAATCAATCCTGGCAAAAATTTGAATATCTGGATTCTTCTTGGCTTCCCCACCTGGTAAAATTTAATAATAGCCTGTAAATGTTTTCATCAGCTGCTCCTCTGTTCTTTAATTGAGCACGGAGGAATCTTGAATGAGTAGTTTTTGAATGACTGGGTGGTTTTTTTCATGATTAGGCAGCAATCCATTCCGTTTAAGCAGTGAGTGTTTTTGGGAGATAGATGCGGGACTGTTTGCTGTGTGATTATTTTCTAAAGTTTGGAATGAAACAGTTGAGAAGGAAAGCAGTTAAAACTTTTCCTGTGCTGGTGGGCTCCTTGGGAAGCAGCTGGTACCATGCAGGAATTAGAAGCAGCTGGTTTTGCTTTATAACAAATCGAGGCAGTGATTATCTTGTGATAATCTTGACCCCCTTCATCTTTTATGGCATGAGTAAACATAACTTCAGCTTGTAAACTTTGAGTTTGGCCTTCCACCTTTGCTACCAGAGATGAAAATTCAGGCGTGCCGGGACGTGCTGCCCCTCCATCAGCTCTGCCTGGTGTCATCCCTGTCACCCTGGGACGGTGCAAGAAGGGGATGAGCTGGGCTGGCTGTGCCAAGAGCAGTGATGGAGCCCAGTGCCAGCTCATGAATGAGCTGTTCCTGACTCAGATGAGCAGGAACCATGTTTCACACCCAAAAAGCCACGTGGGGAGAAGGTGGGTGCTGCAGGGCCCCAGCTGTGCTCCATGAACTGTTCTTTCTGTCACATCTGGCCAGAGACTGCTGCTTTGAGCTTTGAACAGAAGAAAGGGACCAAATAAAAGATTGAAAGGTCTCTGCAAAGAGGCGAGGGTGGGGCTTGCACTGTAGTGCCATGAGTCAATGTCTCAAGTTCAGCAGGGTGGCACTAGGTGAGATGAGCTCAGATTAGCAGAACTCCTGTCCTTAAGAGCCTTGGCTACATCTGAACTCATGATGGGTTCGAGAGGCAGCTGGCACGCACACGATGGGCTCCAGGGCCAAGCCTCAAATCCCTCATGGCCAGCTCACCTGAGTGCTGGCAGCAGGTTGGTTCTGCCCCTTCTATGGATCCCAGAACCTCAGGCTGGGGTTTGCCTTTCCGGGCTGCACTTAGGCCCCGTTTAAAAGGAAGGAGAAGGCATATCTAAACAGAAGACTCCCCATTCATCTCTATTTTATTCCTCACCCTTCCCCTGCAGTATTTTCCAGCTGGGAAGGTGAAACCATGAGCTGGAAGGATCTGGCTCCCTGCTTGTCAGCGGCGCCGGCGTGGCCAGTTTGCTGGCCCGGAGGCGGGGGACGCTCAGTGTCAGCTCCTGTTCAAAATACATTTGGTTTCTAAATTGAGACGGGGATTCTGCACAAACACTTGGCATAGGTGAGCTGGAAAAAGGTTTTAAGGGTAAGCAGGTTATTTATACTCTGTCTTGCGTGTCCAGCCTGTGTTTGTGCTGCTAAGTCGTTTATGTTTATTTTATGGAGAAAGGCCTGTGCCATAAATACTCCTCTAACCAGCAGTCAGCAGCAAGAGCAGGGTGCCATAGGATGCAAATGGATGGGAAAATATGGTTGGGAAGGGGGGTTTAAATAGGATTTAGTCCCTTCTCAAGGACCGTATCTAGGGCATGGTATCCAGTTTGGACAGAGGAGTCTGTCTGGGAAGTGGAGTTTAAATGGGGTTTAGTCCCTACCCAAGGACCACATCCTGCACCTTGCAGCAACTGAGAGGTCGCAGTGGGCTGGGTGGTGCAGAGCCACTGTTCTCCATCCCTGGGCAGCTTAATTTTCCACACCAGAAATGTTTCATGTGCATTGGGCTGGGAGCAATCCCAGGTCCATGCATATGATAATTTTTTAGCAGGTATCAGGCCTGCTCATATGGCAGTGATCCCACTTGTGAAGTCCCTGGAAAGTACTGTGTAATATACATTTTCCTCCTTGGGCACTCAGATGAGTAAAAGGGGTTTGGAGATGCCTTTTGGTTTGGGGTGGAAAAAAGGGTTTTGAAACTTGTGGGATATTAAAGAAAATCCCTGTTGTCCCTTGTTGGTAATTCACTTATCCTCACTTTTGTCTCACAGGGTCTTTAGTGGGGAAGAGTTAAATGTCTTGTCACATGTGTTCATCGCCACAGCCTTGAGGAGATTTCTTGTCTTCAAGAAATAAAAGTAGCACGTGTTCAGCTAAAAATATTGCGGGAGGAATCCTTCCTTGGCCACAGCCCCAGTATGGGAGAGCAGCTGCGAGCCGCGGGGATTTTGCTTGTTTTTAAACTTCATCTGTCTTCAAAGTGATGCTGTCATGGGGTGTCAGAAGAGCCAAAGTCCCTGCTGACCTTTGTTTGCATCCAGTGATGGCCATGGAGTAGGTCTTGGCAGCTTTTTGCAGCAGGAGTTAGAGGAGGTTGTTGGCTTTGTTTGCAGTTACCTGCAAAAGCATAAAACCTGGAGGTTACTGAGATGACTTGAACTTGGGTAGCTGCGGGATGGAGCACCTTTGAGGTTGCTCCTCAGTGTGGCAATCTGCTGCTGCACAGAGGTGGAGGATGAGAAGGGTCTCAGCCTAACTTCTTTCAGCAATCAGTCTGTGACACCAAAAGTTCCTCTTCGAGCAAGGTGCCCGGTTTGCTGTGTTAATGGGAAAATGAATATCGACCCTGAGGACTGACTGTCTTCTTCTGGCTCCGTGTGCCTTTGATCAGTTCACTGCTCTTGAAAAGTCAAACCTCTCCCGTGCATGTCTCAGTGGGCATTTCACATTTGGCTTCACCTTCTGCTTTAGGGCCTTTTACCCCTGCAGGTAATTTCAGTTTAGTGTTTCTGTTGTTAAACTTATAGTGTGGAGTCATTGCTTCCTTGGTAAATGGGTGGCGTGGGATGGGGCTTCCTGGCCAGCTGGGATGGCTCTGCAGGTGGATGCTGCTGTTCATTAACAGGAAGGTGCTGGGAAGCTGCACTCCAGGACTGGCATGCCCTGTGATAACTGTTCCCACTCCCAGACAGATCATTTTAAATGATGCTTCACTTTGCATTGTAAAAGCAACCCTCCCTCTTTCTTTCTTTTTTCTTTATCTCTCTTTTTTTTTTTTTTTTTTTTTTTTTTTTTTTTTTTTTTTACTTCTTTTTGTTTTTGCATCGCTGTCCAGTCCTTTGCCCACCACCCCAAATCCCAATTGAGACCTGATGCTGAGGGGCAGATGAAGCAGTGAATGTATTCAGCCCGATGATTTCCACATGAGCAGGGCTCTGTGCTGGTGAAAGAAGTGAACTCATTGCAGAAACCTCCCAAGAACAAAGCTCTGGAGAAAGGATCAACCTTATTAGCACATTTAAGGAGAAAGAGGGTTTGTCACTGTATCAGTTTATGCTTCAGCACATTAGCGTTGTAAATCTCCTTGTGGAAAGATTGATTAAAAAACTGTATTTGCTTTCCCCTTCTAAAAACCCAGAAAGAAAAAAAAAATCAAATCTCCAGCACACTAGTTTGCTGTAAATCTTTTAACACAAGTTTTATGGGGTTTGATGGTTTGAAGCCTCCTGCAATTAAGATGATTTTTTTTTTCCCAAGCAATCTTTTGGTTTCCCAAGTATTCTTCTGGCCTTTTCACTTGAAAAGGAAAAGCAAACTTTCATGAATTGAGCAGGGGCATTCTTTGAATGAAGTGAGGGTCAGTGCTTCTCCAGGCTTTTCTTCCCATTGTTTGAAGAATACACTGAGGATAGTGGGAGCAGATGTGCTGCTTCTATTTGGGCTTATTTTGGCCCTAGTATGGATATATACGAGCTGCCATTGCATTAATTCCTCCCATGGTTGCTGTGGCTCAGTCTGTGTTCCTTTGTAAATGCAGAACAAGCGTTTTCTGATAAAGTGTTGGTGCTTTACATTGACACCGTCCTGTTAAAAAAAAAAAAACTAAAATAGAAAAGGTGAAAAATATCAGTGAAAGGAAAAATCAGTGGAGAATCTCTTTGTTCTGTGATTTATGCTGTGGGATAGATACCCTGCACCTGTGACCCTTAGCAGAGGTGTATCTACCACAGCTGGGATGGGCAAACTTGGCCAGCTGTGTTAGTGATTGAGGGTGAGCATGCATCATCCCGCCCCTGACTGCTGAATGTGACATGTTTCTAATAGTACCTGCCACAGGGATTTAATTCCACGGGGGGTATAAATATGTGGAAGTTGAAGGAGATTGCATTAAAAAAACCTGCATGTGATCTGTCTGTGTTTCACACTATACAGGAAGATTAGGCATGCTTTGAACACTAGACTGCTAATTTTGTTTGGCCAGTGACTCTCAATTTAACTATGCCATAAATGAAATGGAGAACGGACACTTATGGGCCTGAATGATTTAATGTTAACAAAAGAAAAAGCTCTGTTGTTTGTTAGGGTAAAAGGGTGAGCAGTCTGGCTTTGGAGCAGAGATGCTGCAGTAGTTAAAAGCATCCAGAAACCTGGCAGATCTTCTGCTTTTGGGGGAAAATCCTTCAAACAGAGGCTTGATTTTGCCTACATAAACTGATAAGAAAATCTGCCTTTAGTTACAGAGACATCACCCTCAGCTGGGCTCTGACCCTATAATGGAAGTAGTTATATCACTGTGTATTATAGCTGGAATCCTGCTTTTAAGGGACGTGTTTTCTCGTGGGCACACATCATTGCAATCACTGCCTCAAGGACAGTGGTCCCCTTTCATGAGGACCGTATCTCTTTCACCTTCTAAATCTCTCATCCTCTTGAAACAGAGCAATTGTTCAGTGGGGAATGTAAAGTACGCACTCATCCCACCGGTAACAGTGGAGGTGGTTTGTTTTGGTTGAGGAAAAACACATATAATACATATAATTGCTCACCTATTCATCTCCCTTTCTGCCCCATTATCTTGCCTTGTTCACACAGAAGTGTGGGGTGTGGTTTACGCAGGGGAGGGGGCAGAGGTGGGCTCGGGTCTGTGCTGTGGGAAATCCCTCTTTTCCTGAGTAGTGGCTCCAAAGAGGCAGATCATGGTCTGTTTTGCCCTGTGTAACAGGCAAGGGATGATCTTTACCCCATGAAATGCCCATGTGGAAAATCAGTGGCACGTGTCCCTCTTCCCCAGAGGGGGACAGACTGGGAAGAAATCCTGGTCTGCCTTTGCCGCAGCCCTTCCTCACTCAGCCTCGTCACGAGGAAATTACTGCTTTGCACCTGATGCATTATCAAAAAATATCCACTTGCAATGAGGCTGGATTAACCATGACATTTTACAAGGCCAGCTGGGAGGAATGCTTTGTGATTAAGTGAAGCTCGTTTCTAATGAGCCCTGAGCTTTGCTTTCCAAAATATCTCATTTTTGGAGGGTGGGATGTGTATTTCTCACTTTCTTTCCAGCAAACACATTTTAAAAACAGGGCTAAACTGCAACCAGTCAAACCTACTCCATTGCCCTGGTCAAACAGAGCTGGAGAGATGCTATCTTCAGCAGGATTTATGATGTATCTGTGTGCTTGGAACTTGCTGTGGGACACTCAGCCATAGGCTGACCATTCAGGGAAGAGGTGGAATGACAAAAGGAATTACCCAGCAGAATCTTAGTGTGATGGGCTTGAGATTTTGTTGGTGTTAAGGTTGTTGAAAAGGACAGTGATGCACTAATTTAACCTTCTACGTAACACACAGACAGAGGAGCTTGATCTTCTGACACCCACAACCTGTCTTTTTTGTGTTGGATGCTTAAAATCCATTCCAAGATAAGAGGCTACTCTAGCCTTTAAGATTGGTTAGAAGTCAGTAGAGCTGGAAACAGCGGGTTGGATGAGGAGCAAAATGATACTGGGTAAATCAAGTCCAAATCCTGAAGGGATGTCCATGATGTGGCAGAGGTTGTTGTTACCAAAAGAAAGCTCTGCTGAAGGAATGGGACCAAGAAACCTAATTGCATCATGGAGTTTGAGTTGAAAACCATCTGCTTGAGCTCTTCTGCTAGTCCAACAGGAGAAGATAATGTGGGGAGAAGTTGTGTCCTTCCACTCTAAGTGGAAGGTGGAAACAAGGATCAGTAGAGATGAGGTAATACAGCATTGAAGAAAATATCTGGAATGCACATTTGGTTTATGGACCTCTGGGGAGAAAAAAAAAAAAAAAAGGTCATTTCTTAATCTCTTACTGAGGATGCCCTGAGCTGGGATTCCTGTTGTGCCCCAGAAAACATCTTGCAGATTCATTGGACTTCCCTCTGTGCTAAAAAGCATGAGAAAGAGCTGATGGCTTTCTAACACTGCTGCAATGAGCTCTGTTCTTGCCACCCCTTAGGCGGATGGTTTGCAAGGAGGGATTTCCCAAAAGCACATGATATTGACTCAGCCCTGCTTCTAGAATCCAAGGGAAATATCTGCTGAGGCACTTGCAAACCCCTCCTGGAGTTGCTCAGGTCAGTGGGGACTTCCACATGTGCTTTGATCTTTCTGTCTGCAGCTTTTTGCGACGAAGATTTTGTGGAGACCACATAGTCAGCATTCCTGGAGACTTTTAATTTCTGTTCTGCAGCAGCTCTCAGCACGTTTTGCCTTCATGGTGATCACCTCATGTTAGAAGTGAAGATCCAGATCCAGCACAGCTTCAGCACAGGGAGACACAGAGGGCATCCCTGGAGCTGCATGAGAGATTTTCAGTACAGACAAAATCAAGGCCTTCTGGTTTGCAAACTCTCCTCGATGATGATGCCCTGCAGAAGGGGACAGGGCAGGAATATGGGAATTTAGATGCAACCAGCAAATCTTGGTGCTGAAACAAAAAATGCAGTGGAGATGGTCCTGAGTGCTGTGATGGTCCTGTCCTGAGTGCTGAGTGACTTTGAGTCTCTAGGAAGGTGGGTTGCCAATGAAACAAATCAGTGTGAAATCACATCTACGTGAGGCTTTCCTCCAGTGACACAAACCTGCCTTGTGCTGCTGCCAGCAGCTCCTTAGATGCTGCACTGGGCAGAGCTCTTTGGACCGCTGTTGTAATGCTCTGGCTCAGCACACCCTGTGTTTGCCTACCTGGTTTAAAGTGTTACTAGTTCCTGAACGGAGAAACTGTCTGCAGGAACTCAACAGCTTCCCTGCTTTTCAGCACTGCAGCTTTTAGGAAGTGGCTGCTGCAGATGTGGTCAGATGAGCTGTTGAAATTAAAACACGATATGGATTTAATGTGAAATAGCTGCTCCCAAATGGCTGCATCCATCCAGATATTCCTAATCTGGAGTGGAGATTAATTTTTAATCTGTTTTATTTCACTGCAATATATCCACGAGGCTAAATTGAAACAAAACAGTATTATTCCCGGATAAACACGCTTGCCTGTGGGTATTGAGAAGGAACAGGAGCCCGAGCAGCTCTGCTGGAACAGCTCCATGTGTGCACAAGCCACAAACCCACTGCAGGCAGCACTCGCCTGCTGCAGTTGTAAGAGGGAGCCCATGATGTGGAAAATCCCTGGCAGATGATATGTCAGCCATACCTGAGGATCAGCCAGGAGGGAGGGATAACAAACAGCACTTTTGCTTCCCAGTTGAAAGTGTGCAGTTAGTAAAAAAACTTGAGTAAATCTGGAAATAAAATACTGTGATTTACTGGGGAATTGCAGTAAGGGGAGCAAGTGATTTTAATGTTGGAGAATAAGAAGTAAAAACAGTTGAAAACAGAAATCGGAGCTGGTGCTCCTGATCTTGATCAGTGTTTTAAAAGCAAGATTAATCTAAATTCCTTGCAAAGCAGCATTTTCTGGGGTGCTGGCACGAGGCCTGAGTTAGTCAGCTCTGTCACAGGCAGCTCTGCAGGACTGAGGGCTGTGTGAGGAGATGAGAAATTTTTCAAAGTGGTTCTGGGAACTCATTAGGCTAAAAAACCCCACATAAATCTATGGTGGGTGTAAGTTATTACTGTCCTTTCCCCTGCTAATGTGCCTAAGCCGGCCTGCCCCACTCCTCCATCACCCCCTCCTCTGCTGGTGCTGGTCTGTGCACATGGACATGCCAAACCAGAAACGCTCCTCCCTGACCCCTTTGGCCAGATTCTGGGGTAGGGAGAGGAGTTCCCAGCTCACAGGGGTTGAAGTGCATTCAGGGTGCCTTCACAGCAGCAGAAGTTTCCACACCAGGCTGCCTCCTCATCCTCTCCCTGCCTTTGCAGCTGGCACTGTTGATCCCAGGCAGGGTGGCCGTCCCCAGTGTCCTCGCACTCAGAGCTGCTGTTGCTGGGCAGGATGGAGGGATTTTAGACTCCTGGGTTCTTTGTTTGGAAGCAGTGCAGGATGCCACATCTTCTCCTTGATAGAGTTAAATAATGGTGTTTTTCTTATTTTTCCCTCTCCTTCCTTCCTTCCTTCCTTCCTTCCTTCCTTCCTTCCTTCCTTCCTTCCTTCCTTCCTTCCTTCCTTCCTTCCTTCCTTCCTTCCTTCCTTCCTTCCTTCCTTCCTTCCTTCCTTCCTTCCTTCCTTCCTTCCTTCCTTCCCCCCTCCCCTCCCCTCCCCTCCCCCTCCCCTCCCCTCCCCTCCCCTCCCCCTCCCCTCCCCTCCCCTCCCCTCCCCTCCCTCCCCTCCCCTCCCCTCCCCTCCCCTCCCCTCCCCTCCCTTCTTTTCTTTTTTCTTTTTTCTTTTTTTTTCTTTTTCTTTCCTTTCCTTTCCTTTCCTTTCCATTCCTTTCCTTTCCTTTCCTTTCCTATCCTTCCTTTCCTTTCCTTTCCTTTCCTTTCCTTTCCTTTCCTTTCCTTTCCTTTCCTTTCCTTTCCTTTCCTTTCCTTTCCTTTCCTTCCTTTCCTTTCCTTTTCCTTTCCTTTCCTTTCCTTTCCTTTCCTTTCCTTTCCTTTCCTTTCCTTTCCTTCTCTCTTTCTCCCTCTCTTCCTCTCTTTTCATGGAGGGTTGTGATGCTTTTTTTTGCTTTGGGTATTTATACATCCAGACAACCCTGCCTGCTAGTGCTGGTCCCTATTTCAGCACAGAGGAGCTCCTTCCTTTGAGGTTTGCCTTCACCTTTACTCTGTGATAAAATGAGTTCATCTTCACGCTGGTGTTACCTTTAGGGCTGTGAGTTAACTGAGTTAAGAGCTCTGGTGTTTTTCTTTTGGTCATTTAGAGGTGCTTAAGGCCCTGGTGCCAAACAGCTGATCCAAGTTCCAGCCGCCCAGGGTCAAGGACACGTGTGGAAATTGGGGTGAAATATCCCTTTTCTTTTTGGGTTTTTTGTATAAATTGGGTTTTGCAAAGTGGAAGAAGCTCTCAAAACTGATTTTCTGTTTTGCTCCTCGAGAAATCAAAAATCCATTGTTTCGAAAGAGTGAAGAGCTACAGGGCTGCAGCTGAAGGTGCAAAGCGGTAAAATGCTGTGGGATCCTGGACTGCTGAGACTTATCACACCCCTGTGGCATCTTCTTGCCATAGGGGAATGCTCAGTTTCATCTCAATTAAACCCAATGAATTTGGTTTGGGATGACGGTGGTGGCACTCCAGGTAGATTCCTTGTGTTTGATAATGTGCTGTTTCACCTCTGGTAGAGATGGGGTGCTTTTCATCCAGCCCCAACATCATCTGTGCTAAAGTGGTTGATGATTGATGTGATTTTTCCCCCTAAATTCAGGGAAATCTCAGCAGAAGGGTGGAGCAGAGCAGGAAGCAACAGCAAACCCCATCTCTCCCTCATGAGGAAGACCCTCCTCCTTCCCAATCAGAAGATTAACAATAATGAAATAATTATTTTATATTCATAGCTGGTCAGATTACCCTGTCTGTCTCAGGACTTTCCTCATGTTTGTTGGGATTTTTTACAGGATGAGAGGGCTCACTTTTTTCTAGTTCACATCCCCAGAAGCACTCAAGGCCAGGCTGGACTGGGCTCTGAGCAACCTTGTCTAGTGAAAGATGTCTCTGCCCCTGGCAGGGGATTGGAATGAGAACATTTTTAAGGTCCCTTCCAGCCCAAACCATTCCATGATTCAAGAAAATTGCATCCTTGCTGGGAGCGATGCTGTAATAATGTGTGGATGGGGAAGTGATCCAGGCACTTTGGCTTTCTCTCAATTAAACCTTACAGCAGGTTTGCTTGCTGGAATCAGGGAGATTTAAAATGAAAATGGAGACCTTCAAATGAAGGTAGCACACAGAGTCTGATGGTGATGGAAAATGGCTGTGAAACATTAGGGATGGCAGACTGAAATTTCAGACAGTCAGAAGGCAAATGAAGAGTAAAGATAAAAAGTTCCCTTGAGGTGTTTGCTGCAAAAAGAAAATATTAAAATAAAAATATTGTGGAACCAGATTGGTACTGATGCACACCTGAAAGATTTGGCAATTCAAGGAAAGAAAATGCTCAAAAAAAAAAAGAAATTAGAATTCCATGTATTATTTGAAAGGCTGCCTTAGAAGTGCCATTGGCATGTGTGGCATGTTCTGAAATTGCTTGGGAGAGTATATTGGATTGGGGTGGGGAAGGGAGGGAGAGACTAATTATATATAATCTTAAAATGAATTAGGTGATATAAATGTAATGAAAGCAAATCCTGTTCCTGGAGAGACTTTTCAGTTTGCATTTTGATATCCTAGGGCAATGGCATGTTGCTCTCTGACAGACAACCATTTGATTTGGAAATATGTGAATAATTGAGAAGTGAAACCTCTTTGAATTTGTTCCTTTCCCCTCTAGCATTTGAAGGACTAATTATAGGAAGAGCTGCAGAATGCCCTGTGCAGGCATGGATGCAGCCAAGTTTCTACTTTGCTGGTTGCATGAGTCACTGCGCTGCATCCTGTGCTCTTTGATATGTGTCCTTGCTTCGAAAATTATATATTTATTTTACAGATGGAGAGGTAAGTGTGTTATGCTCCACGTCAGTGAGCCCTTGCTGGAGACACCTGTGCCAAAAGGAAGCTCAGCAGTCGGTGGTGGAGGCTGGGAAGGGGCTGGGACGTGCGGGTGGTTGGGTAGGAGTAAACACCAATGTGAGGAGTGAGTGCCTGAAAGCTTCAGCATCTTGGCAAGGCTTGTGCTGCTGGCTCGGCTCAGAGGCAGCGCCCTATTTTAAGATGGTTTTAAAATGGGTCTGAGGATCCTCCTGTCTGCAGCTCTCTGCTTACCAGCAGCTGGATGCTGACCCTGTTCCGGGCAGGAGGGACCATCTCTGCACTGCCAGTCCCCTGGGTGGCACAGGTAAAACTGATGTGTCCAACCTGAGCTCTCCGAGGAGAAGAGAGGGTTAATCAGCCTCATGGCTGGTCTGAGGCACTTGGTCTCATTTATCATCTCTGCCTGTGCTCAGCCCCAGGATGGTGGGTGTGCCGGGGGAATTAGGGGTAGTGTTGGGGCAGGAGACACCGAAAGCATAAATAAAAATTCTCCTCAGTCTGGAAAAAAAGCAAGATTCTGCTCTCTGGAAGAGCTCACAGATCCTTAATAATACTGTACAAAAGCATGAATGTCTTAAAAATATATGAAGTCCTCTCCCACTGAAGGTGACATGCATGATGGGAGCAAAACTGCTGCTGTGTGGGGGAAAAGAGGGAAGCACTTACAGCAAGGTGATGGATAAAAAGCTCCTAGCCTGTGTGTGAGATCTCTAGTTCCCAAGCTGTGCTCAGCAGACCCGTTATAGTGTCTTCCCTTAGGCTTTTGTTGTTTAGGTAACATGGAAAGTTTGGGATCTTCTGACATGGATGAGTCAAATATTCCTGGTGGCTCGTTCCTGACTCGGTGTACAACCTTGAGCTTGGAGCTGTGCCTCCTCCTCCAGCTCTCCCCACCTGAGATAACTGGGATGGTGACATTTGCTGCTGTTTGTAAAGCAGTGCTGGCATGGAGACCTGCAAAGTGAAACGGGGGTAGGATGCAGGATGCTCCGCTCACTGTTCTGGCCAAGAGCCGACGCGTGAAGTTGCTCAAAATGCAGCACATCCTTTGTCTCACCATCTTTAGGCAATATGGTGTTTGGGAAGAATCTCAACACAGTGAGGACCAGATGTATGTAAAGCCCTTGGGGCCATATTGAAATGCAAATGGAAATGAAATAGTGCATTACTTCCAAGAGTGGTCTAAAGATGAAAACGCCGTGTTGGGAGACTGTGCATAGAAAGCAGATAGCTGGGTGTGAGCCCTGACAATGCTTTATCCTGTTGGGAAACCTGCATGCAATGCAGTGTTGTATTTGGGGTTTTGAGGTCATTGTTACGCAGATTATTTAAGCCTGGATGCATTTTTAGCTGGACTTTGTCTAAAGAATAAACATAACCAGGGCTGTTTCCCAGTCATCAGCTAAATGGCCAGATCAAGAGCTTGAGTCAGCGATTCTTGCAAAACATTACTGACTGTCTTCAAAAATATTTCCTAACACTTCTTGCTTTTGAAAATGTAATCATGCATAAAGTGATGTACGTTAGTTTTGCTTTGCAAATTATTCTGGTGCCTGGATTCTGTGTGTGTGCTGGCTCTGCTTCTCACTTGCTTGTATGATGCTCTGCCTCCTACATTCTTCCATGTATGCCTGAAACACAACCCAAAGATGGGACTCGTCCTCTTCCAGGAATAAAAAAGCTACATTACCTCCTTCTGCAAACCCAGGATTTATATTTTTGCTGCATTAGGGATGTGTGGCTTGTATGAGCAAAACTAATCTGCGTATCCCATTAAAACAGCTCCTGCAAAGTGCACCAGCTCTTGCTGCAAGGCTTATAGGTGTGCCTTGGATTTTGATTCAATCTGTAGAACTACTTTTCAGCAGAAACACCAATATTCTTCATATTTCATGATGAGACAGCTAGTCCTCATTAGTTGTCCCATCTAGAAATTGTACTTTGTATATCAAGGGAGACAAAATGCTAATTTCTCACTATGCTGAGATGAAAGAGGGTTGTGAGATGGCAGCTTGGACCAAGCACTATGGTGACTTCTCTTTTCCACTTAGATTTTTCAAAATTGTATATTGTCTTCTGGATACTTAGTCTGAGATGTTTTAAAAAGTTTTTATTCTCTCAAGGATGAGACACCTTTTTAAGATAACTTAGGCTGGCTATCCTGCATGAAAATATTTACTCCCTTGGAAACTCTTGGCCCTTCCAGAATACAGATAGGCAGGCACGTGGCTTCCTCTGCTACAGTGTAAAGGTCACTTATGATGTGTTGTTAATGAATAATTACTACTGCATGCTTCCCTCTTTAAATGGCAGAGGCATCCTTGCTACATAAAACATTAAAAACTTGTTAAGATGGAAAATACCAGCAAAGATATAAAAAGCCTGTACAAAATCTCTGTCTATTGGGAAATGGTTGCAAGAGCACATCAGGGAAGGACTCTGGCAGGAATAGGGCTTTGTGCTCTTGTCTCAGCAGCTGTTGGCTCCAAACGGCACTTCTGGGCTCAGGGCAGTTGTTCAGAGGGATTGGGTTCCTCTAATCCCAACAGGAAAAGAAATGCAGGCAGTCTGGATGGATGGGAATGGAAATCAAGACCAAAGTTGCAGACAGTGACATACTGCATTTGGTTGGTCAGTAGCTGCTTGGGTCTTGCAACATTTGAATTATTTTTAAATGATGTTTTTAGGTTGATGATATTTAGTACAGGAACTGGACAATGGCCAGACTAGGCCAGAACAGAAGCCCACCCAGCCTGGTGGTCTGACCCCACCTTTTGCTGAAAGATGTCAGGGGAGGAACAGCAGAACAAGCAAGTGCACGTGGTTCTTAAAACATTATGGGGAATCTTCTGAGAAGGGGTTCCCCACATCACCTGCCCTTTGGGTGAGGAACTGCCTTCTCTAGGTGTGCTTTGATCCCACCAGCTGTGACTGGTTCACCCCTCATCACTTGTTGTTTACCACTTATTTCATCCTTCGTCACTTGTTTCACTCCTCAGCAGTTGCCTCACTCTTGCAAAGCAGGGGTCATCTAGATATGGAGGAGGTGGATCACCAGTTATATTCCCCAGTTTTCATTCAGCACGAAGAAGAGTGCATCTCTTAGTGCTCACCAGAGCTCCTAGAACAGTAGGTTATATTTTCCTGGACTTATTGTATTAAAGAAAGTGAATCCTCTACTAAAGTATTATATTGAAAAGCTTGCACTGTGTCATGATGCCCATGGAAAATACGTACAAGCCGCTTGGGCTGACACTTCCCTGTGGCCTTTTCCTTGTTCCCAAAGAAAGATGTAAAGGTGGAGGGATTCCCCTCTGTGCTGCTGTTTTACCTGGGACAGGTGTGTTCACCTGCTTGTTGATGTGGAAGCAGATGGTCTTGCGCCCTCCAAAAAGTTATCTAAACTTTGTTTGCTCTTCTCAGATGGCTGCAACACCTTACCAAAGTTCAGGGAAATTGGCTGAAGAGCACTGGGATCCATGTGTTCTAACCTAGTGGGGAGATTAGTGGTTGTATTGCTCAACTGGCTGCTGTCACTGTGAATCTTTTCACGTTGCCTTGGAACTTTTTATTTTCTCTAGTGAAAAATGAATTTACTGGCATCATGTCTTCCACTTCTGTTCCTGCTGATTAGCAGCAGTGTACAGTAATGTCACATGAAGTACCTTTTTATTAGAGAGGTGGGAATAGTTTGCATGCCTGTGTCTCCAGGTAAATCTGAGCAAGGGGAGGCAGTGAAAAGATGTGTTCAGTGTTGTAGATGGCTCATCTCTCTACAGCTGCCAGTCCTCTGTGTGTATGTTCCTGCATGCACTTCTCCCATGTTTCAGCTCAAGCATGTGGACCAAAAGGAGTGATTATTCCATCTTGCTGATGAAGCTCTTGAGGCAAAAGGAAAGGGTTTGACTGCAGCCTAAAATGATCATGTTACAGGTTCTGGAAGAGTATTTGAAAGATTTGGGTTGGAAGGGACCTTTAAAGATGCCCCTGCCATGGGCATTCCATTGACCAGGTTGTTGTGTGCCCCATCCCAACTGGCTTTGAACACCTTCAGGGATGGGGCATCCACATGTTCTCTGGGCAACCTGTTGCAGTGCCTTACCATCCACACAGGAAAGAATTTCTTCCTAATTTATACTTAACATCTTTCATTTTAAAACCATTTCTCCTTGTCCTATCGCTACAGGCCTCGGTAAGAAGTCTTCTTCCACCTTTCCTGTAAACCTCCTTTGCACATTGAAAGGCTGCAGTAAGATCTCCCTGGAATCTTCTCTTGTGTTGAGTCCTATTGTATTTCCAGTGATAAATCCCTCTAAAGACTTGTGGTATCTCTGAAGGTGCCCAGACAAGGGCAACCCCATCTCCTTATTCACATACATCAGCATCTAAATATGTGGGACCAGCATCAGGGATGTGCTGATGGTGGAGATCCCCACCTGTCCCAGGTCAGGAAATTGGGAGTACTGTGTTGAATCTTAGAATATTGCTTTATGTTCTTTTACGTAATATTGGAGCCCGGTCACCATGGGAACTAAATGGCGTCCAAATAGAAAGTTGAACCGGAAGGGAATGTACCCAGTTTCTGGGCTGGAGCTGTTGAGCTCAGGTCATCCAGAAAGCTTGGATGTGGATGTAGGGTAAGTTCTTCTTTCCTTGTGCACACTGTGGTCCAAAGTGTTTTAGTCTTCCTATGGTGTGAGAAAACCAGGAAGGAAAAGACCTGTCCCAGAGCATGCAGTTATTTTACTGCTTCCCACCTGTGAAACAGGCAGGATTTCAGCTTCCTGGGACAATCTGCTCAAAGACATCTTTATTTCAAAGTGGGATCTGGATTCTGGTTAATGCATGTCATCAAAATGAAAGCTAATTGGTGACTTTATTTCCCCCCATGCCCCATTACATAAAATCTCTTCAGCATCTCTTTTATAACTTGTCTTTAGAGAATCACCACAGTTATTCAGACATTTCTTCCATGCCTTTCATTATTGTGATAGAAACAATCACTGGAAATTGCATGATGGTATTGGGTTGTGCTGCATTCCTTCCTCAGGTCATTTGACAGCAGCTTTTTCAGTAGACCCAAAGGAGAAAGGTACATTTCTGTAAACATGAGACAAGTCCTAGATGTGCTGTAGCCACTTGGGAGAAAATTCCATTGTAAAAGAGGCTCTTAAAATTGCTCATGTGGGATTTGCCATTAAGAGCATAAAGACTGGAGAAATGGACTTTTGATTTGGCTGGCAACTTGCTTCTCATCCTCGAAGAATTTTAGGAATGTCTTTACTTCCTTTTGGAGGGCTTAAAGTTAGTTTGTGATTGCAAGGGCCGGAGACTTGCTTTTTTTTCCTGCCTCCCTTCTCTTTCAGGCTAAGTTCTGCTGGTTTGTTAACTCTTGAAATACCGGTGTACACTGGAGAAAGAGCTTTTTAAAAATCAGTGGTTTCTTCTGCAAACCTTGAATGGTCTGAAGGTCTAGAGTGTAACACAAAAGATGTCCCTTGCACCAAGGAGTTACCAAGTATTTTCACATGTACTGCTGTGGGCTGGATGGAGGAATCTCTGTTTGGGATGTGGAAATGGATGCTTGTCCTTCATCAGTGTAAGATTGGCTATAAATTGTGCTTGCGCTTTTTTTGTGTACTGCACTTCCATCATGTTCTTACCCTTTGCGCTGAAATGCACCAGGGTGTCAGACCATCAGTGATTGCTCACGTGCTGGGGGCAATGCAAGTCAGCCTGGCAGCTAAAATGTGCATGTTTTATTCTCTAGAACATGAAGAAATATGGAGATTTCGTCATAGTGTATTTTGTATAGCATATGAATGGTCTTTGCCCAAAAGGGATTCCCCATCAACACAGTGAACCTCGAGCTTTGCTGCAGCTCGGGGCTCTATGCAAAGAGCTGGGCAAGCACCCCCTGCATAGTCCTACACCATTTCTTGTCACTGAAGCCCTTGGTTCCTCTGAAGGAGAAGTTTGGTTTTCTCAGGCCAATAGGGAAGAGACCCCAGTTGGCACCTGCCAACAACCCTCCATCATCATGCTGGATCTGAGGTTTGAACTTAGATATCTATAAGATTTTCTCTCTGTCACTGCCTCCCCTTCAGCTGGCTGGCAAGGGGGAGCTGTGATGTAGCAGAAAGGTAATCTTAGAAACCTGATTTCTAGGTAGAAATCATTTTCTTCTACTGAGAGCATTTTCAAATTAATTCTTCCTTGAGTTTCCCACTTGCTCATGTAATCTGCTGATTAAGTGACTCATCTCTATGGTGTATTTGAATTCTGGTCAGTGATGGAGTTTAAAACAGTGATTTTTGAACCTGTTCCATGGTTTAGAGTGGTTGTGGTTTTTTTATTGCCTTTCTTCCTCCATCCTGCTGAGAAAACTGCCCGACTCCAAGCTTTGATTATTCAAGTAGAAGAGGGTGACAGGAACACAAACAAGCATCATTTAGTTCTTGGGGACACGTTTTCCTGATGCTTGACCTTTTGGACTTCCCACATCTTCTTGTCCATTTACATGCATTACAGTTTTTCCAATTACCAGTGAATTAAATTTGGAATTGTGGTATTTGGAAATGTCAAGCAGAATCAATAGAAAAGCACTTGGGGCCCAATCTTAGTAGACTCAGCACATTTTAAAGCATATTTGAAATGTCCCTGCTGATAAATCTTGGAGGACCCTGTGTGGATTATGAATTGAGGTGCTGCTGTTCTCTGGTACCAAAGATCTCTGTGGCTTGCCAGGTGTGCTGTGCTGTGTCAGACACACATCACTCTCCCCCTGGAGAGGATCTTAAAAATCAGGAGCTCTGAAAAGCATTTCTGCTGGTGGCAGTGTCACAGGATGATGAGGACAGTGGGATGGAGCAGATGCACGTGAAAAATCTGGGAAAGGCATTGCTACATGATTATTGATGTTCCTTAAACCTCTGCACTCCACAAGGAGATGTTCCCTTACCCTCATTCCTCTGCCTGCAAGGAAATTAATTTTCCAGGCTTGCTTTGAAAGCCTTTCAAAACTTCTCTGTGTGTGGGGGAAATATTTACGAACGTACGTGATTTCACTTCCTCCTCCCATGCTCTTTGGAGACCCCATGCTGGCTCCCGAGGAGAATGGGAGAGAACAAATGATTGTGTTCTAAATGTCATTTCAGAACTTGCTGCATATTTTACTTAGTGATTTGTGGAATCTGGTCAAGACTTGCCCTCTTTTTGATTTTTCAGGAGTGCAGTTGGAAATACCTTAATCTTGCAATTAAGCTCTAATATTTTCCGTTACAGAGGCTGCAAAGTTTGGCTGCTGAGACACTTTCTTGGTAGCTTGTGTGCAGAGAGCTCAGCCCACAAGGGGCGATTTTTCATGCCAAAGAGTAGTCACTGCTGTTACAAGCCAAATAAATGGCCTGCTTAATGCTTTTATAAATGCACGCCTCAAATTCAAGCAAAAAAAAAAAAAAAAAAGAAAAAATCCTAATAACTATATGCCTGTTTGGAAACCTGTGGCCTGGGGGAGAAAACACAACTTCTCCTTTATGGAATTCCTCTGTGGAGCAAGGCATTTTCTTGGCGTGGCAGTGCAAAGGAAGCCTGGAGGTGTCTTCTAGTGAACTGGAGGGATGGAGGAGCATGGTTTCAGAGGTGTTGCCTGAGGTGGCATCCTCAGGGCTGGTCACACATTGTCAGGCAGCAGCTCAGCAGCTCTGGGAGTTTGGATGGGTGATCTGCAATTTCTCATGCTCTCCTATGCACGGGCAGGCGGGCGGCAGCAGTGCCCTTTTTGGATCTGTGACTTCGTGCTTGTCAGGGCTGGCTTGATTTTGATTTCTTTCTCTTGGGTGTAGCTGAGGAGGAGTATGTATCTGTGCAAAAAAAAAAAAAAAAGAAAAAAAAAAAAGAAGAAGGAAAGGAAATTAGGAATTAGGCCTTTTTTGTGTGTTATTACTAATCTGGTTTGAGCTCTGCTGTCCAAATTGCCTCGTTTGTGACCCAAACTGCATTTAAACATGAACTGCAGAAGCACCACGGCATTAAATGCTTTTGATTGATCTCCCTGATGGTTTTATTAAAGAACTAAAACCTTTTTGGGGGAGACAGATACAGTTAGTGATGTGAAGGGAGAAATGTAATTACATTTTTGGCTTTGTCCTTAACTGAAATGATACAAAATAGGATTTTTCTAATGGATAACTAAAATGATCTCTTCTTTAAATAAAATATAGAAGTGACCCTCTGAGTTCAAGTCAAAAATGCTCTGCTTCCAAAAATTGATTAACTGCTGGCGATGTTTCTGTCCTGCTGCACAGCAGGCCAGCTGGTGACCTGGCCAAACCTCCTTGGATCACTCTGCCTGGCCAGAGGAATGATTTACTAAACCTTTTCCTGAGAGATCCTCCCCTTTGTGCCAAGAGATCAATCTCATCAGCTCTGTGTGCATGTATATGTGTGTGGACACTCAGTATTTCACTCAACTGAGCATCGCTGTCGTCTCACTTGGTTCTGTCTTCCCTCTGCAGCATCTGCCTGGTTTTGTGGCTTTGTGAGGAGCTGGGATGCTCCATCTCCCTCTCCAGATCCTTCTCCTACCCACCCTGTTTGACTTAAAATACCAGGGAAGTTATTCAAAAGAATTAAACCATTAAACCTCATCCTTTCCCTGAGCTGGTAGTAAGAACTCCTAAAAACACACTCCTTACATTTTACAAAGCAGGTTTTGCTGTCTGTTTGGGGGAAAATTCTAATAAAGATCTAATTCTTTGGAATAATTTTCTTGTTATCATTTACTGACTTAAACCCAAGTTAAAAAAGATATGTATGGGGGGTAAGGGGGGGGTTGCTACACAGATGTCCGTGGAAGCTGTGAAGTGTGAGTCATGGTGTGAATATAGAAGCCCTGAGTTGTCATCCCTGGTGAGCAGGGAGGATGTATTTCTTAATATTAAAGTTCCTTTTTTAATTTTAAAAGAAAATGACTTAAAGCCTCCTGTCCTTTTGAGAGTGGTTGTCAATGGCATCATTGCATGTTACCATGGCAATATATGCTGAGATAATAGATTAACAGCCATTGATTGACTCAAAAACTTGGAGCTCTTTTACTGTGGGATAAGCCAAATCTATTGACAGAAAACAAAATTCCAAGTAATATCTTCCCTTGGCATTACACCTTTGCTTTCTCAGTGCTGCCCGTGCCCAGATTTACCTGATCTGCCTTAAGAACCAAAACATTTTGCAATAATAGATGCCTCTAATTAGCCATCCCTGCATCCAACTGGTTGGATGGGGTATCTCTGCCTGGACAAACCCAGGCCATTGAAGTCCCCAAAGGTGCGGTGAAGTTTTGGCTTGAGAAAGAGGCTCTGCAGAGTCACAGGGGCTTGTTTCTGCTCTGTTGTTTAAAGACTTTTGTGAAAGAACAGGGGATAAAAGCAACAAGTCTCCAAATCTTCATGTGCAGTTACGTGCTTAACCACAGATGTCATCACGAGTTTGATGCTTTGCCTAAAAATGTATTTAGCCCCTATTATTTAAGTACAGCAGGAATGAAATCACCCTGCTTGGGGAATAAGTGCTGGAGCAACACTTAGAAATCTCACATTCGTTTTGTAGAGACACAACTGGGTGGTCTCTCCAGCGCAACATTTTCCAAGCATTCCCAGTTGCAAGCCTTCATCTGGCTTGATTTTGAGTTTCTAGCAACAACTATTTGAAATGCTTTAATTTGCAGTCCTGCACGTGATCTCTGGGCAGGTGTCTGGGAGAGGGAGAGCTGGGAGGCAGCAGCCCTCTTTCCCTGCCTTTCCCTCCCCACCAGTGCCTCCGAGAGTGCTCCACAAACGCTTAGATTGTGGTCCCCCACTGAAGGGTGTGCCAGAATGCAGCTGTGGGTTTGGAGGCAGCTGGGAAGGGGGTGAAGTGGCTCATCCCCGCAGATGCTGCGCTGCAAGGTGAGCACCCAGCAGCCCCTGATTTCCCAGCCCTGTTCACCCCTGCCACGGTTTGAGGGAGAGCTCTTGAAGGCAAACCCAAAGCTCAAACAAAGGGCCCGACTTCCATAATCACACGTGCAAGAATGCATCCGCAGTTGCTTAATTGCTGCGTGCAATTACCCTCCAAATTAGAGGGCAATTACCCCAATTCAGTGTACAATCTCCGCCGTTTTATATTATAAAATTACATGTACAAATAGCTATATAGGGACATAACGAAGTGTTTGCAAATAACTTCAGTTGCATACACTGTTTCATATATAAAGCCCGGTGGTTTTGACAGTCAGGCAAACAGACTGTCTGGTAAATCACTCAGTGTTTATGCAGACTATTTTGACACATCCCATCTTTTCGTATATACTTTCATTTTAGGTTTTCAAAAGGGGACAGGCAGAGATAAAGAGCTGAGATTTATAGCAGCCTTCAGCCTTGGGGAAGATATTCCCTATGTATCTAATTATGAGTTGGGAGCCCGGCAACTGCTAACACCTAGACCTGGAGTTGCTACACTGGATCTTGACTATAATTTAGAAGCTGTAGGATAATGATACAGCCTCAGTGATCTGTCAGCGACTCCAAATTAGGAGAGCAGGGTTTAGTCTCAGATCAGCAGCAAGGTCCCATGTCTCAGCAGGCTGAAGTCCTTCAGTTCACGAGGATCTTTTTTTAATGAGCTCCCTCTGTGCCTTGCAACTCCCAAGTAGAGGTGAGAGGTCTTCCCATGTCGCTTGGTACTTCGAATGCTCTTCCCATCATTATGTGCCTGAGATGGGTGCTGGGGGTCTTGCTTGGCAAAAACCTAGTGCTGCTTCAGTCATTTGGAGCAGCAAATTGACCCAGGGGAATCAGCATAATGAGAGTTCCTCAGGACTGAGGTCAAAAAGTTGATTTCCACCCCAAAAATGGGTGATGGTGGGTAGCCTCCCTCTGCATGCATGATGTATGGGAGTTATTTGGGCTTGGTATTTTGTGTAAAGGTATTTCTGTGTGGCTTTTGTTCGAGGACAAGCCACGCTGCGTCATCCCTGAAGAGCTGGGTGGATGCAGTGGGATGCCAGAAACCCATCTGCTCCTGCAAAGCCTGATTCTTCCTTAGACTTTGATTTCAAACAGGACTTCAGGCTTTATTGCTTAAATGATTATTTGTGGATTGTGGTATTAAGAAGTTGATTGTTTTTGCCTGGCTGCTGACACGAGGCTCTTTTCTGTGGAGAGAGCTGGGGCTGAGAGTGGGATGCAGTGCTGGGGATGCTGTGCTCCTGCCCCATGTCCATGCTCCTGCCCCATGTCCATGCTCCTGCCCCATGTCCATGCCCCTGCCCACATCCATGCTCCTGCTCTGCAACCTTTTTTCCCAAATTTTGCATTGTGGCTGGTGGGATAGGCTTAGGCAGGAGAGGAATGGGGGCCCAATGAATGAGACCAACTTCCAACAACAATCTTCAAACACCTGCTTAGCAAAGGTTTTATTTCTCGTTCCACACAAGTCCCATGGATTTTCTGCCAAAAGCTAGGCAGTTCTCTGGGGTGTTTATTTTCCATCCCACATGAGCAGGATGTTACCAGGTGATGCCACCAAATGAAGGAGCTCAGGAGCTTTCCTATGTACCCAGGCTGCTATGAGGGAGATGCCAAGAGTAAGGAGGGGAGAGCAGGACTGTGGGGACACAACCCCTTCAATCTGTCTCAAGCTGCGTTTTGTGACTGCACTGAAAGACTTTTGCTTCAGGAAAGGTCCTTTCCGCCAAAATTAATGGTGTCACTCCTGTCAGATGCTCAGGTTTGGTACAACACTTCTCTTGAGCTGGGCTGTACTGCACAGGGGAGCCCAGTCGCATCCTTTTTGTGCCGATGCATCAGCTGTGTCTGGTGGAGGGAGACAAGTGCTTCCTGCACATATCTTGGGGCAACGCCCTCTGATTCTTCTTGCAACTTGAAATGACACGCAGGACATGGTTGTCCATGCCTTTGTCACTTGGCAAAGTCACAGAATAGTTTGAGCTGGCAGGAACATTTAAAGGACATCTAGTCCAACTCCCCTGCAGTGAGCAGAGACATCTTCAACTACATCAGGTTCCTCAGAGCTCTGTCCAACCTGACCATGAATGTTTCCAGAGATGAGGCATCTACCACTGCCCTGGGACACGTGTTCTGGTGTTTTATCACCCTCATTGAGAAAAATACTTCTTCCTTATATCAAATCGAAATGTTTTTTTAGTTTAAAACCATTACCCAATGTCCAGCTCTGTGTTTCTTACAGACCTACAGTGGCCTTGGGGGTATCCATTGCCCAAGGGGGGAAGAGAAGGCAGGAAAAGCTATACAGCTCCCTGGGGATGGATGAGCAAAACTCAGATTTCCTTGTCTTAGTCACCACTTTTCTCCCTCAAACAGACAAGCCCCTGTTTTGACTCCCCCTCCTTCTGTTCAGTGAGGGTTTTACCGCAGCAAGTGCAGAACAGGCAGTTAGCTGCAAACTTTGGTCTCTGCATGATCCATTACAGAGCAAGGTGTGAGTGTTTCTTGATGAGCTAAAGCAGCAGGTAAATTAATACCCAGACCTGGAGCCGTGCCCCTTCCTGCTGAGACCTTCTTGGGTACAAACAGAAGGGTTTCTTGCAGTCGTGAGCACCCAGCGGGGCGAGGATCCTACCAAATGGCTTTTAAAGAGATCTGAAAGCAGGTAACAAACACGCAGGTTTTTAAAGTGTCTTCTTAATGCAAGCATCCTTAGGAGCTGTTATAAAGAAAGCATACATCTATTTAGTCATCTAAAACTTTATGCATGCTTTTATTCAAATCATCTAAACTTTGACAGCAGGGGGAAGACTGGGAAAGGCCTTTTTCCTGGCGCGGTTGCTGTTTGCAGAGTTGGGTTTGCGTGTTTGCAAGCAGCTCTTAGTGTTCAGCAGAAACTTGTTCCAGAAAAGACAACTGTCTTGGGGGAAGGGAGCCTGGGCTCAACACAGGATTTAGCAGCCTTGGTTTGCTGGTCCCAGAGCTGATACAGTTCCTGCTTCACATCTTTTCATCATTCCCTTTCCAAAGCACAGTGGAAATACCAAATCTCACCTCAGCTCTGTGCATTGCATTGGCTGTCCCTTACGGTGGAGGAAACAGAGGCTACACAATATTGCTCGAGGTTGCAGATGATGGTGGCTGAGCTAGGATTAGATTTTGGGGCTGTTTTCCAGTGAAATGGTTCATTAAACCTTTCAGCTTTCTGGGAGACGGAGTTGGGGAGGGAGAAGAAATTTCCATCTTGATCAAAAGTGATATTCACTTTGGGATGATAAGAATGATATTACAAAGTGTGTTTCCAGGAGTGGAGCAGAAGATGATAAGTCAGGTCAGGTACCAGCTGGAAGCCATGTGACTTATTACAATGAGGGTGGTGAAACTCTAGCCCAGGCTGTCCACAGAGGTGGTGGCTCTAGAAGTATTCAAGGTCAGGTTGGATGGGGTTTTAAGCAACCTGGTCTAGTTGAAGATGTCTCTGCTCATTGCAGGGATATTGGACTAGATGACCCTTAAAAATCCTTTCCAAACCAAATCATTCTATGATTCTATGCTGTTAAGATATTTATTCTTTAAATAAGTGAAAAGATATGGCCCTCCACCCCCACACACAAGAGAAAGCTCTTTTGCTTTCCTGCTGATTTAACCAGTATTTAGCAAAAATGCTTAATCTGCCCTAAAAAAGCACGGTGTAAGTATCAAGAGAACAAATATCAAGGTTTTAACAAGGAGTGTCAATATTGACATTGTTCTGTGTTGAGGGATATTGGTAGGTTGTTTTCATTATTGTAAGCAACTTGTCAGAGGAAAACTCTGATGGAGCTTTGCAAGCGCTGATAAAACCTGCTGGTGCTATTGAAATTGAGCTCTTGTTCGTGTGTGCTTTGAATATAATTTCCACTTTCAGAAGTCAGCTTTATGACATTCTGATACCCCTACTCCCTTGCAGTCTCTCCCATGATGCAGATCAAGCACTCCTCCTAGAAAGTGTTATTGAAGGATTGAACACCTCAGCAGCTTGCAAAGAGATCTTCCTAGTGTGATGAGTTTGCTCCATGCCATGAAAATTGCCCACTGCTCAGTCCAGATGTTGGGATTAAGAGCAGGTTGGACCCATCACCCCTATCTTATTCAGAACTGTGGTTTACTATCTAGAAAATTAGTTCTAGCCTTCACAGAGGTCTGGCTATTCTGGGAGCACAGCACTTTCGTTTCACCATCCTGTGGGACCTATTTGTGTTTTCTACCCAGTTGTCAACACATTTTATTGAGATACCTACATTTTCCATGATTGCAATCCATCAAAATAATGGCCAGGCCTGACCTTACCTTAGCTTGGGTAATCCCAAAGAGAGATGGCTGCAGGGCATTTCAGGATTTACAGAATCATCGTGGTATAGGGCTCACAGTACCTTTTGTGTTTGTCTGCTTACAAGACATGTGTTTGTTTCATTCTTAGTTTTGTTTCAAACTAATCCTCAAAATGCCACAAAGCGGAGTATTTCCAGATGAAGAGAGGATTTCTAAGGTTTAGGACAGAACAGGTCAACCTGCAAATATCATTGTTCTCTTACTTGACTCTGGTTTTACTGGATGTGTCTGCAATTGTATTTCAGTTCTGCCACATGGTGGTTTTGTGGGAATTGTTTCCCTGGGGACAGTAGGAGCTCCACAGTCCTTGGGTACAAGACTCTGAAGGAGGGAAGACCCACAGGCTATGAAGACTCCTCTGTTTGTGGTGGCCAAGCATCCATTTGGGGTGGCCAGCATTGTTTGGGGAACAGAATTTTCTGTTGCTGAAGGTCTTGATTGGGTGGAGAGGCACCGTGAGCTGTGTCAAATGCAGCTAAAAAACATGGCATTTATCAAAAGGAGTCTTACCCAAATAAGCCTGAACCAGGATCTAAGTGAAGAATGGCCACTGCTCTGGCCCTCCTCTGCGGGATGAATATTATCTGTTCTCAGTTACATCCATGAAGAAACTGTATTTTTAGGTGGTGTTTCCCAAAGTAGTGGTGGAGAGGGAGAGTTACCCTACTGCATGGCATCCCAGCAAGCATCAAGTAGCACTCTGGGAGGTTGTCTTTGCTAAACAGGGTTTCTGTAGTTAGACATTACTGGGTATGCGTTGCCTTGTGCATCCCCCTTTTTAGGGTCCTAAGGTCGAAGCATTGTCCAGAGGAGATCTGGGAGGGTCTCAGCTGGGCACTTGACTTCAACATGAGCTCTGATGTGAGCTTAGGCAAACCTGACCTCTCCATCCCCCACCTCACCCCAGAGGAGAAGAATAATCTCCACACTGTGCTGAAGCTCACACCGCTGAGCTGCTCAGCTCCCAGGGAATCAAACGCATGTATCACCTAAAACAGAGCCATACGATCCCCACGATCTATTTCTGATTTTTACCTGAATGTTCTTGGGGCTTGATTTTTTGTTTTCAGGACCAGGCCATGGGGAGGCTGAGACAAGGGAGTGCATCTACTATAATGCCAACTGGGAGCTGGAGAAGACCAACCAGAGTGGCGTGGAGCGCTGCGAGGGGGAGAAGGACAAGCGGCTCCACTGCTACGCCTCCTGGAGAAACAACTCGGGCTCCATCGAGCTGGTGAAGAAAGGCTGCTGGTTAGATGACTTCAACTGCTATGACAGGTAATAGCCCAACTGGTTTATCTAAATACAGGTTGAATCAATCCCCTCAGTGTAAAAGTTCATGGGTTTTTTGCATAGAGGAAAAGAAGGCAAGTCCAATTTAATTGGCAAAAGCATCCCCTGTAATTACTTCTGTTGCTAATGCAGCTCTCAGAATTGTCACTTACCTGCTTTGACTTTCTAAACAGAAGCCGCAAAAATCACTTTTAGGCGTTTTGTGTTGTGTTTTGTTTTGTTTGTTTTTTCCCTAGCAAAGCTTTGATAATTCTGGCATTCATTGAAAAACCTGTCCTGTACCATCAACTGAAGAACAATATGTTCTTCCAGGAGCATTTGGTGATAGAAGTGAAAACTTGGAATCACTTGGTGCTGTCTAGAAAAGCACAGATATCTGGGGGTGGTTAGAGGTTGAGATATTCTGGTGTTTGTGATGTTGCGAAAAAGTTCCACTGTTCTTTGGCTGAGTGAAGACAAGGGCCAGGAGAAAGAGTGGGGCAGCAAAAGCAATGTGAGTTTGTGTGTCACTGCCTGTAGCGAGCTGAAAAGGAGTGAGGTTTTGTAGTGCAAAGTCTCCAGCCTCATTAAATAGCTGGGAAAATTAACTAGTCTTTTCTCACTTCCCTTGATGCAGTTTGACAAAGGGGAAAAGAATTACAGCTAAAGAAAACAGCCCTATGAAGTTTCACAGTTGAAAAGGACAATGTTCAGTAGCTCTAAGCTCAGGGTTTTTGTTAAAAAAAACCCAAACCAATGACCAACCAACCAAGCCAAGCCCAGCCCTTTCAATAAGGATTAGCAACATAAAACTCAAGGATTTCCCTTGATATAACACCGATGTAGGTCGATCTCACCTTTGTGCAATTCTCAGTTGTGCATCTTTGTAGCTTCTCGTTCTGAAAGTTTTAGGAAGATCAGGTGCTGAGCTGTGGGGTTAAGCTGGAACTAGATTTGTCCCATGGCTGCAGTGTTTTCTCCCTTTGGTGCTGTACACTTCCCTTGCTTCTGTGCCTGTTGTCTCTCCTTATCTCCACTGTAGGTTGTTCCTCATCTTTGTTCTATTATTAGTTCCAGAGTTACTTTCCTACCACACCTATTCCCTTGCCAATTGAGTAGCCAGGCTCTATATATAGTTAAATTTTTATTCTTTCCCAATAAATCAATCCTCCTTGGCCCATTAGTCATCCTAACGCTGATTCTTCTGAGAACAGAAGGTCACTGTAGTTTCCTACTTCCAAGCAGAAGTGTTTACTGTAAACAGATTTCTCCTTTCAGTGCCTGCTCTCATATCCAGTGACACTTGTATTGTCACTGAGTGTCTCTGCAGGGATGTAGTGGTTCTTAAACTTTGTCATAATGTGTTGCTCTGTTACAATGGTAAAAACTTTCCAGGGCTCCTCACCAGCCTTTTTCAGCCCTAGAACTGAGCATACAGTATCCCACTGCCCGACTTTTCAGAGCCACAAGTTCCAGGGCAAAGCTAAAAGACCCTCTGATAATTAAAAAACAGTACAAGTATCAAAAGCAACATTTAAAATAAAGGTTAGCTTTAATTAAATAAGGGAATAAAGCCTCTTTAAATGCAATCCTTTTCATTTTTTCTCTTCCCTTGAGGGCTCTTGGCAGACTTCCATGCAGGCAGTGTTGCATCTTAAGGTGCCAAAAATGGCTAAGAAGATGATTTTTCCATCAGCGGTGCTGTGCTGATGCCCTTTGTGTCTCTGGCACCTTCGGATGCCGAGTTTCTGGGAGCAGCCTTGGCAGATGCACCTGTGTTCTGTCTCCCTGGATGCAGGGCATGGTCCTGTTCTGGCTGCTGCAGCTGCTTTTGTAGCACAGGCAGTTGAGTGCCAGGATGTGCCGAGCGCTGCCTCCTTTGTCTCTAGAATGTGGAAAAATTTTGGAGTTGGGACGTTCAGCGCGATGGCTCCTTACTCTGGTCTTTATCTTGAGGAAACAAGAATGTGGCACATGTACATTTAAGGTTATAGGAAAAAGGTAGTGTTTAAAAATCGACTTGTGTGCTCTCATTTATTTACACAGCCCTGCTGGAGAGGTCATGTTCACATTCCCCTGCAGAGCACGTGAACCGCTCCAAAACGTGCCCTCACTGCCACAGAAAAATGTGTCATTCTCTCCCACTGCCTCAGCTGTAATGTTTGCTAAGAGTAACATGTCATACATACCTGGATGGCTTCACTCAGAGACAGGGATAATGAATTGCAGATGTGGAGCAGGCTGTTTTCACTCATTAGCTTGATTTTTTCAACCAACAGATTTAGCAAAGGATGTGTGCTCTATTGAAGGCTCCAACACCGATGCTGTTAAATCCAAAGGGCTTGTTATCTGATTTCAGGAAAAAGCATCTGGAAACATTGAAACATCTTTGTTCATTTGAATAAGTCAAATGGCTGTTTTTTCTCTTTGAAGTTGAAAAAAATGTGAGCCTGAAAAACAAACCAAGTGCTTCCCAGCTGAGACCGTGGAGGAGACAGTTTGGCTATAGCCAGATTTTTTCCCCCAAAGAGAGTAAAGCACTGAAAACTACCCAGTGCGAGGATTGAAGAGAGCCCTTTCCATTCTTCTCGTGGCAGTATGTCAGTGATAATACAGAAAAGGAGGCTTGGCATGGGTTCAGAAATGAGTAATAATGTCAAACGCATATGATTGTTTTGCTACTTCCTCCAAGTGGTCGAGGGAAGGAAGTTATGCATATAATTTAACTGGGCTTCAGGAAATAGTTTGATACAGTTCTCTGTGGAGTGCAGCTCTGCAAGCCTAATAACTAAAAGCAGAGCATAGCACAGCAAAAGGTGGCAGGGAAGGGAAGCAGCATTTAAGAAACAGAAAGAAATGACAGCTAGAGTACTGCAAAAATCACTGCACATCTCTTTTGGCATTGATCTGTGGGGAGAGGGAGGATGTGTGGAAGTGGAGTTGGTTTGATCCATGGAAGTCCCCTAAGGCCTTGCACAATGTGGAAGGAAATCTCAGTGCTGGGAAGGCTCTAGCAGTACCTGGATAAGAGACAAGGGCAGAAAATGAGAGCTGAAACCTGATTTTCTTAAGGGTTTTTGTGCAGAAATAAGCTTTTTATGGAGGAGAGGGCGCTTGAAAATTAAACTTTAAAACCCCAGAAACAAAATGAGAATCATAGGACCCTCGAATGGTTAGGGTTGGAAGGGACTTTTAAAGATCATCTAGTTCCAACCCCCTGCCATTGGAAGGGATACATTCCACAGGACCAAGGAGGATCCAAGTCCCATCCAACCTAACCATGTATCACTTCCAGGGATGAGGCATCCACAGCTTCTCTGGACAACCTGTTCCAGTGCCTCACCACCCTCACAGTAAAGAATTCGTACCTAATATCCAACCTAAATCTGTCCCCTTTCAGTTTAAAGCCATTACCTTGAGCTATCACTGCATGCCCTCAGACCTGCAGCAGGGCTGTTGCTGCTGCTGTCTGGTGCCCTTCGAGTGTGCAGAGCTGGTGATGCTCAAGGCTGTGGGAGTAGCCTTAGCTCAGCCCTCGTCATGTGTGCTTTATGGCACAATCTTTAATTGCACGATCAAATACTTCTCTGCCCTGGCAGTGTTCATATGGGCTGTGGGAAAGTCACTGTTCAGGGACTGAGGCGTCTCTCTGTCGTTTTTCTCCTTCTCATTCTGTGAGCAGCGGCGGCTGTTATTTATTACTCACCATCTAATGCCCTCAGTACATATGGAAGCATTTGTTTCCCTTGCAGTCTTTTCAAGGGTCTTTGCTATCCACTGGGGTATTTAGTGCCAAGTTGTTTCCTGTAAGTGGAGACTGCTGATCTGTGCAGGGCAGCTGCAGGAAAAGGTGTGTGGAGAAGACACTTTGGGGCAGGTTGGCTCCCGAAGACAAGAGGCAGGAGTTGACTGACAACGTTTTTCTCTCCCCTTCATTCTGTGTCTGGCACAGGCAGGAGTGTGTAGCCACAGAAGAAAACCCTCAGGTGTTTTTCTGCTGCTGCGAGGGCAACTACTGCAATGAGAAATTTACCCATTTGCCTGAAGTCACCGGCCCAGAAGGTGAGTGACTGGGAGGACAGGGAGTTGGGGTCTCTTCCTCTAGAGCCAGTTTCCAAGGACTTTAATAGAAACATCGAATGTCCTGAGCTGGGAGGGACTCATAAGGATCATCAAGTCCAACTCCTGGCCCTGCAGAGAAAACCCCCAAGATTCACACCATGTGACTGGGAGTGTTGTTCAAGTGCTACTTGAGCTCTGAGCTTGGTGCTGTCATCACTTCTGTGGGGAGCCTGTTCCAGTGCTCAGCCACCCTCTAGGGCGAAGAACTTTTTCCTAATATTTCTCCTAAACCTCCTCTGATTCAGCTTCATGTCAGCATTGAGTTGTTGGATGTTTTGATTACAAAGTCAGAAATCCTTGTGCTACAGTTCTTTAAGAATAGTTTTTAAAGGTGGTTTCACTCTATGGCTAAAGCTGTACCAACAGTTTGGATACCATCAGTAAGGGTTAGGTTTTCTTTATGGTGGACACTTCGCTGTGGGAAGTTACAAAACAAAATCCCATACAAGGGGAAGAGGGGAGAGTGATTTATATAGCATGGTTTGAGCCTCAAACTCTTAAAAGGTGTTTGACGCCTTCCTCATTAAATTCAGAGATCTTGAGTCTCCAGATACCTTGAGCATCTGGGATTTTTGCATTTGATTCTGTTTTGTTGGTCTGGGGGTTGAAAGGGAAAGGGTGTGTGTCAGCTTGCAGAGTCTGTAGGCATGCATCAAAGAAGAAAAGTAATAGCAGGACCTTCTTCAGAGGGTAATAGAAAAACAATGATTCTTTTAGGTGTATAGTTTTTAAAGTATCATTCAAGAAAAACTATTAAAACTGGTGAATCTTTCCCTTAGGTTGGTTTGAACTACCTGCATTTACTGAGATGTCCCAATAGACCTTTATCAGATTTTCCTGGGCTGTCCTGATAGGTTTTTAATTGTTTACACGGGTTATATTATCTCCTGTTATTAACGTACCCGTAGCAACCTAGTAGCAAATATTCTTTCTCTCACAGTTTTTTTGTTTAATTTGGCAAGTCTTGCTATTTTTTCCTTCCCTGTCTCCAACATAGCAACATGGCTCCATTTAGTATTCCCATTGTTTGTGTCTCAACTGCACTGATGTAATTTGGAACAAGAACTACTGTGGGAATAGTGCATTTGATTGTGGCTCCGGCAGCATTTTACTAAAAACTGACAACTTGTCAATCACTGTGAAAGGTAAAGCAACGCTGCAAGGGATTTCGTGCTCTCTTAATGCATTTGGAAGGGTTAAGAGAAGGAAATGTTCTGCTTTTATGTATCCCAACAAGAAATATCCATCTTAAATAAAGGTCAGATGGAGGCTCAGCTTGCAAAGTGTGGTTTGGGCCATTGTAACTCCATTACTTCTACGGAGAAGAGAAAACCATGGAGCCTTACAAATACTGTTGGGTGTGATGGGACGTGCCAGCCAGCACTGTCAGCTTTGGAGTGGAGGGACAGCCAGGGTTTGGTTGCCCCTGAATGTGCAGCTGACAGTGCTGTTGCATTCCTGAAGGTCCTTTCTCCTCACTTACCCTGCTCTTTTCTCACAGTCATCTACGAGCCGCCGCCGCCAACGCCCTCCCTGCTCAACATCCTGGTGTACTCCCTGCTGCCCATCGCCGTGCTGTCCATGGCCATCCTGCTGGCCTTCTGGATGTACCGCCACCGGAAGCCTCCCTACGGCCACGTGGACATCATTGAGGTGAGGGAGCTGCTCCCCTTTGTTTGGGCCTTGCAAAAGGCACGGGGGCTGCTCAGTGTTTGTTCAGATCCAGAATCAGAATCAGAATCATTAGGTTGGAAGAGACGTCCAGGATCATCAAGTCCAACCCAACCCTAACCTCAACTAAACCACGGCACATCTAGTCTTTTCTTAAATACATCCAGAGATGGTGAATCCACCACCTCCCCAGGTAGACCATTCCTCTTTTTTCTTCACTCTTTTCAGGTGGTCTAACTCTTCTTCTCTGCTTTTTGAAGTTGATGGCACAGTTGGCCTCCATGGAAGTGTCAGACTGATGGGGTTTAGGTGGTGTTGCCACCACGTCTGACATACCTGAGGGAGGGAATTAGACAGCCCTGCTTGGTGGCTGTCCTTCCTCCCAAACTCTCAAAGCCATTGCCTGATTTCAGCCAAGTTTGTAGAGCATCAGAGATCTGAGAGATGATAAAGTTCCTGCCAGCTTTGTGGGAGGAGGGAGGATGCTTTCCCTGATGAAGCCCAGGTTTTATGAGCCCTCAAAGAATGGATGCATGAGGCTTTGGGGTGATCTACTTGCAGCCTTCCAGTACCTAAAGGGAGCCCACAAGAAAGATGGAGAGGGACTTCTTACAAGAGTATGTGATGACAGGACAAGTGGGAATGGGTTAAATGTGAACGAGAACAGGTTTAGATTAGATAGTAGGAAAAAATTCTTCCCTGTCAGGATGGTGATGCCCTGGCACAGGCTGCCCAGGGAAGCTGTGACTGCCCCATCCCTGGAGGTGTTCAAGTCCAGGCTGGATGGGGCTCTGAGCAACCTGTTATAGTGGAAGGTGCCCCTGCCCATGGTAGGGGGGTTGGAACTGGATGATCTTTAAGGTTCCCTTCCAACCCAAAGCATTCTATCATACTGTGAACCTTTCCCATCTGAAAGCAGGTAGGACAGAGCTCCAACCCCACATGTCCTACAGGGTCACATTTTTCTCCAGGACAAATGAAGAGTTTAAACAGATGTGATCAGTATGATGCTGACAGACCTGTTCACTGCCCATGGCTGGGGCGACATGGAACATGGTAACGTTGTGAAGAGCAGTGGGAGGGTTTAGATGTATTTGGCTGTCTGATCACAAAGATCAAAACATTCCCACTTCTGGCAGGATGTAGCCTTGAGGACGTTGGTGCTTTACAGCCCAAAATAACTTTACCTTTGAAAACACAGGAGAATTCAGGTTTTGCCCAGAGCACGGCAGGCAGTAGTGTCACCAAGTGACACTTGGAGGTGTTGATTGTTATATGTATTCTATTCCAATACCCTACAGAGGAAGCAAGACAGGGAATTTCAGGCTGTTCTTGCTGCAAACAGTACACCTAAATAATTTATATTTAATAAATGTCACTTCTTCATGCTTTCCCCACGTGCAGTCTCTCGATTCCTCCCCTCCCTTTATTTTACAGTCCAGCTTCAGCGGGTGACAGTGTTGTTTTTCTCTTGTGCAGGATCCTGGCCCACCACCCCCTTCTCCCCTGGTTGGCCTAAAGCCCCTGCAGCTCTTGGAGATCAAGGCGAGGGGACGCTTTGGCTGCGTGTGGAAGGCTCAGCTGATGAACGACTACGTAGCAGTGAAAATCTTCCCTATTCAGGTGAGAGGGACACTGCATTAGGTTTTTACTTGCCAGGGGCTTCCTTACCAGTGCTGAGATGCTCTAAATGCCTATGGAGATTGTGGTTTTTGAAGCCATTACAAAGATGCATTTGGGCTGGGGGAAAAGTTCAAGGACCCTTCCTTCCTACACTTCTCCCCGCATTATCTCATTACCAAATGCTTCCTGTAGTTGTACTTGTTGCAAGAAGGGCAAAAACAAGCACGTTCTGAAATCTACAGGGTATGTTAACTTCCCTCAAATGCCTGTGTTGTTTAAATCCAGCAAGGCAGGGTGCAGCTGTGATGCCCAGAGTGCACACAAAGGGCCAGAGCCCTGGCTTTGTGTGTCCTGCCTGGGTGGGTTGTAAATCTGGATCCAAACCTCGTGAGCAGTGTACAGCCTCCAAAAGCAGAGCCCCGGTGCTGTAAAAGCAAATTGCACTGCAGCGTTTCTGCCAGCTCCCGTCTTCTGCTCTAGGAAACCTTTGAACACTCCTGACTTGATTCTCTAGGAATTGCAGATGAAAAGAGTAAAGCAATCAAAAGTCAAGTGAAAGAAAAATGACTAAAACATCCTTGTGCTCCACTGCTGTCTCCTTCATTACTTTTTCACCTCATATTTGTTGTCATAGCGTTGCTAAAGGAGATCTGCACATCTTCTGTCCAAGCCAGCTGTGACCTACTAGTAAATATTCAATAGAGCCTAGATTAGATTTTGCAATTGCAACAATTACGCTACAAGGCTGATCCTGGGTGCTGTATGCACAGGCTTTCTTCTTCCAAGTATCCTTAGGAAATCTTGAAAAATCTTATTTCTCAGTAGGGTTAAGTTTGGCTTCCTTTCCGCTCCCCACACATGTCCTTTAGGAACAGCTGAGGATAATTTTGGAGAGGGGAGACTGAGGACAGCAACTTGTCGTTCTTCTTTAGGGAAAACAGCCTCATTTTGAAGGGCTACATCACATCCTAACACTGGAGCATGATTTTTAGAATAGTGTGAGCAGTTCTGACTGAACTGAAGGAGCTGTTTGCTTTAAAGGGAAGCGTGATCTTTGATGGTGCATTTCTCCCTGCTTCAGGATAAGCAATCTTGGCAGAGTGAGAGGGAGATTTTCAACACTCCTGGCATGAAGCATGAAAACCTTTTGCAATTTATCGCAGCAGAGAAAAGGGGGACAAACCTGGAGACAGAGCTCTGGCTGATCACAGCTTTCCATGACAAGGTAATGTATCATTGCACGAACATTTTGGGAAGGCAAAGAGGGAGCTGGTTGTGATACAGCAGATTATAACCCCTGTAATCTATCCAGTCCGCTCCTGGTGGGCCATGACTCTGTGGTAGCAAAATGCTCCTGCTCCCCAGCCTCAAAGGCCCTTCCTTTAGTTTTCAAGGCTTTCCTATACAAACAAGGGAGTTATAAAAGTGAGATTTAGTAAGGGAGAGAGGCACAAAAGGCCACAGCCCGCATCTGCGGTGGTCACCATCTCTTGATGTACATTAATGAGCCTCATGGGAGACAGATTTTGCAGACCCAACTTGCCCCTTTGCAGATGGGTTTCATGTTTGCTTGTGAGGCTTGGGGCACATCTTCCACTTCAAGGAATGCTTTAGTTATAAAGCATGACTAACACTTAAAATAAACGTGCAAATCTGGGGCTGAGCCAGCAGTTTTATCCCCCTGTTAAACCCAAGGTCTACTTGAGTCAATCATTGCCACAACCAGCTGATACAATGCTTCATCTTGCATGGAAGGCTTTCCTCTTGCTGAGGTTAGATGAATTGCTCTGGTTAAAGATGATTTTTTCCTTTCATTACCTCTCTCCCCTTCTCTGGCAGATAAGTAGCCATCAGGAAGTCTGTGCTATTAAGGGCTGAAAACTCATGGACACCTCTGATTTTTATTTCTTCTTTTTACTTTCACTAGTGATTTCCCCCCATCCCAGTTAAATCAAGGCTCAGATTTTTCAAGCACTCTCTAAACCATTCTCAACCCAACAGTTGGCACATCTATCAAATAGAGTGGTCTACAATTAAGAACTGACCATGTCCTGTTCTGCAGGGTTCTCTGACAGATTACCTGAAGGGCAACATTATCAGCTGGAATGAGCTCTGCCATGTGGCAGAAACAATGGCCCGTGGCTTGTCCTACCTTCATGAAGATGTCCCCTGGTGCAAAGGTGAAGGACACAAACCTGCCATAGCACACAGGTAAAGCCTCTTTTGTTGACACTGTCATTGAAATGATGCTGTTGAATGGAGGAGGAAATCATGCTTTTAGGAAGTAAAGGCCTTTTAACCCAGCAAATCCTGCGCTATGACAAGAATTTTTTTCAACCACATATAAAATAGTGAGGGGCAAGAAAGTGTCTTGCCTGTGGAATAGCACAGTTAGTAGTGGCTGTTGGTGAAAGTCTGAAGAGTAGGGGCTTCCCTCTTCCATCAACTCTTCTCCTGTGCTGGGAAGGGAATTCTTGTTGGCAGAACCAGTCTTTGAAAGGACTTGTCTTGATAACATCATCACATTATGATCCCTGTATTTCTATGGCTGCACCAGGAGCTGGACCCTATTTTCCCCTGATTTAGACTGATGACTCCACTGCGTGTTTACCCACAGAGCCTTTGATCGTTAGGTAAAAATAGAGAAACTGTGTAAATGCAGAAAATGGCCGCTAGTTACTTTCCCCTATAGTTTCATAAGGCCCAAATCATTCCAGGGTACCTATGAGAGACACCACAGCAGGTGCCACCCTGCCCCTGACACCTTCTGGCACATGCTTCAACCCACCTGGGTGGCAGTGCAGAGGGGACAGCAAGAAAGCAGTTGGGTTAAACTATCCTCATGTTTTAGCCCTTCTCCAAAGCCCCACGCTGCTTGCCCTAGACTAAAGCATCTCTTCTGAGTGGTTTGCTCGTGGCAGGGCAGGATGGGGGAGATTTCCAGAAGGGATTTACAGGCTGTAATCTGTGGCCATACTCCCCCGCCACCCACCGCATTTTATCTAGGAGGGACTTAAACCCCACGTCCAGCTGCAGCAATTTGTACCAGATCTAGCAGGCCTGGCTTCATGCGTGGCAAAATAATCCCTGTTTTTACACGGGTATCCCTGCCCCCAAAACACCCCACCTCCCCAAACCTGAGAGTTTAGAAGAGCTGGGGGGTTCTGAAAGAACCTGCAGCTGCTTTTGTGCTGCTCCTGGAGCTGACCCCTGTGTCCCTGACATTTGTCCCTGTAGAATAAAGGCAGTGGTTTATAGATGAAAATTCCTGAGGGTGGGGAACAGAGGAAGGCTATAGAAAGGCTTTAAAGCAACAGATCGTGCTCATTAGTGTCTCTGTCCATTTAGCAAGTGATAAAAGCTGGAGAATGCAGCATTTGTGCGAATTTAGCACATACCTAGTGGAGGAGGGATTTCAGGACACAAGGGATTTCCCTCGGATTACCCCACTCCTTTTAATTTTATTTCTGAAAGAAAACACTAAATGCATTTTAAATCTGGGGAGGGGGGCGTAGTGGGTGTTTTTGAATGGCTTCCCACAGTGCACATGGATGGAGATGCTGGGGTTGCCAGGTGGAACTCCCCAGTCACTGCTGGGCAGGGGTTCAGCAAAGTCCTCTCTGGCCCCCGGCACTACAAGGAGGATTAAGGTTATGGAATCACTTGTTGGTGCAAAAGTGCCCCCACGTGGAAGCTGCAAATAAAATCTCCAGTGTCTCAATCGAATTAACTCACCCATTACTCATAGTCTGCTTGTTCTGTATTCCCTAGTTTGAAGTGCTATATGGAAAAAAAATTTTCTTCTTTTCACGCCACTTTTCTTTGTCAGTGACCATTTTAGGATGGTCTAATGCATATAATGTTATGTGAATTCTATTTGGTGCGGCTTGGATTAAGTCCTTCTGCCTGGCCTAGATACTTTTGCATTGCAGCTCAGATGTGCTGGTTCAAGGTGGTTTGTGGAAGGAAGGAAAGAAGGAAAGCATGGAAAAATGGGGGAATGTCTGGAAATAGGGGGAAAAATGGAATTGCAAAGGGAAATCCCTGCATCGTGTTTCGAGATATAGGAGTTAACTGTTGCATGCCCAAAGGGCACTACAGGTGAGCAGCAGCAGCACATGCCAGTGCAGCAATGCTGGTTCACATCTTGTTTCACGTTCAGGCAGATTGTCTGACAATTTCTGTGTGGCCCTCATCGAGCCACTGCTTTGCAAAAATCTCATGCACAATCTGTACCATCCTGAGGGCATAATCCCCTAAAGCTGAACGAGCAAAGGCATTTATCCATGTCATTAGATGATGGCTGTTTCTTAAGCCTGTGGGGAAACTGCTACAGCAGAGAAGCAGGCAGTCTCTGGGGTGCCAGATAGTGGGAAATGCAGTTTTTCTGTGTAATGGAGGGGTACCAAGGTTTAGGAGGCTCTGCAAAGCTGTACTGAGCTCCTAGAGGTGACGGAGGCTGGTTTCTGATGGGGTTCACTTACCCCGTCTTAATCCTCAAGCCAGAAATGCCCATCACGCTGTGTTTAGCTTAGAAAGGATAAATCCTCTCTCCTGATATTTTAAGCTCAGAATCAGGGGCTGGGTGGCACAGGATGATTTTTGCTTGCAGTGCTTTGAGCTGATGCTCTGGCATCTAAGGCTGCAAGGAGCAGCCCCTTCTCTATGGTCCAGCAGTTTCTCTCTTCACAAAGAATTTTGACAGGTCTCTCTAGTGCAGAACAATCGTATCTGCCCTCATTAATTATTTTGTGCAGGCCTGCAATGTCCTGCAATCAGCAGGGTCACCGAGTGAATTGATGATAGGGAAGTTATAATGCTGAGCATACAGGACAATTGCCATCTGCTGTCTAAGGTCTGTAATTTAATTAGATTGCCAAACATTCCTTTTCAGATGAAAATGCAGGAAGCTCAGGGAACAGGGCTCGACTGGTTAGGCATCTCAGTGTGATCTTCCTCCAACCCCCACCCTTCCCAGCCCCTGCAGATTTACCTCAGCTGCCCTGAAATGATCCTGCTGCAGCACAGGGCTGACACAAATGTCCCCTTCAAGCACAGACCCACCATCTCTACTGCAAATTCTTACACCTGCCTGTCAGCTGCCTGCTGCAACCCTGACAGTGTGCCTGAGTGTGGCCTCACCCCCTTCCCTGCTTGCTTTCCAACGCTCTGAATTCTCCAGAGAAGATCAATCCAGCAATTACAAGAGAAGGCTAATAGATGACTATGGCAAAAGTCTGTTGAAGCATGTAGTCAGGGTAGAGAGAGTCTCATCAGCATCTGCTCATTTCCAGAAAGATCTAATTTTGTACATAGGAGCAAACATCCTTACTAGGATAAAGAGTAATGTCCTCCCTTAACTTGCCTTGGTTTTGTTCTTGGGAATGAGAAGGGCTGCCCAGAAGATGGGGGTCCAGAGCTGGTGCTTGGAGCAAGAAATGCTGCCTTATACACAGCTTGCTCTAATTAAAAGAGCACCTTCAGATCAGATTTTATTTTGAGATTAATTCACAGTAGATTTTGGCTGACTCTGTGCTGGTCAGCTCAGGGCTGCTGGTCATGTTTCAGGGACAAGGGCAATGAGAAGCAGCCAAGTTTGCAGCACTGACCATGCTGGGAATCTGGGCAAGAAAGGAGGAAAGGAGCTGATTTACTGGGAGCTGCTAAGCCTACAGACAATGTGTGTGCTGCAGTGTGATTTAGACACATGCCATGATAAACCCTTCCCTTACTTCTTGGCTTGTCCACAGGGACTTCAAGAGTAAAAACGTCTTGCTGAAGAATGACTTGACGGCTGTGCTAGCTGATTTTGGACTGGCTGTACGGTTTGAACCTGGAAAACCTCCAGGGGACACTCATGGACAGGTAATCTTCACCTTTAACATTTTAAAAAGTTGGCTTCTCTGGAGTGGGGGCTAGTTTGTGTAGATGCATTTAATTCTCTTAGAGATAGGCATTTTTTTCCATTGAAACTTGTGCTCTGGCATAAATTCTGGGAGCTGCCTTAATCTGGGTGAGTGGGGAGGGTGCCCAAACCCTTCTGACTTCTGTGCAGGTGAAGTTCCCCCAGCCCTGGGGTCTGGTGGTTTCCTCCTTCAGACACAGGGCTCAGTATCTCTTTACTGTTTTGGTAATAAATATTCACAGAACGACAGAATCACAGAATACCATGATGGGAGGGACTTCAAGGATCATCTGGTCCAACTTTTTTTGACCAAAGCAAGGCAAGACAGTCCAGCTGAATCTTAGAAGTGTTTAGTTTTGGAGTCTGCTGCACATACCACATCTCTAGGCCATAACACAAGTATTAAAGTTCCTAAATATTAATACTGATACGACAATACAAATATTAATAATCCTAAAATTATTGATTTAATTTTAAGAATTCAGCCAGGCTGACTGCTTGGGTGACCTTTGGCACAGCTGGCTGTGCACTGTGTCAACAATATACTACAGTTTTATGGGTTCTTAATTTTCTGCCTTAGTGTTGCAGCAAGCAGCCCCTCATTCTGCTCTCATGCCAGGACAGCAAGCCCAACATCCCCTCCTTGTGCCTCCAGTGCTCTCCAAATTCCTATCTCTGATGTAAGCTCCCTTTTTTACCTTTATCTCAGAAGGAATAAACACTCTTCTGGTTAGCCTTACCCAGCTTTCCTCATTTTTGTCACCTTTTTTTGACTTTTCCAGTATTTTGCATATCTTTCCATATCCTGGCTTCACTCTGTCCCCAGTGCCTCAGCTAACAGCAAGAAAAGATGAGAATTTCCCAAAAAAAAATTATTAAAAGTGTTTCAATTCCCAAGAAAGGTGCTTTTTCCCTTGCTGTCCTGTGTACTCCTCTACATTGTGAGCTATACTAAACATATCAATGGAGCACTACAATGAGGACTGAATTCCCTCAAAACAAGAGGCCTTTCCAAACTATGGCAAGCCAGGGCTCATGTTTTACTGTTTCTGTGGATGCAGGAGACTTGCTTTATCTAGGGCTGTCAGACCAACACCTTTTCCTACCATTTCAGGATATATAATTTTTCTCTTCTCTGTTTTTTAGGTTGTGTTTTTGTTTAGCAGGGTGGGGGAGGGGGTTGTTTGTTTGGATTTGGAGTTTTTTGTGGTTTTTTGGTTGGTTTTTTTTCTTTTGAGTGAAAGAGGACTGAGCATTCAATAATTAGGATAACCAAGTCAGACTTGACCTCATGGTGTCCTGTGTGTCTCCAAAGACAGCGTTTTCTCATGCAGGGTGTGCTGCCAGAGCAACATGCAGCGGGATGCAGACCTGCAGTGTACACTGAATGAGTATCACACGTGTAGCCTTGCACTTTGGCTTCCTCCTTCATGTAGCTTATCTGGACTCGAGTGATCTTAATGAGAATCCGTGTCAGAAGGAACAGCTCCCCTTTGCTTGTTTTTCAAGCGAGGTGCACCTTTAGCATCAGTGGCCTCCAGGCTAATGAAACCAGCTGTCACTCACCTCCAAGCAGCAGAGGCTGAGGGGCCCAAATGCAATGAAACTTGAGCTGTGTTTTCTCTCTGTAGGTGGGAACAAGGAGGTACATGGCTCCCGAAGTGTTGGAGGGAGCAATCAACTTCCAGCGAGACGCTTTCTTGAGAATAGACATGTATGCAATGGGACTGGTGTTGTGGGAGCTAGTCTCCAGATGTAGAGCAGTTGATGGTAAGAATAAAGATCCTCTCTTCCCTGGGGAGGGTTCTGTTTCAGTGTGGTTTAGTTGTTCAGAAAATGGATCTGTTTCTGTTTGACAAAAAAAAAAAAAAATCAACGGCATATTTTTATTAAAAGCAGCTAGCCTGTTTTTCATTTGTTTTTTAACATAAAGTGTTACTCTCTGTAGATAGTGACCTTTGTAAGTGCTCAAGCCTCCAAGTCCTTTTCACTGTGCTGGTTACCTTGCAAATTGCTGTGAATTCAGAGGGAGAAGGTGATCCCTACAGGATGGGCGTCCTTTGCTCCTGAGTCTGCTCTGTGCTGGTCTCAGTGGCAGTCTACATTCCTGCCTGTGACCAGGGCACGCCTTGGGCTCCTGAGAAGAGCCACAGAGCCAGCTTGGCTGTCACCTCGCTTATGCAGGGCAGTGGGGTAGCCTGAATGGAAAGCACCTTAGTGAAATAGCAGGAACAAGGGGCTGGAAGGATCCTCCTGGGTCAGCAAGCACATTTCCCTGCTATTATAAGCTATTAGTTATTGATCATTGACTTTTGCTGATCAAGCCCTCTCTCAGCAGTAGGCTAGGTTTATTGTTTCATTTACAGCTTTGGAGGGTCTCACTTTCTCCTGAAGGATCTAAAAGTATGAACTGCATGGTGTCTTCTTTCTCCTTTTTTGTTATCCTAAAACAATGCTGCAAAGTGGAGCATCTTTTCTGTCCAGTCAGCACATCTGTCCTTTAGTGACCCTTGCCATGTAGAGGACAGGGGAGCAGTCAAGTCATTGTAGCAGCTCCAAGGCTGCTTCCTCCAACTTCTTTGTTCTTGTAGAGATACGGGTGCTCTGAACTCAGTATCAGGTTCATAAAACAACAGCACCTCACCTAGACTTGAAATGTTTTTGTTAGCATTACAGTAGGACTGAGGAGCATGATTATAATTAAAATGCCTCCCATAAGTGTGTGGTAAGAGAAGATCTCATCTTCAGAAATGTAATGAGGTAAAATGCTGGAGGAGCAGGGAGCACAGCAGGGTAAAACAGTGGTATACAGATCACTCATGTAGGAATTGCCCTTCTCTGTTGAGGTGCCCCAAATATCCACTTTCATTTTTCCTGTCATGTTTGTGATCTCCTGCCAGTTCAGGCAGCTGAGATACCCCAGGTGCCACACACAGCACCAATGAGTCAGAGGGAAGGTTTCCTTTGGGAGGAGGGGGAGTTACACTGAGCCTCATCTGCACTTCCAGCTCAGAAGTGATGTTGTGTAAACAGTACATTTAGCTTGCAGATCACCAGTGCAGCTCTTCACAGCCTGAGTTCCTCTTGGAGGAAAAGAAAAGTCATAAGTGACCCTGTGCCATACATTGCAGCGAGTGTTTCTGTTTGGTTTAGTGACTGCCACTGAGGAAACAAGAATAACAATAAGCCACTTTAGTGATTTCATTCTTTAGAGTACCTAAACGTTGTGTTGTTGGTGTCACAATTCATGACCAGATGAAGTGGTCAGCTCTTTAATTTTAGTCTGGAAAGACCCTCTTGAAGTATCTCTGCTCTGGAAAGAGGTAATTTTTCGCTAGTGAGAAACCGGTTTGTATGTGATGCTGTGGAGCACCCTGAGAAGCCCATCAGTTATGCTGGGCTGCTCTTTCTGAGAGAGCATCTAAGTGTTACCAAAAGCCAAATGATGTTTCAATAAGCAGAAGTTATTGCTATCATCCAGCATCTGCACTGATACTTATAACAGTTGTCTCATTCCCATGGCTCTGGGCAGTTCACAGCCAAAACTGGTATAACTAAAGCATTCAGAAATCATTTTACACTTAGGAGCTGGTACTTGGGACAAGCGCATCCAGCTCCAGTGTGTCAGGGCTGACTCAAACCTCTGAACGAACCAGATCAAAAAGCAAGAAATTACAAGTCTTGTATACGCTTGACTTTGCTAGTCAGTGCTAAAATGAAATTAATCTCATGCTGAAATCTTTCTCTAGGTTATTGTGTATTGAATTGTTGTGTTAAAATGTGGGGAGGATGCTCTTTATATTAAAATAAATCACAGATTACCTGGCAAAATTCCTCAAGGAAATGGCGGGATCCAGAGACCTGGCTGAGGGTTTGGATTCGTAATTCAGCGAGGTGAAAAATGCATGGCCAGACTAGCAGCAGGGACAGCAAAGACCATTGTGCAGGAGGAATGTAAATCACATTTGTCTGCAGTGACATGTGAATGTCAGGCTTTGTTGCAGTGGGTTGAGGTTGCTCTGGAGCTGCAGCTCACTCATGCATGGGGACACCATGGCTCTGCAGAAGCCATTTCTACCCTAACCTGATTCTCTGTGTGCACTGTAGGTCCAGTGGATGAATACATGCTGCCTTTTGAAGAGGAAATAGGTCAGCACCCATCTCTTGAGGACCTGCAAGAAGTGGTGGTTCACAAGAAGATGCGCCCCGTGTTCAAGGATCACTGGCTAAAACATCCCGTACGTCCCTCCTGGTTAACAGTGGAAAATATTTTCCTGTGTGATGGGAATGAGGGATGTGGTTATGCATTCCCAGCTTTAGACAGAGTCAGCTCTGGGGAATGAGGAGTTGCTCAACACCTTTGTGCTCCAGTTTCTTTTTATCTCTTGTTTTTAGAGACTAAACAAGTTGAATAATCAGCTAGTGCTGAATGGAGAGCATGTGGTGCTTTAGTAGGGCTCCTTCAACTTGGTGAAAGAATGGAAAATAAAGTCCTTTCATTAAGAAAAAGAAAATGATCCATGCCAATGGAGACACACTCCTCACAAGCTAGATACCATGCAAGACTTGGAGCAGTTTATGGAGGGAAAATTAATTAGATGTGAAAGCAAGCAGACAATGAAGCAAAATGCAGCACGGGTTTCCCAGAGGTAATGCATTTCAGGCTCACATTTTTAATAAAAGAGCTGACTTTTCTTATATCAGGAAGAAGAGGGACAATGACATCTCACTGGGGTTCAGTAAGAAGTCAAATGCCTCTATTTTGCCCAGACTGCTACAGATTTGGCTAGACCCAGGTGTACTAACTCATTTCACCAAAGTTAGGGAGAGCTGTGGATTGTAAAAAAAGATGAGTGTTCCATTTCAAATGAGGGTTCGAATAAGAGCTGCATTCTTCAAGCACTGAATTCAGGTTTTTTGGGGATATCAAGAGAAGTGATTGCAAACAAAGCAAATGGTTTCATAGTAACTGATACAGTGCTGCCAGCTCTCACAGTTTCATCCTGGGAATCTTAATACTTGTTGTCTTTTAAAGCTTCAACGGCTGAATCTTGGGATTTTTTTTATATTAAAAAAGCACTTTTGGGGCTGAATGCAACCGAGCATTAGAAAGCAGATGCTTAAAAAAACCCATGAAAACACATATTTAAAGTAGTTTTTGAAGTTTATCTCATGGTAAATGGCATACTGTGGAAAAAATACTTGTGGGGGTTTTTTAGAGCATTGGCTGTGTTGAATGGACCTCTCCACCTTGTCTCCACCCTCTGACAAGGTGATGCTCATGATGCCTTGAAGATACAAAAATAAAACAACAGACTTTTGAGACAATATTAGTATAGGAGGTAATATAAGAACTGGTCTTGAATTGGAGGCCTCCAGGGGCAGATATGGAAAAATGCCCACCCCACATAGGGCGAATACAGTTTTATAAGTTTAGCAGATTAGTATAGTTGACAAAAATTCCCAATTAGAAACACAGGTGATGAGGTAGTTCTTCCTCTTGGTCCAACTTTTCTGGAGCCCCCAGTTTTATTCACATCATCTGCCCCATTAAAATACTGAAATAAAAGGCTAATAAAAGAAGCACTTTCCAGAAAACACTTTTTTCTTTCTAGATATCCAGCACAGTGCCATTATAGAGCTTCAGAAAAGCTCTACAATGTACAGTACTAATTATACTTTGTTTACCAGAAAGTGCCTTGGGAGGGTAGCTCGTCCTTGGTTACCAGGAAAATGTGAGATGGGGTAGGAGCCTTTGGAACGTGTATAGTCTTTCTGCCTACTAGGGTAGGAAAATACTGGAGGTGGCTGGGAACTATGTAACTATACAACAATAGTCTACAGAGCTATGAACGTATATCGTAATAGGACACGAAATAAAGATGCTTGACTCTAGTCAGAAGGCAGTAGAAATCAGAAGGTTTTATTTACAATTCATTCAGTCTTTTTATAACATGCTTTGCTAAAAGGGCACGTTATTGGTCCATAGGGCTGACACTTCTCTCATTGGTTAAGTAACAGAAATAGCAAACAACACCTGTTGTTATGGGAAAGGAATATTGTTTACACAAGGTTGTTTTGGGAAAAAGAAAACTGTTGAAAAGTTTTCCTTGGCAAGAGCTCAGGCTCAGAAAACATTGGGTCCACAAACGTATATGAAGGAAATATAAAAAACAAAGATCGTTTTGGAGGCCCCCAAAGAGCAGGCGAGGTTGCTGAAGGTGTTTTCTCCCCGTTGCAGGGCCTGGCGCAGCTGTGCGTGACCATCGAAGAGTGCTGGGACCACGACGCGGAGGCGCGGCTCTCGGCGGGCTGCGTCGAGGAGCGCATCGCGCAGATCCGCAAATCCGTCAACGGCACTACCTCGGACTGCCTCGTCTCCATCGTGACGTCCGTCACCAACGTGGACTTGCCACCCAAAGAGTCTAGTATCTGAGTCCTGGGTCCTGGTTCACTTTTGTCTTTCCAGACTCAGCGGATTTAAAACAAACAAACAAACAAACAAAAAACCAACAAGGAAAAGAGTTTAAAAAAAAAAAAAAAAGTACAAAAAAACCACAAAAATCACAAAAATTCAACAAACCCATGAATGCAGCTGCTATTTTATCTTGACTTTTTATTATTATTGTTATTATTATTATTATTATTTTTTTGGATTGGATCAATTTTACCAGCACATTGCTCTACTGTATTAAAAAAAATGGACATTTCAGCAAGCATTCAGGTGCCGACTAATGAATGCAGAAAAGGTGCAGGTACCTCAGAACCTCAACAAACTCACTTCAGTTGTTTTTATTTTATTCAGTTTTCTGGGTTTCTCTTTATCAGTCTGTCTTCTGAGCAGAGCATCCGTGACATAAAGCTTATGTGACATAAAAGAAAACCACCTACCACCTTTGAAAACGCAATGCTGCAAACTGTGGAGGAAACTTAAGACTGTTATGTAAAGAATACACCTTCCTCAAAAGCATTTTTTCCCCATTTTGGTTTTGGGTTCAGTTTCTTTTTTATTTTTTTTTAATTTTTTTTGGAAGTGAGCTTCAGAAAAAAACAGCAGATGTGTCTTTTACGGATCTAACGGGTGTCATTGTAACATGAGAAAAAGAAAAAGTAACTGGGCAGAGAATGTTAATTCTTGATGGTATAATTGAAGGGGGGAGCTTAGAATAGGGGTGGGCAGAGTGACGTTGGACTTGGCAGCATTTGGGGAAACATCATTTGCTATGGAGCTACTTCTCAGGTAACCATTAGAGGAGGGGAAGGACATTTCTGGGCAGAGTATTTACGGCCCCAGCGTATGGAGAAAGCGGAGTTAAAGAGGCAGTGGTTGGAAGACAGGCACTTGTTTCTTCCTCCAGAATCTGGGTTTGGACAGTAAAAGAACAAAGCAGGACTATAACTTTAATTTTTCAGTTCCAGGTAGTAGTAGGAAGGATGCTTTTAAGCAATGTCATCAGGACAGGTGGGGAAGTGTGATTTCAGAAGCACTTTGGTAAAATACTGGAAGATGAGAAAATTTTTGCATCTCGTTTTAAGTGTGAGTCAGTTGAGAAAATTTGGCCTTGGGTTGATTATCTCTCAGCCCAAGCTAATGGTGCATGCAGATGGTGGAAGGACGGAAAGGGTGAAAACTGGGTATATAAATTTTTTTCTTTATTAATTTGGGACTGGGGGAGTGAATGGTGGCAGCTGGCTCCTGAAGCATCTGAGAAGCCTGAGAGCTGCCTGGCTGCAGGGAGCTGAGGCAGCTCAGCAGCAGCAGTGATTCCCACAGCATCTCTCCCACTGGTTCCTTTGACGCTGCTTTCTCCTTACTCTGTGATGAAACTCTTTTGTCTTAAAGTGGTGCATATTCGAAAATACCGTTACTCTTATTATGCCATAAACTCGCTCTAGTCAGTGAATGTTCCTAATGCTGCTGATTCAACATTGAAATATTTTTTTAATTTGCAAAACATGCAATGTTTAAAAAAATAAAAAACTTAAAAAAAAAAAAAAACAAAAAAAAAACAACCAAACACAAAACATACACACACACGTTACGTGGCTTCCGAGGTTTAAACTGAAAAAAAAAAAATTAAAAACTTCATGACCACAGACCACCTCAAACCAGAAATACCTCAAAATTTTCTACTTGTATGAGTTTTATTATATATTTTGTTAGTTGTGTTGTCTTGTAGTAAGTATATTTTAATGTAAGTTGGCTTTTATGACAAGGGAGTTTTAAAAAAAGAAAAAAAAGAAAAAAAGTTCCAAAATCTTTTAGGAAGTGCTACCATTTTTTTTGTTGTTTTGTTTAATAAAGCACCATTGTAAATAACTGTATACAGTTGTAGAATAACTGCCTAAATAAGGTACCTGGGCATTATTCACTCTTATTTGTGAAGGCTGTTTCCATTCTGTGGTTTTGGGTTTTTTTTGTCTGTTTTAGTGAAAGGACAGTACATCTTTTTTATTTTTCCTTTTCCTTTTCCTTTTCCTTTTCCTTTTCCTTTTCCTTTTCCTTTTCCTTTTCCTTTTCCTTTTCCTTTTCCTTTTCCTTTTCCTTTTCCTTTTCCTTTTCCTTTTCCTTTTCCTTTTCCTTTTCTTTCTTTTTCTTTCTTTTTCTTTGTCTAAATTTTCTTCTTTTCATTTACTTTGAATATAACATGATTTCTGTGTCTTGCTAGACTGACAAAGTTATGTCCACTGGAAGGCCAGATCTTCTAAATTTTTCTTTCTGTTAAGCCAAAATGCAGTCCTAAACTAATCACCCTGTAATGGAAATGTAAAAAGTCTGTATTATATACAAATGAATTGGACTTCTCTCCACTGCCAAATTATCAGTGTGCACCCTTGCACAGATGTAATTTATTAAGCAAACAAAACTGCTAATTGGAGAAAATATTAAAAAAAAATTAAATATATTTCTTGAAAAGTATAGCTTTAAAACCTAGAGGTCACAAATGAGGACATGGTCCTTTATCTTGAAGAGACATTAAGAGAATTGCCTTAATTTGTCTATCTGAATAAAGTCTTAACCTATTCTTTCAAGTTACTGAATGTATATTGCATATTAGTATGTACACACATGTAACTGTGTTTCCGTGTGTAGGTTTGAAAGTTTCTGTTTCTTGATGTGCTTCTGTTGAGAAAACCTTGACAAAACCAGACAGAACGATACCATTTGACCCAGCCGATGTCTCCGGTGGCCGTTGGCACCTTTGGGCCTGATGCTGCAACGTACCTATGCTTAGCATTGAGGGTGTAGGTAGCTCTTCTGGTGTCATGACATTAGGCACTCACTTAATGTTAAGTGTGGTTGTAAATGTTTGCAGGATCAGTATTTTTCATGTTTAATACATTTCTGCACTGAGATTTATATGAAAATGTGACTATGTTTTAGAAGTGAAGTGATGTAAGGGTTGGGGTGGAGCGTACAGTTAAGACTGAGTGAATATTTGTTTTGGGGTGGGCTCGCTCCCTTTTCTCTGGGAATGGGAGCCAGTTCCTATTGCTGCAGAAAGAAAAAAGCTGTACTGTCTTTTAACTGTTAATATCTGTTTTCTCTTCTGGATTTTTTCCTTCAGCATTATGTATTCTAGCTAAAACAGGCTCATTACAGCAGTTGCTTTTTTATCCTGATTTCTTTAAGAAGCTTTAAAGTATTTATTGAAAGTGCCATATTATTTTAATAGCCTATTAAACAGTGTCTGAAATCTTCTCTTTTGAGAAAGCATAAACACAAATTCTCACATGTAGCTTATCTTACTGCGGGGAACTGCACGACCGTACAAACCTTGACCGAATGTTGATTGTTGAATCTTCCTGGAGTAATGGCTCCTTATAGATCATCTTGTCAGCAGGATTCAGAAACTGATTTGAAAAAGAATTTCCAAATTGGGTGTGTGCTGGGTAACAAGTTTTATATGTATGTAGGTACGTGTGTCTTGCTATTGCAGCATGGAAGGAAATCCTGAACTTTGAATTTGTACCAATTTGGATAAAGCTGTTTTTTAAACTGGTATTTATTTATTTTATTAACAAAGACAAGCTCTGATTAACTTGTTGGTCTTTCAACAGTTGAGCTGTCAAGCCAGTAGTTTCCTCACCTCCATTTGAACTCTCATTGACAACATGATTTTGGTTCTGTTTGGTACTGCAGAGGGTTTTTCCAAGTCAGGAATTGGGCACATCCATAGGTGTAGCTGTCATAAGCAACTGTACCTCTTTTCCTCTTAACACTCCCTTGAATATGACAGCGACAACACCTCTTATGCTACTTCCCAAGTGCTAAATTGCACTTCCCATTCAGACTTAGAAGAAGCAGCTCTTCAAAAATTTGGCTGCAGGATTTTACTGGTCACTTCTCTCTCTCATATGGAAGTTCTCAGGTGAATATTAACGCTGAATATCCTGAGTAAAAATCCTCCTTGACTTTAGGAGCGAGGATACCCCATCTCTCTGGTGGAACCCCCTTTTATTTATCGCACTGGCTGGGCTGGTTTCCTAGGTGCAGAAAATTCGAGTTCACATTTTTAAACTGGAAATACCACAGGAACTAAAATTGGGGTGTTTTTTTGAGATGGTGGAGCTGTGACTTGCTGTTGAAATTGCATTAGTCAACAAGGCTGGAAATAGTATATGGCTTATATTGAAATATACATGCATTTAAGGAGATGGCTATAAACCAGCCTAACCATTAGTTAAGTAGTACCAGGCCTATTCATTATGATTAAGGATTTTAGCTGGTCTAGATCATTAAGAAATCTCTAATTAAGACAAAAGTAACCCACTTTTTATTCTGCCTTGTTCGTCAGCTGAAATTCTCTTACAGCGTATCTTTATGTGCTACACAGTTACACCTATGGAAGTGCCGAGGTCGTTGTTTTGAAGAGAAGGTCTGTGAGTGCCCCCCAGTAACTCCCCTGCATTTTCCTTGGGTCTCCTGACCCCCCGCTGCTCCCACTTGAAGTCAGTGGTTTCAGTGGAAGCAGGTATTTCCAGGCTGCTTGGGTCAGGCCTGGCCATGCCCCTTAATATTGCAGCACTGGAACTGGGGAACACGTTTTATTCCTCTTGTACGACTTTCTAGGCAGACTGTCAGAGCTTGCCCTGTTTTGCAGGGAAAAAGGTCTGGTTTCACTTAGCATGGAAGGAACTCGTACTGCAGAGGAAGGTGCATGCTGATAAGGTGTGACAGTGCTGTTGTTGCAGTCCTCTTCAAGCCTCACTGAGCTTGGGAAGTTGCTAAGCAGGAAGTGTCCCGCAAACTTTTGTCACTTTTACATACAGGATATTGTTTGGTAACATTGTAAATAAAATAGACTATATAATAGAGGAAAATAATGACATTTTGACTTTTTTACTTTTGGAAAAATATATATATATTTTAGTTACATATACAAACAAAAAAATTCTACATTGTGTGAGAATTCTTTTATACCACAAATTATTTTTGTAATGTCTAATATGTTTCTGCAGGGAAAAGGGAGAAAGGTCTGTGTATGCACAGCAAATAAATAAAGAAATATATATATAATGTTTAAATTAAGTGTGCACTACATCAAAGTTTAGAGGATAGAACAAGCGTAGCCTGAAAACAGTTTGAGGAGCAAGTTTGGATGTACTTGGACATGCTTTGAGGACGGCACTGTGTATATGTTTAGGTTATCTTGCATGTCACATCCCTTCTGCTAGAGATGCTTATTGCTTTTCTATGGCCATCTTCAGTTAACCTGGGAGGAGTTTTTTCACGTGTTCATGCATGTGTGGGCAGTGTGTCTTTCGGCATATGCTGTGGTGCTGCAGTGAGTTGTGAAGTCAGGGTGTTAAAAATTTACCGAGGCCAAATAGCCAGGCTGATCTCGCTCACTGCCGTATCCGTTCATAGCAGCTGTGTCTGCTGCACTGACAATATGATCTGTAAGGAGCTGTTGCCAGTGGAGTCCTGATAAAATCAGTTCCTAGAAATTCCTTCTCTCTGAAGTGACACAAATAATCAGGCTCCACCAGAACACACAGATGTGTGCTCCCTGTTCTCAAAATCAGATTTAGTAGTCTGTGTCGGAGGCACTAAAGAAAAGGAGCACTGTCGTGTCCAAAGTCCTACTAAGAGAAAGAGCTCCCCAAATCTGTGTAACCAATCCAAGGTATTCTAAAAGTATTAAAGGAAAAAAAAAAAAAAAGAAATGTGTGTGGGGGGAGGTTAACCTAATTTTCCATTGGACTTAAGTCTTCTGAACCACAATAGCACAGTGTCAGTGTGTGAGAGGTACTGAAAAAAGCTTTAAACCAAACAACACATGGCACTGCCTTGGAGCTGGTTTCACAGTGTGCCTTTTGCAATTAGTGCTCACTAATTCAAGCATGCTCCTGCAATTGCCGAGTCCCTCAGCTGTGTTCTGGTGAAGTCCTGGCACTGTGGAAACCAGGGAGAGAGTTTCCATCCAATCCTGTGTGACCATGAGTGTGTGTGTGTGTGTTCCTGGAACAATTTCTAAGCACACCTGATCCCTTACTTACACAGGAATTCCTTTTTCATGACTCGTTTTAGGGTGATGCTCAGTTCCCTGACTGAAATAGTAGCCTATGGAATAAGCAGCAATGCTTTTTGTCAGGACACTTCCACAGAAAGAGATCATACTTGTGTTATGTCCATCCAGCTGTTCTGAAATATAACGCTATTCTGTTGTGCCTTTATTTTTCCATGTAAAAGCAACTGCTGTAAGCTTTCTTTTACTTTTACTAGGTTTTTTTTTTAATTATTATTTCTGTCTGAAAAAAAAAACCACTTTTCATTGCCCAGCTGTCATTTCTGGATGCAGTCTGTGATCCAGGTATTTCAAGAACCAATTACCTCAAACCTCATGTTAAACAGTGTTGCTATCTGGATTCTCCTTGATACTACAATATTGTAACATACACAAACAGGAACCTTGCTCTATATGGGTGTTTATATATATGTATCATATACATATATACATGTATATATATGATAGATATATGTAAATGGAAAGTGATCCCCAAGGACTGAAGGAAAAAAGCAAAACTTATTTTGTATTCCAACATTGAAACCAAAAGGGCTTTTCTGAAGCTCTATAATGGCATTGTGCTGGATATCTAGAAAGAAAAAGTGTTTTCTGAAAAGTGCTTCCTTTATTAGCCTATTATTTCAGTATTTTAATGGGGCAGATGATGTGAATAAAATGCCACTTCTGCATTTTTGGCCCATTTTGAAGCAGAAGCCTCTTAATCTTTCCAGTTGTTAAAAAAACCCAAAACCTCAGTTTATAACATTCCAATAAGGTTGGTATTGCAAAATTCAAACATGTTCTAGGAAAATTTCATAGTTTCTGTTTTTGTGACAAGGAAGGCCATACTTCATTCAATTTTCCAGTGTTTTGAGAAACTGAAGTTTAACCAGTAACCATCGTAGTCAATTAAAATCCTAATTCAGTAGTCACTGGCATCTCTGCATGGCCACTTCTGTTAAAACACCAAAATAAACTCCAGAAAACAATCAAAACAAAAAATCCAGCCATGACAGAGGAGGAGGAGATTGGAGCACCTCATAGCTTTGGAAAGTGGACTTAGCAACTTTGTGGATAACAAAAAATATGTTGACAAGACCTAGAACCTGTCTGGCCCTTTCCTTTTCCAAATATCTACTCCCAAGAACAAACTTATTAAATCAGACCTACAACTACAGCAACTTCTTAATGGTACTTTGCTGAAGAGAATTATGTTCAGGCTATATTTTGGGGAGAAAAATAAAAGTTGGACCATTTTTTAAACTACCATTTTATTTTATGCATTCCCCTCCCAAATGTCTGGCTTTTTAAAAACTGTATCCGTGTAGTTGATATATTAGTCTGTATTTTACTTGGACAGCACAGCAGCTTTCCTGTCCAAATACTAATTAATTTACTATTACTAGTAATTCATTTAATTACTGATAATGAACGGATAATAATTAATTTACTGTTACTAAAGGAAGAGAACCTTTTCCCCATTTTTTTCTTGACTGCCTAATGTTCCTATGGCTATTGATGGTTGATGATTATCATCTTTGGTAAATCAAAGTACTAAAATCTCCCAGGAGGAGGTATTTTGCAATGCTGCTGGCCTTCCAATGGAATAACTATGATGCAAAAATCAATCTTGTAGTGGGTGAGGATTAAAGGAGGTGGTTACTGCAAACTAAGTAACATTTTTGGCCTCAATTCTATGCCATAAGCCCGCACAATGCCATTGTCAATCTGTTTAAACTATCTTATGCTTATGAATTCTGCATGATTCTCATGATAGAATTGAAAGCCTGATCTTTCACCTGTTAATATTTTCACATTCGTCCTTAAGTTTGACAAATTTTGTACTGTAAAGTTGACTTAAGTACAGTTTGATGTCAATTCTTGTGGAAAGAGCTTTCTGCATGTAACATTAGATGCATACAGTTAAACAACACAGCATAGTACAAAAACTCACAAGAAAATGTTTTGGCACCAGCAGGAAGAAATCTCACCCTAACCATTTGTCATTTTAAAACCATCCTATTGTAAGTTTTACCAGCTACTTCTAAATTTGTGCTTTATTTAAAGAAATAAAATAAAAATCCTAAGACTTGTCTAGCGTAGTGAAATATGTGTATATCAGTTTTAGGATAAATAGCTAAGTCTTATTACGCTGTGTTACTTAACTTGTATATATAGAGTATACATAAGAGTTTGCAGTAACCTGTTTCTCCAGGATTTCCAGTTGGAATGGATTTAAACTCAAACTATGAGATTAAATGATTTAGAAGATTGCAGAATAAACTGAGTGTAAATTACAGGAAGCTCTATCAGATGGTGAAATAATTTTTAAAGAGTCTTTTGGTCCTTGGCTCAAATTCACTAAGTACTGTTTGTATACCAAGATATGTGAAATGTAAATGTTGTAGGTTATATTTCACTCTTGTAGCTATAAAAATGTAGAACAGAGATAGCTTGTACTACTGAGTTAACAAAAGTTATACTAAAGTATCCTGTTAAAGAAAAAAAGTATAGAGAGTTAAGCTCGTTGCTGTAACCCCTTTTGGATTGAAGTGTGCTGATTTTTTATATATGTACATTTTATATATATATATATATTCTGCAGAAGTATATATATATAAAATGTATGTATTAAATGGCCTAATGCAGACATCCATTGTATTGCAGTTATGAAATGAAGACATTTTGGAAAGAACATTGTATCATAGTTCATGAATTTGCAGTGGATCTTTGTTCCTTTTTACTGTGGTATTTTAGAAATGAGTCTCAAGTTTGAAATTAGATCTGCCAAGTTGGAGTTTTGCTGCTTCAGCTTTGCACTGGGTGTCCGAATAAACCAGTATGAATGTAGTATTTGCCCTGTGTGAAGCAGCTACACCCCAACAGATAGGAGGAAAAAAAACCTAGAAAGAACTATTTCAAGTTTATCTTTTTGTATATGAAAATAAACAGTAAATTACAAATAACTGTTTCCCTCATTGGTGTGACATTAAAACTCATTGTTATTTTATTGTCTTTGGCATCAAGCTGGAGGACTTCCTTCTTGTAGAATGTTTTTGGTGTTTCAATGGCATTTCTGCTATCCAAAATCCCAAAAAAGTCCCTGCAGAGGCACAGCTGAAGCCTGCCTCTACTACCCATCACTTGCAAACAGTTCCAAAGTGGGAGTTATCTCAAATTCACAGAATCATAGAATAGTTTGTGTTGGAAGAGACTTTAAAGATCATCCAGTTCCAACTCCCTTGCTAAGGGACACCTTCCACACTAGGCCAGGTTGCTCCAAGCCCCATCCAACCCAGCCTTGAACACCTCCAGACAAGGGGTGTCCACAACATCTCTGGGCAACCTCTGTTCTATTATTATTACTATTATTTTATTGTTATTTAACTCATTATTTAATTGCCCTTTTGAGCATGTTGCCTCTTCTAGCACTATGGTAACACTGATTATCACTCCTAGCAATAAACTTCACACAGGGCAATACGTGCATGTGAAGGTGTATCAAGACAGTCCAGCAATGTAGTTGCAACTGCCAGAAGCCAAAGGCAGGGGAACTTGACCAGGAAAAAGATTTTAAAAACCCCCAAACCTGAGTTCCCTGTACTCACAGCACCACACTGAGGTCTGTAATCCTCACATGAGGTAAGAAGATGCCCCCAGCCACACACTGAAGCATGGCCAGACTTCTCCAAGAAAGCTGCCTGCAATAAAGTGATGGCGTAGCCAGGAAATCCTTGTGTTCTGGTGTTTTCCATTGCTAAACGGATCCTTTTCTTCCAGAGAATTGCCTCTGGCTTGGTGCTGGGTTGAAAATGCTTAGTGTGGACGGATATGAGGCAAATATTAACATTAGCAGGCATCTGGGAGGGAAAAATAGTAATAATCAGGTTGGTGGTTTTCCTGAAAAGAAGCCAAATGAGACATCACCTTATATTGACTAAAGCCAACCCCATACCACAATCTTCTTGTTCAGCCTGGAGAAGACACGGTACTGGGGAGATCTTCTGGTGACCTTCCAGTCCCTAAAGGGGACTTGTAAGAAAGATGAGGACAAATTTTTAACGGGGTCTGTTGCAATAGGACAAGGGAGAAAGGTTTAAAACCAAAAGAGGGTTGATTTAAATTAGATATAAGGAAGAAATGTTTTACAATGAGGGTAGTGAGGTGCTGGCACAGGTTGGCCCAGAGAGGTGATGGATTCCCCATCCCTGGAAATATTCAAGGTCAGGTTGGACAGGGCTCTGAGCAACCTGGTCTGGTTGAAGGTGTCCCTGGTCATTGCAGAGGGGTTGGACTGTCGCAGAATCACTGAATTGTTTGGGATGGAAAGATCCTCTGGAGATCACCCAGTCCAACCATCCTGTCAAGGCAGCATCACGTGGAGCAGGTGACACAGGAATGTGTCCAGATGGGTTTGGAATGTCTCCAGAGGGAAAACTGGGACCTCCCTGCTCCAGTGCTCTGCCACCCTCAGTGTAACGAAGCTCTTCCTCATGTTGAGGTGAAACTTCTTTGTGTTTTAGTTTGTGGCCATTGCTCCTCATCCAGTCACTGGGCATCACTGAAAAGAGTCCAGCACAGTCCTCTTGGCACCCACCTCGGAGATATTTAACTGTATTAATGAGATCTTCTCTCAGATCTTCTCTAGACTGAAACGACCCAGCTCCCGCAGTGTCTCATCATAAGGGAGGTGAGCTTTTCCTCTCCAGCTAAAGTCTTTAAAGGTCCTTTCTGTTCCAAACCACCCCACGATCCTATGATTCAGTGATCCTTTGCTCTTGGAGGCCGGGGTGGCCGCCCCCCAGCAGCTACAGTCCCTGCAGTCCCCGTGAGGGAACTCACTTTATTTTTCCGCTGCTATCGGGGAACCCCTCCGGGCTCATCCCCCTCACGCCGAGTCCCCTGACGCCCTGTCCCCGCACCGAGGCGACGCCGCCATGGCGCCCTCGGGGCTGTGCCGTCAGGGGGCGCTGCGGAGCCGCGCCCGCCCCGTCCCTTCCGTTCCCTTCCCGCCGCCGCCATGGCGGCCTTGCCGCGCCACCGCCGCTTCCTCGGCGGCTTCGTCTGCGGCGCCGCGGCCGGGGCCGTCGCGTCCTGCTGGGCTACCTGGCGGCTCCTCCGCAGCCAGAGCCAGCCGGAGCCGGGCCCCGGGCGGGCCCCGGCAGAGGGTAAGAGCTGCGGGTAGTGGGGACGCCGCGGGTGGCGGCCCGGCGAGGCGAGAGCGGCCCCGCTCCCCACAACCGCTTCTGTCCCTAAACTCTCTCGTTCCCCTCAGAAGAGCCTTTTCCTTCCTTCCCCCATTCCCGGAATGCCCAAAGATTGCCGGGAGATCGTCGGGTTCCCCTGGTACCTGCACCGGGCTGAGTGGGGAGGAGGTTATTCGGGGATGCTGGGCTGTAGCTTGTGATTAAAAGCGCTTCCCTTAGCACCTGCTCACGGCAGGGTGTTGGTGGCAGGAAAAGAATGTGGATTTAGTTTTAAACACATATTTCGGGTCAGACCATAACTAAATTTCAGCTGTTCCTGCCCTGGATGAGCCGAGGCTCGTTTACCAAGTCTGGGGTCTGGAGGGGTTCAGGTGTGGGGAGAGATGTTTGGGGCAGCTGAGGGAGTCAGTGGTTTTCTCCGCAGCCTCAAGGCTTTAAAAGTACCGGATTGTCGGAAAGCAGAGGAAGAATGGCTCTAAAAACATGAGTTGCTGTTGGACAGATGGCTCGAGAATGAACAAGACAGTAAGATGGATGTAAATATTCCTCCATGAGAAAAAAATGACTGCTTGCAAAAAAAAAATAAAAAAGAAAATTCAGTGATGCTTTCATTCATTCATTCAGGAGAGTATAAGCCTTCCCAGTGAGGGCGGGACTTGCTTTAGCTCAACTTGTAAATCTCAGTTTGTGAGGAATTTGATTTCCAGCTCCAAAGAAATGCATGTGTTGATCTCCTGTGTCTGTAACCCCTTGTTACCTGATTAGTTCCTAAACATCCGATAGTTTTTCTTCTGGAGAAAGAAAATACCTGATAGCTTTTTTTCTGCCTTCTGTAGGCATTAGAGTAGATCGATGAGTTCGTCCTTGAGCTGTGATCCTCATGTTAAAACATGATGAGAACCACAGCTATTTTGGCAGATGAGAGTTTCACTGGATAGCTCTCTTAATATTTTTTAGGTCTTAATTGTGGCTGTAACTTCAAGTAATTCCCTACACACTAGGTTTTCACCCACTGAGATTTTTTTTTCCTGTCCTATTTATGACCACATTTCATCTTTGGATGATTTTCTGTTTATTTCTTTTCCTTAGAACCTATAGAAGAGGCTCTGCTGGAAAGATACGGATTTCCTGAGGCTGGAACAGAGACTAGATGTTACACAAATCATGCACTGTCTTACGACCAGGCAAAACGGGTGCCTAGATGGGTGATTGAACACCTTTCAAAACAAAAGATGCTTGGTACGTAGGTGTTCATTTCCTTACAGTTGTGATGCTCTGGATGGGCTTTGCTGCTCACCAAAGGAGGACCCGGGAGCAGTCAGGGAGAAAAGTCCTGGAGTGATCTCTGGGAGGGAAGCTCAACTTGCCTTTTTATAACACGAATGGAGATAAGATGAAACAATGAAAATTAACCTTTCCTCACTTGATTTTGGATCTGCAAAGTTGTTCGAGTGCATAAAAATGTCTCCTGCTTCCTTAGTAGTGGAGTTAGTTCTGAGGTCCGGTTTATGTCAGTGGAGTCAATGCCAGTGATAGCCAGAGCTTTTAATATACATGTCTTAGAGATTTGCTCAGAATGGGAGGAGAATGTCCATTTGTGAGATAAAAACTGAGCAAAGAGCATCAGCAATTGTTCAAGGCTAGATAGGGCATTACTTCCTCACTGCAGCCATTATTTACTCTGATACAGTTCTCGTGCTCTCTCCCCTGTTCTTTATGCAAGACAGAGGCTCAGTGATTTTCTGCTGTCAGTGGTGAATGAAATATGAGTGGTATACAGTAATTGTAAATTAAATTTGTACCATTAGTTCAGTTTTATAAGGCAGATTATTAGTAATGGAGGTAACCGTGTAACTGTAAAATGTTTTATGAAAGCAATAGCCCTCTAAATATATCTTAATCACTGTCTTCAAATGACCTTTCAAAATTAAAAGCAGGATCTTGAAAACATGACCAGCCCCTAAGTAGCATCATTGATCCCACTTCTTTCTGACAAGAAATCAGTCATTTCAGGCTTGCTTTTAAGTGGGATTGTTAAAATGTTTTCCAAATAATCAGATACAACTAACCTGCAAGTTGAAATTAAGCATCTTGAGGCATTCAGTTCTGATTTATGTCTGTAGCTACTGGAATTGAGGTTTGAGGCAGACCTGTCATGTTTGGGAAAGACTGAAAAGTCACGATGCAAAACCCCATACATTTTATTGGTAAGTAAGAACTTAATTATTTGAAAGACGTGGCAGAAAGAAATTAGCATTACCTGTAAATGAGATGTACAGAATTCAGATGAATACACTGAATCTTTAAGCATGGGTCATCTGGCAAGATATGACAGAATTAGATCTTTTTTCTCTTGTGGCTATGATGGTTTCATGATAATCTGACCATTCAGTGTGTTGCTCTTCAGGTGATGCAGATCGTAGGCACTGTAAATTCAGACCAGACCCAAACATCCCTCTGATGTTCAGTGCTGTCAATGAAGACTACCTTGGCAGTGGATGGTCACGAGGACACATGGCACCAGCAGGAGATAACAAATTTTCAACAGTAAGACTTTGTTCTCCCATCTTTTTAATTTGTGTTTATCAGTCGGAAAGGGTCAAAGGACCCTTAGAAGTAATGTGCAATGTTCTTTTTGCAGTTTTGTTTTGGGGTGGAGCATGATGTCATTACTGATGCACAGAGCTGGATTTGGAGTTACAAGGTCTATTCCTGACTGAGCAATGTAGGATGCTCTCACAGTCTGCTTCAGGCATCTAAATCAGGTGCATGCACTGATGACACACCTCTCTTCATTAAATCACACCTACATCAGCTTGTTTGGCAGAGATGATGTCTTGAACAGTGTGATGTTAAGTCTTCTCAGCCTCTTGCATGTCACATTGTCTACCTGGAAAGTGATGATAACCTTCACCAAGAAAACCCTGAAAGTCTTCAAAGCTCAGTTAAAGGGAGACAGGGACAATGATGTCATTGTGGCCAACAGCTGCTGAGATATTTAAGGGTAGATTGGGCGAAGCAAAGATGCTGTTAAGTACTGTTCTGTATTGGCAAGGGGATTGCCTGGATGATTTAAAAGGCTTTTTCCTTTCTTGCAGTGTGTATGAGGTAAATTCGACCCTTTTGCCATAGTTCTTTCAGTCTATAAAATGTCTTCACCTGCCATTTATTTAAGCTGTAAGAGAAGCATGCCTTAATGCCTTGGCTGACTTACAGAGCAGGCTTGAATTTATTGGATCCTCTTGTGAAATGTGCCTAATGCAGCAATTTGTTAATTAAGAAACAGTTTGAATTTGTATTTCTCCAGGCCGATAGTATTCAGTGGGGCAGAGTGGCAGCACAGTGGCATGTGGTAAATGAAAGAATCAGTAGTTTTATTTCTGTTAGAAGTGTCTTTGTTGTTATTTATTTGTGATATTTGGCAGTTCTTGCTATTGAGCTCTCAGTGCACAGAGATCCTGGACCTGGCTTGAAATGCAGTGGGATGATACAGTCTTTCATATATAAGATTTTAAAAACTGAATTTCACAGTCTAATTAGTGGAGGTAGTGTTTGCTCATTATCCCAGCGACTTCTGTCAGTCCCATCCCTCTACAATAGTAGTATGTGAAAAATACTGACAAATACAAGACCTGTGAAAATTATGAATTAAGATCTTGGAATTTTTTTCTCTCTGTATTTCCCTGCATCTGTCTAAAGTGTTTTAGCACCAGGTCCTTCACCTCTGGAGGTATGTGAGCTTCTGTTCAGAGATGTTTATGACTCTTCTGCAAGATGAAATTAAGCAGATATATGGATGTTTGATCGTTATGGTCTTGTAAATCATTTCACTGCCTGTACGTTATCTATGTGTAAAATATTGATGAGTATATCTACTAAAACTTTTTCTTGTAAAGGAAAGAAAAAGTTAGCCATTAAGCAGTCAAATAAATGAAAAGCATGCTTGAAAGTGCCCTTCCTATTCAAAATGAAAAATGACTAGTTGCTTTCAGAGGCATTACCAAACTGATGCTGGGTGATAGTAATTCCTGTGCCTCTAGAATTGCACACTGTCGTGCTGTTTCTGCCAGGGGAAAAAAAAAATAGATAACTTTGCAATGTTTCACCTCAACTGTGCACCTCTTAATCCAAAATAATTTTGTAGCGGTTCTGACTTAGGTTTTTCTGATTTTCGGTGTTAGTAGATGTTAAAACTAAACTAGAAATGGAATTCTGATCCACAGACTGCTAAAATGTATCTTCAGCTCATGAATGTTTCAGTGAAATTATATTATTTTCTTTCTCTATGCAGAGAGCTATGGCTGAAACGTTTTATCTGTCTAACATCGTGCCTCAGAATTATGAAAATAATGCTGGGTTTTGGAACAGGTGAGAAATTACTTGTAAATAAACTAAATGAAAAAATACCAGGCAACAGCATAAATCAAAAATCCTTTATTTTCAAAGGTTCTTCACATCCAGGTATTTTAGAGCAGTTTGTCTGTAGAGGTCATAAGAGCTTTCTCTGAAATGAAAGGCAGCTCAGTCCTCTCAGTGATAAACAGTGTAACAACTACTTTAGTTCTTTATTCAGTCAAACTATCCAGGACATTTATTTAAAACAGACGAAGTTATTTCTTCTGGTTAATGTGGAGTAAAAGTACCAGGCTTAACTGTCCTTAAGGAAGTTTCAGCAGAAGCAAGGGAGGGTTTAGATCTTCCTCAAAGAAGCCCTTGCAGTGTGAGAGTGTTGCCATGGCTGTGTGTGGATGTTGGTTCCTTTTGAATCTGAGCACTCCCTGCTGAGCTGTCACTGCTTCAGGTCTGAGGTGTTCCCTCAGGTCCTGGCTCCCAAGGAGCAGTCAGGCAGGGTCTCTGTCACTCCTGAGTGCTGACTGGATCCACTTTGAGGTGGAGTGGTTGATAAATTTAAACTTGTTTCATGTGAGATTTTTATTCTTCCCTCCCTTTGAGCAAAGAACATAGTAAAAGTAGCATTCATCCAGTGCTTCTTGCATAGGACTTACAGAATGTGAAGGCTCAGAAATGGGAGGGGAGAATCATAGATTTCTCAAGGTTCACTCAAGGGAAGGTCAGCAGAATTATGTGCAGTGTTGTAATAAAAGTCCATCAAAACTGCATCATCACTCATCTACACACTGCTTTCCTGTTTTACAAGAATGTGTCTAAAATCAGATGAACCATTCAGTGAGGTTATATTGTTTTATAGACAAATAAAATGCCATAACATTTTGAGAGGGTTTTTTTCTTATTTTAATAACTCAAGTGTAAATTTTCCTAATGCCAAAGGTAGGTATTTGTACCAATTTAAGGCAGGAAACCCCTCTTTGTTTCCCTTAAGCAGGATCTCTGCCTAATCACGAAATCGTGGGGAGCGTTTGAAAATTTCCTGTGGCACAATCAACCCTGCAATTTAAGCAATTATTGCCACTTTTTCCCAACCCCAGCACCCTGTTCCCAGAGTTTAAATGCATGAAAAAAGCAGCAATGCCACTTTTTTTGTCTGTCATTTCTTTAATAATAAATATATTTGAGGATACTGTATTTCACATGTGTTGTATCCTTTCCTAGCTTCAGTATCCTCTTCCTTTCTCTTGTTTTAATTGCATGCTTCTTGTCATCTGAAGTGCAGGTAGGCAATACAGCTTAGTCAGTGTAAGTGTCTATTGTTTTCTAAAGTGGTGTTTGCCCTCCTGCCCTGTGTTTTTCTGGTTTCCCAGTTCCAGCTTAGGCAGTAGGCTGACTGTGGTGAGTCAGCTTCATTTGCCAGCCCAGTTAAAAACTGATTCTCATTTTGTTTTGCTTGGTTATGTTTCTGCCAGATTAGAAAATTGGATCAACTCATGAGAGGAGTTCTAGAACCAACACAGAAGATGGATTAGGAGTGGTCACCTGGGGCAGACAAGGGGAGCTGTAGGAAAGGGGAGAGCAGGACTGTAATCATCCAGCAAGCTGTTAATAGTAAGCTGCTTGACTGGCTCTGTGGTGTGCTCCAACTCCGCCTTAGTATTCCTCATTCTCTTCCAGCTGATATTCAGCTGTTTTCTGTCTTGTTTTGGGTGTGATTTCATGTCACTGCAATCCCTCCCCTCCTGCCACCAAAAGCAGTTTGCTCCCTAGCTGCATTTCTTCCCTTTCTTTCCAGGTGGTGTTTGTATTGCCCTGCCATGAGACAGCCTGAGGAGCTGGGCTGCTTGGAAGCAAAGCTGGTGGCAGTAGGAGAAGAATTCATTGATAGTCAGTGCTTTGGTGTATCACATGAAGAAAGGGCTCATTCTTGCTCATTCTCATTTGTGTGGCTCATTCCTGCTGATACAGCTCACTAATCCAGCACCAAAAAAAATACTGGTTTTATTGAGGGCTGTTGACAGATGAAGAATGTTCAAGTGGCCCAAGGGGGAGCCTTGGGAGGTGTGAGGAACAAGAATGAGAGAAAGGGTTGAAACTTCCCCATTTCAGAGGCAGCTAGATTAGCTGGGATAATCTGGTTCATACTAATCTGTCCGTTTGTGTGAAGTGCAACTCTTACCTTTGTAGAGGACCAATGCTTGCTCACTCTATGTGATTTCTGTAACAGTTGGGGTGTTAGATCAAAGATGTGCTATAATCGTAGAATTATGGAATCATTTGGGTTGGAAGGGACCTTAAATGTCACCTAGTTCGAACCCCCCAGCCATGGGCAGGGACACCTTTCCCTAGATCAGATTGCCCAAAGCCCCATCCAACCTGGCCTTGTTAATCTTTTTTTTCTGTAGAACAGGTGTGATCCAGAAACCTTCCTATTTGAGAAATATTATATGCCGTAAACGGAATCAGTTTAAAAAGCAAAAATATGATAGCATTTCAGTAGTTATTGCTTTATTTTTGAACAGTTTTTTATCTTTTAAAAAAAAGAGTTAGTGGAAATGGCACACAGAAACTTTTCCTCAGTACTTTGAACTACAGAAAGAGCTGTGTTGCAGGACTTTGATTCCTTGGGGAGAAAGACATAAATCCAATAATATGATAAAACCTTTCAAAGTAAAAATGCCTCAATGCTGTTTAGAACAATTCTATTTTCCTAATCCCAAGTGACCACCAACAGTATATTTCTAGTGTCAAGTGTGGGAGTTAGTAGAGAACTCAGCTATTCAGATGTGCTAAGGCTGCAGAAACCATTTTCAGATGTGTGCAGTAACACATGTCGATCTGTAAAAAAATGAACCTCATTTACAGAGGACAAATGGGAAACAGGACTTGGGCCTACATTTTATCTTCTTTGGCTTGTGAGTCACTCAGATGAATCTGGGAAAATGCTCCCTGTCAGTAGTTCACCCTTCCCTTCACAGTGTGTCTCAAAGATTAAATCTTCCCATCTGACTTTTCCGTATCTGACAATGTGTTCCAGAATGGAAATGTACTGTCGGGAATTGACTGAGAGATTTGAAGATGTTTGGGTTGTTTCTGGACCTCTTACCTTGCCTCAGACAAATGGTGATGGAAAGAAGAGTGTTACGTATCAGGTATGTATATATGGTGCTGGGGTAATGGTGCAGTAGTAGTTATTGATTTAAAATTGATATCATAATTTGATAAAGCAAAAGTTGGGCATCTTAGTACAGGCAAAATGTATAAAATGTGCAATACTTGTTGAGACAAGATTAGCAGAAATGTTCCATCTTGCCTGTACATGAAAGGGCATAATTTTAAAATCATTTGTTTATTTACAGAGATCTATCTCATGTCCACAGTCAGCAGAACTGTTTATCCAATCAGAGTCAGTGGGGTTTGCTAGTGGACAGGCATCTATTCAGTCAGTTTCTCCATGTGCTTTAGAAACAGTGGAACGCAAAGGTAGCATGGGTCTCTCAAAACTCTACAGGGTGTTGGACTGCAGTGCTCTGGTGATTGCACAAGCAGTTGGTTGGTGATACACCACAGGCATCACTTGGATGAAGCTTTGCAGCTGAGATTCTGAGCATGCCAGAGTCACTTTGGAGACTTCACTCTAGTGCAGTGTAATCACTGGTCAGTCAGTGGTGCTGATATTCCCCTTCTTTTAGCCCCCTGTTTTTGTTACTTGCTTAAAATACTCTGAAGATTTATCATGCATGGTCTGTAATCCCATCACTGACAGATGGGACAGGCTATGAAGTTGAGAGGTGAATTTATTGTTGCTCACCCAGACTTAAATCTTAGTAGGCTTGTGTTTAGACATCTGTAAGGTTTGAGCATAGTAAGTTATTTAGGGGAGTGTTACCTTCTGCCCCCACTGCAATGAGATATTATTGCTATTTGCAGTTGCAGATGAAAGCTGGCATAATGCAAATAATAAATGCTGCATTTTGCACCTCTTGAAAAAACACTTTCCCTTGAAAATAGGTAATTGGATCAACTGCAGCTTCAGCTTGTGAGCAATTCAGCTTCCAACCAGTTCTCTCAGGAGCAATGAATGAGCTTGCCAAAATAACCCCTGTTTCAGAGGAATGTGAGAGACACAAAAGGGAGTGATGTTCAGCTTTCAACACTGGCTTGTTTAGCAGTAAGAGTTGGGCACTATTTCTCCTTTATAAATACACAGCTGATTTCCATTTGATTGAACTTGGAACTCGGTCATGATAGAATGTGATTTTTCCTGTTTGCTTTTACCTTTTTACTTCTTGAGAAATTGTTCCTTATGTCCCCAGCCACACATGTGACGCCTTGACTGTCACAAAATCACAGCTTTGGATTTATGTTTGTTATTTTTGGGGGGACTTATGAAAGTCCAGTAATAATGAGTTACCTTCATGTTTAGTGGCACTTCCAAACTTCAGCTCTCACCACATCTTTGTGAGGGAGGTGCAGACTGTGCTCATTTCTCAAGTGGGTAAGTAAGCCCTGGTTAAGGGAGATGACCAATGCCAGATGATAAATTAGTGGCAAAGCCAGCTTTTGATCAGCAATTATCCTGTGCCACCCACAAGTGCTCACTTCACCTTTGCCTCTTCTACTTTCCAGGCCTTCCTCTGCCTTTCTTTTGTCTTCCAGTCCTGATGACTGTCAGATCCTTGCACAAAAAGCTTAATTACCCAGTGCAGTAGAAAACCATCCATACTGGGTTTCCTGGGCTTGTTTTCTACTGCTGTGGAAAGACTGAGGCAGCACACAGAGTAGTCCAGTGCTTCCTGGTGACAGCATGAGATATGTCCAAAAGCACATAGCTGGGAGCAGGAGGGAGATGTTCCCTCTCAACAATCTTTAACTGAGCATTTGGCGTCCTGTCACTCAGAATGGTACAGAGTTCTCCAGGCTTGCACACAACTTGCTGGGATTTGATTCCTTGTAGCTGTCAGGATATTGCATTTATTTTTCATCCTTAAAAAATATATTCATCTTACATAGCAAAGAATTAAAAATCCGGAGCTGACTTCAACATTTTATAAGTGGAAATCATTTCCAGGAAGAAGTCAAATCATCTATCAACTGCATCTATCAATGGCTTCACTTTAATCTTGCTCATCTTTTTCTCCTTCTTCTCTAGAGAAGGTGTTTACTTAGAAGAGGAAGATTGCATTTTCTGAAAAATTATTGTCATTCTCAGTCTTGATTTTGAAATGTAAATTTTAGTATTCCACGGGTGAAAATCAGAGCAGACACTTCATCTTACTGGCTTTATTCAAAATAACTTGGTACCTGGATACAGTGGTGAAATAATAGTGGCACGAAATGCCCATGCTGTTGTGATTGTCATCTCGTTCAATTCTTGTCTTTTGTCTTCATCATCTTTGGGTTTGATGACAACACAGATCTTTTAGGAATGTTTTACTGGTTTTGGTCTTAAAATGAACTGAAGTTCAGTGTTGGATTGTAAATGATGAAGTGATGGTGTTCCTGTTTGTGTGTCACCACTTGTTCACATACATAAATCCTTTTACTCAGCGTCCTACAGTGAGATTAATTATGTAAATTGATTTTTATTTGAGGACAGATAATGCTGTCTCCAGGTGGGAAAAGGAAAACAATGATTTTGTGGGTTTTTTGTTTGTTTGTTTAAAATATTAAATTGTTTGATTTGAGTCCTCTAAATAAATACAGGCAGAGAATGTTTGGGTTCTTTTATTTTTAAATTTCTTCATGGCGAAAGTTTTTGTGCTTTGCATTGCAGTTGTACTTTGAGGAGAGACTTCAGACTAGAGGGGTGTGTCGAGGTTTTTTGTTTGTTTGTTTTTCTTTTATCAACACATACACTTAGAGGAGGAAACACGAGGTGTCAAAGCACTGGAGAGAAGTTCTTTTCAAACAGACACCTTGGATGTAATTGCAGTCACTGCCATTGATTTTGGTACTCTGGGATTCTGCCCCTGAGAGAAGAGCACTCAGGGCTGGGGAGGGATCTCTTAGCTGTCTTTCAGAGTGAACTCAGCAGAGTTCACACAAATGATTTCAGACTGAATGGGGGCTTAGTCCTCATTGTTGGGGCATGAGAAGCTGATGTGAGAAGATGTCCTTTCCTTTGTCTGTACTGTTTAAGGAGAAGGGCTGCTGTACACACGAGAGTGCTGAAACTCACAACCTGTAATCTGCCAATGCCTCTGTGAGGCTCAGCTTCTCTCTAATGTTTTTGTTCTCTCAGACTAGAGCTGTGAAAAGAAAAAAAAGAAAACCCAGAGGTGCTACAGTGAATGTGTCTGCATTGATTTGATTCAGATCTTCTCTTCAATCTTAGTTTCCTTGTTTTGGCTAAAGGACTGGTGAAATATTTATCCATGGTTTTACATGCTGGTGTTTTTCTCATCAGACATCCAAAAAGGTTATTTTTAAATCACTATAGAGGAGAAACAGAACATCAGTTGTGGCTTTGTTCCCAGTTCCTGCTTGGACTCTGGTACCATTTACTCTTTAATTCCAGAAAGGGAATTAACCTTGAACTCCTTAGATGCCAGCATTGTTCTGTCTACTGGCCGAACTTGTGGTATCTTCAGATATCTTCTGTCATTTCATCTGTCTCCAGCGGAGATCTTTATTGCAAAGAGTAGATTGATGACTGTGCTTGGTATCTGGAAAACGTATTTTGAGAATATATGTCGAATAGAATGCCAACAGGAAAAATCTGTTCTGTGTCATTGGAGAAGCAGATGCAGGTTTTTCATCTTTGTCCAGATCAAATCAAAATGACATTGTCTTGTTTTATACATTACTGCTCTCCAGTGACTGTCACTTTAGTGATTTTCCTCTGTCAGCAGATTTGGAGTTTGAAACACAAATTTTGCAGTAATTAACTGCATCATGCTCAGTGCTCCACCCTTCCCATTCCCAAGGCCATCCCAGAGAATGCTAATTTAAGAAGAATGAGCTGTGGCTGGCAAATGAAAATGCCGTTTAGATAATGCTATTTTTGTTGTTTGAAAAAGACATTTTCACGTACTTTTTACTGATACATGAGGTTCCTACTGGAATCGTGTTTGCTGTTTAGTTTTCTAAATTGAATCACCAGGCTGGGCCAGAGAGGCACAATAACCATTCCAGAAGGTACAGTTGTCATCTGTGTTTGTGGCAAATAACTGGGAAACAAATTGCACTGCCCAGATACAAGATGGTTTTACCCAGTTAACTTTCAGAACTAGTAGAGGTTGTCTCTTACTAAGATACTTATAGGGGAAGGAATGCTTGTTAAAGGTGGAAATAAACCTGGGAATTCTTCCTTGTTTGTTGGCTGCTCCAAGTGGTCCCAAGGCTACAGAGGTAACTGCTGGATGTAGGTCCATTATAGATGTCCCATGAACTTTATGCAAAGGGCTCAATCTTAGATCAGCTGGTGTAAACCACCAGCGCTCTGTCAGCCTTAACTTCAGATGTGTGGTACAAATGAATGGAATAGACCCTTGGTTAGGGTGGGAGGGGGAGAGAGACTGAAGGTGCAGGAGAGATTATCTGAGATTGCTTTTGTTTAGCACTGTACTAATCCTGAAGGTAGTGCTGTTATAGGAAAAGGGGTGTTAAGGACTGTGGTGGATTAATTTTTAAGTTAATCTAAGTGGAAGCAGTAGTCTGTCATCATGCAAATATAGTGTATTACATACATGATATATATACCTACCCTCTTTATTAAAGAAGAGTAAAAAGGGGTTAGGGCATCTGTCTTTTAATGTCATAACCCTGTATTCAGGAGCAGCTTTTTTTTTACTGTCTCTTTTTTTTTTTCCCCTTTCCTTTTTAAGATTGCCAAATGATTTGGCAATAGCAATCAGACCAGCCATAACAAATTAAATTTTCCTGAAGTACATACATTTGCATTTTGGAGTGCTTGGCTGTGCAGATTGTTACTATGATTTTTATCTGTTATGTTTTCTGGTTTGTGTGTTGCTAGGTCTGCCTTCACATCCCTCAGTTCTTCTCAGTGCCATCTGACAGATCTCTCTCAAATATTGGGGGAAAACACTCTCGGGCAGAATCCGTGCTGCCTAACAAGCCCAGAAGGAACTTGAGTGAAGGCAGTAAATGCTGTCACAATGATGGAGTAAATAAAGTTACACTGATAGTAAATGGAATGTTCTGTACTGCCAGTGAGTCTGTTTCCATACAGAATTCAGTATCAAATTGTAATAAAACTCTGGGTTGTCAAACATGGGATCACATCAGCAAGAATGATGTTGTATCTTCAGTGAAAGATCTGATGAACCAGGTCAGTATCATGCTTGGGGGACAGGAATTCCTTGAATTCTGGCCGCCAGGAAATGTGATAGAAGTGTAATTTTGCTACTTCCAGGTGGAGGGGGAATGACTCTGGCACAGGGAAGTGGGTGTGCTTCTTTTCCCACAGTTCTGTTTGCAGTTCTGGCACAGTTAGAAATTCAGGGTAGGTTTCAGGTTAGAAATTCACAGGGAGTGAAGAAACAGCTACTGGAGTGTCAAGGGAGTTTCTGGACCTGACATTTTTAAGTATTTGATGGTGGTACCATCAAATGCGAGGACTCTGCAGTGTGTGCTGGTGGTTAAGGCATGATTGAGTGTGATTTCTGTTTGCCAGGTTCTGAGAGATAATTGACAATCCAGAGCTGGCTCTTGCTGATGAAAGGCTCGTTAGTCCCTCCTGCTGACTCTGTGCACGGTGGATTTTCAGTTTCTAGTCACTAGGTGGCAAAATACCACTTTGGGATTCACGAGCCCTTTATTTTAAACATTATCCATACCCTTGCAGAGGAAGATAATTTTTTTGCAGTGTGGGAAGCTGTAACAAGTCCATTGTAAAATGAAAATTTGGTAACATTGGTTTTGTGTTTAAAATTTCCAGTAATAGTAACACTCTGTTTTCTTCTCATGTAATCTCAGCTGTTCTGCCATTATACTTCTTATATTACTTTTCACTTGTTCATGGAGTTTTCTATCTCATAAGCTCCAAACTGACATTTTTAGGGACTCCATTGTATTTATCTGATTATCACCATAAATGTGGCATTAGTTAATGCCAGATGCTTAAACTTACCCTAGATGCCATTAGCAAATGTCTTCATTATTTGTTTTGATACTTAAGGACTCCACAGGTATTATCAAATTTGCTTCCCCTGTTTTTAAAATCTTCAGTCAAGAACAGGATTTGGCCAAAACTGGGAAGAGAGCCGAGCTTCAGGCAAATCCTCATCCAGTGACTTGGCTGTGAGACTGAATTTATCAAAGCTCTCTGAATTCTCTCTGGTTTAAGAAATATTCTGCCCTTATCTGTCCCTGTGAGCTCTTCAGATTTCTTTTACAACTGCTTACCACCACATTTATCGTTTTAGTGATATGTAAACATCTCTGAATGTCAGGAATTGCACACATTTTAATGCCTGCCCTTGTGACAGCTGTCCACTTTTAATTGGGCTTTGAGAACAATAACAAATTCGCACACACTTGTGGAATGTCACTAACAATGTCAGTAATGACAGAAAAATAATAAATACTGCTCTGAAAATGACATTGTGATAATGTTACATTATTAGGAGATACCAGTTCAGTCAAAGAAACAAAACAAAAATGAAAGGAATGAGTAGCTGCAAAAATTTAGGGCAATGCAAATTTTTACATTGAATGGATATAGACAGCAAAGCATCTGAAATTTCATGTTGGTTTCCCAAATGATGATTGCAAAGAAATATATTTAATGCTATAAAAAGAAGGCTTTTAGCTTGAGTGCCTTTTTTTTTAACATGTTATGAGCCTGTTGAAAATTCGGAAGATTAAGCAAAATTTTATAGCAGTAGCAAAATGGGAATTTTCAAAGGATTGCACAAAAATTTGCCTTGTGGGCTGTTAGCAACATGGTGTGAAAGCATGTAGGACAGCAGTGATTTCAACAGGCCATTGCTGTATTTTCTTGCTTGTATTGGAGTACAAAATTCCTTTCAGAATCACAGATACTCTTTTAAAAACTGCTACTCTTCTCCAGCTGGGACAGAGCTGTTTCAGGCCTTGATTTCTGAAAGATCATCTGCTGCCTGTGGATAGACAGGCACAAATCAAAGTCAACATCTGTGCATGGATAATCTTGAACCATTTTCCATCCTGTTACAATAGGAGCATATGGTCTCTGCCTCTGTCAGGCAGAGCACTGAGATAAATGGGGTGATGCAGATCTGGATAGTGATTGAGGCTGCTGAAGTTTGGGACGAAAATCCTCTAGGTGGCAATAGGAAATGGTTTTGTGGAGTTTGGTTTTCCTAACTCTTTCTCCTATTCCAAACTTCACTTTTGCCGGATCGCACTTCTTTCTCTGGCAGTTAAGCTGGTGGGGGGGCAGCTCTATGGAAACTTTTCTCTGCAGCTTCTCTATTTACTCCCATAAAACAGCAAAGTGTGGGATATTACAGGGAGCAATAATGGAAATACTTTACCGTGCTCCAGAACTGCATTTCCTTTTTAAACAGAAATCGTTGGGTCACACTGCAGAAATTACTGGTGATGCATCCTGTGCATGGTGCACATAAGTGTTAAACTGCAGAAAAAGACATTTGTTCTTAGTCATGCATATTTACTCTGTCAGAGAAATCAGGCACTGCCCTCTGATGGTGTTCTTCTCCTACAGAATTAGGTGGGGATAGAACTCCTATGCCTTGTTTTGAGTAAGGGACACCTGTGGATTCTGGCAGTTTGGCAGGCTGAAAATGGTTTTAACTGCTTTAACAGTATTAGCACTCAGTGAAGTAATTGCAGTAGTAGTTTGCTGCTGTTCAGAGAAACTGGTGTGAAGCCTGTGCACTGCTTAAATTTTGTTTAAATTCTCAAAAGAGAGTTTACATGGAACTGAAATGGTACATAGTTACATGTATGACCATTGCGTGTATGGAGTTGAATTTAGATCTACATTTCTCAGAAGGCTAGCCCTTCCTTCATTTTGAACTAGTCCTCTCTTTTTCTTCTCCTCTCTCTTCCTAGGTGCCCATATTATGCATAAATGTGCATTATTTTGCATAGAATATATATATTTGCATAATATTACATAAGCACGGGGTCTGTTTTCCCTTAACACCCACTTGAGGCATTCAGCATTTCCATCTCATACCTCAGTGTTTTGTGTGCAGCTCTATTCATTCCCCAGCCTCTCTACCCACCCACTCAGCCCTCAGCTTCAATCCCCAGTTCCCTCAGCTTGCTCCACACGTGTTCACCTGTTTGTTTTACATATTCCATGTTCCCCCCCTAACTGAGATCCTTGTGCAGCTCCATCTGTGTGCTTGCCCTTCCTCTGGTTTTTTATGCACCAGAGCGAGGATGCCGGGCTGGGGATGTGTGTGGGAGGTGTGGAGAGGCCGGGAGCTGAGCTGAGGAGGACCTGGTACATATCCATGGATTTGTACTGGGAAAAGTATGCAAAGAGGCCTGGAAAAGGCCATACTGCACAGGAATGCTGCAGGTCAGGAGATTGTTGGCCCAGGGAGATGCTGAAGACTGGGGTTTAGCCTCACTACTGTCTTCTCTCAGGAGGCTACAGCCTCCTCCTCCTCTTCCTCACCTTCCTCCTTGCCCTAGGAATGTGCAGGAGATGGGATTGCAGTGCAGGTTCTGCAAGCTCCCTGCTCCAGGGGAGAAAAGGAGCCGCAGCCTCCTGCCTTTGGCAGTGTCATCACTGGCTTTCCTTGGGTGAATATGGAAATACGAACTCCTTACTCTCCCTTTCAAGGATTTTCTTGGCTCCCTCCCTCTCACCCCCAGTATTTTGCAGGTACTCCCCAGCTCAAGTGCCACTGATCTCAAATAGGTTAAAACTCCCTGCACCATCCATTTTTTTAACTCACCAGATACAACAGTGTGTTGTAGCACTGATTTTAGTACATTTTAGCATTACCTGTGCATCAGTCAGTTTTAATTATTTATGGTGTTGGTCGTGGGGAGCTGTAGCTCTGGTTTCACATACACAGAATGCTAAATGCAAAGTGCTTTGACACTCAGGAGCTTTCATTTTCCTATCAACACATCTGTTATCATTGAAAGGGAGAGGAGATTCGGCATAAGACATTCATTCCTTAACCAATTTCAGTGACTGTTTGATGCCTAGGCATAGTATTACTTGGGAGAAGATTGGTGGCATAACCAAGATAATTTTTGTAAGGAAACAAAAGCCAAATAATCCAACCCTCCCTCAAAAAAACCAAAGACCAACCCAACCAAACAAAAAACCCCATAAGAACAAACCCACACAAAGCCCTACCCCCCAAAAAACCCCAGACAATCAAAGAAGTTTAAACTACAGCAGAACTATTAAAAAGCCTAATTTAGGGCAAGGGAGGGAAGTATTTTAGAACACTGTAAAGAAATCTAAGGGCATGTGTTTTCCAGAAAAAGGAGTAATGTTTCTACTATGTTATTGCACAAAATATGAAAAAAATTATCAGAATTCTCCATTTCTTCTGAAGGTACTTAGTCTGGTTTTGGTCTAATCAGTAATACCTTAGGACCAGTCATTTAAAAAACTGGCAACAGAGGTAGAGGACACAAATCACTGAAAGAATTTGTAGCTGAAATTTAATTAACTATTGGAATAGACTAACATGAACCTTGGTTCAGTAGCCACAGGCAAAATTTAATTTTAAAAATGTATTTTCATTTGCAGAAGGGCTGAATACTCAGAAAAAAGTGTACATAGGAAGTGTTTGTTATGTGATTGTGTTATACTCAATATATGAGTGGACAAGGCGTGTCTGAAGTGTTGACACTGGATTAGTTTGTAAAACACTTTAAATTAATGTGATAAATACCTGCTTTCCCTGAAATGGTGTTTTAGCTGTATCTAACAAACACTGTCAAAAAAATCAAAACAATTAGTCTTTGCTTTTGCAGGTGTTGCAAATCCTGGAAACAGCACCAAATTACTGGATTTTATATATAGAATAAAATGCCTTTGTAGTTTTTGTAAGGTTTTTTTTTTTTTTCGTGTTGCGATTAGAATAAAAACATGGATTTGAGAAGGGTACTTACAGAGGGGTTATGCAAAACTCAGATTTTCCATGTGTGAGCCTTATACACTCTCTTAAGATGACAGATTCAGTTCAGCAATAGTGAAGAAACAAAAAAAGCCTAATTCAGTGCATGCATGAGCATAACTTTTTGAGTCCCGGAGAGATCACATTTGCCATCAATAGCTGTATTCCCTTGGAGTTATCCCTGGCATAGGCTGGGGTGCCCCCTGTGTACATGTGAGTGAGACTTTAACAGTCCAGATCCTCCACTCTTGGGGCTCCCCCTAAATCCCTGGTTCCTGGTCTGAGGGACACAGGAGGAAACCCAACATGTACAAGCACTGAAGTTGGATTGTAGGGAACTTATGGAAGAAATAGGTGCACTTTCTTTGGATAGGCTTCTCTTTCAAGAAGGTACTGAGTCACTGGATGTACTTTATATCTAGATCCCCTCAAAAAATGCTTACTTAGGTAAAGTAGCTTTTTAATGCTGCCTGGATGTGGGTAACAGAGAGGAAAAAATAAGTGACAGATGGTAACTTAGAGTTGATTTGAAATGTATATTAAAACCTCCATGATTTGGAACTGTCAGGTCAGGAACTTTTATTGTATGTTATAATACAAGTTATTGTAGTTCCAAAAAGTAGAGGGGCTACAGAGTGAGGGAACATGAAGATGTGGTGCTTGGGGACATGGTTTAGTGGTGGACTTGGCAGTGCTGGATTAATGCTTGCACTTGATAATTCTAAAGGTTTTTTCCAACCAAAACAGTTCTGTGATTTTGTATCGGTAACAGTCCTTTCCTTTTGGCAGGTAATTGGGAAGGATGATGTGGCTGTGCCATCCCACCTGTACAAGGTGATCCTGGCCAGGAGGAGCAGAACGTCCTCAGAGCCCCTGGTCCTGGGGGCTTTCGTGGTGCCAAACGATCCCATAGGCTTCAGCCAGCAGCTCACTGACTTCCAAGTCAGCGTTGAAGACCTGGAAAGAATGTCAGGTTTAGTTTTCTTCCCCCAGGTGGACAAGACCAAAGATGTTAAAAATATCTGTGAGGTGGACACCTGCAAACTGATGGGCTTCAAGGAGTTTACGCTGTACATCACCGCCCGCAAAGTGCGGAGCGCCCGGACGCTGCGCCGGCTGGAGAAAGCCATGGCTGAGTTACAGGAGGCAGGAATTGAGCCTGATGAGTATCTCCTGAAGCTTTACAAGAAGAAGGAGGAAGAACTGCTGCAGGAAAAGCCAGTAGCAGCTAGAGAGGGGAGAGCTGGCTGAGCCTTCAGGAGGTTGTTTGGCTTTTTGGAAAGGGGAACTGAAGGCAAACATGAGGACAAGGGCTCCTTGAATCATTCTTTTTTGAGTTGTGAAATCAATAAAGAAACATTTGGAAGCTCATGGGTTTGGAATAATGCTCATTCTTGTGTAACACGATGCAAACACGTGGTTTGCTGCACTGCTTAGACATGGGAAGTGTAAATGACCCCTTTCTGGCCTGAGTAGATCGCTTGGACCTCCCGGAAAGCTTTGTGCTGTTTTCCAGCTGGAATGTCAGACTTGGGGTTTGTGTGGAATCCCTTCTAGGAATATCACAAAAATAGACAGTAGACACCTTGGGAGTACTGCTGGAACATGTTTAAATGGAATTCTGCCCGCAAATGTCTCTCACTGCAGTGCTGTAGAAGCAATTGGACTTTCTGGAATATTTTGAAAATTAAATTAATTAAGAAGTATTTAATTTAACACTCTTTTATTAGAGACATTTAAGACATAATCTGGTCTTCCCTTAGTTGTATTAACCAAAATCTCTTCTGATCTTGTGTGCTTTGGATACTTCAGCATGTCAGGAGCTCACAATTGTTATAATTTGTGGCAAACTTACTCCATCATGTATAATTCAGCAATTTTTTTGGTAAGAAAACCCCAATAGAACTAAAATTTAATCAAGTGCCTACCAGTGTAGTTTGGGTTTTCATAAGTTAATGTAAGCTTAATATTTAATTTTCATCACTAAGTTTGGATAAACATGTTTTCTTGCATATTGTTTGATTTCAGAGGTGAGCACTACTTTCTTTCTGGTTGTCATAGTCACTCACTGGCTCTTTTCTCAACATCTGCTTTTGGACTATAAACTGGGCAACAAAACCTGTTTATTGACTGAAAATGCATTTCCAGTTATTTTTCAGTGGCAACTGATGTTTATCAGTTTTACATCTACTTGGAAGATTAAATGAATTTTTTTTTCATTAGTTTCATACTTTATTTGTGAAACTTACTGTGACTTGTATCCTCTGACATCTTACATCTGGAAAGAAAGAGTAAAATCTGGAAATATTTAGAATTTTTTTTGATGGTGAGAATTGACAGACATTTGGAGTTGGTGCCATAAAAACACCTTCAGCAGTTTTCACATGAAAGAAGGGTCATGTAGCGCCTGGCTGAATGGGGCTGTTTTCATAAGGGATGAATCAGGAGCATTATTTGGATGCTGTGAATCATCAGCTGGGGCTTCTAAGAACTCTGTAAAAAGTACTCTAAGTTTCTTTCTTAACTAAGTTGCAGTATCCCAAAGCAGATCACTTCATAAAGCAAGCCATGGTTCCCATGACACTTTTGTGTTTGCCAAGACATGTACTCAAAACCCCAGACATTTAAATCTAGAGAAATGTCACTAGCTAAGGACATCGTAAAAGCCTACTGCTCACTTGAATTAGAGAGAAATTGGGTGAAATCCTGACAAAATGTTTGCTCATTTCAGTTTTAGCCCAGAATTGTGGTTGTAAATCCTATCAGACGCAACAAAAGCCGTAAACTGCAAAACAAGAAGCCACATTTCCTTTTGCAGAATGTGGAGGATGTCAGGGAGTGGGGTTGCCGGAAATAACAAAATGCCAGATTCTTCACGTGCCTCTTGGTGGTCCTGTGAGTGCCTTACTGGAGTCCAAGCAGCCTTTGGGCACTGTCATGATGTCATTTGGATTCTCTTTTCCCCCATTCTTTGAATTATTTATGGTTTTTAATTCAGCCTTCCACCTTCCTCTTTATCCTTTCAGCTGAGAGATCTCCCCTGCTGTGCTCACACGCCCGTGGATGGCTGAAGCAGATCTCAGTGCTACAGATCTGTGTCCATCCATAGCAAAAACCTGCCTTGGGACAGTGCCAGGTGTGTGGGAGGAGCTCCAGGTGTGCATGAGGACCTCCAGGTGTGCGTGAGGACCTCCAGGTGTGCATGAGGACCTCCAGGTGTGTGTGAGGACCTCCAGGTGTGTGTGAGGGGCTCAGGTGTGTGTGAGGAGCTCCAAGTGTGTGTGAGGAGCTCCAGGTGTGCCTGAGGAGCTCAGGTATGTGTGAGGAGCTCCAGGTGTGTGTGAAGAGCTCCAGGTACCATCCCTTGCTGCTGATAGCTCGCCACTGTGACAGCAGCAGAAGCACCGAGTGCATTCCTGTGGAGTCCTGCTGTGGAGACAGCTGCTCCCTGAGAGAACCTCTTCAGGCCTTACATGCCCCCTTGGATTCCTGCGAGCCCCAATTACCATAATTTCCGTGCCTTGTGGCTTACAGCATGGCCTGGCCTCCCTGGATCGTTTTCAGCTCCGTTTGAGCATGGTTGGTGTTCCTCAGCTCCCCTTGGAGGGTGGCAGCAGGTGGTGAACCGTGAAACCACTTCCAGAGCTGCTCCGTGCCAAAGAGAACATTCACCTGCTCCCCTCCTGCTGGTTTCCTGATCTCAATTAACTGTGGAGTCTGGCATGGAGCAAAAAAATGTGCTTTCTTTACAGTAGGAAATACAAGATGAGTAATAGCAAAGGGGTGAGGCTTTACACACTTGTTTGAGCCACCTCTGTGAGTAATTGATTCAACGCCCGTGAGAGCTGTGCTGGTGTCCGTGTCCATCTGTCATTCCTGGGGCACAATTAATCATGTGCATCTGCAGCGACAGTGGGAACCTCTGTGCTGCAGCTGAGCAGCAGGAGTCCTGGGAAGGGAGAAACTTGTTCTTTGTTCTTCCACTGTTCTTTTGTGTTTGGTTTAGAAGGTAAATAACCAAATCACAGGGGAAAGTTGACAGCTAGGCTGTCCACAGTGATTTTCGGATATTCTCCTGGCTGTCTGCTCTTGATTGTTTCTGCTGGGCTGGAATCGGGGTGGAAGTGGTGGGAGACGAGGCAGATTGGAAGGGAGTGCCGGGAGGAGCTGTAGCTGCGCTCATGGACTTTGGGCTGCTCTCGGTGCACTTAAGTGTTTGGCCTTTTGAGGGCAGACTCCTTCCACAGTGCCAGCCCCGGCAGCCAAATAGTGATTGGGGGACATGGCTCGAGTGTCTCTAGCCCATAATAACTGTATTTCTCTTTGTGATACTTAAATACCCGTTTAAAATGATCTGTTTCAAGCATTATATTGAAGCATTCTATCAAGTGCAGTATGAAGCTAATGCTTTTTCCTAGATAAGGGTTTTGACAGTAATGTCTGGAAGTGCATTCACATTGACCACCCAAGTTGTGTATCTGCTACAAAGACAATTTTGTCTCCAGCTTCATGAATTTCATTCTAGGCGAGGATTTAACTAAGGATTTAACCCTGCACTGATGTCTTTCATTGCTGTTGATTTACATCTATAAACACAATTGGGTGGGGAAAGCAGGGTGGAATTAAAAGTTCTCCTTTTAATTTTTTGTGTGGTTGGTTTATTTCAGAGCAATTTTCAATTTGTCCTGTAGTTTTAAAGCTGGATCTTTGCTAGTTGTGTTGAGTGTTGCACTGAACTGTGGAGAAACTGCTCTCTCCTGAAAAAGTGATGTATATTGGATACACCAGGCAACAATTGGAAGGGCAGAAGAAACACCAAGATAACCAGAAATTTGAGGATTTCTTTCCTCAAAAATTCTGTGATTCCATACTTCTTCCAGTACACCACCGGATTAAGTGAGGTATCCATTGAGATGTGCTTTTACAGCCTTGTTTGATTTGGTTCACAGACTTGAAGCCCCCGACCTTTCTGGTAGGAGCTCCCAGTTTGTTCAATTCCTGCCAAAGTGGGCAGCTAGAGCTGGTCTGTCCCTGAGGCTTCCCGCTGGAGACACAGCCATGTCAGCCCCCGAGGAATCTGAAAGTCTCCTGCCTGCCAGCTGCCTTTGTAATCTGTGCTGGTGCGTGGAATGGGCTTGTTGAGGTGCAGCAGCCTTGCTTTGGCTGGTTTTGGTGGGAGGTCTCCACAGTGAAGCCTCTCTAAAGATGCTTCCCCAGGTGGGACCAGCCAGGTGGGTATGGCACAGCTGGGACAGCAGAGGAAGAGGGAAGGGTTTTTTGGAGGCAGTTTGCAGAGCAGTGGCACCTCTGGTACTGTAGCACCTGGGTCTCTGTACCTGTTTAACCTTTTCCAGCCTGGTGAAGGAAACCCCAAAGCCTCTTGTGCCCATCCTGGTGCCCATGTGTTTATTTCCCAGCTATGAAGCTGTGGAGGAATTGCATACAAACCCCAGCGTGCTGTTGCTGATAACTTGTCTCAGTGGGGAGGTGAGGAGCAATTTTTGCTGGTTTTTTTTGTGTTTTCTTCTGGAGTCACCTGGGAAAAGCTTTTCTCACCGTGCAGCAAAGGAAATGTAGGAAATGTTTCAATGTTTCTCCTTTTTTGTTATTTTTTTGATACAGGTCCATCTAATCAGCTCCACCCACACAGTGGTGGTGTAGCCAGATCTCACACACTTCGTAATAACCATCTGCCTGTGCAATTAATGGCTTTTCTGCTTTTGCCGTAGCATGGAGGAAAAGAGTGAACCTGAGCTTTGAGTATTTGCTTAAAATATCTGAAAAGTGTGTGTGTGGATGCTCTGGAACTTTGTGCTCAACACCCCCCTGTTTCCCATGTTGTAAATTACTATGGAGCAACTGGCCTTTCCCGTGGTGCCATTCAAACAGGGCAGGTTCCCCACCTGCTGTGTGAAAAATGAACAGCTGTGACAACGTTGTATTCCAAAAATACTCCCTCCTAAGAGCTGAACACAAGGCTGACAATGCTGGTTTGAGAAGTAGGATGGCTGCCATCCCAGTGACTCCAAGAGTAGTGGGTGGGGAGAGAGGCAGGAAACAGGTCTGGAAGGAAATTCTTCCAACTCTGTGTAAGAAACAGAGCAGAGATATTTAGCAGATCACAGAAGTAAATTTGGGTTGTGTCAAGAGTAAATATTTCCCAAGACAACAAATAAAAACCTGTGCAAGTTTTCCCCGTGAGCTCTCAGCAGCTGATGGGGCAGGGCTCGGCGTTGAGCAGGCTGGAACAGGGAGGGAAGGGGAGCCCATGCTGAGCTGCTGGTGTTCACAGCCCTGAGTCCTGTCCCATCTTTCCTTGGATGCATCCACATCTCCCATCTCATCCATCCCACCTCCCTGCCAGCCTCTTTTTACTTAAGAAAATAATCCACCCTGTCCACATGGCTGTTTTGAGATTCTTTGTTGCCGCAGTGCCTCCAAAAGCGGGATGTTCATGCCTACCTCCTGGGGAGCCACACTGGGACACAAAGGATTAGGCAGCCTGGCTGTAAAACTGGGCTTAAACTTGGATTTTGACTCCAGAGTGGTGTAAGGTGCAGGGTAAGCTAAAACAGGAAGATTTGAAAGTAGATGAGAGAGCTGACCTAACCATGGCATTGCTAGAGGGGAGGATGCCAAACTGTGCCCCTCAGCAGGTCCCTTGGACTGAACCTAAGCTACTTTAGTGGGGACTGAAGGACTACAGATCATCACCCTGACATCAGGCACCAGCTCACCTAAAGCTCTGATGTGCTGGGGCTCCAGATAAAGGTTTATCTTGCATCTTGAAGACATCTGTGTTGCTAGTCCTACTGCTACCCTATTGCTAACTTTATTTTTGTATTATTTATACATCAGACTGGCTTTCCAGCTGAGAGAAATCTAATCAGAGAATCCAGTAGTGCTCACTAAGAGCTCAGGACCTCACTGGTGAGAGGTGTGCTGGTGACAGGGCTGCTTTTCCCACTGCCCCCGCTGCCTGTGGGGGTCTTCGGAGCCCTGCAAATACTGCCAGGGTTAAAGAGCAGATGCAGAGATGGCTTGGTGTGTGTTATCCTGTGAGACAACACCTTACTCCTTTCCTTGTCCTGTGTCATAGGCATCCCAGAATGCCAAGCAAGTTTAAAAGGAAAAAGCTGCACAGGGAGAAGCCGTGCAGGAGCAGCAAAAATCTGCATGGAAATTTCCCCATCCTCTTGTCTCTGTTCCAGTCTTCAGGTGTTTTAAAGTGTGGGGAGATTTCCATGGGGAAGAATGTAAAAAGTGTGGAGTTGGGATCGGTGTGTGGCTGTGTGGGAGAGGAGTTTTGGCTCCAGGGTTGTGTTTTCGGTATGTGAGATCCATGCTGTGGCGCGTGGGAGATTCCAGGAAAGAAGTAGCTGTTGCTGCCATCGGGGTAAATCCCACTGGGAGCAGAGCAGCATTTTTCACCTCTTCTGGGCTTGCCTGTCCTGAGCCCTTGCCAGGTGTTCTGTGTCCAGGGCAGCCCATGCTCTTCTCCAAAGTCATGTGAAAAACAGACACACACATTGGAAATGCTGGAGGCCAATATTCAACCACCCCTGTGTCTAATTTGCACTGGGGATTTGAACTCCACATTCCCAGTTTCAGGGGGCACATCTCCTTAGTGGGGATGTAGGAAAAAGTGAGATTTACTTCCTGCTAAAGTGCATCTACTGTTCCTAAACTGGTCAGAATGTTTGGCTGCCACTGGGCCAACAAGACAGGACGCACTACTCTCTGCAGAGCGTTTGGGTGCTCGAAGGTGTTAATCTGTGCCCCATAGAGGCTGTAAGTGCTGGGAAGAGGTGGGTGAGGCTATGCAGGAGCACCCCCAGTGCTGCACACATGAACGGGAGAACCCTGGGAGATCTGGGATTTCCCATGGCCTTAGGAGCCCTGAGTTAGAGGCACTCCTGTTACACGAGCTGAGATTTCAGGGACTTGAAGATTAGGCCAGGTGATATTTTTTTAACGCAACATGTGATAAGCACAGAAGATGTGAAGTCCAGGCATTTGCAGGCTCTTTTTCATGCTGAACTCTCCCTGGAGCATGACCTTCCTCACCCCCATGGTCCTCCTCACCCCCTCATCACCACGTCCCCACGTACTCTTCCAAAGCACAATTTCACTCTGCTCTTGCCCCTTTGTCCTCCTCCTCTGTCGGAAGCTGCCATCACCAAAGCCAGCGCGTTGCTCTTACTAATAGCAAGGTAATCAATTTGAGTCACTGTATACATTAGTAATGGCCATGTAATTCTAGTGCAAATTAGGTTTGGGCAGGCTGTGAAGCCCGAGATGTCTCGTCTTCCTGAGCAGAGCTTGGATTTACTGTCCTCTGGGGAAGGCCACAGTGAAACACCCCTGTGCCCCCCTCACAAATCCTCCCTTGATTGGATACAGTATGGTCGTCTGATTAAAATTGTGCAGTGGTTCAGAAAATGATTTTCAGCCAGTGCTTCACAGTAAATTACTTTTTTTTTCTTCTTTCCGCCAAGACAACAAATTTATACCTCAAGTACAGCTGTACTGTAACGCTGAACTGAGAAGCTCAAGAAAAGCAAGATGCCATCGAGGCAGAGACGGAGAGGGGCTGGGAAACACCTGGTAGTAGTGACACCATGCCAAGGGACATCCCTGCTGCAGCTCCCATGAGCCTAAAGCCTGGTACCTGTTCCCAGGATGATGCTGCCACTCACACCCAGATCCCTTTTCCCACTGGGTCAGGTTTGCCTGTGCCGCCGTCAGTGTCCTGTGGGCAAGTATCTGATGCCTTAGGATTTCAGCTTTTATATTTTTCATATATTTGTAGTCCTGCAATACTTCAGTGTATAAACTCCATACAGAGTGTTAACTATTCCTTCCCATTTTGGTCAGACAAAAACAATTCTTCTCTAGACCTGGGAATCAAGGAGATCTCACTGTCTCAGGCTCTGAGAAATGTAAGCAAACGTGAGTTGGGGGGGAGCAGACTTGGGGTAAATTACTTCGTTACCTGAAGCTGTAATTGGAATATTAACCAACCTCCAATATGCAAATGGACCAAACTTACAAAAATCTGAAAACCTGTGACCCATTGACCATTTTGGGTGTAGCCCCTGGGGGGTAGGGGGGGGGCAGGGAGAGGCTTCATCTGCCTGAAATGTACCTGAAGGCCCTTCAATAAATATAACAGCTTTTTATTCTGTTAATTTTGTCTGACCTCTGTTTTTAGGTAGCCCAGGAAGGAATCATACCCCACTACTCACCTCTGTGTCCCTGCATGGGGTGTCTGTTATCCTGTGTGCCTTGCCCGTACCTGTCACCAAAGTGTCACCAAATGGGAGGAGCACAGTGTGTGTCCCTCCTGACACTCTCCCCTCCACCCCGATGGCCACGGCTACCACAGGGGCAAGGAAAGCCCCAGGACAGGGTGCCCACCAGTGCCAGCCATGAAACATTTCCCAGCTCTGGGTGCTCAGACCACCCACTTCACACTGAACTGTCAGTGAAGGAAATGAGGAAATGCTCAATTTTCCCTCAATCAATGGAATTCTGTCTCCTGTTTTCCATGTGAGCATCCCAGTGATGCCTGGAAATCCATCTGTCCCTGATGCCTGATCCTGCACAGCTTGCTCATTAAAAACACTGCTGATGCTTCTGCATGGGGAGAGCCTCCCACATGGGGAGTCTCCCTCTTCTTTATGTGCTGTGGCAAGGCCTTGGCAGGGAAGGATGACACTTACAAGATGAACCCAAGATGAGTCTCACCTTTCTTGCATTGCCCAAAGGAGGGTCAGGAGGTGCGGCACCCTGACAGACTTACTAAAAAGCATCTTGAGTGATTGTCTGCAGGAAGGTGTCCTTGGTGATGGCAACACTGTCCCAAGTTTGGCATGTTCAAGTCTTGAGGAGTGTGAGTTAAGCATGCAGCAGTCAGCCCTTCCTGGTGAGTGAGCCCTTCCTCTCATGGACTTTGTGCCCTGTCTTGGATTGCAATGCAAGATGTAACCAAAAGTATGTATTCTGTTACCATCTGTTAAAACCGGTTGGGGAGGTGTTTTCTCTTCTATGACCCGTTCCTCATAACGCCAGGGGGGAAGGGGCAAGTGTCTTCTGTTAATGGGCCAGCTGTTAAACCAGGTGGGGCAGTGTTCTTTATCTCTTCCACCACCCATCCTCCCCTCCAGGGGATATCTGCTGTTCATGGGCCATCCAGGCTCACTGCATGGCTGATACAATTACATCATCCCATTGGGAGATGCTCCACCCAGTGGGAGGAGCCAAGCATTCCTACCTGGATAAAACCTGAGATTCAGAACACCAGGACAGCCTGTTTGCACAGGATTCCCAGAGGAAGACTGGATCCATCTTGCTACCACTGCACCTTCAGAGGAAAACTATACCCTCCTACAGGATCATTGCTCCAACAGAACCACATCTGTCACTGCAGGAGGACTTGACTGTACTGCTTCCAACACTCTGATCAACGGGGTGTCAGGCTGTATTCTGACTCTGTCAGTGTTTTCTTTTTTGTTTGTTTTGTTGTATTTTTAAATACTACTACATTTTTATTCCTAATATTTCTAGTAAAGAACTGTTATTCCTATTCCCGTATCTTTGCCTGAAAGCCCCTTAATTTCAAAAGTATAATAATTCAAAGGGAGGCAGTTTACATTCTCCATTCCAAGGGAAGCTCTGGCTTTCCCTGGCAGACACCTCTCTTCCTAAACCTAGACATGCCCACCTAATCAGTGCTGAGCCTGTGCTGGTTCTCCAGGCATTGGGCACCCTGGACTGAGCCTTGATCCCAGCACCTCCCACCCTATGGCAGAGGCTGGGCCTGTGAAAGGAGGCAGGATAAGGAAGAAAAACACAAAAAATAATCCATGCAGCAAATGTGTACCTGAGAGGGAGTGGTTGGAGGTGAGAAAAGGGGAGATGAGGGGTTTTTTTTAATTAGAGACAGATAATTTATTATCTCTGTGCTCATGTATCAGTGTGTCTATGTGTCGTTTGAAGTGCCTTTCAACCAGTGGCATTCCATTGCATATATGTGAGTTGACACTGAGGTGAAGGTCTGAATCTACCATAATTTTTTGGCTTTCCTGCAGGAACTGTGACAGCCTAGGGGAGTGGACAACAGCAGGCAGTAAAGCAGCTTTATGTGTGGTGTATTTAAGATATATGTTTGTATTCAAATAAATGTGAAATAGATTTCCTCCCTTTTGAGGTAAAAAAGAATTAAATGGTGACTGCAAGTCTGTCAATAGCAATGAACCACCTTGCATCTTTAACAACCTGGAAGCAGGAGATAATTTGCATATGTCACAAACAAGTGGAGGAACTTTCTCACAACCAGAACCAGTTTCCCACCTTTGCTGCAACACAGGCTCTCCCTGCTTTGGATGTGCTTCCTGAGCAGTGGGTAGTGTGAGGGAGGGAAGGCCTGTTTATTAAATTAAGAAAATATGTTCCACAGCACATTGGCACTGAGCTGGAAAGGAGCAGCTCCATTGCCCACTCCCTCTCCCGGTCCCTGCAGGACTATTCCTCACCAGGGATGATTTGTGCCTTCATCCATCCAGTTTGAAATGTCACATTTCCTGCTGCAATTAGAAGGATCTTTTACCCACAGGATTTATGTGCGTGCATCTGAGGGGGTGTTTTCACGCCCTTCAGGTGAATGTTTTATTAAGCAGTGTCCAACACATAACACAAGTTGAAAAGAAACATTGCTAAGGATAGTTATTGCAGCTCTCATGACCTTTCAGAGATCCCTGGGAACTGGAAAGAAGTAGTGGACTTACAAAAGGAAGTGTAGTATTGTTTTTGAGCTGAGGGACAGGAGAGATATGGTTTCAGTCTGCTCAGATCCCAAAAGGATCTGCTTTCACCCTGGCAGGGCTTGCCAACACAAGTCTGTTGGGACACAGCAGAAGCAGCTGCCCAGTCCCTCCTGAGGCCACCTCCGGGCAGTTGGTAGCAAAAATCCACCACATTTTGGTGGGGACAGGAAAAAAAAATGCCAGAGGACACCTGGTGCAGGTGAAATCCCCCATGGTGACACAACAGTCCTGTGCTCTGCTCCGAGGGTGCCCAACTTCCTTGGAGGGGGTTGTGCCCAGGCAGTGGGGCTGCCTGAGCTGGGCAGAGGGCTGGAGAACCTGCTTTTGGGATCTCCAAGGCAGCAGGGAGCATGCTGGTGCAATGCAAAGTGGCAGCACAGTTTCTATCCCAAGCTTGGCCCATGCCATCTGCCACTCTTCTGAGGGACACTTGGGCATAGGTGGGGTGATGACGTGGGCTGGGGGCTTTTCTTCCTGAGAAACTGGGATAAAAGCAGCCAGTTTGGGGGGAAGGAGGAGACATGGTAATTAATGCAAGCCATTCTGTATTCCCACTATTTCATTTACTAGTACAGGAATACCTGACCATACCTTGAGGGTCACAAAAGGAAAGGCCTACTTGAGGAGTTCATCCTGAACGTGGTGTCCTCTGATTCTGACATTGTATCTGCAAACACAGGATGAGATTTTCAGTTCCAGGAGCTGTTGAGTAGACCCACTCCTTTTAATGGAACACAGAACAGATCCAACATGGTCTTGAGCGACGTACAATTCAACATGAATCACGTGTTTACTTCCTGCACCTGTGTATGCATAAGAAGATGAAGTTCCTACCCAAACGGCTTAAAACTTTTCAAGTGTGATCCTATGAACCCTTATTCACACAAGTATTCTCAATTACTTCCAAGGGGGCTCTTCATAAAAAGGAAATTTGTCTCTTTAGAGGTGGAGGTGTGTTGTCATTTTGCTTTTGGGGTGACTTTGCACAGGTACTGGAAAATGGCCCAAGGTATTTGTGGTGTGCAGATAGTCCCTCACACATTTTTCCACCTATGCTAACTGTTTTCATGTGCTTTTTCCTTTTTTTTTTTTTTTTTTTTTTTTCGGTTCTTATTTCACGTGTTCTTCCCTAGTTCCTTGGTCTTGCCCACCTCAGGCAGGGCTGATCAGCAGGGAAAAATGACCAGACTTTGAATATACAAAAGGAAAAGCATGAAGCCAAACCTTAGTATAGGCGTGCTTTAATTACCCAGCCATGATTGCATTACTCCAGCCCAGAGGAAATATGACTAATGCCATGTCTGTGCTTCTGGCATATGACTGCTGTCACATCCAGTGAGGACTTATTAAGTATTACAAAGGTGTGACTAAAGAAAATGGTGAATTGAATGTGGAAATGAGCAGACACAGTCCTATTCTGTGTACTAGGAATTTCTAATCTGGGATGGTGGGGAATGTCTGTGTAGGAATAAATTGCTGTATTTTGTCATCAAAGAAAATCCAAGTTCGGCTTTAGGGAAAGCCATCCTAACTATGAACTGTGACACTCTGGTTCAAGTGATCCTTGGGTGCTGCTGAGTCTTCTCTGAGGGTGCTGATCCCTGCTTTTAGCATGGCTTATTCCCTTTGGGGGAGACAGTCATTGGCCGAAAAACTCAGGAATGGTCTTGTGAGGAGAGGCCAGAAAGCAGCTCTGTCCTCCTGTGTGTGGCCTGCACTACAGGGTGATGGTGTAATTTACCATCTCTCTGGCAGTGGTCCCTCTTGGCCATTCCAGCTCTAGAGCTGGATATGGAGAAAACCTGAGTCTTGCCACACCCACAGCCTGTGGGAGGAGGGAATTGAGGAGCTGTAGGTTTGACCCTGTTCTTGCTGCTTAGAAACTCAACCTCCTATCTGACAACCCCCTGAGGATCCACAGTGCCAACACATCCTGCACAGGCTGGGTGGGGGCTGCCTGCCTTCTGGGGTGGACAGAAGGGGCTCTCGTTTGATTTCACGAAGGAGTTCAAAGTGGCTGAAGATATTTGATGGGAGACCCAAGCTCCAGGAAAGGCAGGAGTTCAGGTACCTGTCTCTGCCTGGTGCCTCCTACCAGCTCATCAACTCTGCTGGTTCAGCTACAGCTTCCTGGCTTCAAACTTCAGAGATTTCCTCCTGCTGAAGGCACGAGGGGTTTAGGCAGTCTGGATCATCCCAATGTAGCAAGACATGATTTAGGCAGTCTGGATCATCCCCAGTGTAGCAAGGCACACAGTATTTTTGCTGTCCCTGAGCACATATCAGTCCTCTCAGCAGATCACCCAAATGGTGCTTGCAGCCTCCAGTGTCAGACCCTTCTGAGATGCAGAACCCTTAATTTAGGAGTCAGCACCACGGACTGCTCTGCCGGGCCGGGGCCTGCCATGAAACGTGCAATTATCTCCTTGGAGAGGTGTAATTGCAGAGCCAGATTTGCTGCTGATGGAAGAGCTGTGTGGTGACCCCGGTGGGCCAGTGCCAGCCCCTGCCAGTGGCCGTGTGCCCCGTCCTCCCCGTGCATGCCCTCGAATTATGGGCTCTGTCTTTAAAACAAAAGACAGATTTGACAAGCTCGTCCGGTTTTCCTGCATTAAACAATTAGAACAGCAAACACAGAGGCTTTACACCACTTCTCCTCTCAATATCTACCGTCAGTGCCTTTCTGCCAAATGAGTTTTTAACAGCTGTGTTTTCCCCAGACTCAGCACAGCACCATTAGCAGTTTCCCATAACAACTGTTTCACCTTTAACTAGAGCACTACAGGGCTGAGCGGCGTTTCTTTCAGGGATGCAATTAGGCAGGTGATGGGGCGTGATGCCTGATCAGGTAATTGATCGAGGGCTGGTCGGCTGCTGCCCCGTATCAGCAGAACAATCAATGGCGATGATAAAAGTTTGCTAAAAGAACGGAAATGAAGGGAACAGCGGCGTCTGAATCGGGTGCTTGTGAGGTTTCACAGACCACACTGCATGGTGTCCGGTGACAGGATTTCCCTGCCAGCTGCTCTGCAGACTGGGTTTGTGAAGGGCACGGAGGTGCCACCCATCGCCTGCACCTTGAGGTCTCCCTAGGCTGGGCTGGAGGCTGCAGCACATCCATAACCCAGGTTGTCAATTTGGAGATGAATGAGCAGATGGACAGGGCTGTCTCAAGACCAAACGTGGAGTCAGTGAAACCCAGAACCCCTCGCTCCCTTTTCAGACTTTGCCACTTGATTAAGTTACTGCACTGAATTTTTGCCCTTCTTTTCCTGTTGTAATGCTATTATCGCCTGCTTAATAAACTGCGCATATTAATGACCCATTATAACATTCTAGAGAAGTAAATTAATTGGGAATTTCAATCTCTTGAAACTTTAACTGAAAAACCAAAAGAAAACCAGTAAAGACAGACATTTTGGCATAAGTCAAGCTCTAAATTTTGTAGCTCAACTGCTCTCTTAATTGTAGGTGCCCCAAGGGTCTAAGTTGCTTTTGATCTACATTTATTCCCTCATTTTGAGTTTATGTTAAACAAGTTATATTCCGGTACCCTGTAAAGAAACCCAACCAACCAACAAAAAAATACCCAACCAAATAAAACCTCATAACAAGCTATGTATCGAAATATTTTATTTTAGAGGGTTTTATGTTCAGCAACACAATTGATCTGGAATTGCTCTTATCAACATATGGATGGATGGGGTGTGAAGAAACCCATCATGTCACACTTCTGCTGTATCATCAGTCCTGATCAGTGACAGCTCACACCAAAAGAGCCCAGTGGCTGTAAAGATCTTGAAAAAGATCAAAGAATCAGAAAAAAAAGGGCAAAATTTATTTAAACTAAAACCAGGTAATGCATTACACCCTGCTATAAGGATTAAAGGCATTGGCTGAATCAGTAATATCACAGTGTCCACAGTGGGACTCTGATTTTAGACATTAAACTTCTCTGCCAACCATAATGTGTAAGCGTGTAGGAGAAAGGGAGAAGAAGAACACAAACCTCAGGTCTGGAAAGTATTTCCTTGCTTGGCAGCAACTGTGACATTGCATGTATTTAGCTGAATTTTATTTTATTGGACTTGGTCTTGGAGATCTTTTCCAATCTTAATGATTCTGTGATTCCGTGAAAGAGGTGAATCAGGCATATGTAGCAGGAGGAAAAAGAGACCTATCTATATTAAACCATAGCTGGAATTTGTGACTGAGTCATGGGAATAATTTACAGATCAGCAAGGGAAATTTCAGAGGTACGAGAGGCATTCATCCAAATCCTGTGCTTCCCTCTAAAAGTATCTTGCTCATAACCACTATAAATGGAATTATTCCTGGACAGGAAAAAATGGGATTTTCCTGGGACAGGAAAAGCCTCTTCCCATCTTATCTATCTTGTCCAATTTGTGAGACATTTGAGCCTAACCCCTGTTTGTGATTGTCTTGTCCTTCTTGCACCAACCACAGCTTCACACCCCGAGTGGCTGTGGTTTCTGGGAGATTTTGGCAATGCTTTTGCAGGAACATTCCCACAACAGAGCAAAGGACAAAGATTTGCTGGGCTTTTCCATCTTATGTCTGCAGGTGGCTGGCTCAGTGCTCGAGTATGGAGGCAGCCTGGGACTATTTTCTTGCTCTTGCTTTTTGTCTCTGTTTCCCAGAGCTTTTCATGCTTATCTACATGTTTATGAACACAGTCACTTGTCAAGCAAAGGCACTCTTGCTGCTTGCTGTGTAGTTTTTAAAGCAGTTTTTAGGGACTTTCTTTGGTGCCCCTTTGGATGACGCATGGGAAAATCACTGCTCCAAATCCCTCCCAGTGAAATGTGAGGTGAAAGGGTCAGAATTTTCATCTTTCCAGCTCATAAATACCCCCTGACAATCCACTTTCTGGGGTGACCCCCCCCCCCCCCCTTCAGACATCAGTTGATCATCCTTCTCCTGACTTGAGGAGCAGACTGAGAAGGGAAGAGAGATTTCTGAAGTGAAAAGTGCCCTGTGATGAGATAGGGGAACACAAAGAGACACAAACTGCTCCTGGACTCCCAGCCTGTGGATAAGAAACTCCGGCTGACACTTATGAGTGAGAGGGGAAAAAACGCCTTAAACCCATGTGACACTTATATAACTTCAGGCCTGGGATGTTTTTCTCACAAAGGAAGGACGAGTGTTGCCAGGGGCAGCTTTCATGATAAGAGCAAGCCAGTAACCTCTGAAAACAGAGAGTTTCCAAAAAACAAGCCTTCAGGAGAAGACAGAATGTTCTACATCAGGCTTGTGCCCCTCTTGACTGCAGCAGGGTACAGAGGCTACTGGTGGCTCCCAAAACTGGTACAAGTCAAACAACTGAGATAAACGAGCTTTTGAGTGAAGCAAGGGGGATTTTTGATGAAGAGGATGCTGAAGAGTGGGAAGTCACAAGAAGAAGGGGAGGGAAGTGTCTGGAACAGGGTCACTTTGGAGCGCAGGAGACATGACTTTGCTTGGCCAGGTGGGCTCAAGGCAGTCATTTTTCTGGGAACTTCCTAAACCAAACAGTTCCTCCTTATTCCTTGAAAGCTTTTAATTTTCTTCCAAGAAACAGAGTGGGAGAGCACAAGAGGACTGGAGCAGGTCCTGTCCAACCTGAGTTATCCTCTGAACCATTTGAGATGGTGCAAAGAGGTAGGCGCCTAAGAGAAACCATTTAATACTGCAGCTTTGTAGATACAGAAGATGTGACAAAGGTGGGAAAGGGAGGTGTGGAGGATGATCACCATGGGTTAAATGGTGACTAGGGCCTGTACAGGTCTTTGCCCAGGACATCCTCAAAAGCTGCAGTTTGGTGGCCCATTAGCTGGTGGTGGTAGGAGTGACATACTGCACTCAGGAGGTGACTGCCAGGTTGAGCCCAGCCTTGTCCAACCACATTTTGACAATTTTGGACAAGTATTGACAATAGAGAGAATTCAGACTGACTGACCACCTACTTTGGATCTTTGCTCCCTTGCTGGTTTTGTGAGAGCAGCAGATGCTTCCGGAGGGCTGGGTTGGCAAATCTCACCCAGGTGTCAGTGGGTTCCTGCTCTGGTGCTTGTCTCCCCCCAGAGCTTTTCCTTTCCCATCTCTCAAAGCACAAAAATCACCCCCACATTGGATTTCTGCACCCTTCAAACCATGTGCTGCAGCCCCTTTTGCTTCCCCAGCAGCGATGTGTGCACAGTCCCTCTGCAAGTACCCTGTACAGGGGCTGGTCTTCGAACTGCTCTGCCTGACTGCTTGGGTGTTAAATCTCTGTTTCTGTGCACTAGAGAGGTGTCTGGGGGCAACACATGTGGCTGGCAGGAGCTGCCAGGGAGGCTGAAATGTGATGGACCTTTGTGCTTTCAGAGAATTCAGTGTGTCCCCCACAGACACTTCTCTGTACTCCCTTCTACTGATATTTAACTTTAGTGTGTCCCAGCTTGTCCCAGGCATAAAAGACACCCCAGAGCAAAGAGGCTCAGCAGGGTAAGTCTCATACAGGGGTAAGTCTCATACAAAGGGACTGAAATGTCTCACAGGCACATTTTAGTCTCAGTGCTTGTGTTCTGCCTTGCAGTGGCTTCCGTGCTCTGTCCCTACCCATGCTGTGCTCTTTGCTAACGGATCCAAATCAGCAGGAATCGGGGATATCTGTGCAGTGACAGCTCTTCCTCTGTGAGCTGCACCTTGTCAAGCCAAAGCTGCCTGACCCTGGCATGTGTGCTTGAATCACTCTCCTGTTCCTCCTCTAAATCCCCACCTGAGGTCAAGCTTTGAAAGAAAGGTCAGATCCATTTGAAGACTGTCCAGAGAGGGACTGAACCACTCAATCATGAGTCATTGAAAATTAAATAGATGCAATTGTTTATTTGACAACCTGTAAGTCTGGGGAGAGTTCCAGCCCGACCACAGGCTTAGTGCCAACACAGCTGGGCTTCCCCTGGCTTGGAGGAGGTTTTTGCAGCAGGTAAACAAGGGGGTGGGAGAGTCCTAAGAGCACCAGAATTATCTTTTCTTCCCAAGGCCTGACTCATGGCAGGAGGGGAATCTCTGCAGAGAGCCTGTGTCATCACTGTGTCACCGCCTGGCAGCACTCCTGATTAGTGACCCTGATTCTGGGCTGTTGGATTTTTTGTTATCAGCATCAGAGGTGCTGGGCACAGTGATGCTGGCTGACTTGAAGAGCAGCTGAACATTCCCAGCTCTCCTAATAAATCATTAACTACTCCAGAACCATCATTGAAGTGTACAAGGAAATAAGCAATTACCTCCTGCCCTAGAGGAGCAGACCCTGTCCAGAACTAGAAAGTGTCTGGGGATAACAATGTAATCAGAATAATTAAATGCTCTTTTGTGTTTGTGAAATTCAGGATTATATTCATAGTTTTATTTCCCCCTTCTCAAAAGTAGGGGATAATTAACTTTGAGGCAACATTACTGGCACTGGCTGACCTTGCATGAGCATAGTTGTGAGACTTTGCACTGACTTTCCATGGGTCTGAATGACCAGAGCAAAAGTAAGGAAAAGGAGAAATAGGATCTGTGTTTCACAGAGTCACAGAATCATTGAGGTTGGAAAAGACTTCTTAGATCATCAAGTCCAACCTTTGACCAATCACCACTCTGTCAACTGGACCAAAGTGCCATGTCCAGTCTTTCCTTGGACAACTTGAGATATGGAGATTCCATCACCTCCCTGGGCAGCCCATTCCAGTGCCTGACCACCTCTTCTGTGAAGAAATTCTTTGTGGTGTCCAACCTGAATGTCCCCTGGCTCAGCTTGGGTCTGTGTCCTCTCATCCTGTCACCTGTTTCCCAGGAGCAGAGCCTGACCCCCAGCTGGCTGCACCCTCCTGTCAGGAGCTGTAAAGAGTGAGAAGGTCACACCTGAGCCTCCTTTTCTCCAGGCTGAGCCCCCTGAGCTCCCTCAGATTCTTCTCATAGAACTCACTCTCTAGACCTTTCTACAGCTCTGTTACCCTTCTCTGGACATGGTCCAGCCCCTCAATGTCTTTCTTGAAGTGAATATTTGCCACATAGAGACAAGGGGCTAAAGGTTGTGCAGTCCAGCTCAGACAAGTGGAAAAAGGCCAGAATCCAGGTTATCTCTGTGGTGCTGCAGCAGAACATCCAAAGGATGCTGAGTCCTTTAAAGTACAAACTTTAAAGAGAAATCTAGCTAAAGATAGGTTTCTTAGCAAAATACAGCCATGTCAGAGCGCTACATCATTGTGACTTTTGAAATGCCCTTTGTTTTCAGGTTATGATTTAATGCAGACATAAGGATGAGTTGTTTTGTCAAAGTAGAGTCCACTCAGCAAGCCTGAACTCCTCCTTTCTTTAGGAGTGACCACTAAGCCTTGGGACTTTTCTTTGCCCTTTGTCTAAAGAACAGTTCTAGCCTGATACATTCTGAGTTGCATTTTTCATTGCTTTTTAATTTTTAATTGCCTCCCAGCTCAGGAGGCAGACAGAACATACTTTCAGATAAGATTTGTTGTATTACTTGCGTACCTAATCAGACAATTGCCATGTTTATCTTAATCATGTATATTACTTCATTTATTTCGACACATGTTTCCTTTGAATACCATTTCAAAGCATTATGACAGGCCTCCAGTTAGTAAACAAGAGCTTGGAAGAACTTTATTGGGTGGTATTTGTAATTAAATATTAAATGAAACACAGACCTCTCTTCTTTAAAGATGGTAAACCCATACTTCCTTTATATTTGTAAAGTTTTTCTTTCTATATATAAATAAATAAGTATAGAGGCTTCATAAAAGCTCTTTGGGTTTCTTATCCCCATGGTTTTTTCCACATGTCCACATTTTCTGACAGCTTTGGACTGTATCTAACTGTGTGGTTATTTCATTTGGGAACTGATAAATTGCAGCAAGTCAAACAGGAGCAGTTCTAAACTTTGGCCCAAGAGGTGAATGATATTTTAGAGGGGAGACTTTCCTGCCACTTTTCCTTGTGCAAACTGATTTATTTGCTTTGGAACAGGCTGCACTCACAGCATTTCCTGGCCAGAGTGGAAGTCCTGGGATTCCCATGGGGGAGACTGAACTCAACAATGCTTTCAAGACAAAAATTGTTCAAGACAAATAATTTGGACAAAGCTGGGAAGGAGTACTAAATAGAACTGAAATCTTTGATAATCAGCCAAGGGTAGGGGAAGTGTAAAATACCAAGGGATGAGTTGTGCTCTTTTATTCAGCATCATTTCTCTGCAAATAACACAAGTAACATTCCTTCAGGGCAGGCATGCTGGAGATGACTGAAATTTAAAGTGTTTAGTTTGCTTAGGCAGGAAAACAGAAAAGAACAAAGTTTCTCAATGTAAACAGAAATTTCATGTCTGTCAGACTGATTTTGTCCCAGAGAAAAAAAACTCGATCAGACAAACAGAACCTATGGGATAAAATGTGAAAGCCAGAGAAGTAAAAATTTCCAACCTCAGCCAGTTTATTGATTTCCTTTCAGGAACACAGAGATCATTTGCCACATTACCAGCTACTACAGAATTACCTTACATTGCAAAATAACTTGATGATTGACTTGGGGCTCTGAGCACCAGCAACAAGGCAGAGCTGAGTCTGACTTTCATTACAAGGTCTAACCCCAGATAAAGCCCAACTGCTTTATCACCAGTGGCAGAGGTGAAAGATGCACAAGCCCAGGTCTCCTGAAACCTAAATTCTCATCAACTAAGGAATAATAACAAAAAAGCAAACAACCCCCAAACAAACAAATAAACAAATAAACCAACAAACCCCAAAGTAAACCAAACAAAACCCCACAAACAATGAAAAAACACCAAAACCTAAAGAGAAATCCCAAAAGGAGAAAATGAAATGCACACAGGCTCAGCCATGAGAACTTGGTTCTTCAGGGTTCTCCTCAGTGAGGATGGAGGAGTGGGATGGGGAGGATATTGGTGGCATAGGGAGCATCAGCCCTTGGAAGAGAATCAAGGAAATGTATGAGTGCTAAGAGCAGTCTGCATCACCCCAGATTTACCTGGCAGTGAGCTTGCATCCCCCTGGGGCTCTGATTTATTCATACAGATGAAGGCTTGGCTGGCTTGTGCAGGCTGAGGATGAAGATGAAGGGAAAGGACAATGGCAGTGGGCAGCACTGCCACCCTCTCAAGACTCACGTGGTCCTTGGTGGGGCTTGGGGGGCATCACTGCCCCCCAGGGATGCAGCACAGTAAAGAGTCATCCAAAGCACCCAGCATCCAGCTCTGCCCTCACTTGTTTGTTATTGTCATTGCCATTTGCCTCTTTTTGAAAAGGAGAGAGGTATTTATTTTATTTTATTAGATCTCACTGAGCCTTTGGAAGGGAAGGGAAATGTATGCGGGAGGAGAGAAGGAGAGGTCCTGGCATGGCTGTTGCTAGAGACAGGGGTAATGGCCGAGACATTTGATAAATAATTCTGTTTAATTTAAGCCTCAGGAGCTTCTAATCATATTGCATCACCTGTGGTTTTTCTGCTTTTTTCCAGTCCAGGGAGAGGGAAGAAAAAAAACCCGACAGAAAACCCTGACCTTTGCTACATCCAGCTGTGAATGGAGAATTTCCAAGCCTGGGTGAGTCAGGGGAAGTTGAAGGGAAGCTTGTTCTCTGTAATGGCCCTTTCCCTGGAGAGTGCAGGGGATGGATGCTGAGCCAAGGCACTGTCTGAAGGAGTCTGGGCAGCTGCTGGGGTTATCACGGGTCCCAAACCAGCCAAGCACTGGAGGGGATGTGGAGAGAGATTTTTGCCTTGCTCAGTGGCAAAGCAAGTGGTACACAGTCCCCCAGAAAGCTCACCCCGAACACCAGCTTTTGCATTTCTCTCCAACAGCTCATGGGTAGCATAAGCCTGGAGGTGAAAGGGGGAAAAAAAAAAATTGCCTGGTCGCTGCTGAGATTGATGTGCAGCAACATGGGTAGGGCAGTAATAGCCCATCCTAGAGCCATAAGGGCTACAGAATATCTGATTTTAATAGTTGCTGCTCCCATAAAGGGAAAAACAGAATTTTCAACTGGGAGGAAAGAGGAAAAAAAAAAAAAAGGGAAAGAAGTTTTAAAGGTTTTCTTAATCATATTGGTTAAAACTGGCATCAATGTCCCAGAAACTGCAACTGCCTTACTGCAATAGTTTGAAAATAACTGGCACCTCAGTTTGGGAAAACAAAGCTTGGAAAGCAATGGTTGGAGAAGGCTGGAATATTCCTCCTCACTGAACTGGCAGTAAAGCTGAAAGGGATAACTGCATTTTGATCTTGGTATGAATTCTTTAGTTTCCAGCTCTACAAGCACAGGGTTAGATTTCTGCTGTGCTGACTGTACTGGCCACACAACTTTTTTAGCTCTGAGTCATCCATGCAAGCTCTGCTCAGGTGAGAAGGGGCAAGGGAGATGTGGAGCAGTCCCAGAAGCAGATGCTGCTGCACAGCAGCCCTTGTCTCTTGTGCTCACACTGCACAGAATTCTTCTCTCTCGGTTACTACTGGGAAGTGGCTCGGATGTAGCTGGGAGCAAAGAGGGATGCAGACATTATGAGTTAACCAGAACAAGACATCCTTATTTTGGGTAAAGAAAAAAAGAAAGAAAAGGGAAGTCTGGAGAGGGATTTAACTCTAGAGTGCTCACAGTTTAAAAATGTCCCTGTTTCAGCCAGAGTTTCAAAATTTGGTAAGTCTGGACACGATGAAGGGAATGATGTGGTGATGTGTAGGAAAAGGGGACAGATTAGCAGAGATGCATTAGAGGGGCCAGGAAACAGAGCAAAGGGCCAAGAGCATGCATGGTAAAGCTAACTGAGTTTTTGTTGGAGTAACAACATGACGTGTCCCTTTTGGGGCACAGTAAGGAAAACCAGCAGGAATTACAGCCCACAGCATGTGCTCAGAATCAGCCCTGTGGCCTGAGGCAGTGCACAGGGAATTACTGCGAAGGGGCAGATGAAGGGACATGGTTTGTGGGCATGGGAAAGGGCAGAAAAATGCAGGAACAGAGCTCTGCAGCTGCAGATGCCACTGTGAAGCATCTGCAGAAGCTGAGCTGGGAATATCCATCCCATCCATGGAGAGGAGATGGAGCAGAAGCATTTCTGGTGGGTCATCCAAGTTGTACTGGGAGCCCACCACCATGAAACTACTGCTTAGGCCACCCCTTCTGTTAGGGAGGGCTGAAACTGGGAGACAAAAGGTGCCTGAAGCCAAGTCTGAGGCACAATTCTGTTTGTGGATGGGTGAAGATTGCGCCAAACCAGCCGAGGGCTCACATCATGTCCTGGCCCTTCAGACTCATTTTGAGGGATATTTTTTTCCCTGTTTAGACCAAAGACCAGGCCAGCCCTTAAAGACAGCCCCATCCCAAGCAGATCCACAGCCAGCTGTCTCCTGCAATCAGATCAGGGCAGGCAGAAGCCCATCCAAACTGTGGTGCGTGGGTTTTTGGACAAGCCATGTGAGAGCCAGCCCTTGCCTTTGGGAACCAATCACGGGGTGAGGAACAGGGTGACTTTTATTTTAGCAAGGACAGGAACAAGGAGACACTACAGTGATCATCTGATTTGCCTTTCTGCATGGTGAGGGGAGGTCAGGAGGATGTGCCCAGCGATTCCTGCAGCATTCCCAGGCTTTCTGGGTGAGGCGATGGGCACCAGCTTCAACACTGACAATTCCCTGTCTGCTCCCCAAGCGTGTGCTACCCACAGCCCAAGGAAACGAGAGCTGAATGCAGATTTCAGAAGAATATTATAATAATGGTAATTGCACTAGAGCTGCACTGCTCACATGGATGTGTTTGGGAGGTGCATGCCATCATTTGGGTGGATGGAGCACATGCTCAGGCAGCACTGACCTTGTTGTTTCCATGCCATTGATTTTTTAAAGGAAACATTCAATTAAAATCCCATTTAGTCTGGCTAAGCAGAGGCCTGTATTATTCAACTGATAAAGAGAAAATAAGGCTTCAGAAGCTTTACATGTGCTCCAGGACTGTCTGCTGAAGTTTGTGCTAGGACATAAATCCTCCTGGAAACCTGGCTCGCTCAGGTTAAATGCTACAATATTCATCCTGACTTTTTATTTCCCTGACATCTCGTGGACCCTGCAGCCTTGAGCTGGGCATTAGGGAGCTGCACACAGAATCTGGAGGGGTTTGGTGCCTCAGCGTAGGACGAGGAAGGCTGAATGGCAGAAAGCTCAGTAGACTGTCTTACAGGAGCATGAAAAAAGCACCATGCCTTCAATTCTGCCCTTTGCCAAAAATTACAGGTCCTCCAGTGGGAGTTCCTGCACACTCAGGCTTTGTAAACTATAATTAATGAACTGCTGAATAGCAATTTTAAATAAGCACATTTTCAATATAGCTCTTGGAAGTTGGAATTAGTGATAATTCCTGTGTAGATTTAAGCATTTGTAAAAATGTCATGCCCTCTGCATAAGGAAGCCCTGGATCTGAACTTTTTCAAGTGTTTGGGCCTATATTATTAGAGGATCTTCAGGCTGGACTATCACAAGCCCATACCATTTATTTTGGTGTCTGTACACAATCTCTTTTAAAATGCAATCCTAGTCATATCTGCATAAATTCCCCCTGAATAATCTGCTGATAAATATTCCCTGAAGTAAAAAATGCCAACCATACATAGCCTTCCATTCAAAGCTGAGCATACAGACTGCTTGAATTACTGAAACAATAGCGGAGCTGGATGATTATTGCAATGTCTACATCCATGTTTTAATTGCAATTAAACTTTCCAAAGCAAAGCCTCCAGTTTATTTAATGAAACCAAACACTTTGTTTCCAAAAAAAAAAAAAAAAAAAAAAAAAAGACTCTGCAAATACAATCATTATAATTCAATTCCAGAAGAACTAAGAAAAAGATCAATCCAGAATTCATTAAATGCCTTATGTGTCAAGATGACCTTTAAGGTTTGCTGGTAATCTACATTTTCAAATTTTTAGGCCTTTTTTTCTCAGACTCTCAGAATGAACAAAGCAGCACTGATCATATTTATTGCTTAGCAAATGACAGATTTTCTGACCATTTTATGTCTACTTATTTTATTGTGCATCAGGATAGCAGTTCAGGGCTTCAGACTACAAGAGAAATAGTGTGCCCTGGAAAGGCAGGTATTATGAGCTCTTTTTCCACAAGAGTGGAAGAGAAAGAGTTGTTTCAAAGAAAACATCAGGGATGCATCTGCCATCCAACCCCCTCGAAGGAGCACACACCACATCTTTCTCATCCTTACACCCAGAGAGAAAGAAATTTTCTGACCAGAGAACCAACTTGCCCCAAATCTGGAATCATCCTCAGGGGTTTCCCAAATCTGGCATCATCCTCAGGGTTGCTCCTGGATGGAGTTTGGTCCCTCTTTCCCTAGAAAGCTAAACCATTTTGAAAACTATTTGTGTTTTATTGAGAAGAATTCTGCACCAATCTGTTACATCCTGGTGTCTCCCAGGACAGGACATTATTGTAATACTGGGTATTTCAGGTAACTGAATTCTAGATTAAATACAGAAGCCCAAGTTAGGGAGGCAAACCGAGGACAGGATTGGCAGAAACAAGGCTGTTACATGGGAAGTTGCCCATCCAGAAAGAGAAAATGGCCTTGGTTTGGATGAAAGCTCTGAAACTGCTGATACTAGTGACCAAAATGCTGGCTTGTGACCTGGTGTCTCCTGTGACGTGTGACACCCAGCCCAAAGCAGAAGTTGCTGCTGGATGTCATGCCTGCTGGAAGAAGTGGAAGTCTAGTTCTTCAGGGAAGATCCTCTCTGCCCCAAGGCATGTCCCATACCTGCATTTTTCAGGGTAACAAACTCAGATTTTACCCATACAGCTGAGAAGACATGAGTCAGGACATTAAACATGACCCAAGGCTCCTGGGCTTCTTTGAAAACCATCTCCCTCAGGATTCCCACGTGCCTCATCAGTCCAATGCTTGGCCACAAGATAAAGAGAGACAATAATCAACAATCATTTGCTTATGTGGGATGGGAAATGGGATGGCATGGGGAGGCTTTGCCCGTGGTTTCACATAAAGGGTGGGGCAGAGCAAGACACACATCCAACCTACTGCTCTCATCCACTGCCACTGTATTTTTCCTGCAGCAGAGACCTTTCCTGTCAGAGGGAGGGGGCCTGATTGACAGCACCAGGGGGCAAGGCCTTGCTCTCCCCTGCAAAACAGGTACGACCCCCTTGTGAAAGGACCACCTGCCAAGTCCTCAGCCTCTCTGCCACGGCTATTAATAATCACTTCCCGTGATTCCCACAGCTTTCTGATGTGGATACTTGACCCCTTGTAGCTGTGTCCAGATCCCTCACTCATGTTACAGAGGACATCAGCAGCCCTGGTGCTGGGGCTGGGCTGGAGCTCTCCGCTCCTGGCTGTCCCTGCCCGGAGCCCGTGTGCCGCTGGCCCCACTTTCATCTCCGCCGGCATCCGACTCTCTTCCTCTCCTCGCTGCTCTGGCAGCTCTCCACTGTCCCTGCTCAGATTTAAACACCAGGTTGCACCTGTTGGTTGAGCTGTTGATTGGGAGGATCCCCAGCAGAAAGTGACCCCGCGTGTCGGGCTGAGCCCTCCCTCCCTGCTAACGGAAAAGCGCTAAAGCCACCAGCATGCTCCTCCAGGCTAAATGTATCCCCATGTTCCTGCCTTATTGGCCGCCTCCTTGGAAAAGAATTCTGTTGCTTAACTGATTGTAACACTTCTTTTTTTTTTTTTTTTTTTTTTTTTTTTTTTTTTTTTTTTTTTTTTTTTTTTTGTCTCCCTCCTCTGGTCTGGCAGCCTCAGGACTCGATTTGTCATTTATTCGGTCACTGCTGTGCAGCAGGAGGTGATTTTAGGACAGGAGGCAGCATATCCTCGTTCCTCCACACTATGTTAGGGAACTTGATCTTCTCCCAGCAGTGTCTTTCTTCAATGAAAAGCAAGTGGCGTTTATTGAACTCTGGCTTTCCAAGACCACCCTATTCATCTCTATACTCTGCTTTACACAAAGACTAGCATTTTCCCAAGTAATTTCCTAATTTTGTGGTGCCATATGTGTCTATGGGTGGGTCTCAGGAATGGGGGCCTCACAATGTGAAGGATGTGAAAGAAACATTGGCTGGGAACCTTCACTCAAGCAGCAGAATCACAGAATAAGCTGAGCTGGAAGGGATCCATGAGCATCCTTGAGCCCAACTCCCGGCCCTGACAGGACACCCCAAGATTCACACCACGTGCCTTGAGAGCATTTTTCAAACATTTCTTGAGCTCTGTCAGGTTTGGTGCTGTGACCACTCTCCTGGGCCTGTTCCAGTGCCCAACCACCCTCTGGGTGAAGAACCTTTCCCTAATGATCCCCCTGACACAACTTCGTGCTGTTCCCTTGGGTCCCTTCACTGGTCACAGAGAGAAGAGATCTGTGCCTGCCCCTCTGCTTCCCCTTGTGAAGAAGTTGCAGACTATGATGAGATCTCCCCTCAGTCTCCCCTTCTACAGGCTGAACAGACCAGCCTGCAAAAGTCCCTAAAAACACCACATCAACACAGCAAGCTGAGTTCTCCCTGGTGAGAATATCCATCAACCAGGAGAACCACAAACCTGGGACCTTGCGGCAGCGCAGAAGTCACTCTGAGGGGAAGTAGGGACAATGAATTTTCCTTTCTGCTGTTAGAAACTCTGTAAGTCACATATTAAACACACCCTTGGATCACCCTGTGGCAGCCCATATCTGGATACCTCACAACAGGCCATAAGGAGCTTTCAGAGGTCCCTCAAACAAGCCTCTTCCTATCTCCCATCAGCCAGCACCTTCTCAGGGTGGCACAGTTCTGATAAGAGATGTCCTCATTTTCTTCAGTGTGTTCAGAGTTCACAGTGTGACAAACGTATTCCTCCCAGTGCTGCTGAGGAGGGATGATACCATGGGTTTAGGCAACAAGGAGAGTAGAGAGGGAGGGCAAAACAGCTTGACAGCTGCTTCTCAAGTAGATCATCAACAACTATCTGCTAGGAAATTTAAAATAAATCAGGGAATAGTTCTTTTCTACAACTTTCCTTCATTTTTCCACTGGCTAGCAGGCAGGCTTTTGCATCCAGCAAAATAACAGGCATTTCCATGAGCTGTTTATTTGACAGGGTATTAAAGGAAGGTGAATGATTAGGTCTTGGGGGGTGTTAATGGGGCTATTTCATGCTGTGGTGATTGGTGGACTGATAGAATGGATTATGTGCCTATAATGATCATTTTTTGCTGCTGGGTGGTCACAATTTCCCATTGAAAATCTGCTCGTCAGGGCACCAAGACATTTTTCCGTGGGTGTTCCTTATTGTTATTTAAAAGTAAAGAAATAATTTTAAAAGCACGAATTAAGCTTGGTTGCCAACAGGAAGGAGATAAAGTTGGGGGAAAAAAAAAGAAAAAAAAAAAAAAGAAAGAAAAAGAAAAACCATTGGGAATCTGCCAACCCTCCCCACATGCAACCACACTCCCCCACACGCGGGATGGGGGGATGCATGGGCTGTCACCAGCCCCCACACTCTGCTTTGACGTGGAGAGCTGGGAATCAATCACTTTGATGTCTTATCTTATCCCTGAAGACAGATAGCAGTGGCTTGCTCGGTGGCTGCCCCAGTGCCACTCCAGCAGCCCCTTTTGAAGTGCTGGAGCAGCACTCGAGTGGCGGCTGCGAGAGGGGAACAGCTGACACAAGCCTGCTTTGGGACACGGCCACCAGGGACCTGGGGAGGGTGAGGCCTTTGTGCTGGGTGGCACCTCTCCTTGTCACCCACGGGTGCCACAGCAGGGACTGGCAGTGGGTGCCTCTGTGCAAACACCTCCCACCCACAGGCGCACGTTCGCAGCTCTGCCGGCTCTTGCTCCATGGAGATGCGCTTGCAGGAAAAGACAGGGAGGTGTTCAAACTTGTTCCTCTGATTCTTGGGGCTGAGCTATCTCACTGGCATTTGGGCATCCAAACTCAGCTGCTGACTCCACCCCTGACAAATCTCTGCGGACAGCATGAACTGGGTTCCTATCAATGCCCTTAATAAGAATCTTCTCCTACCCCTCCAATCTGTCCCTGCACAGGTTGTTTCTGGTTCTTTCTGGTTTGTTCTTTCTGCCATCCAGCAGACACAACCTCTCCTATGCTCCCACAGACCTAAAAGGCAAAAGTTTGCTCCAAATTTACATTATCCAAATTTGCACCAGCATTTTCTCTGGCCTTTGGCAAGCAGAGTCCTACCCTGCATTTCACCATCCCTTTGTGCTGGCTGGCACACCTCTTGGCTTTTAACTTTCCCCCGCTTTGCCTTCCTTCTACAGCAGTCAGAGCAGCCAGATTGTGTTTTCTAAACTTCTCCTGTCTATTTCTTTCTGCCTCTAATTCCCAGCTCTAACCTGCCCCACACCTTCTCCTTGTCACTCATACAATTTTTGAACAAGCAACTTTTTGTTTACCTAGAGACACCTAGAAATATCTGAAAAGTGCCCTCATTGCCCTCCTTTGAACTTGCCTTGCCTGAGCCCTGGGTAGTAATTAAGGTGCTGATGGATGAGTATCATGGCCAGGATGCTGACAGATACCACTTCATCATTTCCCAGTAATCCATTGCACCTGTTATTAAATGTTTCCTTTCTTCAGCCTGGAAACTCTTGTGAGGGTTTTTTATTTGACATTTTTAGACCCTGGAACGAAGATATCCTGGACTTTCTCAAGTGCTATAGGAACTTAAGTGCCAAATAAAAGAATAGTTATTTAGAGCTGACCACTTCTGTGTAATTCAGAGCTGAGGATAAAAATCAGTTGAGTTGCTTTCAAAGTATCCTCCTTTATGCATCATTTGAATGGAATCCAAAGGCTCTTTTCTTTGTCAGCTTGGCTGCAGTTTGTTTGCAGTGCTACTGTGAAAATTCCTTCCTTCTGGTGGGTTTTTTGGGTTTCTTTTTGTTTGTTTGTTTGTTTTGTTGTTGTTGTTTTTGTTTGCTTGTTTGCTTGATTGCTTTTGTTGGGTTTTATTTGTTTGGTTGGGTTTTGTTTTCATTTGTTTGGGGTTTTTTTTTTTTTTTTTTTTTTTTTTTTGCAAAGAATCAAAACCTTGAGGTTTTAATAAAAATCTTTTCCCTGTCTGCCCTCCACATCACTGCTGTGGTGCATCACAGTCCCTGTGTTGCCATGCAGATCCTGGAAACAGCATATTGAGACATGACCAAGCCTGATTCACAAAGTATAAACTGCTGCCATCCGTCACCAGAAACCTCCTGAGTAACATTTTTTTGTTTCAAGTAATCAGTCCAAATGAAAAGCACAAAGCAATGGAAAGCAGGCAGTCCTTGGTTTAAAGAGAATAAAGTGCTTGGTCAAAACCCTGACAGACAATTGCTGAATGAATTTCACAGAAGGGCCCCCATCAGCCTGACCCCCAGATAAGATTCCAGCTGCTTTTTGCAGAGCTGATCCATTGGCCTGTCTTGGTGCTGACACAAACTCTTTGCACCAGGAGGAGCCATTCCTAGGTCTTGTCCTATCTCATAGACTAACAAAGTTGGAAAAGACCTCTGAGATCATCAAGTCCAACCATTAAACCAGCCCAGCCAGCTCCACCACTAAACCATGTCCCCAAGCAACATACCTCCACATTTTCTGAACATTTCCAGGGATAATGATTCCACCATTTCCCTGGCAGCCTTTTCCAATTCTTGATACTCTTTCAGTGAAGAAGGATTTCAACGTCCTCCTTCCTCATCCACAAACCCCAACATTTCTTGCACACCCTGGTGGATCACATTGCCCGTTTATCCAGTCCAGGCCTCCTTTATGAGCCTCATCTCTGGTGATCAGCAGTAAAACTGTCCCAGTGACATGATGAATTAAATGTCTGCCTCCAGTACCACTGCTTGCAGTATAAAGTCCAACTTATAAATCAGAAGGCAATATTAGGGTAGTGTCTCCTCAGAGCTTTCTCTATTGGCCCGGCTACACCTCTTTTTCTCTTCATCAGACTGAGTCATTTTAAAATGTCACATTTTCCTGGCCTTAAATGAGAGCATTCATAACATTTTATTCCATATTTTTTTTAATTTTTAATACTATGGATTCTGAAAGTGAAATTGTTTAATTAAAGGAGTCCAATTCTGCTTCAATTTATATAGCCAAATATTAGAATGTAATGCTGTGAGACAAAGTCACCCAGATCCCAATTTTCACCTGGCAAGAGCATTTGCTAGCAAATCATGGCTGAAAGTGGTTGTTTTAAGTTATTTTTACACTGTGGAGAAGAAGTGACTTGGTGGCAGGATTCCTTCAGAGGCCTGGGCAAAACTGATTGTATTCTTTACTAAATTACTGTTTAGCAATCTAAAGATCTTCTTTGCTATTTGCTGGCATGTGAAAAGGCACACTAAATGGCACTTGGGGGTTAATTTTCATGACCCTGACTCTACCTCTCAACAAGATAGATTACATTTTCAATTCTATTCCTTGGTGTATAAGAGAGAATCATTTTGTAGAAAATGAGAATTGATCCAAATCTTCACCCTAAAGTCAAAATGCAGTTTTATTGACCAGAAAGACGAAGAAAAAAAAAAAAAAAAAAAAAAAAAGAAGGATGCATTCCTTAAAGGAGAGTTCCCTGTGATATCCTCCGTGACAAAACAGCATGAAATGGGAGCAGAGAAGCCACTTCAGTGGAGAAACCAAAGTCTGGGGAAGGACAGGCCATGCCTGAGAGATCCACTTCCTCTTATGGGCTCATTTGTGAGCAGTTTGTGTGCAACCTCCGTGCATTTTCTTCTCTTCACAGGATCTGGTTTGCTGCCTCCCTGCCCTCTGTGCCTATTCCAGCCTGGCACTATCAGGGGCCATACATGGTGCAGATAAAAGGCCAAGGGGGTTTCCCAAAATGTGGCAGGAGCCAGGCACCTCCCTTCTGCTGGAAGTCCCTGGGAGATTCTGTCTGTGCTGCCCTTCATGGGGTGAAGGGAGGCAATGACTTTTGGGTGACGGGCATCCCACAAGAGGTCCAGGGGCATCAACAATGGGCCACAGCTCATGTGCCCTCCTGGGGCCAGCTGGGAACAGCCTGCAAGCCAAGCAGCCCTGAGGACTTCATCCTGCTGTCCTGGCTAGGCAGAAGCACAGATTTGACTTCTGGACATGCCCTGGGCCAGCTGTCATGTTGGGAAACATCATTTCATTGCTCTGCTCCCACACCCCCTTGCTCAGCTTTGGCTTTGCTGTGCTTATCTACACTGGTGGTCCTTCAGGAATGCTCTGGGAATCAGACTCGGCCAGGTGTCTCTGGTTGGGTTATTAGGTCTGATAACATTTTATTTTCCCCTTCGCTTGAGGTTCAACTTAGTTAAAACCAACAAAAATGTTCCTAACCTTTCCCCTAGGAGAAAAATGTAGGAAAATACGAGCCTAAGGGGTGAAACAAGCCCAAATTTCTCCCTTTCTTAAGACATATAAGAAAATCTCCAGGTTTTCCTTATTGTGGGGCTGAAGACTTTTACAGCCCACTCACCACATGGCTCTGAGTATTTGGGCTGACACTCCCAGTGCCAGGCTGGGCAAGCTGGCATTTTGCTCTCAACATTTTGTGTGCTGGCGTGCAGCCAGGCTGGAGGAATCTCTGTAATCATAGGAGATGAAAATTAAAACCCATCAGATCCCCAGAACCCAACAACAAAGCCTTTCTGCAGGAGGCAGAGGGCAGTGTTTGCACACACATAGTCATTAGGAGCATGAGCGGGTCAAGTTCATCCCTGGGGTTCTCCTCATGATTCTCTTTGGGGTGAGGGTGGTGGAGTCCTCTTTGGGGTGAGGGTGGTGGGATTCTATTTGGGGTGAAGGTGGTGGGGCTCTCTTGAGGATGGTGGGGTTCTCTTTGGGGTGGTGGGGTTCTCTTTGGGGTGATGGTGGTGGTCCACTGTGGATTCAGTGAGATAAAAGTCAGCTTGGATGTGTCTGGGAAATGCTGTGGGGGTGGTTGTAGTGCTGACCTCATCAGAAAAACTGCCTCAAGTCCCCATGGAGCCCCTTGAGATTGATGGTCACAGCTCCTCCGTGGGACACCTGCATCAGGGAGCCCCAGTGGGTTTTTTCCCCAGCTGGGGGAATTGCCCTGCACTGCTCGGTCAGAAGCTGAGTCACAAATGTTACAAGGCTTCACAGGAGGCAGCTGCTCACAGGTTCAGCTCTTTGGTCCTGTCCCTGGGGCACTCCCGGATGTGGAGAGGGGGAAAGCACCCACTGCGTTATCCCGCTGGTTTCATTTAGTAAGGCTCTCTTAATGTTAGCCCTCTGCAGGCAGCTGATCCCGGAGAGGCAGGAGGGGGGCAATGTGCCTGTGCACATGCCTAGGAGGCTAATTTGATCTCCTGCCTGCCTCCCCCCTGCCTGCCACCTCAAAACAAACCTACAGCGTGGCAATGTGCCTCTCGGATTAGCAGGGGAGAGCACGGCACGGCCTCGCTTCTGGGAAATGACAGCGGCTGCTGGCATGGCAGGGCACTCGCAGCCTGGGAGCCCTTTGGCAGGAGCCTGCCAGTCTGAAATCAATCCCCCCTGTGCTTCCTGTGCCCCCCTGCTCTGCTCGTCCCCTCCAGAGCCGCCCAGCTTTCCCAGGGTCACGGCTCGGATCCGCCTCATCCGGATGCTCCCAGTGACAAAACACCCTCTAAGGCTAAATGTATTGGCAGATGGGAGGAAAACTTGTACCCGAGCTAAAACTCGGTTTGTGTTTACAAACAGGGCTGCTGTAGGAAACCAATAAACTTCACACTTTCCTGCTGGTAGCCTCAGGGGAAAAATATCACAGCTCTGAAGCGCTGTTCCTACAAAGAAAGGAGTTTGTGTGTGCCTAGAGAGACCACTGTGGTTTGTATCCATCACAGGGAGTACATAAATCTTTCCCAGGCATCTCTTTGGTGTTACCTGCAAGAGACAGCTTCCCCTCTCCAGCACCAGCTGCATTTCACATTACGGTAAAGACAGCAAAGGGAGACTCATCTGCCACTCGATACTAACCATCCTGTGATTAAATCCATCCTTGCTTTAGCTTAATTGTGCCACTGGAGCTGAGTCAAGGTTTAATTTATCCCACATAGTTTACAAGGTCCTCGTGAGCTTTCAGCAGAGGAGAAATGCACTCCCTGCCCGTGGTGTACTCAAAGAGCTGATTGAACATCCCAGCTCTGAGCTGAGCAGGATCTTGGAGAAGAACACTGCAGCAGGTGGTGTGTAAAGGGATGTGTGACACAGCCCAGGCCTGAGGAATGCGAAATTATCTCTGAGACAACCTTTCCTACCCATCAGAGTCAAGGCACTGCTCTCATTGAAGGGTGGGAATTACTGTTCCCCAGTTTGAGTCAAGAAGCTACTGAATGCTGAGGGGTGCACAGGCTGCTTCCAGGAGGGATGGGAACTGTCTGTCTGTAATCTTGCACATGTTTGGTGCCTCAGTGCTTCAGGAACCAAATTAGATCATGTGTCTCCTCTTCCAGGTTCTCTCCTCCAGTCAGTGCCTCAGCCTTTCTCTATGATTTTTCCTAATTTGTTCTGAATATTTTTAATAAATAAATAAAATTTAACATATAATTGCATATTGTGTACCAATCTACGAGTATAATTAATCATCTATTGTAATTATAATTAATATTTAATGATATATATTATATAATAAATAATGAATTTAATAATTCTTTCCCCCCCCGATTTTTTCTAGACACACAGCACTCTTCCAGCATCAGTGCACAGGTTTTTCCTCTGGATCCAGTCTTAAAGCCAGGCTCTTCTTTCATGGTATAATTCTGATCAACCCCACATATTTCACTGGTCAGTCTTGCAACTCATTTTTCATTTTATTTACAATTTTTCATTATAAAAAGCTTATTTACCACCTCCATCTCTCCTGAATAAAGAATGATCATCCCACCTCCATGGAACACAGCTGGGACCAGGTCCCAAACCTCTTAAACACCCAGGTGTTTCAACGGTGGGAGAACGATGCACTCAGGTTCACCCCACATGGGATGTGTTTTCTTTTTGAAGATTTGAAGAGTTATAGGAAAGCAATTATTTTTTATAGAGCATTTCTCTTGGGATATTTTGCAACACAGGCTGATTTTGGTCCTGTCCGAAACTCCTCGGCCAGTCCACATCCCTGCCCAAGCCCACTGCTGCCCTAGTGCTGGATGGTGGCTTCCTGGAGCTCCAGCCTTTATGTTCAAGAGGAACCTTGCCCTATTTTGGAAAATCCCACTTTGAAAATCAGTGCTCACAAAGGAGACAGAGGAGACCTTCTACTTTATTCAAATAAAGGGAGAGAGTCCACTGGTGCACATCCCCACTGGGTTTTCTCTCTCAGGTTTCTGGAGGGTGCAGCCTCCTTTTATCCCAAACTCCCGGCCACACGTTTCCCTCTTGCTTCCCACACTGCTGAGGTACCAGGAAGGTACAGCCTACCACATATTCCTGCCTTTAAAAGTTTCCTTTTCCCCCAGATTTCAGGAACTCAGGCTTGTACGGACCCTTTGTCTGTTTCGGGAGTCAAACTCTCTGGGTTCTGTAACAAACAAGGGGCTTGAAGTCGGTAGAGACATTAAGACCCGTTTCAAAGATGTCAAGACCCATCCCCTTACCCATGGAACTGTTTGTAAATACGTCAGCACACATCTTTCCCATCACCCTCACACCCACCCCAGCTTTTGCCATCCTAATTACTTTCCTAATCCTGGAGGTTTCCACTGTGAAATCCTCTCCAAAACCTTGCCCCCTTCACACCTCTTTGGTTTTTTTGTAGGGAAAACTTCAAACGCAGATCTGAGCCCAGTGGCACCCTGTACAGAAATTAACTTTTTCAGTCAATCCATCTCAGGTTTTTTAGTTTGCCTTCCTTCAGTGTTGTAGCGGCAAAAGCGGTCTTGGATTTTAACCACTTCACAATTTAAACTCATTCCCTCTAGAAAATGAACTAAACCCTCTTGCCTGTGGAATTATTTTAGCAAAACTTCTTTCTTTCAAAAATCCCTGGAGTACTCAGCATGAATTCGGAGGGTGATGATGGTTGGGAGAGACTTGTGGGGCTTGGCTGCAGGATGGGGAGGGGGTCAGTGGTATTTTCATGGAGCAAATTTTTTCCCTTCCATGGGGAAAACTTTGGGGCAGTGGGAATATAGAGGCCACTGGGATGGTGGAGGACTGTACAGACAGGACCCAAGCAAAGAACAAGTCCCAGGGACAAGGCCACTTCCTAGTGAAGCACTTACTTTAATGAGGTCAACATTTGTGGTCAGTCAAGCTTCCACTTCAGGTGTCCTTCAAAAAATCAGCAAAGCCTCAGAGAGGGGAATTCTAACATTTGTAGCACAATCTCTGTGGTGCTGGGGCTGGTGCTGGGTCTGCTGTGGTTGCTCACAGCAGCTCACACTATTGGACACTGCTGGTCACACCTGTTGGGAGGGCTCCAGGAATGCTCAAATCACCTCAGGAAAGTACTTTTAAAAACATAGCATTTTCGAGGGTAAAATGGTTCTTGCTTCTATGTGTTGGTGAAAAAAAAAAGGAAAATATCTCCACTGGAGTGACTTCACCCAATCTGATATTCAGAGCTGGAGATCAGCCCAGGGGAGTGATGATAAGCCCAGGGCCCCATGGCTGAGGATGTGTGGGAGCTCACAAGAGCTGCCTGCCCAGCAATGCCTCAGCGGCACTTTGGGCACCAGCCTGGCGAGAGGGATGCTTCACCAGTGCGTGGGTTTCAGAAAATCTGGATCCCCTTTAGCTCAAGGAGGAGTATGTCCTCCGAGCCCCCAGATCCACTTTTTAAAAACTGATTTTTATTTTTCTTTTCCCCCCAAGAGAGGCTCCTGCTCTGCTGTCAGCGCTCCGACGCTAGCTCGGCATTGGCTCTCCTTCATGGGACACTGGGCAGGGAGGGCTCTGCAGCACTGGGATGTGACAGCTGGGTGGGAGCTGCAGCAGCCTGGTGGCAGAGCCTCGGGGCAGGACCAGGCTAAACTTCCTACGTGGCAGGAGACACCTCTGCCTACGTGCTCGGGGACTCCAGGCAACGTGCTGCCCTCAGGCACCAAGCAGCAGGAGCAGCAAGTGTGGTTATGGCATGTGGCTGCTGTAGAGATTGAAGTTTATACTGCATTTATTTTCTCACAGTGGAAACCTCCTTTAATGCACATTCAGAGCTGGTATACAAAGGTTTGCTTCTCAGGAAAAAAAACCCAAAAAACCAAAAAACTGGTAAGAATCTCTTTGTTCCCAGAAGTCCCAAAGGGGAACTCCTGTTTGTTTAGGAGGTGTCCTGCTGTCGAAGAGCACTCTTCAGCTAGCAGGAGTGCTGCATGAGCTATCACAAAAGCTTTGTGGGAAGTCAGATCTGGGAAGAACACAATCCCCTACTTATTTTTGCCCAAGTTTTCAACATCTGGCTCAGTGCTCAACCCAGGCCACATCCCCTTTGAACTGCTCTGTCTCCAAAGATGGTGTTGGAGTACCCTGGCATGCCTGAGCCCTGCGCCTCCAGGGATGCTCCACGCCAACATATGCATTGGATGGATTGGGATATTCTCAGCCAAGACAATAGATTTAATCCTTGGTGACAGTGTGTGAATAAAACAGATTTTAACATCTGGTCTTCTGGTTTTAAAATACAATGGCACTTCGTAAATAATACAACAATGTAACTCCCAGAAGGCTCTAACAAGTACTTTATTAGGTGTCATGTCAGTGCCCCATTTTGCAGCAACTGCCCAGAACTAGATGTGCTATAATTCAGTTACACTGTAAGTAGGTACTAATGAGGCACATTATTATAAAGAGCCAATGCCGTGCAGCTAGACCGCAGTAAATCTGGAGTAATTCCAGTGAAATCAGTACTAAAGTATGGATATGCCCCCATGAAATGAAAAACAAAGGCTTGCTAAAAAAAAAAAAAAAAAAAAAAAAAGAGGAAAGTTCTGAAGAACTGTGACATTTTGAGTAGGGGTTTGTAGAAAGCTCCTAATTCTTATTTTTTGCCCTTCCCTCTTCTCTTTTCCACTCCATTCTCATCTGTCACTCATGTATTGAGTATCCTGACAAGTCTGCCTGATGATTAATGCTCCTGTTTTGTGGGTTTGCATAGTGCCTCCTGAGTACTTAGCAGGTCTTAGAGAGTTCAGTTCACTAAGCTCTTAGCTTGTCTGGCAGTCCCCAATGGCTTAATAATGCAAAATCATAAACCAGACTGCAACTGATTCCACTTTTCCTGTCTATTCTTTTATCAGGAGCTGCTATGTGGGATCTGGAAGACAGCAGCATAATTAGATGTTGTGCTGACTGGGATTTCCCTCCAGCAAGCAGAATTCTGACCTCCAGCTCCACATATAAGCAGGGATTTTGGGGAGATGGATTTTCTGGGGATAATAATGCTTTCTTTGCTGTAGGATGGAGAAGTTCATAAAGCAGCTTTCTGGGCATAGAAAGATTTCTATCCTCTTTCCTGAGATTGCTCACTCAAATATGGTCTTAGAGCAGAGCTGAAATTTCTATATGCTCTCATAGTATATCAAATGGGATGCAACATAGCTGCATGATGTAACCTAAAAATTACCTCACCCTCCTTAAAACCAGTCTTATTCATCCAGTTTCCAGCTGATTTATTTTTAGCCCCAAATGGCATTACCTCCCATAATAGACTGAGAGGCTCTCTTAGTTTCTGATCTCTGCCTAATTAATAGGGAGTGTGTTTGCAGAGCCCAGCCCTGGAGTGTGTGTGAGGACAGGTCACTCCGTGGGCAGGTGCGTGGGTCCGTGTGCGTGTGCTGGCTGACAGCACACCCATCACACCCCTCCTGCCAGGGGGTCACAATCCAATTTGCCGCTTCCTTTCGATCCCAACAGCGTCATTACCTCCTGCTAATGTGGTTAGGAGGGAGCAGGAGATGTTCTGGGATGCTGGGTGCTGGTGGTGAAGCAGCACCAGAGCACGTGTGCATACCCTGGGCTATGGGGGCAGTTGCAGCTTGCAGGGCACGGGGATGCTCTATCCTGGCCATAAAATTGGAATAATGCTCGAGCTGAGACACTGAAGCACAGTCCTGTGCTGAAGCTGCTCTGAGCAGCGTTAGGCAGCAGCATGGCACCCCTGTAAAATTACTTTCCTGTTGTGATTTCTGCAGTTTAAGACAAATCAACCCTGATTCAGCAAAAAAATAAACCTACGTGAAGCTTGAGCTGAGCTTCCCTAGGACTGACTGTCCATGAGGTCCTGATGAGCAGATGCTTCCATGGACCCTCCAGAGGCAGGAGCGGTAGGCATCCATTTGGTCTTGCAATGCTTCTGCTCTCCCATGCTGGGACACCAAACTCACAGCAAAGCTGGACAAAACCAAAACTTTTTCTTTATTAAGCAGTAAGATATTAAGTGGACTGGAAGTCAGCTACCCTTCCTCCTAGGGGAGCACCCTAATCATAAAGCTATAGAATCACACTTCTTTCCTCTCAGCCCAACCCAGTTATAATTTAATTATTTCAAAGGCCAATGTTGCATCAACATCAGGGAATGAAGCACACATCACCCCTTCAGAATCCGCTATGATTATGTGGCCATGAAGCCCAGAAAATTGGTTCTTATATGATGAAAAGTTTGGGTTTGAAGGGACTTTAAAGATCATTTATTTCTGACCATTTTCACCATGGGAAGTTTTGCTTCTATTGTTGGAGGCAGAGCCATGATTTAATCTTCCATAAAAAAAATCAGCTTCCTCAGCTGTGGACCTTCAGGAGGAGCATGTGGAACTGTTGAATTTTGGAGAGGGCAAAGTGTCATCTTGCAAGCATCTTCGAAGCACACCTGCGGCACAAACTGCACCTGGCAGCTCCTGATTTAGCCATATGATCAGCTTGAGGAATGAGCAAGGTGCTGGGATGTTTGGTTCTCTCAAGATGGGAGCATTGGGAAGTGTTACTGTAGTACGTTGAAATGCTAATTTAAAAAGACATTAGCAGCTCTGAGCTTGAGAGTCTCCTAAGCCCTGCCTCTGCAGAACAAGGGGTTTTCACCTTGCAGCCCCAAGCAGATGTTGAGGCCATTGGGACTTCAGTGCAGAGGATGGGATGTGCACTTTCATCTGCAAAAGAGGCGTGATGAGGTGAAAAATATTAGGAGTGTGAAGTGCTTGGCTCTTTTGACAGCAGGAGCAACCAAATAATGCAGGCAAGCAGAAATACAGAAAGTGTTTGTGCTGTGCTCCAGCCACAGAGAAAGAATAACAAACCAGATATCTGCTGTCCCAGTCCCTGAGTCCGGATATAACATCAGACTCCTTTCCCTTTGGTGCACAGGTGAACTCAATTTCCACTTGTTCTATGTAAGAGTTTGCTACGCTTGTGTTTTAAAAGCCCCACCATGTTTTCTCATGCATCTTTGTTACATAGCTGATTTTTACTCTATGAATATAGCAGCGCTTTTTTTTTTTTTTTGCCTTTTTTTTGCTTTTTTTTTTTACCTCAGCTACCTCATGGAAAGTCTATTTTTTACCCATTTCCTCTGGCTTGGCACAATGAATCACTGTTCACACAATGCTGAATGAAGCCACTAATTAAATATGTGATTTTTATTAGACTGCAGACAGGCTATACTTACAAGACGGTGCAGTAAATGACTTGTTTGTACTATTGTCTAACTCATCTTCGGCCCCTACCCGACTGCTTTGAGTGCAAACATGTCTACACTCACAAGGCATGACGGCAAATTCTCTCTGGATTCATGCTTTTGTACACAGATCCACATTCTTGAGTAAGGAAGCCTGGAGAAATAATTACATGGCTGCTTGTGACTCATTTGGTTACCCTTGAGTAGCTCTGAGGCTGGAGAGGGCTGTCTGTGCTCATGCTGAGCTGTTTGCTGACTTTGCAAGGAGTTCACTGAAGTAGCAGATCCCTGCTCTGGTACTCACAGGGGTCAGGCAGAAAAAATTTGGAGTGGAAACACACCCAGTGGCACAGCCTTATGCAGGTGTGAATCACAGAATGGTTTGGGTTGGAAAGGACCTTACAGACCATCTCATTCCAACTCCCCTGCCATGGGCAGGGACACCTTCCACTATCCCAGGTTGCTCCAAACCTCTTCCAGCCTGGTCTTGGACACTTCCAGGGATGGGGCAGCCACAGCTTCCCTGGATAACCTCTTCCAATGGCTCACCACCCTCATTGTAAAGAATTTCCTCCTAATTTCTCACCTAAATGTCCACTCTCTTAGTTTAAAGCCATTCCCCCTTGTCTTATCACTCCACACCCTTGTCCAAAGTCCCTCTTCAGCTCTCTTGGAGCCCCTTCAGGAATTGGAAAGGGCTTTAAGGTCTTCCTGGAGCCTTTTCTTCTCCAGGATAAACAACCTCAGCTCTCTCAAGCCTTTCCTCATAGGAGAGTGCTCCAGTCCTCTGACCTCCTTCCTGTCCCTCCTCTAGACCATACAGATGAGGTTCTCAGCATCCCTTCTTTCCCTTAAGCAGGAGCAAGCAGATTTCTGGCAAAGCTCCGGTTAATAATAAATCACATTCCTCTGCTGGCCCTGCTGACATCTGTGAAAGAGCCCAGCCACCTCTCCTTTGTGCCCTGCACTGCCAATGTCCCACTTCATACATGGAGCTGAGCAGTAGCTTGGGGCACCCAGTGTTTTATCTCCTTTAGTGAAATTCCATTTATCGTGACACCTCAAGGGGTCTGTGCAGCAGGTGAAAAATAGGTGGAAGTAAGCAAAGAAATACATCACTTTACAGTCAATCTTTCTGTGATGGAACAGATTAAAAGCAACTATGCAAGAAAATAGCATCCCAAATCCCAGCAAAAAATAATAAGAAGAACCTTAAAAAGATAAGAAATGTGATGTTTGGGGGGGAAAAAAGAAACTTCCCTTCTGTTTCTCAGACAAACAGTCTTTTGTAGTGAGGATGTGTGCTATTTTCTTATGGCTTTTAAATTGGTTTCTTGATTTGTTTCTTTATCTGCTCCCTGAGACTTTCCTGATTAGTTGAGATTTCTGCACTCACTAGTTGATTAAATAATGAATACATTTGTTTGATTTGCAGTTGCTTACTTAATTAAAATTTCTTTTCAGTCCCCCAATTTCCATTATGATTTCAATTTTGCATTTAATCACTCTGTTGTTCTTTGCTGCCACCTCTCTTAATAGAGGTCTACTCTCCTGTCAGCCTTATTGCAAAGCCTGGCTCAGCTGCTCATGGGCAGAGACGAAATTCCATTTGTGCAGTTGATTTAGACAGGAACTTGAAGCTTGGAGGGAGAGGGGGGAGGTTGAATTTGCAGGAATATCCAAAGAGTGTAGATGTGGTTTAGTCTAGGAAATTAATGAAAACTATTTCTATCATTGTCTGGTCAAGGAGCATCACATTTGCCTGTGTAAAAAGATCACATTTTACATTTAACATCCTGTTGGCCAAGGCTAAAGGAAGGTTTCTTCTTCTCATAATGCAGACAGAGTGATCATTACTGTTGGCCAGTGGTTTGTAGCAGTGGGAGAATGTGCCCTTCACCAGAAAATGAGTGGTGAGGCATGAGCTCAATATTTTAGTGTCAATCCATTTGAGGATACTGCATTTTCTTGCCTTCTTTATTCTCCTTTCTCTTTATTCTCACTTCCCCCCTCACCTGGATCTGCTCTTTCTTCTATATTTGCTTTCTTGCAGCAGACACGAAATTTCTGTCATGAACTTGTTTCTCAATCTGAACCTTTTCCTATTCACTGTTGGGATCACATATGAAGTGGTTAATGCTGTGCCATCACCAAAGTTTAATGCCAATATCACGCTCTGATAATTAAGAGAGTGAGGGAAATCCCACTTTTGATGGTGGTGGGGGCTGCAGACATGGGCACATTCCTCTGCATCAGTTCACAGTCAAAGGGGACCCTGAGTCAGGGATGTAATATTGGTATTTCGAAAGAAAAGGCATCTGTCATCCCATGCACAGCAAGCTCAGCATTTTTTTTAGCAGCCAGGCAAGGCAGAAACACTGCATGACAAACCCTTCCCCAGGCACATGATAATGCTCTTATGATGGGGTTCTTGGAGAATAAAATATTTATTATATATTTTGCCATCTGCACAAGTATTGCAGTAAAAGTCATCAAAATGTGTAGCTGGAAAAAGTGATCAGAGGTGAAGAGAGTGCAGCACAGTGGGGTTCAAGGGGACAGGCACTGAGGACAACTGATACTTTGGGAAGATGGGAGGAGGGAATGACCAGGGTTAATGGCTTAAATCCTTATCCACCGAGGAAATCCCTTTAACTCCACTGAAGTGAATATATGTCAGTTCAGAAATCACAAGAACATCTGGTTTATGTATTTGCAGAAGTAGGATTGGTTAAGGACTCAAATTTTTCTGTGCTTCCACATCTGCAGCTATTAATTCAGCAAGAAATACAAATGTATCCTTTAAAGCTTCCCACAAATAACTGACTCTTCTGGAGTTAGGAATTATTTTTGCTAACACCAAAAGCAGTAGGAACAGATCTCATAATCTTGACAACTGTGTGTGATAAGTCTATGACAAATCTGCCTTTTCATAGAAAGTAGAAGTCAGCTATTCATAAAAAAACCCCACAAAAACAGAGCTGAAAGAAACCCTGAAAATTTATCTTTCCTGAACATAGGACTTCTGGGAGCCAGAAGCAGAGCAAAAGCCTTCCTTCCCCTAAAAGCTGCCTAGTTTTTAGAGCAACAGACACAGAATAAATGAGTGAAAGAAAGTATCTCATCCATCACCAGTTTGAGGAGGGACTAAAGTGTACTGAGGGAAGCAACCTCATGAAGGTGTTTTCAGAAGGGATGTAGTGGACCTTAAAAATAAAGACGTGACATCAAGTGCATTAATCTAATTCCAACACTTATCCTGGACATTTCAATAGCTGTCTTGCTCAAGGAGCAGACACCCAAATCTTTCCTTCTCTGGTCTGTGATTTGGATCCATCCTGGTCACCAGCAGTAATGACTATGAAAGTGGGTCACATGCGATTAAACATCTTACACTTCTGAAAATACTCATTTATGAAATATTTATCTGCGTTTCTTATAGACAGTGGAGTTTTGAAGTTAGAATTGTGTGGGAGTTTGGAAGCACAATCCACCTTGTCCTCTAAAGCTGGTCAGATGAATCATGTCCACAAAGTGAATGTTTCTCTGCACTGGCTGCAGCAGGAGCTAAGCCTGATGACATGCAGGAGCTTGGATGGCAAATGCCTGAAGTTGAAAGGTATTAATCTTGCATGTCATGCACCTCTGTAGTTTTTCTGTTCTCTGCACTGAGGGACCAAACAATATACTCCCAGGTCTTATCACTGGAAGGAAGATATAAACGTGTGCAGCAGGGTAAACAGGAGCAAAGGCTGGTCACACAAACTGAACAAGAGGTTATTTCCTGTCTTTGTTGGCCATTCCAAGCAGTATTTCCTTTAATATAATTTCTCACAAGGTTAGGTGCAAAAAAGTCCATTTGGAGTCTCTGATTAGACACAGGTGCCTCACAAAAGACAATTCATCCCCTCTTAAAATAGATATCTCAGGTAAGTGGGATGAATCAGACTCTGGAGGAATTTATCCCTCTCCACCAACTATTTATTAGGTTTAATTAATAATGTAGGGTTTAGCATTTGCTGAGGAGTAGCAATAGCAGCAAACTTGCTCTTGGCATTAAAATCTTCAAGTTAAGTTGCATGTAGGCACCTGGCTAAAACTGCTTCCATAACTTTGAGAGCTAAAATGTAAAGAAAGAAAATCAGTCTGATGTGGGACTTTGTTGTTTTTCCTAATTCTCTCACGATTCAACAACTTTCCCATTGTAACCTTTTGCAGCTCATATTGGTTTAACTTGTGGATTATCCACTTCTGAAAAGATAAATCCCATTTTGCCAATGAAAGGCTTGCCCTGCAATAAAGCATGCCTGTGGAGCTGTTGAACATCTCTTGATGCTAACATCCCTGGGGAAGGCTTTTGACTTGGTATTAATCACAGTCTGAAGCACCATCAGCTTTAACATTTCAAATTCAATTAGCTCTTCCTCACGCAGTTCATAATTCAGATGGTTTTGTTGTAAATCAACCACAACATAATAACCTGAGTCACTTTTAAGCACTCAGTGGACAAGTGTGTGTTCAGTTCTTCAATAAGTATTGATAGCAGGTTCAAGTCACAGAACAAAGATTCAATTATACCCAGGACTAGCAACGTCTTGAGTATTTCTGATCAAGGAATTCATTACAGAGCGAGCACCGGAGAAGTTCATAATTGAATCATTTAAATGAAAAGGGGATGCTGTCATCCTCTAGGCTGATGAGTGAAAATAAAACGGGGGTTTTGGCATGGCAGCACCCCTGTATCATATGGAAGGACAACAGTCCAAACCTCACTGAAGGCACGACCCATTCACGCAACCGTTTGAGTCAACCTGGAATTAGGGGAAATACTGGGGAATGTGGGGATGTTTAACAAATGCCTGACTGATATAATTTGGACTCTTGGTTGTGGAGACTGTCTTGGTAAAGCCTGGCCTGTTCCTTGCACTGCACCACGATGGAGAGCAGCTCTGGGAGGAAGCTGATGGCTTCTGGTGGTGTTTTGTGAGGGGGTGTACTGAGAAAATGAAGTATTTTCATAGAGAGACTGCTCCGGAGTTCCACAGGCTGAGATGTGGAGCAATATGGAGGGAAGGCCCAAATGCTGTGAAGGAGAGAAAAAACAGCTTGTGGCAAGAACAGACATCTAGGAAGTGCTTGAAAATTACATGTGACTGAGCATTAAAATCCTTTAAATGAACATTTGGGCTTATGTTTACCCACGAAGGTTAACAATGAAGGAAACAGAGACAAGCACTCTAATGAGCTCTCATTCCCTGCGGCACGTGTTGCCTTTTATTTCAGGTAACAGCACCCTTTCCAGTGCTAATGATTTTCTTCTGTGTCACAAGGCAGATTTTCTTCTGCCATTTGCCCTCCACCTATTCACGACAGATGGTGCAATGTGCAGTTTTGGGAGCTAGTCTAGGGTGCATGAACTGATATGCATTAGGCTCACAAATTCAATTGTGTCTTACCTGTCTGACCGAGGAATCCATCTACTAGAATAAGTAAAGAGCCAGAGAAAGGCAGCAGCTTATGTTTGTTTATTGTGTTTTTCTTGGGAAAAGAAAAAAAAAAGTAGTTTTGCCTTTCTGCCAGAACTTTAAATCACATTTCAACAGAATATGTCAGGGGCTTAAGGTCATCCTCTTATGAAAGCACAGGCAGAGGGTCTGGGAAGTTTCAAGCTGAAATAAAGGTTTCTGGTCTAGATAAATTCAAAGCACGCAGCAAGATGCTTTGCTCTCATGGATTTAGGCACAAAGCCTGCAAACTCTGAAGAACTTAAAACTCACATGAGTAGATCAGCTGAAGCCTTTGTATCCATTTCCAGGAGACAGGATAAGCATGTACATAAATAGCAATAAATCAGGTAAAAATCAATGTTTTCCACCCTCTTTGGAGGGCTGTGCCTGCTCATTCAGTCATGATAATGATAATTCTAGTTGGTGCTCATCCTCCCCAGTTCTACCTCTGTTGTAGGAGGCATGGCTGAGGCTCAGGGCAATTTGTGTTGACCCACACACGACCCACAACTGACCTAGAGACTGATTAAAGCAGCACTGTGGGGCTCAGTATAACATGATCATTTAAAGGCACAAATACGATGAAATAAGAGTATTTATCACTGGAAGAGGATTTGCCACATGCAAGTCTTTTTTTTTTTTCCTCCAGATCATACAGGGCTGTATGGACAAGTTCACACTGTTTATGCCCTGGACAGACCTGTGCTCCTGGGGGATTATTCCTTTCCTCTTGCTGGACTGGAAGAAGTGTGTGTTAGGACAGTGTCGAGATGAGGTGGGTCCCTAAAGAGCAGACTGGAACAACTTGAGCCATCACCCACTTTTGGTACAGGGCTAAGCCAGAGCATTTTGCCAAAGCAGGGAGCCAGATGAGGACAGTTTGACCTTTTAGGCCAGCAAAATATTGCACAATTATTTGCAGTGGGTTAAGAGAAATTTCATTATTGCTGTTTACACCCACAATAATCCTGCCACCAATTTATGGGGGGTCAGACCTAGAGCATCTGTTGATCAGCTCACAAATTCCCTTTTAAGACAGATTTTGCCTGTAAGCAAAAGTTTTTAAAACATCTCTGGCACAGCAGCCTGGGTGGAGGAAGGCTCATAAATTGATGTACACATTGTAAATACTTAACATTAGTGACTGTTTTCAAGGAGCAATGAGATGTGGCAAGGAAAAACAGGTCAGCAGTGTGGTTATATTTATTTGCCTATTTAAGCAATACCTCTCACTGTTTTTTGACCCTATTCACCTCTTGCTAGCTGTCCAAATTTGTGGTCTGTGAGCTCAAGACTTAAGCTCTAACTCAGATGCTCACATGTTCCCCCCTTCTTTCTCTGTTCACAGCATATGCTGAGTTGGAAGGGATCCGTCAGCATCTGGAGTCCAACTCCTGGCCCTGAACACAACACCCCAAAAATCCCATCACGTCCCTCAGAGTGTTGTCCAAATATTTCTTGAACTCTGTCAGGCTTGGTGCTGTGACCACTCTCTGGGTTCCAGTTCCCAATCACTCTCTGGGTGAAAACCATTTTCTTGGTATTTAACCTAAACATCCCCAACTCTGCTTTGTGCCATTTCCTTGAGTCCTGTCACTGGTCATAAGACTGAAGAATTCAGCTGGATCTCTGCAGTGTGTCACCTGCACCAGCTTTGGCAGATCTTGCTTTGTAGGTGTTGAACATCAGCAAATACTGGGTCAAAAGTGTGCATGGAAGGCTCACCTGCAGAAGGAAGAGTGTTAAGGGGGAATGCAATGGAATCATAAAAGGTAAAATGTCCTGAACCACAGCCTTGAAATCTGATTACAAGGTCTCCTTTTCACTTTGACCCAATGTGGAGGTCATGATTAAAGTCTGGGCTGTTCTTTTCTGCAGTGTAAAATACGGAGAAAAAAAAAAAAGTCACCTTGTTCTTCCTGCTACCTCTCCCCTCTACTTCTCAATGTGTTCTACCCAGAGATTCCATCCTCTGTGGAATAAGGGATAGGACACTGAAGGAAAAGTTCTAATAAACATTTTCTTACGGAAAAAATGGCAAAAGTTGTTTAAATAGCATCATTTTAGATGGAATTTTCAAATTAAGCTGTCTGGTTAATTTTCCTTGACAGTGAAGCAAGAAAGATTTCTCTTACTCCTAATCTCTCCCAGCTCAGGGAAGCACAGGCACCATTCCAAAGGCACCACTTTTTCCTAAATTTCAAAATCATGTTGCCAGCATAAAAAAAAAATTAAAAAAAAAAAAAAGGAAAGAAAAGAAATGTCAGCTGAATAAAAATTTCCTATGGAGAGTTTTGGCCAAAAGCCAGAGGGGAATTACCAGTTATCTATTCAAATGGTTCTGTGCCAGACCAATCAGCATAAGGGATGTGGACCAAGCCCTGGCTTTTAAGGATATGACACAATCTGAAGGTATTGAAGTGTGACTTTGTTTAAAGCTTTCTGCTGGTGATTAACACTGTTCCTGTGACTCAAACCCATGGTGATGTCAAGATCTGCCCATGTCTATCCCAGTTACCGGAAATGTAACGCAAAAGGAGGGTTAAGCCCAGAATTTTATGGAAAACTGCTGAGTATGAGGTTTAATGTATTAATCACAACAATGTAAAGGATTGAGATTGCGTGAAACAGAAATTTATCATAAGAGAGGGGTACCACAGTGATGTCCAGATGATTTCTCTCTCCTTGACCTTTTGAGGGAGCCTCATGCCCTACTCTAGAGACCAGACCACACATATTAATACTTTCCTGATCAACACTTGCATTGGGGTCATTCTGCATACAGCATTTCTTCAATTTCCTTCTCAAATCTGTGTCAAAATGAATGGAAAGGTTTGGTACACCTTGAAGGTGTTCCTTTGAATGTGACTGAACTTGCATTTGGACCATGCCTTTCTCAGTGCTAGGGATGCAGCATTCCCCCAAATCCCAATCCTTTTGTCTTATCACAGTGGAGAAGGTGGCCCTACCAAGGGTTCACCAGAGGAAATGCATTATTGAAATAATAAATATTCTGACCTTTTCTGCCTTCCCTGATCTGATGTGACAGCAGAGGTATAAGACGGACAACCTTTTTCATTTTCCCCCATCCTTCAGTATTTTGATGTCCTTACTCTCTTTTCTTTGGGAACATGAAGCTCTTTACTTGCTTTCACCCACAGAAAAAACATGTTGGAACTTGGTGCTGGAATTTGTGCTGGGGAGGAAAAACTTGGCCCTTTAGCAGACATGGCTCCACGCTGCAGGAAAATGGGGACCCGGCACTGAATGGAGGCGCAGCCCTCTTCATCCACTTTGCATAGGATGGTGCTGGAGAGACCCTGGCTTACAGGGGGAGGGGTGAGCACAAGAAACCCAGGGCCAATGACTATTCTGAGGAAGTGGCCTCTTTACAGCATCTACTTGTCCTTGTTGCATATCTTAACCCATTTACTTATTGCATGGTCTTGTGGGAACAGGCCTATAATTCAAGCCATATTTTTAATTGCCTCTGGCTTTCCTTGCCACTTGGCACAAGTACAAAATGAGGAAAGAAAAGCTTTTATGGGAGTAAAACTCTATAAAGAATCACTCATATACAAAACAGACCACATACTCATGGGGTGGGATGCGAGACTTGTTTTGACCATGGGTTGTTTTGTGCCATTAACTTATTATTATGCATCCCAGAAATGGGTGGAAAACCTTTTTGCTTCTCAAAGTCTCTCCTTTGCTGTGCTACATCAATCTTACCTACAGCTACTGCATCTTAGTTCTTATAAAGGAGATTAGACAGCGCATTTGCCACAAATGAAATGAATCATGGCAGTTCCATGACAACAAAACTGACCACATTTTCCTGGATGCTGGCACAAGGCTTCGGTGTTAACTTCTCCCAGGGATGACATGTTCCAGAGCTGGTTTCATACCCTGCACCGGCATTTGGGCATCACCTACCTGGCACTAAAGACCATTATCTAACCCAAACTACCCAGTTTCTGAAGAACTTCCACGGGGAAGGTCTGGAGGGTGGCAAGTCACAGGGTGAACAAGCTCCCATGGCAACTGCTGCAGCTCTCTCAGCATGGGGAGGTTTGGGGCTGCAGCCAAGTCCTCGCAGGCACACAGTCCTTTCGCCACTCCAAGGCATGAGCAGATGGAGAAGCACGGCCCTTTCCCAGCCCCTTATATGGAACAGATTTCAGTAAAGGAGATAATCCAGCCCGAAGGGGTTATACAGATAATACCCAACAGGCATGATGGAGACACGCTCTGTGAAATCCCTTATATGGCAGAGCTGGATAGGCTCAGATCTCCCAAATATCTGGTGCATAAGGCAGCTCTGTCAGGGGTCTGACAGCAGGCAGAAAGCCCTGGTGCAGTGACAGAGCTCATCTTCCAACCACTCCCTTTAAAAGCTGATCCCAGAGCAGTGCAGCCTCTCTGCCTCCTGTAACCATCTTTTGGAGGGGCTTCATCTCGTTTCAATTAAGGTGTCTACCATTCAGGCACCTGCAGAAATGCTGCAAACTCCCACTGAGGTCACCATAGAGACAGGGGCACTTTTAGCACTGTTTTTCTGCCCTGGTTGGAGCCAGACCATGGAGATCATCAAGTGTTTTGCTCCTCTCTGGCTGTACCAGTTGGTGCCCCACCAGACCCAGACATTCTCACTTAGAAAACAAACCCGTCAGTTGCATGTGAAACCTGGCACATCTTTAGATACCTTTTTCCCACCCCCACTTCAAAAATAATTACTCAAGCTTTTCTCTTTTTGTTTGTTTTAATAAATGCGTTCTTTCATCTTCAAATGGATAAAAAGCACTTTGTGTAGGTACTCCAGAACAAAATGACATGTTGTTAAGGTAGTTCATGAATGCTGTTTGTATCCAGAAAACTAAGCTTCTTGAAAGATTTTTTTAATAAATATGAACTATTCTTTCCAAGTCAAGAACTTGTAAATCTGTGAGAAAATTCCAGCCTTGTCAGACTCAACTCAAAGCAGCTATTTTGCATTTGAAAGCAAAAAAAATACGAAGAGTCTGGTTGCTACATTTTCTGGCATATATCTCTTTTTGAACTTTATTATAGTCACCGTGTAGCTGAAGAACAGCTCTGGATATATCCAGCTTCATTAAGCCCATGGTGCTCCACCAAAGGATATTGTTCATAAGTCAGACTCAGAGGGCCCTGTGCCATTTTCCCAGTGGGAAAATTCTCTCCTAGGGGAGGAATGCACCTTTCTCCATGATCCCCGTTCCTTCATAGCCTCCACCTCGTTCCTCATGCATCGACATGAAATATGTCAGAGGGTGCTGTGGAAGGATATCTTAGCAACTGGTAATTTTTGGAACGGAATCAGGACTTGTGTGGTCAGTTTTGCAAAAAAAAACAGGTGTCAGAATATCAGGCTGGGATATTGATAAACCAAAGTTTCTTCTGCCAGTGAAGACAGTCTCCTCTTGAGCCTCTGAAAAGCTTATGCCACTGTGAAATATTTTACATTTTTTTTCCCTGTTTAATTGATAATTACAAGTATGGTGCTCCTTGTAAAATGAAAAACCTGAACTGCTCTGAACTTTCTGAAATTCCCTGGCTGAATTTTTCTTCTGGAGAGTGTCCTACAATAGAAAAGGAGCCAATCCCTTGTGGCTCTCCTCCATAGGGAAGAGTAGGAGGGAACCTGGCTACCAACTTGTTACTATCCTAAATTTCTGAAACAGAGAAAAGTGCTGAAAAGTTTCAGAACAACTTCATAAGCAGTTTGCCTTATTCCTCTCCTAATTCCATAATTCTCTGCTCACAAAATGTGTGGTTTGCACACGCTTGTAGGAGTAGGGTCTACCTTGCAGCAGCTCCTGTTCCTTGAGCTGTTTATTTGTCCTTGCTCGCCGCTGTGCCATGGCTGCCTAGCAACTCCGTGGGATGAACAAGCTCCATTTCATTTAGGTGTTAAATAATCTGAAGTGCAGTGATTTTTTCCTTGCACAAACATCAGAGGACTTAATAACAACAGCAACCAAACACAGCACCGGTGTAATGGTGATGATGTCCCAATATAATGGAACAAACTGATACCTGGTATTTCTGAAACTGTGGTTTGAGAGGCTGCTTAAAAAGCACACATCTATAAAAACATGTGAGTTATCTTATGAACCTTGTGTTGGTAAATGTGGATGGGTAAAGCAGTGATCCGTTCACTGCACGCATTTCAGGTGTGCACATCTAGGGCTTCATGAACTACCCAGATAAATGTAAACGTTTAAGTTTGGCAGATCTGAAGTTTCCCCTTACTGTTGTGTTCCATTCCTGCATGGAAGGGAAGACTCAAGAATGGTAGATGTTTATGGTCAAAAAAGAATGGCAAAAGCCAAAATGGTCCCAAAACAAAGCTCACAGAGTTTTGTTAGCAAACTACACACTCAGCATGGAAACTGGTAAATTTTGCCCCTACCCTCTAATAATAGGAGGGATAAAAGTATAAATGAAAAGAGGGAAGAAAGAGACAGTGAAAGGGAGGTCAGACAGAAGAGAAAAGATCACAAGTCCTGCTTCCAGCACTGATCCAGCCAACAGGATGTCCAGGGTCCTGTGAGCCCTGCCCAGGTTTCATGGGGGTTCCTTTTCACAGGTAAGGTTTCCCTGCTCTGGGATTAGGTTTCTCACTTCTCATGCAAATGCAAATGCAAATGCAAATACAGTCCATTCCCCTGGATCCTTCTGGAAAGGGGTCAGAGGGCTTTGAGGGTTTTTGGTGGCCTTAATGCCCCTCTGCTTTCCTTCCTAATCCTCGATCCCATTCCTGTGCTTGTGTGGTTCTGTGCTGTGTGGTCCCCATGGACCAGCAAATGGAAGTTGGTCCCAAGGAAAATGCTGTCCTATCTCCTCAGAGGCCCCTTCTCCAGCTCTCAGAGTCTGAGACATGGCAGTGCATCTGCTTCTGGCTCCCCAGGTTTCTACACTTAAACAAGTAATTCTTGCTCCAAGATATTTGCCTTCGACTTGTTAAAATTTCATTTGAGATTGTTAATTTTAATTTGTGATCAGAATGAAAATAGACTTTGGAGGAGAAAAAAAAAATAAAGAAAATACCCAACAGTGTTCCTGCACGGGCCGTGTTTGTGCTGCAGAGTCCTGCCTGGGACAGACAGAACCTGTCAGGGAACGATGAGGGACAGGAATGAATGAAAATGGTATAGAAAGATCAAATCCACTGCAGTGCATGAGCATTTCATGCTCCTGAATAGTGCAGTAATGCTGATGGTTCAGATGGTGCAGGGAAGGAGTCAAGACTGAACTTTTCTGTTGTATAATGTGATGAAGACGGGAAACTCTCATCTTGTGAGGCTCGTGGGTGGCTGCTTCTGCTCCCACTGAGAAGAGCAACAATTTGCTTAAAGGTCACAGTTGTGCCAGGCAGTGGGAATGCTGGCTAAGGTGGATGCTATCCTGGGACATAATCAGCTCAATTCAGCTTGAAATTAATGAAGCTGCTACAGCAACCTGAGATGGTGACTGTGTTCAGATGGATTGTAATGGGCAAGTTATTTCAGAGGTGTGGAGAACCAGGAGTGCTGTGGGAGAAATGGCAGTTCCCAGTGTCCCAGTTCAACTCCAGCTGGCAGCTCAGCCCCACACAATTCATCCTTCATCCTCTCTTTGGATACAGATGTAGGGCATCCAAGTGACTCCCTCTCAAGAAATGCACAATTTTTAGCAAAGCTGTTCACTTTTCCAATGAATTTGCAGTGGACTAACACTGATGAGGAAACAAAACTAAACAAAACATACAGCATGGCTTTGAGTTAGAGAAACATGAATAATAGTTTTTATTTAATATTCTGCTTCCCCCTCAAAATTTTCTCCTTTAGCAATATAGAACAAAATCTATTATTCACATAGACTTGTTGGAAATCAACAGAAAAAGAAAGCTCATCTGTATAATTTCATAATAAGGCATTTAAACAGCCCTTCCAGAGGCAGAATCTACTTCAGAGCAGTGGTGCAGATCTCAGGCAGGCTCTGCTCATCATGGAAAGCAAGAAAAGCAAACATTTTACAAGGCAGCATCTATGTGAGAGATGGATTTTCCACAGTAGTTTTTAGACTACCCACATAAATGTTGTTCTCAAAGAACAGGTCCTCCTGAAAATCTGCTCTGTAGATGGAGATCTTTCAAAGTCCTTGTTAATCCTTTTTCCTTGTAAATATATTGGCAGAGAATGCAAGTCCATTAAGACTCAATTTAATATTTACAAATCCCTGTTTATCTATAAATGCCCTTCCATCTCTTTATCCATTGTTCTGGTATTGCCTGGTTTTTTGCTCCTTGCATAACATGTCGTGGTGGAATAGGGTTTGGGGGAACCCGTTGCTCTAGCTTATTGCAGAGCCTCTACAACAGTTTTTATTACTTTAAAAGTGTGTTAAAACAGTGTGTTGTTTCAGTTAAGCTTCTGTTTTTCCAAAGGAAATCCATTTATCTTAACATATTTCCTGCCAAATGGAAACCCAAATTGTGCAGCCTGAGTAGGCCTCCTTTGGGAATAGTCCTTGCCTTTCCTTTCCACTTGCTACTGAAACGACAGCAAAATCTGCTGGCCAGCCCCACCCCCCCTCCTTTTATCAGGGGCAAAATTAACTTGTCCCTCATGCGTTTTGGATTCCAGTCTAAATCTGGACACCGGGAATTTTGTAGCTGATGTTGACCTTGAAATAGGACACGTGGGTGTCTCTGAGCACACCTGGCTGCAGGGCCCGAGCGGCTGAAAGGCCTTCAGGAACTGAAGTGGTAACTACAGCCACCCCCAGCCTGGTTTACTTCCTTTTGTCTGACCCTTTTGTCTAAGAGATCTTTCTGTTCTCATTTGTACCCTAATAAAATCTAAATCAGGGGTTTGAAACCCCGTCAGGGCTGTTTTGAGGGGAATTCAGTTCAAGGTGGCTTCACGTTGACTTCGCCCCTGCCTTGGGTTCTTGTTGCAATTGCAGATACTCCACTGAACCTTTTGCAGGCTGTATTTATAAGACCTGTTACAAGGGCACCTTGCTGTTGGGTAGGCAGAGGAGTGGTTGCCACTCAGGTGATGGGATTTTTTTAATAATATCTCTCAGAAATGGTGAGATAGGTGGCAAAATCCATGCAGGGTGCAAGGGAGAGGTAGGGGCCACTAATGCCAGCCATGAGCTCTGGTTGACAGTGCCTGTCCTGCCTGGCTCCAACCAGAAGCTCTTTTCCCCTTCATTTTACCTCTTTTTCTGTCCTCCCTAACAGCCCATTAATTATCTGTTTTTAAAAAGAGATGCTTTTTTTTTCCTGCGTTGCTTTTTCTCCTCCTCAAATTCCTGCCACTTGTTGGGACTCTTACCCTTTCTGCAGTGAGAGCTGGTGATATCAGAGGCAGAGGACTGTGACCTTTAAGTGGGAAAAAGTCAGAGGAGGAGATAAGTTATAAGAAGGTTCCTGCATGAAATAATTCAGTGACAAGGTGTTTTGAGGGACAAAATATCTACTAATGTATAGGCTGTAATTTCACAGCTGACGGGAAACCCTAAGTGATCTCCAAATAAAATGATAAACTACAAAAATGACTTCAAGATGCAAAGATTTATTTTGGTATCTGAGCCCTGTGCTCTCCTAGTGTACACAGGGATATAGGGGCCTGAAACAATCCTGAATTAGAAGCAGTGATGGTACTGCAATGCTTGAAAGGCCTGTTACATGAAAAAGTGAAAATACAGCCAGTGAAGGTGAGAGGATAGATGGTGTACGGCAATGATATATTGTAAATGAGACTGAAATAATTTGTTTAGTTGTTGCATTTTGCCTATGCTAAAAACAGTGCATTGTATCTCTCCAAATTTCACTGAAGAAACACGTGGACCTGCACATGATCAGGTCTCTAGCGAGCCAGAAGACTAAGACAGTCCTGTGGATAACTTTGGATTTGGAATTCTGTCAGCTCTTTTGGCTACATCCTCTGTCCAGACTTCAGAGCCAGATTCTTCATGCTGGCAACCTGGATCAAAGGCAGAGGGAATGTTTCAAATTTACATGGGCTTAGGTGGGAGGAAGATCAGAGCAGACTCGTGACATGGGCAGTGATAGAACACAAGGAAATGGAGTGAAGCTGTGCCAGGGTACGTTCACTTTGGACATTGCGACAAGGTTCCTCCCTGAGAGGATGGTCAGTCACTGGAACGGCTCCCCAGGGAAGCGGCCACAGCACCAAATCGGCCAGAATTCACAGAATGGTGCTCTTAGTCATGGGGTTAATTTCAGATGGTCCTGCAAGGAGCACGGAGTTGCGATTAGTGATCCTTGTGGGTCCCTTCCAACTTGAGGTAGACCGTGATTCTACATTTTAGAAGTCCATCAAAATGGAGCTGCAGCTGAACAAAGAGAGAAGGTAGTGCTGTCTGGTCAGCACAAAGGGGAATGGTGTCCCCAAGTTTTGGGAGTTATTTTAGAAGGTGCAGAGTCAGGAAGTACATCAGTAAGGATTCTGTAATGTCCTCATAAAACTGATGAAGGGTGGACTTTGATTAATCACAAGATCAAATGGAGGAAGAGGCTCTTGTGTTTAGGGGAGGAAATAGGAAGGAAAAAATCAGTGTTGAGCTCCTGTGTCTGCTCAGGTTTTTTGGCTAAACCTCTTTTCAGAAAGCCTTGAGGAGAAAATACAGAAATTACATTGCCTGGTCATGTGCTGGAGGCCCCTTACATGTCTGGGTGAGAACCATCACAGGGAAGGTTTTCCAGAACAGGCAGATCTCACTCTGAATGCTGTGTCTTGGGCTCAGTCCTGGTGTGTTAAAACAGAGCTGTAGTCTGAAGATGCTAACAGGAAATTGCTCATTTTTGACAAATTATTGTCGCATAACAGAAATACAAAAAATATCTGTGTTGTGCCAAACCAGAGCTCAGTCTTGCCCAGTGTCCCACTGTCACCTTGAGCAAGGGCAGGGTGGGCAGACAGGAGCAGTGCCCTGTGCCATCCCAGCATACTCTGTGTGCTTGGCAGTTCCTGGAAGATCTTTCCGTCATTGCTTTGCACGATCCCATTTTGAAACCACCAAAAATCCCCAGAATATCTAGAGCATCCCCTAGTCCAACCTCCAAAGCTGCAGTGCACGGACAGTGCAGGATATCTCATTTTATTTCTATCCCACATGTCATTTGCTGGCTTATTTGACACCTCTCTAGTCCTTGAATCAGAGGAGCCAGAGTCTCCTTTATTCATTTTTTCCCAGGCCAGTCATGATTTTATACCCCTCTATCACATCCTCCTTCACTTTATCTGCCCTGCAGGCTGAAGAGTCCCCTCTATTAAATCCATCCCCACACAAGAGCTGTTCCATATCTTTGATCCTGCCTGTAACCCTTCTCTGCACCAGCTCAGCAGCATCTTTTGGGCGAGGGGGGAAAGGGAACCCGGTGAAGACTCACCCCACATTTATGGAGCATCATGTTGGTGTGTCTCCCAGCAATGCCTGGAAGTTGTTTTTCTGCTCAAGACCATCCATTCTGTTGACATTTTCTTAGAATATCTGTTTCACCTCCTGGATTTCTTTCCTACATTGCAGCTATTGCTCCAAAATAGAGGGGTTTTGCCCACCTCTGTCTGGAATTGACTGTGTGGTGGTGGCACAAGCTAGATTCCCAGCTCAGCTGGGAAGAGGATTAGAGACTTCAAAACTTCAAGTCACACGAACAAAGTGGTACATGTGTAGGGAAATCAATTTTTCTGTGTTTGCTCTGGATACAAAAAGCGTGGAAATTGCTGATTAAAACCACTGCTGCTAACAGACATCAGGGGCATGGATGAGAAGAAAGCAAATAAATCCACATAGACCTTTACTCCAGAGCTGTGTAGGTGGGAACTAAGCATGATGGACCCTAGTTGCAGCCCCCTTGCCAAAAAACTTGGAGCATTTAATATTATTTTAATCTTGTTTGATGAGGAGGACTTCCAGAAATAGTGCCTAAATCCAGAGTCTTCACAGGGTTTCTCTAGTGCAAATACTGCCTGGAATTCAAACTGTAGGGGGAAGCCCCAGTGCCAAACATGTTTCACCACCCTGCAGACTGTGCAGGATTGAAAAAAAACCCCAACTTCTCAGAGAAAATGCTTTCCCTTCCCACAGGACACAGGTTACCAGAAACCTTGAGGACTCTCAGCAGTTGGTAGCTGGAGCGACTGAAGTCTTCTCCAAGTTTTTTGCAAGCTCTGTAAGAATTATAAAATTCTTGGGTTATGTAAATAAATCTCTTCCCTATATGTTGCTTGAACTTAATTGGGTGATGAAAATATTGTAAGTTTGTGCTTCTACAGCATCTTTCAAACAAAGATATCAGAAGTGCTTCATAAACATTCACTAATTAAGCCATTAAACCATACAACACCCCACTGAGTCTGGGAGGATTTATAGGGATGTGTACAGTAAGAAGATTAAGTTTTACTCCTAGATTTTTTTTTTTTTGGGGGGGGGGTGACTGAAAAATGGAAAAATAAATCTAGAAATTATTTCTCTATAGAAATGACTTAAACATCTAATATATTGGGATAATGTCAGCAAATCAGAGGCAAGCAGGTTGTGGGTGGGTAGTCTTGGGACCACATCAGTGAGCACCACACTGGGAGGTTTCTCCACATTTTCCCTGTCTTGCATCTCGAAGGAAAGCAGGCACAGCTCAGTGTCAATCCCCTCAGCGTTAGAACAGCCCCTACCCCCTGGCGCTGCAGAGTGCCTACGCTGTGAAAAACACAGGTGCCCACACGGAAGGCCTCTGGCACCTTTCCCACATCAATCACATTAAACTCATCTGTTCTGGAGAAATATATATATATATATATATATACTTACATGTACTCATGAGCTGATGATGCACATATTCACCCCTAACTTGGATCAGACAGCCTGGATGAGAGGAGAAGGGAGGATGGGGCTGTCACCTCCTGACTACCGGCTCTGGGGAGGGGAAAGACCCCACACTTTCCCACAGGATGCCACAACAGCAGCAGTGCTGGGTATCAACAGCCACCACCGTGTCAGCAGACCCCTCTCAACAGCTCAGGTTGAGCTTTTGGGTTCTCAGCCACTTCGGTATCACCCCGTGGCACGAAAGCTGTTGGGTATCGCCTCTGCCTGTCATCTGCTCTGAGCCAGGGTGTCGGGGCTGATGGCCGGGGGACTTTGGAAAGTTTTTCAGCTGGCAGATAAAGAGCAGCAAACGTTCTCAGGACAACACATTCTGGAGCCCAAATCTTATCAGGGCACTTAGGACGCAGCCTGTATACACGTTTCAGACCAGACAGTCAGAGCACACAAACTGCCATGAAGAGCTTGTTGGAGGCTGGTTGGTTTTTCTTGCTGCTTCTTTCTTTTTTCTGCCATCCTGCTGTAATAGGGAATGCTCTGCAGGGCTGTCAGAAGAGTGCTGAATAAAGGCAGGTTTGCAGAGATTGATGCCAAACCTCGTATCGCTGAGTGCTTTTACAGCAAAAAGTCTCACCCAGTTGTCTCACGGGGGTGGTGGCAGAGAAAAGCAACTCAGGTCATCCACTCAGATTGTGAGGGGGGAGATGTGAGACAGTTTTGAATCCTGTGCTCCCTGTACACAGCTTGAAGGGTGCCGTGCATGGCATTTAGGGAAGGAGTTTGCAGCACGGCTGCTGTGCAGCCCCTCATTCACTTTGCATTGCCCAGACCAGGGTAAACTAGGCTGGCAGTGCAAGTGTGGCCACGGGGCTTCTGCTGTGGTTTGACCCAGCTTTGTCAAAGCAAGCTCAAACCTGCCTGCACTGTATATTATAAACTCAGCCTCAGTCCTTGCTGCACATTCAGGAGTGCTTGTGTAGTTTCTAAAAAATCATCCCACTGCTGTGACTCGGAGAGCTCAGAAACACCAGAGACAGAAATAAGCTCTTATTAAAAAAAGAAATATTTCAACAAGTCTCTTCGCATGGCTTTTGTTTGAATACAGTCAGGGGGTTAAAACTGAAATACAGGCATTGCAATTTGGGGTTGGGAGAATCAATGTGTTTCACACCTACTTGTGTGGTGTTACCTAAAACTCCTCCTCCTCCTTCCTGTCTCTGCCTGGAGCCTTTGCTGCTGCTCAGTTCCTGCTGGCAGATCCCTGTGATCTTCCTCCACCAAAACAAGCTTCCCCCGCTGAATTCCTTACAGCCAAGGGATGTGATGGATGTGAGCCCACGCATCAGCTCCAACTCCACGTTAAAGTCAGATGTGAACTCCAGGTGAACTCCCACATATGGTGAGATAGATGCTGCCTGATGCCAGATTCCCGTTTCCTACACTCTCTTTCGCAGTTGGGACACGACAGGGCTGTTTAATTATGCCCCCACCTCCTCTGTTGGTTCAAGACAGAGCTGTGGTCAAGATCAGACTGAGCAAGGATCATTATTGGCCTTCAACAGCAACCAACCTTAGGTATTAAAAGAAGGAAAAATAAAGTCTAAGGCTACTTGTTTGCAAGCAGAAGGGACAAGAGTGTGAGGGGTAAAGGGTTCATCTTCCCATTGCTTCTCAAACCTTCTTCCCAGCATTGTTTCCCCTAAAGGCAGATGTAATTTTTGGTGTATGTTTGTAACTTTGGTGCAGCAAACACACTCTCTGAGCCTGCTTTGCTGCTGCTTGCAAGCAGTGTTGTCCAGGATCTTCTTGGGGCATCTGAGTGGTATGGCAAATGACCCAAAGGAATGAAAGCTGAAAAATGAGTGGTCTGAAGAGTCATCAGAGCTAAAATATTGCACTTTGGGCTGATTTTTTGTTATTCTGCTTGATTTGGAGCTGGACATGATGGCACAATCCCTCCAGCAATGCTATGCCGTTTCTGGGTATCAGAGGTGTTGCTGGGATGTGTCTCTGTAACCAGAAAACCAAGCATAATGCACCATTTATTTTTTTGTCAGCCCTTAGTTTAGCTATGATTTTGTCTTTTCATTCCTTCATCACTTATATTATGGTATTTCAAAATTTCCAGGTCCTTTTATCCTAGCTGAAGCAGTCTCCATTCCTATCAGCCACTAAAAGCTAAGGTTCAGATTCTGCCAAAACCTGTTCCTTGGTACCTAACATGAGGTTAGATATGGGTAGAAATAGACATAACATAACTCACTTTTCCTTACACTTGCCTATTCTCTTCACAGAACACCTGTGTAAACCTATATTGTCATTTTACATAAATCAATTTCTTCCTGGTGTATTTTTAGCCCTGTCTCCTACTTTTTCCTAATTCCCTGTCCGTCATCTACCCTCTCTCCTGCCTATTGAATGTTTGCAGAAATCCATACACGCCAGGAAGTCCCCAAAGTCACTAGGGCTCTCTTTTGTCATGGCCAAGGACACTTCTGTGGGTCTTGTGGTCGACAGCTTCCTCTGTCTGGAGGTGGAAGGGCTGTGAGATGTTGCTGAGGGAGATGGGGTTGTTTGGTCTGGAGGTAAGGAGGCTCGGGGGGGACCTAATCATGCCCTACAATTCCCTGAAAGGAATTACAGTGAGATGGTTGCGTGTCTCTTCCATCACCCAGTTAACAAGTGACAGGATGAGAGGAAACAGCCTCAAGTTGCACCAGGCGAGGTTTAGATTAGACATTAGGAACTTTTTTTCACAGAAAGAATTGTAAAGCGTTGGTACAGATTTCTCATGGGAGTACTGGAGTCACCATCCCTGGAAATATTTTAAAAATGTGTAGATACAGCATTTGAGGACATGGTTTAATGGTCAACTTGATGTTGGACTTGATGGTCTTTAAGGTCATTTCCTACATCAACAATTCTAGTATTCTCTGGCTCTAAGAGGTCACAGTCTCCTTTCATCACCAGAGAGATGGATATGCTCTTGCAGTGGGTTTTTCACGTCACTTTGTATTGCTTATTTTTCATTTGTATCTTGCCAAGGATCTCGCACCAGGATCAGAGAGCTGAACACCCACACTGAGGCTTTTTTTATAAGGTCACTTGACATCTTCATTCCAAGTCTCTGGTATTATCTTGTATGAGAATGCACTCAAGATAAACATCTGTCTGAGGCTTATCTGGGCTCAGATTATGTTCACAGACAGCAAGAGAAGAATAGAGGGATTTAAAACTTTTCCTTCTGTTAAAAATTTGTTTAAACTTTACATAATCTGAGAAAGCAGAATGACAAACTTAATTCAACATCCAATGAAGTTGTTTAAAAAATTTCTTCCTAGGGAATGAGCCGACCTTTTCCTAAATAACAGAATGCCAGTGGCTTCTGTCACAGACCCTCTTGAAAATGCCAGTTAGGTGCTTTTCTGCCATATCTCCCCACTATTCCTATCGGAGCTGGTCTTCTCAAGGCCTGACTGTTGTTGTCCTTGCAAATACCCTGAAGGGAGCAGAAATGAAATTATTCCTACTTTACCTGTTGGGAGCTGAGACCTTGGAGAATAAATCTGGAATTTTGAATCCCCAGTGGAGCAATTTAGCTGGGCATATAACAAACTCTGGGCATGAAGCACACAGGTGTAGACCCTCCTGTTTCTGGACATGAACACATGGACAGGCTGTCCTTGTGTCCATGGTGGATCGTCACTTCAAGGACAAGGAACAGACATTGAGTCTGTGACTGTGTCTGTGGCTTCCCTAAGAGCACAACAGGGTGGACAGAGCCAGGGTGACACTCCTCTGCCAAGGGACCTCATCTGAACTATTGCTCCAGGCTGTCTCTAAGTTAATGGAGAGAAATAGGCGTCTCAGGAGAGTGATCCATCTTCTCTGATACAGCTGTCCATGGGGAATAGCTCCCTGAAATTGCCTGTTTCTGTTGACTTCCAGTGGAGCTGAGAGATCCTGTCTCCCAGTGAAACATCATTTTAGGTAAGAAAATTAGAGAGAGGAACTGACCCGGATTCTGACAGTGACAACCAACCCCTGGAGCAACCTTTCCTATGGCTTTGCAACACCCAGGGCACATCACCCCATACCTCAAAGCAGCTGGTAAAAATTGAGTATTCTAGAAAGCAACTCTATGGCTAAACCAAATTATATTCCACCGGAGAGACATTGAGCAGATCTACAAAAAGTTTGCCTGCCTTCCAGAGGGTTTCCTCCCACCATTGCACCTTGTTGATGAGCAAACTGGCAGAGTTGGAGGCAAATCTGTCCCGTATCAAATATTCTGGGTTTATATTTACATGAATGTCAATCACCATATAATAATAAATAATAAATAAAACACCAAAGGGGAAGAGACTACATTGCAGTGACATAACCCATGGGCCGTGAGCATCCCTGAAGGCAAGCATGCAGTTATCCAGCCTTTAAAAGAGCAGTAAAGAGAAACAAGATCCATGTGTGAATTCTCTAATGCCTTAAAGTTAAGATTTTCTACAACTTAATTTCATGACGGCATTTAAGGGCTTTCCAGCAGGAGTTGTAACGAGAGGGTGAAAACTTCCAGGTTACAAATGCTGGCACAAAGTTTAATAGCAGGATTAAATTAAAAAAAAAAAAAAAAAAGAAAAGAAAAAAAGGTCCGATACTTTATAGCACAGTTGCACTCCCTGTTCTGCATCCAGGAATGAGCATTACATTGGCAGAACTTATTTCACCCCGTTCCTGTTCAGTAGTCCTGTATATCACAAACACAGTCAAAGCAAGAGATGGCCTCACTCAGTGTGGCTTTACTTGCATAGCTGACCCTTCCCTCAGGAAATCCCAGCTGGAGGATGGACAGCTGTGTGCAGCTGCTGCACTGAGCACCAGCTCTTGTCTGGCTGCATCTGCAAGGGAGATGTCACAGGGGCAACTGCAGATGAGCTGCTGGATCAGTCTGTGCCACCCACACCCTGCTGAGAGCAGGTTGTCCAGGCACCAAGAGCATCTCTGGGTTGGAAAGGCTCATTCTCCCTGATTCAGTGGTGAGAGGTGCAGCTGGGAGCTGGGGGCACATCCCTGGGGCTGGAGAAGGGAGGATGGGAAGAGCTGGCAGCCCACGCAGGAAGGATCCCTCCCTTGGCAGCTGTCACCTAGCCAGGCTCCTCCAGACCAAATGGCACTGAGGGATACTGTGCCCCCACCTCCTCAGCAGCCAGTGGGTGTTTCTAATACTTGCTCATGCTAATTAAGATCTATATCACTGTGCCCATAATTATGGGCTCTGCAAGAGGCAGTTTTCATGTCCTGTGAGGTGGTCTGAATTCCAGACACCCTATTTTATCCACAAGCATTTAAATGGTGCTGTGAAGAGAGGATATGGAGAGGGCACCCAAGGGGGTTTTGCCTGTGTCTACTTTTCTATTACCAACATGAAAAAGATTGTTATAATAACATAACATAATATAAAATATTGTTACTATAATATAATAATGTCCCAAGTAGCAGCTCTTTTGAGTACACATAACTGTCCAAGTACTATTGCTCTGTAGTACCTTTTTCTTGTGCTATCACCTCTGTTCTCTTAATTATTCCTAGCTGAAAAATAAACATGCATTTGAAAAGAGCCAGCCAGAACACCCTGTCTGAGGTGACAGTCCAAATACTAGAATGAGCAGCCAGTGGTCATGAGAGGGATGACATGAACAGGATGGGAAATCCTTCACCTTTTTGGATTGGGGTACAAGGAAGATTTCTAGAAGGAGAAAGTCTGCCTTGCGCCTTGCAGGCATGCAGTGAGATTTCTCCCACTGGGTGGCTAACATCTTCCTCATGTCTGCTGGGCAGGACACCTTCCCTAACCCCGGCACCTTTCATTCTGCCAAACACAACGAATATGGGTCAATGGCTTTTGGAGAGGGAAAAAACTCCAGAGCAATCCTCTACTGTCGCTGAAATAATTCCAGCGCATGAAAAGTGAGAGCAGCTGTGGCTGCTTCCACATCCACAAGCAATGCTGCTTGCTCGTTGCCAGCAATCCTTAATCCTCTTTGAACTCCTGACTTTACATATGGGATGGTTGCTCCATGGAGTAGTATCTGCGTGTTACTGCCCATTCACTGTAAGTATTTTACAAGGCGATACAGAGACGAGAAATGTAATTCTCAGGAGACTCAGGCACAAAGGTTACTGCATGCAAATCATATTTGTGTCGGCACTGGCACATGTTTGCAAAACCAGGAGCAGGGTATCGAGTGTTGAAATGGGAAAAATTCCCTCTGCATCCTGTGAAAATGCTGGCAGCCCAAGGGCAGAGAGTGCCCACAGGTGTGGTAATGCTGCACTGGCACTGCATGCTAAACAAAGTAATCATTTCAGACACCAAATAAAGGGATAAAACTATTTCAGTAAGCAAAAAAGAGGTCTTTCCAAATCTGGGGGGAGGTGATAAAACCTTTAGGTCTGTGTGAGAGCCAGGGATGAAGAAGCACACTCTGTTTATACTTGCTCTTAAAATTACTTATTTTGCTGTAGCCTGTGCTATCCTTAAAATCCTGGTTTTGGGAATGTAGTGATGAGGTGTTTAAAACAATTTCCTTTGGAAGGATTTTAAAAAAGCAAGTATTTTTTCTTACATTTTATCTTATCTGCCATTCATGTTGCAGTCTGCAAATGTGACCTGCAGATGTTGAAACATCAGAAACAAAAGAAAAAATAAACCCAGAGAATTTGAACTTTTTTCTTTTTTCTTTTTTCTTTTTTCTTTTTTCTTTTTTCTTTTTTCTTTTTTCTTTTTTCTTTTTTCTTTTTTCTTTTTTCTTTTTATACTGTTTCCTTCTCCCACCTTGCTGTTGAGGGCAGGAAGGGAGAAAAGAGGGGGAGCCACTAATGATTGAGGAGCATTTGTATTTGTAATTCCAGCAGCCAAGGGGAATGTGATCCCATGGAGATAGATGCTCCCCTGGACTGGAATGACTCATGGCTGGGCAGAAGGGTATTCCAAAGTATATGGATTACACAGAAGTTAAGAATATTTTTGGTTTTCTCCAAAAAGATATTTACTGGTATATTTCTCATAACAAATGGCTTCGCTGCAGAATCAATTTCTCAGTGAAAGGGGATTTTGATGGACAGACACTGCTCAGCTTTCCTTTTCCCTAAACTTTCCCTTTTGTACAGGGGCACTGGCATGAGGGTTACATGGTCAGAAGTGTTTCAGCTGTGTGAGCCGCATCCCAAGGCAAACCTGCCTTGGAGTGGACACTGGGCTTGGGTGCAAGCTGGTTTTAGTCCACTGAATGTACCTATAGCAAAATTTATGTTCATGCTTTAGGCTGCCAGTGCTTTCACGGGTGCTGAGCTGTAGGGTGTCCATCAGGACCCACAACCAGCCCTTGCCAGGTGATAACTCCATGAGCCTTCCTTCACACCTACTTGCAGCTTTGACTGCAGAAGGAAGGTCATTGATCAACAGTTTTATTGTGGAAAGACGTTTGCCCAGTTTATTCATGTTTCACAGAATCATCACAGACTCATAGAATGGTTTTGGTTTGGAAGGGACCTTAAAAATCATCTATTTCCAACCCCCACCTTCCACTAGGCCAGGTTGCTCCAAGTCTCATCCAAACTATCCTTGAGTACTTTCCAGGGATGGGGAATCCACAGCTTTCTTCTCTGTGTTTGGGTCAGCATGAAGAACAATGTCAAGGTTGAGTCTTCCAGCCCTGTCCTGTCAAGCCTGTCCTAGAGAAAAGGCTGGAAAGAAAGAGGAAAGTCTGTTGCTGCCCAAATCTGCTGCAGAAAGCAAAACCTGAATCAAGTATGAAGAAGCGTTAGGAGATCTGAGACCCTGTCCTGTCAGCTGAGCAATTTATCACTGTCAGAATCTTTCCACAGCCCTGTTGCTGATGGCTCCTGAATTAAGTGCATGCACTATTAGCATCCAAAAGTCTTCTCTAGGCTGAGCCCATGCTTGGGAGGCCATAGATCACACCAGGGAGCAGCTCCACATCCCCATCTCACTGAGGCATTTGCTTTAAAAAGCCTGGTGGGGCATGTGGGGACAGGACCGTGTCCTGCAGCCCTCCCAATGCAGCTGGATTTTGATGGGAACAGAGATGACCCCAGGACCAAGAGGCAGAACAAGCTTTGCCCTCAGCTGCGTGTGTGGAAATCCAAATGTAGGATATTTTCCTGAGTTTCTGCCCACAAATCTGAGCCCTTTACATAAAATACTGGCAGAGCTTTGGAAGAAGCAACCTGAAGGACTTGGACAAATTTTACTGATGGATCACAAATGACAGGGATTTCACTAGCTAGGTACCAAGAACATGCCAGAAGAGCATAATCCTTGTACTGCAACACAGATTTAGAAATACTGTTTTGCTCTGAACTTCACTCCCTCACATTTTTTCTGAATAATATAAAAATATAAGGTTTGCAAAGGAATAAGGCAGTTTTCCAGAATACATCAGCTCCTGTCCTCATTTTCTATGCAGCCATGGTGTCAGTCATTGAACATAATCTGAAGGCAGGTGTGATCACAACAGCAAGAAAAAAAATGATTTTTTTTTTCAAAGCTTCTGAAGCTTACAATCCATGCTGAAGCAAGAGACAAATTAAAATGTGAACTTACTATTCAGATCCAGGCATATTCCTTCAGCTCAACACAAGTCAAATATCAAGAGGGTGCAATAAAGGGATCCAAAGCCAGAAGCAGTGAAACTGTAACTCATTAACATCATTATTCACTAACAGCTTATCTCATGTCCTTGCAGAGTAGGTCACACACACAGTAGAAGGATTTCTTTGATTAATGAAACATGCTAAAAAGTGAAAAGATGCTGGAACTGCCAGGGCAAAGGTAACTTGAGGCTGCCTCACAGTGTGATACACCCCAGGGATACTCATGGTTGTGAAGGAGGGAGTTTCTTTCTGTCTTTGTAAGAGCTTATGTATGTCTTACCACAGGACAGTGGCAGGAAAAAGCATTAATAATAACATATATGGAGAAGGGAGTCACTTGGAAGACATAGAAACACAGAATCATCAAATGGTTTGGGTTGGAAGGAACTTCAGGATCATCTCGTTCCAACCCCTCTGCCATGGGCTGGGACACTTTTCCTTAGGTCAGGCTGCTCAACACCTCATCCTGCCTGGCCTTGGACACTTCCAGGGGTGGGGCAGCCACAGCTTCTCTGGGCAACAAGTTCCAAAGTCTCACTTCCCTCAAAGTTAAAAACAAAAAAGAAAATATTCTTCTTCATATCTAACCTAAACCATAAGCTTCACAGGCTAAAGGATAAATAATGGGTTTGGACATCATCTTCTATGTGGGAGATACCCAAACTCATTATTTATCCCTTATTCTCTGACAGGCTGATATTTGATATGGTCTGTGCTGTGTGGTAGCTCTTCCCAGTCATTCCTAATGTGCTGGGCTGGAAGGGTAGGGAGAAGCTGTCAGTGGTGGTGTGCAGCAGCCTAACCCTGCTCCCTGGCTGCCAGCCAACATTGCTAATAGACATTTTCTCAGGGTGTTCCTCTGACAGACCCCAGAGAACCTTCCCAGAGCATTTGTGGCCCTGGAGTCTGCACCACCTCCACTGTACACAGCTGCTGCCAACCTCTCTTGCAACACCCTGCTGTCACCTCACTCCGGAGGACAAAATTCCAGGTGTGGAATTCACAGTGTGCAGTGAAATTCTCTCCTGCAGCATCTACTCACGTGACCCTTGTTTGAAGATGTGGACTCCAGCCAGAGCACAGAGGAGTTTCCCTAGAACTGTGGATTTGCTGCTTGAAATTTTTGTATGCCAAACCCTGTTCCTGCTGCAGTTCAGAGACATTGTGCAAAAAGAACTAAAATTTGTCTCTTTGGTGAATTCCATCTGGAGAATTTAACAGGTAGTAAGTTATAGCACATCTTGTCTGCAGGGACTGCTCCTGCACAGGGGAAAATCCCTCTTGCATCCCTAGGGTGCATCAAATCACACCAAGCTCTCAGTCCTTATCTCCAAGACACCAGCAGGTCCCTCCTCCCCTCAGAAGTCCAAGGGTTGGATGTTGACAGCTGAGCTCTGGAGGCATTGCAGACCTGTCTGTGATAAGGGTGATGCTCACAAGTGCATGAGGAAGAGCTGCAGCAGGGGCCAAGCCCAAGTTCAGCAGGGATATAACCCAGGAGCTGATGGCCACCTCAAATCTCAATGTCTTCTGCTCAGAGCAGGGCACGCTTCCTTCTCCTTGCTTATCCACAGCGGCAGGTGCCCAAACCCACATTTGGTGTCCTCAAAACACAGCTGAGAAAAAACAGTGCTGCTGTGCTGATAAGGGATAATGAGTTTGCAGAGTACCCTCAGCATGACAGCAGCACGTGCAGCCCATCCCAGGGACATTCCTCAGCCACCCAGAGAGTTGGCAGAATTGTAAATCCTGAGGCATGAGTGATCTGAGAAGGAAACTGGAGGAGACACAGGTTGCTGCTTGGACAGAACTGTGGGAGGTGTCTCCCATTCCTACCCTCAACATAAAACTCAAAGACAGGAGCCATGGAGGCTCTACGTGCAGCAAACTTGGGTGGAGTGGCTACAGACACTGTACTTGCTGCTCAGGCAGATCTAAGAGAAGGTTTCATGAAGCAAAGCACTGGTCCAGGGAGGTGGGATGTCCAGGGAATGTCCAGACATGCCCAGACGCAAAGGTTAAGGAAGGCAGATTTGGATGTTGATCATGGTTGGCGTCTTGACCACAGGTCTTGATACCTTCTGCTGCTTCCAGACACCACCTGCAGTTCCAGAAGCAGCTAAAGTGCCAACATCAAAATGCCCAACCTCTCCTGCAACATCCACAGCTCTATTTCTACATGTTGGTGACTGCACTAGACACCACCACCAAGTTTTGAATTATTTTTCAACACTTTACTTTCAGGGAGGTGACACACGTGGAGATGTCAGTTGTCTGTTCCCACAGGTCATTCTACTGAAACATTGCTGAAACAGCCTCATCCCTGAGCCACCCCAGCAGGTGCCATGTTAAGTAGTATCATGTTCCAGAGCCGAGACAGATGAGGGCCAGGACAGGACATAATATTCAAATTAATGGATTTGATCTTCGAGACACCCCTAATAGCCTATGGTGCAAAGCTCTGTGATGCTGTAGCCTTTGCTGCAATCCAAAACATTCCCAGGGTAGTCCTTAGGTAAAGCCTAACACTTTAGGGGATGCCTGCATGGTGTGGCTCTACCACAGCTTTCACTTTCCCCAGGTGTGACATCTATTTGACAATTTATTTTCTGAAAAGCCTCAATCATTTCAAAATAACTAGGCCTTTTTTTTCCCCTTTTTTTTCTTTTCTATGGATAATTAAACTTTGCTCTATTCAAAGGTTTTCAAAGAACAGCTGGCAGAAAATAAACCCTCAAACTCCAAGAAAAGAAGGAAGGGTTGCTTTTACAGAGTAATCTAAATTACCCACACTTCAAAAGCAGAGCACAAAGGAGGCATTTAAATATGAGTCCTTTGTTCTGTAGTTGCTGTTACTGGACAGTGCTGCAAAGCCCTTTTTAGCTCAATATAAACAGCCTTTTAAAATCCAAAGAAGTCTTTAAAAGGCCATCAGATTAGGGTTTGAGAAAAATTGTTGCCAGATTACATCGAAAATTACTCTACAAGCCAGGGGGAACGTTTCATGGATTCGAGTCTATTTGCTTTTATGATCCTCACTCTTCATTTCTGGCTTGCACTCAGTCACAGAGGGTTTGCTGTTCCTTCCAGGCTTCTTCTGCAAAGAAATAACAGGAAGGGCTTCCCCTCCAGCACAGAGCCTTGGGGATACCTTGCCATCCTGCTATGTAAAAGGCAGCATCACCATTTTCAGCCAATTCCTACATTTTTTAAAACCCTGACTGATTCTCATCGAGCAGGAGGAACAGGAGGAGGATTATACACAGGCTTTTGTTTGTAGAAAGGATCCTCAAACTTCGTGAGCCTCTGACCCTTTCAATAGTTGTGTCCCCCACATGACTCATTACTGCAGGTAGGGAGCATGGAATACATGTACAGTCACACAGCCCAGCTTGATTTAATTAGAGAGGCTTTTAATTAAATTTTATAATTGAGGCTGTAGCAGGAGCATGCTTAGATAAAAATATAATGAAAATTTCCTTGGCATCAAAGAAGAAAGGTGTGACTTCAGCTTAATTACTTAGACCAGCGGAGGTAGAACTTAGTTGTATCTGAGAATTGGCACCAAATTAAGGCTGCAAACAAAGGCTTTTCCTGTACACCTTGTGGCTGTCCTGCAGCCTTTACTGGCATGGTGGCTGTGCAGTTTCATGACAGCTGAGATACAGCCCTTGTTTAGCTGAAACAGTTGGTTAGGCCTACGATTACACTGTGATAATTGTTAAGAAGGGAGGCCTCTGCTGTAGGCAGGCAGGTAATAAATAGGATGTACTTTAGTATTAGCTTCCCTCGACATTCTCAGACCAAGAGGAAGGTTTAGGAGATGCCCAAATCTTACACAAATGGAGCTGGGAAATTTGAATCTCATGGATCCTGGATGGTCAAAGGCCTTTATGTCTGTCAGAGGGCATGGTTGCAGGAAAGGAGGTGTTGATGAATTTCCCCCCTTCCTGGTTTTCCTTCCAGAAAGGAGACACTTCTCTGATCTGTGAGTCATTGAATGCTTGGAAGAAATGTCTAATTTGCCTTCTCATTGCCAGACACATCCCAAGCTCATCATTTTCCACCAGGAGACAGAGAGAACGGCCATTAAACCCAGCAGTGAAAGAAGAAAATCACATGCACAATTTGCTGCCTGTGCCTCTCCCCTGGGACTGCAGGGTTTTAATGCAATTTGGTGTATCCCAGCCAGTGGTGCTTGGCTGCTTTTAATTAAAAAAAAATTAAAGGATTTATGTTGGGATTAAATGGGATAATTATTGATTGATCTCTGCCTTCTAAATTGAAAAGCATTTGGATTAATCAGCTTTTAAATAGGAAATCACTCGGCTCTGGTCAGGAAGCCAACTTCAGGCCCTGCACTCTAGCAGGGCTTTATTTTGCCCTCTTCCTTCAAACTCTCTGGGAAATATTTTCCTTTCTTTTCTTCTTGTTTCATACCCAGAAGAAAACTTCTTTCATTGAGACAGGCTCTGGGTCACAAGTGTTAAGATCACCCTGCTTTGCACTACCTGCAGAGGACACCTGCCAGGCTCTGCAGCATCCTGATGGAGCTGACCAGGAGTTCTGACACCTTCTGAGAGCCTTGTGCCGGGAACTAGGCCAGCTACCACCCTGACAAGTCCAGTCTGCACTGAGATGCCCCATGATGGAGGGAGCAGCTTTGTACCAGCAGTGATGTGGGTAGCTCTGTCTTGGACAAGCAAAGCAGACACCCAAACAGCCAGCTCAGCAGTCAGGAGGGGCTGGTAAATAAAACAGTGCAAAGCTTGCTCTTGCTCAGTTCTGGGGCTGTGTGCATCACCCCCATCTGTAAAAGCAGTTGGAAATCAGGTTAAGCAGTTGAGGAAGGTGGCAAGGCAATGTGAACTAAAAATAATAATGGCACAGTCAAAATAATAATATCCTCCATCCCCAGCTGCAGAAGTAGGCTGCTGATCTAAGACTGTGAGTTCAGGTTTCTACATTTAGTCTGGGACAGAAATTGTGTAGCTCTGTGATTGTCATCTAGACTTGGAGTATTCTACCTGCATGAAAATAAAAGTCTTGTTAACTCACAGGAAACCCCAAGTGGAGAATTTGGAGGACAAGATTTGCTACTTTAGGGATTTTCAACAGGATTGTTCAGCCTCTGAATTAAAAGGTGAGGGTCAAAATTACAGCTAATTTTCAGTTCCTATTAGTCACGTTTCCCATGTTAAAACTCAAAACTAAGGTTTTAACTTTACCCTTTGTGAATGAGGAGAAAAATGTGAGAGCAATGTCCACATTACAATCTTTCTCCTCTAGTTTATCTATTCTGGGAAATTTTCCCATTTTGTTTTTAAACTTTCTCCCTTTAAAACACTTTTTTAAAGAGTCTCCACGTGGAGAGAGCAGAACACCCATCCAGAGAGTCTACATTTTTCTAGGAAGTTTTTCTGCTGAAGGACTTCAATCAGTGGGATGCTGGTCCAGCAGTGACTCATGCAGACCTCCCCCATAGTTCACCCACCAGAGGTAGGTGACCTGGCAGCAGATTACACCCCTCTGCAAAGGGAAGAAAATTCACACTTGAAAGGATGATTTCAGTTTCTCACACTGTAGTCAGCTCTATAATAATTGGAACAAAAGACCTTTTCCAGATGAGTGAAAGCCTTTCCTCCACAGACAACCAAATTTGGAGAGCAAAGAACCCACATTGTGTCAGTCCCACTCTCCCTGAAATTCTCACCACCCTGGCCACAATTCCTGAATGATCATCCCTTCTGCACATCTTCCTTAGGATGAGCATACTCAGAGCTCAGCCTCGCTCACAAGTGTGTCAAGAGTTGCTGAGCTTCTTGCTCCCTACAACTCCCTGAAAGGAGGCTGTAGCCAGGTGCGGGTTGGTCTCTCTTCCCAGGTAAAAAAGGGTTGAGGCAAGAAGAAAAAGCATCATGTTGTACCAGGGGAGGTTCAGATTGGATACTAGGAAAAATTTATTCATTGGAAAGGTTGCCAAGCACTGGAACAGGCTTCCCAGCGGAGTGGTGGAGTCACCATCCCTGGAGGAATTTCAAAGCTCTGTAGATGTGGTACTTAGGGGTATGGATCAGTGATGGACTTGGCAGTGTTGGGTTAATGATTGGAGTCGAACTTCTTAGAGATCAAACATAAATGATTCTATGGTTAGGTAATGATGATATAAAAATGGATGAAGCGTTATTTGAACTGCAAAGTCACTTGTCTCATCTCAGTTTGAGGGACCAGCTGGTGCATTTTCTAGGGTGGCCTGGTCCTCAGACTGACTTCACATGCCTTGGGTAGAGGGCTCCCACAGGAAGGCTCTAAATGGACATTAGAAAAAGAATGAGCTCCACCAAATGGGGAAAGCCTCCACCCAGTGGGGGCTGTCAAGCTTTACTGCATCACACTCTGGGTCTGCCTTTGGAGATGAGCACAAGGAAGAGCAGTTTTTTCCTACCTGTGCATACAGACATATATGTACAAACTATTTTCAGTATTTTCTGCCTACCCCAGGCCTACAAGATGGTGGAAAACAAATGCAACTTTGTAGTCCTTTTTAGAAGAGAGTAAGCAGAAAAACTGAGGCACAATGAAATGAATCGATTAGAGAGGATAACAGATAATGCTTTTATTACTATGATTCATTACATTAAAAATATGTAAGAGCCAGTGATATAAAAACCCAAAAGGTAGACATCCTGCTTTGAATGCAGCCAAGGAGGAATAAAATTCACTCCTGTTGCTCCCTTTTCCAAAGTAAACAAGCTGAGCAAGGCTAAAGGAAGGGAGTTTTCGAGAGTACAGAACCAACATCACCATCTTCTTAAGTTTAATCTGGCTAAGATCTTTTTAGCAAACTGCACTGTGCCATTGCCCATGGTAACAGCTAAACTCACCCTCAGATCCGTCAGTCAAAACTAACAGTCCTGACTGAGCATCTGATAACACCACGCTACTGTTTTCACCTACCTGATGTGGGATTAATGAAAATATACAGCCATATTTTTTCCCAAGGATCACAGCAAAACATTAAGAGGAAATGGCACAATTTGTGGGAAAATTACAAATGAAAGGAGAGAAAGTCCGCAGAAGAGTGATGCAGCCTGAAACAGGGTTCCAGGGAATCTATGCCATCCCTGTCCTGGCTGAAATTTGAAACTGAGCAGACAGGGCTCTGACCCACCTGATTTAACGTTATATGCTTGAAGTGAACCCTGCTTGAGCAGGGCATTGGATGTCCCAAGTTCCTGAATTGTTTTATGATTTCATGGCACATTACTGACTTACCCAGCAGTGATCAAAGTTATAAACCATGAATTTTAATTTACCGCAGGCAATTTTTCAGATATGTCTGGTCCATACTTTACATGCTTTGCAAGGTAGGCACTAAGGACTGTGAATTTGATCTCATAGTCCCTGGGCAGCATGGGAAGCACAGGAGTCCTAATGTGTGTGCAGGAGCTGATATCACCAGCCTGACCCTCAGCTCGCTGCTACCTGGGGTTCCCCATGCCAGGCATGTTGCACTGTGCTACCTGAAAGGCAACAAGAAGCATTAACAAACAAACAGCTTCTCTAGTCAGTAGAAAAGGATATTTGACCAGGAAAGAATAGAAAGACTAAATTTCTGGGTGATGCTCATGCATTGCATTTAGCAGGTGTTGCTCATGGTAGGACACTGCCTCATCCCTGAGGAACCTCTAAGGCGCCAACAGATTTGTCCCTCCAAGAGGCTGTAGCATTGAAAACCTCTCACCAGCTCTTTGCAGGCAGAAATTGGGGCAGGCAGCAGCTACTAACAGCTCTCCTGCCCGCATCACTGTGACCTGCTTAAGCAGCTGCCTCTGCATTCTAGGGCAGCTCTGGTACAGGATGACTACACAAAGGTAACCTTCACCCATCTCTACAAGCCTCAGCATGCAGTTCTTTCTTCTCCTACCCTATCACTTTTCCATGACCTCAAACTCCCCCAGCAGGCTGTCAGAGTTTTGACTGATTTATTCCAGTAATGGCAAAAGCCCTGCACAGCCCAACCTCTTCTCCTCAGTAGCTGCTGCTGTCTGGAACAGCTCAGGTCACCAGAGGGTGCTGCTGGTGTCCTCCGAGAGCCAACGTGGCAGTTGGAAACCAAAGGGGCTCTTCTTCCCCAGCTCCTTTTTCCTGAGCAGTGATCCACATGTTTTCAGGCAGATTGGCCTTTTCTCCTGTGCACTCCCCCTTCCTGTGATGGTAGGCTGTGTAAAACCACCTTTCTTTGCAGTCTCAGGCTTGAAGCATCCTGGAGAGAGATGGTGTGTGAAATTCTGAGATTTTGCTCATGCTCCTTCACAAAGCCACCTGGCAGCCCTGCATGCAGGAGCAGAAGGGTTGGTAAGGCTGAGTGGTTGACCACGGTTACACATCAAGAGGGTTTTCCACCACCCCACAGAGGAAAGAGAGATTGTGTGCATATCTGTGCACAAGTGCTGTGCACAAGCACACAGAGAACCACTTAAAACCAGAGCATCGGTTCCATAGGACAGCAGAAAAGTCCATCTGCACATTTTGGCTTCTCGTGCCTAAAGCTGTTGTTGTCATGGATTATCCTCACAGTTTCTGAGGCATCCTTGAATTTAGTCTTACATGTTTCTATGCTATGTTTGCTTTCAGCCAAGTTAATCTTGGCTGTCACTTGAGTACCGTTAATGATGTTCCACTCAGAGATTTGCAGTTGTGCATAATGGGGCTGGAGTCCCTCCCTGGGCTCTTCACACTGCTTTCAGAGACCTTCTGTCGGGTGCACAGGAGTCACTGAGCATTTTGCAAAGGAGTGCCTGAAAATGAATGCTGCAGTCCTAAATGAGCTGCAGTATAATCCCTCTATCTGTCTCAGACTGTCTCAGATTAATTCTATTTGCCAGTCACTTTCCCCTTTCTCTAAAATAGGGACATATTTTTAGCCTCTCAACAAATCTGACACAGTGGAGTTTCCCTGGTGTGTGTTCTCACTGTCACCGTTTCTAAGTGTGGTGGGTTTTTTTTGGTTGTTTTTTTTTTTGTGTTTTTTTTTTTTGGGGGGGGGGGGGTTTGTTTTTTTTTTTTTTTTAAACTCTTCCTTATTTCTTGTAGCCCAGGACTGAGAATTTAAGATTCGTAATACTTGCAAGAGACACAGGCCACAAATTCCACCAGGATAAAACCCCACCAGTGTTCGTTTGTAGACTCACAGAAAGGTTCTTACTAAAGACAAGCTCTGAGGTGGAGCTAGTGGCTCTCTCCTGCCCATGGCTTTAACATGCCCTGGACAGGCCAATTGTGGTTATATAATACTGGCTGTGGAGCAGATGCTGCTGTGCTCAGGCTGGGAGATTATAGCTGGCATGCACGACTAACAGGAGCTTTCTGAAAAATGCAGCCACTGCTGTCGAGCAGGGGATGGCAGCAGGGCAGCCGCTCTTCCTGCAATCCTGTGCAGCTGGGATGGAGACAGTGACTGGAGCAGAGACTGCAGTGGGAGCAGGCAGCCTTAAAAGTAACAACAACAACAAAAAACCCCCAGCAAATTCGGTAAATCCTGCTAAATCCATGTATGGCTGGAGGTGCACTGAGGGCTGTGGCTGAGGACTGCAGCAATTGTCAGACACGGGTGTCTCATTTGGGGGGAGATGATTTACTGAGTCCAGGATGGTTGAGGTGATCCTGTGGCTGTCTGATGGAGCATTCCTTCATGCTCCTTTGTGATTCACCACATATTTGGCCTATCGAGTGTCTCATCACCTTTTCCAGCGCCATGACTTGGTGCTGTGGCATGTGCAGCAGGATGGGACAGCGGGCCCTTATCAGCGTGCTGGGGACAGCGCCCCGAGAGGCTTTCACACCTCACCATCAAAAGGCAACCTGAACAACCCCAATCTGCCCTGACTCCCATCCAGGAAATCTCCTGTGCCATCTCTGGGCGAGCTTTTTCTAGGCAAGTAGACGGGAGGGAAGCAGAAGGAAAATCTCCAACTGCTGCTCACAACAGTGCTGCTCCCCATCCCCACCCTTAGACTTTCTATGTCTGAGTGATCGATGGCAGTCCCTGCCATCCCCAGGGGGCTGCAAACGCAGCCTCCCAAGTGTCCTGCAGTTTGACAGACACAGCCATTGCTGTCTGCTGTACTCCCAGCACATCCTTCCAAAACCCTGGACTGCTACATCACGTTAAAGTGATGGATGAGGAAGAGCTGTACCCAGCGGATTCAAACCTCTCCTTGTTAGTGCTTAAAGGTTACTTCACATCTGGACCCCATTAAAAAAAACAAAAAAACAAAAAAACAAAAAAACAAAACCAAAAAAACCTATCCAGTTTTGTTGCTAAATAAAGCTCATCCAGGTGTAGGACTAAATGAAAAAACATTTCTAATAACACCGGTGTTGTCTGGTTTGGCATATGTGCCACCAGTGGTGACCTTATGCTACCTTTACAAAAAAGGCTAGGCCATACTAGGGATAGGATCCAACAGAATCCCTTTCCTCATTAAGTAAAATAATCATCAGGCCACCTCCTACTCATCCCTATTTGGCCATTTCCAGCTTCTCATCTTCTGTTTTCTTCTGATATCTGGAAAAACCATCCTTTTGCTATTTCTACCTGCACTTAGGACAGGCAGGGAGATGAGAGGGAGTGCCACATTCTCATGGCTTACACCACGGGATATCCCATCTCTCTGTATGGAGCTGTGGGAGAATTCCCTGTTTTGCTCATTCATTTCCTAAATCCCCATGCAGAGGGGACATTTCTGAGAAAGGAACTAAAAGGAGATCTGAAAGCTATTCAAAGCCTTAGATTTCATAGAATCATAGATACATACAGTCTTTCAGGTAGGAAGGGACCTTAAAAGATCATCTTGTTCCTACTCCCCTGCTGTGGACAGGGAACCCTCCACTCTACCAGGCTGATCAAAGCCCTGCCTAACCCAGCCTGAACACTTCCAGGGGTGAGGTATCCACCACTTCTCTGGGAAAAAAAATGCCTTACAATGTCCCTAGGGCAGGTCTACCCAGCAAATTCTTCCTACTTTCCAGTCTCATCTGAGTAACAACCTCTCCACTCATAGTCCTGAACAGTGACAGCTCAGATGGAGCCTCAACCAAGGGAGGATTGGACTTTGCTGGGCTGCAGACTCGTGTTACCTTCTAATTAACACTGTAATAATTCCTTTTTTTGCCCTTCCACCTCATCTGTGTAAACACACTCCATCCATTCACCTGTATCACAAAAGGCAGAGAATGGTGACAGATTCTTCAAAGGTCTGTTCTGCATTGTAACCCTTGGGTTGCATTTCGGGACCTTTTGGGGCTGAGTACCAGCAACACCTGAGTTCGTTTTAAGCCTGTTGTCTTCCAGTAGTCAGGTTAGAAGAGCATGGGGGTCAGCATGGGATGAAACGTCCCCAAGCCAGCAGATGAATGAGTGCACAGAGGGCTCTGCCTCATCTCTGTGGTCACACTGCCACCAGTACCTGGGTTGTGTAATACTCATTTTCCAAAGGCATGTCTACACAGTGCTGCAGCTCCTAGCAGGGGTGTCACCAGAATAAAATCTTGGGCTCCAGCCACTGCCCAAACCACAAAGCCTCCCTTCTTCTGGTAAACAGCAGCTGCTTTGCTTCCCAGAAGTGATCACACTTCAGCAATGGCTGTCGCAGTGTAAATATTTTCTAACCCACCAGAAACACGTGGATGGGCTGTCCTTAGGGGTTTGTGTCCTTAAAGTGGAGACACAAGTGTGGAGCTGGATGGTCACAGGGGTTTTGTTCCTTCATATGGAGTGCAAGAGCATGTGATCATGTATTTGCTGTTTAAGAGCAGCTGACAGCTGAATCCCACCACAAATGATTCAGTAGTCACCTAATCAAGGATATTGGAGGTGCTGAACCACAGGAGGAAGAGCAGTGACCTTTTCATGAACCTGACTGTAGCAGAAGAGAGGCAGCTCCATGGTACCATGGTACTGGGCATGGCATGTGTCTCCAGCCCAGCTCCTCTGCTTCTGTGGGAAAGCAACAAGAGATGGGATTACAAGTCATCATGGCTCCAGAGGCCCAGCAATGCCCAGGGAGGCAATATTTCACTGTGTGGCTCGAAGGAGGCTGTGCAAGTGATTATAGTGATTATTGACATCACCATTGCCAAAATCCTCTAGGACAGTGCTCATTTTCTTAGGCTGTTCCAGGGAAAGCTAACATGGCAGAGGAGCCAAAAAATGTTACATCAAATCAAACAGGCTTCAGGTAACAGCTTTTAGTTGCTGATGCACAGCAGGATACTTCTCAACCCCTTTTTCAAATATGCATGAGGCTGGACATCGTTCAATTGTCAATAGCATATTAAGAATATATGCATTGAAGAGATATTAGATGACCTTGGTTCTTTACAGCATCAGTCACCTGGGACAAAGGCTGGTTTTGCTCAAGGCTAGGGCTGGGCTTCACATGGATTTTTAGGGGAGCAGGCTGGATCTGGGCAGAGCTGGGGCAGCTTTCCTGCCTCTGCAATCAGAGTGCTGTGCTGCAGCAGCCTCCAGCTCTGCTCACTGCTGCATTAACAATGGAGAGGCACTTCCAGGTACTACAGAAACCTCAGTGGGAACTGGAGATTCCTACCTTCAGGACATGGTACACCTTCAGAGTGCTACTAGAGAGGAATTAAATTCTGCCAGCAGTACCAGACATATCTGGTATGAGCTGAATGCCCAAGCTTGACCAAAGCTTGAAATTGTAGCCTGAATCTTAATGAAACAAAAGGCAGATAAAAGAACAGCATGTTCAGAGAGAAATCTGAGGAGTCCAAATGCTTGAGCACAATATTTCAATATGGTGTCTTCAGCCAAAGCTGCCCTTAATAAATACAAACATAGTTTTGCTTCAGTCAAAATGTTTAACATAAAGTTGCCCAAACGGTCTGAATTTGGGACTTTGTTCAACTACTGAAAGTAAACCATCTGTTGGCTGCACTACCCTCACTGAAAGTTAGGAAAAATCCTGGCCAGGAATTAACTTGGGGCGAGCTGCAGGCTTCTGTGCCTGGGGGAAGGATAAGGGTAAGGAGTTACGGTGTTTCTTGAGAGTAACTCGGCATGGCTGATACTCTTGGACTGCCAGGTGGCCTCCCACAAAACATCCCATGCCCCTCTGAGCTTCAAACACCAGCCATGGGCAACAGGGCAGACTGTCTGCCCCAAGGCTGAAGGACATCCACTGCCACTGCGCTTCAGAAAGCATCTTGAGAGGAAAAGGGGAATCCTCCACTTGTTTTCCCCTCTCAGAGACCCGAGCATGCAATCTTTATAGGCATTCCAAGTGTCAGCAGAAAGCTCACTCCTGGAACTCTCCCGCTGCTTCTTGTGCTGATCTGTGGCAGGAATTACATTTGCTCTACATAAAAGCCTTTGCTTGCTCACAGCTGAGTGATCACCAGCTCTTAATGTGCTATGACAAGGACGACTGGGTGTTGAACCTCTTGGCCCTGCTGCAAGATCACTTTTAGCCTACAGTGCAGTTTGAGCCTTCCTGCTGAGTGTGGCAGGAGACATACCCAGATTTCTTAGATGCCTCTCTGCTGGGCACAGAGGGACAGCTGCTGTTGGGAGAGCTGCCCAGAGCACCCTTTGTGGCTCAGCAGCAGTCGTGCTGCACACGGGGAGAGAAGGAAAGTGGATTTACTGCTGAGTCAGATGCATTTGTCTCACTCTGGCCTAGGGTCCTGGGTGATGTTGCTGTCACACAGCGAAGGGAGTTGTCTCTAGAAAAAGGAATATCACTGATGAACATAAAGTAAAGAGATTTAACAAGCAGGAATCAACAACACCACCAAACTGCACTCACGTCTTGGGTCACTGTCTGCTTGGGATGGCATTCTGGCCCAGCAGGTTTTCTGTCCAGGAGTGGTGAGAGCAGTAACCAGCTCGTGCTTTGCATTCTCTGTGGTCATCTTCTTGCAAGCCAGCAGACATTTGAACCCTGCTACCATTAGATTTTGTGGTTACTTAGTAATGCAAGTGTAATTGAGCCCTTCTGCGGCTTTGGTTTCATTAATGTTGCACTCATTTTTAGAGTATGAGATAGCCTACCTTTTCCATCCTCAGAAAATGAAGAACATGATTTGGCTTAGAAAAATGTCCTCAAAAGCCCAGGATAGAGATGAGGAACCCTCTCCAGGTGAATTGCTTTCAAAAATTCCTCCTGAAGCCACGTGTTTCCATGTGTGCACACACATGTATGCAAAGCTTTGCTTTTCTGGTTTTATTTTTTAAAGTATTGTGAGATTGGTTAGACTTAGGGGAAAAAATCAGCAGACATCCTTTCCCCAAAGTCCCCAGTTTCTAGGACCCTACCAAGAAGAACTCTCAAACCAGCATCTTTCACACTTTTTGGTGGCTTGACAAACCAGCCAGGTTTCTCTCTGGGACTGAACAGATGGAGAGGCAGCCTGTCCTAGGGAACTTCCCAGGCTTCTCCCTGGCTGGAAGAGCCCTTTGTCAAAGTGATTATTCCTATGCCACTGAACAAGACACAACCACAGACTTCAGTGCTGCCAACCATCATCCAGACTACAAAGTTGCTCTGAGCACTACAGCACTTGTTCTCTGTGTGCTTCTTGGTTGTGTTAACAGCTTGGTGCTGTCCCCAGGTCATCCCATGTCACCCGTATTTCATCCCTCTGCACCCTCATACCCTTCCCAGTTTCTGTCTCTCATCTCCAGCTACATATTCTACCAACTTTCCTTTTTCCAGCAGCCATTACCCCTCCAGGAAGGTTTGGAGGTTTTGGGAGGCACTGGTCTAGCAGCATGCCCTGATAGGTGAACAGGGAAAGATCCTCGGACAGCTTTGATTTAGGTCAGTCTCCCAGACATGGTTTTCAGGGTTCAGACTGACTAAGGACTGCTTCAGCTAAGCAGGTTGGAAGGTGAGAACCCCCTCAGAAGGAGCAGAGCTTAGTCCTGCCATCCTATTAAGCGTCTGGGCAAGAAAAGCAACCTGTGACTGATTTTGGTCCCCTGCAGGAATGTAACCTATATGAGCTGGAAACACAGCCCAAGATGTGGTCCACGCAGATTAACAAGCCTGACTGTCTCACTGCCCCAAAACTACTGATGACTGAGTTAACAGAAGGCATGCTTTTATTTGGCTCACCTAAAAGCTAAAGACAAAGTAAAAAATGCCAAACCCGATAGTTGGAAGATAATGTATATCCTTACAAAGAGGAAAATTATCAGAAAACTAGTGTTTGGAACCAGTGTAGGGCATCTCAAGCATTTTGGAGGCGAGAGGGAATGCAGCATGTCTCATGCTGGATGTGAGGTGCTGCCTTGTGCCCAGGTTTACAGACAGAGCTGCAAGCCAGGGAATGCTTTATTCTCAGTGAAGCGACCACCTTCTCATTGCTTTTGTCAGCCAGATGACGCCCTTAAGGAAATCTGAGCCTTGCAGACAGACCTGTCTGACCCCATTAGCTGGGGAGGGAGATGAGTGTTTGGAATGGAAACTCTCGTCCTGGCTCTTTCATAGACCAATAAGACAGAGCACCAAGGTGCAAACATCACAGTGACTCACAGCAAGCTGAGATGAAATGGAGATGATATCGAAGCATTAATAACAGCATCTTCACAGTGTTAGGAAAACCAGCTTTGGTGATGGCAAGGCAGGGCAGAAAACAGACTTACAGGGTAAAGAAGCTGTTTGTGGGCCTGATGGAGAGAAGGAATTCTCCCTCCTTTAATAAAGGGATTTATTTGTTGAGTAGGTGATAACATCAAACTGACACTCCTGGAGGAAGAGAATCCCAATTTAGGATAGCATCATGAGTATGTTTTGTTGGTCACTATGAAGGTATTTACATGCATTTAATCCACACAGTCAGCTGGTGTGAGAGTCAAAGCTCTCAAATTAGAGCTGGGTAAGGACCTTAAGCTTCAGGCTTCAGGGATTTGGACACAGCTCTGAGACCAGAGCTTTGATACTTGCAAGCATCAACTGCCTACACCAAGAATGGAGAGGATTAAAAAAGCTCAGATTGATAATTGCAAACATCATCAGATAAAAAGATTGCTACAGGATCATGTCTCACTCATCTCATTCTTTACTCTGGGTAGGTTCTTTTAACTTCATTGGGAGTTTACGTCAGGACAGAATGCTGAGGAAGACACGTCCTGCTTGCCTACATGGAGGTGACAATATAGTTTTACTGAAAATCCTCCCCACCAGTTCTGAGCACTTGAACTAAATTCTTTCAGAGGAAACTAAGGAGGGGAGTCCAGTGTGAGCACGAGGGAGTGTTTTTTGTCCATCTTTTGTCCAGCTTTCTCAATACAAGTTGCAACACTGAACTAACTTGAGAGGGGTAAAGCAGCAAGTCATCCCTCCCTGTGTCTCTGCAACCTTATAAAGCAACAGCCTTACCAGCCCTGTTAGATTTGGACTGGGGCCACGTTTACCACCTTCTGGGGCCTGGGTAGCTCTCCACCTTCCCCCTGTCAGTGTCCAGGAGTGTTTCTATGCCAAACACTCCAAGAATGTGAAGGCTGACTAATCTTCAGGCTGATCTTCCCATCCTTCCCAGGGAGGCTGAGGTGAGAGGGGATCACAGCTGCTGGGTAGCGGGCTCACACTGTGGCTCCTGAAGCTGTTAAGCCCTCAGGACCCTACCCAAAAGTGAGCTTTGCAGCCTTTGTGGGTTTAAGGTTCCTGGTATATGCACACCATATGTGAAAGGGAAGATTTTCTTATGGTGCAATAGGGTAGGACAACAGTGGGTGAAAAACTGGGGCCTTATCCCTGGTGGTCACACCTGACCTGTGGACCCCTGACCAGGCACTCCTGCTTTCAAGAGGGACAATGTATCTTTGGCTGCACTAAGGCAGTCCAATGTCAGGCTCAGAATAGGATCAGAAACATGATTTCAGCTGAGCATTTCCCTTTCTGGTTAACTATGACAACTTTGCAGCAAGAGGAAGATGTCCTAGATGGCCTAGAAAGCCTCCATGAGTGAGAAGTTAGGTGTTTTCCGGCCTGTATTGCCTCCTCAGTGGACAGGAGGATAATTCACTCAGCCCAGCTCTACTGCAAATGTCATTGCAAGGAACTGCTTTACACCCAGGCAGCCACATCTGGCAAAAGAAATTTCACCATGGCTTGAATGGCAAAAACTTTGGCCTCAGACCAGGGCATTTCAATTGCGTTTTTTTTTTGTTTGTTTGTTTGTTTTTGTTTGTTTTTTTTTTTTTGTATCCTATACTAACATCCAGTTCTGCAGTGTGCCCTCCAGTAGGGAAAAGGAGAAGAACACCTTGACCTATAATTGCTCAAAGGAGTAGCATCACTGGGGTTGAATATTATAGGGTTCCAGAGGGGCTTTCCTCTGGCAGTGAGGAGAAGGAGGTCTTGAGTCCAAGTTCCCCAACAGAGCCATGAGTTTTAAAAAACAAATAATGAACCAGGATCTTATTTCCAGTGGACATATTTTCTAGCCCACCACATCTTCTCTTTTGCCTCGCTGTATCACGGTGCTTTGTGATGAACTTTCTGGGAGGCGAATCCGACCATTGGAGGCCCACTGGCAGGAGCACATCGAGATTGCTGTCCTCTGCACCTTCTCACTGCCCGCAGAGGACAGTGCAGTGAAACCCTGGGGCTGCAGAGCATGTCCAGCTCAACTCTGCAGCATTTCTGTGGAGATAGATGATTGCTGGAGCAGCAGGCATGCAGATAAGCAGTTATCTGTGCTGTGCACACACAGAGGTGTCCGTTGTGGCACTGCACGCAGCCCTGAGCTGCTCACAGGCTGCATCGTTGCTGATGCTGCCCAGGTGACTGTCACCTACTCTGAGAGATTTATGCCAGTGTCATCACCACTGAGCCTACCCCCTTCACCCGCCCACGAGGCTATTCAGCAGCTGCTCCTACCGAAGCAAATCGAGGTACTTGCAAACTTCTAATCCCCACCTTGCTTCTCCCACTATTTTCTCAACCTATTCCCCCAACTTTTTCTGAGAAGCACTTCAGAGCTGTACAGCCATGGAGAGAGGTACAAAAAGGATCTTACCTATAAGGCGCATAGCCATCCTCCCAGTTCCTCCAGGAAAACTAAAAGTGAAATACCTTCCATCTCAAGGACCTTCTCATTGGATAATGAAGGCAATCCAAACAAAGCTCAGGGCACCAGAACTAAAAACATCTGGTTTTCTGTGTTTAGTGCCATGGAGTTGGTGGTCCTTGGTGGCAAAGCCATTGCAAATTAATTGTTCCCCCTACAACATGAGGCATTTATATGACCTGCCTGTATGAGGCATTTATATGACCTGCCTGTATGCGACATTTATATGACCTACCTGTGCCTCTGTGTGAAAATGTTTTATCTTTCGTTAAGACCCGACCTCTTTTTACAACTTTTCCTGCTTGCCAGATTTTCACATCCTCCTCAGTTCATGATTTTTGTAAAACTCATAGGAATTCATTTGTTTCTGAGACATCCATCCCTCAAGCAAACCAGACTGAAACAGGCCAAGGGAGAGACACAGGCAGAGTATGGACCCTGTGACTGTTATTGTCATAGTAGCAGCCAGGTAGGTCCTGAGAGGCACCTGCCCTCCTTTGAGGGTTGATATCTTCCCTGCCTGGGTAAGAAGCTCTCTTCTCCTACTGCAGGAGAAACAGCTACCTTTACCCCATTTCAATTATCTTTACCCCATTTCAATCATCTTTACCCCATTTCAACCACAGGCTTTAGAGAAGACCCTGCACCTGTGCAGCACAGTGCCACTGAAGCACTTGGCACAGCTACAAACCTCCTCCTGCAACACCCAGAGCAACCCACCTTCAAACCACAGCATCCCACTCCCTCACAAGGAGAACTTTCATCTCTTCTGCCTCCCTCAAAGATTTTCCAGCAAACCTGCCAGCAAATCCAGGCTCCAACAAACCCAGTCAAGCCAAGAGCATCCCTTCAGTCCCCACTCCCCTAATAAGAGAAAGGAATTTGATTGAAGTTCCCACTGGATCTTCCTCTGCCTTTTCTGGCCTGTGGGGTAAGGCAGGGACAGGTGGAGGTGATGTCCTCTCCTCTTTAAGGTTTAGCATGGCTGTGGCTGCAAGGGATGGTTTTTCTGATGATTTTTAGGGGACCTATCGGGAAGATGGGGATAAATGTTTTAGGGGAGTTCTGTTGTGATAGGACAAGGAGTAAATGGTTCTAAACTAACAGATAGGAGATTCAGTCTAGTATAGGGAATAATTTTTTTCCATGAGGGTGGTGAGGCACTGGAACAAGTTATCCAGAGGAGCTGTGGCTGCCCCATCCTTGGAAGTGTTCAAGGCCAGATTGAAAGGGGCTCTGAGCAACCTGGTCTAGTGGAAGGTGTCCCTGCTCACTGCAGAGGCTGTTGGATTGGATGACTTTTAGAGGTCTTTTCAAACAAAAACTCTTCCAAGATTCATTGAGTCTATGTCACCAAGACTGTCACCAAGGGCTGAACTGTCACATATTGCACTGGGCTCTGTGACTCTAGGTTTGCATCCTCTGTAGAAATTCTTATAATGAACACAGCTTGTCCCTGAGCTAAAAATGAAAATTGTTTCAGTTTTGCTTGGTCTGCAAGTTTTGAAAGAGAATTAAGACAAACTTGTGCAACTGGGACAGTATATCTATATTTAAAAAAAAAAAAAAAAGTGTTAGAAACCTGGTTTCCCTATGTGAATTGCTAAATTCCCTCTAGCTTTAGAGAAACTGAGATTCCACAGAAGCCACAGAGGTTCTAAAGTAAAGCTTCATAGTTCACGTCACCTTTAAACTTCTTTCAGAACCATGCATGGTTTTATCATAATTGTCTGTGTCTTTTTTTTTTTTTTCTTGAAGCCCCATTTTTTTTTTTTAACTAACATAGATGTTAGAAAAACAGAGAGCTTGAAAATATGACCAGATCATATAAACTTGGAAGTTTTGGGGTACTAAAAATAAAGCAATAGTAGTAGTAGTAATAATAATAATAATCAGAAGAAGAAGAAGAAGAAAAGGAGACAATTCTTTTGAATTAAAATCTCATTATTTAAACCACTCTGCTGACATTTGAACACTGGATAGTGGTTTCTGGGACTGCAGTTATTTTCTAGGGGAAAAAGACCTCTGATGCTCTGACCCGGCTGGGACTCACAGCCTGACGCGAAGCAATGAGATTCCAGGGAAAAACAACTGAAGCAGCGGTCTCAAAAACTCTGCCATGGCAAAAGGACGTGGGCCAGGAGCTGCCCAAAGCCCAGTTTGTCAGCTGGCTAAAATAGCTCAGGCGGAGGTGCTGACAAACCCATGCCTGTGCCGCAGCCCAACACCTCCAGCCCTCGCGGGGTTATCAGTGACGTTTGACTCCGAAGCATTTTTTTGCTGGCTGCCAATAGCTATTCCCCCAGGACTATTTGCTTTCACATGCTTTCCCTTTGACACGGCTGCTATTTCTTTGCAATATGTAAACACTCAGAAGGATTTCCATGTTTGTTCTTCGCTCAGCGTGGACGGTCTTTTGCGGCTCGATGGGAGAATTGACACGGAGGAGCAGCCGCTCCGCAGGCGTCCAGTGCTTTCTCTCTGTATGCTCTGCTCCTCTCTGTTTTCTCCAGTCATAAATCCAGCTCTGCCCCAGTCTCCACACCCCTGGCACGCAGCAGGAAAGTTCATTCCTGGTGCCAGAAACACGACACTGCCATCCTACATTGGCCTCCTTTAGAGCCCAGTGGAGGTTTTTCACTGCAAAGCATTTATTTTTTATTTCTCCCCTTCCTACAGCAATGTTTTCTGACTTTAAAAAGCCTCATTCAATCTCAAGCAAATTACTAATCTGTGACTTTTCCTAAAAAAACATGACTGGGTTCCCTGTGCTGCTGTTAACTCTCTCTCTTAACACCAACTATTTTCCCAAAGTAATCTTGGTATTTAATAAGACAGTTTGCATAAAAAGTAAAAAGGAACAGAAACCACTTATGAAAAAAAAAATCTCAAAATGTATCTAGAAATTGCAGGCCCTGACTCCAACCTCATGGATTGCACCTAGGCTTGATTTAATAGATCTGCTGCTTTGTATAATCAACTTAATTTTATATATTAATGTAGTTAAGCTACAGGAGGGTAGACTTAAATTGGATATTGGGAAGAAATTATTCATTGAGAGGGTGGTGAGACACTGGAACAGGTTTTCCAGAGTAGTTACAATCGCTCTATCCTGGAAGTGTTCAAGACCAGGTTGGATGGGGCTTGGAGCAACCTGGTCCAATGGAAGGTGTCCCTGCCCATGGTGGGGGGAATTTGCAACTAGGTGATCTTTTAGGCTCATTCTAACCCAAATAATTCCATATTTTTAAAAAAACCCAATTTTTAAAATCCCTATCTTCTAAGGAGACAGTCCAAGTTCCTTGCTAGAGCTGGAAAACAAGAAATCCAATTGGAAAATTTTGTGTTTTTTTTTTTTTTTTTTTTAAATTTCATCCTGAAAATTAAAAAATCTGAAAGCCTTCAGAAACTTTCCCAAGAACTGCATGGAAATAAGGAGAGTCCTGTAACTGAAAGCAGCCCCTAGCACAGTGATGGGAACACATCTATCAATACAAGGTAGGCAATTCTGGTAAAAATCTAGATGTGGAAATTTTCCTAGTGGGAATCATGACACTGAACTTCCTCCACATAGGAATTTTGACCACAAATTCTAACTAGGAATTTCCTTGACTAACCTGACATGTCTCCATGGAGAATTCTCATTACAGCAAATTGCTCCTTCCAACCAAAAATATCTTCCCAAATTTCAGACAGATTCATTCTATACACATTGACTCAGAAGTCAAATTATTGTACAGCATATTTTAGCAAATGCTTATTAAAAAACAGGTCTTCTCCACAAGTCAGACTGCCCCAGGTTAATATATAACATAATTCTAAAATGATTTTATTAAACTAATTCAAAGGCTTGACTGAATTTTTTCACTGAGGTTCAAACTAGTTTTCCTCCATCAGCTAATTCTACCTGGCAGGATGGTTAAAATATTAACGTTGGGTTCATCCTATAAATGATTCTGTTTTAAAAGAGACCTTCAAATCTGCTTCAAATTCATCTGATGTAGCCAGAAATTCTCCACTGATTTCAAGAAACTTTGGATCAAGCCTTTAATGCTCTGTAGGTTGCCTTCCAATATAAGATGAACTGGAAGGGTTTTCACCTACAAGCCTCCTAGCAAAAGTCACTATGTATTTCCCAAAAAAATACGTAGAAAAAGAGTCAGAGAAATAATAACATAAATGTTGACAACATAAAAAAAAAAAAGGCAGAGGAAATATTTGTTATCCTTATTTATTTAATAAAGAAACATAATAAACTTGAATTTTTCCAGGTACAAACAGCTTAATATGTCCTATGATATTGGCTGATATTTTCCTTGCTCTTTTCGTAGCTTGAGTGATTCATGTGGTAGCCTTTATTGAACAAATCAACAGAAAAAATGGTAGCACTCACCATGCTCATAGACAGTGTGGGCCAACTATTGAGTTAGTGTCTTAAACTAAATCACTGCACTGGGAGGTTGTATCATGGCTCGATTCGGATCGGCATCTCCAGTAACAAAGATCTACAAGTGAGGTTATTTGACATTTTTGAGGGGAGTTCTGCATCCAATACAAAGATACCTTTCCCTCTTCATTCCTAAAGAAACGTGCCACAGAACAATAGAAAACCCAATAGAAAACCGACCTTCCAGTTACAAAGGTTTTTGAAAGCAATTTACAATTCAGTTTTAGAAAGTTGCACTGTAAACATCTAGAGTTAAGACCCTCTTTCAGATTTTTTTGCATTACTTTTTTTGTTTGTTTGTTTTAGAGGTTTTGGGTAAAAGAACCATTTGTAATTTCAACAGAACTATAGGGTCTCACAGCAATGACACTAAAATGTTCAACTCAAGGGTGAAATGACCAAAGGAAGGGCTCTTCTCTAAGAAAATCAGTTACCAGTTAATTGTCTCTTTATATTCTCTTCATTACTGGGCCTGACTCTTAATAAGAACAGTGGTTGAATATTTTCTAATACAAGTTGGAGTAATTAAAATACTGTCAAAGCAGCATAACCATCAACTCACTTCTGAGTGCAGGCTGGCGTTTTCCTTGGGTTTCAGACAGTTCACATCATATGTGAAAAGAAATCACATGAGAAATGCTCCTTTTCCTTAGTATTTTTCCCTCTTTTTCTTTTTTTTAATCCTAAAGCTTTGAAAGGAAAATAATTTTGCTAGTTGTCAGCCAATAAGTGCTTGTTCAGCAAGTAATGAATGTACTATTTCCTAATTAAACAGTTTCATTATAGGCAGCAGCTTGTTGCTAATGATCGATAAATCCAATTGAGGAGAAAACATTTTAATCAGTAAGTCGTGTCCTCTGAGTGTCAGCCACTCTATAAACTCACAAGATACATATATATGTATAGATATACGTATGTGTGTGTATATATATATGCATATAAATATAAAAATCGCATACTCTTTCTGGGTGATATGTACAGTCAGAATAACATTACAGCATAAATACACAGGGAATTTGTATAAAGTTTCTCTAATTTGAGAAGCCTTGAGCAATTCTGAGTTTTTGGGGGAGGTGAGGGGTGGGGAGGGGGGAAGGAATAAAGGATGTTTTTACTTCAAGGAACGACGAGTAGTCCCCTTAAGTTAGAATCTAATTACATACAAGATTTAAAGGCAACAAAATGCCCAGAGGAACAGCCCTATGTTATACACCATAGACATGGGGTTAAAAGGGCAAGAGAGCATGATCATAATAATACTTATAGAGTATGGTTCATTCCCTTATAGCACTTTGCAATCAGAAAGTCTTACAACACCCCTGTGAGGTAGGTAAGTATTATTATTCCCATTTTACAGATGGGTAAACTGAGGCACAGATAGGTTAAATTATTTGCCTAAAAATCATGTAGTAAGAATCAGGAATAGACCCCAGGAATCCTGATGGCAAATCCTCTGAATTAACTGATCGACCATTCTCAAGTGAATGCCTGAGACACCTCTCAATGAATGGAGAGAATATATTAGCCCATATTTACACAGATACATTGTCATCCTTTTTTGACATACTGTCGTACATATTCTGACTTGTTTAGAGGACAGATAACAATGGCCATAGATAAACTTGACTGTAACATGTTGCTTTAATTCTTGTTGCCAACCCCATGTGATTTTTTTGACTCCTTCACAACCTGGGATGTAACTAAATGTTTATGACAATACACCTTAAATACATTCTTGATATCTTTGCTTCTTCAAGGTGAAAAAGCACAATTACTCTTCCTTTAAAGTGCAATGGCTCATTACAGAAATCTCAAGATTTTCCATGAAGTCAAACCAAACCCAAGTACAATCAATCTGAAGATGAAAAGGAAATAACTTATCTGTAAAGATGGACATATCTCTATATTCCATAAATAATTTCTCACATTCTATCGAGGCTGAAAGATAATAAATAATAATCTACGTTAGCACGTAAAAACCTCTAATACTTTTCTACGGCCACACATCCACCTTTCACCCCATTGTCATTTCTTTGGCCTGAAGCTGAAGGACACATCAACTGTAAATATTACTTTGCCTACAGGAATGAGGATATAGCTATTATCTAGCAGATTTTTTTTATCTGTTCCTGTATTTCTTGTCCTTCTCCAGAAATCCAACTCTACCATCTGAGAAAATGAAAGATGAACCTTGAGTAAAAAGGATTTAAACCCTCAAAATCTGTGTACAGATCCAGAGGTAATTCCCCTCCCACCTTCTTTATCACACTATCGCAGCCGTTCTGCACGGCCCAGTTGGCATTGATTCATTACTATTAGTAGTATTAGTAATTATTTTTTTTTAGTAATATTGATGCACAGAGTTCCAGATAAGGCTGCTTAGCTCAGTGTTCCTGGGGAAAAATGTTACTTATCCCACTACCTTAACATAAACTTTGCCAGCCTAGATGGTGCTTTGGATCACGACACACAAACGTGATGCGCTACTTCTATGGCGAGTTTGCGGATTTCAAAGCAGATTCTTGAAACATACTAAAAAATTAGTGCTTTTATTAACAGTTTTACAAACAGAATCCATTATTTTCTAGTTTCCTGAAGGATAGAACAAGCCATTTCTCTCACTGTTTTGACATCATTTGCTTCTCTGTTTTTTTGGGGTTTTTTTTTAGTGTGTTTCTGCTGATGTGCAGTTGCAAGTCCCAACAGGGAGGGCTTAGTGTAATCAACAGTTTAAATGTTGCTAATTTGATACTTTTATTTTGCAACAACTTTCCTCTTCAAGAGATGGGGATCCCGCAAGTTCCTATTACCTTGACTCAGAGTTCATCAAGAAGAGTGTAAGGACCATTAATCTCCATGGAAAAAGAGACAGCTTTTTTTTTTTAAGTAAAAAAATATCAAATATAATAAATTTATGAAAGACCATTCACAACATATACAGTAAGTGTTACATTTTGCTACAGCAGCTGTGATTTTTTTTTTTCTTTTTAGAATGCAAGGTCATACATCGCCATAAGTAAACACACTAATATGAGTAAGACCTTAAATGAATGTATACAGCCAGGCTTTATCTGTGGATAGATATACACTGTGTTTACTGTTTTACAGTCTAGCCTATTCTTATTCACACCATTGATATAACAGCTGTGACCCTGCAGAGAATCTTCCTGTGCATATATAAATATAAGTATTGAGCCAAGTCAAAATGAGCAGGGTCAAATGTTATATGACTTATTAGACTCCTGTAGTTAAGGGTAAAAACTCCACTGTTTCTTTTGCAACTAATTTTTTAATAAGAAGGCTGCTTCAATCGTTGTGTAGTTACAGCATTACATTCTGTAAACAATGTTTTAAAGCATTCTAAACAAACATTTAAACAATTGATTCTTTATCCTTGTCAGGTGAGAGAAGACAATCTATAGCCTCGTCGCTTTTGCTCAGGTCCGTTATCTTCAGCTGGAGGTTTTCACTCGTGCCTCTGGTGACACTGTCATAGGACGGAGGGAAAGAGGTGGAGGACAGAGTCTCTGACTTGTCTATTGGCCTGCCGTAGTTCTCGTTCATCATGAACGCAATGAGCCCCTCCTTCTCGGGCGCATCATCCTCCAGGATGCTGCTTTCCAAAGTTCTGTGCCGGTACAGGTAGGATGCCTGCTTCATGGAGCGCCGGAACAAATGTCTCCTGTAGGCCCTCTGGATGATGATGGCGGAGACCTCTTCTTGTTTCCGCCTGAGCGTCGTTGTAATCGGCTCGTAGGAGATCTTGGAGGGATTCGCTGCCATGAACTTTTCTTCCATCTGTATTTTAAGGGCATCCATCTCTCCGGATTCTCCTAGCACCCTTTTTGTAAAAGCAAACAAAATATCCAAGCAATGGATCCTGTCTCCGCTGACCATGGGCAGGTCCATCGCTATGAGTTTGATTTTGTTCGGTTTCGCTATGCGCAAAGGTTCTGACAGCGCGTCTGCAAAGTCTGAAAGTGCAGAATACTCAATAAACTGAGTGGCTTCGGGGTCAAACTTCTCCCAGATTTCATAGAACATATCAAAATCATCCTCGCTTAGAGGCTCTGTACTTTCCTCAGTGGCTACACTGAAGTTCTCTAAAATAATGGCTATATACATGTTTACAACAATGAGAAATGATATAATGATATATGTAACGAAGAATAAAATCCCTACAGCAGGGCTCCCGCAGTCTCCCTTTGAACCATTTGCATTGGGAAGGTTTGGGTCGCAATACGGTGGTCCAGTGTTTAAAATAGGGTTGAGAAGACCATCCCAGCCAGCTGACGTGGTGATTTGGAAGAGACAGAGCATGCTGTTAGCAAAGGTTTGGAAGTTGAACATATCGTCAATCCCATACTCTTTCTTCACATAGGCAAAGTTAGCCATGCCAAAAATGGCATAAATGAACATAACCAGAAACAGCAAGAGGCCAATGTTGAACAGAGCAGGTAGGGACATCATTAAGGCAAAGAGCAGAGTTCGAATTCCTTTGGCTCCCCGGATGAGTCTCAGGATCCGGCCAATCCGAGCCAAACGAATGACTCTGAAGAGTGTGGGAGAGAAGAAATATTTCTGGATGATGTCAGAAAGTACGGTGCCTTGAAAAGAAAAGAGACAGACAGCAAGTTAGTACATGGGAAATAATCCCAGGCTTTCCTTTTAAAGCAATCAGTCAGGGTTACTGAGAAAATAAATGGAAAGTTGCCCAGTTTGGAAGGCTCACAATAAAGGGAAAGGCATTGTTGCTTTTTCATGCCCATTTAATCCGTAAGAACTTGTGAGACTGTAAGCAAAGAATGGTGGTGGCAGTTTTATTAAGGGAAAGCTTTTCTGTTGGTAATGAGAAACCAAGATCAAGTCAAGACACAGATAACTGCAGCTTTTGGCCATGACCCACCTGAGAAATTTGTCTTGAGTGCAGATATCAGAAGCTGTCTAATACGACAACATTTCTGTCTGTAAAATAATGAGTCAGAAATGCTGGTGTGCTGAGTCTGGGTTTTTTTTGTGCTGCCACCAGAACAGCGCAGGTTTCTACTGTGCATCCACTTGGTTGGTTGTTTGCTTATTAATTTTTCCAGCTTCCCTGATGGGCTGGGAGGAAACTAAGGGCTAAGGCTGTGCTAGCAAGGAAACAAGCTTGCATCCCTGTACTAAACTCTTCCTGCATCAGAGCACTTGGTCCAGCCTAATGCCAAGTCCCTGGCTGCATTGAGCCATGCTGAGGTCCTGACTCCCAAAGGAAAAGGGCTCACTGGCATGGTCCAAGGCCTCTGACACTGAAAACACCAGGCTGATCGTGAGACAGCTCTGTGAGCAGCATTACAGCTTTGGTTATCTGTGTGCTATGGGCATATCCAGAGCATCTGACCTCAAGGTTCTGGTGACAGCTGTGTGGCAGTGATGTTCTCTGGGTGACCAAAACATGTGAAATCCAGGCTGTTCGATGCCCCCAAAGCACAGGTGGGTCTCTGAGCGCCAGAGATCTGCACTGGGATCTTGCAGCTTCGCCAGTCCACCACAGGGTGTTCAGAGCAGCAGAAGAAGCAGCTGATGTCTTCCTAACATGACACTTTTTCATTCACCTATTCCCTCCCTCAAAATGGAAACTTTTTTTCAGAAAAGTTGAATTTCTGAGCTATTTTTCTCACTGGATCAGTTGATCATCTTCCAGTTGCTGCTACTTCCAACTTCAGCGAAAACTCTTGTGGCAGGATTTAGGATTCATTTGACCTGCTCTTCTTTAGCATCTAAATACATCTGTTTGGTGCTGCAGAACAGCAAATGGCACAAGCTTACAATAAAACTGCGTCTTTCTGTTTCATCCCTTGGCAATTTGAGGATGAGGAGCTCTAGTGACAAGGATGAGAAAAGTCAGATTCACTGACAGCCCAAACCTGCCCTGAAGGACCGTTTCAAACTTCTGTAATAAAAAGCAAATAGCAAAGCAATAGCAATCCACATGTGCCACTTCCATGTGGCTTTTTTACTTCTTTGTCATTGGCTGTTATGGAGAACTGGTGTTAAGTGTATGTGGTGGCCAGCTCATGTTTTATCACCATGAATCATTAAGCATAGATAAACCTCCTAATTTTGCTGATCAAACCAGTTTTCATTAGGCAGTGGTATGTTAGCTATAATTACATATTAAAACTGTGTTTAGGATTAAATTCTCTGAGTTGAAAGCATATATTTTTGCACAAACCCTTCAACTATGCCAGTTTTATGTCTGCCTTTCTAACATTGGAGTGAAAATCCAGGGTCACCTACCTACGATGGACAGAATCACAACCACAAAGTCAAAGATGTTCCAGCCGTTGGTGAAGTAGTAGTGTCGCAGAGCCAGCATTTTGAAGATGCACTCCCCGGTGAAGATGGCAACAAAAAGCATGTTGATTTTGTGGAGAATATTCACTTTTTCTTGACTTTGGTCATCTGTTTCCACCATCATGGTTACCATGTTAAGGCAGATGAGAATCATGATGGAGACGTCGAAGGCTTGTTTTGAGACGACATCAAAAATAAAACCTTGGTACTTGTTCTGGGGGAAAGGATAAGGTTTAGTTGGGAAATCTGAGCCATGTAAAAATGATGTAATTTTCTCCTGACTGATCAGAAAGTAGAGGAAAACAGACACTATATTGCATCTGATTGGAGCTTCATAAACTTAAAAGTTATGATGCAGTGTTTCTGATGGAGTTTTCAAACCCATTTGCTCCTAATGCTTTTTGAACTAATGTAAACAAGACCCTGGACTGTAGCCATGAATTTATTCAGTGCAGGCAGGTGGCCACTGGCATATGTAAATGGCACATGTAAATTGCAATGTTAGTCAATGCTGCAGAACAGAGGGAATTTTGTACCACAGGTCACTGGACTTGCAAATATCGTCCAAAATCAAAGCATATAATTATAAGCGCTTTTCATCTGGGAGCAATAAACCTTCCTACACTGGAGAGTTGAATGGTGCTTATTCTAGTAAATAAACATCCAGCTATGACCTAAAGTTCAACTGAATTATGCCGTTCTTACCAGTGGCCTTGGGATTGGCTTTTGAGGTTTCTTAGATCCCAGCTTTTTCATTGCATTATAATATTTTTTCTGTTCTTCCGTCATGAAGATGTCCTGGCCACCTAAGTATAAGGTGAGAACAACACTATTACTTTTGATGAAGAGAGCTTGCCTCTGCCCCCTTCCAAAGTTCAAGGATGTATCCCCTTCTATTTAATTTCCCTTTTAATGTAGCTTTCATCAGGTTGGACTGCTTTAGAGGGACAGTGGTGTTCGTGCACAGAGGACACCAGGCCAGTCTGTGCCCCCTGTCAAATTTTGTGCCAGAGATCCCCTCTGCTTGAGCTGCTTTGCTGCATTCTGTGGGGAATAGAGCCCCCCACCCTGTATTTTCAGGAAACTCATGCTCTAGGAACACTAGGGACTGCTACAGATGTGTCTTTGTAGAAGCCCTGCAAGGTGGTTTCTGCAGATGCTCTGCCATAGCTGATCTCAAGGCTGCTGTGGCAAAGCCATTGCTGATAAATCTGTTCCTGGCCTTGGTCCCTGCAGCAGTCACAAGATGATGTGTAGCATATGCACTACTTATCTTTTTCTTTTGTTGGTTGAAATTGTCAATGATGACACCGATGAAGAGGTTCAATGTGAAGAAAGACCCGAAGATGATGAAAATCACAAAGTAAAGGTACATGTACAAATTGCATTCCCATTCAGGCTGCTCCTCACACTACAAAGAGAAAGGGGAAAGTGTGAAAATGACACCATCTCTGCACACATCAAAATATTGATGCAGTCAAAAAAAAAGCTGTCCATTGGAAATAAAAGTTATGAAACATGAGAAAAATACTGTAACTCGCATGAGCAGTCAGCTCTTTTTGGTCTCTGAAGTTTACCACTGGTATCTGCAATGCCACAGACATTTCAGCAACACTTCACAACACTGTCACAGCAATCACACTGCTCCAGAAAGTGCAACTCCTGAATAAATCCTACCAAATGTTCTCAGTCTGAACCCAGAATGGGAAAACAATCAATTTTCTGATGGGAAAACAATCAATTTTTTGATCATCCTAATGCCTATATGAAATAAAGGTACTCACAATAAAACAGAAGTATCATTGTAGTAAAATTGAACCCTACTGAAAAACACTGTATTTTAAAATACCTTTTTTTTTTTATTTTTAAATGAGGGGTGGAATGGAATAAGGTCTGTTGCTGAAGAACTGAGCAACACAGTCTGATAACCTCAAGTCACCTCTGCCATGTTTGGCAACTGTGCTCAGATTTGCCCCATCAGCTCCCAGTATCAAAACAAGGTGCATTCCCTAAATGCCATATTTTCTTGTGGGCAACCCATGAGTTTCATTCAGTAGCAGGGAGGATACCTGTGCACATGTAGTCCCAGAATAAATCACCATCATGAGCTATGCTATTGTCTTACATTGCAACGCAAGATGTAACCAAAAGTATCAGTTCTATTACCAGCTGTTAAAACCAGCTGGGGCAGTGTTCTTTATCACTTCCAGGACTCATCTTCCCTCCAGGGGATATCTGCTGTTAATGGGCCATCGAGGCTCACTGCATGGCTGATACAATTACATCATCCCATTGGGAGATGCTCCACCCAGTGGGAAGAGCCAAGCATTCCTACCTGGATAAAAATTGGGATTCAGAACACCAGGGCAGCCTGTTTTCCACTGGATTTCCAGAGGAAGACTTGACCTATCTACACCACCACTGGACCTTCAGAGGAAAACTACACCCTTCTACAGGATCATCTCTGCTTCAACAGAACCACACCTGTCACTCCAAGAAGACTTAACTGGACTGTGACCAACCCTGACCAGCAGGGTGTCAGGTTGTATGCTGACTCTGTCAGTGGTTTTTTGTACTACTGCATTTTTATTTTAATCTTCCTAGTAAAGAACTGTTATTCCTATTCCCATATCTTTGCCTGAGAGCCCCTTAGTTTCAAAATTATAATCATCTGGAGGGAGGGGGAAATTCTCCATTTGAGGGGAGGCTCCTGCCTTCCCTAGCAGACACCTGTCTTTTTGAAATCTAGAAAGCTATGCAAAGCTACTTCTCTGCTCCTGTAGTGCCATTAAGATTTTCCACCCCTTATTCCTCCCCTTAGGCCTCGACTTTTGCCCTAAATTCAGCCTGTCAAATTCCTAGTACCAGAGAGCTGCCTCAAAAATTACCAGTAAGTATAAACTTGTTTCTCTAATATAATTAAAAGAAGGAAAGAATACTATAGAAGTTTCAATAAAAAGATAAACAAACCACACATGGTTTAGCAAGGGAAACACTTTGTTTGTTTGTTTTTATGGAAACCTGAAAGCTGAACAGGATGCAGGTAAGAACTGAGCTGTCACCAGCACATCTCAAGTCAGAGCTGGAAGTTCACACTACCCTCTTTGTCTGCCAGGAGCTTCTCCACACTCCTCTAGTGGAGCTTCTGACTGCAGAAAATTCACTTGCTCAAAGTGAAGATGTAGGGAGGGTTAAATATTTGTCTCACAGGGCAATTCAACTTAAACCGAGCACTTTTAAAGACATGTTATCATCAGAAGCTGGAAAATAAGGCATTAAACAGGGAGAGGGGAAGAAATACAGAGGACTTTTAGGTCTTTGGTGGACTTGGGCTCATTCTTGAGGTGCCTCTGTGTGCTGGGAATTCTGCAGTAGGAACAGATAAATCAGTTGTGTAGGAGTAAGGGCCACATTTACTTTAATTTCAGGGTCATCATGCTTCAGTACAGCTACAAACAATGAGGGTCTGCAACTGTCCCAGCCAGAGTAAGACAGGGACTGGTACCCTGCATGTATTTTCTTTTGTTGTGTTTGTTGTTAAGCATCATCAGTGGTGCAAAAGGCAATGGAAAAAGAAATTACTAATTTCCTTGCAGAGACTTACCTCTCTTGAATCCACTGCTGCATACATAATATCCATCCAACCTTTAAATGTGGCCTGAAAAAAAATCCCACATAGGACATAAGCATATTAAACAAGTACACCCTGAAATGATATCATCTCTATGATGAACTTTCAATATGCAAGGTTGAGCATGTACTTCACAATTAAAACATTGCCTGCCTTGCAATCTAGCACGTATCCTTGAGTTTATGCTCATTTAGATATTTAAATTCATTCCAGAATGGTTTTCTCCTGGACTTTCTCATTTCTGTTTTTTTGACTTTCTGCACTTGTAGGGATAAAAGAGAGGTATTTAGAAGGGATTTAAAGAAGGAGAGAAAACATAACAAATCTTTGGAAGTCCTGACCTTAAAAATTTCAAGTAATGAAGAGATATGGCTACACATAACATTAAAGAATGCTGTCTTGCACAAGTCTTGCACCAGGTGAGATGGATCCCATCCACATCCTGCTGAAGCTTGGATTCTGCCCTCTTCTAAACCAGGGCAAATCACAACAATATTAAAGCCCAGGGAGTTGCATAAATCACAGCTGACTTGAAAGAAGCAAAGGCAATCAACACCTGCTGTGAGCCTCAATCTGCTTTACTGTTCAGATTTTCTTTTTATTAAGCTTTATGAAGTCAGTAGTTTTAATATTTTTTGTTTTGTAATTGTTTAAAGAAAAGATTCCACAGAAGTCAGTGTCTCTTATTGGAATGTTCAATGCAGAAAGGCAGTGACAGCATTCCTAGGAGAAACACAGGGAAGTGATTTTTTACTATTCCGTAGCAAACCCATGACTCTTTGATCTCAATATGTGTCTCTTATTAGGCACATACTGATGCCAAGCACACCTGGCATTAGGTCTGACTCTGGCTTAAGCCCCACTCCCTTTATTTGGATTCTCTGGAGTTGTTTCTCATTTGACTTGTGACCTATTTAGACTTACCTAAGGCAGTGTGAGCAGATAATGAGGCATTTTTAGATTTATTAATTTCATCAGATTTACCCTGGCATGCATGTAGGACCCACACCCAGTATTTTTTTAAATCCTACTGACACTTAAGTTGAATTTTGCCCTATTGTGTAGGCATACAATTCCAGATATTGCTAGTAGGAAATTGGCCAGAGATTACCAAGAGGAAACCAGGCAGTTGGGCTGAGGTGGGTACATTCAGTGGTTTCAGAACTCTCTATTATTATGTTAAGTCCTGGAGGTAATGCTGCCTTCCGAATTCCTTCTGAATGCTACTGAGCCAAAGGAAAAATCTACAAGAGATCAATGATCTTTCTCCTGAAAGTATATATAAAATAGTGTTTGAAAGGTTGCACCTACTCTTATCTACTGATTGAAAGGGATTAACCCACTCCCCCAAATCAGAACCCTTTGGAAAATCTCTTCCATAGTGCTGTGTGTTAAAAATCACTTAAGATGAAAAGTATCTACAGGAATGATCAGCAGTTTTATCAAAAGAAATAATTATTTGAACCTCTCATGCTGATACTCCGTAAATATCCTAATAATTTCCTTTTTTGCCATTCTCTTCCTAATCTGATGCAAGACTTTCTGGTGCCATTAGAGCTTTCAGCTCAAAATGCTGTTCAGGAAGGGTGGCCGGGATGAAACAAGAAATCCTTTCCCTGTGGCACAAAATGATATGATCTTAGCCTGTACTTTTCTCCCACTTGGGAGGAAATCTTTTTCTCTTGAGCAGCTATTTTACCCCTCAATGTGTACCACAGACACGAGCAACTCTCCTGCAAGGCACAGTGGTTTGAAGTGATAAAGGATGATGAAGTGATCTGACAAAAATAAATATTAAGAGAATGAAGTGCTGTGATTTTCTGTTTTCCTCAGTCGTTGAGAAGCAAGAGAATTAAAAATCTGTGGGACATCTGGAAAGCTTCCCTGGACACTTCAGCTGCAGAGAGTAAAAGATACTGAGAATGAAAGAAATATAACACTGAGAAAAGAAATTATTTATCTGGAATTAGTAACCACTTACACTCTGGATAAGGAAGTGACAAAATCTTCATGGGAGTGTTTGTGATATTATCCTGCCTGGAAGCTATCCAGAGAAACACCATTTTCTACTGAAACTGTCATGTGATGAGATTATCTGCTGATAAACTCATCCTGGGATGGGATTACATTTTGTTATTTCACTGGTGGTTAGAGCTGCAATGCAGCAAATTAGTGGGGAGGAGGATAGGTGGCATGGCACTGGCTGCCCTCAAACCAAATGGTGCCTTGAAGTAAAGCAAGTCTTTAAATCTGTAAGCTTTTGGGGTTTTTTCTTTTTCTTTTTTTCCTTTTTCCTTTTTTTCATTTTTTTATCCAAGGAAAGGAAGTTGTCCAATAAAAAATATCTGCTTTTCATGGCTGAAACACTGGCCTTCCAATTGCTGAAAACTTTCTTTGGGCATTCCTGTTGATGAGAGAAATTTCTGAAAGCTTAAACCAGAGACTTTTTTGCACATTTTGCATCCACAGTGACAGTAAAATCAGGCATTGCAGTTTACAGAAGAGATCATGTAACGCAGTAACTTTAGACACACAACGCTGCCTCACGACCATTTTGTGTCTGATTTATGGACTCAGTCAGGACTTTCAGACCTGGCATGAGGGATTGCTTTAACTCTGCAGCTCCTGCTTGCTGTGCTGGCCTAGGAGTGCTTCTGTTATCTCCCCATTCCTTATCTGGAGTCCAAAAGTGACAGAGTTAATAGGACATATTCAAAGGTAAGTAGGATATAGTCAATCTAAGTCCATTCTGTCTAAGAAGAACTTTTCCAAACAAGCCAGACGTTGCATGAAAGACCAATTATTTCCTGGCTATTCTTCAATAAATGGCTGAAATTTCAAAATTCATTGCAAAAAATATGCAGAGGTGATCACAGGGTGGAAGGGTGGGATTACAAGAGGGAAATGGAAGAAATTTAATATACTTCTTTGATCAGCTCAAATAGAGATTTATAGAACATAGGTGCTGTGATATTTTAAAAAAATTTGGAATACAGAAAAGCTATTACTGAAGCACTGAGTTGTCGCAAGACCTTTTTCCTGTTAGAATAAGGTTTTATGATTGTTAAATCACCAGGAAAGTGAATCATCCTTCTTACAAGTAGAAAAGTTGGGATGACAAAGATCTTGCAGTCCCCATGAATGAGGCATTCCTCCTGCTTGTAGAGTGAACAGATTAGTTACCTCTGTTGTTTTATTAACCTCTTTTGGGACAGCCTGTTTGTTAGTTGGAGGAGCTTGACAGTTCACATGAATATTTCCTCAGACTCATTCACTCGAAGTGGTGTCTTCAGGACAACACAATGGATCCCAATCAAGAGAGGAAAAGAGCAGAAGATATTTGGGGCAAACTTCATGCAGTTCTCAATTACATTTTCAGAAAGCTTGTCTCCGGATAGAAGTATGTCCTAAAGTTTCTGTAGTAACAACTTCTATTTCTTTCAAATATGCTGCTGAAGAAGACAGAGCATCAAGCAGATTTGTTTAACACATTTCCATTTGGATTTGCAGACATTCAGGCATTCCAAAGGAGCCTCAGAGCCACTCAGATTCGTGCTGTGGCAGCTGAAAATGTCAGCAGTCAAAAGACAAGTCGCACTTAAACGTTCATGTTTTGGATCCTGGTGGCTTGTAACCCAAATGCTTATCTCATCCCTGCCCTGCTGTGCACAGGGATGGACAGAGGTGTCTGTCTCTCTGGGAGAGCTGGGCTGTCAGCTGAGCCTCTGCATTTTCCACAGGGGTTTGCTGGTGAAATGTGACCCCTCATGGAGGATATTTGGCAAGGGGCACCTGTAGCTGACACTCCTGGCAAAGGAGATCCAGATGTCTGGGTCCCTTCTCTGTGTCTGTCACCTTTTCACTTTATTGCCTGTGGTCAGCAGCAGACATAAGAGCTCCAGGTGCAGGATTAAAGCCAAAGTCAATCCCCTAATGGAAACTGGCTCCTGCTCTTCCTCTGTGAAGAAGGAGCTGCCACCTGCCATAGAAGTTGAGCTTGTGTCCTGCTAAAATCAGTTTGTTCAGCCTGACCAAGCCTAGGTTTACAACACTTCTTTTGTACTTTTGCAAATGGAAAATCTATTTCTCTCCTATCCAATCCAGGATCACAGGTTTGAAAGAAAGGGTCATCAAATCCATTTTCAACTGGAAAAGAGCAGTATTAGCCCATTCCCTTCAAATGTGTGCTGAGATTCACCTTACAACCTGTTATGTTTCTTCTGCCACCACTGTTCCCAACAAAGTGACTACAAAAGACTGCTTCAGGATATTTCTTAGGAAATGACAACTTATGAAAAGCTACAGATTTTCAGAAAATTGGAGCTTGATTCTTATAAAAGAAATGGTGAGTTTTTCTCCCCATGAGAAGTAGGCAATTTTATGTAATCAGAGGAATTAAGAAACTTCAGGTAAGGCACAATATTTTAAATCTGGAAATTCTTGCTCATCTACATTGGGTGTTTAAATTAAAGACAAAGAAAACACTATATAGAACAGAAAATCTAATTAAAGGCGTTCAAAGTGAAATAATCTACCCTGCATGGCTGAGCTGAATGCCATAATTATGTGCAACAGATAAAAGCTCTCACTCTCAGCAAGTTTATGTCATGGAAAGAATCAAAAGTGGTTGCGCCCATTCCGATGTTTCTGCTTTCCAGAGGGTGTGAAAGCAAAAACTCAATGGACAGCGATCAGAAGATCTCAGACTCAAGAGTTTGTGTACCAGGAACTGCACACATAAGAACAAGGATTTCTATGAGAAAGGAAAATTGCTTCATGGAGCTGTTCCATGCATCTGTGACAGAGGAAACCAGATCTGGGAAAAACAAACTCACTTCCTGGGAAGGAGGAGGGCTGTCAGATCTGATGGGGACCTGTGGGAAGCTCCTGCCCCTTTGGAAGGGCAGGAGGGGGCTGAAGGCAATAAGACCTTGGTGCATTTTAAAGGGCGGATTCTGTATGTGACAAATGAACTGAGCTCCCAGAACACAATTTCTTATCCCAGAACTGAGGGATGCTGTCACAGGCATTCCAAAAAAGAAACCTCCCTGTCCAAAGATGTTGCAAGGAGCTTATTTAACTATGCATGCAAAAAATGCAATGCAGCAAACACTCCAAGTGCACACCCAGCCCCTGTCACCATTTGGCTCCAGATTAGGAACAATGGAAATAAGCATCATAACCACTATTTTTATGTGAGAACCCTATGGAATTGCAACACAGAACAATTCGTCTAAAATCACCCAGCAGTCCAGCAGCAGGGCCTGGACAAGGTGGAGTCTCTTGTGGCTTTTTCTACTAGGTTGTCCTGTGTCAAAACACAGTGAATCTCAGTGCATACAACCCATTTATCTGTATTTTACATTGAATGGTGAAAAAGGTTGTAGAAGTGGCTTCCTTCTGCATTTGTAGCTCAAATATTGCCATCATCTTCGAACCTCAGCAGTCTCTTTTCTGCTATGCTCTTGCCACCTTCCCAGAGAGGCTGGGCTGGGGGCAGCGTCAGCAACCTGATCCCCACCATGAAGCACAGTTAGATTCAATCTGAATCATTATTTCAGCAGGTGGACACAAGCTGAGGAACCAAAATGAGAGGCACCTGTGTCCTTCTCAAAAATGGAAAGTAAGCAGAGGGTCACAAGTTAAGACTACAGCTTCATGCAGTAACTTCAGCTGGGAAACTGAAGGCACTACAACTGCATTTTTTTTTCCCAGCAGGATGTAGTGAAATCCCAGGCTGTTCAGGAAGGACTGTGCACTCTGTCTGCATGGACAGTCCTTCCTGTATCATAGCTTTCTTTTCTGGAAATGAACTTTGCTCTGGATTACAATATTGACAAAATGGTCTTTAATTCATCTCATTAGTCCAATGACCTCCCAGAGAATTGTATTAGTGATGCAGCAGAAACTCAAATTAAAACCATAAACTGCCGTAATATCTCTAAGCCAAGTTAATATGCAAAATATGATTTACTTACACTTGAGGAAAGGCACTGACCTGATGGCTAAGGCTGAAAGACCCAGAAAAGCCCAGAGGTTAACATGAGCTTTTAAACTGATGGTTTCAGTGTGAACCAGCAACATCTGCCCATTAGTTTCTAGTGGTCACACTTACCACTTGTAGCAGAGCCAGGTACCCAGCACCAACATTATCGAAGTTAACTTTGACTTTCGTCCAGTAAAACGTGCCCGACACGTTGTAAAGTATGCAGTCACTCATGTTGTTAATAATTTTAGAGTCCAAAGGCATATCTCCTTCTGTCTTATTAATGCACTTCCCAAACTTCCCAGCAAAGAGGTTCACTCCCATGATGCTGAAGATGAGCCAGAAGATGAGGCAGACGAGCAGAACGTTCATGATGGAAGGGATGGCTCCCACAAGGGCATTGACCACCACCTTGGGGGAAACAGGAACGGTAAAACAGAATTAATGTCAGCACTTGTACAGACACTTCGTTAACAAGCCGTTGTGCACCCTTGATTAAAGTGTCTGAACCCTCACATGGTGACAGGTGGATAAGCACTGACACTACCTAAGGAGCCAGATTACTTCTAAAGGCTTCAAATATGACTATTTTTTCCTTTTGGAAGTCAAAGAAAGAATCTGTTGGAATCCCACCCAAAGGATGATACTTTTTCAAGACAAATCTCTGAATTCAGATGCCGTCTCGACCTCTCAAATCTTTCTGGATAGAACACTTTAGTCAAATTCTAATGATAATGTGATTATTTGGAAATGGCTGGGGTCTACTACAGTGACTCAAAATAGAGAAAAAAAGATTTCTGAAATTGTTGATTCCGCTCAGGCCTCTGTAACCAGTGGGTTGTGAACTATAGCTGTGATAAATTTTGCTTAATTAAATAACAGATTGAGACATACTGTACTATGCCAGCTTCCCCTATCTGATCAGTATGCATGATTAAAAGGGAAAAATCATTCCAATTTAACCAAAAAATCTTTTTTTTTTTTTTTTCCTGTGTCATGCTGTAAAATTCCTACCCATTAACCCCCAGGAAGGGCTGTAGACCCCTGCATAAAATCCCACACTGAAACACTTAAATTAGAAGGAGCTTTTAAGGTGTGTGAACAATGGCACTAGAAATGGACTCCATGCTGAAGCCAAGCAAAATAAACAAAATTCAGACCATCTACAGACCCTCTACAGCTGCCAGGTTTGAATGCAGTACTGTAACACCACCACATCATCCAGGCAAGGTGCACAGCATTTACTGCTTTGAGCACTGTTGGGGTTTGAGGTGGTTAAGGCATCTATGCACGTCAAACCTTACACTAAAGAATCAGAGAGCCACAGAATATCCTGAGCTGGAAGGGTCCCACAGGGATCACTGAGCCCAACTCCCAGTCCGGCACAGGACATCCCAAGAGTCACAGCATGCAAGACATTTTCTGAGGGGAAAAACTCTATCTCAAAATGTAGTTTTCCCCCTCCTATGCCAACCAGGTCTCTCCATGTTCACAGCCTTTGGAGATGCTGCCTCCCAGATAGTTGCAGACACCAGCCCCAAAACAGGAATTTGTCTCCATCCCTGTCTCATGCTTTGGAGATTAAAACCTGATAGGCAGCCACTCAGCTCCTCTTCTTCTTCTCCATCTACATTTCTGAAACTGAGACAAGGTGATATTGATCCATAAAAATTAAACTTTATCCAGTTGGTGGATTTGATTATGGGAAATGTCAGCTCTTCTTTTCTCTTGTGTTAATGTCCAATTTTCTGACAAGCTAATAATGTAACATCACTTCTCCATCATTTTTGCATTGCTGTGGAAGAAAAATACCCGGAGGAGTGAAATAGTTTTCATGCATGTGTAGCAGCAGCTTCCTCTACAGCATACAATACAAAATTATGTAGATCTTCCAAAACTCAGATTTATATTTTGTGCATTTATGAATGAAGCTGATTTTCACACAGGAAAAGCTGTTTGACCAATTGTTTTGTTTTGTTTTTCTGTATAGGCCCATTCCTGATGACTTTTCTTGTTTTTAGTTTTTGGGGTTTTTTGGGTGTGGGGTTTTTTTGTTTGTTTGTTTGTTTTTTGTTGTTGTTGGTTTTTTTTGGTTGTTTGCTAATTTTATCTCTCAGTTTTGGATGTCAATCAATTTGTAACCTCATCATTTTTAGACCAAATTTACCATGTTAACCAAAATGCCAAATAATTTCCTAATCAAGGGCTTGTTTGGATATAGCCTTGGCTCTTGTCAAAGTAGTTTTCACTTGCTTCTCTGCACAACAATATTTTTCTTCAGTTTTAACCCCTGCTAGCAAAACCACATGCATTTGTGTTGCACGTGCTGCTGATCCCAGCTCCCAGTGACAGGACACAGACATCCAGGTTTCAGCAGTACAAGTGATGGCCATGCCCACATCCTGCTTTTTCCCTTCTGCTGAGTTATGTTCAATGGCCTGTAGATAACAAAACACGACACGAGGCTGGAGCAAATCCTGCAACACCTCTCTGAATGAATTATTAACAGGGGGGTTCATTCTTCCCTTGCTGCTTCTGCTTTTACACCAGTGGGATGCCATTTGTTCTGGTGGAAGAATTCTCGTTTTGCACTGATCCAAGTGAGAGGACGGCCTGGATACATAAAGGCAGGTTATTATCATAAATTCACATTAGAAGTTCAGCTGCACGACCGTGCCATGGAAAGGGAGGACTTTCTGCTGCACTTTGGACCAGCAACATATATATCCATGTATAAGAAAAGGTTTCATACTTGTTGGTTTCCATCAATACCTTTAACAGGTGAAACCACCTTCCAGGTGACTTCTTTAGGGACAGCCTAGAAACTGAGCCACCCTCTGCCCTAACTCAGAGTGGTGCAATCTATAACCTGTGTTTGGTCCCCAGCTCTCCTGATCTCACAGGCCACCTCATCAACCAAAGCTGATTCAGATTTTTAATCCAGAAATAGACTTGCATGGTGAGTTAATCCTCCCTTTGCTCTGAGAGAGCCCGTCAGACTGCCCGCAGTGATTTCAGGCCCAGACTATAACTCCCAGTGAAGCTCAGGCACAGCTTTTGCAAAGACATCTAATTTACAGTGTCATGATGTCAAATAACAGAGGAAAAAAAAAAGTATTATTAGATAATCTGTTCCTAGTGCCCTTTGTCCTCAGTGTTAGACACAGTTGCTGCATTTTTAGGTGGAATTTGTTGAACTCGAGGCATCTACTCTTAGATGTCTTCTCCTATCACTCCCATCTTCACTGGGGGGGAGTTACCACTGCACATGGCTCCAGGTAATTAAAAAATCAGAGCTTCTTTGTAGCTATCAGGATTCTTTCAGATTTTTAATCACACTCATAGTTCCCTGCAGAGACTTTCCCATTTTTAATTCCCCCTTTCCAGCACTTCCATGGAATTCCAGTGTTGAAGCACTGCACTCTCCCTCTGTTTGCTGAGTTGTTTCCCTGTATATTCAGGGATTCCAACAGTCACCTCATTTGCCAGAACTGCACAAAAGCTTCTGTCCTTTTGAACAGTCATCCTGATCCCCACGTCCTTCTCAGCTGCTGTTTTCCAAGAAACATCCCCCAGAGTGACCTACATTCCTGCTCCCCAGGTAGTCGATGTATGTGGGTTTATTAAAATGTGTGCTGTACAATAGATCTATTTTTCACTGTGATCCAGATCAGCCAGCATAATTCCCTTATCTGTAATTTCACTTACACTGGTTTTAAGTGCTGTCAGCAAAGATTTTATATTTTCTTCCAGATGCCGGTAAAGTACAGATTAAAGATAATTCTCATTCTGAACAATCCCTCACCCTGAGATGCTCATCACCAAATTTACAGTGTGGTCATTGCTTACAGTTACTATTTGAGATCCATCACCCATTTAAAAACGTGTTTACTTGTGCTGGTACAAAGCTTGTGTTTTCATCACAATGTCTCATGGTATCAGATTCCTCTATGAAATCCAAGGATTCTGTATCAGCACAGTTACCATCATCAGCATAATTTGTAATCAAATCAAAGGCTCATATTGGTTTTACAAGAACTATTCCCATGAAATCATGCTAAGTAGCATTAATTATGCTGTTTCTTTCCTGCATGTATCTTGTAGCAGTCTCACCATGACTTTGCCCAGTATCACTTTCACATTAAATAGTCTCTCATCATCCCCCTCATCCTTCTAAAATACTGCAATAACCTCTCTGGCAGGGTAGTGCCACCTCTGAAATAATTCCCTGATGGACAACAAATGAGGAGACATGAGAGATGTCATTATTGGGGACAGGCAGATCTAAGCTACTTTATTCTGGGCTCATAAGTGTAAAGCCTCCGGGTCTAAAGTACTGTCAGGTGGGATTCTGGCCTTTCTGGGGTCTTTTTCTGAGGATTAAGGGACAGGATGACACCAGTTCATCCTTATTTTGCAGACCTCTCATGGCCAGTCATATTTTAGACTTTTAAGATGACTTAATTGAATGGCTTCAGTCTATAACTACAGTGCACATTTGCTTACTGCTGTTAGACAAATCCTCAGCCCTTTAGCATCATTTAGGCAACATTAAGTTACTGGGAAGAGTAAATAAAAGGAGGAGGTTTTGAACTTTGTGTTAATGCAATTTTAGAGCACAGGATGTAAACCAGGCTGGTGAGAAGCAGGGAAGGCAAAACATGGGTGCATTGGTGAGCTGAAGATGGCTTTTAAGTTAAACTCAGATTTTCTTCTTCAGCTGTGAGCATTGGCTGAGCAGGATTTGGGTGAAAGGATCATGTCAAACCTATGGCATTGCTTACTCTAAAATGATTTAGGCATCATGCTCAGGTCACAGCTCCAGATCTGCTTCCCTAAAGATGGCAGCAAAGGCTTTGCTGGTGATTTTTACCTCCCCAGTGTCTATGGGGCCAAAGACATCAGATCTTGAACCCAGTCCGCCTGTGCACTGTGATGTTCTTACAGGGCACTCAGCACTAAAAGGCAGAAGACTACTGTCAGGTGGGATCCTGGTCTTTCTTGAGTGTTTTTCTGAGAATTAAGGGTCATGATGACACCAGTTTATCCTTATTTTGCAGGGCTCCCATGGCACAGGAGCTGCTGAGACTTGTGTCAAGCTTGCACAGATCCCAGACTCTTTGAAGACAGGGAAAGAACTGAGGTCTGATGACAACAGGTTCTCTTGGCCCGACAAGTGCTACTCTGTGCCTTTGTCTCATGGAAAATTTCGTCCAAAATTTAGTCACAGCACCAATGAAATAAATCTCTTACTTCAGTAACTGAGAACTTTCTTGCTCCTGTTCTAGCCCTGCAGAGATGTTTCAGTTATTCAAGAAAGAGGCATTATAATAGAGCAAACTATTTTTATTTTCTCACTGTCAGTGTTTGCTTCTCAACATTATCATTATTTAATCCATCACTGTGCTGGCAATTTTCCTGTGCATTTTGGAGCATATGAACTCCTAATAATGAAAGGTCTAACTGTCCCTAGTCTTGTTAAGTGTGGTTAGACAAACTAAAACTAAAATGATTTGCTTTTCCAATAGCACGTATTCTCAATTATACTTTATCACGGTTTACAAGCTAATTCACCACCTCTGACAGCTCAGAATGACTGAATATATTTCAGCTGTAGCAATGGTACAGGAAGGAAAAGGGGATATTGAGCCAGGGACTGAGTGGCCTGTAAGAATGGTGGGAAGGAAATTTGCTGGGCTGATCCATGTTAAGATCTTCACCAAGCCAGCCTCTTGCTATTCTCAGAGAGAAATGAGGAGTTTTTCATGTCACTTTTTCTCTATTCTACTAATGCTTTTCTGATGTTTTTTGGCTCATTTCCCCGCTGGTATTCAGGTTTGGATCCAATTTAGTTAAACTGATGTGAAATCATGAGTGAACAATCATATGTCAGCTTAGAACACACAGAGTTTTGCTCAGGCTTGTAAATCCACCAGTAAAAGCTAAGCCTTCATAAGCTAGATCTAAACTGATTTGAGAGCATCTATGCACAAATCACTCTGGTAGTTAAACTACTGCTTTTGCTAATACTGAAAGCTGAAATAGTTCCATCTGTGAATGTTAAATAAAGACTTGGAGTGAGGTCATCAAATGAGTGAATGAAAGCTCATGGAGTGAGAGCTTTAATTACTGTCAGTAGTGCAACCTCACTTTGTGTCTTTGCACTTTGGTTTTGTTTCATTTGGTCAATTACCTGAAAAATATTGCCTGACTGCTGGAAAGATTGTGGTGACCAAAACAATTCAGGTTTGGGTGCCTGGATAAGCAGAGCCTTTTGAATCTTTTTGTCTTAGTATCAACAGAGAGGTGGTCTGCAACAATACTTGCCTCATCTTCATTCACAAAGTAGTATGATTTAGCTAATCACAAAATCTTTGGGAAAAAGCATTATATTGCCAGATCTGGTCATCCACAGAGGAGGAAAAGAATGGACGTGGGGTTCTCCTATGCTGCTGTATCACCATATTTCCTGGCTCATCTCAGTTGATAGTTTCTCCATCCTTCAGTCTCTTGCCGTGAATGCATTGCAATGAGAATAATTCATTGCTGGGTGATCAGTGCATGAAATACACATTTAGTCACTGATGATTCAGACCAAAGTTTTGTCTACAGGAAAGCTTTACCCTGAGTATACATCACTGTGAAATATGTAGCATTTTCCTTGGCCTAGCAGAGAGATTTGGGATCATCAATGCAATTTGACACAGAATTTTGTCACAGATTTGCTTTACCTTGCTACACAATCTGCAAGGTTAGCAGCAACATCAGCTCACACAGAACACAGCTGTCACCACCTGCAAGTCATGCATGGTGTGGGGAATTAAATAAAGTGCTTATCTAAACAATAATTGACTCTTGTTAGCAGGTAGGCTTAACAAATAAACAGGTATGCTGTGGGAATATAGCCACAGTGACAAAGGAATGCAGGAAAGAAGAGATGGATGCACAAGATGGAGCAACAAGCACAAGCTGCAGGTTTTTAATGTTAGTCCCAATATTCCTCATTAAAACTGCAATCTGTTCAAAGAGAAAAAAAAATCATTCATTCATTTGCTTTCCCTATCTTTAGCATTTCTAATTTTTGCTTTAATTATTAGTGAAAACTTCCTTAAGATCTTTCTAGTCACTCTCGTTTTAATGCATGTCAAAACAGGGAGCAAACTTTAGCTTGGTTGTTCCCCTGATAGACCTCATAATTGAGAGGTAATTGATAGCCAGATGCTTCCTCACCCAAAAAGCTGTTTTTTAAGGCATAGTATGACAAGTTAGGTAGCAGGATTAGTTTATCACTAAATCAACCCAAGGATAAAGATGTAATGATACAACTGTAACCAAGACCGAGGCGGGATTTCTTTTTTGCTTTGATAAAGCATTATCATTCATGTCCTTTGGCTGATAAAACCACGTGCAGCAATCCCCTGTGACACTTTGATCCACACAAAGCTGAGCTTTGATGGTTGCTTTGTGTCCTCTTACCCTCATCCCTTCAAACCGTGACAAAGCTCTCAGCGGCCGCAGGGCGCGGAGGGTCCTGAGGGATTTGATGGGACCCATCTCGGAGTATCCAAGAGTGCTGGCAACCAGGCTGATCAAAGAGACCTGGATGGAGACACAAAGAGAAAATTCAACCTTATTAGAACAGTCCTGCCGTTTTCCTTCTCTGACTTTCTTCCCTAGAAAGAAACAGCTGGTTAGTGAAACAGTGGGGGAAAAAGTCTTAAATGGGAGACGTTACATTGGATCCACACAGAGAAGAAAAGGATGATCCTTCACAAAGTGGATGAGAAAGGAGATCACCATAACAGACCCACCACTCTGTAATGTTTTCTGTGCACTCCCCAAGGTGTGTGTTTCTTCCACTACCCAAATTATGAGTCAGGTAAGTGTTACAATTTACAGCTTTTTGGAAGAAAGCACGTCTAACCCTTTCCAGCAGACATAAAGGATTGTGGTATTTGCATTTAATCACTAGTCTTCAACTCAGTGATTAGAGACAAGTCTTCTACATTGCTGGCAGACATAACTATACCACAGACCTTAAAAGAATGACGTGCATGGCTCTTCCATTCTGCTCTTATTCACTTTTTCTGGTTTCTCCACAGTTTCTAAAGGAGACGGAAATTAGACAGGTGCTCAGTGTTGAGGTTCACACCTTTCAAAGACTATTTATTTTAAATGAACTTCCTGAATCTGGAAGCAGCACAGAGGGGTTCCCATGCTCTTCACGTTCTCAGAGCTTTGGTAGTGCCCTAGTTGGTCAGAGGTGTGGGTGGTATCAGGTACAGGACTGGATTCTGAATGAACTGAGTGGCAGTGGGGATTATGAACACACGTAGCAATAGGGTTTTGCATGCTCAAATCAGTGTTCACAGCCTGAAATCTTACTGAGCAAAGAGTGAAAACAAACAGCTCTCCAACACCATAGGTACCATGCCAATTTGCATGTATTAAAAAACCTGAAAACAACAAAAAACCCAACCAGAATTAATCACCACATACTAAAACCCAACCAGAATTAATCACCACATACTATAAAATACTCTTTTTTTAGAAGGAGGAACCTGTGTATATTGCTTATCACAGTTCCTTTTCTTCCTTTTTAACTTGGTTTTTTTTTTCAGTCTTAGCATTCTCACAGCCCCATTTATCACAGTATGGGATATCTCACACTCACCAATGGGAGTGTGCAAAGCTCATCTGTGAGGAGTTGGTGCTGTTGCCATTTTCAAGATAGCAGCTAAGCCTGAAAGCAGGGACTCCTCTACATTATAAAAAACGGGTGCTTAGTGTACGGAAACTCCAGCACCCCCTTAAACACTGACAGCTCTGGAGAGAAACCTTCCTTTTAATTACAGGATGGGATGATTTTTACTCTGAAGCCCACCGCTGACTGACCAGCCCAGCATCACCCATGAGGTCTAGGATAAATCAGTGCAAGACCAGCCTGGTCTCTAAGTCTCAAGACAGTGTCCCCTGTGGGGCAGCTTTTGTCCTGAATATGCATTTATTTACACACCAGTGCTGTCTGCACAGCTAAGCACCTTTGCAAAAACTTGCTCAGTTTGTTAAATTATTTACCTGCTGATGGCTTTATTGTGTCATGTGGGTGACTAAGGGCAGGAGGTCTCACAGAAACCAAGCCTGAGCTGGGGTTTCTGCCAGGATAAGTCAGCCTCCACCCCTGCAGAGGACTAAGTGGCACAGAGGCTGGCTGTCACCCCGTCACTCTTTAACAAGGTGTGACACAGACTCACCTCCTGTGTACAGACCCGGCACCTGGGGCAGAAGGAAAGTATTAATAAACACTTCTGCCTTTTAGTGCTGAGTGCCCTGTAAGAACATCACAGTGCACAGGCAGACTGGGTTCAAGATCTGATGTCTTTGGCCCCATAGACACTGGGGAGGTAAAAATCACCAGCAAAGCCTTTGCTGCCATCTTTAGGGAAGCAGATCTGGAGCTGTGACCTGAGCATGATGCCTAAATCATTTTAGAGTAAGCAATGCCATAGGTTTGACGTGATCCTTTCACCCAAATCCTGCTCAGCCAATGCTCACAGTTGAAGAAGAAAATCTGGGTTTAACTTAAAAGCCATCTTCAGCTCACCAATGCACCCATGTTTTGCCTTCCCTGCTTCTCACCAGCCTGGTTTACATCCTGTGCTCTAAAATTGCATTAACACAAAGTTCAAATCCTCTTCCTTTTATTTACTCTTCCGAGTAACTTAATGTTGCCTAAATAATGCTAAAGGGCTGAGGATTTGTCTAACAGCAGTAAGCAAATGTGCACTGTAGTTATAGACTGAAGCCATTCAATTAAGTCATCTTAAAAGTCTAAAATATGACTGGCATTACGGAGAAATCATGTTAGGAGAAACACTGGCATATATTTCTATCTGTGGTGGAAAGTCTAGTGCAGAAAACAGCCTTAATCTCACATAGCCTTGGAGGTTCCAATCCAGAAAGGCTGAAGGTGTGAGAAAAACAGCTCAATGATTGTATGCTCTGAGGTAGAAACCAAGATCCATATACTCACACACCAAGGGAAGCTCACTAATTTGTAAAATTGATCCATAAAATGAATGTAGATATTTAAATGAAAATTAATCGAATACATGGTACCCAACACCCTTTGCTAGTTCCACCCATGGTGACTGAAATTCAGATCCTGTCAAGATCTTCAAACTGCTTTGGCTGGAGCATCTGCACGATTCCTCCCTCATCCTGGATTTGTGTCCCATAACTGCCCTTTCTCCCAAAACAGAAGGTGTTTGGTTCAAATCCTGCAAGAGCAGACTTTGGACCTGAGTGGGCTCCTATTTTTTTCTGAGTGGCACAAATGTCACCCTGAAACACATCACAGGTGGTGTTGCCCTCCTGACACAGATTTACACAGCATTAGATATCTCTGCAGAGGATTAGGTCATGAAGCTGTGTGATATTTGGCAATGATTTACAAGGCTGGAGTCAGAGCAGAGTTTGAGACAACTTGTTTAAATGCTTGGATGTTAGTTTTGAAGGTATCCTTGTCAAGTTTTATTTATAGGAGAATTACCAACGCAGGGATTTGGCCATTTGGACTTGATTAAAAGTGACCCGGAAGGTTATTTTTAGGAATAAAATCAAGCAGTTTTCAGAATTGCTGCTGACTGCCCCACATAATCACAACAAAAGGTGAAGTCAGCTATTTCTGTTTTTTTTGGGTTTTTTTTTACTGTTGCAAGGCTATGCAGCCCAGAGCTGCTCTAAAGTTCTGCTTGTGCTATGCTCAGAATCAAAAATGTGCTGGCACCCAGGAAACACCTCTAGGGTCAATGTAACCTCCAGATTCAGAATAAGTCACACACATATTTCTAATCTTTTCAGTACCTGTTTGCAAATAGCTCTGTAGGTTTTTTGTTAAAACCTACCCCTGAAGCAGCACTGCAACACAGTGGAGAGCAAGTGGGTCCTAAGGAGTCACTATTACTTGGAACAATTCCCATAAAACACCCAATTTGCTGCTGACCTGGAGCTTTCACCTCAACTTCACCTTTCACATGGCAGGTTACAGGTAAGCTATGGAATCCCTCATCCTCCTGAGCACTTCTTCTGGGCCAAGCAGATTTATCACAGCTCCCATTTTCTCTGCCTCCAGCATTTCCCCTGAAGGTCTTTCCAGAACTTGCTAGATCTTACTAAGAAGCTTTCACAGCTTTCCATTTAACTTAATCAGGGAATAGTTTCCCCATGTTAGGTCTAGACTCTTCCTTATCCCCTTGACTTGCTGCTGATTTGGTGACCCTGGAGTCTCCAGAACAATGCCATCACTGGATTTTCTGCCTTACCTGAAGCCCAGTGCACAACCTGGCCAGCAATGAGGGTCCCTAAGGGGGAAAGGGGTGCTCACAAATCAGTGTGTGCAATCCTGCCTCCACAGACTTCAGCCTGTGACACCCAGGTCTCAGTAATCTCATGGACTAGGATGTCAATCATGTGGCAACTCTTCCCCTTTGCATTCCTTGGATCATCTCAGCACAGCCAAGAGCCCAGCCTCAGTGCTGTCAAGACACTTCCCAAAATTTATTCCAGCCCAACAGAGGGGAAACCCTGAAAGAGTCAGCATTTTCTGCCCAGCTCAATGGCAGGGTTTCCTAGCAAAGCTCAGCCTTGTAGATCCAACCTAAACAATCCATCCTCTTGCTCATGTAGACAGGCAGAGAGTGTGGAGCTCTCTCTGATCATGGAATTCAGGGAAGATTTTTTGCCTCTCTTCCTGACTTTCTTTGCCCAGAGATAGTTTTATCTATGTGTCTATAAGAATATTGTGTCAATAAATATAGACCTGTATTTCTATATTCCCACATTATTTCTATATTTCCACTAACTTCTATATTCCTACATATATCTACACAAGTTTATTTGTATGGATTTTACAATAATTTGCATGGCAGATGCCTGGGGTTGGGCAAAGGAAGAGATAAATGAACCCCACGGCTTTTACTGTTGCCATTTTCAGTCTCATGATCAAGGGAAAAATGAGAGTTTTTATTCCTGATGCATTGGACATTAGAAATGCCAGCCACGGAGGTTAACAAACCTGTGGCTGGTGTTTTGAAAGCCAATCTCCTGGTATCTATGTGCCTTGGTGACATTAGCTTGGGTCTGGAGTGTCCCACTGCATGACATTCATATGTGTTTCCAGGGTAAAATCAAGAAGAATTAATGACTTTAGAATGCTAGAGTACAGGGAAGGATCTCAGACGAAAGGTTAGCCTCACTGATACCTGTATAAATTATATAAATACATAATATAACTCTAACGAGAGTAATTTCTAAACGCCTGAATAATTTTGACGACCCACTTTAAAGTCTTGTCCAGGAAACAGAACATTTTTTCAGTGCTTTCCAAATTTTTGTCGCAATTTCACTATTTTGACTAATTTCTGACATTCTTAAGGTAAGAAATATGGCTTGTGTATGTGCCCAGGTGGCACCTGGAGTAGTGTTAAATTCCCAGTGTGTTCATGCTGGTCTCACAGTCATTCACCAGTTACAGATGTGCAGCATTGTCTGACTATTTAAATTATTCACCATGAACACACAGAGATAAAATTTCACAATAATTTTATGTGTCTTCATTATCTGACAGCGACCAAAGCAATCAATGCTGTAAACCAACGTAAACCCAGTAAAGCCACCAGGACAGGGTTTTAAGGTGGCAGAAAAACAATTACAAAATAGGGAGTGTGACAAGGCAGCACATGAAGGGAAAAAGGCCTTTAATTAGAAGATCATAGAGGGCTTTTTTTTTCCCAAGGTTGATTGCATTTAGAACAGCAGTGGGTTCCTCCCTACATGAACACATTTTAATATCATATTAGCAGCCTCCACAGACTCCCAGCCCATGGGGGTTTACAGGGAGTCAAGGGCACGGAATTTGGGAGCAGTGTTTCACCCAGGGCTGGTGCAGGTTTCTATAGCAAGGAGAAACTGAAATGAGCTGTTTGAGCTGGAATAAAGGCTGCTCCTCTCTTTTTTTTTTCCTTTTTTTTTTTTTTTTTTTTTTTTTCCCAATCCTAAAAGCACATGATTTCAGACAACCTGGGAGCATCCCCTGGACCAGGCTGGAAACAGACAGACCTGAGCATTCCAAGGCAGGCACTACCCAGCACAGACTGCATGTTTTAATTAACCCCTGACCACCACTGGGGTGAATTAATAGCAGAGCCCTAAAAACAAGGAATTCTGCCTGAGAAACAGCAAAAATATCATCCTTGGATAATCATATAAATCCTAAAACCAGCCAGAATCTCCACTAAATGTTACTGCACACATCTGAGAGCAATGCCCTGCAAGTCTCTCTCTCAGGGAGAAGGGGAGACCTCTCTCCTGGTATGGGCAGCAGCATATGCTTCATGCAGCCAGAGGATTTCATCAAATTAACCTGCTTCTTCAAATTAGAGGGGAGGGAACAGCAGACAAAAAAAAAAAAAACCAAAAAAAACCAAAAAAAAAAAACAAAAAAAAACCAAAAAAGAAAAAACCAAACCAAAAAAACCCCCCCAAAAAAACAACAAAAAAAAACAACATCTGAATGGAAGCACAGCAGCTGAGTTGAAAGCTCTGGCCACTTATTTAAATAAGCAGTTCCAGCTAATGCAGGCCCCTGGTGCTTTCAAATAGCTTTTTGTGTGCCCCAGAAAAAAACCTCTCTCTCCCTCTCTAATTGTGCCTTTAAAAAAAAAATAAAAATAGAAGAAATAGTGCCTGGACTGCTGTGGGTGCCGCTTTTCAATCCAGCCTGGCCTCTCCTGTCCTTTGCTGCCAAGGATAGAATCACTCAAGACCTCTTCACTGTCCAGTGTCTTTCAGAGCCAGGCCTGAAGTTACAAGTTTCTACCCTCGATTTGAAAAGGAACAAAATTCAGTCTTTACCCCAGATGCAAGCTGGAAAACCTACAGGGAAATGGGACTTTGCAAATAAACGGAAATACATGGACCTTCTTTGGGCTCTCTGAAGTATGGTTGGGGAAAGGGAGCTTGTAATGAGGTTGGTATTCCTTTCAACATCCACCCTTTCTGAGCAGACTTTTATTGTCATTTTAGGTTTTTAAAACATCCCTTTGTCCTTTCATTCTGATGCTGCATTTTCTGCCATACGGACGCCAAACTGTATGATTGCACCTGCCAATCCAGAAATTGCACATTGTGAAAGAAAGGCATAAAGTTAAAGGAAAGTCTTAAAAATAGGACACTAGAGAGACACTAAGGTGACCTAAATTCCCATCTCTGCTCCCTGTTTCCTTGGATCACAGCCCTCATGTTCAGGTAAAGACAACAAACTCCTTAAGGCTGCTCTGGGGTTGGTCCATGGCCTGGAGATGAAAACGTGTCTGGAAATGAGCGATCAAAGGGCTTCCCTCACTGCAGCAGTTCATTACTGCTCGTGGAGTGCTCTCATGTATGGGCTACACTAGATTAATTATAAACAAAAATTATCGCCTGGAAAGCCCAGTGCTACTTCTTATTACTTAGATTTAAAAACTCGTTTACTTCATCCACCTTTTTTTTTTGTTTTGTTTTATTTTGTTTTGTTTTGTTTCTCCAGGACTTTTCCACTTTTTTTTTTAGAACTTTTTTCTCCATCTACTACTCAGAATAAGGCTATAGAATTCTGTTAATATTCCATGTTCTCAGCTTGTCTCCAGGTCCTCATGTCCAAGCTTTTCAAGGCAACATTTCCTTTTCAGAGGGCAGCCTTGTTGCAAACAGCATGTGTCACTCTTGTTGGGTTAAATGCTTTTAAATAAATCATTCCTGTATCCTAATTGCTTCCTGGTGGTTTCCAGAAGCACCTCTTTACGTCTTGCTGTTCTCTTAATCTGTCACCTCCCCTACACCTGCTCAGGCTTTTCTAACAGCTCCAGACAATTCCCAGGGCACATGGCTGAGAATCAGGAATTAAACCTCAGCTAATTTCTGAGGGCGACTGTGAGCTTTCATCCAGCAAAGCAGCAAACTGACTTATTGATCTGCAGTTTTCTCCCCCTCACCATCTACAAATGGATTTTCAGCTTGCCTGAATTCACCTTTTCACTGCAAACAGGCACCTTTGCCACACCTTGACATCCTGTTTATTAGCACTGGGTAGGGATCACAGAGTCACAGGATCTGCTGAGTTGGAAGGCATGCACAAAGATCACGGAGTCCAACTCCTGTTCCTGCACAGAACATCCCCAAAATCACACCTGGTGCCTGAGAGCATTGTCTAAACTCCGTTAGGCTTGGTGCTGAGACCACTTCCCTAGGCAGCCTGCTAGGAGATTCCTGTGAATTTTGGGGGTCACATGATTTAACTTGATCAGGCAAAGCTTGGCCAAGTCCCAAAGGCTCCCTCTGCAGTGGCTGTGCAGGCACAGATGCCTTGAAAAGTCTGGCGTTTGTGTTATGATTTAGAGCAAAACAATTCCTTCATCATCAACTGAGTTCTGCTTCTCATCCAGATGCTGTGTGGAGACAGCCTGGATTTAGGGTAGCTCGAGAGAAAACATTCTCCCCTTAAAAAGATCTCCAAAGCCACTTCATGTTTCATCCCAGGGAACCTTCCTGATGCTGAATGCTGTAGTCAGGAGTGGACTTGATTATTATTTATTATGTGAAGAGAGTGATACCATGCTAGGGGTGCACACAGTGATTACTGACAGAACATTTCCCTGTGGCTTCCCTGAATTCCCCAGAATTTCTGTGGGGCTCAGCCCCATTGACTCTGCTGCATTTCCATCCCAGCTGGTGGGAGTGGAGGTGCTGACGCAAAGGCAAGTTTCTTTCTGGACAGGACTAGGATCAACCCTACTCAGATATGACATAATGAAAACAACAACAAAAGCAAACAAAAAATCCCAACAAAAGCCCCAAACCCAAACCAAACCAACAAAAGAAGAACCCCAAACCAAACTAACAACCAAAAGAGAAAAATCTGTTTGTGTTGCCCCCTCAAGGTGCTGTTCTGGATGTGCTTGTTTCCCTAAAGCATTTATTTAATTAGATGTTCCAAATCAATATGAAAAAATACCAAATTGTTGTGGGAAACATGACAATCTTAGCTTGAAAATCAGCTAAATTTAGTTGGGTTCTTGAACCTGATTGATCCTGAATTGTATTGAGTATGTCCATATTGTATTAAACATGCCAGAATGGAGAGGAACTCTGAAGAATTGTAGGATTCCTGTCTATTGCCAGGAAGGATAATGGTACAAGTAAGAGAACATACCAAAGTAGGAATGTTAATTTTCATTTGCCTTAGCACAAACATCCCAAAGTCACCCATACCAGGGTAGGAGGTCTGCACAGAATCTCTACACCACCAATGCACAGCTTTCAAGTTTCATCCCAATTCCTTTCATCTCTCCCTCATTAATAAAGAATCCCTGTCCCTCTGCAGGCTGCTTTTATCCCTTCATTTCTTCCTTTTCCCTCCTCCTCAGGAGGAGTCTCTTGAGCTGCTCCTGACCACCCTGGATGGTGGGAAGGTGTTTTTTCAGTCTGCAGGCTGGGGTTTCAAAGGTGCTGGTCATCAGGGAGAGGAGCTGTGGGACAATCCCCCATCCTCCTCTGTCCCTGGAGAGTTTGTGGGACTCTGGACTGTTAAATACAGTCAATGTGCCTCTCCCAGCTCAGCTCTTCCACGCTAGGGAGAACATCCCTGTGGATGGAATTTGGCAGCTCCACTCCCAGTGATAGGAAGGGTCAAGCAAGCTCCATGCAGGAACTCCAGGATTTTATTAATTATTTTCATTTTAAGCATAGTCTTCTAAAAAAGTATACTGAAAAGTCCTCCATCTTTAAATAACTTTGAAAAAATGAAAATGTTTGGTAGATCTAGCTCAGTGAAATCTGAGCGGAGATGGGTTTTTTACAGCACTTTTGAAATTTGAAAATCTGCTTCAGTTATTGAAATTCTTCAGCATTTGCAGTAATTACTTATCTCCCAACCACTTTGCAAGGTGCAAGCAGATGGTGAACTAGGCTTACTGTGGACCTTTCTCCTCACCTCCATTTTCCACCCCTTTTCCTGCAGCTGCAGCACATTTTGTCGTGCTGTGCCTTGTCTGAAACTCAGCTTGTGCTTCCTCTTGGCAAAGCCTGAGTTCTCCCCTTTTAGCATCCATGTGGTAACAAACATGAGGTGCAAACCAAGATAAGACCAGACATTTGGATGTTTTTACATGTGCTGTGTTGAGATAAAGTGTGGGGTGGCAGAAGGGAGATTTACAACCTCGGCTGACCTGCTAACACACATTAAAACCACTTATTTTCATGTAGATTTTTTTTCTTTACACTTATCCTGAATTAGCCAATATGTAGTAAAAGAGACAACTTCAAAAATCCCACACGTGCATTTGCTTTGAGGAACTGGGAAAAAGCTAATCAAAAAGCTGAAGTCTGAAGTTATAATACCCTGTTGTACCCATGGACTTTTGACAACTCAGAGAGAACACTAATAAGTTCTCTCTTAAGATGCTGCTCCAAGTGACAAGACATAGATTTTTTAATTTGCCTTGGCTGCATTTTTGTCATTCTGCTCCTGTGTGCTTTTCAGAACAGAAATTAGAGAAAATTCACATGCTCTTAGGGTAATGCCCCAAGAATACAAATTGGATTTCAGTGCTGTTTGGGAACGACTCATTACAGCAGACTGTGTAATTACTGGCACAGCAAACAGAAATCACCTTGTTAATCAACAGGGAATACAGATGGAAAAAAAAAACAATTAAAGTAATCATAAGCCATCAATATTTACTTCACACAGCAAGTTTTTAATTGTCACTTAAAGACAATCCAACACAAGGGCATAATTTAATTCAATTCAATTTTAACTAGGGATAGAAAGACTGTTCTAAAATGTTCATGTCAGATTCAAGGATTATTAGCTGCTTCTTAACTTGTCTGACAGTGAAGCATTTGAACCAGAAATCTTAGAGTAAGAGCTTTCCAGGAACTACCTTGTAAAATGTAATACTTTTTGTTTAAGTGTTCAGGGAAAGTGATGGTGCATTTAATGCCTGAAGATCCATGAGCAGATCTCAAACAAGCAAATAGGAAATTTGGCAGCAAACAGGAAATTTGGAAAGCTGCTCAGTGGGGAATACAGATCTCTGGTTATCAACTCAGCAGCTCCAGGCAAACATGCTGTGTTAGAACCACTCACAAAAGTTATTGAGGAGAGAAAAAAAAAATACATAGCATTTCATATCCATAAAAGCATTTACAAAATCCTGCCTAGTGGATTTGTTGAATAACTGTTTTGAGATACCTGCCCCTCAAATCCATTGCTGAGCTATGCATGAGCTCTTTTGGAGACAGATCTACCCACAACTCCTGTGAGCCCCTGTCTCCATGGCAGGGGAGATGGAAAAGGGATGGAAAGAACAATCTCCATCCCTGATGACACAGCTGGAGAGAAACTAGTGGGGCACCAGGGAAAAAACTGAGAATTAGACATGTTCTCCCCTCCCTGCTGCAGGACATGGTGCAAGGACCACCCATTGCTGGAGATGTCTGGAGGGAAAGGAGGCTGCCAGCATCCCTAACAAAGCAATTGTTTAGGAAAATAGTTTTCTCCACGTGTGAAGACTTGAAAGACAGAATAATCTTAAAAAGAATTGGTGGAGAAACCCTCATCTCCCCTCATCTCTGAAATCAGAACATGACAATCAGGCTGGGTTTTTGTAAGCCTGGATTGGGACCAACGTTTGGTCAATTAAATTGAACACAAAAGCTGCAATGGAGATGATGGATTTGTAATAATGGACTTTTGTGGAGTGATGACATTAGTCCTGGTTTAAGCAGATTTCTCTGTGAATGCCACAGGCAATGAAATTTGGCTGTGACTTTTTTCCTGTTCTTACTTAATGAGTTGGGAGTTTGCACCTCTTCCCCATGACCCTTCTCTTTCCCATGACAGCTTTTCTGGGGTTCCAGCCTCTCACCTCTGCCTTCAGTGCATGAGCAGCCAGTGAAGAAGCTGTTGACTGCAACACCTCCAGACTCTGAATGATGCTAAGCCCTAGACTGATGTCTTTCCCAAAGTGACCATGCAATGGAATAATCCATCCTCTGTCAGCAGAGACTGGGACATCGCTCAGAATTAATTGGCTGAAGCTCAAGATAGATAAGCTCAAGATAATATTTATAGGTCAGAGGAAACAATTGAAAGGAACAACAAGTATGACACCAGCATGCACAGCTGGTGGAGTGTCTCTGCTCCTTGTTTCAAAGGACAGGCCTGGTGGAGAGCAGTTCCCACAAAGATTCACTTTGGGTGCCACTTCCCTGGCCAAGTTCAGACTCCTCGTTTAATCTGTTTTGTCTGAAGAGATTTTGATTGCATGGATGCTTGGAAAATATCTGTTCTTTGTGGAAATACTTGCCTATGCATCCTAGGAAAGAGGATTGTTCATAAATGCCATTCCTGATGGTGATATTGATGCCTGTCTACACTTCTATCTGTCTGGGCAGATACACTACTGTCCCAGCCTTTCCCTCATGTGAAAAGAGCTGTGGATTGAGTGCCCACCACTGCAGCTCATGAGCACAGAGAGCTGATATTTGCAGTGTAGAAGTGAGTTACTTTTAGCACTACACTTCTTTTTTTCAGGGTAACTTGTATAGATGCACACTGAGGTTGTTTGTTCAGTGTGCCCAGCTTTCAGTAGACATCTAAGGCATCTTCCCTAGAGGCCCTGAGCTGAAACTAGCCTGCAGTTTGTGGTTTGATTAACCCTTCCTCTTTCCTCCCAAAGAAATCTGTAGCAGAGTTGTTGATAGGACGTTACTGTATTTCAATGAATGTGAAAGCACTCTCTGCTACACTAGCACACTTCTTTGAGATGCTGAGAAGCCCATTACCAGAGATCATCCTTTAGGGATTCTACATCCAGCAAAAATAGCTCAGTTTGTGGGTTACTCTGTGTTTTAATGTTTAGGCATTGCAAAACAGAATTTTCTTTAGTAATCCTCAACTGTCAGATGGAACCTCTGCTGTTCCACTGGCCCAAATCAGTGTCAAAGGTCTTCCACAAGGCAGGATATGTAGAAAAAAAATCAGCAGCAATATGCTTATAACCCCTCTGGCTTCAAATCCCATTTAGAAATAGTGAATACTTGCAAATTTTTGAGCCAGTTTTATGAATTATTCAAAACAGAAAATAGATTCAGAGTTGCATTTGTTCAATGAGAAAACACAGATGAGAGATGGTTTCACATGTCCAATCAAAAATCGGCCATCGCAGCTTGAATTTTGAATACTGATACCAAACCACTAATGAATAATTTGCAGATCAGGAATTTTTAAGTGAATAATTTTAAACAAATAAATTTGAGAAAATCATACAAGTGGTTCATCTGCTTCTTTTGGAGCAGCTAATTCACCCATTCACTCCCTTCTGCAGCTCAGTTGCAGTGATTTGGTTCTCAAAGGACCAAAAAGAAAATGTAAATTGAAACAAAAAGTGTGCTGGAAAAATTACAGGATATTACTGTGCCAATTCAGAGTGGCAGGGTTAGCAATAGGGTAGGAGAAAAGCATCTGTTAAACCTGCTAAAAATATAGTACCAGGATCTCATAATCTGCACTGGGAAAATATTTTTAAGAAAAGAATAGTGCAGGGGAAAAGATTTATTCATTGAGAACCCTAAAGAGCAAGTGATGGCTTAGAGTCAATCAGCAACCAAAACAACTCAAGGGTGGAGGAACTTTTTGGTTGGACTGGGAGCTTGCAAAATGCACATTTAAACGTGGGTGGAACATCTGAATGTGGGTTGAGAAAATAAAACATGCTGGGTCAGTAAGAAGGCTCTGGGATTTATTTTCTGGGGACAAGAGGAGTCCAAGGCCCTGTCTTATGCCATAGGTGCCTGGATATGTGACAGGGGAAGGTGCAGCCCCTTTCCCAGGCCATCTGTGGTCACTTCTCCAATCTGTCATTATCAACTTCACCATTAAAAGGCAAATGTGCAGCTAGTTTACATTTGGACTTTGTCTTATTGTGTGGCTCCTATTCCAAGGGGGGCGTTTCACAGAGAGGACAGAATTTAGCTTAGTTTGTGGTTTACTTTCTTTGGTGTTAATGAGATGTTATTCTACAAGCGTGGTACTAATTTCAATCCGGAGCAGAGTTCCAAACTGCCTCAGTGAATTGATCCTGCACACTGTTGCTCCTATCAGGAAGACCTCTACTTATGGTTGTGACAATATTCATCCCTCATCCAGCCCTTCTAGTCTTCAGAAGCTCACTGAAACAGTAATTCCAATAACAAATTCCTGGAAGCCCATCCAGTCCTTTAGGTGAGTCCTATTAGTCCCATTTTGGAGATGGAGAAACCAGAAAAGAAAAGCTATGTCACCTAAATCACAGTAAGAACAGTTTTCAGAGCTGGGCTATAACTTAGGAACTGGTAGATTCCAATTTTGTGGTTAAATAATTAAACCAGGCCTTCCTCTTCTGCTGGAGCTAATCTGAGAAAAATGAGTGCCTTCCCTTTAAAAGGTTTCTAAGCAAATATGCAAAGAAGAATTTATGACCTACAATTTATGTAAAGAATTTCCTTTTCATAAATCAATTTATTAAAGCTCTGGAGAAGCTTCCAAAGGCTCTGATCCAGCAGTGCACTTAAACGTGTCCATAACTTCAGACAAGCAAATTGTCCCATTGAAGTGCTCTCCTGGGCTGGGGCCAAAGAAAGTGCAGTTCTTCCCTCGAGTCGAGGTGCAGATGTAAAATGGGGAAAAATAATTTCTCTGAAGTTTAATAAATTACATAACTATGGCAAAGCTCTGCCAGCCTCCTGCATTAATACCTCAAGCTAATAAGAAATGGCCTCAGGGAGATAATTGCCTCGTCATTGATACACTGAGATGAAACGTTAGACTTCATCTGGAGGACATGGCGTTGCTGACTTTTCCCAAATTTGGCAGATCCCACATCTATTCAAAGTGAATTTCTGGAGGAGCCAAATCTGGTACTAGCAACACTCTGGGGCATGAGCTTCCTTTTGTTCAGGCTTTTAAGGATTATCCTTAAATTAGGAAAAGCAAGCGTGGCAGTATTTCAATGATTTGGAATATTTTGCAATGTTTTGTAGTAGTGAAGACACTTTGCCAAGAGGACTTTTCACACCTTCTCCTGGACTCCTGCACTGGTAAATATTTGGGAGCAAGTACTGAACATCCTGTTACACACTGCTGGCAGCCTCGCCAGGGAGCTCCGCCAAGGACAGCTCCTCTAATCTGCTCAGAACCTGTGTGCCCAGGTCGTGTGCAGAGCAGGCCGAGGTAACTGGACCTTGTGCTGGCTGGGAGTGTGGAATGAGACGTTAAAAGCTGAAAGAAAGGGAGAGTTCCCGGGGTTGGGAAGGGGATGTGACTCAGATTAGCAGGGTGACACATCTACGTCACCACTAAAGGCGTTCCTGTTTGCTTTGGGTCCTGGGGATGCACAGTTACACACCCAAACCTCCTCTGAGCTTTGCCGAGGGTTGATGCCCAGAGTCAGAGGGACAACTGTCATTTCACAGGTGCAAAGCTGCCAAACCCAGCAGCCCTTTCCCACCCACTGCAAAATCCAACAGGAGAAGGGTTGTAGTTCCAAAATGATACTCACATCAACAATGAGGAAGTCCAGCCAGCACCAGGCGTTGGTGAAATACTTCTTGAAGCCATAAGCCACCCACTTCAGGAGCATCTCCAAGACAAAGATGTAAGTGAACACTTTGTCAGCATATTCCAGCATGGTTTTTATGTTTTTTCGATCTTCAAGGTAAATATCTTCAAAGGCCTGGAAGTACAAAGGATTGGTTAATAACTGAGCCATGTTGGAAAGCATGGGTGTTGCACTGCAGGTCATCATCAAATCAAATTTATTTATTTGATAAAATATCACGCACAGTCCGTGATTTCCGATATATTTTAACATTATAATTAAAAAAGAGTGTTCAGGCACAAACAGGACTGACCTTGACCTAAGAGATCTCTTCAGTTTTCCTCTACAAGGGACACAGGCTTGGCTCTCTCCAGCCTCAGCTGGCTGTACATCCTTTGAGTGCTGAAAGAACTTCTGCACCCTGAATTTAGAGTGTGAATCCATGAGCAGATTCCACCCCAAAATGCCCAGATTTATCCTGCCTCATCTCCTGTTGGCTATGCCAATGCTACCCAGGCACCTCAGATGTCCCAGGGCACAGGATGTCTATATTTAGGAGGCAAAATATGACCCTTGCATTTAGCCAAATAGATCTTATTGCTAATGATGACAAATTAGGTTATTAACCTGCCTGTGTTATGGAGTACTGGAGTTCCCTGGCTTCTGTTCAGCCATCACATTTCAGGTGGCTACAGCTCTCTGCCTCAAGAAATGCTCATTATTATTCACTTAGCAGAACAATAATGTTTGAAAGGTCAAGGTATCTATCTCCCCATCTCATCTGTCTCTCCGACTAATCTCATGCAGAGCAGTATAAAAAGAGTTTCAGTATCTGTATCAAATACGAGCAACTGAATAACCCCTTTAAAATATTTAAGATCTAAACCAATATACCTCCCAAAAGAAAGAAAATAAAGAAGTCTCATAATTTAGCCTTCACTTTATAGAGTAATTCAAATAAGAGGCATGATCCTGCTATCAGGTTTGCCCATATGCTGCCCATTTTGGGGCTTATTTGACAAATTATAGTCTGCTTCCTCAGCTACTTTTGCCACTGCTGTTACACAAGCTGCTCCCAAGTCCCTGTAACCTAGATGACCCAAGCTGTGACATATTACTCTCATCCCATCGTGTGACCCAGAGCACTTGGCAGTAAGAAACATAATTTGAGAGGGTCTGTGCTAATCATCTGAATTATCTGCATTTACATATTTCCAGATCTGTAGCTACTTTCTGAGAAGCTTCAAAAAGTTAGCAAACACCCAGTGCCTGGAGATACAAGAAGTGTGGTACTTGTCACTCAGGCAGTCACACTGCTCTTTTGCCTGCCAGGGAACAGTAATTAAAGTGACAAGAAAGCTTTGGCAGCCTGTGCCAAAGCTTGTCCATTTGTCCCCACACTTTGGGGTGACGTTTTCGCTGCAACCCTGTCTCCTATCTTGCCTTCAAAAATGATATTTCAAGGGTGTGAAAGAGCTGTTGGAGAAAGCCTGAAAACAATGCACAGATTGGAGTTTATCACTTCTCTTAGGGGCTCACTCACTTTGTCAGATGACTTGCTGTACTTTGCAATTACTGCAAAAATAACAACAAACCATTTAAAGTGATTTCTTCCTCTCCCTCCTTTGCTCTCCCTACTTTCTACTAACCTGTCCAAAAGTACATTGTGTTTTGTCTACTAAAAGCACACTGTGAGTCAGGAAGCAGCTTATTAAGGGATGAAAAATGTGCTACCTGGACACTTCTGTGCTTCTGGACAAGCTGTGGATATTACCCAAATGACAAAATTCTGGTGCTTTGCATTTTTTCATGGTGACAATGGATGAAACCTCTGCCATATAAAACATTAAGAAGAGGTTTTTGTTGTTGTTTTTTTTTTTTTTTTTTTCCCTGCTTTGCTTTGTGTGTTAAAAAAGAGTTAAGCAGTATACCTGCAGTGTTATCCAAAATTACTATTAAAAATAGGCTTCCAGTTTGGGTGCTTATGGCTTAAAATCTTAAGAAAGGTTTTTGGACCTTCTGCAGTAAGCTAAAGAGATATTTTGATGGTTTAACCACATACACAGACATATATTTGCTTAAAGGTATATATAGCTCTTCTCCCTTAACACCTTAGGATGTCCCAGGTATGCAGCCAGATGAGCTCAGATTTTGGAAGAGAGCAGCCCAGAATAACAGGAAAAAAATTTGTGTGTTGCCTCCAACATCTCCAGTCCAAATACTGAAGCACGGTGCTGATATGTGAGAAAATGCAGGATAATTTGCCCTTATACAGAACTGCATTGGCTAAATTGAAAGTCGCAAAAACTAAATGAATGCATGCAATTTAAATTAAATGAGCTTTATATTGCAGTCTTCAGTTATCTAAGGCACTTTTAATTACATATGTAAGGAAGTGTATTCATCTAAAGCATATTATAGCAAGCGACATTCCCCCTCTAAAATGTGTTCAAAAATTAACATTCTGATGCTCAAGCTGGTGCAAAAAACTGTCAGAATCCATTCATTTCAGCAAAGCTGTGACAATTTTCAGAAGCTTACTATTCACCCAAGTTCTTCAGCCTCTTCTTTTTCATAATAAAATGAACCCCCCTGGGGTGACATTTCAGCCCATCTCTGGTGGACCAGGAGAACAGTCCATTTCTTTCCATTTTTGCACCAACATTTATGTATTTCCACCTTCCTCTCTCCTTCAAAGACTTTCTTTGAGCTACATAAACCCAGTACTTCTGTGTTTTCCTCTTTTTTTTTAGGCCACTGATAATTTGTGTTGCTCTTCTCTGGAGTTTCTTCAATTAGCCCATGCCTTTCCCAAAGTGCAGTGCCCAGAGCTGAAGCCAGTGCTCCAGCTGAGGCCTCCTTGATGCCAACTGGAGTGGAAGAACAGGATAATTTATACAGCCTAGTGGGGTGTTGGGCTTCTGTGCAGGGCTGTGATGGAGTTTGTTGCCTGCTCCCTCTCCAGTTCTTTTTAGTGAACCTGCTCCCTTGCAGCCATCGTTCACCACACCTTGATTATTCCCAGTGAGGTGAAGCAGGCACCTTTCTAAGATGATGCTTAAGGCAGATTCACCCACTTGGCTGAAGTCAATCCTGACCTCTGGAAATGCATGGATAACCTGCCCAAACATGGAACTGCCTGCATATTTAATAAGTGTATGTCATACTCCATTGCAAAGGAGATGACCTGTGACCACCACACTAAAGCCTGGAGAACTCTTGATACACATCTCTGCTCTAGGTTAGGATAAAAACCTGGGAGAAATCCCACCAGTTCCTGACATGTAAAAGAGAAATATAAATGCATCCCTATGAAGAACACAGGGCTGAAAATGCACAGGGGATAATTCCAGAATGCAGTGGGTTCTCAGGAGGAGAGGATTCCCTATCGGAGTTCTGGGCAATGACCAACCAGTGTCCATATACACACATTCACCTGGACACAAACAGGACCTGTGCAGGGAAGGTACTGAGTGTTAACCTAAGGTGTATTCAAAACATGAATACAGGCATCCACTAGCTCCATGGGTAGCACTGATTCAGTGCCTTCTGTGTCTTTTATAATTTTGATTTTCCGGTTATAGAATGTGCTAAAAAAAAAAAAAAAAAAAAAGAGAAGAAAAGAAAACAACAAAGCCACCCCTGGAGCAAAATGCAAGCCTCCAGATGGGAACTCTCATGGAGAAGCAGCTATGGGATGTTGAAGCAGCAATGCTGGCAAACTTCCTCACACAGACTTCCTCAAGGATTTTCTTTTCAAAACATGTGCAAGTCAGAATTTTATGTCACAGCAGAAGAAAGTTCCCCACCATATGGTAAAGGCAGGTGAAATCAGAAAAGTTGACAACCCGTTTTAGCCCCAGGCTAAACGCTTTGCTTTGAGAAATGACCACTAAGGGTTCATAAGATCTTAGTGACAGCTGAACTGGAGAACACTGGAGACCCAAGTCCACTTTTAACCAGTTTGGAAATGCTGTCACATTTACCAGGGCTCCGCTGCTCAGCAGGATCATGAAGATGATGAATGTTTCAAACCAGTTGTGCTCCACGATTCTGTAGCAGGTCTTCCGCAGCCTCCACCAAATTTTGCCTGGAAATTTTGTGATGTCCACTGAACAGCATGGGAAGAACCGCACACAGACTGTAAGAAATAAAACAAAAACAAAGGAATTGTTAAAAAAGCCCATTTAATTCTAAAAGCTGCAATAAGAAGCTGCTAAAGAACATTTCTTTTAACAATAGACTGCTGCGCAGTGTCTCTCCTCCCTCTTGTTTCTCACAAAACCTCTCTGCTCTGCCTTCCATTTCCCTCTCTCACTCCTCTATTAAAAAACATTCAAAATCACTTTAAATGTGTCCCAGGGAGTTCTCCCAATGATTTTTGTGATACAGAATATATTGGCCATGAGTCACCAGTGCCCTAGGTCATTCAGAAAGTGTTAGCTGAGCTCAGGCAGCACTTCTGATCAGGACTAATAACTCTAGGAGGTTATTAGTGAGAGCTTCTACATCCTTTTGAATGGAGGAAGGTTATTTTCTTGCTAGTACAATACCACTGAAATTACTGATTAAAAGTGGCAATCTGATGAAAGAGAGATGATGAGAGGAGGTGCTACAGTGCAGATGGGACCAATGTGCTGAAGAGACTCAGGCAGCAAAAGCAGGAGCAGATTTTGATCTCTTGGACTCTCATTAGCTTAAATAAGGCATTAGAAAAATCTTGGAATTATAGTGAGGCAGTTAAATCCCCTTTGATGTCACAGAAATTTAGATATCTGCTCCATAGCAGGATCCCCAGTGATGCTTCGTAGCACTTTCTGACCCCAGTGACAAATAGTGTGTGATAGTTAAGTGCTCTGCTGGTAATGGGGCCCACACAAGGATTTCTGATAGGCAAGACCATGGCCATTTTTAGTTTCCTTAGCAACACTCATTTGTTATAGCAGAAAGATATTGTCATTGGTAACAGACAGATCCATCTCTTCCACTTCAAAAACACCACGTGCATTGCCTTGTGCTGGGCAAGAACTTAAAATGGTGTGAGAGGACCCTGGGAGCCAGGAATTGTCCTGGCCAGTCAGTCTTATGTCAGATAATCTGACTCAAAAGTCACATTTGTGATGAGAATGACCCTCAGAAACTATTTTATTTTCCAAAAGCAAGCTTCTTGCCCTAAATTTATTCCACATGTTGTATAAGGAGAGACTTAACTATGGAGGTTTATCAGCCTCATCATGAGAAAAAAAGCCACAAGCCAGCTGTTTCTATGGCTGGAAGGTGGCCAAGGTCACCAACACGTCTTGAAACACACAGTCACTGCTCAGAGAAGTGACAAGGCAGAATGCCTCACCACGGTGATGCAATGCAATGTTTTTGCAAGTAGAAATAACATTTAGTCGAGGCAGCTTGCGGAGGAAAGAGGGCGAGTGCCAAGGTTACAGGGAGAGCAGATGCTGCTAATTCAAGGTGGCGTAGCTGAGGCGCCTGAGCTGCCTGTGATATGGAAGGAGATCAAGTGCGGCTCCTGGGATGCCGGGATTCCCAAGCAGCTGGAAGTGGGGCTGTGCTGGCAACAGTTTCTGCCAGGAGGAAGAGAGCTGCTAAGTTTGCTGTGGTGCTCCTGGCATTTTCTGTGAGTTTTTATTATCCCAGGTCCCTCCTATGCAGCAGCAGAACTGTGGGATCTTTCATACAGGAACTACTCCCAGGACTTTTCCCCTCACGTTTCTGAGATTTTGGTTCTGTGTGGGCTCTTGCCTGTGCTAGGTTTTGGTGTGGGATTAAAAGGATAAAAGTAAACCATTTATGTAGAGGTAATCATAGCACGTAACAACTTGTTCTCCAAATGCCTGCACCACACAGACCCACAGCAGCTCCCAGTTTACCACTGTATTCTGGAACTCAGAGAAATTCTGGGCTCAGTTGAAATACACTAAATTGTTCAAACTTTTTTAGAAAGACCTAATACTGGGAGAAGATGGGAATGTAAGAACCAGCTCTCTGTCTCTTTGTAGGTCAGGTACCACTTCAGCAAAGGCAAGAATTATCCTTCTAAGCACTTCAATCCCAAACACTAAAGAATCAAGGCAAGTGATAAAAGGACATCATATTAGTCACTACTTTTTGCTAAAACCAGTACAATGCTCACAGCTGGCAGTGCATGTGGGTTTGGGTGTATTTTAGGAAGTAGGTACACAGAACAGACTTCACAGAGCAGCTTCTCTGCTGAGAGAGGCCCATCAGGAGAATCCCACCAGCACAACATGACCGAGAGCACTGTCAGCTGCATCTCCCAGCAGTGCTGCCAGAAAACTCTTGCACTCCTTCTCACCCCACAGCCCACATGGTCATCATCACCTTTCAGGAGTCTGGCTCACACTCTGTGCTTATAATTCAGGGAGACTGCCCACCTCATTGTCAGCCCAGCTTGGAATTAGGAAGATCAAAGGCCTGGGCTGAAATCCCTCACTTATCAAATGAATGGCTTAATGAGCAGGTTGTTCACTCTGTGTGGATTTTTCCTGTTAAGGAGAAATCCCCCTTTGTACTATAAGTAGCCACTGCTTGCAGTAGAATTAACTATCCTTGCATCTGCCTCCTTCCCAAAACCAATTCCAATATGGAAAAAAATCAGCATTTTTTCTTACATAAAACATTTATCCAGAAACGTTTTACTCTTTTCTCAGAAGTTGCTACCTGGATGGTTACTTGGCTTTTTAGTCTCTTAGATGAATGGTTAGTCCCAGCCAGCAACAGGCACAACATGCTCTGCCATGCTCCTAAAGAGTATAAATGCTCTGTAAATACTGTTGGAAAAGGTTAGGATCTCCCAGGAAGTGGTTTTCCCTACTGTAAGATAATTGGATGAATCATTCCCTGGAGGAGTTCCACTACACAGGGAGCCTACATGATTACCTGAGCCCAGGCACAGCTAAAATTAGGGATCACCTCCATATTAGAAACTAATGAGCAGGGCGCTGTGGGTTCCAAAGTCGCTTCGTTTGTGATGGGAAATACTTACAACATGGTTAAACCAGGTTATCACTGATTCAGTTGGTTTCCATCTGATAGTGTACAAGTACAGAGAGGTATTTTTAAAGACAGAAACTCAGCAACACTATTTTTTTTTAATACTCTTTGATTGCTTTCATGCAATTTCAATCTGAAAAAAGAGTCCTAGTTACTGACAGTAATACCTTGAAAAATCCAAAATAGCTTATCAGCTGAGTCACCCCAAAATCACAGTGCAATTAAATCCCATGCTTTTGATTGGGCCCATTTCAGGAATGTTTAGACCAGATTCTGCTACAATTGCTAATGTCAAGAAGCATTTCCGTGAATAATCATGCTGTCTGCAATTCTGATGAAATGCTGCTTTTAACTATTCACAAAGAGAAAAAAGAAAACTGACCCCAAACAGGTCTTTTGATGAATTAGTAGAAACCTGTTTCTATTTAAATTTTGTGATTTTCCTCCCTGACTGTTCTCTCATGCCTGTGCTTTTCTGGACTCTCTCCAATGCTGGCAGCCTACTGCTCTGGTCATCTTGACCTAAGCTTACGTGTTGAGTTAGAAACTTCACTTAACCAAACAGAAAAAGTTTACTTGACCTTGTTCTGTAGTCTAATGCAATGTTGGGGTTTTTTCCCCGTCATTTCTATGAAATCAAAATATCAAAATAATTTTGATGAGTCTAAGGCATGACCTGAAGAGGGTCTGAGCAATCCTAACTCCAGCTGTTTCTATAATAAGGCAGGTGGTCAGCAAAGCCCAGCTTTGGTGCACTTCTATCCATGAAGGAGACCATCCATTAACACCTTTTATCACAGCAAGTGCCACGGCACCAATAAAACCTCTGGCATTTCTTATGTCAGTTACTCATCTTGCCTGGTCAAACAGATTTGTGCTATCTCACTGAAATCAGTGCTGGGAGGGAATGGGTTGTGCAGAAGACTCTGGCTACCTTGTGATTTTGTCAGGGCTTAGCTTTACCACTGTAATTCATGTTGGGCTGCATTGTTTTTGACAGCAAACTGACACATTTCAACCATGGTCTGAAACACAGACCATCAGAACACAGAACAGCAGAAGAAGTCCCCCCAAAGGACTGAATTATTTACTGGTAAATCTGTGAAGCTCTTCTGAGCTGCATCTGCAGTCAAGTTGTCCAAGAACAATGTCTGTTTTCAATTGACACTCGGACATTTCATACCATTTCTCATAAAACAGAGGCCTATTTACCAAGAAACCTTTCCAAATGCATTAATACACCATGACATTATTTACTCTTTGGTTGTATTTCATAACAAGGGAAATAGTCCCTTCAGTCATTAGGGTGTCCTATAGCACAGTCAAAAACTGAAAATTAAAATATATCTTGAAAGAAAAAAAAAAACACGAAAGGAATTTAATATTCTGTGTAAATATTCCTTTCATTCCATATTCACATCTTCTAGCCTGGTGCACTCTAACCGTGGAGCTCTTAGACCTGATTGCATTACCTTGGTGCACTGAGAAAAAATATCTCTTTATAAATGTGGGAGTTATACTGCAAACCCTTCCTCCTCAATGCCTGACATCCAAGCCTATTCATTTTAGGCTTATCGGCAAAGAATTTACAAATCCACTGCTTGTTCGCACCAACACATGTATACATTTAAATTTTCATAAAATTATTATTTTTGCTTTGGATGGATTGGGCTGCTGCTTCTCTCAATAAACAAGGAACACCAATTAATTTCTTCCATTCTGTTGTCCAGCAAGTGTGGTACCTTGTGTTCAAACCACAGCAATTTTGTGAGCGCCTTTAAACAAGAGTTCTCAATTATTGGGACATTCATTTTTAGAACAAAACAGTATTTTTCTTAGCTTTGAACGCTGGTTACAGCATTGCTTGGTTTGATACAAAATACAGCTTCCTCAGCATGAACTCGAGCAGGCAGGCATTCATAATGTGGGATATATATATACATATATGCCAAGCTGGGTATCTAATGACCAGTCTAGCTACTCAGGCATGCACAAATAAGAGAGCAAACCCAACTGTACCCCCTTTGAAAGACCCCAACTCTCTCCCCATGCCGGAGGGAGCATGAACTCTTCTGATTTAACCCATTTCTTATCTTCTGGCCCAGCTACTAACTCCCTCATAGGGGTTGGAACTGGATTACCTTTAAGGTCCCTTGCAACTTGAACCATCCCATGGTTCTGTGATTGCACAGCTGGGTTTTGTAGTGTGAAAGAGAGATTTACCATTGCTGTCTCCAGCACTTAGGTACCTGAGACACATCATGACATCTGAGATTTTACTTGTGTGCTACAACTGGGGTCTGCCAAGAGGGCATCTGACAAAATCACAGCCAGGTGTTTTTACCCTTCCAAGGGCTTAACAAGGGTACATTTCTTGTTTATCTGCTGCTACTCTTCTCAACACACATCATCTAGGATGTCACAACAAATAGGAGTGTGATGCCTTGGAGTAAAGGCCCGGCCTACCACTGACGTCATCTGTGCTTTGAGTTAGGGGGTGGATGAGTTTTAAATCTAGAGGTCCTGTCCAACCTCTATTAATTTAATTCTGAATGCATGAAAGGGCTGTAAGAGTCTTATGATGCCTGAAAATTGTATACAACATAATGCCAGCATGCCGTTCCTGGTGGAAAAACACAGAGTATCTCAGGTATGACAGCCAGAGGGAAGTGATACTTTAAAACCTGTGTTCATTCCATGATTTTTTCCTAGGATGCCAATGAGCAGATTTTGTTGGGCTTGGCTTGGTTTTACTCAGCCTTTAAAAATCCTCTAGTGGCAGTCCCAGTAACTCTGTTCAAATTTATTCTGTTTCATGGTCTGTTTTTTCCTTCTCTTCCCTTTTTTGCTTCTGAAGAGCCATTATCCACAGTTGGGAAGGGCAGGACACAGATCCCACCACTAATCAGAGCAACCTCACTTGGGCACATGGAATTTTCCAGCTGACATTTGGGCATTTTGGGAGCAATGACGGCTCCTACCACGGTCACATGGAAAGATGGTTCTGGGCGCCCTCCGTGTCACGAGCTGCCGCCAACCACGCGCTGAGCAAGGTTTTCTCATTCTCTCATGACCCTCTGGTGATATTCCCTGGAAACCTCTGCCAGCGGGGAATTACGCCTAAGGGCTTGGTGGAATCTTTCTCCTATTAGGGTCTGGGAGAGAGGAGCGCGCTGCTCTCCCCTCCTCTCTGAGGGATCTCTTTGGATGACCTTCTGTGAGACACAGAAGATAATGTCCAATCAGGGAGTAAATTTTGCTGCAGAGAGCACATACCAATGGAGGTAACGGGACTGGAGTGTTGCAAGGCATCTGGAGGAAAAAGTACCCAAATAGCTGGCATTGGATAAATGTGCCTTTCCCATCAACTGGCAACCAGAAATGGTCTCTCCATTTCTGTCAGGTTTTTCCCAGCAATACTTGCTAGCTGCCAGGGCTGTGACCCTACCTTGGCTTCACATTTCCTGACCCAAGAATGTTCCCTGTTGACCCTAATCAAAGCTATTTTGAGATGATAACACATTAACAAGTCTCCCCAAGAAAAACGACCTATGGCTTATCTGGGTCACCCAACTCCGGGAAAACTGTGACCTCAGCAAACTTTCAGCAACTATTTCAAGAACATGCATTATCTTTGTTGCCTTTGTTATCTGAAAAAAAGGGGCCTGAATCTGGAACATATTTGTTCAGGACACAACCTATGCTGGATGTGTTTAGAAATGTCATAGTTTGAATTTAGATATCTGGTGAGCTAACACGGTAAGAAATTAACCCTTCCCCTCTCGCTCTTCTTTTTCACATAATCTCTTTCTTTCACAAATATTAACTTTCATACTCCCAAATATACCAAATACTGTTGTATCTCTTCATAAAAAGTCAGTAAAGGCAGCCCTAGATAAACCTTCATGCCCTTCTATATTTTCATTTTAGTAGTTTAAAGCCTTGTCATCTCAGCTAATTAAACTGTTGTTTGTTGACTTACTTGGTTGGCTTGCTAGACTGAAGTGACAGCTGCATGAGGTTTAATTGCAATAGTAAGTTTGGGCAAAAATATTGGAAATATTTAATAGCAGTTGATTACAGGAAAACACTTTGTTTCCCTGTATAAATTAAACCTAATGTTAATCTCGTTGCTGTAAGAATCATTTGTACTTTCAGTTTATGGCAATTTGACTTGAAATTTTATGAGCGGATAATCATGTTGTGTTTGTGCATTTTTGCCAAATCCATGAGCAATGTGATCACATTTAGCCCAAACAGTAAACTCTGAAAACTGTGCATGGATAATCTGTGCTGCACAGGAAAGGAGAGTAGATGTGTGGAGGAGGTTGTCACCTGCACCTGCAGGTGTCCCTGGACACCACGCACTGGGCTGAGGGCTGGGAGCAGGCTCTCCTTCAATTCCCATTTAGAGCTCAAGGCTCAGCTGGCTGCATCCTGGGAGAAAAGAAAATCACCTTGATTTGCACAGACACTGGTGAGGAACTAGGAGAGATTAGGAGTAAAAAAAAAAATGCAGGAACCAGGGTGCTCAGGAGGAAGGGTGCAGGAGCCAGAACCTAGGTGGATGTAATCCAAGGCAAACTTGGGGTTCAGCCCACAGTGCCTTTTTTTTCTGTATTTCTCTGCTGCCAGAATGATCAGCAGGCTCCAAAGCTGGTTAAATACTTCCAGTGATCCATCTAGAAGAGCCCTACTTGCTACTCTGCATCCCACTGACAGAACTGAGGAAGATCTGACACACTGGGTTGGTTCCATTGTAGTCCTGCTCCATGGAATTTCAGGCAGGTCTGCTTATTTTAAGACAGATCAAATTACAGGGTGCTCCTGCTCTTGGAAGGTGTTGTGTGATGTCTGCCCCGTTTCTTCTAAAAACTGGACGGTGGTCGTGACCAAACACAGTTTCAGAATTTGTAAACTGGCATCTGAGCAGCACTGATCTCACAGCACCGGCTTGTTTAAGTATCCATAACATAATCACTTTGCAGGGCACAACAGATATTGCTGCTCACTAGCTCCATTAAGAAATATATTGTGAAAGAATGAAAACACCAGACCTAATTCCTAAATATTATTGCATGGGCCTGAATAGTTACACCATGCTTTCTTCTGTCAACTGCATTAATTTTTGGCTACTGCTTTTAAGCAGAGCTGCCAAAAAAATGTTTGGATCCTAGGGACATTTGTAAGCCCTGCAGGGCTCCCTTACCTCATTCAATCATCTTTCTCACAGATATAGAGATGCACATTTTTGCTGACTTCAGGGGCATTCAGATACCCAGCAAATCATCTCTGTCTGATCCCATCTGAGCTGCACTGTTTTTGTTTATAATAATGCTTGAATTTTCAAGGGACTATTCTTACATTCAGCTAACCCTATTTTTCCCAACCGAGATTTAAAGGAAAACGAAGAATTTGACTGAAGTTATATTTGGAATAGAACTCACTCTGAGAAGAAATAACTTAGGATGTTATTTACTTTATATATTTATTTTAACATAGATTTTCTGACATAGCTGGGTTTTAAATCTGTGTTTTGGAGTCGGCTGGTGTTAAAATATTAATAAAATGATGGTGAGTTTCAGTATTAAAAGAGATGTGTAAGTGTGGTCTGTAGTTATATAAGATAATTATGTTAAATGCCCTTTACATAGCACTTCTCTGACCAGATGAAAGTTACTGAATGTGCTAATCTTGACACCCTTTTAAATAAATGCAAGAGAGTCTCTGAGACTCGTGAACCCTCCAGAGAGATTCTTTGAACTGTCTGGATACATTTAAACAACAGAAACATCCTGATCTGGTCAGTTCTTTACCAAATTTGATCATGCACAAATATTGGAAGGCAAAAATCTTCACTGGCCAAATGATAAAAATCAGCATTTAAAAAAACAAACAAAGAAACAAACAACACTTTATTTCACAAATTATGATTTTAAAAGTCTAAGACTTTAGAAGCTGCCGAGCATTTTAGAGCACACTTTTGGCTTATCTCGCCTTGGAAATCCAAAGTAATGACAACAAGGGATCTTGAGTGTGTGTTTGGAGCATTATAGTGTCTAAGAAACAAAGTGCACCCAGTGAAATACTACGGCAAGCAACCAGAGCAACATGGTGAGAAGGTCAGGAGATGTTCAGTAAGAGAAAAGGAGGTTTCTTGCCTCAGCATTGCAGTGAAACAGGCAGGCTCTTACCTTCAGGGAAGCAATCTTCAGGCTCCATCAGCTCCTCAGCAAACTCGGGAATCTGCTCCAGCAGCTCTGCAGGATTTGTCAAATCCACTGTGCTGCCTTCAGAAAGACTGATTTCATCAAGCTTGTTGTCAACAAGAGCAAAGATGAGGAAAACAAATTGATCAGTCACCCTGCAGGAAGTAGCTGAGTTATGATTCCACTAACCAACACCCCAGCTGAAGCCAACACAACAGAGACATTGCCATGCAATTCCCAAGGTACCACTCCTCGGTGACAGCTCTGCCTACCCTGAGACCACGGGCTGACCCATCAACAACAACAACTTAACACACAGAACTTACTTTTTGAAACAAAAGAGAAACAAAGCACAGAAAGAGAGTGAAGAGCCATTGAATATTAACCACAGAATCTCAGAATGATTTGGGTTGGAAGGGACCTTCAACATCATCCAGTTCCAGCCCCTCTGCCACGGGCAGGGACACCTTGCACTAGACCAGGTTGCTCTGGTTAATGGTAGGTGGAACCTTGGAATGATGGACTTCACCTGTTTGACATCCTGAAGGCTCATACCTCTGGGGTGGGGGGCGCCAGAAGTGGGACCTAACTCCTGAAATACTGAAGGATGAACTGGATGACCTGCCTTGGGTTACTGTCTTTTTGGGCCTCATTCCTGAAGTTCCTCACCCGCAGCTGCTGGGTGCAATCTGTGCGTGCTCAGTCAGGACCATGCTCTGCTCCTGCTGACAGCCTCTCCTCCAAGAGGAGCAGAAATCCCTGTTGCCAGCATCCAGCCACAGGAAGCCAAAGTACAAATATGTGAGAGGGCTCTTCCTCCTGTCTCAGCCTGTGCCTGACTGGTTCTCACCACATGACATGGCCCCCTGCCTTTCTGTCACACCTTTCTAATCTCCAGGTGATGTAAGAGGAGGGACACATGGCTTTTGGAAGTGTCTCAAGGGCTCTACCACTTGCCTGAAATATTTGACACCATCATCTTAGGTGCATTGTTTAAATTCAGCATTTCTCAGATCCTCCTCTGCAAAATGGGGCAAGAATATTCCCACTCCCTGAAGCATTGGTTGTCACATCTATTTAGAGCAGGAACTCTCAAGCAGATCTGGGTAAAAAAAAATAAATTCTGGGGAATATATTACTTTTAAAATCTGTATTGAAGGCTGAACTCATGATTAAAAGACATATGATACATGATTCAGTAAGTCACCCAAAAATGAAACAGAAATTTCATTTCAGGTTAAACTTTCCTTTTGCAGAATAAAGACACTTTCTTCACAAAAAATTAGGAAATGTTTCCCCCTTATTTTATTTTGCTAAGTAAAATAAAGGATTTCTATTTTGTATTCATCCAAAATTAAATTTTACTTGATCTACTTGTAAATTTTACAAGCTAATAGCTTGGCCACTAAAGTGAAAGACCTGATATTTTCCCAGCCCTGCTCACAGTTTGTTTCTGGTGTAACATTATCTGGTGTAAGTGGGCAATACCAAAGCTGGTATCTTCTACTGGTCATGGCAATGACAAATATCTCCAAGCAGGAGAGGTGGGTTATTTGTGAACTGGTTTACTCTGAGTTCCCACTTAAAAGTTTCTGTGCTTTATCTTGCACTACTATTGCCTTCATTTAAAAAAATGAGGGCAATAATACTTACCCACGCTTTTAAACAGCCTGTGAGATAGTTATATGAGAGATGGCACGTACAGATAAAGTATTATTTTCATAAGCATGATGGTGATGGAGTAAGAGACTAGGCACAGCTTTATATATTTATTATTAATGTGAAAATGGGCCCTCTGTTTTCCAGCATACACAGTCAATGCAAAATTTATAACTGAATTCAGAGAAATGCTGAACCTGGGGTAAAATGGGCAAGACTGAACATTCCAGCAGCGCTTGCAAGTGGGGGTGGAAGCTACTTGTTTGCAATTAGCTGCAGCATCCAGAAGGTCATAGTCTTGGCTAGGGTTTTTAATGCTCTACTCAAAAGATCTGCAAACAATTGAGAAGAGACCTTTAAAAGAGAGAGTCAGAACAGAAAGAACAGAAGAGGTCCAAGATATGGATAAAGCTTCTGAAAACTCATTTTCAGAGTGCAGCTGTCATATAGGGCCCATTTCCTGCAGACTCACAACTGTGTGTGATGGTGGATAAAAAAGTCATACCAAGTTTCAGCACAGTCAGAACTTTGTGATACTGTTCATTTGGGAATGCATTTAGTCATTATGTGTTCTGTTATGAAGATGTCAAAACAGATCACTGAAATAGTCCTAAATCATATGCAGCTGTAGGATGTAGAAAATAGGGGTTCCAATGAGAAGAGAAGCTTTGTTGTGCATAATTCTTACCAATAGCCAGAAATCAGAGAAAACTGTGAGAGCAATGTCAGCTCGATAACATTTTCAACTAGAGAGCTGGATTTAGCAGAGACAGGTTAGGAAATTCACAGAACGAAATACAATGAAATTATCATAGACTATTTAGTTATTTATCAGAACGAGTATCCAGGAAATATTAGAATCCATCAGTGACAAAGGAGGCAAGGAACATGCAAGGCAAACAGACAGGGTTTTCTTCTGAAAAGCCTTCAAACAAGAAGGAACAATGAAGGTGGATTCAGAAAGCAGTAAAGGTTTGAGGGTCTGAACAAGGACTAGAAAAAGGAACCAGATATATGAGAGAGAAGGAAAAGATTAGGGATGATTTTGGGAAGGAAGCAAAGGTTGCTCTTTGCCAGAAAGGTTAAAGGGATTAAGAAGGTTTTCATGAACTCAGGGAAGAGCCAGGGACACAAGAGCAAATGATGAGGGGAATGTAGCTAACCAAAATTCAGTTGTCTAAGAAAATAAACACTTCTTCAAATCATCCAGCAAGGGGATCAATAACAAGAAGGGGGTTAGCCTGTTAGAATTAATATAAATGTAAGTAGAGAAATATCTAGAAAGCCTATATATAGACACACACACCAACAGATCCAGGCAAGGCAGGCTGCAGAGCATAAAGGGATCCAATACACCCAGTTAACACATCATTAGCAATCAATAGTGAATGCTCATGGAAAACTGGAAATGGCCCAGGAGAGCAGCAATAAGTAAACACAACACTGAGCTGAGAGACGAGGAAAAGGGAATAATCATGGGAATCACAGATCACTAAACACTTGCTGTAGCCTGTGATTAAAGTGAATTAAATGAAGACGGAGAGGAGAGAAGGAGAGTGCATACTCGGAGTGAAATGTCATAGACATAAAAGCAGTGAGGTGGTTCTCCTGTGTGCTGAGAGAACTCTGCACAAACAGGGTGAAAAGAGGTCAAAAGAAGGTAAAAAGGACAAATACAGAATCTCCTTCTTTCCTGGAACAGGTGAGGCAACGGGATCTATCAGAGACCCCTTTGGAAGATCTTCCCCTGGTGCATCAATTCATGTTGCAGAAGGCAGTTTTTAAAGTGTTTGTTGGTGGAGTGACTGTTTTAAGTACCCAGACAGGGCTTCCACACCCACTGCTTGTGCCTGTAATAGCAGCAAATTGATCCGAAAGTGTTTTTCAGAAAGCCTTTAGCAGTGAGATGCTGAAATCTCATCGAAAGTTGATGTTTGCTCAAGGCTTAGCCCTCTTACCTCCCTTTTTGTCTGCCTCACCTCTGAAAATCAGAGCCTTAATCTATCAAATTGACATATGATATATAAACCTTAAGAAAACAGTTGGATGTCTGTTATAGAAAAGCCTACTTTTAAAATAAATTGTAATTGGCTCGGGTTCACCCATTGCTGTGCAGAGAAAAGCCATTCTAAGGACCCAAATATAGCACAAACTTTCTCTTCAGAGGAGGAAATCTGTGGGGATTAGGGTCAGCATTATCTTCACTAAAGATATAGAAGAGGTCCTGACCGATATAATCCCCATGTTAGCTGATAATATTAAATTGGAGAGAGTATTGAAATCGAGGAAGCAGAAGGGAAAAGAGACGAGAAACATGGAGGGAATATAGCAAAATGGGACGTGATTTTAAAAAAGTACAAATGGGCAAGTTACAGGAAAATTTCAGTGGACATTTTTGGAAACCTGGAAAATTAGACGTGATTTTGCAGTGGGATGTAACGATGTAGAAAACGATATGAAAGCATCATGTCTAGATAATGAGCTATTATTTCTTTTTTTATGGTTCTGTAGAAATTGTATTTGGAATATTGCGCTTGCTTCTTGGCAAAAAAACTCAGAAAAGGAACGGTTGAGGGAGTTGCAAAGAAAGAGGTAAAAAGAGTCAGATAAAGGGTACAGAGATATTAATTTATAAGAAATAATGAAAGGAAAGAACAATAGTGCATGACTTCAGGGGGTAAGCCCCAGACAACAGGAAGCAAGAAACAGTCTACTAAAGTAAGCAGTATTTATTCATATAGAGAGACTGATGAATAAAACTGGTAAAACACAGTGATGAAATGGCATTTTGAACAGGAAAAAAATGGTAAAAAAAGGTTGGTATTTAAGGAAATATACCCAGCCATGAGATATTTCTTTTCAGCAAGTGAATTATTCCTTTTGGTAAATGAAGAGATCTAAGTTGCTTGATCCATTTAAAGCCAGATTCCACAAAGTTGCACAAAGTATTTTATGGGTCAGCATTTTGGCAGAGAAAGCAACCAGTTTGTACTCTGAAGTCTTCTCCACCCGTGACACCAATGATTTTATTTCTATGGTGCCTTTCTGATGATTTATACTGAATGAATTTTTAATCATATAAAGTACCCTTTACTGACACCAACAGTGTTTTACTCAGAACACATCCAGAGTTTCCTGTTACTGACAATCGCTGAAAGCCCTCCCTCTCGGGCATACCAAATCTGTTACTCCCTTGCAGTTGTTGGCTTTTTTTGGCCAGTTGCAACTTCTTGGGACATTCATCAAAAAATATGACGAGCATGTCCTTGTGTGCCGGCACAGAGATTACTTCTGCATAAGGGGACCATGAGTATGTAATGTCCACACGAGATCTGGCCCTCCAAAATAGCATCCTTTGGGCTTCGCTCTTTTATGTTGGCATTCATAGCCTCGTGTGAACTTCCGTTTGATTTCAAGTCATCCCTGGATTCTTGCCATGTTCCTCCACCTCTTTCTAAGCAGCTGCAAATAGAATCAGTTATACTCTGCTGTAGAGAGGAGGCATTTGTGTCTCAGGACCCTTTGAAAGTTGAGGGAGGAAATGGGGATTATTTCTTTATCACGATGTTGCTGAATATATCGGGGCTAGAATGTTCCTGACTTATCATGACATTTTGTTGCAGCACTAAAGAAGGGCATAGTTTTCTGGCCTCCCTGTTAGGACCACAGGGTTCCTTTGTCTTGAAAAGACATTTAAACATGAAGGATACCTAATCCCCTGAGAGAAAAGTGCCTGGCACGGTCTTCTAATTCCTCCTAGTTATAATGCTTCTTTACATTGTTTGAAAGTTTTGTGTTTCTTTGCTAAATATACATACTTTTTTTTTTTTTTTTTCCTTGAGACCAGGATATCAAATATTTGAGTCTCCTTCCTCTAAATTCAGGATATTTTCTTTCTGAAGATGAATATGCCAAGAAGTTCTCAGGCAAGGATTGCCCTTTAAAGCAATGCTTCATGGTTGGAGGATTTCTGGTTCCTGTGAGTGGAATTTATCTCACCTAAGTGCTCCCTTTATGGTTAATGGAGAGAAATAGGCGCTTTGATGAGAACTGACCTAATGTAAATGCTGATTTCAGCTGAAAACACATTTACCTACCTACATTGTCTATACAGAGGCCTCAGATGACAAGTTCAGATGCAGATTGTCTACATTTACTTCAGTAAATTCCACCCCATACGACAACATGAATCAGCAGGCTTGGAGAAGGGGAACCCTGGCTCTGGGATGGGACTGTTTCCTCTTGTCCCGTCAAGATTTCTCCATGGGATTTCTCCTGCTGGGCACACACTTGCCAGCAGTTTTATAGTAGAACTGGGAGGGGTGTATTGTGTGTGAGTACTGTACCATCCTTTTCCTCCCATTAATTTGCCCCACACAACCAACCCTGGTTCCAATCTCAAGGAGCTGTGGAGTTCTCCAAACTCCCAGGACATCCCAAACTTCCATTTCTTGATTTCAAAGAGAGGAATCCATCACTCTCTACTACCAAAGGCAATTTTATGTCAACAAAATGCTAAATCTGAAGGGAAAGAACCCCCAAAAAGTCAGCAAGGAGGATACAGGCAATTACACAGCCTGGAGTCACTCAGTGTACAGTACAAACACATTCTTTTTGATATTTATGTTTATAAGGACGACATAATCCTACAACCTGAAAATAAATGTCAATGTGCACACATCAAGAAACAACTAATGAGCTGCAGTTTGGTCAAATCAGCTGAATAATAAAAAAGCTTGCGCTTTAGTTAGTACCTTCACATCAGCTACTTAAATTGTCACACCTTTCTTGGGCATGTGTTAACAGGAAAAGAAATGGTAATCTGTGACAGAGAGCAGATGCCCTCCACTGAACTCAACATTCAGGTCTGCCAAGTCAGCAGATGCCATTCCTAGAGCTGCTTTTCAGTGGGAAATCACCTACATATTTTTCTCCTAAAACCAGACAGTAACATTATAGATGATTTTGTAGTTGTTTTTGTTTTCCCCAAAAGCCTCTTACAATTCCATCTTAATTTAGAGTGCACACTTTACAAGCTTTCCAATTATTTTTATAACTACAAAATCCTCTCTCCTCTTTACTAAGACTGTAATACCTATTACACACTATTGCTTTCCTACCCCTTGACAAACATGTATTTTTACAAGCCATAAACCCCACATAAGCCAGTGGCATGCACTATGGAGCAGGTGCAATGAATTTCATGCAGTATCAGGTAGGAAAGTCGTTTGTGTTACCTCTTTTTGCCCTACTGGAGGTGGTGGCTCAGCCTTCAACTGCTTATCCACGTGCAACTCACTTAACTCTTCATAAATCTCAGAGTTCTGACTCCGGACGCCTGGGCTTTGGCATCGCTGCCCCCTCAGCTGCAGCTGCTTTTCCTGCTGGAAATAATCCTAGATGGGTTTATTTTCTTTTTCTTTGATAGCATGCTTATTTCTTAAGGAGAACTCTCCAGCTAGAAGAGAAAACAATCTGGACTATTCTCGTCAGGGGACGACATCTTAGGGAAAATGGCAAGAAACGAGATAACACAAGTTTATGTTGCAAATTTTGAGGTTTAGAAACTCAAATGTGCCAAGATACCTGGCTGTAGAAAATGGACATACAAATAGACCGACTTTTTTTTCTAAGCTCTTGTTGCTGAGGTGGAAAGAAATTCCCTTGCCATCTCCATTTTGAGCCTGGTTTTGAGACACAGACTTCCTCCCGTGACCTGAGGCGCAGAGAGAGGTGGCTGCCAAATAACCAAGGCGTGTACTTCGAAAATGCACAATCAGGTGGTGACACTCAATGTAGAAGCTGGAGAAAGACACGAGGGCAAAACCCAGTATTGTTCTACGAGTCTGCTCGAAACAGTGTGAAAAATCCCCACCCCCAGAGTAGAAAAGATACATATTGGAGGGGAAGAAAATGCAAAGTTCACTGGAAAAGATAAAAGATATCTGAAAATAGATACGGAAACACTGCAGGTAAACACTCAGATGTAAGAGGCTCCTATTCAGCAAAACACTTAAGGCTACTTTGCACCCACTGAAGCACACGGGGCTCAACCGCAGGCTGAAAGGAGAGCACACTCTGAAGCACTTCCCTGAAAGAGGATGGACTCTGGAAGCACAGCAATAGTTTTTTCTCTCAGTAAACACATTTGACTAGACCTAGTGCTTGCTGGTAGTATGCGTGGTGCCATTAAACCCAGCCGTCTCTTCCTGGGGTGGTGATTATTGCTGCTGAGCTCTCAAGAAGTTCTCCCAGGACTAATGGCAGGGGAAAGGATGTTTGCAGGGTCGGTCCCTCCCTCTGGAGGCCCAGGTTCTCTCTTTGTGTGTCTTTATTGATCCACCTAAGGTGGGGATTTCACTGAAAACTCCACAGCTCATCACAGCACTGCCACTGTTCATGCCATTACTAACGCAACTACTAATATATTAATAAAACCCCAGCCGGAATCAAAGGGCTGTGCTGAATTGCTTACAGAGGGACTTCCATGCTGAGAAAAAAATTACAAGCATAACTGGATTTCAATAGCAATTATTTAAACCTATTTATCTTTCACTTGTCCAGCTTTTTTTTTTTTTTTTTTTTTTTTTTTTTTTTTTTCCCCTCCCTTGGCTTGACTGACGTTCAGTGTTATTCAGGTATTAAGCAAATTTCCCTTCCCCAGGGAGCCCCAGACTACCTGCCTCAGTTTTAAAGCCACATCACCACAGGAAGTCCCTCAAGAGGTACCCGGAGAAGAAAAACACTTTATTTCAAATGTAACTATCTGAAAGACCAAATGACACAAAGGAAGCAGTTGGTTAAGCAAATTGCACTCTGTGTAAATACTTTCGGACTGTCAGGTTTGTACCAGTCTTTTCAAATGTCATTGTGTGTTTCTGGGAAATTAATTTAAAATCAAATTACTTGTTTCCTGCTTCAGAGGGCATGTGGTCTAAAATATATTCTAACTTTAATAAATCAAATTATGCATGTCCAAAACTATGCCCTCTGCATAGGAAGGTACTACATACAATTTCCAGTCACACGTTAGCACTGATCTTCATAGGCCAATAACTACTGAGTTACAGGTATGTCTCTGACAAAAAGTAACACTTTTTAAGGCTTTTCAGCAGTCTTAATCTTTGGAAATAGTGCAATATTCAGGAGAGAGGTCTGTGTGGAGGACACAGTACACACAACTAAGGCACTCAGCCATGAAATGTCCTTTTTTTCAATGCAATGTGCATACAACTTAGTACCAAGTAATCTTAATGGCATGATATTGGTTATAGCACTGGAACAACAGAAACAATTGTTCTATGTTGAAAGTGCAACACAATTTGAGGTGACATCTCAAGTTCATTTATGCAGAAAGGTTGTGTACTCAGATTCGTTAGAAACTGTGCACTGTAAGAGGACAGACCCTGTAACTCAGCTGATCTGATGAATATTCTAATTGATAAGCAAATTATTGTGTTAAGCTAGAGTCAAATGCCAAACTTACACTAATTCTATATGTACTTATCCCTCTGTGTGGTACCAGGACTTAGCAATGTTTCCCTAGAGACTAAACTGCAGGAAATGTGGACCTGGCTTCTTCCCAGAAACCACACTTGTACCAGGTATCCAATGAGTTAATGTTAATTAAAACTGATTAAATATATCCTGGCAAAATATTCAATGGGAGCATCAGGCACAGGTGTTCAGACAACAATTTTGTTCATCAACGTGTGTTTTCAGAGTTGTCCTCTACATTTATAAGCTGGGAGAAAATGAGTAAGAGAAATAGACTGTTCCAAAGAATCTGGTTGTGTAGACTGATCCCGAAAGGAGCATTAGGGAATCAACTGAGTTTTTGCAAGCAAGCAGTGACAGCCCTGGTGAACCATTCTCTTGAGATGTGACAGTCTCACCTCCAGCACACAGCGCCTGAAAACCAGCAGAGACCTGTCTGGGCAAAGGTGCCTTTGGTTTGTGTTGCTTAACTTTGGACTGTTCGCTTTTGTCCTGATTCCAGATGATTTGTTCTCCTGGTGGCAATGGCAGCAGGTTTATCTCCTGTAAAGCTTCCCACCGTGGGTGGTTTACATAATTTATTTTTAATTTTTGTCTCAAGTGCCACGTTGCCAAGGCAATACACATTATGTTAATATTTATCAATCCAGTTGCTTTCTTCATTTGTATAGTAAAAACATTGAATGGTACTAAAACTTTGTGCACGCAAAGGGAGAGTTGGGAGCCCAGAACTGACCTCAGCATAAACCAAAAGTTTGCTCACCTCTGCCCTGACACGGGCCCTAAAAAGAGGTGATCTGCCAACACCATACCAGCCATTAACACATGGAGGAGGGTGGACAGCGTTGTCCCCTCTCAGGCCAGCTGCAGCACCAGGAAAAACAGCTACAAGATTGGAAACAGCATAATCTGGGTGACATCTCAAGAGTGCTGGTGCACGGACCCACATACTTGTTTGCTGACACAAGCAAATGCAAAGGCTCCACACTGCGCTGTGTCTCTGAAAAGCACAGATCACCTAATTGTTCCAGGCTCAAACGGGGATTAGTGTAAATGCCACTCCTCTGGAAAGAGGACTTGCTGCTGGCAAAACAAGGCAAATACCTGTCATCAGCATGGATTCACTTTATTCCTTCCCCATGGAAATATCATTTTTTCCATTCTGTGCAAACAAATTTAGAAAGAGGATCCCAGGACTTGCCTTTTGGATGGTGATCAGTTCAAATGGGTTCTCCTGATGCTTCCCTCACTCCCCAGATCATGACCCTAACTTGTGACATTCGTTCCCTGATTCCCTGGCCATGGCCGTTGTGAGAAAGAAGATGTGCAAATCCTTTGATAACAGGAAGCTTCCTGTCCCAAGCAGGTGGGGGGGAAAGAAATGGGAATTGGCTCTGGCACCCCCCTCCCTTGCCATTGTCACTGCAGAGCCAGGGAGCAAAAATGATGAGGATGGATTAAGTTAATTATTTTACTATTTTATGAGAAGGAGAAGGGTTTTCCCTTTCTCTGGTGAGACAGTGCAAATGCAAACTGCCTTTTACTCAGTCACAACACAATGGGAAGCTTTGATGACATGAATATTCTCCACTCCCCACCATACTCATGCATCCAGCTGCCTCTTTGGAGACCACCTTTGAGACACTAATAGGAATCCAGGGGTGTCTGAGTTTTGCAGTCACATAACAGGAACGAGCTGGTCAGGACATTTCCAGGTACAGACTCAGCAGTGGAGGTTTGTCCTGGACCCCCAAACACATGCCTGCACACACTGGGCCATGCCAGTGGGATCCACTTTAACCATGGGATGTTGCCCATCAGAGGAGCAGCAGGATGCTGACAACAGAATAATCTCTGCTTTAGCCGTTCATTAATGAGTGATGGTATGACATTGAGTCTCCTCAAGAAATCCAGTTCCTTTAACAGATGACAACATATTTTAACCCGCAAAGTTTCCTATACCCAAATTTTGGATATCATAAGGGGAGTGTGCAGAGCTTTTCATGTATAGTAAACCCAGTTCAGCGGTGTGACAGGCATTGTTACAAGAGGGTTGTTTACTCTGTAAAGTGATTGTTGATGTTTGTGTTCCTCCTTGCAGACAACTATGGATTTCACAAAATTGCTGTGCCTGGTAGCAATTGGCACCCTTTCTCAGCAACAGTTTGCATCTAGTAACTGGCACCCTTCCTCTGCAAAGAAGCCAGCAAGTAAATGATGGTGAAAACTGAACTGTTTATATACTACCTCTACATAAGTGGAGAAGCAAGCAGATTGCAGAGCTGCTGAAACACGGTGAGCTTGCATTACTGCCTTAGTGGCACTTGTTCTGCGTGTAAAGTAAACAGGAGACTGCAGTCTGCAGAGCTGTCAGGCTGACAACTCCCAGATATGCTGAATTCAGTCTTTCTGAAAAGCCTTGAAAGATCTGAGCTGAAATGGGAGAGAAATAAATAACCACAAAGCAGAGAAACGAATCGTTGCTTCTTATTAGCAGAACAGACCATTTATGATCCTGGTTCTTCTCTTTCACAAATAAATGTAAATCCTTGTACAACCAACAAAATCAGTGGATTTATCTTTCTGCATGGAGAAAGATCACCAAATATCAGGAATATTCCCTTACTTCCTTAATATAGGAAGAGGGAGATTCGTATCATTTATTCTGCTAGGAATAAAAGAGGGCTGGAGTGCAGATGTCAATTTTAAATGTGCACATCTAAGATTCTCTCTAACCTGCTTTGAAGAATTGCTTCTGTAATGCAGAGTTGCCACTGCTCAGTTTAATGGGAAATCACAGGAAAACCTGGAGCAATACCACACCACAGCACTAGGATTATAGCTGAGACACAAAACAGACTTGTGCTACACTGTGTTCATTTACAAGAGCATTTTATGGGCAGACTACAACATTTGCAATACCAGTGTAAAGTGTGTCAAGTCCTACCTTAAGGCCGACACACACACATATACCATTTAAGATCTGCAAATTCCTCATAGAGGGGATAAAGCCAGGGAAGTCTAAACCTGATTATTTGAGACTTGTGATGCCCCCTCTCCATTCTATGCCACTTGGTCCATCATTCCACTTCAGCAGGAACAGCCAGACATCACAGCTTAGTACGCTGATTTTTTGTTCCATTTTGCAGCATTTATCCACCCGTCCCTGTCATTTCTCCTGTCATTCATCTATGCAAATGGCAGAAACAAAAGGATGCAAAGGGAGTAGTAAAACATCAGAATTAGAAGGTGCTGCTCACACTTGCTCTGTGAATCCATGCACATTTTTTTCACTTTCCTGATGATTCAGCCTTTATAGGAACCATGTTTGTAAAAATCCAAATCACTAACACATGCGTAAGAGCCATGTAGGCAAAACAGATGAAACACAACAGCCTCTGAGTTCAGAAAGGGCAGAGTTTGCTGCCCAGCCCCTGGGTAGATGATGCCCCCAACGTGGATGTCTGTAGGTCCCAGGTGATGTTCTGTGTGTGCTGTCACCTGCCAGAGTTAAGGGCATGGAAGTCTGAAGTGCCACATATGCAAGTTAAGCACAGGTCTTGTCCTCCTGTTTGACCTAAGAAACACATTTTTCCCTCAAAAGTCACAGGACATTTGTGAGAAAACTCCAGTACCTGCTCTAGAAAAATGATGCACCTGTGAGTACGTAGCTGGATAAAATTAACAGAATCTGACCATTAAAATTCAGGATGTCCAAGGCCAGGGCTGGCCAGAAACAAGAGCTGCTCAGCAGAGGATAACAGCAAAAACTCCCCTGGAACCAGCCTGGCCTGGTATTTTCTTCCATTTTGAATAGTCATGAACTAAAACTTTGCCAGACAAAACCCATCATAGCCACTGGTCTCTGCATGAGTGCTGGATGCTTTGCAAAATGCCATCCCTCAGAAGCAGCAGTTCAGCAGTGTTCCTTCTTGGATTAATTCAGAATCTTTTAAGCCTTTGAACTCTGGCTGCAGAGGAGCAAGGCATGTTTTTTCTAATGGCTTCTGCCTTCCTGGCCCTAGATCTTTTACCACACAGAGCAACACACTGCCCATAATAAAACAGAAATTCATTATTCCAAGGGTTGACTTAAAACTTGTCTGAGAGGGAGAACTTGGCAAAAAGATGGACTGCCAAAGTTAATTTATCCTGTTATCAATTCAATAGGCTTAAATAGGCAGTGAAAGCGTTTCATAAGTGTTCATTGTTCAGAGTTCAAGCTAATACCTTCTGCTAAATTGCATTCTGAAGTTTAATCACAATCTACTTTATGTTTCTTTTGGTAATTGGGATCTCTCCACAGTATAATGCAAAAAACTCAAACTAATGGGCTTCTCTGATGGAAGTTTAAGTTTTGGAAATTTGCCTTCAAATTTCAGTGCAGTCAGTGTGAGTGCCTGAAATAACCCAGAACCTTTCACCCAATTAAGATGTTAATATTTTGATCATTAAGAAAGTTTCATATTATTACAGGCAACAGCAACAAAATAATCATTATTTGAAGTGTTATTTTGGAGTATATAATTAATGGGAGCAGTTTTACCCCTTTCAACACACGCACGCACTGCCTCACGTGGCACGGGAGCTGCGGGGGGAACTGGCTGCTGCTCTTTTTTGTCCAAAACGCTAAATGTCGGCATTTTCTTTACCAAAGGGAGAAACAGTGAGAAATGCTCATTTCTGGTCAGCCTTTTGCTGCGGGGAGGGATATGGACACTGGGAAATGGCATCCAGCAGGCTGTGACTGACGCGCAGTCCGGGGTCCGGGCACTTGTCCAAACGCATGTTGTCAACTCTGCTACGCCTGATATCGGCTCCTTCAGTGCCAGCCTGGCTTTGCTCCCCCTCCTTTCCTTCTCTCCTCCATCGGCTCCCTGTGTTTCCTGCACCTTAGGCATTGTGCTGTGGACAAATGTATTTCCCTGCCACCGAGAATTGAGCGAGCACCCTAAAAAAGCCGGGTTTGTTTGTGGTGTGACTGGTCCAGTTACATCAGCAGAGATCTGACACGGGAGTTTCTGCCCCACTCTGCTGCCACGAAATAAACACGATTGTCTTTCTACAGGTAGAAGCTAAGATGAGGACACAGGTGCTTTAAATCTGCTGCTGGGATTTACAGTCCTGTTTCTTTTTTCTAATGCCCTTGCTGCTATTCTTCTGAAGACAATAAATCCAGAAATGTTCTCTTTTATTGCCAAAAATAATTAGCTAATAATTGAGTTCTACACAGTTTTCAAGAAACACAAAGCAAAACATACGGCTTAAAAAGTGATAAATCCAGGCAAACTATGCACAGAATAATAATGAAACCCCCCTGTTATCTTACTTTGTGATCAGAAAAATATTGGCCCAAATAAAGGTGACAAGAAGGATGCTGTATGATTTATTGTGTGCAGCATGCACGTACACACGTGGGCTCCCTCTCCTCCCAGTGAGAACTGGGGTGTCATCAACAGGATTCAATGGTATTTTATCCAGTTACACTCGGGGAGAATGTGTCCCACAGACTGGAACTGCAAACTGACAGAATATAAATACTGTTTGAAAAGGGCATTAGGGTTCCTGACAGCAAAGGATATTTCCTGCAGTAAAAGGCTGAAATTAATGTACCCTGTCAAATAAACACACGGCTTCACGGTACCCCTGATTTATAGGTATTAGAATTATTAGGAGCATAAGATATTGTCACAAACAATTTTATAACAAAATCTTTGTGCACTGGCATTTTTTATAGCAATTTTCAATAATTTCAGCTACACTTAGATCAACCTGGAATACTTCCATTGACTTCTACAGAATTCCTTCAGGTTTAGAAGTAGGTCTGTAATGAACAGGAACTGTGCAATAAAATTTCCACTGTATACAAAGGAAACAGATGTGGGTCTGCATGCAGATGGTGAACTTTCTGTTACCTGAGAAATCTCTTTTTTTTTTTTTTTTCTCCTGTCTTTGAAATGATGTATCATAGCTAAAATAAACTTACAGGCTCTCTGCAGAAATTAGCTGTAGTCCTTGACTCAGTGCTACGAGAAAGCAAAACCGTCATACTTTAATGGCCCTCTATGACCTAAAAATTTAGGATCTCTTACTGGTAGAAACTCGGAAAAAAAAAGCCGTCAGAAACACTTTCACCTTGTCAAATGAAATGAGTTAGTAATTCTGAAATATGTAAGGGGAAGAAGAGAATAAAAGCTCGGGGTTTTGATCCAGTTCAGGGCACTATAGAGACTGAACCAATGGAACAGACACTGAGGAGCAGCCAGCTCTACCTTTGATGTGTCCAGAGGCAGTTACTCATCTACAGCTGGGAACCTGTTTTCCCTGGGAAATGTGTTTGGTGAAATCCAGACAACTGCATACAAGGTGGGACAGCTATCAATTGAGAAAAAGAAGTATGATTGAGAGAGCACATTGGGCTCTGGAGCAAAGAATACCCATCCAGAGTGCAAAACCCAGGAAATGACCAGCCCTTGGGTCCTCTGTGCAGACCCAGACCCAAACATCCTGAAAATGCCAGTAGAGCTGCTGCAGTGCCCAGAGTGGTCTAGGAAAATCCCACTGAGAGGTGGAGCTGTGCAGGTGGGAAACTAGGAGAACCTGTGAGGCAGTGAAAAACACAGTCCTGAAGGCAATATTCCCTGCCAAGTCAGCGAAAGGCAAACCCCAGGAGACGCAGCAGCAGCTCTCAGCAGTTTAAGGATGCCTGAAGCCAGGGGTGAGCCTGAGGCAAGAGAATGGGTCAGGCCTCCTCGGGATGGCACAGACTGGCTGTGGGGGGAACTGGGAGCTGGGCAGGGGGCACAGAAAGGCAGAGCTCCCGGGGCATGTATGCCTGCAGCCGAGGCCGGGCCGGGGAGCGCCGGGTCCCGGCAGCAGGCAGCCAGCACTTTCTGTATGACCCAATTAGCCACTCCATTGGAACAAATCAATAATGGCATTTTCTGGAGAAAAGCAAGGCAAGTGCTGCTGGCTCGGCACGGCGCTGCAAGTGGAGGCACCAAGGTGTGATCTCTGAGGGAAACTGGCGTCCGTGACGGGTCCTGTCGCTGCAGAGGGGCTGAGTGTGAGAGGTGGCCACGAGCAACAGAGCCACCAGCCACTGCAGCATGGGTTTTCTCCTCAGTGGCATGCTGGGTGGCCATAAACAAGAGGTTTGAGTAAGGCAATACACGTAGTAACTCAGTTTAAGAAAGGGCACAAAGATGTAACAGCCCTGTTGGGCTGCCTCAAATGACAAGGAAAGGGTGGGTTCTTTAGGTGGTACTACTAAAATTTCTCGCCTGTAGAAACTCGTGGATGAACAAAAGGATCCAGAGAGTGAGCCCAAAAACCTGAGCTTCACTGGGACTGTGGCAATAGACACAGGACAGAGTTAACTGTAAGTGCAGGATGTCGGACTTTGGGGGCTGATTTAGGACACCCAGCATTACTCATCTGGAACCTCCTTTCCATCCATTTATCACAGGATTCCTCTGAACCAAAAAGTGATGTCACTGTGAAAAGGACACACACTGTTCTGGGCTACAGCTGTGGGCCACTTGAAAGGGAAGCAAACCTAAAGCAGAAATTTTTGAAGATAAAAGCTTTGCACTTAGATGCCTAATGTAAATGGTTCAAACCCCACTGATGTCTGAACCCTTCAATGTAGCTAAATTGGAGGTAAGTGGTTGTAGAATCCATTGCATTAGTTGGACTGGACTGTATGCACTTAATTGTCCCATCAGCTTGCTGTCCCCATAATCTATTTCTTAGCTCTTCAGGGGACTGAAAGGTGGTGCCACATATGAAAAGATGGTCAGAAAGCAATTACAGGACAAGCAATTACTATGGAGGCTCAAGACGGTAACTTCCACATTTTAATCATCTAGGAAGCCAAAATGAGGACCCAAAAGAACCTCAAGAAGATGCAACCAGTACTGTGGTTGCCGCTGAGCATTTGGGAGCAGTTTTCCTGCTGGGACAACCCATATTTTACATGTCAAAGGGAAAAAATTGAAAAAGAGTTATTCTTTTTCTCTTTATGAGGCTAAAATCATTAAATCTATAAGAAATCTTGTGGACTGAGAGGGAAAGACTTCCCCAGCACTACGAACAGACCAAGGGGAAGGGGTTAGGTAAAGACACAAACTAAAATGCTGCCGTGGCCAGCAGCAACACACATATCACATGGCAGTGACAAATTAATTTAGCTCAAGGCAGTTCTTTCTCAGTCTCACTCCTCGTTTCCTGTGCCTGTGCTGACTTTCATTGTTCTGCTTTTCTTTTGGATCCTTTCTCTGTGGGATGTGTGGGCTACAGGTACATGTCCCCTGGCTCTCTGAGCTGGCAGAGCATCTCACTTGCATCTCAGTAATCAAAGGAGAATTGGGAGCCATCAGGTGGGCTCACTCCTTCTAAACCCTCTCAATGACAGTGCCACAAATTGGTAGCTTTCAGGAAGACGGCTGCTGCCAGTGCAAGCTTTGATAATAGAAATGGCAGCTGAAATTTAAACTTAGACATTTCCATTACTCAGAGGAAAATGTGCAGTCACAGAAGGTTTTCTCATCATCTGAAATTTCAAGCTGCCGTGTGCAATGCTCTGGGGCCCATTTCTCATAGCCACAACAGCTTGTTTTACAGTAGTTTTGTGACTTTCTGGGAAGAGCCCGGCATTGGTACAGGAGCTGTAAGCTGAGATGATCCTCACTTTAAAACACCCCATTGGGATCAATAACTTTGTGGTTCTGCCCAAGACCATCATCCCTTTAGCCTCTCTCTTAGACTGGACAAGTCAGACTGATGGAAGCACAGGATATCTGGTTTGGGATGTTCAACTGACAGAGAATGTGTAAAGGGTGAGTAGGAATTTTGCAGGTTTACTAGCTGTGCACTGCAGAGGCATTCATCCACATTATCCCTTTTTATGCATCTCCTGTCACCTCCTCTTCCACGCTCTTGCACCAAAATCCACATGCAGGAGGAGGAAGATACGTTCTGGCAATGCTGCCAAAGGGCTGCTCAATTCCAGGTCAGCCAACAACTTTAAAGGGAAGCAGGGTACACTGTCTTCTCCTGAGAAGTAAATGCACATACACATTCCCTTTGTACATACTAAAATATTGAAATATGTAAAAATATGGATTGTAATTAGGGAAAAGTTGGAATAGATTTGAATGTTTAGCATACCCTTGGTATTTCTTGCTTGGTTTCTGTGTGATGCCCTCCGCAAAAATGATACTTCACCCTAATTGTGCCCTCTCAGTGCAATCATGTAAATTTTGCTCTTGTTCATGTTGTTCTTCCTTTGGGAGCTCTAATCTGGTTATCTTGGACATCCTGGAGAGGAGGAGGTAAGGACACCCACGGAGTTGGGGCTTGCAGGATTAAAGCTTCTGGCAGCGAGTGAGGAAGTTTATTCCCCACAGTCCCCCAGGGATGTCCTTGGTAAAAGGGTCAGGCCACTGTAATGCCCCACAACTCAATATCCAGGGAATTGGGATTTCATATCAACCTTCGGGTACAATAATTTCTTATGCAGTAACCCACATGTTGATCAAGAGAATTCTTCTCTGAGTCCACATATCGTACATCTTTGGAAGGGGCACCACTAAAAATGACAGATTTTGAATTTGTTGGCAACTGCTTTATCATGACTCTGCTCCTTTTGGAGATATTTACAACTGTGCACATTTATTAGGGTTTTGCAGAAAAGAAAATGCAAAGCTCATCACACAATTATAATTTCTGCTGTTAAGCTTCTTCCTATTTTTGTTTATTTATTATGCCAACGTATTTTGAGTTTTTGATTCGGAATGGCCTCGTACACACACATTTTCCCCTCTAGGAATTTGTTAAAATTGGTTCCTGGATATATGAACTCACTGCTTGTTTGGACCTTTCCAGCAGTAGACCCCTCAGACCTGCAGGTAAAAACTATAAACCATTGATCAGGGCTCTGCACAGGGGAACAGCAGTGACCTGCAGCAGCTGTTTGTCCAAGCTTGAAAAGCACTAGTGACAGAGCTAATTAATTCATTTCTCAACACCATAACTTCTGTTTAATGCACCAGCAGTGAACCACAGCATTTCACTGCAATCCAAATATCTCGTGGTAATGCAACAATGTTCCTCTAATGTTTGTTGAGAGTTTCATTAAAAGATACAGTGGGAAAGCATATCTTGGTTTGATTCTCCTACTGGGTTTTGTTTCCCCCTATTTTGTTTCACTCTGAATCTTCAATGTTTCTATTACATGCAATGATGTTTCAGTATTATTGAAACTATTAGGAGTTTTCTTAATATTTCCAAATCAATTTTTATTCATAATATTGTTTCAGTGAAATGCCTGGTTTTCTACACCAGCTCTTTCTCTCATGACTCCAATAGATCTTACCAAAGCTCTAATTACACATTTACAGCATAAAATGATGGTAACCTGTTCCTTCCACTAATTTACACACCAGCACAGTGTAGCTAAACAGAAATCTGTATTTCTACACTTTAAAGCACATTAAGACATAAAAATCCCAAGACCTCCATGCCTTATGCTGAGATTTATCTTGAAATTGCAAAAGTTACTATTTATCTCCAGAGAGGAATGATACAGTAGTGCAACACACACCGCTGAGCATGCACAGGTACATACTTCCAGACCCCATGGACATTCAAGTGCAAAGTTTCAACAAGTTTTTGCTTTCAAGGAAAAGGAAAAAAATCTGAGAGTGTTTGAGATCGTTACCATCTGTCAGACATGGTAGAAAGGTGTGGGGATTTTTAAAGACCAAAAAGAAAAAAATCACCAAACCCAGAATTCCATAATTAAACATATTTATACACTATTATCCACATATACAGTAGGCAATATTAACAGATCACCTGATGCTGAGGAACAGTCCTGGTTTAAGTTGGGATAGAGTTACTTTTCTTCCCAACAGCTGATATAGGGCCGTGTTTAGGATTGAAAATGAGAATAATTGCTCAGTATATGAACTGGGGGGAAAGCTGGCCAGGGGCCACTGCTTGGGACCTGCCTGGGCATCAATTAACAAGTGGTGAGCAAATGCCTTGAGCATCACTTGTTTTGCATATTCTAGTTTCACTCTTATTATTATATCTTTCTTTCTTTTCCTATTAAACTCTCTTTATCTCAGTTCATGAAGTTTACTTCTTTTTTTCCAATTCTCTTCTTCATCTACTGCATTGCTATTTCACTTTTTGAATGTTCACTGCTTGTTGGTTCAAATACAGCCGGGGAATAGAGAAGGACTTCAAAGAGAAAAAATAGGTATTATTCATACTACCCACACTGATCCACAGGTCATTTCAAGAAAATAGTCCCTAAACAGACACAAAATACCCCATCCTAAGTGTTTACAAAAAAAATGCAGACTTGTCTTTTTGTTACCTAGGTTTCTATTTGGACAGTGCAGCTTGGTGATTAAGTTTTCTGACCTCCTGCTGTTCCCCTCCCCAGTGAAATGATCCTTGTGAAAGACTTTTTGGTGAAGCACTGACACTGAAGAGATTTTCACAAGGGAGCAGCAGAAATTAACTTTTAGCAGCTGATTAGTGCCCGACTCCTGACACAGAGTCCCTCCTTAGAGCTTTTTTACAACAGTCCTTCCTTCTCTAACAACTATTTTGCTTTCAAACTTTCTTCCCCTCAACCATGAGACTGAGGATCCCTCCTGACAGCTGGATCTGAAGCAGGAGCTTTGATGCAGTGCCTGCTGAACTCCATGGGTTTCAGCCAGTGTCAGTAGGTGCTGGATCAAGGCTGGAGGGTCTGGAAAACATTAACTAGATATGGTGTGTGGAGCCAAGAGATAAAGTAGAAAGTAGAAAAGGGAGAGGGGGAGAAGGAGAGAGAAAAAAACCATCCCCCTGAAGATGTTTTTTCTTCATTTCATACAACACTTCAAACTGCACAGGATTTTTCAGCCTTTACTACTGAGTGCTCTGGAAAAAAAAAATGAAAATCTGCCATGTCACACCAAAGAGCAGGCGAATAACTGTTTCTCTTGTCAGAATACAAATGACAACACATCTTCTCTCTTTCTCTGGTGCCTTGTCATATGATCCTCTGTCTTATTGTATTTTTAAGAGAACTGCCTGGCCCTCAAATCTTGTTGCACAAAGTGAACCAAGACAGTGCCCATTTTGAGAAAAATCCTCCACTAACCTAAGATTTGTTCTGTAGCATTCCCATGATTCAGCTGAAAGGGAAAAGAACCAGTCTGCTGTGTGAGAAAAGATTTAATTGCTCTGGTTAGAAGAATTAATCTAGACATGCGCAAAGAACACAAAGAAAGGAAATTTCTCTTGTTGGAAACTGAATTTTGCTCTTGGATATGCATCTGTAGCTTCTTCTGAAGTTAGCAGCATATCAAAGGCAGGATTAAGCCATAGGACATTTGCACCACTAGCCATGGATCCAGACCAAGGGTGGGAACAAAGGGCATCTTAACAAGCCGAAATTAACGAACGTTTCAGTTGCCTACCTGCTCCATTTCTGTAAAGGTGCTCTGCTCCTCATCCTCCTCCTCAATATCCGACTCTCCCACAGCAATAGGAACACAAATGGACAGGTTAGGATTGGTCATAAAATCATCATCCGTAATTGCTGGGTGTTTCTCCCCGTTTTTATTCCCTCCATCCTCTGCGTGGTTCTCCTTGTGGTTCTCCATGTCTTTGCCGAGCTCGGTGGTGGCGTGGCTGTTCACGCAGTTGTTGAGGGCTCCAGGGTTCTGGGCAGCGAGTTTCATCATGGCCTTCTTCTCAGCTGTGGTCTTGGGGTGCCTGAGGACGTTGCAGCAGAAGTTCCAGGCGGCTTTTTTGGCGTACTGGAGGCCCCTGTGGATGCGGGCGAACGCCAGCTGCAGGTTGTTCATCTCCCCGTCCTCGTCCGGGGCCGAGAGGTTGTCGGCGCTGAAGGAGCTCAGCAGCAAGGCAAGGAACAGGTTGAGCACCTGAAACGAGTGGAGTTAAAAGGAAATTGGTGAGCTTTGGATGCGGAGGGAGAGTGTTTGGTCCTGGACACAGGAGGGGCTGAGTTTCGTCTCATCTGTGGCACCGTAACACCATCATGGAAATCCCTCTAACTGCAGGTGGTTTCAGCAGGAAAAGGAGTCTGCAGGCATTTTCAAACACATTGACCTCAGGTGCAGAAGTTTAGAATGGACAATAACACACTCTGACATTGTCTTCCCCCCTCCCCACTGCCAACACCCCAAAATACGGAAAATAAAACATAAAGCTCAGAAACAGAATACAAAAAAAACCCCAAAAAGCACTAGGAAGACCTGGTCTTTCAGTGCTCAGACAGGGTCTATAGGAAAGATGGGGACAAACTTTTTAGTAGGACTGTTGTAACAGGACAAAGTGAAACGGCTTTAAACTGAAAGAGGGGAGTCTTGGACTAGATTTGGGGAAGAAATTTTCGAAGGTGAGGATGGTGAGGTGCAGGTTCCCATCACTGGAAACATTCAAAGTCAGGTTGGATGGGGCTCTGGACAATCTGATCTAGCTAAAAATGTCCCTGCTCACTGAAGGGTTTGGACTAGGTACCCTTAAAAGGTCCCTTCCAACCCAAATTCTTCTATGATTCTATGACAATAATGTACATAGGCAAGTCACTTCAACCAAACTGTACATTTGGAAACATTTCTAAACATTTGTATGCATTTTCACAGACAGTCTTGTTTTAAATATCCTCTGGGCAGTGAGGGAAATCTACTGTGACTGTGAATAAACACCTCAGAGGTCATATAGCTTCAAAAATTTCTCACTCCAGGCTAAAACAAGCCATCACAACCAGATTACTGTGGCCAAATCTGCACAGGACTCACTCCCCAAGCAGACTTGTTCCTGAAAATGCTGTTACTAGTCAGGAAAAAGAATTATTTCAAGATTTTCACAGGTCTGTGAAAAGATCCAAACTGAACCTGAGATTGTGAGTTACCTTCCTCTTGTTCTTGCCACTTCAGAACTCTCTACTTTTCCTGGCAGTGCGTGGCAAGAGTAGACATAACTAGGCATTAACTGATGTATTTGATGGTTTTAACTTCTTTTTACACCCCTGCCCCAAATAAATATAATTATATCCAACAAATAAAACTAGCTTCTTCTCAAAGGCCACCCCCAGCAATGTATCTCACAGGTTGGTCACCAGTTGCTGTATACTGAACATTACATCTGCTCATGGTCTGAGAAGAAATAAATTACAAATCTTGTGCTGGATTTATCAGGGCAAAAAAGTTCACACCAGAGGTGGACGCTTGGGATGACAGGAACAGGGCAAAGGTGACTCAAACCAATATCAGCTAAAATATATTTACCCCAAAACAAACCAATCCCAAATTGTCTGGTATCAACTCAACTGCTGCCTTTACCAGGTGAGTGGGTGCCAGCTCTGGGTACAGCCAAGGAGAGGTCAGTATTGCAGCACTCCTGCCATTTACAGCAATAAAATGGACTTTGTACAGGCATTTTCTCTGTGATCTCTTAATGCTACCAGAAATACCTGTAAGCCCCCTGACTTCTCTCTTTCTGATAGTACTTTAATTTGATAACACCTGCTAGACCAACATAAACAGCATGAAAAGTACTTCTATTGAACTGGGCCTTACCAAAGAGCCACAATCTTTTGCTGTCATCCCCTTACCCTGTCCTCTCTTATTTCAAACATTCAGAATATGTGGGATAGAATTCTGAAAACCTGGTCCTAATCACTCTGATGACACTGTGTTTGAAGTGCCCTGTCAGTGCTGTTTTGTAAAGCACCCTTTGCAATCACTGTGATTAAAAACAAAAGCAGTTGGTAGCACAGCAGATGCCCCCGTCCATTATGAACCACTGAATAAACCATCACTGCCCTGAGCACTGCCCTGCTCTAAAGTAAAGTGAGATTAAAGCTGATTGTTTCTTAGCTGGTCCAGCACACTGAGAGCTTGTGTGGGTCTCCTCATTGCTGTGGTGGCCTGCTGAGAATCAATTTTTCCTTTCACACCCCACTCTCAGTATTGCAAGTGATGCTGTCTGAAACCAGAGCAGTGGATATGCAGCCAAGCAGGTGGGAGCCCATCAGGGAAGGAGGCTCTGACAGATCCCCTTTAGCCATTTTCAACCCAGTCTGACAGCAGGGTGAGGTCTCAGAGATAACCACACTGCTACAAGTGTCCTGAAAACAAGCATCTGGGTATGTAAGAGGAGGCAGCTGGAGGAAGGGAGGGGATAAAGGAATCCAGAATAAAAATCTCCTGGATTCTGTAGGTACAATTCAATTACCTTAACAGAGGTGTCTGCTGACGTTGGAGGGTATTTGAGATATCTGCACCAGACCTACAGGAGGTCTGTGTCCTCCTAAAGCTCCAGCCAGGGCATACCAGTGTGCTGCAGGAGGAGACAGACTGGCCAAATTTAGGGAACTGAATTGCTCATCAAGGATTGCAGCTGCCTCCAGCCTCAGACACCAAACCCTGAGGGTCTAATGGGGCATCTAAGCCTCGTTGCAATCAGAAATTCATCTTGTGGACAACAGAGACTGACCAAGCACAGGTGACCATGCCAGGGCTACCTGCATCTGCCAGTAGCGCCAACTGATCTTTCCATGCCCAAGTCATCCTCAGGCTATTGCCCAGAGGGACACACTGTTATGGAAGATCTGTGTCCAGCTGGAGGCCAGGATGGACACCTTGCAGTACCCCCAGTGGCCCTCAGGGAAAACTGAGTCAAGCCCTAGACCTCTGCAGAGTAGTGGTAGCTCAGACATGAATATCTCCATGTATGCACAGGAATTTCGTTATCTGAAGATGAATTTCATCCTGTACTTCATTAACTCTGCTGTTCACAAAAGGTTTGAAACTCCTTGTTTCACTTTTCTGTATTCATTTCAGACACCAAGCTACATACATGCATTAGATATGTTTGTCTAGATACTCCTGCAGGTACATGTAATAGGTGGTAGCATCCTTAGTGTTGTTATTTACCATGGATTATTAAAGCAATCTTCTTTGCTTCCCAGAAATGCAGCTGACACTTTGCACAAAGAGCTATTTGCACTTCATGCTTTTAGCCAAAAATAAATCTCAAATATCATTCCCTGCTTCCTTTATGAGCAGGTAACCTCAGAGTTGCATTGCTGGGCATTCAAACAGAATGAACTGCTGAATAAGCACTTTATGTTTACTTATTCCCACATTTCACTGTACACCACATTTTCCAGAAAAATATATGCCTAACCCATGACACACCACATCTCCTGTAAAAGGCTACTAATAATACCCAGTCCTCCTGGCTGCTAACACAGTGCTTACAGTTTGAGTAAAAGCAAACTAAAGGTTACCTTAGTTTTCAAAAGCAATGGCAGATTTGTGTGTCTGCATGGATTTTCTTAAAAAGAAATCTGCTTTCAAGTGACACTGAGCAGACAGACTGAGAAAGCAGGTCGCATTTTGGTCTTTGAGGCTGCGAATCAAATGACAGATGCACTCAAAGGACCCCAAATTCTTTTAGTATAATTGTGTTAAGCTTTTAGCCTAATGACAATCCAGCATGTTTTTGTCGACCTCCTCGCTTTTAATGCTTTTTCCAAAGCTCGTGACTCTGGTTGTGCCAGTATAAGGTGCAAAGGATCAGATTAATCCAGCCTTACGATAGGTGCCTCCCTGAGGTGCTTAAGCTGGAGTTTTCCCAGGATGCCTGTAGAAAATGGAAACAGTCTGGCATCCCAGGGGATGTTGAGGAGCTGAGCAGCACCCACCAAAGACTAAGCAAGCTTGGATTTTGTGTCTCAGAGCTGGATTAAAGGTAGATACAGGTCAAATAAGCCACACAGAATCACAGGGTATCTCAAGCTGTAAGGACCCATAGAATCATCAAGTCCAGCTCACTGCAGGACTATCTAAAATGATATCATATGACTAACTATACTGTCCATCGTCACACCCAGCGGGTACCCAGGCAGCCCATCTTGGTGACAATCACACTCCAGGACACTGGTGACCAGCCTTCACAACCAGACAGCCTTCCCCAGGGTAGAGGGGAGCTCAGGGTGTTTCAGCCCCACCCTGAGCAGCAGCACACAGGTAACAAGCCAGGCACTGTGCACAGCGCTGCACCAATTCTGTGCTAGCAGCAAGAGAAAAGCACAGAGGCCCGGAGCTGTGAGGCTGATTCCAAGCTCCCCATCCATGGGGAGGAAACTGGAAACATCCATGGAGAGGCTGCTGGAAGCACCAATCCTCCCCAAAAAGCTCTAGGCAGGGACTGCTGGTGGAGGCTGGGAGACACAAATGCTTCTGTGGTAGGCTGCTGCCTGAATATCTCAGCTCCATCATCTCCTTTTGGTCAACACAGGGCAAAATCAGACAATTTCAATTCAGATGGCACCTTCTCATCAAATCCTGTTTGAAGATATATCTGCAAGCTGAAGTAAGAATACTTTTGTAACAAAAGCATGAGACTACTTCCCTTCCCTTCCATCTTTTTATTTACCTTGATTTGGCCAAAGTGGAGCAATATAAAGCTTTATGTATTGAACATTCCATCTGTCATTCAGACAGTGTGCAGGTCTCCTGGGCTCCTGTGAATTTGCTTAGCCCTGCATTCACTGCCCTGGACCCTCAGTGGTATCACCCAGAAGGAGGGGAGGGGATTTGATACCTTGCTTCTCTATGGAAGAGAAATCTCCTAGGAGCCAGCCAGGTTTTGGTGTAACAACAGAGTCCTGAGCAGAAAATACCCCCATCAGTGAAATCTACCATGGAAAAATCAAGCCATTAATCCAAATTGTAACCCTGTGGCAGCTCATTGTCACTTCTGTCACTCAGCTCCATAGGAAAGGCCAGACAGTGCATGTGAAGTACTTGCCAGGATCGTCAGCTACTCATTTAATACTTTTTTATTGTGGATAAAACAGGGGCCATACACATGCAGTGCCTGGTAAATACAGACCAGCAAGAAGCTCTTCAGGCACTCTCTGACCAGTGAAAATATCTGATTTTCTTCCTTCCTGTTCATGGATGGCAGTGGACATCTGCACTGTTCTTTGGCAAGCACAGATGGGAAAGATGCAGTTTGTTCTTTGGAGACCTTCTAGCAAGCCTAAAAAAATAGGTACCAATTCTATTTTGTTTACTGTAGCAAAATCCACTAAGCTGCAAAGGAAAACTGCTCAGAAAGGCGTTTTCATTGCACTGAGTAAGTGTTAGATCAAAGTTTAAGAATGAGATCTGCAGTAATAGGTCAGTAATGCAGTCAGTCTCTCTGGAGGATTATTTCTTTCCTTGGAAGTGTATTTTCCAATCTTTTGTATGTTTTCATCCTAGGGCAAAGTCTACTAAGAGAGAGTATTCCCGCAAAAAGCAATTTACATGATCAGTTATTTTCTATATTCCCTTTCCTATTCTTTCGGCTATTTGTGCTTGGATAAGAAGCTTATATCCTCCCAGCCCAGTTTCTCTTTATCCTGCAGTCAATCTCATAATCCCATTCTTCTGATATCTTAGTTTCTCACTGTCAAAATGATCATGATACCACAAGATTGGCAAGAGGTCCCAGTGGCCTGGGGCAAGTGAGGGAGAGCACAGGTTGGAGCATCATCCATCTCCTTCATTTTTCTTGCCCAATACCAGCTAAGAAAGCACATGGAAATGAGGATATGAATTTCATGCATTGCAGCCACACAACTTCCCAAGTGGAAAGTGTTTGAACCCACAAGCAGGACAGCAGCTGCAGATGGGAGGATTGTGGGGCACTGTAGTACCACTGTAATACCAATTCTTCCAACAGGAATTTTTTTTCTCATCAAATCTGTATTAATCTCTTAGGTGAAATAACTGGTTTGTCTGTTTAAATATTAAAAAAAAAAAATTAATAAGAACTGCGCAGCAAATACAGTATATTTCCTAAGTAAAATCTCTGAACTACTTCACGGTGTTATTGAGAGCGGATATTGTCCTTAGGAAAGAAAAAAATGTAAGTAATATGGTAAGAATAATTATTTCATATGCAAAAAGTGGCTGTAATTTCAGCAACTTCATGTGAATGATTTCTGTTTATCCAGAAAAAGGGGAGAACAAGGATTAATTTTACCTCTGGCCTATGAAGAATAAGTAGGGAGGCTGATACAGCTTCAGCCATCTTCAGGCAGACTCTAGAAATGAGGTGGTTTGAGGTTGCTTCCCCTAGCCTGAATGTTTTTGTGCTTTTATTTACAATAAAGCTGGGGATTCTCCTCTTCAGGTATTGAATTTTATGTTTCCCTGCAGTTTTGGTGTCTCTGGTGCAGCTGTTTCCCTCTGAGCAGTGCAGGGCAGAACAGTGATGCTGGATGGCAGCTGTGCTCACCTGTGTTTGATGGGGTGGGGAACGATCACCCAGTTTCTCACTTCAGAGCTCAAAAGGGTGTCTCTAATTAATGGGGCAGATTCCTCAGCCCTGTTCTTGTCACTTTACAGAGGAGGGACCAACCTCTAGCCTCTGCCTCTCCTCATCCCCAGGTCCTGCAGCACCCCACAGGAGCGAGGTGCCTTGTCCTTGCCACTTGAAACACAGTCCTGGAATCATAAATCTGGGGCATTCCGAGAACCTGACACTTCTCACCACAGCCTGGTGGTTGCCTTATGTTGCCAAGACTTTTTTGTTCATTACCCACCTACGTGCATATAACTGTGCAGACAAATTGTACCACTCCACATCTGGTCAAGAACAATTGAACTTAGATTTCTTTTGTAGCTGATGACTTTCAGTGTTTTTTTTTTCTAAGTATGTCCCTTAGAAGTATTAGAAGATGAGTGTTTGGAAACCAAGGGTATTCTGATCTGAAATTCTAAGTCTCCAAATGTTGTTTTTGAGGAGGGAGAGATGGTGAGTGGAGTCAGATAAGTTCTTTCCGCTACTGGAGCCACGACATAAAAACAAACATGTTCCTGCAGGTTTTTCACCAGATATCAAAACAACATTAATTCACCAGAGTAGCAAGCGCCCCATCAGAGCTACTGTGGACTTGTCAAACCACTGTCTAGACAGACAAAATGTGCTTTGGGACAAGTCCAGCTGAAAACTTCTCCCAGCAAAACCAGCTGTGCTTGTGATGTTACAGGCTCAACGTACCCCAAAAACATTAGGGAAGCTATGGAAAGTCTATTGTTTGCAAACCAAGAGTCAATTACCCTTCTGCTAAGTCAACAGAAGTGTTTGGCTGTCCTTCTGAGGAGGATGTCAGGACAATCAGAGAGCAAGACAGACTGCACAGTCTGAGAGTGACTGAACACACTGGAGAGTCTTTGCTATTGCTGCTCCCTGCAAGGAGAGATGATCGGTGAGAAACACCTGCATTACCCCTGGAATATTTTCACTGGCTGCATGCAAGTAACAGCTGCTCTACCAATTGTTACACAATGACTAGACACGAGAAAAAACCTCTAATTCTGGATGCTTAAGCTCTGCAGTTTTTACCTGAAGACCACACCAAGCCTAACCCTAGGAAGGCTCACATGGAGGACACTGCCCAGTCCAGGCAGAGTGGGATCCCTGGAGTCATCCTTTCACAATTCAGATCCTACACCTCCACTGAGATGGTGACACTCGGTTGTGACCAAGGACTGTGCTAAGTTTTGCCCTCAGTCACCTCAAGGCCATCATGTCCCTTGGGCAGTCAGGACTAGAGATCAAGAGGAAGAGGTAATTGTCATTCACACATGGCAGAAAACACCTGGGGAGAGGTAAGCCACAGAGAAGCAAAAGGATAAAAAAAACCCCACATGGAAACAGAGTAAAATTAAAAGAAAGCCAGTTGATAACAGATATATAAAGTTAGTAATGGCTCCCTGTGGCCAATATATTACACCAATAAAAAATCAGCATGAGGGTAGGCCCAGAGACTCGAAAATTAAATCAGAGAGTCAAGAAATAATTAATAATATCTTTTTCCTTTTTTTTTTTTTATTTCAGGGAGAACACGATTTCCTTTAAAAAATTACTTTCTAATCAGTTTCCCAGGTTTAATATTATAATTTGGGTTCCACCACAAAATCACACTTTCCTATTAAGTGAAATGTGAAAAGGATACCTCTGCAGTGAATTTGGGAGGTATGGGGAGGTTCTGATTTTGTGCATTTTGCAAGTGCAGATTCCTGGGAGGGCAGAACAAAGTGACAGAGCTGCCTGCCAGCCAGGAGGCCTTCTTTCAGAAAAGCTCCAAAATAGATTTCTACCAGTAATTTTGCACAGTGTGAAATCTCCTGCCTTCACAGCACATGGCTGGGCTTGTGCCTTTCACAGACCTCTGTTGGAGAAGCCCCACAACTCAGGAGTGGGACAAACCCCATATTTCATTTCAGAAACTGGAGGATTTAGCAGCAGTGATGCCAGTTACATAACCAAAATGAAAGCCATGCCCTGCAGGGGGGGAAGTGGTGACACACCCACCTCAGTGCTGTCCTAAAAAGTGACCCACTGCATTTGCTAGCACCTGCTCCTGGGTCCCACAGTGTCCTCAGTGGTCAGCCCATCCCCTTGGGTCTCTGGTTCAGCTGTGGCCAATTCTGCACATTTCTTATTGATTCCTAAATTCCCTGGGAGATATCCATGGGAAAGAAGGGAAGGACGTGGATGTCATTATTGTACAGGACAAAGCTGGCTCTGAGCTGTGCTTTTCAGAGAAAACTTACTAGAAACAGAAGAAAAGCACTCCAAGGAGGATTGGCTACCAGCGTGCTTCAATCCAAATATGTGCTCCACCACATGATCAAAGCAAACTCTTCTTTCCAGGCAAGATAACCTCATCTCTGACTTCCTTCTTATATCAGAAAAATCAAAGGCATTTGGCTGATGTGGAAATTTAAGAATTGTTTTATTTATTCATTGTATCTTGGGTGTCTGGCAGAAACCCTAGCAACTGGGGTTACTAAAAACTTTTAGTGCAAAGGAGAAATTTGATGAGAAATTTACATTGTCCTTAAGAACATTCCTATGGGTTTATTCTCACTGCCAATCTGCTAAAGAGAAAACAGGAACTGAGAGCCAGGAAGCTTGGCCATTTTATGATCTAAAAATTGCATCTCAGTAGTAAACAAAGACCAGCCAAGGCCTGTTCCCCAGCCCTGAGGGCAAGCAGCTGACTTCTCTTTCCCCAGGCAGGATGGCTTTGTGGCTGCTCTCCCCAGCCAGGGCTGTTCCCTGAATGCCCAGGCACCAGCTGGGATGGGGTGGCCAGGGAATGTGCTAACCAAGACAGGGCAAGGACACTCATAATTTTTGTTTTTATGCCTCCGTTTCTAGAAGAAGCCCCTGCCTGTACTTTTGAAGAGAGATTCTTCAGCAGGCACTTTGCACTTGCTGAATCTCCCAGAAATGGGATGGAACAACACCCAAATGGGGGAGACAAGAGAACTGCAGGAGGGGAGAAGGGACATGGAAGTCTTCCTGGAAGAAACACCTGTACAAAAGAGGTTGTAACACAAGGAGCAAGAGAGTGCTCTCAGTTGTGCAATTTCAGTGAATGAGTCTGTGTGAGGGGGGCCAGAAAGACAAGGGAACTTGTGATGGGGAGGAGGCTGCAAACAGGAAAAAGGGCATAAACTGCAAGTAGAACTCCTTGAAAACCTTCCATTCCCAAAGATTTTGAAACTTTCCATGAAAATTCAGCACGAAAAACGTCAAGTATATTTCGATCCAAATGCTAAGGTCACTTGCCATGTACCATTTCCATGAGAAAATATGACTGTGACCTACAGATGGCAAAGCTTGGTCAAAACATAAAACCCCTTTTGCACTGAATTAATTACAGGAATTTCAAATGGCTTCAGGACAGTATCTTGGAACTTGCTTGAGTACTGGGAAGGGTGATGTCAAGATACACAGTGAGATGGAGCTCAGAGAAGATGTTCATGGAAAGCAGAAATCCAGAGCTATGTGGAAACAGGAGGAGGTTAGCTCTAAGAGTGAGACTAGGAAAATTACAGCAGAAATGTGAGGGAACTCGAAAAGTGAACTATAATCACCTCTCCTGTGGAGATAGGCTGAGAGAGTTAAGGGACTTCAGCCCAGAGAAGAGAAGGGTCTGGGAAGACCTTAGAACACCTTCCAGTGCCTAAAGGGGCTCCAAGAGAGCTGGTGAGGGGCTTTGGACATGGGCATGTAGTGGTAGGACAAGAGGTAATGGCTTTAAACTGAAAAAGAAGAGATTTAGATTAGATATAAGAAAGAATTTTTACACCGTGAGGGTGGTGAGGCACTGGAAGAGGTTTCCCAGAGAAGTTGTGACTGTTCCATCCCTGGAAGAATTCGAGGCCAAGTTGGAAGGGCTTTGGAGCAACCTGGGATAGTGAAGGTGTCCCTGCCCATGGCAGGGGGGTTGGAATGAGATGATCTTTAAGGTCCCTTCCAACATAAACCACTCTTTGATTCTAGGACAATGAAGGTCAGAACTGACCAAAATTGAAGAAAAGACATTTTAGGTAGAAGATAATTAAAGGAATGGCAGGTTTGGTTCATATTCAATTAGAAGTAATTTAAGCAAGATTCCAGCTAAGGATGACCCAAAGAAAACAGGGAAAAAAATTAACACATGAATCTGGAGTCAAGGAAATAGAACAAAAGGGACTTAAATAGCAGCAAAGAAATAAAAAGTATAAGAGAGATGAAAAATCAATAGGTTTGACTCTCCTTTCCTTTGTATTGTTTGTGGTAATATAAAAGTGATAGAGTAGATCTGTATCTGTTGGAGATTCTCCTCAGTTAGTGTGGGTCAGTGGGTATATTGAATTTTGAGAAGTTTAACACAGTAAGACACAGAAAAGTGGAACTTCAGAAGGATGAAGAAATGTGAAATAGTAGCAGGAGACCAAAGGCAGGACCACTTTGACTCCAGGAATTTCTTACTGTACAATAAGACCCCAAAAGGAAATTAGCATCTGATCCTGTGTACTACATTTATTTTCTTAATGCATCATTCAGCATTTTTCCTTGGGAAGCTACAGACTGTGTTGCCACATATGTGTTGGGTAGAGAAATCCAGATATGAATGTGCACTGTACATGGAAAAGATAAATTCCAGTGTCTCTTAAATATCATACACCTGCTAAGAAGGTTAAGTCTGACATGACTCACTGGTTGTTTCACATATTCTTTTTAACAAAGTATTTCTAGAGGCAACTATTAGAATGAACAGCTCACTGCTTAGTTTTGGTGAAGAAAAATAATATTTGTAATAGTTTTTGGGGTTTTTTTTTATTTTAAACAAAAGTATAAGATGTTCAGGAGTAGTGAATAATATATTAATTTTGTACCACCTGGTCTATTTTAGCATTAAAACCTTTCCTTTCCCTCAGTACATGTTAGGAATAATTCTGTTGTCATTACCCTTTCAATGACATCCAGACAACTTGCACTGTGACATTAATAAAAAGAGACACATTTAGTTGTACCTACCTTTGCACACTCTTGCCCAATTAAATTTGACTCAGTGCCTTCTAGATTTTTAATAACTACCCAGCTATTAGCAAGAACTTAACCACTGACAAACCCCTACTTACACTATTAATCAGGGACATATGTAGTACAAAAAATGGGCAGGTTTACCCTACTGATGCCTACTACATCAACAGGGCTGCAGTTTTCCAAATAACTTAGGTCCCCTTCAACCCCTGGAATATAACCAAATCTCAGCAAAGAATCCACTAGAATCTTCACAAATAAAATATGTATGAGAACATAAAACATACATATGGTGTATTTTATTAAAAATATTTAATCTTGTCAGTAGTTCATAAAATGGAGTCAATGCTTAAACAATATTTTTAGAGAAATATCTTGGATTTGGAAACACGACTAGAGCAAGAGGCACGAGGATGGTTTCCAAGGAGTTGGGCCAATTGAATTAATGTATTACCATTCTTCTTCCTTCTTATTTCCAAGACACCTCACACCCATAAAGGTTAATGGAAGATAGTTTTGTATTCCCTTATATACATGCCTATGGAAGAGCACTAGCATTGTTAACAGATTTTATTTCTCTCTGCTATGTCCCAGTGACTCATTTATAGATCAAGAAGCAATATTTATAATTCTACCGATAAAAATCTGCACCAAATGCCAAAATCTGTCACAGTCCACTAATGAATTTGCTTTGGATTATTGCTTTGGGAATTCCTTATGTCACAAATAAACTAAAAAAAAAAAAAAAGCCTTAGCCCACTTTTTGTTTTCAGCTTCCTTCGAGTTGCATCAGAAGAAAAGCTAAGCTCACTCTTCTTCTGTATACCAACTTCTACTGGGATTTGAGCTAGCTGTATTTTCAAATATCTACCTTTCTGTGGATGAATATTGCAGGGAAAAAAATTGGCAGATTTTAGTATATATTCGACACAAACACCTTATAATAGTTTGAAAACGCACTTGTACCCTAACACAAGATGCAAGCTCAGATTTAGTCACCAAGTGCCAAGACTCAACTCTTCAGAGCGGGATACAGACTCTCATTAATCTGAAGTGACAGAAAGAAGCACATTACTTTTAAGAAGTAGGTTTTGAAAGTAGTCACTCCTCCCATCTATTTTCAGGTGCATTTCCCTCATGTATCTTGGATGAAGCAGCCCTAAACCTCCCAGGTTTGAATAGACTCCACTCAATCTACCATGGAATGGCATTTTTGAAATCCAGCAGTCTTTGATGGCTCATCATAAAAACAGAGAGGTTAATTTCCCCAGATTTTTTAGCACCAGCATCTGGTGTTACACATCGGGGTAGGATATATCTACCCAGTAAAATAAATTATAGTTATTTATGTGGGTACTGATAAATCATACAGCTTTTAAAGCCTGGAGTGTCAGGCAAAAGCTTTGTGCTTAAAGTAACCCACATGAGGATGGAGGCTTTCCATCTCTACTAGGAGCCATCCGAGGCAACTGGACTGATTGATGGTTGGTGTCAGGATTTATTTTTTCAAGCATCAGATGATGCCATCTGTTTCTGGTGGACATTTCTTTAACCCTGAGGATGTTCAAATACTTAAGTAGATAAAGCCAGATGTTTGCCCAAAGACATCGACTACCTGAGTGCTCTGCTTCCCAGGCACTTTTCAAGAAAGGATGGGTAATGGGGAATACAAACAGCTAAAATTGCTTTGGGACACACAGAGTGTTCAGGTAGCTGGCATGGAAATTATTGAAGGGAGCAGCTGGGAAACGTGCTGGGGTTTAGCTGCCTCCCTCTGAGGTTTGAGCTCTCCAGTATCACACCAAATGTTCCTGCTGCCAGCCATAAGAACAAACTAGTAGCAGCAAGAAGGACGGTGACATGCTGACAGCTGTTCTGACACCACATTCTTTGTGTCCCCAGCTGAGCTTATCCATGGATTCTGGGCTGAATCCATGAATCCTGCAGAGCCACATGTGACTCGGGAAGGGAAACTCACCCCCCTTACAGGAGCGTCCAAGCTGACGAGACAGACTCAAATGACACTTCCACTTCTCACTAATGATCCCTTGGGCTCCCTGGCTTCTTCTGGACCCTCAAACTCTCCAGGCCTTGTTGCCAGTATTTCCTAGCCCTCATTATGGCTCCTGCAGCTCTCTAGTCAATCCTCCTCCTCCCCAGTGCCCCACGTGCCCTTCACTGGGCAGATTTTGTCCGTCCTGACGATGACTGTTCCTGACATGCCTATTCCTGCCTGTTCATCTGCTGGCCCTCTCAGCTGATGTAACGAAAACACAAATGCATATTTCCAGAATGTTGGGAGCTGCCGAAAGAGCAGATAAGGGGAACAGCAGCATCCAGGACATGAGCTTTGGGGTGCAGAGAGAGGGGAGGGAAGGGAGTGTTCATGTAAGATTTGGGACAACCTGACCTCTCTTCCAATCTCCTTTGGCTTTCCTGCTCCTTGCAAAAAGCTGTTTTTCCAGAGGTTTTACATAATTGCATCTTATCCTTTCTTCCTTCCATTGTGCAAGAAGTGGAACTGATGGACCCCAAGGAGAGTATCTGCTTACAGGTAGAAGTACAACATATAAAGCTTGAGGACAGTGCAAACCTCTACTGTGGTTTGAAAATTAAAAATTCAAACCCTAAATGTTGTAATTTGGGCTGTCATACCTTTTTCCCAAACCTGCTTTAATTTCCAGCAAGTAGATCTAACCTAGTTAGATTTGCAATTAGAAGGTACACAGTATTTTAAAATTCTACTTCATTTATATTAATTATTAGATGCAATACAAATACTACATTTTCCTCCAAGGAGATTAACCTTTATTCACACAGTGGATGTCTTCAGTGGCCCCCATGAGTAAGTCATGTTTGTTATTAAATGCAAAAATAATTACTTGATTCAGGGCAGCAAGTCTTGCTGGAACCCTTGAGTTAAGCATTTCTCTAGGGATAGACAGTAAAAATCACAAAAATGGGCCTTTGGTAATCTAGATTTGTACATCATTTGAAAAGAAAATAAGGAGATAGCAGGAAAAGTGCTATCATATGCCATCAGAATTCCATTTTCATTCCTTTATTGACAAAAGTAATCTGAATTAAAGTGGCCTTGTACTTTTTGGGGTAAAACAACCCTTCACCACCCTTTAAAAAGTTTTATAGAGCTTGAAATTCCCTGGTTTAATGCTTCCTTTCTTTTAAAAGCATTGGAATTTTGATGTATCTTCCCTCAGTGACAGCCCTATCATGTCAGGGAGGAATACAAATCTCCATCTGAAGACCACCTTTGACCATCCTAATATGCTTTGGTTGTCTGAGCTCCTGAAATGTAAAATTGTAATCCACTTTCACTCAGGCCTGTAAGATGCTATTTTGCTATTACTTCTGGTTTTACCACAAGGGATAATGATAGTTTTCTGCACCCATTTCATTTAAACAAAGAGAAAATCTGACATTACCATAAGCCTCTTTCAAGCCCAGTTGTGATCTGACGAGAAATTTGCAGTGATGGAGAAGCATCAGTATTGAGTGAGACAGGACTTTATGGATACTCCTACACTAATAAATTAAATGTGCTCAGGGATATTTTCTGGCACTGAGGGAAAATGCAAAAGATCATCTCGATCAGAATTATTAAGCTTCTTCATACTCTGCACTGACCACAATATTCCAGCTGGGACAGACCTGTGCAGCTCCCAAAGAGCCAGCCAGTTGACGGATTCCCACAGGGTGGGCTACCAGTTCTCCTTCACAGGTGGCCACACAGACTCACACTTAAGTTCCTCAGTTAGAGATCATGGTGCTCAATTAGTGGCACTCAGTAATTAACTCCAAAAAATGGTTTATACAGAAGCAAAGCCCCCATGTTGAAGACTATGCAATCCAAATATCAGCCCTGTCTCACACATTTACACACTGCACATTACAGCTGCCTCTTCTGTGGTTTTTGATCTGTTTTCTTGACTCTAAACATTGAACTAAAGGCAACTTTAGCAAACAAAGCAAAAAACAAAAACATTAGATAGACACATGGGACCCAGTGTCTTATATTGCACAGGATTTGTTATTTAAGAAAGTGATTCAGGGCAGGGAATTGCTGTGAATTTTTTCTCATAGACTAAGCTTCATATAAAGGTGTGGTCATTTCTCTTCCCCACCCAAACAATCCTTCCAGACCCAAATCTCTGTCTTGCCCATCTGTCAGGCCAGGATCTGTGATAAATGACCCTTCATCCTTCTTGCCTTTCTCCTCCTTCCAGGCCATTATTTCCATCCAGGTTGCATTTGTGGTGCCCAGGACAATGTTCTCATGGTCAGGAGGGACACGCTTGTAAAAGAACAGGATGAAGTGGAATCACTAAGAAGTTCTGCATTGCTCCCATTCATAGGATCACCTCCTGCTTTGGATCAGAAGCGACCTTAAAATCACCTGTTTTCAACCCCTCTGCCATGGGCATGGAATCTTCCACTAGACCAGGTTACTCAAAACCCTGTAACTTGATTTTTCTTTCTTGCCCGGCTGCAGAACTGTGTGTCTGTCAGAACAGCTCTGGTAAAAAATTTTATCAACAGACTTTGTCTGTTCAAGAGGGAAATGATGGTGAATGACTTGTAATGAGGTTCTGCTGGTGTCTGACCAGTTTGAGAATCCACTGATTTTAACCTGATGGAGGTTTAGTGTGACTTTCCCAGAAGACCTCTTCAAGGATCTGTCCTACATGGACAGGCACGGCATGTAGGCAGGCAAAAACCCCTCCCACTAAAGAATGGGACATTTCTGTCTGTCTCGTGGGCCAAATTATAACAGAAAAAACAGCCATAAAGGCTTCCTGAGATGTGGAAGCAGAATACAAAGACTGGTTTCAGGCACATTTGACTTTTTCAGAGAGAAGTTTCTACCAAGTTTAACCAAACTGGTCACTTTAAATCTCATCCAAACCCTCTGCTGCCAGGCACTGAAATTACTATAGGAAAACACAGGACCAGAAGGTCCTCTTGGGTCATCATATCAAGCCACATGGGGATTTCTACAGCTGAGTTTGCCTCCTAGGATGGCAGGAACAGAAATAGTAGTTTTAGGGGCTATTTAGTCCAATATATTTAGATTTTTTGGGCGGTAAGATATTTTATGGCTTCACAGACTCCATTAACCAGATCTGACTATAAAGGCACCTCCATGTAATTACTTCAGTGACCGATACATACACTCTCAAACATTTTCTGCTGGTAAGCTACTGGATCATAACATAAATATTTAAGCAGGGCTGAGTGCATGACCTTACACTTTGTATTTCGTAATTCTGTGCATCATGCATTAATTCAATAATGGTTATGCAATCCTGCCTTCAGGATAGTGTGATACCCTAGAAATTGGTGGTTCTTTTTACCTTTGTGTTCTCAGAAAATGTCATCAATATTTTTTTCCTGAGTGAATGGACAGCAGGGGGAAAAAATAGGCTAGGACTGATCCTAAAGGAGGAATTCCATTCTTATATTTTGCTTTTAAGGAGAATTCTTAAGGTGTCACTTTCCTGGCTACAGACCCTACATGTTTACATGCTTGTGACTCCAGTGATGCAGGATCTACCACGGAAATGCAGCAGTGATTTGCCAGCTTGTGGTGGAATGGGGAACAGGGGTGGATGTGCCATGGATGTACTGGGATGTGTGAATGGGACAGAGGTGAGACAACAGCAGCCCAGAACTCAGCCCAGAGGGCCAGTTAATGCCCTGCAGCTCTGTGGATTTACCACTAAGAGATGCTTTTTGGCTCATACACAGCCCAGCTGGAGCAGGAGCAGAGACAGCAAGTGCATTACAACTTCCTAAAAGGTGGCTGTAGTCAGGTGGGGGTCGGTCTCTTTCTCCAGGCAGCAACTGACAGAAGGAGAGGACTACAATCTCAAGATGCACCAAGGGAAACATAGGTTGGATATTAGGAAAAAGTTTTTAAATGGAATGGCCTGCCTGGGGGAATGGTAGGGTCACCATCCCTGGATGTGTTCAAAAAAAGACTGGATGTGGCACTCGGTGCCATGGTTTAGTTGAGGTGTTAGGGCATGGGTTGGACTCAGTGATCTTGAAGGTCTCTTCCAACCTTGTGATTCTGGGATTCTGGGATTCTGTGAACTTCTGAGGCACATCAGGCTTTCCTTCCCTTGGTGGCACTTCAGGAGACGCTGGCAGGAACCATCTTTCATCCTGGTGGCCACCAGAGGTTAGAAGTGTGGCTTGGCCAGCATGCATCACGCACACCCAGCGAGGCTGGGAGGTTGCTCTGCCCCTGATGGAAGTGTCACTTTGATTGCTCAACACACACAGCTGTCCCCTGAGAAGTGGCTGGTGTCACATCAGCTCTCGCACCAGACGACCTGCCAGAGCAGAGGCCACCAAGACCTGCCTCGTGACCCCAATTCTCCTACATCATCCTAATAATTCCTGTCCTTGGTGGTTTTCCTCGTTCACCCCAGTAACAGAAATATACAATAAAAATATGTTAAGAATTTTAAACTTAAATTCTTAACGTATTTTTATTGTATATTGCTTTTGAAAACTTTCAAAAAGCTTAATTATTCACTTAGCTATTTCAGAAGATCTCTCTTACAAAGGAGGAAGAAATTCTCATGATCTGTCTGGTTTGGCTCTAGCTTCCAAAGCAGCCTCAATGACTCTAAAATGCCAGCTGGCAAGAGCAGCACAGCTTTATTGTGCAAAAGGCAGTTACGCAGCACATAGTTCTCCAACTATATTGTAAAGTTTAGTTCCTTGAAGATGATTCACTCATCAGCTGACCAGCCTTAAATATAGTTTCATGTGGCATTGCACACAAATTGTCCAAGACATTTTCAGGATATATGAATACAACCCAAAGACTACAGATATACTAAAATTCCTTTCAACAACTGGACTGCTCTATAACACGATGTTGCCTAGGGCAGTTACTACGTTTCCTGGCTTTTCTTCCACCACTCCTTTAAATTTGTGTTAGTGAGGCTGGATAAGAGCTGCAAACCCAATCACTGATCATACTGCAGAATTGCAGTGGTTGTAGCAATTTCAACCCCAGTTTGCAGACTTTACAGGCGTTCAAGAGCAGGTTGGCTCCATAATCCTCAGCCTTGCAGTTGGGAAAGTGACCACAGGCATCACCATAAGGCAGAAGTGACAGATAAAAGTATTTAATTTAGATGCATGTACAGATACGCTACACCAAGATTTTCTCCATGCCTCCAGACACTATGGAAACATTTAGAGTCCAAATAAGATACAACCTCAGGATAATATTCTTTATCAGAACTGGCTCTTGAAACACAGAGGAGGAAATAGGATCTCAGCAAGTTAAGAGGGATTTTGCTGGCACAGATGCCAACATAGTTACAGGTGAAAGTTTTCACACATGAGTATTTCTATTTTATTTTTATTTGAAAGGGCTTGTGGTGCTTTTTAGCTACCAGAACTTTTCGATCTTATGATGTTATGCAAGTAAGTGAGTTGGTGAGTTCATTCCACTCTTACTGAAGAAAGCAACAATTTTGCTGATGCCAGAGGTGTAAGATGACCACTTCTCTACCTGCTAATCAACATCATGGAATCTCCATATTGGCACTGGATGATTCTCACGATTCAGAATCTGTGGTTCTTTTCACCACCTTCATCACCAATAAATAATTTCTTTTTTCTATGAGCAACCAAACACAAGAATCATTCCTCTTTATCAGACTCTGCCACATCCTTACAGAACTGTTGGCTGAAAAGAGAAAAGCTAGCAATTTTTTCTTTCAGTTGACCAATAACTTCAGCTTATCCATGCCGACAGAGTTTTTCAATATCTGGTTTTACATGTGGGACAGTCTTTTTTTGAGCACTGAAGGTTAAATATATGTAGATAATGTTAATGCAGTCTCTGCTGAGCCAGATTTCATATTTAACAGAACTTATGCACACTGATGAGTGTTAATATCTAAGGGTATCAGATGTTGCTAATTCACATCTTTTAATAATCCATGAATATTTCAAATGTTAACATTTCCTCCAGAATTTAACACATATTATTTCCAGCTTTCACCATCATACATAGAACACATTGCTAAATGGCAGGGGGAGATCAACTTCCTAGATCTCAGGCTAAACTCTCCTAAAAGATATAATAAATAATGTTTTTTCCTAAATAAAGAAAGTAATATTTTGCCCCAGCTCTTCTAATCAAATTTAATTCCAAGGAAAATTTATAGAAATGGTAAATCACAGAAAAAAAAAATTTCCCACTTCCTGAGTAATCACATTTTAATCTTTTGACTTTTATTAAAAAAAAACCCAAAAAAATATATCTTGTTCTTGCAATCAACATTTTCAGTGTGAAAATAACCGTTACAATTTAGGTTAATGTAAACAAAGCAACACAGTTTGCTTTTCTACAAGGTCTTTCAAGAACTTATCTACCCCAGCAGCTGAGAACCAAAACATTGGGTACTTAAAAGCAAAACAACCACTAAAAGCAATCGGTAGCAAAACCCAACTTTTTTTTTTTTTTTTTTTTTTTTTTTTTAACAGCAGCATCTACTATTAAACAACTCACTACATAAACAGCAAAGGCCATTAGAGCCACAGTATCAAAGATGCTCTGTAAGCTGAACAGGCAAAACATTTCCACAGTGACTGAGAGCCAGCAAAGCTTCTTTAAGATGTCAACAGGGAAATATAATTCAGTCTTAATAGGTTCAGAGCTTATGTAAGCCATGCTTATGGGATAGTCTGTTAAAAAACCAGCAAGTGAGCCAGTGGCATTACTGTAAACAAAAACTGCAGCTTCCTAAAACATGCAGGCTAAAGACATTCAAAACTTTGCTCAAAGACACTGTGCTGTGGTAAGATTTGTGTGTTCTGGGCCAGAAGTGAAGGGAAATAGAAATATGTCCCAAAACAGGGATAGTTGAGGTGATGCTCACACCTGTACAAAAAAGAGATCAGGAATGCCTTAGCCCCATGAATGGCATAAGAAATAAAATCATTGTGATCAATCCATGTGCCTTTCTTCTAGTAAAACATCTGCTCTTCTGAAAAAACCAGCAAGCCCTCATTCCCAACTAGTCAACTAGTAATGCAACTTTGTGTTTAGGATAGGAGCAATTTTCTCTTGGCGACAGCCCAGGTCATTGAATTAAAATTGTGGAGCAATGTGAGATTTGCTGTTTCTGGATTAAAAAAACGGTACATTTGCACGTGCCCAGCAGGAAAGGAAGAAAAATAAAAACCATCTTGAGAACTCACCACCAGGTTTCCTATCACCATGACCAACAAGAAGACAAGAAGGCACAGTGGCTGCCCAGCTACTTCCATACAGTCCCACATGGTCTCGATCCACTCTCCACACAAAATCCGGAAGATGATGAGGAAGGAGTGGAAGAAGTCGTTCATGTGCCACCGTGGCAGATTGCCAGTCGTGCTTATCTTCTTCACATTATCCAAGTAGCTCTTCCCAAAAAGCTGCATCCCCACCACGGCGAAAATAAAGACGATGATGGCCAGCACAAGAGTGAGGTTACCCAGGGCACCCACGGAGTTGCCAATGATTTTAATGAGCGTGTTTAAGGTTGGCCAGGACTTTGCCAACTTGAAGACTCGCAGCTGGGAACAGAACATAAACAACAGTGTCAGCTCACAGGAGCATCAGCCATTTCAGGCAATGAATTATTAAAGTGAGTAAAACGTGAAAGATGTTAAATGCCGCAGTGCGTGTGGTACAAGGTGATTTTAGCCATACTTCCTGTTAACCTCATTACTTCTATTAATAAAACATCAGCTGGGCTTCTCAGATGAGAATTAAGTTTTCTTGAGCTAAGCTTTGCCTGGTTAGATAGACATGGTTTTAATGGCACATTCCCCCGCTGGTGGGGAAAGGATGGAAGGATGAAATTTATTTCTTAGTATTTTCTTTTGCATTGGTTTTCCTCCTCAAAATAAACAGCCTGGCAGGCATCTGGAGAGAGGGGTTTCAGGTTTGGTCCCACAGTGAGAGAAGGAATTCCTCTTTGCTCAGTCAGATGTTATTAGCTGTTAGCTCCCAGGGTGAAAATCACCTCTGTGCCGAGGATCCCGCAGTCTGTGCACAGCCCACGGCCCACTTAAGACCTATTTTAAGGATGTAAATGGTGCCTAGCCCTTGTGCTGTGTTTTCAGCTGAAGGTTTAAATTAAGCCCTATTGAAGCAGGACTGCTCCAAAATTTGAAGGGAGACACTTAGGACAGTGATGGAAAATTTATGCTTTTGAGCAATGCAGAGAATTTTGGGGGGGAAAAAAAATCTTTTTTTCTTGTAAATGTAACCACAAGGGCTTATTTTCCTGATCTTTAAAATTTTGAAGACATATCATGGCCAGAATAATTAGCATGGACATCCTGGTACATGAAGTGCAACACAAATGTCAAGCTGGAAAGGAAAGTACTCTTCTGTTCCAGCATTTTGCCAGTCTCTCATTAATAGAACACCACTGCCCCTGCTTAACAAAGGAGCTGACAGCTAAGGAGTTCCTGTGAAAGACAGATGCTATGTTATGCTGATCAGTTCTAGAAAAAAAAAATCTCTCTGAATAATTCACAGACATTTTCTTTTGACAACATCTAAAAGAACAGTGGCATGTTTATAACATAATTTAGGAATAACAGCTCCTAAAACAACAAGTTATCAGCTCTTGCATTTCTTGGGCTCTCAATTTTCTACTGTCTGTGATAACAGGTGTACAGGTATAAAATGGCAGATCTTTATTACAAATTGGAATTCAAATATTTTAAGTGTGCTACAAGTACCTGGCACAGCTAGAGGGAATCAAATTATGTTCTCATTTACCCTGATGTAAATCTGGAACAATTCCATTTATCCCACAGTAATTAGTGTCACATACTGTTCACCAGTTTGCAGCAATTACAGGCAGATGCGTTTTTAAGAAAATATGTTGAATTCATGTCAGAGTTTATATGTAATAAAAAAGATGGTTAAGAACAGAATAAGACCATTACCAGTCGAAAGGAGCGTAAAACAGACAGGTTTCCCATGCTGGACAAACCCAGTTCCATCAGGCTTAGAATAACAATTATGCTGTCAAAAATATTCCAGCCCTGTTGGAAATAGTAGTAGGGGTCAAGGGCAATTACTTTGAAGATCATTTCTGCTGTAAAGATCCCAGTGAAGACCTGCAGAAAGAAAATATGAAGTCAAACTAACCTTTTAAACACAACTCCTTGCTTGTGGAGTTTCCACTCACACAGGTGAACCCAGCAGAAAGCCAGACACATTCTACAAACAAATACTTGCTTTTTTTGTGGCTGACTACTTAGCACTACTACAATTTTGTCTAGTCTTTTCACAATAGTATCTGACACTGCTGTAAATTTATAAAGACATATGACTTCAGGATCTGAATTGGAACATACATTTCCATCTCCTTCCATCATCTGAATAATCACAGTGTTAAAAAAAAGGGAAAAAAAGCGTAAAGGTGCCTTTTATAAAGGTTAAATCTATTCATTTCAGTGGAGAAAGCTAAGTGAATGAAGAGTGAGTATTAAGGGCTATTTGAGCTGCAGTGTATCTGGTGTATTCTCCCTTTTTATTTTGTTCTTATTATCAATAGAAGAGCAATACACGCCTCCAGTTACTCTAAGGTTATTGCTGGCAGCAAAGACGATTCGAAACTCTAATTTGAGTCCTGGTTTTATTTATTTATTTATTTATTTATTTATTTTTACAAATAGTCACAGCAATTTTCTTCTCATTGCATCTTGGGAACACATTGGTTATTTATGACCCAGTTCAAATGTCATATGGTAGAGCTTCTAATTGGAACATTTTTCTTTAAAACAACATATAAATATTACCTATGAGGCAGAGGGAGCGGGGAAAGGAAGGCTGCTGACAGCAAATTCACTTGTAATAGATTCCTGTAAAGTATTCCAGAGAATCAGATTTTGTCCTTTTGTATGCCCTACTTAAGTAATGTTTTAAATGCATAGTGCAATGCTACAATCAACTTAAAACAACAAAATGTGGGCACCAAGTTTGTCATATATTGTTTTATTTTCATTTCACATCCTAGCACAAGCTGCCCAGAGCCTTGTGTTTCTGGAAAATTCTGGAATATCTGAAATAGAAATAGATACATTTGCAGAAATGGATAATACCTGTAAAATTAAAATACATGGTTTTTCTATGAAACAATCAACATTAATGCACTTTGTAGGTCAAAATAGAGGGGGAAATCCAGAGGTCATGTATCACTAACATATAGTCAAGGAGAAATGTTTTCCCTCCAAGAAGTTGAATATTTGTAACATTAGCCCAGCAAAACTGATCAACTCTGAGCAACAGAGATGAGACACCCCCTAAGACATGAAAGCGAAAGAGTAAAATCATACAATTATGATATTAAGGAATAAAAATAAATTATCATAGCCTGAATTTGATGAGTGTTTGGCTTTGCTCTGCAATGCTTCAGGAATTAATTATTCCAAGTGGCCATTTACACAATTCCTTACGGAAAGCACCTTCTGTTCCCCCTCAGGAAAATGATATCTTGGATTGCAGCAATACCTTGGGATGGAGCAACTTTCCATCACCACCTCATACCAAGAACACAACAAACAACCTGTCTCATATTTCTAATTAGCAAAGAACTTCTGAGTCACAGGGGTTAGAGATACCAAAGATTCCCACCACAGTGCTCGAATTTTTCCTGGGGCAGAGAACAAGACAAAACTGGACGTCTGTGAAACTGTATCCAGGGGACTGCCTTAAAAAACTATGAGACCACGCTGCACACATTATGCAACCCTCTTGCTGAGAAAATGACTCAGGAGGATCACTTTCTTTGCCTGAATCATTTTAATCAATAGCCTTCTGAGAAGGAAATGTCACAGCAAGACAGCAAAATGTCTGAGCCTTCCTGAAGGCATCAGGAGTTGTGTGTGTGTGTTTGTGTGTACCAGCCACAAATCTCACACAGCACCTGGTCCACTGTGCCTGCACAAGGGGCTGGGTGTTTCATGTGATAAAGGCTGGGAAGAAAACAAGCAGCTTAACATCCCACTGGTGCTAAATATGACACTGCTGATGTGGAGCACTTTGTCTTTAAAAGAAGAGAGACAAAACCCTTTTACCTGTCATTTCAGCCATTTAGGCTTTAATGTTGCATAATGGTACCTCAGCTTCTAAAGGAAAACAGAAATTGAGGGAGCCTTGCTGTCTCCACTCATTTTTTTAAGTGGTGGCACTGCGTGTGCAGATGAACTCCGCACACGTGCTCAGCTGGCCTTCTGATCACATTTGAAAATGTTCATTCCTGTAAGGGATGAACTAAAGGGGCCTGAAAGTAGCAGGTGCTGAATGAAGTAGATGGGCAATGACAGCAGGAGAGCCCCAACGACTGGCAGATCCAGGGAAAGAAAATCTATATTCCATTTCCATTCTTTCCTTTCTCTCAGAAACATTTGCTCCAAGTGAAAAGAAGAAAAAAAAAAAAAAGACCTGCCCTCTTTAATATTTCCCCAGTTTAATGCTAGCATAATCACTCAAAGAGGGTTAGATGTAACGGGAAGACAGCCAGCCAGCCAGTGTGGGGGCAGAGGGGGGGCTGGCAGTCTGCAGCTTAGGGGATGCAGTCACCTGGCAGCCTGCCCTGGAGCTGGGACTCCCTTCCCTTTCACAGGGAATTGCAAAAAATGTCAGTTTTCATTACAAATGACTTTGCAAAATCTTCCACAAAATGGAGTTACCTTTCTCTGACCTGCTCTGCTCACAATTAATCCAGTTATGCGGGGGTTTAGTAAAGCTGGTGAGGGTGAGCTGGGACAATCTGGGCTCCCACAGACCCAAACTGGGATCTCAGGTGAAGGGGAGCCCTGAGCCATCAGCCTGCTACAGAAAATACAGGCAGGCTGTTTTGCTTACTTTACACTTCAGCACAAAGAAGAGAAATAGCTCTAGGCAGTGCTAAGAAACTCACAGTGAGACTTTTCTTCCTTATTTTTTGGCAAAATTTTGCGAAATTTGCTTTGTAAAATTTCTCCCTCTGAAAAAAAATTCTCTCTCTCTGTCTCTACTGATTGTCTAATTTCCTGATGGCGGGCACCTGGCACAGCCCTGCTCAGCCCTGGCAGGTCTGCAGGAGTTGTGTTGGCAGGAGGGATGCCAAGGGCTAAAGTTTCACTGCCTGTGGTCTGCAAAGGGGGAAGCTGATCTATCTGCCAAAAGCAGAGTGAGGAGCAGACACCTTGACTATCCCGAGTGCCAGAGAGGGAAGTGGCAGCTTTGCCACCTGCTTCAATGGATGCAAAGGAATTTTTTTCAAGTCATCTTAGAAGGCCACAAATTGTTGAGCAACAAGAAGGAATGCTGGCTGCAAAGTGAAGCTGGATACAGTCCTGTAAGATGATTTCCAGGCTATCCTTATCTACTGCTTTCTGCAGAGGGCACAAGCCTGGGTATGGAGCAAGAGAGACCCAAGCAGATTTCTGCTTAGCACAACAACAGAGGGAGATCTGCCAAGACACATGAGCTGAAAAGCTGGAGACAGGTCCCAAAGCTTAGGAGAATAACCTCAACATGCCCATGGAAGCCCAGAGCTAGAAATAACAAGGACCAGGGTAAAGAAAAAAAAAATCTATATGTGTTATATCCCATATTCTAGGACTGATACCAAATGCCTGGTTATTGCTACTACCCACCCAAACCTGCCAGCGTGGGAGGCTTCTCACTAAAGGCAGGTCTCACATCTGGGGTGCCTCTGTGTGCACCCACGGTGGTCAATGGCTACTAAAGACACAGCCCTACAGGCCACTGTTCACCTTATCCAAAAGTAAATGTCTCTACAATATCACATTAATGGGGCTTGAAACTGTCCATTACTTTCCAATGACTTTAAAAAGAGACAAAGACAACTGGCACAGACAATCTCCTATGCTGTAAATACCTAAAGTTAGGTGATGTGAATCCAGCTTTGAGATTTTTGTTTTGTTTTGCAGCCTTTGTTTTTTACAGAAATGAAGGGCTTTTTTTAATCTCTGCTGTGAACTCCTCAAATGCAAACTTAGAGCATCCACCTTCCATATTGTCCAGGTCACTTATGTTCCTATAGGATATCTCTGCTGCTACCACTACATTTTAGGGGCAATCCCACCATGCCATAGCTAGATGGCCTGTGCCTTTTCTAATTCAGACCCCTCTACAATTAAAAGGATTCTAAACATTAAGTTTTAAAGCAGTAACACACAGCAACTTTCAAACATAACTCAGAAGATTAAAGAAAAAGATTCCATTTTGTGGTAACTACAGAATTTTAGTGTCCCCCTGGGTCACAAATTGTACCATGTTGCCCTTGGAAAGGCTTTTCTGCTGTCCCTGCAGCTTGACTACAGACTGTCTCTTTGCTTTTCTATGGAGAATTGTCATCTCTGCTTGCTTTGCAAGCAAATTTTTCCCCTCAAATCATCAGCTGTGCTTTGGTCCATGTCCCCTCTGCTCAAGGGGTTTTCATACGACCCAGAACATGTAGAAGATGCACTTCAGGCACCTTCCAGCATAGACATCAACCCATGATCAAACACAGCTCCATTTCCCTCCAAGATCTTGCCTTGCTTTTTTTCTATATGTTTCTTTTTTAACATAAAAGTCGCTATTAGTCACCAAGAACTGCTGCCTTATGGGTGCTTTACCAGAAATCCTGAATAAAGCTCATTAACCTTTCTCTTATCTCACTTCCTTAAGCAGATATCTATCAGGAACAGCCCAAAACTACGTCTTTGATGGTTAGTAATAACACTGGAATATGTTAGCTTGATAAAAATAGACACTTGTTCTTCATTCAGTTCTCTTCGGAAAGAGGTGGCTGTGTGGACTTGCTTGACAAAGGCAAAGCAATGCTGGCAGTTTATCAAAATGGGGCATTTCCAAGCCACAGCCAAAACTTTCAAAAGCAGGAAATTCACCCCTCAGGTGGCACTTCAAGTTCACACTGACTTACCAAATTGCCTATGTACAGCATGTGGTCAAACTCCTTTGTCATCTTGTAGTGCTCCAAGGCCATGAAGAGCGTGTTCAGCACAATGCAGAGGGTGATGGTGAGGTCAGTAAACGGGTCCATTACCACAAACTTGACGAATTTCTTGATTAAAAGCCAAAGTGGACAGCAATCCCAAATGAGGAATTTAACAGCAAAGTGGTTCCAGCAGGGAGGACATTTCTGGTGCGATTCCTCGAGCTCTAAGCCACAAAGCAGCAAAGTCACAGTCAATTCACACTGAGTTATATGACAAGAGAACACTTAAAATTACTCATAACACAAAGGAGGGCCCACAAATTACCCCAAACTTTTCTCAAAGGTAAAAATATTCCTGTGCTAACAGGCTGGCAAATTACACACTTTGGGGTTTTAGCCAGTTGACCTGCACTTAGCAGACGGTGACCTGTTCTGAAAGTAAAAACCTTTTAAAAGTGTCACAGGCAAAAAGTGAGAATCACACTAAATATGTGAAGCCTAGTATTATATATTGGCTTGGATTCTTACTCTGTCTTCCATTTTGCCAAGTTCAAATGGATTAGAATACACTATCTTCACTGAACTTAGATTGGAATATATATTTTTCATTCCCTGATCACATTTTCAAAGTATCTTAAGTAATACCTTTTAAAGCAGATAAGAGATAAAAGAGCTTAAATCCAATATTTGAAGCTGATTTAAGCACTTGAGGACCAGAGTATCACTGGTTGTTGACAGAGTTTCAGTCCTTGATGTGCAATCCAAAAAGGCATTAAATATCTGATTTTTCTGAAAGGCCCACAGACATAAGCCACTTTCAAAATGCTACTAAAACTCCAACGTGCTTTTTAAAGGTGCTCTTAAAATATTGCCTGTAATACCACTTTTACATGCTCATTTTACCTATGCACAAAAGAACTGAAATAGCTTCATAAGTATAATTTGTGTTAAATGGGGAAAAAGAGAAAAGCCAAAAAAGACAGTTAATGGCTAAAAGACAATGATCAGCAGAATTGCTTAATGCCTTCCTTTCCTGAATCCTTTATGGGCATGGAATGCTGTATTATGGTTTTAGTCTATATAATTAGAAGCTGCACTGATAACAGGAAAACTTCAGCCAAGGCTGTTATTTCAATCAGTTCATAAACAGCCTCCTCTCCCAAGGCAGGAAGCATTTGGGACAAGGGGAAATGGCCCCAAGCTGTGCCAGGGAAGCTTCAGATTGGATATTGGGAAAAAAATCTTCATTGAAAGAGTAATTAAGCACAGATGGGAGTCACCATCCCTGGAAGTGTTCAAAAACTGAGTGGACATGGCACTTTGCAATATGGTTTGGTGGGCACAGGGGTATTCAGCCAAAGGTTGGACTTGCTGATCTTGGAGGATTTTTCCTCAGATTCTCTGATTCTTTATCCACTTATCTTCAAAGGACAACAGAACTGTGGTATCAGGTGTCTTCCACCAAACTTTCAAAATACCATATGCCGTCCTACCTGCGCAGGTTTTGCACACGCATCTACACTGCCAAATTGCTCCCCAGAAATGACTCTTTCCATCCTCCACAGAGAGGGTTTACAGGTAAACCCTAAAATTATTTGAGAACCATAGTTTTCAATGCAAATTTTTGTTTTTTAAACTTGCCTCTGAAAGCAATAAAGGGTTTAGGGCAGTCAATGCCTTAAGGGTCTAATTTTCCATGTAAATCTAGAACACACAGATCTATTTCCTTATTCTTCACAACATAAGCCCCTTTGAGTTCAGGTTGCTGCTAAAAGGCTTGTTTTCATCCTTTTCAGCCTCAGCCACATGTTATTTCTCTGTTCTTTTGCCAACTTTTGTGCTCCTGGACCTTCTGGGTGAGCTGGTTCTGCTTCTTGATCCAGCTGAAAACCAATCATACAAAGTTCAGGAACACAGCAAAGGAAGGAGGAGGGTGTGACTGTCCTCTTTTGGCAGTGATGTGGCATTAAAATGGTTTAAGTTAATTAAGAATCCACATCCTTTCTCAGTAAATATGACCTTTGGAAAACACAAGATATCTATTTTTATTTTAATAAAATATCTAATATCTGCAAAAGAAAAAGTAAAATTAGCCTCTGTTCTTCCTGCTACTGCTAAAAAAATGATCAGAGAACTACAACCAGCATTGTGTTCGAGATGTTTTTCCCTTTATTTTTAAATTTAAAAAGAAATAGGACCTTTCTTTTCTGCAAGGCTTTGTAATGTCTGGAAAAAACAGACAGTTGTTGACTACCCAAGAGCTAAGAGCAGAAACCAAATAAGTAAAGGGGAAGGGATCTCTGGTCTGGCAGTTTCAGAGTTTGGCACAAATCTTAAGTCATGAATATGGTTAAATCCTGTGATATATTTTATTCTGATCTGACATTCTTTGTTAACAAGTATTCAATTCCGGACTAATCAAAGTCTGGGAGTTAGGAAACCTTTGATAAGGATTTCTTTTATATAGAATCATAGAATCATGTAGGTTGGAAAAGACCTCTGAGATCACTGATTCCAGCTGTTATCCCTTGACTGCCAAGTCCACCACTAAACCACATTCCTAGCGCCATGTCCTCTGAGTTATCCTAGCCTGGATGGTCTCTATTTCTGTGGTATAAAGGAATAGAAAAATACCATTAAATAAACAAGAAGTCCAGAAGTCCAGGCCTTTTAGACATTCTTAACACATTACATAAAAGCAAATCAGTCACAAAGCTAATTGCTAAAACCCCACAGAAAACAAATAAAACCTTTGCAGAGTACATTGAACACTGGAATACACCAAAGCGATTATTTCCCTATTAAGAACACAGCTCTTTATTTATTCAAACACAAATATATCTTCTGGCCACAATACTGCTGAATATAACCATGGGAAGGTAAAAAATGGGATGAGGAAGGGCTTTGTGGTTTCACACTGGGCAACGTCCAGTTCCTGCCTCTAAGACACCTCTTAGGTGAGTCCCTATCCATCAGTCACACTGAGAATCAGGCTGCAGGAGAATCCACAATTTCCCTTGCTGCTGTGTTCTTGACTGACATTTCTCTGTGTTCTGAGGTGCTACCTCCTCTCTTATCTCTGTCGGCAGTGTCCTAGGAGACACAAGAAAGTGTAGGAAGCCCTTTCATGCTACAAGTCAAAAGATTGTGGATGTGGGGGGTCTTGCCCTGAGCTGTCTTGCTGTTGATAAATTTGCAAGAGGAACATGCAAAGCTCCTGCCTATGGAAACTCAGGGAAGGAAAATCCTCCTGCACCTTGTGAGAAGAGCAGTGGAAAAATTTGTCGAGAATTATTTGCATGATTGAAGAGGTCCTTTGAGCATCCTCAAATTTCATGGTGGGACTCAAAGACGCACCAGGCAGCAGTTGTGTCCCTGTGGTGAGAGACTTTCAGACTTTAAGACTTTCCTCCCCCATAATTTGGATGTTCTGCACGTAGCTGGTGACTGCACGTGCCAGGCTTTCCATCAGCCCCAGAGAGGTGAGGTACCTGCACATGTGCAGTCACCCAAAACCGGGCTGGTGCTCTGCCACTCTGCACTCTAGTGAGCCCTGTGTACATCTAACACCATGACAGCACAAAATCTTACACCTTACAGCTCCAATTCTGATTACATGGCATTCTCTCTGGATTTTTACAAGTCCATAGGTAAGATAAGGGTTGTGTTGCCTCTGTTGTAGGGGTTGCAATAACTATCCTCAGTGCCTTCTTTCAAAATGATATCAGGGCATTTTGTGTCACTTTTTCGCTGCTTTTTAACGTGGACGTGGCTTTGGGTTGGGGCAGTGAGGATGTCTCTTACCTTCCAGGGCACTGGTGATGATGCTGACAGCACTCACTGCCCTCTGCCTCTGAAAGGGCTCGTCTGAGTGGTCCACTGAGGGCCGGTGGGGCATTAAAAGCTGTTTCTTGCTTGCCTCATCCGAGGGGGAGGTCTGTTTAAAGGAACACACTGGATCAGCACAGTAAACCATGGCAGACACTGGGTAGAAATTTCAGAACTGCCTAAGCATTAATTTTGTCATCTGAAGAGTCTAAAGCTCCCTGATTTCTGAGTTAAAGACATGCTGGTGGGGCACAGCTTTTAAAAACTGGCACTTTGAGCAATTTTGGAAAATTTGTTCTGCCCTTCACCTTCATGTAAACTGCGGGTGAAAATACAGGAACACTTACGATGCCAGAGGAATAGCAGTGCTGCTTTCCCATGCTCTTTGCTTGTGAAAGAAGGTCTGCTTAATTACATTAATTAATCCATTATTTCTGAAATGTGTTAACTATTTAATTATACAGCTAGGAAAGGAAGAGGGCGTGGGTAACAGCTCCATTACAGACCTCTGATATCATACCAAGCAAATTGACTCCCCAACACATGTTTTTCTTTGTTCTGAAACACTGCCAAATCTCAGGAACATATTGTCATTGTGGTGATCTTTGGTGTTATGGATTCTGAAGCTCCATAATTAGGGGAGAGACATAACTTCTTTTCCCCAGAAAAAAATAAAAAACCTAACCCTTGTTTCTCATGTTTCTCAAGGAAAAACATAAAAAAGAAATCCCAAAGAAATCAAATACCAGAAAAACAGAACTCCCAAACGGTCTTTGTTTAATGTCTCATTTTAAATTAGTTTTATGCTTTTTGTAGCCTTGGGTTTCTGAAGTTAGACAGAAATACAGTATAGCTGAAGACACACACTGCATGAAACACTTTATATTGTCAGCTCACTGGAGCAAGATGTTAAGGCTTTTATTATTACAAGCTCCCACTTCATATAGAGAACAAATCCCTCTTTGTTTACCCCTCCAGATCCCACAGAGGTGGAAAGAAAAGTGGTTGAGGTGCAAGAACCTGGGAAAGCCAGGTTCAACATCAATGTCTGCCACAGACCTCCTGGTTGAGACCCTCAGTTTCCCCAAATAAATGTTTAACAGCCCCTGCCCTTGTCTTGAAGCATCCAGGCTGTGAGGTCCGAGACACTGTGTAGCAAGACAGGTGTAGATACATGGACCCTGATGGCTCTTGTGTTATAGCCCCAGGAAATGGGAAATGAGAAGAAATCTCTACAAAGCTGAGAAGCTCTGCTTTATTCAGACATCAGAGTAGCTGCTTTAGTCTCTCCACAGACAAATGGGCCACAGGAATCAGACTGAGCCTTCTGGATCTTCTCATCAGTTGGGTCTGATAAGGCCCTGACCACCCTGATCAGCACCCGGGGTGACACCTGAGATGTGCCAAAAGCAGCAGCTCCACAACTCTGCTGTTTGTGCCCAGGGACCCAGGGTCCCTCCTCTTCACCATTTCTCTACCAAAAATGCTCTTCAAGAAAGGCAATTCCATGAGAAAAGGAAGGAAAAAAAAGGTGCCGAAGCTCTACAAGCTGTCTTTCTGGCCTGTGACCTCTTCAGGGCAGGGGATATCCCCAGCAAAGGGCAAAGATGTTCGGCCACTGGTTGACAATGAAAATTATAACCTAGTGGTGGTCCCAGGTCACTTCAAGTACTGCAGTTAAAAATACCAATCACTGCAAGATTGGAGAAGAGTAAGGACTGTGAAAGTAAGCACTTAAAATATCAGCTGGTCTGGAATAGCAGTAATGCTCCAAAAAGGCCTTTTTTTTTTCCCGCCCTAAAATGTCCTTTTCAAAAAAAGCCTCATCTGAATCAGCTCACTGTCCATTGAGTAAATTACAAAGTCACCTCAAAAGGAAAGTTATAATCAGAAACTCTTGAAAGAGAGTTGTACTTGTGCACAACAAGAAAACACTCTCTCCTTGGCTAAGGAGCCAGGGAATACCAGGAATGGTGTTTCAGATGCATTAGTTTGCTTGATTTCCTTCACCTCAAAAACATCCAATAAAAACCAATGAAACAACAAATGTTTTATTAATGAAGAAAGCATCTACAAAATTGCATAATCATTCACAGCAGTTTGGAATACATAACAAATACATGGTACCAAAAAGAAATAGCTAAACAGGGTGAAGAAAAACAGAAGGGAGACAAATTTTTAGGTAGAATAAATTGAAAAAAAAAAAAAAAAGAAAAAAAAAAGAAAAAAAAAAGAAAAAAAAAAGAAAAAAGGAAAAGGAAAGAAAAAGAGAAAAAAACCCCAAACCACAAGTTTGCCTCTGTAAAATGAACCATAAAAAAACCTCAAATTTCAAATCTCTCTGGATTATTTCACTGTTTTTAAGCTCTAATATCTTCCCATCCTATCTGACCTAAAGCATAGGATGTACCAGTAACGTCATCATACAATCTCCTTCTGAGAGTCCTTTATCTGAAAGCCACCTTTTACCTGCAAGTGCGAAGAGGTAGAAAGCCAAAGGAAAAAAAAATCAGAAGTTCATTCTTCCTATTTATTTATTTATTTATTTATTTAACTAAACCAAGCAACCTGTTCCCTGCCAGCCCTCTGGCACCAGGAACACAGCCGAGGTTCATCCCTAGAGCCAGGACAGCGTGTGGCAGGCAATGCCACTGGGCAAAGATTTGTCCACAGAGCAGTAAATCCATCATGTAGTCACTTTGTCACTTACTAGGAAGAATTTTTCCAGGAAAGAAAGTTTCCATCCAGGTGAATCATTTAAAATTATTAAAGCTGCTTAAGGAAATTAATGAGCTTTTGCGCTGTGTAAAGAATAGATATGTGTGGGTTTGGGTTTATATTATTATTATTTGTTTTAGAATAGAGATAGCTGACAGTCACACAAGGAATTGGCAGCTTTTGCACTGTGTGACAGAAACAATTCCAGGAACTGGACAAGCAGGCAGCATAAAGGCTATTATCATCTCTGAGAGAACACACACAGGCACAGTTGCTCATTGTACTTATATTTCTATAGAAATTAAGCATAAAATAACAGCAGTCCCCACAGTTTTGCAAGGAGTCTCCCTAGGATCCAGATGAGAAATCACAATGGAGTTAAACATAGGCACTTCCAGCAGGACAAGATTATTTTTGTTGCCCCAGACTGACTGGAAATGTTCCTCCTTTGGATTAGCTAAATTCTATAGAGACAAATATACTATTCAGTAATTTACATGTAAATGAGGATGCATAACAGAGATAATTTCTTCTCACTGCCTACAGTTTTGAACTATGTCAAAACGATTATGTAAAGATGGGCTTAAACATAGCAGCATTTTTAAAGGCCATTTTTGGGAACCAGGACAGGTGTAAATTTTTTTGTACACTCCAAAATTTTCCAAGCAGAAAAAGAGGTGGGCAGGACTCACCATGAGCAATGGACCCAGTAAGGCACCAGCACAAATCTTTAATGAAATTGGAGGTGGCCATAATAGAGCATTAAAAAGAAACCACTTAATTTTGGGGACGCTTGACTATTTAAAGAAGTGCACCTTAAACTAAAGCAGTTTGAAATATTTGTACCAAATCTGAGTGATTTATACTTAGGCTGTACAAAAGCAAAGTTTGAAATGAGCAGAAACCAGAGCTCTGGTGACAACTCTCTTTGTGACAGCATCAGAGGGCTGGGTAGCTTTAATCCACATAACTTATTGGCAGATTTTTGGATGACTTATTCTGTTGACCTTTATTTCTGAACATGGAAACTGCTAACACTTTCCCTTTTCACCAGTCCTGTGGCAAAGCAAGAAATGAAAGAGAGAAATTTTACCTCAGGGTGGTTTTAGGATCAACATGAAAACCTCAAACCAATGTGGTCAGCAAAAGCCTTTTATGCTTAGCTGAAACAAAAAGCAAGGCCTTTTTTTTGTTTGCCTTTCTTTTTAAAATAATATCACAAAAAATAATATAATCCAAAGATAAATTTCTAAGCCTTTATTTCAGTCCCTTGATAAACAGCTTGGCCACTCTCAAGGGCTCACTCTCCAGGTATTTTCCCAATCTAGCAATGCTCAGCATTTCAAGTTTCCTAGAAGAGGAAGCGTAAGTGTGACCAAGAAGAAAGTCAGGAAAGGTTATGTGTGCAAGAGGGTGCCCCCAGGTCACTCCAGCTTGGTTGCTCATCCCAAAACCATGTCACAGCCCTGTTCCTGGTCTGATGGGAAGCTCTGGTGAGGAGGTGCCCCAGGGAGAGCAGAGCAGTGGGATCACCAGCTAATAGCCAGTGCCTACTTGGAAACCACCACTCTTTCAGTCCTGCATCCATTTCTCTTGCACTTCCATGCACTGGAACAATTGCAAAGTCAGGTTAAATTAAAAATCTTGTGATTTCCCTGCACTGTTACAGGAAAGGCTCCAGCTGGATTTAGGAGGCAAGAAGAGATGGTGTTTTGTGTGTTCCTTAACCCTCACCTGTTCTTGACGGCCACAGGTGAGATCTCACTCAGCCTCATCAGAATCCATGGATAAACTGAACTCCAGGTAAGAGCTCATTAACTAAATCAGATTCTGCTCAAGCATATCAATACCTTGTGAAGGGAGGTGTTATTCTAACCTCTTAAGGAAGAAACACCAAGACACAACAGAGCAATGCAAAGCCACAAATAAGGTGCAGAACCTTTAGGTTGTAGTGTGCCCTGAAGTCACTTACATAATATACAGACTTTCTCTAAACAAGACAAAAGCCAAAATCTCACCCAGCAATCAGCAGGAGTGTAAAAATGAATCATTTTTCAAATCTCTCAGTTTCAAATCAAGACAAAAACAATGAGGACTCCTAGCATAGTCACCAGGTCCTACTTACGTCTTATTTACACTGGGGTGAATTTGATAAAATCAGCAGCTGGACCACTTGAAAAAAGCTGGTGGGAGAACAGGACGCCCCTGACTGAGTCCCCTGCATTTCCAGATGAGTGACCAGGACTTGCCATGGGTTTCCCGAAACAAGCTCCCTGCACCCCTCAGACTTGACCACCTGTTGCTCTTCCCCTCCAGGAGATCACTGCTGGACCCAGACTCAATTTTGTGAAGGGTCTTTGCCGACGACACTTTCATATCACACCACTTTGCTCTTCCTATCACCTCTGTAGGCTCTCTGGCTGGAACCCTCACTGCAGTGAACCCTCTGTGCAGCTCCCCACAATGCTGCCCCTGCTCCTTGTGGAGAACTCTTGTGGCATGGGTGATGCCTTAGGAAGGCTGACCTGAGACAGAGACTGGAAAGTGCTGGAGAATAAAGTAGGTATTTATTGAAAGGCCTCTAGGATACACCTTGGGCAGGACAAGAGCTTGGCCAGGGTTACACCCAAGGTGGACCCAAAATGGTCACAAAGTGGTTAACCAGTCATGAGATCTTAACATTTTTATAAGTTTTGGTCCATTTGCATATTGGGGTTTAATTGTCCAATTACAGCTTCAGGTTGTGAGGTCTCATCCTTGTTCCTCCCTTCAGTCCACTGCTGTTTGTGCTTTTGGGCCTGAAAGTTGTCCTTGGTCTTCAGCAGGAAAAGGATTTGTTTTGTCTCCCTGCTCTGTGAAGAGAGCTTACGAGCACTTAATATGGGGCTCAGAACTATACCTCTAGGCAGCACAGAGTCTGAAAAACATGAAAGCTAAAACTTAAGGCATCATTTCCCCCCTTTAGAGGCTTGACAAGGCCTTTTCCTTGTTTCCTTCTCTATACTAAATATCTACTAATAATAGGTATTCAATAACAAATAAATATCTAACAATAGTAAACAGCTAACAATAATGAGGCATCATGGGGACACCCACGGGTGTAGCAAAGTGTGCAGAGATGCACGGGATCCCTGCAGAGGGTAGGATGTCCTCCTCTTGCTCAGGCTGTGCACTGAAGCTCCTGGGGACTTTGGAGACTACTTTGATGCAGATGAGTTCATGGGCATGTGCTGCTCAGCAGGGACCATGCTGACCATGGTCAGCAAACCTGATGGGCCATCAAGACTGCCCCAGCTTGTGAGACTGATGGGCACTAGCACCGTCCATTGAGATGGTGCTAAAATCCTCCCCTTTCCCTCAGCTGTATTTAGGAATTAGGGAGAGGAGATGGACAGTGCAAACACACTTGGTTTCTCATGGAAACCCACTCATCCATTCGTGCCAAGCAGCCAAGGCCATCTGCAGAGCATTTGAAACTGGCTATTTTATCTTACACGCTTTTCTGCAGCCAAGTGCCAGAATGTCACTCTTCTGAGTCACCAGCCTGAATAGTGGGATAACCTGCTGCAGCCACTTCTCTCTGGCAAGAGGGCAGCTGAAATGCACAGATGTTTTCATGTCAGCTCAGCTGCCACCTGCAGCCATTCCCCTGGGCAAATGTCCCTTGGCTGGGACAGGGGGTAGCAGTTGCGATGACACAAAGGTATGGAAGTTTTCATTGTGGTCCCAACCCAGCCTCTTTGCCTGGGATAAACTGTTCAGGTGAATACTGCTAAAGCTGATCACATTAAATGCTCAAAAGTGGATAGTGACTATTTGCGATTTCCTGGAGAAACCTGAGGAGGATCCACTTTGGAATCATTTGTGACAACTATGGGCTGGGTCATTATTTGTGACTGAAGGGCTACAGGTTGAAAATGCAAAACCAGAGATGGTCAGATTTTGTTTGATGTTTGCTCTGTCTTTTAAATCAGAAGTGCTCCTCCAACCTTTCCCCAAATCAGGATTCAGTGATCTCCCTGTTTAGTAGAAATCTGATGGGCCTGTGTTACGTTCATCTGATACTACTCAGCATCACAGAGTGACATAAAAAAATGCATCTTCAAAAATCTAATGCTGTAAATTGTGGGTTTTTTTCAGCTCCATTACCCAAGTGTTCCATTTGCATGAGCAAAGCCCCAGCTACACCTCAGGAAACTGCAAGTCAGGGCTTAAGCCATGCTACTGCAATACATATTCATGGACTGGCCCTTAATTTTTTGCTCACGAAAGATACAACAGATAGCCCAAGTGGGTCCTTTTCCACCATGGGCTCACACTTGTTCAAAATAAATAGCAGCAGCAGGGTCAGTGAGGTTAATAAGGTAACTGCAACATCTTTCTTCAACCTTCCCCAAACATATCAAGAGATCATAAAAAGAAACCAGAGCTGCTAACAAAGAAAAAAAATTCGCCTACAATTTTTAACATGAAAAAAGGTGAAAATCATCAAGTGCGAAGCCAAGAAACATGCTGATTTATCTCCAAGCACGCTGAGGGGTCAGATTTGCTATTTCCTTCTGCCTGAGCCACAGCTGAGGCTGCACATTTGTGCCCGGCGCTTATGACTCCTGTAGAGAATACATCTGTACAGCAATGGGCCCCTTGCCAATTAGCTTTTAACTGCAGCTCACATTTTCTGGATAGATTAGATACCAAACCTGTTTTGCAGAAGACACAACATCCTTCACATTGCATCACTGCATGAGCATCTGTTACTGTAGTGCCTGGGTGTTATTTCCTAGATGGCCAGGGAATCGCCAAGTGAGCTCACCCACCCCGGCCATCCAATTTTCAACATCCATTTTTTCAAAAGGCAGGAAGCTGACAAATGAAAGTAAATGCCAGCAGAGCTCAGAGCCTCCCTGTCACCTCAGGACCCAATCCTGTAAAATACCGATATTTTCTGTGAAAGGTTGAGTGCTCTTGTGCTTTGCTAAGCTTTTTCTGACAGCTGGGACAGCCTCAGCAGCCTGCAGAGCTGCTTTCCTTACAGAGGAAAAGGGGACATCCCCTAGTCATCTACTGAGGTCTCATGACCTTGGTTCAGACTTTTTTTTTTTTTAACATGCACAAATTTTCTTCCCCAGCTCCTTTAATACACACCTTTTAACTTTTTTTTTTTTTTTCACAAAGCTAAATCCAGTAAAACTTCCCTATCTACAAGCAGTATTTCTCTTGCTCAGTTGTTTACAAAATTGTCTCAGGATTGGTCATCCTCGTCCACAGAGAGTAAAAGTGGGATTACCAAAGTCCTAAATGAAGGAAGATGTGAACATACCAAAAAGCAGCAACAATCTCAAAACTGTCAACGAAACAGATAATTCTCACACCAATCAGCTTCCCACATGTAGCACGGCCCCTTCGCTCACGGGTTGTGTGAGAGTCAATTTGCAGCACTACAGGGAATGCCCAGATAGGTGAGGAAAAAATACAGTCCAAACCCTGAAAGGAATGAAGCTGCTTGGCTCTAGAGAAAAAAACTCCTCCTCAATTTACTGATAATCAGACACTACAACTGGGATCCATCTCACTCACCTTTCCCTTTAGGAGATATCTTGGCTAATACATGTTATAATCACATTTGGTTTTTTTTCCCTACCAATGTTACCTGGTTTTGGCACCTTGTTACTCTGAGTGGGCTTTATCTCACGTTACTTAAGACTTGTGGTTAAAGTGAACAGAAAGAGGTACTTCCAACGACAGAGATTATTCTGATCCATTTTTGATCCCTAAAATTCAATAAACCCTGCCCACACTGACTGTAGTAGTGACCTCCATCATTTTAAAGACTGTTGAGAGTGATGAGCTTCAATGCAGGTTATCTATACAAAAAAGATGCATCCCAGTATCTCAAACTAGCAATCTATCCAGATTGCCCTGCCTGTGTAGCAGCTATTTCCAAAAACACCCTTTCACGGTGTTGCTCTGCAACAAAGATGCCGGCAATCTGCAAAAGGGCTGAAATCTGTTGACCGTCTGCTCGTATTTCCTGGGTTTCATTTGAACTGGGTGCTAGACCCTTCTGGGAACTACCTTTGGATTGGAGGAACAGCCCTCCTCAAGTAGTCCAAGAGAAGACTAGAGGCCAGATGCAAACAGCAAGAGGAAACACAGTCTCAAGATGGAAAGACTCACTGAATCATATAAAAATCATCATTTTCTATCCACCCGACAATGTCAGGTATTCAAAAGTCAAAAGAAATCAAGTTTAAAAATGTCCTTTCAAGAAAAGAAAGTCTGTGTCAAACTCAAGATTTAGGTATTTGCCTCCTGACAGCTCTGAGGAGAAAGTCCCACCAGAAGGCATGAACCTCCCTGGTGAGGCACTAGGCACACATTTCTCTGTGAATTAACTCATTGTCTTCCCACCCTGCCTGGAATGGTGGGTCTGGGTTTCTCACTGTAGGCTTCATACCGTGTAAATAAATCACAGCAATCTCCAACAACATTTAGAAGGAAACGAGAGTGTGAATCACATACAAAAGTTATAAAGTACTCACCAGGTCGCCTGTCCCAGGCTTTTCCATAATAACTGGGGGGAGCAGTAACCCTGCAGGAGAAGTAGGGTCTGGGTTGAGTGCCCCGGTGCCTCCTCCTATCAGGGAAACCACACCATTGCAATCCACTGAGCTGTTCCTTTTGCCCGTCTGGGTGTAGTTGGGAGTAGTAGGGTGAGAACTATGGCTCACTTGACTTTGCACGCTTGGACGCCTCCCAGATCTTGGAATTAAGAGAGAGCCCCGGTGGCTTTCATTTTCCCCAGCGATGCTGATCTCATCATCGGCAAAATCTGTCTCGGAGCAAGTGTCTCTGCCACGGAGTCGGAAACTGAAAACGCTTCCGTGGCTTGTTCTGCGCTTCACCAAGTTTGCACTGGGACCATAACTAATGCCAAGGAGAGTCTGGAAACCCCCAGAAAGGAAAAAGGGGAAAGAGAAACAACATTTTGCAACACGTTTTCAGGAGCGAGGAAGTTCTGGGGGAGAGCAGCAAGTTCCATTTTAAACCAAGCGCCTCGGAGAAAGAGAGACTTAATTACAGGTATTCAGACTCTGCAAAGTTAAGAGGTTGGACAGTCATTCCTAGCCTTTAGGTATTTGTCTAACACTTGACGATTAAGGATGTACTGAAATAGGAAGGGTCAAGGTGGCATTCAGTTCACAGTGTGATACTTCCTTTGCTTCTACTCCCCCCCATGGGACAAGTGCCAGAGGAGCTGGGAAGGCAGCACAAGGAGTGGAAGACAGGAGCAGGGAAGGGGATCCAGCTCCAATCTACTGCATTATCACACATCTCCATAACAGCTAGGGAAGGAACAGTGCAGTGGGAGAAGAATCGATAAAGAAATAGGGCAGGAAATGAACTGCAGGGAAAATGAGAAGAAGAGGGAAGAAGAAGAAGCAGAATACGACGGAAGAAGGTGATAAAAGTAAAAGGAAAAAAAACCAAAAACAAACCAAGAGCAAGAAGAGGGATATGGTTTATTAGTTTGTAAAATGATTATCTCAGTGCACATGGCTGCTTAAGGGCTAGGTAACCTCAGTACACAGCAGTCTCCCTCACTCAAATATCAGCCTTGACGATCCGCTCTGACGTCAGTTAGTGAGACTGCAATTCTGCCAGAGCATCAGCAAGATGTAGCCAAGGACTAAACACACCTAAAATCCGGCAGAGTAAAAAGGATCTTCTGAAAACGTGTAAGGAATTCAAGTCTATCCCTTTCTCTTCTCTCTACAGAGAAAATTACTGGAGCAAGAGCATTTAGGCAGAACATATTTTTGAATTTATGCCTGCAGAGAATTTCCAGCTTCTTCAGAGAAAAGTGAGCCAAGTATCTATGAAGAGAGGTCATATTGCCACAGCACCCACAAAGCAGACAAATTAAATGAAGCCTGATTTCATTCTGTGCTGTAGCTTACACCACTGAGTTATGTAATGATGCTATTTAGTGACACCGGTACATGGAGGAGTACAAAACCCAGGCTCTTTCCAACTAAAAACAACCCATTTGGATTGCTACCAAATTTCAGCTGGTCAAAAATCCATGCCTGGCTTTCCATGGCACAGTCATTGAGACTGATTTCTGATGGCAACACACTTCCAGCTGCTCAGATAGCATCTGAATGATGACTCAGCCTTATTCCCTCCAACCATGCCAGACACAGCCTTGCAGAGAAGATTTACTATAAGCTTTGAAATGTGTCTCTCATGCTCCTCATGCATATGACATCCAGGGGCAAAAAGTGAAAACAAGGAATATTAATCTGAGAAATAAACTGGAAATGCACAGCTCCAGTCCATGGTGCTTCTGGCACGTGGTGTCCTGAAACCCATCCAGAATGAAGCTAAAGAGTAATTCTGGGTTTAGAAAAGGTGCAATTTGTTACACGACCCTCTCCACCAATGAGACAACAACAGAAACTATTGGATTAAAAAATGCATGTCATCTACAGAAATCCAGCTCTGGGTAAATTTTATGAGCTGGGGAGTCATTAATTGGTCACATTTACTTACACCACTTACATGTTTTCTATGAGCTTTTTATGGCTGCCAAGTATCCCTAAATTCACTGACAACAAAATAGAAAAGGACTTAGCCCATTACATGGCTATTCAAAACAACAAAACAAACTGATTTAAACTTTGCCCTCAGTAAAACAAAGACAAAATATCTGGAGCTATTTATGATCCCTTGATACATACAGCACGGGCAGATTCATATTCATGCATGTCAGGAACATTTACATAAAACCTTATTTAATAACACTGTCACTCTGTTTTTCTTCCCTGCAATAGAAAGTAGAAACAAGTGCCACAAAGTTTTGACTTGGAGGCAACTAGCAAAAGAATATAAAAATGTTAATAATGTCTTTGTATAATATTTAAAAAGCCCTCAGAGACAAGTTGCCTCCTATTCTCCTCCTCTCTTTTATTTTTAAGCTTTGTAGGTTTCCAGTAAGATTTTTTTTTTTATCTCTAGAAGGGATATGATAGATATAATCAGATGAATGAAAGAAAATAAACCAGACTGAGGGTAATCTTGAAGCAAAAAAAAAAAAAAAAAAAAGAAAAAAAAAAGGAAAAAGTTTGAAAAAAACAGGTTTGTAAAAATGTTTAATGGGCATTTTAAATTCATTTAAAAAATAAAGTGGTAATATGTTTCCTTCCACTGTTCTAGCACAGACTGCATGCTGTATCTGCTGTGTCAATATCAGTTATGATATTAAATAACTGTTTCTTCTGAAAGTTTCAGTTTCAATTGCCTTGTTCAGAGCCTGGCCTGTCCAGGAATGTACAGGGTGGAACAAGTGACATCTCAGACCATGACTTACCATCCTCCTTTGACCATCATCGTAGTCACACTTGGGATTCCTTTGGTCTTCCCCATACTCATCTGCCCCTAAAGATTTCTTTTTCTTTCTCTTATTTCTTCTTTCTTTCGCACTTTTAGGTGACATTTCCAATGAGCTGAGTGACATTGAATCAATTCCTTTAGTGGCTAGTGCCTAAATCGGAAGATTGCAGAAGGTATAAACATTGTTATTTCAGGATTTCAGTGAAAACTCCTACTGCTCAGAAATTACTTTTCATTTTAAATTTTAAGGTCATATAGAGAGAAGTTAAAAATTTCAGGAGATAAGTAATCATAAAACTTAGGAATGGCTGCATAAAAGGATGGTTTTTTTATGTGGAGTTCCCACACAAGACCATTTAACATATCATGAAGGAACAGCCTGTGTGCACACACCGTGCACACATCTCTGGACTAAAACTTCTGGTGCCAGGCAAAGAAAAATCTCAGGCTGGGGAACCTCGGATTTAAGTCCCCCTGTGCGTGGTTTTTATCTTCTTTTCTTCATGTTAGAGCTGGGATTCATACACAGGAGTCACAGTTTCGTGTTCGGACTCGGTGTTTATTAATTCTTATCTATAGCACAGTCTCACGAGTCGTGAGCTCTAACTTGCAAGGTAGAAAATGGGGGTGTCTCTAACTCTTTCCAAGGTTATTTAAGCATAAACTATCCAATAACGAGCTGACACCTACATTATTTATACTTTTAACCCAATAATTGACCACACAAGGTCCGCAGTGCAGACCTTTTTCACCCACTTAGGAAAAAAACACTCAAAACCAAGAAGGAGAAGGTCAAGAAGAAGGACTTAGACAATGCCCTAAATCCTCCATATTGCCCCAGACATATCACTATATACTAAAACCCCAAATTCTAATTTTTTCCCCCTGTGAGATCACACAATTCTATTCAAACCACACACCCACAACCCCTGTGCTATCACACAATCTCGGAAGTCTGTTCCACGGCCTCAAGTCAAATGCAGTGCCTGCCTGAGGGTCAGTGCCCTTCAGCGCAGAAAGCCCCAAATCCTCAGCTTCCAGAATTCCAACACCCCTGTACTTCAGCCCCTTGAAGGGCCGGACAGGAGGGCAGCCCAGCTGGCATTTTCCCTCCCCTGTCACAGAGGGATGCTAGGAACAGCAGGCAGCTCAGCTGGCACGTTTCTGTAAACACTTCTCCCGAGCAGCAGCGCAGGCAGCTGCGATCAGAGATGCAAAGAAAGAACCATGGGCTTAACTGGAGATAGGGTCGCCTTTGCTGTGCTGTGTGTTTCCATGCTGTGCTGGCTATCTGCTGGGATCGCTGCAGGAGGAGGCTGATAACACAACAGCTGCTGGGAGCCCTGCAGAAGCCCAGCTCCAAAGCCTGACCCCCCCCAAGGCACAGCCCTGGGAGTAAATGAGCAGCCAGGAGGAAGGATCGATAGGAGCTGGGAGAGCTGGAGACCCTGTCCCCAGCACAGGCAGGAGGAATGAGGGAATTATGGGCACAAGGGTCAGATTTGGAGGTGCTGGAGGTGCCAGAGAACCAGTGGTGGCCACATCAGTGGCCTGGAGACCAGCCCAATGCAGAGCCCCAGCTGAAACACCTCAAGAGAGTGAATTGTTAAAAAAGCCTCTCCTGGTTCCCCAGAACAGGAGAAACAGAGGAATCCTCAGTGCTATTGACTGTAAGCCACTAGAATCAAACAGGCAATCATCTCCCCACTGCAAAATACTCCCTTCCTCCCACAGGCATCAGTCCAAGGAAAGTGAAGGCACTTAACAGCCGTGTAAAGAATCAATCATGTATTTCAAGGAGTAGCGGTTGCTCTATTACGCTGAGAGCACAACAAAACTTAATTCCCGTGGGAAATATCTTTCATAAGCAAGCTGCTTAGAGCAGAGAGGAGGAGGGCTCAGACACTGGTCTAGGCAGTTTTGGTTGGTTTGGTTTGGGTTTTTTTGAGTCAATTGATTTAATTGCTTTGCTGAAGTGCTTTCTCTTCATAAGGATTCGGCAAGTCTTTTGGTGTTAAGCTCAGTTTTAGGGATGTGTTAGACCAATTGCATAAATTGACTGATAGTCCCCAGGCAGGTCTATCAATTATATTTCTGCTCCCTTTATACTACACATTTTAAAGCTGGCCTGAACAGTTTTGGTTTTCCTTTTTGATTGCTGTCATATTTTGTTAATCTAGAAAATATTGCAGGTTGTGCTACTAAGCATGCTGTACTCATACTGCAAAATAGAGTAATTTTCAGTTTCTTAGCATTTTCTTATCTATTGCTTGAATTGTTTCTGTGCTCAATACTTCTCTCAGATATTGAAAAAGGATTTGGACTGACTTGTCCCTCAAGGCATGGGGAATCACACACTCACAGTACAGCTTGTGTTGGAAGGGAGCTTAGAGTTCATCCAACCCCACTGCCATGGCCAGGGACACCTGACCAGTTAACTCAGTGCTCCACCCAGCCTGGGATGTCCCCATGTCCTGCCTATCCACCCTTTCTGTTTGTGTTCCTGTGGCTGGACCATGTCCTGCTCCTCCGGCACTGCAGGCCATAACCCACTGCAACAACTCCAGGGGCAGGAAAGGTGTGTGGGACCAGGCATACCTGGAAAGGACAGGTGAGGGCTAAAGGATGGGAGGAAAGCTTAGTTCACACGAGCCCCGATATGAGGATTATGCAGAAGAGAGCTCTTGAAGCAAGAGCTTAGTGGTACAGTGAGAAACTCAAAACCAAGATCTGGATCAAGATTTGGAGTACCAGATTAAAACTGAGTAGCTCTGACTGGGGTGAGATGTCTCATCAGGACATCTGGAAGCTCCATGGTGCTCACTTTCCTGAGCCTCTTCTTCCAAATGTCTGCTTTGAGATCCCAGGGGTTGATTTGCAGAATTACTGAACTTCATTAGTAACTGAACTTCATTACTGAACATCACAGACTCAAATCACTCCACTCCTGAATTTCCTTCCCATAAAACCAGGATAATAATACTCCAGGAGTACTGCAAATACGAAGGAGCATTTTTGAAGCACATGGAGTCTGAGCAGTGGCAAGAGGCACAGAAAAACCTTGGAGGATATTAGTCACTTCCTCTGCCAAGCAGGCTTTGACTGCCTGAACTGGGAAGTCTGCTCAAGCTGGCCTAAGGCAACAGAACGAATGATGAGAAAGCAAAGAGCTGCTCTCGAGTCATGTCCTGTCCACCCTTTGCACTGAACAGGGCACAGGGAAGATGAGAAATGGTTGGCTGAAGAAAAAGACCCTATTATAAAGCATATACACAAATGGGGAAAATTCAGATTTTCAGGGGCAACTTTCTTTTTTGATACATTATGTTTTCTGGGCTTAATGTTCCTTTTTTTTTTTTGTGTACACACAGGCTTAATTGAAATCAAAGCTTCCAAAATGAAATTCTTAAATATCTTTAATTATAGCTGGGGCTAAAGTTGACTGTTATTAGGAAGAGCTCAGCTGGAGTCAATACACATGAAAATTTGTATACAATAGGTAGGAGTTGGAGCTCAGTTTGTTCCCTTAGGATATGGCAGCGTTACTCTGGTTAAAGTGGCTGTATATGGACTAAATTGCATTTACCTATTACTTAAACTATCAAAGAGGATCTTTAAAAGGACTTAAATGATTCATAAGCCAGTACTAGCACTTTGTCAAGAGTGAATTGCATTTTCTGTTTTCTTTCCAAGGATTTAAATGGGCTTTGGATTAGGCCCTGAAGCCATATGTACCCAAAAGAAAATTATGCATATTAGTTTATATTGTGTTTCAAGGATTTATTTCTCTGAACTACAGTGCTACGTGTTATTTCAGACTAATTTTCTTATTGTCTTCTTGTTCACAGCACCTAAAATGTTCTATTCTGCTGTTTAATAAAAGCTTTCTACCCAACACAAACCACATGCAAATTAAATACTGTTATTAAGGCTATAAGGCTACATCGACCATTTGGCCTCCCTGATTTTTAAATTTATGACATAACATTAAATCCATACCCTTTGCATAATTTTCAGGTCTTAACCTCAAGGTCTGCCTGTTTACTTTTCCAGGAAGGAAGCTGTATGTGCTTCAAAGAGGTCAATCTACACCTTTACCTTCATTATTACACAATTGGATATTTATGGCAGGTTGAACAAGACAATGAGGAAACTAATGTGTGCTAAAGGGGTGGTGGAAGGAGATTCAGCTGGGGGTTGGCTGAGCTGCCAAAACAGCTGGGTTGTGTTCAAATGCAGATGTAGTTTTACCATCATTAAAACATCTCGCATGCCAAACTATATTAATTTTCTCTGCTGGCATATTTGGCATGGTTAAACCATTACAGCTCTGGATATGTAAACCCCAAATGGCCCCATGCCTAAGAGGGAGAGCTACAATTTTTCTTTTACACACAAAAAAAAATTGCAATAACTTTGTCCAGTACAATTAACATTAATCTGCTTTCAAGCAAACTCTTGCTCTGGTTATCACACAAACGTAAAATAAAGAGGATGTGAATCCCAAGGTAACATTTGTTCAAGTCACCCAAGGCTAATCATGTCACATAGTTCACTGACCTCCTGCTCTTTCTTCAACATCTCCATGGCTTCCCGAAACTTTCTCTCCTTCTCCTCTGTTTCAGCAATAGTCGCTTGGTTCTGCTCCTCATATGCCATGGCCACAACAGCCAGAATCAGGTTGATCAGGTAAAACGAGCCCAGAAAGATGACCAGCATGAAAAAAAGCATGTAGATCTTCCCAGCAGATCTGAGAGTCTGTAAGTGCAAAAGTAAAATTAACACTGCTTTACAGTGTTCATAAAAAGAAAAAAAAAATAAAGAAGGGGTTTCTTTTAAAATTAGATTTATAATATAATTGAATCCAGCCTTTGTTAATAGTTCAAACAGAAAGCCTTTGATGAGAAATGACAACCACATACAAGGAAATAATCTCCTCACCAATAAATTTTTATACCTTAATCAAAAATTGTGTGCCTTGCAGTGAATTAATTTTTAAAAGAGTAGTGCTTTCAATGTTTTCCTCCTTCACCAAATATCTCTGCTGGTTTTCTTTTGGAATAGATATTAGACTCAGTTGCAGTGAAAAATTCCCCCACAGTTCAATCTGTTTTTGTCTAGTGTGTAGAAACCATCCAAGTGGGATTCATGTTGGATCCCTTCAGATGTCTGCAATGCAGGTCCTTTTCCAGGGAGAAAAACACATGTTTAGGGTGCAACTCAACCAAATATCACTGAGACACCTGTGTCAGGAAGAGAAGAGCCGAACCTTGGGCTCTGTTGAACGTATCCCCTGGTTCTCCACCACATTTGTTGGCATAACTGGAATTTAAGGGAACAGCTTATGTGTAACAGATATGTCCCATGCTCAGTGAGTTGATACTACTGACAGAAAATACTGTGTGATAGTATAAGGTCAAATAATAAAATGGAGTGATGTTCATCCTTATTTGCCGTGACAGTTTCTGTCTTCCAGAGTTGTACACGTAGCTCTGTGTCAAGTAAGTGAATACAGCTGTTTAAAGAATCTTCAGTTTCGTTGTTTTACATTTTCCTGAAATGAAATTGCATAACTGGCTGTATGTGAAGCTGAAATCCCCCAAATCTCCAGCAATGTTTACCTCAGTACCTTCAGAGTAGTTCTGTCAACATCTTCCCCTGATTTCCATATGATCACATTCCAGTTTTGGCAGGTTTGAGATCAAGCAGCAAATCATCAGTGGCTTCGTGGACAGAGAATGCAACTCAGTACCAAAGAGGCAGATGTTCGCACACATTTCAGGAAATGCATGCTGAAATGAGCATTTACTCAGAGACCACCTTGCATGTGACTGTGAGTTGAGTCTGGATCTGTTTGTGCCTCTGTCTGTCAGGCGTCCATGATGAAGAGCTTGCAGCAGGGAGAACTGAAATACATCACGTAGTCTTGCCATTTTCTGAATTTGTGTTCATCACCATGCCTTGCAAAACCACATATGCCAAGAACACAGGTCCTTCTCTGGCCTTTTCTTGAGCTGGACTCAAAAGATTAACTTGTGCTACACCATCCACCAAAAAATCACCAAGTGGAGATATTGTGATCTTCCTTAAGTGGTGACCTTCATTTAGATTCAGGTGAAATAGTGTCTTTCTCTCAGTACCACTTTTTCACCCAGCCTAATGTCTTTGGACATCATCACTCTTAAGAAAATAAATAAATGATTAGAACTGATCGTCCTTCTCCAAAACATCTGATTATCCTTCTCTAGAACAAAGGAAAGTTTACCTAATAACCAGCAATTCTTTCTTAAGTGTTGCATATGCCACTGTAACAAGATGATGTCTTTGTTTATATTTTTTAACAGTAATAAAATAACCTCATACCTGTTGGTAAAGACGTTCCCAGTAATCTTGAGTCATGAGACGGAACAAGGAGAGAAAGGCCCAGCCAAAAGTATCAAAGCTTGTGTAACCATGGTCAGGATTTTCCCCAGCCTTCAGACATATATATCCCTCAGGGCACGTGCTACAAAAACATCAAATACAATCTGTGAGATGCATCTCGGATGGCTCCAACACGGAGAAACTGATTTCCAGGGAAACACATCCAATGCTCCTGTTTAAGAGCACAGGTCATCCATGGCAAATTCCTTCACTGTGTAAAACCACAGGAAACAGGTGATGACACTTCACAGTATCAAAGGTCTTTGCAAAATTATTTTTTCTTCAAAAAGGATAAACAGGGAAATAAAAACCATAGCAGGAGCTGAAATGGCAAATAGTCACCCAGCATTTCACATATTTTGAATAGACTGGAATTAGGTGCACAAATATCATTTCTCTTGGCACTTAATCTTAATTAAGAATCAAAAACCTGGCGTCTCCTGTTAGAGTTGCAGGTAACACTGTGATGGAGAACCTGCTCTTTTGGTTACACAGTCTGGACACCACCAGTCTGTGCTATTGGAGCACCTTCCTGATTGCTTCCTTTGCCTGACCTCACTCACCCCCCACAAGGATTAAATCTTTAATCCAAGAAACCCAGCCCTTTGTTCCATTCACCACCACAGTGTGGGGTCGTGACATTTTTTCTATTTCTGCCAGGAAAAAGCTTTCCTTGTGTGTCTTGTAGATTACTGTATTGAATGGCATGCAGATAGCATGAATTTCACTGGCTCTCATTAACCTTTGAGGCTCCCTACAAGTAATTTTCTAGCCCCATATGCCAGAAGAGATAAAAAATGCTCTCAGTGGTACTGTGTAAGCACTGAACTGCATCATCAAGTAAATGCAAGGTAGAAGAGATCCTGGGTCGAGGTGTCACCCTCTCTCTTAGAACAGATTAGCCAAAGACCCCCACGGCTCTTGCACATCAGAAGCCACTCTCCAAAAATAAGGTATGACCCATTAGAAACTGAAGCCACAGAAATATGCAAAGGCTTTCTTCTGCATGTATCCTAAGAAGAGAATATGAGATCAAGTGCCCTGGAGCCTCATGGCATGTGGGAATTCTTTAGATGAGAACCATCTAATATCTGGAGAAGCAGATCTCAGCAGAATGTGCAGTTACACCAGCTCTCCCGGTCCTCCTAATCCATCACATAGTGATGAACCTGGTACAATTCCCTGCAAATTCCAGCTGCCACAACTAGGGATGGTTGGAACATGTGGGATTTTGGACATGTCACTAGTCACGTAGATTGCATAGCTTTAAGCTTCATTTTCTCCCAGAAAAAAAAAATCCTAGACCTTCTCAATCACTGCTATTTTTTCACCAAAGAAGAATATTGCCAGAAATTGAAATGCAAAGCAGAAATATAAATAAAGCAAACCAATTTTTAAAATGCCAGACAAAAGAAAATTGACCCCTGAGAAAGCAGAGTGTGTCTCATTGTGAAAACCGGTGTTCTTTTCTTTAAAAACTGTAATTTTTATACAGATATAAAATAAATTTTACAGCGCAGGATAGCAACCTGTACTGCATGTCAAAATGAGAATATGTTTTTATACAAATCTATGGTGTCTGCCATCACCATTCGACACTCAACAGCACTTTGATAATCTTAATTTAATATCAGTAGTGAATCACAAATTTTAAGGCAAGTCTGCTTTGAGCACTGATAAAAGGAGTGCTGAAGCATTTCAAAATGTGTGCAGATCCTTGTTTACAGTAGTTTTCAGAAAAAGCAATAAAAAATGAACAGCTGATGTTTAGTGAATTAAATGTTACACACTAGTGGGGGTATAATAAGTGATTCTGTCACTTTAGGTAAAGCCAAGTTAGCTTATACCAGTTGAGAATTGAGATAATAACAATTATATCTCCCAAAGAAAGAAAAAGAGTCACTCCTCACTTTTTCCCTGCCAGTCTAGAAATGCCTCCTTCTAGATCCTTCCTACTTTGACTAGCTATTTTTTTCCTAATAAGAGCCATATTTCACTAAAAAAATACAGTAACATTACTGAGTTAAAACAGAATAAAATGCAAAAATCTTGTATTTTTTCCCCCAAAAATATGCAGATGCACACTGAACGTCTCTTGTATACCCATGTCCTTTTTTTGAGCAGAATTTTTCACTAAACCTCCTCTCTCCCAAAGGCAGCATCTGCTGTCACTCTGCAGTAGACAAGTGAGATTTCTGCCTCTGATGGGCTGCTGCAAAGAGCCTTCATCGCCCATGATGTGCCACTCAGCTGTTCAGGAGCTCTGAGAAATGGATTCTCCAGGCTCCCGAAAAGGAAATTCCCTTTGCTGGCTCTAAGACATCGTGCCTACACAGGACAGGAACATTTCTGTAAGGCTGATTATTTCTGCCTTGAGGAAATGACTCCACTCACACACTGGGCTTGGCTCTGCACAGAGGTGCAGAGTCCTTTCTTCAGTCTCTCTCTAAAGAGAAATGCTGAGTGGCTCCATTGATCTGGTCTCATTGTTCTTGTTTTAACATTATTACTGATGGCTAAAACAACCCAGTGCAGCTGAGAGAAATTTTGCTGGTGGTTACTTTAAAGGTGGACTTCAGCCTAGGCAGGGCAGTCATTTGGAAATCGGTTTTTTTCTACAATAAATTGCCTAAAATCTTAGGCAAAATGGACATTTTGCCATCAGCATCAATTATTGAGAAGGGTGAGATTTTCCTCTGAATCTCAATTGGTAGAGAGAATTTCCTCTTAATCTCTTCACCCTTTTGAACAAGAGCCTGGGAGAAAGGGGATATTAGGAACATCGGGTTGAATTTTCATGGGAATTTCTGGGCACATATTAGAGGCTACAAAGTCACCCAGGTTCACTGCCAGTGTTGCTTTCTAGGAAAACTTTTGAAGAAGAAGAGTTTTCAAGCAGGTGTTCAAAGCACTGCACTTTGCTTGAAAATGCACCCAAATGGAGATACAACCCCTCTGACTGTGAAAGTGAGCAGTGGTAACTCAGAGGAATATTATCTGTTTATAACACGATTAGTATTATACACACATAATAATTTTTTTCATGTTTCATTCTGTCCTTATGGGTCACCTTCTACTGTCTGACTCCACAGTGAATGAATAGTTTAACCCCAGCTGGCAGCCAAACCACACAGAGCTGCTCACTCACCCCAGCCCCAGCAGGATGGGGGACAGAACTGGATGAGTGACAGTAAGAAACCTCTTGTGCTGAGATAAGGACAGTTTAATAGGGCAGAAAAGGAAGAAAATAATAATAATAATAATAATAATAATAATAATAATAATAATAATAATAATAATATGAATAGTTACAATGGCAAAAGAATTAAACTATACAAGTGATGCTCAGAGCAGTTGCTCACCCCTTGCTGACCACTGCCCAGCCAGTTCCCAAGCAGGGTCTCCCAGCCAGCTTTCCCCCACAGTTTATATACTGAGTATATGGTCTGGAATATCCCTCTGGCCAGTAGGCGTCAGCTGTCCTGGCTGTGGCTCCTTCCAGCTCCTTGTCCCTCCCCAGCCTCCTCACTGGCAGAGCATGAGAAGCTGAGGAGTCTTTCACTTAGCAGAAGCACTTAGCAACAACTGAAAACATCAGCGTGTTACCAACATCATTCTGATCCTAAATCCAAAACACAGCACTGTAGCAACCACAAGGAAGAAAATTTACTCCATCCCAGCTGAAACCTGGAAAACACACTTCTCTAATTTTTTTTTTCAGCTTTAAGAGGATTCAAACAAGGTGCTGCAGCATGAAAAGCATGAACCCCAGCCCAAAAATGTTGTTAATGTTAGCTTACACTCTTCTTTCGGCAACTAGGCCCTTGAGACAGAATTTCCTACTTGTCAACTCCTTATTCCTGCTCACCCTCTTTCGTGGCCAACAGAGAGATAACCCACAGGGTATGGGAACGTGTTAAAAACACTGAGAGGAAAACAAAATGCTGCTTCCCAGAAAAACACCACAGAAATTTAGGTGTAAGGCTCTCACATGAGAATATTATTCTGCAACTGACACCATTTCCTCTGAGGATTTTTTTAAGGAGCCTCAAGATTTTACTGAACTTCTCTCCATGTGTGACATTAAGTCTACCCCCTTTGGATTTTTTAGCAAACTGTTCAGCTTCTTTTACCTCAGGGAAGCATTTGAGAGGATTGTACTCTCCTCTGATGCACAGGGATGGGCAACAACAACAAGCTACAGAAATATACCATCCTCCACAGGAGTGTCACAGGATGCTGTTCAATTGATCACAATAAAATTAGTGTCATTGATTCAGAAAAGTTAAAAGCAGAAGCCTACCTACCTATCCATCAGGCTGTAATCACCACTGCAAGCTGGCATTGGTACAGGAAATTAAAGGACATAAGAAACAGCTTTGGTTTAAATAACACAGGCTGGGAATGCCAGAGAGCTGTAGCTGAGGGGCATAATTACAAAATGCTCTGTCTCAAGAGTTTAATCTAGGCAAGCCAAGCAACCTGCTGATCCAGGATACAGTGGCCAACAGGGTTGGGCAATAAAAGAAGATTCGTAAAACATCCATGCACTGGATTGTAACATCCAGATCCTGAAAATACAGGGAGGGTTTCCTTGTGCTACCAGGAGTCAACATCAATGCCATCTGCGAGGTGAAGGCTGCACTTTCCTTGGGTTTAGGTTACAAAGAGACACTGGCTTGCTCACAACAGAAGCAATGAAAAACATACCACAGACACAGCAAAAATTAAAAATCCATACCCCTATTTTGGTAAGAGTCCCTTAGTGTCCCTGCTTAGGTCACACCTTAAGCCTAAGAACGCAGAAATCAAGCTGAAAAGTTTATAGCTGATGTCTTTGACACATGGCTAATTCCTGGGGAATGGGAATCACCCTGGTGGTCAAAAATGGAACCCCCAAGGTGGGGTTTGAAAACCTGGCAGCCTTTGAAGGACAGACAATGCCCATGGCCTCCATGGCTGGTTGAGTCTTCCTCAACCTGCCTCATACTGCTAAAGTCCACAGACCACAAGAGAGGCTTAGACTTCCTTTAGACCACAGACCTGAGTATTTTTCCCCAGACTTTCTGTATTTTCTCCTTTCCCTTGACTCTGAGGGAGGAGACAGCAGTCAAAATAGACGATAATACTGTGGGGAAGAAAGATCCTTTGACTAACATTTGTTCTTACCTGAAAAAGAAATTACCCATTCAAAAACAGGAAAATATTTTAAAAAAATAATGTTGTAAAGGTAACTGGGCATGGATGAGAAAGTGGGTAAAAGCCAGCAGTACTTCAGCCAAAGCCATTGATGTCAGTGGTGCTTGATGTGCCTGAAAGCCACAGGAGAAGGTTTTTCTCCTTCTCCTGCTCCTGCTCTTTCTTGTTTTTTTTTTTTTTAATATTAAAGGCTGATCACAGTTAGAGTGTCTGACTTACAATTCCCCACTAATTACCATCTAAAAGCCAAAATCTGACTTGCAGTGGCTTGCTTCGTCTTGGATAGGTCTGACTGGGAGCCCCCAGCAGCTCTCACGCCAAGCATCCAAATGGACAGAGAGAATTTGAAGGACATTTTTAAAACCAAGGGAAGGGGTGCCAATTGTCTGAAATGACAGAATTGCAAGTGAATTGAACCATATGCTGCAGGGAAAAGGAAAAAAAAATGTTATTACGACAAAAAAAGAGAAGAAATGCTCAGAATAAAAAGCAGCATCAACCAAGAGTTGAAACTGGTGAAGAAAAGAAAAGGAGGTGCCCATGATCAGGCTTGTTCACAGGCTCAGAGCACCCACTGACCTGTGCATGCTGCTGGCCTGTGTCCAGGAAAACTTTCAGCCTCCCTCACTGGTCGCTGGCTCAGGGAGATGGAAAAGCTGTGGGTTCAGCCTGCACACAGGGGAGCACAGAGGGGAACAACCCCCTCTCCTGCAGGGTGCCTTGTTCAGGCTCCATGCTGCAGCCAGGCAAGCAAGCTCTTATTTCTTCTGGCTCAATCCAGTGGCCAGATACCAGAGCTTCTGTCTAACCCAGCAAACAAAATGTAGGGCAATAATTTGTCATCATAAACATAACAGTAGATTACTGCCTAATGAAGGCTGTAGCCTCTAGTAAGTCTGCTTCTCTCATGTGGCTGATGAGCTTATTACAGCTTTGACTAAGAGGTAATATTACCCCTCCTTAAGAATTGAGTGGATTTGGATTTAATCCCTACTGCTGCCGTTTGACCAGAGACATGATCTTCCAAATGCACCACTGATCCCTAGGAATGGTGACTGTTACTATTGTTCCTAAACCTGTATAATTCCTCAAGTCATTCCCGTGGCCCCTGCAGCACCTTTGAGGTGTCATCCTTGCTTTCTGTTTGTTTAACACAGTCAAGCAAGAGGCTTTCTCACCATGAGCAGGCCATCCTCACCCTCCTGTCACTGTAACCAGCTCAGAGAATAAAGAAAAGCTTATGTGATTTACATCACAACCTAGGTAAATTAATTTAAGGTGTGCTGCACAGCCTGAAGGTTTGAAACAAATTCACTAGTATTGCTTGAAAACCTGGGACGGAATTACGTTTTTAGCTCTAGTAGTTTAAACAACACAGTTCTTTCCAAAATACACTTGCTTTGGTGACATTTGAAGAGGACACATTTGGAAACTCTGCCCCTTCTTCACTCAAGCAACTTTTACAGCCTCTCCCACCTGTCAGCCCAGCTCTACCACATCAGGCTGGCTGCATATGGTGAGGGTAAAGCACACACCAATCCCATCAGGCACTGGCCAAAGCTCCCAGTATCCCATTTCCTGGAATGGACCCATTCCTGCACCAAGTTAAACACTGGCACACCATGACCTGCCTGACAAAGCTGGGTAGTCCTGACATGACTTGCAACCAGGCTTTCTCCTGAACTGAAGATTTTCTCTTCTCTCCAAAAGTTACTTCTTGTTCCTATTGGACTCTGTTCCTTGTTAGCGCAAAACAAACTCTTGCAGTACATCAAGGGAAAAATGCAGTTGGATAAACAAAATGAAAAGCAACAAAAAAGTTCTGTTCGATTAAATGAAGAAAAGTCACATTTCAGGTACTGCTGTTGCTCCCCAGGAGTGTCTATGTGCAACACCTCCACCCCACTCATCCATGGACTGCACCTCTGAGAAGAGCTCTCTTGGCTTGGAGGTTTGGCCTTTCACTCTATTTATCCAGCATCCAGCACAATATGGACTCAATCTAAGACCTTCTTACAGAAAACAATTATTAACAACAGCAACCGCAATAATAATAACGACACAGATATAAACTGAGGCAACTTAGAACTGCAATAATCCTAATTGGCAGCAGAAGAATAACAGAGTCAGCTGTGCGCACTGGTGCAGCTCCCCAGTTTCTGGTGCAGCTGGGGTTGTGTTGCTGGATGCTGTTTGATATGTTCTGGCAGACACACATTTTTCCAGGCTCTCCCCTGCCAAGTTCTGGGTGAGACCTGCAGTGGCACTGGTGGAAGCACCCGATAGCAGCTCTCCTCCTCAGCACAGTGCATGTTTCTTCTCTACCCTTCAGGGGTGTGATAAGCCTTTACAAGGGGCTTTAAATCACTGCGTGGAGGATGCACAAAGGCAAAGGAATGTTACTACAGCTCAGAGAGATCAAAGTGCTGCATGGCTGTACGTGAAATGAGTGTGCTGACAGAAGGGTGATGTGGAGAAACTGCCACAGAAACACTGCTTTTGGTGCTCATAGAGACTTTGAAAACAGGCATCTGATGAAATTTTGTGTGTGGGTACTAATTACCTAAGTAAAATGCCACAACACTGAAGAAAACAAAAGGGGTTTTTTTTCTGATAATGCCTTAGAGTTAGGACTGACACAAAAACTTTGAGGAGCGCCACAACGCATGGTCATTCCTTCATCCCTTATATGCAATGAGCTCAGTGACAGAATTTACCACACCAAAGAGAATCTTGCCCCACAGTGTACATTATTTTAATGTATCCTGTTAAGAAAAATCAAGGTCATAGTGAGAATAAAGGTAGCTAAAGTTTCTATAGCAACAGTTACTAGGATGCAGTTGCCAAAGGTGCTTTCTTGTTGTTCCTGAAGTAGATTTACTGGCTGCTTTTTCCTTCCTGTTCACTGGTCTTTTTTGGTAATATCAGTACAGACATGATGCAAATGTGCTTTCATCGTCAGTACGATCTTGTAGACTATTCCTGCCCATGAGCTGAATACACAGGACATATCATGTGTAAGGGAAAAAAAAATAAAAATTAAGCAGTCTGACCTTGAGATCCAAAGGGGACACAACTGACTTAAAACATGTACACTTTCCTGAAAAGCCAGCTCCTTGTAATTTGCAAATTAAAAAGTGAACAGAAAGAATTGAAGTTTCTCTTTTGCGTCAGTTTGTTTACTTTGTACATTGACAGCATCTTGTCTCTTCCTCCTAATGGACAAATTTCCTCGCTGTTTCTGTTGCTCAAGCAAACCTTCAGGCAGGAGGGGAAATAAAAACAGCAGCCTAAGCACAGCGGAAAAACCATCTCTGTGAAATTACAGCAGGATGAAAGTGGAAATGCTTTAGAGCTGAAATGCATCTTCATTTCTCACAGATAACTCCATGCTGCTGCAGCCCCCATAAAAGTATCTCTGGGGAATGAGGGGACTCTGCAGTGCTGATCACCTCACCAAAGTGAATGGTTAAATGTCACCAAGAAGGGACAAGCTGGAACTGCACAGGAGGGTTGGTGTGGCCTGACAGGGACATGTTCCACTCTGGGAATCTGCTCTGGTGGTGGTGGCATCCAGCAGGGTGCCTCATTGGATCTGAAGGTGGGACCAGGAGGGCAGACACACAGGATGTGTGTGTATATATATATATATATATATTTACAGGAAGGGTGTGGTGGTGCCTGCTGTCACCTGCTGCTCTGCAGCCTTCACAAAACGTGCTTCACTTGATGCCAGGACTTGATTTCACTAAGGAAAGAGCAGTTTCCACCTAAGATCTCCCAAATATTTGATCAGCGTACTGGATCTTTACTGCACCTTCCTTGAGGCTGAAACAAGGTGTCCAGCATTGGATAAGATATATACTAGGGATTAAATTGAAAAGCAAATTCACAGAATTAGTAATCCATTTTAAAAATCAGACTCTCTGAGTTTTCTCCATTTATTTTAAACAAATCAAATAGAAAAAGCTGAAATTGCAAAGAGAAACAATTTGTGCATACCCCAGTGCAGCCATGTCCAAAAGAACTACGAAGTTTAATTTCCAAATGCATCTTAAAAAACATCAACAACTGCAAATACACTATTTTTGGGGGTCTTTTTTGTTAAGAGAGTGTTACTGTTAGCACTGCTCCCAGTGTGACCAATCTGTGACACACAGAGTGAAGCATTTTTCTATCAGTGCAGTTTCCTGAATGTGCTTGTCAAACACCAAGCACGTGTCACTTTGAGCCAAAGAATATCTTTGATCAAAATCATTTGATTTTCTCTCTTCTCCAAAAGTTACTTCTTGCTTCTGTTGTGCTCTGTTCCTTGTAAGCACAGAGCAAATTCTTGCAGTACATCAAGGGGGAAAATGCAGTTGGATAAACAAAATGAAAAGCAACCAAAAAAGTTCTGTTTGATTAAGTGAAGAAAAGTCAAATTTCACGTATCAAGAAAGTTTCTGAGGCATCACATGGGAAACCCCACAGACAGATTAGCCCTTGTGTGCTTGAGAAATTTGCCATCTCTCTGACATTCCTACTATGTCTGGATTTTTAAAGTACATTCTTGAGGTTGCTTGAGCACATCTAAAAATGCAAATAAATGGGCTTTTTTCTAGCCTCTGCCAGGTCAAGTACTAGAGACATGTTTGCTGCAGCTGAGTGACATACATCTATTCAAATCCCTTCTGAACTGGAATCAATATCAGCTAGATCCATTACCTCCTGCTTTATTGGCAGCTTGGGTCCTTGTTCAGAAAACAGTCCCTCCCAGTAATGTAATAAAGCTCCCACCTTGGAGATAATTAGATTGCCTGTGATATAGAATCCACTGATGATCATTTCCCTGCTGATTTTGGCTTTCTACTCCAGCTCAGGTTGCAGTCTCCATCACTACATGCTCTTACATTAGATCACTTGAGTCTCATCACCCAGCAATTGCCATAGCAGATTTATTTGGATTTTTTTTTTTACTCTTCCATAATAACAGCAACCAGACAAACCTCAGAGTGTCATTAACATGCTTTTAAAAATGCACTGAAATGGCTTTTTCAATTACCTCAAGATTTAATATCCTGGCCACAACACAGATATCCCTCACTCTAACAAGAAATACTTCCAGGAGAGAACACATGACACTGCCCTTCCCAGAATTTCCTTTGGGTCCTCAGTGTATCCCAGAGGCAGATGAATTCAAACTTGTGAGCAAAAGCACATTCCACAAATACTATGAGCATCAGTTATGGTCTTTCCAGCTGTTTTTCCTTACCACACATTCCTGATGTCTTGATGGGTTCCCAATTCAAGAGACCTCACTTGCAATGAATTTCATTACTAATAAATGAGGGAACCACAACCTCATGCATCTACTTCCTCTAAAGTCCCTTCCCTTGCTCCTGTGGTGAAACCTGCCCCAGAAGGTCCCAGGCGTGCAGATTTTGGTTTGCTGTTGAACACTCTTGCTCTTGGCTCCAATCATTGAAGGGTGAGAGAAAACAAATCCACCTGTTAGATACGTCTGCCTGTAAATGATGCTGTCCCCATCCCAACAGGTGGGAATACACGACTTTTCACATCCCCTGGGGCCTGAAGATCATCTTTCTAATTATCTTCATGTCTTTAAACACTGGCAGTGGATGACTGGCAGCAGCTCTGTGCAATGTATAGCACAGAGTATAGTGCATGAGAAAACACTTGCTAATCCTGAGCTAAAAACCCCAGTGTAGTAGGAATATTTATTCCCCATTTTTAGTCATTTAAGCTCAAACCTTCCCCAGTGGTGTCACTCTGATTCTTGAGCCTTCGATGATGTTTACATATTTCTAGTGGAGTCTCTCACAAATGTAACATAAACAAGTAGATTGTTTTCATACCAGTCTGTAATGGACTGGTGAACTGACCACTAGGGTCAGAAAGGTGTTCCTCTCATCTACCAATCCTGGATCAAACTCCAAATTCTATTTAAATCCCAAATCATAATAAACTTTCTCTTTCTCTGCTCACCTCTGAACCTGACTGAGTGTGGTCCTTTCGTGTCCCTACCGGTGTCACAGTGGTATTAAACACTTAACTAAAACAGCAGAAGGCTGAAGAAGAAAGAACCGAGGCATAAAGGGAAAGTTGGTTTCCCTTGGTGTCACAAACACTGACAGTTTTGATGTATTTATCAAAACAAGTACAAGAACACTCGGTTTGAAGGTGTCATTTTCATCCTCTAATACTCAAGAGCTGCAAGTTCTCCCCTGGCTGTTTCGGCTGTAACTCTCTCATGGGCACAGTGTCTTCACCAGAGGTTTTCTCCAATCATGGCTTTTTGCTGCAATTTATTAACTTTCATGGGAAGACAAGACAGTGGGTTTCCTTATTAGCCTTGCTACAAACTAACCCTTAAATCCACGCAGGCTTCCAATATATAAATAGTCCATGGATTTTGGATTGGTATTTAACTTCCCACAAGTTGAACAATTCCAAAGCAGTAGATATCAACTCTTTCAGCATTGCCTATGAGCTTTCCACCAGCACAGCTCAGGTCATCAGAAAGAACAATGAATATTCCATGACACACAAAATATTGCTGCCATGCAAAGCACTTGTTTTTCCCAGTAAAACACTTAAAAAAAGTTTCCCCTGTTGGTTTGCAAAGGCAAGGTTTCCCAGCACAATGGAGATTGCCAAATCCTGGGATTCCCGGGAAACATCCCAATAGTCTTGGAGTTCTGCCTGAGCCTGGATAAACACAATGTATTACAATCAACAAAGGCCTTAATTAATGGATGCTGACATTGTACCTCCCGAGGAACAAACAAAGGGGAAAGCATGGCCCTCTGCCCAAGCATCTTAGAGTCTAACTCAGGCTGGCAATACGGATCAGACACACCAGGCCTGCAGAGGGAAGGCTGACACTGAGCTTTCCCTTTGTCTTATGTCAATACAGATACAGGCAGTGCCAGCAGAAAACATCTCTCCCTGGGACCTGAGGGCTTTTCTTGCCTTTCTGTCCACTAGCAAGTTCAGATTTTATTTTCCCTTCATCTCCCTGCTGCTTCCCTGCACACACACGTCTCTTTTCTCATTAAATTCCTCTTAAATGAAACTTTTTTTTTTTTTTTTGGTAGTCATCCACATTTGGTTCTACCAGCTCAGAGTATGTCCCTCCAGAAGCAGATCATCTCATCTCCTCCCCTCTCTTGGCCTAAGACACTAAGACACCCACCTCCCTGGTTCAAATGCTCTCACATATTTGGGTCAAAACCTCTCCTGTTCCATACTCCAAGGTATTTTCCACCTTTTCCTACAATTCCTAACAGCCTGCAATCTTTGCATGGCCTATAATTTCCTCTGCCCACAGAAGATACCATCTCTTTCCATCCTGTCTGAACTCCTCCACTTCCATCAAGATCATGAGAATCTGTCAGATAAAATCACACTCCCTGACAGTGCAGTTGGACTCTGGGGATGGGATGCAGGAGAAACCACTGGCATCTATAGACGGCAGGGCCATGAATAAAGTCCTTCATGCAGAGGATGTTAGTACACCCCTGGATCTCTTCACTGTCTACACAATCAGAATATGAAATACATGTAGTCTACAAGCAAATCAAGTGCAAATGCAGATCGCAATTCAAACCTGAGTACCTTCCCACTTCCAAAACATGCTATTTTTGGGACATTTGTTGATTTGTTTATCTTCCTTTGCCAAAAGCCAGGAATTCATCATCAGTTTAAATCCCTCCAGGTTTTCTGTTTCCATTCCTGTTTCATTTCCATTAAAATACTCTCCACTCAGCCAAAACCTTACTTAGTTTTCACTATTTTTTTACTGATAAATTCGAATGCATTGAAAAAGAACTGTAATAAGGCCCCTAAAGATTTTAAACCTGAGTAAGTGACACACAGAAACTTCTCTTCCCTGCAGTTGAGAAAATTGTATTACTATGCACAGTATTGTCATAATCCTCTCTACTATTATGCCTAGACAGAAGGAAGTAGAAATATCTACTTCATGCTGGTGAAAAGTGAGCAGAACTAGAGGAAAATGTAATAATAATAATAAAGGCAACAAAACCACACCAGAAGTGAAGATATTTTTAAAGTACTTACCCAGCATCAGTGCTGTTGCCACACAGTAACACATCCTCTGTACCATTTTTTATGAAATAGTTCACTGCAATATAAATACAGAAATGGCTTTTTAATAAACACATTCTGGGGATGATAACATTCAAAAATATCATTCAGGAACCAGCATATTCAATTGGGATGGCAACTGAGAGATGAATGGCACACTTTTGCTTTGTTTTGCTAATTTTAAGTTCTATAAATTGGAAATATATATATATATATATTTTCTAATCTCTGTAAGCACTTGCTGTTTGCATTCCGAATCTGACCAGTTGAATAAGCTGACAACGGGCTGTAGGTAATGTATTTAGGAAATTCTATCCAGCCACGTCCCTCTGTTCAAACCAAGAACATTGTTACTAAATTCTGTAAATGAAACCAAACCATATGCTAGCCTGTAACTTTTAGTCTCTGCACTGGTGAGACACATATTAATTGAAGTTTGTGGCAGAAATTACTGAGTCATAGGTTAAAAATGTAACCATCTATAACTCAGAATGTAATAATATTAACAAAGCAGCCCACTCCCTCAGTCTGGTGGATTCTGCTCAGCATAGAAAACACACGGCATAAAGAAAAAGAAACTAAATAACACCCTGTTAAAGATCAAACAAACAAGGAAGTATTCACAAAGACAAATATTTATCACTGCAGTCATCTGTAATGGCATTGGAGAGAGACAGACACTTCTCAAGGGAGCCTCAGAGGACCACGCTAAATTTGAGTGCTGTGGATCATCCCCAGGTTGACTATCAATAAGGCTTAAGGAAATTAGCATCTCCAGGCTAATAAGAGACTTTACATACACACAAGTCTAACATGCAGAGTAACAGAACAGAAGGACAATTTCTTCTCAAAAGGATAATTAAAATCAGTGTTCCGGAGGGAGCGTGAAGAAAAGATGTTCTAAGGAGCAGCTCTAAAACCTGGATGGTGGCAGGAAAGAACAGATAGAAGCACTGCTCTAGAAACATTAGAAATGCAGAACAGAGGTGTGCAGCTCACTGAGGAAGGGTAAACAATCTGGTGTGCTTTGCTGCAGCAGAGAGGAAGTGATCCCCTCTTGACCAAGATGTGATGGTGGCAGCCTTGCCTGGTAAAGCTTTGTGAGCAGAGGAGCCTCTGCAGATGCTGCTCACAAAAGGTTCTCCAGTCCAGGCTAACCCCCTGTTGTGAAATGTTTTAAAAATCAAGAGTGACAGCTTATCCAGGCGGGCTATGCCGAGAATGCTCAATGGCTCAACCCCTGAACAGATGTGCTGTGGCTTTCCCAGTGAGCTGTGAGCAGTGGAAAAGCCCTGCTCTGCTGCATGCCAAGAGGGAATTACTGCTCAGGAGCTTGTGGTTACAGGGGCACGTGGTGGTGTTCACAAGTTCCCAGAGCACAGATCCTGCTCAGATTGGATGCTTTTCCACTTCGTCTGGCCACGTGGGCTTTCTACAGAAACACCTTGTGTGACAGCAGCACTCGGGACTGAGCGTGGTTGAGGACTGGGGATCAATCTCCACAGAAGAGGGAAAGATGCCATGTCTGCATCACCTTCCACCCTCCAGTTCTGCTGGGCAAGGACTTGTGCTTTTCTCAGGACAAGCGGCATCTTATTTGGGATGCACAGAGTCAGTGACACAAACACACCATTTTCTCTCTGAGCTAGATGGTCTTTAAGGTCCTATCCAACACAAACCATTCCATGATTCTATGATTCCAGGTTTGATTGAAATTCTGGAGCACAGTGTTGGTTGAAAACCAAAACAACACCTCCTCATCAGCCAAATCAGGGGATAAGAACAGAGTCTGAGCACGGGATTAAGGAGGACAAGGATTCTCTGTGTGCAAACAAGAAATCTGAAATCTTGAGAACAGACAAAATTCTGTTGTCTGCTGTTGACTTCAGCATTTAAATTTCTAAAAGAGATAAGCATTTCTAAAACTTAAGCATTCACATTTCTTTGGCAGGTGCCAAAGAACCCCATGAAATGCAGGCTGAGGAACTGGTGTGTAGGTGCTGCTGGGAGGGCACATCTTCACCATGGGGTCTGTGCAAGGGAGTGCCACAGCCACTGTGGCATAGGAAATTGATAATTTTATTTCATAATAATTTAGTATTTCATAATAATTAATAAACAAAGCCACTGTGACAAACCTCAGGCTGTGGAAGAGGAAGGGGAGAGCTCCCTATTCACCACTGATAAATGAAAGGGGGATTAGAGCTTTATACCCAAGGAGACAAATTGCTGTATTATCAAAAATGTGCACAACAATCAATCATTCCTTCAAAGCCCATTGGTTTGGGTTTCAGTCAAGCCTGCTGGGCAATCAGAGAGCTGCAAGAAGCAAACAGGCATCACTCTTGCTTTAAAGAATGAACAGCCTTGGTACCATATTAACTCATGGCCTCAGCTTCCCATCAGTTAGCTCTAGTGTGGGCAAAGAACTAGGAACTCCTTTTTCATGCAGAGCAGGATTTTCTGTCTGAAAACTGCTCAAAACGAGCAACACCACCTGAAAACACAATGATTTTTCATTGCCTTGGAAGACTGCAATTAATTTTTGTTTTGTTTTCCACTGAAAAATTTCAGCTGGTGAGTGGGAAAAAAACCAAAACCCTCTATTTTAGGTGTTTACTTTTGTTATTTTTTTAAAATTTTTGAAGTAACATTAAGACAAAACCATCTTATTTGTAGCACCTGTATGTGTGTACAAAAACTTTATGCAATGCACCATTCTTTCCAAAGGCAATGTTAATTTTTTTTTTTCTACCAGCTTTACTAAAAGGTTGATGTCACAGTCATAGGGTACATGTTGCTTTTTAGGAATTTTTCTACAAGAATTTCCAGAGAAAGGTAACTACATGGTCATACTAAAAGAAGTAAAAATGGTCAGAATAACAAGGTTCCTTCAAGTCCATGTTCTGCCTCCTACACTTCTCAAAGCAAATAACACTGGCCATAATTTTAAGGTCACTATATGCAAGAGGGGAAAACCACAAATTTTCCACATCTATTCCTGCAATATCTTCCTCCCAAAGTCAGTTCCTCATCATTTTGTCTGTTTAATTCTACCCTTGTTCTGATTTCTCAATGCAGGTTCCTGCATTGCTCCCTCCCACACCAGGTGATTGTAACAGAGTAAACATACATCATGCCTCCACTTGTCAAATTAACAGGGGAAAAAATAAAGGCCAACTTCTTAAAAAAAAAAAATCCAATTAAAAATATGCTCCAGCTTTTGCTTTCCACACCTCTATCACACAACTAAGCATAAAGCCAGTAGGGTACATGGACTGCAGGGTAGAGACCTTCCTCATTTCTGTGTGAAGGAAAATTTTCCCATTCAGAAAACTAAGAAACGTTGAAGTCAGCTTAGAAAACACAGCTTCTGCCTCCAGTTTCTGCTCCTCCTTTGAAGGCCCTACTGAAATGTTACTTTGACTCGCCTTACAGCAAATTAATTCCAATTAAAAATAAACCCACCACAACAACCCTATACATTATCACACTTGCATAAAGAGCAACATTCAAATATCATTAGTCACTGCCCAGAGAAGAGTCCTCTGGCTGACTTTCTAACAAAAACTTCACAGAGGTGTCTGTTATCTCAGACTATTTATTGCAGCCACACGGGCACTCGCTGCTTGGAGACTTTCTCACTGCACTGGGGTTGGCACAGAGCACGGACAGCCACCCAACGCCCCCATTCCAAATTTAAAATGCAGTTCAGAAAGCTCCATCTCCTCACTGTTGTGATACAAGGCACAGAAAGGAAACAGACAACACCCCCTCCTCGCCCTTTCGCCCACCGCTTTGCCTCCTGGTAATACACGATAATTAAAAGGAATCCTTGCTGCACTTGCTGTGTGCACACTGTGTCACACACGGCGAAGCCTCTAATAAATGAAATTGAGTTTGGAGATGAAAAACATGCCTCACAAAAGCCATGGAACAGGCTGTATTAAGGGTGTTATTAGGGGAGAAGGCTTGGGAAAAAAAATATGGCGCTGCCAGTTAGGTTTTCCTGGCTAAAAAGGGTTGCAAATAATTATAATAATAATTTACTCTCCTGTTGTTCTGCCCATGGCAGGAGATCTGGCTCTCCTTTGCTGTCCCCTGGCATTTGCTGCTGCTGCACCTTCTGCTGAGTTTCAGAGGCTCTTGGGTGCTCTCCTCTCCCTGCTTCTCATCCTCCCTCTTTCCCTGGGAAATCCCTTCTAGCCCAGCTCTCTGCTGCCTCCAAACCCTGTAACCACGAGGGAGGACATTTCCTGAACTACAGTTCAAAAAGGAACAGGAGGAGTTATGGCCAAGATGATTAGGTGGGTAGAGGGAGCCGAGATCAAGGGGACAAACTTTATGTACAGCATTGGCAACTGCATGACTTTGTGGTAAACACAACCTGGAATTCTGGGCATGAGTTGTCCTGCAGGAGATATGGAGGGGCTGGGAGGAGGTTGTAGAAAATCATACAACCAGCTGGTGAGAGGAAAGTGGTCTCCTTCAGTTTGAGTCTCTCTGGTAGGCTTCTGTTAGTGCTTCCCTAGACAAGTCAGAGAAACAATTTTCCTGCCAGGCTCAGCAGTTGCCACAGCACAGAAAATGTCTCCAATTTTGACAGGACAGCTTCTTCCCCCTTTGTGAAAAAGCCACTAAAAATATCAATCAAGCCCTCTTGAGCTAGATGGCTCCCGTGCACTAGGAAGAGGCTCTGAAAGCCTCAGAGATCCACAGTACCTGTTTGTGCTGCTCACATGGTCTGAGGGAACAAAAAAGCACATCAGGAGAGGAGTAAAAACACATCAGGAGCTTTTGGAGATGTGCACCAGAGGAGAGCAGAGAATTTAGATGCTGTCAAATTGGCTTGGGGACCTTGCCAAGCCCAGGAGCATCCCCAGGAAGACAAGACAGTAGACAATGACTAGCAATAAATACACATGCTGGCTTTTAAACATCTTCAGATAATCTCCTTCAATGCCTCTGTGCCTCACCAGTCACTCAGACCCACACTCTTAGGGCTGTAGAGTACATAGCATGCAACTAAAAGCATATTTAGTACCACTTGTTTAGACATATGCTCCACATGAATAGGCAGGAAAGTGCTGAAGTGTGCTCTCTGGAAGTTTTGTAGAGGTTTTTGCGTTTTGTGGAATTTTTTCATATGTTCCACACAAAAGAATTAAAATCAAGAGCTGTTTCAAAGGTCAAATGCATTTGTGATTACAGACAAATGATGGACAAACAGAAAAAAAAAACCCACCCAACTTCTGCACTTACTGTGATAAAGAAAACAAATAAATTGGATCAAAAAATGGCAGAGAGACAGAAATCATAGGTTTAGATGAGAAGTCAGTATGCAGGACGTCTGTGGGCTAATGGAGGGCTGCACCTGCACTTCTTTGTTACATTTATAAGTACAAGGGAAAGAGAGGGTGAGCAGAGAGGTAACAACATCTCCTATACACAGTATTTATCAGGTGAATAAAGTCTGAGGCATGGACTGAATGAGGAACACTAGAGACACCTACTCCACTAAAAAAAAAATGGAGAGGAGAAATACAAAGTGGAATATTAAGTTGTCAGAAAGTGAAGTAAAGCAGAGAAGAAAACCTCACCTATTCCTAACCTTGTCAGTCCTTAAATTCCCTGTATTAGTTCAAATAAGAGAGATGGATTCTTTTTTTTGGTTTCTTTTTTTTTTTTGGTAGGGTTCCTTAGTCAACACTTTTATGTAATAGAAAGTTATGATCAGAGAAAAGTGTAATATTGATATACAGGAGGGCCATGCTGGGGTAACATATAGGAAAGAGTTGATGGACAGTGGCTTGTTTTTATCAGTTCTGTTTAATAACTTTTCCAATGACCTGAACAAACGGATCAAGTGCAGCCTCAGTCAAATTGCAGATGACAGCAAGCTGGGTGGGAGTGTTGATCTCCTGGAGGGCAAGAAAGGCTCCTCACTCTTTACAACTCCCTGACAAGAGCGTGCAGCCAGGTCAGGGCTGGTCTCTTCTTCCAGGCAACAAGTGATGATAGGACTGGAAGAAATCACCTCAAGCTGCCCATGAGGAGGTTTGGATTGGATATTAGGAAATACTTCCTCATTGGAAGGGATTTCAGTACCAGGCATTGGAACAGGCTGTCTGGGGAGGTGGTGGAGTCACCATCCCCACAGGTGTTTAAAAGACGTGCGGATGTCACACTTGGGGACAGGGTTTATTGGTGGACTTGGCAGTGCTGGGGTAATGGTTGGACTTGATGGTCTTAAAAGTCTTTTCCAACCTAAATGACTCAATGATCCAGAGGAAAGACCACTTTCAATGCTTTCAACAGGGTACCTGCCAGACTGGAAAGTACTGAGAAGGGAATGTGAATGACTGGGAAAATTTAAGACCAGCAATGGAAAAAATGGGCATCTTTTATCCTAGAAAAAAAGGTGACTATCACAGTTAAAAAATAGCATGTATTCTGGAAAAGGAGAACAGAGAGCTTTGTGTGCTCCTAGTGACAAGAATGTGATAACAGTGTTTTTTGCCTTAAGAAAATGGAAGGGGAAAAAGAAAAGAAGAATTCTCAAAACCAAAGATAAAGGAAATATTTTTCACTATATTTCCCATTTGAACTCCTGAAGTTGCTGCTGCAGGCTGCCTCTGTGGACAAAACATTCAAAGAAAGATTTGTTGCCTGTGTAGATAAGGATATCCTGAGTTACAACAGTTAATGTTAATAGAAAATTAGAAAAAATATCTATACTTTGAGCTCTACTAATCGTTTTCTGGAGCAAATGGGGCTGTTTGGTGCCACAGAGAGATGCTGCTCTGGGTATGCCAAGGCCAGATTGAGCCTGGGAATTCCCATATTTTATCTTCACTACACTTGGGGCAATCCAGCACTGCAGAATTTTAATAGGAGAAAATATATCTTTACTTTTTCCTTAAAACCAGTGCAATAAGAGCAAGCAACAATGCAAGTTATTCTCTGCTCACAGTGCACCTGGGCTGAGTTCTCAGAGGTAAAAGCAGATGATTCCTCTTGCCTTTGCAATGCACTTTATTGCTGAACCTGAAGCATGGAGCAGTCCATGGATTGGCCTTAATGGGCACACAGAAAGTCCTTTTAAATGCACATCACTGTTCAAGTCAGGTGATGTTTTAATTCCGTAGCTTATGAACAACTTGAAGGTGCAGGAAAACTGAAAATATTTAGCCTGAGTTTTCTGTGGCAGATCTTTCCTCAAGTAGATCTCTCCTTTGTATCAGTGATGAGAACAAAAGGTGTAACTGAGGTAGAAATCCTCATGTTTCACAAAATATTTCAAATATTTACAATATAAGAACTTCATCTTTCACCACAAGGCTGAAAAAAATCATCCTGGATGGTCAGGAAGAGACTGTATTGGATTCAGCATTATCAATTCCTATGTTTTTCTGATCCTTGCACTTTTGATGAGGCTTTCTTTTTCTATTTAGCTTAAAAAATTAAAGTGCACAGGTACAATACCCATGTTAACAACACATCAGAGCATTAAGTTTTGAGCATTGATGAAGCTATTTATCAAAAGACCCACAGCACTTGAACAAAGCCACAATATTTACAGTTAAAGTAGAGTAATGTCAATAGATTCCATGCTGACAAGCACCATCTGAAAGCCCAGAGAGGTTCCTTGTTTTAATCACTGGTTCATATACGATCATACATAATAAAACACCCATGCCAGTCCCAACTTGATTTATTGCTTCTCTCTTTCCTCCCACCTCCATAATTATTCATCAAACACTCCCTGTCTTCTATTACCACCTCAGACAACGCCTCGAACACTTCAGCTCTCCCCAAACTGGCTACATTTATTATCTGTCTTGGACAAAATTCTTTTCTCTACAGTTCCCATGTGAATTCAGAGTATCTGTTCATAGAGCTCCATTTCAGTGGTTCTGGAAACAAAAATTTTTCCATCAGGCAGAGATAACAATCAGGCACAGAGCTTAGAGAAGATACCCACAGCCTCATCTACATGCAGACATACACTTCTGTATATTCACTGATCTGTGCCTCAGCATCTGTTCCATACAAGCCTTTGATCCCTTCTCAAGTGCTCAAGAAGACCACAATTTGGATGGGTATCCCCAAAACTTCACATACTCGATACATCTTTTTAAATATAGCACCTGAAGCAGACCTAAGTCTTCCAAGTCTAACTGCAGGTGACAAAAAAAAAAATTAATCTTGATCTGGATTTTTTCTTTTAAAAGGTGTTTTGTTTTTTCCCCACATCACTGTTAAACACACAATTTGACTCCAGAAGACGAGAAAAATCACTGCCATGAAGTGAATGCCAGAAACTACTCTACAAGAAAAAGTTACAACCCTGAAATACCTCTTTTAAGCTATAAAAATAGTAGCTGATTCCTCCCACTAAATGGCTCATAAAGCTTGAGCATTCATTTATTTTACTTGTTTGTTTTTGGGGTTTTTTTGTCAATTCCTTGGACAGGAATATCTAATGGAAATTACAGGGTTGCTCTTTTTTATCTTAAAAGATTCTGATTTTGAGGGAAAACATATATAAAACACTTTGAAATCAAGACTCTTTCAGAGTGTCTTAAACAAGATATTTAGTCTAAAGAAAAAGAAAATGCTGAGGTTTAAGACTATCATTCCATAAGTGACTTTATAATTTAATTACAAGTTTTAAGGTCCTTCTCTAAAGCATTTTTTCTTATGCTTTCAGTCCTTACATTAAGCTCTGCTCAACAAAAGGACTCAGATTTCTACTTACTGACTAGTCAATAATCCATTTTCATAATGGAATACATAAATGACATTAAAGATTCTAAAATCATCAGCTACATGAATCAGCTACACTCAGTCCATGGGTACATCTCTAAGCCAGTGACATATCTGACATCCTATAGCTTTTAATCCGTTCTAACTTGCACATTCATGAAGCTTCACTTCATCAAATAAGTCTTTAATTTAAACACCACACCCCAAGACAGGCTTTCAAGACTGTTATTTGGAGCTGTTTTCCTAGAAATCTTTACAAGAGTTGAAATTAGGCTTAGAGTTTTTTAGTCAGATGGTATTTCTAAACTATTAGCTCCCCTAATGATAAACAACAGCTCAATGACTTCGATATTGATATATTGATCTCATAATTTTCATAGTGCTGTGGATGTAAACTATCATTATTTTCAACCTTTTTTTCCCCTCTTATTTAATTTTTACATACAATCACTGCTGCATCTAAAACTCTAGTCTTCCAGGTTTGTTATTATTAATGTCTAAAAATAATCCTCCTTGGGCTTATTGATCGCAATCTCTTATCAAATCTAGAACTGCAGGTAGGAAAATAATTACCTATCAGTAGTCACCATTTTCCCAGATGAATGATTGTAATTTTACCACCGGCACTTGACATGAAGAATTTTTTACCCTGATTTTATCTGATGCTCAGCTGTCCCTCATCCCACAATCCATTCATTCAAAGAGAAAAAGAAAAGTTGTGCAGAGGAAACTGGGAGACCTGATGAGCTATTTCTCCCTTAATCTTCATTTTTTTTCCCCTCTCTAGGTTGCAGTGGTAAGCATTACTCATTGGAGACAAAGCCAGAATGGAATAATTTTTCTGACAAGCCTTCTTCCTAGAGGTTGCTGTTTAAATTTTGAGCCATTCATATGGGTGGAAAGAACATAAAAATTCTCTTGTTCATCCTGAAGAGAGGTGCCCAGCTAAAGGTAGATTTTAGATCTTCATCTCCACTGTGAGTTGAGGAAAGACTAAAAATTTGTCTCATCTTGTCTTGACTGCTGTGCCCAGTAATTAAGCTGACACATAGAGGAACCCATAGCAACTTAGCAGAAGTTTCTTTCACAGAATTAAGCTTTTAATCACATTGCCAAGAAACTTCCCATCCTGACAGTGTGATCAGGAATATTCGCTGACACTTTTGTTCTAGGACTTTGTATTTCCGTGTTTAGTGGACCTGAATAGCAGCCAATTTGACTTTTCTCACAGGATCTCCATGCTTATAATTTTGCCTCTTTTGTCCAAGTTTACCTGGCACTTCCTCCAGCTGCAGAAGCCATTGAAATTATGGCAAGAAGAGGCAAAATGTTGGGTGGAGAGGTAGAAATTCCATACGGGATTGAGTGTATGATCATGTCATGGCAGACGGAGGGGAAAACCCAACAATTCTCAATAACATTAGCAACCTTGCAATGCAGGATTGACAAGATTTATAGAAAAAAGGCTTTTCTTGAAGACACTGGTAGAACAGGAAAGTACCCATGAGTCTTGAGTATGGAGTTAAGGGAAGGAGTTCCAGAAATCTGGGGTTAATTCCTCAGGAATCAACCAAAAATAAAGAGCTACCACATAACTGTGGTCAAGCTAGTGATGACACAAAGTTTACAAACTGACTTTTCCCCTGTATATAAAACCAAAATGGGAGGATCGAGAAGACAGATGAGAAAAAAAATTCCTGCCTGGAGGCTGAATGCAGATAAGGAAAGATTACAGAACTTTGTCCAGATATGAAGTTTTGAATGAAAAAGCAGACCTGGAGCCACCCCAGGCCATCCCAGATGACTGTCCCAGAGACACAACCAAAATATTCCCTGTGGAAACTGCCCCCAGCACACAGTCATCTCAAACTAAAAAGGGCTTTGAAAGACTCAAAACTGAGTTCTTATCTTTCTTCACACTTCTAAATGACTAAATCTCTCAACTATTTCCTGTGCAGCACTGAGAAATTCTTCCCTCTATTACCCTTTTAAGGGGTTTTACTGATTTCTGTTTTTTCATTCATGCAAAAAAACTGTTTTAAGGCACAGGAGGAAGATAATGCCATTTCAGAGGTTCCATGCTGCCCTTTAAAATACTAAAAACATTCTTAAAGAATCCAAAGCAAATTTTTGCTCTTCAAGAAGAGCAGAACTGTCACATAGCCCCATTTTAATTCCCTATTTTGGTGTCCTGATGAAAAGAATTAAGAACTTTTCCAATTTTAGATTTCAGTGGTTTTTCTTTACATCCTCGTTTTTTCTCTAAAGTATTATGGATCTCTGACAGTACTTCAGGTTTCTGTTTTTTGATTTTTTTAGATTAGTATCCCTGGTCCAAACTAAATGACTCAGCCACACTGGTTTTGAAATCTCCAAACAGCTCTTGTAATTGTCTGTGTTCCTTTTGAGTGAACTCTACTATCTCAACATGTTGGCCAATTTTCTTCTCTAGGTCTTCTCCAGAGCAAACACTGACACAATTCTGTTTCTTAATATATTCCTCTTTTTATCTAATTTGGTCTGCCTACACTTTAATCTAACTGTATGTATTGCTTAATTCCCTGCAGTACTTGAAATTTGGACTGTTATTAAATTGTGGTCAGTGCCTCTCCTTTAAACGGTCACTTCATTTCACCATAATACTTATGCAAAATGAAACACAAAGCACTATCCCATCTAGTCACAAAATGAGCCAGTCTTTCCATTTCTGAATCACTTTAGTGCACCAGTAAACATTCAATGAAAATCCTACTTAATATTGTTTTCTCTTGGCTAATAGCTAAGCCTCCTTCTTCAGCATTTTGAGGACGGATTCATTGTTCTTATTCAGAGGTCACTACCATTTTCTTATAAATCTACTCCTCTTCTAGGTCTTCAGAGGCCTGCTGCATTGCCTCAACACTTTCACTATTTAAATAATTTCTGTCTATCCAAAGTAAGTGACAACTGTTTGCCATAATACACTATGTCTTTATTTTCACATGTTATGAAAAGAGTAATTGATATTATTACTACTTCCTTGTAATGCCACATGGTCAAAATTTAATTCACTTTAATCCATTATCTCACCAAGTTGGTTATCTTTGTAATAGGTAAATCTCTAGTGATATTAACTATATTTTCGTGACCCTGTTAACCATTGCTGGATTTCCTATACAGATTTCTGGGAGTGTCTGCCCTCCTCCCCGTATCAGGACTACATAAATAAACTTGTTCATGGTATGCTGGAGCAGCTGTACAATTCCTCACATTTAAAGCAGTGCTGCAGCTGGCCCTGACATTATCTGTATTTTAATAGACTATCCTGTATCACAATTACCCTACTGCCATTTCCAGAGAGCCAGGCTATCTTCATGGCTCCATTTCTTCCTTTCACCTTTCTTGCAGGGCTTTATGCTTCCAGCCATCACGGTTTTATCCCTCAATACCTCAGTGAGAGAGGGAAAGCAGCACCTCACACAGCTCTCAGTTATCTGCGGGCAGAGGAGCCCTGAAGTGCCTTAATCCACCACAGGTGCACAAATCTTTATCTTGTTGATCTTTATCTCTAATGATCTTTACTAGCTCCTCACTGGAAGTAGGGGTAACATGGATGGGATAACACTTCAGAAGGTTCCACGTCATCCAGCAAAAGTCTAAGAGCTCTTTCCCCTTTCAGCTGATAAGGGGCTCTGATAAGGGGCACTGAGAGGACACACAACCTGATGGTCAGGGCCAGCTCCAAAGACAACCCTCACTCAGCCAGAGCTTTGTGACCTGTCCTTCCTTAATGCTGCATCAACCGCATCGTGCCTTAAAGACACCCCTGGTGAGCTTTTTATTCCTTGACAGAAACCCTCTTAACACCACTGCTTCCAGGGTTCTCAGACCACAGGGAGAGGAACTGGACAGAAAGGCCAGAAGTCACCAGTGGGGAAAGGAGGGACGGCCCCTGGCTGAATCCCTGGGTCGACAGAGCCCTGGGTCGAGCCAGGCAACCCCCACGAGTCAGATTTGGGGTTTTTATAGTGCAGGTGGCTGCAGATGTAGGACTGTAGGGTCTACAGAGCCAGAGCAGAGTTACCCCATGACACTATGACACTGCCTCTCAACCAAAAATCTGGTTAATGAGTTGATTCTGTGGTTCATTTTTCTCCTCAAAAGAAATAAAATACAAAAGGTCACTGGTCAGGAGTTTGTAGAGGATGGCCCGACCCAAATAATTAATTAGGCCCAAACAGCAAAAAATTTCCTTAAAACAATTCTCTTGGGATTTTTCAGATTAATAAAGACTGAATTGCTTTGCTTTACCTTTCAAATTTTTTTAAGGCTATTAACTCAAATTTTGAAGTTTTTCTATAGCAAAAGAGATATAAATTGTCTTCAAAGAAACAGCATGCAAACCAGACCCACACATGCAGAGTTGAAATTTTCATGTGATTGCTCAATTCCAGAAAAAAGAAATTTAAAAATATATAAGACACCCTAAAACTGTGAAAATCATCAGTGAGGCAACTAGGACTTCTTAGAAAAGCACCAAAAGTATTTTCAGCATGAACTGTGAAGGCACCATAGGGATTCAGACAAAGCTACCTAGGTCTTTCAAAACCACACTGACATCATGATGAGCCAGTAGTCACATTTTGCTGATTCACATACAGATCTTCGTCAATAAAATTGGGGAAAAAAAAAAGACAAAAAAGTCCCCAAACAAAAAACCAGAAAAAACCCAAACAAACAAAAAAACCCAAAAAACCCTCCCCAAACCCAGAACAAACAAACAAAAAACCCCAAACCTCAAATGACCAGAAACCACATTAGAGGGGAAAGAGGAGCTTACCTGGATCACTAAGAAATTCCTCTGAGTTGTTCCACATCCTACCATCCAAGTACAAGGAGCCATTGGTGAAGTTATACATGGTGTAATTCCTGACACATTTGTGTCTCAAGTTTCCCATGAAGAGCTGGAGGCCTATGAGGGCAAAGACACTCAAGCAGAAAACGGTCAGGATCATCACATCTGCAAGTTTCTTAACAGACTGGATAAGTGCCCCTACAATGGTCTTCAGCCCTAGGGAGATAAAAGCCGAGAGTTTATAGACTGAGAGACGGAAATATGTCTGCAGACAGCTGCTTTTCATGATGAAAACCTCCATGGGAAGGGGAATCTGGAGGGCTTGGAGTGTTTGCAACTGGATGTCAGAAACGAGAGACAAGTGATCACTATGAATGTGTGGTTTGGCCTGCATTTGGACCAAAGTCCTGGAATTGCACAAACACTGATTTAAAAATGGAGGGGAAGAACGGGATGGAGGACCGCGAGATACAAAACTATCCATGGATAAAGAAAATATGGAATGTGTTTTATATTTTCATGGAGCTGCAGTAAAGGTGGTAAAGCCTAAATCCCATTGAATTTTGAGAAGGTGAATTGTTTTTAAATCACTCAGGTGATTCTGATAACTTTATCCCTCACATAAACAGATGAAGAGGTATGGAAATGCTGTTTATTCCCTGATTATTTTTACATATTTTAGTGCCAAATCCAACATGCTGTCCTCATATGAATAATTCCTCTGCCTTCAATTCATTTGCTTAAGACAACAAGAATTCGGGATTAGAAAAAAAGCCAAATACAGGCAATCAAATAGACGCAGTGGAAATTATTTGAGTAAAACAACCTAAGGCTCCAACACTACCTGGGCAAAGTTAATAATTTTATAATATGCTGCCAAAGTAGATAAATCCTCCCATTGCATAACACCAAAGACTTGGGTCAGACAAATTAGCTTCTCTTTTTATTATTTCAGCCTGTAACACTAGCTTCAGTTTATTCTTCCATAAATATTCAAATACAAATAATTCTACAGTTTTCTCAAGTGATAGTTCTTGCTTTTGAAGTGTTCCTGGAGATCAGCACTGTTTGAGCTGATTGAATATTACATGATTACAACAGAAAACCCCATTCCTTTTTAAAAAAAGACCCTTCTCTTCTAAGCTGGTGTGCTGTAGCTGGACATGAATATCAGCTGCACATTGGTGGCAATTTTGTCATTTCTTTCCTATTTATATTTAATTAATCCTGGTAAGTAGTAATAAGAGCTTCTGATAATCCATGTCACCAGTATGGCAGCAATAAGAGAAATTGATTTAAATAGAAAAAAAGAAAATGCAAAGAGGAAACAGGAGGAATTCTCCTGGGCAATATTCAGAAGCACATTGATTTGCTCACTGAATATGATCATACACATTAAATCTCAGTTCCTTGGAATTCCACCCCAAGAGTTTGGCAGCCACAAAGGCTGAGCTAGTGCTGCGTAATTGGCAATAATGTGAAAATGTACTTCAGGACTCATAGGAATGCAAAATTCGCTTTAGGCTTTGCTTAAAAATCCCTGGTTAGAGTGAGGGGAAACCAGGGTTTCTCAGATGAGGATGAGCTGCTGGAATGGCCAACAGGTGCAGAACTCCCTGCATCCAGCAGCCTAAAATACTCGACTCCTGCATTAGGATATTGCTAATCTGTGAATGAAATTAACATCTGTAAAACGGCCCATTTAACCAAAAAGGCACTGATCCATCAGGTGGGGGGAGCTTTCCCCACTAAATTCTTTGTTTGCCTCTCTAAAATTAGTTTGTGGCATGGTAAAGAGGGTGAGGTTAGACAGCTCCCTGCTTTGTTCAAAAATAAAGCATAAATTATTGCAGGACAAACATTAGGCAAAAGCTGGATTTTCATGCTACCTCTCCTCCTCACCAGAAAGAGATTTTAAAAATTAGGTCAATTCTACTCAGGTACTTAAAAAAAAAGGCTGACTTTGAATTTTTGAACCCATCTGTAGGCTTGGATACCTATTTTCATGCCTAAAAAAATTGAAACATCTTCTGTTAATCTAGTCTTGAGTAAATTTTTTTACCTGAATGGGAAGTAGTTTTAGATGAAGGCCAATTCTGAAAGGATTTCTGGGGTATCACCCTTGCCCAGCATTATAAGACCTTTAAAACACAAGTCTTACACAAGTACTGAGGTGAGGAAAAAATTTGGAAATTAACTAGAATTTTAAAAATTTCAATTCTAATATTCTGAAATATTTACAGTGATTCTTATTATTAGTTGTCCTTTGAATGCACAGATGTTGCTTCACTGAAGTTGGTGGAACTTGGGACATCCAAATGCAAACTGAGTCTTAAGGAAAGGAAAAAATGCCACAAATTCTTTTACTGCCACACTCCCTTTGAAATCCCTGCAGAACATTTATTTGTTTGTAATACAAATATTAATCTTACTCACATGGGCAACGACAATGGAAGTCCTAAAGTGAATAGGGATAGTACCAGGGAAAAAACCCTACAAAATTCTAGCCACCAATAAAGACTATCTGTTTTCAGCATCAGGCCTCAGTATTGCCGATTTCAAGGTCATTTCATGAAACATGTTTTTCCCAGATGAGTTATTGGAGTTTTAAATAGAATAGCAATTCTATACTCTCAGTTTTACAAGTCCATTCCTTGCAGGTATCAAATAATTTCTTTATGAGAGGGTTTTCTGCTTTACTTCCCTTTTAATTTTTTTTTTCACAGCTTACAAGCCTCTGAACAATTTAAGAAGATGATGCTTTAGTAGTACAGTTTTTGTAATTAAAGACCATTTAAAAATAACTTGCACTCTGCCTCCTGGACCTTTGTTAAAACTTTCCAGGAAAACCATTTGGAGAGTGTCATACTTACAGCTGAACTGTTTTTTCTTACTCTTTAAAACCAAAATTCTCTCAGAAAATTAAGTAGTATCCATCAAGGTGGTTGACACAACTCAGTGCCAAGGCTGAGGAAAATATTTACTCTGTTGATCATTTAAACTATCTGTTCCTCTAAAATGGAAGGCCTGGGGGAAATTAAGGACAGCCAGGACCTCTTTCAGGTGCTCTGCATCTCTCTGATTCAATCCCATGTTTTGTAAAGGCAATGCTAGATGTATTCAATTTTAGAGCATGGTTAAATCTTCTGGATAAATAATCCTTCTTTGAAATAGTGCCAATGAGAGCACTGCAATATGGCTTAATAGAAGATGCTATTTATGGGGCATTAAAGGCATTTATTTAATTCTTGCAAGTCAAACATCAAACCAGGCAGCATGCAGGAAAAAACCCGAGGATCTGATCCAAAGCTGAGTAACATCTACACCCGTTAATGACAATGGGTCTATAGATTACTCCCTGTGGAGTAAATCAATAACAGGCTTTTTCTGAATCACTGACTTCTTTCCACACTTCTGGGCCAAATCCTGCTTGCATGACATGAAAAAACCACGCGATCCAAAAATCAGTGGAATGGGAGCAGTATAGGTAGCCTGACATCTGCAGAGAGCAAGAAGAATTTGGCCCAAACTTTCCTGTTAAGGCAGGTAGAAATTATCACATTCAGAGGTTAATCAAATAATCATTTTTTCAAATGCAAATCGGAAACCATAGAAAATGCAAGCGACACCAAACAATGAGAAATGGCAAGATCCCAAAACACCATCCATTCCTTATGCGAGATGTGAGGAAGTATTAGCATAACTCAGTATGACATCCATACCAGATGTTGGCAATCACCTACAGAACATCAGACACGTTCACGCAGAGTCTGGAAACAAGCGGGAAGAAGAGGAAAAATAAAAAACCAAGAAGGGTGACTTGCAGCAGGATTGTCCTCATTGAGCCCATTCCTTTCCCTGAGGATACACCTGTGTCCTGTAAATATCTGCATGAGTCACATGAGTGTAGGGAGAGAAGGGCTCACTCTTGATGAGTCTATTTTGTCATTAGTTACTGAGACACGGGGCAGCAAGGAGTTTAACAATGTGTTGGCAAACTTGAATTGGTGTCAGCATTCCTGCAGTCTAGTTTTGTGTGGAAAAGTGACCGACAGGACAGTCTCCAAGGAAAAACACAAATATGCCATATATTTCTCACCTCTGGGATAGTTACTTCTTGAGTTAAGTGATTTACCCACCAAAAGGGTGACATTTATCTCTCTGTAGCAGGAGTTCAGTGAGGCTGAAGCAGTGAACGGAGCTCAGTCTCCTCCACACAGTCTTAATTCTTGTTCTCCGAGCTCTGTTCTGGCTATCACAGAGGCACTGGATAACATTCACAGCACTATTTATAGCCTTTAGTCTCACACTAACTTAAATGGGAGCTGGATCAGGCCCCAAAGTGCCTTGGCCCAATTTTCTATGAGGTCACCTTTCCCCGGGATCCTGTCATTTTGTGTGAATGTCCGTGGTGTACATGCCTGTTCCAGAAAGAGCAGGGGAGCTTCTCTGGATACAGCTGGATACAGGCAGCTTACAAAATCCTGGGGATGATGATGATGGCCTGCTTTTTGTGGTCTTTTGATGGAGAGGGTGTACCTCAGGGTTTATATTAGCTCAATTAGTGCTTATCAAAAAGATCGGTGATTTCCATGAGGATAAAACATGATTCAAGACCCTCTGCTGTTCCTATAGGGTCCACTGGGATTTGGATTCTCTGGTAATGGGATGCTAATGGGAGACAAATGAATGGCTACACTGGGTTGTTCTGCTGCTGACCATGGTTCCTATCTGGCTAGAAAAACAAATGAATCCAGTTGCCATGGCAACTTGCAAGACGCCAATTAGTAAATCAAATCACTGAGAGTTAAAGGTTTCAAAATGCTCCCATAGAGAAAATGTTACCTATTTCTGCTACCTGAACCTGTACAAAGCTTGTTTTCCTCTAAATATCATGGAGAAACTGGAAAACAGGAAGAAATGGGTGTGTACAGTGCAGAAAAGGGAAAATGGAGGGGTTCCATGAAGGTCTTCTGGCATGTTAAGGGCTGCCACAGCAGGTAAGGCAATGACCTGACGTCTTACACTGCTCCAGGGTAAAAAAGAGAGAGCTGATAATGCACCAAGAGAGAGGGAGGCTGGATTCAGAGACAGGACCTGCAGGTCCATAGACATTTGGAGCAGGAGATATTGCCATTATGGCACTCAAACTGAGCCCCAGCTCTCCAGTGAGAGGGAAGCTGGCTGGCAGATGCCAACATCTGAGTTGTTGGGTCTGGCTCTGAACCATCCACCCCAGACAAATCTTCTATTCACAAAAGAAGTGAGTTGCTGGAACAGTTCTTGGACTCCTCAGGAAGACCTTGGGACCTCCACCTTTGAAGGGCTGCTCGAGGAAGTCAGGCAATAAATACCATGCCATGCTTGAGCTGTGCCAAATACAGCCTTAGACCAGGGGAATGGACTCTGAATTTTGGAGATCTCTTTCAGCCCTGTGAGCCCGTGTCCCCCCTAAAGATCCCTGTGCCTGCTTCAGCACTTAGAGCCAGACATTAAAGGTAGGTGAGATTTTTAAAAGCACTAATTGTCAGCTTTACTGACTCCCTCTGGAGTCAATAGAGAAACCCATTGATTCCAAGTGAAGCAGAATGCCTTTGAAAAGCAGCCTCTAAGTGCTTTGCTGGACAGAAGCCTTGCACCACCGAGGACTTGGCCCGTGGCTTTCCGTAAGCAATTTCACTGAGCGGGGTCAGCCCAAGCATGTTTGTGCAAATAGAAGTACCTGATGGAAAAGTGATCAATTTTATTGAGGGAAAGCTCAGATATTTCCAAAGGAGAATACAGCTTGGTGTTTTTCACCTGAGAGGTGGAAGAGGAAGCAAAAATAACAACCACCTTCTCCTCCCCACGGCAATTAACCCCAAAAATCTCATGAAAGATATTAATGCTCATCATCTTTTCATTTTTATGCCTACTAGGGGAAAATATTTCACCTCAGCATAAGCCTATGTTATCATTAAAAACTCAGACTGATCTCCAGAGAAATCACAGCATCATGTCCAATATATCATTTAAAATACATATGCCTAACTGTAAGATGAATTGACTCCTCTGAAACGATCTGCTAATATTAAAAAAACCCACCTTGTCTGTGTTTCACTGGCAGCTATGGCAATTTGTAGCTCTCCACATTTGTAATTTAATACTCAGGGCACAGGTAATCTTGATGATAAAATCAAAGACCAGATATTCTATTAGCATATCTACATGCAGTTATGTCACCAAATAATTTAGGGACTTGTACATAAAAATGCAGTTATCAAAAAAAAAACCTAATCAAATACTCAGTCACAATGAAAGAAGAGAATGTGTGTGATATGCATTACTTTAATAAATAGCACTCCTCTTTTTTTTTTTTTTTTTTTTTTTTAAACCAACAAATGGAACAGCTCAGTGTTTAATACCAGTGAAGCATTTTGGTGTATTTGAATCTGGATTTTTTGAATCTCAGTACTCAATTTTGTCCCCACTAAGTCATATCTTATCATTTGATGTAAACCAAGCTTCAGCTTCTCCCCTGATATAGGACAGCAGAAAATTGTTATATATATAACTGAGAAAAATTGACAGGCTCTGCTCTGAAGAGGCTGAAGCCTGAGACAAGATGTAAGGTGAAAGGTGTCCCCTGAAGATGGATGTCCCTTCAAGTCTTCAAATTGCTATCAAAGGAATCTAGGAAACAAACTCTGGCTTTCTCTCTGAGTAGCCACCACCATCTCACAGGATCTGTAAAGCTCTGCTCAGCTCTGTTTTCCAAGGAAAATAAAAATCCTTTCTCAATGGAAATCCCGTTAAAGAAAACTTAAAAATCCCCAAAAATCTCTGCTAACAGATTAGTCTTTAAAACTTAAGGAGAAAAATTAAGATAGGTTTCAAGGACCTAATGAGTCTTAGAGTACTCTTTAAAACCTGTATTTGGACACACACTTCCAATGCAAAGCACCTTGCTTTCCCAGCAATTTCCATGGTTTTCATTACTGTGGTATTGGAATTGGGATCAAGCTTCAGATCTATGTATATTATTTTTTCTTCACATTACCATTCCTGAATTCCCATTTCTAACTTACACTCCATGTGGTGATGAGTTTTAATACATATCCCTATAAGTTTACTTCACAGAATTTGTTTAGATTGATATAGTGAATAATGGAGTGGGTGGAAAAGCCTTTCTAACCTTAAAGACCTGTGAGTGAGAATCTGAGCAGTTGTCTCAATGTTTTGAATATTTTTAACACGTAATTGCCAACATCTGTTCAGGATTATCACAGATAGGATCTACCATGCATGGTTTCTGCTATCTTCTCTACCTTGTCATGCAGGTTGGAGATGTTAAACACTGAGGCTGAATGAGACCTGTCCATAGATAATGGCTCAGCAAGAAAGTTTTGCTGTATGGTTAGTCCTCAGTGGACTTATCTCTGCATAAATTACTTAATAATTTATCTCTTTTTTTAATAGTAAGAGATTATATAAAGAGCTTCTTTCACTACCAGATGTGTAGTAAAACTGAATTTTCTTTTTTTTTTTTTTTGAGGGGGTGAAGAGGGGAGAAATCATATCCTTGAAAATGGGAGAAAACGTGAATCAATGAAATGCTGAACCTACCAAAATAAATAATGAAATGTTTTCCAATCTCCTCAAGGCCCAAAATTTCAGCAGTGCTTCTATCACATGCAAATGGATAAATACCATGACAAATTAGGCTATCTGTGCCTGCAGTCTTGAAACCTCAGCTCACAGCACAGATTTAGATTCCTCTATTGATGTGCTCTTAAACATGAATATGCATTTTGAGGTCATTAACCCTCCATTTCTAAAAATCAATATCCGAAGGTTTTAAAAGATTCTCATTGCCATTTTCATATGGTTCACAAATGAGCACTTTATGTGTGTGATTCACGAGCCACCGTTCTTACTGCAGCACTTGTGAGCTCTGTAATTTTGGAGGCACTCTCACTCCTTCTGCCCACAAAAACCATACTGGAAAAACAGTAAAAAAGCAAATGTATTCTATTGACAGGTCACATTCCCTACATTCCTCCATTTCCTGATCAGTATCTATGGTTTAGTCTTTGGTAATTACAGTGTTTGCTACTGGAAATGGCATGTAGGCTTTAACTGCAGCCCAAGTGTTTAACCTGATTTTCACCTGAAATGACTGAGATTGTTTTCAGCGCCCGCAGTACTCTGAACGTTCGTAAGGCTGAGACATTGCCCAGGTCCACAAATTCAGTTATGTATCTGTAACAAGGGAAAGTCACACACAGACAATGACAAAACACCAGCCAAAAAAAACAACAATCAAAGGGACAAAGAGAGACAGAGAAAGAATCACTTGTAGCTGAGAGCCAAAAACGTAAGGATCAGGGCGTCTTACCTGGGATTACTGAAATAGTTTTTAAAGCTCTCAATACCCTGAAAGTCCGAAGAGGTGAAACACTGCCTACATTCACAAATTCTCCTACATACCTGTAGAATTAAGTCACAGTTATTTGGAATTATACAATAGAGTATGAGACTTGTCTGAATGAAGAAAGCATTCATACACAGCGGGAGTGAATGCAGCCGAATGAGAGGTGCACCCACTTTTCAGGCTGTTCTTTGATGCCATTTGCCCCAGGTTTTATTAGTGCACATCATTTCAAATGCTACTTGAACTATTAAACTTTTCTAATAGGCATCAATCCTTTAAAACTACTGGGTGAACTCTGTTATTGTGCTGTTCAGCCATAAATACTTTAAAGATTTTACCATCATGTAGTTGAACAAAAAAAAAAAATTCTTTACATTACTGGAAATATTAAGAGCTATTTTGCAGCTTCAAATACTCAAGCAATTTTCACATAATAGCTTCTGAAAACTACATATAGGACAACATAGCAAAATAGTGCAAACATTTCGACTGGGTTATTTAGTTTGAGATCCTGTACTCTGTGGTAAAGCAAATTTTGGTTTCAAGAGATGCTTTAAATTGTATTTTGTTTTGTATTTCAATTTCATGCCCCTTGGCTGTGGGAAGATGGAGTCTAAATGAATATAACTGCCATCCTACTAAAAACTCTTTATGATTAAAATACCAAACCCAGCTGTTCCCTGCCATGCCTCTTTTGGTAATTCTGGAGACCCATCACATCCAAGCTAAATGTTCCCAGGAGGGAGCATCCCCATCATGGAATGAGTTTCATTTCATCAGTGTTGTACAAAATTATTTCCTCCAAGTCAGTATGCAGCAAAGCCATAGTCACCACCGTATCTTCAGAACAAAAGAGATCTTGGACCCTTGAATTTCACTTCTAAAATTCTACTGAATTTCATTTGACTGCCCTACCTCTTTGGGGCCTTTGTTTCTAAATGTTATGGAAAAAAACTCACCTGGTTATTTTAAAAAGCCTGCTTAAGTGGGCTTTGTCCAAAGGCCCCTGGGGAGGACAAAGCATCCTCTCCATATCTACTAATCCAGATTATAGCCTGGAAGAACAATATTGCTTCTCTTCCTAATCTCACAGGGGAGTCTGGGCAATGATTTACCTGTTTCCTCCCCAGCTTTACCCTGTGCTTCTCTCCCAAATTCTTCTTCAGCATGAAAGGTGGAGGAAAAAATAATCTGGGGAGAAGCATTAGGATGGGAATACGGTTTTGCTGACCAAAGATTTGTAAAAACACATTATAAATATGTGAACAAGCATATGAATCAGATAATACTGCTGCTTGTAATAGTCAATTAGGATTTATTTTGGTCATTTTTTCGATCAAAATGCTGCTGACCAGTTCTTCTGTACCAGGGTATGAGAAGCAACTGGAATTCCTATTCTGAATTTTCCCATTAGCCAGGGAAATGCTTATTGTCTTTAAGATTTTGACAGGACACTTTCCAACCCAGAGTTACACCTGCCTCTCTCTCATCAGTGCTGGAAATAGAGACTCACTAGTCTGGAAGCGAGGGATCTAAACAAGGGCAGTTTCATAATTTCCCTTGAAACCATCCCTGACCCGAGAGAGGGTCACAAGCCATGGCTGTGTCCACTGGCACAGGACAGGAGAAAAGCCCTGGAGACCTGCAGCACTTCTCATTCTCCAGGGTGCTATTTAAAACTACTCTGTGGCCCGATCTGTGCTGTTTCTGCCCAAAAGAGAAGACAAGAAACTATTTTTCAACAGCTCTAGAGTAAATGATGGTCTTCCCATTGTAACATCTGTAAGTGAAATAATTGTATTTTCTGTTAGCTCAGAACCCTGGGTCCATCTGAATCTCATGGCCTCTTATCAGGCTCCTCCATTTTGAATTCCCAGGCCATCTCTGTTTGCAGATACAGAAATACCTCTGGCAGCACACAGGCTACAAGCAAAGACAACACCAGAGTTACCTGTGTGATCCATCTTACTTTAAATTACTTGCAAATTGGATTTGTATGAGGGCTAAATCGTATCAGAATAGATTCCATTATCCAAGGCTCTGCACTATCTGCTGCTTGCATACTTGGGAAGGAGGTTTCATTGTACACATGAAGATCATATTGCAGCCACTTTTAACTCTCTCACTGCTGCCTGTGGGCTCAGGGAAACACTTCTCCATTTCTTTTTTTTATTCCAGAATTCCATTTATTTTTCCATTCTTAAAGTCTTAAAGTAAGAAACAATAGGAATGGATTCTGGTTCTCAAGAGACGGTTTGAAATTAAGAAAATTGTTTGAGGTTAAGAAGGTTGATACCTCACAGTTGCAGGTCTCCCTGTTTTGGGGATGTTCTAAGAAAGATTTGAAATATCATTTGGAAAGAAAACCAAAAGGTAGTTAGGAAAAAAAGTAGACTCCCAAGCCTCTAATTAGAAAAGCTTTAAGGATTTTGCCTGATCCTTGGGCTGGAGCACTGAGTGGCCATTTAAGTCTAGAATTAGAAAAGAAACAAGAGGGGTAAACCCACAACCTGTGGGCACCAAATCCTGGTTCCTACCAACAGGGAGTGAATAATTCCCCTGTGGTCACTGTCCACCTCATGGTCCGTGCAAAACTTCTCATCTTTCCTGCTCCCTACATCCCAAATGTCCAGAGATGATGTAGAGACAATTTAAGGAGTATTCAGATTGTGTCCCCCACTGACTGTTCAGATCTGAATTTCAATCTGAGATACCCCCAGAGCTGGGGGAGAAGCCTCAACCCCTGCCCAAGCTGACAAGATGAGGTGGAGCAGATTCACGGTCAAAGCTGGAAGCCGTGGTTCCTCTTGCCCTTGTCTCTGCTCTTTTCTACCTTACTGTCAGAAATCTTCCTTCTAGAAAAGGGAGAACCCAGGCACAGAAATTCTCCATGTTGTGCTGAATTCTGAGACCTACAAATAAACTCACAAATGATGGATGATTTTATCCTGCTTTTAACACCTGCCTTATGGACAGGAGAGCAGGATCGTGACTCTGTTTTTGTCCTGTCACTAAATGTTGCAGGAGAATCACACTTAGCAATGCTTGAGGAACAGTTTAGCTGAGAAAAATACCTAATGTGTGCTGACCTGCAAAAGGTTCTCCCCATCTACACTGATTTGTTTTTTTAAAGGCTTATCATAGTGGCCAGATGTCAGTTCAGCCAAATCCATAGGAATGCAGTAACAGATACCAGGACCTGGCCTAGGGCTGGCTTAGATCCAAAGCCTCCTGAAATAAATGGGAATGTCCCTGAGGAAGTTCACTTTAATTTTACACACCTTCCTGCTGTTGTGTTAAATGCTGCTAAGAACCACAGAATTGTAAAATATCTCAAGCTATGAGAAGGAACCCATAAGGATCAAGAGTCCAATTCCCTGCTCCTCACAGGACTACCTAAAACTAATTCATATGACCAAGAGCATCATCCAGAGTCTCCTTGAATACTGGTCTTGATCCCTGTGCCCTAACAGAGTTGTGCTTTCAACTTCAGTGGCCCTCATTGGTGTTTTAGCTAACTTTGGTTGCATATTCTTTCCTGATTTTTGTTCCTTTCAAATTTCACAGCCCCAGGAGTTCAACTCAGATGTTGGTGATAACACACTTGAATATCACTAAATGCTGTGAATTATGAGGTTAAAAGATGGCAGCAAGAACAAACCTAAACCCAGAATTGAATACAGGTATCAATAAGCAGGAAAAAAAAAACAAAAAACAGGGAGATCAGATCAGATCAGATCAGATTAGATCCTTCTGTGTTTAGGAAGTGGAGCCTTTCAGGCATCTCTACCAGCTTTCACTTGAAGATGGCACTCGTTCTTTGCACAATTTTCTCTTTTGTGACTATGAAGAAATCTGGATTTCTATCTTAGTTGGAGGTATTGAGAGTGTCAGACTGCTGCCTTTGGCCAGAGCTTGGGCTGACCCTGAGTCCCCTGTGAGTGCTGGCTGACTGCTTCTCTACCCCTGTGTATTTTTAGCTGTCTGGATGTTGCAAATCCATCACCTTCTTCAAAGCACCAGAACCCCACATGTCCTCAATGAACTCTGACAATCTAGGCAGACGCATAGAGCTGAAGGGGAATATCATGGTGGGGGGAAAATTTCTATTTCCAAGATAGATAACAAGTTTCAGAGGACTATAAATTAATTCTCTATAGTAAAATAGTAATTACTTTCCAGGTGAAAAGGGTTTGTGAAAAGAGGGACGTGAAAACAGCTCTGATGATATGATGGATAGATAGAGTATAAATAGGGATTTAAATACGTGGGTATTCAGTCACACTTACAACACTTTCTATTCAGGGGTCTGAAGCTTCCCAAAACTACATTAGATAGGCAGATATTATTACAGATATTTTACAAACAGCTCTCTCTGTGGAGCACAGAAAGTAAATAATTTCTCCAAAATTGTGTAGTGAATTCAGAGAACAGAATTGAGAATTCCTCCGACTTCTTCCTCTGAAACCACTCAGGATAAAAACATCTCCTTCCTAATACACTTCAGCCTTTTCTCATTTTCAGTAAAAATTGAGTGAAGAAAAAACAAACAAAAAAAAAAGGAACATCCAGACATCTTTTTAAAAGTTCTATTGCATATAACTCTCTTGAAAAATATAAAGGAGTGCTACTTACGCCATAACAATAACACTGAAATCCAGCCAGTTCCATGGATCCCGAAGGAAGGTGAATTCTGTCATGCAAAATCCTCTTGCCAATATTTTTATCAATGACTCAAAAGTGTAAATGCCAGTGAAAGTGTACCTGGGGAACAGAGTGGCCAAAGAAGCAAGAGAATTAGCAAGCAGTAGATGGCTGAAACTGAAACTGCAGGGGCACAGCTCTGGGGTTGCTCGTGTGAGTCACAGCTGCAGCACTGGGCTGTGCATGAACAGCCTGGTGTGTGGACCAAGGGACACGTAAGGAACAGCAAAATACTCGGGACAGTCTCAGAATGAAGATAATTTTCAGCACCTGGTGTCCCTTGATGAATCCTCACTCATTAAGTCAAGCATGGACTCTACACTGCTAGGCTGTGCTGTGGGACTTCTGAACCTCTGCCATCTCCAGTGGAAGAGTAGATTAGGGAATCATGGAATGGTCGGAGTGGGAAAGGACCTTAAAAATCATCTCTTTCCAACCCCCTTGCCATGAGCAGGAAACTTTCCACTAGACCAGATTGATCAGAGACCCATCCAACCTGGTCTTGAGCACTCCCAGGGATGGGAAGTCCACAACCACTCTGGCCATCATTATGCCAACACTCCTTGTTTCTCCAGTCAGGAGGAGGGTGGTTGTTCCATTCATACCTCTCATCTCTTCCTGCCCAAGACATTTTGGAGATTAAAAAATGCCACCACTTGGTTTTATCAGCTAGAAAGGGTAATTGTCCTGCAACTTCCCTTGTGTTTCACTATCCATGGCAAACTGCACCAGCCTTGAGAATTAAACAACAAAATGCCCTCCCTGAAAAAAAACTGAAAAACTCCCACCTGTGTACATACTGCTGAATGTAGTAATTTTGACCTGCCTGACAGTAAAGGAGACACAAGGCTGGGTTTTTTCCCCTGGTAAATTAAGTTATTACCGACAGCCTCTTGACTGTGATGATCTGGGCTAGAACATAGATCTTACCTTTCATAATAAAGATGACACGTGTAATAAAATCTAGCAAAATCTCTGTGGAGGACAGTAATGCCTCTGATTTATAGCTCTCAGATCTATACTCACCCAGGGCTCTTCCTGCCATCAGAGACAGAGTTCAGGGCGTACAACAGCTCTTTTTTAATGCTGCTGCCCAAGACTCCTAGCCAAATGGACTGGGTATTTTAGGCCATATTTTTACAACAGAAATAAATGCTTAGTGTCTACCATGGGCATTCTCTACCCCTTTTCTCCAAATGAAGATGCAGATGATACCCAAGCCTATTAAAAAACCTCCAACACCTCAAATCCACTAAAACACAAATCTCCTTAGTCATGGTGTGAAGGGCTATGACTGGAAAAACTGGCTTGAGTTTTCTGTTCGGTGCCCAAACATCAAGTGGTGCCATCACACAAAAAATAATTGTAACAGTTAAGGTTCATATTAGGTAGAAAAAAGGTGTGAGTGGTTGAAAGTGGCAATATAAGGAAGAACATTATGCATAAAATAAATTTAGCTGTACTCCACTGAACTGCAACTGGGCACATACACAGGTAGTGGCAAATCTCATGCCCTGCTGCCATCGTGTCACACAGTAGCGCTACTCGCATGTGTCATAAAATCTCAGTGTGCTTTATCTTAAAATGGGGATTAGCAGGACAGTTGGGTGCAGAAGTGGGCATTAAATGTGTCTCCTCTTTGACCATATACCTGAGCATTACCTTATATCCAACGTCTTCACAGCTCCTATTTAACTTTGCTCTGGTATTTCGAATATAGGTCACCCACATGACAGTCTCTTTAAGCATGTGTATTTACTGATACACACAGAAAACACATGCAAAGAACTAAAAAAAAAAAAAACTTAAGAGTGCATAAGCTCATTAAAATGATAAAGCACTTGTATTTATTCAGTATGTCAGAAGGGTTTAATTGATTGTATAGTCATCGTCTAATTCTAAACGGATCGGGCAAAGTCCTCCAGCTACTGAACAGTTTCTTTAACAACAAAAGTCAGAGTTCTTAAAAAAATTTTAGTGGGGGAAAGTTGAATTGATTCCTTTTTTTTCAAAATGGCAAGGAAAATGCTTTAAAGGAAGATCTAGGACAAATATTTGCACAAGGTTATTCTTCTATCCCCTGTGAGTCTCTGAAACAGCAGAACAAAATGGATTAAATGTATCTTCTCCAAATCCAATATTAATCAATTTGAATTACAGTTCATTGGGTTATTTTGCTCCTCCAAAGTACTTGACTTTGATTTCCTTCTATGCACTTGAGGAGGAAAAGCTGAGAGGTATGAGGGGACATGGAGAGGGAGAAGAGGAATCGTGGAAGGATTTACTCCATGGTGCATGAGTCCATCTGCATTTCTCCTCTACATTTCCTGCATGCTCTTCTTGATGCACTGATAAAATCATCCCCATTCTCCTGCTTGTAGAAGACACAATATTACCATTTTCAGTATTTCCCTCCAGAATGCCTGAGTTCCCAGCTGTACACCAACTGACCAAATTTTGATGAGATCATCACATGGATGAGACGTCCCTGATTCAGCAGAAAACATCATGGCAACGGTTATGAAAGTTTTCAGTAGGAAAAGGACAACACTGGGGGAAAGGACAGCCACAGACATACTTGAGGGTACCACTGTACAGAAATACATGAAACATCCTGGGATTAGGATGTTATTGTGATGGGATGAAGTATTTGGTTCAGTGCTGCCTATAATTAGTAATTTATGGCCTAGAAGATGTGTCCTGCATGATTTTATGGAACCTAAATAAGGGCATTTTACTGTCTTTTCTTACAGCCCTGAGCAGATCAAACACCAGGCTATGAAGCAGCAGATGGCTGTGTTTATCATATGTCAGTCAAAAATAAAAAGCGTGTTCTGATTGGTTCAATGAGCCAAAATAATTGTTTAATGCACTGTAGGTTGATTAGCTTGTGCATCTGATATCTGTTTATAAAAGGAATATTTTTAAGCATCTTAAAGAAACGAAATGGGTTTTCATTTCACTGAAGCCCCTTAACCTCTTCTAAAATTAATTTAAAAATGCAAAACAATAAAAAATAAGCCACTTCAAGCAGTGCCTCTGCTATTTTTCCTGAAGGCCTGTCAAGCTAAAAAGGCAGGAATTCACACAGAGGTGTTCCCAGATAATTTGATGCTCACAAAGTATTCCTGCCAATGGTTACCGGGGGACACTTCCCATGCTGTGCTCAGTCCAAAAGAAACTTTTGCTTCCTTTAAGTTTCAGGTCGAGGACAGAAGCAAGTCAGTTCAGGAACTATTCTCTGAATTAATTCAACTTAAGTTCCATCAGTCTATTCTGATGTGTCCAACCATCAAACCTCTTCTTGCATGGGAACTGTGGAAAGCTGACCAGTTTCAAACAGGATTCTCCTCAACACGTGATTTCATCCAGACATAGCATAAAAGGTGCCTTTGGTAATGAGCACAAGATTCATGGACTAAAAGTGTTTAGTTTGCTTACTAAGGGAGTTTTCACAGGCTGAAACAACTACCTGGAAAAACATTCTGTGAGGGCAGATACCACAGCCAACACTACTGGAAAGAAATTAGACAGCAGCAAACAAGACGCAAATAAGAACACAACAAAAGGAAGAAGAAGGATGAGATGAGGATGGGACAGCTTAAACCAGCAAGAATACTTACTCAACATATTTATTCCATGACGGAGTCTCTGACTGTGCCATGAACACACAATTAGTTAAAATAGTGCACATAATAAACATGCTGAACAATGTGAATAGGCAAATTAAGGAAAACAACATATTTGATACAATACTTCATAAATTTTTGTCATTTCACATGAGATGTGACAGCTCAATCACAATTTGCAAGTTGCTTCAAGAGCTATGAGCATTTGTTTGCAAGAGCATAAGGAGACAAATAATTATATAAACACAGAAAAATGACGGAACCTTCCCTCTTTTGGTTTTTTGTCTTTTCCTACATCTTTTATACATATTTTATACAGTAAACAGATGTACTGACTCTGCAGTCTTTTGAAAGCACAATACCCCAAATTTACAGCTGTGTTGGTCAGATGACAATGTGCATAGGTGCACAACTTTGTATGAAAAGAAGGATTAGTCTCATTTAAGTATCCACAGAAAACCCTGTGTCTGCAAATTCCCATTTCATTTTTTATCCTGAAATATTTCTCAGGCAGTAGACGAAAGTTACAAATCTGGTCTTTCTAATCTCTTTAATGGGCTTGAGGTCTCGCTTTCAGTATAAAGTTTCGCCAAAAGCAAGTATGAGTTTCAGAGCACTAATTTTAAGGTGTACAAACTGCTCTGTAAGTAGGCAGCCTTGGTCTGCAGAGCTCTCTGCCTCAGCTGAGGGACCAGATTCCCTGTTTGGAGGCTAAAACAAACCTCCCAAGTGCATAGTTCACACACTCTGCTGCTAAGCTGAAAATACAAACATAAAAAGCACCCTAAATCAAATTCCTGAAATTGAAAACATGATTCATGGGATGGCTCTCCTAAAAGCACGTCACTGTCTGTAAAAAAATTACAAAATATGATGGGATTCTCCCACATCAATAACAGGTCCCATGCAACTGGGAAAATCTAACTAAAGTCAGTGTGTACAGAAGATAAGAAAAACAGCCTGCAACCCAGTCAACAGGCAGGGACTGTTCCCAGGGTATATAAGTAACACCCAAATGTAAATTTCTTTTGCCTTTTTTTTTTTTTTGGGGGGGGGGGGGAAGTTTTGCTTGGTTTGGGTTTTTTTCACCTCCGTAGTTGCTTCTGTTTGCGCTGTTTTTCGTTTGAGAATAGTGATTAAAGAATTTAGTTTCAAACCGATGTCCTGAAATGTTTGCATGAAATTCATCCTTTTGCAGAGCCAGAATCTCTGCTGAATACAGAGTGGAATGTTTTCCAATGGGCCACATAAGCAACTAGAAGGTTAAATTGGTAGTAACCAACCTGCAGATTCCCCAGGGCCACCACAGAAAGCAGTAATTGAACTCACAGGGACTGCTCATCTCACAAACATCTTCCACTTCTGAGCCAACAGCTCCTACTGAAGGACTGGGAAGGATGTCTGATACCCACTCACATTTGCACACATAAGCTTCAGATATATTTCTACAAGTTTTGTCATTTTTGTTAACGTAATTATTACGTTTCAGCTAGCCTAGAAAACACTGGATTACTTTTTCAGCTGCAGTGAAATGCTATGGATGAAACAAAGGAAACCAGAGTGGTATCTTCAGACCATGTCAAACAAATAGCATATTTCAATTCCAAGCAAATAAATTCCTCTATTGGAATTTAGGGTCACTGGTTTGATTTTCATATGCCTGTTTCCTTGTGATATAAACTGAATCCAACAGCTTTCCCAGATGCTCACTTACAGGCAGGTGTCATCACCTCCTTATTCAAGAACCAAAGAGAACAAACCAGAGAACACAGGTTGAAAACGTAAGGGTCAGCTCTGGGACAACAAACGCACTACAAATTCAATCTGGGTTTCATGACCAAGCTGAAAATTACAAAGAACATAAAAGAATGAAACGTTTCAGCTGGTTATGCACCAAAGTTAGTGGTCTGTGTTAAGCAAGAAAGCGAAAACAGAAATCCCCACAGAATGAAAATGAGCATTCCTACCTGACATCAAATGCAATTGTTAGCGTTAGAAAAAGTCCGTGATGATGATCTACTCAGGAAGGACAAAGCAAAGAAGATAAAACTGAGATAAGCTATATTAGCAGCATTGTCCTTTCCCTATCTTAGAACTGCTATTAAACAAAATTTTCCAAAGCCTACAAACTAAATATACTAAGCTACTCATCAGGATCCTTTCTGCAATAAATCAAACCTATTATTCCAATTTGAGGTTGGAGAATAGCCTTTGCACAAGCCGATTCTAAAAGTTATAAATTTTATCTCCTAGCACAAAGATATCGAGTCAAACACAGCATACTTCTATTCTAGACTTCATTATGATGGATAATTGTTAATTAGCAGACTGAATACTAGAGGCTCTTTAGGTGATCATTGCCAAATTACACATAATATGTGCAAGCAAAGGTTAGTACCAATGAATAGAAGGTATAATTGGTGCTTCACAAGGTCTCATTTTGCCTTATGTGTGCAACACCAGATGGGAGGAAAGCTGCAAGAAGAAAATATGAGCAAAGATTGGAAATTCTGTAAGAAGATTATTTTTCTTTCTCTGACACACCAGAATCCATAATTCTAGCACCAAGGAAGGTAACTTTTGCCAAACCAGTGGTAAAGTGAGATCAGTGGTAAAATAAGACCTAAAAAAACTAGAAATTACAATTGCTACAGATTTTATACAGGCTAGCAAACTGCTTGGAGAAACTAAAGACACCACAGAATGATCATTGGCTTGAAGGCAAGAATTAAGAGGAGCCTTTCAGACATAAGGCATCAAGGAAATATTACCAGTGATTTATTCTCATTAACAGGTGGAGATAGTTAATAAAGATGTTAATAACAGCTAATTATGATGCAGAAGACAAAAAGTGTTCATCCCATTGGGGGTACAACCCTGCACTCCCCATGTCCTCTGGGACAGGAATGGAGCAGGGCCACCTTCTGGACAGCCATGTGGGCCCTGGACCCTTCCTGAGACCTCAGAGACCCTGAATAAGAGGAGAAATACCTAGAACGGGTTTAAAGATACATTATTAATTGCAATAAACATTACTAGGAGGGTATGGAAGTTTTTCCCCTTGGAAGGGTGTATTTTTGAAAGACGAGAGTTCTCAGGTTTGGCTGGATGAGCAGTGAACACACAGCCTCTATCCTGCTGGACGTCTCAGAGGAAGAACTCCACATACAGCTATTTAATCAAGAAATATGACCCCCACAGCTTCTTTATAGGACAATTTTACTCTGCCCTCTCTATTTTGTTCTACTGTTGGCCTTCATGGTGCACTCAATGGCTGGAAATTGAAATATGGCATCCACTAAAGAAGCTGCTTCAGACATTTACGTGACAGGGCACCATTTGCTAATGCTCCTTTTAGGTTTTTTGCCCTGGGGAAAATAAAGATTGCTTGATTACAGTCACGCAAGACGATAGATCTGGTTCCCAGGTCCATGTCTGGGATATTATCTGCTTGAGTACCTGCGGGTTCGGGCTCCTTTCTGCCTGGGATATTGACTGCCTGCTCAGCCACTTGGCCTTTGTATTTCAGGTTGATACAAAAGGTCTTTATTGACAGAAAACAAATCAGTGCCTAATGCAGGATCTTCGCTGTCTCACTGGCACTGGAGTTGTTGTCTCCTGCCTGTGCCTGCCAAAGATTGAGCTGCTGGATCTCTGGACATTATCAGCACAAGGTGATAATTTCTGTCTTTCTGGAGCTAAACTTATGTTCGCATTGAGAAGTGCCACTCCCAAAATTTCACACCCCTTATCTGACCGTATTTCTTCCCTGACAGATATTTTAAATACTCTCCTCTGTGGTCTTTATCCTTGGAAGTTATGTGATAAGGATTTCTTGCTTATTTATCTTCTGTTAGGCTGCTACCAAGGGCATGTAGCTCCTCTGCTACACACTCCTGTGACCTCTTGGCTTCACCAGCCACTGTGGAAAAAAAGAGAGGAGAAGACAGAACAAGCCTCCAAAGCTAGAGGCAATATTCCTACTTTCTTTCTAGGAAGCTCAGTTTTCAGATTCTTCCCTTGGCCACACCTGGGCAAATGCATTGACCTTGATTAACTTCAGCAAGGCTATGCTGAGGTAACAGTGCCTAAAAAACTTGGTTGGGCTCTAGGTATGCAGCAGCATGTGCTGCATTGTGTGCACACATAATCTGAACCACCAGCTAATCTCTCTGCAGAATTCTACAGAGTATTCTTAGTAACCGTAATATTATCTTGGCTGATAACACATATTCATTTTTGCATAGAAATACTACAATCAGAAGCTTCACCTGTTTTTGCTTTTGAGAGAATATCTATAGTATCACCTTCTTCTTCTCCTCACTGCATGGAGTAGGAATCTGATTTATTTCCCTATTTGTTTTCTCTGAAATTTGATAATTAAGCAATGTTTCTAAGATGCTACCTACTTAGTATTTATTAATTCCCTGTGTTGGACATGAGGATTGCAGATGAGGGATTTCCATCACTAAAATATCACGGAATGATCAGAGCAGCATGTGAAGTCTTTGAATTATCACTGCTTGGTCTCCCATGTGCACCCTAGAGAAAGCAGCCAAGTCATGAAAAAAGGTGTGTTTTTAGTAATGTTCACACAAAGCTGAACATTTGGGTCAGTTTGGCCTTCCAGAGAGATGTGACTATGTCAGAATATAATGTTTCTGGGGTTGTGTGAAAAAAACAAGCCAAAACCAACCACTGCAGTGTGTCTTGCATGACTTCAGAACCAGAGCTACAGGAAATCAGGCATTGCCCTTCCATAGGAAGGTCCAGCAGGACAGCCTGTGCCTTTTTTCTTTCTTGGATACCATATCCAAATAAACAAACTAGAAAAGAATCAACAAAACAATTTTTGAAATATTCTGTTTCAGGAGAAAAAAAAATTCAGATCTGAAGCAGTTCAAAATTAAATTATGTGTCTGCAGACAGTGTCACTGAGTTCTACCTCTGGGAAGGACTGTTAAAGTGCTTGGCAGCAAAGTTCTCCATCAGTGCAGATTTCCCCTGGTTCCCTTCCTTTCCGAGGTACTACACTCACTTTCCCTTCAGTAAAGACGATCAGTCCCTTCCCATCTTTTAATCCTGAGTAAACTCACCAGACTCTCCAGTGCAGTTCATATTACCTCATGCCAGCAGTATGAGACAGTCATTTTTATAGCACACATAACAATATAAAATGAAACAAACCGAAAATCCAAGTGCATTTCTGCTTGTGCAGGCAAATTCAGCCAAAAGATTTAAAACAGCTTAATGAAATAAAATGGTTTCTGACTTCCATCCATCTGTGTTTAAAACCCATATAAAATACATGAGGAGGAAAATCAACAGAAAGGATATGAATGTACCAAAATTTTAATTGCTGCTCTTCTGATTGGATGGAAAGGACTAAGTATATACAAGGCAGGAGTGGCACTAAATCGAAAGATTGTCTTCCCTTTGTTCAGTACTATAAATGTCTGGAAAACAAAATAGAAAATGAGAATATTCAGCATTTGCATTTATGCTCAGCTTTTCCAGCCCACATCCCACTGGGAAATTCCTGTCAGCATCCCATACTTTTTCTTTCCCCTATCCCAAGGCCCCCCAAATCCTTCTCACTTGGTGAAAAGTTTTTTCCAAGGCCTTCCCTACAGAAATGACTGTCCTGTTGTAATATCCCAAGTATTTTTCCTTTCTTCAACCTTTAGTGGGTCCTGTGCCATGGTCTCCACCATGGGGCTGGGAAAAGAGCAGAATAACCTTTAAAAACAAAAATTACCTGGAGACTAAAATGTGGTGGAAGGAATTATGTGATGCTCTTCTTTCCAGGTGCTGAGGATCTCACTATGTTGTTGATCCAGCTTCTCTATTTGAACACTTTATTGCTCTCAGTTTTGTCTCATCAAGTAAAAAAGTTGTAGGAGGCACAGTTCAACACTAGGATCTGACCTTGGCACTGAAGCACTTTCATTGTGCGCAGATTAATATGGGCAGAGAAAAAAAAATTCTCTGGGTTATCTTAAACCCAAAACAAAAGTGAATTGGATGCTGACTCAATTTGCAGTGCTCTGAAGATGCCCCACCAAGCATAGAGGAACTAATACTCATTCAGAGACAGAATTGAGACACCTAATATATAAAACCTAAGTAATTCACACATCTTGAGCCTAAAAACTTCAAGGCACTAAAACTGCAAATCTATATCCTGGTGCTTATGCCCGGGGATAGCAGGCAAATTAAAAGGTAAATTAATTCTGGCCCTTCCAGGTAAGTAATCTATTTGTCTTTATCCATTTAACGTTTACTCTGTAGCTCTAGCACCTACCTCTACACTGTTTTACTAGAAGCACTATTATGGTCAAATTAATTCATTGTTTACAGGAAATAGCATAGCCCAAAATCAGAAACAGCAGTACCTGAAAAAACTGGAAGCTGCCTAAAAATACACAAGGCTTGCAAGCTTTATTTTGTCCTCTGTTTTGTGAAATGCTTGGAAAGGGGAACGAACTGTAGTAAGCAACCAGCCCAGCTCTGCTGTCAACAGCCTTTTGACAGAAGCTGTTTGCACTGCTGTGGCTTTGGGCCAGCCTGCACGTGATCCCTCATCAGGTGATGCTCGCTTTGGGACAAAGTTCACCATTCTGCAAAGTGCCAGCACTGCACATGCGACCCACACCTCCCTTCAGCTCTATTTTGGTCATCTTAAACAGAGTTTTGCTCTTCCTCAGCAGGAACAGAACCACTGCTCTCCAGGAATGGTTGTGAAGGTGCCTCCTGCTCTTGTGCAGAGTGCTCGCACAAGGCTCAAGTCACCCAGAAGCCCTTAACATTAAGGGGCTTAAGTGATAAACAACAGACCTGTGAAGTCACAGCTCATGCAGAAGGCAAGATAGGGCAGATAAAAACCTCTGGCTTCAATTAACTCAGCTACTGCTCTGCTCATTTCAGATATTGTATATTCATACTCAGGGTTATCTGAAAGCACACAAGTTTAAATTATACTTTTTATCCCTCTTTACCCTTCTGCTTAGATGTTTTCTGGGAGCTCTGCTCAACATTCTGATCCTTAATCTGGGAAAGAAATATTTTTACTGGCTGTAGAAAGATAACAGAGCACTCAAACCAGGGGCCATGCTTTAGCAAAGGCAGAGGAGCAAGACCAAGGGCTGGTGCTCACCTTACGATCATTGTAGAAAGGGTCGATGTCCTCCAAGGGCTCCCCAATGAGCTCTGGAGAAACAGTCCCATAGATATCAGGCAGCTTCTTGCAGGCCTGCAAGTCAAACTGAGGCTGAGGCTTCTCTTCCTCGCCCAGCTGCTCCCTGTATTCCTGCTTGGCATTCCTGGCAAGCTTCTCTGCAATTCGCTTCTCGATGGCAGCCAAGGACTCGGGCGTGAACCGGTGGAAGCTGTTAGTACCCGGTGGTAACAAGAAGTCAGCCATCTTTTCATCCTGCTCTGTCTTTACTGGTCTTTACTCCTAGTACTGGAAACAGCTGAAATAAAATGAAAAAAAAAAAGTTATCAAAAGGTAGCACCTCAAGAAAAGCAAGAAGAACAAAGCCATCAGAATAAAAAACGAAGGAAACTAACTCAACCACCAAGTAACTTGTTGAGGAAACTCTTCATCAAGAAACTCTTCATCTGTTTTTATGTGGTTAACAGAACATCAAGGAAAACAAAAATGACTGAAATTGTAATTTCAATAAGGAATCACACATGACCAAATCTAAACAGACTTTACAGACAGACTTTGGAACACTCTTCAGTTCTTCAGTCCTTTGGGACCATAAATCCAAACTAAGAAGTCACTTAGATTCACACAAGCTTAAGTTTCACTGAAAGCAACAGAGATTCAGATTCCTAACTCATTTTTGAAAATGCAGCTCTGGGAGTGGATGAACAATGTTCCTAAGATGACTGCAAGGCAGATTTAAACCAGCCAATGTCTGGCCACATGAGGCAAAATCTAAAAATGCCCCAGCTGTTCTATTCCAAATTTAAAGAGTGAAGGGTCAAGTTTAGATTTTTAAATCCCATAAAAATTCTTCATAATCTCTGTCTTAGGCTTCTGTAACATAGTCTTAATTTTCCTTTGGGATAGGAAATACCATCTGCAAGGCATCTCTCAGAACTTTTGAGCATTTTCTTTTCCTCCACTCTCTGAAATCTGAAGGATGATGGAAGCTCAAATGTATCTGGAAAAGCTCTGGGATCTTCATGAGAGCACACCAAGCTTCCAAGATGCTGAATAGCCACAGCTGCCAATTTGTCATATCTGAAAACCAGTCTCCTTTCATCCAAGACCAGTTTGAACATCCTGGAGGTGTACTCGATGATCCTTGTGCTTTCCAGCTTAGAATATTTTTTTATTTTATGATTCTAACCCAGCCCTGTGAAGTTTGATCGTCTTGTCCTGATGGTACTTCAATGTCAACACTTCCAGTCTCTGCCTGAATGAAAACAAGTAAAAATTGCCACATCTCTTCAACTTACACGAATAAAGCCAAGCGTGGAAAGCACAGCTGAACAAAAAGCCTTCTTGTATCTGCACTAAACAACATGGATAGCTGTGAAAATTAATGTAAAACTACTGTTTGAAAAAGGATGAAGCTTATCCCTGTTCTAGTAGCCTGCACAAATCCATCCAAGTTCACTGAAGCCGTATTTAGCAAACTAAAGTGACTTTAGAGGCATGTTTTTCCAGCAAGAGAAGCCCTCACTCTGCAACAATTAAAACCCATTTCACAGGAGAAACACAGACCTTGTATTTTTGCCACCAGCAGGCCATTCATACCCAATCAGAATACACTCTGGTGACAAACAAAATAGTAGATTTTGAGGTGGGCTCCCCTCTTTCATTCAGCAATGTGTGCAGGATCCCGTTCTTTGTTCAGCCACAACCGTTGTTTTCTGCTTTCAGATGGAATTTGTCTATTTACAATGGATAGTTCCAGATAGTTTGCGTCTATTAGGCTCTGTGATGACAACATTTTTGTTAGCAAACAAGAGTCTAACTGGACTCTGCATGACAAATAGCATATTTATTGACTCAATTTCTCTGAGTAAAGGACGCTTTCAAATAACTACTGTCTCTCCTATTCTGACTTCATTTGAAAATGAATTCATTAAATTGTCATTGATCACAGTCTATCACACAGGAATGATTTACTGAAGCTTGTACATTATGCTCTGAATAACTGTTGGTTTGAACAAGCATGGCTAAAATGCATTATCCTTCCTGAAGCTTGGGGTGTTCTGACATTCTTCTTTTGTTAGGTTTATTCTACTTTTTCCTTTCCCCTCTGCTCTCCATGTCATTTGTTTTATCCTCTTCCACCTGAAAAACAGGAAATTAGAAGTTTTCCCACAAATCGAGTTTCTTATGCCCAACGCTCTTGTGACTCAGCACCAGCGCGAGCAAATAGAATTTCACTTTCTATAAATGACATCAATACAGGTGGCCAGAGAATTCTCCGAGATTTTTTTGTCCTTTCCATTTTTGTTTCTCCAGAATGAAACCTGTCTCAGTGCTGAAGGGGACAACAAAAGCCAGTGGCTGGTCAGGACTGCTGGAAGGGCACAGACGAGGTCTCTAAGCTGGAGATGAGAATGTTGTGGGCTGTTAGCTGAGGTGCAGATGATCATGAGCTCTATGAAGGCAGTGAAAGGGGAATGACTGCTTTTTCTAATAATACGAAAATGGAGAAACTTGGAATGAATTACGGAGCAGTGACAAAAGGTCCATAAATGATTTTAAAATACAAGTTGCTTCCTCTGACTCAGGAACCTGGGTGCAAGCAAGAAAGGCTGCTTATGCTTGCCCTACTTTAACACTCTTCCCAGTCAAAGGAAACCCATCCTCTGCTGTTGTGTGCTTTGTCCATACAGCTTCAGACTTCCTTAAAGACTTCCAAGAGAAGCCATTCTGGCAACAGAACTACTCAATGTTTTTAAAAAAGAGAAACAAAAGAAGGATAGGGGATGGTGAGGGAGATAAAGTAGCCCAAGAAACCTAATTGGTATCAGAAGTTTTAATTATTTTTTCTAAAGGGAATTATTTTTGCTAAAATCTCTCTCTCATTAGGAAATTTAATCAAATTCAAACTGCTCAAAACCAGATCTTTTCAATTTTATCTACAAATTCCAGAAAGGTAGCTGCCTAGAAAGAACTGGAAAATCCTACACAAACTTCATTAGAGCTTTTGCTAGTCATCTATTTAATTTTTCCTTTTAAAAAACCCCTACATTTCAGCACCCTTACAATTGAAAATTCGTGACATGTTTTGTCTTCATATTGTATATAAGCTAAAGTTCCACATTTTAATATATATATATATTTAGCACGATTCTTTTTCAATTTCATATGCTTTCAGGAAATGGACAAGATAATTTCATGGATCCTTTCTATGTCTAATTTCTTTTAATCTGTGAATTGCAAACATTTCTACAAATAGCCAGGGTTAACCCCAATGTTTCTTAAAAGGGTAAGAAAGCACTGCAAGTTAAAAAGAGAAATCATCAATGACTGAATCAAAGAGCTGGAATGCCATTTCTTAAGAGATAATAGCTGTTGTGACTCACGTGTTTACAATATGAGCCTGGATTTTTCCATTCCTCACAGGCATATTTTTGAAGTACAAGGCTTCAAACACATTGTTTCTGTGATATCACCATGCACAGAATGAAAATTTCCCTCTTCCTTTGTCAGTTAGCATTGGTTGTTGCTGATAAAACGTACTGGTTATGTAAACAAAACGTGCATATGAAAATAAAGCACCAAGATGAATTGTTTCCTTGGTGTGGCAAGAAGTGAGAGCAGCACCAACAAATCAGGTATTGCTAGTACCTGTATCTATTCAGAAAGATAAATGCTGTTTTCCATCGCAGTTTTAACCTTACTGTCATGGGCTTCAGCCACTCCAGTTCAAAATATCTTTCAGGTTCTCAGAACATCACCTGCATGCCCAGAGAGTCCCTCTGTTGTATCAAGGACCCATGAGCTTATATTACAGACGCTTGGCAATGGTAATAAAGGACCCAAACTGGAAGATCAAGGTTGTGAAAGTGTCTTTGACATGCTAAAGGCATCAGACATGCTCATCTTGAGTAGGACTGTCCTCATTTGCTGATTTCCATGATGTCACTGAGGAAGCTACTGCACACCAAAGGGAGAGGGATGTTTGCACTGCAGTTCTGCTAGTCCGAACTCTTACAAAATACTAATCCTAGAGCCCTAAATTCTCCTTTTGGTTAAGAAATGTTTGTGATTAAAGAAAGATTTTGTGTTCCTGACTGCTGAGGTAACAAGAACAGTCATGTGGATGGGTTTCTTTTCAATGTTTGAGACTACATGGAGCACAGTCATCTTTCTCCCCCACACTCTCCTTCTCCATATAATCTCTTTGGCATTTTCCTTTGACCTGCAGAGCACAGCACAACATGAGAATAATAGGCTAGGGAAATAAAGAACAGAGAAATGACACATCTAATTTAAGGTCACTGGTCTAGATTAATATATTCATATGCATAAATTTACACATAAACACAAATACGTAATCTGATTTAAAAAAACTACAAGTTGATATCGGATCCCATGGAAGTTTTATTCCAGCTATGAAGTAATGGCCTCATGGAGAACTGTTTTTAATTCAAATCAAATAAAGACTTTTTGTAAAAAGATCTAGAAGCTAAAGGAGTCTAGGTGACTGAGACAATCTTCACAATTTTACAGACAACAAACAAACAAACAAACAAACTACCTTTTGAGACTTAATCCACTTATATTTATATCACAGTTCACACTCCAGAGTGAGGAGTTGTCACGGGAAATTGTCTTTTAACTGAAAAATTTCAGTTGCTGTTAGCACACACTTTGAGGGCCTGTTTGTTCACATCAAGACAGTCCTCGAAATTTTACACAGCACACTCGTTACTTCTGCTTTAGTTGACATTTGGTTTGTTTCTTTTTTTCTCCAACAGGCATAATTTTTTCCAAGACCACAAACAATGGTTCTTTTTGTAGACATGTTCTTAACACATATAATCAGCCACATCTCCAGCTGCCATAAATCAGCACAGCTCTGCCCAGGGAAGTCAGACGGGGGGAATTGATCTCTTAGGACCTGGAACATTTGGCTAGAAATGCTTCCTTTAAAAAGACAACCTTCAAACCAGAGCATGAACGCTAGAAAGTGTGTAATTGAGGTATTAAACTGATGGCCTAGAAGGTAACCAAGCTTGCAGGGAGTTGGAAAACCCTGAGCTTTTTGCACCCTGTGAAGGCAGTCTGCAAATGCTCGTTCATCCAGAAACATCTTGTTGGGTGAGCTCCAAGGTGAAGGTGCAAAAAGGGCTGCTGGAGAATCCAGTGCCTGGTGGGGACCAGGCAGGCTCCCATGGCTGGTCTGCAGGGGAAAACTTTTGCATTCCACAAAAAATCTGATGGAAATGGTTGAAATGTTTGGCTCTTGGAGCTCTCCTAGGCAAGGCACAGTGCTGAAACCTGCGCAAGCTGACACAGCAGGAGATGTGAGCCAGAGTTCCTCTTGCTGCCCATGTCACAAGGCAAACCTGCAGGTTGATTTGACATTGCATAACACATTTCCCAAAACAAGCCCTCTTGTTCACCATGGATGCTGACCAGGGGCAGAAATAAATATGCAAGAGAACTCACTGCATTCAAATCGCTGGGAAAAACCAAACCAGAACAACACAAAACGTCCAAAGCAAAACTTCAGAGTCACAGACCCACAGGCCTGTTGTCACGACGAGCTCTGCCTACGCAGTATCTTCTTTTAAATCCAGTTTAATGGGTTTTGCTGGCTCCTCACTCATCAGAATCACGGCATTCTGACATTGCCAATGACTTATTGAAAAAATAAAGTCTTCAGAAAGCCAACATGTGCTAAAAGGAAATGAATTCAGAATATTTCATCCCGATATTGAAAGGGTATTTGGGGATGACAAACGTTATGCCAAGAATTAAATGCTGGTACTAAGTCTTCTCTTATGATAAAATATATATATTTTAGTGAGCTAAAAATATTCTGCTTTTTTGCAGGTGTTTTTGTTTCAAATTACTCTGCAACCAAATGACATAAATAAGCAAGAGGGAAACAGTACATCATAGTTACCAGTGCAGATCTCCATATTTTGCTGAGAACTATAATTCTTTGCATCCAAAAGGTTTTCATGTCTATTTTAATTAACTAGAAATTGGCCTCAGAGTTATTTTACTGTAAACTACACAGACTTCAGATCCAGGGAAAGATTTCTCCTTTGCTACTCTGAATCAACAGAGATTGGAAAGAGCTACCAAGAAAGGGATGTCTTCAGCTCAGGATGCAGTTACTAGCTTTTGAACAAGAAAGAAAAAATCTACAGGAAAACCCCATGTTGTGCCAAATATAATACACAGTGCTCACACCACTAGGTGCTTTGAACGCTCACATGAATAAAATAGATCAAATCTGGTCCATTTTATTCACAGAGAGTTTGTAAAGACATAAGGACAGATAAAGGAAGCTGTAAAACAGCTATTAAAATATACTCTGTTGTCATTATGGAATATTTATGCCACAGGAAGAAGGCAGCTTTAGGCTAGACAGCAAAATCTTGGCTGCAAGCTTCTAGGGAAGAAGGAGCCATGTCTGGAAAGCTGTCTGATGTATTACCACAGTTATAGGTAAGGCTTTCCTGATCCCCTCCCATCTAAGTTATGGAGACACATTTCATCAGCAGAAAACAAACAGACCCATAAAAGCCAATCATCAGAACTGACATGTTTACATTAAGAGAGATGGATGAAACTCCGTAAGCAAAGCCAGGGCCTCTTTCACAATGCTAGCACTGAATTAAGAGACAAACATGACATAACAACTAAACTTCATTTTTAATAGTGAATAAGAGCGATTTAGGTTTTCCTTCTTTCAAGCGGCAGCAACGAAAAGAGGCTGAGGTGAAGGGTCAAGAAAAAATTGGATGTGAAAAGCTGGGGGAGACAGACCCAAACCATGCAAATTAAGCCATGGGAGGTGGCAGGTCCCACTCCTGCATCTGGCTGGGATGAGGTGAAACAGCAGGTCCTGCCAGTCTGCAACAGCACTTTGCTCCACAGCCACTTCCTTCACTGAACTCCACCCTATCCATACACCTCCAACATATCCAGCTTCCCACCCTTCTCTACCTCTGTCCTTTTCCTATGCATTAGCCAAGAAAATTCTCTCATCCTCCCACCTACTTTATTCCAGGCAAACATAACCTTTCCACAAACCTGTTCTTGCCCACAGCAATAACTCTCAAGTGACATTCACACCAGTTCTGTGAGATTTTGTCACTACTACTTTATTCTCCTCTTTGTTCTATGCAAAGCATCTCTGTCTGTGATGGTGGGTGACCCCAGACAAGGATGCAGGGTCTCTGTCTGTGGTATTTGGATAATATTTGGTGTTAATGGAGCCCCAGCTACTTTGGCAACAAAATACAAAAGAGAAGAAAATAAAGAGGCACAGATTTAGAAGTGCACTGGCAAAATTATCTTTCCTGGTAATGACAATAGAGACTCAGGAAGGATAACAGGGAATCTATCAGGGAGTTGATGCTTGCTGGAATATATTGAAGATTTGATTCATTATTCAGTGCACTGTGAGTTTGACAGTGCTATTTGGATAAAGCTGGTGGCTCCTCTACTCTGATGGAAGAGATTTCACCCCCTTCCCCCCCCCCCCGCCCCCGGCCTCCCCCGAGAGACAGAGAGAGATTATTGCTGTCCAGAGAGGAGGGATATTCTGCCTCTTTGCGATTGAAAACTGCCTGGGTTTGTTTGCCAAGTTTAGGAATCAGAGTCAGGAGCTTACATGGGTTCTGGGGGTGCAATCCTCAGCTCATGTCAGTCAAGGGGAATATTTTGTGTGACTGCAATAGGCAGTGGGTCAGACCCCTGGCGTCGGAGAGACTGAGTTATTTGATTTCTGCCATTCCTTTCAAGGAAGTTTACTTCAGCCACTCGGCGCAGCTCCATGGAAAAGATGCAATGGATGCTGGTGCTGACTGACAGTGATTTGATTTGAATTACATAATGGTCTGAACCATTATGTAAATGAGTCTGACAGAAACATGGAGGCAGAGCAGTCAGGGATTTTTTTCATTGTTGTTGTTGTTTTTTTTAAATCTAGTAGCCTTTTAATGTTATCACCAAGATTGCCGCCTTCCAGCTACTACATTTTGCTGGTAGGTTAGCAGAATTAAACTTTATTTCTCCTGACACTAACTAAAACCCAAAGTGCATCTGAGCAAATGATGAGGAGCATTTAAAGAGTGGTGAATGTGGATGATTTTAGAGGTATATGAGTGAGTCACATTACCAGGAGTGATTTTGGCTATGTCTCACTGATGTCAATGAGACTCACCATTCTGAGAACCCCGTGGCAATCCCAAGCACCTCTCCCATTCTCCCCTGTATAATTTCCTCATCTTTTTACATGGGAGGATTTTTTGGAGTAAATAACTCATTGCACAAACAATTCTATTCCAAAAGTCATGACATTTTCTGTTAATTAGCAATAATATAATCATCCAAACAAAACTGCTGGGGACATTGCATTTAACAGGCTACATCCAAACATGCATTTATGTGTCACCAGTGCATGCTTGAGTGGTTGGCAATTCTCAATTGGGCCTGAGGCACAATGCACTGGAAGGATATAATAGAGGCCCAGTATTGCAAACCCTGCTGTGGCTCCTTGCCTAATTTAGCTTATGGGACCAAACAGTCAATGAGCAAACCAGTAAATAATACATCATGTGGCCTGTGAAAGGGAAACATCTGATGATGTTATCAATGCACACTGTTTTCTAAATGGAAAATGCACTAGGTCCGTATTTTGGGAACTTACTCACACTTCCTTTCTTACTTGCACTTAAGAAAAAAAAAAAAAAAAAAAGAAACAAAACCTAAACCCAAAACCCAATATTCCTAAAAATAACTTTTTCATTACTTGGTTGGCCCAGAAAGTCAGCCATGTCCTGGGTTGCATCATGAGAAGCATGACCAGCAAGTGGAAGAAGGTTCTCAGCTCTGGTGAGACCCCACCTGGAGTGCTGCATCCACATCTGGGACCCCCAACACAGGAAAAACTTGGACCTGTTGGAGCAGGTCCAAAGGAGGGCCTCAAAGATGGTCAGAGAACTGAAGCACATCTCTTATGAAGACAGGCTGAAAGAGCTGGCTAAGAGAAGAGAAGGCTCCAGGGAGAACTGACAGAACTTCCCAGTACCTAAAGTGGCACCAAGAGAGCTGGAGAGCGGCTTCAGAGAAGCACATGTAGAGGCAGAACAAGGGGAATTGGATTTAAACTGAAAATGAATAGGTTTAGATTTGATATTAGGAAGAAATTCTTCCCTGTGAGGGCGGGGAGGCACAGGTTGCCCAGAGAAGCTGTGGACATTCCATCCCTGGAAGTGTCCAAGGCCCGGTTGGACGGGATTTGAACAACCTGGTCTAGTGGAAGGTGTCCTTGCCCATGGCAGGGGGGTTGGAAAAAAAAAGAATCATCCTTAAGAAGCCTTCCAAATCAAGCCATTCTGTGATATGATTGTGTAATTACTAATAGTAGTGATAAGCAGCAATTCCGCTGAGAGGTCATCCAATATTTAGACCTAACCTCTCCCTAGATATATATTAATATTGGGGTTAAGGGTCCCCAGATGATAGTATGTCCACAAGTTACAGCAACACCTATCCTGACAGGGTCCTAAAATGATCCAGAATGTACTGTTTGAACACTCAGATTTTCTTTCTGCTTTTTCAAGACAATTGGAACTAAAAATACAAATTTGACAAGGCAATGGAAGATTTTGGTTAGATCTGTTAATTTTTAATCTGCTACGAGTCTAATGATTCAAGTACTGCCTGCTCCTCTCTACATCCACCTGCATCTTTATCTACCCTAAAGTGTAGTTCCTAAGCTTAGACAAGGCAAATAATATATTCTAGATATTTTTGACTAAAAAAAATATGTGTTGGACATGCAACTCTTGTGAAATCGCCTCATATTCTCAGAATAGAATGAATCAACTGAAATTTAGCTTCTCTGATGGATTGGAATAGATTAGCCAAACCAAAGAAGCGCAGGATGTTACACATTCAGGGAGAAATGGGCACCGCTAGGGCATGAGTCATCTCTCCTGTTTTCAGTGTCTATTTCAGAGAGATAAACTATTTTTTAAACCTTAGCAAAGCTTCTGATGATTCAATTTGTTTATTGTGACGCCAAAATTCTTGTGTTGATATGTGCCTGTAGGTACCTGTGAACTGTGTGTCTACACTTGCATGTCTGCTTTTCTCTGACAGAGCAGGGGCATCTGAGAGACGTCCCCCCACCAAAATTCACACCACTGTGGGATATGATGCAAGGTGTGTGAGGTGTGTTGGTTTTCCTTCTGCCTTGACCCTTTTCAAAAAAAGAGAGACCAGCCACCTCCAAACCACATGATGGCAAAGGAATGGACCAAGGGGCTGTTCCGTACCAATGTGTGGCAAACCCCAACACTTCTACAACAGCTTTCCAGTGCACACAATTACCTTAAAATGTAATATAGATCTTCAATTTTAACAAATGCGATACATTTAATTAGTCAATGACAACCACGCTGTTCCCAGAAATGGGGTCTCGCAGGTTATCCTGATACTCTCAGACTCTCCACAGACTCACAAATCCAGAAAGTATTTCACGCCTTACATTTTGTTTCTACAAATTAAAGGGGTCTTTGAGGTCTGGATTGTGCAGTTACGTGGGTAGAAGCTGTTTTGAGGTAATATTTTTAAAAGTAGAGTGAAATGTTTGGCTAGTGGCATCCGTGACTTCCAGGGGATCACAACGAAACAATCCAAAACAGAGCTGAAAGTGCACATCTGTCCTAGCTCACAGCCACTTTGCTACTCCAGTCTTGGGCTTGTCTTGCAGATCGTAACAAAGCATTTCATGATTTTAAAAGCAGAACAAGTGGGATGGCACTGCTCCTCTCTTCCCACATAAATGTTTAGCCTGGCTCCAATATATCCCTCCCAGTCTCTACTTTCATTCCAAAATTATTCCCAAAACTTCTAACTCCAGGAGAGCTGTTTTAGACCTCAGCTCTCTCCAGCCTATTTCTCTTGTCAGACAAATAAAAGAGAAATGAAGTGGAGGAAAGAAAAAAAGCTAATTTGGATGGCATTTCACCGATTCCCCTTGTGCTTATCTCCAGGATATATTTCACACCCTCCAAGGGCCTATTAACCATCTTTTGTACATTAGATTGCTTAATAGCCATCTATGGTGGGTTAATCCATTCTGAGGAGGATGGAGTTAGAGAGCAGCTTGGTGGGCACCTGGCAGCCAGACAAGGTTAATCCACACCATCCTTTATGGAAATTGCGCCTCTCCCTTTTTCTCCAAGTCACTGAGCTGAAAAGAAGTTGGAAGGATGTCCTGGAAGACACGGTCACAGCAGAGCAGATTGGAGCTTTGCACTGCAGCGTTGGGCTTCAGCATGACTTAGAATCACAGAATCATTTAGGCTGGAAAAGACCTCTAAGGTCATCGAGTCTGACTCCTGCCTCACCTTTCTGTCCCCTGAAGGGATGTTGCTGGCTAAGGGAGATGTGTAAAATGCAATCACAAAACTCACAGGAGAGCCTGCAAGCCAGCCCGGAGGCCCAAGCAAGAACATCAAGCCTGAAAGATCAGACCATAAAAAGAATTACTGATCCTCTCAATTCCTAAAATTTATGATTCTCCCAGATGAATTGAAATTAAATTGAATACCCACATTAACGAAGTAATGGGAAATCCCAGTCCATATGCTTCACATTTAGCCTCACAGTGGCTAAAAACCAGAGTTCTGCTGATTTATCTTAACTCCTTTCTCCTTACATACCCAAAGCACACCTCAGTGCCTGGCCTACTCATATCAGTTATTTGGGTTTTGCCTGGATAGCACAGACATCACTGCCTCTGTTTGACCCAATGCACACAGAATGATCCCAGGATCTGATGGTTTCAGTGCGCTCTGCTCCCAGTAGCTCAGAGAGCAGAGAAAATGGAAGGCCCTGCTCTTCCATTCTTTCTGACGTGACTGGTGATGCCATCAGCACCAACCAGCTCCAGTCCCACTCATCACTTTCTCATCCCTGCCCTGGCAAACACAATCTGGGTTCATCTTCCCAAAACTCCCTCCAAACCCTGGGCCAGGGCTGTGCACCACACTGACCCTGCTTGTTCTCACACCCCCATCTTCATTTGGAGGTTCTGACTCAAACTGGCTTTGCTACAAACAAAATAGAAAAGTTTTACCGCGCATGTCTAAAAATAGAATTGCAATCATCTATGCTTCCGTTACTTTAAAACTAAATTTATCAAGAGATTATTCCTCCGTGAGGTTTAGCACATAAGATGTCTTATGTTTTAAAGTTCAGTCATTTCACAGTTATTTATGAGGAGAAAATCTTATGGATTAATTTTACAAAGAAGCACAATGAGTTTGGGGATCAGAACTCCTTTTGGTGTAAATGGTCCTAATAACTCTGCAGTCCATCAAGACAGTTCTCAGCTATTTTTGTAATATTGTTTGTTGCGTTCACAGATAATGTGCAGCTGAGCACCAATAAGGTGAAATATAAAAGGTTATAGTTTAGTGTCAGAAAAATCTTCCAAGTAACAATTAAAAGCCTGATGACTGAATAAAGAGAGGGGGAAAAAAAAAACCCCATATAATCCTCTGGGGTTTTTTATTTGTTTAGTTTCTACATTAGACATTTCTTTGAGTGCAATTGATTTTGTAGTTTCCTCTGTAGTTTCCAATTAATCATCCTCCCTCTTTGTGAGGATGTTTTACACAAAAACAGGAGACAGGAAAACATTTCAAAATAGGGAAATGTGCTTATAAAACCACAGCACTGGTTTGGATATGCAGAAGTGCAGGTTCTGTATGAAACCACCCTTTGGAGGGGAAGGGGGAGCAGCATTGCCTGTCGTGTGGAACAGCTGACTGCAAATTTCCTATTGAAACACTATTTCTATGGAAAAATGCTTTTCCAATAGAGAAGCATTTAAGTAAAGAGCATCTACTTTGAGTCACAAATTTCTTCCTCTGACAAAGAAGCCTCCAAACTGAAAAGGGAACAGATTTACCAGAGAAAATCATCATTTTTCATAGGGGGAAAAAATACTTTCTCTCCAAGAATGATGGGAAACAGGCCAGAAATCACCCTAATCACATCCCATTGCTGGTTCTCCCACTGGCTTGACATTCCTGCATCTGTGTTTTTAAAATATATGAAAAAATTGGGAATTTTACATTGTCATCTTAATCCAAGTGTAAAAATTCATTTTAAAATTACTTGCTTTTGACCGAATAAATTGTATCTCTTTAAATCATGAAGCAAAAAAAGTGACAATACCTATTCAAAGCCAGGAAAACACGTTTTTCTTCTAGAAGTCATCATTACAGTCTCATCCAAACATGAAACTTTTGATTGAGGACAAGGATCTTTTGGAGCTCTGAATGAGTAACAACGGGATTATTACAAAAATAAATAAAAGATGAGCAAGCTGCCACTTAAGCTATGGATTTCCCACTGCAACAGCTTCAAAACTTTCTTGAAACACAACAAATTAATAAAAAAAAAAAAGAGGGGAGGCAGACGATATGGCTCTGTCTAACTGACAGCATGAAAACATCAAGCACTTTGATTCAGATGAATAAATAATGACGGCGTGTTATCCAGGAAACAGAGCGATGCCAAGTCTGTTTGATCTCAGACCAACTGTTGGGTAAAAGTATTCTGAAATGCTCTCCTGGGCACATGGGCCAGTTACATCTCGGCTCTGGGACTTGGGTTATTTAAATGGGGCTCTTATTAAAAGAAGGAATTTTGTCCTAGAAGAAATTTTATGCCGTGTCACCTTCCTGAGGGGAAACTCCAGCGTTACTCTGCTTATTCAGGAGGCTGGGGCTGTAAGAGTGAGGGAGTTCCAAGCATCCTCTGCTATTGCTCTCCTACATCCTAAATTGAGATGGAAGCAACAGGAAAAGAAGAAGTGAGGGAGACTTGTGAATCTTGTCTCTTGCATTTCAGGGCTGCCCAGAAAAGCCTGGAAATCTTCCTCCCTGCAGCTTCCAAAGCCCACATCAAGGGCTGTGGAGCCCCAGGAGCATCCCCTCTCCCTCATCACTGCACAGCAAGGAGCACTGCCCTCATTTCGTGGCTGGGAGCACATGCCAGCCTGACTTAGGTGAACAGGGATGCTGAACACTCAGTGCCAAGGCACAGGGAGTGGACAACAGGACTGGAGAGGGACATACTTCCTTCAGCACTTCTGGAGCCTTCTCCTAAGATGTCCACGTGGCTGAGACAGCATGTGGTACAAGGAAATTTCGTGGATGAACCAGGTAGAAACTCTCCCCTGACACCAGCTGCCCCATAATCTCCCCTGTTTCAGGCTGTTCTTCCAAGCCACATTGCAACCCCAAAATGACAGATTATTTAATTGCAGTCCACTTTAGACAGCAGAAAGTGTTGCCCTCCCCTAGGTCAGTCTGACACAACTCACCTTCACTCTAAGGGAGAGTCTCTCATCTCTCACATTAGCCCCAAAATTCCATACCCAGCTCTTTACAAGAAAAGTTATCTCCCTGTCCTCCCCAAAACATCTAAAACCCCTCCAAGTTTGCAAACATGCACTGCCCAGGCAGGTTCTCCTGGACTTGTCCACCTTTTTTTCAGTATAGTCACTCCACTGGACACATGGTTCCTTCCCTAATAAACAGGGCTTTGGGACCCTGAGAGCTCAGTTGAGAAAAAAATCCCCAAGCACTAAAGCAGGAAGCGTAAAGACATCTGAAAAATGCTCCAAAGCTTCAGCTTCCAATAAACATATGAACTATAGCAACTGCCAAGAATTATGACTGCATGACATTACATCCAGCTCCTTGCTCTTATTAAAAAGTAAGCCTGGGTATCCGATGGGCAGATGGGCAGCACCACACAATCTGCTCTGATCCACCATCTGAGTTTTAATGGATGCTCAAAGGTTGCCACAAAGCAAAAAGTTTTCATCTTCAGGCAACACGTGAGCTCTACAAGCAGCTGGATGTTAGGATTTTCTGGAGTGTGTAGACTGAAGTGAGGAATTTTGGAATTGCAGACGGTTTTTTGTATGGTCTGGAATGTGATGTCTTTCAATCTTCCTGCTACAGGGAATATAATGGGCCCTGATTGCTAGTTTTAAATAGAGGAAGGTAATTTGCACATTTTTTGTAAGTGAAAGTTAATAGTCTTGGAAAATGTTAAACTGTTGAACTACATTTTTTTCCTGATGAGCATGAGAAGTGACAAAGTAAGATCTTTGGAAGCATAGCAGTATTACCAGGATACTCCATGCAGATCTTGAGAGACCACCTCTAGCAAGATGAGGATTATTTGACATTCATAGTCCCTGAATGCCAGTTTTCTCAGTTGGGATTGGGTGCAGGATTATTGAGATCTTTGTGTGACCACACCAATAGCCCTCGCTCTCAGTGCTCATAGATAATAACAAAGAGACGAATTTTGGAGACTTTGAACAATAAGTTGATTTCAGTGAATCAAAACCTCTTTGCACTATTGGCTGCAGGCCTGAGCCATATGAAGAATATCCTGTGCCTTTTCAATACTATTTCTGAGCTATAAATCCTCACATTCCCAAAGCTATATCTGATCTAAGGTGGGATAGATGGGCAGAAGGATGCAGACAGGGAAGGAAAAGAAACACCATGAGCCTTGCTGTACAGTGGGGTCCAAAATAAAGATGCAGCACCAGCATCCAATTTGCATTTCCTAAATTTCCCTCCTGGAAATGCACTTGAATCGTGTTGGCTCTTACCCTGAGTAGTGCTGCTATGAGCCTTTGTTGGGACTGCTCAGATTTTCCCCTTGCTTTTACAGATGTTGCTCCTTGCTGCGCTTCTTAGCAGAAAGAGCGAAGCATAATTTATTAGGATGGATGGGTTATTTTGATCTGTGACCATCAGTAAGTCCGTGGCCTTCAGATCAAACACCATTATCAAGACGTCCATTGAACTGGAAACAGCATTAGAGGGCAGACAGCTAACTCAGCACTAATCAAGATTTTTTGTTCTTGCAGTATCTGAGTACTTCTGATAGCACCAAACCTCTGGCAAATCCAGGCAAACCCACACTGATTTATTAAGGGGGGCACATGGGCAAGTGAGATGTGACACTGCGCTACCAGCATTACACACCAGACTGACAGCACAACCATTTCTAAGGTCCAATATTTGCATGTCAAGATCCAGAAAATTGTGCAAATATCAGCTAGTCACAAAAGTGTATTGCACATCGGAATTTAGACAAGGTACAAGATACATTTAGAGACCAGCCCAGTGTGCTGAACAAACCCAGTAGCAGTCTAGTAAAAATTTCCAGTGTAACCAGTATGCTTGCTTCTCTGCCTGACTGCAGGCTGGTTAACCCCAGTTAAATCTTCATTTTAACCAGCATCTACAGCCTTCTAAACCTGGAGCACAGACTGCAGATGTGCTGGTCAGCTGTAAGAACAGCATCCTCATCACTGTTCTGCAGAAAGAAATTACAGGTCTGGTTCTTTCCGCTTTCTTAATATTTATGCATCTGGTCTGGCAGGATCCATTGTCAGGGCAGCCTTAGCTGGTGCCCCAGAGGGATGAAATAATGGCAATTTCAAAATGAGCTACAAGATGAATGGGAATGAGGAGGGCAGGAGGGAGCTGCCATCAGGAGTCTGTCGGAGTTAGGTTATATCAGGCAGTACCTCTTGCGGCACAGGAAGAAAAATAAACCACCACAAATTAGCAGCAAAGGAAAACAACGGGTGTGAGCCTGTTCCAGCAGGGGGTTGGGGTGGGAGAAGCACTTGGCAGAACCTCGAATAGGACAAACATTGCCAAGGGATGAGAGCCTGGTTAGAGGCATAAAGTGCTTTGTTAGGGACCTTGCAATCTTCAGGCACGGGGAGTGAGCCACTCCTGGAGCACAGAGCTTGCACCCATACCTCCCATAAACCAGCCCAGCACAGGCAGGAGCAGAAAGTCTCCCTTGTCAGCCTCTGGAGAGCAAGTCACCGAAAGGCAGCAGCTCTGCAGTCTCCAGGAGCAGAGGGAATGCCAGACTTCAGCTGGGAAGCTGCTTTTCATCATGGAGCTGCTTTCAGAGCTTTTTCCTGGCTGCAGTGGGACAGGGGGTTTCACCCCAGCTGCACACCTGATGGACCAGGGTGAGGGCAGCCTGGTCCCCCCAGGACAGCAGGGTCACAGACAGTGGCCCTTTTTAACACAGAGCTTCGTTTCACACACCACTTTAATTCCCTCCTCCCAGCCTCCTCCAAGGAGGAACTTGGCTGAAGTTCGGCTGCATCGTCAGGGGCTTTAGATTAACACAGACAACAAAGTAAATTACTAATCCTGAGGACTAGGCAGGGCATCACGCATTCTTTCACCATGTTAAGTGCCCAGCTGAGGGGGAAGGGCAAAGAAGGATTTCCAACTCTGCACAAACATTTTGAGCCTCTAAATTGAAGCCCAGCCCCAAAAATTCCTGTTGCTATTTTTTGTTCTTTGAGAGTAGCGCCAGCTGAAATTATTTTGCGTTGGACAAACACGCAGTGGGCTGACAAAAGGCAGAAAGGTGTGAGGTAATTTACCTCTTCCACCAGCAAGACAAAGGCATCCCATCTTTCCAAAGCTTTTTCCCTGCAGCCCATCATCCTCTGCCTCCCCATATAGAAAGTGCAGCCGCACCCTGAGCTGGGGTGGGACATGCTCAGGTTTGCAACCCCAAAGAGCTCCAGGAGAAACCTTTTCCTTGGCAGGTGTAAACTTAATCTGGTGTCCATCACCTCAAACAACCCCTCTACCCACCACCTCAACCAGATTCCTCCAAATAGAGTTCAAAGCACTCATTCTGAGCCATCAAACCTCTTGCCCTTGAGAACCCCAGCCCCACCGGTGTAGGGGGACAAGGCAATCTCTCCAGGCTGTCAGCTGGAGGACATTCTCCATCCTGCTCTTCAAAGCCACCTCGTGGGCCCCAGCAATGCTTTGAAGGACATCCCGGGACAACAGGGATGTCACAGGAGCAGGAAGGAAGGGAGGAACACTACAGCCCAGCTGCCTCACTGCACTTGTGTATGGGGGTGGCAGGTTCACTGACAGCTATTCCTTTTATTTCTGGATTTCTATGTCTGCTTGAAAAGCTGTACCAGCTCTGCTATATAAACAGGAACACAGAAAATTGGGCTAGAAATGCCAAGATAACCAGAACCCCAAATCCTAACTTCATATTTTCCTTCACATTTCAATATCCATCTCCAGGAACATATCTATCTTCAGCTTGAAATTAAATTCCAAGTCTTAATTTCTGCACAGGCTTTAACTATTTTTCTTCTTGCAACTGAGGCTAACAATTTTCCCAGCCCTCCTCTCAGATGAAAGGCTCCATCAAATCCAGCCCCTTCCCAGCACTCCTCCGGGATCATGGGATCACAATCAACTGAGTTTGCTCTGAGATGTGCACAGGGATCAAAGGGTCATCAGATTTGCTGTGCATGCAAAGTGGCATCCTCCTCCCTGGAGGCCAAGCACAGAACCTTGTGGGCTTCCCCACCTCCCAAGGTCTGCAGCCACCAGCAGATTCTAGACTGCAAAACGTTATCCATTGTGAAAGGTGCCAGTCAAGGGTGTACTTGAGGATGAGACAGGCAGAGCCTATTTTACCCACTCAACTAAAATATTTCCATGTTCACACACTGACTGAGAGGAAGCAGCAGAGTCTTCATCACCTACCCAAGGATAAAAAATGACTTGGCTTGTCTTACAGCCCCTCAACAAACAGGGACAAATCCATGGGAATTGTCTCCTGGAAGCTTAATCCTGTTTTGGGCAGGGGGGGTTCAGATGTGGGTAACTCTGAGCCACTTCTAACACATGTCAGATTTCAGCTGCTGAGACAGGGGACTCACTGGGAGGATTCACATCAGTGGACTGATGACATTCAATATTTCATGTGTAATGTAAATAAACAGTCAGAGGAAAGGAGAGCACCATTTCTGTTTATGCTGCACCAATCCTTTGTAAATACTCAGAGCTTTTAGTATTAACTACCCCAGACAGTGAAAAAAGCCAGGATGCAGAGAGGACATCACAGGAGTCCTTGCACTAGTTTGTTGTGGTTTTTTTGTTGTTGTCTTTTTGGGTTTTTTTCCCTTTTTAGCCTAGTTTCCTGAGGAAAAAAGGCTTATCTGGTCATGCTGTCTGTCTTTTAATCCCCTCTAATAACTTTTGAATCCATTGGCCAATTTCAATCACACTTGAGACAGACATAGATAATTCAGACACACTAAACTCGTGGTACAGAAATGGAGAGCTAAGTTATATAAATCAGTGGGAGTTTGTGCCTCCTCTGTGGTGCAGCTCCAACCCCTTATCCATTCTGAGAGCTGCAAGTCAGCATGTCCACCAGTTTAGGGATGCAAAGGAATCTTCAAAAGCCATTGCACACATTGCCATTTATCCCCACAAGTGGTCAGGAAGAAACCATGGGCTTGGAAGGGTGAGTCAAAGGCAAATGAACTAGACTCATAGGAAATCATGTTGAATTACTTTTGCCACTCTCAAAGAAATGGGAGCTTAATTTTTCCTGTTTTAGGATAATAACCTCAGAAAAGCAGAATCAGTATGTCTGTGCAGGGATTAATATTGTGGCTTCCTCTCTCATCCTCTACTGCCTTGAAAGAGCAAAGTCTAAAACTTAGCTGCCGAAGAAAGAGAAGGAAACCAACACTGATCACATGAATCAATCCCTTAAAACAGGACCACGCAGAATAATGAGACCATGAAAGCCACTCTGCTTTTGGTTCAGGGGTAATAACTTCATGCAAAGACTCCATCCAGGGCAGCAAAGCAGCAGTGAAACACTCCCACAGGAGTTTGATGATCGGGCTGAAATCCTGCTCTCCAGAGAGGAGCATATGGTGCATGAGAGCTGCAGAAGCAGCCTCTGAATTTACACACACTTTTAGCTTTGTTTCCCTGCCTACATGCACCACACTGAGGATCTGCACCTAGAAACAGGACCTTGGTGCCTTAACAGGAGGTTTTGTGCATGCAGGCACGATATGATGAGAGCAAGCTTTAAGCCAGGAGCAGAAATATGCTCCCAAACTCTTGTGCCCTTGTCACAATTGGATGCAGGCAAGCACGAGACTAACAGAACTTTTTCCCACATGGCAAGCTCAACGTGTTTCAAAGCTTACACACACAGAAAAAAAAAAAAAATCTAGCTCAGCTGCTCTATATGATGAGAAATGGCTGATGTGCCCAGCACACTGGCAGACTGCCTGGCTACCAGCTGTGGTCTGACTCCTAACCCTGCTAAAAACAGAGGTCTGCCAGTGGACACAGTGCCACAGAAGCTGCAGAAAACAATGCCTGCCTTTGGATGAGCCTGAGAAACCACGATCAGGGCCAAGGAGACAAACACAGAGCTGGGGGTGAGACTTCAGGCAGCTGGGCTCTCTGCACTGTGGATAGCAATGACCTGGCATCCTGGAAATCAGCAGGAAAACTCAACGCTGGGTTCTGCCTGGAGGGCAAGAAGTTCAAAGGACTCTAAACTGGCCTGTGGCCAGACTGAGAGAAGAGTTTAACTGGGTGCCTGCAAGATGCATTTCAAACATTCCCCTAAAAATGCCATTTCCATGTAAGTCCTACCCAGGCAGGCTTGCTCCACTCCTCTCCCAGTTAAGGAATGCAGCAATTACGTCCACAATGGGAGATCATCTCCCTGCTCAACAGCCAAGCTGCTTTCCCATCCGTGGAGCTCTGATTCTGGAGGCAGCTCTCACCTCAAAATCAGCACCTGACAGGCACACTGAAGCTGCTGGCTTTGAAAATTGGAAAGACAAGGCTTCAGCTGTCAGGAAGGCCAAATCGCACTCAGAATTGCTTTTTCTGTGTTGGTCAATGCAGATCTGAAAGGTCAGTCTCCATGATCTCTAGGAGCCTTGTGCTTATTTCCCTCTCCTGCCCTCATGAGCACTTCCCATGCAGTCTGTATACACAACAAGCAGCAACAAACTCCATTATTATTAACCAGCTTGTGATTTTCAAGACCACATATGCTCAGCCATCTCTAGGATTCAGGACTGACTGTCTGCATGTCCTGCAAGTCTTGTCTTGAAGGCAGCCTCAGGGCTGCTGTCAGGAGGCAAGTTAGTACAAACTTTTTCCCCACAGGAGAGTTCATCTGTTTGCTCTTTCCTCATTATTGTCACTTCTGTGTTCCTTCATCCTGTGAACAGATCTGTTCAGGTTGAGATGCCGAGAAAAATCTGGACTGCAAAGTCAAATATGGTTGGTTATGTCGCCCCACCACGAAAGCCAATGACTTTACTTTGCAGTCCTTTTCCAGAAGGTGCAGCCTGCTTGTCTCTCCTGGAACTGACAGGAATCTTGACAGAAGTCAGATGATTTTTCCCTCCAATAAGATAAAACAGACTGAAGTCCAGCAGAGAGCTACCTCCATGTGATTTGAACAAAAGTTATGTGGGCTTTTCTCTTTGTCATCTTGTCTGGCATGTGTCCTGTGGGTCAGTTGTGACCTGGAGGATTATTTCTGCTTGTAGAGGAGTTTCTTTATTCCCTTTCAGCTACACAGAAGATATGAAATGAAGATCACAGCAAGTTCATTCAGGTCTCTGGCACTGCAAGGCTGCATTATTGCAACACAGAGGTCCAACTTTCAAGACTTTTGTCAAGAATACAGTGAGGCAATCTGCCTTCTGAACAAATCATACCACGTGAGTACATTACACATGAAATACACACACATCCCATGGCTAATTCACTCCCGTGCATCATTCAGCAGGAAAGTCCTTAGCAACAAACTCCAAGAAAGATTTTAGCCCCAGTTATACCAGAACTGATGGAGCTCTCTGTGATGGAGCTGAGCTGTGTTCACAGGACAGACCCTACCTCTGGAATTCACAGATACTGTGAAAAGCATCTCCTCTCAATCTTGGCTGAATTCAGAGCAGGATAATTAATGTCTTCCTATTCATTTACAGCTGAATGCAGATTTTTCCTTAGCTCAACTTTTGAGCTGATGTTTGGATCTGGAGACAGCTGCTCCTGTGTCCTCCCCTGCTGAGGAATAAAAACTGGTCCTCTCTTAGCCACAGCAAAACAAACCTCAGCTGTAGGGTCATAGGTGTCTTTTGAGTCCTCCTCACAAAATAGCAGATAATACTTGACTTTGCACTTCAGCTTGATCAACACCCAGTTCAGAGGAGGTGGGAAACACAGCGTGACCTCGATGGCATTTCACATCTTCACCTTTCCCTCTCCTGTCCAAGCAGCAGCAGCATCTGCACAGGCAGGAGCTGGTGCCCAGCCTATATGCCAAGAGGAGCTGCAGCTCCCTGTGCTCACTGGTTTATCGCTAACGCAACAAATAGCCTTGGGTGTGCAGTACTGGTTGTGACAAGCTGGAAGAGTTCCATGCATCAGATGATGAAGTTGTTCTTGCTACCAGCAGGTACAATTGTCTTTTCTGCTGAACTAGCAGCACACTTTCCTCCCCATTTGCTCTCCACTTTCCCCCCTCTTTGACTACTTTTTAAATATTTCACAGATGTACTCTTGTGGCTAAGCTCTCCAGCACATTTTCAGCAGTTTTGCTGAGCGTGCATTTTCAGGGCCCATTTGGGGGTAGGATCACAGTTAGAACCACTCATACCAACATGCTTTGAATCCTCTCCTGCTCCTGCAGCACAGCCTTGACACGCACAGCAAACTCCATGGAGAGAAAATGTTGGGCAGACCCCAGGAAAAGAAAGTTCTGAGACCTGTGGAGACCAGCACAGACCTCGGCTGAGAAACTCAGCACCCCTGCAGACAAAAGCTTTTCTGTGTTTCATCACCTAAGCAGCACATTTTAGCCATCCTGCATCAGCAAAGAGAACAGATGCTCCAAGTTCCTACAGCACCAAGGCAGAGGCAGAGGCACCTCCCGGCAACGTCTGGGGTCACACAAGGCCACACACGCTGTGCTCTTTCTCTACACCTGATTAACCATGTAAGGAATGCTCACACTGCTCCTGTCCATGAAAACACTGAATCCAGTGCTGTCTCTTGGGGTGGGGGGTGTTTCTGCTTGGAAGGAAGCAAAAGCAAGGCAATAGGGAATGTTCACCTAAGCAGAATTCGAAGCAAGAGTGGGAAGGATTCGGGAAAAATAAAGGAATGGTGGTGAAGAGAGAAGTTCTGGAAGGATACGGGTGGAAAGATCCTTCATTGGGTCCCTGGGACTGAAAGGGGATTTCTGGAGCTCTCTGTGAAGGTTTGAAGAAATGGACAAAAAAGTCGTTTACTAGTGTGTGGTGGAAGGCCAACCCTCTGGCTGTGTCATTCCTACAACACTTTGGTCACACAATTTGCCTTCAGATTTACCTCTGCCCAATTAAATACCTTCTGGTGAGGGGTTTGTTTTGCTTGCTTTACTTGGTTGGTTTGGATTTTTTTCCTTCCAGCCATCTCATTTTCTCTTCATTGAAATTCAGTGCCTCGATTTTTCAGCCCAGTTTGGCAGTGTCATCAAATGTCCAGGTACCTCCCCCAGACAACTCAAGAGTACCCAAGGCAAACACAACTCTCAGGGTGATCTCCCATTCTCAGGAATACAAAGGCTCTCCTCCCTGGATTGCTATTCCTCTCCTCCAAAATTATTATACCCTTTGCCTCAGCTGCTGCAGCCCTTCCTTCGGAGGTTATCTCAGGCCAGCCCAAGCTTCCTCAAGGCTGGAGCAACTGCATAGCTTCCCAGGCCAAATGGATCAGTCTCCAAGGAGCTGTGTCTGATCCTTACTCCAGCCCTGTGATCACCCTGTTGTGACGTCACCCATTCCTTTCTCCTGGAGAAACAAGTGAAGTCTCACGGACAATAAAACCCAGGAACAGTGTCTGGACAATCAACACCCTGCCCCTAAAAAAAATCCTTAAAAATCATGGCAAGTAACACAAGGTGTGAACCTCTCCTTTAGCTTCCATCCTGTTGGCCACAGCACCCAACAGTAAAATCACACTGTCATGAAGAGACTTCACCACCCTGACACAAATTTTTTACCAATTCCAATATAAAATTGCTACTTTGGTAACAAAGAAGAGGCATTTAGATTTTCAAAATACAGACTAGGCCTCTATGAGTTATTCAGGCATAGAAGTCACTGCTCATCAAAGTAAGGTTTTCTCAGACTGTATTTAAGCATTTCAGAAAGAGACTGGCCTTGCAGCCAAGATGTTATTGCCTGGATCAGCATTATATTCATGGAGGGAAAAAAAAATAGAAAACTGTAACAAATGTAAAATGCTGATAGCTGTCAAGAAACCTTGTAAATCACAACAAACAGCACACAATCACTTCAGCAATTTGACGCTGTAGGGTGGAAAGGAAGGCTAAAACGAGGAGCACCAAACACACACAAAACATAATTGATGCTGCTAAATATACCACTGAGGTAAATGCTTATAGGGCTAAAGGGATAATATTAAGACTCATTATTTTGGCTGCAAGACTGTCAGGCTCAGCAGTGCAGGGAAACCTGAATCCCAAAAGTCATTCTTTGTCCATTTCTAACTTGGAATCTGATGGGTTTCTCATTAGGAGCAGTGGGGATGACTCACAGCTCACCACATCCCCTGCACACCAGTGCTTGGACTGGAGTGCTCTGTGTGCACAGAGCAAGTCCACAATAGAGCATAAAGAAACCCATGACTGTGTGGTGATGGGGACAACAGGGGTGTCCCTGCCTCCATCACCCAGTAATCCACCAGATCTCCCAGCGCAGGGGATGGTGTCATGCTGAGCACACCTAGGTCATGCAGTGCAGAGCCCCATTAGAGATCCCTGGACCAGTTCCAGATGAGTAAAAGCATCCACAGCAGCACATAACGATAGTAGGTCAGGTCCTAGAAGCAATAAAACCACATTAGCAGCATGTAAAACTATGCTAAGTAGCCTCTCTGGTTTTGCCCTGGAAAAAAAAAATAGCCTCCTCCAGTAGCTCTTTACTGCAACCACTTACAGGAGCACCCGGGGTTTTTTTTTTTAGGTGCACAGCAAAAACTGTCAGGGTTTGGGCTGCCCCTTGGGCACAGTGGGACGGAAGGGATGATGGACCCTCAACAGCTCATGAAATCAGCCACAGAGAGACACTGCTGCTCTTCAGGGGAGTTTCCTCATGCTCAGGTTGTGACTGCCTGCAAAGTGCAAGAGGATTTGGGCCGCTGGAAGAAGTGATTGATGCCTCCTTGGGGTTAAGGACACTCCTGTGTCTGAGAGCCTAGGAACCCGACTGCTGCCGATCTGAAGAAGCAGACACTTGAATGCAAGGGAAAGACTTAGAAAATCTCCAAACTATGAATACTCAACTTTCCCCCCAAAAAAGTCAGGGAAGCACAGCTTCCCCACCACGCCGCATTTATCACTATTATTAATATTTATCGCAGCTGTGATAAATAAGATAAGCATATAAGAAAGGTAGATGGTCTCTGCAAGAAGGTTGCTACAGAGAGACTAAATTATTTTGCACACAATCCATGTTTCTTCCAAGGGACACAACCCTACAGCTGATACTGGGATGAAAGGGAACCCAGCAGAGATTGCACTTTTATTACATATTTCTCCATCAAGCAACTGATTAAAGTTTGCATTCCAAGTACAGCTATGCTCTAGGCTTAAGAAAAATCTTCTCATTTGAAAGTCATTTCCCTCCCCTGCATCTGGGACAATCAGCAGCATGAAATGGAAAATATTAATAAATAAATATGCATCAGCCCAGAGTTCATGTTCAGTCAAAGCCAAGACCTGTGTGTCTTGCTAATGGACCCCAGCATCAGGAGGTTTGAAAGACTGAATTCTGATACTTCCAGCAAATGAAAGAAAACCTCACTGCTTTGCAGGGCTTCAACTGTGATTTGGGAAGTTATCCTCCCTCCTCACAAACCTTAGTGTTCAGCTTATTGATCCAGGCCTGTAGCTTACCTCCCAGCCTGGGTTTTTCCACAGAGCAGAGAACTTCTCCCAAAGTCCTGAGTGTCTCAGCCCAGCAAGAGTGTGCTGAGGACAATGTCCCAATGGTGCTGTTTTGCTGCAGTCTCCAGCTAAGGATGAAGTCAAAGAGGAGCACTTCACTGCTCAGCTGCAGAAGGACAGTGGCTGTAGGATGATGATGCTGGGTTTGACCCTGGTGTCATTTTTCTAAGCCCCAGTTATGTGTGGGTTGCCAGTAGAAACACAGAAGAAGGTGGCATGATCATAACTGTATTTCGTGGGGGGAAAAGAGGGTGTTTGTACATGATGTCTGGTACATGATGCGGGAACATGTACCAGACTGTCATGTATCAGTATCTGGGGGCTGACAACCCCCTTAGTCTGTTCCTCAACAAAAGGGATGCTTCGACCTTTGGTGAAGCGAAGCAGAGCTGTTTTGCTGAGGCTTTCAGCAGAGAAAGAATTTCACCCTTAATGAGATGTAGGGGAATTTTCCCTTTCCCATTTCCCCAGTTCTCTCCAAATATCTGCCTCATCCTCCCAGTCCTGTGTTGGCCATGTCATGCAGAGCCTGTGCAGTCACTCTCCCTGGACACTGAAAGAGCTCAAAAAAAGTTTTTACTTCCTATCACACTCCAGAGTGCAAAATGCGTTCTTAAAGAAAAAAAAAAAAAAAAAAAAAAAAGGGAAGTTAAGAATAACATGATAACACATAACACAAGTGCTTGTGTTAGAATAGAAAGAATCAGTGACAAAATGCAGCTAGAGAAATTGCTGGCCTTTTTAAGGGCTAGACGGAATTTTCAAACACATAAGGAACAAAATGTATCCTTTAAGTACCTTCAGACACAACAGCACAGAAAGGGCAGAAATGTTCAATACCTATTTCTGTTCTGTACTTGGGAAAAATCCATGCAATGGAGCAATAATATGCAGAGAATGACATTTCACATTTAGGAGCAATAAAGACGTACAAAAGGAGTATAAAATATCCTGGTTTCTTTAGCTAGACTTTCTAAATCAACAAGTTATGATAATTGAACCCAAGAGTTCCTACAAATCTGGCCAACATGTACTCTGAATGTCAGTGTTGCTTTCCAAAGTACTGGGACATGGTGGTGAAGCACCAGAAGAAAACCACAATTGTGGCAGTGTTTTATGTGGGTAAACAGAAAGATGTGAGTGACTGAAAACTTTTCTGCTTTCTGGGGGAAAGAACACAAGAGCTGATGCAGGGCTTGGTTAATCAGGGCTCAGGGGACAGTGATAGAAACTGATGGGAACATTACCCCATTTCAGTTCTGATGTCCAAAGCACAAGGGCTGTGCTGATAAATTAGAGAGGTTTAGGGAAGTATCATTAAAGACAATTATTCGCTGGAAATCAGGCTCATGGTAAACGCTGCAAAGAGCTCGATCGCTCCACAGGAAATGGAAAGGGATTAATTAATCACAGTACCAAGCACCCTTGGACAAACACAGCTAAAACATTACTACTCCTCCCCTTGTTACAGAGTACTTTGCACTCTGTCAGAATTATATAGAAGAATTCCAGTGGTCAAGAACTGGAACAACAGGAAATATTAATTAGGCGTAATGTGCACACTTTAAAGAAAATCATTTAACCATGCTTTACCAAAGACTAATAACCTACCAAAGACTGAAGGATCAAAAATCCATCCTGCTCAATTCCTCTTTTCTTGAGAGTACATGCTGTAGCTGAAACAATACTTATTATGAAGAGCCCTCTGCTATTCTGGACAGAGTAGATGATCACAGTTTTATCTAATGGCTTTATAATCTCTAAATCATAGAGTTGAGCCTAAGTTTTCCAGCCTTTGCTTTCTTATCCCACTACAAAAGAAACAGAAAGGCATAAGCTAAAATCATGCACTTGGGCTTCAAAACACTGCACAACACAGTGTGCATGCAGCTCTGTTATAAAATATGATTAGAGGGAGGAGAAAGTTATCCTGAAAAAAAGTAAGCAGATGCAACCGCACAAAATGAACATTACTGCACAAATGCACAGGGTCAGGGTCCCTTGGTGCATAAAGATGACTCAAATCTCTGCTCCTTTTCTGCGTTACAGACAGGCGAGCGTCACCTCACCACACCACCTAATTGGCACCCGGCCTTCCAGGGAGTGGGAGATAGTCAGCCTAAAAATAGGCTGTCCTCTGTTGTGGCTCTCCCCTCCCTCCAACCCCCCCTCAAAGGCACAAGGCTGGCAGTCCAGGGAAAAACATCCAGAAAAGCAGCAGCCTTCCCAGAGAGCCGCAAGGTGCTTCTGGAGAGGGAGGGTCAGGATGGGGAACCATCAGGTGATGCCACACACAGCACAGGGGGTCTGGTCCCTGTCTGCCCTCCTCCTTCTGGGAAAGCGGGATTTCCAGCACCTCCAGCACTGGAGATGCAACCCCAGCCCCCAGCCCCATTGGAGGTGTGGGGACAGAACCACACAGACTGTCTCTGCCCTCATGGATGGTGTCCCCAGCTGACTCACTGCTGAAGCAAAGCCACTGAGCTTGGCACTTGTGGCAGATCCCACAGCAGCTCCTTCATTGTTTCCTGCTCAGAAACTCCCTTCAGCCACACGTTTACTCTGTAAAGGCCTTTTCTTCAACAATCCATGCAACTTTTGTTTCAAGGAAGCAGCATTTGCAGGCAGCAAAGCCTCACAGGACAGTTTTTAATAGGAATTTCATTGACACTGGAGATCCTCACAGGACTTTGATGAACACTTGAACTTTAGTCTGACATTTACGTGCCTAAAACTCTGTATGAAGCCCAAATTAAGAGATCTTACACTCTGCTATTGATGCTTTCCCTCATATGCAGCTTTACAAAGCTCCAGAACATCAGTAACATTTCAGAAAGCATTGGTTCTGTTTTTAACTGGATATGACAAGTCAAAATCAATTAGAGATTGATCTCAATACTGGTTTGGTGTTTTGTTTTTTTTTTTTAATTTATTTTTAGCCTGCCATTTAGTAACCAAAGTGAAGAAATGCAATCAATGAAGCGAACTTGCTTTGCAGCAAAGCTTTTTCCTGGATTATAAGACATTTTGGGAAGTTTCTCAATCTCCTAAAGACAACAGTGTAAATAACATTGCTTATTGAATTCTGCAGAGTGCTCTAACAGCAAGACTGACGGGTAGCCTAATACATCATGTAGTTGCTATAAGCAATGATCTCCCATGCTAATCACAACTTTCACATTCATTGAAGTTGTAGGAGCCTCCTGGAAGAAATCATGTACCAGGGAGCAACTCAAACATTTGCAATGCTAGCTGTGACTATAAAACTACCTTTCAAACTGGCATTGGGAAGAAAATATTCAATGTACTTGACATCCCACAGACACAAATGTGTTAGATGCTGCTTTTTGAGTCCTTCCCTGGGCCACATGATCCTGCTTTCAACATGCATGTTCAGCTGCCACAATTTAAAATGAGCATGAAGTGATTGTGCTCCGCATTCAGGGTGAGACTCTGGATCACTGAAGTGAGAGGAGAAAATTCCCTTGCAAGGCCATTCCTCCAGGTTGTTGCTCAGGTGGTCTCCTGCCTGGGCAGGACTTGGGGTTTCTGCTGGGAAGGAGTAACACAACAGGCACACAGAAGTTAAGGCAGGGTTGACCCCCGGCCACCCGCAGGGACCACCACACCATAAAAACAGCGCGGCTGGCACCAGCCCCACCTTGGGAAACAAACCTCTCAGCTCCAGGGCTGCTTGCTGGCAGCTGTGCGGCTGTGCAGGGCTGGTCAGCAGCACACCCTGCCCTACAGAGCTGCTATCAGCCCAGAAATGAGAAGCTGAAAATCACGGTGCCCAAAGGGAGTGCATAGGATGAGGGACCTTCCTGAAAGGGCTCAGCCATGCAGCAGGAAATGGCCTCTGCATTTTGGGGCATGAGGGCTGCTGAAACGCATGGGGACAACACTGATAATCCCTCCAAAAGATGGTTTAAACCACCTTCCTCCTGATCCTGGCAAACAAACAGCCCTCGAAAACAACCTCTCTAACAGAAATAAAGCTTCTTACTTACACTACCCACTGCAAACCAAATCAAGGCACCAGCTTGCCACTCAAACACACCATTTTCAGTGCTGTGATGCCAATTTCTGTGCTTTCCCTGGCTCCTTGTGACCTTTTAAACCCTGAAATAATGCTGCACACAGTTCCCTCCCCTTCCTCTCCTCCCAGAGGCAGCTGGGCCAGCAAGGACACTGTAGAGAACTGGGCACAGCTCATTATGTGCCTCTGCATCTCCATGATGGTTCCCAGCTTTGCACCACCATCATTTATCCTTCGGGGTCAGAACTCCCGTGTCTGCTCATCAGGAAATAAAAGGCAGCCAGCACACATCCATGTCGCTCCCCGAGCAAGGTCCCGAAGATTATATCCAACTGTCAGCTCTGAAAACACACCTTGGACACAAACACCCCATGCGAGACACAGGGAAAGGAAACAAAAACATCCCATGCAAGACCTTGGACACAAACACCCCACGCAAGACACAGGGAAAGGAGCATTTTGACCCGTCCCCGGCGGCAGAGGGTGGGTTTAATTTATCAGGGAAGGCAAAAGCAGCCGCAGAGTGAGGCGAGGAGGAGGGGCCCGAAGGTGGCTCTCAGCCACCTCCGTGCTCCTTTGATCCCGGGGCCATGCTGGCCTCAGGCCAGTCCCTGCTGTGGGCTGTGTTAATCTGTGCTGGCCACGGGTGCCTCCTGGGAGGCTCGGTGGCAGCTGGAGATTACCGGGGTCAGGGACACCCTCCATTTTCCCTTCCTCACACTGATGGGCAGGGCAAGGGCTTGGGGAGAAACAGCCGCAGCCTCATTGCATGGGAGCACACAAGGCAGGGTGTCCTCAGTGTGATCCCTGCTGCCTCTCATCCTGGTCTGCACCAGCTTCTGGCAAGAACTGAGATGCCTTAAGTTTTAGCTTTCGTGCTTTTCAGATTCTGTGCTGCCTTGGGGTGCAGTTCTGAGCCTCGTATTAAGTGCTGGTAAGCTCTCTTCACAGAGCAAGGAGACAAAACAAATCCTTTTCCTGCTGAAGACCAAGGACAACTTTCAGACCCAAAAGCACAAACAACGGTGGACTGAAGAGAAGAACAAGAAGAATGGAACCTCACAACCCGAAGCTGGAATTGGACAATTAAACCCCAGTGTGCAAATGGACCAAAACTTATAAAAATGTAAGATCTCATGACTGGCTAGCCATTTTTGTGACCATTTTGGGTCCACCTTGGATGAAGCCCTGTCCAGGCCCTGTCCTGCCCAAGGTGTGTCCTAGAGGCCTTTCAGTGAATACCTACTTTATTCTCTAGCTCTGTGCAGTCTCTGTCTCAGGTCAGCCTTCCTAAGGCATCAGCTGGGCACACACGTCCCATCTGACACCACAGCAGACAGGCCAGTTCCCAGCAAAATGGGGGGCACGCCACTGATGGAGCTGGAAATTCCATTTTCAATATCCTTGTTTCATTTCCGATTTGGGTGGGGTTTTTTTGTATAAATACGCAGATATAAATAAAACTTGTCTTTTATATATAGTTACTAATCCCTATCTGATGCACATAAGTGGGCAGCAGTGCCAACACAGTCCAGCACTCCCCCTGCACACAGGGAGACTCAGCAGCCAAGTTCTGGGGCAGAATTAAAGAAGGAGGAGACATCGTCTTTGTCCCTCTGTCACCTCCTCCAGTCTTTCAACAGGACCAGGCTCTCTCACAGCTTGAGGAACCCTTGGTACCCAATCCCTGACACCCACTCCTCAGACACAAAGACTATCCACAACCTCCTGAAGCCAACGAGGGTCTTCAGCAGGCTTGGATCCATCCCTGAATCCACATGATGGAGACTTTTCAGATTATTTCAAAATGCACTGAGATCCCAGGGCTTTGTTTGCAAGCTCCCTTTAAAACGATGCAATTATAACCTATGCCTCACGGACCTGGGTGTGGAGGTGAAGCAGTCACTGGCCTAACAATGGGATACTAAACATAAAATAGAATATAATATGGAATAACATATACAAAATGGAATATAATATGGAATAAAATTCTGTAAACTCACATTACTGAACTAGTGCAGTCCGTGTGGAACTCTGCTGGATGCACTGATGTGTAGTATGTGGCTGGGTCACCACACAGTCACTTTCTCACGTATGATGCTCCTTTGAGCCTCTACTCTCAACCCAGAAACATCCTTTAACAGCACTTGCAAAAGCCAAACATCCCTTAGTCCCGAACCTCTGAATCAAGTTGTCCAGTGGGTTCAAAATCTACAGAATAAGACAGATTACACACTGGTAAACCAATGGACAATCCATGCAACAAAAGATGAGTTTCAATGGTTTGTGCAACTAACGACTACATACAAAATCAGGATTTCCTGTGCAATGAAGGCATTATGCTATTATTTCTTATAGTTAACAAATCCAAGTACTAAAGGGATACAAAAGACATTATATCTGGCATAATAGTTATTTAAAAACCACTTAGGAGACAGCTTTAGAAAATTCCAGAGAGGGAATGATGTTTCAAAATGTAATGTTGGATCTGAAGAAGTCAAAAAGAGCTTTATCTTTGGCTTCATCAGGCTCTGGATCAGGCCCTTAAAATAGTTCTGGAAATGCTCCAGAAGACTTATTTCAACTACATTTAAGCTCTGCGCTTTGCAGCTATTCAGTAATTTTCTCTGTTAGTGTTAAACTGTCCAGGGAACTTTTCTGCTCGTAAACAAATCCTCCATCTCCCTTCTGTCGCTTTTACATCGACACTGCATCACTGACTTCAATAAACAGTCTCCTGATTCACCCTGTTATGAGACACTGAGCAGAATTAGGCACCAGAGATGTGTCTAAAAGCCTTGGTTTCAGGTTCTGAACATCACTTAGACTAATTAATAAAAGAAAACCACAGCCCAGAATATTTCAATGTTTTTGGATCACAGCCTCATAAGCAGCCACTTGCCTTGTTCCCAGGAGTCTACAACCATCATTTTGGGGCGTTTTTTTTAGTATTGTTATTATTATTTTGAGGGTCTTTTATGCCATTCTCCATACTTTTGTAAAAAAAAGATGGTGTGTGACGCAGTGCAGTGTTCCCAGGTTCCTTCTGTCCTGTCCTAAGAAGCAGCTGGAAAGCTTTACTGGGTCCTGACTATTGGGCACACAACACTCAGAGCAAGACTCGCCAGCTCAGCACTGCTCAGGTTTCACCAGACAGGGAAAACCCCAAGAAACTTTTAACCAAAAGAACAAATTTTCCCAGATGTAACAGCACTTGAGGAGCAGAACTGTGTTTCACAACTGCCAGAAAAAGCAAGTTGTTCAAGCCAGGACATCTGTACACCTCACAGGTGCTTGCTCGGACGTCGTGCGGACGCAACAAAACTTTTGGGGGTTGTCAAGTCGAGCAGTTTCATAAAAAAGCAAACTCGGTATAACTCAAGAAAAATTTCCACCGAGCTCAAGAGAACCCAAGAACCCAGGGATTTTCCTAGGAAAGTTTCTACCCCAATTTCATCCTCCCGTGAAGGATGCAGAGCCTCAATTCAAAACTGCCTGAATCCAGCAGGAACAGGAGCATGATGGACCTACAGGAAATCTGTTCCAGAAGCACTCAAGTACTTCTTTGCTAAAGTACTACTACAGAAGTGTCATAAAATGATGGGGAAAGGGAAAAAAAGCACAGAAAGGATTTATTTTGTCTTTATCTTCCCTTATTCATATGATAATTCTTTTTTTTTAATTATTCCTTGTAGCAATGACGTATGGTTTCATAACAACTATTTACTTTTCTCCCTTTATCTAACAGCTGTCTGCTGAGAAAGACGGAAAAATAAACCAAACATGTTAAAACCAAGAGAAACTATTCATATGCCATGTATAATTGCAGGCTATATTTAAGTCTTTGTACATTATCTTTCAAATTATATTTAGTTTCAACAGGAGGGGAAAAAAATCCCCCTTACTTTCCAAAATTAGCAACAGAATTTGTATATTGTTTTCAAATCCAACTGCTCTTCCTCAGAAACTTTTGCCAAGGAATAATTAATATCTGGAGACAGAGAATCTGCCTGGATCAGATGCATTTTGACATTGGCCCACTAACGGTCACCTAGAGCGAAAAACGGGGGAAGTCCTCGGGGAAAGGGCTGCGTAAATCTGGATTAGCTCTGCTGAAGTCGAACAAATCGATCTGGATTTACGCCGGCAGAGCCGAGGAGAGGACTCATCCCTCCGCCTAATGGACGCGGGGAAGGGAAGAGCTGCGAGGACCTCGGCAAACCCGGGGAACTTTGGCGAAGGGGTGATTTCCCAAGGGACCCAGAGCTCACCACGGAGCGGCTGAATGGGAACTACACGCGCGCACCGAGCCAGATTAGACCTCTCGACGTCAGACACTGTTGAAAAGCGATAAAGACGAGGGGGGAAAAATAAATAAATTCAACAATTGTTAGGATACTTGCAGTGCTTTGCGGACCCTCTCACTGCAGACACGGCTGGCAGCGCCTTTGCCCCTCCGGCAGCACGGGAGCCGCGGGGCACAGCGCGGTGTCGGAGGCTGCGGACCCGGCTGGGGACGCACCGGAGGCGGTGTGCGGTGTCAGAGGCTGGGGACCAGGCTGGGGACCCGGCTGGGGGACGATGTGCGGTGTCGGAGGCTGGGGACAGGGCTGGGGACGCGGCGGAGGCGATGTGCTCGGCCCCGGGGAGGGAGAGAGGGCGGCCGCGTCACGTCGCGCTGGCTGGACTAATATGGGGAGCAGCGACAGCCAGAAATCCGTCCGGAAGGAAAGGACAACCCCTGTAACACGAGAGCGAAACGGGGAGCAGGCACACACCCCAGGGGGTTTTGGAGGGTTTAGGGCTTCCAGGGGATGGCACCGCCGGCAGCATGCGGGATGGCAGGCGCAGGAGCGAGTTTGGTGCAGGGGGGTTCCTTCCCCACAGCACTCAGCTCTATTAAACGCGGCATAATTACCCTGTTATAATCAGGCAGGTATTTTAAAGAGGCTTTAGCGTGATTTTATAATTGTGGATTATGTAACGTGCTACCAGCGTGTCAGGCCTCAGACAACACCAAGTGCCTGTCTACAGGTCAGGCTGTAACACTTTAATGATGCTCCTTTCTCTTCTCCCCAAAAGGCTCCCGCTAACATTGCTCTCCCTAAACCTTTGCCCACTTCTGGCGGCTGCATCACCGGTGAAAACAAAAATTTCATGACAGAGTTGCACCTCTTTATGAGCTTTACACCATGGGGAGGGGGCTCTTTTTTCTTCTTTATCATCACTTTCTTTAAAGTTCATTTCCTGGGGGCAGTGTCCGACCTTGCAGCAGGGACGCTCCTCGGAGGACGGGAATGGGCTGGCAGTGGGACACAAAATCTGAGCTGGCTCCTACAGAGGGAATTTTTAATTCACTGGAAATAACCAGAAGTGATCTCTCTGTGCTGTCCTGTTTTGGTTTTCCAGGACCAAAGTTCTGTTAAACCTGAAGCAAAGCTTGTTAGACCCAACATGCTGCAAGCCAGCCGGGAGCCCCAGTGGCGTATCCAGCCTCTAACAAAACGGTTCATTTTAGGGGGTAAAAGTGATCATTTCATTATGATGAGGAAAAGAAACATAGAAAAATCACTTTGGAACTAATAGTCTTTAAGAATGGATTTTGGCTAAAGAGTTAGTCTCTAATTTATCTTCAGCTCATGGGTCTTTAAAGAATTGCCAGTTACAAGTTTCTCTGTACCTTTGTATCACACAGATTCTTTTGTTTTCTCTAAAGAATTAAAATCAACAGGGGAAAAAAAAAAACTCAGGCACGACTCCCACCCCCCAAGACCCCTTGAAAACCCTAAAACTTGGCTTAGTGTTCACAATCGGCCTTTAAGTGCCATGAATGACTAATTTCTTCCAACACAATTTAATTGCGCCCATGGTCTGCATTCCGTCACCTAACTTTTATACACTTGCAAATAAAATCAGTAAAACTTTTTTCAGTTATTCAATAGTAGAGTTGGATTCAAATTAATGAAGTACAAGCTAGTAAGTAAAATACAAGTTAGTAAAGTACAAGTGCAGATATCTTACAAATAATAACTTGAATGGAGAGCAGTTTTAGTACCTTAGGAATCCAGCAGGCTTTAAAAAGGATCTACAACCTGTTGGCAGAGCTCTCAGCATTGCAGTAAAAGACAAAAGTTTAGCAAACTGGGAAAACTCAATTCAAGCTGAGAGATTAAATAAATAATTCAGTAAAAGTATGGACTTATTTTTTCCATGACATAAAAGAAAATCTCTAATTTTATCATTAAATGAAAAAGGGTAAAGAGAAAACTTGGAGCTTAACAGAATTTATAATTTTTCCTACATGTTTTGGTACAACAGTATTATTTGATGTGTCAAATATCTACATTCAAAAAGCTCTTGCAATATGATGATAAAAATAAAACTCAGGCCATTCTTGTTATGCAGAACAGTGATTAACAGAGGCTTTGTTCAATACAAAGAGCAGTGAGGCATGTTTTTTGCCATGAAAGATAAGGGATCTTTTGACACCATGAAAATGTTGCACTTTAATGATTCACAAGGTGACCCCCTTGAGGGAGGCCAAACTACATCTCCTCAAAGGTGGGAGTGTGAGAAGAGAGGGAATTTTTGTGGTTCTTTTGCCACCTTTCATGGGAATTTGCCTCTATGAACTCAGACTGATTAGAAGCCTGAAAAGGAGGGGTACACACAGTGATTGTGACAGCTGGTACTGCATGAATTTAAGAAAATCACTCCGTCCTGAGCCAGCTGAGGGACTGGGATAGGGGACAACTTTAATAAATGTGCTTTTATCCACCTCCCAAGCTGAAATCTGGGATCTCATTCACTACAAATGGACAACCTGGAGCTGGGTAACACCAACTCCAGAATTATTGGGAAATAAGTAAAGAAACACAATTCTAAGGGAAAGAAGATACATTTGTAAAGGCGAGCAGATCACCTGCAGCTGCACTGAAAGGAAGACACCTTGTACATAACATAGTAAAAGAATCCTACACAACCAAGTTTGTGAACTACCTGGATCTCTTCAGTGACACAAAAACTGCCAGAAGGAGAGAGGAGTTAGGGACATTCCAGTTCTGGAAAAGTTTTCTTTTCCTCATTATTAGCAACTCTAATTACTTTGAAAGAAGAGCAATGAGATAAATCCTGTAGAGCCAGAAATGTGACCTGATTTCCTTCCTGATTTAGAAACTGTCACTTTGCAAGAGAAACCCAAAAAGACAAAGCCAGGTCAAAGTGGGCTCCTCAGTTTGGTCTGCAGAGTAAATAATAAACCAAGATCAATAGAAATATAACCTGGGTTTCCTTTTGGTAGATGTTCATAAGGATGATCCTATTTAAAGGATAAATAAACACATGTTTATCTGAACTGATTGCAATCATCCGTGACACCATGGAAGAGATAATCACTACAAGCAAACAGAAATATACCCAACAGGCTTCATGTATTTTGCTCCGGGTTAGGTGGTGAAAGGGAGAAGCAATGACAGAACTCCAACTCTAAATTACTTTGTACTGTGATTAAGGCCCTACCTCAAGACAATGTGTAAACACAAAGCAGAAATTCAAGTGGATATCTAACAGTGATGCTGCTTCTGTGTTACCAAAGTTCTGTTTTAGAGAACTGAGAAATTTGTTGTTGTCACCTTTCAAGAATCAGGGCTGTAATTTTCCGGAGTAAATCTTGAGCACTATCAGAGACAACTTACGAGGCAGCAATTTTCAGGAAGAGCTGAGCACCCACCCTCTGAAAACAATAGGTCCCTTGTATGTTTTTCAAGTTGGGCTTTCAAAAACTAAGGCATTAATGGTGATAACAGATGCTAACAAGTTCCTTCGGAAAAGCAGGACTAGGACTTCCAAATGACCACCAACATGTTTTAATATGCAGCCCAAAATATTCTTTACTCCCGTACATGAACAAAGGATTCTTTCAAGACACTAAACAGAAAAAGGTAATGAGAAGTTAAACCAATCCCTATCTAACATCATAAATAGGATATTTAAAGAAATCAAAAGTAACTTTTAATGAAACTGAAATTAGTTAATGAAACTGAAAAGTTTCATTAATCTCCCAGGCAGGATGACATTTCCTATCAGTAATTTTTTTAAACATAATTTTGACAACATGTTTAAATCAAGAACACAGCAACTACTCAACCTTCTCCTGTAACATGTAAAGGTCCGGGGAGGTGGTAGCTGGTGCCACAGGTGTTAGTCCATCACAGCAAGAACCGAGGCCACTTTCTGGTTCAGGCCAGGAATAAAATGCTCTCAACTCTGTTGCAGTTTTAAAGTCTGTACCCATGAGCTGTCATTCAGAGTCACAAAGTCTCGTGGTCTACATACCCCCTTCATGGTCAAGGTATTTAGGCTACATACCCAATGATGCAACTGAATACCTTTGTGACCTCTGACGAATGATTGAGGGCATGAAACAGGATCTGTTCCCTGCCACACTGTACAGAGCCCTGGCATGCTTTAAATCTGCAGGGCTCCTTGCAGCACAAACCACTTCTGTGTGAGAACTCTGGCTTTAGAAGCTGACCCTTCATGCTTGTAAAACCCTCAGAGCCTCAGATAGAAGAGCAAAGCTGCGCTGTGGATGATTCAGAGTCAGTGGCAAGAACTGAAAAAAAACATGTTACAACATCCAACTCCAATCATGAGCAAGTTCAGTAAAATATTAATCTGCGATTATTTCTGGCAATACTGTGATCTGTCCCCTATCAAAGTTACATAAACTCCACTACTCAAGGCTGAGACCTTTTGGTACATTAATTTAAAAATACCACAACTTCCGTTGCTTACGTGTTGAGACGTTTGTCCCAAAAAGACGTGACATTTTTTATGAAGGACCTTCTGTCTCTGAAGCTCTCTGTCAACCACATTTGCCACTTGAAAAGGCTGCACCGGAATAAAATAATATTAACAAAACCAATAGACATCACTCTAATTCCAGTTGTATCGTTCCCATCCTGTCCTGAAGCTGGGCTCCCCTCAACTTTTTCAGAATCAGGCATCTCATCAAGGCAATGCTCCCCAAACCAGGAGAAGTGACGCTTCCAAACCCACCACTTTCTTGGTCCATTAGAATAAGAGGGTTTCACTGCTCACTGCCTCACAGCTCTGACCTTTCCAATTCTCTGCCACCACAAGCTTATAGGATCTGCCGGATCCATCTGCGTCTCCACCTGGTCTGCTTCCCCACGCCAAAAGGACGGATCAAACATACGTGTCTGAAAACACATCCCTGCTTTTTCTTCATGCCACCCGGGGGGGAATCCCCTCGCTGGTTAAAGATGACAGGAAGCCTCCAAGAGCACTTCTGCCAGACCCCGAAATCCTGGGAAATTGCAGCAAAATGAACTTCAGCACCTTGGACAGGACACACAGACAGAAAATCGCCGAAATCGGCTCATTGGCCCCGAAAATGCTGTGCCTGGACATGACCCTCTAGGACACATCTGCGGGCCTGTTTATTTTTAGTATTGACAAATCCTCTTTGAACCACCGTGTTTATTCCACCATCCGCCCTGTGTTTTGGGAAGAGCTGCTTGCCAGTCCCGCAGTGGGAGAAATTGGGGCCACCAACTCTGGATCCAAGGTTTTTCTGCAGGAGCAGCCACTGCCCCAGTTGTGACTGGAAAAGCTTGGCTCAAGCTCTCACAAGGCTCAGCTCACCCTTTGCATGGCAAAACAAGACCTGTTGCCATAGATGTGCCTGGCTCGTGTGTTTCTTTGCTTTTTAGAAGCTCATCTCCACCTCCTCACCCAAATCTCCAAGAAAAATAAAGTTGAAAGGTCTGGTTTATTCCCATTGCAGCCACACTTTGGTTGCATAAGTTTTGCTTTAATTTAGCTTTTGTTCTCTCTCATGGTGCTTCCAGCATGTCACTGCTCCCCTCAGGGCTGCCTTGATAAAATCATGATCACCTTGCTGGAGTGCAGCAGAGTTCTCCCTGATTTGCTTTTATTTACATGAGCCAAGTCAAGTTTTTAATTTGTGCCAGTAAAAACTCCGAATTTTTTAAGCAAAGGTGTTCTACAAACAGCTTTGAGGTGCTTGGTGCCATTAAGAAACACAGTTAAAATATGTCAGTTCTTACAAGTAATACCAGTAGCACCCTCGCCATACAGAAGAATGATACATTTTCCCTGCCACCACAGAAATAACCATTCCAGCTCATTTCTTCCCTTCCACACCTGCCACTAGATTTCCACTCCAACACATCTGACACCACGAAACATCAACTGAACAATCGCTGAGTATTTTCTGTGCTGTTTGTTCTTCCCGGCACTTCTGGGTGCGGAAGCAAGATGGAAACTAGACCGACTGTCTGCCAGAATTACCTTTAAACAGCCATATGCATCTATATCCATATGATTTTATATCCTCTGCTTCCACAGCCCAGCTCAAGCTTTGCTACGCCAACTTCCCTCTGCTCCAGCCCCCGGTCCCTCTCTGCCGCTCTGCCCGGACGGGACGGTCGCGGTGCCGGTGCCGCCGCTCCTCCCGCCTCGAGGGAAACTTCGGGGAAGGGAAAACCCCGGCACTACTCATTCCTCCTCCGCGATGCGCTGAACCGGGCATCCTTTCCGTTTCTTTCTTCCCTTTTTTTTTTTTTCTCCTTTTCCTTTTATTATAATTTTATTAACAAGCAAACAGCCGAACAAAATAAAAAAGAGAGAAACTTACATTGGTTTATTTAATTTTTCCTGCTAAACCAAGAGTCCCAGAGCCACTTCATTGTATCCACAGAGTTTTAGTCCGCGAGCGGTCCCGTCCCGCGGGGAGGAAGGGCCCGGCTGCCGTGCGCGGAGCGCGCTGCCCGCCCGCCGCCGAGCGCGCATGGCTCGGAGCCGCCGCGCCGTCTGTGCGGCTGCCGCGGGAGCGGAGCGGAGCCAGCGCAGCCCCGGCCGGGCGGGCGGGCGGCGGGGGGGAGTGGGGAGGGATGGAGGGAGGGATAGAGGGAGGGAGGGAAGGAGGGATAGAGGGAGGGTGGGATGGAGGGAGGGAGGCACCGCCCGCCCCGCCGAGCGGAGCCGGGGCGGCCCCGCAGCGCCCCCTGCCGCCGGTGGGGGCAGGGAGGGGGAATGGCGGGGAGGGAGAGGCGGGAACAGAGCGGGACAAGGCCGGGAAACGGGGAGCAAGGCAGAGGGACAGGCCAGGGGTGAGCGGCGGGGAGGGAGAAATGATGGCAGAGAAATGGTGGGGAGGGAGGAAGGGTGAGAAGGGCTGAGAAGAAGGGAAGGACGGGGAAGAGGAGGCACCATGGAACGGGATGGTGGACTGCTACAATCACAGACTTGTTTGGTTTGGCAGCAGGAAGCACAGTGAAGGAGCAATATTGTCATGGACTCATTCAGTTCGGCAAATACCTCCAAGGTCATCAAGTCCAACTCTTAAACCAGCATAGCCAAGTCTACCACTAGACCCTGTCCCCACATCTGGTGCCATGCTCTGGGGAGCAAGGTGGGATGGATGCGACTGGGACAGGGGAAAGAGAGGGGGAAAGCTGCAGTGGAAGCTGGGGGTTGCCACGGGGGCCTTGGAGAGAGGATTTGATCAGGGCTGAGGGGACAGAGGAGAGGCACTGGCAGCAGGACATGGCAACACACAGAGGGAGGTGTGAACAGTGCCAAAGCTGGACCCTCTGATCACCCTCAACCAAACCCCGCTCCTCCTGCAGCTGCCTGACCCCGAGCCTCTGGCCTCAAGGAACAGGTCCCTGGATCATGGTTACAGGACAGCAATTCTGATCAGTGGCAGCAGCTTTTACCCAAAATAAGCTGCCCAGCAGTGACTGAGAAGATCACAGATGGATAGACTTAGGTGAAGAGAGGAGTGGAAAGGATTTGCCAGCCACGTGAATTATTCAGGGTAGTAAAAGTGAAAGAAACTTCTGAAAAACTGAAAAAACCCCTCAAATGACTGAGGTAAAGCAGGACAAAGAGGGGAGGCTGGTATTGCTTTACTGCCTCAGTGGTGTGTTGGGAAGTATCTGCTGCCACTCTCTCCAGAGTGTGTGGAGCTCTAACAAATACTCAGGTGAAAGCAGCTCAGTATGGGAAAAGGTGCTGGGAAAAGAACAGATCATTCAGGGGAAAAAAAAAAATTTAAAAAAATGAGGGGCTGCAGTCGCTCCAGGAAGGTAGTTGTTCACTCAAGAAGAGTGGACAACTGAGGAAGAACAGGTGTCCACTCAAGGACAAGCTCATGCTCAAGGGAATTATCAACTGAGGAATTCAAAATGTGCAAAGATTCTGAAAATGCAGGAAATTATGGAGTGTATCACAGGGAAGAGCTGGATGAGAAAGCAGAGAGAAGGAACTGAGAAAAGGGAGTAGGATGTCAGAGAGGCAAAAGATTACAAACTAAGGGAGATGGAAGGGAATGAAGACCAATAAAAGCAGAAAAAGATGGACCTGGAGAACAGAGCCTGTGAAAGCTTAGAGCAGCACAGAAAGATGTATGAGGCAGAAGACCAAGGAAGACAAATCTTCAAATGTTAACCTCTCAACATGAGGCAGAAGAGTGGCTGCTCAAAGGGAAGCAGGTTCTCATGAGGACCCAAAGAGATTATGGGGTGGGCACATCTTCAACCCCATAAAGGCAAATGGTGAGTCCTTCAGCCACAGTGCCAACACATCTCTACAGGACATCTCTAAATTACAAGAGCAACAACATCTTTTCAGTGATATTTAGTGGATTTCCAACATAATTTTTAAATTCAATCGAAAAAAGAATTCACACCAGAGTGAAAAAGCTGTGCAAGGATGGCTGCTGGGGTCCCACTGCTCATCCCAGCAGCAGAGCTCTGCTGGAAATCCTCTACACTGGGATGGTCAGGGTCTGGTCCCACCTTATCAGTGCTCTCTGCACCCAGAAACATTCCCTGGTCTTGGGCAGCAGAACCAACATCCCTGGTGGGGGGTACTCAGATCTTTGGAAACTCCTATCATGGAGCCATGACATTAAAAAATAGCATTTATTGCCCCAAACACTATCACACTATCACAAAAAATACTATCACAAGGTAGTTAGGCTTCTACAGAGAGAAGACACATGAACCCACTGCTTTTTCCTATGAAGGAGTAGTGAATTTAATGGTTGGACTCGATGGTCTTGGAGGTCTTTTCCTGCCTCAGTGATTCTCTGATCCATAGACTGCAGCATAGTGCTCTGTGCTGGTGACAAAACAGGTGTTGGTGTGTGTTTTGGGGCTGAATAGCATGTTTGAGGGATTTTTTTTTAATTTTATATAATGTATACTATTATATATTAAAATATTTTTATATTCTCTTCCATCCCATTGTTACTCCACTCAGTTTATGAATGAAGGTCCTCAATCCTCTCTTCTTCCTTCAGAACCTCAATAGCTGTGATCTCAAGGTGAACACCCAGCAGCATCTCAGTGTCACAGATTTAATAGTTCAGTAGCACAGCCAAGGAAAGGAGGGAAAAGCCACAAAATTTCAGTTAATGTCCCATCCACTGGCCTGAACAATTTCTTGTCTTTCTTTTGCAGTCCATAAATGAATTATTCTGTAAATATTTAACTCTACTACTTTTTTCACAGAGGGAGGAAACACTGTTAAAACCTTGTTGAAGCACCAGGATGACCCATCTGTTTCATGTGTCTTTACAAATACAGAATTTATTCATAATACTATAAAATCCTCAATCCTGTGATAATGAAATCAGCTCAGTCTGAACTCAGCTTATAGAATAAAACAGCAATATTTACAAAGGAAATAAATCAGATTAATAAAAGGTAGGATGAAGTACAAGAGAAGGAAAGCTACCTTTAAAAGCTTTTCCATGCCAGGAGCAGGACTTATATGGTTCTCCTATTTTCTACCCCCCCAAAAAAGAATCATTTCCCCCACTTTTCAAGTATTCATGTGCTGTTTGGGCTCTTCTTTTTGAACTGCCTCCCTTCAGGAGACACAGAAATGCAACCCAGGAGCACACAATGGAAGCAACATTTCCAAATCCCACTGCAAGTGGGGAACACCCCTGGCACAGGAGACCACCTAATGCAAACACTAATCATGAAGTAGCCATGCTAATTGGAACCCTATAGACAGGCTGATCAGAGAGAGAAAAAATTGATTAAAGCCGTTCTGCCTTGCTGGCATCTTCCTGTCTGCAAGAAGCGGTCTGGTAATGCTGGCTTAGTGAATGTCTGAAAAAGTTTGGGCAAGTCAGCTGAAACCTAATAAATGTGCGTGTCAGGTGGGAGTAAGTACCAGTAGCAAAAAAACAAACAAACAAAAAACAAAAAAAAAAAACCAAAAAAAAAAAAACAAACAAACAAAAAAAAAAAACCAAACAAAAAAACCCCCCAAAACGATGGGAGATCAGTTGGTGTCATCTTTCTCTTCACTTCTCTCCAAAAATTACCTTTTTCCCCACAAAGTGAGCACTGCATTCTTAAAGGGGTTATAGACAGCAGTGCTGGTTGCAAAGATACTTTTTTTTCTCCCAAAGATGCTCATAAATCCTTCCTTTTAGCCCATATCCCAACACATTTGTCACTCTTTTTAAAGGCTCTGAAAAACATGCAGTTCCTGAAAGCCTGAGTATGGGAAAAGGTTTTAGTTTAAAACAATTTTAATTTTTTTTTTTCCTTAAAAGAAACAAGAAAAAAAAAAGTTTAGAAGTGCGTTTTTCTTGCAAAACTCAATTTGGCAAAAAAGAAAAAAAGTATTTCCCTTCACAGTTTGAAAGGTTTATCCATGCCCTCCCACCTTGCTAGCACTCAGTGGAGTGCTTTTGGCTTTTGCTTTCCACAGACGTCGATTTTTTATAAACCCTTTTACTACCTGGGATAAGTGCTGAGCGAAACTCCTTTAGCACGAGGTGCCGTGCGGCTCTCGCACACAAAATTCAGTTTAGCCAACACTTCCCTCTGCTGGGAAAGAAAGATACTGTCATTTGTTTTAATTCCCTTTGAAGTAAAGGGAGACGCCAGGGTAACAAAGGGTTTTCCTCTCCAAAGATGGGAGGTTTGGGGGCACGTGGGATGAAGAAAGGGTAATCATCAATACATTGCTCTTTTCTCAACCAGGCAAAAGAGGTTTGGGCACCCCGTACTGATTCCCTTCAAGGAAGACACCCACAAATTACCTTCACTGATGGTTTCCAGCCCCACTGAGAGGGAATAAACAAACCAGCAGGGCTGGGACCCCCACACAACCCCACCAGACCATGCTAAGGAATAAACAAGGTCCACTCACGATGCCAAACTCCCCACGTGGATCCCACTCTGAATCACGTCAGGGATGATGTGAGAGAACTTCATTGCATAACACAGTCTGGGATCTGGGCTTATTCCTCCCTCTGTAATGAGAGCCCTGATTCCTCCTCATCCCCCCCCCCCCCCTTCACTTCCAATAAGCAAAGAGACCCTGACACAAACCCAGCTGCTGTGTCAGGATACATCTGTATCAGTCTTCAGCTTCTGTCCGTTAATTAAGTGTATCATCCTCATGGAGCAGCTCTCCAAGCATCCACGGGGAAATCCTGTAACGCCTGGATAAATTGCTACATTTGTTCAATCAGACTCAAAGATATAACCCTAAAGTGAGCTAATCTAATTTAATGGGGGAAAAAATATTACAGGCAGGCAGTGCCTCTGTCAACGACTGTGTCCAAGTGTAAAGAAAGCATTCAGTGCTCTGATAGACATAACAGCTCACATCATTAAAGTAAAATTAATTTTCCTCTCCCTGAAATGGCTCACCTCTCAATCCCTCCAAAATTAGGCCACTTTATGTCTAACCAGAAGACAGCTGCATTTTAATTTATAAGGGAAAGAAGGTTATGCTGGCCTGGACTGAATTGTAACCCATTACCATGCTTTTGCCACCTGTGGCCAGCACAAATATTTGGTGATTAGGCAGCTCAGAGAGCAGAGAAACACAGCTTCACTAAGAGGAGGGGAAAGCATTTGCATGGGGTTTAGCGATTAGCAGAGTCAGAAAGGCAGAGCCTGAGTTTCCAGAAAAGCTTTCTGTGCTTTTTGGAGGAAGCAAAAATATCCAAGCACCCCATTTCACCTCATCAGGTAAGGCCTCCTAGAAGGCGATGGTCACACTCTGAGCCTTTGCAAAGTGTAAAGTCAAAATTTATTCCATCCTTTTTATGCCAAAAGCATGAATTCAAGACACAAAAATCTTTTTACACCAGCCATGTCTCTAACAGAACATCAGAAAACATCTCTGAGAGAGTCAGAGTAAGCTGGTTGGTTTCAAACACTACCTGCAACCTGTCATTAGGAAGAAGCCTTGAGAAGCATCTTTGAGGCACAGCTAACAAGAAAATCCCCACAAGGACTGCAGGGAAATTCCAAGTGATAATTTTCTGCATTTAGTACCCTGAACTCTGTTTTTTTTCACTGCAGTCCGTCATGCCCTCCCTACTCCATTTTAACACTAATTAAAGGCTAGCTTCCTTCCACTACATTTACTTAATATTTTACATGAATCATGAACCATTTCCTTTTTATTCTTTAATTTGAATCTCCTTATTAATTGCAATGCCTATTAGTTTGTATTCAAACTCTACTATTTCAGCTTCTGGGAAGTGCTTGGGGTAGAAAGACCTAAGCAATAATGACCACAATGTTTTTCAGCATAGAAACAGTTCTGGGGACTTCCTTGGGACTGCTCTAGGCTTGTTGATGCTCACATAGGTCAGATCTTGGGCAAATTGTGGTCACAAGTGGTTGAGTGACTCAGAATTTCTGATAAAAGCTGACCAATCTGTGGCAAATTAAACTGAGCTCTTCTCTTGTTCCTTTTCTTCTCAAGTTTCCTGTATGGGCACTGAAGGACAAAGATGATGTAGAAACCTTTCTCTGGTGCTTCTCATTGATCCTTTCATCCTGAAATTAAGTTTTAAATCCAGGATTTGTAGTCTACTGAGCTCTGACTATCCATGTTATTTTATTTGCCGAAGTGCCCATGGAACATGAAGATGTGACAATATTTTCTTCTGAGAAGAGGACAGTGTGAGGACAGGCAGGGAAGTGACCACGCTGGGTTAATAGCTGGACTCCATGATCTTAGGGGTCTTTTCCAACATCAATGTTTCTGTGATGCTATGACTGAATTTGAGATTATCATCATTTTTTCAGCATCTTCAAGCTGATCAGCTGAGGGAACCCCAGGTGCACGTGAAACCTGCCCTCAATCTCTTTTAGCTCTAAAACTCTTGGCCTGATGCTGCAAAGAATCACTTAGGTAAGAAAAGACCTCCAGGATCATCAAGCCCAGCCATTAACCTAATAATGGATTTATTATTAAATTTATTAATAAATTTAGTGCCAAGACCCCCACTAAACCCTGTCCCTACATGCCATATCCACATACCTTTCAAACCCTTCCAAATGATGGTGACTTCACCACTTCTCTGGGCAATCTGTTCCAACATCTGAATGCCCCCTTTTTGAAGGAATTTCTCATAATATCCAATCTAAACCTACCCTGGTGCAAGTTGAGGCCATTTTCTCATGTCCTACTGCTTTTTATGAGGGAGAGGAGACCAGCCCCCACGTGTCTACAGCCTCCTTTAAGGCAGAGCAGTGGCAGCAGGTTGGGTAGGGGATCCTGCCCCTCAACCCAGCCCCAGTGAGGCACAGCTGGAGAGCTGTGTCCATTTCTGCGTTCCTCAGGAGAGACATGGAGATCCTGGAGCAGGGCCAGTGGAGGCTACAAAGTTGATTAAGGGTCTAAAGCATCTCTCTCACAAGGCTGAGGGACCTGGGCCTGTTCAGCCTTGAGAAGAGGTGGCTGAGAGGGGATCTCACATGTGAATCAGTATCTGAAGGGAGGTGTCAAGGATGGACCTGGCTTTTTTTGGGAGTGCCCAGAGAGCCAGTCTTGAGCAGAGCTCCACCCTCTTTCACCTTTGAGTGAATGCTACACAATAAAAATTATTACCTAATATATGCTGTTGAATTTCCATGTGGGGCCAGCATGTTTTTAGCCCCACAAGTGTTCAATACACTCTGAGGGTGTCCAGCAATCTCCCAGAAATGGCTTATGAATAATTAGCGAGACAGCATGGTGTGTTTTGAAAAAGCAAGAAGGTTTTAATTAAAGAGAAAATAAACTATACAAAACAAAAGAACAAAAGCCATACAGTGTGCAGGGAGGCTCCTTGCACCTGCTAAAGACACCCTGAAAATGCCCCAAGAATCTCTGTGCTCTTTCTTAAGCATCCAACACTCCTGGAGGGATTTTTGGCAAGCTGCCAAATCGTAAATAAACTACGTTCTTTGAAGAACAGCTAAAGGGAGCAACAGGTGCTTTTGACCTGGCACTGGGCCAAATACAATGAGAAGAGCATAGAAGTTTCTGGTCATTTTCCTTTTAAGTCCGGGGTGAAACTGAAACTCTTTTCCTAATATGGGAACACCTGCTTGGGTGTGGAGGTGCACTGCAATAATATACATGTCATGGTTTAAGCCCAGACTAATTTAGCATTACACAGCCACTTGCTCACTCCCCTACCAGTGGCAGCAAGAGAGAATTGGAGAAACAAAAGTGAGAAAGTTCACGGGTTGAGATAAAGATAAATTAATAGAAAAAGCAAGAGGCACACACACAAACAAAGGAAAACAAGGAATTAATTCTACACTCCTCATGGGCAGGCAGGTGTTCTGTCATCCCCAGGAAAGCAGGGCTCTGTCACACATAGTGGTCACTTGGGAAGACTAAAGCTATCCCACTCACTATTCCCCCCACTTTATACACTGTGTATGATTCCTTATTGTCTGGAATCCCTTGGTCAGTTAGGGTCAACTGTCCTGGCTGTGTCACCTCCCAGTTTTCCATGCACTCCCACTGCCCTCACCAGCAAGGCACTGAGAGAAGCGTAAAAAGCCTTGGCTCTGTGCAAGCACTGCTCAGCAATAACAAAAACACCTCCAAAATTACAAAACCTGTGTCCAGCACAGATCCAAATAGTCCCATACTAGTTACTGTGAAGAAAATTTACCCCAGGCAAGCACAGCACACTCCACCCCTTGTTCCATTTGCATTGTGGTCAGGTGATAAAATACATTACAGCCTCATTAACCGTGACCTCTCTTCCCATCCTTCAAAACAATAAACAGATGAGGTATCTGAGTGACCAGAGCCCAAGACAAGAGGCCGTGAACTTCCAGTCCTTCCTACAAAGGGCGTGAAACCTGGTCTGAATGCACGTGAGAGGGGCTACAGCTGTGTAGGACCGGTGAACAGTATTGAAGGTAATGAAACATGGAGTGCTGAGGTGTACTGACCAATCCCAAAAGGGCAGAGAGGGCACACGTGGTTAACGCATGTAAGATGAATAGTATAAAAGGTTGTGCTGAAGAACAATAGAGTGCTGATGCTTGAAGTCTTCTTTGGAGTCAGTTGTACCTCCTCCATCAGCCCTCTGCTGTGAAGGGGCTTCAGTCCCAGCAGTGAAAGCTTCTGGTGGTGGGAATGTGGCCAGAGAGTCTCATCAATGGTCAGAGTAGTTTTCTTAACAAGGTCTGCACCACCAGGTTCTTTGTGTTCATTTAGTCCATGGCTTTGGGCTCCATCAGGCACAATCGCCACTCAGGACATGAGAAATTGTGTGTTGCATTGACTTACTGGGCACCAAACCCATCTCAGGCCAGGTCAGTCTACTCTTTCACTGCTTCTTTTAATGCTTTTCCTCCACTGGTCCATGTGGCTCCTGGTACAGTGATTCCTGTAACATGCAGCTCAAGGCTTACAGCATTTAAAGATGCATCCATAAAAATCTCCTGGTCCTCATCCCCAGCCTGGCTGCCTCAAGGGACTCCTGCTATGGTCCACATCCTGGTCCTCCATGGCTGAAGGGAACTGCTCCTCACCATCATCTTCACCGCAGGTTTCATTGGCATCTCTGCTTCCCCTCCTCCAGAGTGGTGTTCCACCCATGGGAAACAGTCCCCCACAGACTTCTCAGACACAGATCCTTCCCACAGGCTGCAGTCCTTCACAAACATGACGATCCTCACAGGATCACAGCCTCCTTCAGACATTAACCTGCTCCAGCATGAGTTCCTCCAGGAGAAGCCTGCTCCATCATGGGCTCACCCACAGTCAACAGTCCCTTTGACTGGAGTTCACACTTGGAGTCCCAGCCTGTCCAGTTCAGCAGCACAGGCACACCAGTGATGCCCCAGCCAGCTGCCAGCCCAGGCACATCACCAGGGCTGTTATCAATATGTGCCCAGGCACAGCAGAGTGCCTTGATCAGCACTGGAGAGAGCAGCAATTGCAAAAAGGAGCCACTAATGAGGCTCTAATACACAGCCAGGCAAGTGACCCCCATGGCAAGGACAGGAGCCTGCCAATTAATAGCTCAATGGCAATAACAGCTATTAAATCAATCTAGCACATTTCAATCAAATATGTCGTTGTCTCTAACTCTTCAAGCTGCACACTGAGCGTGACAAAAGGTCTGTTGTGGTTTAATCCCAGGCAGCCACTCCCCCACCAGCAGGATCAGGGAGAGAATCAGAAGAGAAAAAGTGAGAAAACTCATGGGTGGAGATTAAGACAGTTTAAAAGGAAAAGCAAAAGCCGTACATGTAAAACAAAGTGAAACAAGGAATTCATTCAACACTTCCACAGGCAAGAAGGTGTTCAGCCATCTTCAGGAGAGCAGGGGCCCGTCACACACAGTGGTGACTTGGGAAGATAAATGCCATCACCCCAAACACCACCTCCCCCATTTTATTTAGTGAGCATAATATCATGTGGCGTAGAATATCTCTTTGGTCAGCTGGGGCTAGATGTCCCAGCTGTGTCTCCTCCCAACTTCTCAGGCACCCCCAGACCCCTCGTGCAAGTGCTGCTCAGCAATATCCAAAACATCCCTGGATTACCCACTCTGTGTTCAGCACAAATCTAAAACATAGTCCCACACTAGTTACTGTGAAGAAAATTAACTCTCCACAGGCAAAAATCAGTACAATTCACCAGCTACATCTTCTGTCTGAGAAGTGAAGAGTCAAGCATTAACCATCACATCTTTGGGCTTTCTGCTTCTCCTTTTGGTCTGTTTGCCAGCAGACTGCAAACTTCTCACCCTCTCCTGCTTACTCCCAACTCCTGTTTTTATATTTCCGTCACATCCCACCACCAATTTCCGCCTCATCTCTATTTATGCAGAAATAGTTTTAGACTAGGCTAGATCTGGCAGCTAATGCAGCAGGCCCAGTTACCTCCCGAGAAAAATTGCATTGAAATTACTGTGTTCTCCAAGCATCCAGAAATTCAACCTGTTAAAAATGGAGGACTCTTTCAAATATTTCTGTTTTACCTCTTTGGAAAAGATTTTATACAAGCCAATAACTACTCAATGCCATCATCTTTTTGCATTTCATCTTTAGTGCAGTATCCTTCCTCTGACAAACAGAGCCCTTAAGAACCAGATGCCCTTGACCGGAAATGTCCCATTAAAGCTCACACTAAACCACCACATGTTGCTTTTGCAAGCTGATTCCTCTGAGTGCAGGATCAGACCCCAACTAGGCGTTGAATATGCTCCTCAGCATCAAGCAAAGCCAAATTTTTTTTTTCTCCTCTGCAATATTCAAGTGTTCTCTCAGAGAGACTTTATTTTATTTACTCTTTCAAATATTTTCAAGCATTGATTTGGGAGTGGCCTGCAAATGGGATTGGACTGAGGCTTCTGCCAGATTTTTGGAGGGAATTGCTCTACTCAACACAAACACAGCCATCCACAGAAAATAACATAAAATCCTAACACTTAACTTTGGCCTCCGAAAAGGTTGGGAGACAGCAACAGCCCCCTATTTTCATGGCATTGTGAACCCCAACAGCAAGAATGGAAGCTGGAAAATAACTTCCCACCACCTTTTAATGCTCACATAGTGCTTTTTCTAATTGATTTTCACTCCATCCTTTCTGTACTCATGTCCATATGGAAAAAACAAAAAGGACAACCAAAAGCTGATTTCCACATTGTTTCAAGTAAAAGAAAAGTTGAAGAGCAAATATAGGTAAACATAGGCAGGAGCTTCCAAAAACAATGACGACAGGCCCCATTTTCTTTTACACATGGAGTAACTATTTAACTATTTTCCTATTAAAAATGGAAACAGGTACATCATTCATCTCAGTCTCAACCCAAAAACATACCACAACTCCAAATGTAGTTTCCTTTCCCACCTCAAACTGAACACAAAAGACAAAGAAAAGTACAACAACAAAACCCAGCAAAACAGCCAGGCAAAAAAATGCAATCATTTCTTTAGGAAAAAAAAAAAAATCAAGGATAAACTCTCCAAGTCCACATAGATAGAAAGTCTTGCTGGAACAACAATTACAGTAAAAATTTCTCTAAAAAATAGAGAAATATACCTATATCTGCATTACTATCTTGTTAGATATGAATGCCACTACAGTTTAGAGCACAGGTACCAACAAACCCTAATACTTACTCCAACAACAACCACCAAACAAAACGCACCAGATCTTCCCCTCTCCCAAAAAAAACTCAACAAAAAAAACCCAAACAAACAAAGCAAAAAAAAAAAAAAACCCAGCTCAAAAGCAAAACATCAAAAGACCCTAAAATCCCCCCACAAACATTCAAAAAAATCCCACCAACCCCCCCAAAACAAACAAAAAACCCCAAATCTCCTCACAACCCCCCCAAAACAAACAAACAAACAAACAAACAAACAAACAAATCACAGCTCAAATGCTCCCAAGGTATGCACTCCTCTCCTGCCTTCTAAATAGTTTGTTTCCTGACTGTTTATCTCTTTCAGCTGTTGCTTGATTGAGAAACAAGTTAACCCTTTCCTCATCACATCCAATTAAGCTAATTCTCCTTGATGTCCCCAGGCCAAGAGCTGTAACCGTGGCAGAACAAATTACTTTAGTCAAATAAAGCCAAACCCACCTTTAAGATATTTGTCAGCACTGACCTCTCTCTCCAGGTCCTTTCAGTGAAAACATGGAAAATACCTTTCAACTTTCTGGTGTTACTCTCCCAAAACTTATAAACACATGAAGTTTCGGTTAGGGACCATCTCAATCAACTTGATGGGATAAGAAAACACATATTGGAGTGTTGGATCTTGCTGTTATGGGGAAACTTGTGCTTTACAACCAATAGGGTACAAATCACGAATTTTCCGTGTGCATCTTCCAGATTTCCTGTGTGCAAGAGGCCTAGTCCATAGCCATGGGGTCATGGCAAGCTTCTACAGGGAAAACTCACCACAGGAAACCTGCAAAGTGCACCCTGTTACAGACTTTGGAGGGAGGGTGGTAGATGCAGACTGTTCAAAATAAACCTGGCTCAATACTCTCACTTACATTTACATGGTTTAACCCTCACTTACATTTATTCCCCTCTCAGGAGCAGTCACATTTCCTGACCTTCATTTTGCAGGGTTGAAGAAACCAGGATTCCAATTTTCTTTCTACAGGCTTTCTAATTTCCTATCCGTTGTAGAAACCCTTTAAATTTTGTTTGGTTCATATGAATCTTCCTTGAGCATCTCGTACAAACGTGTGCAGAGGTGCAGCCTCACCAGTGCCTCCTCTTTGCCTCAGCACCACCTGCCCCCCATGGGCTGTGTCTGAGCTGACAGATCTCTACTTCCATTCCTCTGTTTCAGGACTGCACCATGTTACACATCCCAACTCTTCTGTTTCAGTGGTTGATCCACAGGGATCTGCTGTTTCCATCCCCTGAAAGCACATCCCCATTTGGCCCCCAGTGGTGCACTTCATGCTCTGCCCTGATACATTTTCTCAGGATGAGATTTGCCACATTCTTATTTCTTAGTAAATATATTTCAAACCTTTTTAATTCAATTTTCCACTTTCCTTCAAATCTTTGATTATCTCCCCTCCAAAATTGTGTCCCACAGCCCTGTAGTATGCTTAATTCATATCAGCAAGTCTCTGCTTGAGCTGATTGTTACCTCCTTTTCTAACGCAAGTATTACATTTAGGTTGGATTTTGTGGATTTTTTTTCCCTCCTGCACCCTTTCCTGATTTAACAGGTTCTCACAAAATCTTTAGAGAGAGATCTGCAGGTTCATGTGCCAGCTCTCAACAGAATTTTTGCAAAGGGGTTATTCTGGACCCCAGCTCCATTGTTTTAATTCCCTTCTGTGTCCATCCATGGATTTACTCACATTTCCATTCAAACAGTTCTTGTTTTCCAAGGAAAATATGATCCCTTATTGACAATAGTCTTCGCCCAAAATTAAGGAGATTATTTACGTGGTATTAATAAGATAGATAGATAGATAGATAGATAGATAGATAGATAGATAGATAGATAAAGTTTAAAGGTATCCAAACCCTCATCCCTGCTCCATTTTAAACCAAACTCACATCTTCTTTACTTTCTCTTCTTCTTTTTCTTTCTTATATAGCCAGTGATTTACTTATTACTGTTTCAGCTTCCTATTCATGGTCTAACTCTCTTTTACTGGAAATTCTCACTCACTTTGTTTTCTGACCTTTAAACTGCAGCTTTCTTTTACCACAACCCTCCTCCCCCTCCCTCTAAGCTCTCTGCTTCCTGCTAATACTTTTTCAGTATTTAATAGATTTTTAACAGTTTTTTAACATTTTTAACAGTTTTTTATTAGTTCAGGTTTCACTCTCTATACTTGGGACAGAGGCTCCAATTTTTTCTTTTTTCCCACGTTGAAAATGTCATTTTGATCGAAAACCACTAGGAGGAAGCATTCAACAAGTTTCCCCTGTCCAGATGTAGATCCCAGTGTTAATTTTATTAAATTCAAATAGTCTTGAGCAGGAACTAAGGGGATCACAGATCCCCTCGAAAGTGCTATGGTACATAACCCTATGAAAACATGTGATTATTTACCTTCCAATCAAACTGGCTTCTCTGCTCCTGCTAAAAAGAGTTTCATGACTCCATCCTCTGAAGAACAGAAGCCACCTCTAATTTATGAGTTAATTTTCCTCTGACTATTCTAATTTTTCTGACTATTCTAACTTTTAAACATTCTTCTCTCTTCCTTCCTAAATATGTTTAAAATATTAAACATATTTTCCCACCTGCTTTGTTTACTGAGAGTCATGGTGCATCCTCTCAGCTATTATTTTTAGGCTGAAAACACTAAACTAGAATCTCTTCTCATATCACACATTATTATTTATCCTAGCATTGCTTCCCAGAACATGATCCAGTTTTATTTCACAGCTGTTGAATTGCAAAGATCTCTGGTGAACAGGAGGAAAAAATGTTGCCTTTCTTTCAGTCACAAGGGGAGTTTTGTGCAGCTCCTTCAATTTGCCCAAGAGCTGAGAAACACTGAACTAAATTATTCACGTGGTTCAATTAATGATAGTCTCAATGGTAAAGTCAGTTTAGCTCATGCTACTGGTCCTGATGAAAATATTGCTGAGGAATATAGCTTTTTATTCGTTAGTTTATTTTTTTTTCTCCCATCCCCTCTAACACTTTTGACTGGTTTGCAATTATTCAAGGATTTTCCATTACTTTGATTTCCTATGAAAAATGTGTGTCCTTTAGCTGGTGAAATGAAGCCCACTACAGAGAGGTAGAAATGTTCTGGAATTCTCATGTCATTTGTTCATTTATTTATTGTTCCACATCACTATCAAAGGAGCAATGTTGTTGAGCTTGTGTTTCTCATGGGCTGTCAAGGCGAAAAGCTCTCAGGCCTCAATTTTTTTTTATTTTTATTTTTTTTTTTTTTTTGTCTGTGTTAATAACCTCTTCAAAGATGCAATAATTTAGGGTAAAATTTTAAGTGATATATAGTTTATGGAAGATGTAACTGTTGAAGAGACCAGGCTGTTAATGCAGCCTGGATTAAATAATGACTAAAATCACATGAAATATTGCTCTGAATGACCAAAAAAGGAAAGCAATCCATCTGACACAAGGCTGTATGTCACACAGCCACCACAGGAAAGCATGATGTTTGTAAGGATATGAGTAGGATCCAAAATGAAGGGGCTCAGAGGAGAACCAGAAGGATTTGGAAGATTATTTATTTATAAGGGCACATTTTCTTACTGCTGTGCTTATATTCATAATTTTATCTCCCAAATTTTTGGGACTTCCTTGTGGCCTGGAAGATTTTGTTGTGGCCTTTCATTACATAAAGAGGGTTTATAAGAAAGATGGAGGGAGACTGTTTATCAGGGTTTTAGACTGAAAGTGGGTAGGTTCATCTTTGACGTAAGATATTTTTGCTATAAGGATGGTGACGCACAGGTTTCCCAGAGAAGCTGTGGCTGCCTCATCCCTGGAAGTGCTCAAGGCCAGGTTGGATGGAGCTTGGAACAACCTGGGATAGTGGAAGGTGTCCCTGCACCTGGTCTTTAAGATCCCTTCCAACACAACCCTTTCTTTGATTCTGTGATTAAAGAAAATGGCGAGGGAACTGTCTTCCCTAAAATAGTATCACCTTTACTCAGAGTTTCTTCAGAAGGTAAAATTCACCCTAGAGGGTATTTATCATTTCTTACAACAACAAACAATTCACTTAGGGTACCAAATGAACTTTGGCATCTGATCTCCTACATTGGTGGAGTTCTGGCTCTGTTGCAGGGTGGCCTTTCCAGAGAGAAGGACATCAGTGATGCTTGCATATATCTGACCAACAGTTAACTGCTCTTACAATAAAAAAAATATTTCTTCCTGGCTCACAAACTGGCAAAGATGAGTCGCACCACATTTAGGTATGGATGTGTTTAATACAATCTACTGGGAGGCTGTGATACCAGGGCTGTTCGGTGCATCCCCAAATCTTTGAGAATGATGCATGTGGCTCATTACTGCTTCTCAATGCATCCTGCACATCGTGGGAAGCTGACATTGAGCAGGCTGGAGCTGGGAAACACCATCCCACCAGTGCCATGAAGTCAGCTCCGCAGCTGTGGTTGTTCATATGCTGAAATAAGCCCGTTTAATTTCATTAATTCTTTTATAGTTGTCAGATTTATCTTTTTATTTGAAGGAATAGGGCCTCTGGGTTCTAAAGGCACAGAGCTGTTGACTTTTCTGGTATAACATGGATTCACTGTGCACCTACCTTAAAATCTGAGGGAGTAGTAGTCAAAACTAATTAAAGGAGCTACGATTTCAGGATTGGCTAGGGAGAAGCTAAGGGAATACCACAGAGGAAACTAAAAGATACTATAAATATTATTTATTCGCATCAGTCTTCAGATAATATTAACTGAAAACAGAGTCTCATTATTAGGTCTAATTTACCATCCATAACAAAAGAGAATTTCTGTCCAAAAAGCTCACAATCTGAAGAGGTGGAAAAGACAGGAGAAGAAAGCAACACAAGACATGAGAATATAACTTCTACCAGAGAGAAGGGGCATTCAAGAAAGAAGAAAACTTGCTGCAGGTTGCAAACAAGTGCACACAGCAGGTCCCACTCAATTACTGGGTACTTTTCTGGCTGAAATCACCCAAGCCTTGCCAGAACCTGCCAAACTCAACAGTGATCACAGGGCTGCAACCTTGCAACTAAGAAAAATAAAAAGTATCTTAAACCTTAAAGACATCAGCATATGTAAGAAATTAAAATGTCAGGGGTAATTTGTGACTACATCTAGTACATGACAAAGGGAAACATAACAGTCCTTAGACAGCAAAGTGCATCAGTGGACAAATCTCCAAAGTAAATATACAAAGGACAAAAGATTAAGTACTGTTTGGGCATGTGTTTTTTCTGAGAAGCCTGAGTTATAAGGACATGAAGATAAAGGACTTCATAAGGAAAATGTGGTGAGATGAGAAACCATGAGAGACCATCTGCACACTTAGCTCCATCAGAAGCAGAATTTGTGATCATGTTAACCCCAGACCCAAGTACTTCAGTCCAGATTTCCTAATTGCCTACATAACTCATACGTTGGTTTCTTCTAACCTTTGCAGGAGACAGAAGGCTGGTTCTCCCCTCAGAGAAACACAGGCAGGAGGAAGAAAGGCTCCAACCTGTAAAGGGACACATCCATGGCTGTGGATGATGTTCATCACCACAATCAAGGACACCTCTGATGGGTCCCGTGTGGAGCTCCCCAGTCTTGGTTTCCAGTGTCTAAGGGAGTGGCTGAAGTGATATTACTAATTTCCAGCCAATGTTATTTGTGTTTCTCTTCTCTACCACATTTTGAACCCAAAACACAACTGTTAGGAGAAGTTTGAGCAAAGTATGCAATAAACACAAATTTTTATGGGGTGACTGATGGTACAGCTGCCTTCACCTCACCGCCAGAGGAAACCATGTTAAAAAAAATAATCCTCACAGGCAAAATATAAAGCAAGGTTTCGCTCTGTTCAGTATGACTTCTGTAATATTAAGAGTTGTATTTATTATTTCATTGAACTCCAGTAACGCAACTATGATAACGTACATGCCATGGTTTATTTTGTAAATCAATCATATGGGAAGAAGTCCACTACACTGTGGAATATCTGTGGATCATGCAGGGTCTATGTTTGTGGCACATCTGTCCCCATACATTAAAAAAAAAGAGTAAAAAAATCATCAGCGATTTTCTAAACAGGTTTATAATGATAGTATCAATTAGGAATGGAATAAAGTTTCACTCCTTTCTATTCATAGTGAGATTCATTTTCTGTTCTCCAGTAGATCCATTGGTACTTGGACTTTTCTCTGCTTCCTGTACAGGGGAAATAGCAGCTGAGGTTGCCTTTCACTGCTGTGAACATGTCACAGCACCCAGGTACCATGGGACCTGGTTTGCACTGAGATGCCATTGATCAAACAGATCCAAAACCTTTCTCTGAATAGGTAAATATTGAAGAAAACTGAACACAGCAGAGCCAAAGGCCATGATTCTCAGCTGCCATAATTAACTGATCACCATCCATGGACCTGGTTTCATAGGGAGGCTGCCTCCTCTGACAAGTATTTACAGTATCATCTTCTGTGAAAATTTTAAAAATATTGTTAACAGCTTTGTCACTAATAAACTACTTGATGTCTGGAGATTGTTGACTGCCCATTATTTCTCCATTCTCAACCGTGAGATTGCCACTGCTCTCTCTTGTGACACTGTCATACGATGGAGGGATGGACACTGAGGACAAAGTTTCAGACCTGTTAGGACTCCTACCATAATTTGCACGCAGCATAGATGCAATGAGTCCTTCTTTTTCTGGAGCATTCTCTCCCAGAGTGTCAGAGCTGCAAGTTCTGTGCTGGTACAGGTAGGAGGCCTGTCTGAGGGAGCGCTGGAGCAGGTGGTTCCTGTAGGCACGCTGGATCACTGTGGCCGACTCTTCCTTTTGCCTTTGGCTGAGCGTGGTCGATATCGGCTCGTAGGATTGTTTTGACGGGTTGGCAGCCATGAATTTCTCCTCCATTTGTACTTTCAGAGCATCCAGATCCCCAGAGTCTCCCAACACCCTCTTGGTGAAAGCAAACAGGATATCCAAGCAGTGTATCTTGTCCCCACTGACCACAGGCAGGTCCATTGCTGTGAGTTCGACTTTGTTTGGTTTTGGTACGCGCAAAGGCTTAGGCAGAGCATCTGCAAAGTCTGAAAGTGCAGAGAAAGTTATAAACTGAGTTGCCTCAGGATCAAACTTCTCCCAGATTTCATAAAAGATATCAAAGTCATCTTCCCCTAAAGGCTCTGTACTTTCCTCAGTGGCAGCATTGAAGTTCTCCAGAATTACGGCTATATACATGTTTACAACAATGAGAAATGATATAATGATGTAACTTACAAAATAAATAATACCTATGGCAGGTTTACCGCATTCACCTATGGCACTCTTTATGTTTGGATCACAGAATGGTGGCCCAGTGTTTAAAATAGGACTGAGAAGACCATCCCAGCCAGCTGACGTGGTGATTTGGAAGAGACAGAGCATGCTGTTAGCAAAGGTTTGGAAGTTGAACATATCATCAATGCCATCTTCCATCTTCACATAGGCAAAGTTAGCCATGCCAAAAATGGCATAAATGAACATGACCAGAAACAGCAAGAGGCCAATGTTGAACAGAGCAGGTAGGGACATCATTAAGGCAAAGAGCAAAGTTCGAATTCCTTTGGCTCCCCGGATGAGTCTCAGGATCCGGCCAATCCGGGCCAAGCGAATGACTCTGAAGAGTGTGGGTGGTAAGAAATGTTCAAAGGCTTTGCCAATGCTGGAAAGCAGTAAGGCTGAAAAGGAGGACAACAACTCGTTAGAGTATCCTTTTTTCCCCTTACTAGTAAAGAGGCTGTAAGGATAATATATTTACAGCTCAGAAATATCTGATGTGTGTCTGCAAAGCCCTACCAGAATAACTTTGAGGAGAAGCTGAATTGAAATAATAGTTGTTGAAATCAGCAATTATGAACTACATTCTTTAGCCATCAGAGGACAGTCCCTGTTGCATTAAAGATGACAAGGAACTTTCTGTGCACAACTTCAAGTATCTGTATCAGTTGACACTTGATGACTGATGATTTTCTTTGAATCTGTTTGCATGAATATTTCAGCAGATTCATGTTGCCTTCTACATTTGTCTTCATATACTGACACTAAGCTAAACTACGAAAACAAGATATAATGCAATGTCATGGTTATAATTTAGATAATATAGTTATGATACGTAGCATGACTTTTAGCAGCACTAGAAGAGGCTTGTCTTTTCTAATTGTAGCTGGTTTGGATATGGTTTTTTGTATTTACAATCCAGAAACTTAATTTCTCATGAAAAAGCCATAGTCTTACTGGAATCTTACCAGTACAAGTAAGATACAAGTCATAGTAAAGTAATGAAATATCCTTCTTCCTCTAAATGCCTGTTGCTAGGGCAGCACTAGCTCTGGGAATAGTTAAATTGGCAGGAAGCTCAAATTTGCAAGCTTCCATTGCAATCCCTTCAAATAAAAACTAATACATTTTTGGTGATCTTTTCTATTGTGTTACAAAGTGTGAACCCTTATTTTCAGTCAGCAATGCCTGAATTTACAGAAACTGAATTCTACAGGCTACAATCTAATTCCAGTCTTCCTATTCTACACCTATACAAGTATTCCTGTTTTTTTTAATATATTTCAGCCATCTGTCAAAAACACAGATAACAAAACCCAATAATTGATCTGAATGAATATTTCTTAGTTGGTACTAAATCTGTGGCAATGGAAATTATCATGTAATGTGATACTGCTATGATGGGTTCTTCATTCTGTATTTCAGATGAGAAAAAAAAGAAGCCCTAAAGAACCATTATAAATATATACACACTTTTAATAAAGGAATTATTTTAAATCTCACTTAATATAATCTTGAGAGAGGTTGCTTATTTTTTCCTTAAGACTTTACAGTACTATGACTTACATTTTAATGACTATTTGCAGTCAATAAATTTTAACTACTTCCTTTTCTTTCTAAAAAAAAATAATAATCCATATAGTAAAGAATTTTCAAGATAATTTTACTTACCAACAAGTGACATAATAACAACAACCAAATCAAATATGTTCCAGGCATTTGAGAAATAGTACTGCCTCAGAGCCAGCAATTTCAGCACACATTCTGCAGTAAAGATGGTAACAAACATTATATTGATTTTGCTGAGGATGTTTGTCTTTGTTTCACTTTGCTCGTAGGTTTCCACCATCATCGTGATCATGTTGAGGCAGATGAGACCCATGATGATAATATCAAACATTTGGGATGTTAAAATGTCGAAAAGAAAACCTTGATATCTGTTCTAGAGGGAAAAAAAATACATCTGACATCAGTCATGAAAGTAAGGAGTACCCATCCATACATGTTTCCAACATTTCCAATTTTTATGTCACAAAGTCCCTCAGCTACAATGAAGTTGGAGAAATTGGAGAAAGGCAGAGTACAAAAATGACATTAAAAATCTCTTCCCATCCTGAAGTTTTATCAGTACCAAGGTGAATATAAAACCCAGTAATATTTATGCAGAGAACTTAATAAATATTTAACCCATAAAATAATTCAGTCAACTTTTTGGTGTGGGACTGACTTTAGAGCACTGTGTGAGTATCAATGTAAAGACAATCTGAATAATTAATATGCAATATATAAATATATGCATTTTTCAGTGAAATAAATTGCATTTTTGCAATGCTTTTTCCCAGTGATGAATTCAGTTTACCAGGGGTCTTGGAATTGGTTTTTGAGGTTTCTTGGATCCCAACTTTTTCATTGCATTGTAGTATTTTTTCTGTTCTTCTGTCATAAAAATATCTTGCCCACCTAAGTACACAAAGAAATGTGACTGTTATTTGGTGAGAAGCAAAACTATTGTACTTAAAATATCTAAAATTCTGGAAACTGGCATTCCTTCATTTTTTACACCTTGCTGTTACTGGCTCTTTCCATATCAGGTAATTGTGTCCAAAAAATCAGTGGCACAAATCAGCCATTCATAGAGTAGAAGTCTTAGTGTGAAACTCAGCTCACTCAAAAGGCATGCATACAAAAAACATGGACAGGATCAAATCTTTCCCTGGCTTCCCATGTGCTGGGCTTGCTGAATATCCAAATCACTCATCAGAGCATCTGTAGCAGACGACTTTCTAAATAACAAATCTCCTGTCATGTTGAGTTCCCCAAAAGGAGTGAAATTTTAAGTGGCTTCGAAATGTCAGGGGAAGATCTAGGTGTTCAGGTTACAGGGGAAGAGAAAGGAGAAAGTTACTTCTTGTAACTTAATTATTAATACTCTGGTAAGTGCCAGTAGAAGTTTTAGATTCCATGTACAGGACCTTGTTCCCTAAAGTACAACCAGTACACTTATCTTTTTCTTTTGCTGGTTGAAGTTGTCAATGATTACACCAACAAAGAGGTTCAGGGTGAAAAAAGATCCAAAGATGATGAAGAACACAAAGTAGAGATACATATACAGACTGCTCTCCATCTTTGGCTGATCATCTTTCTGAAAGAATGAGAAGCAACTTGAGAAATAACACACAGCAACGTGAGCCCAATTCAGAATAATTTTCATATTGAAGCTCCTCTCAAAAGTTGATTCCAGGAGGAACTAAGATTTACAGCCTTACTGCTAAATGTGACAAAAGTAATGTATTTTAAAACTACCAATAGGGCATAACACAAAATTTTGTTTGAATATTCTTGACATGATTTTCACAGACATTGCAGAAGCACCAATTCAGTTCTTTCCAATAAGAACAGGAGCTGTAAATTTTTCAGTACATGAAAAATCAACCAAACTACATAGAAGTTAAATTCCAAGCTCTTGCCATTAAAATTCTTAGCCTAGCAATGTTGTTGTTCTTTTTTCTTTTCTAAGCAAATAAGCTCCTGTGATGGCAATTATGAATAAAAAAAAAAATTGGAAGATGAAAAATGACTTTTCACATTGAAGAACAAAAAGGAAAAACATTAAAATACAGACAAAAACATATCAATATATGAAAATACGATTATAAGTATTTTAAATTTTATGTATTATTTATAATTTATATTTTCATATATATTATTAGAAATACTATAATATTAAAATATTTTTTAAATTCCTTTATTCTTTTGAACTACTGATGAAATTGAGAGATTTTCTATATTTCAGTTTTTTACCTTACTAGGTCATACTACTTTGTTCTATATAAGGGGGGGGTATCTAAAGCAGAAACCCTTTACCCATTGCAAGATAGAAGCTTTAGGATTCTAGGAGTCATTTGCAGATCAAATGTTTACATCATCTGACAAAAAATAATTACTGGTAATATTTAGCACAGACAAACAGCAGATGTAGAAGTGCAAAACAAACACTGCATTTGCAGAAAGCAGTAGCATTCACAAAAAATATGGTTTAATTACGATGACTGACCCCTCGTGAATCTACTGCTGCATACATGATGTCCATCCAACCCTTGAATGTTGCCTGGAATGAGATATTATGGAAAATATGTTGAACTTAGATGTTAAAATCTTCACATAATTTGAAATATCTGAATAACACTGACAGAAGCAAAAGCCTTTGCTATGTTCACACGCACAAAGCACCGAGCCCCGGCTGCTGCTGTGTGTTTCATTCTCAGCCTCATTAGGATATGAAAGCTCGCAAGGGGGAGACAGAACACTTTATCCTAGGATTCTGACAGAGCAAACCTTCATCAGCATGGCACTAAAGGCCATGCAACCCTCATGGCTGAACAAATCCACATTTTGACAGAAAAGTTCACTATTTGCCCCAGAATTCCTTCTGAGATGGACTCCAGCTCTCAGGATCAAAAAACTGGTGGAGGCTGCAACAGCACTTGCTCACCAAAGGTTTCTTTATCACCTGGAAAATCACAGCAGGGTCTCATCTCTCCCCCTTTCCCACTTCTCCACAAGGGGAGAGCAAACTGCAGGATATTTCATTCCTTGCATCACCCTCAGAGACGAGTTAGGAACTGACAAAAGGTCAAGCCCATCTGACATGCTGCTGGCTACTGAGGACAAGCAGCACTTACCACCTGAAGAAGAGCCAGGTAGCCAGAGCCAACATTATCAAAATTGACTTTAACGTTGATCCAGAATATTTTTCCAGTACTGTTATACATCATACAGTCTGTTTTGTTCTCGATATCATTTATCTTAGAATTTTCATCTGTCATATTGACACATTTCCCAAACTTCCCAGCAAAGAGGTTCACTCCCATGATGCTGAAGATGAGCCAGAAGATGAGGCAGACAAGCAGAACGTTCATGATGGAAGGGATGGCTCCCAGGAGGGCATTGACCACAACCTTGGTTGAAAAGGGTGAGGAAAAATATGCTTCAGAAAAAGGATGAGCCCAGTATTTGTAAGCAATCACTTGGTCATCTCTGCAAACAAAAACCTGATGTTTTCCGTGTAAATACTAGTCACAGCTGGCAGGGGGACCTTGAACAATATCTTTAGTATCTATTAGACTTTCAAAGCAATATTTGATACTTCTTGGTCTGGTGTGAGACCATACTACCATAAAATGTAAGTCCACACTTTTTTTATTTACTTTCCCTTGTTTTTGGAATAGAACATAGTCCATTTGTTTCTTTGTTTTAGACTTTATTAACATAAGATTTCTGAAGTATTCATCCGTGAGCACTAGTGCAGAGGACTATTTTTAAGACTGTCAAAAGTAGTTCTTAAAAGGACCAGTAATAATTCTCCATTAGTAATTTGCTTAATTTATTTTTAGTGGATTATGATTGTGTTTGGGTTCTATAACCATAAGCCAGGTATATTTTCTGTGCCAGATGCTGTGCGACCACAGAAAAGTATCTATGCAGGTTTTAAATGTATGATAAGACGTAACAGATTGCTTCAAAAAACTGGGTAAGGAAATGGTGAGAACATCAAGTTTCATAGTGAAGGCAGTGAACCTATCTGTGAGGTAGCAAAGAAAAACTTGATGGACAGAAAAATTCAAAGGCTTTGTGAAGGTTTTTTAGAGACTGTCCCACACACATTCTTCATAGCAAGACAGAAAGTATGATATCACCTGTTTCAATATCAAAATTTACTCCAGACATGGAAATTTTGGTAGATTCTGCTAATTATTTAATGACATTTCTCTCTGTCTTCAGTGTCAAGATTTCAACCACAGAATTTTCAGTTGCACTTCCAAAATAAAAAAAATAAATAAATGTGCTCTTTTGATGGGAAAAGAAAATCTAATGTTCTACAGACAAACATTTTTGTTTTCTGAAAGAACTCTATTTGAAACAATAATTTAAGCAAAGTACTTTTTAATAGGCTACAGTTTTTGTAAATCAATCCAGTAAAATACTTTCAGAATTGAAGTGACTCTTTCCTCTGAGTTAGCTTGCTATTAGGTTTCAAAAATTATAATTGTGCTCACAGTTCTTATTCTCTACTTTATTTTTGCCTATCTCGGTAAGACGGGGACACAAGAATGTCTGAACAGCAATGGAAGAAAGTTCCACATAGGCCAGTTTTAGTTTCAACAGCACTTGGAGCAATCACTCCTGGAAAGTCTATAATGAATGCCCAAGTACAGAAGAGCTCAACCAAGGGTCTCTTTAAACATTCATTTTATAGTTCCTAAACTGAACCCAGGGTGAATATGTTTTCATGTTTTCATGAACAATGTGTCATAAAGACACAGTGACAAGTCACTAACGTGTTATGTGCTCATCAGTTCTGACAAGCTTTAGTTTGCAATCAGTCTTACCCTCATTCCCTCAAACCGTGACAGTGCTCTCAAAGGTCTCAGAGCTCGCAGAGTCCTAAGAGATTTCATGGGCCCAAAGTTACTGCCAAAAAGGTTTATCAAAGAGACCTGAGTGGGAAGACAAAGGAAAAGTATTAGCAATGTCCTGTCATCTGTTTCCTTTATTTCTGTTAAAAAACCCCAAAACTCAACCAACAAACAAAACCATGCTTTCGGTGCTGTCTTGGGTTGCAATACGTAACCAAAAATACGTATTCTATTTGCCATCTGTTGCGACTGGTTGGGGAGGTGTTTTTTTTTTATCTCTTGTATAACCCATTCCTAACTCCAGGGGGGAAGGAGCAGGTGTCCCAGCTGCTCAAACAAGATAGGACAGTGTTCTTTATCTCTTCCAGGACTCATCCTTCCTCCAGGGGGTATCTGCTGTTAATGGGCCATCGAGGCTCACTGCATGACTGATAAAATTACATCATCCCCTTGTGAGATGCCCCACCCAGGGGGAGGAGCCAAACATTCCTACCAGGATGAAACCTGAGATTCAGAACACCAGGACAGCCTGTTTCCACTGGATTCCCTGAGGAAGGCTGGACACACCTCACCACCACTGGACCTTCAGAGGAAAACTACACCCTTCAACAGGATCATGTCTTCTTCAACAGAACCACATCTATCACTTCAGGAAGATGTAATTGGACTGGTACCAACACTCTGACCAACAGTGTGTCAGGTCATGTTCTGTCTCTGTCAGTGTTTCTAGGATTCTTTTGTTTGCTTGTTTTTTGTACTACTTCATTTGTATTTTTTAATATTCCTAGTAAAGAACTGTTATTCCTATTCCCATTTCTTTGCCTGAAAGCTCCCTTAATTGCAAAATTATAATAATTTGGAGGGAGGGGGTTTACATTCTCCATTCCAAGGGAAGCTGCAGCTTGCCCTGGCAGAGACCTGTCTTTCCAAACCAAGACAGGTGCCTGGAGTACATTATCATTACACCATTGCTATAGGGTAAAGGGCACTGTCTGAAATTTACATCCAGAAAAAAATCAGGGATTCTGCTGCTAATGCTGTGACGGAACAGCGAAGGCAGAACTCACATCTACAATCAGGAAGTCCAGCCAGCACCAGGCATTGGTGAAATACTTCTTGAAGCCATAAGCCACCCACTTCAGGAGCATCTCCAGAACAAAGACGAAAGTGAACATTTTATCAAGAAATCCCAGTATCGCTTGAATTCTTTTTCTCTTTTGTGTGTGGATGTCTTCAAATGCCTGAAATCAGAATAGATATAGTTAAATGGCAAAAATCAGAAATTAATCTTGTACAAATAAAGTCAGGCAACAGTGAGACCCTTTTATCATTCAATTTGATTTAATACAGATCTGAATACCATTTGTTACTCAAATCTATGCCAGCTGATAAAAGTATAATTCTCCGTGTGCCTTCTCTTTCTTTTTCGCTATATAATACAGCCCTGTGGATGCATCCTTCCTGCACAATGAAATCCTAGGAGGACTGTATATATTTTTAGAAACTGATTTCATAAATTTTATATATTGAAGAGAACTAAGTATTTTTTCCCAACTTGTTTGTTTTAATGGTATAAAATCTCCTTAATATTTCACAATTGTGACATAACTTCCTGAGAAAAATCCAGTATATCGCCAGAAGAGAAACAGCTTCTGAAATTCATGTATTCTTATCTTAGCTCATGCTGTCTTGTAATTTTTAGGAATATCAATAATAGATTTGCAATAATTAGAATGGTGAATAAAAGATTGCTATTTGAAGACACTTCTTTTTCCTCATTATGAGTTCAAAAATATTCACTTTGTTAGTCGCTAAGAACAACTTCTCTGGGTGCAAATTAAAGCCAAAAATCCTTCATGAATACGTGAAACTGTGCTACACCAACCAGGGCTCCACTGCTCAGAAGAATCATGAACACGATAAAGGATTCAAACCAAGAATGTTCAACAATCTGGTAGCAGGTTTTCCTCAGATTCCACCAGATTTCTCCTCCAAACTTTGCAGCACTACCCAGGCAACAATGGAAGTACCGAGCACATCCTGAAAGTGAGAGACAGCAGTGAGTGCAGGGAAGGAATGCACATGGATGTGAAGGCATGGCCAGGAAACTTCTGGCTATAGGACAAAGTCAATGGTCACAGTTACTGCATCGTTGTTGGTGGTTTTCTGTGTTTTACCAAGAAAAAGAAATTGGGATACATCTAGTTTAATTTGCCTTGTAGCTCCTATTTATATACACAGTAGGTGCATATAAATAGGTGAGGTGCCCCTTGGACAACTTTTCATTATTTTAAGATATTTCTGAGACATTGGACGGGCTCTCACTGACCTGCTGTTGGGGCACAAAAACTTTAAGGCCATGGGAAGAAGAGTCTTGATGTTACAAAAGCCATTCTCAGTTTCTGTCCACTCTTTGGAAAGCAGAGATGAGATGCTGTAACCCCAGCATAGAAAGCCACCAAATTTGTCAGGATTGATATTATGAAAGCCAGAGTTGTTACATATTAGGGTAAGGAGAAATCATAAAAGTACTGAATACATACTAGAACAACTTGGAAAGATAGATATTGTCTGGTGATTTGAAAAGAGTCCTCAGATTATTGGATGATATATAAGGTCCTTTTCCAACCCAAGTCATTCTGCAATTCTCTCATCATTACCCTACAGAAATTCAAATAATCTTAGCAGCTTGTTTTGCTTAATTCACTCCTTTCTTTGAGATTGTTCATGAAATGTTATTCAGGGAATACTTTTACTGCTGCAAAGTATTGATAAATCTGATGTGCCAAGTGACCATTGCCACGTGAGACCTGATTCCACGCACACTTTTTTTATGTTAAACCCCCAGAGTGATTTGGTTGCTATTGAACTGAGTGAAATTCATCTCACCTCACAATGCTATTTTTCAGAATGGGGTCTATGCCACTGCCCATGTCCCACTTGGAAGCAACTGGCTTTTAGGGGAAAGGGTTTTATTTTTCAGATGTCTCAGTCTCTGTGTTGACTAGCTAGGGACAACTATTTAGCTTTTTTTTCAGATAACTAAAATTAACTGAAAATAATCTGACCCTATTGGCTCAGCATCACTAGAGAGACAAGTTGAACTTTCCCTCTTCTCACTGCCCAGTAGTGAAACCATGAGGGTCTTACCTTCTGGAAAACATTGTTCTGGAGTCTTTAAGTCTTCAGAAAATTCTGGAATCTGTTTTAAAACATCTTCGGTATTTGCCAGATCCACTGTGCTGACTGCAGAAGAGCTGACACTGTCCAACTACCCAGCACAGTAATATCAGTTATTGATTCTTTCTAATTCAGGTCCAAATGAATAAATTAATCCATGAACAAATAAAACTCAAAATTAAAGCTTTGTTATGTACTAATATTACAAGTATTGTTGGTAATGAAATATACTTTTTGATTTTAAAAGATACATGCTTAGAAGTACCAATATGTGCATTCAAATAGAGGTCAAAGCTCTATGATTCCAATATCTGTCTACATGAACCAGGTGTAACTGCCTAATCAACTGGGAAATGGAAGAGCTTTTAAATTGCATATTAGGAAATGTAGTTCTCAAAATAGGAGAAATTACATGGGTTAAAACCATGAAATCATGGAGAGATGCATTCACACGGGACACACAGATAAACATATCCATTATCATGCCAGGAACTGAGTACCCATGACAGTATTTAGGAAGCAGAAATTGGAATCATACCCTGTATTCTTCAGTTACAAAGCTTTTTGCCATCCCATTAAACCAAAGACAATGTGTTATGAGTCAGCAGTTTGTTAGCAATTACTTACGCTATGTTTTTGTTCTTTCATGTTTCCATAATGCTGTTTTTAACTTCTTTGAAAGTATTCTACATCCAAAATTATTTTAAAAGTACTGTAAACTGGTAACAAAGATCTTTAATCACATAGAGAGAAATTCATTTAAGCATTATGTTTCTTGAATCCAAGATACTTAGGACACAGGCAGACTTGATGGAATTTCCCACATGGAAGCTTATCTCTCTGTAATTCCTTTTTTTTTTTTTTTTTAAATCCTCCTTTTTTGTGGAGTCAGAATTTAATAAATGGAAGGTATCAGAGATTATTTTATAAATTATTCATAATTACTACCAAAATTACATTGTAGTTTTCCCATTTCTACACATTTTCTTTCCTGTACTAATATTTTTCTTTGAAATAATGAAATAAATACCTAGAAACCCCTTGATTTTGCTCCCAGAATTCCAGTTCCAATATTGGCTCTTGTCCTGCCAGACCAGGTACTGCAAGTTCAGAGCTGCTTCTGGTAAACCCCTTAACAGGAATATGCCTGTGTTTGACCAGTATTGGAAAGTCAACATCACTGAAAAAAAATAATGTTACCTCTTTTTCTTCTGATGATGAGACTTCACTCTTCCTGTCCTTTCCTAGATAGAGCACATTTAATTCTTCAGAGGAAAATCCCGATCCTTTACTCCAGCTGCCTGAATTTTTTGCTCTGTCTCCCCTTTGCCTCAGGTGATTTTCATCCTGAAATTAATCTGTGGATTAGAGGAGCTTTCTTTTGCCTTTTTAGGGAGCATACTAGTCAGAGGGGTAAAAACAATCAGTTATAAATTTTATTTAAAGAGGGATTCTCCAGACAAGTGTTATAAGAAAGGATCATTTTGAGTCTCTGATTTTACCCAAGGATAGAACTTTTCCCCAACAGACATGCAGCAAATGAAGGCGTTTTTGTCATATATTCAAAACTTAATTGAGAATTCTTACATGGGAATTAAGAGGGAAATATAGGATGGGAAAATGTGATACCTGAATGACAATTGTGATTGAAACAAAACTGAAAAACTCATAGAACACAAAAAACAGGGTAAATACATGATGTAGTATCAAAAATATGTTCTTTAGTAGAGCCACTCCATACTTAATCCCATCCACTTCTAATAATTACTCCATAGTACGCACAGCAAGGAAAAACAGAAAGTAAGAATCAGAGTTATCAATTCATATTCTGAATCCATGATAATGTTCTGTATGCAGAACATGTATTTTTGCTCTTTTGTGCAAATAATACCAAAACAGTTGACATTATTCATAAATATTTACATAAAAAAATCCAAGTTCACCAAGGACTGCCACATTTACCTGTGTGCACCACAGCATGTCAGCCAGAATTCCTGCAAAAATTTTCTTTTAAAACCATGAATGAAAGAATCTTGATTTTAAAAGGCTCCAAGTGATGATTTACCCTTGATGAAAATATTTTTACTTTTGGTTCTAGCTCAGAACTTTGTAACACTCTGGAAATTGATCAACGTATCCCACCCTGTTCTGCTAGAGACCATTATCTCCCTCACATCCCTCCCTCCCTTTATCTCTCTCCACAGTTCTACTGTTCCAACACAAATTAAGAAATCCATTACCTGTTTGCTGCATTCTGTGTCAGTAAATGTGCTCAGTTTATCATCATCTTCGAAACCCTCACTTGTATTCTCTGCCTCAGCAATAGGAACACAAACAAATACGTTGGGGTTTCTAACAAAATCTTCAAGACCTCGCCATTTGTCCCTGTTTTTCTCAATCCATTCATTATTGTAATTCTCTTTACAACTTTTTGTCTCTTCACTCTTGAACCCAAGTGAGTTCTGTGCAGTCAATTTGATTTTCTTCTTGTGCACCTTCTTTATCTGCCTGAGCTTCCTACAGCAGGCATCCCACGTCACACTCTTGATAAGCTGGAATCCCTTGCGGATCCGAGCGAAGGCAATCCGAAGATTGTTCATCTCTCCATCATCCTCTGTTGTCTGCAGACTGTCAGCACTAAAAGAACTCAGCAGTAGCGCAATGAAAAGGTTGAGAACCTGAAAGCAATTGAAATAATAATAATAATAATAATAATAATAATAATAATAATAATAATAATAATAATAATAAATTTAAAGTCTGGAGACTAGCATTCGAAAATCTGAATTCTAACTTGGAAGAACACAGGTGTTACCAAAGTTCAGTCTCTCCTGAGCAAGCCAAAACAAGGTGATAAGGAAATGACAGTGTCTGATCATATTGTGGTTGATTAAATCAACTTCTCTATCAGAAATTTCAATGTTCCCATTCCTCTCTTCTCAAAAAATGTAATTTGAACTACAAGAGGAAACAGATCTGCTTGCCAAATGCATTGTTTGGTGAAAGCAACTTTTCAAAGGTGAAAGTAGTAACATGGACTCACATCCTGTCAGTTTAATAATTGTTTCTTCATTCTTCAAGTTAGAATTAAATCAGGCCTCTGTGGAGTTACTTCCAAAATTCTGTGAGATCAGATTCAGACCCAGAAGTTTCCTCAAATCTGCCATGTTATCACAAAAATCAAAAGCAAGAGAAGCTCAAATTTCCCATTTTTAAAATGAGAAACCTTCAAACAATTTTTAAACCTCTATTTGTTTTTGGTTTGTTTTGAGGGAATGTGAGAATTTAAATTTTTCACTAGTATTTTGGTTTCTAATGGGATCTGTGTATCTTAACTTTTATCATGGCAGAACTGGGCAGATAACACCCCTGAGCCATCCAAGGACCACAGGCAGTGGAGAATATCAGCTCTCCAGAGATCAATTCATCCCATCTGTCTCAGTCATTGACTTCAGGCTGGAATAAATCTCAGTCCCAAATACCTCCCTCTGCTTCCTTGGACCATAAGAAAGCCTGGACAAAAAGTGAGGGCTAAACACTTCATTGCTTGACAGTTATCATTGTGTGATATAAATCTCACTCACAGCATTTCATCACTGACATCAATCCTTGCACTGTGGAACAGGCAAGACATTAAATACATATTTAGAATCCAACCACAGAGCAGAGATTTCCCATAAAGGTTTGTCTAGAGTTAAATATGGTCAGATTTTTTTTATAATTAAGAGAAGCTCGGCATATAGATGAAGAACATGAGGAACAAAGTTACTAAAAGAAGATATTTATGATTTGGGCACCAAGAAAGGACAGCACAGGGCCAAGGAAGGCAGGCTGTCCCTTATGTCCCAGCACAGTGTGTTGAGGCTGCTTAGGTTATGCCATTGCAAAATCTAGCTCCTGGATATAAATGTACCTTGAGATGACTAAAAATAATCCTCATTTCTGTGGTAGCACTGTAGATTCTACCATTTGCTGATAAGTAATTCAGAACTTGCATGAGGTCTTAAAAAAAATAAAATTGATTTAGAGAGGGACTTAAACACTTGGCCTAATTAATTCAAGCAGGTAAGCCATAAGCCCCACTGATTATTTACATCCAAATCCCAAGATATGAAGAAACACAGCTGCCTGTAGCGTATTTACTGCAAAGGTATTTCTTGTCACATTGCCACATGAAAAGGTCAAGTGATGCTGTGTGCAAAGTTCACAAAATGGGAAAATACAGACAATGGCTCAAAGGTGAAAGGAAAAAGAGGATTTTGCAGACTATAACACACATAGGTAACTTTTGCATCTGGTTTTAGGGAACAGGGTTTTTTTGTTGTCAGAACAGCCATTAACTGGAGTCCACCACAGACAGGATGAAGAGAAGAACACATTGCGAAACTTACCACCAAGTTTCCTATCACCATGACCAGCAGAAAGACAACAAGGCACAGTGATGGTTCAGCAACCACCATGCAGTCCCACATGGTCTCAATCCATTCTCCACACAGAATTCGGAAAATGACGAGGAATGAATGGAAAAAGTCCTTCATGTGCCAGCGTACCTCGCAGCCTTTGCTTAATTTAGTGCAGTTCTGCGCATAACTTCTCCCAAAAAGTTGCACCCCTACTATAGCAAAAATGAAAATGATGATTGCCAGGACGAGGGTCAGATTACTCAGTGCTCCCAGGGAGTTACAAATTATTTTAATTAGAGTGTTTAAAGTTGGCCAGGACTTTGCCAGTTTGAAGACCCTCAGCTGTGTAGCAACATAAAACATAGTGTTAGACATCGGTAGAGATAACTCATCTTTGCACCATGCAAAACTTACAATAACCAAATTACTGATATTCTCAGCTATTCCAGAAATGCAACATTTGTGGCACATTTTTAAAGTATTTATAGATTTTTTTTTCTTTTGACTGGGCAACACTGCAGACATAAACTAATCACCTTGTAAAGGACCAAACTAATTCAGACCCTGTTAAGTGCTTGGCCCACACAGGCAGGTGTCCATGCAATCCTCTTGATGTTGATTATGGTGCCTAATTTACATGTAAAACAGAGGACCAAAAGCTCAGGGACTGCTGCTGTAGCACTACAAAAAGAGTCTATATTTTGATAAGGCAATTTAAATCAGTCCCTAGTATATGAAGTAGATACCTCAACATAATTTCACATCTCTCTTTAAATATTGTTTATTTCTGTTTGTACTCTGACATTTGTTTTCTAATTTCCCATGCAATTTTTTAATTATTTGGATCAGTTTTGTAACATGTCCATTCTGGAATATTTTTTCTTTTGAATGTTTCTCTGTGAATTCAAAAGAAACATACTTCTTAAACTCTGACTCTAACATCACAAGGAATTTGAGTGCGTTTCTTAAAGCCAAGATAAGGAAATAAAAATAATTGGGGTTAAAAAAAAAAAAAAAAAGGTCTTTTCTTGCATCCTAACTACAGAAGTATTCTCTGTTAAATTCACAAGATAAAGTTTCATACAACTGAGCATGCGTGAAGCATTACCAGCCTGAAGGATCGTAAAACTGACAGGGTTCCTCCTTTTCGCCTTTCTTTCCCGCTTCTGCGTTTGGGAAAACCCAGTTCAACTAAACTCAGTGTGACAATGACACTGTCAAAAATATTCCAGGGCTGCTGAAAATAGTAGTAGGGATCTAGAGCGATGATTTTTAAGATCATTTCTGCAGTGAAGATTCCTGTAAAAACCTATGACAAAGAAACAGTAGCATCAGCCTGAAAGTAGACATGAATTTGTCTTATCTCTAGGTCATGTTCCCTCAAATAACATTCATGGACAGGTTAACAAAACCCATGTTTATGAAGTCCGAATGCACTTCTAATTAAAATTGGAGGATTGTTTTCTGCCTTCTCACGAGCATGCCAAAGTGTATAAAAACATCTGTGAATCTTCTATATTAGAAACAAAGTTTATAAATGTAGGGTTTGCTATTTTTAAATTTTTTACTATCACTTTTTATGTTTCAAGTGAAAATACACATCAACCAGTTAATTAATCCTACAAAAAGCCACGTAGCTGAGAATTTGCTTACCAAGTTGCCTATTTTAAGCATGATTTTAAAAGTAGGTGACATATTATTGTGCTCCAGTGCCATGAACAAAGTGTTCATCACAATGCAAACTGTGATGGTGAGATCAAAAAATGGATCCTTTATGAAAGCAGACACTTTTTCCTTGATCCTCAACCAAAGTGGACAACAGTCCCAAATCAGATACTTTAAAGCGAAGTTCTTCAGGCGTGGTGGACATTTCTGCTGAGCTTCTTCACGTTCTAAATGAAGAAGAAAATCCTTCTATCATTAGTTATCACGGAGCAAGATGGTAAAATAGCAACTTCAAGCATTCAAAAGACCAGAGAGGATAAAGGAAATCTCTCATCTCTCATAGAGCCTCCCTGCACTTTTTACCATTCACGTGGTTCTTACATCAGCTGATAAACTGACACTGTTGCACACCACAACGACACAGACTCTGATTTCAGAAGGCTGAAAATGATTCTTTTATTTTTGGGATGGGTCTTCTTTTTATACTATTCTACACAGACCAATTCGTTTGGTGAAACAAGGACAAACTTCTTCAATCACATTAGTCAGACCAGAGGGACATCAAGAAGAAGTCCCTCGTAGGAAAAGAAATGTAAACAAAGTACAGTTTACAAAAACACTTCTCTTGTTTACAGAAAATTTCCTGGGAAAGGAATTTCAGAAAACCAGAACATCTCAGGCACAAAACCAGGGCTACAATAAAAATGAAAATAAAAATTCAGAGAAAATTAGATTCCAAATTCTTTCATGAGCACTTCCTTCTAAAGCCTTTGGAAAGGCTTTTATTTGTCTCAGGCTGGTACTACAATCTTCTGACAATGGAGATATTTGTGATGCAGAGGCCTCACCACATCTCATGCTCTTGCAGGACAACAGAGCAGCTACAGCCCTTCCCACCTTATCCCCACAAGGGTGTCTGGGACAATGGCTGTGTCACACCCTACAACTTTTTGTCTCCCTTGACTCTCAAGGCAGCTTAAAAAATCAGTGGTAGACATGGGAATTCTGACTCTGGAAAATCCCAATTGCCTGAAATTTCGCTTTTGGCCTTTTCTATGGGAAAGGTCACACCCATCATTTCCCAGCTGATGCAAGTTCAACCCATCTCCATTTTCCACAAGTAGAACTTGGGACAGAAGCTTCTTTGTCTTTGTAATTTTCATCTTTTTAATCAAATCTAAATCTCATAGCTTTTCTTTCTTCACCATTAATATTAATGAGCCCTTCAAAATACTTTTGACCCAGCTTAAGTCCTGTGCAAATTCATTGACCAACTGGAGCTAGCTTTAAGTACGAGCACAGTAGGAATTACTCATCTGGTTTTCAGGGACCTGAAAGCCTTTCAAAAAGAGATGAGCTGGATCTGACTCATGTCCTTTACTTAATTGGGCCTGTCCTTATTTCCTCCCTCTGTTTAATTTTCATTTCTTCTCCCACGTGCTCAGCACCTACACCTGCACTGTACACCACTTCTTCCAGAGTGATCACTTTGACTCAATCCTCACTCCAGGTCTAGCTCTTGTCTTCCACTAGAGCCACAAGTCCTGTTCCACCCCAGTTCACAGCAGAAACTGTGCAACTAAACCCAGATCTCTGAAGAATTACACTGCAAGGCAAAACTCAACTGGATGCAACTGGGATTCTCCCAGGAAAAAAATATAAAAATTAAGAAAAGAGACCTTCCTGTCCCAGGTACATCCCTGTTCAGTCTTATACTTGTGGTCCAAGAACTGGTGGTAGAGCTCCTCAAAAGGGCCAAAAGAAAACAAAAGTTCATCATCCTGAATAACTTGGACTGAACTTTTTCAGCAAGATCTGCAACAAAACTATCAGTCATCAAAATAACTGTCGCTGATTAACTGCCACCAAAAATTCACATGGGAAGGTAAATTAAAGGAATAAAAAGGTGACATTAAGTATTCAATAGCCAAGAATTGCCACAATTAATTTTAGTTGCATAATCTTATTAATTGTTGAATTCCGCATGCCTGTAAATCCCCTGAATTCTGCCACTGACACAACAGAAATCAGAGGATCAGGAGGTGAAAACAGTGTCCCAGTCCTGCAGGTCAGATGATCAGAAATATCTTACACCCACTCTCACCCCAAACCCCTTCACTCCCTGTCCTACAAAATTAGCTTTTACAACAGGCAAAGGATGTGTTCCAGTACGTAGAGAATGTGTAACATGTTTTTTCCTAAAAGAAGTCCAAATTAACAATGAAATTCCTAACTACACGCCTACAAACCTCTGCTAACCTTTAAGAAATATATTTTGTTCTTTCATGGTAGCACTACTTTAGGGTGGAAATAAACTTAATGAGGAACCACTTACCTTCCAAGACACTGGTAATTATGCTGACTACACTTGCTGCCCTTTGTCTCTGAAGAGCCTCATTAAAGTTCTCCGCTGACAGATGAGGAGGTAAATGCATCGTGCTGCTCTCATCATGCACAGCTGGCTGCTCAGAGAAATAAACATGATTAGGAAGATACCACGGGAGTAAAATGAGCCAGGATGTGATGATGGGTAACTGTGAGAGTTAATAGGAGCGATGACATGCAGCCAATAAATGTATGTTTTTACAAGATGTAATAGCTGGTGAGATTAAAGGTCCTATTCTGTCATGGGACTGCAGTGAATGGATCCTGGAGGCATGAAATGTGGGGCAAGCACAGACATGGAAATGAGTATATGAGGGGAAATAGGCCTAGGAATTATTCAATAGATTAATGGAATAGGAGAGAGGTGAAGGACAAATAGGGCAAGTTGAGGAACTTACAGGCAAAGCTGCTCATGATACTAAAGGGGCTATGAACAAAAAAAAAAAAAGCAAAAAAAAAACCCAAAAAACCCCCCACAGGTATTATTTAAAATTACACTGCTGGGCAGCATTTAGGAAGAAAAGACTCTTGGGTGACTTGTAATTTCAGCACTAGGAACCTTTCAAACTGTGTTAGTACAATTAATGAATAGCAGAAACATAAGGTTTACAACAGGAAAGCCAATATCTAATTTTCAGGGAGTATCAGACTATTAAAAACCAGTTTCTACAGACAACCGAAAAATTCCCACATCAGTGTGCTTGACTGCACACCACCGTTTGCCATTAAGGCAAAACTCCTAAAACAACAAAAAAACCCAACCCCACCACTGATCGACAAACCACAGCGTAAAGCGTATATTGAAAATATTACATTTTTCCTTACCAGATCCCCCTTTCCCGAGCCTTCCATGACTGGTGGGAGCGTGGCTCCTTCAGAGGACACTGGATCTTGGCTGTGCACCCTGCTGCTCCCTCCTCTCACCCCCAAACCCACCCCGAGGTGTTGGTCCGCATTGTCGCCCTTGGCGCTCCACGCGCAGTTTGGGGTGGTGGGGTGGGAGCTGTGGCCCCGTTGGCTTTGCAGGCTGGGCCTTCTTCCCATCTGTGCTCCCGACAGGGACCGGCACCGGGGTTTGTGGGTGTCCTTGTCACCAAAATCCCCTCTGGAGCCAGCCTCTACAGCAGGGATTTGGAAGTTGAACACGCTCCCGTGGCTCAGCCGGCGCGTGGCCTGGTTGGTGCTGGGGCCGTACAGGAGAGGCTGGAAGCCCAGGGAAAGCAAAACCGAGGGAACAGCAAAATATCATAGAGAAAATTGGGGGAAGCTGTAAATTATTAGGCCTTCATAAGGTTTACGGTCAACCACTTCAAGTCCAAAACTCTTATACGATTTAGACTTTTTGGGAAGGATTATGTTTAGAATCTCAACGGCAGATAATAAAACTTTATGAGCTGTACCAGCTATTTTTGAGATGAGCTTTATACTGAAGTATAAAAGTTTAAGTATGAACTTTTTAAGTATGAAATTTTAAGTATGAAATTTTTCACAGAGAATGACGGTGTAAAAGCTAAGTTCTGACAGTCATTCACTTCTTTTTATTTCTCACTGTAACAGAAAATTTATTTAACTATTTTAACTTTGCTTTCATCCTTCATTTATAATACTTCCTTTTCAAATTAATTTCTACATCTAATTCTTCTTTATCCCCAAATTTGTTTCTTTTAAAGACTTAAAAATGATCCATATTTATAATGGCAATTTTTTTTTCTTTCAAGCCATTAATTTTAAATTAAAGCTAGAAAAGCTATAAGGATCTCAGATTCAGATAATAGATTACCAACTTTCGTTGACTGTCTGGGAGCTGTGACTTGGGGAGTTCGAGTTCTTCTTCTTCATTGTCTTCTCTCCCCAATGACTTATTTCGCTTTTTCCTATTGCTCCTTTCTTTGATTTCCTTGGGTGACAGAGAAGAGGCTTCAAAGGAGCTAAGTGATGTGATATCAATCTCTTTAATACTCAGCAACTGAAATTAAAAGAAAAACATGCATGATATTTTTCTGGGTGCTGAATAAAAGCAGAAAGAAAGCACTTGTGTGCTCTATATTATTATTTCCTGATAACAATTTGTGTTTCACAAAACTCATTAAAAATCTTCAAATATATTATAACGCTAAAAGAAAGAGGAGAGAGTTTCCCCAACATATGGAGCACTGAACAATTTGCCATTTGCAGTGTGTTATATGATCACATGTACTGGGCCTGCCAGAGGCAAAATAATCACATTATAGCTCCTACTCCTCCATATGGCAAATTTGCTTACAATAAAAATGCTAAGTTTGAGAATAATGCAGTAGAATATGTCCTTTCCCCAAAATAAATGTTCAAACCATAATAAAATTCTTTCTTTTCTTTGGGGATCCTTGGAACTGTTTTCAAAGTGTGGATGGTTTTCCTTCCCGAATTGAATGTAGGGCGATATTTTAGAAACACAGGAGTATCTTGTTCCAGAAACTTCTATGCTATTTAAGTTACCAAGAGACTTTTCATTCAACAATAGGTTTTGTCTCAGATGTTAATCCAGCAGAATTACTGGATGTTTCTTTGCTCAGCAGCCCAAAATAGAATAAAAATGAATTTTAAAACAACCACATTTTCTTTTGGAAGCTGCTGGTTGATGGAATTTTATGTTTTCCAGATTTAAAAATACGGTTTTTCTTAAAGTAACATCAGCAGTTAATGCTTTTTATCCAGAATATAAGTCATTGCTTCACAGGAGACATACACAGCTGAACAAGGAGTTGTTCTGCAGCTCCAGGAAACGCTAATTTCAATATTATCACTTGCTCCTGTTTCCATGAGTGGTTTTTATATACAGCTGTACACAGGTAGTGATGCTTTTCCTTATGTCTGGATGGGACTCTGAGCAGCCTGGTCTAGTGGAAGGTGTCCCTGACCACGGCAGGGGCTTGGAATGAGACGATCTTTAAGGTCCCTTCCAACCTAAACGATGCCACATGACCAAAAATAGTGCAAGACAAAAAAAGAGCTTGCAAGAGAATAATTTACGTACCTCTTGATCCTTCTGCAGTAATTCCATGGCTTCCCGAAATATCCTTTCCTTTGCCTCAGTTTCAGCAATGGTGGCCTTGTTCTGGTCCTCATATGCCATTGTTACTACAGCCAGAATCAAGTTGACTAGATAAAATGAGCCCAGAAAGATGACCATCATGAAGAAGACTACATACACCTTCCCAGAAGCTCTGAGGGTCTGCAAGCAACACACCCCAGAGATAAACATTACCACAAAACATACCAAGTAGGCTTTCAAGGTGTCTCTGAAATTCTTTAAAAGTGCTGAGCTTCCCAGACACAGTGCTTCAGGAAGCTTAAATGGAATTAGAAATTTCTTTTCTATTCTTCCCTGTCTTCCTTCCTCCTCCTATAGCCTCACATATGAATCATTGATTGTACATCCCATGAAGACAATCGAGGAGGCATTTTTACATTTTTGAAGGACAGTACAGAACCCTTTTAGGACTTTTTTTCCCAAGAGCAGGATGAAAGGGCTTGGAAGCACTTCAGCATCCCTTCTCTAGGAGTCACATGCAGAAGGGAAGACGAGGGCTTGATGACTTGCGGCTATTACTTTTATTTGAGGTTTCTTGTCCTCTCTACACATTTTCTGCTTCAATTAATGAAGATCAGTTCTGAACCATGCACAAAACTGGTACCTGTTGGTAGAGACGCTCCCAGTAGTCCTGGGTCATCAGGCGGAATAAGGAAAGAAAAGCCCAGCCAAATGTGTCAAAACTGGTGAAACCATAATCAGGATTTGGCCCAATTTTACAGCATTTATAACCAGGAGGACAGACTCTAGAATTGATAACAAGAAGTTCATCCCTTATAAATGTGCAGATTTCAAGGAATACTTCAGCTTTATGTAAGAGTTCTGGTTAAGTTTCAGCTCTGTAGTTCATTAGATTGCAAAACAGTTTCCTACTCCAGGTAGTATTGTCTGGAAGGAGGGATGGAAAGAGCAGCACCACCCACAATCCAGAAACAAAGGAAGAAGACAGGCTGGAGTGGACCACCATCCCAGAACAGCCCCCTCATCACCAGTCCTCATCCCCTGCCCCTCACTGCAAAGCAGCCACATCTCCCTCCTTGCCCAAACCTGCCCTCTAAAATTTGTGTTTTGTTTTTCCAGTTTAATTCTCTTGCGCCTTTACAGACAGGAGTGTCTGTCCAGTGCTGTATCCAGATCTTTCACACTTTCAGGTCTCTCATACATCAAAGGGAAAGAGGAAGACAACACTTCAGAAAAGTCTTATTAGACCTGAATAAGCCAACTGCAAGTTCATACTCCATTCCCCACAAGACTTAACTTATCTGTTTTCTATACTTTGTTTTCTGTGTTCCTGTTTCTGCATTCAAGGAAAGCTTGGAATTTCTGCTTTTGTCTCACATGACTGAGCAAACATAGGAGCACTGGGGCAGAGAAAACTTCCAAGGAAGAAATAATCTTAAGTGCACTCACCCAGCACCAGGACCACACAGCAAAATATCCACAGTACCACTTTTCCTAGCAAAGTCATCTATTAAGAAAGAAAAAAAGGGAGAAAAAATTTAACCCAGAGCACTTTCTAGCCTAAATCCTCTATCACTTAACATGAATAGTGATGGGTAACCAGTGACCTGTAAGAGTGAGTGCACAGGTTTCCCGTGCTCACAGTGACTGCACCAGATTGCAGGATGCCCTGGCCTCATTTATAAGCATGCACATGGTGTATGCACAAATTTCAGACTGAAGGCAGTCCTTTAATGCAGAATTTTTAAAGATATTATCACTTTGGCTATATCTACATAAAGGAAATTAAGAATTGGAAGGCACAGGCTCAAATCCAGTCACAGAATCCCAGAGTGGTTTGGGTTGGAAGGGACTGTAAAACTCATCTCGTTCCAACCCCCTACCATGGGCAGGGACACCTTCCACTGTCCCAGGCTGCTCCAAGCCCCATCCAACCTGGCCTGGGACACCTCCAGGGATCCGGGGGCAGCCACAGCTTTTCTGAGAACCTGTGCCAGGGTCCCACCACTCTCTGAATAAAGAATTTCTCCCTAACATCTAATCTAAATGTAAAACCAATCCAGTATTTGATAAATGTTGGCACAAATGGGCAGCGTTCTGGCCTGTAGCAATTACCCCTCTCCAAGAATGTGTGCAAACATTTCTAGGAGTAGAATACACCAGTTCTTTTATCAATGAGCATTAAGGACGAAGTCTGATTCTGAGGGGGAAGAAAGAGAAATTTGGTTGCGTGAATATCCACTGCTGAGCCAAACAGCAGCTCCTAACCCCGCTTAGCTGAGAAATGCAGATTTATCCATTAGGATGCTGGAGCTGTGCCCTTTTTGAACTCTTCCCTTATTTCTCTTAGCATTAGTTGCTCTGTTATCAGCAGAATCAAAGTAAAAGCTTTAGCTAATAGCTAATTATCTCCATTAAGATCTGGATTTATTATCCTAGAGGTAAGGGAGGTGTCATGTCTCCTTGGTGCTCCTCAAACCTCTCCTGTGCTCATCAAATCAGTCAGCATGATTCAGAGCCACCAGGAACCTTTGATATCAGCTCTGCCATACCATGTAAATGCCCCATAAAGGAATGAATCCCTATCTGGGCTACTTTCCACTGAAATTTTGCTCAGCTCCACTCCTGCAAACTGAAAAAAAAGGTTTTTTAAAGAAGATTCAGTGGCTGAACTTCAGAGAATCATAGTAACATATAGTTCTCCATGTGGGAGATGGGAACTTTGCACAAAATCAGGACAAAAGCAGTCCAAAAATATATATATATAAATAGTTTTATAGAAAAATAGGCTTATAGGGCTGTACTTCCTAAATCCTATGCGAAAGTCATCTTCCTTGCATTAAAGCTGTCTGGAAATTTTCCTTTTGGCATAGGATTTGAACAACACAAAGGTTGTGAAGAAACACAGATTTTGTATTTCCTGAACTGTTTTCTCTACACCACTGCCTTTATACAGCTTCAATGTTCTGCATACACTAAAGTATAGATCCTTCTACTTCTTGTTCTTCCCCACAGAAAATCAGTACTTTTAGCCCAACTTTGTTACATCCATGGTCTCTGCTACGGTGTTATAGTCACTGATTGGTTCCTTTTCAAGTTTGCTTTCAATTATGATTTTTACAGCATTCTGTACACGTAAATTACCTGCTTCTAATATGGTGTCTTTTGGTAGGAACAAGAAAAAAAAAAGTTTTCCTCAAAAATCTTTTCTATACTTCTCCTGGACTTTGAAGTTCTTGAAGAAATCCTGTCTGAACGAAACTGCCACACAGCGTGTGGACAAACAGCAGTTCTGGGTGAATTTTATGTGTTTTTTGAGTTCCTCTGGGAAAATTCTTCTCTTCCTGTGCAACTGCTGCTGCGTCTGAACTGACTGGGAGAGATTTTCTTCAGTGATGAAGCTTTCTTCATTTTTCTGGCACAGAATTCAATTATTTTAAGTCTGGTTTTTTCACATATATTGAAGCTTCTCCTTTAACACAAGGCTTTGCTTTGCTATTCTGAATTGCAGCTTACAGTTGCTCCTCTGAGAATGCTTTGATGCATTTTCAGATCTCTGCTCCATGGTTCCATCTCCAGCCTCAGCCAAGGTGCAAACATGAAACATATGTATTGTATGTATCTTATACAAGACATAAAATAAGATATATTTGGTGTCAAGAAGTAAGTAATTTGACTTTTCAATAAATTCTTCTGTTTTAGGCTGAGGAGCAGTTCTCACTGAGCAGGAAAATGAAGATGCATGGGCTCTTCAGCCTGTAGTAAAAGGTGAACTTTGGGGAATTACAACAGAGAACAAGCTAATGCATGTTTCAGTTACTGTCTTATCATTCAGGGAAACAGATCTGGATGTTACTGGAAAATTTGGGAGTGCTGTTTCTTATAATGAAGGGAAGGAGTGCATTCCTGGATGCCTGCGAGCTGCTCTGGCAATCAGAAGGCCATTATCAGGTAGTTACTCATCAAAATATCAGTCAAAACATCAACATCATTCACAGCAGTGGTTATACATGTGTGCATTGGTGTCTATAGCATCATCTAAAGAAGAATTAAGGAGAAAAAAATTACCTGAATCATTAGCAAACTTTTCATAACTTTCCCACGTTTTATTACAAAACTCTGTTGTGTTCCTGATACACTTTTGCCTGAGATTGCCCTTAAAAATTTGGAGGCCTATGAGGGCAAAAACACTCAGGCAGAAAACGGTCAGGATCATCACATCAGCAAGTTTCTTTACAGACTGGATAAGTGCCCCTACAATGATCTTGAGCCCTAAAAAGACAATGTAAAAAGGAAAAACAGGGTGAAAAACTGAAATTTAAATATCATACTTGATTAGAGTAAAAACAATGTATAAAAGATGAAGTATAAAATTTACAGGATAATACGTGGCCAATATAAGAATTACAGGATAATATGTGGCCAAAATATATTAAATACAAGTATATTTAGGATGAGAAGGATTAATATGAGAGAATTTTTTTCCTTTTTTATCCGACCCTACAATTTTTAGATGTTCCTTTAATCCCTGAAAAACATTCACTCAAAATCGACGAACCAGAGATAGTCTATTTTTCTTTATCCATGAAAAGTAATATGCATGATTCTAATGATACTTCCAACACTGGTAATTTGTGAAGATAATACCCAGTCTGAACCTCTCTTGGCATGGATTGATGATGTAAGATCATAAGTGGCAAAGTCCCTTCAATATCCAGAATTATTTCTGTGGAACCATAACACACACATCAGCCAAAAGAATTATAAACTGTGAACAGTATCTTGAAAAGCATAATGAAAATAAACTACATTCAATATTCTTTCTAACACTTGATTTATTCTGACTGGAACAGGTGAACTGAGACACTTTGTGTGTGCACAAATTCAGCTGTGCCTGCAACTTGCGAAAAATACAGGGGGAAAAAAAAGGCAAAAGCCAACGCTTTGAATGAAGCAAAGAATGAGTTTTAAGTAGGAGAAAATACTCAGCAAATAAGATTTCTTACCTGGGACTACTGAAATGGTTTTTAAAGCTCTGAGAACCCTGAAAGTCCGGAGGACTGACACACTCCCCAAGCTACTAAATGCTCCCACATACCTGTAAAGAGCAGATGTGAAATGCCAAGTGTTTAAACAGAGTTGACAGGGCAGTTATTTACAGTGGTCATTCTTGGGTGTCAATCTTTCCAAGTGTATTTTAAGTATTAAAAAAACTACATATCAAGGATTTGTCTGAAGACTTATGAAACATAAATGCATTTCTTCATTATTGGAGTTTCCTTTTGAGGCAGCTCCTAGCTTGTGCACATCTGCTTTTGTGTGAGCATCTTTAAACACCATTAATTTAAAATACAAAGATACCACCCAAAATGATGAATTTACAAATTCTGGCTGAGCTGGTTTGTTGTCCCTTCTGTAACTGCATTTAGCCAGTATATAGAAGCTTGCTAATTACCAGAAAATTAGACTTTAACTATGATTTTTGGAGATAGAGCCATAATTTAATCCACTATCCTGGAGTCTATACCCATCACCCTAACTGCACTATTATACTTTCATTCATTGGCTCAGCAAGTCTGTATTTACGCCCAGCTCTTACATTTCACCAATCTAAACACGTCCATTCACATATACCCACCACTGGGAATATCTTGCTCTGCACAGCTCTATTATTCCCTTTTTGAAAGATTAAAACATTATTGTAATAGTGTGAGTGCTAAATCAGGGGAAAAGTCAATGTTCTAGACAGTTTCAGGTGCAATTAGGAGCCATGGGCTGGTTTTTAAACCACACACAGCCTTCTGCACCACAGCAATGAGAACTTCCAGCATGGATTTTATATGTTCCACATAAATCGATAATTTATTTGTTCCATTATTATTTGTAATCCATATTTTATTTGTTCCCACTCACGCCATGACGATAACGGTGAAATCCAGCCAGTTCCAGGGATCCCGAAGGAAAGTGAATTCATTCAGACAGAATCCTGTTGCCAATATTTTTATCAATGATTCAAAAGTGTAAATGCCAGTGAAAGTAAATCTAAGGAGGGGAGAAAAGAGCCAAATGGAAAGAGAAGTGTTAGCACTCAATGGAAGAGGCACGGTCAGACTATTTAATGTCTGGGCCAGCAAACTGAGACAATGCTGGAGAGAACAAACAGATTCCTGTTGGATTTCAGTGTATTCCACCAGTATCTGGTTCACATGGAGCTGGAGAGAGTAACTGACTGCAACCTAGACATGGCTATTAATGTGCAAGCCATGACACACATTTTGGCATTCAACCATTTTTTCCAAATTCTTTCCTGTGAGTCCCCATAATTTCAGAAACACCAAACTCCCAGTTACCAGCTAAAATAAAGATTCAAATTTGTATCTTCCTCCAGTTTCAAGTGGCCAAGTGAGTGTGTGATGTGCTGTGTTATTTCCTTTGGGCACACAGCAACCATTCTGTGCAGAATATTTAAAACACTTAGAGGAATACAAGAGTAGAGGGTTTTCAATTTAAGATGGCAATTATTCTTATTAACGGAAAATTATCAGTAAAAGCTCTTCTGGACTTGACTGAGTGCACTTATAATTTCAAGAAGGCAGTGATATCCCTACAGAATTCAAAAGGCTTTCATTTGGTAGTCAGCAAATGCACTAAGAAATTATATGGATGTAGTGCTTCCCTTTTTATTTGGAAAGAAGTATTCTGAAATTATTCTTGAAATGCATTTGAATGGTAGTTGATGCCAACAGCAGATACAACTCTGATCCAACCTTTAACTCTCTCATAGGTAGAGAAGCACCTCAGCATCTTCTGGAGATGTATATTTTAATACCATGCAGAGTCTTGTTCCTTTTTGCATGAGAGTTTGCCTTTCCAAGCTGTTTCAGTGTCATTTAACACAATATAGTAAAAAATAATTTTAAACCTGTTTTTAATACAAAGTATTTGGGGATCTTCTCCTTCGTATTAGGTGTTAGAATTACCAGTATTCATATTCTAGCATTTTTGCCAAAGTGAAAAAGTGACACCTGAAATAGTCTCTTAAAAAATCAAACCCTGGCATTATACATTTCAGGACTGACTACAAATCATGGATTTATTGTCATTTAACATTGCAGGTGTTGGCAGCACTGAAGATAAAAGCTTTACATTCTAACAGCACTCTGCAGTCCAAGTGCTTCTGACAGAACATTTTATTAGAGAAAAACTCAGCATTTCAATATAATTAGCCAGAAGTTTTAAAGACAGCAACTCCCATGTGCTCAATCTGCATCAATAAAAACAGGAAATACATCTTGATAGAGCAAATAATTACTGAGTAACTTCAGAAAGTGGGAAAACTGGAACGGCAGAACAGACATGAAGCCAGTTCAACAGTAGAACTTAATCTACATTTACTCTTGCCTATAACATCAAAATTATCATATATATTGGGTTTAAAGACAAAACTACTTCCTCAAATAAAATCTAAATCTAAAAATCTCCTTAAGACAAGCAACTTCCTATTTAAATCTCCCACAAACTATCTCCATTGAAAGTGGTAAGTCTCAATAACTCAGTACAACTACATAAATGAAAAATACACATACCCACAGATACTTACTCAACATATGTGTTCCATGAAGATGATGAAGACTTGGATGACTCACTCAGAGCCATGAATACACAATTAGTTATAATGGTGCACATGATAAACCAGGTGAACAATGTAAGTCGTGGGAGTGAAGGCAAAAAATACGACGTGGATTCAGAAATGTAACTAAATATTGCATCAGTCACTGGCATATTAGCTGGCTTTTTGTTTAAAGCACATCTAAGAACAGCATGCACAGGTATTCACTGATTTTGAGCCATGTTAGATGACAACACGCTACTGTTGTTATTCATTGCTTCTGTGTTGACAACAGATCTGCTGCTCTAAGCATTGTAAGCCTGGAAAAAGGACCCTGACCCACTCTAGGACTGGGTGGAAGGATGCAATTTTAGATTAATTTTAAGGCATACAAATGAAACACTTGCTCAAATCACACGGGTAAAGCCCAAACCTCCCTCTGACCTGGCAAAGCTCTTCTTTTCCAAAGGACAGCACAAAATCTGACAGGGTGATTGCAGGAGTCTCAAACAACTCTAGATCATAGAATCAGGATATGGTGAGTTTGAAGGGACCTATCAGGATCATCAAGGCCAACTCCTGGCCCTTTTCAGGACATCTCAAGAGTCACATTGTGTGCTTGAGAGCATTGTTTCAGTGCTTCTTGAACTCTGTCAGGTTTGGTGCTGTGACCACTGTCTTGGGGAGCCTGTTCAGTGCCCAACCACCCCTGGGTGAAAAACCTTGTCCTGATATCCACCCTAAACCTCCCCTGGCTTGGCTCCAGCTGTTTCCTTGAGTCCTGCCACTGATCACCAGAGCAAAGAGATCAGTGCCTGCCCCTCCTCTTCCCCTCAGAAGGGAGTTGTAACTGCAGTGAGTTCTCCCCTCAGACTCCTCCAAGCTGCACAGACCAAGTGCCCTCAGCCCCTCCCCACACGGCTTCCCCTCCAGACCACTCACCATCTTCACAGCCCCCCTTTGGATGCTCTCTAACAGATTAATGGGGTTTTTATATTGTGGTGCCCATGTTTAGTGAACTCTAGGGGTTTCCCAGGTGCCATCTGGGACCTGCTGGCCCAGAGAACAGGAGCTATGGCAGCCACTTCAAATGTTGACAGCTAAGCTCAAGCACATGACCCTGGAGCTGGATGTCATGTCTTCTACCATACATAGGGTAGAAGAGTGTGGGAAAGACATCTGTCTTTGCCATTATCCATCCTCTCCATCCCCACAAAAAAAGATTCCTGGCTTTAGCTCTAGGCATGGTCCAGCTGTCAGGAGGAGATGGGCCCCTCATGTGGAAATGCCAGTGTCAGCCAACTTCTGCCCAGGGAAAGCCCCAGATGAGAGGCATCGCTCTTCCAGGGATGTCTGCACACTGCTACAATGACAACCTCGAGTCACTGAAGTTAAGTCACACCACAGAGCCAGGAGTTGTCTGGAAATCTGAAATCCAGGGACATCTCAGACTCCACTCTGGGTCTGATCCAGCCCCAAGCAACAGCTCAGGTGTCCTTCCCCAGTGCCAAACTGGAGCAATACACTTGTGATTTCCACCCTCTAAATTTGATATACGAGGGGGGATCTCTATTACATTTATATTCCCAAGACATTTCCTGCAACAGCATTTCTGGAAATACTTACTTTCATATACCCCATGTACAGTTTTTGAATCCTGTTTCCCAAAGAAACTAAATTTACATGGGTTTTTCTTCTTTTCTATGTGCTTTCCTGTGTGCGCTTGCCTATTTCAACCTTTTCTCTTAAAACTGGCCTGTGGTTGATCAGCTTTGGCATGTGAGTTGAATTTAATTCCCACATTTGGGTAAGCAGAAAATGAGTAAGAGGATAGAGATTTCATCAGTCTTCTCACTGGGAAAGGCTTCAGAATGAGATACTTGTTTATGACACATCAGGAAATCAATGTCAGAGCTCAAAACACAAATCTGTAGAAAATCAGGCTAAATAAGCCAAACACTCACAAAATTTATTTCTAAATATCACAAGAGAACCACAACACTAATAATATCTAAGGTGATTCATAATTAGAATCTGTCTGTAGTGAGGAAAAGACCAGATTAACTCAATGCTCTAAAATACAAAAGGACAGGGTTATGTAAGGTTTAACATTTAAAAAAAAAAAAATGAATAAAGCAAATAAAAGGATATGAATGCACTAAAATTTTAATTGCTCTTCTTCGTATTGGATGGAAGGGACTGAAGATCCACAGGGCACGTGTAGCAGTAAATCTGTAGATTGTTTTCTGCTTGTTTAGCACTATGAAAACCTTTTAAAAATAAACAAACAATAATTTGTCAGGAAGTTGAACACAGAGCACATTTTTGTGCTATACCCTGTTGTGTCAGTCATGAGCAAGAGCTTGAATTTCACTTTAGCCTGGTTAACTGGAAAGGCTGTATAAATTTGCTATCCTTTCATCAGAAACTTTGACTCTCAGGCTGCAAAATATTCCTTAGCACAAACTTCTTTTTTCAACCTTGTGATTTACAGAGAGCCATGCACAGAACTAATCTTGCTTATGATTATTCTCTTACAATAGAATGAATAGAATAGAATCATTGAGTCAAGATATACAAGAGATGCAAGGAAGAACTGCAGCCTTTTTCATTATTTGCTATTGTTGACAGTGATCCCCTTGCTCTTAGACTGTAGAAATTAGTTCAATGTTTAACTTCCACTCAAGCAAAAAGCATAATTCCCTATGGATTAGTTTCCATTTCTCTGTTTCTTATTGAAAATCATATTCTTCAATATGTCACAACTGGAATATGGAGCTTGAGTCAGGAGGATTCATCAGCAATTGTTTTAAAATAATTTTTATGCTTAAGTATCATTTATTGTATGTGTAAGTGGAACAAAAGCATTGAGATGGAGTGAAACACTTTGTTCAGAACTATGGAATTTAGAAAAATGTACAAAATTATGTGCTAAGTGTACAAAATTACTATAACTTCTAATTTTTATAATTTCTTTCTCAACCCCCCTTTTCTTCCTTTATCGGTTTATTTTTCTGCTTCTATTCTGATTCAAATGTTAATTGATTTAATGTTATTTCATTCTTAAAATTGAAAGTTAAGCTTTTTTAGAAAAATATTACAGCACATCACTCAGCTGTGCCAACTGCATGAACTGCTTAAGCTAGAAAGGGATGAGAGTTTGCATAAAGGGGTGTAAGCAAAACTCTTTGATAGATTGCCCACAGAAGCTTTTGGCAATACAATCAGTTAAATTAAATTTAATTAATTAAAAATAAAACCCGAGTATCTTGGTTTACTCTAACCTTATGATCTTTGTAGTATGGGTCGAGATCCTCCAGTGGTTCCCCAATGAGCTCTGGAGGAGGATTTCCATAGAGAGCTGGCAACTTCTGGAAAGCTTTTAGGTCAAGCTGAGGACGTTGTTTCTCCTCAGGTTTCTCCTCTGTGGCATTTTTTCGGCGAATCTTTTCAGCAGCAATTCTCTTTTTGATCTCTGCCAAGGATTCCTGAGTGAACCTATGGAAGTTGTTGGTACCAGGTAGCAAGAATTCAGCCATTTTTCATGCTTCTCTTCCTGTCACTAATTCTGTCCAAACAATAGAAACAAGTAGAAAGGAAGTCAAAACAGGTAAGTAATGGAAATGAAACAACTGTTTGCCCATGCATGGCTAAGAACATCAACTTTCTAAGCCATCAGCTTCTACAAGGAAGAAAAAAAAGGAAGAAAATATATGATCAACACCTTTTTCAGAGTTCAGTCTGCTCAGTATTTTTTCTAATTATATGCACAGATAGGATGTGAGCAAACCTCTGTAAACTTAAGAGTGTATTTGGAGCACCGCATTTAAGATGCACATTATCCTAAATGCTCCTGACCTGCTCAGAAAAAAAGAACAAAAAACAAAAAGCAAAAAACACACACACACAAAAAAAAAAAAAAAACAAACAAAAAACAAAAAAAACAAACCCAACCAACCAACCAAAAAAACCCCAACCATCCTGCTCTTCTGGTTCAGCCCAATATTTGGTAATTGGACAGTAAAACCCGTCAAACTGCAACATTAAATCTGTGGAAGCTGTCAGCAACAGGAGGAGCAAGTATTGAATTAACTAATGCAGAAGGGAATACTCAGATGGAAAGTCCATCCTGGTGGCGCCAGCGCAGGAATGAGCAGCATCCAAGAGGATTTAATTTGTAACCCACAGAGTCAGTACTGACTGACATGGAGCACAGAAATGCTTGATCTGACAAAGTTTGTATTTTATGCCTTCCTCTCAGAACAACAAAAGAAAAGTGAGAATGCACTAGAAAAACACTTTTGCACTTTTGATTAAGAAATCTGGCCAGGTTTTGGATAGAATCCATCCACTAAACACAACCTGAGTGCATGCTCTGCAAGGAGATTCCTCTAAAACATTTCCTTTGATTATGACCTCTGGGAAGACATTGTTAATTCAGTAAAGGGTCAGGGAACTCCTGAGCCAGTGCAGCCCCACCTGCACAACTGTGCAATGATGCCACCTGGTCCAGAGCTTTCCCTGGGGTGGATCAGGGCTGAGCAGGCACTGAAGAAGATCACCCTAGAGGAAAACATTCAGGTTTTTTTCATTCAGAAGCTGCCACCACCCCTTCAAATGTGCTTCAAATTTGACTCCAAAACAGCTGTGAGAGCTTAATCTTGAAATTTAAGTCCTCCTGCCTGACAACCTGTTCTTCCACCTTTCCTTTCCAGGCACTACATGGAACACCCCAGGAAAACACAGCCTGAACCAAGAGGCTTTGTTTTACTTTGTAAACAATTTTTTGTGTGCGTGTTTTGACTGCCTGTATCTTCCCCTGCCATACAATGCCTTTTCATTTCTCCCCAGATACAACATGATTTCAGTTGACCTCACATTGCTGAGCTGTAGGAAAGCATTGCTGTGAGAAAAACAGCTGGAGGCCAGTGACAAACTAACTGCAGTGAAATTGCTCCATTTTTGCAGTCTGCCTGCCTCTGCCATTAAAGCAGCACACGAAATTATGAGAAGTAACCCTTGCTTCCAGCACAAATTAGCATCATTTCTGGAAGAGAAATAGGACAGTCAGGCAAGAATACTCATTATTTTATACTTTTCAATATCAGGGTAACAGTCTGGAAGCTCTGTGTAGTATTACAGCAAAAACAGAAACTACAACATCCACTTGCAAGATTTCAAGTCTTCATCTGGACAAAGTGGTGTTTGTTTTGTTGATGTTCAGAGTAATTTTGATGTTGTGGTATCAGTAATGGGAGCTGTGAATGATGCATGAAAAGATGCAATTTCTCTGCAATGCACGGAGGGAATACAGTAATTACTTTATTAGGCTTTGTGCCAAATTTTCCAAATGTACCCATCCCTCCACTGCCATAAAAGTTTACCTGGTCCCAAAAGTTCACCATTAAAATTCTGTGTTTGTTGCAGATTTCTTTGTGGTTTTATGTCTTCCCTTCCAAGAAACCATCTTGTAATCTTCCAGAAAAGAAACTTTGATTCTCACACCGTTTTCCCTCAAGACTATTCCAGGGCAGAGGAGATTCTAGGAAAACAAGAGGTTTCTGGCTAAAGCCAAGGATGGGGAATTAGAAGGAAGCATGAGGGCACATAGAGCCTGGAGTCCTTTGCCAGAGCTGGAGAGTAGGCAGGAATATTTTTCCTGGTGGTTTTATAAATTGCTTCAAACAATAATGAAAAAAAAAATTAATTTTTCAAACATTAAGGGAAGGAAATCAAGCCTTGAGCTTGTTGTCTCACATGTCAGCAGCAAAATTTCCATGAGAACAGCTGCAAGCCATGGAGCAAAAGGCTAAAACTACACTTTTCATCCATGGGAAATTCTGAGCTAATCACCCTAATGCTGGATAAAATCTAAGAATTATTAGAATTTGAGTAATTGGGGAAAAAATGTCCCTGATTCATTCAAGCATCTTTAAAAATATCCCCCAAACAATTTGTTACTCATAGTCTCAGAGAGGGCAGCACACAAAAAGACAGTTGAGATGTATTTAGTTTTCATGTGACCAGATATCAATGGAGAAATTTGACCTAAAGAAGAAAAAAATGTTAATGCAAAACCATTTTTCCCCTTTATGTCACAGAAGAAACAAAGCAGCATTTTGGACTTTTCCAAAGACTTGAAATACCTACACAACAGTGTGATATTTAATATGTCTTGAAAATTAAAATTTTTCTTATCCTCAGAATTCCTGAAGACCAAACACCGATAATGAAATCACCATGATCAAAGAATAATTATTTAAATTAAAAAAAAAAACACAAAGAAACAAACAAAAAAGCATATATGAATTGTTCTATCAGCTGTCAAACATAGTTTCTCTGAAATAATTCTCAAATACCAAAACGTGTAGCTGGGTATTTTCAAAGTAAGGATGCCTTCTTCCAAATGTGTTTTCATCTTTAGAAATACTCATTTCTAAAGATAAAACACTGGGAAACAAGGTTATATTAAAGATATTTTCACTGCTTTTATTGCTATAACAATCACCCCAATTCAATCCCAGTTAATGAATAAAATTGTTCTTAATTATTTGCTTTTATGGCTTCATCATCTGCTATAAAAAGAGCTGAAAAATGTTGACTATTTCTGCGTTCAGCATGACCAAAGTAATTAGTATGATCAGAGTGGCCAGGGCCCTATTTCTTTTTGTTTGTTTGTTACTTGAGCTTGGAAGATTGTTACTATGCCTCACTTGGGCTGTGTTACTTCTTTCTACACCTGAATTTCCAGAAGAGAAGACAAATTTTTTTGGAAATAAATAAAAAAAAAGATGTTAAGTAATAGCAGATTGAAGTTTCTGTAGAACTGTTCTACTCTTTCTCCAAAAAATATTTCTTTGTTTTGAGGCAGATGATTTAATCAAACCAAATTGACATTTTCTTAATGGCTCTTAAGATACCTATTAAAATAACACTTGTATATTAACACGTGTAACTTTTTAATCAGAGAATAATTTGGACTGAAAGGGCACTTAGGAGGTTCCTCAGAATGGGTAAGTCATGAGGTCAGGACTTTACCCAGACATATCTCCAAGAACAGAGTCAGCATCACCTCTTTGAATGACCTGTTCAAAAACTTGACTGTTTCAACCCATTTGGATCCCCCTTGTTTTAATTTATGCCTCTTGCCTCTTGTCTTCCCACTATACAAAACCGTCACAATAAAAATGAAAATGCTGCATTCATAAAACAATTGAACGGTTTGGGTTGGAAGGGATCCTTAAGATCATCCAGTTCCACCCCCTGCCGTGGGCAGGGACACCTTCCACTATCCCAGGTTGCTCCAAGCCCCATCCAACCTGGCCTTGGACACTCCCAGGGATCCAGGGGCAGCCACAGCTTCTCTGGGCAACCTGTGCCAGGGCCTCAGCACCCTCATAGGAAAGGATTTCTCCCTAGTATCCAGTTTTAATCTCCTCCCTCTCAGTTTATATCCATTTTCCCATGCATTCTCTTATCTAAAGTCCCTCTCCAGCTCTCCTGGAGCCCCTTCAGGCACTGGAAAGGGCTCTGAGGTCTCCCTGGAGCCTTCCCTTCTCCAGACTGAACAGCCTCAGCTCTTTCAGCCTGTCTTTTATTTGAAAGGTAAAAACCCAAACGCCAAAATGCCTCTCTATAAGGAGAGCACATCTTATCTCTTCTTCAGCCCATTTAGTTACTCCTCTATTGCAGCCTACAAGGAACTTCTCCCAGGTCAGATTACCACCACCCTGTGCAGCTCCACTGAGATTGCCAAGGGAGGCAGACCCTACACCCTCCTTGCAACCAACAAAACTGTGAATTCTGAGCAGCTAGTGATGACTAAACACAGAGATTAACATAGACACATGCAGAGTACACAAAAAAAAAAAATAAAAGTAACACAGTTTTTCTCCCTAGCGTGAGGTAAATCCCCACTCTTCAAACTGGGATTTACAGATTACTCTGTGTTGGAGCATGAAGGTAGGAAACAGTGTGGAAATTCATGAAATAATTCACCTGATAAAGCCAGTTAGCATTTATCCAGAAAGCCCCTCTGGGGTGGGATTCATTGCGCCCCTCAGTGCAGACATCTTGGAGTAACACAGCTACACCTCCACTAGCTCCCATGCTGCCTGCTGAGAACCCTTTTCACATTTATATCAGGAAAGAAATGCCAGTTGACTACAACTGATGACCTGAGATGTCTCAAGTGAGACGAGATAAATTCAACTTTTTCCATGTATCACACCTACTCTTCTCACTGCCCCTACTACAACTGCTGAACTTCCAAAGATTGGTGATTCTACAGTCCGAGGTGGGACTGGGCAAACATCATTAGTCACCAGCAGACTGTGAACACATAAAAATTCTGTGATTGCCCAATATTGAATTGTCTCATTAATGACTACTTCCAGCACAAGCCTTCTCAGCAATTAGTGAAGCGTTAAGTCACATTTTCTTTTGCCTGGTAAGGGGGCACTAATTTTCAGCTACTTTGCCATCGTAAATAATTTAAATCTGTGCAGAGATCACTTTCTGTAAGTGCTTGAGCAGCCAATTGACAAGTTGTCAAATGGCCAGTTGCAAGCACTGAGGAAGCACAGAAACTCTGTGGCAGCAGCACAGGAGTGAACCTGAGAGAAAAGAGCTGAAAAGTTGTGAATGACCATGGATGAGTCCATTGCTGCAGGAGTTAGGATGAGTTAGGTGTAATCACCTGGTCATTAACATCAGCCCATGAACTTTAACTGGTAGATTTGATCTCCCCAAGAAAACAGCCAAAGCATGGAAACAGCCTGTTGGTCATCAAGAAGCACAAAAAGCCTCCAAAAGTGACCAGGACAAGATTGTAAAAGCCAACAGCAAATGTGACAACGTGGTTTGAACTGAGTCATCATCATCCAGGCAATCCCTGCCCATCTCTGTCCTTCAGGATAGTGGGTGTAACCAGAAGACAAGGAAAGATTGGTTGGAAAGTCCATAAGCCAACAACAGGCTCTGGAATTCTCTCTCCAACCTTTTCGGAGCCCAGCGAGTGGAGAAGGCCCCAAGGAATCCCCACAGCTCAGGACTATGGTTGGAGCTGTCTTACAGGAAAGTTAACTTATAAAATTGCATATATTTGTGGTTAAAAATGTGATAATATCTGAATCCACTGATCCTCCACACTGTGGCTTTACCTGGTGGCAACTGCACAAAGAATTGAGATAATGGTCTCTTTCCTCTGCTGTTATCAAAGAAACTGATCAGATGAAAGGGAAATAAACCTCAGGTCTGATGTTTATTTGTTGTTTTAGAAAACAAACAAGTCAGGACCCAGCCTTCCCCTAACTTCAATAAGAAATGGAATATATCTTGATTTAGAAGTGCCATACCAAGAAATATCCACAGGTCTGGGGGCAGATTTAAGAAGTGTGGCCAGACAGTGTAAATCCCTCATTTTCATCACTCTGAAGTGGAGAAGAGGAGGAAAAGGAGAAGGAGAAAGGGAAATTCATTCATTTCACCAAGCTTGGCAGGCAGGGTCCTGCACAAGGAAGAACATGCTGCAGGTTACACTGGGCTGCCAGGAGAGGGACAAGCTGTGATTTTTATCCATATATTTTCTACAGTGCTATACTGAACCACCTGCAGATTTTATAGATACCCAAGCTTTGAAGCAAACAAGGGGAATCTGAGTTGTCTTTGCCACTAAGGAATGAGAGCTCTTGCTGCCTCCAATATCCAAGAGCTTAAACATCCATGTAAGAATTGCTGCAGTTGTTAACTTGGGGTGGTTTTTTGCATTTGAGATTTAGGTTTTTAAAGGTCAGACTAACAATATGTCAGATTTTTTTGACTTTCCACATGTAAGCAGTGTTTCAATAGTGGTTAATATAATTAACGGTTCTGTAAACTTATAACTCATATTAACAAGACTTGATTACAACAAAAGAGAGCTGTAGAAAGTCATGGTTTGGGTTTTGGACTGTTACCATAAACAGAAAGCAGTAAATGCACCAAAAGTATCACAGACTTGCCATTTTGTCATTCTGAAGATTCCTTCCATTGTGTACATTTTGATACAGAAAGGTCTCTCAGCAGCTTAATATATGGAGGAAAAAACTTATGACAAAATGCAAGAGAAATATTTCTCCCAAAACTATAACAAAATTCAGCTGGTCCATGAAAGAAAACCTGAAGGAAACCCCCTCATCTGTCACTAAAGCACAGTGAAAAAAACCCCAAACTTTTAGCTATAAGTTTTGAAAAAAAATTAACTTGAATGCACAATCTCAGTTTTAACTTGGATTGCCAAAGTTTTAGTAGCTCCATAATTGAATGAAAATTTCAAATTACATGGTCTTTTGTCTGACACAGTTTTCTAAATATATTAAAATGTATTGAATCAGAAATTAGTTCTGAACAAACCATTTGCAATAGGTATGTCATTTAATGGTGTCACTTAATAAGAACATACATCATGTCATAAGATTCCTCACTTTTTTAAATTAAATTCACTGTTTGCCCTTTTCAAATTTTGAAAACTCAAATTTCAAAAGACTTTTTTTTTTTTGGATATGGAAAATAATCTTAGAACAAGTTACATAATTACAAAGAAACCCAAAATGTAGTATGGCAAAAAAATTAAAACGTTTGAGACACAGAAAAGGAGCAGCACCTGTACCAGAGGAAGAACCTCCAGAGCATCTAGTTTTTCCCAGGTCTCAGTTTATTTTGCCCCCCAGTTTATCATGATAAAAGCATTCACCAGCCACAGTAAAACACATTCCACAATTAAAACAATTCTGCCTTATTCACACACACAAATAATCCATTTAAATTAAGATCCATTCTTAGTCTCAAAAACCAAATGTTAGTCTGTATCAGAACAATATTACTAAGCATAAACCTGTGTAAGAGAGAGTAATGTTATAAAACTTAAGGTTATTGAGATTTTTCTGTCTTTGCTTTGAAATAAATACTATAACTAGAAAATCTGAAGTTTGTAGATTATATATATATATATATATGCAATTTTCATGCTCAGAAAAAAAGTCCTTATATGCCTATTCACTTCTCTAGGATCCTTTTTCTGACCCTAGTTAACCTATTTCAGCAAAATAACAAGTCAAAAACACTGGGGAAGCTCCTGTGCAAAGGAATAAATAAATAAATACTCACTCCTCCCCACTTCCACTTTTTTTCATGCCACTCAGGAAGAAAAATCTGCTGCTCAGGTATTTTAATGATTTTTAGACAAATAAAAGGTCACTGAATCCTATAGAAGAGTCTACCACAAACCACTTTTTTTTTTTCTATGCAGAGAAAGTGCAGTAAACCACAAGACTTACATTATTTTCCATCCCTCTAAGTGAAGGTTCAAGGAGTCACTTCTTTCTGTGCAAGAGAAGCATTATCTCAGCCCAGCTGTCTCCCAAGAAATAGTTGGAAAAACCTCCTCACTGCCTTTATCATCTCTGTGTCCCCTTCCAGCAATCCCTCACCACTCTGGAGATGCTGTTCCTTCAGGAACTGAGCTATTTGTACCTGGGGGTGTTGAGGGAGGTGTCTGTGTGAGCCATGGAAGGAGCTGAAGTGATTACACAGGCTCTCCCGGGAGAGGCAGAAACCTCAGCTGGGGAGGCTCCAAGCTGAGCATTTCTCCCTGATCTGGTTTCATCCCTGGATTTCTGAGAGTCTTTCGCAGAAAATCAGGGGTGAGGCTGGACAAAGGGGATGAGAACAACAGAGGAAAATGTGTTTGTCAACCTCACAGTGGGAGATGCCTGTGCTCCAACAGATAGTTTATGAAAGGTGTTAGCCTTTATATTTTCTTTGATTATTCTAGTTTCAATTTTCTGCTTTAGGACAGACCAAAAAAAAAAAAAAAAAAAAAAAACCCCAAAAAAAGCCAACCAAACAAACAAACAAAAACCAAACCAAAACAAAAAACCCAAGGGTGGATCTATAAAGTGAAATAAAAAGCTATAACTGAAGCTGAATGGAAGATTGGAAAACTGGTGGCTGTTACCTCTCTCTCTCTCTCTCTCTCTCTGTGTGTAAATTTATGTGCATGCGCATGAACATGCACACATATATACATATATATAAAAAAAAAAGTCAGTGTATATGTAAGATTCATATGTATGGGTTGCTCAGGGTATATATGGTTGTTCTGGGGTTGCTCAGCCTGGGGAAGACTCCAGGGAGATTTAGAGCCTCTCCTAGAGCCTAAAGAGGGCTGGAGAGGGACTTGGGACAAGGGCATGGAGAGATGGGACATGGGGAAATGGCTTCACACTGAGAAGGGGCAGGTTTAGGTGAGATATTAGGACAAAATTCTTTACTGTGAGGGTGATAAGGAACTGGAACAGATTATCCAGAGAAGCTGTGGCTGCTGGAAGTGTTCAAGGCCAGCTGGATGGGGCTCTGAGCAACCTGGTCCAGTGGAAGGTGTCCCTCCCTGCCTATGGCAGGGGCTTGGAATTGAGTGATTTCTAAGGTCCCTTCCAACCCAAACCATTCTGGGAATCTGAGATTTATATTAATTTTATACAGATGATGATATAAATAAGAAGCACATCAGAAGTCTGGGAGAATTCACTCACCCTGAGACCTGCAGCTCCTCCCTGACTGAAGCCACTGTTGGGTAGGATGGGAGAGATCTTTGTCCTTACAGCTGTGTCTGCACTCCTAGAAAAATGGGACAGGGCTCATTCCCTGGGCCTGAAGCTAAAGCATGGTAACTTCTGCCCATAAAACTAAGTTTTCTTATCCTCCAAAAACAGGGAGGGAAAGCAAGAGCCCACCTCTCTAAGGAGGAGCTCCTGCAAGTTTAGAGGATCCTTCCTCTCCTGCAGGGGAACCAGGTTTCTCTTCTCATTTCTCCAGGTGGTTTGCTTAGGGACAGAGAGTATGATCTTACGATTAGTCTGGTCCAGAGGATCAGTATTTCTGAAATACCCTGGCTGATGAACTTTTAAGACAGAAAGAAGATCTCGTGTCTGCATTAAGCATTGGCTGCACAAGAAAAAGGATTAATTATTAGACACTAAAAGGAGAAGCTAAAAATTATACAATAATTACACAGATAATACTGCACTTTCAGGATGTCAGCACAAGATAAAATGAGGTGAATCCAAGGAAATCCAACTGACCTCTGGGTGGAATTTGAGATGGTGCCTCTCCAGCAAGAGAATGCGTTAAAAATGTGAGCACAGTTTTGACAAAGAAGATCATGGTGCTGGATCCTTCCCTATAACAAACATTCTCAGGATCAATAAAATAATTTTTTAATCCTTTCTAATTTAATCCATGGCAGTTTTGAGGTAGAGGTTGAGGTAGAAGCGAAACTTTCAGGGGAAGTAGTCCTGCAATATCCTGAGAAAAATTCTATTTTATTTTCTGTTGAATTTCAGTTTGCCGCCAATCTCCTCCTATCTTTAAAGTTACCTTCTTTCAAAACATGCAGAGCTGTCAGGAATGGGGGAAAGAAGTCATGGTGGAACACCAGATCTCTGGCTTTGATGTGTTAGTGGAAAATTGCTGGGTTTTGTCTAGAGCTTTGCTTCATTAGGCTTTAAATTTAATGAGTGTTGCCATAGGAAGTTAAACTCTGTCTTGGAGGCTTTGGACAGGGCACTGCACAGAAAGCCTGATTTCATTGGAAGATGCACGTGTGTGATGGTGAGGAAAACTATCCACAAATTAAATTAGGAAATTTCACGGCAGGTTAAAGAGATCAAAGATTTATTAATACTTCTGACTTCAGAATTGTCACCACTATCCCACTTCAAAGTAATATCAGGTACAGAACAAATTTAATTCATATCATCCCTTGTTCCCTCCAAGCTATCTGTCACAGGTCCAATATAGACTTTAAACCATCTGACATTAATTTTATGAAGTGTGAGCTGTTTGAAGCTTAGATATCAATGAAGGTGGGTAAAGTTCACCTCCTTTGTACAAATATCTGCACCTTCCATTCATAGGAAAAGAACAGACAAATAATAAGGGTATGTTTTAAAATATATTTTTGCCCCCCAGTGAAATATATAGATGCCAAATAGGACTTTCAGTGAGAATGGCATTGCAATCAATTTGACTTAAGCTCCTAAACACTCTTAAGAATAACACCATAAATGGTCTCTAGCACCAGTTACATAGACAGCTTCCCTATCCATCTCCAGTGCTAATTTAAAATTACATTTAACCTAAATTTAGAGATTTCACCCCAAGTTCCTTACATTTCATCCAGAGTTAGAGATGAAGAGCAGACTTGAAGCAGCAGCTGGTCTTTGGCCTCCCTATGAGTTATTCTCCTGCACTTAAGGGGGAAATAGAACCTGCACTTTCTAGAGGCAGGAAATAATAATTATTGTCACCCATGGGTGAAGAAAGCAGGAAGGCATCCCATGGTTATCTCTGGCTTCCCCAGGGTGCTGTGCTAACCTTGAGATGGCCCAGACTGAATCAGAGAGATCAGCTCTCAGTAACTAAAAACATCCCAGCGTGTTCCAAAGGGAATTTTCTTTTACAGGTTCCTTTCCAGGTACATCCTTGTGTGCACTCCGCCATCTGAGCCCACTGACTGCTCCTGGTGAGGAGGTCACTAAATCCTTCCTGGCAGCCAGCCTGGTTTATCCCAGTGGCTGCTTGAAAAAGCAGGCGTTTCGTGTTCTCTGTGAGGCAAAGTAGCTTTGGGTCACAGCTCCCTGCAAAGGGCAGTAAATGCATGAAAAATGCAGAATTGTTGACTTGCAGTAGCTGAAAAAAATTTAGTTGAAGGTGAGAGAAGCAGCATTCTGGGCCCTCCTGCCTGTGCTGATGAAATCTACCTTGGGAATAAACTGGAATTTTGATGTGTCCCATCTTCTTTTAAATGTGTGGGGAGAAAATAGACAATCCTTGCTGGACAGGGAAGGGTGAGGAGCCTTTAGCATTGATTTTTCCTTCCCTGTCCAAAATTAAATCTTTATTTTTTTTCCCACTGGACTCACAGCAAAGCTGTTTGAGTCCATTCTACCCAATCAGGAGGAAAAGTAAGGAATCTCCACCCCCAGCAAATTCAAGTCCAGAGAGCAGCTGGAGGGAAATAAACCTCAAGCTAAAAGAAACTTTAAAAAGTAGAAATATAAATGCTGCCATCACAAAATCTAAACCTTGCTAAATGAAGAAGAAACCAAAAAGCATTCCCCAATTGTAAAGAATAAATATGGAAATAGCCCATAAAAATTAAGGTGTTTAGAGGGAAAATATGGAGAGGTATTTAAAAAGCTGAGAGATATCTGCATTCACAAAAGATACAGAAATGGCTTAATGGAAGCAGGGAAATATTTGATAGTAATGGATATGTGAACTTAAGAAAAATTAATACTTAAAGACAAGTGAAACATTCATGTGATGTATGTTTGCTATTAGAAAAGAAGAATATTCATAAAGCCGTTTAATCTAAAATAAAGCTGGTCAGCTTTAAGAGTCAAATTGCCCTTCAGTTTTACCCTCCATAACTTAGCAATAACTTTGAGGTAGGGAATGGTTATTTAAAACAAATACAAAATAATTTCATTTCTTGGTTCTTTTAAAAATAACACCCAGCTTATTTCTGTGTGATTCCTGATGATGCTGTAATTGATATGTGTGTACAGACCCATCTGTTATGATAAATGGTGCTATTTTATGGACATTTAGGAAGTAAGGAATGGATGGTAGACTGTGAAAAATTATATATGAAATGCAGCAAGCAGTATCTCTCCAGGTTTCTACATAGATTTCATCACTATAGTAACAGAAACAATGGTGAATACAATGGCAGCTTTAATTGGGAGAGAGAGGATGAGTTTCATGAGTGCAATCCCTTTTCAATATGTTTCTGAACTCTCACAACATCCCCAGATCTGGTAAAGATTAATTTCTGGCTTTTCCCGAGAAGTTAGATTTGATTTGGAAATCTCAGCTGTAAAACCCTTCTGCATTTCACTTTCCCCTTCTTTTAAGGCAACAGTGTGGGGTTTTGTTTGCTAACTGATGCTCATTTTTCACGGCATAGGGATTCATCAGTCAGAACCATTTCAACTTCATGATGTGGGAGAAAGGAGATGAAAACCAAATAGGAAGTGGAAATGTCTAGTTTGTAAAAACAGATCTGAATTCTTTATCTGAAAAAGGAAAAATATCGGTGTTGCGATGCCTTTGCTTCCTTTGCTGCTGACTATTTGGGATATGTAATGCAGAATTATATAGTCCTTGATCAAAAGGAATCTTACACATTCTGAACAGCACCCCTCTAACCAAAATAATAAATTATGGCTTTTCAACTGAAAGCATTGTAATTTCTAATGCCAATCAGCACAGACTGGAACATATTATTTTGCATCTTTGGTGCAAGTAATATTTCAGTATTAAAGTTATGATAAATCTAGAATTGCTTAGCTGACACAGTTTTACACGGATAAGATAAAGAATCTTATGCTTGCCTTATGCTTTTTTTTTTTCCTATCACTAGGATGACGTTTATATAATAAATTTCCCATTTTTTTGGACATTTATTGTTGATTTTATTTGGTTAAAGAAATTATAGTATGAAAACTCACCTCCCAAGCGTTGCCCATCAGCTCAGGATTTATGTTCACCTGTGCATGTTGAAGCTTTTCAGTGTTTTGGGATTTTTTTTATAACACAAGAGAAACTGAGACCTCCTGGCCAAGAGGGGAAATCCTCATAAATTGCTGTTTATGGGATGACTATTAACATATGTGGGATTGGTGGCCCACTGTGAAACTGAGGGAATGATGCTGCACAGAACTTCCAGTGATTTATGAAGGCTGTTTACTGCACAGAGATTAGAATAGCTTTTATCACATATTACATTGCTACTTTGTTTTAAAAGAATAGCTGGAGCCATTTTGTGACCCACATAATAGTGAAGACTTAAATGGCATAAAGTTGCTAATTGGCATTTTTGTCAAAATAAAGGACCTAGGATAAAGGAATCTCATTTCTTTTTATCAGAGGATGAAATTATATTTTAAAAAAAATCATGATGATGTAAAATTCAGACACTTTTGAATGGATAATTGTTATTACAGAGTAACAGGAAATTGCTTTCTCTGTAAGTATGTATTAAAATCATTCTGTTACATACAGTAATCTCCAGCTTGCTAAATGGTCCGATGCACATTTCCATCAGGAAAATTTGCTTATCACCTACTCAAATGGAAAAATATGGATTGCTCTTCTCTCTCTCCTCAGTGGCCTATCAGAATAATATTAAGAGAATAAGAAGGAAAAAAAGTTATAATATTAATATTCCTCATATTGCTTCATCAAGGAGCATTAGGTGTATCTAGAAATTTCCCTCACTGTTCCAGACACAGGATATTTACATGTTGAAAAACATTCTTTTTTTTTTTTTTTTTTTTTTTTTTTAATTTTATCCAATATATTTTTATGAAGAAGCAAAACACAAAGGTTTGATTATCTGAGGTAAACCAGAGGCAGTTTTAGGTACTTGAAGGTACCAGGCCCTGGAATTAAGGTCCAGATGGGTCAGAGTAAACCACAGCCTTCAGGAGAGGCAGATTTTAAGGACCTAGACACAGAGTACAGTGGATGAGCTATTTAATACATAATAAGATGATTGACTAAAGCATCTGTTTGGCAGAGTGTGGTTGTTTAGAGACTGTATTATTTATCAGACAGGAAGAGCTGAAAAAAACCCGAGTGTCAGGCACTGTCTAGAAAGTGAGGTCCTCTTTCACAACACAAAATAATTGTAAAGGAAGATCTAAACTGCACAATCCCTATCAGATCAGTGTGCCAGGGGATGCACTGGGAACCACACCCTTTGTTCTTTCCTCCTTACCTGGAACAGAGGAGTTTCTCACTGCCTGCTCTTTTCAACAGTTTTCTGCAGGAATTTTCACTTTTTCCTTAGTAATCTTGATATTGTAATTCTGCTCCTATGATGTGTTTCTGTGAGGTCTTGTTTTCAACATCTCCACCTCTGGTTTTGTGGTTTCCTGTCCAATGGTGACCTTGCTGGCTCTTGTACTCTGTGGTACAACAGAAGGGAGCATATATCTTTTTTAAAGTTTATTTTTTTTCCCAATTTTTGTACATTTTCAGTTGGTCTTTAAACTTCTTGTGTAACAGGAGTGTGAAAAAAGGCCGAATTCATGGCCAGTTCATTACCACAAATCTTTCCAATCCAGTGTCTCAACACAACTGAAGAACCCCAGCCAGTCCAACTGATTTGAACTCAGCAGGTTCATTCCAGGTGGGATGTGTAAATTCCCTAAACGAGGGCACAAATACCTGCTGGGCATAGTCTACCATTAAATCTGGGAACAGCAGCATTAAATGGTTTGGGAAAGGAAGAGAAGGTTTGAGTACATGAAGCCACCTTAATCAAAGGATAACTCTCTGGCTATTTGCAAACTGTTGTGTCTTTTGAGCCGCAAGGTTTAATTTATGATATTAAAAAATAATTAATTACCTTTAAAAATATATGAGAATGTTTCCTGTCTTTTTATTTTTGTTTAAATTATGTGGAAATGAAGACCTTTAAACCATCAGTGATCAAGAACTTTCTTTAAAGAACAGCAGGAAATGACTAATACAAATATACGGTGAAACCATCCAGTCATTTACACAAAGGAATCTTCCTCCAGCTCTTTAATGGACTAATGCATGCTGGATTGTAATGGGGCTAATTTGCTCAACACCTACTTAAGGAGAAGATGCTGGGGTGCCTGATTTTTCCCCTCTCTTGGGTCTGAAAAAGCAATATATTGCTTACATGAAAGCATCCGTGACACTTTGATAGATGCAGTGAGCTGCAGCCAATGCATAATTGGATGATGCTAAGAGAAGTGTCTGAAATTGCCTCCCAGCAATTTTAAAGCCAGGCTTTAAAAGTCTATCAAATTCAGCAAACAGAATGGGAAAAAAATGTCTAGGATTTGTTCCATCGCTCATCTCACTCTCACTTTTTCAAGCTAAAACTGGAGCTTTGAATCTGTGGCAACAGGAACACACAGCTGGAAGGTCAAAGGGATTTTCTCCTGCTATGAAATGTGTAATGTTCAAATCACCTGCCACAAGTGTTTTTGTGTCAAAATAATAGAAAAACAGGAGGAGGTAATAATCTGAAATAACATCAGTGTCTCAGCTGTGTAAGTCATCCTCATATTTCTTGCAAGATGTGAGCTTCGCTGTCGTACTGAAGAGAAAGTTCAAGCCTCCTGTTGTCAATACCTGGTATAATATACTATGGATACACGAGCCTATTTACAGCTATAAATGCCAAAACTGGGTGTTTTCTTCCCAAATAAATCAAAGGTCGTGTGGCTGGGGACATGCTTTTATGTTCTGAACATTTTCATTCTTATATGCTTACAAGAATAAATAAAAAATATTTATTTTCTTATTTGCTGGGTGCCAGACAGGAAACGCATTCAACAAAATATTTGTAGAGGCTGGTTAAATTCTCCTATCCTGTCCATCAGGTTTTCATCGTGCAGTTTCTCTCAACACATAAAATATAAAGAAATTAAGTTGGAAAGGGAAAAAGATGGAAAAGGGTGAGAGGGAAAGGGTGAGAGGGAAAGGGAAAGGGAAAGGGAAAGGGAAAGGGAAAGGGAAAGGGAAAGGGAAAGGGAAAGGGAAAGGGAAAGGGAAAGGGAAAGGGAAAGGGAAAGGGAAAGGGAAAGGGAAAGGGAAAGGGAAGGAAATGCTTGTATTCATCCACAAGCTTCATACAACATCCCACTCAATTACTGAGCCTACTCAGTTCTGCTGAAACTGGATTCAGTTTCTTTTTCTCTGGGTGGAAGGTTGACTTTTGACATAAAGGATCTTCTCCTTTAGCAAAAAGAAATCATCTGTTCCCAATACAAGAGCTGGTGCACCAGGGATTAGTTTTTAAGGTAGCAAAATCTGGTGGTTTTCACACACACACACTCTCTCACACAAAAATGGTCCATAGGAATCTTTACAGCAATGTTGGTACGTTTTTGGGTCATAGAAACTTTTATTTGTGAGATGGTGGGGCCATCAGTAGCCTTTGGTTTAAAATTCAAGCAAAAGCTAAAGGTATGGCCTTAATAGCTGGGTTTGATTACATCCAAAAATCTCAAAATTCTTGGGATTTAGGGGAATATGCAAGCATGCTCCCACTTTTCATTTACTGCACTGGGCAGCTTTAGGACTCTATTCATTTTTTGGGGTACATGCACATGAGATACCTGATATATAATCGTGTGATTCCTAAGTGTTTGGAAAGGGCAGACTTTACCTGGGGGTTTACTTTGCTGCCTGGAATCTGAGGCCAGTCAAAGACTTTCCTCTCTACTGGGGTAAAGGACTTGAAAATTCAAGTTTGAATTTAGCAGAACTGACACCAGGGAAAGGCCACCAGCCTTATAAATCCAGTGAATTCCTCTTTGCTCTTCCACACCAGAGAAAGACGGAATTAGACAAAGGCCTTACAAGCAGGATGGAATAACGTTTGGTTATGCAGAGAAGCAGGTTTACTAAATCACCTTCAGAGAACCAGAAAGTGTTTTGTGCCATTTACAGTGATCCTCTGCTTTAATCCATGAGAAATGGAGACTGTGGAAGCAGTGGTTTGAAAATGTGCATTTTCCAGTGAGGAATGGCCCACTGGGCACTGGCATGAGATGAGTGGGGCAATGAGGTGGCACCTGGAAATGAAAGCCTCTGCCAACCCAACCCATTGTTTTCCCTTTACTACAGCTGAGTGTGGCATTCAAATCCATTAATTCGCATCACCAAACCTGGAAATATGGAGACAGATTTCAATTTACTTCTTATATATTATTCATGGCGTGCTATGAAACATTATGGAGTTAATTTAATTGCACTGCAATTAAAATACCTGTTTCTGTGTACATAGGTAAACATGCAAAATTTAAAGCCTTAAGTGAAGATGGTTGTTGTCACTGTTTTTATAAGCATTGAGATGAGAAAATTGGTTCTAAAATAATAATTTTTTGCTTTTACCATTGCCCTGTCTTTGGCAAACAGAAAAGCTTTTCTCTAAATGTTTGCTCATTTGTATTCTTGACCCTGGATAATTTCAGAAAGAAGAACAGCTATGTCTGCTTCTCAGAGTCCAATAATCCAAGCAGATTCTTTCAGCTGTCCCAAGCATGGAGCACGAGATGTTTAATGTCAAATTTAGTTATTTCAATATATTTGATTTTACATGGGATTTGGATTCAGCTGAATGATACACAATCTGCTGGAACCTGTGGTGGTAGGACTGCTCCCCTCCCACTCCCCCAGGCTGCACTGAGATCTCAGAAATGCTCATTAGGGCTCAGCCTTGAACAGCTCTTGGGCTGAGCTTATCAGGAACACTGTCAGGCTCCCTGGAACTTGGGCTGTTTAATGAGCTCCTGCTTTTTAACCAACAGCCTTGGAAACTCATTTGTCTTGCCTGGGTAACAGCCCAAGTGGAACAGCATCTTTGCTATTGAGCTTTCGAAGAAAGTTACAAACCCACATTTTGTCCAGGATGGAAAATCATTATGACCAAAGGCAAACCTCTTGCAACCCTATAAGCAGCAGCCCAAAGTGAGACCCTTTGAGCTCTCCTGGTCACAGAGGGCTGTGACCAGAATCTTCCTCTGAGTGGGGCCACTCAAGCTTGTGAAAACTCTTGAGGTTGATGTGCTCAGGGGATTGCTGCTGAAAGCTGATCATGGAGCCTGGGCTGACACTCCCACTCCTCAAGGCTCAACATTTCATCCCCTTAGAAGATGCAAAGGCATCTGCCCTGAGCACTTCACTGAACCAAAGTGGAAGTTTTCAGATTCCTTTAGGTTTGTGTGTGTGAGTGTGAATATTGTGCAGCAAATGTACCAGGAATGTTGCTCTCTTGGATTCATTGGAGTCCTGAGTAGGCCTATGGGTGAGTTATTGTTGTGCCTAGAGAAAATTCTATAGAATCTTTGGTTAAATTGTTTAAATTAGGTTATCAATTAAGCCCTGCTAAAATCAAATATTGTTAAAACCTTTAGCCTAAATTGTTGGTCAGGTCCCAGGCTAAGTTTGGCAGGATGGTCCACTGTGAACCTTGTGACTCAGTGGGAGAATTTCCCTTATTCCTTTTTATCCTTATACTTCCCCAGCCTTACTCTTTTTCCACACCCATCCTCCACACAGGTCATTTTGGGTTGATTTTAGTTTTAGACTGATTTATTTTAGATTTTAGCCTGATTTTTGCCGATGTGTTTTGACCACCTAGTAAGTAGCAGAGTGAACCTTGCTAATGAACTTCATCGCTCTTTTACTTTCATATCGAAGCTGCTTTTGCCAGTGACTCTTTGAGCAAATTAAAACTCTCATTTGTGGCAAAATCAAAATACAAATATAAGGTTACACTTAGCAAAATACAGCAACATAAAATTTCAATCACAATACTTGTGTGAGCTCCACTACCCTCTTATTGATGGATTCCCAGGTGCGTTATAAAATCCCAGTCTTGTACATGAATTCTCTCTTTCCTATCTGGGTTTTTTGGGAGTCTGTATGGTTGCCTGTTTGTTAAGGGGTGAGCCCCCCATTCTGGAAAGTAAGGGCCATTAGCTCCTACCCATCATATTTGATGTTCTGGCAGTCATGGGATCATCTATCTTGTGCAGAGCTGGCAGACAAAACAATTTAGAAGAGGAAGCTGAAGATAAGTGCAATGGACGTAATGGACATAAGCACAAGTGTTTTATTGAATGGGATGTCAGAGAGCCTGATAAATGAGTGATGGGCACCACACATGTTTAGGAAGGGAATGTCATTCTCTAAAGATGCTGTAGTGGAAACCTGTTGCTGTTGTTTTTATTGAAGCTTACTGTTATCCCATTGAAAGGGGAAGAAATTTTCTGTATACCTAGTTCAGGATGGGGTGGGGGAGGGGAAGAAAGAGCTGGAAATGTTTTGGTGAATTTCTGTGCACAGATGTTGGAGAATCTGTCTTCTCATGCAAACACAGATTTCTGGCTGCAGCAGTTACAGGCTTCACTGGTAGCACCAGCGAAAAAAATATACCAAAGTGAAGAACACAAGGATGGCTTTTTATTTGCCTCATCATGTCTGTGCTATTACTTCAGCCAGAAGCACAAATAATTGGAGTAAGGCTATGAAATCTTTGCTCATAAATTCTGCAGAGACTGCTGAGACTGGTACCATTACTAAAATACTACTTCCAGTTCTACCCTCTTCATTTCAAGAAAGGTATGGCTATATAAAAGAAACCTAGAAAAGAGCTGCTCTTTCCAGTGACCACTTTAAATTGTCCCTGGGGACAAATTCTACCCAATGTTTGAGCAGCAAGGTAGGGTGGCTGTTGTCTGAAATCTATCCTATGGATATCTAACTTTGCAATGCTCCTGCATAAACCCAACTCCTAGAGGAAACTGGAGAGGAAACTTCAATTGCTCTCAGTCTGCCCAGAACTTGAACAACTCTGCATTGAGGTAACAACTATCATTAAAATCAGCTTCGCCTGTCTTACCTAAACTCCATGGAACCACAAAGCAGATAACTGCAACAGATTTGCCCAAACAGCTATACTTTCCTGAGGAGTTGCCAAAACATCTCTATTATTCTTTCAAAAGTCTCTGAAGATCAATAAAACCACTTACTAAGTTGATGCCTTCACATATTTTCCCTGGAACTGGCAGAGCAAAGAATCAAAATTTGTGCCACCACGTTCAGCTCTGACACTTCTCAGTACCTTCATCCAAATATATTTAATGGATGAGGGTAGAAACTTGCAGAAAGAAATCTGACATGATGATTTAGAAGTCACAGAGAACTCCTAATTTAGTTTCCAGGGGTGGGCAGGTGAGAAATCTCTTGTTAATTTGTCCTAGACTAGAGACTAGATGGGCATGTCCAAAATAGTATCAATTGATAGACTCCCAGGTTGTTGATTAAAGTGTCTATTTATCCATAATATTTAAGTTTGAAAAGCATGTGGCTTGATTTTAGCTGGTGGTAGCTAATGAAAGCATTTGAACACAGTTCCTGCATCTTTGAAACCCTTACCATAAATATTGAATAATTTGTTCTACTTGGTTCCAGCTCAACAGATCCCACTTCCAGCCATAACCCTGACCTCTGCCTAAAGCTGCTCAGGTTGTTTGGTGTGCTCTTCTTATGGGAATATTCACTCTAAACATGAATTATAAGAGGATATTTTGGGATGTCTTCCTACACCACTTAAGTTGTGAGGATTTCTCATGTTGAGAGAGAATGTTTAGCTCACTGATGGCTTTGGACAGTGACACTGCAGATGACACACTTGTCAAGCACAATAACCTCTGGTAGGGTCAGGGCTAAGATGAAATGATGAGATTCTCTTTCTGGTACCTTTCATAGAATCACAGAATGATTTGGGTTGAAAGGGACTTTAAAGATCATCCAGTTTCCACCTCCCTGCCATGGGCAAGGAACCTTCCACTAGAGGTTATTTCTTCTCAAATAACTTATTTACACATGAAGTCTCTTTGAGTCCTGAGGAAACAGTAACTGAGGAACTCCAGAAAGTAAAAGGACAATTTCCACAAAACCTTTGGGGAACCTGCTATGAGGGTTACAGTGCTACCACAAAAGTAGGAAAAAACTATTATTTCCCAGGGGTCTGTTTCATTCTATTTCTACACAGGAACAGTGACACATGGAAATGTAAAACAGAGATCTGCACCACCAATAAGGAGGCAATGATGGTTTGTAATCTACTGCTGATCCTCAGAAATTCCCTGGGAGCTCCACATTCACAGTGTTTCCTGACTGGAGGGATCCAGTGTCCCTTTGTTTCTGCTGTTCTCTGATTTAAGTATTGAACTTCACAAACAGAAAGGAATATTCTTCCTCTGTGTTCCAAGCATTCCTGGATTTCTCACAGAGGTCACATAAATCCAGGCAGTTTTACCTGGAGGAATTCACAGTTCCAGATTAACAGAGTGGTCCAAAGCTCCCACCTTTTCACTTCTTTAACTCATCGCCATTTACAGACTTACTAAAGAAACTCTACATTGCTTCAGGAGCTGAACTGGCTTTTGGACAAATCCGGCAGGAAGAAGCTGCAACAGCTGGATATCACCATTCTCCTTCCAACCCTGCAACAGCCTGCTAAGGCAATTTTAATTCTTAAACAATACTAAAGAATTAGTCAGACTTTTAAATTAGCCCCGTGGTGAATTCAGGTGGTTTTGTATGTTGCTGAGAATCACAGAATCACTAAGGATGTGTTCATGCCAGGTGTGATTTTGTCCAAAAATTCTGCCCCTGCAACGGAAATAAAGTGTTCATCTTCAAAGTATTTCTACGTATGGACAGAGAACCTGGTGTTGCATTCAAACAAATATTTTTTAATTGCAGAAATCAGAGTGATTAATGTTTTAAATTCTCTTACATGGTTTTTCCAATATTTCCTTCTTTTCCAATATGCAAGAACAAAGCCGTCTTACCTCTTGTCTAAAAAACATTTCCTTTTTCAGTGCTATAGAGAAATGCTTGAACTACCCTTTTGTGAAGTCCAAGCACAGGAGAACAATTTTATTCTTTTTCACTACCATTAAGGTGTATCAGACATCAGAACAGTCGACAAGCAAGCACTTACTGAGATCTGTGGCTAACTTGAAAGCCCAGGACAGGGAAAAAGAGACTTGTGACACTTTTCTTCTGAACAATTTAGAGTTAATTTAGTACCCCTACGCTGAAGTGAGTGAGTTTCACCTGTTTCACTGAAGACTGGCCACGTCCTAAACCACAGTAAATGCTGCCATCTAATGGAGCCTGATTGTTGAACAAAAGCTGTTGGTTCATTCCAGAGCTCATTCCAGCTCACACTGAATAAAATTTTTAGTTTCACCTGACCAGCATCACTGTGCATGGAACAATCCAGACTGGACAGACCCATCCAGTGTCTCTGCATCCCACTGCCCAGGGCTGCTGAGCCCTGAGTTCTCCTGAGAGCTCTGCAGAGCTTTTCTTAATGAACAGAAGCTGGTTCTGAACATAACCATAGAATCATTAAGGCTGGAAAATGCCCCCAAGATCATCAAGTCCTCCCTTTGATTGCACACCTCCATGCTCACTAAGCCACAGCACCAAGTGCCACATCCACTCTTTTTTTGCACACTGCCAGAGGCAGGGACTCCACCACTTCCCTGGCGAGGCTGTTCCAATGTTTGATCATAGTAACTGTAGTTCAAATTATACTGTATCCGAGCTCTTTAACTCTTAGTTTGTCTGTGCCTTTATTTGTCCTGAAAATAGCTTAGTTTTGACTAAATCTGTCCTATTTTAACAGTCTTTAACACGGTAAATTACAGTAAAAATTCATTACTTTATGTTCTTGATATTCTTAGCCTGAAAATGCTGAATCTTTTCTGACTCCCCGTGAATAGCAAAATATTTTCAGTTTCCTTGGGCTAATAGGTAGCTACTTTGGGAAAACTATATTACTGTTGTTCTACCCCTCAATAATAGATTATGTCTTGTAATAAATGAAATTGAAGATACTTCTTAGAAAACAGACAAAAAACATTTTAACCACCTGAAGTCCTTATTGAACAATCGGAACCAGTCATATTCCAAACTGGAAAAAAAATCAATAAAATATTATTACCCATAATTCACACTTTTTTTTTTCAGAATTCGTGAAATAAATGCTTTTTTTAACTTTAATAAATATTATCTTACAAGATACGCCATGAACTTCTTTGCAGATTACTATGTGTTTTCTAGGGATAAAGTATAATGCTGGAATTTTATGTACAACTATTCTTTTCTGGAAACAATATCTCTTGCACAACATTCTTGGATTTTGACTGTGATTACAACAATTTTCATACACTGAATGATACAAAGAACAAATTAGGTACAACTTTCAGGCACAGGCAACTGAGGATGGTCTGTTAAATCCCTTTGGGTGTTTGTGTAAAGACACCTCCAAAATTCTTAGGCATAAACAAATCCATTCAAAAATATTAGGAAGAGAAGGAGGGTCCCAAAACCATCAAAATTAAAGGCTGATTATACTCAACTGTCTTGAGTGAGCTCTTTTACCAAAGTGCAGTAATTACTTAATTTTGCTACAATAAAGTCTGGAAAAATTGGTTCTCCCTAAAGACATATACCTTATTCTATATCCTTTTGCGTTTATAAAGAAGTGCTCACAACTGATCTTTGACAGCCACAAAATAACCTCACCAACTCCACTAGCTGAGGAAAAAAATTCCGTGCTTTGATTTTCCTCTAATATTTATGACATAGCTGTTCAAATCTTAATTGCTTTAAGGAGCATTTGAAAATCTGAACGGTTACAACACTTGAAGGCTGCCATTATTATTTTAATTTAGAGTATTTGTGGGATCAAAATATGGTCTCCACCTGAAAATAAGTGGTATTGGTTTAAGTGGAAATGCTGCAGCCAGGAGTAACCTCACAAGTCAAGCTTATTGCTGTCCGTCTCAGCAAAGTCACCATAAAAAAAAGGGAGGGATATGGAAGAAGCAGGACGTAATTTCTCTGTCTTCTTACCATGATTTTCATTAAGCAGTGACTCAAGAAGACTTTGCTTGTCCTGTATTTCTCGTTCAAAGACAGCACTGTTATGTTTACAGTTGTATAAAGACACATTTTCGACAGAACGTTGTTTCAAATACCTCCTGAAGGCCCTTTGAATAACAACAGCTGACACTTCCTCTTGTTTCCTTCTAAGGGTAGAAGAAATTGGGCTGTAACAACTTTTAGATGGATTTCTATCTGCAATCTTTTCTTCCATGTTTAATTCGAGACTCTCCAAATCTCCAGATTCTCCCAAGACCCTTTTAGTGAAAGCCAGCAAGATATCCAAGCAATGGATCTTATCTCCACTAACGATAGGGATGTCCATGGATATGAGCTGGATTTTGTTAGGCTTTGGGATGCGCAAGGGGTCTGCCAGTGCATCTGCAAAGTCTGAAAGAGCAGAATAATCAATAAACTGTGTTGCCAGAGGGTCAAACTTTCCCCATGTCTCATAAAACATATCAAAGTCATCCTCACAAAGAGGATCCGTGCTCTCCTCAGTGGCAACACTGAAGTTCTCTAAGATGACAGCTATGTACATATTTACAACAATGAGAAATGATATAATGACATAGCTTACAAAATAAAAAATACCAAAGCCCTTATTTACGCAATTATTTTTCTCTGTTCCTGTTACATTTAACTGGGGAGGACATGTATCAGGCGCTTTTAGCACAGGACTCAAAAGACCATCCCAGCCAGCTGATGTGGTAATTTGGAAGAGGCAGAGAATGCTACCACAAAATGTTTGGAAGTTAAAAATGTTATCAATCCCACCCTCCAAGCGGAGACAGGCAAAGTTTGCCATGCCCACGATGGCATAAATGAACATAATCAGGAAAAGCAAAAGGCCAATGTTGACCAGTGCAGGAAGAGACATCAGCAATGCAAAAAGAAGAGTTCGAATTCCTTTGGCTCTGCGAATAATTCTCAGGATTCGACCAATCCGCGCCAAACGAAAAGTTCTCAAAACCGTAGGGGAGAAGAGAGATTGAAATGCTTCAGAAACTCCAAGACCTTTGAAAGGAAAAAGAGAACAAAATGTTGTCAGGTCAAGTTATTCAAATAAATGTCTGTTTTGTTATAGTCTGTGCTTTAGGTATCGGAAGTAATGCTGATCATATTACACTGCTGTCACTATAAACATCATTAATTCTCAAACTGCTCAGGTAAAAGCTCAGGTAAAGAAGGAAAGTTTGTAATACCTTTCAATATTGAAGAGGCATCAAGATTTCTGCATAGTTTGGAAGCTGCGTTCTTCCAAGTTTCCCTACTTTGGGAAGTGAATTTATGCATTCATTGCTCAAGTACCTAAAAAATCCTTTTAAATCCAGTCAGGTGCTGTGCTGGAAGCTCTGGGACTGTCTCTGAGCCACTATTTGAGTGCTGTTTCTTCTGCAGGCCTAAGCCTAAATGTGAGACTTTGCCTAATGCTTGGCACTCAAATGAGATCAGAGAAAAGCAGGAATAAAATAAAGGAAAATAGTCTCTCAGTGTTTATCCCCCATAACACCTCATTCTATGACCCTACCGTCACAGAAATGACACAGTAGTAATACAAATGACTACAAACAGAAGACTTAAGAAGTCATAATTTTTCTGTTGTACACGATGGCAAAAGGCTCCCATGCTTAGGCAAGAAGCAGAGAACTCTGAGCAGTTTTTCTTTCCCAACCTTTATTATATGATATGACTTGAGCCTGAGTAGGAAGAACAGACAAAATAAACTGTACGAGAAACTAGAGCTGTGTATGACCCTTTGCAGAGTAAATAATCAGCATCTAGTCTTATTTCAAGAGCCAAAAAAACCACAAGCCAGTTTAAATAATTTTTTCAGTCACAAGTAGTGGTCCAGATTTAGAATGGTGTTGAGCAATCAAATTTTCCTGAGCTTTCTAAGTCTGCAACTGGGCTTTGCCTTCTTTAGAGCAAGTCCTGAAATATTAAATTAATCCCCATTTTTGATGCAAACATATTTTTAACCTGAACTTTCTTTTACTGTGGAAACAACAACTAATGTGACAACATGTAAATTGAAAGCATAAAACATTAGACAACAGGTTAAGTAAAATAACTTTAAAAGGTGTCACTGAATTAAATTAATATTCTCTTAATTCCTCAATAAAAATCAGAATTAAAAAAAAAAATTGAAAACTCCATTTACCTTTTCATACTCTGCAAAAATATAAGGGAAAACAATAAATGCATCCTTTTAGAAGGAATCATGCAGCAGATAGTTTGAAAAAGTACAATGGATCTGGAATTTGTTTATCAAAACCTATATAGCTGGTTACTTCAAACTGGGTTTTGGCTTAATATTGGTAAGACACATTACCTGACCTAATGATTGATACTTACTCACTATTGAAAGGACCACGACACTGAAATCAAACACGTTCCAGCCGCTTCCAAAGTAGTAGTGTCTTAAGGCCAGTATTTTTATGACACATTCTGCAGTGAATACAGCCACAAAAAAATAGTTGATTTTATTAAGAACCTCCTTGGTGCCTTTCTGGTTGTTTTCTGCCATCATGACAATCATATTTAGACAGATGAAAATCACAGTGGTGATGTCAAAAGCTTTGTGAGATACGACGTCAAACAGCAACCCTTGGAATGCATTCTGTGGAGAGAATGAGAACTACTTAAATGCCACTTCTGAGACCCAGTCTGCATTCAAATATTAATCAGTAATTTGTGCTTAGGAAAGGAATTTAAGATAAATTAAATTAAATTAAAAACAAGCTACTATAAGCATTTTTAGGTGATTTCTTTAGACCCTCAAAGAAAACTCACAGTACTTTCAGTATTTTCAGGCATCACGCAAGCACACTGGCTTTGAAAAAAATATATACCTGGAAAATATTCAGAGTACATTGTGATTGCTCTTTCAATATAAATATTTATTGAAGCAGATATATTAAGATAAGCAATTCTAATTAAGATGTCATAAGCAGGAAAAACTGAGTAGTTACTGTGCAAAGCCAGGCCTGGAATTAAATTTCAGAAAATGTAAGAAATAAAGCATAAGATTATTTAAAAGCAAATAACAGCCATGGGGCATGTACTGCTCTCTATTCATTCTCACCTGCAATATTCCAATCTAGTTGCAGAAGCAACATCATGCAACTTAAATAACCAAGATCATGTTATGAATATCAAATACTTAACACGAACTGGTTTAAAAAGTTTGTATATTTGAGTAGGTGAAAATAGGTTGTAAAACTCCTTAATTAATACCCTCAAAGACGACTGTGTTGGATGGAATTTTTAAACAAAGAGAGAGTAAAATCTAAATAATATATTGACTAAGGAAGATGAGGGGCTTTAATGCAAAGTTTATTTCCCAATGCCCAGCTACTGAGTTTAAATATCATCATTTTTATATCCTTTGTCACGTTCTTTTTAAGGTGGTCTCACCGATGGTCTTGGGATGGGTTTTTGGGGTTTCTTGGATCCAAGTTTTTTTAGGGCACTATAGTACTTTTTCTGTTCCTCAGTCAAAAATAGATCTTTTCCACCTAAGTAAAGAGGAAGAATATTGCTGTTCAGATGAAGTCAAATAAATACCAACAAATTTATGTTAAAAACAGTAAGTTGCAAGTTGTCACGAGTGGGATCTCAGAGAGCACAGAGACCAAATATGTCTTCACCATTTCTTCTTTTCCCCTTGATCTTTGATCTGATCTGGGTTGATCATGAAAGTCAAGTCCAGGCAGTGACCCCAAGTCAGTTCCTTCAAGTGTAAGAGCCTTTCTGAAGTTTTGCAAACCTATTTCCTATTTTCAAAATTACATAAGATTCATCAAGAAGTAGAATATTTTATATTTTTGGGAGAGGTAGAAACAGAAGTACTTTGCTGGACTAGCAAGTAAATAGAGGGTGATGAATAAGCATTTTGGGACCAAATTCTATGGGGGGTTCCTGGCAATGAATTTCTTGTTACCCTCCAAACCACCTATATTACTGAGCAATCACTTGGAACCCAGTAATCAGAAATCACTCATCATAAAAGCATTGAGTGATCAGCATTTTGTACAACGAACACATAACAATGTTCAGTGGGGCATCTGCAATTGGAATCACTCCAGCAAAACTTCTGAAAATTGTGCTTAATTTCACTACATGTAATCTCCACAAAAAGCCCAAAGAAGCAGAAAAGAAATGAAAGAGAAAAATGAAAAATAATAAAAAAAATGTCAGTTACAGCATGTACTATGAAAAGGAAAAAGGTGTTACATCCACGTAAACTTCTGGCAAATGTTCAAGCTTATAAAGTACTTAACCTTTTTATCTATTGGGATTATTGTAACTGGGACTTTGCTATAAAAGGAAAGTCTTACAGTGAAGTTGGACTGTTGTTCCTCAATCCCTACACATCCTTTCTCTGTCCAAATCCAGAGAACAGAAGAATATCCTGTGGGTTTTATTTTTATCTTTATCTACCAAAGGCAGTAATACTTTGACACTTGGTGTATAAATCAGCCTGTGGAAATAATAAATTATTCCAGTAGAGATTCTGTCTTCCAAATGAGAACCTTGAAATTGCACACCTCCTGTTGGGGTCTGCTTTTCTGGTATTTTTTCAATGAGCAAGATGCTTCTTTGTTGTAAGACTTCCAAGTGGATTAATTGACACAATTTCCCTCGATATTCTGGATACTTTAAGCCCTTGAATGAGTCAGGACAGAACTCAAGTGATAAATAGCCTTGGCACAAGGAAAGAGAAGTGTTCCAGGGAGGGATGACTGTTGCTTTTGTTTGCTGCATTTTCCATTCTAAAATTTTGTCTTCCATTTCTTACTGAATAACAAGAACAGGGAATATAAGAACTATAAGGAAAAAAGTGGAAGAATTGCTTCATGGGCTTTAAGCAGCCTTTAAATTTCTACACAGTCTCCTCCTGGGGTCATGTCTTGGATTCCAATGCAGATTTTTTTTAAAACCACACTAAATAAATCTGTACATTTATTTTGTAGACAAATGACTTTTTAAAGTGTAGCTAGTTTTAGAAGTTCTGATTGACAAGATCTTTTCAAGGTTCTTTATCAGGAAAGCAAAGGTTACTCCTTCCATGACTGTTTCTTCCATGACTGATTACCCTGCTCACATTTATGAGGAGTTTACTCTCAGCAAAAAGGGTTATTCTGCTGCCCAAAGCAAATCCTCAAAGCTGAAGAAAAGAATTCCATTCTCATGTAGCAAAGTCTAGGCAACTTTTTTGACTTCTCATTTCTAAAGCTACTACTCCTTTCTCCTGGTCCTCTACTGAGAACAAATTCAGGACTTAGCAGGAAAATACAATTCACAGGTAAAAGCCTTGAAGAAAAGGGGATTCCTGTCTTCAAAGCTTGGTTTGAAATGATATTATTTTAGATTCATCTATACTTATTTCAAAATGTTAGACCTCTAGATGTTGAACCAGCATACAGTAAATCAAATTGGGATTACAGGAAACTATGGATTAGCTCATGTAGTACTTATCTTTTTTCTTTGCTGGTTAAAATTGCTGATAACCACTCCAATGAAAAGGTTCAGCATGAAGAAAGATCCAAAAATAATGAAAACCACAAAGAAGGCATACATGCGAAAGCGTGCTTCAAACTTTGGCTGTTGATTGATCTGTTAAAAAAAATAAATCAGAAAAATAATATTGGCAAAAATGAGATAATCTTAGCTTTGTCATTTGCAATTTATTATAGCAGATCTTTTTATTGTCATGAGGGATAAAGTATTTCTACACATTTAAACCTTTATCTAGATGTACAAGCAGAACAACTGTCTTGCTCTATCTTGTTACTATTTGTAAAGATAATTAAAAACAGAGCCAAGTCCTGCTGTAGCAAAGTTTTTAGTAATAAATAAACAGTCCCAATCAGCAGGGATCCTGTGAATGCCCTGATTAGAAAAACAGCTAAGATTAATCCTAATGGTGAATTCCATCCTTTGGGATGCTATCCCAGGCAAGAAGCAATTTAAACCAGTCATACAATGAACAATATTGTTATTTAGCTCCTATTTAACTACAGCCAAGAGTGCAGCTATGGAACATGCAAGAAAAAATGCAAACTCAACTAAATACAGAAAAGTAAATCACACTGTGCTAGTATGAGAGTGAGAAACAGGACATGCAAATAGGGAGGATGTCAAATGCAGGGAAGAAAACCTCCTCAAATAACTGATAAAGCTGCAGGCTGTTTCACTTCTACTACACATGTCCAAAAGGGAAGAAAATTTTCTTCAGAGGCACAGTCATATTCTGTTTCCAAATCAGACTTGTACATAATTTCATATTATCTTGCCCTCTTTTTGTGTGGTATCACTCTATTGTGACTAGTTTCTTTAAGTTCAGATATTTGGTACTCCAAGGATTATTGTTTCAATGTGCAGCTGGATGCACTCATCCACTTGTATTTTGACCTGATGTTGCAAACAAAGCCGAAAAATTAATTGTATGGATAGAAAAGGGAAGAAGGAACGGGAAAAGAACTAAAATTTCATTTCAGTGACACACCTCACGTGAATCCACTGCTGCATACATAATATCCATCCAACCTTTAAAAGTTGCCTGAAAGAAAACGCATTGTTTATTATAACTATGAAAAAAATAGCTATTGCTAATATAAATGTGCTAATAGTTGTAGGAAAAAATGAGAAGTGTGCTATAAAAAATATGCATCAATTCTAAGATATGCTTGGAAGTATGATTCACTGGAGTTTAACACAAAGAAAAATATGCTAAAAAGAAAACTGAAGAAAAGCCATGATTCATGTCAAATGTGCTTTAATGCTAACTCTTGTTAAATTGATGTTTTTGTAAAAACAAAAGAACATTGAAAGTTTCAGCTTAACTAGCAAATATAACTTGAAAGGATAAAAACAGTTTCTAACAAAACAGCAGACGGTCCCATCCTGCAATTTTTATCAATCATAGAACCTTTTGGAGGATCCAGAACAAAGAACTTCATTTAGAAAAGATTCAGGGATAACAGAGATTTTTTAAAAATGCCTTTCTCTCCTTTGTTGTGGTATTAGGGAGGTCAGTGAATTAGCATCTCAACACTTCAGGACTTTTACAACAAAAGAAGACATAGAATTCTAAATAAATTGGTCCATGAGTTTTCTTTCTTATCTACTCTGAACTAGAGAAAACAAGAATAATTTTAAATACAGTAACAGGCAGACTATTTCAGGCTTAGTTTGTTAATCAAAATTAAAACAGAATTGAAATTTAAAACAAAATTGAAAAGCTGTGAAAGAGTTCTTGATTTTAACAGTAGGTTGCATATGTCCAAGTATTCTTTAGGAAGAAGTGAGCAGCTCATAGATAAGGAAAATATTCATGGAAGCTAAAAAATCCCCAGTTTCAGTGAGATGAACAGAAGCAGGATGGTGTGCCTTGGTTGGGCTGCTCAACCCATGCCCTGAGGAAAACAAAAATGAACATGTTTCTATAGAACTTACCACTTGAAGAAGAGCCAAGTATCCCATGCCAACATTGTCAAAATTTACAGCACTATTTGTCCATGTTCCATTGTAGGACATGCAATCATTTCTGTCATTAATGAGATCAAGACTTTCTTTTTTGAGTGTGCATTTCCAAAATCTGCTTCCAAGCCATCTTACTCCTAGAACGTTAAAGAGGAGCCAAAAGACAACACAGACGAGCAGAACATTGAAGATTGAGGGGATGGCTCCAAAGAGTGCATTCACAACAACCTGAATGAAATGGATGAAAAGAATTAATTATTTGCATTCAGTAGATCAATTTTCCCAGAAAGTCACTGATTTTTTCTTCTTCTGTATCTACTGAAAATTCTCATCCATATAAAAACCCAGAGCCCCAATATCTTTACCTTTATCCCTTCAAATCTTGACAAAGCTCGTAGAGGCCTCAGTGCTCTAAAAGTCCTGAGAGATTTCAGGCTGGTCCCAGAGGAACAATGTGATGAATCTTCAGAAACAGAATTCCGTCCCCAGGAAACAAAGGACAGCTGTGTTCATTGAATTGGAACTGGGATCATTAAATGGTATACAAAATTTTACTTTATTTATATTAGTAGACAATCCTAAGATGAATGTTACAGTATGTTTCACCACCATGTCAAAATTAAGAAAATACACACTCAAAGTTATCACAATATAATTTCACTTCATTCTTTTCTAACATATAAAAAAAAGGAATTAATTCTAATTAGATTTTTTTAAAACAGGTTCATGTAATTTTGTTTAATACTAGTATAACAATCAAATTGGTAACTATGGTACTTCCATACAATAACAGACCAGAAAGGTTTATTCAAATAAAATACTCCCATTTTCTACATAGTTATTCTCAGAAGTGGAGACAGGAATTTGTTATCATAAGTGAGGATAGGGATGCGAAAACAATTCTTTTTTTTTTTTAAGATATCTGGTTGATTTTAGATATTTCTAAGAGAGAAATGAATACATTAAAAATCATTTCAATAATTAGTTTTTTCACTGTTCATGACTTGCCTCTTCCTTCCTATTTGAATTTGTTGCCTCATTGTTCAGCCATTGGATATCTCCGTGCTTATCCTCTGTTTAGGATTGCTATTTACTTTAGAAAACGGTAACTGCTCAAGTATTCTTTACAAATATTCACAATACTGGATCTTTCTGTTGAAATTTCCTAATACTTCACAATTTTCAATACTGACTATCCTGAGCCCATCAAAAGCTTCTCTGATGTTACAAGTCTTTAGGGCTGTGCAAAGCAAAAGATACTTCCCTATCTTTAATTCCCTGGTACATGTTTTTTTCAACCATGCTTTTCAACTGTCTTTGCCATCTAAATTTCCTCTCCTTCAAGGAAGGAACTCTTTCTTTTTATCTGTTTCTAAATGCCAAAATCACAGACTTGGTTTAGGTTGGAAGTAGCCTTTAAGATCATTTAGTCCAGAACTGCCAGTAGCTTCACATTTTCTACTGCCTTAATCAATTTTTTTTAATTTTATTTCTGATCACTATTTGAACTCTCTCTCTACAACTGAAAATGTTTTTAGAGCCATCATGGTCCTCAGTGATGGTTATACCTAATAAAATTTTCTTCAGCAACTTCTTGATTATTGCTAACAATTTTCATTTAAAGTCCTAAAGCCTCTTTTGGATCGAAGGTTTTTCAGCTTTTGGAAACTGCCTTTAACACTTGTATTAATTCACAATCAGAATTTACAGGTAGTTCTCTAGACAGAAAATAACAAAAATTTAAATGTATGACAACCTGAGTATAATACTTACACACACAATGATGAAGTCAAGCAAACACCAAGAATTTGTGAAATAACTGTGCAAACCAAAAGCCACCCATTTCAGAAGCATCTCCGTAAAAAAGGTGTAGGTAAATATCTTATCAGCATAATCTAAGATAATTTTCACTTTTTGCCTCTTCTGCAGGTGAATATCTTCAAATGTCTGGAATTTCAGAATTCAGTTTTAAACCAGGTCAATAGTTTTACGGAAGATTATTTTTGAATTGCACAAGAATACACAGTTTAGCCTATTATAACCATTTCATATTAAATTATGGACAATCACCACTTATATTTATACTTAAAAGCTAAATTAAAAAAAAAAAGTACAATCTCATTTTCATATTAATTGAAAAATCCCTTATTTTGAGGTTTTTATGTTCAACACTTCAAAAAATGTCTGATGAGGGTCAATTGTGGCTAAAAAATTTTGACTCCCCAAGGCAGTTCATAATTTTGAAGGGGTTGGTCTAGAATTCTTAACAAAAAAGCCTGAATTTAATTCATTAACCAGCGTCTGTCAGGCTCTGACCTTCCAAATGAGTCATCTTGAGTCATCCTACAGAGTTGTAAATACAGACATGGAAAAATGTGACAGACACGTCATCTGGAACACCTCATTCCTGAAGTTGCATGTTTTTTCACCTAAACCTTGACCTTGAGGTTTTAGGAAAATGTTTCACTGATTGCTGTCATTCACAGCAGTGTTTGCTCACGTTTAAAGTGTTTGCTGCCTTGCTAATTTATTTTAAATTTTTTATACTGTCAATCTATTCCCAATTCCTTTCAACATCTTCCATTATTTCCTCACTAAGCCTTTGGCAATGTCTGTAATTTTCCTTTCATCCACTTCTCCCCTGCTTCTCTGAGCATTCTCTCCATGACCACCATCTCATTTAATTTCAAACAAGACATGGACATGTGTGGTGCTCTGGTGTTCATTCATACTCATTCAGAAAATTTCATATCAGCAAACTTTATAAACAAGCAAAAAATGGGCAAGTCCCTTTTTGTAAGAGGACAAGTGTATCTTAAAAATGGGTAAGTTCTCAACACATCTTGTTTTGCAAAACATTTTTGACAACAAGAAATTGTTATTGTTTTGTTTTTTTGCACCTGGGTACCAACTAAATTTTTGTTCAAGAGGACATTAAAAATAACTCAGTTTCCTTCTTTACTTCAGTTTGGTTCTGCATGAACACAGTGGAACCCTCATTGGAATTCCAGGGAGTTCCCCTGGAGGTTTTGTCAGGAGAATTTTAAAGCAGACAGTTCAAATCTACAGTTCAGGGAACAACCTGAACGTAATGTACACAGAAGTGACTTTAGCTGGAAATTCTGACATCTACCACATAGATCACCTTCAGACTATTTGGTTATGTTCCTTCTGCATTATATAATACGTTATTTAACAAGTTACTTTCAGGAGACAGCAAATATACTTTCAAATAAAATAATTCTTCCCTTATTCTTCAGTAGAAATGGATATGATCAGAGAAACAATGAAAAATTACCTCACCTACCAATTTACAGCCACCTTCATTTTTAGCTTCTGATCACAGTGTTTGGATGATTTTCAATCTACATTTTTACTGAGCAGTTAGTTTGCTTTACAAATTTAGAAGTGCTATTATTTTTTTTCCAAGCTTTCCTAAGTAATTTCAGACTCTGGTTTAGCCTTATAATTAACACAAAAGTGTAAAGAACTATGTTCAATGAAGAACTAGGATTCCATATATTTAAATCCATCTATTTAAACATCTTATCCAAGTGGAGGAAAGCATTATAACTTCTAAGGGTTACATTTATTACGCTCTTGTCTCTCTCTGGGGAAAGGAACGTCATAGTAGAAGAAATCAATTCAATGCTATTCCTTTACTGACAACAATTAATTCAAAAGTGGAGAAATTAAATGACATTTACCAGTGCTGCGCTGCTCAACACAATCATAAAAACCATAAAATATTCAAACCCACTATGGTTAACGATTTTGTAGCAGGTTTTTCTTAAGTTCCACCAAGTTTTGCCTGGAAACTTTGTGATATCCACTACGCAACAGGGGAAACACTCAACACAACCTGAAAAGAGAGATAACAGCATATTGGTTCAATGAAAAATGTTGATATATGGATTTAAAAAGTATAAAACACCTAAAAAGGGGCTTTTACATATTATAGGAAGAATGTGATCTTTTATCTATGAGGTGATGCTGTTGTTGAAATGATCTGAAACTAAAGAAAAGACAAAATTTGTATGCCAAAATAATCTCTTTTAATAAAGCAACACATACATGGAATAACAGGCATCTTTTTGTGTCCTGCAGAATGGCTTGTGGGCACAGAAGAAGCCTTTACTTCTATCTAAAAATGTGTTTATTTTCTGCATTTTTTTCTCTTTTTTATTTTGAAAAGAGATATTACCTTACTAGCAGGTCAGTGAATTATTATTCTTACTGATTATTTCACTTTATTGCACTGCAGAGACATTACATCCAGACTCTGTTCACTGCCCTGCACCAGAAACACTCTTCATTAATCTGGAAAGGCAGCAGGATTGAAATATGAGAGTCAACAGAGTCTAAGGAGAAGTTCAGGTGATCAAAGGCAGATATCCACACTGGGATGAGCAAGCAAACAGTTCCTGCTAATCAGGACATGCTCCAAATGGATATTTTTGAACACTGGTTCATTTGATATTAGTGCAAAACAAACCAAACCAAAAAAGATTCCTACTTTCAACAAAGCAGTCCTTAGGCAGCTGTGAGTTTTTACTGTGGGAGAACATCTCCAGAAGAACAACTGGATCCACAGTGCTGGCTTCAGAAAAGCTACGAACTGCATGACATTTCTGCAAAGGAGAAGGAGTAAGAAAAGAATTTATTTGCTTCTCATTAATACAGTTAACAAACATAAAATAAATGACAATTATCATCTCCTCTCCCTCCTCCCAAAAATTGTAGCCTTTAAATTATCTTAATGTTGCTGAACTACCAAAATAAGTTATAAATAATAGGACAGAAAAAGCCAATACTTATTTTTGTTTCCATAACTTTATTTTAACAAATTTCTTGGTTTCTTTTAGGCATCTACAGTGGACTTGCAGGAAGGGAAATGTTTAGAAAAGAATATATTACGCTACAATTTCAGAGAAAACTCTGATTTCTTCAGGCCAATCCATTTTTGGAGATAAAAATCATGTCTCAAAAGGCTTGAAGTGGGAAAGGCACAGCATATTCCACAAAATGATAAAAGTTATAATTACCTCCAGTTGCTCTTTCTTTGAGGGTGTTACTGTGAAAGCATTTACAGTTTCAGAAGTCCCAGAACTCTGATTGAAGCTGTTTGAACTCCGCCACTGTTCTCTGTGTCTTAATCTGTCTTCCTGCATGGAATGATGCAAATCAGTTGATTTTCAGGGGGTTTTTTTTGAATGACTTATTTTTTTCCTGACAGTCATTCTTGAAAGACAAAATTATTTAACAGAATGTAAAACATCCATGAAGTTTAGACTCATAATCACAGAATGATCTGGGTGTTTGGGTTAGAAGGGACCTTAAAGATCATGTAGGTTCAGCCCCTCTGCCATGGGCAGAGAATCTTTCACTAGCAAGTTAATTATAAATAATTAAATGGTTTTCCTAAAATGCTTGTTAAAGAATTATGCTTCCAGTTATAGGCAGAAGATCTAAGTGATCAGAATCAGTCCTCAGTCCTTTTGACACTACAAATTCCAAGAAATGCCAGATTCCACTGCAGCAGGGAATGAATTTCTGACATCAAATGCTTATGGGCAAGATATTTAAAACAGCTACAGATTATTTTAAGGTGATCAGCAATTTTTGCTTCTTTGAGAACTTACCCAAAGATATTGCACTGGTAATGCTTCCTAATATGACAAAAACCACACAAAATGATCCTGGCAGTCCACCTAGACACTGACCACGTGCTAACCCATCCAAAAAAGAGATCACTCCAACCCTAACAATTCTGTGATTCTGTGAAAAGAGTTCCTATAGCTCCTGTGCCATATTTGAAAATCCTGTGTGGACGTGACATACCCCTGAAATATCTCCAATATCCCTAAATGCCACTGTACAGCTGTCATGGCAGTGAAAATGTCTCGCTCACATGCAGAAAGACTTGAACTTCATCCTGTTTATCCTGCCCAACACAACAAAATCAAGAGATATAAAGGGGAGTCAAAAGTACCATGGAGGTGAACAGGTGATTTAAAAAAAATTACTAACAATTTATTTTTTAATGTGTAGCTTTTGTTTACATCCCCTTTGGATTCCATACAACTGAGAAGCAACATACAATCAACACAAGATGCCTGCCTGCCAAAAAATCCAGGTGTAAGAAAAAGAAGACAAAAAGAAAGTATGTCTGTCTTGATCAAACTTTGTTTATCAGTTGACAGTAATAAATGGAAATAAAACAGTCAAAAGCAGAATTTTAGTTGACATTGAAGAGAATGATGAAAAAGTCAATATTCAATAGATCATTGAATAACCAAGACTACTTGGTAGCCCTCATACTAGAAGAACAAAGAAAGTAAAGCTGCAGAAACAACAGAAAGGATAATATTTGCTGTTGAGTCTTTGAGATTGTATTTACAGATGCAAGTCACAATAATTTTTGAAATATCAATATTCCTTACCTGTTTCCTGTATTGTACAGCCGTGTGCAAAATGTGCCCATCATCACCTTCATTGGTATATGGCTCTGCTGCTGTAACGGGAACACAGGTACTGTGGCTGGACAAAATGTCTTCATATTTCCTTGCTAGCGAGGAACTCTCTTCCATATGGCAACGCTCTATATCAAAGCAGCTGTTGTCTATGTATTTTCTGACATCTGTCATGGCATAATTAGTAACCTCTATGCCTTTGCCAGAAACTTCTGCCAAAGTCTTCTTTTTGTCTGTTCTTCTGAGGCTTCCTCTCATCCTTTTGCAGCAGTGATCCCAAACTCTCTCTTTCACAGCCTTCAGGCTCTTGTGGATCTGCGCAATGGCAATCTGGTATTTAGTCCCTTCTCTAGGTTCCTCTTGTCCCTCTGGGCCATCAGTGTTGAATGAACTCAGCAGCAAAGCAATGAACAGGTTGAGCACCTGAAAACAAAGACACTATTGCTAACAGGAAAGACAATTCAGACAGCTTCAAACTCACTTTCATTAACCACTACAGTGAAATTATTTATTATTATGCTGGAATATTGTTATGACATGATATGGCTTCTTCTGGAAGGAATGGCAGGAGAACCAAGGAGGGAAGTGAGAGTTTGGGATATATCAAATATATTTTCACATGCTTTGATGTCCACAGTGTATGAGGAGGCAGACATAGAAAAACAACAGACAAAGATGAGTTTTAATTACACCACCATCAAAAAGGATCTGGTATAGACCAACAAACCAAGCAGATGAAAAAGATTTTGTCTGCCAGTAAATTTACATTAGATCTAGTATAAACCTAAAAATCTGTGTTCTGTAAACTTTTGATAACATAAAGGCAACTTGTTAAGCATTAAAAGCACTCAACACTTTGGTTATTTGGTGCCATCAATGCAAAAGATGAAGATATCTGACACCAAATTATAAGCTCTGCACTTCTATACCCTGGCTAGAAGGAACAACTTTATTTTGCTTCTACGTCTTGTGTGAGAAAGAGAAAGAAAGGGAAAAAAGGGAAGAGAGGAGACAGAATAAAACCATATGTCAAGTGACACCAAGAAAAGAGAATAAAGTGAATACTTTTCAAGCAGTAAAGTTTGCCTCCAAAGACGAAAGTAACTGGATGCATTCAGTAGGGAGTGAAAATTGACTTGAAACTCACCACCAGGTTTCCTAGCACCAGGACAAGCAAGAAAATGGTGAGACATTTCCTTTTTCCAGCCACTTCCATGCATTCCCACATAGTTTCAATCCATTCTCCACATAATATTCGGAATATAATCAGGACTGAATGACTAAAATCTATCATATGCCAGCGTGGTTTGCCACTGGAGCTTATTTTACAGGAACTTGAGTCATAATCACTGCCCAAAAGCTGCATTCCTACTACAGCAAAAATAAATACAGTGATTGCCAGAACCAGAGTGAGGTTACTCAGTGCACCAAAGGAGTTTAGAATTATTTTCATAAGAGTATTTAAGGCTGGCCAGGACTTTGCCAATTTGAAGATCCTGAGCTGTAAAGAAAACACAAAGGAAAAAATAAAAAGTTAAAAACAGCCTAGATAGCACAGCACACATGAAAGCCAGACCCTGTGTTTACCATGATGTCTGTACTGCAGTAGTATCAGTGTATTTTCCCCAAAGAGAGCCTTTTAATTTCTTGATGCAATTAAAATCACTCCAGTTAAAAGCTCATGTTGTCTCACTACTTACCAATAAAGAAAACAGATTTAACATATTCATAAGTAAAATAATATGAGGGTATTTCACTATACAACACATGTATTTTTAAAAAAAATACAAATATTTCTAAATAAATAATTACCAGCCTGAAAGGTGAGAGATTTGTTCCAAAGCTCGCTAGGCCAATCAAAACAACCAAGCTATCAAAAACATTCCATTTTTCTTGGAAATAGTAGTAAGGATCTAGAGCAATGATTTTCAAGATCATTTCTATGGTAAAAACCAGGGTAAAGACCTGGAAAGACAAAAATGAAATTCAGAAAAAAAGTCACTGAAAAAGACTTTCTGCTTATGGGAATGTCCCAGTATAAATACAGGGTTATAACTCCATTTTCACTCTAGCATAGACCTAACTTACCTGGTCACTTAGAGAAATCAGTTGTTGGTAATCTGTTCGCATGCCAGGGTACTCCATAGCCAGGAATAACGTATTCAAGATAATGCAAACCATGATTAGGAGATCAACAAAAGGATTCAAAATTACCAATTTCATCTTCTCTTTGACTGCTCTCCAGAATGGACAACAATTCCAAATTAGATACTTTTGAGGGAAATTCTTCCAAAATGTAGGACAATTCACTTTTGACTCTGGCAGACAAAGAGTGACATATGAATAATCCTTTGCAGAATGTCACAGAATGAAGAAAAAAAAACAATCATTCATTGAAAAGGTTGAAAAGAAATCAATCTCACATGAGCAGAATGGCATCACTGAAAAAAAATAATTTAGCTCATTCTGCACAAACTAATCACAGACTAATAAAGGTCAGGCAAAATTTACCCTTGGTAATTGTGAGTTACATAAGATGTGAGAAGATTTATTTTACTGAAATTTACGTTTGGCAGCATAATTTCCCCTAGTGGCTTTTAAAATAATGCTGTTTGTGACAGTTTGATCTCAGGCTGAGTTACACAATCATCACAGAAAAAAGTGGAAAGAATTACTTACTTGAATTGTCTGTCAGAATTGTGGCTGCACTCATTAACCTCTGTCGTCGGACGGGATCATTGATAGCTTCCATTGACACCTCATAGGACAGCAGGATCTGCCTCTTTGGTTAGAAAGACAGCAGAAGGTAAAATAACAAGGGAACATGGAGATATAATAATTACAATACAAATATCACAATACAAATCGAAATACAAAAACTATCCAGCATGAGATAAATATGCCTTTTCAAATACATATTATAGAGAAGCTTTAACTTGCTGAAAAACAAAGAAAAAAAGTAACAATATCAGGTGTTTGAAGACAAAGGACATTTCATCAAAAACAATACAATATTTCAAGAACCTTTTTCTTTTTGAAGATATTTAATTAGCACTTATAATGCCATCATAAAAGAAGTATAGAAACATTAACAGGGGGCAAGGGAAAAGAATCAATCTGTCTTTCCAGTGAATGATGAAAACAACAGACAAAAAGAACACTGACCATCAGTTCGAATAACTATTGGCTATTTAACTACAAATTACTGATTATAAATAAATAATCACATATTAATGTGAAAAAATGGTCACATAGTTATTACAAATTATTGGGGTCTTTAGCCCTATTAAGGCTATCAAGATCTAACTAACACTGAACTTCCTAAAACCAGGAATGGGACTACTTTTGTTTTCATTAGAACTGCCAGATGACAAGGAACCTGACAGACTGGGGGTGAACAGATGAACCACATCACAATGCACTGCATCTTAGTATTCCCTCTCAGCACAACTGGATTTGCATAATTTTTCTTTTTAGGGAAGGATAAATTAATAAAAATATATCATAATGTTACCTCAATCTCTTATGATATTATGATTTTTATTAACATATTCTGTAAAACTTTTATTCAGGGAATGAAACTGATATCCTTGGCCTTAAAGGTTTAATAATAATTATTTCTCTTTGTCATGCTCATATTCTAACAAAAATCTAAGCAAATCTTAGCTGATAAAACTGTCAGAGAACAGACCTAGAACATGAATTTATAATACAGTGCTAAAATGCTCATTTCCCCCTCTGTTTGTTTTTAATCCTAAAGGCTCAACTAGATTATTCTAATCATGACCAGTGCAAGTCCCCCTTTCATTCTTTTCTCTAAGATTTGGTGTCTCAGAAAAAAGAAACCCAGAATAATTTGTGTGCCAGCCTGACTAAAGTTCTCAATCTTTTTGTTGAAATTCACAGCTGTTAAGGAACCTTTAGAGTTGTGTTTATGGAAAGGACGAGGACATTCACCCTCACTGAACTGGTCACTGCTGCTCACTGATTTTCAGCTGAAGGAATTAACTGGGGATGAGAAGTCCTCTGACAAACTGGGATTTAAAACAGGGATGTGTACTAGAGAAACAATGTTTATAAAGTCATTCTGTCCTGTCAAAAACCTTCTATCCAATATGCTTTTATCTTGGACTTAGCACCTTAACTTCTTTTTATGATGAAAGTTGAGACGACATTGTTTGAGGAATCCTCAGTTGCAGCAGAGCTTGTACTACCAGTAGTTGTCATAACATGAAATAAACTATCAGGTTTGTTGCAGACTGTACTTATTTGACTAAAGGTAAAAATCTACATTGGAGCAGCTCACACTGCTTGGATCATGCTTTAGGTTTTCCTAGAGATATTCAGAATTTTGTCATTCCCTGGACAAAGAGAGAGGAAGGGACCTTGGAAAGGTCTGGAGATGTTATTTCTGAGATATAAAAATCCAGATTACATTTGGCATCCACGTGTGCAGGCTTTGTAGCATTGCAGAAGTAAGGTCTAGCAAACAATCCAAATTTATCTTCTGTCTCATACATCTCCTGCAGCACAGTCACAGACTTAGAAGAATAAAGTTAAATAGGAATAAAGAGCCATAAAAGATGTTTTTATACTTCCAGAAGATATGACACCTACTATGAAAAGACTATTTTTCTGAATAAGTACAATGAAACACTACCATGGGCTGTGGCACAGCATTTCCTTTAAGTGAAGCAGAGCCAAACTAGGTCACAAAATTGAATTATATTCTTAACACAGTAGAGGAAACATTAATGACACTACAAGAAGCAAATGCCTTACTAAAGGACATGACAGGTGGTAGTTGCTGACAAGTGGGTGATTTGGATTCTTTCAGCTCAAATATATAATTTATTATAGATAAGATTATGGAATTTAGAAGAAATTCTGACCATGATGACTGTCAGAATAAGAGTTTAATCAATTTTAGCTAGGATTATACGTCTGAAAAAGACTCCCCTTCAAGGATACTTTTCAAACAGACAGAAGTTGGGACATTATTTCTCTTAGCTCTGCTTTGGGAATATTTCCATTTTCACTGAGATGGGTGGAACAATTCTAATGTCCTCTCAGAAGCAAAAGAGAATCTGTCATAAGATGAAACCAGTATAAGGGCATCGGAAGCTTTCTTTTTAGACATTGTTGAAAATAATTAAGTAATATCGATAATTGCCTGAGAATTATTTTGAAAGATTCAGCTCAAGATTAAAGTATCTAAATATAGGTATCTAAATGAAAATGTTTACAAAGAGCCAGAGAAAGATTGAAGCTGGGATGGTCTTCCAGAAGATACAGTATTTTGTCAGTGGCAAAAGTACTGTGAAAAAAATCACCAAAATTAAGCAAAGGAAGAATAACAAGTCTTAATAGAAGTTTCTTACTGGACTTTAAAATGAGTGGTCAGCAGAGGAGCCAGAAATCACAGCTGTAAACAAGATGTGAAACAATATGTGTGAGATTCAGCCTAATATTTATACATCCATGTTTAATATATCCATGTGTGTAATGCATTTAAAATCCCAGTATATGACACACATATGTTTCTGACAAGTTTGATTCACACAGATAAATGTTTCTGAACCCATCTGAGATGATCCATGGACACATTTGGTAGCTGGGACATCCATAGAAGCAGACATGGCACATAACATCTGTGCCCTTCCAGAGAGGAGGTGAAAGCCAAGTAAGACACTAGAAAAGCTCTAATGCCACTAGGTATCAATTTGTGATCTAAAAAATTAAATCTCCACTCTGGGAGTTTAGAACCTAAAATACATGTACAAACCTAAAATCCTAAAACAATTCAAGCTCTGGAAATAATCCAGTTGCCTAAATCTAGGAATATAGCAACATTTGAGATGCCACAAAGTAGATACCAGAGATATCAAAGATATCTAGAACATCCAAAATATGCAAAAGCATTTAAACTGGCACCAAGTGCTTAAAGTCAGCAAGGGAATCATGCCCCTAAGATCAGAAGTCTTCATACTGAACTAAACCCTATTCTAAATATTTAGGTCAGAGAATTAGCAGTCTGTAGAAAAGAATATTAACTTAAAAATAAAATTTTAAAAAAATAGTTAGGACTTTAGGGAAACTCTGAAACTTAAGAATTTTTTACATTTATTTCTGCAACACAGAGATTTTGACAGATCTTACCACAGCTCTCAGAGCACAGGTCTATGATGTGTCATCATTGTACCACTGACAGACACTTCCAACTTCCTTTTCAGGTGCAGGTAGTGCTGGCTCCACCTGGTCCCAAAATCTCATCCTTGAATTGTCATATCACATGCAAATCTAATGGACATATTTTCTATTTCAAATACTTACAAGCTTCTTGTGGCAGCGACCAGGCTGTGAACGAAATATATGCTCCTCATTTTCCTGGTCATCTAAAGTTAAGTTTTGCCTTGAATTAGGTGTTTCTTTATTACTCCCTTTTCCTTCTGAAGTTTTCAAGTCAGCAACTGACATTTCAGATCCAGCATTCAAGGCCTTACTGCTTTCTTCCACAGCCAACATCTGTAACAGGAAAAGCAAAACATCTGTCTGTTAATTCAAGACAAATACCAATGTATGGACTAGGATCATATACATGTCATTACTATGCTACCTGAATTATTTGCACTGATAATTCCTAAGTTTCAAAGATTAAACTGCATAAAAAGACATGAGTACAAAATGCTATTCACAATTCTGAAAGACAAAGCAGGGTTACTTGTGAGCTACTGTAATTAGTCTGCCCTTGTCACTTTAAATATTGTATTTTGTATCTGATTTACAATGTATTATGGCTTATCCTTTATTTTCCTTTTCTTGCTTTGAAAAGGACCTTGAGTCCAAGACAGAAGAGTAAGGGCACAAACTAAATCCTAAGATGTTAAATTTTCCTAAATCCTAAACCTGTTGAAAGAAAAATGGAAAGAAGAAAAAAGAAAAAACAGAAGGAAGAAAAGCCTGAGCAAAGCCTGTCAGGCAGAAAACCATCACAGATCTGTCAACAACTGTAGAGGAGGAACTTGGTAAAATGGTGATGTCTTACACTTTAATGATGAAATTTGATAGTTGCTAGAGAGTATTTGTCCTCTTATGTGTCTGACTTTTCTGACTGCTAGCAGTAAATCAGGGATATCTTTTATTTAAGGTAGAAAGTGAAATGTATCCACGCATGCTTCCTTCCTGCAGTAATACCGGGAAGGGATACCCAAAGAAAGGAATTTTTGGGCACAGCAATAATGGTAGTGTACAAGAACAGGGCAAACTACGGAGTGCAGCACTCAGGCAATGACATAAAAGTTACTTTCTTGCCAGAAAGCCATTCCTATCCAATGTCAGGTCTGCAAATCCTAAAACTTATTATCTTTTAACTTGGATTCATGATGGTTTTTTGTATCACAGGAATGTTTATGTATTTAAGCATATATATGCATGCATATATGCATTTGTAAAGACATAAAGAGAAATGAAGTGTCAGAAAGTATTGTAAGAAGACCATGTTTAATTCAAAACATAATTTCCCTAATTTGCAAACAGAAGAAAACAAAAGGATCTACGGATTATATATGTTAATTTACAAACCTGTTCCTTCTCTATAATTTGTCTGGCATCCTGAAGCAGTTTTTCCTTTGCCTCTGTTTCAGCACGAGTAGCTCTATTTTCCTCTTCATATGCCATAGTTACCACAGCCAAGATCAGATTGAAGAGATAAAATGAGCAGAAGAAGATGACCGCCATAAAAAAAAAGATGCAGGACACTCCAGATGTACGGATGGTCTGTGAGGAAAAGGTAAAGGTAGTAATAAATTCTTAACAAACTAACATTTACAAAGCAATTTCAAAATAACTTTAAACAATTTCTTTTTCCTAGGAAAATACAAAAACTTAATGTGCTGCAGTGTTTTCAATGATCAACAGTAGGATCTGCTCCTGGTCTAAGTTATACATTAAAATGTCACGTACTGCAGGAAAGAACAACTCCCATTCTTAAAATTAAATCGAGTATCTTCCAGCAAATCAGGCAAATGATCATCAGAGTTTAAGCTATGAGAAGACAACTTCATCTGTAAAGACATAAACAGGTGACTGGAAGAAATTAATGAAACTCAGAAATAAACGTGAAAGCTAGGATCATCTATACAATCATGAAAGATGTTTTAGTTACAGAATCAGAGGCAATATTTAGACTGATTACTTTATTCTTAATTTTTTTTAAATGGTAGCAGAGGAGATGGTTCAAAATTAAGCTCTGAGACATTAAAAACTAAAGATCGCATGACCTTCAAATGGCAAATGATGTTGCATCCATTTAAAAAAGTCCCAGTTAATAAAGACTGATGTAAAGAAAGAGCAAAAATGGACCAATATGAAAGGTATAGAACAAGGCAGAGAGTACTGTTCCTGTCTGGCAAAGACACTGTATAGACATGAGGGATCCAGGAACTTCTCTGCAGGTTTTTTTACATAATTTTTTTCAAAAAAACCACAAAATTGAGAAGTTACATTCAACTCTCAGAATCAAAACATAAAGGCTTCAGTTTTTTAGTACCACGTTGTCAAAAATGAAAGTGTGTACGTTGAGCCAAAATATTTGGTAAGGACTCAGCATTCCAAAGGAACACGAACAGAGAATGTGACAAATCCTCACATTCCCTGCAGCAGCAGGGAGCTGCCTGGCTGGATCTGCTCCATATCCCAATCATTGGGTGGTTACATACAAATATTCAGCTTTTATTTAGCTCTTAACCACTGACTCAAGCATGTTCTCCAACAAATTAGGAGCATTTACAGCAGGATTGCTCCCATCCAATGTCACCTCCAGAAGGTGTTACAGCTCAGTCACTTGACTCTACTTCCTTAATACTTCTATTGATTTTAAAAGAAAATTGGTGTCAGTAATGTTGAAACCAACACAGATTTTTTTAGTGGTTATAAAGCTCTGAATTGCACATCTAAAGTCATTCCAGCAGGTAAAAAAAGAAGTACCCACTTGTCTGTAGAGACGCTCCCACATGTCCTGGGTCATCAGACGGAACACAGAGAGGAAGGCCCAGCCAAAGTGGTCAAAACTTGTATAACCAAAGTCAGGATTGTCCCCAATCTTCTCACAGGTGTAGTTTCCTGGACACTCTTCACTAACCACAAAAGAAATGTTAAACAACACTTATGTGGAGATTCAATTGAACCTGAAAGCATCCAATACACAGCGACAAATAAAGATTTGTTCAGTTTGTCTGAAATGAGGTTTCATTATTCCCTAAAATATTCCTGCCAGAAAGGCTGATTCATATCTGACCATCCCAGAAAGCCATTTGTCTAGTAAAGAAAACTAGACAGAAACCTTATTTTGGGACTAGACAAAAACTCTCACCGATGTAGGATATGTCCAAACAAATACACAGAGAGGGGGGAAATGGAAATATCTTTACTTTTAAATAATTCACCAAGATGAGGAGAGGAGAATTTATTAATATCTAAAAAGCCTTTACTGATGTGCTTCCCTTCTCATTTCTATCATTCTACCTTACCATTATACTCCCAGTGGTTAGCAACAAAGTACATATAAAACTGGCTGTATCCTTGTACTTCATTCTTTTTCTGATGTGAAATATCTGGTTTTTAATTCAGTAACACACCCATTGATCCATTTCTTCCTTGTGAAAAATCATCACCATTCCTTAAAACCAAAAACAAAACCAGTTTATCTGGAGGAAAAAAAAACAAGAAAGTACAAAAACTGCTTTGTTCACTTACTCGGGTTCTGCACTGTAGCCACAGAGCAATATTTCAGAAGAGTCTTCCAATCTGAAGCAGAGCTCTAATAAAAAAAAAAAAAGAAAACAAAAATCAAGGAATCATAAAAACAGAAGTTTTCAGTTTCAACAGCTTTCTGACAGTAAACCAAACATTACTGCACTTTATAAACACTCTGATGGATCAAACTTCTGTGAAAGATCCTTTCCCAACAAAGGGCACATGGGACTGATTCTCAGCAGATCCGCTTCTGACAATTTAAAATAAATAGTAAAAATTTGCTGCACAACTAACAATGTAAGATTTTATTTGATCTTTGGTAAAAGCTAAGAATCTCTATCAGAAATAGACAAAATTCATGAAATAGACAAAATCCATGAAATACAGAGTAAATGATGGAAAAAATCATTCTCTATGCAATACACCTAAAGTTAAGATCCCTGTGCAATGCACAGATCAAAAAGAAAATGCTTACAGAAAACTCAGTCCCTTCTATCCCACAGACTGCTGATGTTTCTCCAATCCAAGATTCACTAATCTCATATTCAGTTGTCCCAGAGACTTCATACTACTACTTGTGCCAATGGAAGGACAAACCTCCTTGGCAGAAACACATGCAACTATATTTTAACACCTCTGTGAAAAAATCAATACATACATAGGAAGATACACAGATTATGTAAAGGGAGAAAAGAAAAACATTTACCTTCATCACCTGGCACATATATCTTGGGATCCTTACATAATGAGTCATTGTACAGAGTTTTATTGAGGACACATTTGGATTTTAAATTGCCCATAAAAAGCTGGAGGCCTATTAGTGCAAATACACTCAAGCAAAATACAGTCAAGATCAACACATCCAAGAGCTTCTTAACAGACTCAACAAGTGAATTTACGATGACTTTCAGACCTAGGAAAATAAGATGCAATAACATGGAAAGTGAGAAAAGGAATGCAATGATGTTCCTGTATGACAAGACACAACAACTGTTAGTTTGTTAAAGACAAAAGAAAGAATTGACATGTGGCTTTGACACTAAAATTAAACACATTCAGTGTTTCATTCCTGCTATAATTTCATAGCAAAATCAGAAACCTATTTGCAATTACATGGAAATGGTAAGGTTAATATATATTAGAACAATGAGATATAAAGTAGTTTATGGATTTTCAAGTGAATTTTTGCAGTTGGAATCTGAATTCATTTTTTGGTACTCTAAGGACATGACACAAAAATGCTGAATATCTGGGTGTCATATGCAACGTACTGTTGAAAGTATTACACAAAATCCAGACAGTGGCTGTGGTCAATAAGGAAACAAATGAAAGTCTCTCAAATTGTGAAATCAGCATTCTGGGAAATAGACCAGAGAAGGTTAAGCTAATGAGGAAGAACATGAAACCAGAAATATGGTGGTTCAGATATATTATGTTAAGAGAACATATTACATATGGTGGGCTGCTCCAGGAAGACAAATTAAAGAGACAAAGGCACCGGGGCTAAATAAAAATGTACATTAGTGATGGAAGAAAAAAATACAGAATATAAATTTGCCTTTGTTAAAACCATTTGAAGGAAAGATGATTTAAAAAATTGTATTAGGGTGCTGCTGAGGGTGCAAAACAGTCACACCTTGGAATTCCTTGAGGTCACAAAATGTGACCAGAGAACTGGAAGACAAGAACAGGAGTGGAATTAAAATCTGCATTCTGGTGAGGCAGAGAGAAAATCAGTAAGATGTGTTGTTTCTTACCGGGTATCACTGAAATAGCTTTCAAAGTCCTCAGTACTCTGAAAGTTCGAAGAACTGAAACATTGCCAAAACTCTGAAATGCAGTAATGTACCTGTAAAATTAACCCAGACTCAACCAAATGACAAAGATGGAGCTTTTCAAAGCATTTCCTCATAGAGCAGGCAGTAATGAATACACTGCAGAAAATAAACAGGTCAAATATGTCCTAAGATATATGCCTAAAATTAGGAATCTAAGTCCATTTCTGGGCCTGGATGTGAAGTAATGGGGCTTTGGAGCAGCGCCTCTGAAAAGAAATAGAGTAAGCTCCTACTTAGTGTGGATTTGGATGCTTTAACTTTGGAAGAGTTTATCCATCAAAATGTCAAACAAATATAAAACCGTCAATGTCATGATCACACTCTTACACTGAAGCTTCTCTCATGAAAGTACACGTTGCAGCTATCTCAAAACAAAATACACTTTAGGAAAAGGAAGTTGAGCAACAGTAGATTTATAATGTGTTTACTCTGTACCACACGGGTCTTTCTAACCTTTAACAGTCAGTGAGAACTTGAGTATTGCAACTTGCTTCAATTTTAACATTTCAACAATTAGAACATTTCATCAAATCAGTATTTTAAAGCATTGCATATTCTATACAGCACTGCAACAGGTTACCCCAAATTTTCTAAGACTTCCTTCATATCAGAAAGGACATGAATTTTGACTCATCTCATGACAAGGTCATAACTGGTAACAGAATTCCTTAAAAAATAAAGTCTGAGTAACAAAATCCGACTTTGCAACATTGGTCGGAAAGGCAACCCCCCCCTCAAAGCATGACTTTGCCAGCAGCAGATCAGAGCACATTAGATTTGCCTAGTCTGTAAGATTGAATAATTATCAAGGACCTTAAGCAATAATTATACTTGATCTAGCAGTTGAGCTAATTTCCAAATACTTTATTTTTTATACTATAAGACATGAAAAAAAAAATTGAAAAATTGAACACTAATTAATCGTGGTGCAAGTAGGGAAAAAGGACCATAACTTTAATTTTTCATGCAGCTGTTGGACTGTCATGTGATAGTTGCAACTATCAGTAACTATCCAGTGATAGATGCTGATGATCAACAATATTCAAGCTCCTTAGCAGTTCATTATTACCCATAAGAATAATTGTTTATATACATATAGATGTGTGTGATAACACCTGTGTTCATATGACCTATTATTTACAAATAAGGAAAAACCAACATGTAGTGTTGCAAACTACTCCCTTCCTTCTTGTTCTGCCACCTGACCACTTCATTTGATGTCTTTAGCTCTCACTGTAAGAAAAAAATATTATTTATACTCCTTTTGTCTCTGTGCTGTACACTTCAACTCTGTCCCTGCCCTGCAATTTTTTTTTTCATGCAAGTTTTACTCAATTTAAGTTTTTTGGTATGTGGAATTACAGATGCACATATTCACTGCATCTTTTTTTAATTCTGACATCTTTTGACAGGTGAGGAGCAAAACTACACAAAGTCCTGAATTAAAATACAGGCTACACAGAGAAATAATGTGTATTCTTCTTTACTCCTCACCCACGATGTCTTCATTTTCTACCTCCTTCTCTGACCATGACTGCATGCTGGAGTGGTGCTTTTACAAAACTGTCTGTTTAAACTCCAACATCATCTTCCCAACAAGTGAAGGCTATTTCAGAGCCCATGAATTTGTATGTAAAGCAAGGTGTGTTCTTCCTTGAGCATCACCTGACCCTGGGATTTCATCAGTTATTTACCACCAAGTCATTCAACACCTTGTGACCCATTTTAGACCCTTCTCAAATGAGTTTCATCTGATCCGGAGTACATCTAAGACAACATAAAGAGGCAGGCTTGGTTTGGGCTGTTTATGCAATTACCTCTTGACAAAATTCAAATATAGACTAAATTGAGAACAATCACACAGTTCTAAGAAGAGCTTTTTATTTAGGTCTTACTTTAAAGTCTATTTTTCTCATTGCAGACATGCAAACTTTGATTCAAACACAGTTTAGCAGGGAGGATGCCAACAACTGTAAGGAATTTCAGCAACACCAAATGGTATTTTCTCTGTGTTTTTGTCCCCTGAGTGTAAAAGAAAAAACTGAGTTTTACTCACATTACAATAATAATAGAAAAATCCAAGCAGTTCCATGGATCTCGAAGAAAAGTAAATTCATTCCAAACAAATCCTCTTGCTACTATTTTAATCAATATTTCAATAGTATATATGGCAGTGAAAACATGTCTGAGGAAAAAAGTGTACATTAAAGTTAGAGAAGTAAAAATATTAATGATACTGATACACATTCAAGCGCATTTCTATCTTTTCCCTGATTTAATCCCTGCATGGAGATAAAGGTAGAAAATGTGAAGCAAAATACGACAGGTTGCATTACTTTCAGAAAAATCATGGGGACAAGATGTCTTCCTGAATTTTAGTAAATTTTCCATGTAAATCTACAAATATAAACATTCACATAAGCATATGATGCTATTTCTGGATGAAGGATAGCTCACATTTCCTTAGGAAACATTTTTAAGACTGCGTTTATATTCTAAAGCAGGCTGGAGAATTTCAAAGCCTCACCATTCTGGCAGAACAAAAACAACAAAGATTTATTTCAGCCTGTAAAGTTTGCACATATTTACATTTTACATATTTATTCTGACAAACACACTATAACTGAAAGAATCCTACAGAAGATTAAGTTATCACCATGCTTATCCCAAAATATAAGGAAGCAAAATTAAAGAACTTCTGAGGTTCCAGGCACATTTCGCAGATTTAGTTCTGGAACATTAGCTGAAGTTACACTGGATACAGTGCATAAGTACAAAAGGAAGCAAGACATTACAAATAAATGGCTTCCTAGTGGAAACAACTCATTTAGGGATCACCAGGAAACAGAGGAAAGAACAGAATGAATATTTATCCCTTTATAGCTTTTGCATAAGGCAACTATAACAGACATTCAGGTAATTGCTGTAGAATGAGAGATGTTAAGTTAAAACCCTTCTGCACAGTCTCTCAAGAAGATTTATTCCTAAAAAAAAAAAAAAAAAAAAAAAAAAAAAAAAAAAAAAAAGGGATAACCTCCTATGTTACACCAGATGGCAAAATTAGGCAACACAGAAAAAAGGGCATATGCTGACAGGCTCTAAGAAAAGGTAATGAAACTCCACAAAAGGCTGTGTGATACAATAGCAATCCTCAGTCTTCCTCAGAGGTCAATCCGAGAATTTTCAAGCCCCAGAACTAGATCACCACATAATTTAAACTTTGCAATCCTGCATGTTAGTATCCTTGGAAAAATAGAGAGCACATGGCCACTGAGGTACTTACTCAATCCAGCAGGCTTTTGCAAGAAGGTGAGGGATAGTCATGGCTATACAATTGAGTAACACAGTGCACGTAATAATGCAAAGAAAAAATGTGAATAGTAAGTTAAGGAAAAAAAAAAAACACTACATTGCAAAAAATAGAGTTCATACAAGTTGCTGATTTCCACACACAAAAACCACACAAGCATTCAAATAATTACTTTTCACTTGAATATGCTCAGAACTTGTCATGTGTCTTCCAAAGAAACTTATAACAGAATCACAAATTCTCCTGAGTTGGAAGGGACCCACAAGGATCACTGAAATCCAATTCCCATCCTTGCACAGGACCATCCCAAGAATCCCCTACTAAGATTAAACCTTCTCAGCTGTGTAAAATTCACGTTTTAAATATAAAAATGAATTATCTGCATGTGGAGACCGTTTCGGGAGTTAAGACGCTAGTGGGACATAACACGTTTGACATGTTCAGACAAGTTCACCTAAAAAGACCTATTTCCACTAATTAATCATTCCAAATAAAAGCAGAAAAAGCAGAAAGAGGGGAGCAGAATGACAAAAAATGGCACAGAATATTTTAAGATTTAAATCAGGGAAACCAATGAAAGGATATGAATGGATCAGAATTTTAATTGCTGTTTTTCTGACTGGATTAAAAGGACCAAATATAAACAATGCAGATGTGGCAGTAAACCGGAAAATAGTCCTCCTTTTATTTAGCACCATAAAAGTCTATATATGTAAAAAAAAAAAAAAAAAGATTCATAGTATATGAAACATTTAAAATAATTAAAAATTTCTGCAAAAATTACATGTTCAGTTTTTCAACTCTGCGTTTAGGTCTATATCTAACTGCAGTTAGTAGTACAGCTTTCCTTTATTCTTGCTTGGAGTTGTGACCTGATTACACACATTTTGAAGGAAAGACGGCAGCTCTATAGCTCTTGTCTCTCATTATTGTCTGAGAGATTCTCATAAATGGGAATGAATATGAAAAGCAAGTAATCATAATTGCTTGGTCAAAGTAATTAAATTACTACTCTGGGACTGTAACAATGGTCTTAATACCTTACTCTTGGACAGTTTTATAGGCTACAAGAGATTATTTACAAGATACACATTGTGTAGCACTGCCAAAATCCTGGGCAGTCAAAGCAAAAATTTTAATTTTGAAATATCTCTCTATTGTCATATAACACTGTAAATCCCCTCCAAACTACCTTAAGGTCCATGCAGCTCAGCACTTTTGCCATATAGTAAAAATGAAATCTTTTGAATGAAAAACACAGTTTCCCAACTTTAATAGAAATTTATTCAACTCATTCAACCTTAGTTCCTCTTCCTCAACAGTATCACTTCGATTACTTTGAGAAAAAAGTATCTGAAAAACCGAAGTCTAAAGCATGTTCTCTGAAAAAGTTATTACACTCCAACACCTTGCTGGTATACATTGAAACAGCAACTAGGACTGGATGGAACCTTTTGCTCTTCAGATCAAGTCTTCCTTGACAGTAGCAATAATTTAATTTAAGTACTTAATTTAGGAGGGATTCCTAGACTACTTTATACATTGCTATAGTCAGCATCACCAACCACCTTGGAATAGCATGGAGTATGTGCAATATAAATATGGAACAATAAACAAAGCAGTGAGACAAAAAAGTTACAGAAAATTAATTGAAGACAATGAAAATACATGGGTTAGCTACACAGAGTAATGGAAATATCTCAAATGGGCCTCCCTTAATTTGTATAGTATTTGTAATTCAGTGAAAGCATCTGCAATTCCAGCATGACTGACTGTTGGACAGGCACTGTTTATACAACAGGGAGTTCAGCCCCACAGGAATCAGACAAACTGCTCTGGAAAACAAAGCATCACTAATCTTAGAATATATTTACTATTAAAGTGCACTAATCACATATCATGTTTTCATAATTAATTTTGGTTCTTGACTGGAACTTAAAATATCCCTTCATTCCATAATGCAGAGCATAGCTTAAAACTCTCCCCCAAAAGCTGTCAGTAATGCTCAAAGGTCTGTCTACAAAACAATCAAACCCCAGCACCTCCTGAATAGAGTTTTTACTATTGAGAGTTCAGCAGGCAAAAATTTAAAAAATGCTTTGGGAAGTTTTAACCTTGTGATCACTGTAGTATGGATCAAAATCTTCCAGGGGTTCCCCAACCAGGTCTGCGGGAATGTCCCCATACAGAGATGGCAATGTTTTGCAGATTTTCAGGTCAAGCTGAGGAGTGAGTTTATCTTTTTCAGCTTCTTCATCCTTATTCTTCCCTTTAACTTTGACTTGTTCCTTTTTTTGGTTGGCAATCCTTTCCTCGATTGCTGCCAAGGACTCAGGGGTGAATCGTCGAAAATTGTTGGCTTCTGACGCCCAAAACAAGGGATCCATTTTTCCTCCTGAGTGTTTGTTTCTAGTACTAGAGGTGACTTAAGAAAGAAAGTTCTTGACCATTAGAAAATACCAGAAATAACACACAGTTTTAATATCTATTAGTTTTACTTCTCTGAAACTCTGTGTCAAAATAGAATAAAATAGAATAAAATAGAGTAGAATATGAATAGACTATTTCAATTGAAAAGAATCTACAATGATCATCCAGCCCAACTGCCTGACCAGTTCAGGACTGAATCAACTGCCCAAGTGCCTCTTAAACACTGACAAGCCTGGGGCATCAACCATCCCTCTAGGAAGCCTGTTCCAGTGTTTGACCACCCTTTTGGCAAAGAAATGCACCTTCATGTCCCATGTAAACCCCCTGCAGTGTGGCTTTGGACCATTCCCACATGTCCTGTCACTGGATCCCAGGGAGAAGAGCTCAGCACCTTATTCTCCACTTCCCCTCCTCAGGAAGCTGTAGAGAGTGATGAGGTCACCCCTCAGCCTCCTTTTCCCCCAAAGCAGACAAGCCCAAAGCCCTCAGCAGCTCCTCTCAGGGCATTCCTTCCAGTCCTTTCACGAGTTTTGGTGCCCTCGTCTGGACACACTCAAGGACCTTCTCATCCTTCCTAAATTGCAGGGCCTAGAACTGCCCACAGTGCTCCAGATGAGGCCACACCAACACCGGACACAGCAGGACACTCACCTCTTCTGACCAGCTGGTCCTGCTGTGCTTGAGGCACCCAGGATAGAAGGCAAAACCAACTAGAAGCACATTGATTTAGAAGAATGAGTAATGAAATACAAACCCAATAAAGATCAATTACTTAATCTGGATCTACCCTGTGCTATTCAGGTTACAGAAGAGATATTTTTTTCCTTTGCCCTTCCAACATGGAAGCATCAAAATCACATCTCTATCACAACTCTTGACAATCATCTAACTGTTTTTCACTTCAATCTTTAATTGTAGATTAAAGTAGTGGCAGCCTTGCACCTCAGTTACTGCTCCTCTGTACTTCCTGAAAACAGAATTTCTCCATGTCCCGACTCTAAGGCTCATCAGATCCATCCTTTCCACAGAGCAAGGCCAACACTGAATTTGGCTCAAGGCTTTGTCCAGTTGCATTTTCAATTATTCTGTTTGAGGCTTAAATCCTTGACAAAGGGGAAGGGTGGCATTGAGAAGCACTGAGGTGACAAGGCAAATCACTGTAAGTATTCAGTTACTAATGCCCAAATTTACCACTCTACTGTAGATGACAGCAATTTGCATGACACCAGTTCTCATCCACAGAAGATGAAGAAAATTTTGACCCATTACAGGATGATTTGTCTTTTGTAACTCATGTCAAAACTGATTACTTCCATTTAATAAACACTTTTGGTCATTGCCAAGTCTGTAAAACACTCTGCATTTTAGATTGCTGAGGTCCAGCTGTGCTACTCACTTCTTGGACCATGTTAGAGAATCAATACTCTCTTGCAATTACAGCTCTCTTCTTTAGATTCAGATATATTTATTTTAAAAGGATATGCAAGCAAGAGTGGTTGAGAAATTATTTTGTTGGGCTTTATGGGACTTGGGATGGGGTTTTTTTTCCTCCTCTGGGACTTTCCAAGCATGTTGAGATCTGATCAGGAACCGCAACTCAGAGATCAGAATTTACCATGGTAACAAAATGGAAGTATATAACCAAAGAACTGTTACTTTGCTAAACCACACAGACCCATTTCCAATTGAAAGCTCAAAAGATAAACTGAAAATCAAAATGTTCTTTTTTTTCCAATTTTTTAATAATCCTACGAAGATCACTTTTATGTTCAAAGCAGTTTTAAGGACAACAGAGAAACTCAGCTTTTAGGGAACTACATCAGCTGAAACAAATGAAGCAAAGAAAATGGTTTTAGCAAATACAAATCATTTTAGTATTAAGGATTTCAGAGCTAAGTTTAAAATAAAAAAAAAAATGAGACAAAAGCATTGATCAAGAGAAAAAAAATGCAACACATTCCCTCCAGCAACTGTGACCAGAAGTCATAGTTGGACAAATGCTCATGGACATTCATGAGAGGATTTCTTCAGCAGACCTGTACCAGAAATGTACTTGTGCTCACATGGAACAACAGACTTCTTGGCCTTTGATCAACTGCCAAGTATTTATAGACTGTGACTTGGCATACGAAAAAGGAAGCTAAGAAGATGTGACTGAAAAATCCTTCCAATACAGAGGACTAAAATTATATTAAAAAGACAGAGTGACTACTTGGAATTCCTGAAGTTCAGCTAAACTCAGCCACATCACCATATACTGCTCACAAGACACTGAGGTAAAGTGTTACTCTGAGAAAAAAAAATCAATTTTTGCATGGGACACAAAAGTTTCCCCAATAACTGATTCTGGGAGGGAAGATACAGAACAAGTTTTCTTAGTAGTAGCCTAAGCACAAGATTTATTCTAGAAACTGAGAGAAGAAACTTGGGAGTGTGACTACAAGTTAGTGCAAAGGAATCGTAGGTCAATGTGTACTATGTCAATATGCTGCAGAGGCAGATGCCAGACTGCAGTTCAGATCTGTTAAGTTCCAGTATAGCAAATGAAAGAAATCTGCATTTAAATTAAATTAAGAGTTGAAAATCCTCCAACAGGTTTTGATATCTCTGGTCCCGTAGTAGAGACCAATCCATCAGTAACAGATACAAATGCACTGGTACCTTCAGTTACTAAAGTACCATTTTCTACAGGACCAGGGATGCATAAATACACCTTCAGATTCAACTTACTTCTTCTAAATTAAAGTGGAAACTACTTAGTTTTCTCATCTTGGGAGGAAATGCATTCAGTGTACAAAGCTAGGCATTGCTTCAGGTTAGTCTCGCTGGCTTAAGGGTACTGCAAAAATGACAAAGAATATTTTTATGTCAAAACCCAAGGAATTCCAGATATACTGGTGAAATTTACTGAACAAATAACCTGCAAAGGTATTTTAATATATAATACCTGAAAGGGATGAACAAAGAATCATTAAGTGAAACACTTAAAGTAGGGCACTATTAAAGTACAATTTGCTACTAAAATTTCTTAAGATAAAGGGTTTGCAGACAGTCTTCTGGAATAGCAAAGCAATGCCAAAATGAGTCTATTAATACAATGTTTCAGAGACATGAATTACAAAATGCTTGCTGTAGAGATGGCAACTAGCAAATTTAGACTTTCAGACTGAAGAGCAAAATACACATTTAAGCCTTATATACGACTCCTTGATTCGGCTCCATTTGTATGAATTTCAGAACTCTTTTCAGCTCCTAAAAGCACAGAGTTCCTTTTAAATGCAGCGAAGAAATAGCCATCAAACTACTGACCATAAGATACCAAACAATCCACAAAAGTAGAATTGAAACTGATAAAACTCAGTAAAATACCATCAAAGTCAAAGGGGGATTTTTGAGATGTTTCTAAAAATAGGAAAGCTAGTAGGAACATAAATATAAAAATGTCCTTTGTGTTTCAATCTAGTTTTAGCATGGATTATAACCAATTCTGAATGCCAAATTACTTCTATCAACTCCATTGTCAAGGGCCACCCACTGAATATTTCCTGTGAGCACCTGGATCTGGAAAAAATAAAGGATAAACTAACTTTTAGTTTGGTTTTAGTGTGCATTTAGTATAATCTTTCACACGAGAATAAAGAATAAAGATGTGTTCACCTCTTCACCTGAAATAAGAAAAAGAAAAAAAAAAAAAAGAGGAAGCAGCTCACAGCTACACCTAATGAAAGAGAACAGGAATTCCCTGTTTTCTGTTCTGTACCTTGCCAAAAGTTTCTGCTATCACCTACTCAATTTCAATAAGCAGGAAAAAAAAGTCTGTTTCTGATCATCATTTTCTTCTGTTTAACTGTCAGTGATGGTGAACAGACTTGAGTCCTTAGTAAAATCCAGCTTGGACATTTTAGAAGACTACTGCTGTTTCTAAAATATCAGGCCATTTCTTCAACCCAGCACTTTGTCCCCCACTCTCCACTTCTCACTCATCACCCCATCTCAAGGAAAAGTTTGTGTTTGGATGGATTGAATAAATATCTACCTGTGCAGTTTTTCAGTGGGGTTTTTTTCAGTTGTTTGTCTGTTTATTGGGGGTTTTTTGTGTTGTTTGGTTTGATTTTTTTAACACATGTAATAGACAAATTATTCATAATATTAATATAATATAATATAATATAATATAATATAATATAATATAATATAATATACTCACTCATTACTTCCAAAATTAGCAATCTATGCAATGGACTAGACTGTGCATTACTAAAACACCCTGAAAAAAATCACTCACCAGTATTTTTGTAAGAAAAACATTCCAGACTTGTGTAGGCAAAGAAATTTTAGTATGTCAAGTTCAGTGTAACTAAGATTAGATAATACTAAAACAAATTTGAAGAATACTCTGCATGTGGATCTATAACAAAACAGAGCAGTCAGTAATTAATATGATAATAATTAATACAACAATAATAGTAATTAAATGATAAATATATCAGTGTTCAGCAAAATGATTCATTGATACATGTAAATTATAGGAAGAGCTACATGTTTACAGCAATGTAATGGTTTTACATTAATGACAGATTTTCTTACATAGATGCTCCCTGTACCTAAAATAAAACCATATCTAATACTTGGAAACATGTCTACACATATTTTATTCATATACAGACACACACATTTGGATACATATATCCCCAAATATTTGGATCAAATAGACATAGAATTAAATTAGGATAATCAGCAACTGAGTTTTCTCAGAGTATACAAATATTTAGCAAAACCAAAATACTTACAATATCCCTTTCAAAATAAAAAAGCTTTCACACTGATTTCTGCAGGTAATGTCGGCTGCTTGTTATCTCCAAGGAGACAGAAAGTCTTGGTTTTCTCACATTCACCTTTTCATTCCCAACAACATTATTTGTCCTGAGCCAGCTCCCATGCAGAAAGTTTTCTTTGTAGTGGGATGCCTGTGGGAGGGATGGAGGGAGGAGCTTGGTTCCTTTTCTGAAAACAGTAAATGAAATTTTCTGCTCTCACTGACAACACTGTAAGAAAGGGAAAAGTTCTTGGGTGATACTTTGGAAGAATAATCCCCAAAATATTAATCAATTATTTTCTTTCTGCTGAAATCAGAGCTACCTTTATTAAAAGCAAAGATGGATTTTTTTTTTTTTGTTCCATTGGAAATATATGTGTAAAATGGTAGGAAAGCAAAAGGTTTCCTATTTCACATTTCATTCCAAGCTTTTAACCATGCGGACATGCATTAAATATTGGCACAAAATTTGCCTTTTGTTAAAAGCTTTTGGTGAGAAATTAGAGTATATATTACTATTCTTCATTCGTTAATTTCCGCTTTTATTATTCCCAGACTCTGAGGTATGTTCATTACATCTTATACAGACAAAATCTGAAATTCAAATATACTATCTGTTATACACAAGACTAGAACCCAAAGTTCATTCAATAGCACATGGCAAAACCTCCATTAAAACATACAAACTTGTTTGAGCAAAATGAAAATCACAGCATTTATCCTCATATCTGAAATTACTAACACTTATTTTTTAAAAAGTGATGTATAAAGCCTGCTAGCAACAGGTATAGGACAGTAACACACCCACATTCACGGTAAGTTCTAATGCTAAGTCCAGTTACTTCTCCTAATTACATCAACAGAATCCATTACTGTCTGAAATTTCTTTTCTTCTTTATTAAGTAGAAAATAAATCTTTCCTATCATCTTTCCTGATGATAAGAGAGTTACTCTGGGTTTTGCTGGAAGAATTCTACTGAAGGAATTAAGCTCTCCTTAAAAGCCAGGCAGCACTAATGCACACAAAGAAATAAACAGTGATTAAACATTTTTCTGGATAGCTACAACTACAGATGGTTTTAAAAGAAATAAAACTCTAAGTGTTCTCTGGTGCAAGCAGCAACTGGAAATTTGGAGTTCCAGTATGTTATTTTTCTAGAAAGCAAGACAAGTTCAATTAAGAGAGCAGAATTTTAAAGATCACTCATGCATCACTCTATAAAGGCACTATAACTGCTACATTTACAATGCTGTACCAGCTAATACCACTAAATGCAATAAAGATCCCTACCTGCACGTATTTATTCTGCTGTATCTTCTCCATCCATCTGCCCCTGTGAAAAATGGGGCACAGGGGATGAACACAGACCTCAACACAACAAAAAGAACTGCACTCCTTCTGTACACTGCAATGTTTAAAATCCAAAAAGCCCAAGCTCAGAGAAGAAGATTTTTTTCTCTTTGGCAGTTTAGGACTCGCAGCTAACCACAAAACACTTAGACCAAGTTACTTTTCTTGTGCTGCAGTGGAAAATTTCCTTTCTCCCATTAGGAAGGCAATCTCTTATGGTGGGGAGAGGGCAGAAAACCAGCCTCAGAGTAACAACACCCTCTTCTTCCCTTTTTCATTTATTATTCCTGTGGAAATAGGAGGAGGAAAATTAAGGAAATAAAAAAGCTGATGTTTAACAACAAAAAGATAATGTTCATTATATAAATTACTAAAATTAAATTCATTACAGAAATTACTGTTAATTTATCCACCATGCTCTTGACATGGATCTGTTTCCTCCATTAACTGCAAAGTACAGCACTTTTCTTTTTACTTTTTATTGCCGGAGCACAAGACAGATATTTCTTGCTGGTAGCATTAGCACACCACCATTAGTTTAATGACTGAGAGTGTACAGATGTCAAGAGCTGAAAAAACCAGGTTTTTGCATAATTAAATGTATCTTGTAAGTGTGCCATAACTCTAAACATTAGCTGCCACTTTAAATTACAGATCAGAAATTCAGACATGAAGGATATCGAGGCATCTGACAAGTCATGCCCACTGCATGACCATCTTGTCCTCAGATTCCCTCCTGCCTCCTCCTCCACTGGCTACCACCTACTGAGAAATGCTCCATGGTACAATTCCAGAAATCTGTGTCTCCTGTTCAGTGGGATAACAGACACACCACCTGTGCCTCTGTCTCAGAGGGAGAAGGGTTCATGCAAGGTCTCTCTTCTTATTTTTCCCATTTATAGGAATGGGACAGCTCTTTAAGTTCCTAAATAATTCAGCATTATTTACCTCCTTTTCCTGTCTGACTGGGACTTTTCCTCAATAACTTGCCAATCATGGAACCCCTGCTGTAGGACACCTGAAATTAAGATCATCAAAAATCTCTTTCTCACTGCATTACCCTCCAAGATGCATCTGTATTATTAAGATACTGTGTCTCTGTATTATTACTGTATTATTAAGATACTGTAATTACAAATTACAGTGTAATTTGTCTAAAATTACAAGCTGGACACAAGATCCCAGATGGACACAAGAGATAATGGAACAAGAATATCAAACAAACAAGTCATTGCCATCAGTTGATGTAACTGTAAATCTAATCCTGAAATTTGTGTACTGACCTCTCCAATAGTGTCTTTGCATGATTCATACAAGCATAGAAAGTTTGAGTAAAGAAGTGTTTTACAAAATAAATGCATTTATCAAAAAATTAATGGAAGAATCAACATCACTTTACTTACAGGTTAAAAAACATCCTGTAACTTTGACCATAACAGTTGGAGGCAAAATTACTTGAGCCTGAGAAAGATATTTCATGTTTTCAAGAAACAGCTCCTGCAAAACAAAATCCATAACTAGATCGTGTCGTCCACTGACAAGGAATGCTATTGAATTTGATATAAACTATTTTTTTTCAGTGTTTTAATTTAGGTCAAGATTCTCACAGAGACAAATCACGACTGTTAATTACAGAGTTTATGGTTCTGGTTCACCGTCCATTAGCCAGCACCAACCACAAGTGAGTCTGAGACAAACACAGCCATGCCAATGATCCTCCATTAGAATCAGCAAATGCAAATCACTCCTCACCCAGAAAACCCACAAAACACAGAAAATTCAGCTGTGCACATAACAGCAAAGTGGTATGAACACAGACACCAAAATACTCTCCTGAAAGCAAAATCTCAGACTCTGTAGAGCAGGGAATGGAAACCATGTCAAAAGGAGCACAGGGAGATTTTGGGTTTTCATGAAGATAACTGCACCACAGTTATCTGTGGTATAATAGAGGTTGTCTCTTTTGGGCTTAATGAAAATAAACACCAATCATAATCACAGCAAAAAGCTTTTATTAACAAAAATGAGATGCTATTTTTGCCTCCTTACAATATGTAAGGAAAAAATGTTTTCCAAGTGATTTTAGAGGTAAAAATCAGAAAGTTCCATTAATGAGGAAGAACTGTTTAAATGTTGTAAACCTGAACAAGTGATTGCGTGACAGACAGAATTTCTCACCAGAAAATCATAAAGACTTGCAGATGAATGAGAGCTCTAACACTGGAAGGCTCTTCAAGCTGAAGTTAAGACTAGTCAAATGTAGACCAATAAAATGGCACCAGTATTTAACAGGATGGACAATTTCCTACTGAAACAAGTTGTGAGCACTAGTGGCCTTCTCAAATACTCAAAATCATTAGTGTCTGACAGCATCAGTAAACCTTTGTTTTTGCATCCCCACCTTGCTTTATGTACGCAAGGAATTCTCAGCAGATTTTTGGAGGGCAATAATTCATCATAACATGGATCTTGAGCAGAGTTACAGTTGCTAACTCTGAGGCTAACAGCTCATAAATGATATTTCTTACAAATTTATGTTAAAAAAAGTACTTCACTGCTCACAATAAAATTTCATATTTCTTGGTAATTCAAGGATTTGCATTGGAGACACTTGCAACGAAAATTATTTGCAGAGATTTCTGTTTATTCCAGCTGCAATTTCAGAGAATTTGAAAAGCTCCTTCCTGTCTGTAACCTGAACTGACATACAAGGAGTGCAGTGCCCACAATTTGAGGCACTATAACCTCTGGAATATCACATTAAGAGTAATCTCTAAGTAATGCACACACATTTATTACAATGCAAATTCAAATGTATCCTTCGTGGGCTGAACTAATTCAGCTGCTGGCCAGAAGCTTCAGGATTCCCCTTAATTTTGAGGGTGACTAATTTCAAGGCCTAGATGAGATTCCAGGAATGTCTTACAAAATATCATAACCCTGGAACAAGAACAAAAGTAATAGGGGACATCAGGGAAAAAAAAAAAAAAAAAAAAAGAGCTGGGGAAATAGAGAAATACATCTGCTTTGTTACACTTGGAACACAGAATAACTAAGTATTACATATGCAGTAATGCCAAAACAATACACAGAGAAAGTAATATACAAAATCTCCAAAGGCATGAGCCCAGAAAAAATGAGGGTCTTTGGCAAATTATCCGTGAGATAAACAAAATGCGCAACTCAATCGCCCTTAGAAAAAAACGTGAGAGTGTAAAGGACAAGCTGTATTTATCAACAAAATAATTTGCATGATTGCCATTTCCCTTTTTTCAGGCTGCACAATTAAATAAGAAATCGACAGACATGAAATTTGGTATTTGGTAAATAGCTAATTGACTTTACAGAACAACAGGAAATAGCTGTTATGGTAAGTACACATTAAACACACTGTTACACAAAGTAGCTTTCTGCCTAATGACCTAATGTACACTGCAGAAGTCTGAAAATGATCTCAGTGCCTGAAGTTCAAGTTATTCCATCTGTTTCTTCTTAGTGCTCTGAAAAACAGTATTAGTATTTTTGAAGCATTTTACATTTCTCCAGAGTCAGATGCTAAGAGCAAAATACTGCTGTTACAACCTCTGAAAGATTTCCAGCATTTCTGATGCAGTCTCATTAACACAGTTTATGAAGTCTCACCTTTTATTGTATGGGCCTCCAAACATAACCATGAAATGAGAAACACCAAGAGCCCTAGAAAAGGTTGAGATATTTGGTTTCACACCTATTTCTTACTCTACCTCCCTGTATGATTGAAGTTCAAATTTCAACATGTTGAGAATGCAACTCATAAAAAAACTAACATGGGGATGTTTTTGTTATTGCTGTGCAAGGCTTACACAGAGCCTGCTTTTCCTGCTGCCACACTGGCAAAGGAGGCTGGGGGTGCACGGGAAGAGACACAGCCAGCCTCAGGTGACCCAAACTGACCAAAGGACGCTCCAGACCATGTGACATCATGACACTATGTGACATCATGCTCGGGGAAAAGCAGAGGGAAGAAGGAGGAGGAAGGGGGAACATTCGGAGTGTTGGAATTTGTCTTCCCAAGTCACTGTTCCACATGATGGGGCCCCTCCCTCTTGGAGATGGCTGAACACCTGCCCAACCATGGGAAGCGGGGAATTAATGTTTTGGTTTTCCTTGCTTGTGTGCATGGCTTTTGCTTTCCCTATTAGACTGTCTTTAACTCAACCCATGAGTTTTCCAGCTTTTGCCCTTCTGATCCTCTCCCTGGTCCTGCTGGTGGGGAAGTGAACAAGTGGCTCTGAGGGGATTTGGCTGTTGGCTGGGGTGAAACCACAACAATTCCTTATTCCCCAAACACTCCACCCACTGAATCCACCTCTCTCCAGTTCAGAGAGAAGGCTGTTGTGTCAAGGGCTTTACAGAAACGACATCCAAGCCCTTCCCCTGCCCACTAATGTGGTCACTCCGTCACAGAAAGCCACTGGGGTGGTCAGGCAGGACTTGCCCTTGGTGAAGCCGTGCTGGCTGTCCTGAGCCACCTCCCTGTCCCCTGTGTGCCTCGTTACAGCTCCCAGGAGGATCTGTGATCACCCCAGGCCCAGAAGAAAGGCTGACAGGGTGGGAATTCCAGCATTCTCCTTTCTCTTTCAAGACAGGCACAAAATGTTTCTCTTTTCCCAGTTACCTGGGACTTCACCTGACTGCCAGGACTTTTCAAATACCTTAGAGAGAGGCTTGGCAACTACATCAGACAAATCCTTTGGGATTGGGATTGTACCTCATCAGGTCCCATAGACTTATGTACATTCAGGTGTCCTGAACCTGATTGTTACTCACACTGGGAAGCTTTTTTGTTACAGCAGTTATAAATTAACATAAATTTAAGGCATCTCCTAAGACAAATTTGAAAAGTGTTTATTGTTTGTTTGTTGGTTGGTTTTTATATAAAACGAAGTCTTGTTTTGTTCAGTTTAGTCATGTGCTGGCTTCAGGCTAATGGTAGCTGCCGAAGTATTTCAGATGCTGTCATGCACAAAGTATGGAGATTTATTGGATTCAGGGCTGGAAAAGAATGAGGCAAAGTGAAGTTTTCCCTGAAAGTAAATACTGAGCAAATGCCTGACTACATTTCACTAGACATTAGTCCATTAAAAAGCTGATGACTTCTTCTCATAATATAGTCATTTTCATGCATACACTGATTTCTTGTCTTGTCTTAGAGGTAGTGAAATCCTGATATTAGTTTTGTGTTATTCTTTGATAAAATGAAATACTAATTTCATTCACAAACCCCAAACACCACTTCATCATAATCATCAATGGATTGTTCATTTAATAAAGATAATACTGTGTCTTTAAGAGCAGTCAGCATCTTTGGTGCACTTGATTTGAAACTGAATTTGTTTATAGACAGAGAAGCTCTGCTTTTTTTACATTTCTATGCAATTTAAAAATGGGATTTCCTCTTTTCTTTTTTTTTTTCTTTTCTTTTTTTTTCATCAAAGAACTTCCAAGTAGATTGTGGCTGCTATTAGTGTATATAATGCAGTGTTTGTTCAGCCTGTCAGGTCATTAAATTCAAGGTGAAAAAATGCACAGTGATGCCTTTGTATCACCGAACCATTGTGGTCAGAAGAGATCTCTGGAGATTGCCTGGTCCAACAAAGATCACATTGAGGGCTGCCAAAAATATGAGTATCGTAATAGTGATAATTTCCTGGTTTCTGTGTGTATGTTTACCAAACCTGAACTAAAAGCAATATTACATTAAAAAAACATGGTAGGCAATGTTTTCTTTGTTATGCAGGAAACCTTCCAGCCTTTCATCCTGTTTGTGTCATTTCCTAGTGGGAAAGTGGTAAGATGAGTTGGTCTGTAACATTAGCTGTTTGCTTTAGGTTTTGGAAGAGAAAGAATATGATGTTTATATGAGTCTAGGGATTATTTTTTAATTTCCATGAAAATCTGATCTTCTTAGACTAGATTGTGAATTTCTGAGAACACTGCAGTGAGCAAACTGCTGCTGAGCCAAAAACGAAGCGGTAGAGAACCAAACAGGTCTCAGGAGTGAAGCCAGGATGTTGAGATAGGGAGAGAAGGAAGAATGGAAATGCCCAGAATGTCAGCATGGAGTGAATAAACATTGTAATGAAGAGTAAGTCATGTAAATAAGAGTATAAAGATTATATTTCCTTAATAACAGTGACTTCTAGAGTGCTGTGGGATTTCCCAGCTTCCTCTGTGTGCTGCTGCATTCTCTCTTGTAAGGCTTGGCAGTCACAGAATTAAAATGCTAAAAGATTTTAGAAATACACTGTAAGAATGATTTGGAGCCTGAGAAGTAGGACTTTGTCCAGTGGAGAGAAGATGAAAGGAAACATGATAGCAGGACAAATAGTTAAGAAGAAATGTGGAACAAACTCATCTTCATGTCCAGGAGGAGTGGACCAAGAAGCAACAGGCTGAGACTGCAGCTCAGGAAATTCAGATGAAGCCCAAGAAAACCCTTTTCAGGCAGTGAGAACAGTGACACAGTAGAGTATGTTGCAGATGAAGGAATCACCATCTGTTGCAACTAGGGACTAAACAGATATCTCCAGAAATTACATCAGTGGAGTTGATGCTGTTTTGGGATAAATGAACTAATTGGCTTTAGGACATCATTCTCAACTCCATTTTTAAAAAATATAATTATACAACTACAAGTACAAAATGTTTTGCATTTAAAAAAGGCCTCACTAATCCTCCAGGAAAAGCTGTAATAGGTTCTCTGCTTGGGATAAGAGCTACAAAAATTCAAGATATAAAGACAAGCATTTTAAGATCAGATAATCATGGAAAAATACCCAAAGGACATGGTAGATTCTGCATAGCTTGAAACCAAAAATGTTGTAGGCTATATATAATTTATGGGCATGACTCAGATGCAACTGTTTGAAAATACTGTATTTAGGCTGTGCTTTATGGGATGTGAAACTTGGTGATCTAAAATATGATTTAAATGTTTCGAGTGACTAAAATCTCCTGAGATATCATATTCCACGTCTGCATAAGGAAGGCATTCAAGTAAAACAACCCACAGTTTTAGACTCCATCATGTCCAAAATCTGCTGTAAAAACCACAAAAATACATTCACATAAATAATGTACAATGAGCCCAGTCTTTGCAGTGGTTCTCTGGAAGTGCTGTGTCTGTAACTGCAACTCTTGCTGATGGATTAAAGGAGAGAAAATACTACTGTAGCATGAAGTTTATCTTAAATTTGCTTAATCTAACCAGTAAATACTGAACTCTCGTTCAGCTATTAGGAATAAAATCCTCACTGTGAGGATGGTGAGGCACAGCCTGTCCAGAGGTGCTGGGGCTGCCCCTGGATCCCTGGAATTGTCCATGGTCAGGCTGGATGAGATTTGAAGCAACCTGGGATGGCAGAGGATGGCACTGGATGAGCTTTAAGTTCTTTTCCAACCCAAACCATTCCATGATTCTGTGAAACACTGAAGTTAAGGAAGGACTTTGGCCGAGGCAGATCTCATTTCACAACCATACACTCCACCTGCAACTCGGATGAGGGCACTGCTCAGCGCTGCTAGAAAAAGTGATCTGTATCAAAACAAGCAAAGTTTAAATCAGCAGAAGTAATAAATATTCTTCTCTTCTACTTAGCCTTGCAGCCAGCATTGAAGAAGAGGAGGAATACCTGAATACATAATTTCATCCCTAACCCCTTATATTTTATCTCTCACAGTATTCTTTTTTCACTGATGAACCATTAGCACCTTTACTGATCTACCACAAAGAAGAAACCAGTCTAACAAATGGTGTGCCAAGGACAAAGTCTTGTACACATCTTCATACAGCTCCTCACCCAGAAGATACAGACACACAAAAATTATGAGTTTGAAGGGACCCACAAGGACGATTGATGAAGTCCAGCTTTTAAGAGAACACCCCATCCAGGGATCAAACCCACGACCGCGAAGTTATCAGCACCATGCTCTAACCAACATCCCTACTTCTTAATCGACAAGAATATCCCACAGAGAGAAATCTCTGGCTATTATTAATGAAGTACAAAACTACTGATAAAAGACCGCCTGATTATTACTGACAGCTGAAACCGCTGATTTTGTTCATTCGAGTGGGCCTTTCTTATTTCAACATAGGCCTTTCGCCGCCACTCGAGACGAAGCAAAGCGGGACTAACACACCGCAGAGCTCTGAGAGGTGGACAAGGACAAGGCAAGAGCAGCAGGACGGGAAGGGGACAAACCGGACCCGCCCTGGGGCCGGGCTGAGGCGGCGCCTCATGAGGCGGCAACATGGCGAGCACCGCGTCAGGGCGGGGCGCTGGCCACGCCCCCTCTTCACCGCGCCCTCCTGGCCACGCCCACTCCGCCGTTCGCGTATAAAAGCCTCGCGCGGGCCGGACGAGGGGGCCGGCACTTCCGGTCGGACATGACGCCACAGTGTCAACATGCAAGATGGCGGCGCATCACCGGCAGAACACGGCGGGGCGGCGGAAAGTGCAGGTGAGGGCGCGGCGGGGTCGGCACGGCTCAAGGGGAGCCCGGAGCCTCGCGGGCCACGCCGGCGGCTGCAGGGTGTCGGGCCTTGGGGGTTTCTATGGCAGCGCAGTCGCCGCGCTCTCCCACCAGAGCTCTGCGGGGAGGGCGGGCAGCGCCGCACGCCCCCGGGGTCTGTCCCCCGTCCCCGCTGGCCGCCGTGACGAGGGCGGGCGGCTGCCTGAGGCACCGCGGGGGCTGAGCTGCCGCTCGCTGCCCGACGGGGTCGGGTTCTGCAGCCCGCAGGAGGCAGAGCTGAAGCAGCTCAGATCAAAAGCGGCAGAGCGCGGGGGGAGGTAAGCTGAGACCGAGAGAACGGTGCCCTCCAGACCTGCTTTGGTGAATTCTCAGCAGCGGCAGAGCTGCACATTCCTGCCGCGGCTGGCTCGGCTGTGTCCGGTGCCAGTGTACGTTTAGATTAGATATTAGGAAAAATTTCTTTACTGCGAGCATGGTGAGACACTGAAATAGTTTGCCTAGTGAAGCTGTGGATGCCCCATCCCTGGAATTTTTCAAGGCCGGGCTGGATGGGGATCTAAGCAAGCTGATCTAGAGAAAGCCGTCCCTGCCCAGGGCAGGGGGTTGGAACTGCGTGATCTTCAAGGTCCCTTCCAACCCAAACCATTCCACGATGCTCTGATCTGCTTCGCATCCTATTTCTGCTTAGCTTCTGTAAAACACTCTGTGTCTCTGCGCACATGAGCAAGGAGCAGGGGTTTTTCTTCTCACATTTCAGAAGTACTCCTTGCCAGCTGCAGGCAGCGTTTGTTGAAGGAAACCCATGGCACAGGCAGTCGGGTGGGTGTAGACATTCTCAGCACACTTGAGGAAGGATTAAACCCTGTGGTTTGGGCTCACGTGCAGCTGCGAGCAGATTGTTGTAGCCTCGGTGGAGACTGGAATTACCGAAGTGTGTATAAAAAAGTCAAGACTTTTTAACAGCAAAATAGTTTTATTTTGTGGTTCTCAATGCTTTTCTTCTTGTTTGTGATACTGCCAGCCCTTTAGATGTTTTTACAGCTTTCACTGTGGAAAAGATTTAATGCTTTATCAATGTGCAAAGCTGCCTAGTGGCGAGTGCAAGTTTCAGCTGTACCTATCCAGTGTGATCAAATAGAATATTGATTAGTCTTAAAATAGCATTAGGAGCTTTCAAAACAGAGGTGAGTTTAGTTTTTGGACACATCATTTATCACACAGAGGAAGTGGGCATCTCTTCAGAGCATTTACTGCTTTCTGTGGTTAAGGGAAGCACTCTGTCAGTTCTATATAAAGAATTCCCTTACCTTACCAGAAAAAAATGGACATGCTATAAAATATAAAGAATGCCTGTGCTATAAACAAGTTTTTGCAGGTTGCACCCCTTCGGAGGGGGATTTTATTATACCTTGATATTTGTTTTATGCACTCTTATTTATCAAGTAGTACTTCCCTCACAGCAGCATGCATCCAAGAGCTCAGTGTTTCCTTTTTTTTACTACTGCTTTTGTTCTCCAAGAATTGCTTAGCTCAAAAACTGGTTTTTACATGTGGGTTTGTGCTGGCTTGTGATGTTCTGTCTGTTCTCACTGTGCTGTGTGGTATTTTTTCACCCAATGACACTTGATGTGCATGACACTGATCTGTGTCTCAGCAGTACACTGTAAGTTTAGATCCAGATAACTGATTGTGTTTCCCAGAGAAGCTTCCCAGCCCTGGAAGTGTCCAAGGCCAGGCTGGACGGGGCTTGGAGCAATCTGGGATAGTGGAAGGTGTCCCTGCCCATGGCAGGGAGTGGAATGAGAGCATCTATAAGGTCCCTTCCAACCCAAACCATTCCATGAAAAACATTTATGGAGCTTGACTAGAAGCTGGATTTTTTTTCTTGACGCTTATTATTTTACTTGCTTGGTTAGTGACAGGACTTTGTTCCAGTAAAGGAGTTTTAAGTGTCTGTTTTATCTGTCAACTGCTAATGGAAAAATAAAACCACTCATGATTTGTTTTAATTCCCAATGGCTGAGCATATAGGATGCTTCTACACAGAGTTTTTAAGAGAGAGAGTTGGAGAAATTTGTCCCAAACCTATGAGGCTGAAAGAAGAGGCTTTTACAAAAGACACCTTTCAGGCGTGAAGGAACTTGATTCCTTACATGAAATTTATGGAAATCAGAACTGTTATTAGCTTGGATGCACCTGTTCTGCTGGTAAGCAAAGCCATCCAAAAGAGTCAGTTTAGGGTGCTTCTGCATATAATTATAGTTTCTAATGGTTTAATCAGAGTGGATGTTTTAGGCCTCAAAATAAATTCCATGCATAGAATAAGGAAAGAAATTTAAATCTTCAAATGGGAGTCAGGCATTTGAAATGTCCAGTGGCAGGTGTTTGTGAATCTTAGCCCTGCCTTCCTGAAGGAGTGAGGTTGAGTGATTTGGGAAGGGAGGGAGGATGCAGGGCTGTGTCAGACACTGATTTGGGAAGGGAGGGAGGATGCAGAGCTGTGTCAGACACTGATTTGGGAAGGGAGGGAGGATGCAGAGCTGTGTCAGACACTGATTTGGGAAAGGGGGGAGGATGCAGGGCTGTGTCAGACACTGATTTGGGAAGGGAGGGAGGATGCAGGGCTGTGTCAGACACTGATTTGGGAAGGGGGGGAGGATGAAGGGCTGTGTCAGACACTGATTTGGGGAGGAGAGGAGGGTGCAGGGCTGTGTCAGACACTGATTTGGGAAGGGGGGGAGGCTGCAGGTCTGTGTCAGACTCTGCTGTTGGCGATGTGCTGTAGCTTTCAGATGTCATCCTGGCAGTCAAGGTGAAGCTACTTCCCAGCAGTTGCCTTGAAGGAGCTGCCCTGGAGGGGTTACACTGTAACTTCACTCCCAAGCTTGCTCCCTGGCCAGAAAAAAATTACCTCCACACTCAACCTGTTGACAACAGGCGAGAGTTTTGCCATATAAAGATCAGCATCCCTATAGTATGATTGCATGAATTTTAAGCACTTTTTATCTCTAAGTCTTATACAGAATAAGAAAATCTCATTATCCATCCCTAGAAGTGTTCAAGGCCAGACTGGATGGGGGTTTGAGCAAGCCAGTCTAGTGAAAGGTGTCCCTGCCTGTGGCAGTGGTTGGAATGAGATGATCTTTAAGGTCCCTTCCAAACCAAACCATTGTGATCTTTTTGAACTGATTTTGTCATATTTCTGCACTAATACTGCAGCTTACTAGATGTGATATCTGTGTTATTTTTATATATAATAAATGTAAAAAGAATTACAAATATATTTATTTCATATATAATGCTTAAGCGAACAAATAGCCAGCATGATGATTTCGTTGTAAAAGGGTAAAATGAGCTTCTTAATGCTTTCCATTACTTTTATTCTGGAGCCTGGAAAAATATTCAGATAGTGTCCTTAGTTAAAAGCCATATTTTTAGGGATACATATCCTCCACCAAGACAGTAAAGCAGTGTTGTTTTTTTTTCCTTGCTACTTCGCTGCTGCTTATTCATTCTTGATACAACTCAGATCTCATGGAGCCCATAATTTTGAGAAATACCTATCTTTTTTTATTGTTCACTTAGAAACAAAGAATGAGTATCCTCAGAGCTCAGCTGGTTACTGTTTTCTTCACATGGTTTGGCAGGATGTTTTAAAAGCAGATATTACCCATCTGAAGATAAAGTCTGTTATAATTCATGTAATGTAACGGGTAACATGGTCCCACATCAGCTGAAATACTTACCCATTCAGGAAACACTTGTAAGTCCTGCAAGAAATTCATTTGGCTTTGTGTGCCAAAATGTATCTGTTGGCAGTGGCTTTATCTCTGGAGCTCTTTGGTAGTCATTAAAATGATTAATCCTGATCCATTTAGGGTACTGAATCCCATAAACTCTTTATAATGAGTAGATGTTTGTGCACTGCTGCTGTGGAAGATTCTTGCTCGTTGTTGGAGCTTATAAAAGCTGCAGCAGTGTCCGTGTCAAAGCTTTGGTTGTTAGCAAAATATTTCACATCCCACCAGCCCTGCCCCTCCCAGCCAATGGTGGCAGTAGAGCCAAGGTGATCTATATCCCAATTATTGTGTTTGCCCGTGGCTCTGTGCTCTCATGGAAGGGCACAGCAGGGATGTGCTCCAGCCTGTCCTGCTGAGATCTCAGAGCCCTCATTTCCTGGGAGTCTCCACACCCCTCTCCAGGCAGAATCCAGTACTTTGTCTTCAGTGATAAGATCGGTGTGCTTCAGGAGCAGAGGTGGTTTTTATCACAGCAGTTTCTCCTCAACCAGAACTTTACTGCATTTATATTGTTTGGATATGTTTGCATGCACGCAGGCTTGAAAATATACTTTATGGTTTTTTAAAAAACTTGTATACTTACTAAATCTACTAATGTTTTTTAATTCTATGCTAAATGACACTCAAAAGTCCAAACAAACAAAAAAGCACTTTCTCACCTTTTTTCTCCCCAAATAAGAATGTAATGGAGAACCACATGTGGGTTATCAGCAATCTTCCTCTGTTCTTATTAGTCAGTGTTTTGATTTTGTGGACTTGACTGCACATCCACGACCCTTACACAAGTTTCAGCTCTTTTAGGCAACTTGCTGTTGCTTTTACTGGTGCATTTTAAGTTCCCTGTGCATTTCAACAGCCTTTCAACAGATTTTGTGGAACTCTTAATTTTTTCCCTCTTAATATGGAATTAGTGCATTTAAGTGCAAGCCTGGATGCTTCTGGTGTTATACCTCCCTTTCCAGTTGTTCCATGTGGTGTGCAACAAATGTCTCATGGGATTATTTTCAGTTCAGCCACATGTGATGTGTGTCTTGTTCAAGTTTTGTTAATATACAAGATGTTTATTTCAGCCTGAATGACTGGTTAGCAGGAGTGGACCATTCAATATTTTTTAGTTTGGATGAGTAAGTAAATTTATTAAGTATTTTCAGTGTAAACAACTAACAGTTACTTGGATATCATTAGGTCTCCAAAATGAGTTGGAGAGTCCATTTTTTTGCTGGAGGCCTTTTCAGTTCATACTGTTTTCAGGACAAATGGTTTGCCTTGTCCTTAGCCAGCTATTCAAATTGCAGTGTTCATTTGACTTGTTGGTGTGGTGTCCCATCAGCTTGCTGACCACACAATAATTTTCTCTCAATTTTCTTTCTTTGTCCTTGTAGTATTAGAAATTTTAAAAAATAATGAATTAAGGAGTCCATGTTTAATTTGGATTAGAATTACTTTTATGATTGAAAAATATCTGTCACAGTTTCTCCCCCTGACATGGAGGAAGTTATAATTTCCTGATAAAATAGGGTTTTCTTTTTCTTCTTACCATTACTCCTTCAAATTTTAAGACAGTTTATCAGGGCAAGTATGCTATTCCTTCTGTGGACAGTAAATAACACTTTGTAAAATTCTAAGTGTGAGGAGACATAAAAATAACTGATTGAATTCTGTGCACAGTAGCAGTCACTGATGGGGAATTTAGTATCAAGCTCTTTTTGTTGTTTTGCCATTTTTTTTTTACATCAAAGATCTCTTGTATTTACACCAAAAAAAAAAAAGGAATGCAAGATTTTAATCTTGTTTAATTCAGTTGTTACAGCAGAGTTATTTTCTCAAGTTTCTCAGGGAGAAAGAAGGATGGTGTTGTGTTTCCTGCTCAACTTCTGCTGAGATCCAGCTCAGATCTACCAGGGAGCAATTACACTGAAACAATACAACCCCTCTCTTTTATCCCAGTTCTTTTGAAATAAAAACAATACTTGCCAAGAGATGTTTAACTAAATTAATATGTGGAAGTTGTTAAAGGCAATAGAGGGCAAATTAACTTTTGAGTTTTTCAGTACTGATGGTAATGAGAAATGGTTGTCAGTCTCCTCTGATCATGTCTTTGTGTGAGGGAAAAACAGCATTTGGTTGAGCTGACTTTAATTTTGTCAAGATTAATGTAGAAATGTGACTCAGTCTCCAAAGTCCTGTGAAAGTTTTAATCATATATGGAAAGTACTTTATTTACTAAAGTAAGCCATCATTTGGGTTTGGGGGTTTTTTTTTGCATTTTTAAATAAAATGGCTGTATTTTTCTTGAGCTCCTTTAAATTAAATAGAGTAACATCATTATATGCAAAAAGCATCAGCAATACCATGCTTAGGTGACTAATATAGTTTGACAATCTAACTTATGAGTGGAATGAAGAGCTTTTAAATTATACCTGAAAATATAACAAATATGGAAGGTGACTGACAGAGGAGGAACAAATCCAAAAATTGAGGATTTCTCAAAGGATATCCTGCTAGCATTTGGAAAAATTACAGGTGAAGGGCCCTGCTGATCTTGAGCCTAATACTGTGTCAGAAAAATATTGTTCTCTCAATAACTTTAAATTTGTTCTACTGACTTCTAGGTTTGTGTCTTAGCTGCTCACATTTAGTATTTTTAACTGAGTGTTTTCATTTTCTTTATTCAAAGAGTTTGACAGCAGTGTGAATTTGATGGGCATCCCTTTGCCTTGTGTTTGTATCATGGTAAACCTTGACTTGGACTCAAACTTATTTTGTACACGTAATCATTGTGAGTCTTTTAGCAATGCAGACATGATCTGATTAAGCCCAGGTAAGGAATGGCACAGACATCTTGCTCCCTGCATCTCACAAAGAAATAATACCCCAAGTGCTTGAAGTGTTTTAACATAACACTTGTGTGTGGTCGATGATGTCTTCTCTCAGCAGCGTCTCTGGTGCTGTGTGTAGGTGGAAAGTTGAGCATGGATAGTGAGAATGTTATGGATGAGTCTGGAATGGGTGAGAGAGGCTGAAAGTACTGGAAATGAGGACACAGTCTAAAACTGGGAGGAAGAGCTGTGATACTGAGAGGGCTGAGAGTGGCTGACAGAAGTTCCTTAAGAGCACTGAGACATAATAATACAATTATGTACATATATTGTACATATGCAATTATGTATTATGTACACTACATTAAGTGTAGTGAAGGACTTGTGGAATGGTAATGGAGAGTGTTGAGGCAGAAGGATTCAGGAGGCTCTTAATTTTGATCCTTCAGTGTTGGTCTGTAGAGCTGCTGCAGCTGTTTCTCAAACAGAGAATGGTGCTGGACGTGTTTTCTGGAGGCATCAGTGCTCTGGCTGTGCTGCCTGAGGGTGGGATAATCTGATGGAGGTGTTTCCCCCGTTCACCAAATGGACCTGTCAGCTCTCATGGTACAGAATCTGAGCTGCTGTGAAATACTTCTTCTGTGATAAGGACCACTGAGCATCTTAATTTGTTGGATTTATTTTGTGTCACTGGCCTGATCTGGAAAACATTTTCTTTATGCTACTTTAACACAATTACTGGAGTAGAAAGATCTCTAGCCCAAGACTACTCTTTATAAGGGTTTTCAAAACACTGGTGCTTGTGTATCCAAAGGATTCCTGCTTTGAGCAGGTTTGATTATACCAAGCATGAAATTTTACCTTGTTCTGATTATATTTTATACAATCTGGGCAGATGCATAACTGGTGTCTTCCCCTCCTTTTCCCTCAGCCTGAGGGCTTTCCTCAGAGCAGTGTGTAAACCCAGGGATCAGGAAATTGGGTGAAGTAGCTCTGAAGAAACTGCAGTGTCTTAGAATTGTATTTACTGAACACTCATAATGGAGACTGCTGTGGCCTTTCCGGGTCTCCTGAAATTTCCTTTTCATTTTTCTGAACAAATCCATGAAATAACCTTTACACAGTACTGTCAAACGTGGCAGGAAAGCAACTAATGGAATAATTTATCTGAAAGAGCACTACGAGTTTGAGTTTCTTATTGTATTGGCAGGTAGGTAGTTCTTAAAAAATTGGTTTAAAAATAGTAGTGACATTTATTGAATTTGTATCTGCAGTCTTTCAGTGTTTTGTAAGCCATGCTGACTATATCTTCTCCTTTGTGAGGCTGGGAAATACTGGCACTGCACCTGTAGAAACTGTGGAACCCACTTGGAAGTGAGACACAGACTCAGTGTATTGTCTAAGATCACCCAGAGTATGCACACACAGGAGGGAATTGAACTGAGGATTCTCTGGGTCTGACTAAGCTTAAGTTGTAATGATTAAAAGAATCTTTTGGGCTCCAGTTCTATGACTGCAGAATCTTCTCTATGACCCTTTCCCATTTTTGGGGACAAATGCCTTTGGTGGTGCTGGTAACTTTCAAACTGACAGACAATACCTGTAAAACTTGTATTTTCAACTCAAGAACCTTACAAAGATGAAACTAGATGTTCAGATTTTATGGCCAGGTCACTATCTTAACACCATAATTGGATCTGTGCAAATGTGTTTTAGGTTTCCTATGTGATTAGAGATGAAGTGGAGAAGTACAACCGGAACGGGGTAAATGCACTTCAGCTGGACCCAGCATTAAACAGACTCTTCACGGCAGGCCGGGACTCCATCATAAGGATATGGAGTGTCAATCAGCACAAGGTCAGTCAGGAGAGCCTTCCTGGCTCTAAACCTACTTCTTTTTCCAAGCTATCTTGCTGGTAAGCTGCCTACAGGGCTATACCTGATGCTGTTTTTTTAACAGCTGCCAATTATTGTGATCACAGAATCCTTTTGATGTTGATCATACTGTGGTGTCTTACATAACTCTGTAGTTCTCACAGAAAGGTTCTGGGAGAGTGATTTCAAAGAACTCTGCATTAGGAAACTTTGGATCTATATGTAGGTTGAAGATACCACAACAGGATGTGATGGTCACAATCTTCTCCGTGGGTGATGAGCTTTTTTTTTTCTTAATTTGCAGCAAGACCCTTATATAGCATCTATGGAACATCACACAGATTGGGTAAATGACATTGTGCTCTGCTGCAATGGCAAAACATGTAAGTACTTAAAAGTTTCAGAACTGCAGTATTCAGAAACTGTATGCAAGTAAATTATCTGCTGCTTTAATTATTTTCCATCTTTTCTTAGCATGTAAAATTAATTTGTGATGTATATTGTAATTTTGGTAAATAGTGTAAGCAGCTGTTTTAATGAAAACTGAAATGTGTATATAAATGATTGTTTTAATTTCTTTTGCAAAACAAATTAGAGTAGTAGAAATATGCTCTAAAGTAATATATAAGCCATTAAAATTTAGTCTTTATTCTTTCCAATTTAGTGATATCTGCTTCTTCAGATACTACTGTTAAAGTGTGGAATGCACATAAGGGATTTTGCATGTCAACACTAAGGACGCATAAGGTGAAAAACATTATCTGTAAATACTGTGTGTGATCACTGCCATTCTTACCATTCTTAAGATGGAGACTTCAAAAGGATAACATTGATTCATATTGTTACATTTATTTTTTTGTAGGACTATGTGAAAGCTTTAGCATATGCAAAAGATAAGGAGCTGGTAGCATCTGCTGGGCTGGACAGACAAATATTCCTCTGGGATGTAAATACTCTCACAGCACTGACTGCCTCAAATAATACTGTCACAAGTAGGTGCCTGGGGAGGGGAGGCAAATGCAATGCATTTTATTGAGTAGCATCATCTGTGAGGTCAGTTTAAAACTGTGGATGCCTTTTTCTGTCTGTACATAAAAAATGGGCAAGAAATTTGAAGGTGGGGTTTGTATGCATTCAGTCCAGTTGTGGTGTTACGTAATAGCTGGAAATCTAGAGCAGCCAACAGTCATGGCATTTAGAATAGAGGACAAGTCTCTTTGAACTGTGTCTCCTGAACTGTGACATGGTGGTTTCTCTGAAATTTGATAGAGATTTAACTTCTGAGGCTTTTAACCTCTCAACCAATGTCTTGGATAAATGTTCTCTTAGCTTATTTGTTCCTACATTTTCTGTGTTTTATAATTTGGGGTTGGTTGGGGGTTTTTTGGGGTTTTTTTTTGTTTTTTTTGTGTAGATGCTGAAAATACAGTACAGCTCCTAAAGCAGGACTTGATACATTTGTCAAATCTCTGTCAGAAGAATAGTTACCAGATAAGCTAGACTAAAAACCACTCAGAGTAACAAAAAGCACTGATTCCGTATGAGGATAACATACTGGTGAGCTCTAATGTCACTAGAGATTGGAAGGCAAGGGGAAACTGTAGATTCTTCTCATCAGGGTTAATTCTCAATGTCACCATCATCTTTTAGGAAGTCACCTGTCCTGCTTCTCTCCCCCAGAAAGGCATTATATAAATTGTGAGATCTTTCCTTTTTACGGTTCCAACACTGCCTTTTTTAGGATGGTCAGGGTAGAGCTGGTTAAGTTGCTCTCCTGGGAAGTGTCACACCAGTCTTTAGGTTCACTTGGATTTCAGTGAGTAACGCAGATCTGGGTCATGGCATCCTGGTTTGTATTGGCTATTTTACAGTTGATTTTTTGAGAAGGACAGTCCAGCATGACCACAGCGTACTTTGCTGGTTCTTACGTAGGTTGGAAAAATTGTGTTCCCAGTGACTGATCTCTTTCATTTTTTATCTAGTTTGATGGATATTGAAACAGTAGCAGTCTCACGTGTGCATTGGGAAAGAACAGAACCATCTTGCACACTGCCACACGTTCATTTTCTGAATAAGCCCAGTTGCTCATAGGTTAGGAATGACTCAAGGAAAATCTGCAAAACTAAAATTTGTAATTGACACAACATATTCCTAAGACATTTCATGTGATTCTGTAAGAGGCAGGCATGTCGTTCTGTTGGTGTGGGGGTTTTTATTTACTGTATTGGGCTGATGTTGACAGGCGTGTTTAATTTTATGGATTTGGTAGCTTCTGAAACCGGAGGTGCATCTGCTGGGCAGCACTGTCAGTTTTGTGTTTATTGTCTAAAGAACTTTATAATTCAAGTATAGCCTTGTGCTGACATGTCTGAGTAGCCTTTGGAAGAGACATGGCTTTAGAGAGCGGTGTTGCACTTGCAGAATGCTATTCGGATGGCACATGACTAAAGAAACTTACTTTATATTTCCCAGAAATATGAAATCCTTCTATTTCTTCCTTTTTTTTTCCCCCGAAAGTAGAATTATTTTATAGCCAAACATTGCTGATAACTGTAAATTTTGCTGTCTTCTACTTGAACAAAGAGTTTTTGAAGGAAGAATTTATTTGTGAACTCACAGGAAAACTCAGTCCAGGTATAATAAAGAAACATAAAAACATTTCTTGTGCACTGTAACAGTGATACAGAACCTAAATGATCCAAGTGAATCAGAAATGGGAGATGGGGACTACTGAGGAGCTGGTGCTTGTTTTGAACCCAAGATCAAATGGAAGTGGAGACATTGCCTCTAAGGTGACAGGGAAAAATTTGCATTTCTGGAGTAGGAACACAAATATTTCATAAGGGAGAGGAAGAGGGAGCAGAGGAGTTTTGTCTTTTTTTCATTTTAGTGCTCCCCAGCAACTGTTTCTGTTGGAAAGAACACAGGATATGTCCTCAAAGAACCTGTTTTCCCGAGTCCTTTCAAGCAGTATGGATTTTTTCAGAGTACAAATGAAAATTGTTCTTGTGCATTAGTTTTCTATCTTATTACCTGGTAGCATTGTACACAAACCAGCATTAAGAGGAAGCCTATTTTTAAACAGTCTCTCAGTCAGCAGAGCTATAATTCAAATTAAATGGAGAGATTTAGCTTTTGAGAGGTAGTCCCTTACAGCAGAGAGTGAAATTGAGCTTTGCTTTTGCTCTGGCATAAATTCTGCTTCTGTACATTTAAGATTCTCCTATTCCTGTTTTCCAGACTTTGCTAACTCTGTATGTAATCTTTTCCTAAATTATTATGATTGTTGAACAGTGTGCTAACCTTCAAGAGTTTTCAGTTCTATGTTTTGCATTTAGCTGTTCTCTGGGGGCAGTGGAAAACTCTATTTTTGCACCAAATAATAGATTGCGTTTGACAGTTTGCATTTGGATGCTGTAACCAATGCAGCATAATTCTTCAGAGGCTTATAGAATATCCTGAATTGTAAGAAACCCTCAAGGATTGAGTCCACTTCCTGACCCTGCATGAGACGACCACAAAAATCTCACCCTGTGCCTGAGCTCATTGTCCAAAGGCTCCTCGGGCTCTGGCAGCCTTGGGGCGGTGCCCATTCCCTGGGGAGTCTGTTCAGTGCCCCACCACCCTCTGGGGGAGGAACATCTAGATGATTTCCATCCTCAACCTCCCCTAACACAGGTTTCTCTACTGTTGCAAAATGTGATATTACATTATGATATTAGGTTACAAATCTTGAGTTGGAAACTTAGCTCCATCGTCTAAATAAATCATTGTGTGAAGGTTGACGTTTTTGCTGGCCATGCAGTTTGTTGCTGTTCTCAGCCTTCTTGGCATACTGATAGTATGGATTTGAGGCTTGATGAAATGCCTGATTGTGCTCTCGAAATAGATGATTTTCATTTGCTGTGTCTGTGCTTTTCCGAGTTGAGGGACTGGTACTTTAATCTCCAGAAGTGGGTTAGGCTGGTTGGTGTAGAATTCCTCGGCTCTGATGGTAGGTGTGGTGCTAAGGAGCTGCCATATGGTTTTCACAAATGCAGAGGTAGCATCCCTGCTCAAATAGCACATTTCAGTCCTGCAGTGTAACTTCTCTGCCTTTCTGCTGAACTAGAAGAGCCTTGAATACAAAATGTAGAATTTTACTGTTCCTTGGCTTGGTAAAAAAAATCTCTGCACTTAAATCCAAATAATGTGTGTTACAGGATCACAGAGAAGTGTCATATTCCAATAACATAGTTGAGCAAGAGTAGCTTGATGGCTCTAGCACAGAAATGTGGTGCCAAAAGGTCACCAAGATTGTAATGACCATAAATCTGAGGGGTTACTTCATTTTTATGCAGTAGTAGATTAAAAATTGGAATGGGATTTTCCCAGCACGATGCTGACTATAGTCTTAAAGCAACTCTATGTATGGGGCAGAATTGCACTGTTTTCATGAATCAAAGAGTATTAAAATACCAGTTTTGAGTGAATAAATATGTTTTTCAAATAACAGCATTAAAATTGAAAATGTGAATTTTATTTTGAAATAGCTTCTTCCCTGAGTGGGAACAAAGACTCAATCTACAGCCTTGCAATGAATCAAATGGGAACAGTTATTGTATCAGGGTCCACTGAAAAGGTAAGCAAAATTTGGTGGGGTTCATTTCACTTGAGTTCCATTTCAGTATAAAGAGACAATTTTATTCATTTTCAATGTCATGTCTGTAGCAGCTTTTGTGTTTTGAATAGTGAGGGCAGACACTTCTCTGAAGTGGGAGTGCAAGTGTAGGATACAAATCCTGCTTCAGTCTGAAGATGTGATGCATCCATAGAGCTTTAATACATAGGGGAGACAATCAGATCATCTTGTGTAACCCTCTTTGTTAGAGATCGTTGCATTTCCCCACAAGAGCTCTGATTTTGAGGGCTCATGACTCAGATGATTATCAAGACTGAAGCGGTTGCTGCAGGTAGGAGAGAAGGTGCCAGCAATTTTCAAGATCCCTGCAGGAGGTGGGAAATAAAGTGGGCTAATGAAGCTCAAGTGTTCCCAAGAGACAGCCCTTGCTCTTTGTTGTAAAGGAAGGTGAAACAGGCTTAAGTCTCTGTCAGTTGTTTTTTTTACCTAATCTAACCTTGAGAGAGTTTTATTTCCAAGACAGTATGAAAATAGGATACACCAGTGAAGCATCTGAGAGGATTCTCAGAAGCACATTTTTTGTCCACATCATGCTGTCCTGTTTCCAGTCACTTCCATTCTTTAATTTCTTTAAGACAGAAGAAGCCAGAACAAATTAAATTAAAATCAGGAGAAGAGCACATCTGATTATTGGAGCTGCATAAGATATAGTTATGTCTGTCTTGTCTAACATGTGTTTTCAGTGATGGGTGTCTACATGTTCAGAATAAGGGTTGATTCATTTGGAAAGGCTCAATTTCTGCAGAGGCAACATGTTGGTGGGAAGAATAGTATTCATGTCATTTGTCCAATGTCTGTTTCTATAGGTTCTAAGGGTGTGGGATCCAAGGACTTGTGCAAAACTAATGAAACTCAAAGGGCACACAGACAATGTCAAAGCTTTGTTGTTGAACAGAGATGGCACCCAGGTATGTGCTTTAACCTGAGACAGAGGCATTTTACAGAGAGAAGAAATGTCATTAGTCCATTTCAATGTCATTATTTAATGTCATAGATTACAGATATTTAGTGGTTAAGGGGGGGGGGCTGATGGGTGAAAGTTGTTTTTATTACAGGTTCATCTAGGTGTGGAGTGGGTTGTTTACATAAAATACTGGAAATCATTACTAGAGCTGTTACCTGTTTAGCACCATTTTAGTGGAAAAATATAGCTCTATGAATTATCAAACTTTTTTGGGGGGGGGAAAAATATATTGAAATCCTGAAATAGCAGTTTGACTGAAGTGTGCTGGTTGTTGCTCAGTGTCTTTCAGGCAGCTCTGACGGGACGATCCGCCTGTGGTCCCTTGGGCAGCAGAGGTGCATAGCCACGTACCGAGTCCATGATGAAGGTGTTTGGGCCCTGCAGGTCAATGAAGCCTTCACTCATGTTTATTCAGGAGGAAGAGACAGGAAGATTTATTGTACAGATTTACGAAATCCTGATATCCGGGTGCTGATCTGTGAAGAAAAGGCTCCGGTTCTTAAGGTAATTGAGTTTAATTCAGAGAATTGTAGAATGTCTGAGGTTAAAAGTGATGTCTGAAGATCATCTCGTCCGCTCCTCTCCCCTGCCTGAGAGCACTGGAACCTAGAACCACATCTAGATGGATTTTGAGTATCTCCAAGAATGGAGAATTCACAGCATGGGCCAGTGTTCTGTCACCCGCAGAGTATAAAAGGATAATTGCATGTTTTTTCATGAAACAGTGGCTTGAGGTACAAATTGATTAAAGAATTCACATTGGCTAACAAATGTTTACTGTACCACATCTTCATCGGATTGTGGGTCTGTCTCCTAAATTGCATCTGAAGTTTAATTGCCTGAAGAAAATGGATGCCTGGCAGCTAAGATACTGAAAATATGCAAATTTGAATATTACTGAAATTGAGTATGCTTCACACACGAGAAGCTGGGTTTATCAGGCTCTAGTACAGTTTTAAGAAACTGAGCTGGCATTGCCAAGGTTTTGTACAAAAGTGGATTTTTCTTAGCAGCAGCATATGTACACAGGACAGTTTTAGAATCTGTTACGTACTCACAGGAACCAGGAGTAAAGTTGTTTGTGGGTTTTTTTGAACACCTAAACATGATATTTGCATGCACAAGTCTGAATCTTTCAAAGAGACTGCTTTTTGAATTTTTTTGCTGTTTCTAACTTTAGTGGCATGACCTTGGAACCTGCAGGTGTTTAAGGAGTGTGCAACTGAAACAGATACTAACAAATATGAGCAGCATGGCTTTCCTTGGGAGTGAACTCTAGCTTAGTGTGTTAACATAAAATCTTGGATATGTTAATTTAGTTCTGGAAAAGTCAGAATGTGAGAAATTTCAGTTCAAAATGGAAAATGAAAGTGCTGGTCAGCTGTGCAGAAGTCAGATGGGGCCTCTCTCTAATCTTGGCTACAGTGATTCATTAATCTGAGAAATGTAATGTCAGAGTTAAATGTATAAAGTTCTGCTTTTCCATTAGTGTATAAACTTACATTCTTATTTTAACCATATGAAGTGTCTGAATACAAAATAATTGAGAAAATACTGTACTTAGCGAACTGTCCCTTAGACAAGATTGCATCATGCTGGAAGTAACTAACTACTCAGTGTTAATACATTGCAGCTGTTAGGCTCCTGCCTGCAACTCATTTGTTGACTGTAACAATTCCTCTGGATTTTAAGAAGTTTAATCGTAGCTATTTTCTATTTAAACTTTGTATTTCTGCAGTAGACTGAGAGTAGTACTGTTTCTGATACACTTTCAATGATGGGAGTGGGTCTAGGCAAGACAGTAGTAATTATTAAAGGGAAACTAAGTTAAGCATGACTGAAAGTTTGTTTCATTATTTAGATGGAACTGGATAGATCAGCTGATCCTCCTCCAGCACTTTGGGTTGCAACAACTAAATCCTCTGTGAATAAATGGGTGAGTGATACATTTTACAGTCTGTGAGTGCAGTTGAGTAGTCATGGGATTTGCAGTCTTGCTTTGGGAACTGTTGGGCTGCTGCTTTCAATTTGATTCGGATGTGCTGTGATTTGTAAGCTTTCTTTAAAATAAATCATAAAATAGTAATATTGAAATTGCTCAAAAGGTATGAAGCTTTGAATTTTCTTTGCTCTCTATTTATGATCCTTTGAGAAATAAATTATATTTCTTGGAACTGGATAGTTAACATCTAAGTAGCAGCATTAACTGGCAGTTGTTAATCACAGATAAAAGCAGAGTTTATAGATGATTATGAATGTGTCATTATTTTCTTTCTTTCTTTAGACTTTGAAGGGAATCCATAATTTTAGAGCATCAGGAGATTATGATAACGATTGTACCAATCCCATACCACCCCTGTGTACACAGCCTGACCAAGTTATAAAAGGTAAACAGCTGTTTAGCAGAGGACCTTGTAAAATCTGCTCTCTGTAGCACAAGTGATAGAGCTTTAAGATTGACTCAGTTTTTTAAAAACTTGATACTTTGATTTCAACCAGAACAACGTGGTTATTGTCTGTCCAGTGTTAGTTACAGTTAAAATCATGTTTGAACCTTGGTGACATCCAAGGTTTAAACAAAAAAGTGAAACCAAAGAACAGCATGTCATGTTATGCAATTTAATTTAATGTGATATTAGAAAAGAATAATGACACTAGTAATCTTAATTCTTGTTTGTTTGCCAGGGGGTGCTAGTATTATTCAGTGCCACATTCTTAATGACAAGAGGCACATATTAACCAAAGACACAAATAATAATGTGGCATACTGGGATGTCTTGAAGGTAAGGATGTAATTTCAGATTTTCTACTGTTGGATGATTAATTATTTTGTGCTACTTTCTTTATATATATATTTTTTAGTGTTTGAGATTTCTGTGGTAGAAAGTCAATCATCTTTCTGTCTCAAGATATCATGCAAAGTTTGCCTTTTGAAAAAGGAGGGGGCATTTCAGGATTTTTCATAGCTTTCCCTCATGTGAGGCTGATACCTGCATTCACCTGAATTCAATCCACTATTGACATCTGCATTCTCCTGAAATTCAGACCCTTGAATTTTTTTCAGGAAATAGTAATGTCTGTTTTGGTGGGGGTTTGTTCCAAAGAGAGCTTGTGCTTGCTGGTAAGGCAGGAAAATGAACAGAAGGAAGCCTAGTGTTGCCTGGGGAGACTTGGTGTGACATTTCTTTGTGTTGCTTTACCCAGTGATTGGTCAGAGGAGAGGGGAAAGAGTGCAGGGAGAAAGGACTCAAATCCCACAGCAGTGAGATGGTCAGTAATTTCTTCTCTGGCAAAAGCCTGTTTAAATGCTAAATATTTTCTTCTTCTTGAACTATGCAGCCAAGATCCGTAATGAGGTAAAGCATGCTCAGCCAACTTACTGAGTTGTTGACTGAAGTGGAAATGAAATTAAATTGGAGGATACAGATTTATTCTAAAAATTATCTAGATTATATTTGGAAAACTTTTCTTTATTTCAGTATGTATTTAAATGTGCAGTGTTAGATCTCAGGACCAAAGTCAAATGCTAATGTTAATTTTTACTTTCATTCAGGTAAGGCTGTGAGAAGTGTCACTTGATATATGTTTAAATATACATATTCACTGTAGAGATGAGATTATGTACCAGGTCAGGGTGTTGCTCCCTGCACTTGAAAGCTGAGACTTTATTCAGGACGCTGGAAGAAGAGAGGGAGGTTTTCCTAACTGTGGCTGCACCCTTCAGTCTTTGCTTCCTGTAGCTTTTCCTGCATTTTGATGGAACAAATTCCAAGGTTGCAGTCCTTAGTGTTTGCCTAAAACAAGTATTTCAGGATGACTCTGCAAGTGGATTATAATAATCTGGATTTTAACAGAACTACCTAAAGGACTTTTAAAGTAAAAGTATGAAAAAGACAGACATAAAGCATCTGCACAGGAATTCACTCACTGTTGTTCCCATTGCAGTAGTTGAGCTGAATTTGTTGCTTGATGTGCAGGAAATACTGGTGTTGGATGGAGTGCTGAAATGTTGGTACTGATGGGGAGAAGAATGACAAAGGGTATTAGAAGACAGCAGTCTACTCAGTGTAGGGAAAGTATTTTCTGGTAATCTGAAGTAATATTTGCAGACCTCTCTACTGGCTTGATGCCACTACCTCGGAGATAAATGAAGAATAAAAATTACTTACCATATAAGTTATTGTTTGACTTTTGAAAAAAGATTTAACATTTAACCTTGTGTGTTTTTGGGCTGCAGTGTTAGGAGAGATCATAAGTCCCAATCATTCCAAGTGTATATGAAAATCAAGGAAAATACTCGAAGTGTTGATATGGCTCAGTACTTTTGTACATTTCTTTTGGTGAACAGGCATGTAAAGTTGAAGACCTTGGGAAAGTAGATTTTGAAGAAGAAATTAAGAAAAGATTTAAAATGGTTTATGTGCCAAACTGGTTCTCAGTGGACTTGAAAACCGGGGTGAGATACAGCTCCTAAATCTGTTGTTTTAATGTCATCTTTCACATTTTCTCATATATTGTTTGTTCAAAAAGGTTTTAATTTGTTAACTTTAGAAGAACATTCATTGCTTGTCTGATGGAGTAAATTTATTTTCAAGTAAACCAGCAAATTTTACCTCTTCTTAATAATCTGAGTAACAAATTTTTTTATTAATTTTTTTCTTGTGGTTTAGTCCACCAATACGAATTATGAATTATTAGAATTTGGTAACCAAAGTGTGCTATCATGCTTTCAGAAATTCTTTGGTTTGTATTCCCAGCTAAGTAGGAGCAAAGTTAGAAATTTATAGAGTTACTTAATCCCAAACAACTATTACATTCCTCCTGGTCTTTTGCTAACAGATGTTGACAATTACTTTGGATGAAAGTGACTGCTTTGCAGCCTGGGTTTCAGCAAAGGATGCTGGATTTAGCAGTCCTGATGGTTCTGATCCAAAATGTAAGTTTTAACTAATATTGGTGTTTTTTTTAACAAAGAAATCAGAATAAATTCCAGTATATATGTTTTGAAGTATTCCAGTGCCATATATGTCAGTATCTGATTGGATTTTGGGGCTTATTTCCTTAATACTAAATTCTGTAGCATGTTCTCCAAAGTATTTCCTCTTTTTCTGAAACAGTCGTGTTCAGGGTTTACACTTGTTTTAAACCCTCAAGATGTAAAAGGAGGAAAGTAATTATAACCTAATGTAGAGAATATTAAAGCACATGAGTGATCCAACAGCAGGGATTCTAAAATCAGCTTTTCATGAAAGATTGTAACATGCAGCTCTCAGACTGACAAGCAGATTTCTGTGCCCATAAATAGTTTCCTTTGGGAACAGAACTGCTCAAACTCTTGGGGAATTTTCAGCTGTGGATCAAATGGGTACTATTACGTTGCCCATGAATTTTTTGTGTGATTGAAGTTCTCTGTCTTGCTGTGCCTTGACAGTAAACCTTGGAGGGCTTCTGCTGCAAGCACTTCTGGAGTATTGGCCTAGAACACATATCAATCCAATGGATGAAGAAGAAAATGAGATAAACCATGGTTAGTATTTTAATATTTTCCTTTTTTACTTGTCCCTGCATTGTTTGTTTATGTATCTACTTCTTAAACAGATACAACATTTGTTGTCTTAGACCTAGTTCCCTGTGAATTATAGATTTACTGTTTTTTAGCACTTCTAAATTTGCTGTACGCCAGAAAGTGTGTTGTACTTCTGAAAGTATCAGCAAAAATCTAGGTCTGTCTGTAAAAAAAGTAGGTGAAGAAATGATTCTGAAGTTACAGAAATATGATGAAAAATATTGATGAAAAACAATTTCTATCAAACTGAGGCTTGACTTGGAAAGGAAACACTAGATAATGACAGTACATAGCAGTAATTCAGTTATCCAACATTAGCCAGTATTCTCTTGACCTAATTCCAGTTTTCTTCTAGGTATTGTGAACAAAATAAAATAGAAGCTTTATTGGAAAAAATACATTCAGTGTAATAATATATGGAATAGTTCTATAGAAAACACCTTAAAGTGGTGTTTAAGGTAACAATGCTAAGTCCAGTCAGGCTTTAGATGAAAGCCACAGCCGTGTGAAATGTAAGATAGAGACTGAATTTGGCAAAATAAGAGACTCTGTAACTCCTGAGTTGGAAATCACTTCAACCCAGGTCAGAATTGACTGAAAAGTCTCATATTTGGTGAGTAGGCATTTACTTTCTGTAGATAGATGATGAAATTAAGAACTGTATATTCAGCATGTCTTGCTGTTTTGTGACGAGACTGTGCCAAGAATTAGTTGCTTTCTTCTTTCAAAACTGGCCTCTATGGAGGGTTGGAGCACTTGGCAGACTCTTCTGGATCCAGTTGCTGATTCTCAGACTGTTGTGTATTGGCAGTTTACAGCTTGGAGCCAGACAGGGTTTGAGAAGTGTCACTCACAGGCTTTTGTGGTGTTAGGTTATTGATGCTACACTGCTTATTCCTGAGTTGTGGGTTAGTGGAATGTTTGGAGTACTCACAACAGAATAAGTTTTCATTGCTATTCCAAAAGAAAAAAATTAGGAGGCTGTCACTGAGCAGTGACTTGAGGAGGTGAAGTGTACTTGTGAGACACTGGCATTTTCATAGAGATACGAGTTTAAGTAAACACAAAATACGTACAGTGTTGTTCCTCTCAATTGTTCAGAGAAGTGTCATGAAAAAATCTTTCAAACAATAGGATTTTTCACTCGCTGTAACTTCAGTATCATGTTTACACCTTCCAATATGGATTTTCTTTTTTTGGTTTCTTTGCTTTTTACACTTTCTGACCTTTCTTTGGCTACATGTATTTCTGGTTAGAAAGCTGAGGAATCATTCATCTCATGAGTCTGTGCCATTTAAACTTCTTAATGTCGCTTGAATTCAACATCTCTTCAGATACAGTGAGGGGGTGCTACAGTGTAATGGTGATGATTTTTCCCAAATGCAAGTCAGGCATCCAAATTCTCTTACATTGTTTCAAGATACCTATTGATTAGAAGCTGCACTGTTCAAGAGATGTATGAATAATGCTGATTTTTCTTTAATCTTGTCCTATCCACTTGATATGGAATCAGGTTCTTCAGTCTTTGAAGTCCCATACTGCTGTAATTAGCTAAAATAAATTGAATTTATAACACAGGAACTTCAAGGCACTGTGAGTCTGAGCTTTCCTAGTACATTGTTTTGACATCTGGCAAATCCAGGTAGAAGAGCAGTGCAAACAACCCTTTGGAGTTCTGTACTGTCACTCTAGAGGGAAGAACAGTCTTGTCTCAGCAGAGTCACTTTAGTTAATTCCTAATACTAGTATTGTTCAGTTTGACAAAAGAAGTGGGGAAAAAAAACTCAATTGTGTTTTGGCTCTTGGGCTTTATTTTCCTTTTTCCACAGGCTTTTGAAATAGGCCGTCCAAAAACCTGTATTGATCTTGTTGCTCTCTAGTGTTTCTTTTTATGTACTTGCTGTATCTTGGAAATGTGGATTTTCTTGGTTTTTGTGACGCTTACTATCTTATTCATTTACAAAATGTATCTGCTGTAGATGGGATGCGTGCCCAGTTTTAAGGCCTAGTGCACTCTCACTGCTGTTTTATGTGGTTTTTTCCAACAGTGAATGGGGAGCAGGAGAACAGAGTCCAGAAAGGAAATGGATACTTCCAAGTGCCACCACATACACCAGTTATTTTTGGTGAGGCTGGAGGACGCACTTTGTTCAGGTATAAAAGCTTAAAAATACAAATTCAGTGGCTGAACTATCCCTTTCTTAGTGCAAGCAGGAATGTTACCAAAACTGTTCTTTGGATCTGTTGTGTACATGTAAGAGGTAAGAGGTGCCCTTGACAGGCAAAATAAGCAGCTGTTGATGATGATTTGGCATTGTCCAACTGAGTATGTGAGTTTGAACATCAGCAAGGTGTGGGATTTTAAAGCGGTAAGGGTTGTGTATAGTCTTTAATTGTGTGTGATGTTTTTGGGTGCCCTCTTTCTGCAAACTGATAAATTGAACTGTGTGTTAGAATGAAATTGTGCTGCTTTAGATTCTTGTGTGTTGTGCTGGTCTGTGAGCAATAATTACTCAGGAGCTGCTACTCAATAGACAGTTGACTTCTGTTCCCAAAAATGATCCAGTGGAAGGTCCTAATCTCTGGCAGGGAGGAACACATGCTCTGTATTGCAATGTGTGTAATTACCCTTCTATTTCTTCTCATTCTACATTGAAAAACCTAACTGTGGTATGTGATACATCAGAGACTGTTTAATAGTGCTGCAAAACAAGTGCTGAGCTTGCAAACACTGTGAATTGTTTGTTATTTACTGACATAGTGTATTTTAAATGTAAGGGATGGGGCATGATTGATTTGTTGGTTTTGTTTCCCAGGCTGAACAGGCCTTATAATGATGTAACTTTTGGTCAGTAAAACAGGGTAACCACTTTCAGCTTGGAAAACTGACTTTTTCCCTGCAGTATCAGTGCATTTATGTTGTCCCTGAGGTTTAATATTTGCTGCATTCTGTTCTGGTGGATCTTCCCTCTTATGCAGCTGCTCCTCAAGGGGACACTGGAAAGACCCCACTGGAGGGAGCAAGCCTTGTTTATGGGAGCCAAAAGGTGGCTTGCAGAAATCTGACAAAATACTTCATTGCAATTTATAAAATGAAATGTGGCTTTTTTGCATCATTGCATGTGTACATTTCCTGGTAGTGGTTTTATTCTTTCCCTTAGAGCATAGCAGATACTTTACATGCCAAGCTCATTTTTCCCAAGGAGGAGAAAATTGCTTTATGCCAGATGCCTTTCCCCTTCTCCTGACAGTTCTGTACTTCAACACACAAACATAACACAGTCCAGAGCAAAGTACTTTTATACATTCTCTGTGTCATAGCCATAGTCTCCTAGGATCTATTCCCTGTTTCTGCTCTGGGATCTGTCTTCCTACAGCTCCTTCTGGTCTTTACAAAAAATAAGTGATCTCTTCCCCAGTGAGTTTATGATCCTAACAGAGTTCAGGCTCCTTGCCCATTAAAAGGGCAGAACCTCTCCTGAAAGCTTTTTTAATGCAAATGACAATAATTGTTGTTACAATAAAGGTAATTTCTGTGTGTCTCAGGTTGTTATGTCGGGACTCAGGGGGTGAAACTGAATCCATGCTCCTTAATGAAACGGTGCCACAATGGGTAATTGACATCACTGTGGATGTAAGTATTGGGTGTATAAGTTTGGCCTCTTATAGTTTTTTGAGATGTACTACAATTAACTTTGCAATGTCTCAAATGACATTTTAAATTTTTGCTGTTTGTATTTAAAATATGTGATCTCAAGGTCTGTAATCAAGACCCTTCCTGATGCATCATTTTTTGATGTGTCCAGTTGAGGTACTTTTGCTCAATTTCTTTTGACAGACTGTCTTTGACAAAGAATTCAAAGTCCTGTGCATAATTGGTATCTTTTCAAGTGAGGAACTCAGGAACAGAGAATACATTTCATATTGCTGCTGTCTTTTGATACTATCTAATTGCCTTTGAAATAAATGATAATTTATATTCAAAAGCTAGATGATCTGTGCATCATCTAAATTGAAGTGTCTCAGGAGTATGAGTAATTTGGAAGTTGGCTGTGGTGGGGATGTTGATTAGAAATCTCTCATGGGTTTTGATAATTAGGATCTGAATATGCTTCGTGTCGCAGCTGCTACAAATAGGAGCTGGTAAGGGTTCATCCTAAATTAACACTTCTGAAACTTGTTTCCTTCTAGAAAAATATGCCCAAGTTCAATAAGATTCCCTTCTACCTCCAACCTCATTCATCATCAGGGGCAAAAACTCTAAAAAAGTAAGTAATGCAAATATGAATATCAACTTAAAATATCCAAATTGCAGAAAAAACCTGCAAGCTCAAGAAAAACAAACAAAACCCTCCAAACCAATTCATTGATTTCCCAGAGAATTGTTTTGTGCTTGATGAATTTGTAGAAGTTCTTTAGCAGCATTGCTCTAAAGCACTAAGTTATATCAGAATATTTAAAAGAGCTGTGGATTTAGGTTCAACAGGCAGTTGTACAAGTTTATGCTAAGAAGTGTCTAAGAACTAACTACTGGAATAGGACTTTGTCTTTTGTGGTATTTAATCAGCAGATGAATTTATAGATTGTTACTCTGTTCAGAACCACAGCTTTGTTTCCTGTTGCTAAGAGAGATGAATAATTGCTTTTTGAAAGGAAAAGGGACAAAAACTGCCAGTAGGGAATGCAAACTAGTTGCCAGTCCCATGAGGTGTAACTGGGAGCTGGGTTGGTTAGAAATCAATGCAGATTTTTATCTGGTCTTTTGAATATCTCAATCACATTTCTGAGTTTTTTGCTGTGTGCCTCTGGAAAAATTGCTGTTACAGTCATGGTATTCTGGATGATCCTGATAATTTACTACTAGACAATATAAAGATGATCTCTGTATAGTTGCATAGTTTGCTTACAGCTAAAGAGAAGGTGTTGTGAAGATAAGAAATACAGTTTGCTTCTCAAGTTTTTACCTGACAAACTTCTGTAACTCCTGTAGAGACCGGCTGTCAGCCAGTGACATGCTGCAGGTGAGAAAAGTGATGGAACACGTGTATGAGAAAATCATAAACTTGGATAACGAGTCTCAGACAACGAGCTCCTCCAACAATGAGAAAGCTGGAGAACAAGAGAAGGAGGAGGACATTGCTGTGCTAGCAGAGGAGAAGATTGAACTTCTGTGCCAGGACCAGGTAAGTTCCCTGTGATCAAAACCAAACCCTAGCAGTGAATTGGTTGTGAATTGTTGAGTTCTGAGCTTGAAATACGCTGTAGATTGTGTTACCTTTAAAACCAAGTAAATGTTTTGACATTAGGTTAACTTAGTGCTGACACAAGTTTCTGTCAGTCGCAGATAGGCAGATGAAAGATTTTTCATAATAAACTTGTTTAATTTGGTCTAACATGGGGCCCTTTTAGGGTTACTTAGTCATAGTCAACTAATAGGCTTAATACAATTCCCTAGAGTTGTATTTTTAGCATTTCTGGAATGTTTTGAGTTCTGCATTTTGGCAGTTTTCAAAATTGATCCAAAACCACTAATTGCCTGATAAGTGTAATGAAGGTTAGGTACTGAGGAGGTGGTTGTAATCTAAAGTTACATGTTATTCTGCTAAAATCTTTCAGTAATGCGTCAGGCTTAGTTGCTAATTGAAAAATCTGAGTCTTTGCATGGCTCATCTTTGTGAAAACTGATACCATCCTGTGGGTGAACTGGAGGGTTTGTTTTGTTTTGTTTTTTTTTTTAATTTCTGCCAGCCTAGCAGACTTGTGAAGTAAAAGCTGAGTTTTTGTTGTGTAGGTTTTGGACCCCAACATGGACCTTCGGACTGTCAAGCACTTCATCTGGAAGAGTGGCGGGGACCTGACGCTTCACTACCGCCAGAAATCGACGTGAGGCAGCGTGGACCCAGAGCAGTCATTACTCACTTGACCTTGCTGTGCTGGTTCCAAGAGTAGTTCTAGAGCAGCCCACTGAACCCCTATAAGATAGATGAGACTTCTAATGCCTCAGTATGGACGGGAAGTAAACATTTAATTGAAGTGACTAATAGACCTGTAATATAGAGGAAAAAAAAAATCTATATGACTTTAACTAAAGTCTGTCCTAGTCTCAGTCAGTGAGATGGGAGGTCCCTGAGTGGTTCGTGTTGTGTGAGGTGTACAGAGAGTGGATGACAACCCAGTGCAGACATTTGCTTCCTCCTTTTTGCTTTTGGTTTTTTTTCCGGAACATAATAATCCCCTCATCTGCTCATGCTCTGTATCAAACAGGTTTGGCAGTGTTAGTCACTGTTCACAATGTAATTAAGAACTGCACACAAGGTATTTTTAGTACATTCCATTCATAAAGTTCCAGCAATGATTTCTCACAGGTTACTTAAGCATTTCTACCACTAAAAGAAATTTGGAAAAGAAAACACCAGAAAATAGGTATTGTATGGCCCATTTAATTGCAAACCAAGGGTTAACATGAGAACTGTGTTAATTGCTTTAGAGAGCTGTTGACATGCAGGATAAGAACACTAGAGAAATATCAGAGCAGTGTGAGTCCAGTGATGCTGTGCATCATAATAGAGTGAACGTGCTTTGCAGCAACTTAGAGATTTCTTTTTTTTTCTAAATATATATATAACTACTTCCTGCACTGTGTCCTAGGTGTTCTAAAGACACACTAGTCTAATTTTTGGTAACTGTGCTCCAAAGGTATGTGACATTTTGTTAAAACTTAAAACCATTCTGATTATAGCTTCATCTGTTTAATGTCAAACTTCAGAAACTTCTCAGCAGATTTCATATTCATGAGATAAAAATACTGATTCTTCTTTTCCGAGGTTTTATATGCAATTGTTCTTTTGTTAGAGATTTATGCAGATCTTGTTTTCACTGCTATTTCTAAAAATCTGTGACTATCATAGGCTCATGGTAATCTTTTATAGAAGTTTAACTTATTGGGGGGAGGGAGGGTAAGGGCCTTTCAGCTTTTTGTGAGAAAATGTGGGGATATCCCAGGAAACCATTTGTAGCCAGAGCAAATTACAAATCCTCTTAGAGAAATGGTTTAGAAATGACTCTTGTCTGAAGCAGAAGCACAAGTGCCTTCAAGGGGCAGTATATTATTGGAGTTTCTTCAAGAGACACATGCTCTAGCCCTTCCTGTATCTTGTGATCAAGATTTAGGTTGAGGCCTAAGGAAAGTCCCAATAAATTATATTACTGGGATTGTATTGGTCAGACAAAAAGTAAAGTATTTTTCATCATGTTTTATTTGAAAAAATAGTCAAAATATAGTCAAAATGGTCATTCCCTTCTGCACTTTTAACCCAGCAAAACAAGTTCATTGCTTAGACAAAACCATGGTTCAGAATTAAGCTAGCATGTCTTTTCCCATCTTTTGAGAATCAGGTTCAATTTTCTATCCCCATTCCTGTGTACTGCTTAGTTTGACACAATTGTGCTTTAACTGCACATTTTTAGTGCTATTTGTGAATTAAATAGTTAAACAGAACTAACTTTTATTGGTAAATTGTCCTGACTTGTATTTATTAATAGCAAGGGTCTTTGTTCCAATAGGCACTGTTTGGGTTATGTTTTGTTTCCTGATTGTCTTCCTGTCCTATTGTATACATTGGAGTTGCTCGCAGTAATTTTTTGTTTGATCAGCCCAAGGTTGTAATTTTCCTTCTGTTTTTTCTTTCTAACCATCCTGAAACACAGTAACAGGAAAGATTAATGGAAGAGTCTGCAATGCCAGAAGGGTAAATGATGTTTCACAGTTGTATAGAATAAAAGGCTTTAGTTAAAATATTTTCAAGTTGTTTTGTGTATTAGATGAATTGTGCAGTTTTGGAGCTTGAATTTGACAAAGGGCTTCAGAGTGCTTTGAAGCCTCAAGTAATGCAATGGCTGAAGAAATGGCAGTGCCTGAGCAGAATCCTGTGAGGATGATCTCATAATGTGGTTGAATATAAGAATTTCTGAAGTGAGCAGACCTTCAGATGTGACCTCTGAGTCCTGTTGAGGGGAGAATGTCCCATGGGCAGTGCTGCTTTTGTAGCATCAAAGTATTTTGTGCTAACAAGTGATTCGTGCCAGTTGCTGCTGAACTGTCTGGGTGTGGAAAGGTTGTAAGAGGCATGTGGGAAACCAAGCTGGGTTTCCTGATGTTGAAAATGCCAGGACGGAATGCTCAGAGCTTTTGCTGTAGGAATTGTCATCTGAGCTGCTGTCTCAAAGGACACAGTAATTCAGTGCCCAAATGTGCTCCCAGATTCCCAGCTCTGACTTCAATGGAGTATAAAGTGAGAGAAGGGGTTTTTTGCTACTCCCTTTTAAATTCCATCACCTTTTCTGGAGTTGTGCTGTCTGTAAGGGTCCTGAAGGCAGGAGGAGGAGAGCAGTGAGTTAATACAAGAGTCACAGCTCCTGGGAACATTGTGAACAGAGTTTCAGATTGCCAGAATCATAGAAAAGGCTGCAGATTTGCAGAAGTTATTTAATTTTCAAGTTCATAATGGGAAGGAGTTGTAAATCTAGTGTTTAGTAGAGCAGCCTGTCTCCCAGAAAAGCATTTAAATTATGTATGACAGGTAATTTTTTATTCACTTTAGGTGGGGTGAGAACAGGAGAGCTTGGCTCAGAACTTACAGCTAAAGTGCAGGTATCATTTTAGGATGAAAACTGCTGGAAGGATTTACCAGTGACTTTGAATATTTTTTCAGTGTTTTTTAAAATAAGCTCTAGGCAGAAAGGTTGTAGACTCCCCTTCCCTGGAAGTGTTCAAGGCCATGCTGGTTGGGGCTCTGAGCATCCTGTTCTAGTGGAAGGTGTCCCTGCCCATGGCAGGGGGTTGGAACTGGATGAGTTTTATTGTAGAATCGTAAATGGTTTGGACTGGAAGGGACCTTAGTGTAGTTCTACTTCTTGGTCTTGGGATTTTTTAGTTGGGTTGTCCATGTAATTCATGGAGAGGAGGGGTAGACAGGGACTGGCAGGGCAGTTACAGGTATAGAGACATTACACCAAGGTATTATTTTTCCCTTCACAGAGGTCCTGTTTGATTCAAATTTATCCCTAGAAATGTATTGAACTTCACATTTATAGCCAATCTTTAAGCACATCATCTTATACTGTGGATGTGATGCTGGCTCCTATACAGAGCCAGGTAGAGTCAGCTCCCAGGTGTATAACAGAGCATACACACCCTTAACAAAGTGCTTGATTGAAACAGCTCCCTGTACTACAGTGGAGGTTTTTCTGTACAGAGCTGTGCAAACACCATGCAGAGCAGAGCCTGGGTGGGTCATGTCTGATCTCTCTCTGAAGATACGGTAACACTATTCTAAATGTCTTTTTCAGGGGACTCTGAATGTTTAATTACAAATTGTAGCTTAGAAATGGAACTTTGAGCAAACAGTTGAAATTCTGCTACAGCAGAAGCAAAGCCAGTTAGTGTCTATTTAAGGAAAAAAGCCAAGAAGGAGGGTTGTGTGAGCAGTGCCCAGGAAATGGAACACTAACACAGTCTAATCAATGCAATGAGTAAGCTGTAGCTGCTTTCTCTTAAGAGCCTGTTCTTGTGTAGCTGCTTGGAGGTGAAAACACTTGCCCAGTTTTGGGGGAAGGTGGAGAATGCATGTGGAAATGCACAAGCCCACCAGTACATGAGTGGTGTGATCTCGGCTCAGCATTGCAGAGCTCCATTTTCCTGCAGCATTTCTGATTTACAGCTCAGAGAAGTTCAAGTGTGGCTGAGCAGCCTCTGCACAGAGCCTAGAGCGGTACAGCAGGATGTTCAGTAGATTGTCAAGCTTGCTGTGAAAGTTTAAGAGGGAAAATTAAATCATCACTGCCTGAATTTGGTGTTATAATCTACTAGTAGGTGTTCAACTTAAAGACAATAAAGACATCCATTCACTCATTCAAGTTCAGCCAGAATTAGTTCAGCATCCATATTGCTGTTGATAATGAGATCTGCATGTTTATCTCTAGGATGGTTATTTCCTTACCATAATCTTGGAGGTTTACAATCGTTCCTAGTACAGGGTTATGCTGTATGGAAAGTTCCCATGGATCAAGTTAGGCTCAGTTGGGGCAGGGCTTGGCCAGCTTTCCGTGGCCTCTGTTGAGCAGAGGTCTGAGTACCTGGGTGGGAGGAGGCTCCTCCTGGCTCAGCCCCCATCAGCCCTGGGTGCTGTGACATTGGCAGGAGCACCCAGGGCTCAGTGGAGATGGGCTTTGTCTAATCCTCTCTCTAATACTTGAGCTGCTGGGAGCCTCTGTGGATTTAACGTCTGCCAGACCTGTGTCCTCAGGCTCAAGTGTTAATTTTAGGGAGCAGCTCAGGCCTGGAAGCTCATCCTGTTGTGTCTGGTCATACAAACCACCCTGCTGCTGTAGCGTCAGAGGTGACCTCCTTTTCCTCCTCCATTCTACCCTTCTCCTGATGCTGCCCAGATAATCCTTCTTGTGTCTGCAGAAGAGCTGCTGCTGTCAGCTTTAGAGAGAGAAAGGTCACATCCAGCTCCTGCTGACCTGGAAACAGACATTTGGGACAGCAGCAGGCTCAGTGGCTGTTTGGTATTGGCTCTGAATCCAGCCACCCTCAGGTGCTTCTCCCATTCTTTTTAGGTTTTATTTTGAAACTAAAATTCCAATGATTTTTCTCACTTTGCACCCACAAACAGGGAGTACTCTCTGCTTTCTGGGCTGCAGCTGTGAGGGAGTAGCCAAGTTGGAAAGAGGAAAGAAATTTGATGAGGAGGTCCAACTCTTCACCTCATTTAGCATTTGAATGATCGGGTTTCAGGTTTGGAGAACAAAACATTCTCCTGCTACTTGGTTTTCCAAACCCCTTCCTAGAGCCAGTTAACATAACACACAGAGGCTGGATACCGACTGAAGAAAGTTTAAGCCATTTATTATGCTGACATTTGAAATCTAGCATGAGTTTTGACATTCCCTGCTCTTAGATTTCTAAAAAGTGTTTATGGTACAGAGTCACTTAAATGAGCTGTTACCCTCTCCTGGCCATTTTTAAGAAAAGTAAAGGACTAGAAATAGTCCTAAATAAACAACATGAATAAAACACCAACGATGTGTCTTCAGGCATCAGGCTTCAAAATCAAACAAGCCCTGGAATAGTTTAAATTACATTTATTTTTAATGTTTGGCTGTTTGCCCTTGTAACAGTCAGCTGGGGGAACAAAATAGGAAATTTATTTTAGCAACATAGGAAATAAAATTGGCTCACAATTAACAGACCCTTCAGCAGACTCGAATTCACTGTCAATTCTACTCCCTTTAGTTAGAGCTTCATACATTCCCCTTAAAGCAACAGGTACTTTGACAATCTCATTCAGAACTACTGTACTTGCAGTATTTCAGACTAACAACAGATCAAGGACAGATTTTTTTGTCAGGGTGGACTTATCTGAGGCCCTAATGTGCTGTGACTTTGGCTGAAGCTGAGCTGTCACAGGCAAACCTGTGGGACCCTGAGTCCCCCCCTGCATCAGGACCAGATTTCAGCCCAGTCAGCTGCCACTTACTGACCTGCACAGTGCAGAAACAGCAGGAGGAGCCAGGGCAGGGCAAAGGAAATCAGGCAATATTGTGCTAAATAAGTGTACTCAGTTTATAGCCTAAACACACACCAGCCTAGTACCCCATTCACTTAATTTACAAAGGGTTTTCACTGCAGTAGCTGTATTATTGCCTTGCAGCAGCTTTAAAATTCCACGCTAAATCACTGCCCTGAGGATTATAAAACCATCCATGTCTTCCATTGTTTGTCATGTTTGCCATTACATTCAGAAGTGATTTTGGAAACAAATGCAAACAAAAAAAAAAAAAAAAAAGCTACAAAAACCAATTGTTGGTGCTGCACAACAGCCCCATGTCTTAAACTTACAATTTGTATAAAAATAGCAGTGAGTGAATAGAAAAGCACAAGCAAAGGAAATCTAGAAGCCAAGACATTCAATCTTCACCAAAAAGATTAATCATCTCTGCTTTAAAATCATCTTGAATTTGTTTCAAGTAACCACCATCATTCCCTCCCCCCTTACGGTTTATTTAACTGCAAGGCTACCACCTGGTCCTCTCAAGAGCAGAAGTGCATGACACAGGACCCACTACAATGGCTTTGTCCCATTTGGGGCTGCAATTTCAAACCCCACTGTTTCCTTCCTGCCCAGGTAGGTATAAAGAAAGTACATGAATGACTGTTGCAGGTAAGGAAATTAAACCAAGAAAAATAACAGTCTAGTAGCAGTACTAGAGCAGTAAGTAAAGGTATCTTAGTGTGCGAAATGCCTTGCAAGGCATCTATCCAGGATGTACCATTAGAAAAGCTTTCTAACAAATCAAAACTATAAATATTTTTTTTTAATGCCATCAAACATACCAATAAAAATCATCACTAAGTGTCACTGTTCAGGCACAGTGCCTTTGTAAATACATTCAGGAGCACTTGTAGGCAAATGTGAATTCCAGAACTTGACATTCTGCCAGTGTTGAGCTTGTTTCTGCATCTGTTTCTCTATTGATTGGGTGATTTTGGACAGCATTTAAATTCTGAACGTAGCTCAATCCATTAAACAGTGATTGGAAAAGACAACAGGATATGTACTTCATGTGATTTCTTTTTTAGTATTGTCTACACTAACAAAATAGAATAATTGTAATTCTTTCAAGATCAGAAAAATACTCCAAGCTGTAGCACTGCAGCATTCAGCAGTCTGTAAACAGCAGCAAGGTCCATTTCACTCAGGACCTTGTGCAGCTGCTTCTCCTTTCTGCTCACTTGGTGCTTCGTGCTCTGGTGTCTCTGGAGCAGTGGTCAGTGAGCTCTCAGTGCTGTTCACAGGCAGCTTGGATTCCTGGTTATCTGCATCAGTTCCTAGTGTTGTTTTTGAAGAAATGTCATGAGGAAGATCAAGAGAAGGTAAAGATGGAATTGAAGGCAGGAGGTCATCCAGTGTGGGCTGCTTCTCTGAGCCTTCAGGATACGGGGTTAAACCATCAGGATCCAAAGCTGAGGCATTTTCTGGGAAATGGAGATAGTTTGTAAAAAAACAAAACATATCAGGCTAACAGACAGTGCCTCAGCATTTTCATTTAAAGAGATCCACATTCTATAAACATAAGGAAAAGCACATTATATTTTTCCATTTCTAAACCTGATTTATGCTACTTTTTCCATCCCATTTTTGCCATTCTTGATGATTTTTATTAAAATTTTCCTAATTTCCAAAAACGGTGATGATGTTAAGCAAGCATGAGTTGGTGCCATTCCAGAAATAAGATCTAAAGGAAATCCTGAGTGCACTTACCAAAATAAGCAGAGGCTTCACTATTTGGCATTAATGTTTCAGGGCCTACAGAAGCCCCTGCTGCTGGCATGTTGAAGGAGGCAGATGGGGACAGGCTGGACACTTCTGTTAAGCTTGTGAACTCAGAAACTGAAATTCCAGACATATCTAGAAATCCTGAAGGAGAGAGCAAGTATTAGTTAGATGCAACACAGAAGCCTAGATTCAAAAGGACATGTTCTATCCAGACTGAAGTCAGTGAAGTCCCCTTCCCACTGAATGCAAATAAATGTAACTTATGTAGTACCCAAATTCTACAGCTCTGAAATCCAGGTAAGTCAAAAACCTCAAGGAAAACCACCACCACTGCTCACAGCTCTGAATTTAAACCTCTAGCTTGTTTAAGACCACATTAGTTGATTTAGATGTACTCTAAAGAATTGGTGAAAAAAGCACCCAAGAAAACATACCTGGATCCATAACTCTCTGGAGAGGGGGAGGAGGAGAAAGGGAACTTTCTGGTGAGTATCCACTCATTTCTGTGGAATGATCCAAGTTCGTAACTGTTTCAGAGCTGTCATTCTGAGAGGTAGGTGCCAACAATAGAGTCTGGAATAAGACAGCAAGAAGTAAAAACATTGTCTTACAGCAGAAGCTTCACCTGTAGCCAGCCATCCCATGAAAGCATCCTGCCTGTCTCCACATGCACCAGTTCAGAGAGAAGCTGTGATGCTGAAACTGAAAGTCAAACACCACTTAGGACATGTTCCAGTTCAGCCTTTTAAAGCCAGTCTGTTCTCAGAACTTGGTTCCTGGAGGTGTATCTTTCTCCTAGTGAAAGAGGTGTTCTAATATCATCCTCATTGACTGGCACAGCTGTAGGATGCAAGACTTAAAAATAGGGAGAAAATACCTGGCAGGAATTTATATCAGCTGACACTGGGGACCTGGCACCTGCTCAGCAGCATCAGCTCTCCCTTTCCTTTCACCCAACTCCATTTCATTCAAGGAAAATTGAATGCTGTACTCCCAATATTCTGCATTACCACTGTCCCAAACAGCAGAAAATTTTGAACCTCCAGAGAACAGAGCAGAGACTGGAATCTATTTCTTTCCTACCTCTGTGTAACCATTAGTGGATGGCACAGGAGTTCCAGCTTCTGGTGAGGGTGTAGGTGATTTGCTTTCTGGCTTTTTCTTTGATGTCATGGACTGCGTTGGAATTCTGTGCAAATAGCCATATCCAATACCACATCCTAAACTGCACAAGAGAAAAAAAATCAAGACACAAGAAAGGTGTTCTTAACAAAGCTAATATTTTAAATTTTCACTCTTTTAAACAAGAAGGGTTTGTGTCTTTTATCTATAGCAGGAAACCTACCTGCAAGAATTTCCACTTAAGAGTACTCCAGGAATACTCCGCAATCAACTTTGAGACATGCACAGCTTAGCTTTCAGTGCATTATTTTATATCTTTACCAAATATTTAATCTGACCTGATGTGGGTTTTGTTCTTGCTTTAGCTGCATGTTTTGACTATGAGAAGCAGATAATGAATCTGCTAATGGGAAACTCAAGACAGGAGTTTTGCCATTTGATTCAACTTGAACAGGATTAGATCTTGAATGTGCTGAATTCCTAGTTCTAAGCTGATTTTTTTAAATGCAAAGATTAACAGTTTTGGGTGACAAGTGTGAGGAAACAAGGCTTAACTTGGAAACACCAATAACTGATATCAGTAATGCTCCTAACAGGAGCTCATTTACAGCAAGTGTAAAACCTGTCATCAAGAGAGATCAGTACCTTCCTTCTCCACCCCAAGCTCCATTGGGAGTCACAACTACCTCGCGGATGGAATCTGCTTCAGTGTTATAAACCATCAGCTTCAGTGGCTTCCCCTCATGGGCTTCAATCAGGGAAAAGAAATCCTCTGACTGGAAAAAAAAAGAAAGTAGAAGTTAATAAACCCAAATGTGCAAGTCGATGTTTTACACTGTTATTTACTCAATGTGAGGTATCAAACACCCAGAGACAGAAAAATCACCAATGTAATTTGACCTTTAGTGGCAACTTCTTTTTATTGTCAGACTAAAAAGAAAGATAATGTTTACCTTAACAATAAAGCTTCTGACATACACATCAACCTTCCAAAATCCAACACCACCCCCACATGTTTGATTACATTGATACAAAACCCAAATCCTACAACAAGCACGTGGCAGGCACAAAGACAATCACTCCCTGCTGGCAGGAACATGCACCCTTACCTCCTGGAGAATCTGATCAGACCCAACAACGTAGTCAGTGTATGGCTGGAGCCCAGCCAGAGCCGCAGGAGATGAAGGTTCAACGTCCTGGGGAAGAATGACACAAGTCATCTGCACCCACAGAGGAGAAACCACCAAGATCAAAACCCAGAGCTAACTCCCAGAGCAAGGAAGGAAAGAACCTTTTGTTTATGGGATAAAAAAGAAGTTCTTGGATAGTCTACATCCATGTGTGACATCCTGAGTAAGAAAGATGTAAAACATGATGAGTAATAAAATTTTACCAATGTAAAATTACATCCTCTGATGATGTTGAGAAATTGCATTTACTTAAACAAACAGAAACATAAACATTCTTTCCTATTCAGCTTTACTCTTTCAGCTCTTCCTCTTAATTTTAAAATAAATTTGTGATGCTTTTTGTAACTTAATGAAGTTTAGCCAGCATAGACACCGATCAGGCCAGAATCTTTTTTGCTTTTGCCATTGATTCTTCAACATAAAATTAAAAACCCCTTCCCACCTATCCTGTTTGGTCCAGTTGGGATGGAGTTATTTTTGTTACCTGACAGCCACACCCGCTTCTTGTCCCTACTCAAACAGCTCAGACAAACCTTCAGGACTGTGTTCCCTTCCTCTGTGTGATTGCATCACTGTACTTTACATTACTGCTAAACATCACACTGTCAAACAAGGTTATTACATGAATAATAACGGGGCAGCCAAGAATTCCTCCTCACCAGAACATGCCAGACGTGTTCATTGGCTCCCTGGAAGCTGCAGAACCTCACACTGGCTCCAAGGAGGCCTTGTCCTCCCCACATGTTACTGGGGATTACCTCCACCTCTCGGATTTTCATTGTTTTGATGTTATACACCTCCAGCTTCACTGCCTTCTCAGCATTTGCCTTCAGCAGGTCTTTCAGCATATTGTTTTCCTTGTTCTGTAGAGCAGAGATAGAGGATTAACATTATTTCCAGTTGCACCTGTAGCATCTGTGGCAGAATTTGAATACAAAGAACCAAAACTATTAAAGTTTAGGCTCATAAACAATCCCAGCAATTTCCAATTCAATTTTCTTTTACTAGAAAGCAGTCAGTACTGTCAACACACATCCCTTTACATAAATCCTTCCTGTTATTCTATTTCATCACTGGCATTCCTGTCCTTTAAAAATGCTGTTAAATAATACCAACAGATGCCAACTGTGTAGTCTCACAATTAGCATCAACATTTCACTTCATGTCTCTGAGCCCCATCCCTCTTCAACAGCCCTACAAAGTCACTGCAAACTGACTGTGAAAGAATATCTTCATTTCTGTAATGTCAGAAGATTAAATGATCTTCCCCCAAAATCTGCCCTTCCAAAAAAAGACATCTCCTCTCATAAAACCAAGACAAACTTAACGAATTCAGCTTGTATGTGGTTAGGGTGGAGCATATGAGGCAAAGCTCTGAGCCTTTTAAATAAACAAAACCCCATCAAACCAAAACTCAACTCTTCTCTCATAACACACAGGAACTGTGCTCTTGGTCGCAAAAGTGTAAGTAGACAGGCCACGATTCATTTTTTTTGTTTTATCAAATTTTGAAACAAGCTAAACAAATGTTGAGCTCTTGACTCACCAGTTCAGTATTCACCTTGTGGTAGAAACTATGTACGAATGAGCAATAACATCAACATTGTGTTAACCTGTTAAAAAGTTAAGGTGAGGAAAGGCATAAACAAAATCTTTCCTTCAAACTTGGATCTAGCCAAAGAGACTTTGAACACCTCCAAATTTTACTTCACTTTTAATGTCCAATGTGAGAAGTTTCTCTGCTTGTGACAGTTCTGGCTTTTACCTTCCATCATCACTACAGCGCCCACAGTTCATGGAGGGTGGAGAAAAACAACACTGAAATTGTGTGACTTACAAGCCTCGTGTGTCCTATGGCAATGATGAAATCAAAGAAAGGTTCCAGTCCTCCTTGCTGGGCTGGGGAGTTCTCTTGAACCTGCAGAATGTAACATTTTATTGTTATTCTACAATGATCTCCAGTTACGTAATTGAAAGTGTTAATCTTTACACTTGAGTCAATATTTACTTTTGAGTTGAGCCTGAGATAAGGCACCAAATGACCTCCCTCAAGAAGCAGTCCATAATTAGGATCTTACTTTCATAAAACTATGAATAGATACCCAAATTAAGCTGTAAAAAGCAGGTTTTGAAGCCCATATAAAACACAAATGTTGTGATTCAGAGTTGGCAGCCTGGAATTATTAAATACTGAATACTTTGGAGAAAGGCTTGGTTTTCAATGTGCTGCTGCAGGATTTTCTTCCATGGTTCCAACAACCTGAGCACAGTGAGAGTCCCCACTTGCATCAGAGCCATTTTTCCATGAACACAAGTGACAGGTGGGTTCCCACATTTCCAGCCCACTGGAACAGGAATATTTACACAAGCACACACCTGCCCACAAGTTCTGGTCAAGAAAATTGTCACCCCTTACAAAAGATTCCTAAGAGCTGGGACATCTCAATTTCATTAGAACCAAAGTTGTCATAGAAGAGATGCCAGCAATAGAGAGAATACTCATAAAACACATACCAAGAAAAACCCCACCAAAAGTTCACAGATTACATTAAAGTCCACCCACTTCCAGGTACAGGGACAAAACAAGATGGTGTCAAGGAATCACTGCAAACCTACTGACAGTTTGCCCTTGACTTCACTTTTTGTTAACTCAGCAGCCCTTAACCTAAGATATATTTGACCCCTGAGGGCCACCTCACAATTTAAGCACAAAATTACAACCCAGGCATCATCTAAACTGGGAAGTTCATTGCTAGGCAAGTTAAAACTCCTACATCCTATATTTGGTCTGGTGTTACCAAAATGCTAGATATGTATTTTTACTTTCATTTACTACATAAAGTTGTACTGGTATTGGGGGTTTTGCTGGCAGAACTGTCCATAAAAGTTATAAAATATATTTAATAGCACAGTTACTTCAGCAAAAGCTTCTAAAGCAAAAATAAGAACAAAAAGCATACTTTATTTTTGAACAGTCAAGACTAAGCGCTGTAACCACAGCTGGAGTAGAAGTATTAACTTCCATCACAACCCTGAACTGCATCCAAAGCCGGCAGCTTTATCCTGGTGCTGAGAAACACGGAACGCAGATGAAGTAGAAACAGCAAGTGGCAGCAATGCTCCCATTCTTATCCCAGGGAGGGGAAATACCCACTAAAAGAAACGATAACTCATGCAAACAGCTGTTATCTGCCCATCCTTAAACTTCCAGATAGGCATTTACACCACCGTACGTGCAGACAATCTGCTAAAGAGAGGAGTTACAACAAACTTGCATCTACATCTGGGAGAGGCAGCCAGATGCGGAGGAAAGCACCGCTGGAGCGGGAATTAAACCCCCAACGCGATGCTGTGAAGATCCACAGAGAAGGGAGCAGGGAAAAAAGGAGAGAAGAAGGGGAATAGGGAGAGAGAAGAACAGGGAGAGAAGGAGAAGAGCAGAGAGAGAGAACAGGGAGAGATGAAGAGAAGAAGGGGAACGGGAATGGGAGGAGGGTAACAGGCAGGGAAGAAGCTCTGTTCTACTCTTAAACTACTTCAAGTTCCCCGAGAGCAGCCCCACAGGCTGCCCCAGGCTGTTCGGCACCCAAGTCCCGCCAGGTCGCGGCCCCGAGCTCGCTGCAGCCGCCGGGACAGGCACCCGCCGGTCCCGGGAGCGGCGCGGCCGCCCCGCCCCTGCCGGCGTGGCAGCTCCGGGAAGGAGCCGACAGGTGGGAGCCGGGGCGACCCAGCCACCCCGGGCGGGACGCGGCAGCGGGACCCCGCCGGACCCGCCCCAGCGCCCGCCGCCCCTCGCGGCCCTCCCAACCTCCCTCCCTCCCTCTCCCCGCGGGCCCGGCGGCGGCCGCCTCACCCCGTGCACGTGGAAGCCCTCGGCGCCGCCGCCGGGGCCCTCGGAGCTGGATCCCAGCCCCATGGCGGCAGCCCCGCCAGCGCTCCGCCGGGACCCGAGCGGACCCGGCCCTCAGGCGGCGCCGGCCCCGAGCATCGCCCTCGCGCTGCCGCAGGCGCGAGCAGCCGAGCGCCGAGCGCAGCGCCGGGACACGGAGGAGCGATGCGGGAGCGCGGCTCGGCTCCGCGCCCTGGCGCGTGACCGCCGGGGAACGCCCCCTAGCGACGGGGGCGGGGCGGGAGAAGCGAGGCGTTGCTGTGGGGGGAGGGAGGGGGCGTGGCTATAGTTGATGGGCGTGGTCTGTGCTGAGGGGCGTGGTCAGGATCGAGGGGCGGGGCCAGTGCTCCATTCCCAGGGCCGCAAAATCGCTGAATCACGGAATTTTTAAGTGGGAAAAAACTTTGAGATTGCTGAATCCAACCTATCAACGAAGACCACCATAGCGACAGTCCATGACACTGAATACCACGTCCAGTCTTCTCTCAAGCATCTCCAGGGACGGTGGCTCCACCATCTTCTTGGGCAGCGCCTTCCGATGTCTAATCAGCCTTTTCTATGAAGAAATTCCTCCTGATGTCCAACCTAAACCTCCCCTGAAGGCACAGCTTAAGTCTATGAAAAATAAAAAGCCAAACTGGTCCACTACTCTTCTCATTCTAACAGCCTTTAAAAATTATCCCCCTGTTAGTATAATCCAGAAAGAGGTTATTGCTAATTTTTTACTAATACTATGTTTCTGTTCCTCTCCATAGGCAGAGAATGGTGCTCAGAAACAGCATTTCTACCAACTGAGACAACTTTTAGCATTAATAGCTGAAGAGGTAAATCAATAGTCCTGTGTTGTTTTATATGTGGTAGGTGATCACTTAGAGGTTGTGGAATTTCCACCCTCCTGAAATTTCATGTCTACCCCACTGCGTTCTACTTAAGATGGATCCTTCTGCCTTTAACTCATGAATGGAAAAGTTCTGAACATTTTCAAAGTAGCAGAATTAATTTGAAATGTTATTATATTAACATCGTTAAAAATGTTACTTATATTTCCTTCATGAACATTTTCATTTCAGTATAAAAGTACTGATTTCATTAAAACTCCGTGATAGTACTGCCCTCTCCTCCAGGAGAGAGAACCTCCAGGTCCTCATTTTTCAAAGGAGCCATCCACATAATCTCTGTGGTTCAAGTGTGATGCATAAAAACAGAAAAAACCCCAAAAACCAGCTTTTTCCATCCTCTGCCTTCGCTTCCAAGTGAAATTCTTACATTCCCTGTCACTTCAGGAGCTATTTATGCTTGAAAACCCGCACAGTTTGGCTCATATTTATCCAAAGAAAGCACAGGATATTCTCAGGAGCCTTTTTAAGTAACTTTTCCCCGGAGTTGTCTCTAAGCTGCGACTGCAGATCTGTGCATCGCATTCATTGAGCAGATGGGAAGTAAAAGTATTCAGAAAAAAAGAAAATTATGCCGAACATTTATCTGTGGGAGGGGTTTTTTTGCTCTGTATATTTGGGAACCTTATCTCATAGTTGTATTTTGTATTAAACTGCTTTTCTTCTGAGTGTCTTTTGTACCAGGTGAGCCAATGAGGAGCTGCAGTGTTGGCCATGTAATTGTATTTTTACAAACAATAGAAATGCGAAACATTTCTTCAGGCGTACCAAAAGTAGATGCCAGAGAAGAGAGTTTGAATCCAGTACTAAATTAGTACTTAGGAAATAAAAGACCATTAAAAAATAATACAGGAAAATCTAGAGGAATTCTTTGCATTTTATGCATTTTATTGCGTGTTTATCACAGAAGGCGGTGAAGAGGTTCCCGTCCCCAAATCTTTCTTTGTATTGTCTTGTGTTAAGGTGGAGGTGGAAGAACCCATGAACAGAGAAAATAAGCAATAAATTTGCAGGAATGGGTGGTACTTATCCCAACTTTCCGGAGGAACAGGGGAATGAGCTGGCACACTCCGGGCAGATGTTTTGTACTGCTTGCTTTTAGCACTTTGGCTGCAGAGGACTGGGAAGTACTAAACATCCAATTCTTTAACAAGGAATTCTAGCAGAGATCTGAAGGGGAGGTCTGCAAGCCTTAATAAAGTAAGAGAAACTATAGTAAATAATATTTTCAGTGGCTACCTGAGTATTATATTCTTGGGAAGAGCCAGCATGACTGTGATAAAGGAATATCCCGTCTCACACATCTGGAAATACATGAAAAGGAGCAATCTGCTTGCTTGGATTTCAAAAACTCCCTCATCAAAGCTTTATCTAGGTTTTTTTTTTAAAGGAAACTAAGCAATGAGACTGTGCTTTGAGTTAAATTTATATCAATGAGTGGCTAAAAGATGAAAAGGTTATAACAGTGAATGGTTACTGAAAGATGATTCAAAGAGTTATTGAAAAACCCAAACACTGGTTCTCCTCATAATCAAAAATCCTGGAAAGAGAGATAGCACTGAGATGACAAAAAAAGTGTAAAAATATGGATAAGGTAGTCTCTTTTTTTTTAACTTGTGCCTTTACATTTTGCTTGTCACAAGTTCCAACAGTCTGAAAGTTGATGATCCATTAGCCCAGTGTTTCATCCACCTCTGCAGTTTAAGCGAGGAGTTGTAGAACAAAAGAAAACTGGGGGTGATTTGGTAAATATAGGCATGTTTTAAGTAGTATTTTATCTAATTTACTGAAGAAACTAGCACCAAAAAATAGCACTGTGGTCAACAAATTACTGAAAGAAATCTAATCTGCCCCGGGCCACTCTTTTGCAGCAGTTTTGTTTGTTTGGAAAAATACTTTAGCTCATGTTTATTCAACACTTGACCAGTGCTTCCATATTAAATTTGTCAGCTTACCCAGAGACTCCAATAAATTATTAAAGAACAGCGGTGCATAGCAAGATTTGTAGTGACACATTGATTCTCTCACAGAGAGAAATCAAGCTTTATTTTCATGGGGCTCCCTTGAGGATGATTCTGTGCTGCACTAAAGATTTATTTTAAATGGTTGCATGGGTGTTGCTGGAACATCAACACAAGACCATGTCAGACACCAGAGAAGAAAGTTATTTATTCTTTTGGAGGTAATCAATTTTAGGAAAACAAAGATGTGTCAGTGGAGAATTACATATATAATATCTATATTCATGTATGATGTTGTACATTCAGTGTGACTTTTTGCAAAAATATTTAATTTTTTAAAAATATGCTTTCTAAAGGAGAAAACTTACTGCTTTACTTTCCAGTCTGGCAAATGATGAAGAATTTTGCTTTCAGTGCCACAATCTGAGAAGCCCTGCACGTGTGTTTCAAGCATTAGGAGGTTTTTTTTTGTTTGGTTTTTTGTTTGTTTCATTTTGGTTTTGGTTTTGTTTTTGGTTGGTTTTTTTTGTTTGAATGTTGTTGCTGTTACATCACTTTTCAAACCTTTACACATTTAGCACATTTTTGGTTTAGTCTTTAGAATTTGAATATATTTTGGTTATAGATTTTGAGGCTGGTTTAGACCTGGAAAATCAAAGAAACAGGAGGAATGTAGGGGCTAATTAATTATATTATGCAGGAATATTTTTAAAGCTAATGGGTAGAAATGATGGAGGACTTGACTGAATGCTGAAAATGTCTCCTGGATCTTGAGAGGGAGCGTATTAATGGTATTTCATCTATAGCAAGGCAGAAGGCCTCACTATTTAAAAAGTAAAATGAGATCATTCCAATTTTAGCCAAATATGAATAATTATAAATATGCAAAAGCTAATGTAAACTGTACCCTAGTTTATAATTATCTCGATTACATTTCTTGTTGACTATAAAATCTGGGATAATTCATTGATTATTTTTTCTTTAGTGAACATTTCTATATTATTCCAAGACTTTTTCAGACAAGAAAGAAAGTTTATTTGTTTGTACAGAGGGAAAATAAAATAATGGTTGGGGGTAACACTGTTTCACTGTGTCTACTTACATTTGGGGGTAACACTGTTTCATCATATCTACTTATATTTGGTTGTAACTTTGGGATTACTTTGATGTAATTACATGCCAGAGGCAAGGAAGCTGGAATTAAAGAGCTTTCTGAACAGGTCTTACTGACTGTTCCACTAGGAGGCAAATCCTGACCTAGTGACAAAAAGGTACAAGGATTTTAAGATTTTTCCAGCCTCTTCTCCCTGTGGTTTTTTGGGGTTTTTTTCTGTAATTATTCTTTCCTCATTGGTTGTGTCGTACAGGAAACAGTCTGCATTTAAAAGTTCAAACTTTTGCATTTAAAAGAGTTTCTGAAAAAAAGCAGAGGAGACTTTTTGGTCCCATGTGACACTGAACAGAGGTGGCACATTCATGTCATAAAAACTGGTGGGTGAAAATTGGTGTCAAAATTCTCGGCAAACACTTTTTGAAATTAAACTTTTAAAAATTTTATTCTGATAATTGTGTATTAGACGGTGAAAATAGGATTGTTTTATTTGTTATAAGTAGTTGAGATTAATCTTTTAGGTATTCTCCAAAACAGTTTGTCCGCAGAAGATTTTCCTTTTATGATAAAATCAGTCCATGATAAAAAAACCAAGATTATTGGCAATGCAGGGTTAAAACCATAACAACTGGCAGGAAATCAGAAATATTTTGTGGTTGTTCCAGGGCTTTAAGCTACTACAATTACTGCAATGTTATGGCATTTCCACACAATGATATCTGCATCAGGTCTTTGTTTTTGTAGATACTGAATTTTGAAAGAAATGTCATTTGTCATTTGTGGCAATGGAACTAAAACAATGTCACACAGAACTGGCAGATCCTGCCGGGAACTGTACACTTTAAATGCTTATTTTTCAAAGCTCTTTGTGTGCTTAGCACTTACAACTTGCCTGCAATATCAGTCTTTTCTAAAGGTTCCTATGTAAATGTAAAATGGGTGCTGACTGCTCTACATTTAGATCTGTAGATACAGTATAAAAAGCTGCAGCTGAGCTAGCTGTAGGTTTCTTTTTTCAGTCAGTGGAGAAAAAGGCAATTCTTGACTGTAGCTATTATTAAAGATTTCTCAAGCCTGTTGTACAAATAATTTTTCAATATGGCAGAAGGATTGTGTAGAAGAAAGATCTTTAGCTTCTTTCAGAACTGTTTCCCTGTAGAAACATATTATTGTTATTCCTTTGTAAATTCTCATCAGAAATTATAAAGGAATAACATTCAAAATCTCAAAGGATTAATGTTTTCAAATATTGACTGTCTAAAATCAGTAAGCATCAGAAATAAATTGCAGTACAGAGGAAATTCTGTGAATGAGTTTCATTAGTTAAGAATGATGAAACATATTAATAGAATATTGGTTCTTCCCTCATTATCAATGCAAAATATTAATGCAGTAATATACCTATAATAAATTTCAGGATTATGAAAGAAGTTGACCCTAAACATTGTTTTGGGTCAAAATAATTGGGACTAGGAACTCAACATTACGGAGGACAATAATGTTTACAGAAATTCATTATTCAAAATTAAAAGGAAGAGCACCTCGTAGATCAAGCCTGTTTAAACTGCATTTTCTTAAGGAGATTCATTTAATCTTCCACTTGTGCAGATGATTTGCAGGACCTATATCATGTGAACAATTGAATTTAGTCCTGAACAATTATGTATCTGACGGAATTATCCACTTCACTGGCAAATATTAATAAATCTGTCATGATCTTCAGTCGCATTTATTTATACCTCTTGGAAGGCATGCACAGGATGCTTGTGAATGGGAATTCTAACAGTGATTAGACAACATTTTCATATATGAATCATACATAAACAATTTAAATGATCATCACCTTGTTAACAGCATCACCTCTTCAGAACTTGTAAAGCATTGAATCTTTTAACCTTGGAGAATCATGAAGAAAGATAATTCTACATTTAAGAGTTGCCAGGCAGAGGCAAGGGTTCTGCCATGTCCAGTTTTGTGGATTTTTGTTGTACTGGTGTGTTTAATGCTCCCTCTTGTATTCACAAAAGAGGATTTCCTTTTCATATAAATAAGATGTTGATATACAACTTGTTTTGTATAAATAAGTTGTTGTAAAGGAAGCTGTGGTGTTTCGAAACCTCTGGAGTGCAGCTACATTCAGTACAGTTGTATAGAGCATTATAAGAGTTTAACAGTCTGATTTTTCTTATTAGTAAGCCTTGCGGAGACTACCCAGCTTATTCTTTTGTCTCCTTTCCTGTACCACTGTTCCGGTGCTATCAGAGCTGCTTAGGTTGGTAGGCAAAGGTATTTCCTGAGCAAACAGAGCTCTTGGAAATGTTCCAGCATTTGAGCAGCACTGCTGGATGCAGGAGCTGCTCAGCTGGGTTGGTAGCAGTCAGTAATGCAGCCATCAGCACACTGGAATAACTGGGATTTTGGGATAAGTTACCTCAGAGCTTCGGGAGTGAAGTGCTCTGGTTTGGACAAGAAAAAGGTGATTTCAAGGTCCCCTTCCCTCCCAGAGGACACACAGACACAAATGAAACTGCTCTGAAAAACTTTCAGAAACTCTTGTGGTGGGGTTTTTTTTTTTCATTTTCTTGCACTCTTCATCGTTGCTGCAGGTTTTTGAAGCACAGCAGAGGACACTGAACCCTGACCCTTCCAAGCAGCCAGGACCAATTTCTTCCCAGCAGAATTTGGCAGCACTGATCAATGTCCAGCACCATCAGCACCAGGACTATGTACAAGCTGCTGAAAGCTAGAAAAATGCATCAGCCTCTACTCCAAAAGACACTCAAGAAAGTATTTTTTAAAATCTCAATCAGCATCTCACTGTACAAGGTGACAGAAGTTGTTCTTTTGGTGCCACAGCCTCAAAAATATAGAAAAGGAAATATTGCTTAATTTTTTCAAAACCATGGAATTACCATGAGGGAATTCTTAAATTGTACTTCTGGCATTGAAATGGAATAACAACCAGAAAAGGAACATGAAGTAAAAAACGAAATCCAGCCACATTAGCAGTTTTTGTACTTATTTATCCATTAAATAAAATGTATCAAATTGAAAAATATTTTAAAATTCACATGTAATACAGTAAATCATCAGAAGAGAGCATCATATTCCAAATATAAAAAATCAGGTCACACTCAAGAAAAGGGAAACTTGCTCAGGTATAGTTTTCTACTCTCAGAAAAAGCCAGTTCTTAAAGCCCATAAAGTATTGGTATGGAAAAACTCCCCATTTACATTTGTGAATGTTTGATTCTCAGGGCCATTAACTGCAGAAAATTGCATTGAATTAAGTATGAATTCCATCTACACTTTTACTGAGAATTAATGATATGCAACATATCACAAGCTTTAATGTCTTGCAGCTTCATTTAAATAGAACAGCCATTAACATTTTGCAGGATTGCTCTGATTTTCAAAGAGAGGCCATCTCCTCGTTATTTGTACTTGACTTCCTCCGTGTTTCCTCTACTTGTTTATTCATGATAGAAATTATGTTAGGCCTGTCACTTCAGATAATTAATGATGCACAAGGAAAATCAGTAAAGAATACCCTTGGCTGATTATTCCAAATTACTCAGATACTGCAATAGTTGTACTAATGGGGAAATCTATCTTTGATTTAATTATAAAACTAGATTGAAACTGTTTTGGAAAAAAAATTGATCTACTCTGTTTCTGTCTTTTATGATAGAACTCAGTAGAGAGAAAATAAGAGGCTCTTGATACTTATTACAATTGTTATCTAAATACTTCATTTTTAATTACTTCTTATTTTCTCAGACAATAATGAAGTTGGCTTATTTTAATTTGGGTGATTGATTGTCAAGTTGCAATAACTGTTTCTCCAGTCTACACACCAGCACACTGTTTTTACATAAAAGCACCAAGCATGAGATAGGTTGGCATCACTAATTTTTTTCCACAGAGAGCCATAGAAAAGGAGTAAAGAAATGAAATTATGAAAGTGAGAGATCTGTATCCTCTAAATACTGTCTCTGTAGGACAGGAAAAAAAATATATATACACTCAGTACACACACCTAAAAATAGAAGAAATGTTTGAATTTTGCAGGTCATTGTCGCCAAAGTGATGACACTGCTCCATCCATCCATTACAGTGTGACACCTAATGATGGGTTTAGAGCTCTTCCTAAAAAGCGGAAATGTCCCCCCATGCTTTTTGGGGTGGTAATATTAGTTCTTTTTATTGTCTATTCTGATAGAATTTAAAGTAAACAGATTTAGAATATTGTTTAATGGAAATTCACGTGCAGGGCTTTTTATTTGTTCACCTCCTTTTATTTTCACAAGTTTTTTTGTATTCTAGATGAGGAGAGATCTCATGTTCTAGAAACAGAAACATGAACAGGCAATAAACCTTTACCAGAATGTTGTACAGAAATCATAAGTATGTAACATGAAATAAGCTTGAAGATTGTGATTTTAGCCAGATTTCTACTCCAAGTTTTAAAAAAACAACTTATAAAAATATGAAAACTCTGTTTTCTTAATGTCACCTACAAAATTTTCCCCTTCTGGGTAAAATCCAGGATTTCACAGAAGTTTCTGTAGTGTGACATGGAGAATTAATAGATTTGACAGTTTTGGAAGAGCTTTCTACTTCTAGAAGCTGGTGATGTCAGCAGCATCTGAATTCCTCTTGGCTCTATGGCTCTGCCATTATTTCTTTTAAAAACCTTACTCTTTTCCCAAGAGAAAAGCAGTAATGCTCTGTCTGATTAGTTACAGGCACAAAACAAAACGAAATGAAGTCTGCATGATTTAATTCATTATTTGAATTTTTTCAGACCTGATATCATCTGAGTTATTGTAAGGGAGTGATAAAATGAACTTTAATGCTTTATTATTTTTAGGTAACTTTTCAGCCCTGGAAATATTAAAATTGCTAAGAAGTAGTAACCTTAATAAAACTAGAAAAGAATTTAAATTTTTTTTTAATTTTTTTTGAATGTTGATAAAAAAATAAATTTTGGAATCTGGCAATAACTACTTCAAAGGACTCTACTGCTGGTGGGGCATGCAAGGGAATGTTTGTGGATCTGGGATTTTCAGAGCAACACCTCTGTGCAGTTCGTGTGACTGCTCTGAGGCTCAGTTTGTAACCCAGATTGTTTGTAGCTGGAATCAGTGGATAGTCACCAAACATCTTTAGTGATTTCCTGGTGTTTGCTCAGGGTAGCTCCCTACAGGCTGGGATTTGTGTGAGAGTGGATGGCACGGATCTTTTATCCTGCATGGGATTGGCAGCAGTGGATGAAAAGCACAGTAAAATGTTCATTATTTAGGTGTGGGTTTTTTGTTTTTGATTGTTTGTTGGGGGTTTGTTGGGTTTTTTTGTGGGTTTTTTTGGTTGGTTGGGGGGGTTTTTTTGGGTGGGTTGTGGTTGTTTGGTTGTTTGTTTGGGGTTTGTTTGTTTTGTTCTTTTTGTTTGGTTGGTTGTTTTTTTACTTCTGTAAACAGCGATGTCCAACTAAAAAGCCCTTCAAGAACTTGCTGTGCTGAAATGGGGTGGTCCTGCTCCTCCTCCACCTTAATTCTCGTCACAGGGTCTCACCTGCCTCTTTAATTCTGCACCCGATTCAGCTTTCTAAAACAGCAGGGAAACAACCAGCAAAAACAGGAATACATTTTCCCTGGGTGAGTGAATCAAATCCTTTCACCCCGTGAGAGGAAAGGTTCCAGAGCCCAAGGCAAGTGAGGGATCTGTTGCTAGGAATAGAGCGATAACAAGTCACTTCTTTTTGCAGCAACAAGCTGTGGGAGCAGCTCAGCCGTGCCTGGAACATCACCCTCGGCACAGCTGATCATCACCTCTGAGCTGTGCGAGTCCCTGGAAATGGAGAGCCCGCGACTCAGTGCCCTAATGCTCCGCTGATAAATAAATTATCCTCCCCAGCTGCTCGCAGGGATTGCTCCTTCCAGAGCGCTGTTGTTAAAGGAAATCCTCTTCTTTATCAACGCTGCCCTTGAATTTTTATTTGTCATCGTCACCGTCGTGCAGGTGTCTCTTTGTGGATGGTGTTAAACAGCTCAGTTAACACCTGGCACGACCCAGAAAAACCTCTTGCTCAACAAAGGGGGCTTTGTGCATTTAGCAGAGCGCGGGGGTGTGCCGCGATTTCGGGGTGAGAGCGGGAGCATCAGCTTGGAGATTTAAGGGAGAAGTTCGGAGAAATGCAGGCATCTGTGTCCCAGGGAGAGATTCGAATTGGCAGCTTTCCAGCAACACATGCCATTGACAGAGTTTAAATTTATTTAGTGCCTGACAGAAGTACTTCATTAATTGCAGAAGCACTCCTTGGCTAAGGGTATAATCAGAAAAAAAGGTGCTTAAGCTGTCATGATGCAATGCAAGAGTTGTGGTACTTGGGGAAAAGTAAACAAACTAATTTTCCTCCGAGGCTGACTTCTTCCTTGGCAGAATTTATATGCTTAGGGCCTGATTTCTCTCTTTTTTAAATGGTTGATTAATCTGTGCATCAGAACTGGCAAGCACATGATCTGTGGAACTGTAAGAACTGTGAAGCTATAAATGGCATATGAAGGATGGCATATGCATGAGAAAACCTGTACATTCATCAATACATTGTAAAAAGTTAGACATCTATCTGAAAGACAACCAGGCACATTATAAATTTATATACAGACCTATGCTTACTGCAAATATTTCAAAATTCTCTTTTTTGTAAAACAACTTTTCCATTTCATGGTGCTTTATATGGGTAAATATGGGAACTTCATGTTGAGAAGATTGGTCAGCCTCTGTATTTTCCCAATAGGCACATGGACAATCCAATCAAGCTCTGGGATAATTTGGGGAAGCTGGAAAGGACAAAGAACTATGAGCAGTGTGCTTCAGATTTGTCCAGATCCTCTGGAGCTTTGGCTCTTCATGTGGCAGAGGACCACAACTTCTCTGACAGATTGTTTATAACTTCTGGAAGTGATTTTTTTGCTCTGGTGAACTTAACCATTCCTTCCTTTGTTTGGGATAAGGCTACATTCCCAAGCTTTTTCTCTATCAAATCCAACACTTGTACATGTAGGGCTGTCTATAAGGAAGGTTGGATGCTGTCCTGAGGTTTTCCTGTGCATTTTCATTTAACTGTCAAGTACAGAACTCATTTGTGGGGCCATTTTTCAGTGCTTCAACCACTGCTGACACTTTGAAAAGGACTAATTTGATTCACCACTTCCAAGGAGCTATCCTATTATTCTCCAGGGAGAGAACAATGTGCCACTGTGCCCTCAACTTCTTTAAAGCTCACAATGTTCTCTTTGCTCCAGTCACTGTGAGCCCTTCAAGAACAGCATGAACCTTTCAGAAGCTGACAGTACTGACAGTACCCTGCGCTTTGTGCTTGAGGACTTTGGCATGGCCTTTAACACCAAAACAGGCATTTTGAGTTCGTGTTCCAGGTGTCAAAGCCATTTTCTCTTTCCTTTCCATCCCCCCCTTTCTGCATCAGCACATGTTCAGTTGCAAATCTGTCAGCTCTGTTGCCCCAGAGCCAGGAGTGGTCAGCATCCTACCCTGGCGTTGCACAGTTCAATTCTCCTGCAGTGCTTTTCCTTGGATTTCTCAGGGCAGGAAGGAGATTCCAGTCAGGACCTGCCACTCCTGCAGGTGAACATCTTACCCTAAAATACCAAAACCCATCTAAAAATATTTCAAGGGCAGAGTTCCTAATAGCTATTTGGTACTATTAAAGAATAGGGGAGGCTGGGAAACCACTGAGGGTTTGAGGAACTTGAACATAGTAATTCAAACTGTTATTAAACTTTGCCATTGAAAATCCTCATTAGGATATTGATTTACTGTCTTCTGGTGTCAATCTGGTTGAATTATGTTATTTACCATGGGTCATGAGTAGAGAACTCTGTTGCTCAACTGCTTCACAGCATCCAGACTTTTTAAAAAGGTAATATTGCTCATCACACGCTTGAGGGTGAAAGGATTAATTGCAACGCTTTGCATCAGAATCAGGCTAACAAGGGAGGCATCTGAACAGAGTTTCAGCAGATGAAAAAAATCATTCTCAGTCTACTAGTAACGAAATGGGTGGCACACAATATTTATTCCTGAGTCCAGCTAGCAAAACACATCTCACATCCATGTGGTTAAACTCTTTTATCTCTGAACAAGAGTGCATGCAACCCAGTTGCCCACTGGAATCATTCCTGGTCCATGTTATGATCTAAAATGTGACCAAGTATTGTCTTGGACTGTGCTGGCTGACGTGGGGCAAAACCACACCAGAAAGTGTGCAGTTTCACAACATAGGCAGCAGAAAGAAATGCCAAGCCTTGGGCTCTGATGCAGTTTAGTTCTGGGTGTAGAAAGAGATTTGAGTCTGAAAATATGTGCAGAGAAGTTCCCTTGGAGCCAGCTAAACCTCTGGGTTAAACCTTTGGTTTGAGATTGGTGATCTTGAAAATGCCAAGCATGTCTATGCACCAGCTCTCCTGAGCACTTCATCAGCTCATCAGCATGAATATCCCTCTTTGTACAAAGTCCTGGGCTTTTATTTCTCCATGGAAAACATGGAGAAAGGATGTGTCAGGATGCCTTTCATATTATCTTTGCCACTCTAGTTAACAGTCATGTTTGCCTCTTTACCTGCTTGGAAGGTTCATCCCAGTGATCTGAAAGCTCAAAGTTTGTCATGTTTAGGAATATCCCAAGGGCCTACATAGAGAAAATACATCAACCCCACACAGTAACAGGGAATTCCACTGCTGTGACGTCAACAGATAGGATACTGCGAGGTTCCCATCTTCTTTGCCAGCAAGCACTTACCATCAAATTTAACAGCAAGGAACTCATTTTCCAAGAGCTCCAAACACAGCAGTGAAATTGCTGATTTAAAGTGCTGGCCATGAAATGGGGAGTGGGGGAAGAAGGGTTGGGGAACTGCATCCTAAACAACACAGCTCAAGCAGGAAAAGTGCAAGGACTGGGGCAGCTCTCCTGGGGTACAGCCCCAGGAGAGGCTTCTCAGGTGCTTTTGATGCCTTGTGGAGGCTGATCTGGAACAGAGACTGGACAGAGCTAGAGAATAAAGTAGGTATTTATTGAAAGGCCTTTAGGGTACACCTTGGGCAGGACAAGAGCTTGGCCAGGGCTACACCCAAGGTGGACCCAAAATGGTCAGCAAATGGACCACAAGTCACAAGGTCTCACACTTTGATCAGTTTTGGTCCATTTGCATATTGGGGTTTAATTGTCCAATTACAGCTCCAGTTGATGAAGTCCCATCCTTCTTGTTTTCTCCCTTCAGCCACCGTTGTTTGTGCTTTTGGGCCTGAAAACTTGTAACAGTTGTGCTTGGTCTTCAGCAGGAAAAGGATTTGTTTTTTCTCCCTACTCTGTGAAGGAAGCTTACTAGCACTGAATATGAGACTCAGAACTACACCTCTAGGCAGCACAGAATCTGAAGAACATGAAAGCTAAAACTTAAAGTATCACTTTTCCTTCTCATTTATCATTTCTTCCAACGGAGCAGTTTCCACAGCAGTCTGATCCAAGCTCTCAGCTCTGCTGTGTCAGAGCTGGCCCTGAACACAGACAGCTGAGTGCCCAGGGCTGGGAGGGCAGGGCTGCAGCACCTGCTGTTGCACACTCAGCCCTTCCCAGGTGGGTTTGCCAGCAGGGATTCAACTGGTCCTAGTCTGGCCAAGGATCTCCTTCTGGTTTGGAGGTACCCAGTGAGTCCAAGAGCCCTGTCCTACCTCCCTGCCCTTCTTGTACTCACTTCAGGCCAGGCATGCCATCCCTGGCTCTGCCATCCCTGTTTAATGTGCTGGTGTTGGTTTTCCTGCTGGATGAGAACACACCTGCAACTTCCCAGCAAGGGAAATCCTGGGGCAAAAACAACTTTGCTGTGCACCCAGGTACACCTGTTCTTCAGCTGCTGTCTTCTCAGGGGCTCTCATGTGGCCCTGCAAATACAGTGAAACTGCAGCTAAACTCCACCAACCAGAGAAAACTGAGTCACATCCACACGTGGAAGCACTCAGCCTTTTTCTGCTCTTCATGTTGAGCTTCCTGACGTTGGCTGAAATCCTGTTCTTTCAGATATGTTTTCGTGTGTATATTCCTGCATCTGACCATCGCTTTGAGGCAAGTTGGCCTCAAAACAACAACTTGTTTATTTTTTTTTTTCCCCCAGAAATTCTGAATAGATATGGCAGGGTGTGTGCCTTTCTTTTTTACACCAGCATGAGTAATGTCAGAAAGAAGAAAGGAGGGAAGATAAGAGAGAGGTGCCTTGATGCTATTCCTTGAGCATACAACTGAGATAAAAAATTGTCAGTCTTGAGTACATGAATACAGATGCAGGAAAAGCACAAATGTACACACTGACAGCCCACTTAGATACAGAATATTAATTCCTAGACATTCTTCTTTTTTTAACATCTTTTCATTAAAAAAAAAAAAAAAAATGAAATTGCAGCACTTCTAAAAACCTCCATGCTGCAAGAGTAGGATGGCATCAGCTACAGAGCACGTGTGCAGGTTGTAGCAGTTTAAGATGAATTTCCAGTCTGAGGCAAGGTGTGATTTATGAGATAATTAGAAAATTAAATGCATAACCACCCTGTTTACACATGGGGCAGTCAGGATTTATAGACAAAAACTGCATTTTGCTTTTTATTAGTCACTATCTGAGAAACTGGGAAATGTCAGTGAGAATTTATTGTTGTTTTAATTGAGATAAATAGAAGGAAGAGGGGAAACAGGGTGTAAGAGCAGCAGAAAAGTGATTAAAGGAGTTTTGTCCTTGTTTGCAAGAGGGTTCAAATCATCTAAAGACTTTACAGGATACCATGTAATCGCTACTACAGACAGAAAAGATATAGAAAAAGCTCCCAGTCTACTTGTAGAAACTGAAAAAAATAAGTTTAAATAGTCTTTAGACCTTTTCATGCACATTCCTTCCTGTTACAAAATTCACATAAGCTCCTGATTTGCTTTTCCACCTTTTTTCTTCACAGGGAATAGTGTTTTCTTTTTCACTTTAAACAAAAAGCATATTGAAATACTATATGTGAATGTTTTACTACTTTTTCCATGTTGAGTAAGGACTCAGAGACAGAATGTAAGCTGTTTATCTTGTACTTTTTCCTCTTTACTTAACGTCAAAGTGAACTTTTCCAGTAAGCACAGTGGGCGAGATCCTGATGTCATAAATACTAAACTTTTCCTTTAGTTTCAGTGGAGTTAGGAGTGTTTATAATGTTCCACAGACTAATTTTTTCTAGATATTACAATTTATTTGCTTGTAGAAAAATCACTGCCATAACTCTTAAGAGTTATGAAAACTGTGCATTTCAATAAACTGCTTTCTAGCACAATGGTTACTTAAATACTGAAACAAGAGATTGAGTTATAGACTGAAGGTTCTGCAAAATTTGGAGCAAAATCAAGCTACTCTGCTATTAGAAGTAAAGAAAAAAGACATTATTTCTCAAGACTTTTCTTTCAGTTCTGTGTGGTGCTTAAATAATTTGAATTATTGATGTTTTGCTTCTCTCTTTAGATTTTTCAACATAATCAAATCGGTATTGAGAAATAACAGTGTGAAATTACAACTAACTGAACACTTTGCTCTGACCCAACAAAACATTTCATTACAAGCTGCAAACGAACAGTTAATGATTTTAATGGAGCTTTATGAATGCTCAAAATTAATCATCAATCATTAAACATATTAAAGCAGGTAGCAAGGTTTGCTGCTTAGAGGAGCTCTTTGACCTTGATTTGATGAGCAGTGTTTTGGATAATTAAGATTCTAACCATCCTAATTCTTCATACAGCACCCAGCTGTAAAATGTTATTCCTGAAAATTGCATCATTGCCTGTACCAGGGAAGAGGGTTTTCTTTTTGCATCTTTTGTGCTCAGACAAGCTGAAAAGCTTTCATAGAGAGTTTAATGATAAGAATGTTTGATTCATCTATTCCATCTAATTAGTCAATAATATGTTGCCTTAATATAAGGATTTAATACATAGATTTTATATTTAATATATAAATTCTTTTTTAAATGAGATTCTGGCTGTAGGAATTCAGGTGCACAGCTGTGCCACTGCCCCACCACCCTCATGGGGAAGAATTTCTTCCTAAATATCTAATCCAAACCTCCCCTCTGTCAGTTTGAAGCCATTTCCCCTTGTCCCAACGCTCCATGCCCTTGTCAGAAGTCCCTCTCCAGATCACTTGTAGCTCCTTCGGGTGCTGGAAGGTGCTCTAAGCTGCTCTTCTCTTGGAAGTAAAACATTCAAATTATTTTGAATGACAGTGACCCAAGTCCATGTGATACTTAAAACAGAGTTCCGAGGCCAGAATTCAACTCAAACAATTAGCGAAAGTAAACTGGGTGTTGTCAGATGCTGCTGATGATAAAAATGTGAGCTATTAGTTGTTGTTACTCATGTCCCCACTCACTGAGCCTTATGCACTGGTTTACTCTCTGAGTAGAACATGTGCCAAAGCCCTCCTGAATCCATCACCTCCCCAGATGGTGCAGAAAGGCTTTAAATAAAACCAGTGACTCTGTCATATTCAGTAGCCACTGTTAAGAGCATTATCTAAGGCCTGACATCTCCAGCAAGCCCCAGAACCTGGGATTTCTCCTGCCCAGGTGCTGGATCCCAGTCTGGTGTACCATCAGTGGGAACACCAGGCCCTCCTACCTGTGATCTCCTCCTTGCCTCCAAATCCCAGAATCATGGCATTATTAAGATTGGAAAAGACCTCTAAGATCATCAAGTCCAACCGCTTGTCCTGCACATCCCCCTTGAGTACCCCAAATCCTCAAGTTCACTTTCTTCTTCCCTTCTTATCTGTTGCACCTTCCCAATTAGCTCCCTGAAAGCTCAGCCTGTAGTTAGCTCCTCAATGGCCCATCAGTGCTGGTCCAGACACTTTTGTTCTTCATCCCCACCCCGTTCATCCCTTGTCTCCCAGATCTGTGTCCCTGTGGTTTGTTGATCCCTTTCCCTTTCACTTGTTATCCCCTGTGAGCTTGAAAGCCCTTGATCTTGTAACCCGCTCCCTGTTCCATGTGCCTTCGTCAGTCTGTCCATCACACTTGTTTAAAGAATCACTCTCAGAGCAGTTTCTGTGTGCATTAGAACTTCCTTGCACCTCAGCTGCCCAATAAATTTATCAGGCAGCATTTCTCATGAATGTGCACATCCCAGGGTGTGCTAAACTGGGAATGTTATTCAGTCCATTGCCCTCTCCATCAAACATCATCTTGTGAAACATCAGTAAATATGGATTAAGGGTCTGTATTTCATGAGACCAACTTAAAATCTGATAAACATGTTAAATGTTAAGGTGAGTATATATATATGTATGTCTGGAACTCAGTTTGTGCTTTAAAGTCTCCCTAAAAGATGACTTCATCCTCATTTCTGTGCTCAATAACTCACACTGGGTCTCAAGTCCACCCAAATATCCTTATTTGCTTGTACAGTCCTGGAATCTTTCCCCGAAATCCTTCCTATCCCCCAGAACCCCTTTATGCTTCTATCATTCCTAAAATATTCTGCTCACCTAGAAAATGTATCTGTCATCAAAATATTTAATCCTGATCCTATGTGAACAGGGACAAAAGGCTGTATACTAATTAAAGACTGCTAGATCATTAATTATAGAAGCAATGCCAGGGGTCCAGTTAACTAAACAGTGCTAGAGCACCAACTCCAATATTCTGCTTTTTCTGGATAGAAAACTATTAACATGCTCTGGCATAACACTGGTTTGCACCAGCCTGTGCTCCTCATAGCAACTTTTACACATGGTTTGGAAAGCAAGTACGGACAAGGGCCCAGAGGCAACAGGGATGAGACTCTTCTGTTCCAGAGATAAGAGGGTTTTGCCATATGGACCCAAACAAGGCTGCTTGAGTTGGTTTTGTGGTGTTGATCCTTGTGGGTCCCAGGGGGAAATGCGGACATCCCTCAAAGAGCTCTGCACTGAAACAATGCCTGGAGTGGAGGAATTCTGAAAACAGCTGTAATTCATCATCCCCAGTGTAATTTATTTCTCCTTTGGGCATTACAACACCGCCCAGCATCAAAGCCACAGTGCTGATGGCGTGTGCATGGCTGTGGAGGACAGTTATGGACAAACAGCTGCTCAAGATAAATGCCTGATGTCCAAAAGGAGAATAAACAACTGCATTCTTAAACATGGCTGTATGTAGGGGACACAAAAAGCCTTTGGAAAAACAAATTAGTGGTAGGAAATGAGTGAGCTGACCACACCTAACAGGGATGATGAATGCAGTGAAGGCGAGGGAAGAGACTGCTTGGGTAGGAGGCCACTTTCTGACCTCCACCAAAACCACCTGGGAGCTAAAAATGATCTGTGGTGTGAGGGGGAAGAGGTGCTCAAGGACTAAAAGAGGGTCTCAGTGCTGAAATATCACACTGAACTTTGTATAGCTCCCACTAAAATAAAAATGATTTGTGAAAGAGGACTGTAGGGATTATATGGGAAAGGTCCTGGATCATGCATTCCATGGACAGGGGATCCCATTAGCACACCTGGCTAGGTGACCCTCGCTGTCTTCTCCAGTTATTTCCTTAACTCTCCCTTTTTTTACTTGTCAGCTGCTCTCTGACTGCAGTTCAAGGTGAGCTTTACTTCCCACCCACTGATGGCCTGTGTGTCCCAAGGGGATTTCCCCTGACCATGGAAGCCAGTCCCTGGATTTCCATCAGCTGCAGGCATGTCTTGTTTCCTTCCTCTCTGGAACCAAAAAAATCAGGACTGTGTTTATATTTATATATTTCTATGCATATGTTTATATTATCTATATCTATATCTATATCTATATCTATCTATATCTAACTGAAGAACTTATGCATCTACTACGCTCCCTGATTGCACCTTTAACCATTGCATGGATATAAATCATGACATTCCCCGAGCACAAAATAGAAGGGACTGCAGTTAATGGGGATATAAAAAGAGCTGTGGTTCTGTTTATCCATTTGGCAAAGATCAGTTCATCTCACATGGAGCAGCAGAAAGCTGCACTGACAAATAAATCTCTTACAAGAGAGATAACACAACATGTGGATAATAACACAACTTGTGCACCCACCCTGGCCTCTCCAGCCTGGGTCTGCCCTGCCTTGTTTTTCACTTGATCTGAGAGAACTCCAAATTTCTCAGGATTCTTCTGCCTCGTGGCTCCGTGGGAAACATACATTGTGGAGGTGTTTGTGTAGCCTTGGGCTCTACACTGAGCAGATGGGGTTTTTTTCCACGCAGAGAACATTTTTTGATCAGTTTAATGAGTTATGGGTATAGATAAGCTGCATTGATCCCAGATTTAGACACAGTTTCTTAGCAGATACTTTAGTATAAAAAGACATTTTCTTGGAAAAAAAAATGCGACCATTTCTCTAAAGATGTTTCAGTTTCTGGTTCTTCTCAGTTGCCTGGGTAAGTTGCAATTTATTTGAGCTGGGAAAGGGTGAAGCTCTCAACCTCTAAGTGCTGCAGATTAGAGCGTATAAATTTTCTTTTCTCTGCAGTCCCTGTGCTAGGGCTAAACCTAATGTGGAAGAGTTTTCCTCTAGTGTGGGAGCATTATCTCCATGAGAAAGATTTGGGAGTTCTCTGAGGGAGCAAAAACCCAAAAGAAAGGAGATGTAGGTTGGTGCATATAGGTGGGGTTGGAGTGTGGAAAACAAGTCAATTTATACGAGAGCTTTGTATCTTGAAGCCTGATTATGGTATTTTTCCTTCATGGAGGATGAAAATTCACTCCAGGATGGAGAGTGACCACAGTGTCACCATGTGCAAGCCTCAACCACTCCATCTTCCAGACCTGACTGCCTGTGGGGATTATTGCTCTTTAGGAATCTACACAACAAACTTCTCTCCTTCCTATTTTGTGTTAGGGGCAATCTCTGGGACTCCCCTGAGGGATGCTCTTCAGAAGGATGTGCTGGCAGGGCGAGTGATTGGAGGCCACGAAGCCCAACCTAACAGCTGGAAGTGGCAGGTATTGCTGGAGTCTTATACTCAGAAAAAAGCCTGAAATGAAAAAAAATAAAAAACAAACCAGTGAGAAAATAACAGCTTCCACTGTCCAAAGCTACACATACTGTTTCTGCAGAGGCATGGCATGCCTGGGGTGTAAAATATGTTGTTGTTTGATGCAGGTATCACTTCAGATTTCCTACCCCAACGACCCGGGGTACTACACCCACATTTGTGGTGGAACTCTTATCAGCAGCAAATAGGTCATGACTGCAGCACACTGCCTCAGCGTGTGAGTAGGATAAAAACTGTTACAACTCCTGCTCTGCTCCTCATTCTTGCTGCAGATGGGAGCCAGACCCTTTTCCTCCTCAGAGCTCCCCACTGGTGCCGTGCATTGCACATCTGGACATCTCCCTGCTCACTTAATCAGGGGAGCTGGAAAACTCTGCTGGCTTCAGCCTTGATTTTACATATTAATCGATGACTTCCTGGGAGTGGAAATCAAGCTGATTGCTGATTTGCATAAGAGGAGGTGCATTTGCATGAGTGTGAGCATTCCTCATGGGTTTGCATCCTGAGAGACCTGCACAGAGACGGAAAGGTGGAACAAAAGGCGTGTTTGCTTGCTCCCAGGCCGTGCTGAACAAACGTGTCAATGCCATAGGACACCGGCAAACCAACACTCCCCGTTAATTGCTCCTGCCTTTAGTGCTTGCACTTAAAATAAAGTGTAACCAGCTGGTCCTTCACACTCTGCTCCAGAAAGGTCCAGAAATGGAAAATGTACCTTCTTGTTCAAGACCAGGCTCAGCACTGAAGCAGCTGATGCTGCACCTTCAGTTTCTTCACCAGCAAACTGCAGGCAGCATGTGCCTGATTCATAAGACCACTTAGAAATAAAATTTAGGTTAGAAAAGTCCTCTAAAATCATGAAGTCCAGTCATTAACCCAACACTGCCAAGCCCACCAACTGAACCCTGTCCTCAAGTGCCACATCTACACATCTTTTAAATAACCTCCAGGGATGGTGACTCCATCACTGCTCTGGACAAACTGTTCCAAGGCCTGACCACCCTTCAAGTGCAGAAATTTTTCCCAATATCCGTTGGCCATTTCCTCTCATTCTGTACTTGTTACCTCGGAGAAGAGACCAACTCCCACCTTGCTAGAATCCTCTTTTCAGGCAGTTACAGAGAGCAACAAAGTCCCCTCTGAGCCTCCTTTTCTCCAGGCTAAACACCCCCAGCCCCCTCAGCTGCTAATTCACCGGTTTCTTTGCCCTTCTCCAGAAACACTCACAGCAAATTTGGCTACAGTGTGTTGAAAATCCTTTGGTGGAAGGTGCTGTGGAAATGATGACACTGGAAGGTCTGGGTTGTGCAGGAATTGCACTGCAAAGCACTCAGTGGGGAGTAGATTTTGCACCAATCACTCTGTGATTCCTTTCCAGGCCCCCAGGAGCATCCTACCGGGTGGCTCTGGGTGAGCACAACCTCCTGGAGGTGGATGGCACGGAGTACTACCTTGGTGTGGATGCAATCTTCATCCATGAGGGCTGGAATCCCAATGATATTGCCAACGGGTAATTATTTTTATTGTCACATAGCTGAACGATACTGAGCATCTTCTCTCACCAGCATTTATGTGTGTGTTCAACTCCCAGCCAGGCTGGATTTGTGGGAAGCACTGGAAGATGCTGCAAAGGAGATTTCCCAAATGGTTTCCTCTCTTGGAGGTGTTCCATGGTGTCCACATGGATGATCTCGGTCCTGTTTTACCCAAGATGGGGAAAAGATGGGCCTGTTTTCCCCAGTTTTGGAAAAAAACCCAGATGTATCCAGGATGTGCAGAGGATTCAGGGGTTTGCCTGCAGTCACAGCCCCGTGTGCACCTGATGAAGGAAAGCCGACAGGAAAACGCTGAAGGACTGTCTCAAACCCCCCTCAGAGACATGCCTGTCCACCCAGGGTCCACCAAAATTCACCCCAAACCTGTAGGAGACTTTTGGGGAGTGTCATCCCTCTATCAGTCCATACCATTGCCTTTTCTCTCTTACTTGCTCTTACTTTCCTGTCACCTGTGATAGCTGTAAGGAATAATTAATTATATTTGCAAGGTGCTTTCCTATCATCAAGCAGAGGCTGGAGCCTTGTGTGGGTGATGAAACAAGAGTGAGGATGTGTGACCCAAGCCTCATGCAGGATTTTCAGCGAGGAATCTTTCCCCTGTGCTCTGTTTCAGCTCTGACCTTGCCCTGCTGCGCCTCGACTCCCCTGCCAACGCCAACGGATTCGTTGAGCTGGGAGTGCTTCCACCCAAGGGAGAAATTTTGCCCAATGACTACCCCTGCTATATTACTGGCTGGGGAGTGGTCAGTGGTGAGTAAGGGGGAGTGTCCAGGGGGACCACCATGAAGATAAGGCTTCTTTCCTCAGCCCCTGGAGCTGCTGGGCTGAGGTGTCACCTTTCCTTGTGTCCTCTCTCCTGTGCAGCAGGTGGTGGCAGTGCAGACAGGCTGCAGGAGGTGATGCTGCCAGTGGTGGGCCAGGAAATCTGCTCTCAGGAGGACTGGTGGGGATCCCAGGCAAAGGACACCATGCTCTGTGCAGGTGGAGACGGCGTGAGGGCAGGATGCAGTGTAAGAGCTCTTAGAATCCGAGGGGTTTCAAGCTGTCTTTTTTCTTTTTCCTTCCTCTCTCACCTTGCTGTGCCTCAAGTTCTGGTTTTGCCATTTCTCCATCTGCAGGAGTTCTCCTGCAAATCCTGGTCCCTCTGCTTCTTTCTGCTGAATATCTTCTGAACCAGACCTTCTCCACATTCCTCCAGAGATCAGCGAGCAGGGAGAAAAACCTCCAGACCTTCAGGGTGCACCTCTGATTCTGGAGATTAGATTGGCCCTGTCTCTCAGCAGCATGTCCCAAGGACCACATCCTGGGCACAAGGGTGAAACTCCAGCAGTCACCTCTGCCCAGACCCAAAGGGTGAAGCTACAAGGAAGTTTGTTCACTCTTCCAATGCTGCTGTGTTGTTGCACCCTGAGCCAGGCATTGCTTGTCACCCTTCTCCTTCCCATCCACTCTGCATACAGCTGAGGTTGCTGCAAGTTTGGGCTATGCCCAGCAGCTCCCTCTGACCCAGCTTAGTTGGAAAAAGTTGATCTTGTGAGGTTCCCATTATCCCGGAGGATCCAGGTGGCCTCAGCGTCAAGGCAAGGAGGTTTGGCATGTGAAGGCAAGAAATACTTATTGCCTCTTCCTGTACTCCCTTCACTGCAAAGGTGGCTTCTAATAAAAGCAGCCACGCAGAGCCCTTAAAAAATCGTGGAAAAATGCATGTGTGATTACGTAAATATAGGCATATAATATAGAAACATATAGAAATAAAGCAGGTTGTGCACTTATACATAGTACAGTTATAGGTATGAGATAATTATAGGTCTGTAGATATTTAGTGTATTTTTGTGTGTGTGTGGTTTAATTATGTCAGAACCCTGTTACAAACCAAGTTGTGAGCCCAGGAAGAGCCTTTATCTTCTCACATATTTTATGTCTCTAGTGCTCCTTAATCCTATCCAGTCATTGCTCAGGTAATTTGGCTGAATATTTCCTTTCCTTCCTCCAATCCAGGGGGACTCTGGGGGCCCTCTCAACTGCTACAGGGAGGATCACTGGGAAGTCCATGGGATTGTGAGTTTTGGGTTAGCTCCCTACTGTAACACCTACCAGAAGCCCACAGTTTTCACACGTGTGTCAGCCTATGTGGACTGGATCTACAGCGTAAGTTGCTTCATGCCTCTGCTTCTCCCCGGAAAGCAAGGGGCTGACCAGAGGAATTTTTTCATTTATTTTTCATTCAGAGTAGTTTCTTGTGTTTTAAACCATCAGGAGTAAAACAGGGAGATCTGGGGAGGTTTAAAATCAGGATATTTGATGCTACTTTTGGTGTAGTCAAACAATTGCAAGGAAGCGCCTGCTGCCTCAGAGCTGAAATGCTCTGCTGAGGGCCACAGACAAAATTCCAGCCAGGCAGGAGCTGGGCTCCGTGTCCAAAAAATTATCATCACCATTCACCCAGACAAAACCTTGCTGCAGGAAACCACAGGAGGAATTAGCTGGATGGGAAATGCAGCAAACATAAAACATCTCTAAAAGTGCAAATCCTGCAGTGCTGCACTATCCACCCTCAGCTTTACATTTGGGAATGAACAACGAGTTCTTTTCTCCATAAATAATGCTTGGCACAAGAAGCAGCCTTTTCCCAGGACGGTTTTGTGGAAAAGCCTCTGTAAATTGTGTGTTCTGCCGAAAAGAAAGGTGGGGAGAGATGTTTTAAATCAATGTGAGTTAGAGGGAGGCCAGTGTGGTCCATAAACCTTTTTGGGTGGGATTAAGTCGTTAGAGCAGTCCCCTGGCTCAGCTGGGGACAAGCCCTTCTTCAGACCATTCCCTGGGATGGAGACATGCCTTATTCTGCCTCTCTGCTGAATTAATCTGTTTTTTGCTTTCCAGACTATGGAGAAAAACGGAGGCTTCTAGAGAAGGATGGCTTGGTGCATGGAGATATGAGATAAAATTAAGTACCTGTGCTTTTTAACCCTCCTCTCATCCTTTCTGCACCTCTCTGGGTTATTAACAGCAAGATTTCGCTCATATTGGTGTAATAAAGTCTCAGTGAGTGCAGCCAGTGACCTTTTGGTGTGTTTGCTCTGCCCATCAGCAGGGAGGGAGGCTCAGGAAATGCCCCAGTCTGTGACAGTGCCCTTAACCTGGGGCTGGGCAAGGCCATCAGTTTGGCACCAAACCTGCAGAAAATGGTCATGATCGATTTTTCTCGTTGAGGGGTTCCTCAGGGATAACTCCACCAGAGGCAGAGGTGGTCAGCTCGGTGCTGTCAGTGGGAGCAGAGCAGTGTGTGATGCTGCTGGGCCCCAGAATGAATGCTCCTGTCCTGATCTATTCTCACTGCAGCCAGCAGAGGTTTTGCTTGCAGAGCTGAGTTCTCTTCGTTTCCCCAAACAAACAGCTTCAGCCATGGAGATGCTCCTAGAGAGAGCATTTGCCTCAAGTGTGTTGACAAACTCAACCCATAGAAAGAGCAATCCATCCAACTTGTTCTTAAATTCACTCTGTATAGGATGATTTTTGAAGACTGAGAACATAGAAAGGGCATTTGTGGTGTGTGCTCTTCTAGGTTGGAAGCAATAAATTCCGTGTAAAACAATCCCCTGTGTTGTTGTGTGTGCAGGGGTCCTTATTCAGTCAGCTGGGTGAGCCTGTCTGCAGTGAATAATATTTCCAAATATTGTCCACTCTCTGTTAGACACACAGCAGAGCTGGTAAAGGGAGGGAAGGGGGAAGATGGAGGAAAAGATGTATGTGAACAATAAAGCAAGATTTGTCCTTTGATGATCAGCAAAACCATCCCTTGGATGAGTTCAAGACCAGGTTGGATGGGGCTTGGAGTAACCTGAGACAATGGAAGGTGTCCCTGCCCATGGCAGGGAGGTTGGAACGAGGTGACCTTTAAGGTGTCTTCCAACCCAAATTATTTTATGGTTCTATAAACTACAAAACCATCCTCTTGGAAAACACAGGGAATCCCACAACCTCCCCTCTCTCCCTCTTGCTGTGTGTGAGATGAGCTTTTATGGATGAAGGATTTTGATTTAGCCCTTTAATAATTTTAAAACGCCTATGTCCCATCTCTCCTAAAACCTGCACACACCCGGGGCATAGGACTATTTTAGCAAAACCCTCTCTCTTTGGGGAATGCACAATTCTCCTCCCCAGAAGCCACTAGAGGGCATTGGCCAACCAAGGGAATGTCCCACACGGTTATCAGCGACTGCTAAAGGAGTTTTGTGGGCCAAGACTGATAAAGTGCCTTGTCTCAGCCTTGCACTCTGCCCTCCGTGTTTGCTCGCAGACCCACAGATAAGGAATGCCACACAGGAGCTGCTTTTCACCTCTTCCCCAGAGCTCTGCTCTGCAAACAGTTAAATCTTCCTTATTATGGCAAACGAAAATGAAACCAGGGGTGTTTTCTGTAAGGCTTGTGAAGGAGCAAAGTCCTGGCTGTATTCTTAGCTCTCAACTTTATTATGCTGCACTTGGCAGTGTCTCCTGTGTGCTCAGTAGTTTGGCAGTTGTCCTCTTCTGACAAACTAAAAACCCCTGGAACTCAGTTTTTCTACCCCTTTAAAGTACTGAATGGTTCTTGCTCCTTTTAAGACAGCATGTGTGATTTCTGCTGCTACATCGTAGAATCCCAAAATAGTTTGGGTTGGAAGGGATCTTAAAGTTATAATCTAATTCCAGCCCCCCTGCCATGGACAGGAACACTTCTGAAAGTGCCTGGGTGTCCCAGGAATGTCCATTCTAAGAACACTCAGCAGCCTTCTCTCAGGAGCTCACTGGCACCTGAGATCTTGCCTGGCTGTATTCAAGTTTTTCCTTCGAGCTGCAGAAGGAATTAAAAAGACACAAGATCAAAGGCTTTGAGAAATGGCAGTTTACAAAGGGAGCCTCTCAAACTACTTCCAAAAATTACTCAGATGCTGAGAAGTGAAGTATTACTGTGCCTGATGCCTGGGCTGGGGGGTCTGACCTCGTGTGCTTGGTGTAAGGGGGGATTTGGAGATGTCCCATGGGGGTCCCAGTTTTCCATCATCCTCCATCCCTGGCCAGGGCTGAGCAGAGCTGGGAATCACTGGGGTTGTTGCTGCTACTGGGACCACACCAGGAATTTAGTGAGGGTGCACATGCCTTGCCACAACCCAAAACACCACAGCCATCCCCTGTTTGTCCGCTGATGTGACAGCAGTGACAGGCTGTCCCTGCTTCTGCCCGCACTTGTGCAGCTACCCCTGTGGTCTCCACAGGGCATCAGGTGTTTGAAACCTCTGGGAACAAGCTGCCCTGAAATCCAGGCTGGACATTGCTCCTTAAAATCCTTCCTCAACGCAAGCAACTCCTGGACCTGTTCCTACAACTGCCAGGAGGAGAAACCTCGGGCTGTACCCGCAGGAGCAGGAGAATCAGGTGCCGGAGACATCCAGCTCTAATTCAGGGTCATTATCACGTCCCCGGTGCCAAGAGCAGTGTTTTCTTTCTGCCTTTTGCTGACAGGAACAGCTTGTGCTGCTCAGCCATGATTTATTGTGCAGGATAAGAGGGAGGCAGGAGCTGGCAGCACACGGGCAGGGCATGTGTGCCTCTTCTGTGTCTCCTTTCCCTCTCACTGTCCAAGTGTCTGGCTAGAGGTGTGTGTGCCTCAGCACTGCTGGGCAAAACTCTGATCCCAGGAGAACACCTTGGGAAGCCTGTGGAAAATGCAGTGCTCCGAAGGATTTACTGTGTGGAGATGATAGGTTTAACAGCAATATAATATCCCGTGGTACTGGGAAAACACAGCTGGGCACAGTGTTATAGTGCTCATAGGGAATGTCCACATCCTTTTCCCCAAAACTGAGTGGTAAGGGTGCAGCTGAACCAAGGAATTAACTGGATTTTGGAAAACTGGTGCTATCCACGTGTTTATGGAGAGCAGCAAAGGGAGACAACTGTGGCCACAGGAGATTTAGCTCTTGGGAGCTGGCTCTACTGGGTGTAGGATGCTCTGGTCAGGTGTAAGACTGGCTGCAACACTTTGGGATATTTTGGGAGGTGAGTCTGCAGATGCTATGAAACAGGGGATGCACAGATCAAATATAGGGGTCAGTGCCATTAGAATTGTCTGAAAACATCCCATCCCATCCCTCTGTGTCAAAGGGGCACAGCTCTCCTGAGGTCCCTTGTCATCCCACCACCCCCATGGGGATGTCTTCATACCCTCCAGCACCTCAGCTGGCCCCAAATACAACAGAGCTGGGGAGCTTTCAAGTCACACAGAGCTAAGCTCAGGAATAGGGGCCTCAGCCACACCATGGCTGCAAAAAAGTGTTCTGGTTACAGACATCTCCTTGTCCAAATCCTCCCCTGGCACTGCTATCCTTTATCAGGAGAACCCCCAAAATCATTGCAGTTGAAATTGTACCACTCCTTCACCTATCAATTCTTACTCACATGCAGGCAAAAGTGATGGATATTTGGGAGAGTGGCTACAAGGGGCCCTGTTGCCTCCTGACAGCCATTCAGCCTTAATTACCAGAGAGCACTTTGGGATTCTTTGACTATGAAAAGCACTTAGGTACCATTAAGTTTCCATTTCTATTTACTCCAAAGTAGTAGCCAAGTATTTATTTCCCGGGAAATGTTATAGATAATAGTTTCCTTTGCAAAGGACCTCAGGGGAGCAGGTTTATTTTGGAGGGAGGTCCTTGTATGTTACTAACTCTGTAATGGTTTAGCCCTGTGTGTGGCTCATGTGGTCTGCAGGGAATCTCAAGTCTTTCAGCCTTCTCACCTGAGCTGACTAAAAGCCTCTGCACTTGTGACAGAATATTTCAGCTCTCCGGTTGCAGATATTCTAATTTTGGTGGGTTTCATGCATCTACTGATGTAATGGAGTCAGGCATGTCCAGCACATTTTGTCCTCAGTCAGCTTCCCTGGTCAAAATAAAGGTGCATCCATGGTGGAGGGTTGAGCATTTACCCTCTGGAGATGATTTCATCCAGCTGAGGATGTGTGTGCCAGGCCAGCCAAGCCCCAGGACAGCCCCATCTCTCCTCCAAGCCCCAGTGGGCCACTTAAGCTGTTTTTGTTTTCTTTTACCATGATATCTTGGTGAGATACGTGGTGCATCTGGTCCCACAGAGGAGGACAAGGAATGCCCAGGAGAAATTTGGCCAGCTGAGAGGTTGGGAGAAGCAGGCAGCTGCCCAGTAGATGGCAATACTGCCATTTATTCAACAGCAGGATGGGAGGGGTAAAACAAGCTGATGAGAGTGTGTAGATTAAGCAGCCCTGAAAATTCCCGATGGTTGTAGCTGTGAAGGAGAATCATAGAATCATCTCCTGGTTTGGGTTGAAAGAGACCTTAAAGATCACCCAGTTCCCACCCCCTGCCATGAGCAGGAACACCTTCCGTTACACCAGGTTGCTCAGACCTTTGTCCAACCTGGCCTTGGACACTTCCAGGGATAGGGAATCCAGAACTGCTCCGGGCAGTGTCTCACCACCGTCACAGGGAAGGATTTCTTTCTGATATCTTATCCAAACCTTCCCTCTTCCACTTAAAAGCCATTCTCCTTTTTAATTTTAAAGCCATTGCCCCTTGTCCCATCACTCCATGCTCTTGTCCCAAGTCCCTCTCCAGCTCTCCTCTAACACCTTTAGGCTCTGAAAGGGGCTCTAAGGTCTCCCTGGAGCCTTCCCTTCTCCAGGTGAGCACCTCCAGCTCTCCCAGCCTGTCTCCAGAGTGGAGGGGCTGCAGCTCTCACAGCTGGAAGCCTGAAAAGGCCTGCAAGCAGCAGTTTATCACAGCTTCTCTGCCAAGAGGAGTTTGCATTTCCCTTGCAGAGTGAGGCCAGAGAAGCCCTGGAGTTGTTCCCGGGCTGGTTGGAGATGGTCCCTCTGCAAGGTGCAGCTGCTAAAGCCGTGCCCACTGTGCTTTTACAGAGCTGCACCTTGCAAGGGGTTAAACCATCTGCGGCCCACAACTTTCCCATCCTTGGCAGGGCTGAAACCAGCCGGCTGTCTGCACACACACCTGTCCCAGCCCGGTGACACCCAGCTGGCACTCCCGCCCCATCTGGCACCAGGCGGTGCTGCTCCTTCCCATCCCTGGGCAATGGGTGATTCACTGACCCCAGAGAAACCCGTCCGTGCACTCCCCACCTTGCTCAGGGCTTCACCACCCTCTTTATTTCCATTTATTTTCTTTTTCTGTCCCCGCCCGCCCGCCCTGCTCGCAGCGCAGCATCATTACTCATCTCCTGCTTTCGTTCGGTCGAGGTGCCGGCACGGGTCGGGCCGTGCGTGCAGCCACCAGACTAGAAGAGCATTTCTGTCCCCGGGTGGCGGAGCTGCCTCCGGAAAAGGGATGAGTCACTCGGCGACCCGGGGCCGCCGGGGCCGGGAACAGGCTGCGTCGCCAGGCTCGGTGACTCCAGACCTGGCGCCGCGCGAGTCCTCGGGACTCTTTTTTTTCTCGACAGGCACAGCTATAAAATGACGGGTAGGATGGACTTTAACTCCGTCAGAGGAAAATAAAACAAACAAACAAAACCACAAACCGAACCAAACAACCCAGGAGCCGCAGGGCAAGGTGAGGGCAGGGGTGTTGGCTCAGCAGCACTGAGGGCTTCCACAGGGTCTTGGGCTTGCCTTGCAGGTACGACATCTGGGGAGAAAACGGTTTTCGTCGCTTGTCTGGCTGATAGAAGGAAAAGGGCAGGTTTGTAAAGCGTCTGAGCAGCCTGACACTGCAGTGGGTAAGGGTGTCTTGGATCCTCTGCAGAGACAATAAAAGCAAACCAGGTGATGCACCCCTGGGGCCTCGAGACCCGTGTCACTGCAAAAGGCACTTCCTCTGCCCGTCCAAGAGCATTTTCCATGGGATTCGGCTGAAGTTTGCCAGAGCTAAGGCTTTGACTCAGACCTGGAGGTCCGCTTGGCTTTCCCAGGAAAAGGGCACTGCAGAATTGCCAATTATTGGCATGCTCCCATTCTAGTCTGTCCTTCGTATGGGATGGGAAAAATCCCCCAAAGTCCTGCACCTGGGTCAGGGCAATCCCAAACACAAACATGGGTTTGGTGGAGAACGGATTGAGAGCAGCCCAGGGGAGAAGGACTTGGGGGTGTTGATAGATGAAAGGCTGGACACAATCTGGCAATGTGCACTGGCAGCCCAGGAAGCCCCAAACACATTCTGGGCTGCATCCAAAGCCGTGTGCCTAAAGGGGCCTGAGAGGGACTTTGTACAAGGGCATGGAGTGATAGGACAGGGAAGCTGCCTTTAAACTGGCAGAGGGCAAGTTTACATTAGATATTAGGAGGAAATTAATTACTCTGAGGGTGGTGAGGCCCTGGCACAGGTTTCCCAGGGAAGCTTCCATCCCTGGAAGTGTTCAAAGCCACACTGGATGAGGCTTAGAGCAACGTGGTGAAGTGAAAGGCATAAGGAGAAGGCTTGAACTAGGTGGTCTTTAGTATAGTCCCTTCCAACCCAAAACATTCTAGGATTCTGTAATTCCCTGTGGGGACGGCCATGCCAGAGACTGGTTGATGGCATGCAGCACCTTGGGGCTGTTTCAGCACTGTCCCTTGCGGGTAATGGGTTCTCCTGGTGATATCTTGTGCCAGGGCATGTCACAAAGTCATCACCGTGAGTGCTGCAGCTGGAGCTGTATGTTGGGGACTATTCCTCTCCCAGGCAGAAAATAATTAATGTAAGAGGGAATTACAGACATAAACCCCATTAAAAAAAAAAAAAAAAAAAAAAAAGAAAAGAAAAAAAGAAAAACCAAAAAAAACCCACCCACAACCAAACACATCCCTTTGGGTAGGTAAACAGGCTGATCTTCACTGCGTGTCTCAGAGCCTCCATGGATGAGCCTCTTTTCAGTATTTCTGCTTTTACAGCTCAGCAAATAATTTGTAACAAATAGTTTATTCAATTAATTGAGCTTCTCTGCTCTGGGGGCAGATGGCAACCTTTAAAAATGGATTCCCAATGGAAAACTAGACAATGGCATTCTTTGGCCAATTTCCCTTGCTTTCAGGTCAATGGCAGTGGTTATGATTTATGCCTGTGCTGACAGCCACAGACCCATGGGAGAGGTGTGCTTTCCCCCATCTAGATTCCTGGGATTTATTCATCTTTTTTTGCTTTGTACCATGGGCTGCTTCATATGCTACTCTCCTCCTTCCGTGCTGTTGCCATGACCAAGAGTATTTTTTCTGTTTTTCCCCAGGAGTACAGGACCACGGTGATGTTTTTGTCCAGCTGCATCCTTCCAGGTCCCAGGGGGGCCATGGGGCAATGAGAAATGGTTTGTAACCCATGAGGGAAAGTGGTTTCCAGAGTTTCCCAAGATTTCTCCTTGGTGATGTGGATGCTGCCATCACTGCTGTCTATTCCATCAGCCCTTAGAGACAAGCAGCCACCATCCACAAACCCAAAAATTTTGGGAAAACTACATCCCATGCACTGTTTTTTACTTTATTTAGGGAAAAGAGAAAAAGTGATTGTGTCACACAAAGGGCATTAGTGAAGACACTGCCGTATTCAAACAAAATTCTTTTATTGAAAGTGTAATGGAAATTTCTTCATATTGCTTCGATGAAATGAGAGACAGCAGCTGTAGACAAATATGCTTTCTTTATAAACAAATGCAAATGGATAAGGTAAAAATAAAGCATTTTTTAAACTTGTACCTTTAAGCAACATAATCACAATATATACACAAAGAAAGCTAAAATAAAGCTATGTTGAAACCAAAGCGTTTCAACCAATACATTAGATAATTACAGATTGTGTCAATAAATACCCAGTTTTTAAACTGTTTAACAGGCAACTTTTTACACAGATACCGAGAAGAAAAAAAAATTATATATTTACAATTCAGTGCCCTGGGGGGGGGGAAAAAAAAAAAAGCGAAAAAAATCTTTTTTTTTCTTTTTTTGGCACCTACACAAATAAAAAGAATAAATTACTGAAAAAAAATCCACAAAGGCAGGAGTCAATCCCAATCATTCATTAAAAAAAGTGTACGAATATATATATATATATATATATATATATATATATATATATATATATATATATATATATATATATATATATATATATAAAATACAGGCATATATTTTATATATATAAATATACATATGCAGAGAAACCTAGGAATGTTACAAAATATATTAGTGCCAATAAACACAGAAGGCTACCAGACTTCCAACTGTCAGTAATTTTGATGCAGTCTGAAGGATCTACCACCTAGGAGATAACTGAAAGGGGGGGGGATTTTTCAGTCTAAAGAAACAATGACAACAATGAAAAATAATAATAAAAATAATAAAAATAACAATAATAATAACAATAGATATATCCAGGAAATCCTCCATCTGCCAGTAGTATTCCTACAGTCGCCCTCCTGCCCCGGGGGCGATGCCTTGCGGGAGGAAGCGGCGGCAAGTGGGGGGGTCAGCTCCACTTCCAAGTTGACCGGCTCAATACCAGAGAAGATGTCCAATTAAATAGCAACAATAAGGATTTAAAAAAAAAAAAAAAACCAAGCAACCCACGCTTCGTACGCCAGAAGTTTCCTAAATTGCCGGCAGGTTTGCAGTGAGGCACCTGTCAACGAGCAGGTATCCAAGAGCACCATCCCTGTGGTCGGGGATAGAAACAGTTCAGCCAATAGAAAAATCCTCAAATCCTGTGTTTTGGGGTTGTTTCCCTTGTCTGTGAGTCTCTGCACCCCCAGAAGTTCCTTCCAGCTGCTCCCAGGGCAGCAGGGCTGGGACATCAGAACTGTCTTCTCCTCCTGTGCTGGTAATGCCAGGAATCACTCACATCACCAAACTTTCCAAGGGGGAATTTAAAGCCGGTAGGTTTTAAATCCGTTTTGCTTTTTCCATACCACTGGTGTAGGCACTTAGTGTATCACTGATGCACAGATATTTTGTCCAGTAACATCCTGTGGCCAAACAGTGTCATGCTCTCAGACTGACTTAAACAGCAAAAGGCCAAGGCAGCCGCCAGGATCCTTCCTAAACACAAAGATTTATCTCACTTTAAAAACCAAAAGCCTTCAGTTTTTCAGCTTGGTCTTCAGATCTTCAAAAGCTGTACTAACAGGATAAATAACCCAATAAATTTCATATCCATCTGTCTTGCTTGAATTACTCGATTCACCTATATAAAAATAGAGTACAATCAGTGTGACCCACTGGATTTTGGAGCTGCGACATCCTCGGTGCTGGGGAGTCCTAAGGAGCACTTGCTGAGGAGCTTGAGCACTGTTGCTCTTTTGGCTTTGCTCTCCCAAAGACCCCACGAGGGCTGCCAATGGTTACACCTCCCCACTGTTGCTGACAGTTCCTCTGCATACTCAGGCACCATAACTGATGGGGAAAGATCTCATGGCCAAATCCTCAAGAAATTAAATAAATTATAAAATAATTTACAAAAAGGGGTTGGGTTTTGTTTGGAGCCAGTATTAATGTTACTTCTTAAATAGTTGAAGTTTGCTTGCTTTGCTCTCCAGAGTGATATTATGGAGACCAGACACCATTCCCATGTCTGTGACAAGGCTGGGAGAAACCAAGGGATGTTGCATGAACTCTTCCCTCGTCCCTCCCTCCCCACACCACTTCTGTTCAGCACTTTTAGAAATGTGAAGTGAAGACCAAACAGCCAACATCATTCAGACTCAGAAAAACGAGGGTCATCTTCTTCTTGAAGACCTTATTGCCCTTCCAGGTCATCGACAAACCACAGTGCTATTCACGTACTACAGGTAGAAAATAAATAAATACAGATATATTATGCAAAAAAATATGATTGTACACATAATACATCTGAGGTATTACCAATTTAAATAAGGTTTCATGCTAGTTCAAGCTTCAGTGGCTAGTTAAATTCTGGAATTTGCAATAAATAGATGAAGAATGATTATGTATATAGTGTATGGATCTCTTCTGTAAACCTCGTCAGATTTAAACGTAAGAGTGTGTTGGGCCCACTCTTACGCAAACCACAAATTTTCACAATAAATACAGCTTCAAAAAGTTGCCTTAAAAAGTTCCTGCAACATTGAAACGTTTCTAGAAGGGGCTGTATGGACGACTGGCAACGTTAGCGAGGAGTATTTCTCAACAGGTCTTTTCATATAAAACACAAGGAAATTCTCATGTGAAAGTCTTTCTCCCTCCCTCCCTTCCCCACCCTGTCATGAAAGTTTAGAAATTTTTGCACAAACAGCGAGAGAACTGATTGTAGCTGCAGTATGTCAAAATGTCCATGTTCTATAAAGACCAAAAATAGTTAATTTGCTTAGAAAGTCTTCTGCTGTTGCGGTTTTTCCCTCCTTATATTTGAGTAGCACACCATCCTTTCAGTGAAAGTTTGCCTTTCTAACTGTTCATCCATTTTCCTTTCAGCATCAGTCCTTGCCCAAGCCACATGGGTGTTTCACACTTTCACTGTCTCCATCAGGGATGATTTGATGGCATCTTCCAAAAGTTGATTGTCTGTGAAAGGGGCCGGGGTTTCAGGGACGGATTCAGACAAACCAATGAGGGACTCCAAGAAACAGGAGCCCTGATCTCCAGCTTGCGGGAAGCCAGGGAAATTAGGCAACTGAAACTGTAATGCTGAGAAGTTATCCAGGTTCTCATACTCCTTTAAGGAGTTGTAAAGGGGTCCCAAGTTATAGTCCGAGAAGGACTGGAAGAAATCCAAGGAATCGGAGGAAAGGCTGAGGTCAGCATAGCTCTTGGAGCAGGGCTCAGTGGAGGATGAGGAGCAGCAGGACAGCCCATCGCACCTCAGGTGGGCTGCATCCTCCAGCAAACCCCCGCTGTCCTGGTTGGCATTCTCATCCAGGCACTCCGAGAGGTGGGACAAGTGGCCAGGGACGGGCTTGGCCTCGCTGCCGTGGTCCTCGATGAAGAAGTCGGTGGGGTGGAAGCAGCCGAGGTCATCCTGGCCGCGCCCGCTCTCCTCCTCGGCGTCCGAGTCGTTGAAGTGGAGGATGCGCGCCAAGCCATCGTCGTCCACGTCCGACTGGGATTTGTCCGAGGGGAGGCTCTCGTAGGGCTCCTCCAGGTCCTCGCTGGGGTGGGAGGAGATGGAGGAGTCTGTCATATCGCTGCTGCAGCTGTTCTCCCCCAGGGCCTCCAGGTCGGGGCTGAACTGGAAGGCAGGTGCCAGCGGCACAGCACACTCCTCCAGTGAGCCCTTCCCTGCCGTGCATCCCAGCGGGGCGAGCCGCTCCCGGAAAGGGGGTTCAGCCTCTGCCACCTTCTCGCTGCTCTGCTGCTGCTTCTCCAGCTCCAGCTTCATGATGGTGTGGATGAAATGTGTCTGCACACGGGCCTGGTTGAACTCGATCCTGCCCTCAGTGTTGCCACAGCCGTCCTTGGTGCAGCCGCAGGGGAAGGAGGTGTGATCCATCTGGCACAGGGAGAAGCAGAGGGGAAGGATTAGGATTAACCCAGTGCCATAAAACCAAAACTGACTCGTCTGCCCCGAGAAACCAAGTAACAGCTGGGGGGTTTAAAAGCAGGAAGAAAAAAAATAAAATAAAAAGACACCCTGCTCTTTTGAAGAGGTGTCATAAAAAGTTGGATTTCAGTACAAGTGAAGAAAATTAAAAGATTAAAAAAAAAGAGCAAAATATAATGGTTTGAAAGGAGACATAAAGGGGCAAAAGTGAGTTTTTTCTTTATTGTTATTTAACGATCTCACTATCTGATCTGCAGCAGCCACTAGAGGGGGGCTGTGACACACACATGGAGCACCCGTGTGCGCCCACCTCCGCCACCCCCAGCCTCCAAACACAGCAGCGCAGGAGTGAGCGGCGCCCAGAATAGGGAATGAGGTTCCCCAAATACAGCTGGGCAGGGACCCGCAAAAAATACCCTGAAAAATATAACTCACTACTTGAATACAGAGGGATTATCCCACTGTGCAGGTGGCCTGCACAGCTCGCTGTGGGCTGACGCTCAGCTGACACTCCCACGTTTTGCCTGAGCGTGCTGGGATTTCTGACACACACCAAAAGAAAAAAGAATTAAAAATAAAACCTGGGGGAGGGGGAGAAAGCGCAGCCTCGTGCAAGGAGCAAGGAGCTCTTCCTTGCAGACATTCCCACATGGCCCATTTCCAACAGAAGATCAAGCAGGTATGGGTCTCATGGGGATGTACAGCGGGGACATTCTTACTGCACTTGTGATTTGGGAAGAGGACAGTTCAGAGCAGTGTCTGCCTTGCAGCCTGAGGGATGCTCCAAGAGCTTTCCTCACCTCCAAGCGCAGGTGGGAACAGATGCCCCAACTGCCCCCACTTTGCTCACACCCCCCTGCTCTAACACACAGCTGGAGCCGCAGCATCCTCCCGGCCCCTGTGCCCAAGGGTGAGGGCAGTACCTGGCATTTAATGCCGGCCAAGCTGCAGCTGCAGGTCTCGGGGTCGCAGACCTCGCGGCAGTCGCAGCCGCAGTCCTCCCGGGACAGGCGGATGTTGTGCAGCTCCCGCTTCTCCTCCTTGTCGATCTTCTTCACCCCCACGGCCTTCAGCAGCGCCCGCCTCTTCTTGGCGGGGTAGGGCTGCAGGAAGAAGCCGTCCTCCAGGTCCACATTGCTGACGTCGATGTCGTCGTCGGAGATGTCCTCGATGGTGAGCTGGTTGGCCTCTTCGGACTCCTTCGTGCCGTTCATGGTTAGCTGAGGGGAAGAAGTGGATAAAGCATTAGGGGTTTGTTTGGGGGTCAGAGCCATTGGAACCCCCAGCTGGGGGGAAACAAGAAAGGAATGACCTCTCCCCCATGGTGGCCAACCTCAGGAACAACATCTAAGTCAGAGCCCACAAAGAGCTGACAACCGACTGGGGATGTGTCCTGGGATATCAAGTATCTAAATCAGAAATGAAAAGACTTTGGGAGATGCCAAGAAGAGTCTCAAGTGGATCCCAGGACAGAGAGGTACTACCAAAAGAGCAAAAATGTCTTCTCTGTCTTTTCACTTTTCAAAGGTGGAGAAGTAAATGAAAATCCCTCACTGGAGCCTGTGTTTTTTGGAGACCCAGAGAGCTAAGGATTGACACTCCCAGGCCTCAGAGGCTCTTTCAAAAACTGACCAATTAACTAACGACATCCACCAGTTCCTCATCAACCCAGCCCCACACTCCTAACTCACCTTCCATTTCAATGCTTCCAACTTCTCTTCTTTTAATTTCTCCTCGAGTTTGCCCCGTCGGACGTTTTCCTGCTCCTTTGAAAACTCTGCCAGCGTGAACTGCCGGGAGGAGCTGTGTTTGCTCACCATCCCCAGGGTACAGCCCCCACGGCTAGGCACGCTCGTGAAGCCCTGGCAGCGTGGGAAGTAAAACACAGTGACCCGGTCAAACTCCACATTGTTCTTCTTTAGTCGCTTGGATTTCTTCAGGATTGACGTGGCTAGAAAGGGGAGAATGAAAAAAAGGGAAAGCACTAAGTCAGTGCTGCCATGCTGCAGATGGAATAGAAATATAACAAACAGGCTGGACTTGCAATTATTACTCTCTCAACAGGGACACAATGGGACAAGGCTACAACATTGCTTGGTGGTGTTTTAGGAGCTAACACTTCAGAGGTGGGATGAGGATGGAGAGAAAGGTAAGCCAAGCCCCGCTGCATCGGAGTCACCCATCAGATTTCACCCTACGAGGTGGCTGCTGCTTCTCCTTCCTGCTTGACTTCCCCCAGGAACATCCATTTGCTTATTCTTCACGTGTGGCAGAGCATAACGAACAAGCAACCAGCCATCCTACACACCTGTCTAAATCCACTCTGCCCCACGCTCAGGAGCCCCTGGTCTGCTCCTGGGATGCCAGGGCATTGGCATTCCCAGTTGCTTCATGGCTCTGGCTTTTGTGGCAGGGCAGAAAATAGCCCAAATGGCTGCTTTTTGTAGTACTTCCTTTCACCATCCACTGGGAGGAACTCTGAATCTATGGCTTATTCTCAAGAGACTCATTTGAGAGCAGCTGCAAAGATGTTAATCTTTGTGCAGGTGATCCCCGGGTAAACATGGCAATACATGACTCTGGTTTATCTTAAACTGCTGAAACATGCTACACACCACTTACAGCAGAGCCTCTCCAGAGATACCTGGCCCTGCACATCTGCACATGCAAACACAGTAGATGGAGGGGGACTAATTAGTCAGGGCAGGTTCAGAGTCAGTGAGTTTCCACGAGTGTGGCTGGCCAAGAAAGCAAAGCAAGGCACAGCCATGTGAGTGTTGAGGAACAAGAGCCAGCTACACCCAAATTTGTGGTGGGGAGGTATTTCTGGTCCCATCCTCTGCTGGTGCATGGGTGCTTTGGGTGCCTCCATGGAAGAAAATAACCCAGAAAGAATGGGTGACTGCTGCAGAGCTGGGATCAAGCTCTGCTCTTTGGGAGGCAGAGCCACAAGCAGCCTTACAGTGGGGCCCAAGGAAAAGACTGCAACAACACAAGCAGCTTGGCTGGTTTGGTGGGCCCCAAAGGCTGTGAAAGTGCAAGACTGGACAGTTAACTGCACCCACATTTCACAGGTCTCACTTGCCAAAATACAGTGTTTCGGTTTCATGTGAAAACAAAAAAAAAGAGAAAAAAGAAGTGTTCACCCAGCTGTGTCAGCAGCTTCTGCTCAATAGCTGGGGGTTCACACTGGGCCCTGCAGTCACTCTGATCATATCTTTGCACTGTGCGTTGCATTTTCACAATAACCTTGACTCAAGCTCCTAAAACATGAGCTCTTTATCAGAAGGCAAGTTAACCACCACGATCATCTATCGGCTGAGCTGCTGCACTTTGGCATTTGCTTCTCTCGCCCTGCACCCCTCCTCTGAAATTGTTTTCCCATTCCTGACCCTTTTCCAATTGAGCCAGAGAATACAAAAAGTTCATTGTTTTGTCACAAAACCTGGGAAGACAAGCAAGAATGAGACTCTTTATTATTACAAGACTTCTAAAGCCTTTTCAGACCACTGCGTGTTTGTGTATGTCTGCTAAGTGGACCTTAACTGCTATATACAGTGGGTGTTCAGTATAATTTACTAGGTTGGACTATTTCTCCTCCATGAAGATGTTCTTCTATTGTACTTTCTATTTTTCCCTTCACACGGCAGATAAAGGGCTTTACAACACTGCCTTCTGTGTGTTTTCCTAAAAGCTCTCAAAACTTACATTGCTGGGAAAACAAAATAGCTTTTATCTGTACTAGCAGCGGAGGCAATGTCAAACGTGTCATGTTCTTTGGCAAAGTACCCAACTTACGTAGGAAACAAGTTCTGGAATGGTAATTACACTACTGGTTAATCATTTTTAAAAAACAGCATTACGGGCCTTCACTGTCTGATTAGGTTTTGCCTGTGGAACAGCTTGACAGGGAATTGAGTGTTGGTGGGATGGTCCTGCAGCACAGGCTTGGAGGCACCCACGTGCCTCTGCACACCCATCCTTGGGTTTCTATTCCTGGAGACCCGGACATGAGCAAAAATATTCCAAAGGAATAATAAATACTGGAAGGAAGGGCTGAGGAAGACCACTGTGAGGAGGCTGGATGATTATAAATCAGTGTCATGACAGGTGGCTGGCACCACAGCCACTTCTACCCATAAAGGTGTGCCTCAAGGGGGTCTCTGCGTGGTGATGACCCACCACCACCCTACAAAAAACCCACGCCGAGGAATGGCTGATCCTGGGAAAGCCAGAGGTACTCACGGGTGAAGCTGGACATTAAGGCAGAGCTGGGCTTGGGCTCTCCATGGGAATTCTCCTCATCAGTGTCCCAGCCTGAGGATGCTGAGGAGGAGAGGGGGGAGCAGGAGGAGGAGGAGCAGTAGGTGCTGTCATCCCCCAGCTCTTCATACTTCCTTTTCAATACTCCGCTCATGGTGACGCCGTTTCTGTCATATAACTGGAAAACAAAGGAAAGAAAGCAACATGAAGCCAGGGAAATCCCGGCAGTTTCTGGTGATGAGCAGGACAGCTGTAACCCCCAGAACGGCTTCTCCATCAGATCCACCTGGCCATGCAGATGTGATTCCCAAAAAGTGCTGCCCCTAAAACACCTCCTCTTACTACATTCGCTGTGCATACCTGTGAATTTCTCTCCCCTTTTACAACACTGCAGAAGAAACTGACTATCCCAGACAACAAACTGTCCAGAAAACCAATCCAATCAACATAAATGTCATCAAACAGTAAGTATTACATTTTGCTTACTAATTCTTTTATGTTCACTCCTCACCCAGATCGCTTTCTATGCAGTTACAGCTTTAACGTCTTGCTAATTACAAAAATAAGCCAGTTTGCAGAAAACAATCTGTTGGCATGATTTACTTGCTAGAGCCCCCCGGGGAAACAGACTTATTAAATGAAGCACTGAAATACAAATATATCAACTGTGAAGAACAGCCCTTCTCCTCACGGTGCCTTTCATAGTCAGTCCCCCATTCAATAAGCTATTCTTGTTTAGGCTGGGTTATGTATCAAGCATAGAAGCAATTAAAAACAACGTAGCTAATTAAAAACAAAGGAGCTCTGTACTTGCCTAGATTCCTAAATTTCCTGCATGCTTTGCCCCTGCTCATCTTAAAGGAAAAAAAATAAAAGAAAGCCAAAAGTAACTGTGTTGCATCTTTTAAACTTTGCTTTTATAAAGTTCGTGCAAATCTGGGAGACGAAAAGAAAGCCCACAAAAGCTACAGACTTTGCCGATAGTATTTTTGGACAATGCTCTCAGGCACAGGGTGGGATTCTTGGGGTGGTCCTGTGCATGGCCAGGAACTGGGACTTGATGATTCTTGTAGGTCCCTTCAACTCAGCATATTCTATGGGTCTAATGGACATCAGCACCCACCAAGCCTGGGATGCCCCTGCACTGATGATGGATCATTCCACCTTTCAGACTCTGGCAACACCACCCCAACTCCCCCTGCTCCTGCAGAAGCCACTGCCAGCTTATTTGGGAGCCAGTGAGCCATCCCCACAGCTGAGAGCCAGGCTGCTGCCTGAGGGGTGACTTACTCTGACCCCATCCCACCAGGCTGTAAGGCACAACCATGGTGGGAGGAATGCAGTCCCAGCCCAGGAACTCCTTCCAGCAAGGAGGGGAGAGCCCCAGCAATGTGGGATGCTACCAGCCACCCCACAATACACAAAAGCTAAAGCATTCCTAGAATTTGAATAATGCTGGGACAGTAGACAGCCCTGGGATGGTGACAGTGCAGGTACAGGGGTGCCAGACACCCAGTCCACATCCCCTCCCACCACATGAAACTTCTCCACAGTCCAAATTCATTTTTGCAACCCAAACACTTTCTCACTCCGCTTTGTATGTCTGAAGTTAATTTAAGTCTCTGAAAAAGAAAAAATCCCAAATAAAAAACAAACAAACAAGCCACTAAACCTGCCCTTCTGCCAGACCTCCGGAGGCAGCACAGACACTACACCACTTTCAGAACCTCCTCACGATGGGATTTCCAATGTCCCGACAGCACCAAGCAGTATCACGTTGCAGGACAGGAGCACTCACAGTTCCTTCCAAGCCCTGCACCAACCCTCCCTAATTATGTTTACCACCAGCTTCCCAGGAGACAATAGTCACCTAAAAGGTCAAAAAAGTCCCTGGATGAAGCACTTCCCTGGCTTGGAGAAGTTAATCATTGGCTGCAAGGCGCGCTCACAGGGCCACTATGTCCCCCTGAACGTGGGGAGAAATGATCCCTCCATCCCTCCTCCTCCTCCTCCTCCGCAGACCTGGAGCTGCAGGTGGTTTTGCCACAGAGGGGTTGTTGGTTTTTTGGCCTTAATCCAAAATACATGCAGAGAAGGTGGATTTGGCCACCCTCCAGCCCCAGCAGCACATGTCCTACCCGACACCTGGATTAACCCCTTTCCTGCCTGCTCCATGGCAAAGCTGAGCTCGCAGGCAGCCACAAAACAGTGAATAACAAACCTTTTATTTGTATTATTTTTGTGTACGCATGTGCCTCCTGCTCTGTCTCAAGTTTGCTTTAAGAAACAACCAGGAGCAAAGAAACTCTCCAAATACATGGCAAGGGTCCAAATCAAAGCCTGAGCTGCAGCCAGAGGTTTGCAGACCTCACTGTCCACCTGGAACAGGCAAAATTTTTGAAAAAAAAAAAAAAAAATCCCACATGTGCCTTGAAAGAGCATCAGTTCCTGCTGCAGAGACAATGCTCTAAAGGACAGTGAGGGATCACAGTACGGGATGCCACTATAGCCAAGGGAGGGAGGAACCAGCTCCCTAAAACGCCTCTAGGACACATGTCCAACATCAAACACCCTCAGAGATGCAACACTGACCACATCCAAGTCCCGTGGGAGACAACTGAGGGTGCTGGAACAGCCAAGATCATGCTGCTGAGACATGAATAACTCCCAGGTCTGGACCAAAGATGCTCAGGTCACCTGCCAACCCAACAGCCCATCAGGGGCTGCACCACATCCCCCCACAACCAACCCCACAGGGAAACCAGAGCGCTCTCCTCCAGCCAGAGAACCCAGCTAACACAAACACCAAGCTGGAGCCAAAGGCAAGCTGTGCATAAGATGGTGCAATTCTATTTATTTATTTTTTAAATACTATCACCAGCCAGGAGGATGAAGGGAGGTGTGTGCAGCTCCCCATCTATGAGAATGAGCCAAATGGATAGGGAAAAAACTCACTTTTGGCACACTGTCTTCTTCAAGACACCTATTGTTTTGTTAATGCAAAGAAGGTGTTGTGCAAACAGGATTCCCAGCTTAATGGGAAAAAGCTGGTGAACCTGCTGCCCACCAGCCAAAATATAGTAATTTTTTCCTGTTACACCTTACCCTTCATTGCTGATTTATGGCTGTGAAGTTTTCCAAGTCAAGTTTTCAAATCCTTCTCAGGAGTGACATGGTGGAGCTGCACCCATCTCTGTCTGCTTCTACCCTACCCCAAAAACATCCTCCAGATGGGCATTTTACTGTCAAAGCCAGGATGATCCTCTGTTCCCCTCCTCATCCTGGCATGTAGAGACAGAATTCACACCAGCAATTTGGATGCTGCCTTTAAAGCCATGTCACTGAGGCCACTGGCCACAGAGCCAAAGAAGCCCAGAGGCCCATTCAGGCACAATGAGGATATTTTAATTGCAGTAATTTTGCAAGGAACCTTGAACCCACAGTGGTGTATTACAATAAGTCCCAAAAATGTCTACAGCAGCATGGAAAAGATAAGTATCTATATCTGAGTTTGCCATTGCAAATCTCTGCAGGCACCACCAAGTGCAGGATTTTGCCACCTTCTCTTTCTCTCTCTCTTTTTTTTTTTTTTTTTTTTTTTTTTTTACATAACCTGAAATAAAATAATCCTATCTTCCTTTCAGTTGCCAAAAAAGACATTCTGTTCTTGGCTAAGACTTCTTACTCATCTATTTTACTGAAAACAGCTTTTGGAACAAGTACATAATGCAATGGATCAAACCCGCAGGAATTCCTCTCTGGCACCAGAACTCCCACTATCCTGGGAATACTTTCTAACAAATATTTAGCCCAGATGTGCATTCCTTTCTTTCTCTCTCCCTCCTTTTTTTTTTTTTCTTTTTCTTTTTTTTTTTTTTTTTTTTTAGCATTAAGTTTTGGGTGGGGGGAATAGTGGGGGGGGAGCAGTGTAGCTGGGGGGAAGGGAATCCAATCTGCAAAGTCCCATTTCTGGCACCCAGCAAGTTGCAGGGTAAAGCCCTAATACACTGGAATGCAAGGAATTAATGTTTTAACTATCCTCCTCTTGGACGACGTCTCAACAGTAAATATTTCGAGTAATTTAGATTTAAGAAGGTTTGGCATTTGTTTAGCCAAATGCAGAGGCAGGCAGCTAAAAGCCCCCACCAGTGTCCAGTCTCCAGGAGACTGCACAAAGAGGCATCATGGCTTTGGGCAGAATTATGAGAAGATGTTTCAGTGTTGTATTTTGGGGCTGTGGATGTGCTTTGAAGCGTCAGGCGATCGCAGCAGTGCAAGCAAAGCAAAGGAAACTCCTCACAGCGAGTCCAGCAGCTGCCTTTGCTCGTGCCACAATTCCCATGGTATCACAAGGAGAACACCCAGGAGCAAGAATATTTCAAGTTTTGGGGGTAGGTCGGTGGAGCATCCTAAAGAATGGAAGGATCCCCAATTTGTGCATGAGTTATTGAAAGCAAAGTTTATTTTTCCAAGCGGTTTAGGGAACATGGAGAAAACAACAATCCCCCCAAGACTCAGCACAGTGCACTAAAAGTATTTGTTTTCCAGTGACTTTCTGAGCTGGTTTGCTGACTTTAAAGCCCAGGAAGACAAAGTGGACTTACTCCAGCACACCAAGGTGGACTCTCTTCCCAGCACACCGGGACGAGGGCTCGGGTGCTGGGGGCGAGTTCAGGACCGTGCTGAGCCGTGAGTCAGAGCGGCTCCCGCTCCCTCCCCCAGAGCCGCAGTGGCTGTGCAGGTCTAGCAGGAGTAAATATTAGTTTAAAAAACACCACCGCATATTTTAGCCAGGTACGGCTCCAAAGGCAGCTCTCGGAGCAGCGCTGGGGGAGTTGCTGGGGTTGGTGTTTGTCTGCACGCTGCCGTTTATTGTGGGCAAAGAGGTCTCGGTGTGAGAAATCACCGAAAAGTGCTGCGGAGCTGAGCTTCCCGCTCAGCTATCCCAGAAATCTGACGTCCAAAAGCACTGGTGATCCCAGTGACACCTCTGGGTTATTTAATAATCGCCACACTATCAGCACTGATTCATTGCTCGATCATGTAACTATTTTAATTCTTTGCATATTTACTTAAGTGGTTTTCCCTGTGCCGCCGTGACAGCCTCCCGATGACAACATTTCCCAATTTCGGGACTGACTGGAGCCAAGGGGAGCGGGATCATCCCACCAGGACCCTCCAGGGGACAGTCCCACGCGTGTTCCCAGCCACATAAAGCTGTGCTTTCCAGTTCAGACCAGATTATTTTCACCCAGCTGGGTCTAAGGTTTCATAACCTTGCTCCGGTTAAAAATAGCCTCTGCCTACTATGCAACAGCAAAACCCAAAGTACATCGTGCCGCGGAGTGGGAGCATGAATCAGTCCGTAGCACCACGAGTTTATGCTCCTGTCAGAGACTGAACAGGCAAAACACCTTCCCCGGAAAGAGCAGCAGAAATGTTTACTCCATCTCCTAATTTTTGGAAGGCCACAAAGGAAAAAGAAAAAAAGAAAGGGGGGGAAAAAAAGGCTTGTCAGATTTTTCTACCAAGCCCTTACTTTGCTGACAGCTTGAAAGGTAAATAAGAAATTTTAGCAAATACATTAAAGGTTATCTGACACGGCCCAAAATGAAAAGAGGTTCATATGTACTCGGCGCAGATTGTGCTGTAACAAACGGGAAAACAGCGAAGTGTGCTTTGTCTAGGAAAATCCTCTATTTGATCACACCTCATGAATAATTCACACCAGGTTTCCACATTTGTCCTCCTGTAGGTACACGCTGTGCGTTACCTTCCCTGCTATATATACGCACGCATTTCCTGCGCTGAATTATTAAAGCCCTTGCCGGGAGCTGCGGAGTCTCTCCGGGAGGAGAACAAACCCAACCATCCTGAAAATAACCCCACCTCCCCCACACCTTGACGGGCTACATCTGCAAACTGCTCAGCAGAGGACAATTAAAATAAATTTTCATGGGGAAAAAAAATGAACTAATAAAATAAAATAATAATTGGTGATCAATTCCTGGTAACAAATGACAAGACTTAACCTTGGCAGTGCTGGGTTAAGGGTTTGACTCGGGGATCTTAGAGGGCTTTTCCAGCCTTAAGGATTCCCTCATTTTGTGACTTCGAGGTTTGTAAACGGCCGTAAGGGTTTTCTCTCCATCCATCCCACCCAGGCGCTGGTACTCCAGGCGTTAGTAAGGCTGAGCTGCTTTAGGAAAGGGCTGTCCCTGTGTGTCAGCCTCTTCCTACAGCGACATTATGTAACTCGGAGGTGATAGACACTTTTGAGGATGCCGGGGGTAGAGGAGGGAGTGGGGGGGGCAGGCAAAAAAAATTTATAAAAACCTGAGAAAACTTAGTAGCTGGGGGTGGGGGGACGGGGCACCCTCTTTTTTCCCTTTCTTTTTCAGCTTTTTTTTTTTTTTTTTCAGGTGGGCTGTAAAAGCCGCGATGTTTTATTTCGGGAGGCGGGGGGTGTGGGGGGTGCCCCGCTCCGTCTGTCCGCCCGTCGGTCCCTCCGTGCGCCCGTCGGTAGGTGTTGCTGTAGCGACGGGAAAGCATCCCCAGCCGGGCGGATTTGGGGAAGAGCGAGCCGGCAAGGCTCCCCCCGCCCCCCCTAAACCTTTCTCTCAACATCAAAAAATTGGAACCGCGGCCGTGGGGATGGAGCGGAGCCTCGACTTAACCGGGGCGGGGGTGAGAGGGCAACTCTGCGCTACTCCTAATAAATATTATAAAGGCGTTCGGCGGTCTGTACAGCACAGCCGATGGCAAAGTGCGGGGGGGGGGGCGGGTCGGGGGCGCAGCAAACCCCCATCCCTTCCCCCAAGGAACGCCGTCCCGCTGCCCCCGGCGGGTCCCGGAGCTTCCCGGCGGCTCAGCCCCAGCCTCAGCCCCGCCGGGCTCCGCTCGCCCGCGGGCAGGAGCAGCGCGGCCAGACGGCGCCGGGGCGGCGCGACCGCCGGGAACGGGCGGTGGGCACCGGCAGCGACCCCCGGCCGGCGGGACGGCTCCGAGCCGGCTCCCGGCCGCCGAACCCCGCGCCGGGCAGGCACCGAGCGGACCCCGCAGTCGCAGCCCCCGGTGGTGAAAGGCGAGCCTCCCCCTCGCCCCGCACGCCGTTCCCCCACACCCCCATCCCGGCGCCGGCTGCCCGCGGCGGTCCCTACCTGCGGCGGCGGCGGTGTCGGCGCGGCGGCTCCGGCTGCAGCGGCGGTCCCTGGCGCGGCGCCTCCCGCTCCGCTGCCGGGGCCGGGCCGGGCTGCGCCGCCCCGCGCTGCCCTTTTCCGTCAGTGGAAAACTCCGGGCTCTGACGCAGGCGGTGACAGGAGCGGGGCCGGCCGGCCCGCCCGGCTTCCTGCCCCCGCCGGGCGGGGCGCTGAGTCAGGAGCGGCGGGAGGCACCGCCCCGCATCTCCCCGCACCGCCCCGCATCTCCCTGCACCGCCCCGCATCGCCCCGCATCTCCCCGCACCGCCCCGCACCGCTCCGGACCGCCCCGCACCGCTCCGCACAGCCCCGCACCGCCCCGCACCGCTGCGGGTCCCACGGGGGAGCTGCGTCCCACAAGTGGTTGGGGAGGCACACGGACAGGTTGGACCCCAAAATGGATTTGGGTCCCACGGGGTAGCTGTGTCCCACAAGGGGTTGGGGAGCCATAGGGACAGCGTAGACCCCAAAGTGGTCTGAGTACCACAGAGGGCTGGGGACCCCAAGATGGATTTGGGTCCCAAAGAGGAGTATCTATACTACAAGGGCTTAGGAAGCCACGGGTACCACTTGGACCCCCAAGTGGTCATGGGATGCTGGGAATGCAAAAATGGATTTAAGTTCCATGAGGAAGCTGTGCCCCACAAGGAGCTGGGGAACCACAGGCACTGCATGGACCCCAAAACACATTTGGGCACACAGGAGTCTGGGGACCCTGAAGCAAGGGAGTGTTGGCTGCTTCAAGAACGTCAGACCCCACAAATGGTTATGAATCCACAGGGAAAACTTAGACCCCAAAACAAATTTGGGCACCACAGGGGTTTTGGGTCTTTTAAGGAATTAAACACCTATATGGCAAAGGTTGGATCCCAAAATGGATTCAGGCACCACAGAGGGCTGGGGACCCCCGAGCAGGCTTGGAACCTGAAAGGGATTTGGACCTTTCACAGGGTTTGGGTCCCTGCAAAAGTTTGGGATTTGGGACCCATGGGCACAACTTGGACTCCAGAATGCATTTAAATACCACAGGGGGCTTGGGAACCTGAAGCAGGTGTGGGCCCCAAAAAGGTTTGGGTGCTTCAAGGGCTTTGGAGCCAGTGAAGTATTGGGTACCCACAGGGAAGCCTGGACCCTGACACACATTTGGGTCCCACAGGGAGTTTGAGCCACACAAAGGTTTGGTGGCCCACACAAGGGTTGGACTTCAAACA